>NC_141699.1:154806347-157206347 GCF_964263255.1 Lissotriton vulgaris | reverse complement strand
GAGGCGCGTGACGGACGGTTCCGTCACAAGCGCCGAAGGGGTTAAAAATCAGGGCCACCGCCCCCTCCTCTTCTGCCGTCATCCCAGTTTGAGAAACTCATTTCAAAGCCTAGTGGCACCGCAAAGGCGATAGCGGTCACATTGTCTGCATTTAACCAAGTTTCTGTCAAAAACAAGGGGTCCCACTCATGGCCCTCCAGCAGCAGCCAGATATCATCTGCGTGCCTTGCCAGGGACCTGCAGTTCAAGAGGCCAGCTCTGAAGCTACAGCTAAGCTGACGATTCGGCGTTGTGGTTTTAGCCGCACAGGAGTGGAAAACGTTCCTCAGAGACTGCCCACATTCCCCGCATACCTGCGGCATGGTAACAAGCCCCAAATCCGGAGGGAGTGCCATACACGGTAGATCCATGTTGAGCGCCAGCAGGTCTTTTTGCGACCACACAATCCTACACCCCTCTGCACCCACACCAGCAGCATGACTGGCCCCAGCCATTGTCCGGTCGTGGACGGGCGCAGACCAGCTTGCCTTAGGCACGCCCGCTGCGCACGTCCGCTGCGCGGCCAGAAGCCCATCTCTCTATGTGCGGGGCCCAGGAGGTGACGTAACGAGGGGGAGGAGTCGCGTCCCTCCGTTCTAGCGGCACGATAGCCGTGACGGAACGGGGACCGACCGGGTAGGTACAGAGGGGAATACAATGCAGATCAGAGTGTGCAAAGTTCTGTCAGCCAATTCACCCCCCAGTTCATTAAAACACACAAAAATAGCTTCTAGTCGATACACAGGTACTTTTTAAAAAGGTTAAAAAGCCAGTCGGTTTTTGATTCAACCGCACAGATGCCTGCAATATTGCTACAACACTACTCGCCACCAGCACCTAACTCGCGCTGCTCTCACTAATGCGGCTGTAGCAGCTGGCGCCTTTGTATGCAACGAGGGAGAGGGGTCGCGTCCCTCCGTTCTAGCGGCACAGATAGCCGTGACGGAACGGGGACCGACCGGGTAGGTACAGAGGGGAATACAATGCAGATCAGAGTGTGCAAAGCTCTGTCAGCCAATTAACCCCCCAGTTCATTAAAACACACAAAAATAGCTTCAAGTCAATACACAGGTACTTTTTAAAAAGGTTAAAAAGCCAGTCGGTTTTTGATTCAACCACGCAGATGCCTGCAATATTGCTACAACACCACTTGCCACCAGCGCCTAACTCGCGCTGCTCTTACTAACGCGGCTGTAGCAGCTGGCGCCTTTGTATGCAACGAGGTGGAGGAGTCGCGTCCCTCCGTTCTAGCGGCACAGATAGCCGTGACGGAACGGGGACCGACCGGGTAGGTACAGAGGGGAATACAATGCAGATCAGAGTGTGCAAAGTTCTGTCAGCCAATTCACCCCCCCAGTTCATTAAAACACACAAAAATAGCTTCAAGTCGATACACAGGTACTTTTTAAAAAGGTTAAAAAGCCAGTCGGTTTTTGTTTCAACCACACAGATGCCTGCAATATCGCTACAACACCACTCGCCACCAGCGCCTAACTCGCGCTGCTCGCTGTTATCACATAGGAGACTGGAAAGCGATTGGATTAGAAAATTGTTTGTCTCGTTCCATCGTAGATTCAGATCACCGAGAATTAAGTTATTGGAATCACCGAGTGCCCCTTGCGCTATCATGTCGGATAATTGATCTCCAAATGCAGCGTTTCTACCTGAGGGGTGATAGAGCAAGTGACACAGTAGGGAGCCGCTATCTTTAGTCTTGATGATGGAGGAGAGGCATTCGAAAGAATCGTAATTAAAAGAGGTGGTTTCCGAGATGACCAAAGTATCTTTGTGGATAATGGCAACCCCTCCTCCTCGCTGATCTATTCTGTCTTTGGTGATCAGGAAGAAACCAGGAGGTGGCAACATATCTAGGCACGGGGGAGATGTCTTTTTCAGCCAGGTCTCCGTGAGGAATGCAATGTCGATGTCATGTGAGAGGATAGCCTCAGCTACTTCCGTTGCATGAAGTGAGGCCGGTCTGCAGGTGATCAGTAAGCAGTTGGTGAAAACCTCTTGATTGCTGGCGGTTCTTTCTTTGGTTGCCCTATGTATGGCAGTGAGGACAGCTCGGCTCAGGGGTTTTGTGCAGGGAATATCTTTCCGGAGGCCTGTGATCACTTGGATCTTGGAGTCCGAGGAGGGAGTGACATATGAGGAGGCTAGGATGGCTGCCTCGTTATCTGACATAGGAGCTACGGTTCTAATGGGCCTTGAGGTCAGGTGATTTATATCGGACAAAGCACTGATCTTGGTCCTAAGGGAGGGGACTCCGGTTTTTGAGGCTTCTTGTGGGCATGATTTCAGGGCCTTGGTGGGGGGGCTTTGCTGCTGGATATCAGGGGTTTCTGTGGGCCCAGGAGGGCTGTTTGCAAAGGAGGTGTGGGGAGTCTCGGGAGGGGATTTCAGGGGTCTGCAGGCTTTAACTAGGTTAGAGAGGATTTTGGTTAAACCCAGAGAGATTACGTCGATCTGGCTTTCAAGAGCCGCGAGACGTGGCGCCAAGGAGTCGTGGGAAGAGTTGCGGGTATCAGGGGCATCATCTTGCTAATCATCTGGATCAGATTGAGGGGTTGAGGTCTTTTGTTGGTGGAGCATGGCGGATTGGCTTTTTTTTATATCGAGGGAGAGGTCAGATGGAGGGTATGGGGAGGGACAGGGGAGGGTTTTGAGTGTCTGAGCGCTGGGATACAGCTAGTGGGTAGAGTGGTCTCTATCGGCAAGTTACTTCTGAGAGTTTGCTGAGGAGGGATCCGGTAAAGGGGCGAGGTAGCACTTTCCGTAAGGAGCTGGGGGATAAGCTTGGTAGGAGAAGTGTGATGGGTGGGAGGGGAAAGGGACGGTGTGACTGGCGTTTCCTGTTGTGGCTGGTTGGCTGTAGGCGTGAATTGGGAAATGGCGATGTCTGGCGTGTGAAGGGGAACATAGCGGGCCGGAGCGGTACCGGGTGGGTGCAAGAGAGAAACATAGGCTACGACGTTAGCTGTGTTTGTAGGCGGATTAGGGATTGAGGCGTGGTGCGGTAGAGATGGGAGGGCAGATCTTAGTGCTGGAAATAGGGAGTTGAAAGCTTCAAGGTTTTCATTGTTTGCCTGAATAAGGACCGTGCCATTCGTGTAGATGGTCACGGATGTGTTCCCTCTTCTGGCCGTACGGTTAGGGAGTATGGAGGTAAGTTTGCAACTGTGGGAAGTGGAAGTAGTTTTGGCGACACACAGTTGCGTTCTAATCATGGAGATCCAGTCTTCTGGTCTCTCAGTGTGGAATATAAGGTCCATCTTAGTAGGACCTTTGGAGGCTGAGTGGTAGATGTCTGTGAATAGGGTTTCTATGTGTTGACGGATAAGTTTATGTTTGAAAATGTGTCTCATTTTTGTAGAGAGGAGGGGGGAGATGATGGTGAATGAGTTCCGGATTTGGGGTTTCAAGTGGGCAGGTAGGGCTTGCGTGAGAGGGGATGGCGAGTCACGCGGCATTGTGCAGGTAATGTGAGAGAATGGTGCCTGTGCGGGGGGTGGAGGGGGGGTGAGGCGGTCGAGGTGAATGTGGGGAGGGAGAATGGGTTAATGGGGGCAGAGGGTGCCTGTGTGGGGGGGCGGTGTGGGGGGGCGGGCGGGGTGAGTCAATCGAGATGGTTATGAGATGGGTGAATGTGTTAACATTACACGTTGTGGGCTGAACGGGCCTGTTGATAGGTGTAGCCAGGACTCAGGCCGGATCCGGGCTTAGAAGGTGTCGTAGCTCCTGGTAGACTAGATGACCTACTTCCCAGGGTCTTCTTAGGCAGGGTGTGGATCTATTTGGATGATAGACTGCGGCTCGAAGTGAGCCAGGGGGTAAGCGCCTAGCAGTAACCAGATTTACAGCTACTCTCAATGCCAAAGATCTTGTCGGGTCGTGATTCGGCCAGCGTGTTCAGTGCAGCCGCGCTAGTCTTGTTGATGAGGCCGGGTGAATGACCTCTGTTGGTCTGGAGGACGCGCTGATAGATGGGGAGACCTAATCTTAGAAGAGAGGGTCTCATGAGGGGGCTATTGTAGGGTTAACTTTATCTTCGAGTGACCAGAATTCGCTGGCGTGGCCCTGACCAGCGCAAGTTGATTTTTTCACTGTTCCCCTCTGTGTTTTCCAGGGAATTTGAACTCCTGTTGACAGATTCTGGGCAATGGGGGTCGGAGAGTATCATTCGTGGTCGCAGAGGTCGCACGTGGTGGGCATTTTGGGATCAGGCATTCTCTTCATGTGACTGGGAATGCTTACAGGATTCTGCCGAAGACGACTCATTTTTTCCAAAGATCCCCTTTTTGTTCCCCAGGAGTCTGCGTTCCGGTAATGAGATAGGGGGCACTACTGTGTGAATGGATTACACCTAATATTTTTTGTAGCTTTAAAAAAAAAGATCTAAAGCTTGTGGAGAGCTGGCAGGGGTGGTGTCATCAGTGAGAAGCATGAGCTGCACCAGACCATGAAGTTCAAGAGGAGGGTATTGACATCAAGCCCAAGTGCTAGTAGGGACGGTTTAGCAGCGTTTCACTGAAGGATGGAACATGGGATGGGGTGCAGGGTTGTCTGAGGACATAAAGGCGACTGAGGGACCGACCTTGGAGCTGGGGAATCAGGTTTGGGTCTCGCCTTCGGCTCAACAACCTGTGATTCTGGTCAAATTAATTAATCTCCCTGTGTTTATCGAAAATGATGTGTATTGTTATTGGTGTTCATGTAAAACGCTGCAATACCTTCTGGTCGAGTTTGCGCTATATAAAAACTGCAACAACAAAAAAAGCGGATGAAGGCTCGAAGATGGGGTTACAAGTACAAACCGAGTGGTATGCGCATGGGGGAGTGTGACGCAGTGGTAGACGGTGCACAGGGCATGGGTTCCATAGAGTGCAAGAGGGCAGAGAGTCCATCATAGCTCAGTGAACGTGGGAAAAGTCGCAGAGTGGGCGTTTTGTTTTGTTCTGCTTTAGAATATGCTGTAGAACCTTGCATGGTCATTCTGTGGTTATACTGAATAAGCAGCTACCTATGTTATGCCATCTATTAATGTAATAACTGCACTTTCACAATTGCTTTATTAACCTTCCTGCTTTCTCAAATTTGCTTGAAAATGCACAATTTTTCTTTTTTCCCAAAATTTTCTTGGGGGGGGGGGTGTCCCCCCAAAACCCCCCTTTTGAGGTTCGGGCTCGCTCGCTGCGCTCGCTACAGTGTTGTATGCAAATCACTTTGCGCCCCACCACTTTGAAATGTCACCCACCGCCCCTGCACACTACTCGGTATTAACAGCTATAGAGCAGTTTCCTGTCTCACCACAAGGTGAACGGATACTCAGATGCCGAGAACGGGAACACACATAACACAGGAGTAAAAGTTCATATGAACCAGTAACTGAACTAAAGAGTAAAACGTTATGAAAATAAATACGTGTTAATGTGGTAGGGCGAAGAGTAAATGTGAATGAGGGTTGAAAAATATGTAATAATTGATTTCATCCCTCTGGACGGTAGTGTTAAGATTGCACATTCTGTTTAAGGTAGGAACACATTTGAAATACAAAATTGGTAGGTATAAAATGCAAGTTTTATCATTTACACCCCTTATCTTTTGTGTAAGGTAAGGAGTGTAAACAGACATGCATCCTGAGATTTATTTATTTATTTATTTTATTTTAGCGATTTCTACAGCGCCTGGTGACCCAGGGGTATCCCCGCGCTATGTAACTTGAACCTATTGAGAGGGGAGGTAGCCGAAGGGTGTTATTTGGGAAACAAATGGGTCTTAAGTTTTTTGCGGAACGCAAGGAAATTGGATTCCAGTCTGAGGGCGCGAGGGAGTGCGTTCCAGCCTTTGGCCGCCTGAACGGAGAATTGACGACCTCCTGTGCGGACTTTTTTGAATCTGGGAATGAGGACTAGATTCTCATTTTGAGATCGTAGCGATCTGGTTGCTATATAGGGTGTGATCATTTTGCTAAGGATCGCTGGGCCAGAACCGTTGTAAAGCTTGTGTGTGGTACACATAGCTTTAAAGTGCACCCTTTGGCGAACAGGGAGCCAATGCAGGGTTTTTAGGGCTGGCTTGGCGGATGTTCTGGAGGGGGTGTTGGTGATCATGCGTGCTGCCGCATTCTGTGTCCGCTGGAGTTTCGTGATGGTAGCCTCGGGGGCTTCCAAATAGACCAGATTGCTGTAGTCTAAACGGGACAGCACTAGGCCCTGGATAAGGAGCTTTCTGGACATAGGAGGGAGTAGGGGCAGGATTTTACGAGTCGTACGCATGAGCCCAAAACATGTGCCCGAGGTTTTGGTTGCCTGGGTCTTCATCGTAAGTTGTGGCTCTAGCCACACCCCGAGTGTCTTGATTTCAGATTTGGGGGGGGGGGAATTTCACCGAACACATCGGGCCATATCGTGGGAGGGATAGTTGTCCATTGCTTACCGAGTAACATTACCTCTGTCTTAGTCCCATTCAATTTCAATGATGATTCGTTCATCCAGTTGTGGATGTTTATGAGGCAGTTAGTCAGGTTTTCAGGATGGTCAGTCAGCTGGGACAGGGAGACGACTAGTTGGGTGTCATCGGCGTAACTCACCATTTTGATGTTAAATGGTGTTACCACGTCCTCGAGGGGGGCCATATAGACATTAAAAAGCGTGGGGCTTAGGGAAGAGCCCTGGGGGACGCCGCTAGTAAGTGGGAGGGTGGATGAGTGGTGGCTGTCATCCCAAACTTGAAAGGTGCGTCCTGAAAGATAGGATTCGATCCACTTGATAGCTGTCCCGGTAAGTCCTGCATTTGCCAGTCTGCTCAGAAGGACACGGTGGTTGACCGTATCGAAGGCTGCACTTAGATCCAGGAGGATCACTGCCACTGATCCTCCTGAATCTAGTAAGCCCCTTGCCTCTTCAATCACCGCGAGCAGTGCGGTGTCCGTTCCGTGGCCTGGGCGAAATCCGGTTTGGGATTGTCTGAGCAATTTGTTCGTTTCAAGGAACTGGGATAGTTGGATATTTACTAATTTCTCGGTGACTTTACTAATGCCAGGGAGTAGGGATATTGGCCTATAGTTGGACAGGTCCGATGGATCCAGCTGGGGTTTTTTTAAGAGTGCTTTAACCACAGCACTCTTCCAGCTGTCGGGGACGGTTCCATGGGAAAACGAACAGTTGATAAGGTCCGTAATGGTAGGAACAATTACTGAGGCTACTGTCTTGAGGAACCTGATAGGGGCTGGGTCCAGAGGAGATCCACTTTTCATTTTTACTAGGGTTCGCTCAACCTCTGCGGGGGTGACAGGTCGGAAAGTCTTAAGCGAAGGACGACAGATGCTTTCAGTCGGTTCGGGGGCAGTACTACTTTCCGTGAGGTTGGGAAGGCTGGGGGGAATGAGGGAGGCAAGGATACGGGTAATTTTCTCGTTGAAGAAGTTGGCTAACTCGTTACTTCTGTCAACTTTGGGTGTGTTGGAGGAGGAGGTGGTGGGGACCTTGGTCAGCTCTTTGACGATCAAAAAAGATTCTCGGGCTGAATTGGATGCTTCTTGTATACGTGTGTTGTAGTAGGAAGCTTTGGCTGATTTGATAGCCTCTTTGTAAATTTTGACCGCAGACTGGTAGGCTTCTTTGTTGGCATGTTGCCAGGTCTTTCTCCAGAGACGTTCGGCCTTTTTGCAATTTTTGCGAAGTGTTCTTAGCTCTGTGGAGTACCATGGTGCTGAGCTACGTTTGCCGTTTTTATTTTCCCTATTTCTGAGTGGAAGTATAAGGTCTAGGGAGACGGTAATCCAATCTCTGAATCTTCTGTCAGCTGTATTTGGGTCTTCGGCCTGAGCAGGGATGTTTTTTTCCAGGGTCTGAGCCCATTCGTCCGTGGAGAGTCTGGGCCAGGTCCTATCCTTGCTGAAGGTGGGGGGTGTACGGTTTTTCGTGGAGGTTCCAGGTAATTGGAAAGAGACCAGAAAGTGGTCTGTCCAGGGGAGGGGCAAGGCCTCCTTTGCTAACATTGAGGGCGAGTTGGTAAGTACGGGGTCTAAAAGGTGGCCCTTGGTGTGGGTGGCTCCGGAGTTTAATAAACGGATATCGAGAGCCGCTAGATCTTGAATCAGATCAAGGGCTACCGAGTTGGCCGGGTCTTCAAGGTGGATGTTCAGGTCTCCAACTATCATGTAGTTTGAGAAGGAGTGGGCTTGGGTTGTGACTAGGTCCAGAAGCGAACAGGTGAAGGGACCCGGAGTGCCGGGAGGGCGGTAAATGAGGAGTCCTGTAAGGGAGGTGGTTGGGTTGAGTGTGACGGAAAAATGCAGGCTTTCTGCGTCGGTAATCTGTGCGTCGTAGGTTTTGAAGTGAAGGTGTTCTCGATGGATAATGGCTATCCCGCCTCCTCTACCTAGAGGACGGGGTAAGGATTGAATACAGTAGCCCTGTGGGGTTGCTAGGACCATGTCAGCTTGTGAGTGAGGGCTGAGCCACGTTTCCGTGAGGAAAAATATATCAATTCCATGGTCTTCTATAATGTCGGCAATCTGAGTCGCGTGTTTGGGAAGTGAACGGCAGTTCAGAGAGGCAAAGTTAAGGGTGGCAGGTTTGCTGGGTCTAGTGGGTAGCGTGAGCTGCGTTGGTTTGCATAAGGAGCAGCCAGTGAAGGGTCCCTTGAGATTATAGATGTAATCACAGGACGTTGGGTGTGGTCTGAGGCTCAATAGGTCTCTGCGGGAGTACCTTATGATTGAGTGGAGGGAATCGGGCAGGGGTTCTGGCCCTAGGCCCGGTCGTGCGCGGACGGGCGCAGACGGGCTTGCCTTAGGCGCTCCCGCTGCACTCGTCCGCTGCGCTG
Organism: Lissotriton vulgaris; assembly: GCF_964263255.1. Taxonomy (NCBI): domain Eukaryota; kingdom Metazoa; phylum Chordata; class Amphibia; order Caudata; family Salamandridae; genus Lissotriton; species Lissotriton vulgaris. The sequence continues at coordinate 157,197,476 of NC_141699.1, read as the reverse complement.
GGGGGGTCGACACATTTGTACTAGATGTGATGGGCGTGGCCTCGCAGTGGGCGTGGCTCCGCCTATGGCGCGCTGTCGGTGATGGCGTTTCCCAGAGGGTGGGGGACTGAATTAGCGCGTAGCAGCAGCGCTTCCAGCAAGGTGAGCAAGAGCGTTTTGTGGGTTAAAAGAGCAATAAATTGTGACAGTTTTAAAATAGTGCTATTTTACAAAACCTCCGGCTTTCCGCCTCAGAGGGGTTCCAAATGAATGGAGTCGTTGCGCTAGTAGAGCGTTTAAATAGTCGGTCGGTGGGCGTGGCCTCGCAGTGGGCGTGGCTCCGCCTTTGGCGCACTGTCGGTGATGGCGTTTCCCAGAGGGTGGGGGACTGAATTAGCGCGTAGCAGCAGCGCTTCCAGCAAGGTGAGCAAGAGCGTTTTGTGGGTTAAAAGAGCAATAAATTGTGACAGTTTTAAAATAGTGCTATTTTACAAAACCTCCGGCTTTCCGCCTCAGAGGGGTTCCAAATGAATGGAGTCGTTGCGCTAGTAGAGCGTTTAAATAGTCGGTCGGTGGGCGTGGCCTCGCAGTGGGCGTGGCTCCGCCTATGGCGCGCTGTCGGTGATGGCGTTTCCCAGAGGGTGGGGGACTGAATTAGCGCGTAGCAGCAGCGCTTCCAGCAAGGTGAGCAAGAGCGTTTTGTGGGTTAAAAGAGCAATAAATTGTGACAGTTTTAAAATAGTGCTATTTTACAAAACCTCCGGCTTTCCGCCTCAGAGGGGTTCCAAATGAATGGAGTCGTTGCGCTAGTAGAGCGTTTAAATAGTCGGTCGGTGGGCGTGGCCTCGCAGTGGGCGTGGCTCCGCCTATGGCGCTCTGTCGGTGATGGCGTTTCCCAGAGGGTGGGGGACTGAATTAGCGCGTAGCAGCAGCGCTTCCAGCAAGGTGAGCAAGAGCGTTTTGTGGGTTAAAAGAGCAATAAATTGTGACAGTTTTAAAATAGTGCTATTTTACAAAACCTCCGGCTTTCCGCCTCAGAGGGGTTCCAAATGAATGGAGTCGTTGCGCTAGTAGAGCGTTTAAATAGTCGGTCGGTGGGCGTGGCCTCGCAGTGGGCGTGGCTCCGCCTATGGCGCGCTGTCGGTGATGGCGTTTCCCAGAGGGTGGGGGACTGAATTAGCGCGTAGCAGCAGCGCTTCCAGCAAGGTGAGCAAGAGCGTTTTGTGGGTTAAAAGAGCAATAAATTGTGACAGTTTTAAAATAGTGCTATTTTACAAAACCTCCGGCTTTCCGCCTCAGAGGGGTTCCAAATGAATGGAGTTGTTGCGCTAGTAGAGCGTTTAAATAGTCGGTCGGTGGGCGTGGCCTCGCAGTGGGCGTGGCTCCGCCTATGGCGCGCTGTCGGTGATGGCGTTTCCCAGAGGGTGGGGGACTGAATTAGCGCGTAGCAGCAGCGCTTCCAGCAAGGTGAGCAAGAGCGTTTTGTGGGTTAAAAGAGCAATAAATTGTGACAGTTTTAAAATAGTGCTATTTTACAAAACCTCCGGCTTTCCGCCTCAGAGGGGTTCCAAATGAATGGAGTCGTTGCGCTAGTAGAGCGTTTAAATAGTCGGTCGGTGGGCGTGGCCTCGCAGTGGGCGTGGCTCCGCCTATGGCGCGCTGTCGGTGATGGCGTTTCCCAGAGGGTGGGGGACTGAATTAGCGCGTAGCAGCAGCGCTTCCAGCAAGGTGAGCAAGAGCGTTTTGTGGGTTAAAAGAGCAATAAATTGTGACAGTTTTAAAATAGTGCTATTTTACAAAACCTCCGGCTTTCCGCCTCAGAGTGGTTCCAAATGAATGGAGTCGTTGCGCTAGTAGAGCGTTTAAATAGTCGGTCGGTGGGCGTGGCCTCGCAGTGGGCGTGGCTCCGCCTATGGCGCGCTGTCGGTGATGGCGTTTCCCAGAGGGTGGGGGACTGAATTAGCGCGTAGCAGCAGCGCTTCCAGCAAGGTGAGCAAGAGCGTTTTGTGGGTTAAAAGAGCAATAAATTGTGACAGTTTTAAAATAGTGCTATTTTACAAAACCTCCGGCTTTCCGCCTCAGAGGGGTTCCAAATGAATGGAGTCGTTGCGCTAGTAGAGCGTTTAAATAGTCGGTCGGTGGGCGTGGCCTCGCAGTGGGCGTGGCTCCGCCTATGGCGCGCTGTCGGTGATGGCGTTTCCCAGAGGGTGGGGGACTGAATTAGCGCGTAGCAGCAGCGCTTCCAGCAAGGTGAGCAAGAGCGTTTTGTGGGTTAAAAGAGCAATAAATTGTGACAGTTTTAAAATAGTGCTATTTTACAAAACCTCCGGCTTTCCGCCTCAGAGGGGTTCCAAATGAATGGAGTCGTTGCGCTAGTAGAGCGTTTAAATAGTCGGTCGGTGGGCGTGGCCTCGCAGTGGGCGTGGCTCCGCCTATGGCGCGCTGTCGGTGATGGCGTTTCCCAGAGGGTGGGGGACTGAATTAGCGCGTAGCAGCAGCGCTTCCAGCAAGGTGAGCAAGAGCGTTTTGTGGGTTAAAAGAGCAATAAATCACTTTGTCTAAGGACACAAGCTGCACCCCCACCGACTAAAGGCCCAAGACTACCATAACCCACTTTGTGCTTATGTTTTCCAAGTTAAGTAATAACATAATCTAAGCGCTTGGCCAGTCCCCAACTCTCCCCACGCATGTAGTTGTTTTTTTGTGTCCATGTCTGACACTTCATTGATGGTTCTTGGATTATTTGGCTGGCCTTAATACGCTGAAAAATGACGAGGTACGACAAACAGGAGTTGGTGGTGCACTCATAACCAGCTCAAACTTAAATACATTTTGGGATAATGTAAGATAGAAAACGCTCCCTTACCAGCTGCTGCTGCACAGCCTCGTGCCGCTGCTTCAGGATCTCCTCTGTCCTCTGGAGAACGCCGTGCTCTGCTTTCAGCTCTGCCAGCTCTTGGCGCTTCTTTTTGAACACTGTGCTCTTCCCACGGAGTTTACTCACATACCGTTTAAACTACAACAAAAATACAAACACCCTGTAAGGACCGCTACTTTCCTATTCAATGTAAGTGCAAGACAGGCCAAAATAAAACATTATTAATTTACTGGAGTAAATCATGATTACAGAAAAGTAAATCCTCTAAAAACAGTGGCAGTATTTTCTGTACAAAATATGCAGTCCAGGCCTTCGAATGCAAAAAAAAATAAAACGCATTGAAACAATCAAAACAGAACCAAGGTATAAATTCCAAAATATTGAGGGGTGCATCGGTACCAATATCAGTTCCTGGTGCGCTCAGGCTTCGGGGATTTTTGTATACAAGACCAGTCCTAATGTTGCAGTAACCATGTATCACAGAGGCTCTACAATACCTGAAAAAGGCTCATATAAAAGGGCCATCTTGAATACCTATAATTGGTGTTTGTTAGCCATGCAGCCTGGGTAAACATAACTGTTTTTTTTCTCTCAACCGGGTGGCCCCTTTAACAAGCATTGGAAAAGTCAATAGGTGTCACTTTAGGGACCTACTGGATTTGCCCATTATTTCTAGCCATGCAACGCATGACCATGCTTGCGTGCACCTACAAAATGACGGGGATGTGTTTTTTTTCTTCTTTGTAGTAAGCCAATTCTTGTTGTATCACTAACTAAAAAGAAAAAAAGTAAAAAAAAATGTTTTAATGCGGGCGGCAAAGCAACTGTGGCAGCAGTAACATGGGGGCAGAGGGAGGAAGCAACAGGACCGAAAGCATTACGGGCTGCTGAGAGGAGGAAGAAGCAACACTAGTAGGGAAAGGAACATGGAGGGCTCAGGTGTGGGAAAAGCAGATGGCAAAGAGGGACTGAACGCTCTGGAGGAGCAAATGACCGAAAGAGAGCAACATGGAGCAGGTGGGGGAATGCCAACAGCTGAGACAGTAACCTGGGCTGGGGGAGTACATATGAGTGAGCACAACAAGGAGGGGGCAGGAGGATGGACAACAGATAGTAACATCGAATGCAGGGGTGAGGCATACATAAGGAAGGCAGCTGGAAAACACATGCACTTCCATGGTATGCTTAACCCAAATGAAAAAAGTAGTACTTGACAGGCAAGCATTGGAAGCATACAAACCAGCCAATCTAAAGATATGGCAAAGAAGCAATGCTCCATTGGGAGGAACAAACACAAGACTAATGGACGCGGCCACAAATTTATTGTTTGTTTCAGATAACCAATAAAGGAGAAGATTATGTTTATCGTTTGAATAAGATGAAGGTTGCAAATTATGGGATCGGAGCAGCTTAAAGAGGAATTTGGCTGCTGTGACATGGTTTATACATGTTGATGGGACATTCTAAGTTCTGGAATTGTTGTGTTGGTGATGTAATACTTTGAAGTGCTGCAGGGAGCTGACAATAATTGGGATCTGCATAATGCTAGCCTCCGGTCTCAACACCACTGACAGTTGATTCTCTAATCTAGTACAATATATAGCTCCTTTCTGCATGTAACAACCTCCAATCCTTCTTATATCCCAGCATGAAAATGATATCGACATCAGAATATCACATTTTTCTCCTCCCATCCCTTATTTATCCTGTCTGTGCTACGCCTATATTAATCATCCAACGGCTTTCTATTTCCGCACACATTCTACCCCTACAACATAACATTTCCTATCCGTATTTTAATCATTTGCTCATTTCAATTATTCATTTGCGAGTCAAGTCTTACTTTATTTGGTTGTATACATTAACCATAAAACAACAATAAAAAAATCTGTAAAAATAAATTCATCAAGTCATAAAATACATATATACAACTATATACCAATAAAAAAGTGTAAACTTAATAAAAACATGAATATCATCTCAACAATTTACGTAATTTGACAGCACACAGTAAACAATTCTCCACCGTCCAGCATATGTGCATGTAAGGTAGCGATTGATAGACCACGGCTTCCTTACACGGTTTACATTTGCATCTTTCAGGACAGGAAACAGGAAGTGGTGTCTAGGCAAAATATAATGTTTACAAAATACAGTAAATGCAGTGTACATTGAGTAGATTGATCATTGCAGGGGCATAACGGTAAAATCACACAATATAAAATCGGGGTTGGAAAAGCCACCATAAATAGCAAAGTGTTAAATCTCAAATGTGTTAACAAACGCTTATGATACCTGTTTAGTACCCTCACTAAATATGAATCTACAAATGGGCTAGTAGTGTGCAAAGTACAATTACTAATGGATGCCTTCCTGACTTACTTGTGCATTCGCAGTAAATGGCACAAATCAAAGAATCTCTCTTTTAAGACATACTTAAACAAGGTGAGTAAACGTCTGCCATCTTCTGAGTAAAATTCAGTTTGATAGTCAGTCATTGACATCACAACCAGCCAATGCTTCACATCGGTTATGGAGTGGTAGATCAAAATAGGAGGTCACAGCACTTCCCTTGTGAATATAGATCCCAGCCAGAACTGTGATGGACAATAAAAATATCGCATAGGGATGGTGGATATTCTACTTGCATTTGCTGGATCAAAACGTAACATATTTAATAAATCCCAGACTACAGATTCATTCCTAAAATGAATCACCACGCAGTCATTGATATCCAACTTGGGAGAGTTGCCAACACACTCAACCATCCTCACCGTGGATAATTTATCATGTAACGAGTATCTTACCCCAGATCTCTACAAGAATCAGTGAGCCGCCTTATTTACCAGCTGTTCATATTTCTCAGTTGAAGTTGGACTGAGTTTGGGTACCCCTTTTAGAATAACAGTGTTTGGTGTGGCAGCTGGGTGTAGATGTAGTGTGAGGTTGGTTTTTATCAGAGGATTTGAGGCAGGGGCGACTGGTGAAGCTGTTGTAACATTATTTCCAGGTGAAAGACCAGTGTTCGCCACCTGTGTCGGATCAACGAACATCTCAAGAGTAGCAAGAGCAATAACATGGGAGTCCAACCAGACCCTAGAAGTTGCCAAAGAGACATGCTTATTAGCGAGATTAATACCTGGGGTGGCTGTAATTTAGTTAGGCACAATTCAATAGAGGACAATCGATTAAGAACACAGTTCATAAAAGAAGTTAATTGGCACTGTAAAGACTCAAGCACTGCAGTTAGATGGTAAAGTGCTCCTCACACCCACTCAGCAAATAATTTGTACTCATTTTAGACTGTGTGGCTATAACGACTACTCTGGGACCAGTTTTCCCTTTCCACCACTGAGCTTGATGTGTTTCTTCCTTTTAGCAACAGGGGGGGGAGAGCATACAGGTACCCCCAGGACCTATGGTAGAGACAGCTGTGTTCACAGGAATTTGCAAGGTGTCAGAAAAACAGGCTAATTGTCCACCCTTATTAGTCGTTGTAGAGACATCTGGAGCAGATTGGGGGGAGAACACATGAGCGGTCTGATTTGTCTTTAGGTTGACCCAGAGCTTTATCAAGGCCAGGTTTGGCCACAGCAGAAAGACGCTCTTCAACAGAGTCAATTTCTTGATGAATCACTTCCTTAGTATTTGTCAAGAGACTGTTATGGTTGCTGTCTCTTTAAGTGTGTCATGGTTCATTACATCATTCCCTGGTGTTCAAAAACGCTGGACCCTTGCTGATGGTGGCAGATGATTTCCTCCTTACTATAGTCCTCACTAAATCAAAAGGGGGCAAATAACTAGAGACAATAATGACTGATCAAACAATAAAGAGTGGTGGCCCGGCCCAGTTCATTCTTGTCTGGCGCAAATGCCCACTCTTGGCTCGGTCTTCGTCCGGGCACGTGCCTGACACGTCACGCACTGTGAGATTCCTAAGCGCTTTAAGTAAGTGCAGGTCTCCCCAGGGACTCCTAGGAGATGTAGTCTCTTGCCCTCCTAGCCTGTGTCAGGGCAGAGCACGCGTCCCCATTTGCAAGTCAGCTAATAACTGCATCCACTTGTAAAAGAAATAATGAATAAACACTAAACAATTAGATTAACCATAACCGAGGGTTCCCCAGAGTAGTTTTCCTTCAAAAAAGGTGATACATTAAATAAAATGAAAAATTTCCTTGAAAATAGTTTACATCATTATAAAAAGGGAGCTACTTTAACAATGTAGCATTAAAGTTCTAATAGATATATCAGCTAAGCTTATCCATTATTGTTAAGTGTTTTCAGGTGTATATTCACATAGAGAATGCGATAAAACAGACGGTGGCCTATGGGTGGTCTGCAAAATCTGTAATCTTGTAAAGGTTAGGTGTGAAAACAGGATGTTCGCTCTTAGATATTGAAGATATAGTTATGACAAAACACAACGTGTATTTGTAAACCGTACACGTTCTTCCCTTGAAGCTTAGTAACAAGTTTTTATTTTTTACTTAACTCAATGGTACTCATTTTATTGACCTCGAAAGCATGAAAGGCTGAGTGGGCCTACTGGGATCCCAGCATGCAGCCTTGAGGTCACCAGACCCCGCCTTGCAGTTATGGCAGTTTCCCTGTTCAGGAGAAAAACTGATGTATAGCATGTATAATTCCTTTCAGAATTTATTTAATTTTAAGATAGGTCTCACTGCATTCCAGTGGTGGGTTTAAAGTACTTTTGAGACTGGGATGGTTACAGAGAGGCAGGAGACCAAATGAGGGTGGATCAATCACCCGGCACTATCCATAGGTGTGACAGCCGAACAGAGTCTGTGGAGTCAATGGTCAGGTGGGCATTCAGTGCTTTGAGGTCTGCTTCTTGGCACAGGGTAGGAGGAGAGAGCTCCTTATGGAAGAGTAGTAATGGAATATGCTGAAGACTTCAAGGCAGCAAAGCCCTTTCTCTGGAAGGACTCCTAAGATGTGCGACTTTGCTTCTTGACCGCTTCATACACATTTTGTTTCTGTATTATGTGAATTTGGGTATAATTTTTAGTCCTGAAGTAGGGAAGGTACACAGTTAAAGAGACAACATCTGCCAGTTGTAAGCACTTTATCTGAAGTGGAGTCTCAAGGGTTGGCCTTTAAGGATTAGCACATTACACTGAACACGTTTTGTGAAGCTAGAGCATGAAGTTAATATTTCCGTTTAGTAAAATGTTTAGTCAAAGCACGAACGGTGTGCAGTTTGTCCACTTTAGAGGATGCTGTTTCTTCGTGTTTAAAAACAGACGCGTTATGTGCAGATTAACATATATAAAACTGGTGTTGCCAGCTTACAGTGTTTTTAGATACTGCGGAACGAAAAGTAGTAGAAACACAATTGGCTCTAATTTTCTAAGTCCCAGAGCTAAGGGCTAGTGCCCTCTGAGGCCCTTGCGGGCATGAATGCGATTTGTTCATGTGCCCTGCTCCAGAAAAAAGTAAAATGGCTGACAGAGCTTTCAATGAATATTTTTCTCTGAGCTGCTACATTGTTACTGCAAGAGAAGCAGTATGACACAAGGTTAGATAACTTATATAGGTAGCCTCTTCTTACAAGGCGAGGTGACATTTTCTTCAGCTTTGGGGCAATTTTGAATGCAAGTCTTTGATGTGATATTTTAGCAGTTGTATCTTTTACTCTTTGTCTTTCTTTCTCTCCTTTTCTCTTTCTTCCTCATTTTCTTTCCCTCCTTCCTTTCTTTAACAGTGCTTAGCTTCTAAAGGCAATATCTTCATTCAACAGTTTGTGTTTCATCATTGCCTCACTGATGCATTCACGGACACGGTGGAGCAGAAGAGAAATGTTTACTTGTATTGTTAATGGTGCTAGACAAGTGTCCAATCTACTTGTTTCAAAATTACTTTTTGATTTAGCTGTGTGTGCGGGTATGGGCATGCGTGCCAGGAAGGAGTGATGCTGTGAATTAGGGCATTTTTGCCTCGGGCTGTAACAACTCAAGTGCAAATCTTGACTATAATCTCAAGAGCATTTCTGCCACCAGTAAACCTTCATATCGAAATCATTACGGCAGGGATAGTTTCTGGATGTTAACCAATGGGCTTCAGGGCTAATTACCACCTAATGAAAGAGTTTAGGCCCTAGCTCTCAAAATGGGAGCAGCGTCATCCCACATATTGCATAACATAAAGAACACCAGCCCCATTGAGAAACTCATCTCTCAAAGTTGATGCACGAATAACCTATGCTTGCCCTCATTCTAGCTAATTCTTCCCTCCAAACAGGTTATGTTTACTTGATACAGCTGTTGTGCCAAAGATGCTGCGGAAGCAGCGTTTAAGTTGCTTGACTTTATGCATCCTTATCTAATTGATATATTTGACACTGGTTGGATGATTATCATTAATTAGAAGAAGCTCTTTCTGCAGAAAAAGTTGGAGACTACTGCACTATATAAATGTAATGAACCAAAACCTAACATAAAGTTGAAGTCCTGGGCCCAGTATTCACTTGGTTGCTGGCTTTTGTCCTATAGTCGATATTCCTTACCTCTCTAAAACTCCTCAGATCGGTGGTTTAGGTCCACCTCTTATCATGCCTCCACCTTCTAATTAGGTTTACACCCACCTCCCTCAATTAAAATTGTCCTCTTATCAGTCTCCAGTTATGTCACTTCAGATTGTGACTTCCATGTTTCCTTTCTTATCAGATCAGCTACATTAGACCCAGAGGGTTAATTTAATTCTCACTCCTACTTTTTTCTCTTGCCTTATCTGGGACCTCACTTACTGGGTTGTTCTTGCTTTTATCACCACACTTGTACACTTTCTTCTCCCACTTTTCCTCTGTGTTTAGGAGTTTCTCAATCCTTTATTTTTGGATTTGTTCTGTTTGCCACTTAAGCCATTTCATCCCTTATTTTAATATCCCCTGGGATTTCTATGCTGAGGATTCCTTGATCCCTCACTTCACTCTCATTTATTAGATCTTGCCTAGGCAGCGCTTGCGCGGTCTCTGCGAGACATGCTCTATTCAGGATATGGACATGAAGCTCCACCCACTTTCTGCCCATCTTTTTAATTGGCTCCTGTCACTGTGCTTTGTAAATGGTGGCTTATTTGCTTCTTGAATGCTCCCATGAGAACACCCCCTGTTGCATTTGTTGTTACTCTGTACGTTTTAATTACAGCCTTGGAGCACTATTTTCTTAAATGGCGTTCTCCTGCCTGCAACGTTTTTAAAAAAAATTATTTAAGCAGCACGGCACTCCTCATCTGGAATAATGGCGGCCGTGCCTTTCTTTTGTTAGTTTCAATCATCTAGCGTGGCTGCAAGTCTTTTTTTCTGTTTATTTTCTTTTGTTGCACTTGTGCTTTAGCTTTGAACATTTTAAGCAAAAGTGTGGGTGCCGCGATTGCTTACAAAGCAAAAAAATAGAAAAAAAGTGTCTCCACGACTTTTAGAAAAATTTGTTTTTACTTTTGAAGCATTTGTGGCACCCGCGCTTTAGTTTAAGATGTTTAAAGCTAAAGCATGGGTGCCGCCATTGTAACAAAAGTAAATAAATAGAAAAAAAAGCATGAGGCTGCCATTTTTTTCTATTTGTTTACTGTTGTTACAATAGTGGCACCCGGTCTTTAGCTTAAGATGTTTAATGCTAAAGCACAGGTACCGCCATTGTAACAAAAGTAAATAAATTGAAGAAAAAAAGCATGCGGCTGCCCTTTTTCTATTTGTTTTCTTTTGTTACAATCGCTGCACCTTCGCTCTAGCTTTAAACATCTTTAGCTAAAGCATGGATGCTGTGATTGCTTCAAAAGTAAAGAAAAATAAAAAACAAAATGTTGTCTATTGCTTTATTTTTTAAGCAATCGCGCACACACGCTTTAGCTTAAGATGTTTAAAGCTGAAGCGCGGCTGCCGTAATTGATTTCCAATTAATAGCTCTTGCATTACTGAAAGTTTGAGCTATTGGCGTTGCATTATTATTAGCAAGGCCAATAGGTCAAACTTCAGTAATACGAGACCTACTGCATTGCAAATGTTTGTTTTTCTACAAATAGGACTGGCTGTTACTGCCAACACTCAGTCTTACCATGACTTTACCAGTGGCATAACAAAGGCCCCCGCAACCCCGTGCTCCAGGGGGGCCCCATCAGCATGGTACCCTGGCGTGAGCGCTCCTGCCTGGGACAGGGCCCTCGATGTAGTTTGCAAGGGGGGGGGGCTCAAGTTTTTTTACGCTAGTGGACTTTACACTATCTCCAAATTAATTGGACCAATACTGAAATTCTCTTCCGCCTGCTCCTTTAGCCTATACTTGCCCTCATTTTTGATTTTCCTCTCCCCTCCAAGGTCTGCTCTCCTCTCCTCCTCTGCTCATAATATGGTTGTCAATTTCACCAGCCCCCCACCGACCCTCCCCGACATTCAGTCGCTACACATTACAACAGTTGAGTGTATCTACCAATTCAAGCTAATTAACATTACTTGGCTTCTGTTTGCTTTATTAGAATTCTACTCCTGCTCATTCTACCACCCTAAAACTGCTATTAAGGTAATCTCACTTTATCTGCACAAATAGGCCTTGCTCTCCCTTTCATTGCTGTCCTTCATTTCTCTGCTCAACTGCGCATCTTCCTTGTACTGTGGATAATAGTATTGACATGGTGGCCTCTGCGTATTTGTCTGCTATTCAATCAATTTGCATGCCTGCCTGCAACCTGTACTTTGCTTCTCTACAGCATTCCACTCAACTCAATTTCAAATCATTTTCTCTTTCTACCACTATAAATTGGAAACACCTCCCTTTTTGCTAAGTTCAGCTTCCAGGCGTTCTTTATTTAGATTTCTCTTACAGGCATACCTCTTCTACACTGTTTAAGAAGATACTCACCTTCCATAATGATATATCTGTAAGGAACATAGCTTAGTTATAGATTACTTACCTTAGAATATCCCCCCAGGCTTCAGACTGGATCCGGAAAGTTTTTTCATCAGCAGTACCCCTGCGTGTCGGTAGGTGGAGTTAGTCGACTCCGCGTCCATCGTTGGAGTTGCAGAGGTTACTTAGACGCTGCCCTCGAGCGCTTACGTCAGTTTTGTACACGACTATCCGTGCCAGGAACGCAGAGCCATGCAAAACACTGACCACTAGTGCACAAAACTAGGGCCCTGAAAGGATGACCTTAACCCTAGAAATCAGTTCGCAGAACAGGGAGGATGGGTGGGGCGGTAAGGAATCTATAACTAACGTATATTTCTTATAGATATATCGTTGCCGACGGTAAGTAACTTGTTCATCTGAAAGAAACAGTTAGTTATAGATTCTCTACATTAGAATAGATACCCCACAATACCAACCCCGGAGGAGGGTCTGCGAACCAAGATCACACCAGAAAGTCTTGGAGAAGAGAAGAGAACATCAAAAGAAGCCGTCTCTCCAGACTTGGCTGTCCAGGCAGTAGTGTTTGGTAAACATGTGCAGCGATGCTCACATAGCTGCCTGACAGATGTCATTCAGAGGGACTCCTCGTCCCAAAGCAGTAGTGGCTCCGTCGCCCTGGTGGAATGGGCGCATAGCCCCATTGAAGGCTCCTTTTTAGAAAGAGAATAACAGGCTTTAATACACAAAATTACCCATCTAGAATTGGTCCGCTTATGTACGGACCACGTAGCCAACAAAGAGCTGGTCATCTACCCGGAACTGTTTGGTGCGATCCAGATAGAAGGAAAGCACACGTTTGGGGTCCAGACGGTGGAGCTTTCTCTTCCTCTTTCGAAGGATGCACAGGCGGAAAGAAGGTGGGCAAAGTGATAGTTTGCCCGATGAGAAAGGAGGTGACCACCTTGGGATAGAAAGGATGGACGAATTCTTCGAACAACCATTGTCCGGATGTACAGTCAGGAAAAGAGGCTTGGATGAAAGAGCCTGAAGCTCACTAACTCTTCTAGCAGATGTGATGGCTACCAGGAATGCAGTCTTAAGAGTCAAGAGTCGAAGAGGACAGTTGTGAAGCGGCTCACAGGGAGCGTACATCAAATAGGTCCAGACCAAATTCAAGTCCCACTGAGGCATCACAAACGGAATAGGAGGAAAGAGATGAGTGATGCCTTTTAAGAAACGATTTACAACTGGGGACTTGAAAAGAGAAGGCTAATCAGGAAGCCTTAGAAAGGCAGAAATGGCTGAAAGATAGCCCTTGATATTGCCCAGAGCAGAGCACTGCAGTGCCAAAGAAAGGAGGAAATAGAGAACCTCAGAAAGAGGGGCAGAAAGGTGATCCACAGCCTTTGCTGTGCACCATGCCACAAATTTGTTCCATCGGCAGGCGTATACTGTCTTAGTGGAGCGTTGCCTGGCTGCCAAGATTACATCACAGACTTCGGGAGGTAAGTCAAATGACGGCAACTGCCGCCGCTCAATCTCCTCGCAAGGAGGTGGAGGCTGGGCAGGTTCGGGTAGAGGACTGCCCCCTGCTGCTGCAACAGAAGATCCTCCCGAAGAAACAGTCTGATCGGAGAAACGATGGCCATGTTGAGCAGCTCGGGATACAAGACTCTTCTGCCCAGTCCGGGGCAAGAAGAATGACTTGGGTCCGGTCACGCCTGATCTTCTTCAGCACTCTGGGCAGAAGTGGTATAGGTGGAAAGGCTTATAGAAGACCGCAACTCTACTCATGACAAAAAGCGTCTCCTAGCAAGTGCCGCCTTGGAAATTCCAACGTGCAGAATTGTTGACATTGCGTGTTTTCTTCGGTAGCGAATAGATCTAACCAAGGCTCTCACCACTGCAGAGAGAGACCTTGCACCACCTCCGAATGAAGACCCCATTTGTGATCCATCATGCACCTGCGGCTGAGTTTGTCCGCCCTGGTGTTCAGAGAACCTGCCAGGTGTTGAACCACCAGGGATATGCCCTGATGTTCCAGCCATGTCCAGAGACGCAGGGCCTCCTGACATAGGGTCCACAACCCCACCCTGCCCTGTTTGTTGCAGTACCACATGGCGGTATTGTTGTACGTGAACACCTCCACTACTCTTTCCCGGTCACAGGGAAGGAATGCCTTTAGTGCAAGACGGATCGCTCGAAGCTCCAGAGGTTGATGTGGAGCTCGGATTCCGCCAGAGACCAGAGGCCTCGGATCTCCGCTTCTTCCATGTGGCCGACCCATCCCAGAAGAGATGTGTCTGTCACCACTGTGTGATCCGGTTGGGGAAAGGAGCGGGATCTGCCTTTGACCCAATCCTGGTTCGTGAGCCACCACTGCAATTGCTGTGCAGTGCCCTCCCAAATCTGTACGTAATCAGACAGATTCCCCTGATGCTGCACCCCCTGGAACATCAGGTCCCATTGCAGAGCCCGCATATGCCATCTGGCATGATTGTCCAGCATGATGCAGGAGGCCATGAGGCCCAGCAGCCTCAGGGTCATCCTAACCGAATCCCGGGATGGAGGCTTAAAGGTCGGAATCATAGCCCGAATATCCCAAACTCGCTGTTAGAGAGGATAGACCCGAAACTGCGTTGTTTCCGGAACCGCTCTGATAAAAAGGAGCTTCTGAGAGGGAATCAGGTGCGACTTCGGGAAGTTGATGGGGAACCCCAGCAAATGTCGGAGGTCGGCTGCAGTCTGGAGGTGGGAAACGACTGCCTGGGGGGAGACAGCCTTCAACAACTAGTCATCGAGATATGGGAATACTGGAACCCTTGATCTGTGCAGATGAGGTGCTACCACAACCATCACTTTCGTGAACATCCGAGGGGTACTAGTAAGGCCTAAGGGGAGCACGGTAAACTGAAAGTGCTTGTGGCCTACCGTGAACCATAGGTAAAGCCAGTGGGCCGGCAGGACGGGTATGTGAAAATAAGCATCCTGCAAGTCCAATGCTACCAACCAGTCTCCAGGGTTGAGGGCAGACAAGACGTGGGCGAGCATCAATATTTTGAACTTCTCCTTCCTGAGGAAGCGGTTGACGTTCATGAGATCCAAGATAGGATGCACGCCTTTCTCCTTCTAGCAAAAACAACAGTTGGTGGACAGAATGCAGAACAATGTAATACACTCACCCCAGTACAGAGACCTGGGCCTAAATCCATCGTTTTTTTGCACTCCACACCACCCCAGTTCAGACATGGCCATATGCAAATCAGTCTGACCCTGTGCCTCATGGGAACAGTCCAGCTCGAACTGCCAAGCCATGTCTTTCCTGGACCGGAATTAAGCATCCTAGGATCGGTTTCTGGCTATCAGCCGTCTTCAGCCAGGGTAGCTTGACTCCAGCGATGTGGAGAGCATGGGACTCACATCTGAGCATACCCATCCCACTCGGGGTGACAAATGCAAAAACAACAGTTGATGGACAGAATGCAGAACAATATTATACACTCACCCCAGTACAGAGATCTGGGCCTAAATCCATCGTTTTCTTGCACTCCACACCACCCCAGTTCAGACATGGCCATATGCAAATCAGTCTGAACCTGTGCCTCATGGGAACAGTCCAGCTCGAACTGCCAAGCCATGTCTTTCCTGGACCGGAATTAAGCATCCTAGGACCGGTTTCTGGCTATCAGCCGTCTTCAGCCAGGGTAGCTTGACTCCAGCGATGTGGAGAGCATGGGACTCACATCTGAGCATACCCATCCCACTCGGGTGACAAATGCAAAAACAACAGTTGATGGACAGAATGCAGAACAATGTCATACACTCACCCCAGTACAGAGATCTGGGCCTGGATTCAAGCAAGCCGGGCTGAAGACGACTGAAGTGTCAGAAACCAGTCCTCGGAAGAATGTTTCCGGTCCAGGGAAGGCTTGGCTTGGCAGTTCGGGCTGGACTGTTCCCATGAGGCACAGGGTCAGACTGATTTGCATATGGCCATGTCTGAACTGGGGTGGGAGAGCGGGCTAAAGAACGGTGATGGATTAAACCCAGATTTGTTGACTGGGTGTGAGTGTTTGATTGGTTCAGATGCTCCGTCCATCACCACCCCCTTTTGTACAGCTTTGTTCGCCATAAGTTGGCAGGGTATGCGCAGACGTGAGTCCCTTGCTCACTTTGCCACTGGATTCAAGCAAGCCAGGCTGAAGACGGCTGAAATGCCAGAAACCGATCCTCGAAGCTTGTTTCCGGTCTAGGGAAGGCATGGCTTGGCAGTTCGGGCTGGACTGTTCCCATGAGGCACAGGGTCAGACTGATATGCATATGGCCATGTCTGAACTGGGGTGGCAGAGTGGGCTAAAGAACGGTGATGGATTAAACACGGATCTTTTGACTGGGTGTGAGTGTTTGATTGATTCAAATGCTCCGTCCATCACCACCCCCTTTTGTACCGCTTTCTCCTTCTTGGGCACCAGAAAGTAGTGGGGATAACAACCACAACCTACTTCTGGTAGAGGAACGCGCTCAATGGCCCCATTGGCCTAGAGGGACGAAATTTCCTGTTGGAGAAGGGCCAGGTGATCCTTCAACATGCAATGGTACTGAGGTGGCACGGATGGAGGGGGAGTCTCGAAGGGGAGGGAGTAGCCCCTTTGGACTATCTGCAGAACCCACCTGTCCAACGTGATGGTGCGCCAGTGGGGGAGATGATGGTGGATCCTGCTGCCAGCTGGTGTTTGGTGGCCCAGGAAGGTCAGACTAGGAGGGTTTAGAGGCGGATGCAGAGGTGGCTGTGTTGGACTGGTGCGCTCGCTGGCCCCTAGAACGACGCCGGTGATTCCCATTTCCCCGGCCGCACTGGGGCTGAACAGCCTGCACCGGCCTGTAGCTCTGGGCAGGAAGTAGTGGGATATTCCTTCCGTAGCCGCGAAAGGCAGACCACGCGGGGTGGGTGGTGGAGTGGCCCTAGGACCTTGCCATAGCTCCGGAGTACTTAAAGCGCTCTAGCGCATTCTCTGCCTTATCGCCGAAAATGCGACGGCCATCGAAGGGCATGTCCATAAGTGTGGATTGGACATCTACGGAAAACCCAGTTGAACGCAAACATGCGTAGCACCGAATGGCTACTGACATAGCAATCGTTCTGCTCAGTGCGTCGACGGTCCCCAGCCCACAGCGGATGGTAAACTTTGCTGCGTCTCTCCCCTCGGCGACGGCATGGGAGAGTACGGCCCAGATATTCTCCGGGCACTGAGGCAGCAACTGCACCTCCGTATCCCACACAGAGTGGGAATAAGTGCCCGACCGACATGCAGTGTTTACAGACTGCAGTCCCAAGCTGGAGGAAGTAAACATCTTCTTCCCGAGTTGATCCAGCTTCTTGGATTCCCTATCAGGTGGAGCTGTATGGAAGGCGCCCCTTGGACATAGAGGCTTGGACCACCAGCTCTCAGGGGTACGGTGTTGGGAAAGGAAAGTGGGGTGGCCCGGGCCGGGTGATGCCATAGGGCAACCATCTATCCAGAGGAGCCTCTACGTTGGGCCTGGACCAGGTGCCCAAGAGGATGTTTGCAAGGGTTTCATTGAACGGCAGTAGGGGCTCCGAAGAGCTTGCTGTCGGCTACAGCACCTCTGTCAGGAGGTTAGTCCTGACTGCCACAGTAGGAAGCACGAGGTGGAGAGCCTCGGCCGCCCTACGCAACACCACTGCATATGATGTTCCCTCCTCCGTAGCCACGGTAGGAGGAGACAACATGCCTAGGTCTGGGGAGTTATCCAGACCACTGGCACCCCCCAGTTCCGCTCTCCAGTCCTGTTCACACTCTAGCTGGGCAATAAAAGGTCATCCAACCCCTCCCTGTCTTCCTCACCCTACTCTGGCTGCCAAACCAGCTGAAAATGGTCAGGGTGTAACACAGGCACAAAAGTACCCCTCGGCACCAGATCTGGCGTTGGGCGACCCAAGTCCGGCTCCGGTTTCATGTTGGGATGGAAGCCGGGGTCGACGCCGGCTGGGAGTCCAGCCGGCGTCAGCTGTGGACGTGTTGCTGGTAGTAGCGGCGCCATGGAGATGTCACTAGGTCGACTGGCGGATCAGGAACCAGGCCTGGATCCAAGGGGGCCCTGCGGTGCCGGGGCCGGAACTGACGGCGTCGAAGGCCTAGGGCCACCAACCGAGTCCACGGGGCCCAAAGGCGTGCCAACAGAGTCTGGCTGCCCAAAGATGGCATACATTGCTTTGTAAAATTGATGAAGCTGGGCAGGGGTCACTCCCGGTCAAGGAGGGAAGGCCGGAGTCGACCCTGAAGGCTCCACATGCGAAGCCGTGGGAGTGGCACCACCCGCACCCTTCGTCGCATCAGCCGATGGACGAGGGGAAGTCGAAGAGCGACGATGCTTCTTCGACTTCTTCTTACTGTGCTTCGACTTACCTGACCCCGAGTGTGAAGACTCAGACGATGAGTGGTGGTGATGGCTCCGTGATCGGTCCCGCGACCTCCCTCTCGGCCGGGACCTTGACCAACGCAGAGCCGCCGACTGCCAGGCCTCGAGGAGCTTTCGGGACTGCTCCCGCAAAGACTTAGGGCTATGGTTCGGCAGTCGGAGCACAACTTAGGGTAGTGGTCACACTCCAGGCCGAGGAGACACAAGCAGTCGGGTATAGGAACTGCAGGCCTTGAAACCGGGCATCCCTCGTACACCAGGAGTCGATGAAGACTCGAAAAAGAAGTCGACAAAAAGTCGCAAAAAACTCAGTCAAAAAATCACTTGGTGTACCGCTCTCTCCGGATCTGTGCTTGCTAGTGCAGAAAAAGAAAGAACTGACATCAGCGTGCGATGGCTGTATCTAAGTAACCTCTGCGACGTCATCACGATGCCAACGACGGTCGCAGAGTCAACCAACGCCACCTACCGACGCGCAGGGGTACTGCTGACGAAAAAACTTTCCAGATCCAGTCTTACGCCTGGGGGGGATATTCCAAGGTAAGGAATCTATAACTAACTGTTTCTTTCAGATGTTAAGCACAATTATATTTTTAACATTTTATTTTTACTGAAAGCGTGTATGTAACTTTCAATGCTGTCATGAAAATTGTTCATAAACGAACCAAAGTGCTTTGGTGTAATTGTAATAATAAAGCAGAAGTGCATAAAATGATCTCAATTCTATGTCACTGATAATTCAGGCATTTTTGTTTAATGAGTTGGAAATTGAAAGCTCCGATGTTGCTTTTGAATTTAGAAACAGTAAAATTGTGATTGGGGTGAGAGTTTGATTAAGTTGAGAGAGTGGATGAGCAGAGTAAAGATGTATGCAGTGAAAGTGAGAAGCCGCAAGGTAAGAGTGGATGCATGCTGGAGTGGGACTGGAGGCGGAGAAAGAGTTAAAACTATGGTTTGAAAACTTGCCTTCTGACTTGCTACATAAGGAGACATCATAACCTTTCTTATTTGTAAAATTCACCAGTCCATTTCCATGACAGTACATCAAGAATGCCACGACAACTGGAGAATGATGGGCCTGATCAGCTACCGTAAAAACCTTAGATAACACCATTGTATAATTAACTGTGAAAGGTAATGCTATGCGTGTTCTCAAAAGCAAAGCCATTGGAAAAAGTATGAAGCTAACAGAATGTATATTTAGAGCCAACAACCGTTTTATTGTATGTATGACGTTTACATACCTGATTTAAAAATGTGTTTCAAATTACCTGAAAATAAAATGTATTTAATCTTCACTGAAATAATATCTGTTGGGGGTGTTATGGGTAAGGTCACCTTAAACTCTCAACATCATTGCAACTGACCTGCTACAGTTATCAGCACCACCTCCAAACGTACACGCCTCAAAACCATGGCCCTTGCTGCTGGAGAGTGATAGTGCATGTCATTGTTCTAGTGGTGTTTACACCTGGAACGGACTGACCTATTTCAGTGCTATTCAGAGTTTGCGTTGATCTCTCCCTAACACCTCTGAATACAAATTATTTCACTGATGTGATTGTATAGCTCTCTAGATTTGGTGAATTCAGAATTTTTTTAGAACTTGCATTATAAAATGCATTTAAAAAAAACTGCACGTACACAAGACCTAGTCTCGCCTCAGAACTACCTCTTTCGATATTGGGGAAAAGCCAAAAGCGGAGCAAAGCGGTGGCTGCGTAAAAGCATTTATAGTGCTTCTACAGAAGTCAATCTACATAAAAATAGAACGAATTAAAGAAGTTAAACTACCATCTTTTTGCCATGCTTTCAACATTATGTCCCTTTTTAAAAAGAGGCGATATTATCCTAAATCCCCTGGAGTACCAGCAAGTGTTCTATTAAAAATGTTCTGGGCAAAATGCCCGGATGTATATCTGCCCTCTTCATCTGACATCCTTTCGCATTAACTAGGGCAGGGTTTTTTTCTAGCTTGCTCTGCTCCGGAGCTATTTTTGAGGCCAAGACCTATAAGCGTTTTAGGTAAAAGAGCAAAGTCAGATTGCTCCATGTGCTCTCTAAGCAGGGGCGTAACGCAGGACCCTGCTGGCTGCTGCCTTTCCAGCGCAAAGGGACCCGACCTTGAAGGGGCCCCGCTCCAGCCCAAGGCCAATGTACATCTGTGAAATAGGAGCGACTCAAAAGCCCCTCGTCACAGTCTGCTGTGGGACCCCATCATTTTGCATTACGCTACTGCACGCAGGTCACCGTCGATGTGGCTTTGTAGCAAAACTTCATATGATCAAGGTCATATGTAAATCAAAAGGGAATAGGTCATTTTTCATCTGGGCGGAGGCTATTCTCAACTTTCAAACCGCATTTTCTTTTAAGGGGACTACTCTTAACTTACTGAAATGCGATTCGCAGCTCATGGTTCTGTGTGTGTACTGCACTTTCTAGCTCTCTGCCAGCACACTAAACGATTTTTTCGGGTGCAGTTTTATATAGTGCAAACTCGACCCGAAGGTATTGGAGGCTTTACATGAGAACCGGTTACGTTACACAAGCACACATTCATTTTTTTGGTAGTCATGTGGAGATTAAGTGATTTGCCCAGAATCACAGGATGTGGACACGACCCCGAGGATCGAACCTTGGTTTCCCAGCCAGCTCCAGAGTCGGCAGTCTAGCCGTCAGACCATATCGTCTCCGATTAAAGCTAACGTGTGAATAATTCTAATTCGTGCAATGCATGTGCCTATTTTGTCTTACAACACTGGCTGGGGGCATAACGCAGAACGTGTCACATGGTTGTAGTGAAGCGAGGGGCGGGATTCACGCGACTCAGCTGTCGAGGGGATGATTGGATGTCAGACGCGCCCTCTAGTGAATGCGATGCCCGCTGCTTTTCAGTCCAAACGCCGCACTTGCGGTTTTGAAGGCAGGCGGCCGTGTGAGTCATCTGCAAAGTATGCCTGTTCGCTATGCAGACGTGTGTGACAAAGGACACAAAGTGCCAATTTACAGAGACCTGGTTCAGCATGTACAACATGCAGGCGCGTGAGATGTGGCTAAGTGGAGAGCAGCGAATAAAAATAGGCGCGCGCGAGCATCACTGCGCGTCACCCGCTCAGAACAGGGGATAGTCAAACGCACGCTACGCAGCAGCCCGGCGAGGCGCGCTGCCTCCCTACAGCAAATGCACGACTCATCTTTTACTTGTCAAAAGTAACCTTGCAGGAGAGGGCGTTTCAAACGAAGTACCCGCGAAGCATATCTATAACATAATCTGCTCTTGCAATTATTTAGTTAAAAAAAATTGGAGGGGGGGGGGGGGCGGTCATTCTCAATGCTGCAATTGTTCCTAGGCAAATCATTTGTTTTCGGATAAAAAAAAACCCAACACATCTCTGGAGTGAACGTTGCCCGCAGGAATGAGCTATACAAAGCAGCAACAGTACAGAGTGCTGGATTACATGTTGCATGTGATGTGACCTCACGTTTCCATACCGAACTCGGGGGTATGGATCAATGTCACATTCTTAAGTGGTCTAAAATAATCCTGCGCAAAGATCCAGAGGGTTTAACATCACAGTCTCAGGAGTGAGCCTCAGAAGTTCCCCACTAGGAAACTATTAAATCAAAGTCATGTGACTTTGACTCGGGTCTGAATCGGGTTTGTTGACAGGTACGATTTTTGACTGCCAAAACTTGTGACACAAATGCAACCTGCTTTAACATTTGTGTACCCTAGTACAGTGGTCCCAACTTTTTCTGCAGTGAGCGCTACTTCTGACCAATGGAATCATCCTGAGATACTGCCAAATTCATGGCCTAGATAAGGGTAAATAATTGCAGGCACGGAGTCCTATTACATTGTGCATGCAGCATCACTGGTAAAATAGCTGTATCAATAAAGAATTACTTGCGACAAAGAAAGATACATGAAGAGAAAAAGGGGAGAAGGAAATAAATACAAAAGAAGGGACAACATGGAAGAAAAATCTTCCTTAAATCAGTCATTCAGTACTTTTTGGAGTCACAATGTCCTGAAGTTCCTGGAGTCTTTTTTTTCACAACGTAGTTCCGGATAGGATGCAGGCCTCACAGAAATGGGTGCACTGTGTTTTAAAGTACAGCCTCAGAAGCCAGGCTTCTGCACGCCCTGAAGCACAAGTTACTTACCTTCGGTAACAGAAACAGTAGTTAGTATTAGATTCCTTACCTAAGAATTACCCCCAGGCGTCAGACTGGATCCGGAAAATGTTTGCGTAGCAGTACCCCTGCGCGTCGGTAGGCGTCGTCTGCGGCTCCATGTCCGTCGGCGGCGGCGCTGGGATGACGTCATCGTAGTACTTAGACGTCGCCCTCTCGCGCTGACATCAGTTCTTATACATAGCTTTTCCGCGCCAGAAATGCAGAGCCATGATAAAAACCAACACTGGTGCCATGAAACTAGGGCCCTGAAAGGGGATGACCTTAACCTTAGATATCAGTTCGCAGATCGGGAGGATGGGTCGGGGCGGTAAGGAATCTAATACTTACTAACTTCTGTTTCTTACAGATATATCGTTACCGAAGGTAAGTAACTTGTGCATCTGAAAGAAACAGGTTAGTATTAGATTCCTTACCTTAGAATAGATATCCCAGCAATACCAACCCCGATGGTGGGTCTGCGAACCAATGATCACACCAGAAAGTCCTGGAGAACGGGACAGTCGAAAAAGCCATCTCTCCGGATTTGGATGTCCAGGCAGTAGTGTCTTGAAAACGTGTGCAGCGAGGCCCACGTAGCTGCCAGACAGATGTCCTGCAAGGGAACTCCCCGACCCAGGGCAGTAGTAGCCACTGTGGCCCGAGTGGAATGGGCCCTCAGCCCAACAGGAGGCTCCTTTTTAGCCAAAGAGTAGTATACCTTGATGCACAACACGACCCACCGAAAGATGGTCCGCTTGTGCACCGCCCGACCTTTCTTAGCGCCCACGTAACCAACAAAGAGTCGGTCATCCACCCGGAACTGGCGTGTGCCATCCAAATAGAATGAGAGTGCACGTTTTGGGTCCAGACGGTGGAGCCTCTCTTCCTCTTTCGAGGGATGCGGAGGCGGAAAGAAAGTGGGCAAGGTGATGGACTGCCCGATGTGGAAGGCTGTGACTACCTTGGGCAGGAAAGAGGGTCGCATCCGCAACACAACTTTGTCCGGATAGACAGAAAGGAAAGGAGGTTTAAAAGAAAGAGCCTGGAGCTCACTCACCCTCCTGGCAGAGGTGATGGCAACCAAGAATGCAGTCTTGAGAGTTAGGAGACGAAGAGGACAGGTATGAAGTGACTCGAAAGGAGTGCACATCAGATAAGTCAAAACAAGGTTCAAGTCCCACTGAGGCATCACAAAAGGAACAGGAGGAAACAAATGAGTGATGCCCTTCAAAAACCTATTTACAACTGGGGACTTGAACAAAGAGGGCTGATCAGGGAGCCTTAAGAAGGCGGAAATAGCAGAGCGGTAGCCCTTGATAGTGCCCAGAGCAGAGCACTGCTTGGCAAGAGAAAGAAGAAAGAGGAGAACCTCTGAAAGAGGGGCAGAAAGGGGATCCACAGCCTTTGCTGTGCACCATGCCACAAATTTGATCCACCTGCAGGCGTACACCGATTTTGTGGAGGGACGCCTGGCTGCCAGAATCACATTACAGACTTCAGGAGGCAAGTCAAATGGCCTCAACTGCTGCTGCTCAATCTCCATGCATGTAAGTGGAGACTGGACAGGTTCGGGTGGAGGACCGTCCCCTGCTGCTGTGACAGAAGGTCCTCCTGAAGAGGCAGACGAATCGGGGGATCGACAGACATGCTGAGTAGCTCGGGATACCTGTATCTTCGTGCCCAGTCCGGAGCCACCAGGATAACTGGGGCCCGGTCCCGTCTGATCTTCTTCAGCACTCTGGGCAGAAGTAGTATAGGCGGAAAGGCGTACAACAGACCGCAGCTCCACTCGCGATGAAAAGCATCTCCGAGCGAGTGCCGCCTTGGAAATTCGTGCAGGACTGATGACATTGCGCGTTCTCTTCTGTGGCGAATAAATCTAACCAAGGCTCTCCCCACTGCTGAAAGAGGCATCACGCCACGTCCGAGTTCAGACGCCATTCGTGATCCATCATGCACCGACGGCTGAGTTCGTCCGCCCTGGCGTTCAGGGAACCTGCCAGGTGTTGAACCACCAGCCACTGCCAGAGGTGCAGAGCCTCCTGGCATAGGGTTCACGACCCCACCCCGCCCTGTTTGTTGCAGTACCACATGGCGGTGGTGTTGTCCGTGAACACCTGCACTACACTCCCCCGGACAGAGGGGAGGAATGCCTTCAGTGCAAGCCGGATCGCCCGGAGCTCCAGAAGGTTGATGTGGAGCCGGGACTCCGCCGGAGACCAGAGGCCTCTGATCTCCGCCTCTTCCAAGTGGCCCCCCAACCCTGGAGGGACGCGCCCGTCACAACTACGTGCTCCGGTTGGGGTAGGGAGAGGGATCTGCAGCTGACCCAATCGCGGTCTGTGAGCCACCACTACAACTGTCTTGCAGTGCCACGTCTCTTGATTCTGGATGGCTGGAGGGGTCGCCTCGAAGGGGAGGGAGTAGCCCCTTTGGACGATTTGCAGCACCCACCTGTCCGAAGTGATGTTGCGCCAGTGAAGGAGGTGATGGCGAACCCTGCTCCCCACTGGCGTCCTGTGGGCCTCGAAGCTCAGACTAGGAAGGCTTTGAGGCGGATGCTGCGAGGGTGGATTGGCCTCGCAGTTATCCCCGGGCACCGCCACGGCGGTTACCATGTCCGCCACCGGGCTGGATGTTAGTCTGTGGCCCAGGGCTGGCAGGACCTGTGGGGGCGCCCCTTCCTTGGCCATGAAAGGAGCAAAAGGCAGCAGGTTGCTGGCGCCGGGCCGACAAGCCCAAGGACTTGGCCGTAGCCCTGGAGTCCTTAAAGCGCTCAAGCGCACTGTCTGCCTTGTCGCAGGAGAGGCGACGGCCATCAAACGGCATGTCCATAAGCGTGTTTTGAACATCAGCCGAAAAGTTGGCGGACCTCAGCCAGGCGTGGCGACAAATCGCCATCGTCGTTGCCATCGTTCTACTTAGCGAGTCCG
This sequence comes from Lissotriton vulgaris, assembly GCF_964263255.1. NCBI lineage: Eukaryota > Metazoa > Chordata > Amphibia > Caudata > Salamandridae > Lissotriton > Lissotriton vulgaris. The sequence goes on along the minus strand of NC_141699.1, from coordinate 157,172,202 downwards.
TCGTATCCAGTCCACACCAGATGGAATACCGTGCCGCATCTCGCCCCTCCACAAAGGCTTGGGCGAGTTTAGTCCGGGCCTCCTCCGGACATTGTGGCAGCACTGCTGGGACCGTGTCCCACAGAGAGTGGGTATAACGGCCCAAGAGGCACGCAGTATTAACTTACCGCAACCCCAAACTCAGTGAGGAGAACATCTTCTTGCCATACTGTTCGTACCTCTTGGAGCAGTCGGGAATGCGCCTGGGAGTTAGAGGCCTGGATGACAAGGCTCTTGGGGGTGGGGTGGGTGGACAGGAAGCAAGGGTCACCCGGAGCAGGGCGGTGGCGTCTGGCCACGTTCCTATCTACAGGGGGACCTGTAGCGGGTCTGGACCAGGTGCCCAAAAGAACGTCAGATAAGGCCTCATTAAATGGCAGCAGAGGCTCAGAGGAGCTTGCCTGCGGTTTAAGGACCTCAGTGAGGAGGTTAGTCCTCGCGGCCGCGACAGGGAGTTCAAGGGATAAGGCCTTGGCCGCCCGCGTCAATACCACACTATAGGCAGCCCCTCCTCCGTAGCCACGGTAGGGGGCAGACAAAACCAGTGTCTGGTGAAGTGTCCAGACCACTGGCATCCCCAAGCTCACCTGCCCAGTCCTGATAAGGCTGGCACTCACGTGCCAGAGGGTACTCAGACCCCTCTCAATCCTCCTTGCCACCCATCTCCTGATACCAAGGGTCAAAGGATGGGGCCGGGTCATAGAAGTAAAAATCTCCCAGCAGGGTCGAATACGGCGCCGCTCCGGTGCCGGACCCGAATCGAGGGTAGGACCAGGGACCCAAATACTTCTGAGGGATACTCACAGCACCTTACACCACTTGGTACAGAACAGGCTCTCCATCTCATGGATGGTGGATTATAGGGCATGCTGGAAATCCCGGAATTATTGAAACAGGCTGCTAGCTTCATCAAGAGAGTGTAGGCAGACTCTACGGTCAAGTGACACAGGTCGGCATGGGGATGGTCAGGCTGGGTTCTGCAAAGAGATTTTGATCCTGTGGGGTCAGTTGTAGTGTGCATAGTCAACTTCTTTTCAGAATTAGCAGAATCTGGCTTGGCTTACAAGACGATTAACGCATGGCAGTCAGTCATCTCAGTCTCAGTGGGTACCTTGCCTTTTCAGGACATACCGGCTTGAGAACACCCCTTAGTGTGCAGACTGTTGCAGGAGTTCAGATTGACGTGCCCCCCAGAACAAAGATACTCCACACTCTGGGTAGACTAGTCAATTTGTTGCAGAACCTAGAACTAATTGCAATACAATTTCTGTGAGTGGATTGTTATTGACATTTTTCCGTAGAAAACGATGGTGAAAAGTCTACCACTCTATCATGACGCATTAATCCAATATGGCGGATTTTTCAAAATGGCCGCCCATTATTTGAGATATAGGGTATAACTGTTTATATGCCCATGTGTGGTATCATTTTATATGTTTTTAGGGACGGTAAAGTAAAAAATAACATCAAACATTGTTTCCGATGACCATAATATCAAATAATCGCACGTTTCGGCGGCCAGCGCCTTCTTCCTGGAGCAGCCAGGCGATACGAACGCGGGAAAAGGTAATTACCTTTTCCCGCGTTCGTATCGCCAGTCAGAACAACCCGCCGCCGGACATAGAGAGCCCTGCCGATCATCCTCAGGCAGGGAGATCTTTTAATACTCCTCTCTTGTGCTTGATATCCGAAATCCTTTAAAATACCGTCTATACTTTGGAACAGAAGACTCCACTATTTTGGGAGGCTATTCAAAGCAGTCCTTCGTTATCTGATCATATCACAGATCGTAACCTGGGCCCAAGAGATTGAACAACATATCACAAATTATTACTAGCAACTGCTTCGAAAAGCCAATAGATATCCAGAAATACCTTGGAAGGAACCAATTGTTAATATCAATCAGCGTCATTACGCACAAAGGGCTCCGGCTGGCGGGAATCAACTCTTTTACTTCTAATTAATCAGCTTCTACAACATCTAACTAATAGGAATCAAACAAGAGGCTGAAAACTGTATCCGATTAACTTCACAAAAAACTCCTATTAAATTTGCGTGGCTGCTCCAGGAAGAAGGCGCTGGCCGCCGAAACGCGCGTAGAGACTCATTGTGCCACCTATCTACTAGAGATAATTTTTTAACTTGTGTTTACATTTAACTTGTGTATAATGTTTTTTATAAAAATGTGCTCTATGAACTTTTAAACCCGATTATTGTGTTATGTGACTGAATTGTTAAACTTTTTTAATTGTATAATAAAATACCATGTTTTGTAGCCAGTTGTAGCCAATTGTTCATTTCTACTGTTATTGTGTTTTAAATATTAGTTGCCTAGGTTGTCGTTTTTCAAATACTGGTTCTATCGCTCCCTTGGTGAGTAAATGAGAGACTTTGAGCTGGAGAAGGTGCATATGTTTTGATTCTGTGGCGCAAGTAGCTCTTGGAGGTGGTAGGGTTTGGAATTCTAATGTATGGCCAAATTGAACGATCTGTAGCACCCACTGATCTGTTGTTATGATCTTCCAGCAATCGAGAAAATTTGTAATCCTTCCCCCTATCTTTGGAACAAGAGGTGAAGGACCAGTAGGCAGAGCCAGGAAGTTGCTATTGGCGTTTAGAGGTATCTCTACCCTGACGCCCCTGTCTACCTCTGGAAGATTGGCGAGAGAAAGACGCCGATTGATTTTACAGCTGAGAGTTCTGAGGCTTGAATGATTGAGAGGATTCGGAATAGGAGGAGTATCGTTGTTGATAGCCTGCCCTATAAGTAGAGAATCATTTGCCTCTTGCACCCCGGAAAGGCACCTTTCGGTATTGAAGCGTGCCCAAGGATTTTGCAGATTCAGTGTCTTTTTTAATGTCCTGCAAAGCGTCCTCTACATGCTTGCCAAACAGCATGTCTCCATCAAAAGGCAGATCCAGGATTTTATTCTGTGCCTCTGGGCGAAACCAGGTAAATCTCAGCCACCCTTGACGCCTCAGGACCGCTGATCCCACTAAGGTACGAAAAGCTGTTGTAGCAATGTCCATTGCACAATCTATAATTTCCGATGAAGATCTTTCCCCTTCCTCTAGAATCTTTCTCGCTTCCGTCTAGGCAATCTCTCGCAGCTGTTCAATGAAAGGAGAGAGATCGCACCACAGTTGGCGATCATATCGTCCCAAAATTGCGAGTACGTTCGAGGCCCTAACCAGGAGGCTAGACATAGAAGAGAACCTCTTCCCTACATTATCCAAGCGCCTGCCTTCTCTGTCTGGCGGTGCCATCAGGGGTGCTGTCGGGTTCCTTGATTTTCTTCGGGCCGCCTGGGAAATAACCAAGTCCGGTTTAGGTTGGCCAATAAGACATGCAGGACTGTCATCTGGGGCCTTATATTTCTTCTCCAGCCGTGGTAGAACCGGAGTTACAGTAGCTGGAGAGTGCATCACTTTCTTTCCCTCATTTCAAACATGTTCTACTATTGGTATGGAGCGTATCGATTTCTTTTAGGGCTCTTTGAAATCGTAGAGGAAACAGTCTGACTGTAAGACAGAAACAGGAAGGCCAAATCGTTTAGAAGCCCTTTCCATAAGGTTATGGAAGCCCCCTATATCTACTGGAGGTGAATCCACAGGGTCCGGAGATGGTGATGCCAGATCTGGGATAACATAATCATCCCATTCTGTGTTAGGATTTTGAATATGTTCTCTATCTTGGTCCTCATCTGAAGAGTCATCATCGACATCAGGCACTGTAATCACATCATGGCCTTCTTCACAGGCTGTTCACTTTGCCTCTGAGAGGTTGATGCCACAGGAGTAGATGAAGCTTGCGGAGGCGGAGGAGGCTGAATGGTTTCAGAGGTCTGAGATGGGAACCTCTTCTTATAATCTAATAACATCAACTGCAGGTCGTTTATTAATGAAGACGGCATGGCCACCATACCTTTGCCAGATGTTTGCTGATGTGAGACCTGAGGAGAGAGTTGAGATTCTGGATGATGTTGATTAGGGAAATAATCATCTGAATTCGAGTCCTGATACTTTACTTGAAGTTGTGAAGGACTATATGCATCCCCATATGGACTTTCCTCATCATCAGAATATTCCTCCTCCAGCAGAAGAGGTGGAGGCAATGGTGAAACGCTACGGGGTGATGTAATTTTCGGTGTTATTAGTCTTTTCCTGATGGAAATGTTTACATTTTGGATTGCCGACGGTGTCGTCGACGAGGGAATCGTCGTCGCTGGAAGCGTAGTCGACGGCGGAGAGATCGTCGACGGAGGGCTGATCTTCGACGGTACCATTGAAAAGGTCGACGTCAGGATCATCGTCGCCGAAGCCATCGATGTCGTCGACACTATCATCGGCGACATCACCGTCGACGTCGAGGTTGTTGGTCTCATCGACGTAGGATGTAACGTCGACGCAGTCTTCGTCGACGATGTCGTCGGCGAAGCTCTCTACGATGGGCCTGTCGACGGAGCAGAAACCGAAACCACTTGAGCCTTGGATGTCGTCTTCGACGTACCTGAGGAGATTGTCATCGACGGAGGAATTTTCCTTTCTCCTTTCACTTCCTGAGGCGTACTCAAAGGTTTCTTAAAGATCTTCTCCTTTCCTGATGGCGAAGAAGCAATAGAAAGGCCTTGACTTGCCTTTTTTCCATTTGATACCTCAGGAAGATGTCCCTCTTTCTCCTTTGGGTGGTGAGGAGATTTTTTGGGACTAAGCCTTTTAGACCTTTCAGAGGTCTTTTGAGAGGCTTTAGCAGGAGGTTCGGCTGAAGTAGAAGGGGAAGACCTACCCCTTTTTGTAGACCTCCTTGAAGATGTTGCTGAGGAGGAATCCTCACTATCACTGGACAGAACCTCTTTCCGAGACTTCATTTTCTGTAGCCAAGTCAGAAGTCTTCCTTCCCGGTCTCTCAGAGTCTTAGTTGATAAGGTCCTGCAGATCTTGCACTCAGTGGCTTTGTGGTCTGGGTATAAGCAATAAATACAATCTATGTGCTTATCCTCCACATAAAGTCTTTTCTTTGAGCAAGTAGCACAGGCTTTGAATTAAGCTTTATTTTTAGACATCCTGAAGAGAAAAAGGGTGTAGAAATCCAATTGAAGAGAAAAATGAGAAGAGCTCAGTGGAGACTCCCTTAGCACAACGTGCTTTAGAAAATCTGAGGATCTCTCTTGAGCGTTCTATGTGGTGAGGCTAATCTGATTGGTTGTTGCAAAGTTTTGGTCTCTTTTACAAAAAAAGGGAGATAGGCTACAAAAGGAGATGAGGCCTAGGCCTTACTTTCTCTTTTGTACATACTGTAATGGTATTTTCTATTTACCAAGGCTCCCAGGCTGATGACGGGGAATGATACAAAGCATGGGAATCTATGGAAGTTCCAATACTGAGGCAAACAGTGTTATGTCAATTTTTATACTGGAAAATTAATTCCCGGGCAGTTCACTGATAATCCTCCAATATCTTTAGGCCGACCAGAGGACTCAGTTCGCCAGGAAACTTGTCTTCAAGTAGTTAAATACGTGGAGGAAAATGATGAAGAACAAACTACTGTTAAAGAACTTGTTAATAAAATGCGAGAATTACTGCCAGAAGATAGCGAACCATACAGTTCGAAGTATATGAAACAAAAACTCAAAGAGCATTTTGAAGATGAAATCTTCATAGGAACAGTTGCAGGGAATGCTGATGTTGTTACTTTTAAAAGTACAGCTGCTCATGTATTGCAAGAGTACCACAGTCATAGCCATGAAGGTGTTGAAGAGGATCGAAGCAATCTCCTTATGGCAGCTGCTGAAATAATAAGAAATGATAATAGAGACATCCCTGTATAACCAGAAATATATCCACCCATTGAAAACATGAATAGTGTTGACTATAATGTGAGCTATATTCCTGATTCGTTAAGGCTCTTATTATCAGTTTTTGTTACTGATAAAACCAACAGAGAGAGAAGAGTAGCTTCTATAGGACAGGCAATTATGCAAGCTGTGCGCCCACGAGTCTTAGTTGCACTGTTGCAGTTAGGGCTGGCAGTTCAATTACATAACAACACAAGCTCGAGATTTGTAGTTGAAGCAGTAAATCATATGGGATTTTGCAGCTCCTATTCAGAAGTTCTTCAATTTGAACGATCAGCTGCAGCAGAAAGAGGAAATACTATACCTGTCCTTGTGGAACCTTCTAAAAGTCCTCCGAAATCCGTTCAATATGCAGTTCGTCATTGATGGTGGGTGGTTACTACATCGCCTTCCTTGGAGTCCGAAGCAGACATTCCATGAGCTGCTTTGTGCCTATGAGAGATATGTGCTAACAAAGTATGGCCAGGCAATAAAAGTATTCGACGGATATGGAGATACGCTTTCTACAAAATCAGAACCCCATCTAAAAAGAAACCAAGGTATTGTATGACCTAAAGTAAATTTCATAACTTCAATCTCCATCGCCATCCAGAAACAATTATTTCTAAGTAATAATGAAAATAAACAAGCCTTCATTGCTCAATTATCGCAAAAGTTACAAGAAGCTGGGTGTAAAACAAAGCAAGCTCATAGTGATGCAGACTTCATGGTCGTTTTGGAGGCTATTGAGTCGGCCAAAACTCATCCTACACCGATCTTCGTATACTACTCCTTCATCATTTTCAAGAAAACCAATTTGATATTTTCCTTTGCCCAGTACCTAAGAAATCTTCCAAAAACATAACTGTGTATGATATTAGGAAATTAGCAAAAGCTTTAGGTAATGACGTCTGCGCTCACATCTTATTTGTTCACGCCGTATTAGGATGTGATGCCACCTGCACACCATTTGGATTAGGAAAACGTGACTCCATAAAGTTGCTCAGAAAATCGGGCAGCTTCAAAGAAAATGCTGCAGTATTCCAAACTTCACAAAAATCAACAGAATAAATTGAAAATGCTGGTCTTAATGCTATTATAGAGATGTATGGAGGAATAATAGGAGACAGCACACTACATGATATGAGACTTCGAATTTTCACTTCAAAGGCAACAAAATCAACAATACATGTGAAACCGGAAGTCTTGCCTCCTACAGAGGATGCCTGCAAATTTCATTCGCTCAGAGTATGTCAGGTGCAGCAGTGGATGAGTATTCATATGGATCCATTACAGTGGGGATTTGAAGTGAAAGATGGAAGATTGTCTCCCATTAGAATGAGTCAAGCACTAGCACCAGATCATTTATTAAAATTTGTGAAATGTGGCTGTATCGAGAGTCAATGTGCAACTCTGCAATGTATATGCAAAAGGCAGGGAATAGTGTGCACAGATGCGTACAAGGATTGTCGAAGAATAAGCTGTTGCAATTCCATGGAAGTGGACATGAACAATGATTGAAATCATACTATTCTTAAACTAAGGAGTGCTGTTTGAAGTTATCTCTTTAACAATTTTCATTTGTCAGCGTCATATTGAGAAGTGCAATATTATCTAGTTGAAATTTGTTTATCCTTTTCAAATGATGTTAAAAAAATGTAAATAAAAAATAATGTCAAAACTTTTTTGGGCATATTAACATATAATTATCGTTGTTTATTGTATTAATACAAATTTGATGTTATAGTCATCAGAAACAATTTTTGATGTTATTTTTGACTTTCCCGTCCCTAAAAACATATAAAATGATACCACACATGGGCATATATTTTTTATTTTTTTATTTTTTACCATTTATTAAGCGCACTGTTACCGGGCAGGTGTCCTGGCGCTGAAATGATGTGCTTTCTCCATGCGATGTTAGTCCCTATAGATTGAAAAGCCATGTTTTAATGTTCTTCCTAAATGTCATTAGGTCAGTGCTTTGTTTTAGGGGGAGGGGCATTTTATTCCAGATGCCAGCTGCTCCGGAGATAAAACTGCGACCTCCCCATCGAGCTTTCCTAATACGATCAGTCTTGACAAGCCATTTATTGGATGATCTTAAATGTCGACCTGGCTTGTACAGCTGGAAGTGTTGTTGAAGGAAAGCTGGACCTAGTCCATTCACTGCCTTGAACACTATACACAGTGCCTTGAACATCATACGTTTCCGTACTGGGAGCCAGTGCAATTTGCTCAGTTCCCCAGAAACGGAGGCAAACTTGGGTAGACCCGTAATTAAGCGAACAGCAGCATTTTGCAGCGTCTGTAGCTTGTTCAAGATCCCTTGCTGTGCTTGTAAATACAGACTATTGCAGTAATCGAGGCGTGACAGCACTAAACAGTTATACCCTATATCTCAAATAATGGGCAGCCATTTTGCAAAATCCGCCATAAGAATCCACTCATAGAAATTGTATTGCAATTAGTTCTAGGTTAGCCCATTTTTTTAAAACTAATTTGACTAGGCTAGGGATGTAAATGTGGTCCTTCAATTGTTATAGTCATTCCAGGGCAATACATTCCTAGCTCATAAAGAGCTAGCAGGTAAGTTGGCTACTTTGCTATGCCTTATCTCATACAAGCATGTCTCAAGTGTGAATGCATTGGACTTCAATAACAGAATGTTTATTCCGAAAAGGGTGTGTCTTTCACCATTCCAGAAAAATAAAATCTAACATGAGGATAGTGCAATATTTGGCATTTCCCCAACACCATAAATTGTGCATGGTAAGATGTCTCAGGGTTTGCAAATTCATGGTGGAGGAATTACGATCTCCAGGAGTGACTCAATTACTTATCAACTTAAAGAAGCCTTTTAAGGTGGTCTCTTCCTCTACTAATACACGGTGGGTGAAGTGGGTCATGCAAGAGGCAGCCTTTGACATAACCACGCTCTGGACACATTTCACCAGTGGGGCAATGGTATCAAAAGCTTTTTCTATAGGGGAGCACCTGGAGGATAATCTTAATGATGTTTACTTGTCCTCGCACTCTACCTTCAAGATGTTCTGTTTTAAGCAAGTGGTGGGAGTTGCCTCAGTGATGGTGAGTCAAATTTGGACATGCATAACAAAGAAGTTACGTACCTGTACACTGTGGTTCTCCAGTATTGATATCTTTCCTAAATGCACATGCTTAAATCTTACCCATCATCATGGTGGTAGTCTCATGGTAACTAATAAAACAGCAGTGCTAATACATAAACATTAGGAATCACATTGAGAACAATATACATTGCTAGCCAATTCACACTGTTTTAATGCATTCAAACTTCAACCAATCAGAGTAGAGACCATGAAGCACTCATCCTCAGATGATTTTAAGCATGAGTGTAAAATAAGGAAAATAAGAGGTATTAAAACTGGTGAGCCTTAACGGGGAGGCAGGATGGTTGCGTGTGAATCTATGAAAGATATAAATACTGGAGAACCACAGTGTATAGGTAAGTAACTTGTTTTTCAACAGCATTGTGTCTTTCATCATATGCTTGAATCAGACTTGTAATCAGTACCAAACTGAAATGACAGTGGATAAGAGAAAAAATATCCCACCATGAAGGAAAAAACTGAATTTAAGATTAATACCACAAGCATAAAGAAACCACAAAGCTGTGAAAAACGTTGTATATCAGAATTGTGATAAAATTATGCTACAAATCCATATTAAAATACGGTATTTGAATATAACCAACATCTATGTAGGGGGCGTGGCTTGGATGCCGAGGAGGTAGGCAGCGTGAGCTCGGAGCTCCGCGCCCGATCCCGGAAAATATCCTGAAAATCTGATCGGACCTCGACGTAATTAATATCATCCGACAAGGGAAGGCACCACGGAGGGTCCGGTGCCCACGGAGGACGACGCCGGGCCACTCCAAGCCAGTTTTTCGGCTTTGATAGTCTAACTCAGGCACAAAGTCTTCGACCTAAAATGGCGGCGGTGGCATGAGACACAGAGACGACGGAGTCGCCGGCCCGGAGCCACACTAAGAGCTGCTGCCTCTACAGTGCGGAGGTGTTAGTGGCTGCATAGCACCCATCCCTGGATGTTGGAGTGGACCCTGGGCGCACCTCGGGCGATGGTTGGGTGCCGCCCCATGGTGGTGGCGACGATAGCGTGGCTGTGACCCAGTGACGAAAGCCCCGGGCCTCTGAGCACGACTGGCGCCATCCGGGCTAACGGCCTATTGCAGACTCTGATCCCTAGAGACGGCCTTGGATCCGGGGACCTGAGCGGCGCCCTGGACACGAAAGGAGCAGGCTTCTCCGCTGTGGCCGCGGGGAATCTTCCTGAGGGCAAAGCCCGGCGAAGTACGGTGGCAGAGCGAGGACGGACCCACCCGGGCCGGCACAGATGGGGAAGACGAAAAGGGGAAGGGAGATGGTGCGACTGATACGGAGGCTGCGGAGGGAGCGGATCGAGACCAGTCGGCGTTACAGCGGATGCAGGACCGTATCCTGGAGGCCATCGCCACCACCAAGGACGCTCTGCACCAAGATATAGCTCAGGTGGCAACGGGCCTGGGCCTCCTGAAGGCCGACCATGATAAACTTAAGGACAGAGTGAAATCCATGGAGATCACAATTAAGGAATTAGCCCCGGGCCACGCAGCGGTGAAGGCGCAGATGACGGAGGTGATGGACCGCTTGAAGGTGCTGGAACGGAGGGCCGAAGATGCGGAAAACCGGAACAGGCGCAACAACATACGCCTTGTGGGCCTGCCGGAAAAAATTGAAGGCGATGATATGGTGGGCTACCTTGATAACTGGTTACGGACGGAGGTGGCACCGGAGGGGCTGTCCCCCTTCTTCTCCCTGGAACGGGCGCATAGAGTTCCGGCGCGCCCGCCGGCCTCGGGCCTGCCACCTCGCCCAGTGGTGTTCAAATTGCTCCATTACCGAGACAGAGACTGGCTTTTGCAAAGGGCGAGAGAGACAGGACCCTTTCAAGTGGACAACAGCAGGGTCACTATGTTCCCGGACTATACATATGAGACGCAGCGGCTTAGGGCGAACTTTCTGTCCCTTAAGCGGGAGCTCCGCGATGAAGGCATCAAATACTCTCTGTTGTTCCCCGCCAAGCTGAGAGTGGTGGTGGATGAACAATCGCTCTTCTTCACGTCCTCTGCGGACGCTTGGACCTGGTGGGACACATATAAAGCGGGAACGGATGGTGCTAAGGCCAGGGAGGAGGAGGCCAAGGTGGCCCAACCGGTCAGGAAATCCCAACGGATCAGGAAGAACCGCAGGAGGACCGGCAGACCTTCGGTGTCGCAGACGGAGGCGGAGAGGCAGGCGGCCCTACAGGCGGTGGTGGACTTATCCAGGACCACCAGAAGTCAATCCGGGAAAGGCACGGACACAGAGGACCCGGGCACGGGCTCGGAGACGGGACAATCGGAATTTGGTGGAGCCCGGGGCCCTATTGTGACGCCACAGACTTCGGAAGAGATACTTGAGGCGTGTTGAACTGAACTAGTGGCGTGGACTCGCTGGTTGGACACCGGGGCACTGGGCCCATGGCAGTGGAATGCTGTTACTTGAGGTTTTGGGGCGTATTGATGTGGGGATTGTGGGGTGGAGTGCGCGGGGTTGATTTGCTTTGAGGATCTATCGCACCGAGCCGCGCCTTACTGGCCCCTAAGGTCACCGCAGTGGAGACTGCGGCCATTACTGCCTTTCTTTGAGAGGTGGTTGGGAGTGTTGGTTTGGATGGGGGTACTTCCAGTTGCGGGGGGGGCCTGTCCTGGGGGGGTGGGCGTTGCGAGCGGTTGGGGTTGCTCGGGGGGTAGTTGTTGTTGGAGGGGTTTGGCTTCCTGTTTGGAGAGGGTGGGTGGGTTGGCCCGTGGTCGCGGGACACGTGAGGACATTGTTCTTTGTTGTATGGTCCGGTTGTGTGGGAGGGGATGGCTAGTAATGGGGCATTGAAATGTGTGTCCTGGAATGTGAGGGGCATGCAATCCATGACGCAAAGGCATAAAGTTCAGGCGTACCTCAAGCGTAGAGGGGTTCATGTAGCGTTTCTACAAGAGACACATCTCAATAAGCAAGAAGGGGCTGCTCTGCAGAGACGCTGGAGGGGGCAGCTGTTTTACACGACATTCTCAGCCTTTGCAAGGGGGACATTGATCTGGGTACGGGCGGGGGTCCCCTTCCAGGTGACAAAAACATTGGTGGACCCGGAAGGCAGGTATGTGGCGGTGGAAGGGAGGCTGAGAGGCAGGGTGATATCTTTCTGCAATGTATACGCCCCTAATTTAGATTTGCCCGCATTCTTGTCTACGATCCCGGGCAAACTGGCGGGTTATTTGGCAGGGCCTGTTCTCTTGGGGGGAGATTTCAACTCGGTCGCAGATGTGTTATTGGATAGATCCCATCCCCCACTGCGCGCGTCCCCAGTGCATAGAGTCGCCAAGCGTAGGTTGGAGTGGCAGGAGAGCTGGGCCCTTACAGATGCATGGAGGGCGTTGCACCCCACTACTATGGACTACTCTTTTCACTCACACCTGCATGATTTGCATGTAAGGCTAGACGCGTTTCTTTGTTCGTCATGCGTGCTCCCTGCGGTGGGTGGGGCGGAATACTTGGCCAGGACGATATCGGACCACAACCCCTTGTTGATCTCTCTGAACTGGATGGTAACGACTAACTGTGTGCCAACATGGCGCCTGCAACCTGACACCCTGGATGATCTGTTGTTCAGGGAGGCTCTGGGAGACCGCATTGAGAGTTACTTTGAGGAGAACAGTGGTTCGGCCTCCACGAGGGCGGTAGAATGGGATGCGTTTAAGGTGGTGGTGCGGGGGCATTGTATTGGACACACGGCTGGGGCTCGCAAGACTTTGATAGACGATTTGGATAAGGCTGAAACACGGCTGAGGGAACTGGAGAAGAGTCGCCCGAATCACCCAGAATTGCAGGAGGGGCTTAGTGGGGCGCGGGAGGGGCTGGCTGTAGAGTTGGAACGGCTGCGCAGCTTTGACCATAAGGCGTACTTGACGAGGGCGCATGCGGAGGGCGACAAGGCGGGGTCTATGCTGGCATGGCTCGCTAACCCAGTCAGGAGGGGCATGCCGATCATGCTGATTCAGGAGATAGGGGAGGAGCCCTGCCATACTCAACCCGGGATCCTGAATAAGTTTCGTACTTCTTACGAGGGGCTCTATGAGAGTGGTGAAACAGGAGGGGCAGATGAGCTAGGAGAGTTCTTAGACGGCTTGCAACTGCCAAAGGTGGAGGACTCAGAGGCAGAAGAGTTGGGTCGGCCCATCACACTCGGAGAGATCGGGTGTGCAGTAAAGCAAATGGCCAGAAACAAGACCCCGGGACTTGACGGGCTCCCGATCGAATTCTACAGCAAATATATAGAGCGCCTTGCCCCTCGGCTGCGCGAGGTATACAATGAAGCGCAAACGAAGGGCCGGCTCCCGAGCTCTATGAGTGAGGCCTTAATGATCCCGCTCTTAAAACCGGGCAGAGAGGGTGCGGCTTTGTCCTCGTACCGTCCGTTGTCCATGTTGACGACGGACTACAAGATCCTTAGTAAAATCCTTGCTAACAGACTGCTGGTGCATATGACGAGCCTTGTTCATAAGGACCAGTGTGGTTTTATTCCGACACGCAACACTACCCATAATATTCGTAGACTGACGAGACTGATGGGGGCGGACTGGCCGATTGCCGATTCCCCATTTGTCCTTTCCATAGACATCGAGAAGGCCTTTGACAGCCTCGAGTGGGGATACCTGTATGAGGTGATGCGACGCTTCGGACTGGGGGACGGATACATAAACTGGACCAAGGTCCTGTACACTGACGCGGTAGCAAGAGTTCGAGTGGGTACTCTGATCTCGAAGCAATACCCGGTCAGGCGTGGCACCAGGCAGGGATGTTCCCTATCTCCACTCTTGTTCGCCTTGGCGATGGAACCCTTCGCTGCGGAGGCCAGGCTAGGCCGCCACTATGCTGGATTATCATTTAGGGGCAGGCCGCATTTCATTTCTTTGTACGCAGATGACCTGCTGATGTTTCTGGCCAATGCGGGCCCTGAGCTCGAAGGAGCGCGGCGGCTACTAGGGCGGTTCGGCCGGTTGTCGGGCCTGAGGGTTAACTGGCCTAAATCCTGCCTGTACCCCTGAGATCAGGAGAACCGTGCCCACTCACCGCGCAAGAACTTAGATGGGAGCCACGATGTCTGCATTATCTGGGGGTCTATGTTTATCATACCCCAGCTGATTTGTTGGAAGGTAACATCACCCGTTGTATTAACGCCCTGCGGGGGTCCATGGACTTTTGGTCGACTCTGCCGTTATCCCTGGCTGGTAGGATTTCCCTGCTCAAAATGGTGGCCCTACCCAGGCTTTTGTATTATTTTAGGACACTCCCGGTGTGGATCCCGAGCTCTATCTTTAAACGCCTGAGGTCCTTGGTCATAGCGTTCTTATGGGGCACGGGAAGGAGGCGCATAGCGCTCGACACCCTGCTGCGCCCCAAGGACGAGGGAGGAATGGCGGTGCCGGATTTTGAAGGGTACTACCTGGCTGCGCAGTTGCAGATTTTTACCCAGGAGGTGGCGAGAGTGTATAGAGGCCCTGAGGATGCCAGAGGAGAAGGCACCCCGCGGCATGTTTTGGCATACATCGCGCTACACCAGAAGCTCCGGGTAGGAGACCTGACGGTCGAGGAGCAGACGTTCCGGCTTTGCTGGGACCGGGCCCGTAAACGGGCGGGAGTCCGCCTTATGTATGCCCCTGAAATCCCGTTAGGGATGGTCACGGCCCTCCCACATGGAGGGGACTGGTCTCGCTTGCTAGGTTGGGAGGAGGCGGGGATACAAATGTTGGGTGATCTTTATGAGGATGGGGTGTTGCTGCCGTTCCAAGATTTGCAGGAGCGTTTCGACTTGCCGAGGGGCGACTATTTGTTACATGCAGCGGTCACAGGCGCTATGCAGGCCCACTGGGGGGAAGGGTTGCAGGAGCCGGGCACCTCTATGGCCTGTCAATACGCGATGATGGCAGCGGGGACCTTTAAGGCGGTCACTTGCTTGTACTCTAGAATGCAGCGGGAGGCCTTGCAGCCATTGACGGCCCTGAAGACCAAGTGGGAGCTGGACCTTCAAGCGGAGATACCTGACACGACCTGGGGCCAGTTGCTAAGGCGAGCACGGAAGAGCTCGAGAAACGCCAGGTTTCAATTAATCCACTTTTATGTGATTCACAGGGCATACCTTACACCTGGGAAGATACAACAGTATTTTGGGGTAGACAACGCTGCTTGCCCCAGATGTAATACTGTAGGGGCGGACCTGGGTCACATGCTGTGGGACTGTCCTTCTCTAGGAGAATACTGGCAGGAAGTTGGGCGGGCCCTTAACAGCGCGACAGACAGGGATATCCAGTACACTAAGGCGGTTAGTATCCTCCATTGGTTCCCACACACGCCTAGGAATAAGAACACTAGCAAATTTATAGACTTGGGACTTATTCTGGCCAAGCGAGAGATTACGAGGAACTGGAAGTCGAGAGTGGGGCCCACATATAAAAGATGGTATGGGGAATGCCTGAGGTGGGCTGCATGTGAAAGTACCCTGAGGTACCAGATGGCCTGGAGGATGAACGATGAGAAGGCTCTGGAGAGGGCTACTGCATGGGAAGTGATGGTGCAGGCGCTCCGGGATATGGACGCTGAGGAGCTGGAGGGCGGGAGTGAGCTGGATGGGGCAGGCCCTGTCACTATGCAGGAGAGCACACCTTAGCGAAAGTCGATTCCTCCTACAACACACACCAGACACTTTTACACTGATGTTCGACGCAGAGCGACCACGGGGGAGGGTGGGTAGGAAGCTGGAATTGGCGGGCTGTTGGGGAACCAAAATTGGGGGAGGGGGAGGGGTGAAAACCACAAAAGCAACCCAGCAATATTTGCCGACTGATACTGTCAGACACTGTAAGATGATACGGGAAGCATTCATGGATACGGCCGCCCGCACCAGAAGGAGGGTGGACCTCCAAGAGAAGAACGAACTAGATCATAATAATCTTGTACATGGTGTATTTACATTGCTGATTATTCTGTCTGTACAATTATATTGGTGATGCAATAAAAATGATGTTAAAAAAAAAAAAAAAATAACCAACATCTATGTACCTTAATGAAACAGGCGACGTAACACTGCCTGCCCCATTGCAACATCTGCCTTTTTTTACGGAATCCAGGCAATAATGCTTTGTGAAGATGTGGGTATTAATCCACATCGCCGCCCTGCATATGTCGGCCAATGATGCAGCAAACAGGGCCGAAAAAGCAGAAACCTTTCTCATAGAATGTGCTTTCATCTTTGAAGTGCATTGTCTTCCTGCTTTCTCGTGATAAAAGGTGATGGTTGCAGAAACCCAATGAGCAATGCCTGCCTGTGATAAAGCCTGCCCCTTTCTTGGTGGAGCAAAAGAAACCACGAGTTGATCAGATTTCGTGAACGTCTTGGTTTTATCCAGGTAAAAATTAAGACAACGCCTGACATCAAGCGAATACTGCTTCTGATGGTTTACTGAAGAATCTGGTAAAACAATAGGTTTGTTTAGATGAAACGATGCACTTTCGGATTGAACTTCGGGTTAGTTCGTAATATGACCCTGTCATCCTGAATCTGTGAGTATCTTCATGAATTGTTAGGGCTTGAATCTCACAGATTCTCCTAGCGGAAACAAGTGCAACTAGAAAAGCCACTTTCCATGAGACATATTTCATGTCTGCTTTATGAATTGGTTCGAAAGGAGTTCTCATGAGCTGAGACAAGACTAAGTTGAGCGGCCATAGAACAGGAGGAGACTTCACAGGATGGTGGACTCTGCCCATTTACCTTGTGATTTGCCCATGTAAGAAAAGTTATATAGGAGAAACAGGGAGAGAGGTGAGAATCAGATTAAACGATCAGCAAAAGGTCAGGTAGGAAGAATGCCCCTTTAGTTGAACATTGGCTCGAATGTAAACATAAAGAGGAAGATCTACAGTGGTTTATCTTGGAAAAGATACAGGGCACAGCAGAGGGAGGTAATTTAGATAAAAAGAGGATATTAAGAGAATACTTCATTTCCAAATTCAGTACTTATAATCATAGATTAAATAATAGGGAAGCACGGGAAAGAATAATAGGTTAGTCCGTTCGGTGGACATACACTAGCATCTTTTTTTAACAGCTCCCATTAATTCAGGGATAGAACTAGGTATTGTGAAAAATGTGCCCCATGAATATATAGCAGGAGCAGTTGAACAGGATAAGATGGCCGACATTTAGTGATGGATATTAAGAATATAAGAGGCCAACCATCGACATAGTAGTAGTACAATGTATGAATTGACTGTTACAAATAGTTAGGTTTCTGTATACTTAATTTGGTCTAAACACTGTATTAGGGTGCCGACAGGAATACATGTAAAGGAAAAATACAAATTATGTAGTAGAGTACGACAAAACATGAGTATTCATCACATGCCTGGTCTCAAACTGGCTGCCAATGAGGGACGTGCTGATAGTGCACTCGAGCCAGATATTTATGTACCGGCAGTGAATAAATACCGAGGTCAAGGACCAATATGGTGACCTGTGCGGAAGTAAAGAGGAATGACACACGGCAGACTAAGGTGAGCAGTGGGAGTCACTCCTTAAATTGGTATTGTTTTGTCTAGGGGGCGATTAGTGTTAATGTTGAATTTCCCCAGTTTGGACAGGGTGAGTAGTATGAATCACACTGTGATGGTACCCCTTAGAATGCAGTAAGATTGGGGAGTGGACTCAAGGTAAACAAGACGGTTCGTGCACGATATACTAACATGGTGTTAAGCTAGTTGGCATCCCGTAAATCTTGATTTTTGAAGTTGTGGTAGGAATTTAAAAAGTCAGGTCTCGGATATCCAGAACCTAGTACTCTCCGCACAAAAAAGGAATGACGAGATGGCCTTGTCTCGAAAAAATAGGCTCAATAGACCAGACAGGATAAACCCCCTGTCAAACGAAGAAACCTTGGCCTTACTCCGAACCTATGAACAACCGGCCCGGGGGAGCGAGGAGAGAATAAAAACAGTACCAATTGATGTTAATAGAACATCCAAAAAGAATGACAGGAAAGCAATCCACCTCAATCTACAACATATCCAGTTAACAGCAACTGAATCCGAATATGGGAACCTCCCTAACTCAGATAAACCCTTGAATTGCCTTCTACTCAACTGTCGTTCAGCAACTAAACATGCATCAGACATAGCAGCCCTCATCATCAATAAGGAAATCGACCTGGCAATCCTTACGGAAACATGGCTAAAGGAATCATCCTCTCCCGCCATTGATCTCTTAGTACCACCTCACTATAACATTGTGAGATTAGATAGGCAAAGGAAAACAGGAGGTGGGATAGCCTGCATTCACCGATCAGAGATAGAGGTCAACATGATCCAAGCCGACCCCTTAGAATCGTGTGAATACCTTGGTCTGAATATAAGATCTTCAAGCAATCAAAAATGCAACCTGCATGCATTTTACCATCCACCAAGAGATAACGCTAAATTCACAGAGCAATTAATAGAGATCATAACGGCCAATTCCAATCCAGAAGCCAACAACATATTCCTGGGAGACTTCAATCTACATTGGGACGACGGCAATGACAAACAGGTTAATTCGCTTAAAGAGTTCCTCGCCGAGCTAAACCTCACAGAAGCATGCACACAACCTACTCACGCGCAAGGAGCGACCTTAGATTGGATTATTTCAAGAAACAAAGAGGCATCAATCCGCACTATAGACCCGTGTGATTGGTCTGACCATCACGCCATAACATTCGTGATCCCCATAGTGAAAAAGGGGAGGACTGTGCAACCCCCCAAGACCAAGAAATTGATCCGAGATATAAAAGAGGCGAATATTGAGCTACTGGTTGAAAGCTGCGAGAGCGGCTTAAAGCCACCTAACGACATGCAGAATGTAAGCGAGCTGACTGATCACTACTTAACCTCAATTGGAAATATCGTCAATGAAACCATGCCTCTAAAACTGAAAAGAATCACAGATAAGCCAAAGAATCCCTGGTTTAGTGGGTCTCTGAATGAGGACAGGCGCAAACTGAGAACAGCTGAAAGAAAATGGAGACAACACCCTTCCTCACCAGAGCTGAAAGCCCTCAGAAAAATCAGAAATGAATATAACAAAAAGGTAATCAACTCCAAAAAAGAATTTATAAGAGCAGAACTTGACAATGCCAAAAACAGCCTAAGAAAACTCTTCGAGATCCTAAAGCAGCAATCAGATAAATTAGCCAAATCAACTCAAGAGAACTCAAAAACTCCCTTAAGCTGCGAGGAATTCTCTTCATTTTTCTCGGAGAAGACCAAAGCGCTAGAGGTAGAGCTCGCAAACGCCGTGGCTACCCTCCCGACCTAACCTTGGCTGACGAGCGAGGCCGGCACGACAACGGAGAGTAGTAAGACAAAAAATAATGCAAATTGGGACACATTTGAACTATATGACCAGGACAAGATCGCCAAAACGCTGTCCGAAATCAGACCAAACAACCACTATCATGACCCTTTACCTGCAAAATGTGTAAGAGAAATCAGCCACATAGTGGTTCCAATCTGGACGAAGATAATAAACGCTTCACTTACACAAGGGATCCTCCCTGATTGCCTAAAAACAGGACAAGTAGTGCCAATAATCAAAAAACCGACAGCGGATGCATCTGATCCGAACAACTATCGACCAGTAACCAACATCCCTTTACTGGCCAAACTAATTGAGAAATGCGTGCAGAGCCAATTGAATCAACACATCACCAAGTTCTCCTTACTAGACGAATGCCAATCGGGGTTCAGAGCAGGGCATAGCACGGAAACAGCGATCCTACATATTGTTGATGATGTGCTACAAGCCCTAGACCAAAATCAAGCATGCCTATTGATACTCTTGGACCTGTCATCTGCTTTTGACACGGTAAATCATGAAGCACTATTGATCAGGCTTCAGGACAGGATGGGACTGTCCGGAAATGTGCTGAGATGGTTCAATTCCTTCCTAAGAAACAGATCTCAACGATTCCTGGTTAACCAAGCAATCTCACCCCCCTGTCCTAATGCAATTGGGGTCCCGCAAGGCTCAACATTATCCCCAGATCTATTCAACCTGTATGTCAAACCTCTCACAGACATTCTTCGGAAATCTAAGATATCCTACCACATGTATGCAGACGACACGCAAATATACTTAAAGATCGCCTCACTGGAAGACATAGATCTAATGAATGAGACACTAAAGATGGCTTTGCAATGGTTAACTTTGAATCATCTGAAACTAAATGCCCAGAAAACAGAATTCCTGCTAATTGCACCTCCAAGGAGCCACCCTGAAGTAAAGGAATGGACCAAATTGGTGACTGCGCTAAACTGCACACCAACCCTAGTCAATTCAGTTAAATCACTAGGAATCACACTAGATGAGAATCTCAACATGAAAGCCCACATTAATTCAATGGCGAAAAGTGCCCGCTTCCATCTGAGCTATTTAAGAAAATTAAAACCATTCATCTCAGATGCAGATCTAAAATTGGCTGTACAATCCCTAGTGATATCCAGGATCGATTATGGTTGCTCTACCTTAACTGGCCTACCTAAAACATCCACAGCACCACTCAAAGCCTGCCTCAACGCTGCGGCAAGACTCATCACTGGATCCAGGAAATTTGATCATATTTCTCCCCACCTGAAAGCTCTAAACTGGCTACCATATGAGGCCAGAGTTCAAATGAAGTTAGCATGTATTACTCACAAAGCGGTGCACTCTAACATGCCAGGATACCTAGCCAAGAAAATTAAGCTATCGGGAGGAATCAGATCAGCCAGAAGCGCCAAGGAGCTGCTGCTGAGGCCAGCCATCTTCCGAAAGAAAAAGACCTATGATCGAGCATTCTCCGGAGCTGCCCCCAGAGTCTAGAACTCACTACCCCCAAGCATTAGGAAGATTCAGAATATTGTACTATTTAAACGTGAAGTGAAAAGCCTCCTGATGAGTAAATACCTTGCATAGGGAAGCCAGTGGATCGCTGATATGATCATTTCCATCAGCTGAAAGGTGGCCTTTTTACTGGATACCTTTACTGACAGGAGATTGACTCCACACATAAGCCTCGGCTGTATCATTATGACTACCACAGTCCTATGTGAACTTATAACGGTTTTCACAGCCAATCTTTATAACCTCTACCTCACCTTATCGAATGCTAAGGATCTTGTTATAAGCTAAGCCTTCTCACCTTGTATTGCTAATTGCACATGTGTTTGGAATATTTATATTTTGACACCTTTTATAGCCATAGTTTTCACTACCTCATATCTGTTTGTTGTATAACTGATACTGTACTGTCATTGTGTAACGTTCCTCGATGTTAAGCGCTCTGATACCCACGGGTCTTGTTCGCGCTATACAAAACTCTATAATAAATAAATAAATAAAATGTACATACAACTCCACATGAACAAGGGAAATGCGAGTAATAAAAGATTGATCAATAACTGGCTGCGTTTTTTTAACGTATATTAGATGGTTGAAGGCGGTCAGGCATTAACATTTATGCTAGTTGAGAGATCTCAGGAACACATATGTTCTAATATATGGGGACAAATTATTTTAAATAAGCATAACCTGTATTATTATTGCACTTTTCTTAAAAATATAGTAAGAAAATTGGTAATGTGTAATATAGGTAATAGAAATAATTATTCGGATTGAGGTTAAAATTTCAGCATAAAAAGCTTAAATCTGTTTTCTAAACATATTTAGTTTAATTTCTCTTTTGGTTAACTCTGTATCTCAGATTACCAGGGTCTAAATGATAGTAGAAAAAACAACGAACAGAAAAATACGGTCTGTGCGGAAATTTTAATTATGTTGAAGAACACTAATTATTTATAAAAAGGGAGCAACATTGGCACAGAGTGTGGGGTAAGCAATGACTACAGTATTGCACATAATAGGAAAAATAAAGATGTGATCTGACCAACAGTAATAATATTTTTATGAATGATATTAATAGGGAGGATACAGTAATTAACACATCTGGATATGAAAAGTTGTTTTTAACAGAATAGATTTGGGTTCTAATTCTAAGAAGACCACATTATTGGTTAAATAGTACACAAGACCTGTAATAACTAACAATGTCTTATTTAAATATACATATTTTGTAGGGTATGCCAGGAGGTGATTATAACCCCTATAGTGAAATAAGTTCCCGTAGGAAAAAGGGAATGGATCTGTAATAAAGGTATTTATTGGACTACCTGGAATACGGATTTAAACACCAACATAATGGGACCATGTTAATAAAACATGATAATTTGTTAAAGAGTTTTTTCTCTTTGCACATTGTCCTTAACGATCTATTAATTAATCAAACAAGCATTTGCAATGCAATAGGTCTCGCATTAGGAAAGTTTGAGCTATTGGTATTGTAAATGACATATTTTTTATTTATGTGTTGGTTTTGAAAATAGCGAAATTAATAGCTTTGTCATTTACAACGCCAATAGTTTTAACTTTCGCAAATGTGACACCTATAGCATTTGTAATGCAATATGTGTTGTATTTACGTGACTTAAATGTATTGATATTACAAATAATAATGGCTTTAATTTTTTTTAAATAATTATTACTTAAATAAAAGCTATTTTAATTTATAATGGCAATAGCTTAAACTTTTGTAAATAACTTTTGTGAAGATTATGTTCAGTGTATTTTATTGTGACGAAAATCCAAGAACAGAAGTGAAATATTAACATCTTTTTGTGACCTTTGTAATAAAGCTTGAAACATCGAGAGAACATATTTGAACCAGTTGTTGTTGAATGGTTACACAGATTGATGCTGTGGTGGCGCTGAGTGATGTTGTGGTGGCGACGAGTGATGCTGTGCTGATGCGATAGAGTGAGTGCGATAGATAGAGTGAGGGTGATAGATAGATAGAGGGAGGGAGGGCGATAGATAGATAGAGGGAGGGCAATAGATAGATAGAGGGAGGGAGGTAGATAGATAGATAGATAGATAGATAGATAGATAGATAGATAGATAGATAGATAGATAGATAGATAGATAGATAGATAGATAGATAGATAGATAGATAGATAGAGTGAGGGTGATTGATAGATAGATAGAGTGAGGGCGAAAGATAGACAGATAGATAGAGCGAGGGCGATCGATAGATAGAGTGATGGCGATAGATAGAGTGCGATAGATAGATAGAATGAGGGCGATAGAGTGAGGGCGATAGATAGATAGATAGATAGATTGAGGGGCGATAGATAGTGTGAGGGCGATATATAGATAGAGTGAGGGCGATAGATAGATAGAGTGATGGTGATAGATAGCTAGAGTGAGGGCGATAGAGGGATAGATAGAGTGAGGGCGATAGAGGGATAGATAGAGTGAGGGCAATAGATTGTGAGGGTGACAGATAGATAGAGTGAGGTGGCCTCGTGGTGGACGTGGTGGTGGACATGGTGGTGGTGGATGTGGTGGTGGTGGACGTGGTGATGGTGGTGGGTGTGGTGGCCGTGGTGGTGGTAGTGGGTGGTGGACATGGTGGTGGTGGGTGGTGGACGTGTTGGTGGTGGAGGTGGACGTGGTGGAGGTGGACTTGATGGTGGTGGAGGTGGGTGTGGCGGTGGTGGACGTGGTGGTGGACATGGTGTTGGTGGACGTGGTGTTGGTGGACGTAGTGGTGGTGGATGTGGTCGTGGACGTGTTAGTGGATGTGGTGATGGTTGTGGTGGTGGGGGTAGTGGCGGTGGACATGGTGGTGGTGGGTGGTGGTGGTGGTGGGTGGTGGTGGTGGTGGAGGTGGGTGTGGTGGAGGTGGGTGTGGAGGTGGTGGGTGTGGTGGTGGTGGACGTGGTGGTGGTGGACGTGGTGGTGGTGGACGTGGTGGTGGTGGACGTGGTGGTGGTGGACGTGGTGGTGGTGGATGTAGTGGTGGAGGAGGTGGTGATTGTGGACTTGGTGGTGGTGGACGTGGTGGGTGTTGTGGTGGATGTGGTGGTGATGGACGCGGTGTGGTAGATGTGGTGGTGGGGGACGTGGTGGTGGTGGACGTGGTAGTGGTGGACGTGGTGGTGGTGGACGTGGTGGTGGTGGACGTGGTGGTGGTGGACGTAGTGGTGGTGGATGTGGTGGTGGTAGTGGACATGGTGGTGGTGGTCATGGACGTGGTGGATGTGCTGGTGGACGTTGTGGTGGTGGGTGTGGTGGTGGTGGACGTGGTGGTGGTGACAATGGTGGTGGTGGACGTAGTGGTGGTGGATGTAGTGGTGGTAGAGGTGGTGGATGTGGGGAAGTGGTGGAGGTGGGGATTGTGGATGTGGTGGTGGTGGGACATGGTGGTGGTGGTGGAGGTGGTGGTGGGTGTGGTGGTGGTGGTGGTTGCGGTGGTGGTGGTGGTGGTGGTTGCGGTGGTGGACGTTGTGGTGGTGGGTGTGTTGGTGGTAGACGTGGTGGTGGTGACAATGGTGGTGGTGGACGTAGTGGTGGTGGATGTAGTGGTGGTAGAGGTGGTGGATGTGGAGGAAGTGGTGGAGGTGGTGATTGTGGATGTGGTGGTGGTGGGACGTGGTGGTGGAGGTGGTGGTGGGTGTGGTGGTGGTGGGTGTGGTGGTGGTGGTGGTGGTGGATGCGGTGGTGGACATGGTGGTGGTGGTGGACGCGGTGGTGGTGGATGCGATGGTGGTGGTGCCCTATGTTCAGAGGGGACTGGCCCCTTCACGCAACAATAGTTGTCTTTACACAACAGAGCTGCCGGTTGCTCCGTCAGTTGGTGTCAAGGATTGTTAGGGTTTAGAAACCGGGTCTGCGGCACTTGAAACAAGGAAATAATTCTTCTGCAGTAGAAATCTATCTTTAGACATTTTCTCGAATTTTCATTTAGCACAACAGCAGTTTTTGGAAGTCTGTAATCTTTATGAAGAGTTTTAGTAAGCTCAAGAAACATGGAGAGGTGCAAAGATTCGCAATTTACTCCTCAGCTGTAATGTAAGCTTCTTTCACACCCAGGAGGTACCTCCTGGGTGTGAAAGAAGCTTACATTACAGCTGCTTGTCCTGAATGTGTTTTGTGTGCGATGGTCAACTTTCTCTGCTTTTAGCATTGTACCTGTGTGTGTGAGGAGATGCAGCACTACTACTGCGGATTGTAAAGGACTCCCTAAACGTGTGTGTATACACAGAAGGCTGTCAGTAAAAATATCAATTACAAAACTATTGTGTACAAACATATATTTAAACAAATAGAAGATTGGACTGCAATTAATAAACAAGTATTTTCCACACCAAGGCAGACTTACCAGACTTGGAAACAGCGCTGTTCCTTCTGTTGACTGTGGACTGCTCCTACTCAACAATGTTCACTCCAAAGCCTGACCTGCTCCACCTATGCCACGCAATGTTGGTGGCCCAAGAACGTCGAGAAGCTCCCAGACCTCTAGCCCCTGTGCTGCCCCTCACCCTTCGACCCTTGTCTACAGCAGCCCAGCTCCAGCAGTAGGGGTTTCACGCGGACGGCGAACATGGAAGACAGCGAAACTGAAACCGGGCTGTGACTGAGAGGGTGGGGCTGGCCGCGCATCCGCGCTATTTGTTTATGAAGAGGGAGCCCGGCGCCGGCAGCTGAAGTCCCGGGTCCCAGGAGGGGGCCGGTGTGAAGACCAGCGCTGCGGGGCTACCATGCCGAGACTGACCCGCTGCCTGCCGAGGGAGAGAGGGACATGCGAAAAGAGCCAGGTGAGTGGGGGAAAAGTGTGCGTGCGTGTGTCTGTGTGTGCCTGTTTGTGTGTGTGTGTGTGTGTGTGTGTGTGTCTGTCTGTGTGCGCATGTGTGTGTGTGTGTCTGTATGTATGAGTTATACACTTCCTGTGTGCCTGCGTGTGTGTGGTGCGTGGCTGTGTGTGTGCGCGTGAGCTTGTTAGCGGGGTGGGTGGAGGTGGTGTGTGCGTGCATGGCTGTGTGTGCGCGCGTGAACGTGTAAGTGGGGTGGAGAGGGGTGCGTGCATGCCAGTGTGTGAGCGCGTGAGGCTGTGAGTGGGGTGGGCAGTGGACGCTTGTGACCTGAAAAGTACTCAATGGTCTGTAACTAAATATCTATGCTTTTATTCCTGTGCTGTTTCATCTGCCATCGCATCTTTCGCTGTAACTGGTGGCAAAAGCAGCTTCATATCTAGGTATTTTCGCGGTCAGTGGACAGGGGTGGAGGAAGCACTTAATGTGCACAGTGGGAGTCGGGTGCCCGAAAAGGAGGTGGCAGATCGCCTGTACACGCGATGCGAAGGACAAAAGCGCGCACACACACTGAAATCTGAAACGGCCCTGCGCGGCATGTGAGACAGGAGTTGTGCACAGCGCCGGGCTGGGCGTGTGCGTTCACGAGGTGAAATCGCCACGTGCCCATCCCCTGTCTCACATTCCCAGGAAGTGAGTAACAAAAGCTGTCGAGCTGGACCAGTGCTTCGCACTGGTTACACCAGCTCAACCTAAAAAAGACATTGGTTTATCTCATTAAACAATGGTTTACATTTGAGCTCCTTGATGAGTCATTAGTCTGCACCAAATTAAATAATGACATGCTTCCAAAGTAATGTAGAAATTTGAACTTATTGTGTCTTAATTGTTTTTCTGTCTCCTTTAGTGAACTCCTACTTTTATGTAAGAAAACTTTTTTACTTTTATGAATTTGGCCCAAGGAAAGCGTGGGATTGACTCCGAGAACCGCCAAAACTCAGTATCGACAGTATTTATTTAAAGGACTTGATAGTATTTATATAAAGGACTTGTTAAGGAACATTTGGGCACCAAGTAATTTTTATATGTTTGTGAATGTATAGATGATAGTGGGTGTCCCTTAGATATGGATAATCTGTTTTATGCAATATTGTTGTGATTATGTATAGATGATGTTTGATGTCTACCAACATGCTTGATGGGCTTTTAGGGCCAGATGTAGGAGAGTAAATACCGGCCGGTAACGGCAGAATTCGGCCGTTACCGACCAGTATTTAGGAATCGGCATGTAGGGGCCAGTATTTTACAGAATCGGTAAATTTACCGATTCTGTAAAATACCGAATCGGTAATTTTACCGATTCGGTAACTCCACATGTAGGTGGCACTCCTTTCAGTGCCACAGGCCCTTTAGAGTCGGTATTTTACCACCCAATCCTATTGGGTGGTAAAATACCGAATGCAGGTGTGCATGCACATCTGTGCATGCACACCTGTGCCATGCATGTCTGTGTGCCACATGGCACACATGCCTGTATTTGGGGTGCTAGAGGGTGTCAAAGTGACACCCCCTGCACCCTTGCAGGATTCGGTATTTACCGGTTCGGTAAATACCGATTCGGTATTGCCCATTGATTCCTATGGGCTTCAAGGCCCATAGGAATCAATGGGCAATACCGATTCGGTATTTACCGAATCGGTAAATACCGAATGTTATCGATTCGGTAATTGAAAATTAAATTTTACCTACATCTCCCACCTTCTATTTTACCGATTCATAAATACCGAATCGGTAAAATTCGGTATTTATGAATCGGTAAAATAGAATTACCTACATCTGGCCCTTAGTTTTTACTTACATTTCTAGTTTTGATTTACACATTGTGGGCATCATGTATGTGAATAATTTTAATAAATATACAAAAAAAAAATAATATAAGGAGACAGTCATCATGCATGATAGAAACCAATAAGATTTATTGAGTATTTTATTCAGCGCACTCTAATTGATTAGAGACATTTTGGATATTGTGAGGGAGCACAAAAGGGAAATTGGCTTGGATTGGTTTTACCGATCCTGTCCCTTTCGGCCATAATGGTTGACTCTTTTTAATTTAGAGTAGACTCTAAACAAGCTTTTTATGAACTCTTTATTAAGTCAGTTTGACCATGATGAAAGCTCCCCTGTTCGCTTCCTAAATATGGAAATAGCCGCCAGATGGAATTTTATAGAAGAATGTGCCAGTTCTGATTTCACAAGATGTAGCATATAAGGGAATATCTGCCCTGGAGCAGAAGAAAGCAGATGCAGCTTATTAGATTTCCACCATGAACAATAACTTATCCATATCACAGCATAACTTTTACTTATGGTGTCCGCCCGAGAACACTGGTTTGAGTTGGGACTGAGGTTGTCAACAGAGCTGTTAAAATTCATGCAGTCAACAACAGTCTTGTGGACGATGATGTAGTGATTGTCAGTGTCTTTGTCGATGACAAATATGCTGTCAACGCTGTCCTGGACGTCGGAGTCCTTGACACCACTGTCGTCTGTGGTAGGAATGGGGATGCGTGCACTGATGCTTTGCTTTCCCCATTGCCGATGCGACTTTCGTCAGGAAGATTTTTGAGGAAGGATCAATTGACGGGACGGATTTTCTTCACAGAAGGTTCCTTGAAAGGTGTTACAGGAACTTTCCACCGTCACTGTAATGTCCAAGGACATTCTGTACATTGGCAATATTATAGGACCCTTATTCTGCAGGAATGGATATTAAAGGCTATGGACTAAGCAAAGGAAGATCGTGATGGAATAAAGAATATTTTGGGGTATAGCATGATGATCGAATGGTTTTATGGATTAAGGACCTTCTCTTATTTCTGGTTGGAAGGTGGGTGTCCAGGCTATTGTGGAACTATGTTCAGTCCATTGGATATATTAGATGTTATGTACTCATGCAGGATCTTGTTGATGTTTGTTATAAATCAAAGAAAAATATTTTAGGATTGGGGAAGGTTTACACAAAATGAGACATGACAGCAATGCTAGTAACTTATGACCGGATGCATTTTGTGGTTGAAAACTCTGCGATTAGCCAAATTACAGTGCTTGTGGCCGCAAAATGTGCTTTTTACAATATACTAAATCTATTTTGAGATTCGGAAAAGCATAAAAACCTCCCCGAGAGACTAGGGCGAAATCAGAATGTGTAGAAAACTTTATAATGAGGTGATAAAGGAAAGGAAAAATTTAATTCGGAGGGAGGTCTAGGAGCAACTGATTGCTGTATCTGCTAGCAATGACTTCTCATTTCTGGAGGACAATCAACATACCATTTTTTTCCACAAGTCCTTCTTCGAGTATTGATACAAACCTGCCCAATCAAATCTGGGTTAGTCATTTCAACAAGATACACGACTTTCATGATCTGACATCTCTCAAGAGTACTAGTGCGGTTGTAACAACCGGTTTGGGAAGTACAGAGGATTTCACTTTTACTGTGAAGGATGTAACTGTGGCAATAAACAGGTGCCCATGTAACAAGGTGCCTGGGGCAGACGGTGTCCCAGTCGATCTGTTTAAGGGCAATCTGACATTCTAGACCCCGTTACTGATAGGATTATTCACGAATGTGTCTCTTGCCGTCCCTCCTAAATCCTGGCCCAGGGCGATTATTGTGAGTGATCATTGCTACCGGCCCATATCTTTAATAGATGCCACAGCTAAGATTCTGGGCAGGGTATTGCTGGAAAAGATTGAATGTTGGGATCTCGAGATGAACATCTTGACTCCAGTTGAATTCAGTTTCAGGCTTGCATTGAGTACTGCCGACCAGTGCCTGAACATCCACCTAATTATGACCAAATAAGTCCTTGTCAATGAAGATTGATTTACTTGGCTTTCATGGATCTTATTGCAGCAATCAACAACGTATTCAGGTCAAAATTGTGGAACATGCTCCTAACTAAGGGGACTACCCCACAAATCATCCATCATCTTGCTCAGTTGCATGACAATGTTGAGGGAAGTATCGGATTTGGCCCTAGTGGGGAATGCACCTCTTAAATAAAGATCGGAGAAGGTGGTAGGCAGGGCTGTGTGCTGGCTCCTATTTAGGTCGAGCTGGTGTAAGCAGTGCGAAGCAGTGCATCCAGCGAAGCATCTTTGTTACTCACTTCCTGGGAATGTGAGACAGGGGATGGGCATGCGCAAGCCCTCTGTGTTTTCACCTCGTGGGCGCGCACGCCCAGCCCGGCGCCGTGCATATCTCCTGTCCCACATTCACAGCAAGTCAGCCACTCGCCTCTCTCAATCACGCACACACACAGCCACACTCAGAGGGAATCAGAAGACTTCTCACAAGTGTGTTGCTGGTGGGTGGTCTCTTTGTTCTCTCTATACAGTTCCTACACAGCAGACAGCATCGGCCACCGCATTCAAGAGTCCTAAAAGGCAGTGTGGGTCCTTGCAGGCGCAGCTCGAGGGTGAGCTGCATTCTTTAAACTGAGCTGTCACAACTTCCCCCAGCTCAGGGGTGGGTTATTTCCCCGCTCCCTTTCTCTGTGCTTCAGCTGCTGAGCATCTTAGTCTGGTGAAAAGCAAAAGCAGGTGGAATGCTTATGGACGAACAACTCTCGAAACACCCTGAAGTTTAAAAACAGCTTTTGAGATTCACTAATTACTGCAAGATTGTCAGAATGAACATTCCTTGAACGGGATCTTAGGAATAATAAAAACGGAGTCAGTGAAAAAATCTGCCCAGACTGCTCTGAACTACAGGTGCCAACATACTGTTTCTATGCTGTCATAAACAGGTGTCTACAGGGACTTGGGGCTATAAATATATTTATATATCTCTGTCTGCTCTTTGTTAGCGTCTCCTGTGACCAATAAACCATTTCGTTGTTCTCTACCTTGAAATCGTCCCCACAGCAGACTCCTTCCTTTCCTGAAAGCCCTTTACCCAATACTTCTAAACAGCTGTTGCTTTTTTGGCTTCCATGTTCGATATATTGCAAACAAGTATATTAAATTCAGGCATAAGCTTTACCTGCACCTGGGGCTTCCACTCCTTCCCTGACTCACGCGGCTGCGCCTGTTCCTCGTCTACCCGAGGAGCAGACACGCCCCCAGTGGGCAGTGTCGGCAGCTCGCCTCGTGCAACCTGCCTGCCGTCATTGCCCCACCCCTTCCAACCCTCTACTCTCGCGGTAACTTGAAGTTTACACTCTTTCTGTATGTGGTTGTACCGAAAGGACACGTAGACAATGTATGACATTTTGTAATGAAGTGGACAGAGTAATAAGTATTAAACATATTTATTGCAGCTCGGTAAACACGCTTGATCTCTTCAGCTGCTACAGCTCTAATGACAAGTCATCCCTCTAGAACATCTATATTTGACGTCATGGATAGGTGAAAGGTGGAGGCACTACCAATGCTGCAGTGGTCAATAAGAGTGGATCTCATACATAGTGGTGTCCGATGTGGATTCTGTAGTGTATAAAAGGGAGACGACCTCCTTCTTCATCGGGGTACATGTTATGTTAAGTGCATTTGCAACATATTCCCACCATGTACATCGTCTTACGTGCTTCTGCAGTTCTGGGATTTTCACTGGCTGATGTCAATGTTCTCTGATGGCATTGTGTTTAGTATCATTTCTGGATGTTTAGATGTGAGGGATATTGGTAGTGACTGGCAAAGTTGGGGTAAACTAATCTATAGTTTACTGACAGAATATGATAGGAATAACAGCTAGCTGTATCCTATAATGGACCTGTATGCCTACGCACACTGCTGTCCGTTTCCTTCTACTTGGGCTTTCAGCTGTGCTTGCTCAGCATCAGGAGGTTATGTTCGAGACATCTTTGTCTAATATGTGGCTTTGATGTAATTCTATGGATGGGTGATGTGCATGTCAGCATACTCGGCAAGCCATGCTGTATTGGAGTATGTACTTGAAGCCCATCTCCCACTCCACCCATATTTGTCATTGGCTTGTGTCATTGTCCTTCATTAATACTGGCTTCTGATTAGTTATTAGGCTTGTTAGTCCCTCCTTAGTACCGCCTTGTCTTCATTTGTAATCTTCCATGGGGGCTGGCTCTTAAACTTCTGTTGTTACACAGTAAGTCTTCTTTAGTCTGTAAGCACTATTTTCTTTAATGAGTTTCTCTTACTGCAGGAGGGCCTCTCGTGTGCAGTTGTAACCACCGGCTTGTTTATTTAACTCGTAGCAAACGAGGAGCTCTTCAGGGGCCTTGGGAGACAGAAGGGGGGCAACTCAGCATGTCTTCAAGCATTTGGAATGCAATAGGTCTCACATTTGCGAGAGTTTAAGCTATTGGAATTGTAAATAACAATGGCTTTTATTTATGTTTTAAAAACCAAAACATAAATAAAAGGCATTGTCATTTACAATGCCAATATCTCAAACTCACGTAAATGCGAGACCTATTGCATTGCAAATGCTTGTTTATTCAGTTTCTATATTAATGACCAAGACAATAAACATATTGCCACCACAGCTAATCCCCTGAGGGCTGAGAGCAATCTGCTACTGGTCGTGATGTACGCAGATGGCTTTGTCCTCATGGCCAGGACAGGCCGGGCCTTCAGAAACTGTTAGACAGCATCGTATCCTTTATGTCTGATTTAGACCTCCGCACACAAATAACCAAGTCTTATACTATGGTTTCTGGCTTGCACCAGAGTAGGATTACTTCTTTTCATATTGGTGGCACTGTCCTCAGATGCGTCTCAACTTTTACCTATCTGGGGTTACAGTTTAACAGGAGGTCCACTAGGAGGCACTTAAGGATGATCAGAACAACCCAAGTTGTAGCACCCACCACCTCTCTGTTCAAATTCACCTTCAAGTTAGGGTCTATGCCAGGGGCTGCTACTTTGACTATTTATAAATCCAGACCTATCCCAATTGTTTCATATGGTGCGTGAATTTGGGGCTATGCTGATCACTCCCAATTGCAGATCTGCGAAAATATATTTCTTTACTGATTGCTGTCACTTCCTGCTAGTGTCCCTGCTATCACTGCACATGAAGAGCTAGGTTTGCAATTTTTGTGGTACCGACTGAGGTTGACGCCCACTATGTTATGGTTATCCAGTTAGTCCAGGCCGCGGCATCCTTAACTCACACTGTGATTTTCGACTGCATCAACTTCACAGGGTCCCATAACATTAGATGGCTTACTCACATTAGACAGGGTCAGCAAGCAATTAGCAGGATGGATCTGTTTGATTCTCCACAGTCCATATCCCGCAAAGACAAACCAGTAGTGAAAAGAGAACTACTAAAACTCCTAACAGAGAAAAGATGGGAGGCTGGTATGAGGAAGAAATATGTAGAACTATACTTTCATCTATGCACCACCCCCTCATTGAGCCATATCAACTTAGGACACCTCGCAGTCAAAGATTTTACCCAACTATATTTGGGCTTGGAATGTCCAAATATTTAGAGTCCAATCCCTCAAATGCATGCAGTAGCAAAGATGTGGTCCCTTGCCCGTGCAACTACCTAGTCCTCCAATCGCAATTACATTTATTGTTTTTGTGCAAGCTATATACTGTCCAACACAAACATATTTTAATAAAAATGTTAAGAAAATTGAAGCTTCGAAAATGCAAGGCAGTCATGGAACATCTGTTACAAATTGATGCGGTCTGTTTAATTAATTTCGAATTCTTGATTTCTGCAATTACTCAAAGGAAAGGTTGGTGAAATGAATGGTTTTATATTTTTTAGATTCCTGTGAAAAAAATATACTTCAACTGTTTATATGGGTAACGAACAAATCTGTACAGATTGTGTTTTTATGCACCGGGTCACTCTATCTTTTAATGTTTCATATTTTTAGGATTTTATCTTTGGCTTTTGCCCGTATTTCATTCCTCTGCCTTTATAGTTTGATACAAACCGAATACATTTTTTGAATTTGCATTTCCAAATCACAAAAGAAGTTCATGACTCATTTTGAAACGCAACTGCCAGGGTGCATGAAAGGGGAATTCCCTTCCATTTGCGATTTGCAATGAGATGCATCAATGGTTCGTGACACCTACTGGTCTGTTACCAACACCATAAAGGAGATGGTATCACATCTGCAAGGAGGAAGCTGTCCCTCGTGCACAGCCTCAACTTGGGAACTGTGTCAGTTAGTTTCAGCGGAGTTGGCAATGATCTCATGGCCACTGCCTGCTCTCTCCAATGGCTTCCCAAATTAAAAATATTTACTTTAAAGGAGCACCTGTTTCCTAAAAGAACACGCATTGCTTAAAAACGTGCCCTAGGAATAGAAATGCTGGAATGGAAGTGTGTAATCCCATGCAAGCCTCCATTCATGTGCTGGTAGCCAATCGCAGGGCGTTGCAAATAGTCCGCTACCGACGTACTATTCATTAAGCAGCTCCGTTTACGACCACTGCAAATGGGAATTTGTGGCGCGCCTTTCGGTATACAGGCTGCATTACAAACTTGTCACAAGACTATTTGTGACCCTCTGTATGGACACCGGGCCCTAAAGTTTGAACAGAGTGGGTGTGACACAAATTAAACTTTTTTTTACAACTTGACAGCAGAATATGTCATGCCAGGTAAAGAAATAAAATTGTTTGAAAGCTAGGATGGAAACGAAAGAATTCATCTTCAAATGAAACAAGCCGAGAAACAGTGTCATTGTAAAAACCTAGGTCTCCTTCCGTGCTTCAGAATCATGTACAGATGTACAACAGCATCCCCACAAGAAAGCGACAACCATTTAAAATAATGAAATGAAAACATGAAATAGGGCGGTGTAAGCCTAGCAGTAAACATAGTAAGTGAAAGGGACTCGTAATCCCTGCTAAGGAAGTCCACTCCAATTCCTAGTACAAGCAGCAGAACAATACATTCCCAAGAGCATTCACGTTACCAAGAGAGGAGGTAACCCGAGGGTACATTACAGCAGTAGCATAGGTGACATGGAAACCTTTACAGGTTTTCCAGATATGGTGCACACAAAAGCGCATGCACAGGTTCCCTACTGGGATGTAACCATTTTAGGACACTGGAGAACAAGTGAAACAATGGGGAGAGGAAGCACATTTTGTAATAGCAAAATAAATCATTTGTGAAAAAATGGGAGATCGGTTCCATTTGAAAAGCACGTTTCATTTGCTTTTCGACTTGGTGCCAGTTTCTGCAGCCATGTCACCACATCCTGTCCCTCACCTCCCCTGAGAGGTGTTCATATTCCGCGGGTAGGTTCCCAGTGTGTGAAGCCGGGATGTTAGAGTACTTCTGATATTTTAGGACAGCGGCCACCATGAATCCTGGGGATTGCCACTTCCCAGCTAGTAATGGCACACATGGTTGCTTTCAATGATTACGTGGAACGTTAATGATTTGTGTTGACCTTGGACACAGAGCTCATAAAATCTATTTTCACTGAGGGATTTCATGCCTGTAGATTCCTAAAGTGCAGCCAGTTCGGATTCCGATGCGGCCTTAAGCTCCATGGGGGCCTATTTCATTGTTACAAAATGATGTAACTGGGGCGGGTGGTCCAACACCTACCATCGGGAGGGTAGAGCAGTGCCAGTTTAAAGCAATACACTGTTCAATCGCACAGCGAGTTTAAGCAGGATCACCTATAATTAGTGCATTAGGTGTAGTGGCACCACGGCAGAGGCAAAGAGAGGCCCATGGTGCCCGGTCGTGGCTGTCTTTTCCTGGCAACATGAATGACAGCAGGACGTTTCCTTGCTTGTAAAAGAGCCAATCTCCCTGCTTGCATAAGAGCCCAGAGGAGAGCAGAGAGGGGAAAGGGCACAGGCATGGCTAGCAGAGCGTGAAGAGGACAGGGGACTGTTTTCCCTGCTTGGGCTGCTAGCAGTGCTCTGCTGCAGTCTACGAATCTTAATCCCCACCCCTTTCCATCACCAGTCTAAAGTGGCATGACCCACTCAACCTAGTCTGTTTTACAAGTCCTGTATTTCTCTCAAATAAACCAAATCTACAGTTATTGTTGTTTTTGCAATGTAATGCTTTGGTATCCACTATTATTATTATTATTATTTTTAATTTGTATACAGAAGCGCAACTAAACCCAAAGGCATCAAGGCGCTGAAGATGGTAACCAGAGAGCTCAGGTATCAACCAGGGGGGGAACTTAGGGATAAGCTGCTAGGAATAGCCAAGTCTTAAGTGCCTTGCGGAATTGGAGGTGAGAGGAGATCAACTTGAGATCACTAGGGAGCGTATTCCAAAGTCTAGGCGCAAGGAAGCGAAAAGACCTTCCTCCCCACCGAACCTTGGATATACGAGGAACCACAAGCAGGTTTTTGTTGGAAGAGCGGAGTGCTCTCCCAGGGACATAGTGGGCCACCAGGGCACGAATAGCCTCTGGTCCAGATTCATTAAGGGCACGATGAGTAAGGCATAGAGCCTTAAAGTTGATCCTTGCCTGCATGGGGAGCCAATGCAGGTCTTTTCTGATGGTGGTGCCCGAGGAACGTTTGGGAGCACCTACAACAAACCGGGCAGCCGCATTCTGTACGGTCTGGAGGCGCTGAATGAGACCACTGCTGATGCCAAGGTATAGGGCGTTGCAATAGTCCAGTCTCGAAGCAATGACCGCTATTGCTACCTGTTTGCGTGCCTCAGGGGAAAGGTAGTGAGAGATCTTCCTTAAAACCCTCAGGGCATTACAGCAGGTGGACACTGTCCTACTGACCTGTTTGTCCAGGGAAAGAGAGGTGTCCAATATGATCCCAAGGTTACGGGCAGAAAAAGTGGGCGTAGGACAGGCCCCGAGGACAGACGGCCACCAATCCATAGACCAGATCTCACTTTTGCCTCCGAAAACAAGAACCTCTGTTTTCTCGCCGTTTAACTTAAGGAAGTTCTTAAGCATCCATCCGGCGACCGCCTCCATGCAGTTTTTAAAATTGTACGCGGTTTGGCTCACAGATTGGGAGATGGAAGCCATAATCTGCGTGTCGTCGGCATAGGAGAGAACTTCCAGGCCAAAGGATCTTATAAGCCTGGCGAGAGGGGCGACGTAAATGTTAAAAAGCGTCGGGCTCAGTGAAGAGCCCTGGGGGACCCCACACTTCACGGCCTTGACAGGTGACAAATACTCGCCAAGCTTGACCCTTTGCTTCCGTTGGTCAAGAAAGGAGGCAAGAAGATTGAGTGCAGAATCCTTGACTCCCAGCTCACTGAGTCGGTCAACAAGAATATTTGGAGACAGGGTGTCGAAAGCCGCCGTAAGGTCTAATAACACCAGTAAGGTGGTGTGGCCGGTGTCGACCCTAGAGCGAATGCTATCGACTACCACTGTAAGTGCCGACTCAGTGCTATGGGTCCTCCGGAATCCATGCTGTGAGGGATCAAGAGAGTTGGTACTGTCAAGGAGAGAGCTCAAGTGGAGGTTGAGATGAGTCTCCAAAAGTTTAGCAGGGGCAGGGAGAAGGGAGATGGGACGAAAGTTCTTTAATGTCCCAGGGTCCAGGGTAGATTTCTTAAGTAGGGGCTTGACAGTGGCCAATTTCCAAGAGAGGGGATAAATCCCTTCTGAGATGGCCAAGTTCATCACTTCCATCAAGGGGGGAAGGATAGTATGTCTGCAGTCTTTGAGGACCTTAAGGGGGCATGGATCCAGAGGTGATCCAGACTTAAGTTTGTCGAGCAGAGAGTTAAGATGAGCAGAGGTGATGGCAGGGAACTGGGAAAGAGCGTGGACGGGGGTAGGAACAGGGATATCAGGGGGGATTAAGGAAGAGGCAAGGAGGGGACTGAGATTCTGAGTTTCCAAGTCTGTGTAGATATCCATAATCTTCTCATGGAAGAAGGTGGAGATCTGATCACACAGATCCTGTGATGCTGTTATGGGATCAGGCATCTGAATGAGGGAGAGATTATCCACTATCTTAAAAAGATCACTGGATGATTTAAGAGAGGATGTGAGTTTGGAGAAGTGAGCCTGTTTGTCTCTGAGTACGGCCGATTTGTACTCTTTGAGAAGGGTTTTGTGTTTTTCCCTCTCTATAGGATCGAGATGTGTCCTCCAAAGCCTTTCCTGCCTTCTGCATCCTTGTCTAAGAATCCTGAGAGATTCAGAGTACCAGGGGGCTGAGGGCCGTTTCCTAGCCGAGTAGTGAAGCCTGGCAGGGGCGAGAGAGTTGACAGCCTCCGTCAAGGAATTGGAGAAGTCAAGAGCCGCCGAGTGAACATCACCGGTGGAAGAGGGCTTAAATGAAGCCAGATAAGGGGCAAGGGAGTCGTTAGTAATCTCCCCAAAATTCCTTCTTAAGACCCACTTGGTATGAACAGACTGGGTGAAGCTGGAGGGAAGAGGGGAAAAACAAAAAGGGACAACAAAGTGGTCCGACCATGACAAAGGGAAAGGGGCACCAATAGAGAGACGGGAGTCATTACTGAAAATTCCATCCAAGGTGTGGCCAGCTAAATGGGTAGGTCCGGTCTTTAGCAGAGGTAGATTGTAGGAGGATAGGGCGTCTAATAGATGGGAGGTGTCAGGGGAGGTATGCTTCTCCAAATGGAAATTGAAATCTCCTAAAATGGTCAAGCAGGGCCCTGCGATGTAGGGCTCTAAGATTTCAAGAAGATCGGAGCAAAAAGCCGACCTAGGACCAGGGGGTCTATAGACCAGTATCCCAGTAAAGGAGATAGTGGGGGAGGGGTTGAGGGTAAAATGCATTGCTTGCAATTTCTTAGCGGGGGAAGACAGATGGACAGTCCGGCATTTTATGGAGCTGAGATAGAGTAACCCCAGACCTCCTCCCACACGACCCACTCTGTCCATCCTGGCCAGCGAGTATCCTTCAGGAATAGCATTTATCAAATCCGGCTGAGAAGAATCTGAGGCCCAAGTTTCTGTAATAAAGGCCCAGGAAGGCTTTTCCTGTGAGATGAGGTCTCTAAAAGAGACATTGTTTTTGACCAATGAGCGGGTGTTCAAAAGGAGCCCCGTGTAGACAGTGGGAGAGGGGGAAGGCCCTGTAGGAGGGGGGCGATGAATAGCCCTATCCGGCGAGGTAAATAAAGTGGGCTTATTACAGCAGCCACATACAGGGGTAGTAGCAAGAAAATCAGGGGTTAAGGTGTAATGACAAGGCAGCCTAGAGGGTTTTAAGGCTCGCAGGACAGTAGATAGATCAGTAGAGTCACCTGAGATATTATGCCTGGCCCCTGGCGCTTCCCTGTCGCTGACGGGCGCAGACGGGCTGGACTCTGGCTTGACTCCGGCGCGAATGCGGCGCGACCGCTGATCGCGTCCGCTGCGCGGAGCCATACCCAGTTGTTTAAGTACTGGCGACTAGAGCGCCTCAGACAGAAATGCCCAATCAAAGATGGCCGCTGCCGAAAATGCGGCGCCCGGGAGCATCAGCCCGTAAATCGGCCGATAGTCGCCCAGGCTAGGCAGTAAGTATGTGTAGTAACAGTGAAAGCAGGTCCCTCACATCAAAACAAGATTTTAAAAATACAAAACGCCACGATAAGCTCCGTGGACGCTGAGAGGAGGGAGGGGCGGACACAAGGGGCAAGGAGCAGTAACAATAAAATAGCGTCAAAGTATTAATCAATTTTAAAAAGCGCTGTCTAACAGTGCCTCCCGGCTTCCGCCTCAGGAGATATAAGAGCAGCAATCACTAGTATTCCTTAAATGTATTTCATTAGCTCCGTCTAATACTTCTACGAAGTCACTGAGTCCCATTTACTGGAATACAATTGAAGAAACTGACTCACTAAAAAAAAAATTCCCTGCAGAAAATGATTTTCTTATTTGAGGAAAATAATGATGTGTTTTTAGCAGTGTTTATATTTATCGATTAAAAATGATGATTTGGTTTGTTTAATAAAAAGACTGCAGTCGAACAGCCCAAAGGTGTCCTAAAGGTACATGCCCTTTTCTAAAGCCTCATAGAAGTGACATATACCGTCGGCACGAATCCCACTTCGAGTCCAATAAGTAATAAGAAAAGCAACGCCACTGAAATGAACTTTGATGGCTTTACTTTCCCACACCGGATGAGAATGTAAACTACGTACTTCCATAGTGCTTCCTAATGGAGTCTTACGCAGCAGCAGAC
This sequence comes from Lissotriton vulgaris, assembly GCF_964263255.1. Lineage (NCBI taxonomy): Eukaryota > Metazoa > Chordata > Amphibia > Caudata > Salamandridae > Lissotriton > Lissotriton vulgaris. The sequence goes on along the minus strand of NC_141699.1, from coordinate 157,132,361 downwards.
ATCACAGCAATCTTTTTATATGGTATGTTCCAATGAACAGCTAGATTATCTCAATCGAGCTTGGCAGAAAAGCAAAGGTTGGGAAGAGAGAAGAAGGTCCCTGGCAAGATTACAGATCTGAATTGCTTTATGGTACAGACACGAGTTCAGAGATCCAACATTAATGAGGACCAAATAGGTCAACGTTGACGGAGCCCTAAGATTTCTGAAGTTGAAGGTATGATGGGGAATAAAAGGAAAGTATCAATAATGTTTCCAGACCGGTCCAGAAAAAGGTCATTTAATAATCCAGAAGATCATCTCTTAAGAACTTCTTTCCAATTTCCAGCTGAGTGGCAGACGGTGGACAAAGAGCTCTTCTCTGTGAATAAAATAATTCATTCTGAAAAGCCTCAGTTTCTAGTCACCCTGTGTGTTTAGACGAAACACTTCAGTCGTGTTGTCCGTCAGGAATCAAACAACTTTCCTGAAGAGAAAAGGAAGGAATGGTATGAGACCTCAGTCTATGACAGTGAAAGCACTTCTGATGTGAACGTCATTGTCATGAGGCACTTTCAGATAATGCTCATTCGATTGTCCACAGCCCTGTGATGCACTCACAATGATATGAGGGATTGAACGTTGGAAAAGCGTCTAAGAGTTCTGCCTTTAAAGTCCCTCAATCGGGTGATTCAAGCTCGCTGCTGGAGATCATAATCCTCTTAATCTGAGGATTCGGTGACTGATTCTGACTTACAGGCCCTGAAGAGTCCTCATTTAAAACCTTGCCAGATAAAAAACATAAATAGACAAGGCAATGAGCTCCAGAAGTCATGGAATCATCATGCCGATGCTGGAAGTGGAGAAGTGCTGAATCGTGTTATTCAGACCAGACTCTCTTTGGTGGAAATTCTGCCACACCCAAAGATGAACCTATCACATCCCTAGGAAAGGGGCTTTCTGAGATGGAACCAGATGAGACTGTTTCTGGTGGATGACACATTTCACTTTATGAAGGGAAGAGAGCAATACTTCAGACACTTTGAAGTATACAAATGAGGGACTGGGTGTGCTATGCACAACTGTATACTTTGAAATGGAACCCAGAGTGATGTACGAGTATCATGCATGACATGCAGAGAGTATAGTCCTTGTATCAGCTAACACAACAAAGCATGTAGGAGTTAATATGCATCAGTGTGTTAACGATGTGTGAAGGGGAGGGAGTTTTATACACAGAAATAACAAATCTCTTCATGTAACCTTCTTCCGTCGCTTCCTGAAAAAAGTACCATCACTGCATCGCTATATCTCATGTCGCTTTATCAATGGTATAAATACGGTGCACTGATTCTACATTATACAATGCTCCATCTTGGAACACTAGAGCTTCGCAATAGTGACAATGCCGCTGAGCATCAGGTATCGGGCTGCACCGATCCCAGAGTGCTACCATGGTCAACCATAGCCACCAGCTGCTATGATAAGAGCCTGCAGGAGAGAGGATGGGAGAGCAGCCAGGTGTAGGAGAAGTGTACATGTGGAGCAGTGGTACCCAGGTAGGAGAAGGAGGAGTAGCGGAAGACAACGACATCTGGTTTGCAGCACAAGTTGAGTGTGCGTGGGCACCCCTGCTTTCCAATGCGCAGATATGGAGTTGTGGCTCAGCCCTGACTGCCGCTTTCTACGGCCACATTTGCCCCTTACCAGCCTCTCTCCAAAAGCTTCCGACTGAGACCTGGAGTGAAGGCCTCGCTCCAGAAGGGCACCAGTTTGCTGGACAGGGTCGCCCTGGTGCCCTGCACCCCGCTATGCAGATCGGATGGCTGTTGCCTGAGCTGCTGCTGCTGCTGGCTGCAGACGAGGATGAGGTCCAAAGGGATATTGTCCAGCCGTAGGGTTCTCACAAGCACCCAATGTGTGTTAGGCTGAAAAGCTCACATTGAAAGAAAAGGCTGGTGAGTTTTCGTTGTACTTTTATGAAGATTTATTTCACTTCATAGATCATTGTTTATCGCACGTTGATCATCTGAATATTGGTTAGGTTGTAAACGTTACAGTAACTGAACAAAATGTGGGGTGCAGTCTGACAGGTGGACCCGAGAGGCTGTGACCTTGATATACAGCAGCCAAGACGAACAAATGCTGGATTATTCATTGTTCATATTTATGAGGATGAACGGGTCTTCACTGCCACGGCGCTTCAGGAAGGGTACCCAGACACAACATAGCAGTACGAGAGCGGAAACACCTCGGAAGTACCTCAAATGACCACTCACATTATATTTGAGCAGTTTCAAATGCTATCATTCACAATGAGACAGAATCTCTGGAAGAAAAACTACACATTAAAAAGATATATTTATATTGGATTGCTTACACTGCTGCTGGCCATATTTTATGTGTGTGTATTTTTTTTAATTTTAATATTTTTATTAACATTTTTCAAATGTACTCACATTACATTATAATATTCCAAGCTGCTCCACAGTGGTACAAATATGCAATTAGAAGACAAGCTGCTTTCGTATGGCAGGAACATTAGGGGTATGAGTCCATCTGACGTTGCTGCAATGTGAGTTCGAGGGGGAACTGGGGGAGATAAACTGTGGCCCTTGGCGGGAAGAAGGGGGGGACGGAGACATACGCAGAGGAGTAGGGTTGTGGAGGATGTCCTGATCACATCAGCTACATTCAGTTAGGGGAGTTTCACAGTGTTCATAGGGGCCAATCAATAGAAAATACCGTCAGACACTACAGGACGAACAGCTTGCATCAGTGTGCCCAGACTACTGCAGCCAATTTGGAGGGGGGCTGAGGATTACAGCGTATGTGCCCTATTGTGGTGCTGGCGCCGCCGGGGCCGCAGGGTCACACTGGGAGGCGCCGGGGGTAGTGCGCGCGTGAGTCTGTTTAAACTGGTGGGACAACAGGGCCCACTCTAACGATATGGGATGCTTGCGCTGGCCCTTTGCTTCCTCCTCCCTCAGTGTTTCCTCCTCCGCCCATTTCTGCACCGCCCACACCCAGGCCTCCAACGGGGGTCCCGATGCTGCCCGCCAATGCATGGTGATGTTTCTTTTGGCTAAAAGCAGGGACAGAGCCGCGAAGCGGACCTGTACTTTGTGTGCTTTTGGCCTACGAAATGGTCCCAGAGCAACCGCTTCCCATGAGTGTAGCTTTGCGAGGCCCGTGAGTGTGCGGGTAGAGTCGAGTATGGTCGACCAGTATTGCTGTAAACCTGGTCAGTCCCAGAACATGTGTTGAAAGTGTGCATCTGGTGAATGACCTCTAGGACCGAAGAGTAATATATCTGGAAAAATCCGCTGGAGGCGCGCTGGTGTCTGATACGCCCTGTGTAAATTGTAGAACTGTATGTTTTTAAATCGCGCGATTCTGGATACTTTCTTGGGGAATTTCAGCGCTCTGACCCATTCCCTGTCATGTAACTGTCGGCCGATCTCGTCCTCCCAGGTGGCTCTCAGTGCATGCAGTGGCCTGTGTGCAAGTTCCCTGATAGACCTATACAACCAAGTAACAAGGTGTCGGCCGATGCCCATGCACAGAATTGTGTGGACGACCGGGTGTGTTGCTGGCTCGCCGACTGTAAGTTCAAGGTATGAGCAAAAACTGTCTATAAGTTGTCGGTGCGTTAAAAACTGTGCCGGGGGGAGGTTGTAGTCCTCTATGAGCTGTTCATATGGACGAAGTTGTCCCTCCACGAACAGCCCCTCCGCCTCCGTTATCTCAGACTCCGTCCATGCGCGGATCATGGCGTGTGTGAAATAGGTGTCCCTCCTCGGCCAGCCGACCAGTGGTAGCCGTGGGGAGTAGCAAGGTGTTGTTGCCGCGATGCGAGGAATCCTTCGCATACACCGGCAAGCCAACGCCACTTGCAAGGGATATGTCTGACGGGGTTTGGTGCCTGGTAGCAGTAGACAGCGGAGTTCGGGGACAGGGACAGGCGCTGTGCAGGTCTCCCGAGTGTGCCTACCTACCGTCCAGTACGACAGCCACTGGAGCTGTGCTGCCAGGAAATATGACTCAAAGGCGTGGGCGCCCAGACCCCCCCCTGGGTGGTGGGTAGTTGCAGTTTGGCGAGAGCTATATGGTGGCGGCCAGACCCCCATACGAGTGCTCGAAGGAGCGCATCTAATTCACGGAAGAAGCTCCCAGGTGGAATGACTGGCAGATTCGTAAAGTGATATAATAGTCTGGGAACAATGATCATCTTGGCTATGCGACCCGATCGATCGGCACCAATGGTAGGCTCCTCCAGAATCCCACCGACAACCTAATGTCGGCTAACAGCTTACGGTGATTTCCCTCGTAAATGTCAGCGGGGGAATGGTATAGGCGGACACCGAGATAGCGGGGGGGGGGGGCGCCCTCGCTCCAGGGTAGACTCTGCGTACCAACTTGCACCTCCCGTGGTTCAAGGGACTGGTGCAGTGGATAAATCGCGGATTTATCCTAGTTCACCTGGAGACCAGACGCCTCCGCAAACTCCGCCAAGGCCGTCCATATGGGTGACAGATCCGCAGTTATATCTCGGATATACAGAAGAAGGTCGTCCGCGTACACGGAAACGCAGTGGATAGTGTCCGCTATGGGAATGCCCCAGGCAGTTACCTCCTGGTGTAAGCGTATCGCATGGGGTTCCACTGCCAAGGCGAAGATCAGGGGTGAGAGGGGGCAGCCCTGTCTAGTACCCCTCTCAACCTTTAGCGGAGACGATATGTCCCGATCGAGTCTGACACGAGATGGAAGGTTAGTATATAGCAGCCGTGTGTACCGTAGAAGGGTTGGAACTATCCCCGCCCGTCGCAGGACAGCAAAAAGGTAAGGCCATGTTACAGTGTCAAAGGCTTTTTCAAGGTCGAGGATGATACAGGCTGCGCGGGGGAAGGTGTCCCCCACCTGATCTTGGACATGAAACGGTCGCCGTATGTTCTGGGACGTGTTCCTGCCGGGGAGGAACCCGCATTGGTCCGGATGGACCAAAGGGCGCAATATTTGTTCGTATCGAGTTGCCAGGATTTTCCCCAAGATCTTGCAGTCAGCGGATTGGAGTGTGATGGGGTGGTAGGAGGGCAATCTTAGCGGGTCTCGGTGAGGTTTTACGAAATGCACTATGACGGACTCACGGAGAGAGCCCGGAATTTCTCTCCTCTCAAATGCGTCCGCAAACGTTGCTGCCAGACGAGGGACCAAGAGGGTAGAGAAAGTACTGTAGTACTCGAGGGTGCTGTAAAGCGCTGTGTAATGCTGCTGGAAAGTGGCTAAGATGTCCAACTGGGATCGCACTAGGGCTCCAGCGGGAGTCAGGATCTCGGTGATGGGTTTGGTGCCAATGTCTTGTTTCTCTAACCACGCTAGCAGCGTGCCCGTTTTGTCCCACTCTTATGCATCCGGAAAGCATAAGCTCTAAAGTTATATTTGCGCAGGTCTGCTAGGGCGGCAGAATATTGTGTTTTGGCCTCCGCTACCTGGGCCACCGTTGCGGCGTCAGCATCCTCCCGTTTCGTGAGTGTTGCTAGCTTGTGTTCCGTTTTCTCCAGTGTGCAGCGTACCCCCACTACCTGCTTGATACATGCCCCCCGAGCCACGATTTTAAAAGCATCCCAATCCACTAGTCTGGAGGTGGCGGACCCCGCGTTGTGAGTGAAATACTCTTGAATACTCTGTGCATGATCATGCTGGAATACCTGGTCTGTCAGACAGCCCCGTGGGAGGCGCCATGTTGGCACCGGTGGGTGAGGAGGCCTCCATTGCAGGCGCAATATGTGTGCATCGTGGTCTGAGATTACCCGGCCTAGATAATCAGTGTGTTGGACTTCAGGAATCAGTGCAGGGTGCATAAGAATCTATCTAACCAAATCCGCAAGTTGCGGGGGATGGAGTGAAATGAGTACAGCCTCGCCTGTGGATGGTGCGCTCTCCACGCGTCCACTAACGCCCAGTGACTAACCCAGCGGCGGAATCGTTCAGACCGTGTGAGGGCAGGAGAATGTGGTGGTGGTTGGTGTGATCTGTCAAGTGCAACATCGAGCTCACAATTGTAATCGCCCCCTAAAATTGATGGGAGAGATGCAAATTGGGCCAACACGCCTGTGAGGGAGTCCCAGAACCTATCCTGCTCGACATTTGGCGCATATATGCTGCCCAGCAAAACGGGTTGTCCGTCCAGTATTCCTTCTAACAGGGCATACCTACCCTTTCGGTCCACTACTCTGCGTGTTTCCTGAAATTGGGGTGCCCGGGCGGACCCAAATCAGCGCACCCCGTGCAAATGCTGAGTATGACGTGGCACATATAGTTCCCCGCCAACGGGACCGTAGTCTGTCAATCTCCGGCGTAGTGAGATGTGTCTCTTGCAGAAACGCAATTTGTGCATGTTGGCGCTTAATGTAAGCATAGATTGTATATCTCTTGCGTGGTGTGTGGAGAACCTGTGTGTTTAGGGTTAGAATACTAACGTCTGCGCACTGCATTGGGGAGCCTGATAAACACTGCCTGCGCCATGGAGCGCGATCCTAAGTGGTGAAGTCTTGGGTGCTGATAGTGACCTAGCCACGTTGTCCTCATAAAGGGCCCATACCAACCCCCATCCGGATGTGTTGGTTGCCCTAATGCTCGTGTCCCCCGTGGGGTGTAGGGTAAAGGAAACAGGGTGAGTAAAACCTATAACTGGGTGGGGAAACTGTCCCAATACCTGGGGCATATATGCAAACCCGATACGTCTAAACCAACGCTCATAAAATAAGAGAGCGAACAGTCAATTCGTGGGGGTGGCAGTGCGTGCCTGCGAAGCAGGGTCCCGCCGGGGCATTAGAAGGATCAATGTTTGTCGTTGAAGAGTGTAGTGCGTCAAACATGCCGTGACGTGTAATGCAGGTAACTTCCTGTTGGGATCACCCACTTACCCGTGCCCATCGGCGCGGAATGCTTCCGGGCTACTTCTTTCGTTGTCTTCAGTGCAGGGGATCAGCAATTAGAGGAGTGACCGGGGTAGGGTGATAGAGTCAGCTGTGGAACGGGCCTCGTTGATATCTTCTTCGCTTCCCGAAGAGAAGAGGTGGGGGACCCCCTCAATGTCCTCCTCAGGAGAGGGAGCCCCTATATCAGTAACAGCCTGGAGGGCCTTGCGACGTTCCCGCACGATCTGCTCCAAGTCCGGGGAGTCAACCATATGGCGCCCTGCGGGCTCCCTCCAGCCCTGTCATCCCTGCGTTTGCGTCGGTTGCGAGGTGCGCTTCCTGTTGCGCGGCGCCCTTGGTGCGCACCCTCGCGGTGCATCCACAGCTGGACCTTTTGTGCAGTGGAGGTCTGCCCATTTTCAGGCATCTGCTGCAGTGGAGAAGAAGTGCGTGGTACCGGCATTTATGATTTTCAGGCGGGCTGGAAATAGCAGAGTACTGAATGTCATACGCTCGCAAGCGACGTTTCACCTCCAGAAAGGACGTTCTGAGCTTTTGCACCGCGTTGGAGTAGTCAGGGAAGATCATGACGTGCTGGTTTTCAACTTGCAGTGGACCCGCACTCCTGGCGGCCCGCAGCACCGCGTCGCGATCTTGAAAATAAAGGAATTTTGCGAGCAGTGGGCGAGGGGCGCTGCCGGGCGGTGGTTTGCGTGCAGGTACCCGGTGGACTCGCTCTATGGAGAAAAAAGCTGTGAGGTCCTTAGTTGGGGTGAAGGATTTGACCCAGGCCTCCACATATTCGATAGGGTGTGCCCCCTCAATGCCCTCCGGCTGACCCAGCACTCGTATGTTGCAACATTGAGAACGTCCTTCCAAATCATCCAGACGCTCCTCTACGGTTGATAGGCGCAGGGCCGTTTGTAGAGTTTGCCGCTGCGCACTTAGGGCTGGCTGTATATCAGCGAGGGATCTCTCCCTCACCTTATCGGCTAATTTCCGATGGTCATAGCGGATAAGGTTGATGTCCGTGGTGAGGGTGCCCAGGCGTTCCTCCATGGAGGCACTGGAGAGTTCAATGGCTGCAAGGACTCGGTCCAGTTTGTCAGAGATGGTCGGGCCGGCTGGGTCGTGGATGGTTGAGGGAGCGTGCTGATGCGGGGTTGATTTTCCGGCGCCGTCTCTGGGACCGATGTTTGTTGAGTGGCCCTGGGCTTCCCCATTCTGCTGTCCGTAGGTATCTCCCCTGCTCCCTGCAAAGTGAGCCGTGGAGGCGAGGTCGGGGTAGCGCTCCCCTGGGAGGCGATCGCCCTGTACGTGGTTTTCTTGATGTAGGGGGCGAAGTGCGCCCGCAGGTCGCCAGCACCCCAAAGGGGCCCGCTCCGTTGCACCGCCAGCCGTGCCTTCAGGGGGTGTCCTTATGTCATGGTTGCTCCCCGTCTAGGTCGCCGTTCGCCCCCACGCGTGTGGGCCCAACATAGGATGGTAGCAGTGCTCGTCCCGGCAAGCCCCCGGGGGCCAGCCACAAAGAACGCAGGGTCCGTGACACTCCTGTGGCCCAGTGATTCTTCGGAGAAAGCTCAGGCGTCCACTCATTGGGGCTGGGAGGGGGGCGGTTGCCTGGTGTTTGACTGTTCACTGTGCCCGGGTCGCCATGTTGGGATTAGGCAAGGGTAGTCCGTAATTTGGCCCCTCGAGCATCCAGGCTAGACAGGGGGGGCACAGGAGCAGTGGGGGGCAGTGTTATGCGCCGCTCACCTTCTGGAGCGCCGTGCTCCGAGCCTCCGGGGCGGGCTGGTTGGTATACTCGAGGGCCGTCACTGTGCAGGCGCCATTTTGAAGTCAGGCACCCCTGGCGCGATAACTATGCCGGTCCAGAGTCCGCTGGGGGAGGGGAAGGGGGTCCCGTGCCACTGGTCCCAGAATCCGCCCCCGCTGAATGTCGGAGAGGGTCACCGGCGCCGTTGAGGGTGTACGGCCTCGTGGTGGCGCCGCCGTTGCAGTGCAGACGTCAGGGTCCGGCTGCTCGCGGACCGCCGCCGGTGTTGGACGGGTCCGTGGTGGTTGGCAGTAAAGGAAGTAGAGTCGGCACCTCGCTCTGCCCGGGCATGGGGTGCTCACCGGGCTCACTCGCATCTGGAGATCGCCTGGCCCGGCACGGCCCTGAAGGGTAGTTCGGGCTAGTGCAAGTAACTGGTAGCTGCCATTTTGTGTTCAGGCCCGGGGGCAGGTGTCGCCACCCGCAACTCGCAGATCACCGCTATTTTCTAGCACCCTCCGATGCAGTCACGGTTCCGCTGCCTGGGGAGGTGATTCACCCCCTTTGTCGACGAGGATGTGCTGTCTTCTGGGCCGCCCGGCTGCGGAGCCTCAGCAGACCGCGTCCGCCATGATGGCTTGCTTCGCCACGCCCCTGTGTATTTATTACCTTGCATCTACGCATGTTGTACATGCTCAGAATGTGAGGGAATCTTGCAATAATGCTTCCCGGCCTATCTGTGGTTATAAGGCTTTCAACGCTCCTGCCCCTAGTACTTTCGTTTTCTCAGTTCTGTGCCTGGTGGGTGATGGGGAGGAAAGACTGCGCTGCTGTTAGTAAACCGGCTCTGTGTGGTAGGGAATCTTGCCTTGCTGATGCTGTGCTGTCGCGTTTCTCTGCATGCACCGCTGCTGATCATTCTGTCGCATGCACCGCGCCTTCTCTGGTTGTATCCGCTTTATGTGCGCAGTGACCTTGTCATGCTTTGTGCATTATCTCTTGTGTGTTAGTGGAGCTGCTGCCCAGACTGGTCCTACTCTCTGAATGCAGACTTAGCTCTGTGGATGCTCTTCATGGAGGCTGGGGTTGGGGGGTTAGTGGGGGGGGGGGGTGCAGTTGCATTTACGGGTGCTCATGCAATACCTGCTGCGTGCGTCCTAGTTACACTTCAGAAAAAAATGCCTCATTACACAAAGCCTAAACTACACGACTGACCAGGGTTTGCTTTATCATGACTTCCAAATGCAGCTATTCAGAATTGCAAAGGCAAAACCCCGAAGCGGACACCAAAGCTGTGTACAATGTCACGGGGTTGGAATGTTTTTGCGAACCAAGAGAGCAGATACACTTTTTTACTATCTTCTTATTCATGACCTATTTTATTTGCATTAACTGTGGCATATTTAAATGTGTAAAGCACGGCAGGGGAAGAGTTTACCTGTTAAATGTAAAGGTTTTTATTTTAGCACTACAAAAACTTACCTCGTCGCCTTTTAGAACCTCCGAGCCATCGAAATCCCGGGCCTCGTTTGCTTTGTGGACTATTTCCTTCTCCACATTTGCAAGCTCTTCCTTGGCCTCTTGCAGTTCTTCGGCTTTTGCTTCTTTCTTCCGGGCAATAATTGAAGCCTTATGGACAATAAATGCAGATTTTTGTAAGCCCCTGCACAATATTGCACAATAAATACAGCACCATGCGAGTTAAATAGAACTGTGGATTTTGTTGCAGAGAAATCATGAGGCAAATCGACCAGGCAAAGTGTAGGGACACAATGACAAGGAGGTATTAAACAGTGGATAAAGCATTAGGACCATGCAAGGGTGCAACACGTTGGGCAAATTTAGGGTTCCTTCAGCTATCACGAAAGCCAAAGGATTTTATGGATTCAAAAATAATAATAATAAGATGAAAACTTTCATAATATATTTTCTGAGAAATCGAGCTCATTTTATATCCAACCAATGCCCTAGAGATGGATAAATAAATTAGCCTTGGACAAATCCACTCATGGACTCGTCCAACGTTAACACGGATTCATAGAGAAGAAAAAGTTATGTGCCTTTGAAATATTGGTTTTGCCGAATTCTGTATTTCCTCCGCACTTTCATTATCTTTGAAAAACTAAAGTCAAAAGATTTTTGACATTCAGTCAAGATGAAGAGGTAGAATATGTTTAGTTAGTCTCAATGGCATCACACAGCGCCAAAGAGACGCCACCCACCTACCGAAGGAGCACTGACCCATGACCCTGTCACCAGGCAGGTTGCCCCCCTAGCCACCGCGCGGTCCTCCCCGTGCAGTGCGCTGTGCCTCACTCGTCCGCTGTTGCTGTCCTGGTTCCCGTGGTAACCTTGCCGTGGGATCGCTTTCTTTTGCATTTCTTCCCTCTTCTCATTTTTGTATCTGGTATCCCCTTCTTCCTGTAATTGTCTCCCCGTTTGCCTGTTGTACCCTGTGATCGTTTTCCTTTTGCATTTCTTCCCCTTTCTCATTTTGTATCTGGTGTCCCCTGCTCCCTGTAATTGTTCTCCGTTTTGCCTGCTGTACCCGTGTTGGTGTCCCCTTCGCTCCCCCTTTGCCTTCTGTGCCCCCCCTCGCCCTCTGATTCCCGCCGCTGCTCCCTGCGACCTCGCAATTCCCATTCGCTACCCGCTCCCGCCTCCCAGCTGCTCCTCCCTCCCTCAGCCCCTCATATGGAGGCCACCCGGTGGTAAAGGGAGCGGCCCTTGACCCTGTCACCAGGCAGGTCGCCCCCCTAGCCACCGCGCGGTCCTCCCCGTGCAGTGCGCTGTGCCTCACTCGTCCGCTGTTGCTGTCCTGGTTCCCGTGGTAACCTTGCCGTGGGATCGCTTTCTTTTGCATTTCTTCCCTCTTGTAATTTTTGTATCTGGTGTCCCCTTCTCCCTGTAATTATCTCCCCGTTTGCCTGTCGTACCCTGTGATCGTTTTCCTTTTGCATTTCTTTCCCTTTCTCATTTTGTATCTGGTGTCCCCTGCTCCCTGTAATTGTTCCCCGTTTTGCCTGCTGTACCCGCGTTGGTGTCCCCTTCGCTCCCCCTTTGCCTTCTGTGGTGCCCCCCCTCCCCCTCTGATTCCCGCCGCTGCTCCCTGCGGCCCCGCCCCCCACTGTTCCCATTCGCTTACCCCGCTCCCGCCTCCCAGCTGCTCCTCCCTCCCTCAGCCCCTCATATGGAGGCCGCCCGGCGAACGCGCAGCGGGAGTGCCGATTGTGCGCCAAAGGCGCACCAAAGGCAAGCCCGTCTGCACCCTTCCGTGCCTGGCCCGCGCCCAGCGCCAGAACCTCTGGCCCCCGCAGAGGCCAGCCCTTCAGCCGGACTTACGACGCCGCCACCCTCAACACACTCAACACCGGCCAGATCCCCGGCTGCTACCGAGCCACCCCAAGACGCACCCACGGACCCTTCACCTGCCAATCCTGCAAATTCTCCTGCATTCACCTGCACTGCACCCGCCAAGCCGAGCACCAGCAGCAACCACCTGAAGTGCATCCTGCTCAACACCCGCTCCGTCCACAGACACGCCGTGGAACTCTGGAACCTGCTCGACACCACGTCTCCAGACGTCGCCTTTCTCACGGAAACATGGATGAACGCCTCCTCAGCGCCCGACATCGCCATCCCGGACGAATACAAGAAAACCCGGAGGGACCGCGTCAACCAGACAGGAGGCAGCATCGCCATCGTCCACAAGAACACCATCCGAATTACTACCAACTCCGACGACTCCCTCACAGCCGCTGAACATCTTCACTTCCAGATACACACCGACCCCAAGACCACACTCAGAGGCACCCTCATCTACAGATCCCCAGGACCCCGCACACAATTCAGCGAAGACATCGCAGACTTCATTAGCCCACATGCCCTCGCCTCCGCTGACTACATCCGCCTAGGGGACCTCAACTTCCACCTGGAGAACAACAAAGACAACAACACCGCCGCCCTGCTGGACAACCTCGCCAACCTCGGACTCAAGCAACTGGTGAACACCCCCACCCACTACGCCGGACACACGCTTGAACCAGCCTTCTCCTCCAGCATGTACATCTCCTTCAGCCACTCCACCGGACTCCACTGGACAGACCACAGCTGCGTCCACTTCAGCTTCAGAAGGAACACGACTCACCGCCACCCGCAACAGGCTCCCCGCAGGAGCTGGAACAACATCACCACTGACCAGCTCACCAAATCACCGAGCCAGAACCCTCCCGCCAGCTCAACGGACCCCAACCAAGCAGCCAACAACCTTACACAGTGGATCACCAACTGCGCTGACTACCTCGCACCTCTGAAAACCCATCCCAGCGGGCCCGCAGCAAGAAAGCCTCCTGGTTCAACAACGACCTCAAGAACTCCAAGAAGAACTGCTGTACCCTCGATAAAGCCTGGCGCAAAGACCCGACTACAGACAACATGACCGCCCTCAAGCACGCCTCCCGCAAACACCACTAGCTGATCCGCACCACCAAGAAGACAGCATTCAAGGAACGACCAGACAACAACGCACACAACAGCAAGGAACTCTTCAGCATCGTCAAAGAGCTCTCTAACCCCAGCACCGGAAACAATGACATCACTCCCTCTCAAGACCTCTGCGACTCACTCGCCTCATTCTTCCACAGCAAGATCGCCGACATACACAACAGCTTCGGCGCACAGACCACACGCCTAACCACCGAACCAACGCCCCCCACCACCACCCTCCGCGCCTGGACCCCGATCAGCCCCGAAGACACCATCCGCACGATGAACACCATCCACTCCGGATCTCCAACCGACCCATGCCCCCACCAAGTCTTCAACAAGGCCGACTCCATCATCGCACCCCAACTCCGGGACATCATCAACTGCTCCTTCAACACCGCCACCTTCCCGGAGAGCTGGAAGCATGCCGAACTCAGCGACCTCCTGAAGAAACCATCAGCAGACCCCACCGACCTCAAGAACTACTGCCCCATCTCGCTTCTCCCTTTTCCTGCCAAAGTCATCGAGAAGACCGTCAACAGACGGCTTGCTGCCTTCCTTGAGATGAACGGATCCCTCGACCACTCGCAGTCCGGCTTCCGGGCCAACCACAGCACCGAGACCACCCTCATCGCAGCCACTGACGACATCCGAGCCCTGCTCGACAATGGGGAAACAGCGGCCCTCATCCTCCTGGACCTCTCCGCAGCATTCGACACTGTCTGCCACCGCACCCTAGTGCAGCGCCTCAGCAACATCGGTATCCAAGAGAAGGCACTAGAGTGGATCATCTTGTTACTCGCCCGAAGAACCCAGAGAGTCTGCCTCCCCCCGTTCAGATCCGAGGCCACCGAAGTCATCTGCGGAGTACCACAAGGATCATCACTCAGCCGCACCCTCTTCAACGTCTACATGAGCCCCCTCGCAGCCATCGCACGCCAACACAAACTCAACATCATCTCCTACGCCAACGACACCCAGCTGATCCTCTCCCTCACCAACGACCCAGCCACCGCCAGAACCAACCTACACGAAGGGATGAAAGACGTAGCCGAGTGGATGATGAACAGCCGCCTGAAACTGAACTCAGACAAGACGGAAGTCCTAATCCTTGGATCATCACCCTCTGCCTGGGACGACTCCTGGTGGCCCCCTGCCCTGGGCAGCGCACCCAAACCAACGGACCACGCACGCAACTTGGGCTTCATACTGGACTGCTCCCTCCCGTTGACTAGACAAGTCAACGCCGTCTCATCATCATGTTTCAACATCCTACGCATGCTCCAAAAGATCTTCCGATGGATCCCCACTGAAACCAGGAAGACGGTCACCCAGGCACTCGTCACCAGCCGACTGGACTACGGAAGCAGCCTCTACACCGGAACCACAGCCAAACTACAGAAAAGACTCCAACGCATCCAGAACGCCTCCGCACGACTCATCCTGGACATGCCCCGACACAGCCACATCTCCGGACACCTGAGAGACCTGCACTGGCTCCCCGTCAGCAAGAGAATCACGTTCCGACTCCTCACCCACGCACACAAGGCCCTCCACGACCTGGGCCCCAGGTACCTCAACAACTGCCTGACCTTCTAAACTCCCACCGCCAGCTTCGATCGACCAGCCACGCCCTCGCCGCCGTTCCACGCATCCGAAGAGCCACCATGGGAGGAAGATCCTTCTCCTACCTGGCAGCCAAGACTTGGAACTCCCTCCCCATCCACCTCCGTCAGACCCAAGACCACCTCTCCTTCAGGAAGCAACTCAAAACCTGGCTGTTCGAGCAGTAGCGGACCCCCCTCCCCCAAGCGCCTTGAGACCCTCCGGGTGAGTAGCGCTCTATACAAATATCTTGATTGATTGATTGATTGATTGATTGATTGCTTTGTTCTCCCACTTCGGCCCCTAAAGCTGTTCTGCCTGGTGGGCATCTGGAGATCAAGGTCTTTGAGGATGGATGGACGACCGGCCATGAAACGATCTGCAGAGGGGTCCCAGTAGACATCCGAACCAACATCATAGAAGGAACATAACGTTGGGTTTGATTTACAGTTTGGAATATGCGAGACGTCCGCCAAAAGCAGCAGATGTCCTGCCGTCCAGTTTGGAGGGCAAGGGCTTCAAACACCCCAATATACGATAAACTCTAAATGTATTCCTTATTAATCTGAACGAAGCTACACTGCTTGGAGGGGCACCTGATCATTCAGAAATGGAAGAGAAGTTACATAAATATATGTGTTTCCCCAAAATCTTGACCTCCTCAGCTACGGATGCCACAGGCGAGTAAAGATGCTTCTGACAACAATACCTGCTGCACCTCAACTATCTGAGCTATTAAAGGTGCAGTGTGATTCTCTGAATGGCACACACCATGACAGCAAGTCATAACAACAAGCATCAGATCTTACCCAGCATATCTTAATGTTTCAAGAGCCAAAGGTGAATGTGAAAGCTGCTTTCAATAGTAATATTCCATTCTGCATCAGAAGCTCAGTAAACTCCAACCATCACACTGATCTTTCCTTGCTGAGACAATAGATCTCGGTAGAATACACTGCTGGACCAGGTCAGAACCAGGGAAATCATAATTATGTGAATCCTCATAAACCAGTTCAAGAAGATATTCATGATCCGAAAAGCACCGGCTTAACATAAGCCCTCGCAGTGCCGGGGGAGGGGGCCTAGCTCTAGGGGGCCTCCTCAGCAAAAGTGCCAGGTGGTGGGCTGGGGGGGCGGGGGGGCTCTGGGTACTTTGCAAGGGGACCCTCAAGTTTTGTTACGCCACTGCCAAAAAGAAAGGAAAGCATACACCATATTTTATGAGTAGGAACCAGCATGCATCGTTTAGAGCGCTCTTTCACGAAGCCTCAGACCAAAACAATAGGCACTACTTGTTCGGAGAATTACAAAGAACCCTTCTGTGAAGACCCCAGGTCCGGATGAATTTTAACTCCAGTAAAGATACCTAAAACTTGTTGAGATCTAATACAGGACCATTTATTTCTCCTAACAAATGAGTAGTATGAACAAAATGAACATTGGAATTGCCCAATGCCAATTTGTCACGGCTTTCCCTCAACAACTTCAAGGGGAATACTATGATGGTGGTGTCAGTCTGTGAAAATCAGAACTTGCAGGCATAACATTCGGGAAAGAAAAGCAAACAGAACCAACCTGAATGCCACAATCTCCTACACGTTTATGTAGAAAAGTCTCTAAGTTATGGTCTAAAGGGTATTTACCTGTAGAATCATCAAATCAGCCAAGCACTAAAGTAAAACATAAGTTGGTTGCTACATGAAGCAGATACTGTTATAGAGAAATAATATTGTGACCTCTTAATTGTTTTTAGTGCTGTGTACAACATAAAGGGTTAGCCAGTGGAGACTGGTGACATTTAAAAGTGCGGTTTATTTCATTAATGCATGTGTGAGCAGCAGAGGCTCAGAGGACTGAAAACAACTAAGAAATCACAGTGTAGTTTAGGTAAGAAGCGAAAAATGAAGGCCCATCGGACTCGGAGAGAGCGTGCATGAAAAACTAAAACATTTGGCGCTGTATTGATCGGAGCAATGGAGACAGGCAAACATACACTAACGCACACGTTCGCGTCAAACTCACAGTGATAAACCAAGCATGCCCCACATTCTCTGCCTTTGTGAATATATCTGTAGGGCGGAGAGGCACGGTTGCAAGCCTGCGGCCGACGCTTAATTAGACAGCAAGGTGTCACCAGACCCTCCCATAGCTCGTATAAAACCCATGAAAATTGCTCCTGCCAGCCCCAATTTAGACACCATGATGGCATTGATTGATGACATGTGCACATTTCTCTCTACCCCTTTCTCCTGCACTGTTATTACCATTGGTATATTATGAATTCTGCCGGTCATCACATTTGGTTAGACAGACTCATCCTGCCCTAAAATATGAACGTGTTCATCTGATGCAAATCCCACCGAGTACGCTAATATCAGACAAAGCGTGGCCCACCCTGGACAGCCTGTTTCAGACTCAGCTTAATTCTTTGAAAATGGAGTTAGAGGGATGGGAATGTGTCACTCATCCAGGCAGAGAAGAGTGCATGGTTTATGGATTAGGCGCGTGCTACGTTCAACAATGTTTTGACGACTCCATTACTGTCATACTGACAGGAAACACGAGAAAGGGGGTCCTTGGCTTGTGAATTAAAAGAGTGAAAGTATTTTATGCTCCGCTTCAAGGTCCTAAAGGCACCAAAGGCAGTCTATGTTTCAAAATACAAAACTACACTAAACTGCCACGATCTACTGCTATCAAAGTGTGGACAAACACACCAGGAGAGAGCAGACAGGCTGATACAAACAGGCTACCACATTATCCGATACTGTGTGATACAACACAGTGAGTTCCAGTGCCCAGGCAGCTGCATAAACTAACAAGGGGCACTGGCACCTGAAGAGCTGTCAATCAAATTCCACATGGCACTAAATCGGACTCTCCTCAAGTATCAGCCCTGCCAAGTACCATGCATCAGGCGTTAGACTAATGCATTTCAGTGCAATGGTCCGCATCACCGCACTGAAATGCGAAGTCACGCATTTATAGCATGTCAGTTGTCGAGCTGGAGCGCTGCCTGCTAATTAGCACCACTGATTCGCACCACTGACCGAAAGCTTGCAGGTGTGTTTGCGCGGCTTGCAGCAGGTTTTGGGGCTGGCTCAGCTCAATATGGGCTGGCTTTAGGAGCTTCGGCTACAATGTAACATCTCCCGCAATGCTGCATTTTCAGATTCACTGACATCACGCCACAGAACTCGAGCAAGTCAGTCTGTGTCTGCATGAATTGCCATGCCCAATGGCTATTTCCGACAAACTGACTACTAAGCACACCTATAGTAGGCTTGCAGTCAGCTTAAATTGTTGTATATGAATTTGGGACCCTAGTGTAATTTTCCCGATTCATGCCCATATCCTTATATAGGCATAGAAATCATAACCATATTTAGACTTAGCCTATGCAGTCCAAATACGGCATGGCTACTTCCACTAGTTCCGAAAATCCACGATTTCTTGGAAAAACCAGCCTTCAGCATACAGGGACTTCCCTTTGCTTGAATATTGATTTATCCATGAACTCATGGAGTTTTCAAAGAACTGAGTCTTTGATGACGTTATTATGTCCAACCTTACGTCAAACTAGGCACATTCAAGGTATAAATATGCCCACACTTGCACAGCCAAACACACGGTGGTTTGGAGCAGTTCAACTATCTACCTACATGACACAGCTCTCCGCAGCAAGTGCCGAAGGAAGCCGACCCTCCAGCAGACGCACTGAAAGAGACGTTGTCGTTTCTCTTGCCGAGAAATCCAGCTCCAGTGTTTCCAAGCTACCCTTGCGGGATGTTGGGAAATCGAGCCCTGAGAGAGAGAGAGATACCGAACCTCCTTCGTTCTAAAACCAAGGTACGGAGCATATTAGACCCATAGAGAAATCTTGGATAGGTTCTTGGCAAAAGAATACTGAAACTAAGCTACACCTTACTTACTTCTTCCCTTGTACTAGACCTAGGTTAGGTATAAGCATGGGCGAATTTTGCGAATCTCGCGTTCGCGAATTTTGCGGATTTGCGAACTCGCAATCCGCAAAATCCGCGAATTTCCGCGAATTTGCGGATTTTTTTTTTTGTGTTCGCCCGTGTTTCTGCCAGTTCGCGAGGGTTTTTACAATTTCGCAATTTGCGAACTTACCTGTCGGGTCGCAAGTTTTGCGAACTTGTTGTTTCTACGTGTCCAGCCTGTTTGGGACACTCTTCTTCATCACTGCCACTCTCTGTCACCACTGCCACTCTCTGACTACTCATGCCACCCTCTGGCCCACCCATGCCACCCTCTGTTTCATCACCACACCCTCTGGTTGTCCAGTGTACATTATTTTCGGCAAAGCAAAGCACACCTTCCCTGCCTCAAGTGACCTGAATTAATTTGGGGCTGATTAATGTGTCACAGAATATTTTTTTAGCTGGCACCTGCTTACTTAGTGCTCCCTGATTAGTGATCTTTTGCACTTGCTAAGTGCTTTCATTGTTGCAAAATTAGTTACAACACCTGCCCTGCCCCAACTGACAATAATGAATTAGGGGCTGATTAATGGATTTTAACTTCCAGCCTGGCTCCTGCTTGTCTCCCTTAGCTGTAATTCAGGACCTTTGTGGCATATGTGTAACTATTCTGAGGTTCAGAGCAGGGTCACATAATAGTTGCAACTGGCAACTGAACTCTGGAGGGGCCCCTCAGGAAGCACTACAGGAAATGGCTACTAATGATGAGCCTGAACTTTTGAACCTGGTAAGTAGTTTCAGTTTTGCTAAGATCGTATTTCTGCAATTTAGCACTTATTCGCGGGGCGCGAAGTTGTACTGGGAAGCCGCGAACTCACGCGAACAGTGCGAGCAGTGCGAGCAAAATCCGCTGCTCGCGGATTTGCGGATTTTGCGGGAGATTCGCGAATCTCGCGGATTGCGAATTTCCCGAAAATCCGCAAAATCCGCGAGCGAAACGGATTTTCCGCCCATGCTTAGTTAGGTACACCGGGGTAGGCGTATTTTAGAAGTACCAGTTGAGTACTTTTAGTCTTTATTTATTAATGTATGTATTCTATGTATCTTATGGCTTAGAAACCATATCATGCTTTTACAGTATTATTTTATAATGCTCTTCGTACTGTACGCATTGTACTTTGCAACCAGTATTACGATTGTAGCAGTTCATTTCCTCTGCATGAGAAAGAAGACGGTTCAATAAATACTTTTATTGAAACCGCCCGTCTCTCTATTTCTCTGCACCTCTGGTGAAACGAAGCATGCACGATTGACTGAGTGAAATAACTATCGATTGTTTTTGCGACTCTAGAGATACATTTCTTATTCTTGGAAAACAAAGTTGTCATGCTTATGCAGTTGTCAGAAACTAATCCCTTCTTGTTTATTCGAGAAAGTTTCTAGTGACCTCTGAGCTAGCTGGCACTCACAATTAAGTCTAATATATTCGATAGAGACCTAGTAGACCTCATTCCTACGTCAAATCTATAGTATATATTATTCCAATGGGCAGAGCCTATTGGGAATATAGGAAATACACTACAAAATTCAGCAGTGGCATGATTCCGCTGCTGTTTACACCACGCAGCCATAATTTTATGGCCAGCCGCCGCCGGAGTGGTCACAGTGGACTCGTAGAGTCCTAGATCGCTGCCCAGCCGCAGCCCGTGCCGTGAAAGGATGAATCGTTGCACCCTGATGCTGGCCCATACCATCTTGGCGCTGCCGTAAGTTTTATTACAGGCTTAAAATAGAAGTTAGTCAAACTTGACTTATGCCTTAAGAGTTTTAAAATGGTCTTACTACAGGAACAACCCCTTATAATCAGGCAGGCCCCACATGACTCAATGTGCACCTGCCCTTAAATCGTTTGATTCTCAGCGCGTGCATGCATAGCTTTCACAGCGCAGGAGACATGGCCCTCCAGCTGCCAACCTGCGTGGGTCTGAGTGGCCACCCCACACATTGCGCAAGGCACCTCTCACTCCAGCTCCATGGGAGTTTATCCCGCTTGTGTGCTTAGCTCTTCAAGTTAGTTTATGCAGAGCCACTGAAACCCCATGCTTGAAAAGAAAGAGGCATTTAGCAAATGGAAGTTTACTACGTGAAGGTATGTCTGCATCAGGGAAAAACCCATATAATTCCAAAAAACGCACATTAGAACTCTAAAAAAAACTTCAACCAGCATGCGTGCACGGTTATCATCTCGGCCAGGGCGGCAGCTGACAACCACAGCACCCTCAGTTAGCAGTGTCACCCTGGGTGGGATTATACAGCAGGCAGTTTCTCTGTCACAAGACCTGCTGTGCTGTAGTAGGTTTATCCTGTAAGTGCGGTGCTGCCATGCACCCGGCTGCAAGGGTGCTCACATGCAGGCCACCAGGACCGGATTTAGGGCAATGCGACTGGTGCGGCCACACTGGGCGCTGACCTGTGGAGGGGGGCGCTGTTACCAAAGGGGGGGGGGGTTGTGTTTAGCAATATTTTACGATAGGAGAAATGAGGGGCACTTTTACAGGTGATAGGGAGAGGATCCGAGGAGGCAGTCATGGGACGTGGGGGCGCCAAAAGTCACTGTTGCACTGGGCACCACCAGTGCTAAAGACAGCCTTGCAGGCCACAGAGATGTTTTAAGGCATGCGCATAGCTTTTAGGGGCCTTCTGATAGAGCCAGCTCTGTCCTGCAGAGAGTCTTACCTTGATGACCTTTAATAATTCTTATATTGTTTTAAAGACAGTTTTTAATTAATTTATTTTTAATGTGAGTGATGTGTGAGACTGCTGCAGAAAGTTTGCAGAGAAATATGTTTATGTTTCATACAGTATCCATAAAACAAGTTTCTTAGAAGTCAAAACAGGACCTCACATATGAGAAATGGGAGGAAGTCATATTTTTTTTCACAGGAATTATTTGCAGTAATATTAGTGAGCTGATGCTGTCTTACAATATTGAATATACACGTCACTATCCCTGAATATTATATCTAAATACATTTAAAATGTGGACGAGTGCAGCTGCACACTGTGATCTGGCCAGAGAGGGCACGAAAGAGCTGAAATTGGTTCATAAATTCAAAAATAATCCAAACAGGGGCCCCCAAAATACGTTTGGTGGGGGGCCCCCAAAATCCTTAAGAGGCCACTGGTAGGCCACACACTCTGTAACGGTGTCATGTGAGCAGGTGTCATCTGACAGCCTAGAAATCCGGCGAGCCCAGCATGGAGACGGCGAACACCAGAGCCTGCTATCAGCGCAGTAACTCACTGCAAGGGCGCCTCGCCCTGCACCACCTCCGGCTCCTGGGATACACTGCGACCCCTGCACTGAAAAGAATAAATGGTTCTTCTTTATTAACTCTGCTTGACATAATAAAGAAGCATGCATTGCTGAATAAGGGTAGGAGCAGGGTTTAACACAGGCGGTACACCACAAAACTCATAGGGTGATGCATCACCTGCCCTTTCAACCACATGCGACAAAGCAGTCACTCTTCTCCAATTAATCCTTATTTAATTTACTAACTTAGAGCGCGTCATCATGAGCAGAAGTAAAGCCTTTTTAAAAATTACAGCGGGCGCTAGGTTAGTGCCCTTCCATTTATGCTGAAACACAACAGTTTTAAGATCTTAGAGTTTCTCATTGCTCAAATGGGTGTAATTCCTGATATTTATAGGTTTCCATCATCTATTCCTTGATTTTGCTCGCGAGAAAGTGTCACTCATAGTCATTGAATATCACTCATATTTACACTGAAAGTATGAAAATGTCACACATAAGCAATCTGAAACCTTGGCAGCTATGAAGTATACGGCACTACAGCACCCCAGAGCCTGTGCTAACTATATGCAACAAGTGCCCCCATCAAGTAACATGTGGTGCTTGGGCCACCTTCAACCTATAAATACGCAGCGCCAGTATGTGTACAGGGGCAGCTCCTCCGCTAAGGCAGAGGAGCGTCATCCCACTGATCTTTGAGCAGGAAAAATAAAATGATAAAAATGCAGCTATTATCATTTTATTTTTTGCAGGTTGGGGCTGGGTTAGGGCGGGGCTGACGGCACAGGGGGTGGAGTGGTTTGCACACTCTAAGTGTGCATGACTGCTTGGCTGGCCGTCTTGGGTCAGCCAAACATTCATGTGCACTTTGCATATTCCCCACCAGGCTGCATTGCACAGCCTGGTGGGGAACATGCAGAAGGTTTCCAGTCCCCAACTGAGTGCCGATCCACAGTCCTCAGACAAATCACAACACCTCATTGTAGCGTTGTGATTGGCTATGGGGAGCCTGGGTGCTTTCTGGTTCCAGGACTCAGTGGAGAACAAGAGGAGAGACGCGGCTGGCGGAAGAGATAAGTGGTATATGTATTTTATTTTATTTTGCACCCCTCCACCGCCATTCCCTGCCAGCCGCTACTGCTGTGCAGATGATTTGGAAACGTGGGTAGGAATGAATCTTTACAGAAACGTGAAGAATTCTTTAGAAGAAAGTTCACATAACAATGGGGGCTTTTTTACTGGGGAATGTGGTCATTCGTGGCCTCTTTTTGTTTGACTATATATTCTACGTAGGAGGACAGATTCTGTATTTTTACCATACTGAGTACAGCTCTGCTTAACATCCGAACCTTTTGCAGTTACCCTTTCTTCAACAGTGCCCTTACACTGCTCCCGCCCAGTGGCTGACGGAGGCCGGTCTCCACTTACCATCACCTTTGAAAGGTTGATCTTGGGATCCTTGGGTTTTTCTTCCACAAGAGGCGGTTTTGGAGCTATGAAGCCTATGCTGGTTCTGCCGCTTTTGGTTTGGCGGCGGGTTTTCCCAAGGGTTTCTCTGGTGGCATTGTGCCGGACGTGAGCTGTGTCACAAACTGAAATGCGGAGCCCAACTAGCCACAAAGTGCACAAGAAACGTACCGCCTGGGCAGCATTTTGAGTTATGACCATACGCTGCCTCACATCAGAGGCTCCTTGGAAACAACGCAGCTTGCCTGCTTCTCAGTCTAAGCCAATTCTGATGGTGCTCCTGCAGTTGTAGCTGTGCCAGGATTGGCTGGGGCAGAGAACTTCACCACTCAATACTGAGATGGGTCTTCGGCTTTGTGCCAGCCCCCGGCTCACTAATGTGCGCTGTTGCAGAGACAGAGACCTAGTGCGTATGTCGGGCTGGCTGGCGAAAGGAAGCTGTCCAAACCAACATGAGCACTTCGGTGTGCTGGCTACTGCTAAGGGTGTCTGACTGGCAATATTGTTGCAGTTTGAAGCCCCACTGCTTCTGGCTTGGCTTCTCCAGGTCCTGCCTCAGCCAGGAGGGCTCTGCACTCGAGCAGTTACATCATACGCCTGCTGATTAGAAGCACTTTAAGATAGAATATTTCTGTATGTTTATTACACCTACTAGCAGCCCGTCCCGTCGTTGTCCGGGTATGAAATAGAATGTCTGCATGAAGGCCTGTTATTTACAGTGAGTACACAAATGTAAATTGTCACGTATTCAGCATTAGGTAAGTATCACAAAAGATAAGATGAGTCAGATGCCTTCTTTAATAATGACCTTGCACGTCGTCTTTTACCTGTTCAGTTTAGTTGTGCATATAGGGTAACAGTGTTTGTCCATTGCTGTGCAACATGGGCGTCCGCTTGTGCAGCCAGTGTGAGGAACTGGCCTTGTGATATGTGCCTCAGCAGCGGTAACGTTTGCAGCCTGTGGGTGTTGTGGAGTCTGTTGGTGTGACAGTCCCCAACAGCGCCCTGGTCGATGTTGCGCGTGTGTGAAAGAACCGTCTGTTGAATTTTTTAAGCCGGGAGCGTGTTTGCCCGCTTTCTTGCCAGTTAGACGACCCACATGGCGTCAATGGCGAACGCACCACAAATTGCCAAAAGCACCGCCCAGTGGTATTGTAACGGTAGTCGCCCCCAGAACGCTTGGCGCAAGCGGTGGAATACAGCTTGGTTTGAGGCGCGCCCATCGCTGTATGCACACACCCCCAGCACAACACACATGTCCACAACGGAGTACTGTGAACGCTTATTTTACACGCCCCCAGCTCAACGCACACGCCCACAACGGAGTACTGTGAACCCTTGTTTTCCAGGATTGCTGCACCCCATTTTCCACGAATGCCGCGCGAATGCCGCGCCCATCGCTATATGGCCACGCCCCCAGCTCAATGCACACGCCCACAAGGGAGTACTGTGAACGCTTTGTTTTTCGGAATGCCGCGACTATCTCTGTGTATGCATACCTCGCACATCGCTGTATGCACACGCCCCCAGTACAACACCCCGAGCAGAACACCCACGCCCACAAGGGACTACTTTGCCCCTAAGGTACTTTTACCCTTCTAATGTATATGATGGGCAGCTGTATAGCCTATGTCCAGCTGCTGAAACTGTCCTTTCTAATGCTGTATTCGGTGTTGTGATTGGCGCTGTGGTTCCTGAGAATACCCGCCTCAAAGGTTTGGGCTCTCTCTTTATAATATTAGTATGGATTGGGGGACGGGGCAGGGGGCCAAAATAATCAATGGGGCAACACCCCAACACCCTTACGAAGGCACCACCACTGTATTTAGCATCAATGACAGAAATGTCATTCGTCACCCTCAATGCTGAAATCACTAAGGGCCTGTCTTAGAGTTTCAAGGACATCTCAATCCGTCACAACATAACAGATATCCTGTAAATCTTAAGTGCCTTAAGTACATTATATCCTCTGGCCAGGGCCGGACTGGGAACCTCAACCGGCCTTGGCAAAGTGCTCGGCCGCCCCCCCCCCCCTCCCCACACAGGGGTTGGGGGGAGGGTGGAGGTGCAGCCGAGCTCTTTGCCGGGGCCGGTTTTCGGACGCTTTTTGGTACAGGGCCGATTTTGCAAAAACGGCCCTTTAACAAAAACTGCCCCCAGGGGCCCAAAACCGGCCACCACCCATGCGGCTCACCGGGGGATGGTCGGGTGCCCGCTATGGCCAGTCCGGCCCTGCCTCTGGCACTTGTAATAAGGTAGACAGAATATCTATCCCGTGGCAGAGTAACCCATCCGACAAACTCTAAATCAGGCCCTAAGTACAGAGTGACCTCATACTCAATTTTGGCTGATGCGCCACCAGAAAGCAAGATGCTACAAGCCCTATCTAGCTCAGAAAGTAAATAATCCTAATTTATTTTTCAGTTAAGGGTAAATACATTTTTTATGTGATGCACAATCTAACAGCAAAGCTATTTTCAGCAGAAAAGTGTTACGCATCGTTAAAATAAACTGAAGTCTTCTGGTTGCCATGTGTTGGGCATTTTTTGCGGGTACGGGATAAGGCTGACTTGGGATGAAGTCCTATTGTTGTCTGAAGCACAAACAGCACCTCTCTTGTGAGACTCCCTTCAGCAGATAATCAACCCGGTAAGAAATAAGCAGGGCCACTGGAATTATGAAATTGTACGGCAATGGCGATTTTTGCATAATTATAGATTTGCCACTTAATTAATCATCTGGCGCACAATCTGCGGATTTTAACAATAAAAACATTTGTTTCTAGCTCAAATGGTTAAAAAGTTACTAAAAATGCAGCAATACGTGTTGACGTGTGGTGGAATGTCCTTTGCAGAGCTGGACTGGTCACCTTTCTGTTGCTTATTGCTAAATTTGGGTGTTAAATTTGTACTAAGAGGGGCAATTTTTTACCAAGTTAAAAAATGATAAAAAAATGAAGTAATACTATTACAAAATGTGCCGCATTATACAGCATAATTTGCCTTTTCTTGCTGCATAATTTACTAAACCCTGCCACAAAATGTGGCCCTTTCCTGCCGCGTAATTCCAGTGGCCTTGGAAATAACCTGCATTTCTTGTGAACCTTCATCAACCTGTGAGGTACTGACCCGAGGTCAAAATGAAGGCTCCTTGGCGATATGTTCTACCTCAAAGGCTAAAATATCGTATGTGTGTTGATTGATGATCCGAGAAATGTTGATATCGGAGCTAGTACTAGTTGTGACTTGTCATGATTTATTGAAAATCAGGTCTTGAAATAGTGACTGACAAGTTTGGGTGTGCTGGACTGATTGTAAATAAGAGCGAGCCCTTATTATACAGTTGTCTCAGGAATGAGAAATTTGTATGCCTTGCAGACGTAGATAGGCTGCCACTGGTGCCAGGATGTACTTAAAGACACGTGAAACGGATCTAAATCCAAGAGGTAGGACCTTTATTGAATAAGTTCTGTACCTATTGTAAAGCGTAGCCACTTCCTATGCTTAGGAAGGATTGGCACATGAAAATAGACATCCTGGAGGATGAGAGTAGTTATAAACTCGTTCTGGCATAAGAACTTAGGATTTTGTCGAGGGACAACATTTGTAAAGTTTGCGCAAAGATCTAAAATCATGCAACACTTTCCTCATTTGCTTGTTGATGAGGAACTGAGAGTAAACCCTAACGCTGTTGGAGATTCGGAACCACTCCGACGGTCCCTGTTTGTATCCATATAGACACTTGTGAAGACAACACCCGTAGATGAGAAGGAGGAGGTCCCTTTGGAGGTGTAGAAAGAGGGAAATTAGACAAATTCTAAAGTGTGCCCTTGGGCATGACGTTTAAAAACCCAACGGTCCTCTGTCACCTTTGACCAAGTGGAGTAAAAGTGAGATATTAGATCTCTGACATTTTTGGAGGGAATAAAGGTGTGTTCCCGGTAATCCATTGTTTCTTAGAAGAGTTTGCCTAGGCTGTACGATGATAGTCTAGGTAGGACCTGTTGGTACTGTGCCTATGTGACTGCGTTTGATTTGAGTAACGCAATTGATTTTGATTGTAGGAGCCAGTACTGGAGGGAACTCCCTTGAAACAAAGGACGTGGAGCTACGTCCTCGGCACCACGAAAAGGCTGCGATTCTATATCCCGAAGGTGCGGGCAGTATCTGTGTCCTTTAAGATGGTCTGCATTGCCTCATCAACATGCTGGCCAGAAGGGCTCCTCAATCAAAAGAACAAGTGAAGTATAGAAGTCTGAACCTCCTTGCGAAAGACGTAGCATTGAAGCAAAATTGTCTTTCCCAGACTGCCCCTATAGCGAGCTGTGGAACACCTGTACACGCAATGTCCGCTTCACAGTGTATCATTTCTGATGCACTTCTCTCTCGCTCTCACTCCTGCAGGATCTTCAAAGCGTGAGACTTGGAGGATTCTGGAATAAGTGCTACTGGCGCCAACATGTCAGAGCACATATGGTGGCATACTTGCCCAACTGGCTTGCAAGATAATCGCTGTGCCGCCTGAATAATGACTGAGGCAGGGTAGGCTGAATAGTGGGGAGCTGCACATTTCTTGTCGAGGCGTGAAAAACAAAAACCGCCGGCACAGAGTTTGACCTCTGCATGAGTCTAACACCTTCTTGCTAAATAAAGTCTATGATAGGAACTGAACAAACTTGTTTTTGTGGTTTCCCCCGGACGAGGGGAAAAAGGGAAAGCGATTCGCCGCTCTCATAAGGAGGGGAAAACCTCCAATATTCACCGGAGGTGAATGCAATAGAGCTCCAGTTTTTAGAGGAAGATATAAAGGCAGGAGTAAAAAGCCACCACGCCATCACGTGGATGTAGCAGAAAGCTGCAGTCGACGAGATAAATCGTCTACCAAAACACATTGTGCATAAAAGACAACCGTGTGTGAAACCAACTGTCGACGGGCTCAACCGTCGACGATTCCAATAGTTGACTGGGTCAACCGTCAACGAAGCCAACTGGCGTCGAGGCTGAATGTTGACGAAGCTTACCGTCTACGGAGCTCACCGTCTATGGAGGTCACCGTCTACAGAGCTCACCGTCTACGGAGCTCACCGTCTACGGAGCTCACCGTCTACGGAGCTCACCGTCTACGGAGCTCACCGTCTACGGAGCTCACCGTCTACGGAGCTCACCGTCTACGGAGCTCACGTCTACGGAGCTCACCGTCTACGAGCCTGTCGTCTACGGGGCCCACCGTCGACGAGCTCACCGTCGACGAGCCTACCGTCGACAAGCCTACCGTCGACGAGCCTACCGTCGACGAGGCCACCGTCGACGAGGCCACCGTCGACGAGGCCACCGTCGACGGGACATATATCGTAGACGAGCCTACCGTCGACGAGCCACCGTCGACGAGCCTACCGTCGACGAGCTCACCGTCGACGAGCCTACCGTCGACGAGGCCACCGTCAACGGGACATATATCGTAGACGAGCCTACCGTCGACGAGCCACCGTCGACGAGGCCACCGTCGACGGAACATATCGTAGACTAGCCTACCGTCGACGAGCTTACCGTCGACGAGCTTACCGTCGACGACGCCAACTGTCGAAGAAATTACCATCGACAAAAACTCCCAGTGGTCTACGAGCCTGTAGTCGAAAAGAGGGCACTGTCCTCACTGTCGTCGACGCATACCTGGAGGCGTTGTCGCTGCAGAGCAAAAGTGATGGCAAAGATTGTCGTCAGAGGATACATAGACCGTATCGTCGACAAGCTGGCACATTTTCACGTAGAAAAGTGCGCAGTGTGAGTCTAGACGCCTGAGAGTAAATCTCGTGGGCGTAGATGTGGGAGGCAGACTCAAAGAAGGCCAGAGACCCCTTAATTGTGATGTTACTTCAGCTGGTGAAGTAGAGGAGAAGCATCACTTAAAACGTGAATGTGCAGGACAAACAACAAAAATTCCTCCCACATCAGAAGGGGGGTACAGTCTAAGCACAAGAACAACCCCTTCTTCTCTTACCATGTCAGAGACAAGCAGAGTGTTTCCATATACTCTTCATGAGGGTTCACAGGAAAAGGTCACAGTTTCCTACAAGTGACACAGGGTCTGAACGTAGACTTCATGTAAGAAGACAGTACAAAACTGTGATATAAAGAAGAAGAAATTGAAGAAAATTGAAGAAAATTGAAGAAAAAAAACTGAGCAGAGCTCAGGGAGACTCCCTTCACACGACGTGCGGTAGAAAATCTGAGGTGCTGAGCTCTGAGGAGAAGGTTCTAGAGGGTTGCTGGCGCCTGATTGGCTGTAGTTTGGACCAACATAATGACAATGATAGACTGCAAATGGTTTTTTCCTTTTCCATGCATTCCTATGTAGAAATATGTGTAGGCTTGTTATGCCTTTTTTGTATTACATATTTCAGGTTTTATGTTACCTATATATATATATATATATATATATATATAGTATATATTATTGCTATTTTATTTACCGTGGGACTCCCACTCCGACGACGGGGGATATTCAAGCATGTGAATCTATGAAAGACACCCCTAATACTGGAGAACTGGATATATCAATAATGTGGTTTCAAATACTGGCGAGTATGTCCCACTTGCTTTAGTTAAAGGATCGGGTATTCCTTTATATACTGTCCAAATCCTTGTTTCAGAGGATGAGGGGAAAACTTCAAGTTTAGCCGTGTCGCTAAGCCATGCCGATTAGGGCACAGTGTACTGTCTCCTATGTCGGAGCCCTTCTCCTTCGATATTCTTTCCGGAAGTGTGGACTTGCTCATCACTCTGCGTCGAAGCCGGCGCCGGTCCGACGCCGGATCCGGACCGGGGCCGACGTCGTCTGGAGACGGCGTCAGGGGCGACACCCTTGGTGACGGCGCCGGCAGAGGGGTCGTAAGGTCGACCGGCGGCGTCACGGATCCAGGCCTGGATCCTGAGGGGCCCTGCAGCGTCGGGACAGGAGTCGTCGACGGTGTCGGGCCGAAGCACCCGACGGCGCCGGGGCAGGATCCACGGGGCCCGAAGGCGCCTCAGCGGAATACGGAGGAGGGAAGCGTGACCTCATGGCCGTGAGGAAGGCGCTGAGCTCCTCCAGCATCGCGTGCAGCCCAGGATCCGGCGGGTATGGAGCTGGTCGCCCGAACCCCCGACCACGTTGCGCGAGCGTCGGGGTGAGTCAGAAGAGTGACGTCGCTTCTTCGACTTCTTGTGCCTCAATTTACCTGAGGACTTTGAACCCGATGAGTGATGTTGACTCGCCGAGCTGTGATGACTGCGGCCCCGCGACCAGTCCCTCAACCTCCTGGACCGGGATCTCGAGCGGGGCGGGCCGACTGCCAGAGCTTGAGTCGCTTTCGAGACCGCTCCCGCCTAGCTTTCGACGTCAAGGCCCGGCAGTCGGGGCACGACTTGTCATCATGGCCGGCCCCGAGGCAATAAAGGCACCAACGGTCGGGGTCGGTAACCGAAATCAGACGGCTACAGTCGTCACAAGGCTTGAACCCGGGCATCCCTATCGGCACCGGAGTCGATAAACGACTCGACAAGATCCAAAATAGATCGAAAAAAGTTAGTCAAAAAGTGACTAAGGAGTACTGCTCTTCCCGGATCTGCGCTTGCTGGCGCGGAAAAAAGAAGAACTGACGTCAGCGCGTGAAGGGGCTTCTAAGTACTCTGACGACGTCATCCCGGCGCCAACGGCGCCGACGACGGACGGGGAGCCGCAGACGATGCCTACCAACGCGCAGGGGTACTGCTACGCAAAGCTTTCCAGGTCCAGTATGACGCCTGGAGATATTCTAAGGTACGGAATCTAATACTAACCTGTTTCTTTCGGATGTAAAATCCCATATTCTACTATATATCCGGCATATCATTCTTGGTCCACATTTATATCACCAGCTATTACAGCTTTTCTTTGCTTCTATCTGTACTTGAGTTCAGCACAGGAGGAGGAACATATTTAGAATAGAAGCCTATTAAAATCTTCAGGGGAGTTCAATTAGGTGCATCATGATTTTAGAAGGTTTCCAGAGTAGTTTTATTCAGTGACAGACACACTTATAGCTAAGGCTGCCATCTTCTTGTCCTGACCCTTGGAGTTTTCTGATCCAGGGGCTGCCTCACAAAATGATGACCCCTGCCAAATAGAGACATTTTTGGAGTCAGAGGTAACCCTGGGCGAAGTACTACTGTTGGACTTGGCCCCTTTTCCTGAAATCTTTCGCTTTTCACCCCCCTATTTTAGGATGTCTCCGCCATGGTGAAGAAATGTCTAGTTAAAACACAAAAAAGTCCCTAGTTGTCAGGAAATACCCTCTGTCACAGCCCCTTGTTCCCAAAGGACCTAGTGTGGCTTCAACACAATTGTTGTGTCACACCTAGTCCTGTTATTCGACCTGGACCCTAATAACCATGTGAGAAACAATTTTAACTACTCGAGGTCAGCTAAACATCATCAACTAAAACAAAACAGATATAATTCCTGTGTATTGTAATGTTTTTGTACAATGATGCAACTTGTGATGTACTGTAATGTGATGAAATTTTAATAAATCATTGTTTTTAATTTACTCAAATACAGTTAGATCTTTTTTTGAATGCCACAGGAATTATATCTGTTTTGTTTTAGTTGATGATGTTTAGCTGACCTCGAGTAGTTAAAATTGTTTCTCACATGGTTATTAGGGTCCAGGTCGAATAACAGGACTAGGTGTGACACAACAATTGTGTTGAAGCCACACTAGGTCCTTTGGGAACAAGGGGCTGTGACAGAGGGTATTTCCTGACAACTAGGGACTTTTTTGTGTTTTAACATTACTCTACCCTGTCCCATATTGGCATATAGGGGATCTCCCTCTTTTTTCTTGAAGAAATGTCTAGGCCATTTGTGGAGTGATTTGTCAAGTGTAATATAATGCAATGGTGTGTGCACTTATTAACCCCCATAGTAGAAATGTACCCTGGTAGCATGCTGCATTTAAAATGGATGCCATGGCTGTGTGTTGTGCCACCTGACTGCAGTGGGTTAGCGATCTAGTTGTTTAGTACCCAGCCATCCCAGCATTTGGAGGGAAAGCCTGGCACCCATGGTGCTCTACTCCTCCCCCTGACCCAGTTTGAACCAGTTCCCCAGAGAATTCTACAAGCTTCTGGCACTGACTGGTAGGTGGGGTGAGGGGCATATAAATAAGGGGGATGTGCCACCATGTGCTCAGACAGAGCAGGGACATGAACGTGAGGGGACCTGCTGCCAGGGGGTACCGCTACTTGGGCGCTTATGTGCTGGACCCTGCACCCAACTAAAACCCCTCTGCTGTCCACCGGGCTAGTGGAAGCCCCACTGCAGGAGTACAGGCTGCTGTACAGGAGGAGTGCCCGGCTACAGTGGAGGATGGTGAAAGCCTACTGGCATGTTCTGATGAGTACCCACTGACTGCTGACCTTGCCCAGTAGTGCCTGCTGCTCTGCTACCGGGCCCCTGAAGAAGAAAGGTGCGCTACCCCTGGGCCCTAACTGCTGAAAAGCGCCTGGAGAAGCAGAGCGCTTACCTGACTGCCAAAGCGCACCTTTGACCGCAGCCAGAAGGAGGTGAGGCGCGCTAGAATCAGAGTGCCAGCGAAGAAGAGCGCTATCTCCTGTCCCCAGCTTGCCTGCTGACTAGTGCTGAATGAGTGCTGCATCTGATGTGCCAGAGGAAGAGGAGCGGAGGCCTATCTGCCTAGTCGCTATCTGGAAGAACTGTCTGCCTCCAAAGCCCTGACTGTAAGGAGAAGGACTTGGCCTCCTGAGCGCTGCATGCCTAAACTGCGCTACTGGCTCACCTCACCGCCGCGGCCCTAGTGACTAACCCCGAGGCGCTGTGCCTTTGAAGCGCTATAAAAGGTAACTCACCGCCACAGCCCGGGAGAAGTGTCGGGCTCGAACTAAGACGGGTGCCCACCGCACCGTCCACTGCAGAGTAAGAGGGAGCCTACCCCTCATTGCCGCCTGGAGATCACCGCCGCGGCCGAGTTGCACTGAGGGCGACGGCATGCTGAGAACTGCAGCGGGAGCCTACCCCGCACCGCAGATTCCCGCCAAGTCACCGCCACGGCCCAGGGAGTAGAGGCGTTGCAGACGCAGAAGTGCGGAAGCCCGTCTGGAGGTGGGCGGTGCTTGCACGACTGAAGCCGTCGCCGGGAAGCATGAAGAAGTCAGCAGGAGGTGTCGCCTGTGTGTACTGCGTGGATGCTTAACACATGTCCTCAGGAGTTTGGCCTGCCTGCTCTGCTCCATGCTACCCCCGTAGAGTTGGCTACCCCATTTCTAACAACTTTGCTACGCTCGCCTAGTTTGCGAAGTTTGGGCTACTTAGCACTACGCAAATTGCAAGTAGCACAGTGAAAACACGCGTAGCGGTCATTTTTTGCTTGCTTGTGTTCCTCAAAGTCAAGTTGGCGACGGCGAGCGAGCAAAATGACATCCCAGCAAGACTTTTTCCTTATTCGCGAACAGTAACATCAAGTTGCCAATCGCGAGCGTGGAAAATAAACCTCCAGGCGATGTTCTCAACGAGGGAGGTCAGGTTTCTTATTGCGAGTGGTCGCGTATGCTCGTGATGAGAAACTACCAGTCCGCATTGAGAAAGCTGCCGCTCGAGTAGAAATCTACTCGAGCAGCAGAAAACGACTGCTTGTACTGTGCAAGATGCGGTTTGCAATGATTGCACAGTGCGGACAAGCATCCGGCACTGTGCAATCAGTGCGAACAGCATTTTGCACAGTGCACTGCGTAGCTTGCCTAGCGTGAAGTGCACTTCACATAGCTACGCGTAGCGCTACTACACGACTACGCCCAGGGTTAGTCAGAGGTACATTCACACATTGATGGGCAGACATCGTACAGTCAACAAATAGTTAACTGTCAACAAATAACCGCTCCCTGTGTAGCAGCATGACTAAAACCTTGGACTGGTCATCTGACGCAATAAAAAATAAAAAATCAGTAGCAAAGACTCCTAGCCAAGGAAGTGGCCACCCCACCTCACAATAGTCCCGTCATGATCACACTGTGTAATACGTTTGGAGAAATCCATATCATCGAAAGCTATCAAAACCTTTCTCTTTCCTTCAATTTAATCTTCTTGATCCCGTTTCTATTCTTCTGTGTTTTTCAGTTCTGGTGTTTAGGCCCGTTTTCGGATGCTGGTAGCGCCGGGACGCCCCTTTGCTGGGGCAGCTATCAGCTATATAAGCCTAAATAACATAACATAACATCGGCTTTCTCAAAGCCTCTGCCTGTCACTCAACAGCTGCTATAATAAATACAACAAAGTCATGAAAAAGTAAAGTATAAACCTGTCCTTTGAGAAATGAAATGCTATGATATTGTAAACATCAATATAATGTGGGAAAACACATCATTCGAACTGTGCCAGAATATGTCAGAGAAGAAGGCGTGTGTCTTAGAACATGGGAGCCACTACTCTCTGAACCGGAGGCTGAAAGAGCTACTCAACGAGGGATTTCTTTATTCAATAATGCTATGATTTCGATAGATTCCTGACAAAGAGAGAGGAGGAACATACGGAGATGTGTTCACAATTCCCGTTTAACCATTGGGGTGTGGAACTGTTGAAGTTTTGCTATTTCCTTGACTAAATTTGGAAAATACTCGGTTACAATTATGTTACCATTAAGATGACATTCCTACAAGTGATTCCTTTTAGCCCACCCACCTGGCATAATAGTATTTGTTGTTGTTGTATCAAGTTGATAGTGGTCTTATTCACATATGCTGTCAGCATAAATGCAGGGGCAGGCGGATATCAAAAGCCACATTCCTTCACGTCTGGGATTAACTGTTTGCAGCTCCAAAAGTGTTATTAATAAGAAAGACTCCTGAGTTAAGCGTTAGATTGTTTTCTTGTAGTGGCCACTTGATTTTATTCTTAGGGCCAGATGTATGAGCATATTTTCCCATAGACACAGAATGGGTAAAACTGTTTGATACATCTGGCCCTTAGATTCAGAGTTTCCACTTTCGCTTCACATACCTGTAAGAAATATATTACTCAACCACAGTTGCGGTGACGCCTTTCGGCGCTTTAGGCATTCCTTCCTTATGTTTGTTAATCATTCTTCAGTGACTTTGCTTAATGGTCCGCTTTCCCCTTAGGAAGAAAAAAACACTACTGGTTGATGGATGTTTTCTATGTAGGAAGGCCTAAAGGATTAAACTTAAAATCAATAGATCAGTGTCACATATGACGATATGTGGGGAGAGCAACTCATCAATCAAATGGATCGGGGTGCCATTACATGACAGGGCAGGTCTAGTAACCTAAAAATACAATCATTTATAGTTCAGTGTGTGCACGTTTACAATTAAGAATACTTTACATAGGATGCTCCGGCTGCTTATTACCGCCCTTCTACATCCCTTGGCCTTTCAGTGTTTTACCGTATCTGTAAAGAACTCCATGAATTTGCTCTGTCTACTTTGCAGGAAAGTCCTGCATGTAGCAATTAGTTGTCCTGGTTGTCTCTCAGCAGGTTTCGTGACAAATGTTTTGTTGATAAAATCTTAGAGTTGCAGACGAGTAGAAGGTCCAGTGTGCCTTGACAGTACTGGGAAGCTCAGAAGACAGGACATGGATATCCCGAGGATCCAACTTGTATTTTTAGCTATGAGATTTCTCTAGCAGGGACTCGGGCTGTGCCACAGAAGTATATGATGTTCACACTAAATGTGGTTGCCTGGCACCTCTAAATCTTGCTTCAGGGAACTAGTTTTTGTCCTTAAGGGGCATGACTGCATTGTCAGTTTTTACTGAGCATGGCAAAACCTTGGTAAGACTGGATTATTGTTGTCTGATTCGGAGGAAAGTAATGAAGAAATAAGCATTGGCCAGATGTTCCATGAAGTTTCATATGTAGGTGATGGACCAGCTTGCGTGGGCATACGGGTGAAGGGAATTTCTTTCTGGGTTTTAGGTTTGTGTTTTAGTGTAGAGTTCTTTGTGCTCATGCCGGTACTGATGGGCCCTAAAGGACTGCCAGTACCACAAGCCCTGAGATGCGGAAGGCGGGGCTCATGACCTTCACGGGTAAAGTGCTTCAAAGGGCCGTCTCTTCTCCCACAGCACGGGACACACCCAAATGGACTGCCACTACCACAAGACCTGAGAGGCCATGAGAGGCAGAAGGAGGGCTAGTGGCCTGCATCGGTTGGGGTGTTTGAATGGAGGTTCTACTCAAAAAGACTGCTATTACCACAGCACTGAGAGGTCCTGTAATTAGCAAGGAAATTGAAGTGGTTGAATGTCACCTATTGCTTCCTCCCCCACCAACCCCTGTGCATCTTGATCCAGTTTGGAAACACCGTCACTCATTACTAGAACTACTGTCGCTTATCCGAGCCCAGGGGGACGTGCCACAGATCTATCAGACAATACCCCCTACTGTGCCGTAATCAACTTCAAAGACTCACATTTAGTGAGATCTCTTTTGTACAGTTTAGAACACTTAACAAACAAGCGGGGTAGGATATGCTTCTTTCTCTTGGAATGTCTTTACTATCCATCTACCTTAAAGGCGGTTGACTCTACTAGGTACAGGTCCGGCCCTGTGGTCCCGACGTCTACAAGTATGTGCTTTGCGCCATTTTCGGGATTGTTAGATACTGAATGACTGGCCCCCACGTTACACTGTCACCAATCTACACTATATTTATTGTCGTCTGCATCAGGGTCTACTAATCATCAGCGTGAATCAATCATCCAGCTTTGGGCCTGCCCAGGAAACAGAAAAGAGGATGGCCCAACTAAAAGTGCTTTAATGGAACATTGCAGGGGTCCGAGAGGAGCAGCTAAACAATGAATGGCTACGAGTTATTTAAAACGTTGACATGGTATTTTATATTGACGGTTTTCAATCTTTCTGTGTACCCGTCACCCCGTTTCCTTTCATTGTATTAATATGAATGTTGAGAAACTGTTGTCCACCCTATGTTACCTAATTTTAAAATTGTGTTTGCCAATATTGTTTTAATCAATTTTTATTTCAACTTTTTTACCGTACAACCTTTAAACCTAATACAAGAGTTGGGCTGCTATATTCTAGACTTTGCTCGAAGTAAAAGTCCTCATGTATCCCTCATTTGGTTAGAAGATTATAATATTGCCAGGTTACCCTTCAGCAAAGAACGTCTGTGTGGGGTAACAGACCGACCGGGAGACAATATTACCCATTTCTCAAACATTCCATTTGGTGAAGCTTTAAACTGGATTATTGTGACACACAATTTACGTTTTTTAATTGATCTTCAAAGAGAGGGTGTAGTCAATCCACCAACCTTCGTTGGGAGGGACAGAGGAAGCACTATACATTTTATTTTACGATCCCCTTGCAGCCTACCCTGTAAATCCCAAAACCCGTATAGCCAACTTTAGTAGTCCCAATCCTGTGACAGTTGGCTTTTTATTTTCCTGCCCATTGAAAAATAAACCTGGGAGTAGGCCTCTCCTACATCACCATCCAAATAAGGAATCCACATTAGGTTGGACAGCAGTAACTCAAAACGTTTCTTTACTGATCTAATTGTAGGAAATTACAAGGAGGTAATATGTTGTGTGTCTGTAAAGGCTGAGCCAGGCAAAGTGTTGGATAGTTCAGCGGTGATAAATAATACGGCATCATGTATATTGACCATAAAGAAATCATCCAAAGACCCACCAGGCCAAAATGGTTTAATTCCGCCTGTACTGCTGCCCTAAAAATTCTAAAGCGGGCCACTAATACATCATCACCCAACATAGCATCCATTAGAACAGCTAGATAAGACTATAAATAGTCTTAAGATAGGAGAGATTCCGGCCAGGTCTGGACACAATGGAACAATTCCGTAGCTTACTTTTGGTAATGCGTCAAAAGACAGGAGAGGTTCTTTACATATATGGCTTTTATGGACCTCTCTTGTGCTTTTGACTTGGTGAACAGGGAGAAGCTCTGGGGACTAGATGCAGATGGCAGGAATCGAAGTCTCCCTGATAGACCTTCTTAAGCAGCTGCATTGGGATACAACTAACAAAGTTCATTATGTTCAAAATGGAGACTGTACCCACCCTGTCCAGTTAAACCTAGGGGTAAGGCAGGGATACATTTTAGCTCCCTTTTTTTATTTTTATTTTACAATAATGCCCTTGACTCAGTGCTTGCCAAAAAAGGAAAAGATTTACCCAAGTTTTGGAGACTTTCAGTCCCTGTCCTCCTTTACACTGACTATGCGGTTTCAATCACACGTACGGCAAATTGCCTTCAGATTTTGCTTCATTCCTTAAATGATTTTATGGGTAACCTTGACCTAAATGTAAATAATTCGAAATCTTATGTAATGATCTGTGGCCCTAAAAATACCTGCACGCCAATGTTCTTAATAGGGGGGATCCCAATAGACAAGGTCCCTAGCTTAAACTATTTAGGAATACTATTTTATACTAACCTAAAATGGGACAACCTACTTACACAAAAATTTGTAGGGGCATGTGGGGCAGTTTTCGGATTTGCAAAGAAGTTAGGCCATAAGCCAATTAAAGAACTGATATCACTGTATAAAATTAAATGTCTCTCAGTCAGGACATACGGTGCAGGAATCTGGGGTTATGTCAACCCGATAAAATGCAATCTTTAGAAAACACATTTTTGTGTAAGTTGCTAGCCATTCCCAAAGCCACAGCAAGTTACATTGCACACATAGAAATGGGTGTCCCCTAGTTGGAGGACCTTGTGAGGATAGCAACCCTGCTCTTGTTGCTAAATGCAAATGCTACTTACCAGTATGCATCTGTTCTTGGCATGTAGGGCTGCTGACATTCATATCTGTGCATAGATCGCCACCTAGTGTTGGGTCCGGATGATTGCACATTGTTGTCCTGGAAGAGTCTTCGAAGTATCACGAGATAGGTGGCTCCTCCCCTGGACTACAGTGCGCATGGGCATCGCCTCCATCCCCAGATTGTTTTTAGCCATTGGCAGAGATGGAGTGAAGAATGTGAGTGATGACCATGCTATGAGCATATGTATATATATGAATGAATACTGCAGCTGCTACAGGCGCCGGGGAGGAGGGTGGGCGATATGAATGTCAGCAGCCCTACATGCCAAGGACAGATGCATACTGGTAAGTAGCATTTGCAGTTCGAGGCATGTGGGCTGCTGAATTCATATCTGTGCATTGAATACATAGCAGTCCCTCCATTAGCGGCGGCCGCCCGTGCCAGCTGCAGCGGTCTGAAAAAGTGTTTTTAGAACAGCCTGACCAACAGCTGCCTGCTGTTTGGAATGCACGTCTACACAGTAGTGCTTAGTGAAAGTATGTGTGGTAGACCATGTGGCTGCTCTACAGATATCTTCTAAGGGAATGTTACCTAGGAAAGCCATAGAGGCCCCCAACTTCCTGGTGGAGTGGGCCCTCAGTGGGATAGTGAGGGTGCGCTTAGCTTTAGCGTAACAAATCTGAATGCACTTTACTATCCACCTAGCAATCCCTGCTTTGGATATAGCGTTTCCCTTGTGGTGTGTGGCAAAAGCAACAAAAAGCTGCTTGGTTTTGCGAAAATCTTTTGTCCTGTCTACATAATACATCAAGGCCCTCTTAACATCAAGTGTGTGGAGCATGCGCTCCGCCAGCGTCTCTGGGTTTTGGAAAAACACCGGCAATTCAATTGTCTGGTTTAAGTGGAATTGGGATACCACTTTGGGTAGGAATTTAGGGTTAGTGCGGAGCACCACCCTGTTAGCATGTACCTGGAAGAAAGGTTCTTGGATGGTGAGCGCCTGCAGCTCGCTAACCCTCCGTAGCGATGTAATCGCCACTATGAACGCCACCTTCCAAGTCAGAAACTGAAGCTCACAAGAGTGCAGTGGCTCAAAGGGAGGACCCATCAGTCTCGTGAGAACCACATTGAGGTTCCATTCTGGAGCTGGTGGGGTCCTTGGTGGAATGACCCTTTTGAGTCCTTCCAGAAAGGCCTTGATAGCAGGGACCTTAAAGAGTGACAGGTGTTGCCTATTCTGGAGGTATGCTGCCATAGCAGACAGGTGAATGCGGATGGAAGAGTATGCCAGATTGCATTGATACAGGTGGAAAAGGTAGCAAATGATGTTTTGAATGGAAGCATCTAGCGGGTCAATATTGTGGTTAGCACAGTAGATGACAAACCTCCTCCATTTAGCCGCATAACAAGCTCTGGTAGTGGGCTTTCTTGCCTCCCGAATGATGTTCATGCAATCGGGAGGAAGATTGAGGTAGCCAAACTCTAGGACTTCAGGAGCCAGATCGCCAGGTTGAGCTGTTGCGGATCTGGGTGCTGAATGTCGCCATGGCTCTGCGTCAGAAGGCTGGGAGTGAGATGAAGCCTTTGATGCGGCACCACGGACAGTTCGAGAAACGTGGTGTACCATGGTTGGCGAGCCCACGTCGGAGCAACCAGGATGAGAGTCATCGAGTGCTGCCTGAGCTTGCGTGCCACCAGCGGTATCAGAGGTGCTGGGGGGAAAGCGTACGCAAATCTGCCTGACCAGTTCATCCACATCGCATTGCCCTGTGATTGGGGGTGTGGGAATCTGGCGGCGAAGCTTTGGCATTTTGCGTTCTCCTTTGTGGCGAACAGGTCGATCTCTGGATGACCCCACTTTTGGAAGTACGGTTGGAGTACTGATGGATGTATCTCCCACTCGTGCATCTGATGGCTGTGCCTGCTGAGCAGATCCGCCATCTGATTGTCCTTGCCCGGGAGATGCTCTGCCATGAGGAAGATGTTCCTCTGAATGGCCCACTTCCACATGCTCTGAGCCAGATGAGACAGCTGTGGAGAGTGCGTGCCTCCCTGCTTCTAAATGTAGTACATGGCCGTCATGTTGTCCGTCCGGATCAACACGACTTTGTTGCACAGATGTACTTTGAACACCTTCAAGGCCATGAAGATTGCCATCAGTTCCAACACATTGATGTGCATCTTCCTTTGCTGTAGTGTCCATAGTCCCTGCACAGTGTAATGGAGTACATGCGCTCCCCATCCCTGGAGAGAGGCGTCCGTCGTCAGGATAATCTGTGGGACAGGCTCTTGGAATGGTCGGCCCTTGCAAAGGTTGTGTGGATTCCACCAATGCAGAGAGTTGTATGCCCGACCGCTCACCAACACTAGGTCTGTCAGTTGCCCATGAGCCTGAGTCCACCGACGTGCAAGGCACTCCTGAAGCGGACGCATATGTAGTCTCGCGTGCGGGACAATGGAGATGCAGGAGGCCATCATGCCTATCAACTGCATGAACACCTTCGCTGGAAGCGAGTGTTGGGGTCTGAATCGTTGGATCAGCGCCTGGATACTGGCGATTCTCACTGAATTTGGCTGCGCTGTGGCTGCCAGAGTGTTGATTGTCGCGCCCAGGTACTGTCGCACGTGGGCGGGCTGGAGATGGGACTTTGGGTAGTTCAGAGAGAATCCCAGATCGTGCAGGAGATGAATGGTGCGTGACACGTGGTCGACGCACTGCTGTTCTGACCGTGCTTGAATGAGCCAGTCGTCCAGGTAGGGAAAGACGTGGACGTGCTGGCGACGGAGATGCGCTGCCACAGTCGCTAGGCACTTGGTAAACACTCTCGGTGCCGTGGTGACCCC
Organism: Lissotriton vulgaris; assembly: GCF_964263255.1. Classification (NCBI taxonomy): domain Eukaryota; kingdom Metazoa; phylum Chordata; class Amphibia; order Caudata; family Salamandridae; genus Lissotriton; species Lissotriton vulgaris. The sequence goes on along the minus strand of NC_141699.1, from coordinate 157,090,232 downwards.
GAACGGCAGAACCTTGAACTGGTAATGCTGGTCTAAGATCGTGAATCTGAGATACTTCCTGTGGGAAGGATGCAGGGGGATATGAAAATAGGCATCTTTCAGATCCAGCGTAGCCAGGAAGTCCCCCTGTTGAAGCAGGGGAAGCACCTGCTGCAATGTGAGCATATGGAAGTGCTCCGAGAGGATGTACCAGTTCAGGGGCCTGAGGTCCAGGATCGGCCTGAGGGATCCGTCCTTCTTGGGAATCAGAAAATACAGGGAGTAAACCCCTGTTCCCCGCTCTTGCAATGGAACGAGCTCTATCGCCCCTTTTTGCAGCATGACTAGAACTTCTTGCTGCAACAAGGTCAAGTGCTCGCCTGACATAGGACGGCTCCTTGGGGGTATGTCCGGTGGAATGGACGTAAGCTCTAGACAGTACCCGTACTGGATAATAGACCTCACCCACCTGTCCGTGGTGATGGACTTCCACGCCGGCAGGAACTGCTGGAGTCTCCCCCCGACCGGTGTTGCATGGTCGGGGGGCAGTGACAAGACGTCACTGTTTGTTGGTGGTGGTGGACCTGGAGCTATTGTTTCCACGTCCCCTGCCCTTGACATTATTGCCTCTGTAACCACCTCTACCCTTGTTGTTATACGAGGCTTGGGTGTTACTCTTGTAATATTGGGTTGACTGGGATGCCTGTCCCCTTGAGGTGCCTCTGGAGTTTGAGCGGCGAAAGGAACCACTCCGAAACTGCTGACTTTGTAAAGCCCCCATAGACTTGGCAGTTTCCGTATCTTTTTTCATTTTCTCCAGTGTGGCATCCACCTCAGGGCCAAACAGGTGGTCAGGATTCACTGTTTGATTGAGGATCGTAGTTTGGATGTCGGGTTTGAACCCCGAAATTCTAAGCCAGGCATGGCGTCGAAGCAGCACACTGATATTGATAGCCCTGGAGGCTGTGTCTGCCACATCCAGTGCACATTTGATGGATGCATTCGTAATGAGTTTACCCTCCTGAATCAGCATCTCTCCTGCCTCCTTGTATTGGTCAGGCAAGTGTTGCAGTATGGCCTCTAATGTGTCATAATGGGCCCTATCATAACGTGCAAGTAAGGCTTGGGTGTTAGATATTCTCCAGATATTAGCTGCCTGTGCAGCAATTCGCTTGCCTGAGGCCTCAAAGATCTTGGACTCTTTGTCTGGGGGAGGAGCGTCACCAGTAGTTTGGGAGTCCGCCCTCTTCCGAGCGTTGGAAACAACCAAGGAGTCCAATGGCAAGTGTCCCTTGATATATGTAGGATCCGTGGGCGCTGCCTTATATTTCCTGTCGATGCGAGGGTTGACCACACGCGCTCAGGTGGGCTCCTTGAAAACCTCCGTTGCATGTTTAAGCACCCCCTTAAGCATCGGTAGCGTTTTGACAGACTTTACGGCTACCGAGAAGGTGTCGAACAAGAAGTCCACATCCACGGGGTCCGAGTGCAGCTCGACGTCGTGGTTAGCAGCAGCTCTCTCTATCAGAGCATTGAAGGCCGCCGAGTCCTCAGTCGGGGACGTCTTGGCCGCGAAAAGTTGAGTGTCCTGACCTGACTGCGGGTCCTCCGTGTCGCCTCCGGCGGACCACGGTACGTGCTCCTCCTCCGGATCCGAGTACGCCGGATAGTTGTACTCGTCACCTTCCTCGTCCGCATCGGCTGCTGCGGAATGCGTCGGCGAGTGTCCTAGGGTTTGTGGGGACACAGGTTCCACCAAAGCCGAAGAGTCCTCGGAGTCCCTTTTGTTTTTGAGAGGGATCTTAAAGGGTTCCAACGCCGGCTCCGTCGTGATCTTCCGTTTGAGGAGCGACAGTTTTCCGGTGTTGGCGTCGATGATTACCTCACGACGTTCCTCTTCCGCAAGCGGCTGGAGACGAAGCTTCGACACCGCCAAGGCAGCCTTCGGCGTTAATGCCTCCTTCGAGGGTCCGCCCTGTTTCGGCACGAAGGCCTTCGGCGCCGACTTGGGCGGTAGGGTGAAACGGATAGGCGTTTGCTCCCTCGCAGGCTTAGGCGTGAGCTTAGGCGTACTGGTGTCCTGAGCGGGAACCACACTGGCCTTTCGAATCCGCTGCAAGGATTCCGCTACCTTCTTTGTCCAGGCCGGAGAGGGCTGGACCGGTTCGAGCGACCCCTCATCGTCGAGAGCCTGTTCGCCGGCAGGCACCTTCTTCGGGGCCGACGCCCCATGCCTATGCGCGTCGTCGCCCTGACGCTTCTTTGGAGCAGTCTTCGGGTCCGCGACCCCTTTCGGCGCCGACGCAGCCGCGTCGGAGGACTTCGCCTTCGGCGCCGACCCCGAGGGCTTCGGGTCGGCCATTTTGGCGTGGCTCTTCAAGTCGGCCATTTTGGTTTTCTTGGAAGTTGACGCCTCCTGAACCTTCTTCACCAGCGCCACTTTCACTTTCGGTTTCGCATCCGAGGATGCGTGACCAGTTGGCTTCACTTTCGTTTTCCTCGACGTAAGTGATAGTTCATAAATGTCCGTGACCGGGCCCGGAGGCGGGGACGTAGGACTCATAGTTAGATCTTGGGTAAGGCCCGAAGGCGATCCCTCGACCTGGGCCGTATGAAGGGGAACAACCCCTGAGTCAGGTTGGGGATGCTCTTCCTCCGAGCTATCTCCCATCGTGGCAAAAGCCTGATCGTCGTCCCCTACCTCGTCGGTGACTTCGTCAAAGTTCTCCTCACCCGCGTCGTAGGTCTCTCCCTCGGATGCGGGATTAGAGTCCGAACCTTGCACGTCGTCTTCTCCCTCGACAGATTCTTGGAAAATGTCGTCTGGCGGGGGCGCCGTGGCCGACAACCTAGCCTGGAGCCTATTGGCTCGACGAATCTTTAAAGTCTTCTTGCTCCTGAATTTCGAACACGCCATGCAGGTGTCTTCGCGGTGATCCGGCGACAAGCAGGTATTGCACACCGGGTGCACGTCGAGGTGTGAATATTTAGAGTGACACAACGGGCACTTCTTAAACGGAGTTCGCTCCATAGCAAGAGTGTAGTATAGGCCCGACCGCGCCGAAAGCACGTGGAAGGGCAGCAAGAGATCGGAGCTGAGAGTCAGAAAGAAACCCGTACGCGACTATACCGACGCCCAGCCTAAAGACCTTTTGGTCTCGAGTAGAAGTTGAACAACTATCGGTTCCGACAGAGGGAACCGAAACACATCCGAACCCAATGGCGGAAAAAAACAATCTGGGGATGGAGGCGATGCCCATGCGCACTGTAGTCCAGGGGAGGAGCCACCTATCTCGTGATACTTCGAAGACTCTTCCAGGACAACAATGTGCAATCATCCGGACCCAACACTAGGTGGCGATCTATGCACAGATATGAATTCAGCAGCCCACATGCCTCGAACATGATGGTCCTCACCCGAGACTGGTTTCTCCTGCTCTGTCCTGGATGACTGCATTAGGCTAGAAAATATGGCTTCAATTCCCTCGTTCGCCTATGATAACCAAGCCATTCAGGATCTTGGCAAGCCTGACCTTTTTAATTCACCTCACAGTATTGACACGAACACCAAGGGGTCAGTAAAGACCTTATTGACAAGTCCCACAATGATGCCAGAATAGCAAGATATCTAGCTATGGACACTGTCCTCCGGTACACACCAATCTCGACTACTGATCAGGTGGAACCATATTTATTGTGGATCACACACACTGAATACACAATCTATCTTACATGCCTGGGGTTATGCACAGTGAACTTTTTATTCGCCTCCCGTTAACGGATTCCTGTTCGATTTCTTTGTCTTGCTGTCCGTGTGACTCAATCTCACAACAATCAACGACCCATTTTATGCTTTTTTGCAAATTGTATAGTATCTAGAGATCACATTTCCTGCACTCCATCTTGCGATCCCAAGGTCTTTTATCCGATAAAGAAAGCTTGTAACTTCTACCGAGTTTAGACACACAATCTATTTGCTGTTCAGTGATTAGCTATATTCACTAGGCGTTAAAGATCACAGGAGGAAGTATGCCCTTGGAGAAAGTTAGCATTAAAGACTTCCACCTGGCTAGTCATACATTTTTAAAATTATAAAATGAACTGATTTTATAAATGTAAATATGATAATTTAAATTATTTTTAATACCGAACCGAAAGTTAGTCTTATTGGTTGGGATCTTGTTTTATTTTATTAATTTGTCTCCGGAATTCTTACTCCGCAACAAGTATGATGAATTGTTCTTCTTTTTGTTAATTTGTGTGGTTTGATTTTCGTATATTTCAAGGATCTTATACTCCTTTTAAGAACTTTGATGAATAATATTTTATAGCTGTGGGGGTGGCTCGGATTTTTTCTTATAACATTGTGGACCCATACTTGGTTATTTTTTTAATCCGATTAACGCTGAAGGAGTCCCCAGGTTTGTATAGTGCCCTTACCATCATAGCAGTGTTTTGAACCTGCAGCCTGTGCTATACACTATGAAATGCTTGTACATACGTAATGGAATCTATCTTTGTTTCATTATGTTCTTTAATGCTGATGTTTTTATTTGCTTTTATGGTCAATATTGACCGAATAAAGTGTTTGAATGACTGACTGACTCTTCATTTCTTCTCTATATTTTATGTGTTGAGGTTAGAATATTTGCTCTCATTAGTCTGCTAGCCTTCAAATCTTTAAATCTTCAAATCCCGGAGAATACTCGTTTGATTATATTTGGACTAGATATTAAATTGAGTTTAACAATAGGAAGAATGATCCGAATATCCCTCAAATAATAAAACCATTACAAAAACAGAGGCTGCATAATAATATGAAATCAACTACCTTGTAGCCACTCGCATTCCTGCCAGTGACCGATTTTGACTATGTTATCATACTTAATAAGCCAGCAATACACTGTAGGCTGAAAAGCGTGTCCCAAGGAGTTAGGGTAATATTTATAAAGCAGGAGAGAAAATTGGTACTCTGCGTAACAAGTGTATTTTCATTACTGCAAATCAATAATTCCTTCCACCCCTCGCCCATTTGCAAAACGCTGGCTTTGGAGCATACATGATGTAGTAGAATATTTTATGATATGTTAAAGAAAGGGAATCACACTAGTTTGACATTTAAAATTATATTCTAATTTGATTTCCACACAGAAAAGCAGTTTAATATTCCACTGTCCTACCTGCTGCCGGAAGAGCGACAGTTTATCATCCATGGGATCACTTCTCATCATCCTCTTTTCAATTAGCTGATTGATGTTTGCATTAATTTCATGGATCTGGAATAAAAGGAGAAACACTGATAAAATGAATCGACTACTATTCTACATGTCTAATCCATTTGATTTCTCAGTCATTTTTTATGTTGGATTTCAGCAACGGGTAAATGCACAAAAAATATGGCAACAATTTGCCTACAGAAGGTAATAATGATGAATTACATGCCTTCTATTAAACAGCTCAATTAATCATTGGCTCACAAAACTTGAGGATTAGTCAGATTGAAACAAAACCCTCTGTTATGATCAACATTGCATAATGTTAATACTGCACTACAATTTTTAGATTTCCCATATTTGTTTAAAACGTGGCTTTAGAAATGTGTTAATTATCTTGAGAAGCAATGGTTACGAGTTATTATAGTCTTCATCTTTTAATTCTATGTCAGGACCGGAGGCTCCGATTATGCTTTTCTTCCTTTCGTTTTAATTCAAAACAAATAGACACAGCAGCCAGAAAAGCAGTAAAAATGACTTTTTGTTATAAACAGATAGAAAAAATGTAATTTGTATCCATAACTAGAAAGTCCAGCCCATAAACAACATTTCCCAAGAGTCCTAGGGATACACAACGGAGTCCTTCCACGCTGTCCATAACCCCTAAAAAGCTCCACCATCTTGTGAAAACCTCCTCTTTCTTCGCTGCTGCGCAGCTAGATAAGTGCCTCACTTGAGGGACCCCCGCCGCCCAAGAAGGTTTGTGGGGACGGTGGCGTGGAGGGAGCGCAGGGGGTGGACAAGTATGCTTTTGAACGCGTTCTTGGCTAAATCCGCGCCACCCACTTCTGCGCCTCTCCTGCCACCGGAATCACCTGTGTCCACGGCACACCCTTCCCCGTCGCAAGATGAGGGCTCCCCGACTGACTCTGACGACGACGAAGGGTCTTCGCGGTCCTGGCGTCCAGCTAGCTCTTTGGCTGCTTTGCCACAGGATGCCTCGGGCATGCTTGATCCGGATGAAATTATTCATCCACGGTCAGCAGCCTGGGTTCCTGGGACAAGGTGGCCAAGTTCGTGGCGGGACGCCTCCGCAAGCCTCTGGAGAAAGTGGCGCGGGGATGCCTGAGGGCGGATTGCCCGTGCCCCACGTTGGAGGGGAAGGTGGCTCTTACCCCTCGAGCTCGATTCCAAAATGGCGACCTTCCTCGCTAAGTACATGAAGGACCGGGGCGGAGCTAGCCGGCAACCGAGATGGCTGCCTAAGTTCGGAGCTCCTCCGCCCAGGGACACGATCCTGTAAATTATCCTGACCAGCAGTCACATAATTTTGCTGAAATACGGCACCGGAGTGTATGCTCATGCTCCTCACCGATATACGACGACTTGGCCCGGATTTGAACTCGGCTGTAAGGAGTTAGAGCGCCATACACGGAGACCCGCGGGGGGCCTGTAAAGCCGCGGTCTCGATTTGCATACCGGCTGCGGCGGAGATCGTGGCCTCTCCTACCGGGGCCTGAGGTAGTGGTGTGCAAGGTGTACGGACTTCAGGAGGCACATCGGTGACCGCGAAGGGGTCGCCGGGACTTTCGCCCCCCCCCCCGCCCACTGCCTCATGGTTTTGCCAGAGGGACCCACGCGGCGCTTCTGGGGGCTCGTCGCCGGGGCACACACACATCGGAGTGCGGAGCTCCTGGACTGGGGCCCACTCTGGTCACTTGAGCCTGCTGGAGGGGTGCGAGGGGCTGCCTCGCACCCTGGGGGACCTTGGGGGTGGAACGACTTGCCCCGTGGCCGCCCTCGCCCCTGGCGGTCTGTACTGGGACCCATACGGAGACGCGAGGCGGGCCTGCAAGGCCGCGGTCTCAATTACTGCGCCACCTGCAGCGGAGATCGTGGCCCCCCCCCCCCATTGAGGCCCTTGGAGGTGCAGTGTGGAGGCCTGAGGCGGCGGTGAGTGGGGTGTGTGTGCTTCAGGGGGGCGTTGGCGGCCACGGTGAGGACCCCTACAATTTAGACTCTTACCCCCTCCCCCCCTGGTTCTCTAGATGAGGCGGGGACCGCCGCAACACCGCTGTGGACACTGTGCCGAAGCACACATGCTGGAGAGCAAGCTGACTGGACTGCGGGCCCTCTCCGGCCCCCTGTGACTGTTGGGAGGGTGCGTTGTGTTGTGGCAGATCCTGAAGACTACACGGCCTGGCCCGAGGCTGCCCACACCCCTGACTGCCTGAATTACGGCTTCCTGCGACGTGGGCCGCTATTTCTTCCCCCCCCCCCCCAAGGACGCGGCAGTCTGGAGCGATTGATGCGCCAGTGCAGGCGGAGAGTGCTGATTGTTTTTGCCTCGCGTTAACTGCGAGTGCTGGTGCGGATTGCTCCTTCCCAGCTACATGGTGGCTTGGACCCTAACCACACGCGAGGGAGCGGGATACTGCTGTCTCTTCCTGTGAGCCGGAATCAACTACACGGCGCCATTTTGAGAGGTGGAGTGTGCGGCGCGGCCGTTACTGGATCTCTTGGCCTGGCCGCCGTTCCAGGCGGTCCTGTGCTCGGGGCCTGTGCGGACACCCTATTGAAACTGGATGCTGGGTCGGACAAAGCACGTTGGAGCCTGGAATGGGGGGGGGGGGGTGGAGTCCCTTTGCTGATGGGGCCCGGAATCCAGGTGTAGTTTGGCGCAGCAATGAGGGTGGCGATTGCTGATTGGGATACAGTCTTGACTCCCCTGACGAGCGCTCCTCTACCTTCGTGATTGGTCATCGGATTTGTGGGATTCCCTGGCTATAGGTGGTATACACAGAGACTTGGATATGGGCCGTCCGGACCGCACCCAGCCTAAGTTGTCTTTCGACTCCAGTAAGAAACCTAAACCCAAAGATGCCACAGTTTGTGAGGAGGATCCCGAGCACGAGACTGCGGCGAGGGGGGAAACGCCCAAAACAGACCTGCGTACCATCTTGCTGGCTATGGAAAAGATCTTGCAGGGCGGCATAGCCTCATTGGGGACTAAAATGGTCGCCCTCACATACCGTATGGACCGCATGGCTGAACGGCTCGATAAGCATGCCGACCGCCTGGACATGTCAGAAAGGGGTATCGGCGAGGTTGAAGAAGCGCAGACAACCCTAGACACAGAGCACAAACAGCTGGGAAAGGTACTCCAGCTTCTACAGGATAAAGCCGAGGACCTGGGAGCGAGGTCCCGTAGATGTAATAAACGCCTCACGGGCCTTCTGGAGAATACTCAAACGGGTAATATGGAGCTGTTTGTGGAGAACCTCTTAAAGAAGCTGCTGGGGGACGATGCCTTCTCTGGGATGTTTGTGGTGGAACGTGCGAACCGCACGCTGGGCCCGAAGCCTAAGCTGGGTGCCACCCCGCGTCCTATTGTGGCCAAGCTTTTAAATTATCGGGATCGTGACACAGCACTGAAGCTAGCCAGGGAGAAACAATCATTACAGTATGAGGGGAGTACGCTGTCCCTGTTTCCGGACTTCACGGCCAGGGTGCAAGAGGCACGTCAACAATTTGTTCCTATGAAACGACAGCTGAGAGAACTTGGGGTCGACTATGCCATTCTTTACCCTGCTAAGCTTCGGATCAATCGACAGGGGAGATCAACTATTTTCACTGACCCTAAGGCACTACAGAAAGCCATGAAGGACTGGCGCAAGGACCAACACGCTCTGCCAACGACGACTCGACCGAAGGAGCAGGATTGAGTTGGATAATAGCCAGTGTAGTGATGCTTACACATTTCTGAACCACTGTGAGTTGCCATTCAACTCAGGACACCGGCTGTTGCTGCACTGCAGATGGACCGCAGATCTGCAACACTGTTGTGTTATGGTGGGTTGATGTATGGTAACAGAGAGACACAGTAAAAAATGTGATATTATGGTGGGGTGATTTTCCAATTTGGCGGGAGCCATGGAACTGATGTCCAATTAGGACTATTGGCACATTACTGCTGCATACAGTAATAGGTACCTTTGAGGTTGATGCGCAGAGGAATATGTGTAATGTATAACGACCATGACAGATTGTTAAAATAGAATGCATGTCTAGCAGGGATTTTGTTAGTTTAGCGGGCCAGTTATAGCCTACGGAGGTCCATTTTACAGGACGTAGAGCGCGCATTGAGCCCTTTGTGGGCTACGGCTGCGGTATAATATTGAGACCCCTGGGCGGTGGGGCGGGACGGGGTGGTGAGCTTTTTCTTTTACATATTGTACCTAACCATTGACAATTTGTGGGCTGGCTACCTACGCCCCTGTGTGCGATACACCTCCCCCGCCTTGCCTCTTTGGCAGTGGGTTCTTCTTATTTTTTGGATTGTTGCTTGCATTTGTTAATATTGAGAAGTTGAGAGTGGCGGGGTGGGAGAAAGGGGGGGGTGTTGCAGCTCTTTTGGGGTAGGGGGTAGGAATGGGGATGGCGGGGACCCGGGGCACTGCCATGTTGGGGTTGGGCAAGCGTGGGTGGGGGGATGGGTTATTGAAATTGTTTTTTTCTTGTTATTTCGGCAAATGGCAGGATGCATGATACTTACAATTGAGTTAGTTCTTTGTATCGACCTGGACGTTGACGGATATGTGCGTAGTTTATTGACGTCTGGGGACACTTTTGCTGACACTATGGTACGGTACCTCAGTAATGACTCACCATTCACAGACTGATGACGCATCTCCAGCGCGTTCTGTTCCCCTTCGCCTGACGCAATTACCGCGCGACAATGACGCACTCACCTTTATGACTTGGAACGTTAGAGGCTTAAATGACCACAGGAAAGTTAGGCACATACTTCAATACCTCTCCCGCCATGCAGTTGACATTGTGTTACTGCAGGAAACCCATCTGAGGCCGGACAGCCCAACACTACGCTACAGGGGTCTACATGGTCAGGTACACGCGGCCGGCTTCACCTCAAGCGCCAGAGGGGTGCTGACGTGGGTGAACCCGCATTCTCCTCTGACATTCACGCCGATAGAGGCAGATACTGAGGATCGGTATGTCATTACTAAGTACGTGGGGAAGGGGATGACATTTCATGTGATCAATGTATATGGCCCTAACTTTGATTGGCCTTCGTTCTATGGGACACTTGCCAATAAGATCAGGGACATGTTCTATGGGGTGGAGACTTCAATTTGACACTACAGTCAGCACTAGATCGCTCTGACGGACCTTGTAGATGACCCTCTGCTGCATCTTGTGTCCTTAATGCAGAGATGACCCGACTGAGTTTGCAGGATGTTTGGAGGACTAAATATCCAACACAAGGGGGGTACACACACTACTCCTCGCAATATGGCATACAAACTCGCATTGACTATTGGCTTCTGTCCTCACATCTCTTTTCCAGTGTGCGGGCATGCATGACACTTCCGCGCACTTACTCGGATCATTCCCCAGTTCTGATTACTCTGCGCGCCTTGGCGCGTCGACCCCCTCCTTTCTCTTGGCGCCTACCACCTTACGCGATACTGGATGACGCTTTTTGCGAAGAATTGGCGACTGCGATAGATGACTTTTTTTTAGCCGGAACGAGGGTACGGTGGGTTCCTTCTCTACGGTGTGGGAGTCCTTTAAGGTGTACATGCGTGGAGTTATTATTTCTAAACACGCTGGGGTCCTAAGATCTATCCGGGATCGTTTGACACTGCTAGAGAACAGACTGAAGATTATTGAGGCACGACTAATGAGGGATCGGGGAGAGGATCTGACGCAGGAGTTGGCGCAGATGCTAAGAGAATATCACGAAGAGGCGGACACTGACGTTAAATATCTTGGGAAGTACGCCGACGCCCGGTCATATGGTGAGGGGGAGCGCCCGGGTGCAGTGCTAGCCAGAATAGCTAAGCAACGCCGCCAAACTACAGCTATTCCTGTTTCGCGCTCCCAACTTACTGGTGCAGAATTAACTGATGATCAGGTTACGGATCGCTTTCGTGACTATTATGCTACTCTTTACTCTTCTAGGGGGCCGGTGTCGGAGGATCGTATCATGGATTATCTCATGTATATCCAACTACCTTGGCTTACGAACACGCATCGTGAGTTCCTCGTGAGGCCGATTGAAAGGGAGGAGATTGTCTTGGCATTATGCTCTATGAAAGCAGGCAGCGCTCCGGGTGGTGATGGGTTTCCTGCCTCATTTTTAAACATTTTCGGAGCTATTGATCCCTAAGTTGTTGATGCTTATCGAGCAGATTGCGGAGAATGGGGAAATGCCTCCCACGTTGTGGGAAGCGAATATTGTTACTTTACTGAAGCCGAGGAAGCCTCCGGAGGACTGCGCCTCATACCGCCTGCTATCTCTAATTAATGTCTATGCGAAAATCTTCGCAAAGATTATCTCCAATCATATAAGCCCCTTGATCCAGACGCTTGTTGCCCCCGAACAGGCAAGGTTCGTCCCTAACCGTACATTGACCTACAATTTGCGCACGGTATTCGCAGCATTTCAACACACTCGTCAGGAAGTTCCAGCGGTAGCGGTCTTCCTGGATATGGAAAAAGCATTCGATTCCGTCGAATGGCCATTCCTCCGTGCGGTGTTACGACGACTGGGAGTTGGGGAGCTCTTTATCCAGTTATTGAACACGCTTTATGCATCTCCCACGGCCAAGGTCCATATAGGAGTGATTACAACTGAATCCTTCCCCTTAGGACGCGGCACTAGGCAGGGCTGTCCTCTCTCCCCTTTACTGTATACCCTTGTCGAAGAACCCCTTGCCAGCGCATTACGGGAGTAGCACGGACAACGTGGCATCCGTTTTCCTGGTTACAATTTGATAGTTTCCACGTATGCGGACGACACCTTGAAGGCCAATCTCTCGAGAGTACTGAGGGAAGTGCTCCTGTTCAGCTCCCTCTCCGGTATCCACGTCAATTGGGGCAAAACAGTGATGTTCCCGCTCACTCCGGTCACGACCAGAGTTGACTCGTACTATCCCATTCAATGGACCACAGAATCAGTCCGATACTTGGGCATACGGCTTCATACGGACGTGGAAGTGGTTCTCAGAGAAAACTATGGGGTAGCTATCCCCAAATTGGAAGATGATGTGGAAAAGTGGATTTGCCTTCCCCTCTCCCTCATGGGCCGTATATCATTGCTGAAAATGGTCGTGCTCCCCCGTTTTTTATTTTTCGTTTAGTAATATTCCAATGGTTTTATCTAGCGTGTTTTTTAAACAACTACATTCCTTGGTGCTGCGATTGGTTTGGGCCGGTAAGCAGCCGAGAGTGGCTTGGGATATCCTCGTCCGTCCGTATGAGGACGGACGCCTACAGGCCCCAGATCTGGAGTTATATTATCGTGCCGCCCAGGGCGCTCACGCATACGGCTGGATGCACGGCCCGATCAACGCCCCGCACATACGTATCAAACGGATAGTGACGGACCCCACACCATTGCCAGAATTACTGGCTCGTCCCTGTGATCGTCGAACGGGACTATTAGATTCCCTGAATGTCATCACGCAAGCCTGGCACCATCTTATGGATGCACAGGCCTGCTCGCTGTTGTATGCCCCGGAGGCTAAGTTGGAGTGGTGTTCGTGGCTTGACCCATGCAGGGACAGAGGGGTGCTACTGGCCCTTGCTAAACTAGGTTTACACACAATGGGAGATCTATTCCTTGACGGCACGGCTCTTCAGTGGGATGATGTGGTAACGGGGGAAGTACCTCGTTCCCCCTTGGCTCGCTTTCAGTTTCACAGGGTGCGACTTGCTCTCAAGGATTTACTGGGCGAGGACATGGCGGAACCCCCTACTGTGTCGGTTTACGATTATGTAGTTACCGCTAAATCCCCGGCACGTCTAATATCGCGACTATATCACAGCACACTGGCGGAAAAGACAACGCATTATGCCAAGCCCAGATTGGCGTGGCAGTCTGATTTAGAGCTTGATCTTCCCGCAGATAAATGGCGATATTGTTGCGCCAATGTCCGGAAGATATTCCTAAATGGCCAACATCGGTTATTGCACTTTAAATTTCTCAACTGGGTATACTACACCCCAGAGCGTATGTTCAGATATGGTGTGCGAGAGTCTTCTCGCTGTGAAAGGTGCTCGGAGCAAACTGCAGATTTTTTGCATCTCGCCTGGCTTTGCCCCCTGCTCGCGGATTTCTGGCGCGACGTATTCGCTGAGGTGAACAAGGTCGCTGCTTTAACGCTATCTCCTCACCACTGCTCGCGTTGCTGAGGTATTCAAAGGATGTAGAGCCTGATAGTCGTAGATTGGTGGACATGGCTTTTCTAGTAGCCAAGCGCTGCGTAGTACTTACTTGGATGAGAGGACCTACCCCGACGCTGTCTAGATGGCCTCGGGATATGTTGTACTGCTGTACGCAGACGGGTCTATACAGCGAGCTCCTACCCCCTCCCCCCCCGTAACCGGCCAAAGAATTATTGGTCAATGTACATGGAGAGGAGATCTGTGGCGGACGACAGGGACACTGGAGATGCTGGGTCGGACTTGAGGACTGCACATACACCATAAACACTGGTGGGGAAATATACTTTGTGTTTTCTTTTTTGACAGCCCTTATGATGGCAGGGTGAGGTTTCTGTCAGCCTTAATATGCAATAATCATCCTTAGTTGTTGTGCCTCTGCGCAGACTCTCGATTGCATTTCATTGTTACTTGATTTATGTTTATGGATCAATGACTTTTGTGGTGGCGGTAACCGAAGAGTTGTTGCCGCACTGAGGTTCGGGGAGGGCGTCCACTGAATGAGTGCGTTATGTTCTTGCTGCAGGTACAAAAGGTGTGTTGAAATGTAAGTAACTACTCTAAGTAGATATTGATGTTGTAAAGTATATTGCGCACATGCCGACCTGTATCAGTGCCATGCTGCCGCAGCTGACTGTATTGTACTTGCCATTTGGTTGTATTTTTAGGTCTCGCCTCTCAATGCACATGCGCATTAAGCAGAGCGAGACTATAGGGTTTTAAACAGACTTTACCCAACTGGCGATTTGGTGCTGTGCCCGTGCGGTTTTAGGTCAATGCGCAAGCGCATTGACCTAAAATGCGTGTGCACAGCACCAAATCGCCGTCTGTTCCCTCAGCCGTACTCCTCCCACACCCCCGCTCCGCCCCCTCCCCTGCCTGCCGTGTCGCATTTCTCCTCCCCCCTCCCCACAGCAATGCCCTCCGTCTTGGCTCGCTACACTACTCGCTGCCTCCTCCCGCTCTCCTTAATCCGCTCTCCCTCCTCCCACACCCCCGCTCTGCCCCCTCCCCTGCCTGCCGTGTCACTTTTAAATCTGTATTTCCCCCGAGACACGGCCGCCACACCCCCGCTCCGCCCCCTCCCCTGCCTGCCGTGTCACTTTTAAATCTGTATTTCCCCCGAGACACGGCCGGCCGGCCATACTTTCACTTTCACGGCCGGCAGCCGCAGGCCGTGTCTACTTTTTTAAAAAACTTTAAACACAACTCCGGGTGACCTCCCACACCCCCGCTCCGCCCCCTCCCCTGTATGCCAATGCTTGTTTATCTTTGTTGTGCTAGCACAAAGTTAAAGGTGAAAACCCAGTGCTATGGAAATTTTAAAATGCGGATGCGCTTTCCCTCAGCTGCACTCCTCCCACACCCCCGCTCCGCCCCCTCCCCTGCCTGCCGTGTCGCATTTCTCCTCCCCCCTCCACACAGCAATGCCCTCTGTCTTGGCTCGCTAAACTACTCGCTGCCTCCTCCCGCTCTCCTTAATCCGCTCTCCCTCCTCCCACACCCCCGCTCCGCCCCCTCCCCTGCCTGCCGTGTCACTTTTAAATCTGTATTTCCCCCGAGACACGGCCGGCCGTACTTTCACTTTCACGGCCAGCAGCCGCAGGCCGTGTCTACTTTAAAAAAAAACTTTAAACACAACTCCGGGTGACCTCCCACACCCCCGCTCCGCCCCCTCCCCTGTATGCCAATGCTTGTTTATCTTTGTTGTGCTAGAACAAAGTTAAAGGTGAAAACCCAGTGCTATGGAAATTTTAAAATGCGGATGTGGAATAGCCATTCTTTTTAAATCTACTCTCACATGTACCATAAAACCCTTATCGGTCTCTACGGATCCTTTTGAGGCGCTATACTTTTGTATTGTGCATACCCCGGTGAGCTCCTTTTCTGGCATACTACTTTATAGGCCCCCTGGGTCTAGAGCTAACTTTTGCTCAGAACTTTTTAGAATTTTGGAACCTTATTTTGGTAGACCCCATCTCACTATTCTGGGTGACATTAATTTTCACTTAGAGGATTTTACTTCGAAAGAGACCTGCTCTCTGCTTAATTCTCTGGAGGCATGTGACTTTGTCCAACGAGTTCTCCACCCGACTCATAAGGCGGGGCATATCCTTGACGGGATCTTTTCCAACGACCCTAGATTAGGGGTTGGTACACCGGTCCCGATTACCTGGTCTGACCATTTAGCAGTCCCGCTGTCTCTAGACATTCCCTGCCCCGTTGTCATTGTGGGCTCTGGTAAAAAACAATTCAAAAGGAGCTTCAAAAATTTTACTAAGGAGGCTGTGGCCCCTTTTATTCTCAACGCCCATATTTCAACTCAGCGGAAGGTGGATGAGTCGGCCCAAGAACTCGCTGATGCCATCACCAGAGCCGCTGACGAACTAGCTCCTCCTTCCCTGAAACCTGCAGCTAGACAGAAGCCAACTGCCCCCTGGTTTTCCGTCGATCTGAAGCTTCTCAGACAAACTTGCAGACAGAAGGAACGTAGGTGGCGTAAATCCTGGGATCTCAAGGATAGAGAAGGCTATAAGAGCCTACTACGAGAGTACAAAAAGAGAGTCATTAAGGAAAAACAGGACTATTTTTCCAATTTAACCTGTTCTTTAACATCCTCCAAAGAGCTCTTCAAAATAGTGGACTCTTTGTGCTCTCTCCAGGTCCCCGATCCTGTAGTCGCTTCCCAGGAGCTATGTAATGATATATCAGACTTTTTCTACAAAAAGATAGACGATATCTACATAGCTCTAAAGTCGCAGGGGAACTCGCTTAATGCTGAGAATTTCTCCCAAATTAAACGTCTGGAAGCCTGGACCAAAGAATCCTCTCACTCCCTTGATCATTTCCCTGCCCTTTCGCTAGAGGATCTTAATAGCCTGTTGGACAAAACTAAATCGTCATCTCCACTGGATCCAGTTCCTCTGAAAGTACTGAAGAACTGCAGAGAGATCATTCTTCCTACGATGCTGGAAGTCATGAATGGAGCATTGGAACAGGGCATCTTCCCGTTACTTTGGAAGAAAGCCATTGTAAAGCCGCTGCTGAAAAAGACCACCTTGGACCCTGGAGTACTGAAGAACTTTAGACCCATCTCTCTGCTGCCGGCCCCTGCTAAGATGTTGGAGACACATTTGAATTTCCATCTTTCAAATTTCCTCGATACCTCTGGTTTCTTGGACGGGTCCCAACATGGCTTCAGAAAGCTGCATAGCACGGAGTCTGCTTTGACGAAAGTCATGGACAACATCCGCAGAAAAGTGGATTTGGGTCTAACCACCGTACTGGTGCTGCTAGATCTTTCAGCAGCATTCGACACCCTGTCTCCCCTTACTTTAACAACTAGGTTAAGGGAGGCAGGGGTAGAAGGACCGGCACTCAGTCTCCTGAGCTCCTTTCTTCAACAACGAGAGCAGCGTGTCATGCTAGGTGAATACCTCTCCCCTGCTAAGTCTTTGCAATGTGGGGTGCCACAGGGGTCGGCATTGAGTCCGACCCTGTTTAACATCTACGTGGCCCCACTTGCAAGACTAGTAAGATCTCAGGGGATGGAGGTAGTGTCGTATGCCGACGACACGCAGATTATGGTATCCCTGACTCACTCTGTGGGTGAAACCGCTTCTAACTTTAGGGCCTGCATGCAACTTGTTGCAGAGTGGATGATTGCCAACTCCCTAAAGTTGAACGGGGACAAGACAGAGGTCCTGGTCTTTGGCAAGGACCAGGGCATATGGTCAGATGATTGGTGGCCTCCTTCTTTAGGTAGCTGCCCAACACCAACACAATCTGCCAGGAACCTAGGCGTCATCTTTGACACCCAGCTCTCCATGGAGCTTCAGGTCAACAGAACGGTGGCTACCTGTTGGGGAGTTATCAAGACCTTGAAAAGAATCGTACACTACTTGTCCCCACAGGCACGGAAACAGGTGGTGATCGCCCTTGTTGGCTCAAGGCTTGATTACTGCAACTCAGTGTACGCCGGGGCCAACAAGGGCCTGCTTCAGTGTTTGCAAGTCATACAAAACGCGGCAGCGCGGTTTGCTCTCGCTCTGCCCTGGCTGGCCTCTATGACCTTAGCGAGGAAGAACCTCCACTGGCTCCCCATCCCTTCAAGGATCACTTTTAAACTCCTCTGCCTTACATATAAGGCTTTAACTGCAGGCCCGGCTGATGCCCTTGGATCACTACTCTCTAGATACGTTCCGAGTAGATGTCTCCGATCCAGTGAGCTTAATCAACTGGTAGTTCCCAGAGCCAAGAAGGCTAGATGGGGGAGCAAAGCTTTTTCCATACTGGCTCCTCTGATGTGGAATTCACTCCCCCTGGAAATCAAAATACTGCCCTCCCTTGACCTCTTTAGGAAGTCATTGAAAACTTGGCTCTTTATCAATGCATACCTGTAGGCTCTGTTTCTATCCGCTCACAGTCGTTATTTGGATTAGGCGCCTTGACGCCCATTGGGCATAGCTGCGCAATATAAATAATGTTTCATTCATTCATTCATTCATACTTGTCGTGAGTCGAAAGGCTTTGCTCTAAACCACATTGCCGTGAGGGGAACGGCTCCACACGCTCCAACATTGCCATGGGCTTGCCTTAACCCACCATCCTGGAACTTAATTTCCCATCGACCCCGGGCCAGCGCACCAACGTCACCTAAGCGCACGGAGCCCTAACAAAAGCGCTGCTAGTATCCCCCAGTGCGGGACGCGCTTTTACTTGCCATGAGGGGAACGGCTTTGCTCTAAACCACATTGCTGTGAGGGGAACGGCTCGACAAGCTCCAACATCGCAGTGAGGGGAACTGCTTGCCTTAACCCACCATCCAGGAACTTCAATTCCCAGCGACCCCAGGCCGGCGCACCAACGCCACCTAAGCGCCCAGAGTTTTAACAAAAGCACTGCTGGCATCCCGCAGCACAGGACTAGCCCGGGCAAAGCTCGAGCCAAGGGCAGGCCACCACAGAAGAGGCTGGGCTGGACCACGCCTCTGTCTCCTGCCCCTTGGCTGTGGTCAACAGAAGTGATACCCCTCCTATTGTAAAGGTACTGTGAGCCCCCTCTCTTTCTTTTGCATCTGTGTGTCGGACTGAGCAGGTCATGGATTGTTGATACCGGACGTTATTCTTACGAACTGCCAATCAACGTTTGGAACTTTGGGCGCATGGTCTATTGTACTATATATTTGCCAGCTCATGGTGTTAGTCTTTGTTCTAGTCTTTATGCCCGTTTCCAACTGTTTACACATTACATTGCTTTTTCCTTTGTTGTTACATACTTTAATCATGGGTAAAAGAAAGTCCATGGAAGGCAGTGGGAGCGGAGGAGAAGAGGGCAATAGTGGTAGACAGCGTCACGTAAATACAACGAACATTGCATTACAAATTCTATAGGTGTCACATCTGCAAAAGTTAAAACTATTGACATTGTAACTGACAAAGCTATTAATTTTGCTACTTTCAAAACCAACACATAAATAAAAAAAGTGTCATTTACAATACCAATAGCTCAAACTTTCCTAATGCGAGACCTATTGCATTTCCAATGCTTGTTTTCTTAAATATGCCAATAAACAAAAACAAAAAAAAGTACATGAAGGACCCGCGTAAGGGGATAGATCGTTCCTGGCGCTCATGTCAGGATAAGCTCCTGGACGCCATCGGTCCAATGACCAAGATCCTAGACATGGCGGAGGAGGCGAAGACAACGGGGTCTATCATCTCCCCCGACGTTCTGTCCAATTGGGCGCAGAGGGCAATAGCCTTTAAGGGTAATGCCAACTGTGCCCTGTCGACTGAGCGCCGTCGCTCCTTGCTCATCAAGTTGGACCCAAAGTTGGGGGATTTGGCATTCTCTGAGGCAGGTGCAGTGGCTCAAGGGGACCTATTTGGGGACCCAATTGTAAAAGAGTTGGGTAAATTTGTGGCCACGTTCACCTCACTGGACAAAGGCCAATCGAACATCAAGAGGGTGTTTCAGTCCCGTTTTTCCCAAGGGGCCGGTCGCGGGTGGAGCCGCGGGACCAGCTGCGGCGGTCAGCAGACCAACAATAAGGGACAAGGCTCCGGCAGAGGACAATATCAGACCTCAGCCAACTTTACTAATTTCTACCCTACCAAGGGACAGCGGTTCCGAGGCCGTGCAGGCTTCAGAGGCAACTCCGGTGCTGGCCAATCAGGAGGTGAGTGTAATCCCGGCGGAGCAGGTGCACATTGGAGGGCGCTTGGGAGATTTTCAGCATGCTTGAACGGAACTCACGTCGGACGCTTGGATGCTGCAGATGGTGAGAGGTTTTCATATAGAGTTCTATGACCAGCCGCAGCAGGCGGTGCGCCCACATCCCATCTCTTTCTCCATGCCAGATGCACAGCTGATCGACGAGGAGGTTTCTGCCTTGCTCGGCAAGGGAGCCATCTGTCGTTCGGTACTGCATCCCCACGGGTTCCTCAGCAATATCTTTTTGGTGGAACAGACTGATGGAGGTCAGCAGCCGGTGATCAACCTCAAAGATTTCAATGGATGGTTGGTCTACCGGCATTTCAAGATGGAGGGGATCCATCTTCTCAGAGATGTCCTCCTACCTCAGGATTTGGTGGTCAGTTTGGATCTAAAGGATGCGCATCTGGTGGTCCCGATTCATCCTCCTCATCGTCGTTTCCTCCAGTTCCTATGGCGAGGCCAGGTTTACGAATTCACCGCCCTTCCGTTCGGGCTTTCCTCGGCACCTTGGTGTTTTACAAAGGTGTTACACCCAGTGGTGGAGTCCCTGAGGGGTCGCGGAATACGAATGATCGTGTATCTGGACGATATTCTTATCATGGCGCAGTGTCAGAGGACGTTACTGTCCCAGCTGTGGCAGACTATATCCCTTTTGGAACAATTGGGGTTTGTCATCAACAAAGACAAGTCTGTCCTCTCTCCGACCCAGAGTCTAATTTTTCTGGGGTTCGTCGTGGATTCCGTGCATACACTTCTTTGAGTCTGCCAGCCCGCAAAATGGCCAAGATTTGTCACAAGTTGCGGCAGACTATTTCCAAACCGAGGACGTCACTCCGTCAGATAGCACAAGTGGTGGGTCTCCTCTCCTCCTCCAAACAGGCAATCTTACCGGGCCCGCTTCACTACCGGGCCCTGCAGCGCTTGAAAGCACAACATCTCCGCAGGGGACTATCGTACGATCAGTCAGTTCCCTTGACGGAGGAAGCCAAGGAAGAGATGGCATGGTGGCTGCAGCCATGGAGGCCTGGAATGGCCAGGCAATCTTCGGTTCGTCCCCAGATCTGGTAATAGAATCAGATGCCAGCAGGTCCGGTTGGGGTGCCCGTTGCGGAGAGTTCTCTACCGGCGGCGTGTGGTCGTCGGAGGAGCAGAAATTGCACATCAATTGCTTTGAGCTTCTTGCGGGCTCCTTCGCGGTCCGCTGTTGGACCAGGCATCAGGCGTCCTCATGTGTGCTCCTGAAGATGGACAATGTGTCAGCAGTGCGTTCTATCAACCGCTGTGGGGGACCGCGCTCCCGCGCCTTGGCGAATTTGGCAAAAGAGTTTTGGGAGTATTGTCTGGCCCATCAGGTCTCGGAGACGGCGGAGTATCTGCCGGGTCAATCCAATCAGGTCGCAGATTGCCATTCCAGACATCTGAGGTACTCCAGCCTGTGGAAGCTGGATGTTCAGGTCTTCAGATGGTTGAACGACCTTTCTCGGTGGACCTCTTTGCCTCCCGACTCAACCATCAGCTCCTGCGCTTCTTCAGCTGGTGGGCCGGACCCTCTCGCGGAGGCCACAGGCGCGTTTCTCCAGGACTGGAGTCTGGAGAAGGGTTACGCCTTCCCCCCTTTTTGCGATGGTGGTTCGGACGGCGGCCCGTATCCGTCTCTTGAAGGCAGAGGTAGTGATGGTAACGCCATATTGGAGATCTCAAGTCTGGTTTCCAGTTCTTCTGGAACTTTCTTGGGATTCTCCAATCCTACTCCCCCGGTTTCCTCATCTTCTTCGGAATCCGGACGGGGACAATCACCTCGTTCTCGAAGGATCTCTCCACCTCATGGTATGGAGGCTTTCAGGAAACATTGGTCGCTCCCAGGCCTTATGGGAGAGGCTCAAGGCCTCTTGGCAAAAGCCTAGGCGGACAGCACCTCTAAGCGATACAGGTCGGAGTGGACCACGTGGATGCATTGGTGTCTGTGACGGGATCTCGATCCCGTGGTCGCAGGCATCGTTCCTCTGTTGAATTTTATAGCTGAGTTGGCTACAAACGGCCTGGCGTATAGATCTATCAATGCGATACGATCAGCGATATCGGCGGCCCACTGCCCAGTGGATGGTTCCCCGATCGGCGAACACCCGTTTGTCTGCAGGCTCCTAAGAGGGATTCGTTTGTCTTTACCTCCGGAGCCGCGTTACTCAGTCCTTTGGGACGTCAACTTGGTTCTAAACCTTTTTTTGTCCTGGCAGCATAATAAGTACCTTTCTTTGAAGGAGCTTTCGGCTAAGTTGGCCATGCTCTTGTGTTTGGTATCTTGTCGCAGAGTCTCGGATGTCCGAGCCTTGGATATTACTGCAAGAGTTTTCTCCCCAGATGGGGTTACGTTTACATTTGGTCGCCGCACCAAGTCGGACTCCAGGACAATTTCTTAACCAGCCTTTGCGGATGTGCCCAAGCTTTGTGTGGTGAACTGTCTGAAATCCTATGAGGAAATAACAATTGAATTCCGCACTCGACCTCGGCAAACGACAACTCTTGATTGAATTGAGAAAACTGCATCATGCTGTCTCTTCCCCCACGATAGCTAGGTGGGTGAGATGGGTCATGCAAGAGGCAGGTATTGATACAAAACAGTTTGGGGCACATTCGGCTAGAGGGGCGATGGCCTCGAAGGCTTTTTCGTTCGGAGCGGCGGATTGGTCTTCCGACTCCACCTTCCAAAGGTTTTTACTTCAAACCGGTGGTGGAAGTGGCTCAGTTGGTGGTAAATGAGCTTTGAACTAGCATAATCGGAGCCTCCGGTCCTGAAATAAAATCGAAATTTGCCTAGCTTAGTGACGGTAAGTTTCAATTCTATTAAGGACGTGGAGGCGAGGATTATCCCGCTCCGGTGCGAACGCCCCCGTACTTACGTAAGTAATCTGGTTCGGTTTTTGGCATTAATACGGTTTACTTGCATACTACTGTTTCCAGATGTAGTATTGGCTGTACCTAAGTGTCTGGAGTCATACTTATGTGCTGTTCCTATCTTGCAGGGCATGAGGGAGCCAAGCAGGACCAGTGATGTGCAGGCGTGACTTGCGCGAAGAAAGAGGAGGTCTTCACAAGATGGTGGAGCTTTTTAGGGGTTATGGACAGCGTGGAAGGACTCAGTTGTGGTTATCCCTAGGACTCTTGGGAAATGTTTATGGACTGGACTTTCTAGTTATGGATACAAATGACATTTTTTCTATCCGTTTATAACAAAAAGTAACAAAAAGTCATTGTTACTGCTTTTCTGGCTGCTGTGTCTATTTGTTTTGAATTAAAGCGAAGGAAAAAAGCATAATCCTCGCCTCCGCGTCCTTAATAGAATTGAAACTTACCGTCACTAAGCTAGGCAAATTTCGATTCTCCACTCTATGGAAATGTTTCTATCTGCATAACGACGCACCAGAGATAGGCAGTTAGGCATTCGAGCACGGAGTGGCAGTAGTCGTAAATTCCCCCATGTTGGGTATACCTGCTACTGGCACACCTGAACCGCCAGTCCACAGACGCTTCCGATCATAAGAGGACAAGCAATATTTCAAGGAAACAGGTGGAGCAGAGGGGAATTACTTATCAGCACTGGAAATACAGTATCCATCGAAAAGTTGGCGAGGACGGTAGGTAATTTTCTCCTAATGTTTTCTTAATTGAGGAAGGAGTACACCAGCAACAATAACAAATAAAATAATTGGAGGGGTCGTTGGAAAGATCAAAGAAAATCCACCCTACATTAAAGTGTGTTGATCCAAGCACTACTCAATTTACCAGACAATCACAGTTTAAAATAATAATTTGCAAAGGTGTGCTGTCTGGAGGTTTTATGTAGGCGGCAACCTCTGCTATAGTCAGAAATTATCCCTTCAGATTATTACTTGTTTGCCACGACATAACATACTCCCATATGATCACAACCCACCACAGGAAATGGTTAGGTTTGTGGGTGTAAAGCCCTTGTAAAATAACCTAAAGAATCTGCAGTGTCTCTCCCGTTCCAATAGGTTTCGTTTCAGATTTTCGGTAAATAAACAATTAAGCATAGTATGAGCCATATGGCACACTATGGAATCTTACAGGAAAATACAAAGGCAGTGGGTTGAATGCTTACAAAGGCCACACCTACTCTCGCTGTGGAGTCTCTCCTAAGCTTTAGACTGATGAGGAGGAGAAAATGGCAAAATGCCCCCTGTTCGACTCTTCTCTTGAATTTGGAAAGGACTTCAATTTAACTCAAAGATGGAGAAAGTTTAACAATGTTTCTATTTGAACAAGTAAATATATCAAAGTTGTTGGTATCACAGCATTTACAGAATTCTAGATACCTTCCTGCAAACTACCCTTATAAGCGCCACCCCAGTGCTCTGACCTCAGTTTCATGACAATTGTTTCTGCGTCAGAAGCACAGAGGCATTCTGAGGTATAGAAGCAGTGTGCTAGAGTAGGAGTCTCAAGGATGCCTTGAGGTAGAAGCCATAGTTCACAGAATGGAGAGGATGGGATTTTCGGTAAGGAATCTGTGGCTAGAGTCTCTTCTAGGTATGGCATTACTGAAGGAAAGTAACTTGTTCATCTGATAGAGACTTCTAGCCACAGAATTCTTACCTTAGAACAGATACTAAAGCATTAACTCCCCAGAGGTGGGTCTGTACACTGTTTACACTAAAAAGTCCTGGAGGACCGAACGGGAGAAATTTCTAGCACAGCAGACCTGAATGTCTAGACCGTACAGTTTGGCAAATATGTGCAGAGATGCCAACATAGTTGCCTGACAGATATCCAGGACTGCGACTCCATGAGCTAATGTCATGGTTGCAGACTTGGCCCTGGCGGATTGAGCCTGCAATCCCTCAGGGGGTTGCCACATGGCCAGTGTGTAACAGATTTTAATGCGAAGGAAAATCCACCTGGAGTTGGTTCTCTTTTGCACTGCTTTCCCTTTCTTTATTCCAGCAAATCCCACAGAGTTGCTCCCCTATCCGGATTTCTTTAGCACAATCAATGTAGAATGTTAACACTTTTTGGATGCAGGCAGTGGAGTCTAACCTATTCTTTGAAAGGGTAAGGTGGACAAAGAAAGTCAGCAGGGTGATGTTTTATTGAAAGGAGAAACATGCTCTATGGACCAGTTTGTCTATAAAGAAGGTAGTATAGAGAGGACTCACTGAGAGCACTTGCAACTCACTAACTCTCCTGGCAGATGTAATATCCAGAAGGAAGACTGCTTTAATGGTGAACTGCCGAAAAGGATAGATGGGTATTGTAGGAGAGTAGGGTCTGCAATCCTATGATCACCCAGATTTTTTGCTTTTGTTTCACTGGTTTACGACTTTCCCTGGCTGTGGGCCTGCCAATCAGACCCACAGCCTAGCTGTTCTCTCACTAAATTGACATGTGTACCTTAGGTGCATTATCCAATTGGAACTGGGCCACCTTATCAGACCCTGTAACTCAGGGCATAGGTGTACCCAGGGCCTACCAGGGGCTGAAGCATGTATTATGCCACCCCTGGATGGCCATCTAAAACTAACACAACTGGCTGCACGACAGCTGGGGCAAGGTGGTGTAATCACCCTTTGCTGTAGATATAGTATGCCTATATCTAACCCTAAAAATGGACACACAGATTCCTATCAGTCACTCCTATGGCAGGCCTTGACAATCCTGAAGGCAGAGTGCTTGGAATCGTGTGAGATGGTGCTCTGGCATGAGCTGAACCCGTTTGCAGCTTGCGGAACCAAGTCCTAATAGCTGTTCCATGATAACGCATACCATATACTCTTAAGTGCATTATAATCCTCGCGGTTAAATGCTATCTTTGGTATTGCTTTATCAAAACATGTCGAGTAAGGTGTCATACGAATTGGAATACTAACCCCTCGCCAATTCTGGCGACGGGGTTAGCATTCCACCCTTCTAGAGGGACACGACATGTATGTAACTGTGAACCCCGGTTAAAGTTAAGCGAAGCCTCAGCTCCACAAAATGGATGCTGCCACCACAGACACGAGTCTGACCTCCTGCTGCTGGGAGTCCTTCCAGCGAGGAGAGCTTGGACAAAGGGTTTCCTGTCAGGGGCGGTGCTAGCACCATCCCAGACAGGGTTTTGTGTATCCTGGGTAGGCAGGGCTTTACAGGAAGGTGACTGCTGAGTGGCACCCCGGTGCTCACTACGCATCCGCCGGCTAGAACCAGTTCCAGGGGCACACCAGCCCCTGGCCTGGGGAAGTCCGGCATGGGAGAGGGGTGTAACCACCCCCCTTCCTGGTCCCACCCCTAGGGCAGGACCTAGTCGCGTACCCACCCCTTTCTTTAGGATAAAGGCAGGAGCGGGGACCCTTCCAAATTAGATCATCTTTGGAATCAAGACACGACTTTCTACGAGAGGACTTCAAGATTTCTTCTTCAAGATTCTCCCTTGTGACTAAGGAGTAGTCACCCTGCATCCGCAGGCACCATCTTAAGAACACTGCGGTCTGCTGCAAGTCCTTCCTCCGGAATCCGACTGCCCAGCTCGACGAGAACCGGCTTCCCTGGCACCTCTGACCTCTACTCACCTCTACAGCAAAGCTGAGAACCCTGGGTGCGACGAGACCTCGAGGGACCGGCCATCTTCAAGACTGCACGACTTCTTTCCAGCACGACCGCCGAGGGATCCTCTGGTGAGTGCTTTGGGGTCCGAGAAGCCCCGACCCTGAGCAGCTCCAGCACCGAAGTTCAGCCTCCCAGCATCGCCACGATCTGCGTGGGGCCCTTCTGCTTTTTGCTGCTCACCGCGTTGTTTGGCTACTAGCCCGCTGGCTTGTGGCCTTCTTAACGACGCCCGACGACATCACTGCTGCTGGTCTGGTTGCTCCAGACTGGCCCTTGCTCCCTTCCAAAAGAGGAGCACCCCGGACCCTCCTGGTCCACTCCAGACGCCCTTTTGAGTCCACCGCGTGGGCTTGAATTAGCCAAGACTTGTTGCCCCAATCCTGGGTCCAGCGACGTCGACAGCTTCATCCATCGTGGGACAGCTCGCTCCTCCATCCTGGTCGCCGACAACGCCTCCTGGTCCGTGAGATCTGCAGAGCACAGCGTCGCCCACTCACCTATTCGAGGTGACTACCATCCGGTGCCCTCCTGGTGCCACCTGACTACTGGCTAGTAGTCACGAACTTGGTCCCCTCTGCTTTCAGGTGTCATCCATCTTCGAGATCCAGGCTTGGATCACTTCGAACTCTCTTCACTGGTCGCCTGCCAGCAGCTTCCTTCCAGGCTCCTGGTCCGTCTACGAGGATTCCCGACGTCTTTTGAGACCTATGCAGCTGCAGCCCCTGGGCTAGGTAACTTCGGCATTTCGGTGCCCCAGCATAGCCTCACTATCCAAGGGTCAGAATCCACTTTCGTTTTCCTCCTACCAGGTCGGGTTCGCCCAAGAACACTAACTTTGTGAAATCTAGCTACCATAGACTTTGTCCCGCATCCCGGGTGAGAGTGCACACTCTGCACCCGAGTCCCCTAGGCTTCCTAGACGTAATCTAAAGATTCTATAGTCAAGTCCTAGCGATTCCAAAGCCTATTAGTACTGTACTTACCTGCTAGTAATTTCGCATTCCACTTTCAGAGTATATGGTTTTCCGTGCCCCTCGGGCATTTGTATATACTGTGCTAACTTAAAGTATTTTCGTTAGAGTTTTGTTTTGTGCTTAGTACCCTGTCCTTATAAAGAGTACAGGGCTGTTGTGATTCTAATATATACACTGCTTATTTTCATAACACTTGTGTGGTGTCCTTTCACTTGGTGTTCAAGGGGTATATGTGATGGTATAACAGCTGGCTTAACACGCCCTCTCGAGTCTTTAGCCTTAGACTGCTCGTATCCACGCTACTAGGATAGCTGGTCTATAAGGTTGACTTACAACCAATCATCAATAAGGGTTGTTGGACTGATACATAGTGATCACTAGAATAGTGAGCACTGCATATCAGGCCACCTTCTCACATTGGTGAGCAGCGTTTGGGATTTGAGCTTGCTGTTGTTTTACCACACGTATCCTAAGAATATCTTGTGAAAGATCACATAAGTACTTCAGGTACATATAACTTAGCTTAGAATACTCTGAGTTCTACTGAACCAGCTGTTGTAGCTCCTCAAGGCTTAGCACACCTTGGCTGCAACTCTTAGCAAGGGATCAGTAGGCAAACATATAGTGTAGGTAGGTGCATCACTTACACCACACTAGAATCAGCATGTCAGACAAAGGAGGAAACACTGAGTCTCCCCTTGTGTCAGTAGACCCTCCACAGGTCACTTCCAGATATGCTGCTCTTAGTTTCCAGGAGATGAGACAAGTGTGTACCTCCAGGAAACTAAAACAGGGGTCTAACCCCACAATTCCTTTTCTGATTGGTCTATTAGAGACTTATGATGCTAGGAGGGCTGGTAGCACAGACCCTTCTCATCCAGATGGGAACATGCCCCCCCCCTTGAGGGAACCTCAGGTGACCCTGACCTTATCCATCTCTCTGCAGAAGGTGAAGAGGAGGATGAGGATCTAGAGGCATCTGGGGACAAGGCAGACAAAGGTCCAGAAGTAGTTAGCCAGCTAACTAGGGACAACTTAAGCAGGCATGAGAATGGTACCAGGAGACCCCTGGGGCCCCTCTCAGGCCAGCTTAACATTGGGAATGGACGAGTTAGGTCTCTATCCAGAGGCTCTAACAGATCCATTCGAACCAATGGCTCTCAGACTTCTGCTCAGAGGAGGATGACATCCCCTCAGAGGAGAGTGTTTGAAGCTAAAGAGAGGGAGGTCAATCTGAGGATTGAAAGGGAAGAACTTGCCCTGGCCAAAGAGAGACTTGCCTTTGCTAGAGAGCAAGAATTGAGTGGGACAAACCCCACTGGTGGCAGCATTATACCTAGCAATAGGGACAGGAGTTTTGATACAAAGCACCTGAATAAGATAGTGCCCCCCTTTAAACAAGGGGATGACATCCACAAATGGATTACTGCTTTGGAGAGGGCCTGCACTGTACAGTGTGTCCCCCAGAGTCAGTGGGCAGCTATCTTGTGGCTCTCCTTTGAAGGTAAAGGTAGAGATAAGCTCCTCACTACTAGAGTGGAGGATGCTAACAATTACCAAGTCCTGAAGAATACACTGATTGATGGGTTTGGCCTAACCACTGAGCAGTACAGGTTGCTGTTCAGGGATACCCAGAAAACTCAGTCTCAGGATTGGTCTGATTTTGTAGATTGTGCCACTAAGGCTTTGGAGGGCTGGTTGCTGGGCAGTAAGCTTACTGATTACACAGGATTGTATAATTTGATCATGAGAGAACAAATGTTAAACAATTGTCAGAACCAGTTGTTGCATCAGCATCTTGTTGACTCAGATCTGACCTCTCCCCAAGAATTGGGAAAGAAGGCAGACAGATGGGTCAGAACAAGAGTTAAACAGAACCAGGGCCAGAATCAAGGTGGTCAGAAGAAAGCAGACCAGAAGGGTAAAGATTCTAAGGGGGAACAAAATGACCAGAAGTCTTCAACAGGTCTCCAACAACCCAAAGAGGGTGGGGGTCAGGCTCCCCAGAAAAAGAAGAATCAAGAAGGCCAATCTAAAAGGTGGTTCAATACTGCAAAAGTAAAACTCACTGGTTTAGTGAGTGCACAAAGAAAGGAGGGCAGACTCCTGCTACTGCAGCCCCTAAGGCACCTGTGCCCCCTAGTACAGCCAGCAGTAGTAGTGCACCTCCCAAGGGACTAGTGGGGTTAACCTTGGGTTCTGAGGGGTATGACAACTTAGTTGGTACACTCACTCAGGCTGTCCTTGTCTGTACAGGGGATATAGATATGTCCTCTGATGTCAGTCCCAATACTTTGGGCAAATACAGACAGACACCTTTGATCAATGGAAAAATGGCTCAGGCCTATAGGGACACTTCTGCCAGTGTCACAATGGTGACACCTAACTTTGTGGACCCTGGACAGATCATGCCAGGTACAGATTTCCTGGTGACCAATGCAAGCAATGTCACTACCAGTCATAGTATGGCAATTGTAGCTTTCTCCTGGGGAGGGGTAACTGGCCATAAGAAGGTTGTAGTTAGTTCAGACCTCCCAGTGGATTGTTTGTTGGGCAATGATTTGGAGTCATCACAGTGGTCAGAAGTGGAGCATAGGACTCACATGGAGATGTTAGGCTTGCCAGCACATGTGCTTGCTGTGACTAGGTCACAGGCCAGAAGATGCCCCACTGAACAGGTGCTGGATCCTGGAACAATGGACCAGACACCTTCCAAGAAGAAGAGCAGTAGGGTTAAGGCATTGCCTTCCCCCTTGCCCCAGGTTGAGGATCAGGTCTCAGAGGAGGCTGACCTACAGGAACTGAGGGAAACTGAGCCTAAAGAGTTTGAACTTGATCAAGTTGAATTCCTGGGCTCAGGGGGACCCTCAAGAGAAGACCTGGGGAAGGAACAATTAGACTGCCCTTCCCTTGAACCCCTCAGACAGCAGGCTGCTGCTGAGGCTGCTGGGAACGCCACAGGTACCCACAAGGTATACTGGGAGGATGGACTCCTGTACACTGAGGCAAGAGACCCCAAGTCTGGCATGACCAGGAGGCTGGTTATCCCCTTGACTCAGCGTGGTTTCCTTCTTACCTTGGCCCATGAGATTCCCTTAGCAGGTCACTTAGGTCAGACAAAGACTTGGGACAGGCTTGTCTCACACTTTCACTGGCCCCACATGAATGAGGATACCAAGGAGTTTTGTCGCTCCTGTGTCACTTGCCAAGCCATTGGTAAGTCAGGTGGCACAACAAAGGCCCCCTTATACCAATGCCTGTGGTGGGGGTGCCCTTTGAAAGAGTGGGGATTGACATTGTTGGTCCAATGGAACCCCAGACAGCATCAGGGCACAAGTTTATACTGGTGGTAGTGGATCATGCCACCAGGTATTCTGAAGCTATTCCCCTTAGGACCACTACAGCACCTGTTGTGGCAAGAGCCCTAGTTGGAGTGTTCTCCAGAGTGGGCTTCCCTAAGGAGGTTGTCTCTGACAGAGGTGCAAACTTCATGTCAAGCTACTTAACTGCTATGTGGAAGGAATGTGGTGTCAACTACAAGTTCACTACACCCTATCATCCACAATGCAATGGGCTTGTTGAAAGGTTCAACAGGACCCTAAAAGGGATGATTCATGGACTACCTGAAAAGCTCAGGCGTAGATGGGATGTCCTAATTCCCTGCCTTTTATTTGCTTACAGAGAGGTCCCACAGAAAGGGGGTTGGCTTCAGCCCTTTTGAACTTCTGTATGGGCATCCTGTGAGAGGACCATTGTGTTTGGTGAAGGAAGGATGGGAGAGATCTCTCAAAAAGCCTGCAACCAGCATAGTGGACTATGTACTTGGTCTCCGCTCCAGGATGGCTGAGTATATGGAAAAGGCATCTGAAAACCTTAAGGCCAGTCAAGAACTCCAAAAAGCTTGGCATGACCAAAAGGCTGTCCTGACTGTCTATCAGCCTGGACAGAAGGTGTGGGTGTTGGAGCCAGTGGCCTCAGCAGCACTCAAAGACAAATGATCTGGGCCCCACACAATCCTTGAGCAGAAGGGAGAGGTCACCTACCTGGTGGACCTTGGAACTCCCAGGAGCCCCCACAGGGTGCTCCATGTCAACAGGCTCAAAGCATATGTCGACAGGAAGGACATGAGCTTGCTCATGGCCATAGATGAGAGACAGGAGGAAGAGAGTGACCCTCTCCCAGACCTGCTCACTCAGAATCCTGATGATGGGTCAGTAGATGGTGTTGTCTTTTGTGGCAGCCTCTCTGAACATCAACAGAAAGATTGCAAACAAGTTCTTCAAGCTTTCAGACATATGTTCTCTCTAACGCCCAGTCAGACCAATTGGTGTACCCATGAGGTTGACACTGGTGACAGCTTGCCAGTCAAGAGTAACATCTACAGGCAGCCTGATCATGTTAGGGACTGCATCAAAACTGAAGTGCAGAAAATGTTGGAGTTGGGAGTCATTGAACCCTCAGATAGCCCTTGGGCTAGTCCAGTAGTTCTAGTGCCAAAGCCTCACACCCAGGGTGGTAAGAAAGAGATGAGGTTTTGCGTAGACTACAGGGGTCTCAATGCAGTCACTAAGACTGATGCCCACCCAATACCAAGGGCAGATGAACTTATAGATAGATTGGCTTCTGCCAACTACTTAAGTACATTTGACCTGACAGCTGGGTATTGGCAAATCAGGTTAGCTGAGGATGCCAAGCCCAAGACAGCATTTTCAACCCCTGGTGGGCATTATCAATTTGTGGTAATGCCCTTTAGTCTGAAAAATGCACCTGCCACCTTCCAAAGGTTGGTGAATCATGTTCTCACTGGGCTGGATGACTTCTGTGCAGCATATCTTGATGATATTGCTGTCTTTAGCTCCACCTGGGAGGATCACCTGGTCCACCTGAGGAAAGTGTTAGAGGCTCTGCAAGCAGCAGGTCTCACTATCAAGGCCACCAAGTGCCAGATAGGGCAGACACAGGTTGTATACTTGGGCCACCTTGTAGGTGGAGGCCAAGTTCAACCACTGGAGAGCAAGATACAGTCAATCAGGGACTGGGCTCCTCCAACCACCCAGACTCAGGTTCGAGCTTTCTTGGGCCTGACTGGTTACTATAGAAAGTTTGTCAGGAATTATGGATCAATTGTGACTCCTCTTAATGAACTGACAAGTAAGAAAATGCCAAAAAAGGTTCAGTGGACAGCAGGCTGTCAAAAAGCATTCGATGACCTAAAGCAGGCCATGTGCACAGCACCTATCCTCAAGAGTCCAGACTACTCCAAACCATTCATTGTCCAAACAGATGCTTCTGAGTTGGGTGTGGGAGCTGTTCTATCTCAACTGAATTTTGATGGTCAAGACCAGCCCATTGCTTTTATAAGCAGAAGGCTGACCCCCAGAGAGATAAATTGGTCAGCTATTGAGAGGGAGGCCTTTGCTGTGGTTTGGGCCCTGAAGAAACTGAGGCCATACTTGTTTGGCACTCATTTCAAGATTCAGACCGACCATAAGCCCCTCTTGTGGCTAAATCAGATGAAGGGTGAAAACCCCAAACTGCTTAGGTGGTCCATTTCCCTACAGGGGATGGATTTTACAGTGGAGCATAGACCTGGCACTGATCATGGCAATGCAGATGGGCTCTCCAGGTATTTCCACTTAGAGCAAGAAGACTCACCTGGTCAAGGTTAGTTTACTGTCCCAAAGTTTGGGGGGGGTCATGTAGGAGAGTAGGGTCTGCAATCCTATGATCACCCAGATTTTTTGCTTTTGTTTCACTGGTTTACGACTTTCCCTGGCTGTGGGCCTGCCAATCAGACCCACAGCCTAGCTGTTCTCTCACTAAATTGACATGTGTACCTTAGGTGCATTATCCAATTGGAACTGGGCCACCTTATCAGACCCTGTAACTCAGGGCATAGGTGTATCCAGGGCCTACCAGGGGCTGAAGCATGTATTATGCCACCCCTGGATGGCCATCTAAAACTGACACAACTGGCTGCACGACAGCTGGGGCAAGGTGGTGTAATCACCCTTTGCTGTAGATTTAGTATACCTATATCTAACCCTAAAAATGGACACACAGATTCCTATCAATCACTCCTATGGCAGGCCTTGACAATCCTGAAGGCAGAGTGCTTGGAATCGTGTGAGATGGTGCTCTGGCATGAGCTGAGCCCGTTTGCAGCTTGCGGAACCAAGTCCTAATAGCTGTTCCATGATAACGCATACCATATACTCTTAAGTGCATTATAATCCTCGCGGTTAAATGCTATCTTTGGTATTGCTTTATCAAAACATGTCGAGTAAGGTGTCATACGAATTGGAATACTAACCCCTCGCCAATTCTGGCGACGGGGTTAGCATTCCACCCTTCTAGAGGGACACGACATGTATGTAACTGTGAACCCCGGTTAAAGTTAAGCGAAGCCTCAGCTCCACAAAATGGATGCTGCCACCACAGACACGAGTCTGACCTCCTGCTGCTGGGAGTCCTTCCAGCGAGGAGAGCTTGGACAAAGGGTTTCCTGTCAGGGGCGGTGCTAGCACCATCCCAGACAGGGTTTTGTGTATCCTGGGTAGGCAGGGCTTTACAGGAAGGTGACTGCTGAGTGGCACCCCGGTGCTCACTACGCATCCGCCGGCTAGAACCAGTTCCAGGGGCACACCAGCCCCTGGCCTGGGGAAGTCCGGCATGGGAGAGGGGTGTAACCACCCCCCTTCCTGGTCCCACCCCTAGGGCAGGACCTAGTCGCATACCCACCCCTTTCTTTAGGATAAAGGCAGGAGCGGGGACCCTTCCAAATTAGATCATCTTTGGAATCAAGACACGACTTTCTACGAAAGGACTTCAAGATTTCTTCTTCAAGATTCTCCCTTGTGACTAAGGAGTAGTCACCCTGCATCCGCAGGCACCATCTTAAGAACACTGCGGTCTGCTGCAAGTCCTTCCTCCGGAATCCGACTGCCCAGCTCGACGAGAACCGGCTTCCCTGGCACCTCTGACCTCTACTCACCGCTACAGCAAAGCTGAGAACCGTGGGTGCGACGAGACCTCGAGGGACCGGCCATCTTCAAGACTGCACGACTTCTTTCCAGCACGACCGCCGAGGGATCCTCTGGTGAGTGCTTTGGGGTCCGAGAAGCCCCGACCCAGAGCAGCTCCAGCACCGAAGTTCAGCCTCCCAGCATCTCCACGATCTGCGTGGGGCCCTTCTGCTTTTTGCTGCTCACCGCGTTGTTTGGCTACTAGCCCGCTGGCTTGTGGCCTTCTTAACGACGCCCGACGACATCACTGCTGCTGGTCTGGTTGCTCCAGACTGGCCCTTGCTCCCTTCCAAAAGAGGAGCACCCCGGACCCTCCTGGTCCACTCCAGACGCCATTTTGAGTCCACCGCGTGGGCTTGAATTAGCCAAGACTTGTTGCCCCAATCCTGGGTCCAGCGACGTCGACAGCTTCATGCATCGTGGGACAGCTCGCTCCTCCATCCTGGTCGCCGACAACGCCTCCTGGTCCGTGAGATCTGCAGAGCACAGCGTCGCCCACTCACCTAGTCGAGGTGACTACCATCCGGTGCCCACCTGGTGCCACCTGACTACTGGCTAGTAGTCACGAACTTGGTCCCCTCTGCTTTCAGGTGTCATCCATCTTTGAGATCCAGGCTTGGATCACTTCAAACTCTCTTCACTGGTCGCCTGCCAGCATCTTCCTTCCAGGCTCCTGGTCCGTCTACGAGGATTCCCGACGTCTTTTGAGACCTATGCAGCTGCAGCCCCTGGGCTAGGTAACTTCGGTGCCCCAGCATAGCCTCACTATCCAAGGGTCAGAATCCACTTTCGTTTTCCTCCTACCAGGTCGGGTTCGCCCGAGAACACTAACTTTGTGAAATCTAGCTACCATAGACTTTGTCCCGCATCCCGCGTGAGAGTGCACACTCTGTACCCGAGTCCCCTAGGCTTCCTAGACGTAATCTAAAGATTCTATAGTCAAGTCCTAGCGATTCCAAAGCCTATTAGTACTGTACTTAACTGCTAGTAATTTCGCATTCCACTTTCAGAGTATATGGTTTTAGGTGCCCCTCGGGCATTTGTATATACTGTGCTAACTTAAGTATTTTCGTAAGAGTTTTGTTTTGTGCTTAGTACCCTGTCCTCATAAAGAGTACAGGGCTGTTGTGATTCTAATAAATACACTGTTTATTTTCATAACACTTGTGTGGTGTCCTTTCACTTGGTGTTCAAGGGGTATATGTGATGGTATAACAGCTGGCTTAACACGCCCTCTCGAGTCTTTAGCCTTAGACTGCTCGTATCCACGCTACTAGGATAGCTGGTCTATAAGGTTGACTTACAACCAATCATCAATAAGGGTTGTTGGACTGATACATAGTGATCACTAGAATAGTGAGCACTGCATATCAGGCCACCTTCTCACAGGTATAAGCTCAAAAGGTGAGTACATCACAAAAGTGAGAACTAAATAAAGATCCCAATGGGGCATAATTAAAGGTGTGGGAAGAAATGTGTTGTAAACCTTTCAGGAAGCATGTCACAGTACGTGACTTGAACAGGGAGGATTTACCAGCAACCACAAGAAAGCTGTGATAGCCGAATGGTACTCTTTATATGTGCCTAAAGCAAGGCTGTGCCGGGCTAGTGACAGCACAAACAACGAAACTTCAAACATCGGTGCAGACAGAGGGTCAACTTTGTGAGAAGTTGGCCTGGTATATGATGTCCACTATTTTAGTGGGCACCCTGTATCAGTCCAAACAACCCTTATGGTGATGGTTGTAAAGTCAACCTTATAGACCAGCTATCCTAGTGGTAGCATGGGCAAAGCAGTCTTAGGCTAAAACTTCAGAAAGCATGTAAACCAGCTGTTTTACCAATTATAATCCCTTGAATATCAAATGAAAGGACACCACACAAGGTATATATCAAATATATATGTATTTATTACTAACACAACCCCTCTGCACTCTTTATGAGGTCAGAGTTTGAGATACGTTACAAGTTACTCATTAAGCATACTATAAGTTGCACAAATACAATTCTGCCCTAGGGGCCTCACGAACCATATACTAAGTAAGTGGTATAAGAACCACTTCAGGAATAGTGAATAGGCCTAGAGAATCGCTGGCGCTACACTGGACAACCAAAGGTTAGGAAGTAGGAGTCCCACAGGATGCGTGTGCAGTGTCTAAACACACACGCAAGTTACCATAGAGTTAGAATGGGAACGTAAAAATTACAAGTAGTAGATTTCGGACACTTCTGGATGGACTATGGTAGAACCATGTTCAACTAGGACACTTGGATAGGTAATACCCACAGGAGCACCGGAGTGCATAGGTGTCTTTTTGTGTCGGGTTTCGTCGCTGTTTCCTATGGAGAGCTGCAAAGAAGTGCTGCAGGCGACCAGAAGAAAAGTGTCCGGGTGGATCCAAGGGTGGATCGGATTCGAGAAGAACCTGAAAGCAGAGGGGACAGAGTCTGGGTCACTAGCCAGTGACCAGGAAGGAACCAGGCAATGTCGAGATGCAATCAGGTGAAGAAGTGAAGCTTGTCTCTGCAGCCACGTGGACCAGGAGGCATCGACGATGACCAGGCGCTGGATACGAGCTGTCCCACAAAGGATCTAGGTGACTGCGGTATCGCGATCCGGATTGGACCCAACAAGCCTTGGTAACCACAACCCACACAGAAAGTGAAAATGGGCTTCTGTTCAGACCAGCAAGATCTGGAGCGCTTCTCCTTCACTGGGAAGCTGGAGCAAGACTGGAGCAACCAGGCAAGCATTGTAGTTTTGAAGATTCGTCTTCGTAGGGCTCACTAGCCAACGGGCTAGCAACCGGGAAGACGCGTCGAGCTGAAATGCAGGAACGGGCCCCACGCGGCACTCGTGGAGTGTGGAGGGCTGAGCTTCGGTGCAAATTCTGCTCGGGTCTGGGGCTTCTCAAAACCCAATGTACAACTTCGAGGGTATCTCTGAGGCTGCATGGTTAGCAAAAAGCAAGTAGTCCAGGATGTCCGGTCCCACGTATCTCGTGTCCGCCTCGGGTCTCAGCTTTGCTGTGGATGTGGATCGGAGTCGGAGAAGTCTGGAATTCCAGTTCCTGAGTCGCTGAGTCTTCGGGTTCCGGCAGGAGCGTCGACTCAGCAAACCGGCAAGTTACTGGTGGTGCCTGTTTGCACAGGGTGGTCACTTCTTGACCACAAGGGAGATGTCTTCAGTCTTCCAGTCAATATGGAACGTCGAAGGTCCAAGAGTTCATTTCGGAGTTTCTTTCCAGGATAATCTAATGTCTCTACACACAGCTCCTATCTTAATACTAAACTAAGGGGCTGGATTACCTGCTAGGTCCCTCCTATGGGTGGAACCTGAGAAGGGGGTGGTTACACCCTTTTCTCTTTGTCCAGTTTTGCGCCAGAGCTGTGGCTGGAGTGCCCCAGCAACTTGTTTGAACCGGGCTATGCATGGAGCACCTTGTGTGCCCCAGGTAGTGTCTGGAAAAGCATCTTTCCATTGAACCCACCCTGCCCCCAATCCACTACAGGCTGTCTGGGGAGGTGCCAGCACCTCCTTCGACAGGAAACCTATTGTCCAGGCCTCCCTTGCCGGAGTTTCGTCCAGCTGCAGGAGGTCAGACTCGTGTCTGTGGCAGCAGCATCCATTTTGTGATGCTGAGGCTCTGTTTAACTTTAACCGGGTAAAGCAGTAACTACATGTCTTCTCCCTCTAGAAGGGTGTAATGCTACCCCCGCCGCCAGGACTGGCACGGGGGGTAGTATTCCAAAGTGTTTGACACCTTACTTAACATGTTTTGATAAAGCCAAACCAAAGTTAGCATTAACCGCGAGGATTATAATGCACTTAAGAGTATATGATATGGCTATATCATAGAACAGCTATAAGGACATGGTTCCGAAAGCTGTAGGCGGGCTCAGCTCATGTTAGAGCACCATCTCACATAAAACCAAGCACTCTGCCTTCAGGATTGTCAAGGCCTGCCATAGGAGTGACTTATAGGTATATATGTGTCCATATATGAGTAGATATAGGAATACTATATCTAAGCAAGGCGTGATTACACCACCTTGCCCAAGCTGAGTGATCAGCCTGTGGTGTCAGTTTGGATGGCCAGCCAGGGGTGGCATAATTCATGCTGCAGCCCCTGGTAGGCCTTTGATGCACCTATGCCCTGGGTACCTATGGTACACTATACAGGGGCTCACAAAGGTGACCCAACTCCCATTTAGGTATGAACCTAAAGTACATAGTATCAATTTAGAGAAAGAACAGCTGGGCTGTGGGTCTGATTAGCAGGCCCACAGCCACACTAAAGTCGAAAAACCAGAGTATCACAGCAAAAAGTGGGGGTGACCATAGGAAGCAGACCCTACTCTCCTACAAACTTGTTTTGCAACACACCAAGCCACAAATTTGCCCCATCTGCCTGCATATACTGTTTTAGTTGAGGGACACCTGGCTGCCAAGACGGCATCACACACTTCGGGAAGGAGTGTAAACACTCTCAACTAAGGCTGTTGCCTAATTCTGCAATGTCATCCCCCCTGTACATTCCAATAGACCTGAATGAGTATGGGCGATACCCAAATCGAGCCTAACAAAAATGAATGTGTCATGTAACGCAACTGGTGCTCATGTAAAGCGCTCTGATACCTGATTTCGAGTCAAGTTCGTGCTATATAAAAGTTCGAGAGAAAAAAATCAAGATAGCTCATGACCTTACTACCTAAAAAAAGAAAAAAAAATTGCTGCTTCAATGGCAGGGGATGGTGATGCGGATGCCGCCAGCGTAGCGTCAGCGCAAGCTTCTGGTGCATGTGGGAAAAACTTCGCCTCAAAGCACTGCAGCATGGCCGAACATGCCAATACATTGTCTTCCGAGAAAATGTCTCAGTGCCGCAGATTACCGGCAACATGACACAGCAACATGAGGCTGCCTGTGAGACTGCTTTAGGTAATCTGGAGCAACTGACGACAATCAACTGAAGGAGAAACTTATGACTTAACAGTTTGTAGACCCGGAGAGCAGCAACTTGGAGAGACTACTACAAGCTGATTTGCATATGGCCATGTCGGAACTGGGGTGGTGTGGAGTGCAAAAAAACGATGGATTTAGGCCCAGATCTCTGTACTGGGGTGAATGTATGACATTGTTCTGCATTCTGTCAACTGTGGTTTTTGCAACTGTAAGGAGGGGCAGCATCATGAGCCAGGAGGCTCTGAGGGGGTTGCTTTCAGCAGCGTCGTTAGGCCAATATTGTTCTGTCCGCAGCAGACTTTATCTTGGCCTCCCGTGGGGCCGGTGCAGACGCCCAGAAGCAATGTCCACTCCACTGCTGTGGGCCCTTATCACCTCGGCTCCCCTGCCAGGCCTTCAACCTGAGGCCACAGTTGGCTGGGGTGAGAAAGTGAATGGCCTTGCTAAGGGTCTGTCGTTGGCATCCCGGCTACAGTATCTTTCAGGCCTTGGTGGCGGTGGAGTGTGTATATTTGCATAAACCTCGCTGTGAAGCCCCTTTCCCAGAGTGGAAAATTGAGATGATGCAATGTTAGGGTCAGAGCTGCCGAATGTGGAACTATGAAAATAGGTTTGCTCATTTTGTAAAAATCTGCAAAGGCTGGAACTTAATAATGAGAGAGGATTCTTTATTCAATACTAAAAAAGTCTGTATTCCTTCTTTACATGCTTTTGTTCCTTTATTTATTTATTTATTTAACTGTCAGTCACAGATCATTAAAGAAGCTTTAGACCACATTTTAAACTGCTTTGACCTTACATTTACTATTCAAACTTTTAAAGTACATATGGATGGGGGGGGAGAAAGTACCAGCTTTAGGTGATTATCGTCATTTTCGTACTGGTACAGGAATTAAAATACTGGTAATGCTGGTTAAAAAAAAGCCAGGTGGCAAACATAGCCAAATCAGGAGTTGCAGCCTTTGGGACACTTTATTACACTTCGCCCGCCCTGCCAAAATGTAGTGCTTCTAGTTGTTTCTGGCTATATGAGCTTTAAAATACATTATTTATCAAATATTTCCCAAAAATTGAGCCCGATGAGACTAGCCAAATGCGGCGTGATACAGGAATGTGGGCCACTTTTTGGGGAGTGCCCTGGCCGA
This sequence comes from Lissotriton vulgaris, assembly GCF_964263255.1. NCBI lineage: Eukaryota > Metazoa > Chordata > Amphibia > Caudata > Salamandridae > Lissotriton > Lissotriton vulgaris. The sequence continues at coordinate 157,049,860 of NC_141699.1, read as the reverse complement.
ATTGTGATCCCAATCCGACTCTGCATCAGCTTAATAAAGCAGGTGGGAGCCTTCCCCTTCTCATATCCCGGAACCAGTGACACCGAGTCATCGAAGGTCACCGCAGAATGAAATCACGGCAGAAATCAGCATCAAGTTGAGATGGCACGAGAGATTAACGAGTTCCTCTATAAGATAGAGAGTAAGATGTCCACCATAACAGATAGAATACAAGACATCGCGCAGATGGCTGTTCAATTGGGAGGGCAAAATTATCATTCCTGGAAAGCAAACTGCCAGGTTCGAGAAAGAGATCATGGCCCTGTGAGACAAACTAGAGCAGCCAACCGACCTGTGCGCTGGAACCCGAGCATTACTGGGGTTTCTGATGAAAAGTAGGATAATACTGGCCCTACTGAGTTTGTTGAGTTCTTGATTGGAAATCATATCTTTCCAAACCATTCTCAAGTTAGATGGCTGTGGTGTGTATAGAATCCCAGCGCACCTTCCAGCACATGCCAAATATCTACGTACAATCCTAGTTAATCGTGCATAGACTAGCTGTGGCAAAAAACACATAAAAAAGGAGTTCTCACTTCAGGATGATCTCTCATTTAGGATGTATTCAGATATGACTATCGAGAGCGCACTTGGGTGCAGGGAGTTTATGAACATGACTCCACAATTGCACGTGCTGGTAGCACAACTTAGCCTCTATAGTTCAAACATCTAGACTTAAGGTATCACATAAGTGCTGCGTTACGGTGTTCTCTGAAGGCTCAGAGGCTCAGGCGTTTCTAAACGATCCTAGGGGGATTAAGAAATATAGGATAAGCGAGAAAGAGAAAAAAAGAGAAGGGTAGGAACAAAGGAAGAAAATAAAAATTCGTGTTGTTGGGGTGTAATCAGCTATTTCTGGAGGGAAGTGTCCCAACCAATGCATATTAGTAGTTGTGGATCGCTGTGTGACTTTTGGGTGGGGATCTTATGAGTTTAATACAATGGCTCCCACAGTTGCAAAATATTTTATTATGTTTGGCTGCCATGAAAGGAATTAGGGATTTCACACAGATCAGGGTAGGGCATTCACCCCAAAGGAGCTTTTTTTTTTTTTTTATAAAAACTTTATTGTGCAAAACAAAGCATTACAGATATGGGCCTACAACCACAGGGGCCGGCCGCTAGTGTTTGTAGATTAAGTACGTAGTGTAAAAGGCAGCGGCTGACCCCAATAGGTCCAGCAGAGGTAAAGGATACACTTTCGGCAACACAGGAGGCATGCAGGATACAAAATATTTTTTTAATTTTATAAAGGAACAAAGAGAGAACACAAGAACAAAAAACTCAAGGCGCGAAGCATTGTGGAAGATGTCGAGCTCGGGCGGGGGAGACCTACCATAGCGGGTAGGGAATCAGGAGGACGATAGAGATAACCTGTGGGGGGAGGCAGTGGGGGAATCAGGACAATCGGACAAAAGATACAGTAATCAAGGAACCTCAGAGGTCAGGGGGACAGAGAAGTGTCAGGGAAGTCTTCGAAGGGGGGTGTACAGATGTTCCCTCGGTACGCGTTCCACTGACCCCAAATTTTACTCCACACCCTAGGCTTGCCCCTAGCCAAATATACCGTCTTCTCCCTGAACATGCACCAATCCATGTTCTCCTCCCATACCGACACAGTGGGAGGCCGCTGGGAACCCCAAAGCTGTGCAATATCTCTTTTGGCAATCATGTTCCCAAGTGCTGCCCACCGGGTCTGGGCAATGTTGCAGTCATTCGGCTCCCACACATTCAACAAGCATCTTCGAGCCTCAGGCAACAAGGCGACCCCAGTGACACACTCCATCACAGCATGCACGCGGTGCCAATACGCAGCAACATCACAGCACTCCCAAAGGATGTGGAGGAAAGTGGCACTCATTCCACAACCGCGCCTACACTGCCCATCCAATGAAAAACCCATAGCAACCAAACGAGGACCAGTCACATACACGCGGTGAAGGATTTTGAGCTGGACGAGGCGGAGACGGGCCGGAATGGCGACCTCTTTCGGGGAGGATAGTGCAGACTGCCAGTCCTCGTCGTCCAATTCCAACCCGTCTCCTGTCCAGGCCTCCATGAGATGCACAAGGAGATCTGCCCGATTGTTGATCAACTTTTTATAGATCAGGGAAATAGTACTATCGGGCAGATGACCATCGAGTATACGGTCCTCAAGCGGGGAAGATTCAGGGACCATGGTACCGGCCGTGAAGACCGACAATAAAGCATGACGCACCTGTGCATATCTGAAGAACTCCCGCTCACTCAACCCATACTCACTCTGAAGCTCCGCAAACGATATAACCGAACCTTTCACCCAAAGATCACCCACTCTACTAATTCCAATCTTGTCCCAGTTCTCAAAACCTTTCGTCGTCCAGAGACATCCCAGTCGTTCCGAAGCAAACAAAGGGGTCACTTGCGTCAGCCGATCATTCCATCCAGTAGCCACATTAGCATCCTTCCATACACGCACTGCAATTTTGGTGGGTCCCGTGAGATTCCTCCCCGCCGTCCGAGAGTAGACCGCTCTGTTGAAGTCGCCACCAGGCAACAGGTATTTATCCATCGCAAACGCCGGATTCGGACCGGGTGCATATGTGGCATGGTTATTGGCGGACAACTGGGAGGCCCAATAATACCTCCTGATGTCCGGGAGTGCGATGCCCCCGTCATACCAGGGGAGGGTGAGTTATGAGAGAGCGATGCATGCTCGACCGTCCCAAACGTGTCTCCTCTGTAAACCCTCCACCTCCCGAAAGTAGCTCGCCGGAATAATATCAAAGGAGTTCTGAAGTGCATAGAGAAATCGGGGTAGGGACATCATTTTAAACAGCGCCGCACGGCCAAGTGGGGACAATGGCAGTCTACGCCAATGGGCCACATCAAACTTCAGGCGTCGGAGAGGAGGAAGGAGATTATGTTCGTAGCGGGCAGCCGAGTCCAACGATATGTAAACCCCCAAGTACTTGAAGCAAGAGTGAGAAATTTGAATGGGGAACCTAGTCGGTAAAGGAGGAAGACCACCCGAGATAACAAACACACGATTTAGACCAATTAATAATCAAACCGGAGTTTTTGCTAAAAGAAGTTAGGACGTCAAAGAGGACGTTGAGAGACTTGCGAGGGGAAGTGAGATACAGAAGAATATCGTCGGCATACAACGAAACCCGGTCTTCAAATTCAGGGGTCCATTCAATGCTTTTTATCAAGGGTTCCCATTGGAGCCAGGCCGCAAGCGGTTCCAGGGCAAGAGCAAAGAGCAGGGGGGACAGTGGACACCCCTGTCTAGTACCCCTCCCGAGAGCGAAGGACTGGGAGACCCTATCATTGACCACCACCTGAGCCAGCGGATCCGCATATAAAAGCCTCACCCAACTAATGAATCCAGCACCGAAGCCAAACTTTTCAAGAGTGGCCCAAAGGTACGGCCACTCTATCGTGTCAAAAGCCATCGTGGCGTCCAAGGAAGCCAAGATGGCCGGTTCAGACAGAAGCTCCGCCCTAGCGAGAACGCCATGAAGGCGTCGCAAGTTTAGAGCAGTGTTCCGGTGCGGGATAAAACCGAATTGATCTGGATGGATCAGGTCACAAATAACAGTGAGGAGGCGGTTAGCAAGAACCTTGGCGAGAATCTTAGGCTCAGCATTCAGTAAGGAGATAGGCCTGTATGAGGCACAGCGGTCACGAGGTTTACCCTCCTTAGGAATTACCACTATAGTAGCCAGGCGCTGGTCACTAGGGAGGGAGCCAAGATCACACGACTCCATAAACATATCACGAAGATATGGTGCGACCTTGTCCGGGCGTAGCTTGTATAATTCGATGGGTAGGCCATTCAGCCCCATGGCTTTGCCGGAACGGAGGGAACGGATGGCGGTCGCGATCTCGTCGACCGACAACGATGCCTCCATACTCTCCGGATCCTCTTCAGACAGGCAGGGCAGCGCGATGTCTCTCAACAAAAAGCGAGAGTCATCCTAGTCTCTGTCAGACACCGGGGAGTAGACCACACGAAAATAATCAGCAAAACATTCCACAATCTCACCAGGGTCAGTCACATCCACACCATCAGGATTTTGAATCACAGGGACAACACGATTCGCTCTCTCCTTCTTGTTGAGCCAGGCAATCAGCTTACCCGCCTTATCACCAACATCATACAATCTACCTTGCTGTTCTCTGTACATCGTTTTAGCGGCCTCTGTCACAAGGGATTTGTAATCAAACTGTTTCAAGCTAAGGGCGTGGAGTTTGTCCCGGGTGACACCCGTGTCAATTTTGTTGGCCAGGGCCTTGTATTGCTGGCCGATGATTTCCCTCATGCCGGTGATGGCGCCAATAATGTCCTGCAGGGACAACTCAGCAGGAACAGAAGGGTCGTCTCGGACGTCCTCCGGGGTACGACTGGAGAGCCCAGGGGAGCCTTTTGCTTGAGTATACCGATCCATAACGTTTGTCTGGACCGGTCCACCACGAAGTGACGTTTTGGTCTTCCGCTTCTCGGCATCACCCTTGCCCGCCATACTGGAGACTGCTCCCCGGAGGGGCCCACGCGACCTGGTGAAAATGGCCGCCACCAGTCCGGGCGCCAACAAAACCACAAGAGCTGGCTCGTATGGCCAAGAAGTCACAGTGTGGTTCAAAAGAGATGAGATGAGGAGGCAGGTCAGACACTAAGTGGGGGCTGGGTCGGTCCCCAGCCGGGCGAGACGATCTCTCAATCAGACCATGCGGGGATCCGGGAACGAAACCGAAAGTAGAGATGCAGCCACCAGGGAGGTCCCACAGCCGTTGTTGTTCAACTCCGCCCCGGATCCGCAAGTAGCCAAGTCCCCGGCACAGCCTCCAGGTGGGCCTCAAAAGTTCAAAGTGCTGTAATTTCGGTCACCCAAGTCCGATTTGAATTCTGAGAAGAGTTATGGACTCAGTCGAGGTTCATCTTCGAAGCACCGTCCAAGAAATCAGGATATCCTCAGGATAAATTGTGAGGAGTGGCGAGGGTCCGGGGAGCTCTGTGCTCACGCGACCATCTTGGATGCTCGCTAAGCTCCCCCAAAGGAGCTTTCTAATGACTTGTCTGAAGTGGGAACCCAACCACGATTTAGTTATCCATTCCCCCTAGGAGTAATGATGCGATTGGAAAGAGCAACAGCACTCTTAAGCAAATCTTGACTTGGAGTGTCTTGGGCAATGGTGCTAATCTGTTAAAAACCTACACAGTGCACACTGAGTTAATCTACCAAGGAAAGTGACTTGATTAGAGCGTTATGGAGTGCCTAGGTTTGATTTACTTTTTTGCTAAGACAACGATGTAGACCAGTGTATTGAGGAGATTCTATGGCGGCAGCTGTTAACATCTATGTATTTTGTTTTTATTGCACACAATTTTTTGGAATAAAAGCCCCAATTTCATAGAGAACCATTGAATATGGGAAATATTTCACAGTTTCAGCTGTGCAAATCTTGTTGGTGCAGATGAAATATGCAGAACATAGATTCAATATTGGAAATTACTTGATCTTAAGGAAGTTTGGACTTATGATGTTCTGCTGCATGATCAAAGAAAGTCACATCCATAAACTTCCAATATAGAGTTTTTTTTTTGAACTACCTACATGGGAAAGAAGAGAATGGAGGCGTGCACTGGTCAGCTAATGTTACTTTGTGTGCCCCCGTCAGGTGAAACAAAACCTTAAAAGACTGTCAATATCTGATGATTACAATACAAGCAATAGGTTAATTAACAATTAAACAATAAAGCCTTTTGTACCACAAGCCAGCGATTTGATCAGAGTAAGATTTTTTAAGTAGAATAGTGGAAACAACATTTCTTTAGCTGTAATAAGCATTTATCGTTAACAATCTGGCCAAAAGAATCAATCAACCAATCAATCAATCAGGGGTTTATAAAGCATGCTACTCACCTGTGAGGGTCACGAGGCACAGGTGGGGTGCTGCTCAGGATCAGCCGAAAAACCAGGTCTTGAGGCACTTCCTGAAGGTGTGCAGAGTCGGGGAGCGTCTGATGTTGACAGGGAGCTCGTTCCAGGACTTTACTGCGATGAAGACGACTCTTCCGCCAGCTCTGGTTCTGAGGATGCGTGGGGTCTCTGCCAGGGCGAGGTCGGCAGAGCAGAAGTTTCTTTTGGGTACGTGGAAGGAGACTCTTTCACGGAGGTATTTGGGTCCGATGTTATGGAGGGATTTGTAGGCGTGGGTGAATAGCTAGACGGTCACTCTCTTCTCGATGGGGAGCCAGTGGAGGTCTCGTAGGTGCTGGGTCATGTGCTCATGTCGTGGGGTTCAGAGGACGAGTCTGGCTGCAGTGTTCTGTATGGTTTGGAGCTTGTGTAGCAGGGTTTTTTTGATTCTGTCATAGAGGGCAATGCCATAGTCCAATCTGCTAGTTATGAGTGCGTGGATGACGGTCCTTCAGCATTCGGGGTGATCCACTTGAAAGTTTTAAGGAGGATGCGGAGGGAGTTGAAACAGGTGGAGGCGACGGCGTTGATCTGGCGGGTTAAGGTGGGGGATGAGTCTAGAATGATGCTGAGGTTCTGGGCGTGGTCCGTCGGGGTGGGTGGGTTCCCGAGGGCAGGGGGCCACCAGGAGCTGTCCAACGCAGTGGGGAAGGGTCAGAGGACAAAGACCTCTGTCTTCTCCGAGTTCAGTTTTAAACAGCTGTTGCTCATCCAGGCTGCAACATCTTTCATTCCTTCTTGGAAGCGGAGTCTGGTGTTTTCGGGGTTCTTCGTGAGAGAGAGGATGAGCTGGGTGTTGTCGGCGTACAATACTATGCTGAGCTCATGCTGTCTGACGATGGCGGCGAGGGGGGCCATGTAGATGTTGAAGAGCGTGGGGCTGAGCGAGGATCCTTGGAGTACTCCGCAGTTGATCTCAGTAGGTTTGGAGAGGAAGGGAGGGAGTCTGATCCTTTGGATTCTGCCGGAGCGAAAGGAGCAGATCCAGTCGAGGGCATTTCCCTGTATACCAGCGTCGGTGAGTCTGACTGCAAGAGTCCAGTGTGAGACGTGTCGAAGGCTGTGGAGAAGTCTAGTAGGATGAGGGCCGCAGTGTGTCCCTGGTCGAATAGCATACGGATGTCATCGATGGCGGCAAGGAGGGTGGTCTCTGTGCTGTGGTTGCTGTGAAATCCGGACTGGTAGGGGTCGAGGATGACATTGTCTTCGATGAAGGTGGTCAGTTGGGTGTTGATGAATCTCTCTGTGACTTTGGCTACGAAAGGGAAGGAGAGAGATGGGCCGGTAGTTTTTCAGGTCCATCGGGTCAGCTGAGGGTTCCCTGAGGAGGAGCTTGACCTCTGTCTGCTTCCAGTTGTCTGGGAAAATGCTGGAATCGAGGGAGGCGTTGATGGTCCGGCCTAGTTCGGGTGCTATATCGATGGCGGTTCTGTGGTAGATGTGCGATGGGAAGGGGTGAGTGGGGGCTCATGAGTGGGTGTTCTTCATGGTTGTGGTGGTGTCTTCAGTGGTGGCAGGTTTCTAGGTGGTGATGGTCGGCTAGTTGCCAGTGGGGGGAGGAGTGCTGTGTCCGGAGTCTGTTCGCTGAAGTTGTCATAGAGTGCTTTGATTTTCAGGTGGAAGTAGGAGCTGAGCTTGCTGCAGAGGTCCTGAGAAGGTGTGACGTCCGTGGCTTCACTGGGGGGTTTGGTGAATTGCTGTATGACGTTGAAGAGTTCTTTTGCGTTGCTTGCGTTGGTGTGGAATATGTTCTTGATAAAGGTCCGCTTGGTGGCTCTTTTGAATTGGTGGTATTCGTTCATGGCGTTTCTGTAGTTGTTCTGGTCTTTGGAGATTTTCCTGCTCTGCCAGAGTTTCTCGAGGGGTCTGCAGGAGCGCCTGGCTTCTTGGAGGTCGGTGGTGAACCCGCTGGCCTTCAGGGGGCGTTGTCTGACGGGGTGGCGGAGGGGTGCGAGCTTGTCAGCGCAGTTGGCGATCCAGTGGTGTTGTTCTTTGGTTATGGAGTTGGCGTCTGTCGTGGCGGAGGGGGGTCATGGAGGAGGGTGGTGCTGAAATGTTCCTCTCTGATCTTGCTCCAGTTTCTCTGTGACGGGCACAGGCGGGTTTGGGTGGTGAAGGTGAAGTGTACACAGTGGTGGTCTGTCCAGAGGGGCTGCGTGGTGTGGCTGAAGTGGATGTTTGTCCCTCCTGCGAAGATGGGGTTCAGGGTGTGTCCGGCTCTGTGGGTGGTGGTGGTGACGAGCTGCTTCAATCCGAGGTTCGCAAGATAGCCAAAGAGGGTGGTGGAGTCGAGGTCGCTGCAGTTGTCAAGGTGGAAATTCAGGTCTCCGATGAGAATGTAATCCGTGGAGACAATGGTGTGGGGTGCGGCAAGGTTGGCAATGGTGGCGGCGGAATCATGCAAAAAGTAAACAACTGCACTTTTTGCAAAGCTGCTATGCTCATATAAGGCCATTCTTGCATATGCCGAGCTTGGTTAGTAAAGCTCTAATACAACCCTGCCAACTAATGTTTAGTGAGCTCCCTTACATTGAGTTAACACATTTTTTTGCAGTTTTATCTACAATGAGCTTCCATTGTCTCACTCGATCTCCCACAGCTGAGATTTTGTGTACTGAGACGCTCCTGCACTGAGGAGGAGCACCGAGGAGGAGCAAGATGGCGGACTGAAGCCGCCACGGAGTGCAGCATAGTAGCAATCCCTCCTGTGGTTATGGAAAAGCTGAAAACACACGATTAACGTGAAAAATGACCCGAGTAACACTTCGCTCTGTGCAACCCCCTCAGAAACTCTGGAAACCTCTGGCCTGGAGTGGCACCTTAATCCAATCAACGCTGCAGAAATAGGGGTAAAAGCAGATTCTGTTATGGATAATCAGGCTGCGATGTAGACACAGATACTGCTTTGGGAGAAGACTTGGCTTCCAACGATGAGTTTGAGGAATTGGAGGAGACAGTAGACGAGCACCTTAGAGAGTCGAACAAAAGTACTGATAAAGGCCCGGGCGCAAGTAAGGGATAACAAAAGCTAAGAATAAAATAAAGAAGGCGCTCGGGGGACAAAATAATCTAATTACTAATCTAACTACAAAAGGAAAATCGATGATGGATGACAGTCCGCTACGGAGATGGACTCAGTCAAAAGGAGGTGTCAAATCGATGGCACTGCGGCTCTCAGGTGCTAGCCCTACAGAAGGGGATATTGTAAAACATGTATCACCAGGTATATTAAAAACAGATAAGGGCAAGCTGGGTAGGACGGGAAAGTCGGTATTATTAGCTGCCTCTCCGGCTCTCCATTCTGCCAATACATTAGATAGTTCAGATCAGACAGGTTTGATCACTCAGACATTGCAGGAGACCGGCTCGACCAAGGAAGATGTCTCGCTTGGTTTAATCTGGCAGATGCTTAGTGAACAAAGGCAGGAGGCGTAGCAACACTACGTCCAGATGCAAGAGGATAATGGGAGAGTACAGCACTCACTTTCTGAAATGGCAAACAAACTGGGAGGGTTGACGCTTGAGATGTCAGAATTGAAACAAAGGTGTTGAGGAATCATTTGCTGGCACGGAGGAGTCTGTGAAAAGACATGAGAACCAGATCACGGCTTTGCAAATAAAGCTGGAGGATATGGAAAATAGACAGCAGCGACAAAATCTTAGATTGTTTGGCATTCCAGAGGGGGTAGAGGGCGGGGACCCAAGAGCTTATGCCATCCAGCTATTGCAAAAAGCATTTCCGGATCTATTGGACTGGGACTGGGACTCACAGGTCCAAAGAGCACATAACCTACCTTTGGTACAGAGAAACAAGGGAAGCCAGTACCCGCAGCCTTTTTTGATCTATCTGGGTAACTTCTTATTGAGGCAAGCTGTCTCACTTAAGGCTCGCCCTAATACCCCAGTCACAATGGAATCTATAACCTTCCTTGTTAGGTCAGATTTAAGTAAGGCTACCATGGACAGGCGATGGAACTTGAGGCAGTTTATAGATCAGATTAAAACTCTCGGAGGGCAGGTGTTCTTGCAGGAGCCAGCTAGGCTCAAAGTTTTCTAGAAGGGTCAGACTTACTTCTTTACGGATGAGATGGAAGTTGAGAAGATGTTGTTTATGTGGCAAGGGGAAAGCACTGGCGGAACAACGGAATAAGGGTTTATATCAATGGAAAAAGTTTACTGTAGTATAATATACCCAGAGGTCTATAACTGATGACAAAGGGTAGTGAAAGGGTCAGATAGGTGTCCTTTCCCCCTTTTTCTTATCCCCCCTTTTTTCTTTTCTCTTTTTTCTCTTTTCTTCTCTTTTCCCTTCCTTCTCTCATTTTTTCTTTTAGCTGAAAGTTATTCTCTGCTTTAATGGGGGTCTTAAAATAAAATAAAGTACACAATCAAACGTATGAGTCCTGTCAGTATACACAGGGGGATCACTATTGCTGTAGCGCTTTATAGCTGCCCAGACTAACGGCAGCTGGGAAGGCAGAGGAATCCTCCTCTATGGATAAGGAGGGTTGGTTGGGGGTGGGAGTGGGAGATGGGCATTCTTAGGGGAGAGTTTGGGTGGGGGACAAAGGGGTGAAAAATAACATGATGGAATTACACTTTGATAAAAGCAAGGGAAAAAGACTTGTTTGCAATGGGTAAGATGAAAAAGGGGATAAGAATACTGATATGGATAGACTGAGATGTATGGCATGGAATGTTGCAGGACTGAAAAGTAGAAATAAACTAAGGTTAGTTTTGGAAGAATTAAGAATGTATAACCCACATCTTGCCCTACTTTCAGAAACTCATATCTCGTATCAAGACAAGAATTTACTTGGTCAACTAGGGTATGATGTAGTTGTCAGTTCAGAGTTAAATACTGCGATTCGAGGGGTTGTCATCTTGAAACATAAGCAATTTAAAGGGGTGGTTATTAAGACATTCTCAGATAAAAATAGCAGGTGGGCTATAGCACAGATAAAGGTGGAAGGTACTAAATGCATATTTTGTGTCTTGTATGGGTCCAATAGGGATGACCCTACTGTCATCGATAAGGTTAATATAGAGTTGGTGGACTGTGAGGGAGAACGGGTAATAATGGGCGACTTTAACTGTATAATGAGCTATGACATTGACACCACTAGAAGAGGCGCATTTCAGAGGATGCGCAAAACGCGAGCTGCGATTAGAGAGCTTGGGAGAATACATGGTATAAAAGACACCTGGCGGGTGCTATATCCAGATATTGCTGGATATACGTTTTACTCAGCTGCACATAAACTTTGCTCGCAGATAGACATGGCCTGGGTATCAGACAGAATATTGGAGTCAAGTTGTATGGAAATCTGCCCAAGGATTACATCAGATCACAACCCAATCCTTTTAACATTCAAAATTAAGATCGATAAGCAGAGACCTCGACCTTTCTCATTTCCTAGAAGCTTAATCTTAGATTTGAATTTTAGGGCCAAACTCAAGATACATTTAAAGGAATTCTTGGAAATTAATATAGGCTCAGCCTCACATATTGTGGTTTGGGGCGCATGTAAAGCAAGCACAACAATTTATATTCAGACAGAAAAGGAAAAAAGAAAAAGATGATACCATTGCCAATATACTTCAAGCAGAAAAGCAATTAGCAGATGCATTGTTACAGCACTCATCAGAGGTAGAAACTCTGGGGTGTATTCTCGTTGATCTGAAATCTACTTTAAAAAGTACACTGAGGGAGAAAAGCATTACTAAATTGAAAAAATATAATTTAACTCAATATGAGGGAGGCGAGAAAATAGGGAAAATACTAGCTTGCAAAGTAGCAGACGAAAAGGCTAAAACTTTAATTAAGGCTATTAAAGGACCAGATGTGATTTACAAAAACGCAGAGCAGATACTAGAGCAATTTGCTAAATATTATAGGGATCTGTATACTCCAGAGAGTCGGCCATTATTTAATGTTATTCATGCGTATCTGCAGACTACCCCATTGAATCAGTTGGAGAATGGACAGCTAGACAAATTAACCAGTGATATCTCTATGGTAGAAATTAAAACAGCTGTGTTGTCGCTAGCAGCCGGGAAGGCGGCTGGAGAGGATTTAATCCCTTTAGAGCTGTATAGAGAATGTATTGAAGAGCTAGGTCCTCTATTCAGTAAGGTAATATCGCATATTGGAATTGAGGGAAAAGCTCCTGGAACATCACGAAAATTGTATTTTTCTTAAAAAATAATAAACTAGCTGATGATTGTGGGTCGTACAGACCCATATCGCTCAATAATACCGATGCAAATCCTTTTGCTAAAATCCTGGCAAATCGTCTGGCACCGATAATATCTGAATTGGTGTCTACCCAACAGAATGGGTTTATTCTAGGGAGGGCCACTGCGACCCATATAAATACCGCAGTGTCTGCATTTGATGTGGCCAGAGCTAGCTCAACCCCACTCGGTATGATATTACTAAATGCTGAAAAAGCATTTGACCGAGTGGGGTGGGACTATCTCTGGGCCACACTAGAAATATTAGGGATAAAAGGACAACTTCTACAGTAGTCAAAGCTATCTATGATATCCTAAGGCAAAGATCAGTTATGTAGGGCTACAATTTTTCCTATACTACGGGGCACTCGTCAAGGATGTCCTTTGTCCCCATTATTATTCACTCTATCTAAGGAACCGTTCTTAGAATCTTTGCAGAATCAATCATGCATAATCCACTTTTCTTCAAGTCTGAACTTACTGAAAATAACTGTATATGCAGACGACATTGCTCTCCATTCAATAGATATAGAAGAAGCTATGAAAGGGATTATATTAGAAGTAAGAAGATACGGGGCAGTCACGGGCTATAGATTAAACACAAATAAAACCAAGGTAGTAGTCAATTATAAACCATCAATGAGGATACAAGGAGTCTGTAAAACGGCGATTTATCTGGGGTAAAAATCTCTGCTAACTTAGAAGAAGTGGTCACATTAAATTATGAAACTTTATTAAAAGAGACAGTCATCTTACTGAAAAAATGGCATAAGGTCCCTCTCAGTATAAGTGGGCGTATAAACTTAGTTAAAATTAAAATTCTTCCTAAATTTCTGTATCTGTTTCGGTCCATTCCTTTACGTATCAATAACTCATTTTTTAAACGTTTAGATGGCATACTTAGCAGTTTTATTTGGGGGTACAAAAAAGCACGGTGTGTAATTGATTTATTAAAACTTCCATTCAGTCAAGGAGGTCTCGACTTCCCTGATTTTAAACTTTACTTTTGGTCAACATTTCTGGGTCGGGTACGTAGCCTAATAAATCCAGGTAATAATCTTTTTTATTATGTATTTACGCTAGGAGAAGAAACCAAGATGTTTCTATACAGAGTCAATGACCCCAACTATTACAAACGGGTCAAATTTAAGACTGTACGTGATACTATATTTATTTGGCGAGCTATCCTAAATAAATACAAAATATCAATCTACCATCCTAAATTCCCTTTATGGGATAACCCAGCACTCCCGGGAATATTTCATGAGGCGGGATGGAAACAATGGGCTAACCTGGGCATTGTAAATTTAGGAGATTTATATAACTCCAATGGATTCTTAACATTTGAGAGACTGAAGCTTATATATGACTTGATAGAGAGTATGCGATGGAAGTATTACCAGATACGTGATTATCTTGTACGAAAATTGAAGCTTATGGTAATACTGGATTCTAATCTATGGGAATGCAATATAAAAGGGAGAATAAATCGATGGTTAGCATTGGCTATAAAAGCTTTAACTCTCATAAAGAAAGTGATTGTGGAAGGTTAGCTTTACGGTAGAGCCAGAAAATGGGATATAATATATCAATACGATTTCATCTGCACTTAGCGGTATATGTAAAGTGGTACATTCATATAATTTAAGATTACAGCTATATAGAACTATTTGTTTTCTATATTATACTCCAGAGCGAATATCCAAGTGGGTATCAAATTTGATTACTAGTGATCGGACCAAATGCCCAAAATGTGATCTGTTGGCAGCTGATGTTCAACACATGGTTTTCTTTTGCCCTATGCTGGGAGAATTCTGGCAAGGGGTGGCTAAAGTTGTATCACTAAAATTAGATAGACATATTTCGTTCACAGTATCGGATGTTTTAATAGGGGGATAAAACTGGGACTCTAAACAGAAGGACTTAATAACTATATTACTGGCCTGCGCTAGATTAACCACAGCCCGGGCTTGGATCTCAAAATCACCACCAGCTGTGATGGAATGGTGGGGTATGGTTAAAGATATACATAATATGGAGTTTTTACTTGCTGAAGCTAGGGGGATTCAATCACTCTGTAAGATGAAAACAATCTGTTGAACTTTTATGTAAAGCTTGGCTTTGTTTTTTTCTGTTTCGTATCCCATGTTATTTTGTATCTTGTATTATTATTCTTTTGTTGCATTTTACCCACTGATGTTGGTTTTGAAGAACCTGTATTACCAATGTTTATTATATTACTTTATATTTGTCTTTGGTTAATGATGAATGAACTCATGTTAATAAAAATAATAAAAAAAAATAAAAAAAGGGATTTCGTGTACTGAAACGTACCTTTACTTCAAGTTCGTTGAGCTCAGACTGGCCCATTGCTGGTTCTGTTACAACTTTCTGTAGAAAATGCAAGGCTTGCTTTTTGCTCTCCAACTCTTTGGGAAGTTTCTCAGTCACCATGTAAGAATTAAACTTTATCTCCTCTTCCAGCCTTTTCATCAAGCCTATAGAAAACATTATATAAATGATTGGTACAACATTGAACACATATGGTATCTAGGTTTTACAAGGTTTACAGACACTGGATACAGGTATATTTCATAGCAATGCTTTCAGGAGGGTTCTTAAGTTGCTGTACAACTGTAGCAACAGAAAGGATAACGCAAATGTATTAAAATGGAGCATGGAAATGGCTGCTTGGTCCTGGTGCAGTGATAATACGTACTGGACACTCACAGTCAGTGTTTTGTGCAGGCCGTCTGGTAACCCGAGGGTTGTTGTTGGATGGCTCCAGTTGGTCCTGGGGTCTTCACACATGGTGGATAGACAGATCCGACCTTCCAGAGCACCCGTACCTTTTCCTGGTTGTCTGTGTCGTCGGTTGGGTCTGAGGAGCTGCAAGGTGAAAGCTCCTGTACTCCAACAGAGACTTTCGTGTTTGTTGAAGTTCTGACAAGCTACTCAAGGTTTTGGTAGTTCTCCAGCTCGCAGGACGAGTCACTCTGTCACGACTGTCAAGAGAGGGCTGAGGACAGCAGGGTTGCGTGCCAATGTACAAAGTACTGCTGCTGTTCTGGCCAGTCAGCGACCCTTCTCCGTCCTTATTCTGATTAGTCAAATCTAAGTTCTTGGGTTCAGGGGTGCCACCTAAATACTCAATTTTGGGGCATTATGTGTGTGAAAGGTAGTAGGCAATGGCCACTTACCTTTAGGGTGTCCACACTTTCTATATGCTGTTATGGGAAATGTGCATAACACTGACCCCAGATTGCTAATTCTGTCCAAAACAACATGGAGGATTCTAAAAACTGGAGTCCAAATCAGCTTGCCAGCCTTTATGGGGGCACACCTCTTAATCAAACCAATTTTCCCACCTGTCTTGCCACCAAAAAGTCGAGTCAGAACAGGGGGTGGCAACTCTACTATCTGTAGAGGCCCGGGTCGAATAACAAAGGCAATAGCCCTTTGAAACTTCCCGTCCTGGAAGGTCCATCCAGCTTGGAGGAAGTGTGAATACCTCCACCCAAAGCAGGCTTGGTTCCTGTTCTCCAAGAGCTAAGGCTCTCACCTCAAGAAGTCAGAAACCTGTCTATGGTGCCTAGCTGGTAGAGACTAGTCAGTCAACAAACTAGTAGTCAGTAGGTTTCCATGGGGCACCTCTAAGGTTCCCTCTGTGTGCATTTTTTAATAGATTCAGCATTTTCATCAGTGTGGGTTTATTAATTTGAGGTGTTTGGCATCAAACACCTCGGGGTACAGTGAAGCCATCATGTAGCGGGGGAACTTGTAATGACGAGTGTTCAGCCCATATAATCGTTATGGCTTCCCAGTGCACTGGCAATATCTAAGGCTGAACTTAGATATCACCGGGACAAAGCCACTCAAGCAGCTATGCCCTCACATGGGTTTAGTGCACCCTGGGATAGGGCTGTAAGGACTGCTGTAGGGTTGACTTACCTATATCAGAAGTAGTATAGGCAGGCACGGCCCACAGGGATGTGCGCCATGTTGACTCTTCTCTTTTCTTTGCACAAAGAAATGTAGGCTACAATTGCAATTTGAAAGTGCTTGGTGAGGGGTCCCTTAGGATGGCACAATTCATGCTGCAGCCCTTAGGGACCCTCTTTAGGTCCAATGTCCTAGGTACCAGGGGTACAGTTTACTATGGGCTTGCATGGATCTTAATCTCATTATTACATGAGAGACAATGGAAACAACATTTTATCCTAATTAGCGGGATCTGACTAATTACTGCTTCTAAGCACATGATGGATGATTGTGGTTATATTCATGTTTTATTTAATATTGAGTGTGCAATTTACAAAGCATGTTTTTATTAGCAGCTTATGTTTGAAAATGAAATGGGAGACAGTGTATAATCGACGTCACATATGATATCTGAGGGTGGGCGGGCCATTCTAGTTAGAAACCCAGGAAGGTTGTGGGAATAGGTTTAGAGGTAATGCAATGAAAATGGTTTAGTAAACACTACATTGATCATAAAGTAAAGATAAATGAGGTGCATTAAGGGACCGTAGGATAAAAGGAGGTGATAGTTACTGTTAACGGACGGTGTGGAGGGGTGGAGTGTTTGAAAGGTACAGTGAGTAGAGAGGCCATAATCCCATAGGGTGAGCACACCTTGGGAAGGTGGTGATCACACGTACAAGGGCAACGATTATTGAAGCGAGGCATCGGAGGAAAACTAAAGCTGATATTACAGGAAGTGCAATTGCGTAATGAATATGATTTGGAAAATCATTCTAGAGGGGCTCAGATGGCTGATAAACGTAGTGAATGATTGGACTTGTAGGACAAAGAGCTTGTGGAAGTTGATTGTTAACAGGTGACACAAAGGGGTGGGTTTATGGCACAGGAGTTTAAAAGATGGAGCGACTAGAGAACTGTGTATTTGGGTGGTGAAGATCATGTCGGAAAGGTGACAACACCAACAGAGCTTGAAGGTACGAGTTAGATGGGATAATGGACAACAAGTAGATTGGGAGAGGAGATCATCCCGAGCTCATGGTAAGCGATCTGTGGGGGATCCACAAGGTGGAAGTGGGGATTACACAAGGGAAGGCTAAACAGCTAGTGAGCGGTCCGCCAGGGGATTTATTCAGTGGTAATATGTGGCCACGTATCTGGCGGGAAAACGATTATGGGGTGAGCTGCAATATAAGTCAAATTTTTTTTTATATCAAATATAATATTTGAAATGTATGGGTACTTTAAATATACAATCTAATATGGATGTTTTGAATTTGTAGAGAACCCCTGACGAAAGGGCCAGGATAGGCCCGAAATGCATTGGGTTATAAAGATCAACTATTGTGGATACCTTATGTACACTTCGAGCTTCAGAATAAGGCCTGGATTGGCATGTCTGCTGCATTTAGAATACAGTGAAAGCATAAGCGTCTTTCATGGGACAAGAGAACAAGAAATGAATTCGTAAAAGTGCTTGGATTACATGGAATAATAAATTGGAGAAAAATTAACAAACTTGTGGCATCTTTGTTTAGGTATCAAGGATCAAGCTGTGCATCCGTGATTGGGGTGTGATTACGCTCCTACCTTTGAAGTGTTACACAGGGATGTGTGCCATGTTGACTCTTCTGTTTTCTCTAAACCAAGAAATGTAGGCTACAGTAGCAGTTTGCATGTGCTTGTTGAGGGGTCCCTTAGGATGGCACAATTTGTGCTACAGCCCTTAGGGACCCACTTTAGGTCCAATGTCCTAGGTACCAGGGGTACAATTTACCACGGGCTTGCATGGATCCTAAAGGGTTGTTAATTGTGGAACAATCGTACAGTTTACAGGAAGAACACAGGGGCTAGGGATCTGGTCAGCAGGAACCCAGCAAACTTTCAGTCAACATTGCACCAGCTACTTATTTATACTTAGACTTTCCTTGATTTGTAAGCTGAGCAGATTCATGCTAGTCTTCTTGCTGAACTATTTTGATTCTGGCTATTCACTTCCTTTGAAGGCGGTTCTTAAGTTATTACCTCTCCCAACTGGCTTGTATTTGATGCATTATTGATGCTGATTTGAATTTGACTAACCAACTACCTTTTGCCGTCTGTAATAGTTCTTAATTTGCATAAACCTTTATGGCTAGGGGCCGGCATCTTGAGACTCATATGGTCCGTTCCTATGTCTCAACCCTTTTTTTTTATTAGTTAAAAGTATTGACACTAATAAACGTGATTGCCAGCCTAAGTGCAAATGTCAGTCACATACTGTTAAAATAAAATAAAAATGTTCAAGAGATGCTTAAATATTCACTAGACTATACATTTAGGAAGCTTCAACAGACACAACGGAACATGTTTTGCAATTAATTATGCATTATTCAAAATTCCCAGGCTCGTGAATCTAGAGGAAATGTGTACTGATTTTTTTTCCATCACAAACTAAAAAGTTTGCTGTTTAATTGTAAACACAGGCACTCTGGTTTACGGAAACACAGATATAAGATAAGAAGCCTTGGAGTTTTGGATGGATGCCCAAATAATATTTTTAGCAATCTTAACCAAATAAACATTTAAGAGGAAGCCATTTGGTGCTCCAAAAGCGTAATAATACCCACATTATTGACGAACAGAGTAATAGAATTGGATTCACAGTTTATGGGAGGCTCGTCTTTATTGCTCTAGCTATTAATCACCACGAATTTCTAAGAAAATTACACTATAGTAGGTTTTTTTAACACCATAGATGTAGAATCCCTACTGAACTAACGTTTTCCTTGCGTTGACTTTAATCAATGGTAGTTTGCAGGTTCAAAGGTAACAAATGTTGAGTATATTTTTTCTTAATTGGTTGACTTGTTAGGAGTACCTGGATTTTATCATTACTGGTATTCCGCTAAAGGTTTTCTTACAATGAATTAAAACAACTCAGTTTAGTTGAAAATCATGCCCCATGAATGATCTGAGGATTTTAAGTTAGTTAACAGTACATCAAAACGTTCTACTTACTTTTTGTTTGATTTTGCTCATCTTATTTGTAAACTCTTGGGCACTTGACAAAAGCATTTATGAGTACAAAAAGTAGTACAGGAATACTCATTTGCGCCTTCTTTAAATGTTTTGGTGACTCTGCCCCAAAATATCGAATTATCTAATTGTAAAAGTTCAAAGAGGGCGCGATCCTTTCCATTTGTACTAACTGTCTATTTGTACAAACTGAATATTCCAAATTTGCAGCCCCAGTCTCTGATCGCAGTCTCAAACCATGCTCACTTTCTATTCAACTCAGATCACCACAAGAAGGTTACCCTGCCCGCTTTATTCATTTAGGCTTTCAAAAGCTTGCTCCTGCTAACGTATCGATATCCAATGTCTCTATTTCCTCAGCTGTGGCCCTACTTAGCTTGATGCATGCCGGGTGGTCATATCTTACAAAAAAAATAAAAAATTGGCTGTCACGAACACTCCAGTTAACTATCGCTCAATTTCACTGCCGACAGTTCCAATCAAAATGCACGCAAAACACACTAACAAAGCTCTTTCCTGATTCCTTGAGTCAAATTCACTATCCTATGTAATCTTTCAGAGGATCCTAGAGTACAGAGGCAGGACTTGTATAAGATGTTGAACAATTGCATTGGATATTGGATCTAGGCAGCTATGCAGTCCTGATCCTATTGGATCTTTCTGGAGGTTTGACATTATTTTCCATGAGGAGCGGTATAATGGAGTTGGTGTCAAAGGCTCAGTTTGGGAATGGTTAATCTCTTATCCAAGCAATAAATCACAAGCAGTCAGAGTTGCCTCAACTGTGTCTGAAACCTAAGATGAGTCCCACACTGTTCAATATGTAAGTGGCTCCCCTGGTTTAGTTAATGATATAGTTTGGCTACTACTTTATGATGTTCACTACTGACACCCAGCTCATTAATCACCTTGATGTGTAGAGGGAATATAGTAACAAAAGTAAGTTCACAGACCAATTTGAAAAATAGATTACATTTTAATAAATTAAATGACACCAACATTACAAAAGTCAAATAAGGAGAACTGGAGACATGAACATATGGTAATTGTATAACTTTTATATGGAAATTGCAACAACAGAGTTTTGGACCAACTGCGGTCAACTGGTTGAGGGAGGCAAGGTCCTAGCCATGATTTGAGGCTGACCACGATGGAGCTGGGGTCTGATACAGATACCAGGTTCAACCCAGTCGAGAGTTAACTTGGGATTTAGTTTAAAGAATGGAAGTCAAAAATATTCAATGGGGCAAAGCAGCTAGAGGGCTCCATGAGGTTGGATAGCCATCGGAAGTGGTCCCATTGAAGCAGAAGGTTTTTGGCAAGAAAGTTCTGAGCAGGAGAAATTTTAATTTTGTGCCTAACTGAGGTCCTTCGCCAGCCAGATACTTTTGGTGTCTTCACCCAGCCTAGATTTCTTAGCTCGCACTCAGTCACTTTTTTGGAGCTGGATTCTTCCAGTGGAGCAAGGCTGTATGTAGCCAAAGAGGTCTCCAGAAGGCCAGATACCTTCTCTGTGAAGTTCTGCTTAATCAGATGTGCTGTTGCGGAAAAGTTCTGAGCAGGAGATACTCGAATCTCTAGCCCATGGTGTCAATACCCCGTTAGATCAGCTTGGCAGGTTTGTCTCAGTCTTCTGGACTTCTATGAAGCCAAAAAGTTTCTAAATTCAAGGTTTTTAGAGGTGGTAGGAGAAATTTAGACAGCCACAAGTCCTATTACTTCATGAACAGCATTTGGGTGGGTCAGGACGCACTCCAGCAGAGATCAGAAGCAGGGTGCATGGTAGGTCCTGTTAAAAATTGTCAGATAGGTAGTTGCAGGAAAGGCTTCTTGTTGTGTCCCTCTTGCTGTACCAGGAGGTCAGCTTTATAACACTTGGAGTCTACTTATGTGTCCTACGTACAAGAGAGCAGATCCAGTCATTTGGGGCTCTTCTCAGGTTTCAGACTCCAGGCTCCTACATAACCAATGGGGTAAAAGTTTCCAGGACTTGCCCTATTCACTTCTGCGGCATTTCCTGCAAGCCCTACTGCAACAATCCCACAGTGCCCCTCTTTGCCTGAACTCAAGATGGTAAATACCTTCTCCCCTAGTGCAGAGCCTGAGTGCCCACATCAGAAATGTGGCAAGGAAAATGGGCAACGCCTCCTCTGCAGTCACTACAAACCACTTTTAGGGGCAGCTCTCCCCCCACAGGGATAGGAGACTGGCTGACTGGGGGAACAAAGGAGCGGCTGACGGGGGAGGCCCTTTTGAAGTTAATTAAGTTCCTGGGTCTAAATAGTCATCCTGCCAGAGGAATAGAAACGCAAAGAGAAACGCCTCACCAAAATCAAGTCATTGTTTTCATACCTTATTCAGGGCTGCAGTTCGAGGCTAATACAAATTCGCCTTGAGGCTTTGAGAGAGTAAAAGGTAACTTTTCCGTAATAATTATTAAAATCCAACTTCACAGGTGAATTGTGCTTTTAATAAAGATTAATTATCAAGAGTCTAATAATGACATTTCTAACTGTTTCGTAGCCGGAGATAGCATTATCAAATGTAATATTGCATCCCTCTGTCAATGGAATAGCTTTTAGGTACTGGTCTACGTAACGGCATGTACTCTAAGTTTCTAGGAGAGCTGATGGGCAGTAAAGTATCACCCAACTCAACAGGCCATCAGCCGTCTGCTCAATAGGCTGTAGATTTGCTGAATCGGATTACTTCAGTTGTATCGCTGTTCAGCTTTTGGCAGTTGGTTTGCATACAGTCAGAGACCTAGAGCATGCAAGAGTTGAATTTAGTTTGGGTTACGGAAATGTAATGTAAAATGTAGATATGATCAGCTGAGTATTGTTAGTATAGGAAAATTTTTCAATCCATAAGATCTAATGATGTTACCAAGCAGGGTCATATAGACAGTGAAAAGGTTTGGGCTTGGAGATGAGCCCTAAGGAGTCCTGCAAACTAGCGAAGAGACGCCAGGCTGGCAACCGAGGGAGCAGGACGGTTCTGGATCTCCAGGTGAAAAAGTATTACATCAAGGCTCAAATAACAATATCCCCTCTCCCCTCCACTCTACCCCGGATCCCTACTGGAATAAGAGTCTACACCAAAACCTCATACATGTAGCCCTATTGCCAGGGCCATAGCGGAGGAGCGCATTTGAGGGCAGAGGCCGGCGCATATTAATATTTGGCCCCCCAAATGATCTAGGCAGCTGGCACAGCATTTATCGAGAACTCAGTTTAACATGCTGGAGTTTAGAAGATGCAAGAGCAATAACGATGTATCTTTCATCTTGTAACATTTGCTGCTTGTTCAAAGGTTTAAATGTCCGGTTTTGTCTTCTGCCAAATTTCAGCTTATTCATTAAAATGTGGAGATGTTCTTTATTTTTCTTTCTCTGACAATGAAGTGCAAGGATTTTGTAAAGTGAACAAAGTGACAATCTTGCGGAGGTACAGGCAGCATCATTGGAATTATGTAGCAGAGGAGGCCAAAATTATGTAGCAAGGTTGACTAAATTAAGTAGCAAGAAAACACAAATTATGCGGCTTAATGCAGCACATTTTGTGATAGCATTATTTCCTTACATTGTCATTTTTACACGTTTGCACTGTCTGGGCAAAGGTTTCACTTCATTACCACCAGCTCCACATACAAATGCAGCTATAACTAACTGAAAAGTGACCAGTAACCTTTGCGAAGGACCTTCCACTGCACAGCAGTACGTGTTGCAGCATCTTTTGTAATTTGTGATCTGTTTGAGGTAGAAACAAGATTTTAAAAATGAAAATCTACAGATTATATGTCAAATGCAACAAAATAATAATTATGTTGAAAATGCCACAGAATGGGATCATTTGAGTGGCCCTCCATACAGAGAGTGAGAAAAGAAATACTGTAGAATGTCAATTTGGTTCTATTACACAAAATATATAAATACCTGTAAATGAACTGTACAAATATTTCAACATATATCAGGAGTTATGGAAGCATAAATGAAGCACATTTTGTTTTTTGATTCTGAAGTGTGATGGAAACAAAGATTTTCATAGGATCAAAACAAATCTTTGTGATCCGCAAATGATAAATATTGTATTGTATTGCATTAGTATAGCAATTACGACACAGTGGCAGTGCCTCTTACAGACTTCTTATGGTAAAGTTGAATGATGATAATAGGTGAAAGTCTGGAGAGCAGTGTCCTGGTTTGTTTGTATAGCTTGAGTTTAGCTTGTAGGTATAGTGAACCTTTTCCTTTGAGGTTCTGCGGACAATGCAAAGTGTCTTGATTATTGCTCTTGTATCTATAGGTAGCTATGGAGTGACTGCAAGCCTGGAGTCATGTGTTCTCTTGGGTGAATGCAGTGAAGAAGTTTGAAGCAGCATTTTGGATGAGTTTTATTTGGTGTATGATTAATGCGGGTGTGCCAAGGTATAGACTGCTGGCATAATCCAGCTTGTAGTTTATGAGTGCGAGGATGGATTGCAGGCTGTTTCTGTTGGTGTCCAGAGTACGAAAGGGTGCAACATAATGTTTTAATTGTGTAGAAGGCACTCTTATTGGTGTTGTTAACATGTGGAATCAAACATAAGTCTGAATTCATGGTTACCTCAACATTTCTGACTTCTTTTAATATTGCTGTAGGGGCCTCATGTTCCTTAGGCCAGATGGCATTAGGCTCATATTTTTGTTATTGTCCGCTAGTTATAATCTCTGTCTTTGCGGTATTTAACTTTATATAGGTAATCGTCATCCATGTGTTAATGGCCCAAATGCAGTCATCCAGTTTTAAATTGTAGAGGTCTTCCAGGACAATTTTAATGATTTGGGTTTCATTTGCATAATTGTAACAGGTGAAGTTGAATGATTTAATCAGGTTTGGTGAGGGGCTGAGGTAGAGTTTGAAGAATAGAGTGGATATGATGAAAACCTGAGGGACGGTAATCTGTTGTGAGTGAGGAGCTGATGTGAAAGGTGGCACTAGTACAAAGTCACACCTGAGAGGCCAAGAATTCAATGGGCATTAGCCGAACTCTATGTTACCTTTCACAAATGGTATCTAAAATATGAATTTGTTGTGTGAAAAGATTGCACACCAGTACAGGACATTTAGCTGGCAACTTTCATGCTCTTTCCTTTGCCAGATACATAAGAGGTGTCACTATCTAAACCTGCCAGTCTTTCAGAAGCAATGCCTAATCAGGTAATCTTCAGATTCCAATATGGCATTGTGGTCTGATTACTTTATTCTGCTGGGTCAGAGTCATCACAAGTCAGGTATGACTTACATCTAACTGACATTGCTCAAGCCTATAGCCTTTCTAGGGGCACTGACCTGTTGTGAAAAATGCCCTGGTGAAATAATGCATCTTCTCTAGAAATCTTTATTCGGTGTGCAGGAGCCTGATAGTTAGCTTATAGAGCCTGCTACAGAGGGCAGCAAAAACCCTAACTAGCAGTAGTGTGAGTCTGAAATGACTCAATATAGCCTGCCATGCTACAAAGTACTGTCATGACAGACTATCTGTCAAAAATGGTTTAAGATGGTGGGAACCGCAATCAGGGCATCTGAGGCTCAAAGCATTTAAATAACGTCTCTCTATAACCCTACAGAATATCGATTAACATTTTCCTGATTTTTATACATTGTAATTTAAGATATGCGTAGTATGAATTTGCTTTCTAAAATGTATTAACTCCTTTGAAATTCTGCTTTATCTTAAACTAATTTATCGTCATAGCAAATAAATTGCTGGTATGGGGTCCTATGTAATAACTGTTGTAAATGCATAATACTTGGTGATCATTTGAAATAATGTTTTTGTTGGGAAAAGTGTCGGAATGCTGGGTGGTAGGAATTTAATGGATCACAGATTCAGGAATTTTCCTTAACAGAAATATGAGGAGAATCTCTGATTTAGCCAAAGTTTGGTGTTTGCAGGGCATTCTGGGTAAGAAGAGATATTGGGATCCATGCAAGTCCCACCACCCAAGACTACTCTAAGTGCCTTGTTTTCAGAAATGTCAAGGCGTGGCAGGATTCCTTTGGTGTCAACTGAGCCCTAGTATATATACCACAGCTACCTACATAGCCAGAAGGATCAATTTGTAAGGTAAAATATGTATATTTCCTTGTGTCTTAGGAGGCTTAGGAAGCCTTTTCTGTCACGAGCAATAGCCCCGTTAAACAAGTGCGGTACTATTATTATCTAGAGAAGTCTAGAAACGCTGTGGGGCAGGAAATTTGTGGATCTCCTCAGATTCCATAAGTGGCTCACTTCCCCTTTTGTTTTGTTAAGTAATGTTGGCTAGCACAGCGAGCTGCTGCAATACAGCAAAACAAATACAAAATTGAACTCCTGACTCATGGGAAGCATTTCCCTCATGTCCCGACTTTGAATTTGGAAAACAATATGTTACTGGTGTTACTTTTCCAGTATGGGGACAACCTGTTTAAATCAATCGCACAGTGAAGGTAGTGTGGTGGACGTTAATGGATCATGGTCTGCCCTAAAGCAGTTAAAACCCATCAAATCCATGCAGACTGATGTTCGGTCCAACAAGAATTGACAACAAGCTGCAGGGATAGGATGGCCACATTCCACTAACTTCTTTGTTCTGTGATCGTAGGGGACTTCTCCGGTTCCAGGGGGCCCCAGGATGGTAGGATTCTGGTACTGGGGAACATCCAAAAGCACAGTGGTCAAAGAAAGGTGACTGGTGCTGCTAATGGCCAAGACCAGTCAAGAGAAAGTTTCAGTTGCCATTCACATGGTCTATGGAGACAAGGGCTAAAGAGAGAATAAAACATATTTAGAATTAAAGAGAAGATAGAAGAAAATATAGAAAGAAGAGTGTTAGACCTGTCAGCCCTTTGGGTGGTCCCTCCTAAGTTTTTTATCCTCTTTTTGCCTTCTGGTTTTTTTTGTGTATCCACTACATATTTTTGGTGTTGACTCTAGGTCTCTGGACGCCCATGATTACTAATTAACCATGTGGCGCAAGGGTTCCTCTAAAAATGGAGGGAGAGTAGGAAACACAAAATGGTGGCCTGTCCAAATCACCTCATAGCCTGGGGCCATAGGGTTGCATTGAGGGGTTCCAGAACCTTCTGGTCCACTTTGGACTCTCTTGGCCCAGGCTATAAAAGGCGGAATGTTGGGTGGCCATTTTGTCATTTATGAGAGGAGTGAGGTCAGTCAGGAGCTGAGGCTTTGGCTAGGAGAGGCTGGTGCATTGAGGGGGTATTGACTGTCTTCGGGCCTTCTACCCCTTTTCTATTGACGTCCCCTCCAGTCTGATGACCTGGCCCTGCCTTTATCCTTGACCCCGAGGAGAAGCCCCATCTTGGTACCCCCCTTCAGTGAAGAGAACCCTGGTTCAGACTGGTGAGCGAAGTCCGAGGGTGGGGGCATCCACCATAAACCAAAGGACCCAAGTCCATTGACCTTTTCCACTTCACCTTGGTGGTTGTCCTAAAACCACGTAGGGACTGCCCTCTTAAACTATTTCCCCCCAAGCCTGCTGCAGAGCTGATTTCTCGGGAGGTTTGTAATTCAAAAGAAACGGACCTTGAGCTGCATGGTACTTGTTGCGCTTTTCTTTGCCCACCGCTTCTGACCTGAAATTTGCTGCGGAGAGAGCGTGTGCAGCCTGAGTTATCCCGCGCTCTCTGAGGCAACCAGCATCGGCGTGAGGAGGAAGAGCCGCGTCTTCTGGTGTTGCCCAGCAACGGAGGCCCAGTGAAGCCCCGCCCGGCGTGTTGGCGGTAGGGAGGCGCCGGAGTGAGGGGCGGGCTGAAAGGAGGCCGGGCCAGTCCGGAGCTCTTCCCCGTGTGGAAGGCTATCGATGCGAGGGTCTTGGGAGTAGGTGGAATACCAGAATCGACCCCTCCCCCTTTATTTTCTTAATGCGCCTTCTTCCGGCAGGACTGCAGAGTGAGAGCAGTGACCGGAGCGCTTCAAAGAGCAGAAAGGTACGATCGAGGAAACTTCAAGAGCTGGTTTAATCATCGGACTTGTGACACAGTAAGCCGGGACCTCTCAGGTGGAGGGTGGAGATTCCCTTATTGAGATCTTTGCTGGGAGGTATCCTGGGACTGAATAGCTTCGAAGGGGGAGAGCTAGTTGAATAAAGAGAGTCCAGCCCATTTCTGGTACGTTCTCCATACCAACACGAGTACATATTTGGTAAAATCAATTACAAGACGTACTGATTTTCCACCGCCATCTGACACAAAGTTAAGCTGATCTAAAAGGGACTGAGTACTGCCTAAAGGGGGATTGAATATTTCTAATGTAAAGCCGGCTTACTCCCAAGAGTGAACCTGACTTCCCAAAATGTTAACACATTCAATGCTTCTATGATGATTTGCTTGATTCATCTTTGACCTCCCAGGCAAATGATTGTTGATGCTGCTTAGAAGTGTAAATATTGCAGAGATGCTTCTAGGACATGTGTTTCATTCGCTGTATTTCCAAATTATCTGTATTGGTAATGCAACTCTTTTACCTTTTTGCGCAGGATTATTGTGGATAAGTAAAGTCTGCTAATGAGATTAGTTCTTTACAAAAGTATGCAAACTGACAGTTATGTTTAAAGTGCAGAGTTGACAAATTGTGTGGTAACTGAAAGGAAAAAAAAAGATTACAAGGAAAGATAAAACTTTTATACCTTTTTACTAAAAACGGTGTGGTGTCATTTCTTTTTAAGTGGAGGTACGCTGGGGTGCTGAGTGGAGTGTGACGCAAGTACAGCACAAAAGCCTTGGAGTTAGGTCTTTCCCTCTTGTGCCAAGCTACCCTAGTCGGACTGGTGACCCCGGGTCCAACAAAGAGCTTCTAGAAAAGAAGAGAAGACTGAGAGAGAAAATAGAGAGGAATAGAAAAAGCTAGAGAGAGAGCAATAGAGACAGGAGTGGGAGATAGATGCAGCAGGAAACAAAAAGGGGTAGTGGGGAAAAGATTGAGATGCCCTGGGCACAGAAATTTGGAAAGGAGTACAGAATAAAGAAAGTAAGAGAGCCTAAAGCAGCAGACTGAGGGGTAACTATATGTGGACAAAAGGTGATTGGAAATTTTAAGTGTGATTTATAGCTTATCATGTTTTGGCCAATGCTCAATTTTGATTTTATTTTCTAGAAGGAATCTTAATGTAAGATCCAAAAAGAACCTTGCATAGTGGACTTTAAAGTTATAATAGGGTCTTAACAGGGTCTAACCATTGTTACGTGATCTACATTGTGTGTTGCAAATTGCTTTAATAAAAGTACCCCATTGTTAGTTGTTACTTGTTGCGCCTGATGTGAAGTGTGGATGCCTTCTCATCAATTTGGTGCTCATATTTCTGGTGGGGTGAGCCCTTTCAAACACTCACACAGCTGCCAGTTGAGGTTGTTGACTTTCAAGACTGTATCTTTGGTGGCCATCATTTCAGTGCCACATGTCTGCTCATCCTTTTCCTGTTTCCACCTTGACAAAATGATCATAAATACTAAACCTCTCCTGTCCAAGGTGATCAGCCCATTTCATGTGGGGAAGTGATTTACGCTTCCATATTTTTTCCTCCGTCCCAGCTCACCTAGGAGGAGGTTAGGTTACACCAGTGAAACCCATATAGGGCAATGAACTGTTACATCGGCCGGACAAACAGATTTTCGATTGGACAATCAGCTCATTGTTGGATGTGTGGGCAGCAGAAGGGCAAGAAGATCCAAAGGAGGACTCTGACACACAATAAATTGTGCTGTACATGAATAGTTGCTATGGGCTTGCTAAAAAGCAACCACAAGGGGGAATCCTTGCTTATTCGACTAGAGCGAAAGCATCAATCTCTATTCTGTCCAGGGAAGCTCCTTTGGTAGAGATTCGTCACATGGCGTTATTTTTATGAAGCACTGCTTGGATTTGGGAGTAAGAAGTGATGTTCATTTCATTCATTCTGTGCTGCAAAATTTGCTAGTCTGGTAAATTATTCAATCCCACCTTCTGGGAGAGGGTACTGCTGTGGTATCTGTGAAAAAAGGTGATGAAGCTACAGGTAGAAGTAACATGCATATCACAGAACTATGTATGGCGAGCTCAGTGGGTTACTTTTTGTGTCACGGAGATCTTTTTGTTATTTGCAGTTCTTAAATTATAATCCTAATTTGGCACAGTGACCTATCAATTGTCAGCAAAGGGCTGCCTGCAAACTGCATGGTATACATTAGTCTGTTCGGTTTCTTCCCTAGCTACAATTAGTCCAATGTTGCTGAAACTAGTTCTTTTGGGTAGAAATACCTCCTAATTAGTAAAGCCAACCCCAACCACAGTGATACTTTTAATTCCTGAGTTTGTGCTTCTCCAGCCCAAATACTCCTAAAATATACTGCCTACTAGTATGGATGACAAGTGATTCATGCACCTAGTAATCCTTATTGTCTTTTGTAACATTTCCTATAGACTGATTAGCACATGTATGATTTACTGTCTTATTAGTCTTTGTATATTGGTTGTGTGATGTAAAGTGCTCTGGCACCCTGCAATGGTATGAGTAGCACTATGAAACAAATTAAATGCATGTGAGAGGGAGGCTATGGAGATATGAGGGGCACTGTTGAAGGGTGGCAGTGAGTCAAATGCTTTCTCAGCATCTGAGACAAGATCACCAGGGAGGACCCTCTGAGGTTGACCTTTTCCAGTAAATGGAGTGCCTGCCTAATAATAATTAAATAGGGATGCCTAATGTAGTCCTAATATTGATTTAAAGTGTTTGTAATATTGATTCATCAGACCATCTGGCCTGAGGATTTATCCGAGTGCAAGTCTAGAATCGCTTTGGAGACCTCCTCTGCCTTAATTAGTTCTTCCAATTTGTCTCACTTGACTGCAGTTAGATGAAGAAGATGGGCCGCAGAAATAAAGGCTTTCGCTTCCTTTTGCTGAAGGGGGACTTCAATGTATGCATTAGTGTAGTAATCATTGAAAGTCCCTGCTTTGTGTCTATTGTTGCTGAGAGTATGGTCCCGCTACTGAGTAGAGAAGGAATTCTCCAAGAAACTGCTTGTGCTTTTTAGTCTCCTCGCCAGACATAAGATTCACTTATTAGCCCTCTCATAAAATCTTTGCTTTAAGCACAACAGTGTCTACTCAGGCTTTTCTGTTGATAGAAGATCAATCGTCCCCTTCAGAAAGGTGAGCTCTCGCAGGAGAACCTCCTATGAGCATGGCGTTGTTTTGCTCTTATACACTGCCCTGTAAATGCTGCTTTAAAAGCATCCTATATTAGGTTTGAGGTTATCTCTCCTGTATCATTTTATACAAAATAGTGTCCAATTGTATGCCTCAGCTTCTGCTCCATAACTCAGTCCTCTAGTAGAGATTTGGCAAATCTTCAAACCAGGCGCCTATTTTTTTTCACTTGCTGCTTCCTCTCCCATACTATCAGGCATGATCCAATACTGCTACTTTACTATTCAGATGGAGGATGCAATTTCTAATTGTCCTCTGTGACCCATAGCAGATTAGTCCTGGAGTAGGATTTTTGCTTCTCCGTAAATCTGTAAGATCAAAGTCTCTTATTCCCTGTAACACTTGCTTCGAAATTGTTGCCTTTAAATACATGGATGTCATTAAGGGGTCACAGCAGAACCAACCCTGGCCTCAGAGATGGCAACATCAGGACCAAGCGCCAGGTACAACGGGTTTGCGGCGACAATCAGACTCATTTTAGACCACCGGCAGTCTTGGTATAGCAGCACTGGGGTTTGTAGTAGTGGATTTTGCAGGGCTTCTCTCTGACTCATTGGCATGTGCTGTTCTCGCTGCAAAGTTTAGGTCATCAATCACTGTTTACTATTTTTTTTCCTCTTGGTTGAGTTGGGCTTTGTTAATTGTAACGATTAAAGAAGCAGGGCGCCATCTGTGCAGCAAGGCATTTGAACCGTCTGGGCACTGTTTGCTTTCCAGTCCAGGGCCAGGCTGCCACACCATGAACAAACGTCCATCAAAGTGCTCGACTGCAGGAGATGCTCTGGTGGAAGTTTAGGTTTATGCCAAGCTCCCTAAACATCCAGATTTCAGCTGCATGGTAGGCCAGGATGAGAAGGGTCAAGTCGCACGAGAAGAGAGGAGGAAAGGGCTGGCTGAGATCGGCGAATTGGCTCAGCGCCTATATGATGTACTGGAGCCAGTAAATGTATTAAAATTAGTACATAGTTCCATTTCATTTATTTAAAATAGGGGAAATAGAGGAGTCAATGGCTTTATGTGCTTAATCTACTGTAGAAGCCTGGGAAATACAGCGTTGGGAAAACAAAGCTGCATTTCCCAGCACATATGCAGCAAGGGCCAAGGCCAGACAGCCTGCAGGCGTTTACAGCTCCCAGCTGGATGACGAGAAGGAACGGATACAAGTTGAAATTCTGTGCTCTTGTTTTTCATATTGCTCAAAACACGATCTGCATATCCAGAAGCCTCAGAACGTCCACAGCTGCATGTCCCACGCGAGCCCTACATATTGTAACCAATCGCTGTTCACTGGTGCCTTGAAGGGCCCTGCCAGTGTAAGCTCAGATGTTAAACATGAAAACGAATGGGTGACACAAAAGATGTCCTGAAAAGCGTAGCCCAGAGGAAAGTGAAGACCATATGAGAAGCACCAGGGCACAAGCATCGGGTTGAACCCAAAATCTTTACAGCATCCCAAGTTCATTTTGTTCATATTAAATTATTAGTTCTGCTGCCATTGTTCCACAAAATGCAGTTTGCTTAAAGAGGTCCTCTTTTAATCATGCCAGCGCTTTACTTGATGTCAGACATTGTTGGGTTGTATGTTTGTTCTGGCATAGTGTGCCTCCGCGAGCAGGAGGCTTGTAGATTCACAACCAATCAAGCGGCGAGAGTGACTGAACAGTAACACTATAGACAACACCCCGCTTGCATTACTCTGAATCTTTTATGGTCTCACTTCTGATAATGCTTTGCTTCTGCAAAATGGAGGTGCAGGGTTAAAAGTGTCTTTTCACAATGTTTAACTCTGCATTTCATTTGACGTCCTCTACCCAAGTAGAGTTTCATAGTGAGTACCCCCCTGCATCTGCTCCGACTTTATCTAGGGTTGCCCCCCATTTCGGAGACTATTGCTTTAAGACCTATTCTCTTTTGGAGGAGAGTTTGGTCAACCCCAGAGCTCACCCCATAATGACCTCTACCTCTATGGAAATACCCTCTAACAACCTCCCTGGCAATTTAAAAGAAGAAACGTGTGGATTGCTACAGGGCTTTCAGACTTTCCTCTTTTATGAAGGGTTCAGCAGAGGGTATTTTAACTAGACATTCCATACAGATTAAAGACATTTTTAGATACGAGATTTTCCTGGACGAGATCCAGCCAGCACTAGCCAGGAAGTTGTATTTGGATCTCAAGCATGGCTCGCCCCCCCCCTGCGCACATTTACTGGTGCCTGGTCGAGGGGAATTGGAATTGTCCCCCTGTGGTACAGCAAAAGAAAATGAAGCACACGTGCTCTTCTTTTGTCCGGCATATAAAAGAGTAAGACAAAAGTGAATAGTACAGATTTGCAGGAATCTAGGAATCTCTAACCACCTAAAGGCCCTTAGAATACCAAAATACGTTCTCCACCACGCAATAGTATTCGCAGTATTATAGATATCTCTTTTACATATGGTGTGTTAGGAAAAGGTTCCTAGTATAAGGGATGGACATCTTACATTCATCAGATTATTGAACTTCTTTGATCATAAAGAACAGGCCTAAGCTGATGTGGCACTTGATTTTGCTAGTATGTGCAGGGGGGTCAAGAAAGTAACTGATCCTATTTTAAGATCTTCTTTTTTAACTAATTAGTTTTTTTGTTCCATTTGGACCATAATATGTACATATTAGACTTATCTGCTTTTAATGTTTTGATGAATTTTATGGCTTTTAAAACAGAAACTGAGACTAAAGGTATGAAGAAATGTAAATTATACACACATGTTGGGTGACATAGTGGACCCTTTGAGAGCACTTTTATCAGGTTTCTCTCATTGAGGTTTTCGTCTCCTGGTCTTGGTCTTAATCGGAGAGGGGGGGCAGTATTTATCAATTATTGCTCTATGACTGGATTTTATTTCTTTCTTTCTGTGCATTGGTATTTGGATGCGATCTGTCTTTAGGATCTTTTCATGCACGTATAATGTTTTTCTGCACTGTGCACCTTTGTGGTCCATTGAACTGAAATAAAGTTAATATGATTAGGAGGATGACGATTCAGTAAACGGCTTTCCCATTATGTCTACCCTCATTTTAAGCGTCTGCGTTATTTTTAATAATTTCCTCTGAAGTGATAAATCCCAGCCAAATAACACAGCAGAACCCTTCTGAGCAGTTGGTTAAGTGAAATTAACAAAAGGTTGCAGGGCTGGATGTTTAAGTCGATAAAACAACTCACTTTAATCAGAGTCCAGGATTTGTCGTTCTGTCCAATTGTTTCCATTTTTTGTAGATCTGATGCTTTTGGCTGTAGTGTGATTATATACGTTTAAATATATATTGCTCATTTCAACTGAATGGCCTATAATAACAAACTTCCCAATGTATCAAGTCTCCAATGAGGATGAAGCCAGGCATTAATGGTGCATGATCCCAAGGAAATTATTCAAGGATAGGCAAGGTTTGCAAATAAGGTGAAGACAATAAACTCGGCAAGGCAGATGTAACCCACTAACTAAAGGAGAGTTAGGAGATGTTGTAATAAAAACGCCAGTTCCTGGTGGGCACAAACCTGTGACATTCCTTTATTTGCTTGATAAAAGCATATTTATTGTTTTGGTTTTATTATTTATTTATTTATTTGTGCGATTTTATATAGCGCGACCTTTACCCGAAAGTGTCAGAGCGCTTTACATAAGAACCAGTTGAAAACATAAGGACTCTGTATCCTTTATGTAGCGCATGTAATCCTAACAGAAAAAATTGCAAATGTACAAGAGGTAAAGTCACACAAGGAGGAGATACAAATGGATATACTCTAGGAGTCACATAGGAATGGTAGATAGTACAAAGGTCTGCTGCATATACTAGTGATTAGAGTTATCTCTATCTACATAGGGAAGGGATACACATGGATATACTCTAAGAGTCACATAGGAATGGTAGAGAGCACAGCGGACTACTGCATATTCTAGTGATTAGAGTTATCTCTATATACATAGGGAGGGGATATGACTGGATATACTCGAGAGTCACATAGAAATGGTAGATATTACAAAGGTCTACTACATATACTAGTGATTAGAGTTATCTCTATATACATAGGGAAGGGATTCACATGGATATACTCTAACAGTCACATAGGAGACTAGTCGTTAGAGTTATCTCTATATACATAGGGAAGGGATATGACTGGATATACTCTAAGGGTCACATAGGAATGGTAGAGAGTCTAAAGGTCTACTGCATATACTAGTGATTAGAATTATCTCTATATACATAGGGAAGGGATATGACTGGATATACTCTAAGAGTCACATAGGAATGGTAGATACTGCATATACTAGTGATTAGAGTTATTTCTATGTTCAGAATGGATTAGAGTTATTTCAATATGCAAAAAAGTAGAGTTCCATAAGTGTGGATGCAGTCACAGCACAAAGGGAGGGTGGGAGGGATGCAAGGGTATGGAGAGAAGGCAAAGCAGAAAAGTGAAGAAACATTTGAGGATCATCAACGGGGAAAAGGGTTAAAGGACGAGGGAATGGATGCAGGGTCAGAGTCCAGAGAAAACTGTCCGAAATCAGCAGCAAAATGTCGGCCAGGACAGAACAAAAAGTAAAGAAGTCCAGGAGAGAAGGTAGGAGCCCAGGTGGGAGATGAAGCTGGAGGCCAGCCGCAGGCGCGTCACCATCTTGGAGAGCTTGAGGTCAGCCGGCTCGGTGGGGGTGAGGGTGCGCAAGGTGGTGAAGGCCGTGTTGACGCTGTTGGTGCGGTCACGCGTTGGCCGTGAGGCGCTGGCACGGCAGCCGGTGGGTTGTGTGTGGTTCAACCGCCCTGGAAGATGTGTGGGAATCGGCGGCGGGCCGGCAGGGGGGCAAGCAGTGCGGACTCCGGGAGCAATGCAGCCTTGCACGGCACATTCACAACACTGGTGCCATGTGGGGGGAGGGGTGAGTGATCCGGAGATCCGGCCCGTGTTGCAGGACCGCAGGGCATTCCGGTAATGGCAGTGGCCCCAAACCGGCAGCAGGTCAGGAGGCAGGCCAGAAAATCCGAGAGAGGGCCGCATGATTAACAGGAGGCCGGAGAGAAGTTGGGGCGAGCGAGTGGAAGCGGCGATCGCCATCTGAAGGTCGCCGCCGGCCGCCATCTTGGAGTCAGGCAGGCGCTGGGAGGATTCCCTCGGTGGGGGTCGCCGCCAAAGTGAAGCTAGATAATATTATGTCCCGTCAGCTGCTGCGAAAATCTGCGAAAGTCTTGGCAGGCCGGGGGAGCGCAGGTCGCAATCCTACCTCCCAGCGGCGCCCGCAGTCGGTGGAGTCCACGGCGAGGAGCCGCCCGCCGTTTTGAGCGCCACCGCCCTCTCTTCGCCTCAGGGAGATCTAACTTGTCCGCCAACTCAGGAGCGATCACTGTTGCTCCGCAAATGCCCCACTCGCTCCGCTTCAGGTGGGGAAAATGAGCGATCAAAAAGAAGGGCTGTAGCAGCCTAGAGCCGGGTTAGAGTAGCTCGTGGACCGGGAGCCGAGACGATGCACGTCCGCTCGGCTCCCGGCTATAGTAAACTATAGGGCCTGATTAGTGACAAATACCGCCAACCATGATGGGTGTCAGTTTAATATTGCTGGGCATTCTCCCTACATAGTGATCTGTCACTAAGTGTGTTTTAACACCATTTTGGATCATTCAATTCGATAAGATATATATATGTTTTAAATTTATTTTAAAGGTTTTATATAGCGCTGGCTAGACCCGAAGGTATCAGAGCGCTTTACATGAGTATCAGACCATAGTTGCACATTACATTGCTACAAAGATTACACAGTTATTAGAGCATGGCAACATAGTTACATGTAAGGTCAAGACAAACAAAAAGGACATATACATAATGGAATAAGCAGGCAAGGGGAGAGATTCAGGGGAGAGGGGTAGGAGACAGAGAATGAAGGAGGGAAAGTGGAGGGGACGGTGAGAGACACAGCATGGAAAGAGGAGGGGGAGGGTGAAGGGGACACAAACAGGTAGACGAGTCAAAGCTGCATCCAAAGTCCAGTAAGCTGTGATCCCAGGGGAAGTGGTATCATTTCCCCATCTCTGTTGCGAGAGGCTCCCTATACGCAGTGGACTCTCTCAGAGGGGTCTCTGAGACTCCAAGGCCTACATACTGGATCCTTCACCCAAAAAGGGGAGAGGAAGTGCTTTGGCAAGGGGTGCCATACCATACCTTAACTCTGAGTAGCTCCCTTAGTGCTTTGGACTCTCTCAGCGGGTTAGCTGATACTCCAGAGTATAAATATTGGATCTTTCCCCAACAAGGGTAGAAGGAGTGCTTAGTCAAAGGGCACAAAAGGACAGGGAGCTAGGAGGTGTAGCAGGCAAGGGGAGAGATTCAGGGGAGAGGGGATAGGAGCAAAGGAAGTAGACAAAGAAAGAAAGTGTACTAAATGGAAACAAACAGCATCAGTATGGGGGACAGACTATTTTCTCTCTGTGGCCATGAGTTTGCCCCAACTCTAAGGTAAAAGCCTAGCACAGGTCATTCCAGAAGTAGTCGTGCCAGAGTAGGGGTTGAGGTGGCAAGCGGGGGAGGTGGTGGGGACAGCCG
This sequence comes from Lissotriton vulgaris, assembly GCF_964263255.1. NCBI lineage: Eukaryota > Metazoa > Chordata > Amphibia > Caudata > Salamandridae > Lissotriton > Lissotriton vulgaris. Next base: position 157,012,821 of record NC_141699.1, on the reverse strand, counting down.
GCGAGCAGAGAGGCAAATAGCAAATAACCCAGGCAGACCAAGGGTCAGGTGATCAAGGGTTCAGCAAAACTAATAAAGCAGAGTAGACAAACTTTGAGGCAGCCAGCAGGGGGTAGCATGAGATGGGAAGTAATCTAGGTGCATTACACATACTATAAACATTACATTTCTCAGCACCAATAAAAATGACATATTCCCTTGGGCCAACTGGCCATCTCTAAGGGGCTCAAATGCCCTCTGTCCAAAGTCAGGGCGCGCTGCCTAATGCAGCGACAGTCAAGGGTGCGCACTTGGCGCAAAACTAAACGCTGCAGCTGCCCACTACTTGCTCGGCAGCCGGGAGTCTTAACTGAAGGGCCTAATAGTAGCAGCTGGCACTAAGTGCTGCACTGCTGTGCAGGCAGAGATGGGGCAAAGGAGTGTGTCTCACTCCTGAATTCAACAACTTGACCCCTAATATGAAAAAACCTAAATAGTGCAGCTGCCCACTACTTGCTGGGCAGATGGGAAGTAGAGAAAATGCGGCATGGGCTTCCAGTGGCCCTCAGGACAAAATGTGCAAAACGTTGGAGCCATCTGGCTCTGAAAACAAGCAAGGGCCTTGGAGCACTCTGGCTCCTGAACTGATTATGCACCAACTAGGGAAAGAACTGGCCCCAAGCACTGTGGAGCGCACTGGCACTTTAAACAAATGTGCCCATGGTGGAGCCATTTAGGCTCTAGGAATAATGATGCCAAATGTGGGAGCCACGGGGCTCTAGACATGATGGGTGCTATTCAAAAACAGTGGTCTCAGACAATCAGACAAAGCGGCTTTGTTTACACGTAGTCCGTCCTCTCTTTCTTTGACGGACGCCGGGCTCATTCGGAAGTAGACGCCGAACGGAGACGGGTTACTGCTGACAAGACTGGAAACTCAACCTATATTTCGGAATTAACCACCGAACGATGCTGGGGATCGGTCGATACTACTGGTAACTTTACCGACAATTTGTACCTCCACCACTGCCTTCCTAAATTCTACTACTGGCAGTTTCAAGAAGCCATAATGGGACCTGATTAAATTGTCTGAGGAAGCAGAGACTAATTGCCTGCAGTAATCCATAAAACTTACAACTTAGAACCACCTTGTCAATAAGGAATTAATTCCCTATCTCCGGGTGTGAGATTGAACGCATCACCCCCCCCTGCCACCTATATTGATTAGGGCCTTGCTACTCTTCTGGCTGCCCACACTATTAGTCCTGATGAAGACTCGCTGGCCATGGTTTAACTTTCCATAAGGCCTCAAAGACGAGTCGAAACGTCGACGCCATTTGAACCTTTATCCTGGATGTTGTCATTAACTCTTTTTGTGTGCAAGATAATTGTGGAAGCAGGGTCTCCATAAGGAATTGTTTTGAAAATATTTTACGGCAGGCTTTTTGAAAAAACAGTTTTTTGATATAAATTAACTGTTCATGTTTCTTATTTAAAGCACTTTTTCACTCTATGTTCTTTTATATCTTCCTATTCTAACACGCTATATTCAATTTCGTGCACATATCCTAGTTTGGGCAACCGAACCTCTCTCTCTGTGTATTGAGATAGCTACAATTGCAATGAATTAAATTTGCCCTGAATTATTGCTGTTGCTTCGCTTGATTTCGATTTTGATTGTATTCATACTATCATTGAATGTACTTGGGCTGAGTAATTGTACATGCCCCATGACTAAGTGAATAATCCCTGAAGCAGAAATAATTGTCTGAGACCACTGTTTTTGAATAGCATTTATTACCCGGGTCTCCTTGACTTTCTGGGTCACCCCATTGTCTTAATGGCTAGACATGATGTGGGCAAATGTGGGAAAGAACACAGGCCCCTCTGGCCCTTTTTACAGTCATCGCCTCTTTAAGGTAAATCTGCCCCAAACCCCTCATGGGGACTTTTAAACGAATAATGGCCAAACACATGGAAGCCACACGGGGCTTTAACCAAAATATGGCCCCAGATCGGTGGAGCATCCGCTCAACGCTATGGAGTGCTAGGCCTTGCTGGCATGAAAGCATTCCCGGGATTCAACAAAGGTACAGGGGTGTAGGAAAGTAACAATTGTTTTGCATGATGTACAACCAACTGTTTACCTCATCTGCTTTCACACATTTTATTGACTTTTGAAACATTAAAAGGAGACATGAGGCAACATTTGCTCAGTATATTGGGCTATCCGTGACATCAAGACAGTTAAAAAAAAAAGAAATTTCACACAGTCCTCCCACCGTAAGACAAATGGCAAAGAATACAAATCAGATTGGGGTAGGGGAGGCTTAAACTCCTAACTACAATGACCAAATTCATGAGCAACAGGCTTTAGTAAGATCTTGCTGGGCCTATGACCCATTTTTAGAACTGTGCACTTTACCCCTTGCTAGCCAGTAAAGTGCCTGTGCTCCCATTTTTAAACACAGGGGTATGGTCTATACTCCCAATTGTTATATGTAACCTTCCCGTAAGTCCCAACAGGATAGGATAAAAGTCTGACCAGGGCCTGAAAGTTGAATGCCATTAGTGGATGGCAACACTTATTGCCCTGACCAGTCCATGCCCTCATGAAAATTCTAGTCATGCCTCCTGCATTGCGAGGCGGCTGTGGACATTTTTGCAAAATTGATTTTGGTTTGCATTCTGGCTACTATCTGTTTTGGCTGGCACCACAAAACATACCTGGGTTCATGGGGCTCGAATGCAGAGCACATACTTCACATGTATTCAGTGGTTTGTGGAGGTGGTGGGCATCGGGGCTCATTTGCTACCATCTGTCAACCACCAGAAGCAGAGTGGCTGCAGAGAAAAATGTATGGGTTTACAACTCTCTCATTGGTTACCATAGTTGATTGCCTGCTTCCTATTGGGTGGCTTGCACACTCTTGCATTTGTCCCTCCCATGGAGCATTGCCTCTCCAAGGAAGAGGATGGCGGACTTGGTCTTGTCCCACTGCTCATTCAGCGAGGTGGTTTCGTCCCCCCCTTTTCTTCGCATGCACTCATGAAACGCTGTTTTCCTGGTCTTGTGCAGTTTCTGCCCCGCACTCACTGGTTTCCACACCATTCCAGGTTGTTGGAGAAAACATCAATAGGGAAATTGCTATGGAGATACGTGTAACAGGGGTGGGGGGGTGGGGGGTTTATATTTTGTCTGTGTTCCAAGTGTTGCAGGAAAGCACAGATGTAAAGAGGCTTATTGTTGGGGTGCCGGGGCAAAGCTGGCTACTGCCATCACTCAGAAGGGATACACAAAATGACTTCTCCTGGAGACCCATAAATAGGCTCTCAGTAGAGACAAAGAATTATTAAGCAATTAGTGAGGTTACAGTATGCTAACAATTAGAACAGCCGGAATTAAAGGAGTAAATGACCTTACACAGCTGAAACAATCAACCGCCTGTCACAAAGGCCCTCGTCATAGGGAGAGTGCTATTGGAACAGTTCAGCTATCTTGCGTGGTTAACAGGGCTCAAGTCCTAAAAAAAGAAGTGGGGGGGACTCTCCAATTTAGGTCGGGTCACCAGAAGTTACATCACGGCTGGACGTGAAATCACAACAGAGAGTGACATCACAACAGGAAGTGACATCACAGCAGGAAGTGGCATCACAGCAGGAAGTGACATCACATGTGAGGCAGATCTATCATTTGCACATATTGCAAGATTTAACAATTGAAGCCCTGAGAGTCACTGCCAAAAAAACAACAGTCAAGTGAAATTAACAACAAGCATTGGCATAGCCAATAGGTCTCGCCTGTAAGATCAATTACTTGAAATACAGTGTCTGGTTTTTTTTTGGGGGGGGGGGGGCAAGTTGGCGGCTGCGTGAGCGTTGTGGAAAGCCGCTCTCCTGATGAGCTGACCAGAATTCTATGAAGCGATAAAAAAGCATTTATGTAATGTGCTAGAACGCTATCCAAATGCTATCCAAATTATTTATAGATACTCTCACGAATTCGGAAATATAACCTACCTCCGGATGAAGAACTGATGAGGCTAGAGCTGATCGGTGCCTTGACGGCTTCTGCTCTGAAGGCGTATCTCTCGGAGGGGATTGGTGTCAGAGGAAGGCTGCTACGGTGGATCAGGGAGGCTCGCCGATACTTTGTAACCACGGGAGGACTGCCAGAGACTGAAGTGGTGGAGGCAGATCATGACACTGTAGCAGCGGAAACAAAGCCGGCAAACAGCGATCTGCGCAGTATGCCGGCGAAAGGGAAACCCAGACAGAAAGACATCGGCGCTCCCGCTGGGGCCAAATAAGCATCCAAGACTCGGCACGCAGACACAGAGGAGAGAGGCCTGATCCTGAATCTGAACAAGGGCGATCTGCAACCCGGGGAACAGAGAAAAGACGGGGCCAGGAACGAGATATCTGATGGGACACAGCAGCTTAATGAAATGGGAACCAGACCAAAGCAGCAAACTGTTACCGGAATGTTTGCTGGTCGGGGCTCTGCAAATGCTCTGGGGGAAAAAAAGAAAACAACAAGCGTTAAGATTCCCTTTCCGCTAAAATGAAATCCAGAGAGTTCTAGCAAGGTGGCCCCAAAAGGAGGGCAGCCCAATATTAGCAGCCATTGCACATGAGGGGATGTCAAGAAGAGAGGTCACTGTACTACAAGAAGCCACAGACACCGATAATATCATGCAAGTTTCAGAAGAACTCCCCCTTGCACAGACCATTAGGTGGGATCATCTGGGCGGCGTTCAAGGAGATGACAAATTTCTAGCTACTCCAGACCTTGATAAATTTTACTCTCTGACAGAAGAATCCGAACTGTCCAATAGTGAGAAGGATGGAACAGGAGACAACCTGACTGGGGGGAAAACAACGGGAGAAATTTGACACTCAAAAGTGCACACCTGTTCGCACTAAGAAAAGGAATTCAAGAGGGTCAGATAAAGACATGGGCTTCACCTCAGATTTTAGCCAATCAAGTCAGCTCAAGTGTCACTACTCCACCACCCAAATTGAAAGGGAATTCGAGGATGGGGTTAAAGGTCAAGTGAAAACCCCGAGCGTCTAGCAAATGTCAGAGACAGCGCTGAATCTCAATCTTCACCTCCATCTATGGAGCTAATATATTCAACTCTTAAGCAGATGCAAACTGAGGCACGCCACAAACATAAGAGGGCACACCTGGCAACCAAAAAACTTCAAGGAGCAGTGCGTAAAGTCAACAAAGCCTGCACAGAAATATCATAGAGCCCGATTCATCAAGCTAAAGTGCGCTCGCAAAGGGCCAGATTCTGAGAATCTGGCCCTTTGTGAGTGCAATTTTTGCATTTGGGATTCATCATCCCAAATGCAAAAATCGCTATTTGAGAAACCGCACATTTGCGAGGAATTGGATTTAAGGAATCTCTATTAGAGATTCCTTAAATGCAAATCATTAACCAATTTGAAATTGCGAATTCGCAATATTTGGTCGCTATATACCACGAAGTCTGACTTTGTGGTAAATAGCGAAAAATTAGAAAAAAGCACTTTTCTCTGTTGCATGTCACACACACATGGCCTTTGGACATGTGTGTGTGCAACACCTGTGTAAATTTGCATTTCAGGGGTGCTACAGGGTGTCCTCTGGACACCCCTGGCACCCTTGAAATCGCTATCTTAATTGCGATTAGCTAATTGCTAATCGCAAATAAGGAATACTCCCCATTCATTCCTATGGGCCTTTGGGCAAATAAGGAAGATGTAGGAATCGCAATATTTTTTGCAATTCCTACATGAATCTCGTTTTGCAAGTCCTTAATAGCTATTCCTTATGAATCGCTATTAAAGACTCGCAAGACGGGTCTTTGATGAATCTAGCTGATAATGCACTATGGCGTTAGAAGAAAGAATCGAGAAGCTGGAGTCTAATGCAGAGATTTCAGGACAACCTATATCAATCAATAAAGGCAGGATGACGGATGTTCTCTGGAAGCTGGAGGACTTGGAAAACAGACAAAGCCTTACCAACCTCCGACTACTTGGGATTGCAGAAAAAGCGGATGAGGAAGACATTCGCGGGTTCGTGCTGAGATTACTTAAGGAGGCCTTCCCCAAATTGGCTCATTGGAATTGGGAGACTGAGGTGCAGAGGGTGCACAGTTTCACCTTGATACTTAAAAAGAGGTCTGGGCAAGATGAGAAACCAAGGGCCATCCTAATATTCTTTGCCAATTTTCCCCTCCGTCAATCCATTTTTGAGAAAGCCAGATCCAATGCACAGAGGGTGGTGGAAGGACATTCCTTCTTTGTCCGACCAGACTTCTGTCATACAACAGTGGAAAGGAGATGGAGACTCCACCTGCTTATCACTCCCTTCCAGAAACTGGGTTGCAAAGTTTTTTTTACAGAATCCCGCTATACTTAAAGTTAACTGTAATGGCACACCAAGAATATTTTTGTCGGAGATACAGGCTCAGGTGTTTTTGAATGAACTTTCTAACAAATAAGTTATAGTAGCAGGATAGCAAATGTAATTAAATAATCTTCTATTATACTTTTTTTCTCTTATGCTTTGCCTTTTTCTTTTCACGTTTGGGTTTTTCTTCTTTTGGTAGGGAGCGGTCAGGGGGCACAACACATGCAGGAGGCATCACAAGGGTCCTGTGACCTTTTTTGCCATTTTTTAGGGGTTGGGTAGAAGAGATGGGGGGGTGTTAGAAACCAAAGGGAGGTAGGGAGGAATTTTTGCACTGTGATGAACACCTGGTACTTTAGTTTGGTATCTTTTGTACCGTACTGCTATTGTTCTGTTTTGGAATTACAATCTATTTTGTAATGAGGAATCTTAGGATTGCATCCATTAATACATGTAGTCTGAACGATCCTCAGAAAAGAAGGAGCGCTAGATATGACGTTCAATATCTGAAGGAAAGAGGTTTTAGAGATTGCTGGCTTCCAACTTATTGCCAGCACGACACTAGAAACTCGGACAAGAGGGGTGGCTATACTTGCTCGAAAAGGACTAGGTCATTTTTTGCGATCATCCTTAGATAGAATGGGAAGATGGGTAATTCTGCAGTGTGGTTTTGAAAACAAAATGTTTACTCTGTGCTCAGTATATGGTTGGATGATCCTGCACTCTTTGATTGGCTTAAGGTTGAATGTATAGGCTGACCCCTTCCTCTGATTCTATGCAGGGATCTGAATATTAATATGAGCTTCTCTGTCCTGACCAGACGGTGGGGGTAGGTGTTAGCGGCGCTGACCGCACGCTATCCGGGTTCCTGACCTTTACGTGCAGGTCCCACTGGAGCAGACTGCGGGGCACCTTATGATCTCCCTTAGGGTCACCCCAACTCAGCAGGACCTCTTTGCCTGCCTTTATATGACCTCAAGGCATAAGGTTGTATCAACACCCATTTTCTCACTGTGTAGTACGTCTCACTAAGGTCCTGACGAATTACCATCCGGGCAAGAAACATGTTGACCTGTTCCGGGCGTTGTAGGTATACAGCTTAAATACTACCCGTAGCATATATCTCCGCTCCCACCATTTTAACCAAGGGCACCAGCCACGCTAATAAATTTCATTGTGGACTGACCCACCTTTTTTAATCTTCACCACTTTTCTCACGACTACACCCTTTTTCTTCCTGGACACCCGCATGCACCATATGGCCGGAATAAAAGATCTCCGATAAAGAGCCCCTTTACGGGTGCCCGTCAGACATTGCAGCGCCAGTCTGACGAGGAGCAGAACCCATATGATGAAGCATGACATCTAGCTTGCTAGGTGTGTGAGGGTTTTAGTTCCAACAAGGGTATTCCCTTTCTTTGGCTTTTCTCTCCCTCTCTTTTTCACACTTCACTCGACATACTCTAGTTTTCAACCACTCCACCTTGGGGAACTTTGTACATTGTTTTGTGACTATTAATATGAGTTACCAGGCCTCCATTGACAGGGGAGTGTCATATCAAGGTCAGAAACCCAAAGTTTTTAAATCACTATCACAACTTAAGCTAATGCACGGGGTAGTAGACGTATGGGCGGCAAAAAAGGAATCTGACCCCGGCTTTACGTATTTTTTTCACCACACCAAGTGCATGCGAGATTGGATTATTTTTTAGTATCACTCTTACAGGGGTGTTTAATAAATAAATATCCCAAAGTTATGTCGGATCACAACCCATTGGTGCTGGAAATAGACATCGGGCAACAACCCTCTCAGATACAATGGACATTTAACAGGGCCCTACTAAGTGAGGAAGGGTACACACAGCAATTGGGGGAATGGTTTCCCAGGTTTATAGCTGAGAATCTTGGGAGCGCTAATATAGGTATAGTGTGGCATACACTAAAGGCAGGGATCAGAGAAGAAACATCTAGATATGGCTGGGAGGTGCAAAGGAAAGAGAAAGCCCAGTTAAAAACCTTGTATGAAGACTTGGGCAAGGCAGCAGAAGAACTGATAAAGGTACTGTCTGCAGGGGCAGAATCAGAGACAGCACAACTCAAGATCACTATCGCAAGATCTGCTATCACGGAGATTTCCCTCCAAAAATCGTCTGGCATGTACTTGGCTTGGAGGAGCAGGGTCTACGCAAACAGCGAGCGGGTGGGTTCACTTATTAGCTGTACGCACTAGGGAAAAAAACTGTAAGAACACGAATCAGTGAAATAAGAGACCCCATTATGAGTATGCGGCTATTCTCACCTCATTTGACATTTTTTAGCAAAGACTATATACTGATGATGTCTGGGGGGGGGGGGGGGGGGGGGGGGGTGGAGTTCAAGAAATAGAAGAATATTTAAGGGGGCAAACTATGGAGCAGCTATCCCCAGAGGAGAGAGCTAGATTAGACATGCCAATTACAATTGAGGAAGTAATGGAAGCTATTGATTCCCTCCCATCACGGAAAAGCTGCGGGATCAGATTTAATTACGGGGGAATTTTATAAAAAGTTTAAGTCTCAGATCTCTGCAGTTATGCTGGAGGTATTTCGCAGAGCAAAATCAGACATGTTAGCCCCTGACTACTGGAAATATGCCAATATTATAGTCTTTCCTAAAAAAGGCAAATCTGTCAAAGAACTGGGCTCGCACCGGCCTATTACGCTGGTTAATAGTAACGTAAAAATGTACTCTAAAATTTTGGCAAGGAGGCAAGCCGTAGTAGTCAAAAAGCTAGTTTACCCCTTTCAGCACAGGTTTATCCCGGGAAGGGGCACGACTGAACATATTCGGCGTATAATCTCACTCTTTGACTTTACAAGGGTTTTAGGAGACCCTACGGCTGCAGTACTACTCAATGCTGAAAAAGCGTTCAATAGGGTATCCTTGCCTTTTTTATGGACAATCATGTAAAAGAAAGGTCTGGGTAAAGTTTCATTAGGGCTATCAGGAACCAGTGGCTAGAATAGCCATGTTGGGTTCTTCATCCGACCTAATCAAAATCACCAGTGGTACACGTCAAGGGTGCCCCTGCTCCCCACTATTATTTGCGTTGTACATGGACCCTTTAATTAATAAAATTGCAGAGAAAAATAAGATACAGGCTATTCAGACTATTGGTGGCAAATCCAAGATTTTAGCATACGCCGATGATCTGGCGATAACAACAGCTAACCCATTGGAGACTATTAAGGAGGTAGAAAGGGAGGATAAAGACTTCGGTAAAATTTCAGATTACTATCTCAATGATAATAAGACGATGATTCTAAATAACGTTAGAGTAGGCCTGAATGATACACGGGTAGTGGAAAAAGCCAGATAATTTGGGGTTGAGATCTCTGCCAATATTGACGAAATTGTACAAAGTAACTTGGAACCGCTGCTATATAAGACCAGATCAGATTTTATTAGAATGAACTGCTTACATCTTACACATTTAGGAAGATGTAACGCTACTAAGATGCTATTTCTACCTAAAATAATATACTTTTTCAGAGCCATCCCAGTTGAAATAAATAAGGTCTGGCTCTCCGCTTTTAATCAAATAGTTTCGAAATTCCTGTGGGCCAGGAAATGCCCTCACAGAGCCCTAAGATATATGTCCTTACCCAGAGACTGTCGGGATGCCCCACAAGACTCACCTTTGCTTGTGAAGCGATTCCGCAGAGACAACAAGAGCCACCGCCCCTGTACCCACCTGACCCGTGCGGAGAGTGGCACCCAGCAGGGATAAGATGGAACCAGGGAAGGGAGCCAAAAAGGAACAAGAAGGCTTTGATGGTTGCGGAGCTGGGAAGGGTTGTGACAAAGCTGGGGAGACAAGAAAAACCCAATAAGAAAAGACCACACCTCCCACTTCGGGGCAGACCTCTAAACACATGCAGGATGGATCACCTTCTCCACAACTCACTAGGGCTTCTGTAGATCCCGGAACCAAGGTATTCAAGGATGCTCCGATGGCGATCGGAAAACCAAGGCCAGCGTCAGTGCTCGGCGATAACCAATAAAAGTATAGCGCTCCTGCGCGGGGACAGTGTTAACAAAATGTAGCGCTCCAGCGCGATGACAGTACAAACAAAATGTAGCGCTCCAGCGCGGTGACAGTACAAAGAAAGTAGCGCTCCAGCGCGGTGACAGTACCAACAAAATGTGATCAAGCAAAACAAAGTATAGCGCTTCTGCGCGGTCCAGAAAGAACCAAGTCTATAGCGCTCCTGCGCGGTACAAAAGCAAACAATAAACAGCCCTCCTGCGCGGTGGAAACCATGAAGGAGAACCAAGGCAAACGCTACAACGCGGCACAGCTGAACAGCGTTCGTGCGCGGTAGCGTTCCGAAGCAGGAGACCAAGGTAAGCGCTTCCGCGCTGCACAGTACGGAAGGCAGGAGAGCGGTCCGTAGCTTCTCTGGGTTCCGAATGCTCTTAGGTGAACCAGGAAGTATCCGAAGCACTGATCCGGCGGGAAACGCAGCGTTTATGCGTCTCCCCCGGAAGTGCTTCGGCGGAGGAAGGCGGGTCAAGAAGGACTATACCGGAACTCGACTTCTGCCCAGAAGTGAGGATCCCGATGCCTGCATGTGTCTGGCGGCTACATGGAAACGGCAAGACGCCGCAACGTGACAGTACCCCCTCACCCCCCCCCCTCAAGACAGAACCCCCAACACACCCGGAATCAGAAAAGGGAATCTGAGCGAGGTCTAAGCGGGTGACTCAGGTGGAAAGCACAGACCAGAACGGGAGCATGGCGTACATGGGACAGGGGTTCCCAGGATAGTTCATAGGGACCGTACCCCTTCCAGTCTACCAGGTAGTAGAGCTTCCCTCTGGTACGACGAGAACCCAGGATGGCCCGGACCTCGAACTCTACATGGTCCTCCACCACCACCGGGGAAGGAGGAGAGGAAATGACGCTGCCGGGTGGACCGCATGCAGAAGTGAAACATGGAAGACCGGGTGTATCTTCATGTGTGGAGGGAGTGAGAGCTTCATAGCCACAGGGTTGACCACCTTTTCAATGACAAAAGGTCCCACAAAACGAGGCAACAGTTTCTTGGGGCCATGCACATTGAGGTGCCGAATGGAGAGCCACACTCTGTCGCCCTTGTGGTATTCGGGCTCCTTCTGCCTATGTGCGTCGGCATGTGTTTTGTAGGAGTCCTTTGCTTTGGCCAGCTCGAACCGGGCTTGTTGCCATAGATTACACAGGGTACCATGATAAGCCTGCACCGTCGGTAACGGGCTGTCCAGGGGTTCCTCCCAAGCAGTTGTGCAGGGGTGTCGTCCTTGGAGGCAGAAGAAAGGGGACATGCCGATGGCTGAATGCCTAATGTTGTTATATGCGTACTCCGCCATCCATAGCACGTCAGACCATTCCTTCTCAACCATAAGCAACAAGCAGCGGAGGTACTGCTCCGTGGTGTGGTTCGTTCTTTCAGCCTGCCCGTCCGTCTGGGGGTGGTACGCGGAGGACAGGCGTACGTCCATTTCCAGTATCCTGCATACTTCCTTCCAGAAGCGGGACACGAATTGCGACCCATGGTCCGTTATCACTACCGAAGGGATGCTGTGGAGGCGAACCACGTTGTTCATGAAGACCAAAGCCAGTTTGGCAGCCGTGGGTGTTTTCTACAAAGGCACAAAATGAGCCATCTTGGAGAGGTGGTCTACCACAGTGAGTACTGTGGTGAGGCCGGTCTTGGTAAGAGGGAGTTCCACCACGAAGTCCATGGAAATGGTGTGCCGTGGATATGGAGGTACTGGAATGGGACGCAGAAGGCCTGCAGGGGTTTCTGACCTGTTCTTGCCTTGCAGGCAAACGGCACAACTGGATACGTGGTTTTTCGTATCAGCCTCCATGGTCGGCCACCAGAATCATCTCTATCAGGTCGAGAGTCTTGTGGTACCCTGGATGGCTTGAGAGCACATGATCGTGACACATGCGTAATGCTTGTTGCTGACTAGCCTCTCTAGGGAGGTACAGCTTGTCTCCCCTGAACAGGAACCCGTTTACACGTGTCACTCCCTTGGGTTCTTCTGCTAGGCCAACAGGATTGGTTGGGTTCACGTCCTTTTGCAGTTGAGTCATGAACTCTGAGGACGTGATGATACCCTGGAAGTGTTTTTCTGGTATGATGGAAACAGGCTCGGTATTATCAGTGACGTCGTCGGTTTCCTCTAGACATGAAAGGGTGTCCGCCTTGGCGTTCTCTTTTTCGGGACGGAACGTAATAGTGAAGTTATACTCGTTAAAGAACAAGGTCCATCGTAACTGTTGGGCTGTGAGGGCACGTACTGACAGTAGGAACTGGAGGTTCCTGTGGTCCGTGTAGATGGTTACGATGTGTTTTGCGTCCTTCAGATAGTGGCGCCATTCTTCGAACGCCGTCATGATTGCCAGTAGCTCCCGGTCAGACACAGTGTAGTTGCATTCAGCGGGTTGGAGCTTCTTGGAGTAAAAGGCCACAGGGTGTAGCTGTCCTATACTGGCGTCTCTCTGTGACAACACGCCCCCCAAATGCGTTCTGCGAGGCATCTGCCTCCACGATGAAAGGCAGCTCGGTGTCTGGGTGCACAAGAACAGGCACTGTGGTGAACCGCCTTTTCAATTCCTGGAACGCGATGTCTGCTTTCTGGTCCCAACAAAAGCGTACCCCTTTGCGTAGCAAGCGTGTGATAGGAGCCAACATCCCGGAGAAGCCTGTGATGTACCGGCGATAGTAGTTGGAAAACCCCAGGAATCTCTGGACCCCTTTCACAGACTCCGGAGTGGGCCACTGTAGGATGGCCTCCACTTTTTTGTTGTCCATCTGGATGCCAGCTGGAGGGATGATATGCCCCAGGAACTTAACAGCGGTAACGTGAAAAACGCTCTTCTCCAACTTCACGTACAAACAATGTTTCCCTAACTGTCGGAGGACAGAACGTACGTGTTGGATGTGTTCCGTGATCGTCCGTGAATATATCAGAATATCCTCTATGTAGACAATACAGAAGACATCAATGTATTCCCGTAACACCTCATCGATTAAGTACTCGAACGCTGCGGGGCGTTGCAGAGTCCGAAAGGCATGACCTGATACTTGGTCCGGAAGGCGGTCTTCCATTCGTCACCCTTTCAGACTCTGACTAGGTGGTAAGCTCCCCGTAGGTCCGGTTTGGTGTAGATGGAGGCGTTCTTCACCGTGATGGCGTTCATTGCTCTAAAGTCAATACAGGTCCTCAAATCCCCTTCCTTCTTTGACACGAAGAATAGGGGAGAGGACACCGGAGACCTGGAATGGCGGATGAACCCGTTTGTCAGAAACTCATCCAGATAGGAGCGTAGGTGGGCATTCTCCTTCTCCGTGAGGGAATAGATTCTACTGCATGGTAGCGTGGAGCCGGGTATCAGATCTATCCTGCAATCAAAGGAACGATGTGGTGGTAGGGTGTTTGCCCCTTTCTTGTCGAACAGACCCACCAAATCCAGATAGGCCTATGGTACTTCTGCTTGGGTAACCATCCCCATGCCCCGTAAGGGTAACGAGCGGGCTTGTATGGAACGAACACCAAGTGGGTTGTCATCCGTGTAACAGTTCCTGCAGCAACGTTCCGAATCCAAGGTTATAATCCTGGACACCCAATCGATCCGGGGATTGTGGTCCACGAACCATGGCAGACCAAGTATGACCTTGAACTGGGGAGCGTCAATCACGTCAAAGCTGATGGACTCGGCGTGAAGATTCGTGAAGGTCATGCTCATGTCTTCGGTTTGACGCCTGATAAGGCCAGATGTTAGGTCCGTTCCATCCACTGCCTTGACCGTTTCAGGTTGTGCCTTTGGCACCGTGTCCATGCCCAAGGCTTGCGAATAGCTAGTGTCAATAAAATTGCCGGTTGCACCGGAGTCCAGCAGGGCGGTTACCAGCCAAGCTTTGCCTGTTTGATTCTGCAAGGTCACTTCCACTCCTACGTGGGGACTGCCGACGAAGAATGCAGGGATCGCAGCGTTACAGGAAGAAAAACGCAGAGGACGGACCCCTTTGTCTACTGGGTTGTCTCGTTTCCCATCTTGTCTCCTTTGTTGATGGGTAACAACAAAGGCCTTCTGCTCTGAGAGCGTGTAGGTTTCAACGGACATTCCCTGACGAAATGCCCGCTTTTGCCACAGTACGGGCACTGGTTCTGTTTCCTCCTTTTTTCTCTTTCCTTACTGGAAAGGGGTCCTCTGATGCCTCCTATCTGCATAGGTTCTGGGGTATCGCCTGGAGGAGTAGCTTCTTCCTTGCCTTTTTCCAAGCCCTTGTCCCCGAAAGACAGGAAGCGGTGACCACTGCCTTTCCCTTTTTCGGTTCTTCTTTCCTGTAGCCGGAAGTTCATCTTGACCACCAGATCTATGAAAAGGCCTATTTCATCAGGCGGATTGGGCAGCTGTGATATGAGATCCTTGAGATCATCACGCAAACCCCGATAGAACACTGACACCTTCTTGGATTCGGGCCAATGGGCCTCGATGACGAGCCTGCTGAACACCGTAATGTAATGGAGCAATTCGTTGTTGCCTTGCTTTAGATTAAGCAGCTCGTTGTCTGCGGCTTGCACGAAGGTGTGACGGGCGAACATCCGCCGCATGGCTTCCTTAAACGTAGGTAGGTCAGTAAGCATAGGGTCATCATTTTCTACTAGCAACATGGACCACTGGGCGGCGTCCCCACCCATATATGATGGTATGAATGCCACTTTCGATACGTCGTCGGGAAAGGCTGATGCCCTGGCCATGAAATGCAAATGGCACTGATGGAAGAAGATGTCGTATTTGGTGCGGTCACCGTAGAAACGTTCAGGTGGAGCCAGCTGCACCGGGTGGGGTGTAACAACCTGTATAGCTGTGTCCTGGTTGGTAGCAGTGGAGGACCCACCAAACGTAAACGTAGGCGGTCTTAGCAACCCCCTCTTGTCTGACTCTAGGGCTAGGGGTGCTCCCCCAAGGGCTGGTGGTTGCGGCCGCCAACTGGCTCTGCATGGCTGTCATGTCATGGCGTAGACTGAGGTTCTCTGCCTGCATGACAGCCAGTAAGGCTGCTATTTCTTGCAGGGAGACCTCTGGTCACCCATGTCGTCTGGGCGGACTGGATAACTCGGGTTTCGGATTCGGTCGGGATGCCCCACAAGACTCACCTTTGCTTGTGAAGCGATTCCGCAGAGACGACAAGAGCCACCGCCCATGTACCCACCTGACCCGTGCGGAGAGTGGCACCCAGCAGGGATAAGAAGGAACCAGGGAAGGGAGCCAAAAAGGAGCACGGAGGCTTTGATGGTTGCGGAGCTGGGAAGGGTTGTGACAAAGCTGGGGAGACAAGAAAAACCCAATTAAGAAAAGACCACACCTTCCACTTTGGGGCAGACCTCTAAACACATGCAGAATGGATCACCTTCTCCACAACTCACCAGCGCTTCTGTAGATCCCGGAACCAAGGTATTCAAGGATGCTCCGATGGCGAAAGGAAAACCAAGGCCAGAGTCAGTGCGCGGCGATTACCAACAAAAGTATAGCGCTCCTGCGCGGGGACAGCGTTAACAAAATGTAGCGCTCCAGCGCGATGACAGTACAAACAAAATGTAGCGCTCCAGCGCGGTGACAGTACAAACAAAATGTAGCGCTCCAGCGCGGTGACAGTATCAACAAAATGTGATCAAGCAAAACAAAGTATAGCGCTTCTGCGCGGTCCAGAAAGAACCAAGTCTATAGCGCTCCTGCGCGGTACAAAAGCAAACAATAAACAGCACTCCTGCGCGGTGGAAACCATGAAGGAGAACCAAGTCAAATGCTACAACACGGCACAGCTGAACAGCGTTCGTGCGCTGTAGCGTTCCGAAGCAGGAGACCAAGGTAAGCGCTTCCGCGCTGCACAGTAC
The DNA here is from genome assembly GCF_964263255.1 of Lissotriton vulgaris. Taxonomy (NCBI): domain Eukaryota; kingdom Metazoa; phylum Chordata; class Amphibia; order Caudata; family Salamandridae; genus Lissotriton; species Lissotriton vulgaris. The sequence continues at coordinate 156,996,506 of NC_141699.1, read as the reverse complement.
AGAAGGCAGGAGAGCGGTCCGTAGCTTCTCTGGGTTCCGAATGCTCTCAGGTGAATCAGGAAGTATCCGAAGCACGTAGCCGGCGGGAAACGCAGCGTTTATGCGTCTCCCCCGGAAGTGCTTTGGCGGAGGAAGGCGGGTCAAGAAGGACTAGACCGGGACTCGACTTCCGCCCAGAAGTGAGGATTCCGATGCCTGCATGTGTCTGGCGGCTACATGGAAACGGCAAGACGCCGCAACGTGACAGAGACCGGGGTGGGGGGGGGGTTTCCCAACCTCCAAATTTACTATTGGGCGTCAGTTCTTCAACAGAAGGCTGAACTATTGGGAAAAGAGATGGTGGCAACAGAGGATACATCCTTTTACCCCAATATACAGGCTAGTATTAGGGGCAGAATCCCATGGCTGTCTCATGCGGCACATTGATTTTGCGTACTTTAAAAGGTTGACATTCAAAATTATGTTGGGAGTATTAAAAGTTTGGATGTTAGTCAGAAAGAGACTTAAATTATGCAGGATTCATAGATATACTCCTCTGGAGGATAACGATCTTCTGCCGAAAAGTTTCAGAGAGGGATATAGGAAAATATGGATGGATAAGGGCATAAGGCATATTGGTGACCTTATGGAGGATAACATAATGTACTTGTTTGACATTTCTTTAAATTCTTACAAGTGAGGGACTATTTGTCTAGGAAGGTACTAAGGGGTGTTAGAGTCCCCTTATTAGATCTAGCATTAGGGGCCCCTTCACCATTATCCAAATTCTGTAAGCTACTTAATAACGGGGACGATTTTATAAAGCATACTAACCGATGGCATGATGTGGTTCAAGCAGGGGTAGGGGAATGTGAGGATTCTCTAGTATTGGGCCAGACTGCATACTTCTAGGCAAATTTACAAGTACAATGCTTTAAATCTTGGTTGAATTTGTATATTACGAGGGGCGTGGCCGACAGCCGAGCGGGATGGTCGCTCTCTAGTGCGGCTCCCGAGCCATTGCCACAAATATCAGCCTAAATCATCCTGTGCAACTATCTACGGTCCCCCAATGTATTGGGGGGGTCTCAGCGACCAGTCCAGGTGCCTTTTAGCCAACTGGGACACCTTGGAGCGTCTTCAATGCAGCCTTTGCCCAAGGTCGGGCCCACCTCCAGATCGCGATGGCGGCCGCCATTGCTGCTTCGTCCCGAGCCGCGGCCCATTAGCGGACAGCGGGACCTGTGCCGCGCTGGCTGCTGATGTGGGGAGTCCGCCGCTCACACCGCCGGAGATCGGGGGCACTTGGGGTGCCTAAAGGAGAAGGTCGCAATGCCCACTCGGAGACGAAGCGGTCCCCGGCTTTGAGGCCTGACACCACTGGAGTTATTCCCCCGCCTACATTTCGGTGCCAGAGAGCTGCGCCAGACTGGTCTTCGGGTCCGGCTCCCGGGATAGCAGCCGCCATTGCTGCTCCGTCCCGAGCCGCGGCCCACAAGCGGACAACAGGACCTATGCTGGGCCAGCTGCTGGTGTGAGGGAGCCATTGTGGACGCTACCGGAGATCAGACACACCTGGGGGGCCCAAAAGTAAAAGGCGCTGTGCCCCACCGGAGTGGCAGCAGCCGGCGCTGGAGACGGAGGTGAGACCCCCCCCTGTGCACATCGGGGTTGCCTCCACGCCAGTCCCCGGCTTTGAGGCCTAGCATCTCTGGAATCTGCCACTGGGACTGGAATCCACCCACCTCCATTCCAGAGCACCGTTGCGGGGAAAGACCGGTCCTTGGGTCCAACTCCCCCCCCCCCCCCCTTTCAGGTGCCCTACAAGGGGGGTGGGCAGCGAACAGTCCTGCAAGGAAATCGCAGGAGACGACGGAGGAAGCCAAGACCCATTGACTACCAGACAGCCTACTGGACAGCCTGCCAGGCCACTGGCTGTATGACTCAGGAGGGGGGGTGGCTGCCTGCCTACATTGTGATCTCCCGGTGGGCCCCCGCCTCCGAACGCGGTGGGGCGCTCGACGCTCCCCCCCTCCCTACACCTGCAGACTTTGCCCCGACCCTCGGTGAGACTGCACACAATCGTCCATTGCCACTGGGGGCATTCCGGGCAGACGGAGGGGTGCAGAGGGGATAGTGAGGCGGTAGTGTAAGGGCTGGATCTTCCTGGGGGTAGTAGACTCCTGTCCCGCTCCCCGCCCACCCTTCTGGGGCGGACCCCCTATTTCTACATCCAGCGGGTGGCCCACGATGACGTCCACTAGAGGAAACCGACTGGCCCAGCATAATCCATCACTAAATTTTCGTGGAACTCCAAGGGAGATGCCAAAGACCAGTCACCTGAGGCGGACCCGAAGCTCCCCAGTGTCTCTGGCCAAGAAGACGTTGACACTCGAGGACGTTATGGAGGCAATCGCTGAGGTACGCACCTCGCTCGAGACACGGATTGACTCGGTCAATATTGAGGTCACGCTCCTGCGTGCTGATCTCCGAAAGATGGACTCAAAAGTTAAAGATGTGGAGGTAAAGACTGCCGCTTTAATAGACGACACTTCCGCCCTCCAGCAGGATGTGGCCCAACTTCAAAAACAACAGAAGCAGCTAAGTGAGCAGCTCGATGACTACGAAGGAAGGGCGATACGTAATAATGTCCGCTTTCTTGGGGTCCCGGAACGAATGGAGGAGCCTGCGGCGGACCTCTTTGTTGAAAAACTGATCCTACAACACCTCAAGCCCAAACGCCTATCCCGTTTCTTCTTCATTGAACGGGCCCACAGAGTCCCTGGGGGTAGGCCAAAACCAGGGCCCCCCGCGCCCAATCCTGGCGCAGGTCTTTAATTTCCGCGACAGAGATGTCATACTTTAGACGGCCAGAACATCGGGACCTCTACAACTGGACAATGTTAATGTAACGTTTTTCCCTGACTTCACCATGAAGGTGCAAGCTCGACGACGCAGCTTCCTCGAGGTGAAGAAGGTAATGCGAGACAAGGGCCTCAAGTACTCGATGCTGTTTCCAGCGAAACTACGAGTGGAGTCGGAAGGCAAGGCCTGGTTCTTTCTCTCCCCAGAGGAAGCGTGGGAATGACTCAAGGGATGGCGCACGATGAGACGGACCCCAAGCAACAATGGCTCGCCGGAGGCAGAGGCGGGCGCCGGACACATGTCGGAGTGATTTGGTGGTGCGGACGGAATGGACAGCTTGAGAGGGTGAAGACAGCTGCGGGCCGCGGAGCCTGGAGGCCTGAACTTATTTGGCCGTGATCTATTTTCATTGCTGTCAACTATACCCCCCCCCCCCCTTTTTTTCCGGGGTTCCAATTGAGGGTCACATATTTTGCGAGGAAATTCCGCCCCACTGTGTCCGGTATAATGTGTGATTGGTGACCTATGTCCCCCTATTATTCTCTTGAACATTTTTGTACATCTGGACTGGTATGTCTTTTTTCTTTTTCTGAACACTTGCCCTGTGTAGTTGCCCTAACATTGGCGAAAGGCACGGCTGTTTAACGAAGGACCCCGTATATGGTGGGGAGGGCGACAGGCACTCTGCCGAGTTGGGGAGTGGATAGTTCTAAATCCGCTGGCAGGAAAGCAGGGTGGGGGGGAGGGGTGGTAGGGAGGGGGGTAAGATAGAAATGGGTTGTTTTGATTTTTATTGTTATTTTAGTCCTTACATGTAGAGCACGTACTGTCGTAGCATATTGGCCAGATGGCGTTGACTCTAAGATCCCACAGGGATTCGCTTTCACCTTGGTATTGTTGTCCCACGGGGAGGACTGGGTTGTTATCCTAGCGCAATCCGCTTTCTTCAAATACTATTCCTGCCATGCCCGGCCTCCCTGATAAACACCTCACCATTATGACATGGAACGTCAATGGGTTGGGCAACCGGATAAAGAGGGAGGTGGTCCTCCAATTCCTTAGGCGTCATGCCCCAGATATTGCTCTCCTACAGGAGACGCAGCTTGTTGGTAATTGCTGTCACGCACTTCAACGGGGAGGGTACAAATTGATAGCACATGCGGGGTTCACCTCCGGCTCACGTGGGACGGGTATTCTGGTCAAAAAGTCCTTGGCGCTAACGCCCCTGAAGACATGGGCAGATCCACAGGGGCGATTTACAGTTCTTGAGGCAACATGGGAAGGCAGACAGCTAAATGTGATCTCGGCCTATTTTCCACCGGCACTGGGACAAGATGCGATGAGAACCCTGGGTGACCTAATGCTAGGCCTCCCCCAGGGAACACTAGTAGTTGGAGGGGACTTTAATCTAACTATGGACGACCACCTAGACAGGTATCCCTCTCGGCCCTCCCATAGGTCTAGTTCTGCCCTGGCGGACTTCACGCGGGCACTTGGGCTTGCAGACATCTGGCGCGAACAACATCCCGACACGCCCTACTACACTTACTACTCGAACACCCACAGCAGTATGTCCCGCATTGACTACATTCTTTGCCCTGTGGCTGATGTTGAACGCTTCCGCAATATGCGGGGACTCCCCCGGGGTATTTCTGATCATTCCCCCCTCTGCGTAGACTTCACCTTTCACTTGCAGCGCACCCGCGGACCGATCATAGTCAGTCCCTGGATCTTAAAGGTCCCGGACATCAAGGACGATTTAATCGAACAAACAGACTTTTACTTCACCGAAAATGTTGGCTCGGTGAGGTCGGCGGTCACAGTCTGGGAGGCTTACAAGGCAGTGATTAAGGGTCGGGCTCTTGCCCTTAAGGTAGGATATGTCCGTAAATACAACGAACAAGTGCTCCAAATTGAAGCGGATCTACTCCGCCTAGAATGCGATCACAATGCCAATCCCTCTGATGATGCTGCCCGCCGGCTCCACACAAAACAGCTGGAATACAAGGCCTTGACCTCTGAGGCGTCACAGACCCAACTTCTCTGCCCTCGCCATAGGGTATATGAATTGGGAGATCGCGCGGGTAAAATGCTGGCATGGTTAGAACGCCACAAACAGGGCTCTAGATGGGTTCCCCCTACTCATCCGCCCTGATGACTCCCATGTAACGGACCCACAGGAGGTTGCGGAGGCTTTTGCTGACCACCTACAACAGGTATATGCAGCCAGAGCGAATTATACTGCAGACGAATCCCTACAACTCCTAGAGGAGATGCATTTGCCCACCATATCGGAAGAAGATAGAGAGGCATTGGAGTCGGATCTCACGCTGGAGGAGGTCAACAACGCTGTCTTTGCGGTCAGGTCTGGGAAGGCCATGGGCCCCAACGATGTTTCAATTGAGCTGCTAAAGGCTACGGCCTTGGGCATAACGCCACACCTGAAAAATATGTTCGTAGAAAGCTGTGACACTGGTTCCCTGCCGCTTGACCAAAGGCTGGCCTCTATTGTAGTCATCCGCAAGTCAAACAAACCCCGACCGATTGCAGTTCGTACAGGCCTATCTCATTAATTAACTCTGAAGCTAAGGTTCTTGCCAAGCTCTTGGCGACACGGCTCCTCACTGTACTCCCCTCCCTGATCCATGTAGACCAGTCGGGATTTCTCCCGGACCGCAGCACGGCCCTCAATATCTGTAGGGTCAATAATGTACTAGCCCGATCACCGAACATTAAGGAGGAGGCCGTGATTCTATCCTTAGATGCTTCCATGGCCTTTGACTCCATCGAATGGACTTACCTTTTTGAAGTTCTTGCGCGCTACGGCTTCGGATCTAAATTTATTGAGTGGGTAAGGCTACTATATACCGATTTATGGGGGCAGGTACGTGTTAACGGTCACACTTCCCGACGTTTTCCAATACATAGGGGGACCAGACAGGGCTGCCCCCTGTCGCCCCTGCTCTTCGCTCCTACTCTAGAACCACTGGCACACTGGATCCGTACAGACATTTCAATCCGAGGTCTCCAGTGGCAAGACGACATTGTCGATAAAATCTCTCTATACGCTGATGATATTCTGGTCTATATTACCTCTCCGAAGTCATCCATCAACGCCCTTTTTCATGTACTCACAAACTTTGGGAAGTATTCCCGCTACACAATTAATTGGTCAAAATCGGTTCTTTATATACTACATGGCCGCCCCCCGTTGCTTCCACGTGGCTAATCTTTTTTTAACATAATCTGAAAGGCCCACTCCAGCGACTTCACAACGACATTTCCCACTGGAGATCTCTGCCTTTGTCTCTCCCCGGCAGAGCCGCTCTATTTAAAATGCTGGCTCTTCGCGCTTTCTTTATGCTTTTCAAAATTGCCCTTTTCTTATCTCCGATTCCTTTTTTACTACACTAGAGGGAGACTTGCGCCTATTGTTGTGGGACGGGAAGGTCTCGCGTATCGCGCTCCGCAAGCTCACCAAGGGGTGGTATGACGGCGGCATAGCACTACCCGATAGGCGCCTATATTACTGGGCATCCCAGCTGGTGGCCACGAATGCCTGGGTCCATGGGTCTCCTAACAATACGGTCTTCCAGGTGGAGAGATACCAGACTGGCCCGGAGGGATTTTTAGGGGCACTATACAGCAAATCCACCCGCAGTCGCTACATAGGTCCAATTCACCACACAACGAATATCTGGCATAGGGCCTCAAAATGCCTGGGCTGGGCCAACAAATTTACCAAGGCGACTCCTCTCTGGTCCTCTCAGGCCCTATGCTCTTTATGCTTTCACCTGGGCTTTGACAAATGGGACACCATCGGCATCGCCACAATAGGTGACCTGCTACACAAGGGGACACTCATGACCTTCCCTGATCTACAAAAGAAACACACGCTCTCAGAGAGGAAGCCTTTTCGATACTTACAGATTAAACATGCTCTAATCACAACAATTCCTGATCTTTCCTCCCTCCCAGAGGCATCGCCCTTAGAAGACCGGCTACTCTCTGAACCTCTCCTGAAAAAAAGCTGTCTCCAGTACGTACCGAAAACTTAGTAACAATTTACCGGATGCTTTCCAGGCTTTAAGGGAGAAATGGGAAAGAGAAGAAGAAAGTCTAACAGATGAAGAGTGGCAAGCGGCACTGATGTCCCACCGAGAGTCTGCAATTAGCCATTGCTTCCGGCTCATACAACTCAAAATCCTTCATAGGGCATACATGGCAAGTCCCCTGTTGGCTAAACTTGGTAACAGCCCGACTGACCTGTGCCTGAGGGGTTGCGGTTTGACTGGGACCTATTTCCACACTCTCTGTGAGTGCCCCAGAATCCAGACGTTGTGGTCAAGGGCGACTGGAAAAATGGCCACAGCACTTGGTAAACAGCTCCCACTGACGGCAAAGGGGGGCCTTCTCAACATATGGGGGCGACTAAACTTACAAAGATAGAGAACCAATGGTTGGCCCTCGGATGTCTCCTTGTAAAACGTGCCATAGCCATGAAATGGGGATCCCCAGACTGCCCGCTGGTGGTGGGATGGACGGCTGAGATGGACAGGGCGATGCTTGCCGAGAAAACGGTCAACAAACTCCGGGGCTGCCCCAAAAAATGGGATAAGAAATGGGGAGGTTGGAATACCTTTAGAGGTGAAATTTGCAGTTCCTCTACCGCGGACATGAGAATGGAAAGGCCACTCTTCACGGTCCCTTAACCCACCATGATTGTACCTAGATGTCTTTCTCAACTGTAACCGCTTTCATGTTATGATGGAATGTGAGCTTCATAATGTATGTTCTCTTTGGTGGGACCTTCTATTGAGTCCGCTTTTATATAAGTATTATATACTCTGATTACCATGTAATATCCTTTATGCTGACGAATCATTGTATCACCATTGTGCTTTGCTTTTTGTTTCCTTCCACAATAACATTTTAATGTAAAAAAAAATAAAAAATGTGTATATTACTCCAGCACGGATATCTAAATGGGGTGGCACCGCAGGTATACACTGTTCCCACTGCAGTTGTTTTGCCGTCAATAGTGTACATATGTTTGCAACTTGACCCCGACAATCAACCCTAGTCAGTGAGATAGGTAACTATCTTAAGCTTATGCTGGGGTTTGAGGTGGACCTTACGCCACAAGTAATTGTGCTGGGGGCAAGCAATCAAATAATGACGGTTCCAAACCGAGCTTTGGTATTTGCAGCTATGGTGATTTTTAGGCTATGCTTGGCCACTGCTTGGCTAGACAAAGAACCTCCCTCCGTACATTGCTGGTTGGGGAAACTGTTAGCTACCTATCGATGGGAGAAAGCGATATACACGAGAAGGTGGTTCAGAGCTAAAAAAAGAGGGCTTGAAATATGGTTACCAATCACCAAATGGATTAATAAAGCGACAACGTGAAATGACTTAAACCTCTAATTTTTCTTTTTCTTTCTCTCTTCGTTTTTTATGTTGCATTATACCAAACGTCATGGTTTATTGCACTGCAAGGCATAATCCAAATCTTTTCCTTTGTTTTGGGGGGGAGGGAGGGCGGGGGGAGGTTAGGTTAGGTTGAGGGGTAGGGTGGGGTGTAGCTCTGAAGATGGGGCTGCGGAAATAGAAAGTAGTAATTGACATCCCTTACATATGCACCGTAAGGATAAAAGGTTATTGCTCAAATGTACTTATAACAAGTGTTTGTATGTTCAGCTGTCTAAATAAAGATTTTAAAAAATAAAATACAGTGACTGGGTACAACACTCTCAAGTTCAAAATAAATAAAGCATGAAACAGCTCCTGACACACCCCAGCCCTTTTCTAAACCACACGATCAAAGTACTTGAATAGTTAAAACGTGCCCTTTAAAAAAGTATGGCTGTTTAGAAAATGTAAGTGAAAACATGCCTATAAAAGGCTCCATTTGCCAGCATTTTTCAAAGTTTTCACAGTCAAGAACCTTCCGTCTCCCAAGCCACCATTGAAAAAGCTCGGTTTCTCATTTCGCTTGCTAGCTCAAATTTAGTTTTGGCCATTTTCCAATCAGGGAGTGGGTAGACCATATGGGTAACGTGGGTGGCACGAGTGGGACAACTGGGTGCTAGCATCCTAAGAACAATTTTGCGCAGCTATACTTACTTTTTTTAAAAAGTAAGTACCTATTTTTTTGTTACACTAATAGTGAAAGATATGGCATTATTCATTATTATTGGAATAAACATGGAACACCAGGAGATGGAACGAGGCACTGGCAGCTTTTTAATGTTTTTAAAGATATGTTGTGTGCATGCCTGCGGATTGTGTTTTCTGTGAAAGAGAACATGTCTATAATGAGAGCATGTGTACATGTGAACATTTGTGGGTTTGAGTGAAAGTAACAGCGTTAATCAGGGAGTGAGATTGATTGTCAGTGTATGAGTGAATGACAATAAGGGAGTGAGATTAAAAGTGATTACAACTGAGAGATAGGGTGACTGAAAATTAATAAGAATGAGTGTAAGGAGCGTTAAGGAGTATGAGTGAGAATGAGCATGAGTGGCAGCAAGTATCAGTGAATGAGAGAGTCCAACTGAGTGTGAGAATGAGTAAGAGTGATTGCAAGTGATTGCGATTGAGAAAGTATGAGTGAATCAGAGTAAGAGTGAATGTGACTGAAAGTGAGTGAGCGTAAATTAAGGAGTAAGAATGAGTGATTCAGTGTGAGTGAAAATAAGGGATTGAGAATGAGTGAATGTAAGTAACTGTGAATGCAAAAGTATGAATAAATAGGATGTGGAATGAGTAAGTGCAAATGTGTGAGAATAGTTCGAAGTAAAAGTGAGTGCAAGAGCAACTGAGAATGAACGAGTGAGAATCACAAAATACCAGAAGTCATTTTGTTTTTTAAACAAATGGGTCACCCATGATATATGGATGGACTGAATGGCAGAATTCCAGCACTGAGATATTGTATATAATATTTGACATGGGTGCACCCATGCCAAAATGCTTGGCTGGCAGACTTAAGGAAATATCTGACAATGGGGGCACCCATAGAACATTTTGAAAACCCTGGAGCCAACTTATGTTGAGCATTGGGTTTCATTGAATTGGCACAACATAAAGGACTTGAATATTTAGTGAGCGCCCCATCAGATGTTTAATACATTTATGTCAAAACTGTGCTTCAGAATGCATTATTTGAGCCCATATTTTCAAGGTTTTCTCAGGGGGCTACCCCGTCCCAAACCCATAGAAAAGGTCGGGGTCTCTCACTTCACTCGCTCACTAGAGTTCAGGCCAAGGATTTCGTCCCACCACTTTCAAAGATCATGTCAACAACCTAATATAGGTGGTATTGAAAAAAGACATTGTATGTGTTATATTAATCATACAGTTCTTATGACACTTCAGCGCTGTCAATTATTGTCTTGCCATTAGGATTAATGTCATGTGACCTCATTTCCTGGGAATATTCAGGGTCAAAGGTCATATGATGTTACTCCTAGGATGTCATTAAAATCAAAGGGTGTCTGCAAAGGGGGTCTGCTGTCACTTCCATGACCCCTGGCATGTAGGTGAATTGACATTCATGTGTAAATACCTATTTTGTGGATACCTATCAAGCAGTGCGTCCGGTGCTAAATTGAAGTCACCTAGACAGATCAAGCCTGCCGGATACTGTGCTCCTATTTTTTTTGTACAATACAGATTAGGTATTGGAACTGACCCTGGTTAGGTTTATATATATTAAGAATATTAGGAGGGGTCCCTAGTGTTCCAGATAAATATAGCAGCCCTCTAAATTGTCTTTAATCACTCACTTTTATTTCATCAAAGTGGAAATCTTTATGTATACCAATCATGACCCCCCCTTCTTTTTTAGTATTAGTAGTTGAGGAATATTGGATGGGCAGGAGCATATGTCTAATTAAAGGAGTGTCCAAGGCTTTCAGATGAGTATCTTCTAGCCATAAGACATCCGGGATGATCTCTCTCACCTACTTCCATATTTTATGGGGCGTGATTGGGGAGTTAAACCCGTTTATGTTCCATGATTGGATCTTGACCATTATGCTAAACTTGGAAAGCAACCAGTATGGTTATTGATGATTACTTGCCATTCCCTGGAGAGTACACTTGAGGACAAGAAAATAGCAAAGAAATGTTTAAGCAACAACAACCAAATAAATCTAATGTCCTGTCTATGTTAAAATTCAATCCTTCATATTTTGTCCTCCTTTTTTCCCTCTTCAATACATCTTCTCCTGATACATCCCTCAATTGTCTCCAACCATTGTGGGATAAGGATTAGATGCCTTTAATTTATCTCTGGGTTTTTTGTAGACCATTCTCCTTAATCGATGACTGAGGACACTCTTGAAGAGCATAGCAATTCTTCTGCTTCTTATGGGGTACATACCATGTACCGCTTTGAGTCAATCTGGAACCATAAGACAAATGGAAAGGTCCACCTGAAGCAGATTTGTTGCAGCCTGACAAAAGGTCTAAAACAGGTCAATGTGTTGTTCCTGAAAGGTGAACTGGTCATTCCTCCTAGTCTCCTACATTAGTGTATCCTTTAAGAGGGAGTAGCCTAGCTTGAGTATAATGTCTCTTGTTTGGCTCCCCAACTCTGTGGGCTTGTTTAATGGAGCTCTCATAGGTTTAACCTTTTAAGTATGAAGAGGAACAGCAATTGACAGAACTGGAGAACATAGTCACCTTTCTAATTATCTTGGACATTACGAATGCGGCTATTGTCACATCTCAAAGTATCTTACAGGTCGGTCCATTTCACCCCCAGCAATTGGACTTCATCCTCTAATTTAGAGTTGGTTTCTTGAGTTTTGTCAAGGTGTTGACTTATGGCAATGATATCATCTTCACTGGTGGTGATGTGTTCCCTCAAGACTTGAATTTCTTTAGTAAAATCAGAAATGCCAGTTGATTAGTCAACTTTTAGGGCCTACATTCGTGTGGTTACCATGTTTGAAATGTTATCATGAATTCAGCCTGTTATTCATGAACATTTCATTGAGCACCCGAGCACGAATACACCATTAAAGTTGCATCCCAAAGGTCCTGGTATGTTAGCTGCTTCCACAAATCACTTTATCAGTGACCTGTCAGGCATCTAGGGCAACGCGGTCTGTGAATCTAAGAAAATGCCCATATATGTTTATAAATCCCTGTCAGGGCTAATGCAGGGACTGTTGATAATATTTGTCGCAGTAGAAGCCCCTACAGAGTGGTCCGCCAATGCTGGTAGTGCTTTGGCATGTAATATAATCTGTTTTATATGGGGGTCACTTACTGAGGTAAGTCAGATGACTCAGTAACCAAGACAAAGGAAGCCCACTGGGGAGCTCCTGTTGATGAAATATGCCCATTTAGCTTTCAGCAATCTCAGGATGTTCTCTGTCATCCAGCACTCCACAGGGCTGGGGCACAGCGCGGGTTACATTGCACACTGATCTCACCCAGTTGCTCCCCAAGCTCACCTAAGGTAGCCCACTTTCTTAGTTTCAAGATGCTGCAGTAGGCCCAAGATGGCTGCTGTTACATGTGCGCTTCTATGGAAGAAATTTCTCTCGTGAGGTAGTGTCGCCACTTCAGGAACACTGGATTCCGCCTTCCATGGTCTCATACATTGTTGAAACTAAAGCCCGCCTCATTACTGCGCCGCTGCACATTGTATGTGCTCTGGGAAGCTGATTTAGGGAGACACAGCTCATCAGCTGAGCACAGTGTTCAGTTGGCCATAGATCACAGCCACTTTAAAGCATTGCTTTTCATATCTCTGTCTCCGATAACCCCAGTTGCCTCCCCATATTTTACATAACACCACTATCTCTTGAAGACCTCACTCTCTTGTTAAAATCCACAGATCATTAATTTGATACAGGTCAAGATTAGAGGCATTTTTCTCCTAAGCCCCTCTCCTTGAACCAGCAAAAGATTATAAATACCTCTGTTACGGATGCACAATACTAATTTATGTCTAGTTGATAGTGCACTGTAGCTTGACTCCGAGTCACCAGTAAAGGCTAAGAGAAATTTGTAGCTAAGCAACTGCAAAATAATTTTGACCAGTGTGGTGTTCTAGATTACTGCCTACTTGGAATCCATCCTTTGCACTAAACAGATCTAGCCATATTCGATATCATGGACAACGTCCTCATGACCACATTCTTCTGTTATTTTTGACTGCTCAGTAACCTTTGATATTGTGGACCATTCAGTCCTGTTTCAAGAGGGAGCAGAGGTGCAATTGTTTACTTGTTTTGGGGGTCAACATTCATCCGGTGTCCATCTGCACCCAATATCTATAGCAGGCCACACTAATGTAGCAGATGACAATGATGTCCAGTTCGCAACAAAGGTGGATGTATCTCAGTATCACGATAAACATCGACGGCTTTGTTTCGGGGACATAGAGATATGTGCGAACTATAGTTTATTACAAATTAGGATAGCCAGGGCAAATATTCTTCCTTTAAGTGAAAATAACAACTGATTAAGAAGTATAATTATTGATCAATTAATCCATTTGGTTAATTGTGGAATTCCTTTTCCTCTCCCGTTACTGCATTTATGTCAGGCCCAACAATGAAATGTAACCCCAAAAGTGTGGCGTTTGATCGAAATGCAAAGCAAACCAAGCTTTCTGTATGCTTTACGATCAAAACAATAGGCTTGTAAAGTTTCGTAAAGTCCATGTTGTTCTCGCCAAGTGCAATGAAACTGAGTGCAAATTAATAGGCCTGTATTATGCCGGAGGAAGAAGAACAATACATTTAGGCTTGCTTACGTTTTTTCTCTTCCAGGCACTCTTCTGCTGCAAAACATGTCATATTTATGTAAAAATGCGTTATTCCTTTACAAGACTGACATTTTTAAGAGCAGTCTACAAAGAACACTTGTGGCCTTCACTTAAAAGTGAAGTATTGTGAAAGTATACTACTGAAACTTGGCATCCAAGCATGTTAAAATGCTTGATTTGTCTACGAACCTCATCAAATCACTGACACATTTACCCCCTTCAAGTGATTAAAAATCAAAATGAACACTAAGTCTGTTTTAAGTGTGGTGTGCGAAAGGGCTATAAAACACTTTAATAAATTGCTGAGAAGACAGGTTGATGTTTTTAGAGTGTTCTGTGTCAGCACTTGAAGGTTATCCAAAAAAGCAGGAGATACAAAATACAGATGGAAGTAGAATCCTGCACTGTTATTCTACTCTAGTTTGGCCCAGTGGTGAAATCATGCATCTAGGCATTAGCAAGCAGCACTGCTTTTGAGTTTCCTCCTTTGAAGGCAGTAATCGATTAAAAGAGGCCTAGGTTTTTGAGATTAGTATTCCCTGGAGGCATCTCTTAAAGAGATAGAAACTCAATAAGAAGGGAACAGGGCGACTTCACATAAATTACCAGGGTTGGCCTGGACTTCGCCGTGGGCTGTTCCCTGCACCTGTGGTGTTTTTCTTCTGCCGCAGCTCCTCGCCGGACCCGCTCCGCGGGTCCCGCTTCGCGGTGTGGAGAGAGGCGCCTTGAGCATAGAGGGGCTCTGATCTTGGACACCGGACTCTGGGCTTTGGCAGGCAAGTACAGGGCTGCGAGCGGACCCGCAGGGACTCCAACTCCCAGGAGCCCCTGCGTGAGGTCAACCCACAACACCTGGGTCGCTCTCCCTGACTGCCACGCCCCGCCCCACCTCCTTCTCTTTTATTTTTGCACTAGGATCCCGCTGCGCTGGAGCGCGCGGGAGGGCGCAGGGAGAAGCCCGGGACAAGGGCGGGCCGTCTGTGGCCGTCATAGGCCGGGCTGGGCCTACCCTCTTGGTTCTGCCGTTTGCCATCAAGTCCCTAGCACAACAAGCTGATAAATTGCCCCATAGCTATCATCACACTCTAAGATACCATGCCGTCCCCGGTAAGGGAAAGTACCCCCATAAGGCAGGCAGGAACAAAAAACATGACCTTAGAGAATTACTTTCCTCGGGCGGGGGGAGATGGGGACAAGGAGAACACATTAAGCCGGCTCAGAGCTGAGCGGAGACGCTCTATAGATAATTTGAAAGGTAGACCTCTAGGAGACTATCCTCCCACACCTAGCGAAGACTTGACACTAAATGAAGATGTTCCGATCCTGCTTAGGGATTTTACAAAAACGCCCCCAGTGGTACTTATGAGCTCAACCCCAGTGAGTAGCACAAGCCCAAGTAGGGGGACGATTGACTTAATTTCTCAACCGCCCCCAGCATCAAAGTCTAGGAAAGCCAAACCTAAAATAGCTGTAGCACAAGGGGTTTTTGGGCCCCCACTAAACAAACGTAGGAGAAAGTCGAGGGGTGCCCAGGCTAAAAACAAACCAAAGATCCCTCATTCTGATTTTGGGAAGTCATCTAAACCCTCCATATCAACTGTGACAACGGTGGCTGACTTACATTCTAAACCCGCTGCACAGGATGGTGTGGCCCCCGTCCTGACTAAAGAGATGGCTAGCAACATTGTTAATGCCCCCCTCTCTGTTGCTCCGCTGGGTAATTTGGAATTCCTGCTAAGGTCACTTTTGTTACCAATTAGTGAAAGCATCAAAAAAGTGGAAATCAGACTAACCATTCTTGAGGCTACACTAAGCAGTATGAAAAATCCGGCCAATTCTCATGAGAGGGCTCCTAAACCTATTGCCACCCCAACAGCTCCAAAATGTGTTACGCATCTTGCTCCCTCACAGGTTGCAACTGCGGCCGCCCCACAACAAACACAGAGGAATAACCCTGCCCCAAATAAGCCACCTAACCCCATAGGACCTATACCCCTGCAAATGCTGTTCCCCCGGTACAGCCCCCAGATAGTGTTGCACCCACTCCACTGAAGGACTGGGCTCTTTTGGACCCAGCGGTGCCAGGGCACAACACCTGAAACCTTCGTGGGTAACCTGCTCCGGCGTACAAGTCACAGAGACACGGGACACTTCCTTCGGCGTCAAAGAGTCAAGGTTTATTTACTGCAGGGAACACAGAAGTCACAGGAAGTACATCGAGTGTAGTTCGGGGAGACTGCTTCAAATTGGTTTTGTGGATCGCTCCTTTTATACAGTTTTTACCCATAAGATAACATGAGACACAATAGTTTACAACCCGGTTCCCACATTTAGCTCTCAGAGGGGTCGCTTTGGTCACTTTGAAACACATAAGGTCCGGAACATAAGTGCGGAAACATTTGGCGGTTCCCAACTGTAAAAACCCGTCTTCCCACCATTAGCAAATTCCAATCAGCAGTAAAGTAGATCGAAATAGGAACGAAGACAGGTGCAGAGGAAGACGGAGACAGTGGGGAGATCGGAAAGGGTGTAAAAGGGGAGGTAACGAGAAGCACGAGATACAGGCATCAAAGGGACGTGCCTAATGAGATGCACGGCTGAGACAATAAGTCCGTGCGGCAAGATGAGCCTCGAGCGGCGCCATCTGCCTTACAGTAGCAACCCCCTCATCATAAAGACACTTTCAAAGAACATGTGTCTTCCGCAAATATCTTGGGAGTCCCAGGGTCGCGAAGCGGACAGCGTCCGTTCGCTGACTACTTGAGGGCAAGAGACAAAATGGATGCCGTATCTAAGATGGAACCCGTGGGTACAGATGAAAAACCCACGTAACAAACGAACGGTTTAAGCTAGCACAGCGAAACTGTGCACACTTACTAAACTCGTCATTTGCGGTTCATAGATACTAGACTCGACCATATTCGTACGAGTCGAAAACACCACTTACAATTGTCACGGAACCTCAGACGCTCCTTTTGCCCTCATGTAGGCAAGCACTAGTCGGAATCATATTCGATATTCATCAGACCATCAAGATGTCGTTGTAGCATAGCTCTGTCCAACCGAGTCCCCTTGGTAACAGATGGTTGTCTCATACACGTTGTAGCACAGAGGCCACATAAGGCAGGACCACACTGCACACAAAGGCAACACGTGAACAGGAACACTACCACAACCCCGATGATCGTCAGAATCTTCCAACCCCAAGTCGACAGCAGGCCCCAAAACCAACCGAGTAGCGTCCAATCCCCTACATCCACGTGTATGGATTCGGAGATCTTATGCAACTTCGAGATGGCTTGATAGACAGTAGGAGCATTATCAGGTATGAAAATGCAACAGCTCGAATGGATCACTTTACATACCCCACCGCGATCTGCCAAGACGACATCTAAAACCATACGGTTTTGCAACGTCATAAGTCTCTCCGCCTGAAGTTCTGAGGTGATATTACCAAGGGCACTGGCAGTAATATTAGCTGTCGATTCTACCACTCGAGTCAAATGTCTCAGGTTCCTACTATTAACCATAGGTCCCCAAAACGGGAGGAAACCCTTGAAAAAGTCTCCTGCCTCTTGACCGGCAGTATCCTCTTCGCTAATTACGCCTCGTACAACTCTAGTCTTATGATAATCGGCATCTACAGTGAACGTCGGAGGCAACAGATTTGCAACGAAACATGAGCCCATGAAGTCTGTGGGCAACCATGTGTATGCACGATCATGACAGATAAAGTATGTACCCTTGGCAGCCAGAAACACAGGGGTCGGGGACATTGGCAGAAGGTAACTTTCAGTGCAAGCACTTGCTCCAAGTGAGGCTTGCGAACCACGACCCACAAGACAAAGATTACCAGTGTGGGGTACGACCCATATTGGAGACGAGCTTTTAAGCTGCTTTTCATTAGTGAACGTACTATATTCCCCTCTACTTAGGACCCTATAGGCTTGTACCTCTTCTTTAGGGATGAGAAAAGCATCATGGATCTCATCTTCCATATCCGCTATTGCCATCGATAGCACCCACTGATACGAGGTAGGACCAGGGTTGGGGGAACGTTGTTCTGGAGTGGGGTGGAAACCCAGTGCGCTTCGAAGCATTGTTTGAAATGCTCGAGCTGACCCTTGGGAACTATACGGTAACACCAGATATGGAATTCCCTTACCCGTAGTATGTGGCATCAACCCACACACCCAACAATTAGTAGTGTTAACCACTAACTGATGCTGATGGAGGAGCTGGATAAAGGAATTGTTGCGGAATTCTACACGTCTAGCCTGTTCGTGTTCCGGTAACATATGAAAGGAATGAGGAGAAGCAGTAGAAGTAAGATTAGGGTAAGGAGTAGGAGTAGGGGTAGGAAGTAAGAAGTAAGACATAGTGTAATACACCCCACCCGCCAAAAATGCAGAAGCAGTCAGAAACAATACAAACAATGGAAATACAAAACATTTAGTACGACTAAGTTTCTGCAGTCTGACTCTATACGCCTGAGCTCCTTCCAAATCATTCAGCTTCGAAAATGCCATTTCCCTACGACCGTCCGCAACGTTTCTTGACGCACTTCGTTCTGTGCAGCAATAGTCAATCCCCAGGAGTTCCTAGGAACCGACGGCCTTTAACCTAGCGTCAAGACCTACTGTCCAGAAGGAAGTACGCGCGCGGCCCTACGGCCCTCAATACACAATATGTATTTTATTTAGCACAATATTTCAGCTGTGGAAGGAAAAGATACAAGGAAGAAGCTTATTATATGTACAAAACAATTTTCAATGATACGAATTGTTCAAAGTTGATATGGGGAAACGAGGATATTGCAGTTATCAATTCAGCAAAGCAAGAAAATTTTATTTGTCCTTAGTATGAGAACGCAGAGAATATCGATGTTTCCCGAGACGTGTCTGCTCGTCGAACAAAGGATCCGTTGAAGAGACAGCGTCCTGTTGATCAATTGGTTGATTTGATCTTGAGTCTTTTGCTGACAAATGTTCAACAATGGCTTTCTGCTGCGCTGAGTGTTCACCAACAAGCTGTGCGTCGCTAAAAGGTACAAACGCCGGCAATGTTTCTGCTTCTGTTGACGCAATGCCTTTCCTCACCCACGGGTCTGCCGGCAAAGGAATAGGGACTCGCTTACAATGGGTAGCATGTACCCAATTCTTCCGCCCCTCAAGACGAACGGCAGTCCTCGTGGCCAGGAGCACCTGGTAAGGTCCGGTGAAACGGGGGTCCAGATTCTTCTTGCGTGAAAAATTACGGGTAACTACCCAATCTCCGGGCTGGAGCTGGTGGCCTGGACCCTCCGTCTGCGTCGGCAAGGCGTCGTAAACCTGTTGATGAATTAACCTCAGTTTAGCAGTCAAGTCATGTAAGTAATCAATCAACATCGGATACTCAAGATCAACGAATATACCTGGCCTAGGAACCCCCCAAACATTCGCAGGACGGCCGAACACTATTTCATAGGGACTAAGCCCTATTCGGGAGTGTACAGTCGCCCTAGTTGACAGTAATGCTAGAGGCAAAGCGTCAGGCCACGAAAGTCCAGTCGTAGCCTGAATCTTCGCTAGCTTTAGTTTAAGGGTGCCATTGTACCCTTCAACCAATCCAGCTGACTGGGGATGATTGGCGCTATGGAATTTTTGATTAATTCCAAGGCCCTTACACACACTCTTCATCACACTTCCAACAAACTCACTTCCGTTATCTGACCACACGACTCTAGGCATTCCATACCGAGGAAAGTATTCCTTCAGTAGGATTTTCGCAGTAGACAAAGCAGTATTATCCTTGAGGGGATAGGCCTCGATCCATCGGGAGAATGCGCAAACCACAACCAAAACATATTTCAGGTTATTGCATCGCTCCATATGGATGAAGTCCAATTGGATCACCTCAAAGGGATACGAAGGAGGAGCAAAACTGCCAGGGGGAGTTGGGGTTCCTTTGCCAGGATTGTACATTATACACACCATACAATTCTTCACCAAGCGTTCAGCACACTTAGTAATTCCATCATTCTTCCACACAGCAGCCAACAACTTACAAATACCTTTCGCGCTAATATGTGCTAACCCGTGTGCCATTGTCACAACGGCCAGTACATACGCATCAGGCAACATCCATCTTTTCTGATCTGACAAATCAATCCAGCAACCATTCACATCCAACCTTCCCGTACTTTCTTTCCACTTCATCTTTTCAGTGTCGGTGGCCTCATTCTGTATTGCTTTCACACTCTCTATAGTATCCTCACACATACTCGATTCTGTAGGCCACCTAACCGAACTCGTCACATACATTCGAGTGCTAAGGTTCCGGGCAGTCTCCTTAGCAATCTCATCTGCAAACGCATTACCACGACCAACATCATCCGTCACTTTACGATGCGCACTACATTTAACAATTGCAACTTGAGCAGGCAAAGTCAATGCATCCAAAAGATCGTTCACAAGCTGGCCATGCTGTATTTTCGTGCCATGTGACGTGAAGAAACCACGCTCTCGCCACAACCGTCCAAAGCTATGCGCTACACCGAAAGCGTACTGACTATCGGTGTACACATTCACACGTTTACCTTTTGCTAATACACATGCTCTAGTAAGAGCAATCAGCTCTGCAGCTTGGGCAGAGTTCTGATTCAATCTCGCAGTCTCAACAACAGTATTCAACGTCACAACAGCATAAGCAGTAGTCACATCACCATTCGGCAATTTAAAACATGACCCATCCACATACAGAGTGCCCTCCGGGTCTTCCAATGGGGTGTTTTTAAGGTCCACTCGACCTTTTGTTTCCTCCTCTGTCCGCAAGTAACAGTCATGTTCTGCTACTTCATCTGACTCTGCACTAATTGGTAACAAAGTTGCCGGATTTAGGACATTACAACGTTTTATCTGAATGTGGCTTGCCAAGAGCGTCAATTCGTACCCAGATAACCTCGCACTCGTCAAGTGCTGAGTTTTCGTTCGATTCAAAAGAGTATCGACTGCATGCGGAACCATCACCGTAAGCATATTATCCATGACCAATCCTGCTGATTGTCGGATGGAGACCGCAGCTGCCGCAGTTGCTCTCAAACAACTCGGCAATGCTCTAGCTACTGGGTCTAAGGTCGAGGAAAAATATGCACATGGACGTTGCTTACCACCAAAAGGTTGCGTTAAGACACTCAAAGCACAACCTTCCCTCTCGTGAACATATAACGTGAACGGCTTGCTGTAATCAGGGGTACCTAACACAGGAGCCGAACACAATGAGTCACGTAAT
Organism: Lissotriton vulgaris; assembly: GCF_964263255.1. Taxonomy (NCBI): domain Eukaryota; kingdom Metazoa; phylum Chordata; class Amphibia; order Caudata; family Salamandridae; genus Lissotriton; species Lissotriton vulgaris. The sequence goes on along the minus strand of NC_141699.1, from coordinate 156,975,601 downwards.
TCAGAAAAACTTTTCTGACATTCTTCCGTCCATGGTAAAGGAGTAGAAACATCCTTGCACGTAAGAGCCACCAGTGGTTTCGCTAGCAATGAAAAATTAGGAATCCACTGCCTGCAGTACGACGTGATACCTAGAAAGGCACGCACATCTCTCTGGGTTTGTGGCACAGCCATTCGTGCAATCGCTGCAATTCTCTCTGGGGTCAATCTCCTTCCCTCCTTTGACAATAAGTGACCGAGGTAGGTTACTTCTTGACAACAATATTGGAGTTTAGAAGGTGACACCTTGTGATTTAACTCACAGAGATGTTGCAGCAACGATACCGTAGCGATTTTGCAAATGTCCTGAGTATCAGCAGCCACCAATAAGTCGTCGACATATTGGATTAAAGCCGCACCAACCGGCAACCTAAACGCATCCAGTTGACCCTTCAAAGCTTGACTGTAAATCGATGGACTTTCACAGTAGCCCTGAGGAGCGCGTTTGAACCGGAAGCTACGTCCACCAAGAGAGAAACCGAAAAGGTCCCTGCTCTCTTCGGCAATCGGGATGCTGAAAAACGCATTTTTCAAATCAATCACCGAGAACCACGAAGCAGTAGCTGGAATCAGAGTCAGTAGCGCCGTGATGTCAGGCACAACAGGGAATTGAGGAACCACAATTTTATTTACCTCCCGTAAATCGATAACAAAACGATAAACAGGCGGTTTGGTAGGGTCAGTACGTTTAAGAATGGGCAGTACAGGGCTGTTGCACACGTTTCCCCGAGTCTCCTCAATAACATCTTTCTCGATCAAATCATAGATGATCGCTAACAAAGCTCGTTCACCATCAAGGGAGATACGGTATTGGGGAATACGTGGCAATCGCACATTCAATTTCAACTGAACAACATAAGGGGAGATATCAAGTAGGCCCACATCATTTGGACCCGTCGCCCACAAAGACGCAGGAAGAGAATCCAATTCCGGTGGAAGCTTATCGAGAGACAAATACATGGGAGAGACTACTCTCTCTCCAAACGTAAGCTGTACACCCGCAGGAGAACAATACAAAGTTGCATACAAACGTTTAAGCAAATCCAGACCCAAAAGATTTTCACCACAACCCGTGGTTAAAATCAACGGAGCTTCGAGCTCACGAGGCCCAATTTTAAGGGGCAAAGGGCATGAAACTGGATTGCTAACGGGGGCGCCAGAGAATCCAACAGAAACATTTGTTAAGCCAGACAAAGGTGCGCCAGGGAGTTTCGAATGCATGATAGAACTTTTCGCTGCACCAGTGTCCAACAGAAAAGGCTCAACGACGCCCGATGTAGCAACTGCGACGTAAGGCCCTCTCTGATCAACCGGAACTGATACCACTCCCTCTCCTTGTCTTTGGCTGTCCTAGTAATTACTATCGTCAGTTCCCTGATCGACGTAATAATCGTCTACATTGTACTGCGCAGATCGTCCTTGTGATGATCCACGTTGATCGAAACAGTTATTAGAATTAGATGAATTGTCAGAACGGTCGTTCTGAGCACCACGACCTCTACCACGTGATGTATTCTGTGAACCACCACGGCCTCCTCTAGACGAATTACCACTATTACGGTCATTTAAAGCAGGACAATCAAATTTAATGTGTCCCTCCTGTCTACAATAAGCACATTGATTGTACCCTAACGAAGATCGTTGGAAAGAGGAATCATTACGCGGCTGCGATCGATTCGATTGCGACTGTGATCTATTCTGCTGAGGCGCATTCTGATTAGAACGCGGCGGATATGCTTGTTGTAACAACACTTTAGTTTTGAGCTCTTTCGTCTTTTTATCAGCACGGTCAGTTTCCTCTTTTTCTCTATTTTCGTAATATTGTGCCGTAGCCAATATCTGAGCTGAGGTAGAAACGGCCCACGCACTTTCTGAATTCTTCAGTTTAGTGCTCAAGTCGGGTAATAAGTTCGATACGAATTTATCCACAAACAACCGTTGTCCACCCTCAGTACCCATATCCTGTCCACTATGATCAACGAATGTTTCCTCAAACCTCGTAAAGAAGTCTGAAACACTCTCATCCTTCTTCTGCTTACAGGCTGACAACTTGTCCCAATTCACCCTCATAGCTGGCATGAGCGTTTTCATTAATGTAATGATCCGCTGGGGAAGAAGTTCAATCAACTGATCGGGTTTAGTAGCAGCCACTTGTCCAGCATCTGCCGCTGTAATAGCAGCCCAATCACCACCTAATTCATTTGTGTGATCTTGGTGACGAATCTTGGCCCATACCGGTTGCGGTACGACATTGCCAAACAGCATGTCGATATCGGCAAGATTCATTATCGTAGCGTCTACGAGCTGCGATAATTCCTTATAATACCCTGCAGGATTTTTGCGAGGATCGGGCAAAGTTTGTTTCACCTGAAGCACTTCCGATCGTTTCCATGGGAGGTGTATCCACACTCTCTGGAAATGCGCCGGAACTGGCTGGGCAGCATTAGTATTATCAGCTGGTATCCAAACCGGCGGAACTTCACGCATAGGATATTGGCCAGACTCATCCCCTCTCTCAATGTCCTCAACGAACAATGCATGAGGAATAGGAGCGGGACGAAAAGATAACAACCGCTCAATAGCGCGTCGGACATTAGTGTCGACTATCAGTCCAGTTGCGAACTGAAGCCGAAGTTCAGACAGGGCGTACAGCACCTCGTCAGGCGCAAAGGCCACTATCTGATCATGTAAGAACTTGCACATTTCATCAAAAACATATCTCTGAGTAGGTATGTTGAATTGATCAAACGTTTCGAGGACAACACGAGGTGGATTTCTAACAGGGTTTAGTATCCAACCCATCGCCATATTGCATAGCGCAACACGTTCTCTATTAGCAGGAAGCTGGCTACGTCTCTGAGGACCATCAGAACCAGCAGACCCAAAAACAGGTCCAAGCGACTGAAAGAAGTTTGGCACACTAGGAGAAGTACGGGTACGAGTAGAGGGACAAGAATAAGACACAGGACTAACAAGAGAAGGAGTAGAGACATTAGCAACAACAGGGGTTAACAACACAGGAGCAGTAGTGTGAGCAGGAGTATGTGGAAGCGGAGGAGCAGTGGGAATAGAAACAGGCAAAGGAGCAGGAACAGTCGGAAGAGCGGGTGCAGGTTGAGGAACTGGTGGAGGAATAACAGGTGGAAGAACAGGTACGGCAGGGACCACAGGAGCTGCGATACCCTGTACGTACGGAGGTGGCGACTTCATAAGATAGGACATTAAAGAATCCTCAACGGCCTCTTCCTTCTTATCCGACTCCTTAGGCAAAGCAGGATAGCATTTATCTATAGACATACGCTGTAGCCTCTCAAACACTTCCTTATCCTTATCCTCCTTATCACGCTGAAACTGCTCAGCTTTCTTCACTATGGTAGCAACATTATCTCGCTCACTACGTTTATTCTGTCTGATCTCTTTCTGTCGGGCTTCTTTGCGCCAGAACCGAAAGGCATCAAACATGGCCGGCCTAGATTTGCGTTCGAACAACTTTATTTCCAAATTATCTAAGATCGACGCTTCGAAGCTACCGTGAGGTGGCCAACGAAGATCGCCGTCTTTCTTTGTATATTTTATCCAATAATCGTTAAAAGCAATCGGGCCTAGCCCATGTTTGCTATATAGGTCATAAGTAGGAGTTCCAACCGGAGGTATCGGACACGAGTCCTCCAGCAGGGAATCCGCACCACAAGGTCTAAAGCAACTGAACAAAGTACTGCGACCAGGCATCTTGCACACTAGCCGAGTTTCACAAACTTCAAGGGTTACGGGATTTACCAAGTCCCAGCAAGAACAAAACCCTCGGTCTTTGGCGGCTGCAGTCGTCAAACAAATACAACAACAACAAAGTACGCTAGTAAAGTGTCACCGACAAAAACACTCACACAGCGTGCACAACAAAAACACTCGCTAAAGTGTTTACAACCAAGGACACCCGCTAAAGTGTCTACAACAAAAACACTCGCTAAAAGTGTTTACAACCAAGGACTCTGGGAGCGACCCACAAATACTTAACTCAAAGATCAATGGCGTCCTCAGGAAGGCCCGTCTATCGTCTCGCTATACCAAGGTCTACGCCAGGCGCCAAAACAGGTCTACAGTCAGGGCAGCAGTCCGTCGCAGCCGTTAGGAGGCGGGAATCTTCGCGGGAAAAGTCTTCGGGCCACTTATTTCGACAACAGGATCGATGAAGCGGGGTGCACCTTCCCTCGGAGATTTCACACGAAGTTCCTCACGATCGTCGGGCTTGGACCGGTACCACTGATGCAGCCCCACGTTGGGCGCCAACTGAAGGACTGGGCTCTTTTGGACCCAGCGGTGCCAGGGCACAACACCTGAAACCTTCGTGGGTAACCTGCTCCGGCGTACAAGTCACAGAGACACGGGACACTTCCTTCGGCGTCAAAGAGTCAAGGTTTATTTACTGCAGGGAACACAGAAGTCACAGGAAGTACATCGAGTGTAGTTCGGGGAGACTGCTTCAAATTGGTTTTGTGGATCGCTCCTTTTATACAGTTTTTACCCATAAGATAACATGAGACACAATAGTTTACAACCCGGTTCCCACATTTAGCTCTCAGAGGGGTCGCTTTGGTCACTTTGAAACACATAAGGTCCGGAACATAAGTGCGGAAACATTTGGCGGTTCCCAACTGTAAAAACCCGTCTTCCCACCATTAGCAAATTCCAATCAGCAGTAAAGTAGATCGAAATAGGAACGAAGACAGGTGCAGAGGAAGACGGAGACAGTGGGGAGATCGGAAAGGGTGTAAAAGGGGAGGTAACGAGAAGCACGAGATACAGGCATCAAAGGGACGTGCCTAATGAGATGCACGGCTGAGACAATAAGTCCGTGCGGCAAGATGAGCCTCGAGCGGCGCCATCTGCCTTACAGTAGCAACCCCCTCATCATAAAGACACTTTCAAAGAACATGTGTCTTCCGCAAATATCTTGGGAGTCCCAGGGTCGCGAAGCGGACAGCGTCCGTTCGCTGACTACTTGAGGGCAAGAGACAAAATGGATGCCGTATCTAAGATGGAACCCGTGGGTACAGATGAAAAACCCACGTAACAAACGAACGGTTTAAGCTAGCACAGCGAAACTGTGCACACTTACTAAACTCGTCATTTGCGGTTCATAGATACTAGACTCGACCATATTCGTACGAGTCGAAAACACCACTTACAATTGTCACGGAACCTCACCACTAATGAAGCTTCCCCCCAGGCCACGTAGACCCAATTTACCACCAGAGGCGAATGACTTTACAGTAGTCATGGCGGGCGTCCCACCACTAGAGGCAGGTGAAGCCGAGGATTTCTGTGCTTTGAAAAGCAGGGTGATTAAGTGGCTAAATTTGAATAGACCCTTACCCGTACACTTAAGCAATGAGATCATAATGGTCAGAAGGGTGCCTTGGATAGGGAGAACACGCAAATCCATCATAGGGGATTGCATATTGGTGAGCTTCAGGGATGCTGGAACAGTTGCTCACATATGCCAGGGAAAGAACAGATCACAGGTAACAACAATTCAAACACTTCATGTGTCTTTCTTCTTTCCCCCACCCCAGCCCCTGTACACGTGACCCGTTCATATGACAACTGGGAAAGGGTGGGTCGACGGGGTGTTCATCACGAGTTCAATCCCAGGCCATTATTTAGCCGCCCAGAGCCACCCTTCCACACATTCAATCGGTTCCACTGCCTGGATGGTCTTCAGGGGGTAGATTGAGAAAGAGATAATGGCATATGGGGTATAGGGGGTAGAGGGGTTCCAAATGCTGAGTGGGAGAAGCACAGCCCCGAGGCAAAACAAAAGTCATCAAGTTGCGCCCGGAGTTATGTGCTGGATGAACCTAGGGTTGTAGATATTGCATGTATAGGTGACGCACAGGGACCGGAATTGGGAAAACAAGTGCGAGAATCACTTGGTGGGTCACAGGGAGGAGGGGTCCAGGGGGGTGAGGCACTAAAAATCATCTCATGGAACATAGCTGGCCTGGCTGGGAAATTTAAAAAAAAGATTTAAAAAAAAAAAAAAAAAAAAAGTCACTGAATACCTCAATGACCAACTCCTCGACATCACTCAGTCGGCTTTCAGACCCAACCACAGCACAGAAACTGTCCTTTTCCATGCCACAGATGACATCCACATTACTCTCGGCTAAGGTGATCCAGTGGCCCTCACCCTCCTGGACCTCACCGCTGCATTTGACAGTCTTTCACCCATACCTCAAGCAACACATACACAACATGGGAATCCACAGACACAAATTCTGATGGATCTGCTCCTCCCTGGCTGGAAGGACCCAATTAGTCAGTGAGGCACCATAAATCTCGGACACCTGTGGCCTCATCTGCAGAGTGCCGCAAGGATCCTCCCTGAAGGGGGGCGTGGCTAAGCACGCAATGGCGGCAGAGGTGCCTGGGTAGAGCTCCGGGCGAAGCTCCCCTACCACAGGCCATTTCTCCGTAAAAAACGGCTTATCACTGGCGGCGGGACTCAGTGAGGGGATATTAAGCAGTCCCCCACACACGGAGAGAATTTGGGGAAGATCGGGTACTCCTGACTGCCCCGGCGGCGACGGCTGCTGAGTGACCCCTGGCCCGCTCCCCTGGCCGGCGCACGCCATCACGCGAGGCCGGGGTTGAGCCCTCACCACCAGGCCCTGCTGCAGTGGCTTCGCTGTGAGATGCCCGGCGCTCTGAGTGAGTAACGGTGCCCTTGACCCTCGTCAGGACTACTCCGGAGCGGTACCTGTGCCCACGCCGTTGCTGCGAAGCGGCAGCAGCCTGCCGGTGACGCCGCTGGACCCGCTCCAGGCCTGGTGTCCCTCCCCGGCCGCAACACACCATCACGCAAAGCCGGGGCTGAGCCCTCTCCACCAGGCCCCGCTGCTGTACAGCCACTGTGAGACATCCGGCGTTCTGGACTGGCGGAGGCGACCCCGACCCTCGCCGGAGTTGCACCGGAGGAGCACCTGGGGCCCTCACCGCTGCTACAGACAACCTGCAGGGGGTGCCGGCAGACCCGCTCTGAGGCTGGTGTCCTCCCCCGGCTGCCACGAGGGCCGGCCTGTGTTCTGTACAGAGCCGCGGACGGCGGAAGTGGTGGCAGGTTTGCGGAGCAGAGAAACCAGATCCTCCCCCCTTTTAGCGGCGATACTGCTGCGGGTGATTCCTTGCGCCCAGACTCCCCCTGGTGGATCCGGGGGCCATGCAGACCCCCCGCGACTGTGAAGGTGTGCTCTCAGCACTATCTCCTCCGGCACATGAACTGACTGGCAGGGAAGCGATGGTGTGGGTGACTGCGGACCCCCGGAGGGAACCTGCAACTTACGCCCGCCCTTGGAAGTGGCGAGCCGGGGCGCTGCAGCCGGAGCGCCGGGGATACATATGGGTCAGCAAGACTCCCCTTCGCTGCCCCATAAGCAACGCGACCACACACAGGCCTGACTCCCACTCTCTGTTGGAGTTGGATGATAGCGGGACGAGGTGGCTGGTGCCAGCAATAAAGCGACTTACCCACCAAGAATAAGGACTACACTTGCCTTCAGATACCCGTCGAGAAACGCGGTTAGTGGGGCAGAGTCGAACTACGACGACCTCCACCTGCTTGGGGACCACGTGTTGCGACAGCGGACCATACTCGCAAAGAGGATTGTCAGAAGGGGTTATTGTCGAGGTGCTAGATCTCTTGCTTAACACTTTACTACCACGAGACCTCCTGCCACCTGGATGCGCTACTAACAGCTACCCTTGAGTGTGAGAGACACGTGCTTTTTCTCCCTGGTGACCCTCCTCCTAAGCGGACAGGGCGACGGACTTTGAGTTTCCCACGTAGCAGCCCTATGTGACCCTCGAAACACACCGCATCCTGCCTAGCAATCTGTGAGGGTTCCCTGTGCATGTGGACCAATCGACACTTCTGCGCCCCCCATGTCTGGCGGAACCAGAACAAGAGCTGGAACTGGTGGTGCGCAGACAAAGGGAAAAATGGCGACGTCGACTGAGGTGGATCAGACCGCCTCCAAACTAGACACAATGCTGACAGCGATGGAGAGGCTGGAGGAATCGGTGCAGCTGACCCGCGCCACCTTAGAAACCAAAATTGATGGAGTGGCCATTGATCTCTCGCACCTTCGCGCTGATCACAAGAAACTTTCCGAGAGGACGACCGCCTTGGAGGGCACCATAACCGACATCACGCCCAAGATCACGCAAATGGATAAACACGTTCAAGACCTCCTGAACAGGGTGGAATTCCTAGAAGACCGCGTGGAGGATGCGGAAGGCCAGGCGCAACGAAACAACGTCCGCATAGTGGGATTGCCGGAGCGCTGGGAGGGCACAGAGCAGACGGCACACATGGAGCGCTGGCTAATGGATCCGCTACCGGAAGGTACCCTCTCGCAACACTTCGTGGTGGTGCGAGCTCACAGCGTACCATCACGTCCTCCCCCTGCGGGATCTAATCCAAGACCTATATTTCTATGTGTTATGAACTATCGTGATCGTGACGCCATTCTGCGCGAGGCTAGAAAATTATCGGACATCAAAGTCGAAAACGCCAAGATAATGTTCTTCCCTGACCGTACAGTTCCAACGCCAACGTTACTCTTATCTAGCGGTAAAACAGCGACTCCGCAGTCTGGACTTGAAATACTCACTGCTCTTTCCGGCACGCTTGCGTGGAGTGGCTCAGGATAAGACCCATTTCTTCAATACCCCCCGAAGCCGTTGAAACCTGGCTAGACTCGGGCGTTGTCAGGGTCCCTAGTGAGATACCGCCGAAGAGACAACGGAACCGTGGATTCTGGCGCCGTAGCCGCGGAAGACCCTCGCCAGCGAGATCAACACACATGGCACACAGATGGGTCCCGCGCCTGAAATCATCCACAGTGAGCAACAGGAGGCCCTCCGTATGGTGGCAGAGATCAGCGGCTCACTAGAAGCAGACCCCATTTTAGTAGCCAGCCCTACCGCCCTCACCAGCGATGACCAATACATATACGGACTATCAGGCTCACAGGTCTCGTCGGACCTCCCGGCTGTTACTCCACAGACCGCTGACATAGTCCAGTGAATAAATTGCAAGATGAAGGACCCGTTACCCCACTATCGAATACGTCTGCAATTGACTCTCTCTCGTTCTTATGATCTACTGCTATGTGACCGATGAACTTGCTTTGGCCCGGAAGGGTCACCTGGCCCTACCTGCTGCGGTACCGCGGTCTTGGCACATGATCTGCAGAGTGGCGTGGGCGTGTCCACTACTGGTGGTCTGGGGATCTGCTACACAGGGGAGGACGAGCCCCCCGGAGGTGAGTGCTTTGCAGCGACCCAGCCTGGGGATTTACGGACTGGCTGCGCTCCTGACCTGGAAGACCTATAAACAATGCAGCGGTTACCCTCGCCGGGGCTGTGCTAAACGCCAGAGACTGCCTGTGGAGGGGGTGGCACCCACGCCCTGCCTATATGGTACCCCAACACCAACAAAGCCGCAGGCTTAGTGCACCCCCCCTTGAACTTACGTGATCTAGAAGCTCGCTAGAGCGTTTGGAAGGCATCATGTTCCCTTGTCGACCTTTTGGTATTCTGTTGTTGTTCCCCTTGTGTACAGTTTTGATTGATTCCCCTCTTTTTCCTAATGTTATTTTGCGGGACTGCGGATGTGCGCCAAATGTTAGCTGTGGTTTGAGTAGATGTTTAATCTTTTATGCAACTGGGCGGCATGATGGGGGGTTGGGGGGGGGGGGGGGGAATGACAAATCAGATGTACAATGGCTGTGGTTAAGCTCTGCACCTGGAACGTGCGTGGTAAACATACACCCTCACGCCGTTACCAGATTTATTCATATCTCAGACGACACCAGATACACATAGCGTTATTGGAAGAGACCCACCTGACTGACACGGAGGTGCTTACACTGCGCCGTAGGTGGAGGGGGCAACTATACGCTACCGGCTACTCTGCATTTGCGCGAAGGTGCCTTGATTTGGATACGTCCTTGGGTACCATTCGCACTCGCACACAGTAAGATAGATGCGGAAGGAAGGTATGTGATACTTCAGGGGCGCTTAGACGGCCAACATGTGGTCCTTGCCTCCGTCTATGCACCCAATACCGACCAGGGCCGCTTCTTTACGCGCCTATCGTTGGCGATAGCCCCATGGCCAGGCATACCACTTATGCTTGGAGGAGACTACAACTGTGTATTGGACATGGCATTGGACCGGTCGTTCCCCCCCCTTGGCCAGCGCACCGGCGAATGGGGCACTGAAGGTGCTCACAGACTAGGCAACACAATGGGATCTTCACGATGCCTGGCGCACTCGCAACCCTAACACGAAGACCTACTCATACTACTCAGGTGCCCATATGCTCCATGTCCGCTTAGACAGATTTATGTTATCGAGCGACTTACTTCCTCATGTCACTGACACCTGTTATTTGGGACGCACCCACTCTGACCACAATCCTCACAGCCTAGATATTGCTTGGGAATGCCCCCATCCCCCGGTGCCCATGTGAAGACTCCAACCGGATGTCTTGCTGGATGCCACATACAGGGACACGCTCTCAACTCACCTCTTGCAGTATTTTGAGGACAATAACGACACCGCATCAGCCCCACAGCTTGAGTGGGACGCATTTACGGTTGTTACAAGAAGCCATTGCTTGGGCATGCAGGCAGGAATGCGGAGACAGATCGAAAGGGATTTGACGCAGGTTGAGGCCACGCTACTAACTAGGGAGCAGGAGGTGGCAGAGGGAGATGACGGGACACTAGTATAGGCCCGAGAACGACACACTCAACTATTGGAGAGACTGAAGAACCTAAATTATGCTGCCCACTCGGCGCGTACGCATCACACCGGAGATAAGCAGAGACTGGACTGATAAAAAATGGGCACTTGTGCTTGCTGGCGCCCTGAATGTACACGCAATTCCCGCTTTAAGATCATTCAATATTATATTGTACACCGAGCGTACCTATCCCCGGATAAAAGAAACCGCTATTTTGATCTTAACACAACAGCATGCCCTAGATGCGGACTAGTGGACGCGCAATTCTTACATATGCTCTGGGAGTGCCCCCTCCTGCACGACTATTGGACGGCGGTGTCAGCCTCTCTTACAACAGCGACAGGGAGTAGATTGCCACATACATGGGAGGCCTGTCTATTAGGACTGTTTAGGCGGACGAAACAAACCAAAACCCTGGCCAGGTTTTGGGACTTGGGGCTGGTTACTGCGAATCACAAAGCCTTGGAAGAATAGCGAACCCCCTCAGGCAATATATTGGCGTCACTCTTTTGATAATTGGGCAAGAGCGCAGAGCGGAGCCTTGCACAGGGAAGAGACGGCGGGACTCTGCATGTACCCCATAACGCAAGACTGGGACACTACATTGACTGCCTATCACCAGGCCTGCTTGCAGAGTGGCATTACCTGACCGCACTTCTTCCTCTAAGTGGTGAATTGACCTCCCCCCCTCCACCTCTCCTCCTTTTTATGCGCCCTTCTAATTCATAGATTCCCCCCGTTCCTCTCTCTTTCACTCCCCCCCCCTCTCCCTCCCCCCACCTCTTATTGCTGCTACAACCAGCGACGCTGGAAGACCCCCACTGCTGACACGGAGACATCCGCACCCGCACCCACCTATGCCTCATTTCCTTTAGTTTGTTATCACCCACTTCCTAGTCCCCTACATTTTTTGTTTCTCTTACGTAATTTTTGGTTCCACATAAATGTTTCGGATATGGCTGACACTGCGAGGGACCTTGGTCTCCCACGCTGCACTCACATCGCAACACACCTAAAGAAACATCACTGCCCCCCCCCCATTCACAACCGAGCACAATTCAAACTCCTCACCCACACTTTCAAGGCACTACATAACACTAGCCCCAGCTTATCTCAATAATTGCATCTGCTTTCACAAACCTTCCAGACACCTCTGCTAGTCCGGACTCCTACAAGCACAAATATCACGTATACGGAAAATCAGTTCTGGTGGTCAAACCTTCTCCTACATCGCTCATAAAGCACCTCCCGCTACACATAAGAGTCTCCTCATCATTTCTTGAATTCCACAAAAATCCGATGCACAGGCTTTTAGAGTAGTCTCACTAGGCCCTAGGTGTAGCTAGACTCACACCTGCTCAGCACCAGGATACCTTTCTGTGCACAAATAACATACCATAAAATACAATAACATAACATTTATGTGGTATTTCTATACTGGGAACCGAGCCATAAGGCAGCAAAGCACTGTACAGAGTCAGTCAGAGTATAAACTCAATAAGTGATAGACGAGGTAGCTGGTTTGCGGACTATTAATACATTGTGATGTAATGTTCATTAAAGAGGTGCGTCTTCAACCCATTTCTAAATTGAAGTAGCGCAAGGGCAGTCCTAACAGACACAGAGATGTTGTTCCAGATCCTGGAGGCATAGATGAAAAAGGCGTGCTGCCTTGTTTTTTATTTTCAACAATTCCTAGCCTGATGGTGTCTTGGCTACGGATGTACAAAGAACCCCCAGCAATAACTTGATTGTACGATGAGTGGGGGTGCTGACTTTGTATATGAAGCACCTGCTTTGAGAGATGGTGCAGGCCGGTATGGGTAGTCAATAGAGTTCCATCAGGGTGGAGTTTCCTCAGACTGTAAAGGAGACATGTTGCAGCGGATAGAGGGAGAGTGGAGTCTGGGAAGCCATGGAGCAGGTTGTTACCTCGATCTGAATGCAAAAGTACAAGGACTTGAGCTTTCTAGAAGAATACGTTTCACTTTATTTAGGCCATTTTTATTTTTTTCATGATCAGGGCAAGTGGGAATTACAGCAGCACCAAATCTTTGTTAAACAGCACTAACATATGACTCTTACTGTAGGCCATCTGCTCAAATGCAAATTGAGTGGATAGTTGTGTAAAGTAACAAAATGCATATCTTAGTGTCACAAATATTCGCCACTTAATTGAAATAACTAAGTGACTGTGCAAAGCCTATAGAGTTCCCTCACATTGATTTGGCAGGACTAGTATGTATGCAAGTATGTGCTGGTAGTTATATAGCAAGAACCAAACTTGGAAGTTACAGAGCACTTCACAGTACGCAGGGTGTTGGGAGACTGATTGCCTACATAGTGCAAATATATTTCACTTTTTTTTAGGCAAACTATGTGATCTGCCCAGAATCACACTATCTGGAGTAAAGCGCTGAGGACAGGATTTTAACTGGAGTTTACAGGTTTCAAAGTTGGCAGCTCTAGACACATCTCCTCCCCTGAAAAAGTGCTGATGCAACTATGACCACCATAATGTGTGTGACATCACAGAAAGAAAAGAATATAAGGGTAGTCTACAGGTGAAACATAAGGCAGGAAAGAAGCTTAACTGTATGAGCAGTGTGAGAAGTTAGCCTGGCATATGATGTCCACTAGTTCTAGTGGGCACCTTGCACCAGTCTAATCGACCTTTATTGGTGGTGGTTGTAAAGTCAACCTTATAGAAAGCTATCCTACTGGTAGCATGGACCCGCAGTCATCAGGCTAAGACTTCAGAGAGCGCAAGTTGTTTTACCAATTATAATCTCTTGAGTACCAAATGAAAGGACACCACACAAGGTATATATCGAATATATATGTATTTATTCTAAACAACCCCTCTGCACTCTTTATGAGGTCAGAGGTAAAAATACAATACAAGTCACTTAGTTAATATACGAGAAGTTGCACAGTATACGTTATGCCCTAGGGGCCTCACAAACCATATACTAAAATAGTGGTATAAGAACCACGAGAGAATTAGAAAGCAGGCCTATGGCCTGTGGAATCGCTGGGGCTACTCTAAACAACCAAAGGTTAGGAAGTAGGAGGCCCACGGGAGACGCATGCAGTGTCTAAACACAGGCGCGGGTTACCATTGGCTTTCAATGAAAAGTGTAGAAGTTACAAATATACAATTTAAGGACACTTCCGGATGGACTTTGATGGAACCCTTTTAAACTAGGACACTTCGAGAGTCAAGACCCACAGGAGCACCGGAGTACTCGTGTTACCTCACCGAGGGAAGCCGGGTGCATATGTGTCTTTTCATGTCGGGTTTCGTCGTCGTTTTCAATGGAGAGCAGCAGGCGAACACAGGAAAAGTGGTCGGGTGGATTCAAGGGTGGATTGAAGACCAGTAGAACTTGAACGCAGAAGGGACAGAGTCTGGGTCACTTGTCAGTGACCAGGGCGGCGATAGGAAGATGCCACCAGATGTCGGATGTATTCAGGTGAAGATGTGAAGTTTGTCTCTACAGCCACGAAGACCAGGAGGCATCGACGATAACCAGGATCTGGATTCGAACTGTCCCACGAAGGATCTAGTTGACTGCGGTGTCTGTATCCGGACTGGACCCAACAAGCCTTGGAAAACGCAACCCACGCAGGAGTTTGAGAATGGCTTCGGTGCAGACCAGCAAGGTCTGAGGAACTTCTCCCTTGTAGGGAAGTTGGAGCAAGCCTAAAGCTGCCAGGAAAGCAAGTTAGATGTAAAAAAAAGTCTTCAGGGGGCTCACTAGCCAACGGACTAGGAACTGGAAAGATGCGTCGAGCTGAAATGCAAGAGCGGGCCCCACGGGACACTCGTGGAGTATGGAGGCCTGAGCTTCGGTGCAAATGGTGCTCGGGTCTGGGGCTTCTCGTACCCCAATGCACAACTGCGAGATACCTCTGGAGTCGATGCAGTTAGCAAAATGCAGGATGTCCAGGAGTTCAGATTCCCCGTCTCTCGTGTCCGCCATGGGTCTCAGCTTTGCTGGGATTGAAGGTCGGGGTCAGAGATGTCTGGAAGTCTGTGTCCTGTGTCGCAGATTCTTTGGGATCTGGCGGAAGCCTCGTAAATGAAGACGGCAAAGTTGCTGTTGGTGCCTGTTTGAACAGGGTGGTCACTCCTTGACCACAAGGGGGATGTCTTCCGTCTTCCAGTCGAAATGGAATGTAGAAGGTCCAGGAATTTATGTTTCAGAGTTTCGTCCAGGGTAATCTAAAGTCCTAGGGACACAGCTCCTCTATTTATACTGAGTTTAGGGGCTGGACTACCCTTAAGGGCCCTCCTATGGGTGGACCTGGGAAGGGGGTGGTTACACCCCTTTCCATTTGTCCAGTTTTGCGCCAGAACTGGGGATTTGTGCCCCAGCAACCGGTTTGAACTGGGTTATGTATGGAGCACCTTGGGTGCCCCAGGCAGTGTCTAGAAGCATTCACTGAATGCAGCCCTCCCTGCCCCAATACACAAAAC
The DNA here is from genome assembly GCF_964263255.1 of Lissotriton vulgaris. Classification (NCBI taxonomy): domain Eukaryota; kingdom Metazoa; phylum Chordata; class Amphibia; order Caudata; family Salamandridae; genus Lissotriton; species Lissotriton vulgaris. The sequence goes on along the minus strand of NC_141699.1, from coordinate 156,960,267 downwards.
CCCTGTCTGGGGAGGTGCTGGCACCTCCCTGGACAGGAAACCTATTGCCAAGGCCTCCCCTGCCGGAGTTTCGTCCAGCAACAGGAGGTCAGACTTGTGTCTGTGGCAGCAGCATCCATTTTGTGATGCTGAGGCTCTGTTCAACTTTAACTGGGTAAACCAGTAACTACATGTCTTCTCCCTCTAGAAGGGTGGAATGTGGAATGCTACCCCTGCCGCCAGGGCTGGTGGGGGGCGAGTGGGTAGTATTCCAAAGTGTTTGACACCTTAAACGACATGTTTTGATAAAGCCAAACCAAAGTTAGCAATAACCGCAAGGATTATAATGCACTTAAGAGTATATGGTATGGCTATATCATATAACAGCTATAAGGAGATGGTTCCGAAAGCTGCAGAGGGGCTCAGCTCATGCTAGGGCATCCTCTCACATACTACCAAGCACTCTGCCTCCAGGATTGTTAAGGCCTGCCATAGGAGTGACTTATAGGTGTATATGTCTCTATATGTATATATAGATATAGGAATACTATATCTAAGTAAGGGGTGATTACACCACCTTACCCAGGCTGTGTGAGCAGATCTGTGGTGCCAGTTTGGAAGGCAAACCAGGGGTGGCACAATACATGCTGCAGCCCCTGGTAGGCCTAAGGTGCACCTATGCCCTGGATACCTATGGTACACTATACAGGGGCTCACAAGGGTGACCCAGGAACCAATCTGGTATATACCTAAAGTACATGGTATCGATTTAGAGAGAAACAGCTGGGCTGTAGGTCTGACTGGCAGGCCCACAGCCACACCACATCTCCTCCCCTGAAAAAGTGCTGATGCAACTATGACCACCATAATGTGTGACATCACAGAAAGAAATGAATATAAGAGTAACCTACAGATGAAACATGAGGCAGGAAAGAAGCTTAACTGTATGAGCAGAGAATAACAATATCCTGTAGGCTTTGGAGCATGTTATGTCTTTATAAAACGCCATGAAACATAGTTTTTTCCGCATTTGGTCTTCTGTTACAACTTGCAACCCTTCAGTTTTTTTCTTTTAGATCACAGGACCATGTAGGGATGTTCTCAGCATCAATAACTGACTTCCCATTTCATTTTGCAGCCTTCACATCACAGTAGAAGTTGACATGATACTCTGGCCTTTTCTCCTCATGCTGAAGCATATACAGTGGTTGGTAATATCATTTGTCCATCATTACCAAGGTCTTGGACATTGTTGCTTGTAAATGATCAGTCAAGTACTCTCATTTTCTGCTTAACTCACCAGTGGTAACTGTTCATCAATCAAGGGCTACTCTAGGGAGTGGTTAAGAGACAGTGTCCACTTTCAATATGACCCACTGACTCACAAATGTAACCGTCCATTAAGTGGTATTTCTTTAAAAAAGAATGCTTCTTTATTACATAGTTAGAAAAGTAGAGTTGCTAAACATGGTGCATATTAATGACGGATAAGTCACTTACCTGTATTCCTAGTTCTCTTCCAGGGGTATCCTCATCAAAGTCATAAGCACTGAATATTGCCGCCCATGTGCGGGGACCCCGGAAATAAAATAAAATTATATATGGAAATCACATATATCTAGCTCCACATACATGTATGAACATATATCATTTTTCCTCACACCAATGCAGCCCCAAACTGAGGCTAAACAATGTAATTACCCACACATATACTGTATTTGCAAGGATATAAAAAACAGATTAGGTCAAATAGTACTTGAACTCGGTGTTTTAATGAGCAAAACACACATAAATCCTGAATATTGCTAATAAACAGACATTGTTAGCCCACAGGCTGCATTGTAAAGCAATAGAATAGAAAATGATAGCATTTTCAACAAAAACTGGCACCGTGCCTTTAAGGCAGCTATGACCCCTAGCTTCCTATCATGCCTCAGGGGTGACAGTTAGGTCAGTTGTTTTTTGCATAACCCTGAAAGTCAGGGCTCAACAGTAAACTGTAAACATTTTGACAACATCTAATTTACCTGGGGAGGCGGGTGGGTTGCTTATGACTTTGATGAGGATACCCCTGGAAGAGAACTAGGATTACAGGTAAGTAACTTATCCTTCTCTTCCAGGGGATCCTCACCAATAGTCATAAGCACTGAATAGAATAGCAAGCCCATCAACCACCTGCAGGTAAATGAGAAACCCATGACCCAACCAAAGAATGTAACAGCCGAAAATCAGCTATTAAACAGATTCCGCAAGGAGGCCTTGCCTACCTGTGTATCTGCTCTAGTGTCTGATTCTAGACAGTAGTGTCTGGTAAATGTATGGACGGACTTCCAGGTCGCCGCCTTACAAATCTCAGACATGGGCACATTATGAAGAAAAGCCATAGTAGCCGCTTTTCCTCTGGTGGAATGCTCTTTAGGACAAAACCCCAGGTTCTTCTGCGCCAAATGGTAAGCAAGTTTGATACATGAAACTATCCACCTGGAGATAGAACGTTTTGAGGCTGCATAACCTGGTCTGATCGATCCATAGTTGACAAATAACTGATCAGACTTGCATATCGTTTTGGACTTATCAAGATAGAATTTTAGAACTCTTTTCAGGTCTAACGAATGCAATGCCCTCTCAGCTGGTGTGAAGGGATTGGGAAAAAAGGTGGGCAGAGAGATGGTCTGGTTTACATGAAAATCTGATACCACCTTAGGTAGGAAAGAAGGATGTGTTCTCAACATCACTCTACCTCGATGGAACACTGTGTAAGGCTCTTTGGAACAGAGAGCCTGAATTTCGCTTACCCTGCGAGCTGATGTGATTGCTACCAAAAAAGCAGCCTTCCACGAAATATGCTGCAAAGTTGCTTAATGAATGGGTACAAATGGTGGGCCCATCAATTTTGATAGCACCAGGTTCAACTCCCAGGGGGGTGACCGAGGTCGCACTGGAGGGTAAACCTTTTTCAATCCCTGTAGAAAATCCTTCACAGCTTGCTACTGGAAAAAAGAAGGTTGGGAATGTGAACGCCTATAAGCTGTTATAGCAGCCAGATGCACCTTAATCGAATTAAACTTCAACCCCGCTTTAGCCAGATACAATAAATAAGGAAGAATTACTTCTTCCTGGCCCTTGATAGGATGACATTTGTTCCGCACACACCACATTTAGAAGCGCTTCCACTTGCATGCATAAGAATGTCTTGTGGAAGGACGTCTTGCCTGCTTTAAGATGGACATGCAGTCTTGCGGCAGTCCTAGCTGGCCGTATTGCATGACCTTAGGAGCCATGCTGCCAAGTCCAGTGACGGAAGGTTGGGATGATGAATCCTCCCGTTCATCTTGGATAGCAGGTCTGGCCTGCATGGCAGCTTCCTGTGCGGAGTCACGGACAGATGGAGAAGGTCCGTGTACCACAATTGCCTCGGCCATTCGGGTGCAATGAGGAGCATCGTTGTGCACAAGTTAATAAGGTTCGGCTGAAGTGGTGGAAAGGCGTACACAAATTCCACGGACCAGTCTATCAAAAGGTCATTCCCTTTCGATCCTGGTCGGTAGAATCTTGAGGCGAAGTCTCGGCATTTGGTGTTTTCGTCATCCGGGAAGAGATCTATGGTGGGACGACCCCAAGACTGGAAGATGCTTTTGACCACCTCGTTGTTGAGAACCCAATCCTCTTTCTAAGAAATGCCGGCTTAGAGCGTCCACCCTCACATTCTGTTTTCCTGGGAGGTGGACTGCTGTGACTGACAAATTGCGAGCCAGGAGCCAATGCCAAATGTGTTGGTCCTCCAGCGAAAGAGTCTGTGAGCTTGTTCCTCCCTGCTTGTTCAAGTAGTACATTGTGGTGGTGTTGTCCATTTGTACTAACACTGATGACGCCTGAATCGAGGGCAGGAACGCTTTGAGGGCTAGGTGGACTGCCCTAAACTCCAACATGTTGATGTGGTAAGTACGCTCTTTGGGAGACCACAGACCTTGCATCTGGAGATGACCCAGGTGTGCTCCCCATCCTTGTAGCGATGCATCTGTGATCAACGTCTGGGCAGGAGGAGGTTGATGGAACAGAATTCCGACCTGCATATTTTTCTTTTTTGTCCACCAAGGAATGGATGCTCGCGCTGCGTCTGACAATGTAATTCTGTTGTGCCACCGATCTGACTGTTGGTCCCACTTGTCCTCCAGATCCTGCTGAAGAGGACGCATTCGTAGCTTGGCATTTGGGACCAGGAAAATGCGGGATGCCATCGACCCTAGCAGGGAGGCAATCCTTCGCACCATCAGGTCTTTGTTGCGAAGCACCAGTTGACATTTCTGAGCTATGGAACACTGTCTCTCCTCCGAAGGAAACACTTTTCCTACCTCGGAGTCTAGCAGCGCCCCTAGGAAATGTATCTTCTGCGTAGGCTGTGAGATTGACTTGTTGAAGTTCACATCCAGTCCCAACCGGTGGGAGAGGTTGATGCAGCTCAGAAATTGATTTCTTACACTGTCTGGGGAAGGACCTTTCAACAGCCAGTCGTCCAGGTATGGGTACACGAAGACATCCCGGCGGCGTCGAGCGGCCGCTTCCACTGCGACACACTTCGTGAACACTCAGGGGGCTGACTTCAACCCGAACGGGAGGACTTTGAACTGGTAGTGGGAGGTCCCCACCCGGAACCGAAGGAATCTTCTGTGATTGTGAGCTATCGGTACATAAAAGTATGCATCTTGTAGGTCCAGCGAACACATCCAATCTCCTTTCCTGAGATTTGAATATATTTGATGAAGCGCCAACATGCGAAACCCTTCTTTCTTGACATACAGATTGAGTGTTCTCAAGTCCAGAAGGGGTCTGTATTCCGCCTTTTGGCCCTTTTTTCTGACTAGAAAATATTGTGAATACACTCCTTTCCCCTTTGAGAGATTGGCACCCTCTCGATGGCTGACTTTTCGAGGAGGATACCTACCTCTGTTTTCAGAAGGTTCAGCTGATGACTTGATGTTGGCATTGGAGGAACGGGTGGAGGCAGATGTTGGAAATGAAGACAGTATCCATTCTGAAATGTAGCTAACACCCAGCGATCTCTTGTAATGGTATGCCACTCTTCCATATGATGTGTGATGCTTCCCCCCACTGGAGTGGTCAACGGCGCTGGGGGAAGGAAGAACTCATGGCTTTGATTGGGATTTGCTGGAATTGTTGCCCTGGCACTGATTTCCACCGCCTCTGGAATTACGCCTACCTCTATATTGAGACTTTTGCTGCCCCTGCTGGTCCTGACCCAAACCCTCTTCTTGGAAGAGCCCTTATTGTAGGGGCGAAACCTTTTTCGAAACTCTTTCTTCTTTTCAAGCCCCACGGCTTTAAGAGTGTCTAATTCTGCCTTCATCCGCTGCATCTCTTTATCAGTACTTGCCCCAAATAACGATGTTCCTAAAAAAGGCAAGTTCAAGATCCGGGACTGAGCATCTGGTTTTAAGGCAGTAAGACGTAACCAGGAAGACCTCCTTGCACATACTCCGTGAGCATAGCCATGTGCTGAAAGGGTCGCTCCATCCGCTGCTGCGCTGATCTGGTTGGAGACCTGGCTGCCCTCCAAGAGAATCTCCTCAAAGTCCTTTTGATCCTCCTGCGGGAGTTTTTCGATGAACCGCTGCAGAGAATCCCAGAGAGACCTATCATAGTAGCCTAAAAGCGCTTCCGCATTGGATACCTTTAGAAGAGAGGCTGAGGTGTTGCAGACTCTTCTTCCCCATGAATCCTGCAACTTGCTTTCCTTATCAGGAGGCACTGTGGTGGAGGAAGCTACAGCATGGAATTTTCTCGCCGCTGCGATGATGACCGAATCTGGTGGCGGATCGGCTCTGAGGAAGAGTGGGTCCTCCTCTGGCGAGCGATACTTCTTGAGAATCCTCGCTGGGGCGGCCTTTATTGTCGCTGGCATGAGGAACACCTCCATAACCGGTTCTATAATCCCCGGAACCAAGGGTAGCAGAGGTTTGGACGCAGACCTGTGATGCAAAGTCTCGAAAATGACAGAGATTTTGGTTTGGCGAGTTGTCATGGGAACTCCCAGCTTAAGAGCCCTTCTGCCCAAAATGTCTTGAAAAGTAAAGATGTCGTCCACTGGAGATATTCTCGATGGAGGACTGTCCATTAAGGTCGGAGAATAATCCCTATTTGATCAAGTTGGGGAAGAGGAAGAAGTCAGAGATCTGCGTTCCCTTCTTCTGCTCCTAGACCTGTACCTCAGTCTGCTGGGGAGCCCCGGAGTGCACAATCGTTCCCTGGGCCTGGACGCTGGCCTGTCTCGATCTGCTGCCAGCCTGGCCGCTGTTTCCTTGTCTAGAGGCCACTGATGAAGAGGCCTGTACCATCTTGGTGACAACTTGACCGAAGGCGACTTCTGCGTGTCTCTCCTCGCAGGCGAACGTGTTGGAGGAGTTGATCTTCTCTGCTCATGCAGCGAACGAGCAGGAGAATGCCTTGATCTATCACTGTCGGAGGAACAGATCACCACATCTGGAGACCTATTATGGTGAGAAGAGCGAGAGCCTGAAGAAGATGATGAAAGGCTCACTGGAGGCATGTTCTCTCTAGAAGGGCCTCTAGAGCAGGATCCGGAGCGACTCCGTGATGCCTGATCCGCTGGCACTCTCTTCCTTTTAGCATAAGGACTCCTGCACCCAGGAGAATGTTCAATCCACTTAGACCGCCTCCTTGAGGCCATTTCTCCTTCTGCAGCCGACTGTGGAGATCTTGGTTGTGACGACGACCTGTGACCTGTCGATGGAGTTGGCAAACTCGACGTCATAGTCTTCTGGGTCGACATGGACCTGGGCAGTACCTGCCTCGACACAGATGATGGAAGCTGCGCCGAGGATAGGTGAACCCCTTGTGGAGATCTATGGCTCGACGTCGAACGCCTCCGGGATTCTGATGGAGAGACTTGTTTCGACGTCGACAACATATGACTCGACGTCGAGAGTTGATGTTTCGATGTCGACGGAGGATGCTTCGGCGTCGAACGTCGGCGGTGGGGCGTCGATGGAGAGTGTCTCGACGTCGAGCGCCGTTGACTAGGCGACGACGGAGTGTGCCTCGACGTCGAGCGCCGTTGACTAGGCGACGACGGATTGTGCCTTGACGTCGAACGCTGGTGACTAGGCGCCGAGGGAGGAAACTTCGCCATCGAAAGCCGCTGATGTGGCGTCGACGATGGCTGTCTCGACGTTGAGCACCTGTGCGTTAACGGAGACCTCTCCCTCAACGCTGAACGTCGCCCGGTTGACGCCAGCGGAGGTAACTTGGATCTCAATGCTGAAGTCTTTGTCGTCGAAGGAAGATGTATCATCTTCGACATAGTCTTCGTCGCCGTTGGAAACTTCAACACCAAAACCAGACGCCAAAGGAGAACAAGTCGGGACTTCTCTCGATGTCGATCGGGTCCTTCGTTTTTTTTGTCTCTTATGAGACCTACCTCTTTCAGGGAGGCTTATCCTCTCTCTGTCCTTGAGGATTCTCCTAGATAGAGTCTTGCAGTGTTCTCAGGTGTCTGCAGAGTGTGTCTCGGGGAGACAGAGGATACACACAGGTTGTGTATCAGTCCTGGCCTTCTTCTTACCACAGGAAGGGCAGGTGTCAAAAAGAGAAGGCATTTTGACAAAAAATATTCCTTTTTTGAAAGTCAAAAAAGGCAGCACTAACACTCTAAGCCTAAAAGACGTCGATTGAAAGCGAAATTTGAGGAAAATCACAAAGTATTTTCGACCAAAAGTCAAAAAAGGTAGGAGCTGTTAAACCAGGGTCCTGGCTGAAGGAGCCGGAAAGAACAACTGACCTAACTGTCACCCCTTGTATGATGGGAAGCTAGGGGTCATGGCTGCCTTAAAGGGACGGTGCCAGTTTTTGTTGAAAATGCTTTCATTTTCTAGGCTATTGCTTTACAATGCAGCCTGTGGACTAACCATGTCTATTTATTAGCAATTTTCAGGATTTATGAGTGTTTTGCTCATTAAAACACAGAGTTCAAGTACTATTTGACCTTTTGTGTTTTTTATATCCTTGCAAGTACAGTATATGTATGGGTAATTACATTGCTTAGCCTCAGTTTGGGGCTGCATTGGTGTGAGAAAAAATGATATATGTTCATACATATATGTGGAGCTAGATATATGTGATTTCCATATATAATTGTATATTATTTCCGGGGTCCCCGCACATGGGCAGGAATATTCAGTGCTTATGACTATTGATGAGGATCCCCTGGAAGAGAAAAATAAATTGTCCTGAACTTACAGGAGCCAATATATGACTGCAGAATGGATTGTAGCACTTAAACGTAACTATGTCACTCACAGGGCAATGGTTTTGTATGGGAAGATTACTGTAATCTTCACAAGGCCAGGGCTGTCCTAAGTGTCTCTGAACTCCCCATTTAATGGAACTCTAAAAAACAATACATCTGACCAGAACCACTCTGTAAGTTGCTACAATCTAGCAAGATGTGCAAGACTACTTGGGTACTAGATTGCAGCAAATCATATTTTTCTTCTAACACAAATCTTAAAGATTCGCTGCAGTTGGAATCTTGGAGAACTTAGGCTTCTACCACTGAGTGCTAGGAATAGGTCAGTAAGGTCATACAACTGTGACAATCCAATGTAGTGCAGTCTAATGTACCTATAGATATAGAGAACCTAAATCGATAAGTATCCAAGTGCTCTTCAATGCACTGATGAGCTTCAGCAACTGCTTAACAGCAGCATTTTCAACTTCTTAAGCTACCCCCAGACTTTGTACTTTTAGATCTAGATGGAGTTCGTTCCATAGACGAGGATCGTCCACTTTCAGACATCTGCCATCTAAGGTCAATCTCTAAAATCAAACTAAAAAACATTGATTGTTCAATCTAACTTCTCTCCTCTGTGAAGACCAGTGAAAACATGACTTCAGATGTTGGAGACAACCTTGTACAATAGCAGGTGAAACACTGTCAGAACTCTATGGTCAATTCCCATTCAAGCACAGTTTTTGAACAATTCGAGTAGTATGAGAGTAACATGAAGTTCCAACTATTGGTCTTGTTACTTCCCGATGATCCAGTATGCATCTTTTCTCAGTGAGTTGGATATGCATCCAACTTTCAATTAATAGTGGTGCTCATTTCACATATGGTCAACAGACCCAATTAAGAAATATCCTGGTCTGTGGTCTTTTCTTATGAAGGGCCCTGGAAAGGGTTCACATTATCACCTGCGGCTGTACAGTATTTTGTGCACTCTGCCCATGTTGCTACAATTTGACTGATTTATTGTAGAACTTGTACAGTACAGTGTACAGAAGGATTAGTTCCTTACCTGTAATCCTAGTTCTCTTCCAGGGGTATACTCATTAATGTCATAAGCACTGAATTATCTCCGCCCATGAGCGGGAACCCGGAACACATAAACAACATACATATATATGTGTAAATATAACCAAAAGTACATAGTACTAACTAAATATACACATATACATGTATAATAACAATAATATGCAGCCTAACATTAATACATAGGCTAATCAAACCAAACCTTACACACGTTCTGAAGCATGAAAATATGCTGTATATAAATGCAATAAACAGGCATGAGCCTAAAATGCATTTCATAACCATGAAAAACGTTTTATTTTCATCAAAGAACCTGTTGTAAACAGTTATTAGCCTAAAAGGCTGCATATGAAAAAATGTCTGTGTACAGAAAATCAGACTGGCACCTTGCCTTTAAGGCCCCAGAGAATCTGCACACTTTGCCTTTAAGGCCTCCAGGAGAACTCTGTTCCCACCATGCACCACAGGTGACAGTTAGATCAGTTCTTTTGTATGGTACAGTAAACTTTAGCAGGAATCTGCACTTAAAACCTTCATAACACATATTGAAACGATAAACCTCAATGCTACTGCTCGACCGGGGAGGCGGGAGGGTGTTTATGACTTTAATGAGTATACCCCTGGAAGAGAACTAGGATTACAGGTAAGTAACTAATCCTTCTCTTCCAGGGGATACTCATTAATAGTCATAAACACTGAATAGAGTAGCAAGCTCATACCCACCAGAAGTGGGCGAACAGATAAATGCATAGTCACACTTTATAACCACAGTGTTTAACTAGAAGTAGCAAACAAATTTCTGAGTGATGCTTGTCCCACTTGCACATCAGTCAGTGCATCAGAATCCAAACAGTAATGGCGTGTAAACGTATGCACTGAACGCCGAGTAGCTGCTTTACATATCTCTGACATATCCACATTCCTAAGGAGATCTGTGGTAGAAGCTTTCCCCCTCGTAGAATGAGCCCTACGTCTACCTGATAACGACTTGTGGGATAGCTGATAAGCCAGTAAGATACATGACACTATCCATCTAGAAATGGATCTCTTGGATGCTGACAAACCAGTATTCGTAGGAGCATAGTTCAGAAACAGACGGTCCGTGTGCCTCAAAGACTTTGTTTTATCTAAGTAACATTTCAAAACCCTTTCAGATCTAATGAATGTAGAGCCCGTTCAGCCGGACTCTAAGGGTTTGGAAAGAAAGTAGGCAATGTTATGGATAGGTTAATATGAAAATCCGACACCACTTTAGGCAGGAAAGAGGGATGAGTCCTGAGTACCACTCTGTTTCCATGAAAAACTGTGTACGGTTCATTACAACACAAAGCCTGGATTTCGCTCACCCTCCGAGCAGAAGTGATGGCCACCAGGAACGCTACTTTCCAAGATAAGTGTTGTAAAGACGCTTTATGTATGGGCTCAAAGGGAGGGCCCATTAACTTAGTCAACACCACATTAAGCTCCCAAGGTGGAGAAGGAGACCTGACTGGAGGAAACACCTTCCTCAACCCCTCCAGAAAATCCTTCACCACAGGCATCCGAAAGAAAGATACCTGTTTTGGAGACTTTCTATAAGCCGTTATTGCAGCAAGATGAACTTTGATGGAACTAAACTGCAAACCAGATTCAGCAAGGTAAAGAAGATAAGGCAAGATCACCTGTTCTTGACCATGAATAGAATCAAGACCCTTACTCTGACACCAAAGGTAAAAGCGCTTCCACTTAAATCTGTAGGATTGTCTGCCTCCTTAAAGATGTTCATACACTCCGGATTCAGCCGTAAATGCCCGTACTGGATGACTTCAGGTGCCATGCTGCCAAGCGCAGGGAGGGCAGATTGGGATGGAACACTCGCCCCTCCTGTTTGGACAGAAGATCCGGGCGCCAAGGCAATCTCCTGTGTGGCATTATTGACAACTGGAGGAGATCTGGGAACCACCACTGGCGTGGCGATTCTGGGCAAATCAGTATCATTCTGGAGTGGGTCTTGTACAGCCGATTGATCACTGCTGGTATCAACGGTGTCGGTGGAAAGGCGTACAGCAAGTTTTGACACCAGTCTATCAAAAGGGCATTCCCTTGAGACCCTTTCTGGTAGAACCTGGACGCGAAGACAGGGCATTTTGCGTTTGCCGCGTCTGCGAACAGATCGATGTCTGGTGTTCCCCAATCCTGGAAAAAGCTGTGCGCGACGTCTTCGTTGAGAACCCAGTCGTGAGCTTCGACGAAGTCTCTGCTGAGGTCGTCCGCCTGTGAGTTGAAACTTCCCGTAGATGAATTGCTGTTATGGACAGGTCTCGTGCAAGTAACCAATGCCAGATGGTCTGGGCTTCTATGGACAGAGTTCTGGATCTGGTACCTCCCTGCTTGTTTAAGTAATACATTATAGTTGTATTGTCTGTTTGCATCAGGAGGGATCGAGTCTGTAACGATGGCGCCAGGGACTTGAGACCAAGATGGACCACTCTGAGTTTGAGGAGATTGATGTGATATCCTTTCTCGAAGTCTGACCCTAGCCCTTGTACCTGAAGAGGGCCCATATGTGCCCCCCCAGCCTTGGAGAGAAACATCTGTTATCAGAGTCTGCGTTGGTTGGTCCTGATGAAAAGGAACTCCCTTCATCACGTGCGCCTTCTTCATCCACCACCGGATGGAATCTCTTGCAGACTGTTGGAGATGAATTCGATCCTCCCAGCATCCCATCCTCTGTTTCCACTGATCTTCCAGACACTGTTGTAGAGGACGCATCTGCAAACGTGCATTTGGCACGATGAAAATGCACGATGCCATGGACCCCAGGAGAGAGGAAACTTGCCGAACTGTCGGACGTGCTGTCTGAAGGAGAAGCAAACACTTCACCTTGATGGATGACCACCTCTCCTCCGAAGGACACACGTTTTCTTCTTCCGTGTCCAACTGAGCACCCAGGTAGTGGATCTTCTGGGTGGGGTTCATTATGGGCTTCTTGTAGTTGACTTGCCGACCCAACTTGCACATGAGTTGGAGGCATATCGACAAATGTTCTTCTAGAAGCGATGGGGATGAACTCTTCAGAAGCCAGTCGTCTAAGTACGGATATATGAAAAACCGTCTCTTTCGAAGACAAGCCGCCACTACCGCCTTACATTTTGAAAATGTTCTGGGAGCTGATCTCAGGCCAAAAGGAAGCACTGCGTACTGATAATGATGAGCCGCTACTTGAAACCGGAGAAACTTGCGATGTTTTCTGGATACCGGAATATGAAAATAAGCGTCCTTCAGATCGATGGAGCACATCCAATCCCCCTGGTGTAATTGAGGGAAGATCTGGTGAAGAGCCAGCATTCGAAACCTTTCCTTCCGAATGAATTTGTTCAACCGTCTCAAATCCAGAATGGGTCTGAACTCTGTAACTGGACCTTTTTTCTTTACGAGAAAGAATCGAGAGTACAGGCCTTGACCTCTCTGCTGAAATGGAACTGGTTCTATGGCCTTCTTCAGAAGGACGTTCGCTTCCTGTTGTAAGCGCTTTATATTTCACTGTACCATCTTTAGAGGACGCATGACAGGGGGTGGCTTCTTGAATCTCAAAAGGTACCCGCTCTGAATGATACCCAGCACCCATCTGTCCCTTGTGATCTGTTTCCACTCGTCCAGATAACACACAATACTTCCTCCAACCGGAGTGGGATACGGTTGTAGAGGAAGCCTCCATTCATTGTTTTTGAGGCTGCTTGGTAGCAGATGATTGCTGCCTATTTCCATTGCCTCTGCCTCGTCCAGGCCGTCGCTGTTGGAATTGCGACCTCTGTTGATTCTGGCCTTGATTTTGCGAAGACCAAATCGTGTGTTGGCTCCTCTGCTGAAAAGATCTTTTGTCATAGGGACGAAAATTACCCTAACGTTTAAAATCTTTCTTCTTTTCAAGGCTTACGGCCTTAAGAGTGTCCAACTCCACTTTCATTTTAGACATCTTGTCGTCTGCGTGAGATCCAAACAGAGTCAAACCATTAAACGGTAAATTTACCATTTTCCTCTGAGCCTCCGGCTTTAGCTCTGTAAGGCGAAGCCAAGCTGTTAGTCTTGCGTGTGCATAACCATGAGCTGACAGGTCCGCCGCATCAGCAGCCGCGCTAATGCTCTGGTTAGCCACCAATCCTCCTTCTTCCACTATTTCCAGGAAGTCTTTCTGATCCTCCTTAGGGAGTTTATCTGCAAAACGAATCACTAAGTCCCAGAGCAGACGGTCATAGCGGCCCAATAAGGCTGCCGCACTGGCCACTCGCATGACGACCCAGAGGTATTGCACATTCTTCGCCCCAAGGAATCCATACTCTTACTATCCTTTTCAGGTGGAGCAGAAGAGGTAGATGCTGCAGAATGCGCTTTTCTGAATGCCGCTACAATCAGTGAGTCTGGTGGTGGGTCAGCACGCAGAAACATTGGATCTTCTTCTGGAGCCTTGTACTTCTTTGCAATCCTAGAAGGACCTGAACCCACCGTGGCCGGAGTTTAGGAATGTTCTCATCGCTGGTTCTATCAACCCGGGCACTAACGGCAGAAGAGGCCTGCCAGTCATCTTGTGATGCAGAGTTTCAAAGAGGACTGACGTTGCTACTTGGGGTACTGCCATCTTGATGTTGAATTTACTCGCCCCACGACATAACACATCATTAAATGTGCTCAAATCATCCACGGGAGACACTCTGGAAGGAGGAGTAGATGATATAGTTGGAGAATAGTCTCCATATGAAGATCTTGAAGAAGACGAAGATGATGTAGAAGATGGAGTAGGGGTTCTACGTCTTCTCTGAGGAGTTGCCGATCGCTGCCTCCTACGCTCCCTTGAACGTGATTTCACTCTCACTAAGGATATTGAGCGTGTTATTCTATGCAGCTCCGTCCAAGGGACCGGAGCTCTCTCCCCCATCACCGGACGCATCTTCCAATGTCTTAGACTTTCCAGCCACCTCGGTGACAAGTTAACAGGTCGTTCTGTATGCTCAGGTGAAGCCTCAGGTGACACCTGCACAATATTCAGCCCTGCTGAAGACTTGGAAGCTCTGGAAGCTGCACTGTGCTCAGAGACCAATGAACCAGAAGGAGTCCGTTGCCTGGGCACCAATTGTCTGTCATCTGACACCTGCCCTGAGGTTGAGCCCGAATGAGACACCACAGAAGAGTCCTGGTGCACTGTCTGCACCACTGCAGATCTGTCGTCTTGCTGATCATGCGGGAAGTCTCCACTATAGGTTCGGGACTTATTTCTGACCTCGACAAAGACCTAATTGAGGTCCGAGAGGCTGGTCTTGATAGTCTTGACGCCGACCTGTGTTCAGGTGGGGGAGACCTAGACACTCCATACTTCGAGCCCGAAGCAAGCTTCGACGTCGACCTACGTCGCGATGGAGACCTTGACCTTCTCTTTTTAGGTCTCGACGTTGAATCCTTCGACGCCATTCTTCCTCTCGACGTCGACCTTTTCCTCGATGACGACGTACGTCTCTCTCTCGACCTCGGTCTATCCTTCGACGTCGATCAATGACTCCCTTTCGACGTCGACACTTTACCCTTCGACGTCGACACACGATCCTTCGACGTCGAACGTTGCACTCCCGACGTCGTCCTTACTGCAATCGACACCAATTGTCTCGACGTCGAAAAGGATTTCGACGGCGACTGTCGAGACGCTGAACCTTGCCTCACCGGCGAAGTCCTCGACGTTGACGGAGCCCTCTTAGACGCCGACACTGCTGACGGCGATCTGGATCTCGACGTCGAGCGCACCTTTTTTGACGGCGACGCTCCCTGGAGTCGATGTTTTTTTGTTCTACCTTCTGGAGACGCTGATCTTCGATGTTTAGGCTGAGAAGATGGCTTAGCAGATGATAACAAGCCTTTGGAACTCTTCTCACCATGGTTTTCTCTCTCCTGAAGGCCCAGCAACCTCATTTTCTCCCTTTCTCTTAAAGTCCTATTTGAAAGGTTGAGGCAGTGATAACAATCTTCCACCTTATGAGAAGCTGGAAGACACACCACACAAACAGAGTGTGGGTCAGTTTTCGACATCTTCTTCCCACAGGAAGGGCATTTGTAAAATAAAGGTGGCATTCTGACTAAAAAAAACAACAGTTTAGTCAGAAAAAGATAACAAACCACCACCAAAGCTATATTTTGCCACAAAATGACAAGAAAAAACAACTTCTGACAGAAAATACTACAAATGAGCAGAGCTCAAGTTCTAGGTTCCTCACAGAACAAGCCGGAAAAAAGAACTGACCTAACTGTCACCTGTGGTGCATGGTGGGAACAGAGTTCTCCTGGAGGCCTTAAAGGCAAAGTGTGCAGATTCTCTGGGGCCTTAACCCCTTCGCTGCTCATGACAAGCTCAGCTCGTCATGAGGCACAGTTGAGCTGTGCTCATGACGAGCTGAGCTCGTCATGAACAATGGGAAAACATAATATTCAGCACAGGAGAAAAATATCACTAGCAGCCAAGGTGTTAAAGGCAAGGTGCCAGTCTGATTTTCTGTACACAGACATTTTTTCATATGCAGCCTTTTAGGCTAATAACTGTTTATAACAGGTTCTTTGATGAAAACAAAAGGTTTTTCATGGTTATGAAATGCATTTTAGGCTCATGCCAGTTTATTGCATTTATATACAGCATATTTTCATGCTTCAGAACGTGTGTAAGGTTTGGTTTGATTAGCCTATGTATTAATGTTAGGCTGCATATTATGGTTATTATACATGTATATGTGTATATTTAGTTAGTACTATGTACTTTTGGTTATATTTACACATATATATGTATGTTGTTTATGTGTTCCGGGTTCCCGCTCATGGGCGGAGATAATTCAGTGCTTATGACTATTAATGAGTATCCCCTGGAAGAGAACAGAGTGCTCACTGGTGCTGTAGAAACGACTGCAAAGCAAGAGAATTTAAACTCACACTCAAGTGAATTACAAGGAAGGAAACCACTGAAACAAGCATCCTGTAAAGGCAATTTGGAAAATATATAAACTATAATGCTTAGAGTAGAAAAAAACATTTCACATGATCATGAACAATAGCTTACTAGCCTTTGCAAATAAAATCACCACATAATTAAGTAACAAAGCAATAGTTATGCATCTATTCACCTATGCTGAATAACTTTAACACTACAAAAGCTTTTGTCCAATCACCTCAGCTACACAAGAATGAGGTTCAATGAGCACATGTACAGTACCAGCACCTGTTTTGGGATATTGGTATAATTATTTGCAGAAGCCAAGATTTGAAATCTCTTCAAAACATTGATTAAAAAGAATTATTTGGGAAAGACATTGTTAAGGGAAGAAGGCATGTTCCACAAGTGACGTCTTGAGGATTAAACTTATTGACTCAAGATTTACACACTGGTGATGCCCAACAAAGCAGATGCTTATTGATTGCATATTATCCCATGCAGAGGGGTTGTGGTATAGCAAGCTAGCGCCCGACTATTCCTTTTGGAGCAGGATTGAGAATTTTTTAATTAAAGGAAGGACTGACAAACAGCAAAAATCATAGAAGGTCCCAGTCATGGCATGCAAGATGCAAGCTATACCCGAGTAACTAAATGGGGCAGTCTCCAAGAAGTGCATCACATTATTTGATCTTCGCTTAGTATTTGTAAGTGGAGTAGGTACGTGCAGCACTTGATAATGTCCTTAGGAACTCAAAGTTTACTTCAGTTAAGATGTACAACTGGAAATCTCACTATCCAATGCAGAAATATTGTCATTACGCAAAGCTCTATAAGTAACTTAAAAAGGTGTGGTCAGTTTCCGCCTCAGTGAACCACATTTCTAAGGAGGAAGATATGCAGTACAATCACAGTTTAAAAAAAAAATCGTAGTAATTGTGTGGGTAGCGGAATCCTGTAGGCTCAAGAATAGAAGCATGCTTGTGGGTTTTACTATGTGGTCGGCACGTTTCACACATTAGGTGTTAGACCAGCCAAGAAGGCAACCAGAAGTTGGGAGGGCTTATTAGAAAATAGCAAATGTGGTCTTGAAGAGTCATACATTCAATGCTTTTCCTTCTCTTACATGACACCAATCATGAGGCCAAGAAGACAGGTTTGAACCAGCTCTAACTTGTAGGGCCCAGTTGCATCAGTTATTTGCCCCTTTGTGGTACAGGCTTACATGGACAGTTGAAACCCGGGCAGAACCTACCAATGACTTGTGGAGACCTGACCCTAGATAGTGGTAACGTCAGACCCAGTGCTCAAAGGAATAGAACAGTGGGTTCATTAACAGCCTTGCTGCATGTCTGCGTAACATCCATTACAGTGAGAAGGCCTGCACCACCTGTGCTAAAGCTGAAACAGGATTGGGGCCCTCACTGGACAATCATAACAAGAGGAGAGTAGGTGATCAGCATTCAAAGAAAGAGAGAAACAATGGGGCCACTGGATTCCCCTGGAGGTCTCTTGCAACAACAGAATTCTCTGTAAACTACACATGATGCACCTCCCTCCAGGAGACAATAGGGTTTTCATGGAACAGATCATGGAAACCATTGTAACTAACACTGGACATCAGTTTACTCAAATCTTTCTTGGAGACTTCAACCTCCACTGGAACACACTGTGGCAGTCAACAGCTTCAAAACCTACCTTGCTGGCCTTAACCTGACCCAAATTTGTGACAGGCCCACACAAAGTGTCGACTTTAGATTTTATCATCGCAAAGCCCAAGTCTATTCAATTGGAACCTATGCTCCTCTATGATTGGACCGAACACCATTGCATCACATTCCTCATCATGCAAGCTGTGATAACCAACACAGCTCAGCCAACAAAACCTAGACTCAAGAAAAAGAGCATGCACAACATCAACTACAATTAACTGACCTCTCTCTGCCACAACATCGTGCCTCCTCCCCATGAGATGTCAGATGTCCATGAACTTACAAAGCACTACAATTGCTCCATTGAGACTGTCCTTGACTCAATCGCTCCATTACAGCTAAAAAGAGTGCCTGCAAAAGACTCCAAATCTTGGTATAATGGTAGCCACAATATAGAAAGGCGCAACTTGGGGCTAGCAGAACACCAGTGGAGATCAGATCCGTCCCTTGAACATCGCAAACACCTAAAATCATTGAGGAACATATGCAACAAAAGCATCAGATCTTTGAAAGCTAATTTCTTCAGAAACCAACTGGATCAAGCCAGTAATCGTCCCAAAACATGTCTTGAACTTATAAAAGTACAATCGAACTGCGCACCTAATCGGTCCCTCACTGGATCTAGTCTGCTACCTCTCAGTGAGAAATTTGCCTCTTTCTTCAGAAAACAGAAAGCATGAGAAACAACCTGCAGATGGCCTTGGAACAGGGTACTCTCCCACCTCAACACATCCGCTCTGCCTTCTAGACTACTGTTCTTTCATGTCCTATTAGACCCATCCCCAAAAACAACGCATCATGGAACTCTTTCAAAACCTTTGAGGAAAGTGACATCCACAAGATTCTAACATCGCTGAAACCCTCAAACCACTTCAATAACCCTCTACCTCCCAATTTCATCAAGGATATCCTACCCTCGATACTCCAATTTTGGACCAAGATTGCCAATGCTTCCCTCCTTCAAGGCTCTATCTGCCTAAAATCAGGTCAGGTTTCTCCCAAGCTAAAAAACCAAAAGCAGATCAAACTCATTTAAACAACTTTCGACCCATTTCCAATAGTCCTACCCTGGCGAAGCTCCTGGAAAGAGGTGTTCACATCCAAATCTGTAACAACATCAAACAATTCCAACTACTGGACCATTTTCAATCTGGCTTTCGCCCAGGGCACAACACTGAATCGCCTATGACACGCATAGTGGGCGATGCACTAAAAATGCTGGATCAGAATCAATCCGGTCTCTTAATCCTCCTTGACCTATCGTCGGCATTTGATATGATTAAGCATGACAACCTACGAGACCTCTTGGAACACCGCATGGGGCTAACAGGAACAGTTCTTAACTGTTTCACCTCCTTTCTCCAAAACAGGACTAAAAGAGTCCAGGTTAATCACTCACTACCGCAGACCACTTAAGTCACATTAGGTGTCCCTCAGTGCTCCTCATATTAGCGTACGCTCTTCAACCTGTTCATAGAGCCTCTAACAGAACTTCTGCACTCATCCAACATCCAACTTTACCTAAAAGTTGACTCCCCAGAAGACATCAGCTCCCTCAACCGAACTCTATTACAAATTCAAGAATGGCTAACATCCAATGACCTCAAACTAAATACTCATAAACCCGAATCCCTCTTAATCTCCCCACACAACCACTCACCTGTCATTGAACAATGGTTGAAACATCTAACAGGTATCAACTGCATTCCACTGGTCATTGATTCAGCGAGATCACTGGGAATAATTCTACACAAGAACCTCAACATGCAGAAGCACAATAAAGGGGTAAATCACCAAATGAACACTCTGAGAAAACTTAAACCCCTCCACCCCTCAAAGATTTCAAGCATGCAGTGTAAGCCCTAGTGATTCTCTGGTTGAACTATGGAAGTACAAGCCTCTTGGGATTGCCCAGATCCACATTGGCTCCTGTAAGGGCTTCGCTCAATGCTGCAGCAAGGCTCAACACCAGCTCAAAAAGAAACAACTGCATCACCCCGATCTGAAATCCCTCAACTGCCTCCCATACAATGCTAGAATCCAGCTAAAAATTGGCTGCATGACACAAAGCCCTCCAATTCAAACCCCCTAGGAATCTTGCTCAGTGTCACGATTCCCCGGTTCCGTCTGTCCCTTCCAATAGAAATATGCAAGGTACCCATCAGTAATGCACTTCTAGTACATAACTGGTTAATTGGTTTCTATCCCATCTGAGAAAACCCACCCCTTTCCCGTGCACCAGCACCTCTTATGTAAGTATGTCTTTTGAAAACTGTTTGTGTACTGGGTAAAGTGCTTTTTACAACGTTTGCTAAAGTAGAAAGGTTAAGGTGAAATAGTAATATTAATGCCATGTTTTAAGATCTCGCTTCTGGCCTGTTCATTGAACTGTTGTAATATTTCATTTGGTGTTGACACAATGCAACTGAAAGCTTTCACACGCGATAGACGCGTGTGCTGTGATTCAGCCGTCTGAAAGAACAAAGCCTTCCGCTCGCGTTGCACGCGGAAGGCTGCAGACTGTTGCCACGTGCAAGCGCACGTTGACATTTGGTGCGGAAGGTATTTAAACCGCACCCTCTTCGGGAAACTCGCTTTGCCTCTGAGTTTCCGAGATTGCAGCATCGCGACCTTCTGATTCCTGGCTCCTGCGCTCGGAGAAGACTTCGAGGGAATTTCCTGCGCTCAGAGAAGACTTCGAGGGGATTTCTCTCCTAAAACAAATCCTTTTGAACAGCTCATTTCTGCGCGCCTGGAGAACTTGACAAGCTGAACAAGAATCTCGACGAACAACTTTGAAGCTAAGTTTCTTTGGATTTTAATGGCGCCCAACGCAAGAGAGAAAGCTTTTAGAAAATAAGGACAAGACTAATACTATTTTCTTTTTGGGGAAATTATTTGAATGCTAATGTTGCTTAGTGATTTAAGGTATTCACCTTTTTGGTTTTCTATGTTGAAGATATCCACAAGAATATTCATTGTGATTTTCAGATTATATTTTAGGATATTTAAAGATACCCTCTTGTCAAGAAATATTCACTGAAGCCAAAGTGAGTAGTCATTGCTGGAATTGTTGTTCTCTCTTGGTGAACTTAATTTTTTATTAGGAGAATTAATGCAAAGGTTCTTCAGAACAGACACCCTAAAATTCAGAAGAGAAGAGAGCTTATCAAGTAAGTGTTAGGTAATAGGAAATGGAGAAAGTACAAGGAGAATAAAAGTGTAAGGTTAGATTGTTTATATTTATTCTATTTAATTGCAGACTTTTAATCAAAGAGGACAATTCAAAGAGGACAACTCCCAAGACAGCATCCCTGACAAGACAAAGAAATACTGGACGGTGGACAGAACCAGACTGAATCGCAGGTAGGAATCAGCTTAGCGATAACTAGTCCTTACATAGAGTTTAGGGGGTACTAACTAGTGGTAGGAATACAATAAAAATAGTGTGAATACTGAGTTTTATTATTCTTGTTATTCTGCAGGTCGACAGTCAAAAGCTAATCCTCCCGTCAACGTCCAGTACCGGCCCTCCTCCCGAAAGTTCTAGTTAATGCTTAGCTGTAAGTTTAGTCAGCAAGTTTTAGTTAGAGTTTTCTGGAAGTTGGTCCCTTGCGTCTCTGCGAAAATCTCTACTCTGTCTACAAAGAATACCGGTCACTGCTAAGGTAAGAGACAGCGTACTTTGGTCTTGACAGAAGGCAAAGCCCAAGAAGAATATTTCGCCCAGACGCAATGGACCAAGTTTCTTTACAGGAAATAGCAGCAGTGCTAAAAGATATCAGGGATGAAAACTTTTCTTTACGAAACGATATGACTGCATTACAGGCTTCTATTCAGCAGGGTACAGCTAGTGCGCAGATTTCATCCTCTGACTCTGGGGGGGGAACCCAGATTCAGGTAGTTACCCCAATACCTACGCCTTTAGCTCCACCAGAACGTTTCTATGGGGATTGTAACAAGTTTTCCATATTTTTGCAACAGTGTCATCTACATTTTTTAGCCAAGAAATCAGCCTTTCCGGATGACTCCTCCAAAGTAGCTTTTATGTTATCATACTTTGGAGGTGATGCTGCTCTTTGGTCCATCCCTTTAGTTGAAAGAGATGATGCAATTCTGTATAATTTCAGAAACTTTGAACGAGCTCTAAAAAAGATTTTTGCAAAACATATGTTTGTGCAGTCTGCAGACAACGAGTTATTGAGTTTAAAACAAGGGTCTTCTGACCTCCTTCATTACATCTCTCAATTCAATCGTTTGGTACTAGAAGCAAATTGGCCATACGATAAAAGAATTTCTATTTTTTATAGAGGTCTTCGAGAAGATTTAAAAGACATGGTTACTCAAATCTTAGAACCTCCCGATGATATCAGTGAATTTATCGATCTTGTAATAAAACTGAATCATCGCCTTAGTGAGAGAAAGGGCGAAAAAGGAAAGAGTGACCATAAAATCCTTTTTGTTAAAGATAGAAATACTTCGTCAGGCAAAGAGGTAGGTCCTAAAACCGATCATTCAGAGCCAATGCAAATAGGAACTGTTCGAGGTCCACTCTCTAAGGATGAAAAAGAAAAAAGACGAAAATTAAATCAATGCCTTTACTGTGGTAAGACTGGACATTTTGTACGAGACTGTCCTACCAAACCTAATAAGTTTAAGTCAAAGTCCTCGGACGTTGCTTTAACTCAAGAATCGTCGGAAAACTAGAAAGCTCGATGAAGGAAGAGGTCGGTTCATCGAGTGTAATTTCCAGTCTGGCCTCTACTGTTCCACCTTTGGGATGTAAACATTTTGGTATCCTAGTTGAGTTAAGAAGTCAATCATCTTCCTCTCCATCTGGAAGGGTAGAAGCTGTAATAGACTCAGGAGCTACTGGGAATTTTATGGATACTCAGTTTTTCTCTCAGTTAGGCTTTGAGTCTATTTTGAAAGATCATCCAGAGATAGTTAGAGCAGTAGATGGCAAGGAGTTAACTTCAGGAACTATTAGCCAACAATCTGAAATCCTTGAGATGGATTGTTCCCCTATTCACCGTGAAAAGATTCAGTTTGACATCATAGATGCCCCGCAGTTCAAGTTAATTCTGGGAATTCCTTGGTTGATTAAACACAATCCAAGTATAGATTGGGTATCCCAGACTATTACCTTCCAGTCATCACATTGCGTAAACAGATGTTTTCTTCTGGAAAGATCTGGAGAGATTATTCAAGGGTTTAACTTTCCTTCCGATTCATCTAGAGTTTTAGCAATAGAAGGTGTTCCATCAGTTTACTCTGATCTACAAGACGTTTTTGACAAGAAGAAAGCAAACACTCTCCCTCCACACAGAGACTTTGATTGTAGGATTGATCTTGTCCCAGGTGCTACTTTACCTTGTAGCCGAATTTATGCATTAACAGAAAAGGAGAATGTCCATCTTAGAGAGTACTTGGATGAGTATTTGGCAAACGGCTTTATTCGCCATTCTAAGTCTCCTGTCTCATCAGCTCTCTTTTTCATTCCGAAAAAGGGAGGTGAATTGCGCACGTGCATCGATTATAGAGCTTTGAACAATGTTACAATAAAAAATCGATATCCTTTGCCTTTGATCCCCACTCTGTTAGATCAAGTAAAAAAGGCAACCATTTATACAAAATTGGACTTGCGGGGAGCTTACCATTTGGTACGAGTCCGAAAGGGTGACGAATGGAAAACAGCTTTTCGTACAAAATTTGGACTATTTGAATACCAAGTCATGCCTTTTGGTCTATGCAATGCCCCCGCAGCCTTCCAATTTTTTATAAATGAAGTTCTGCATGAGTTTATTGATGTATGTTGTGTTGTCTATATAGATGACATTCTTATCTTTTCAACTTCGGAAGAAGAGCATGTGCAACAGGTCCGAGCAATTCTAAAGAAACTGCTTGATAATTCTTTGTATGTCAAATTGGAGAAAAGTTTGTTTCACACTTCAAAAGTAGAATTCTTGGGATATGTCATCAGTCCTAAGGGGATAGAAATGGACCCAAGAAAGGTGGAAGCCGTAGAATCCTGGCCCAGTCCTTCTTCTGTGAAACAAGTTCAAAGTTTTCTGGGATTCGCAAATTTCTACCGCCGGTTCATTCAAGATTTCTCTAAAACAATCACTCCTATCACTAGATTGTTGAAAAAAGGGGTAAAATTTGTGTGGACAGAACTAGCTGAAGAAGCCTTTCAGAAACTTTAAAAGAAATTTATTTCAGCTCCTATTCTTTCTCATCCAGATCCCAGCCAGCCTTTTATTGTAGAAGCTGACGCTTCCCAATTTGCTGTAGGAGGTATTTTATCTCAAAGACATGTAGATACAGGACAGTTACACCCAATTGCATATTTCTCTAGGAAATTATCTGAAGCTGAGTTGAATTATGCAATTGCAGATAAAGAACTGCTGGCAATAAAGGCAGCTTTTGAGGAATGGCGCCATTATTTGCTAGGAGCAAGACATCCAGTGACCATATACACGGACCATAGAAACCTTCAAGCCTTGAGATCGGTAAAAGCTCTGTCAGCTAGACAATTGAGGTGGTCAATGTTTTTTTAATGATTATAACTTTGTAATCACCTATCGACCAGGTAAAGAAAATCTGAAAGCAGATGCTCTGTCTAGAATGGGAGAGACATTCATTGATGCTCCATCTGAAGTAAAACCTGTAATACCAATATCACGATTTCAAGCAAGTATATCTGTTTGTGATGTTATTTCAGATATTAAGAAAGAACTGGCAAAGAAAGATTGTAAGGTTTGGAAAGAATCACACCCTTATTTACAGGAAAGAGATGAATTGCTCTTTATGCAAAACCTCATTTTTGTACCCACTGACACGCTAAAAGAAAGAATTCTACACTTTCATCATGACACTACCTTATCTGCTCACCCAAGTAAGATTAAGACTTATGACTTAATCAAAAGAACCTTTTGGTGGCCTTCAATGTTTAAAGATGTTCAACTTTATGTAGAAACATGTGGGGTTTGTGTTCAGAACAAATCATCTCATCAAAATCCTAGTGGTTTGTTAAACCCTCTACCTTTACCACCTCGACCATGGCACACAATTTCTTTGGACTTCATTGTTGAATTACCAATCACAAAAAAGGGGTTTACCACTATCCTTACTATTGTAGATCAGTTTTCACGCATGGCTCACTTTGTCCCACTCAAAAGGCTATCAACT
Source organism: Lissotriton vulgaris (assembly GCF_964263255.1). Lineage (NCBI taxonomy): Eukaryota > Metazoa > Chordata > Amphibia > Caudata > Salamandridae > Lissotriton > Lissotriton vulgaris. The sequence continues at coordinate 156,935,099 of NC_141699.1, read as the reverse complement.
AGCATGGAGTTGGCACACTTAATAATGGAACATGTAGTCCGTCTGCATGGGATTCCATCTGTGGTGATTTCGGACAGAGGGTCCCAGTTTATTTCACGGGTTTGGCAGAATTTAAGGTCTCTTTTGAATATGGATATACGTTTGTCTTCTAGCTATCATCCTCAGACTGATGGTCTCACTGAACGCACCAATCAAACTATTGAACAATTCATTCGCTGTATGCTAACTAATGTAGGTGAGGAATGGTCAACCCTTCTAAGTCAATTAGAGTTTGCTTATAACAATGTAGATCATTCTTCCCTTGGTATGTCACCTTTTTTCTGTAATCTAGGTTATCACCCTAATTCCTTTCCTAAAGAAATAAAAGAGCTTAATCATGTACCTGCCATTTCAGATTATGTTTCTAAATTGTCTTCTATTCAAGAGCAAGCAGCTTACAATTTGGCCAAAGCAAAAGAGGACCAAAAGAGATTTGCTGATAAACATAGATCTGAGCCTCCACTTTATTCTCCTGGGGATAAAGTTTGGTTAAGCACTAGGAATCTGAAACTAAAAGGGAATCGAAAATTCAACCCTAGATACATTGGTCCTTTCCCTATAGAGAAGATCATAAATCCAGTGAGTATGAGATTGACTTTGCCTGCCAAATTTCAAATCCATCCAGTGTTCCATGTATCGTTAATCAAACCTTTTCATGCTCAGACTCGATTTGTCCAACCCCCCTCCTCCATTGATATAGAGGGAAGTCCTGAATTTGAGGTTAAGGCGATTCTAGGCTCCAAGAGGTCTAGGGGAAAACTGCTTTATCTGGTTGATTGGAAGGGTTACGGTCCTGAAGAAAGATCTTGGGAACCTTTGGAACATTTGAAAAATGCTCCCAAAATGCTGAAGAGGTTTCATACCCAACATCCAGAAAAACCTAAACCCATTGCACCGGTTTTAGGGGGGATCTTGAGGAGGGAGTACTGTCACGATTCCCCGGTTCCGTCTGTCCCTTCCAATAGAAATATGCAAGGTACCCATCAGTAATGCACTTCTAGTACATAACTGGTTAATTGGTTTCTATCCCATCTGAGAAAACCCACCCCTTTCCCGTGCACCAGCACCTCTTATGTAAGTATGTCTTTTGAAAACTGTTTGTGTACTGGGTAAAGTGCTTTTTTACAACGTTTGCTAAAGTAGAAAGGTTAAGGTGAAATAGTAATATTAATGCCATGTTTTAAGATCTCGCTTCTGGCCTGTTCATTGAACTGTTGTAATATTTCATTTGGTGTTGACACAATGCAACTGAAAGCTTTCACACGCGATAGACGCGTGTGCTGTGATTCAGCCGTCTGAAAGAACAAAGCCTTCCGCTCGCGTTGCACGCGGAAGGCTGCAGACTGTTGCCACGTGCAAGCGCACGTTGACATTTGGTGCGGAAGGTATTTAAACCGCACCCTCTTCGGGAAACTCGCTTTGCCTCTGAGTTTCCGAGATTGCAGCATCGCGACCTTCTGATTCCTGGCTCCTGCGCTCGGAGAAGACTTCGAGGGAATTTCCTGCGCTCAGAGAAGACTTCGAGGGGATTTCTCTCCTAAAACAAAGCCTTTTGAACAGCTCATTTCTGCGCGCCTGGAGAACTTGACAAGCTGAACAAGAATCTCGACGAACAACTTTGAAGCTAAGTTTCTTTGGATTTTAATGGCGCCCAACGCAAGAGAGAAAGCTTTTAGAAAATAAGGACAAGACTAATACTATTTTCTTTTTGGGGAAATTATTTGAATGCTAATGTTGCTTAGTGATTTAAGGTATTCACCTTTTTGGTTTTCTATGTTGAAGATATCCACAAGAATATTCATTGTGATTTTCAGATTATATTTTAGGATATTTAAAGATACCCTCTTGTCAAGAAATATTCACTGAAGCCAAAGTGAGTAGTCATTGCTGGAATTGTTGTTCTCTCTTGGTGAACTTAATTTTTTATTAGGAGAATTAATGCAAAGGTTCTTCAGAACAGACACCCTAAAATTCAGAAGAGAAGAGAGCTTATCAAGTAAGTGTTAGGTAATAGGAAATGGAGAAAGTACAAGGAGAATAAAAGTGTAAGGATAGATTGTTTATATTTATTCTATTTAATTGCAGACTTTTAATCAAAGAGGACAATTCAAAGAGGACAACTCCCAAGACAGCATCCCTGACAAGACAAAGAAATACTGGACGGTGGACAGAACCAGACTGAATCGCAGGTAGGAATCAGCTTAGCGATAACTAGTCCTTACATAGAGTTTAGGGGGTACTAACTAGTGGTAGGAATACAATAAAAATAGTGTGAATACTGAGTTTTATTATTCTTGTTATTCTGCAGGTCGACAGTCAAAAGCTAATCCTCCCGTCAACGTCCAGTACCGGCCCTCCTCCCGAAAGTTCTAGTTAATGCTTAGCTGTAAGTTTAGTCAGCAAGTTTTAGTTAGAGTTTTCTGGAAGTTGGTCCCTTGCGTCTCTGCGAAAATCTCTACTCTGTCTACAAAGAATACCGGTCACTGCTAAGGTAAGAGACAGCGTACTTTGGTCTTGACACTCAGAAACTCAACATTTCTGGTGGCTGCGGATCATCTAGAAGCTCCAAGGCCTTTCTTCTGAGACCAGAGATTCTACAAGAAGAAAAATTCCAACCAATCTTTCTCTGGGATAGCCGAGGAATTTGGAACTCCTTGCCCACTAAAGTCAGAATGACCTCCTCAACTATTTCTTTCAAGAAAGAAGTCAAAGTACTCCTCATAAACACATTTCTTCCCTAGATCCTAAATACCCTTCTTCCCTGAATCTTCCATGACTGCTCTAACCGGTGACTTCAGGGTTTCAAACTCCATCTCTTGACATTGCTTGTTCCTACAGTTTTAGTAACTATGATTTGTTTACTTTTATCAGTTATCCCTCCTGCCATTGAACATTTTCATGCGGATCCTCACTTCTCTAGGTACTACCTATAACATATATCTTTCTTCTTCGTATATGATTTTATTGTTATCACTCTGCTGCTCTCTGTACATTTGTAAAGTGCTCTGATACAAGCATGGGTCCAGGTCGTGCTATAAAAAACTTTGAAAATAAATACATTCCTGAATTCACACCCCTTTATTTCTTTAGCAATACACCCTTATTACTCATGTCAGTTTAATATACGAATAATTTTTACATTTATATGCTAATTAATGACAAAAAGGGGAAGGGTTTTTAAACCCACACCCAAGCATGTGTACAAGCTATAAGTTCATCTTGAGGTAAAAGGACTTTGCGAGAGGACATGACACTGATGATCTTACTTGGGACACTACCAGAAAATACAGGATAAAATGGAGTTCACAGAAGCAGCCAAGGGAGAATATTGGAGGGAAGTATTCAGTATGATGCACCTTGAAATGTTATGGCTGCGATTTACACTTAGGTGTCTGCTGGGCAATGGTAAATAGATAATCTTGTGGTACAGTAATTTAAGACTGATACATTTGAGCAGTGGTTGGCTGTTTCTATACATGTGTCGGATAAAGAGGGGAGGGTTTACATTTTCTGAAGGACAGATAACATGAGTCGTAGATTAAACCCACAGTCACAAAAGCCAACAACACACCAAGTTTAATGAGACCTAATTGAGGAAGATCACAAACTCAGAGAAAACTCCACTGGCAGAGGTGATAGGGAGCAGCTGCAATGCAAAAGGCGGTATCAATTGCAAGTCAGGAATTTATGTCGATCTTGACCCTGAAATGCAACTGTGAAAGGAACGCAAAAAAACAAGGAATGCATTGCTTGGGTTTTACATTGAGGTTTTATATTGTGTACAGCGACAGAACAAATGTCTTTGCTCAATAAGAAGCACTACTATCCTTTCTGTGCAGACTCTGTAATGATGGTGCTCTAACAATACACAAGTTCAATGGTAGAGTCTGATGTCATGTCACCCGTCACATCACTCGATGAGGATTGGTGATGTAGTAAAGATAAGTTTAATCTCCAGCTTCACCTTTGAAGGTGAGCATCATATCACACAACTATAACATTTCTGCAAAAGGAAATATGCTTTTTAAGAAACAATATATCTACTTCTTTTGATGTGTATTACTGGAAGGTGCAATTATGAAAAAACAAATTAATAACAGTGAGATTTTAAAAAAAGTTGATTCTTACAGCCATGTAATTGGTAAGTCTGTTTACAGAGACTACAGTCTACAACAGAGTTCAACTTTTCACAGCCTAAATCATACAGTAACTTTAGTCCTTTCTAATTGACGGAAATGGCAAAGTGGTTTGTATTTTGATGAATAATGCGATTGCTGCACATATGATAAAGAAACAAGAAGAGACAAATCCACTTTTCCAATTAAGGCCTTTTGCCAGTGGTCCTGCACTCTGTTTGCAGTTTGGAAGAAACTACTGACTAAAGAGAATTAATCTCCATGCAAGGTCTCAAAAAATGGATTGTGCTGCTGCCCAGTTCTACTACGGGTAGCCTAGTTGCACCTAAACGAGAAATCCAGAGCTTAATCCTCAAGAGTATAGACTTGATGGCTTTTCTCTTGATCATACTTCTAATCAGCTGAATGGAAATATACTTCTCAAGGGCACTACTACTTGAAAACAGTTTATCGAGCAAACAATCAGATGGAGGAGATTTCTTTCCAAAATAAGTTTATATGACACACTTTCTAACGCTTTCTATATTCCCTCTGTTTGTAAATTGATATATTTTGGGTACAGGGCTGTAAATAAAATCCCTTGGTAGACAACAATTTGTCTCTTTGTAACAATGGCTCTTCAGCACAGGCATGGCATATGTACTGATGAGTTCCACCAATCTTGGCTCCTACCTCTAACAAGGAGGACACTGAGATGACCATTAGTGTGTAATATTTAAAAGAACTGAGGATGTCAAAGGGAGCATCCATGGTATGTTGCCCTGCGAAGAGGCACTGAATCAGCCCTAATTGTCATATGGGATGACAATAAGACACAGAGGCCAGAATGAGGTCGTTGCACAATTAATTTTGAAACTCTCAGAAGCATTTGACACACAGTTATGACAAATTACTCCTAAGACTCAAAGAAGTTGGTATTAAAGGTCTTACTCTCACTTCGGTCTCATCCTACCTACACAATATAACAAATGTTACACATATGCATCCTTCCCCATCAAAATACAACAATAGAAAGCAGGGGATTCTCAAGAGTCTATGATCTCACCTCTAGTTTTCAACATTTACATGAAATTCTTACCAGAATTAATGAACAAGTTACTTACCTTCGGTAACGATATATCTGTAAGAAACAGTAGTTAGTATTAGATTCCTTACCTTAGAATATCCCCAGGCATCAGACTGGATCCGGAAATGTTTGCGTAACAGTACCCTTGCACGTCGGTAGGCGTCGTCTGCAGCTCCACGTCCGTCATCGGCGCCGTGATGACGTCGTCGGAGTAGTTAGACGCCGCCTCCGCGCGCTGACGTCAGTTCTTAGACACAGCTTTTCGGAGCCAGAAACGCAGAGCCATGTTAAAAACCAACACTGGTGCCATTGAAACTAGGGCCCTGAAAGGGGATGACCTTAACCCTAGATATCAGTTCGCAGAACAGGGAGGATGGGTGGGGCGGTAAGGAATCTAATACTAACTACTGTTTCTTACAGATATATAGTTACCGAAGGTAAGTAACTTGTTCATCTGAAAGAAACAGGTTAGTATTAGATTCCTTACCTTAGAATAGATACCCCAGCAATACCAACCCCGGTGGTGGGTCTGCGAACCAATAATCACACCAGAAAGTCCTGGAGGACGGAACGGCCAAAGAAGCCATCCCTCCGGACTTGACTGTCCAGGCAGTAGTGCCTTGCAAACGTGTGCAGCAATGCCCACGTAGCTGCCTGATAAATGTCCTGCAAGGGGACTCCCCGGCCCAGGGCAGTGGTAGCCGCCGTGGCCCGAGTGGAATGGGCCCTCAGCCCAACAGGAGGCTTCTTCTTCGCCAAGGAGTAACAAACCTTGATACACAAGATGACCCACCGAGAGATGGTCCGCTTGTGCACCGCCCGTCCCTTCTTAGCGCCCACGTAACCAACAAAGAGTTGGTCATCCACCCGGAACTGGCGAGTGCGATCGAGATAAAACGAGAGCGCACGTTTTGGGTCCAGACGGTGGAGCCGCTCTTCCTCCTTTGAGGGATACGGAGGCGGAAAGAAGGTGGGCAAGTTGATAGACTGCCCGATGTGGAAGGTCCTGACAACCTTGGGCAGGAAAGAGGGTCTACTCCGCAACACAACCTTGTCCGGATGGACAGAAAGGAAAGGAGGTTTGGATGAAAGAGCCTGGAGTTCACTTACTCTCCTGGCAGAGGTGATGGCAACCAGGAAAGCAGTCTTCAGAGTAAGAAGGCGGAGAGGACAGTTGTGAAGTGGCTCAAAGGGAGCGCACATCAGATAGGTAAGAACACGGTTCAAGTCCCACTGAGGCATCACAAACGGAACAGGTGGAAACATGTGCGTGATGCCTTTCAGAAAACGAGTTACAATAGGGACTTGAACAAAGATGGTTGATCAGGCAGCCTTAGAAAGGCTGAAAGGGAAGAAAGGTATCCCATGATAGTGCCCAGAGCAGAGCCCAGCTGGGCAAGAGAAAGAAGGAAGAGAAGAACCTCAGAAAGAGGGGCAGAGAGAGGATTCACAGCCTTTGCTGTGCACCATGCCACAAATCTGTTCCACCTGCAGGCGTATACCGACTTTGAGGAGGGACGCCTGGCTGCCAGAATGACATTACAGACTTCAGGAGATAAGTCAAATGGCCTCAACAGTCGCCGCTCAATCTCCAAGCATGAAGGTGGAGACTGGACAGGTTCGGGTGGAGGACCGTCCCCTACTGCTGCGACAGAAGGTCCTCCTGAAGAGGCAGACAAACCGGGGGATCGACTGACATACTGAGTAGCTCGGGATACCAGTACCTTCGTGCCCAGTCCGGAGCCACAAGGATGACCTGGGCCCGGTCGCGTTTGATCTTCTTCAGCACTCTGGGCAGAAGTGGTACAGGCAGAAAGGCGTACAACAGACTGCAATGCCACTCGCGACGAAAAGCGTCTCCGAGCAAGTGCCGCCTTGGAAATTCCAACGCGCAGAACTGATGACATTGCGCGTTCTCTTCGGTGGCTAATAGATCTAACTAAGGCTCTCTCCACTGCAGAAAGAGACCTTGCGCCACGTCAGAGTTCAGACGCCATTCGTGATCCATCATGCACCAGCGGCTGAGTTTGTCTGCCCTGGCGTTCAGAGAACCTGCCAGGTGTTGAACCACCAGGGTCACGCCCTGATGTTCCAGCCATTGCTAGAGGCGCAGAGCCTCCTGGCAGAGGATCCACGACCCCACCCTGCCATGTTTGCTGCAGTACCATATGGCGGTGGTGTTGTCCGTGAACACCTGCACTATACTCCCCCGGACAGAGGGGAGGAATACCTTCAGTGCTAGACGAATCGCCCGTAGCTCCAAAAGGTTGATATGGAGCCGGGACTCCGCCGGAGACCAGAGGCCTCTGATCTCCGCCTCTCCCATGTGACCTCCCCAGCCCTGGAGGGACGCGTCCGTCACAACCACGTTCTACGGTTGGGGAAGGGAGAGGGATCTGCCGCTGACCCAATCGCGGTCCGTGAGCCACCACTGCAGCTGTCTCGCAGTGCCCTCCGAGATCAGGACATGGTCGGACAGGTTGCCCTGATGCTGGGCCCACTGAAACTTCAGGTCCCACTGCAGAGCCCGCATCCGCCATCGGGCGTGATGCAACAGAAGGATGCAGGAGGCCATCAGCCCCAGTAGCCGCAGCGCAAACCTAACCAAGACTCGGGATAAAGGCTGAAAGATCGGAATCAGAGCCTGAATATCCCAAACCCGCTGTTCGGGAGGATAAACCCGAAACTGCGCCGAGTCGAGAACCGCTCCGATGAAGAGGAGCTTCTGGGAGGGGCACAGGTGTGACTTCGGCACATTGATGGAGAACCCCAGCTGGTGCAGGAGGTCTACCGTTGTCTGGAGGTGGCTGTCGACTGTCTGGGGCGAGCCCGCCTTCAACAACCAGTCGTGGAGGTAGGGGAAGACTGAAACACCTAACCTGCACAGATGAGCTGCGACCACCGCCATCACCTTCGTGAACACCCGTGGGGCGCTGGTAAGGCCAAAGGGGAGCACGGTAAAGTGAAAGTGCTCGTGGCCTACCGTGAACCGCAGGTAGCGCCGGTGGGCTGGCAGGACGGGGATATGGAAATACGCGTCCTGCAAGTCCAACGCTACCATCTAGTCTCCTGGGTCCAGGGCAGCTAAAACCTGAGCCAGTGTCAGCATCTTGAACTTCTCCTTACGGAGGAAGCCGTTGACGTTCCGTAGGTCCAAGATAGGGCGTAGGCCCCCATTGCCCTTCTTGGGTACCAGAAAGTAGTGGGAGTAGCAACCACACCCTACTTCTGGCCCAGGAACGCGCTCGATGGCCCCCTTGGCCAAGAGGGCCGTAACTTCCTCCTGCAGAAGTCGCAAGTGATCCCCGACACGCGGTGGCGTTGCGGTGGCATGGCTGGAGGGGTCGCCTCGAAGGGGGGGGAGTAGCCCCTTTGGACGATTTGCAGCACCCACCTGTCCGATGTGACAGTGTGCCAGTGGAGGAGGTGATGGCGAACCCTGCCCCCCCACTGGCGTCACATGGGCGAAAGGCACCCGTTTGCTGGCGCGGGGCCGAGAGGCCCAAGGACTTGGCCGTAGCCCTGGAGTCCTTAAAGCGCTCAAGCTCATGGTCTGCCTTGTCGCCAAAAAGGCAACGGCCATCAAACAGCATGTCCATGAGAGTATTCGGGACATCGGCCGAAAAGTTGGCGGACCTCAACCAGGCGTGGCGACGAATCGCCACCGTCGTTGCCATTGCTCTGCCCAGTGATCGGTGGTATCCAGCCCACACCGGATGGAATAGCGTGCTGCATCCCGACCCTCCGCAAGGGCTTGGGTGAGTTTAGCCTTGACCTCCGCCGGGCATTGTGGCAGCACGTCCGCGACCGTGTCCCACAGAGAGTGGGTGTAGCGGCCCAAGAGGCATGCGGTGTTGGAAGACCGCAGTCCCAAACTCAGGGAGGAGAATACCTTCTTGCCGTATTGCTCATATCTCTTGGATTCCCGATCAGGCGGAGCCGACGGGAATGCGGTCTGGGAGTTGGAGGCCTGGATGACCAGGCTCTCGGGGGTGGGATGGGTGGACAGGAAACAAGGGTCGCCCGGGGACGGCGGTGGCGTCTGGCCACGTTCCTATCTACAGGCAGACCTGTAGCGGGCCTGGACCAAGTGCCCAAAAGAACGTCAGTCAAGGCCTCATTAAACTGCAGCAGAGGCTCAGCCGAGCTTGACTGCGGTTTAAGGACCTCAGTGAGGAGGTTAGTCCTCAAGGCCGCGACGGGGAGCTCAAGGCCCAAGGCCTTGGCCGCCCGCATCAACACCACACTGAAGGCTGCCCCCTCCTCCATAGCCACGGTAGGGGGTGAGACAAAACCAGTGTCTGGCGAAGTGTCCAGACCACTGGCATCCCCAAGTTCACCTGTCCAGTCCTGCTGGGACTGACACTCACGTGTCAGAGGGTCCTCAGACCCCTCCCAATACTCCTCATCACCCATTTCCTGATAATCAGGGTTGTCAAAGGATGGGGCCGGTTCATTGAAATAAAACTCTCCAAGCGGCGTTGAAAGCGGTGCCCATCTGCGCCGTTCCGACACCGGAACCGGATCGAGGGAGGCATCGGGGACGGCGTCGCCGGAGGCGACACCCTAGGGACCGTCGCCGGTGAGGTCGTTAGGTCAACCGGCGACGACCCAGATCGGGAAGCGGATCCAGCGGGGCCCTGCGGTGCCGGGCCTGAGGGCGTCGGGGCCGAAGCACCCAACCCGCTAGGGCCCCCAGACGGGTCCGCTGGGCCCGAAGGCGCCGCTGCGCCCGTTGGAGGAGAGAGGGACCTCATGGCCATGAGGAAGCGCTCGATCTCCTCCGGCGTTGCTTGCTGCCCAGGGCCCGGAGGGTATGGGGCAGGTCGCGGCGCCCGTGACTCAGACGGAGCTGCGTGGGCAATGTCACCCCAACCCCCGGCCGCATCGCGCGAGCGTCGGAGGGGAGTCGGAAGAGCGATGACGTCTCTTCGACTTCTTGTGCTTACCGGACGACTTCGAGCCTGAAGAGTGATGTCGACTCCCGGGCACATGATGGCTCCGACCCCGCGACCAGTCCCTCAACCTCCGTCTGGACCGGGACGTCTCGCTGCGCGGCGCCGACTGCCAGAGCTCGAGCCGCTTGCGGGACCGCTCCCGCCTAGCTTTGGAAGTCAGGGCTAGGCAGTCGGGACAGGCCTTGTCGTCGTGGTCGACGCAGAGACAGTGAAGACACCGGCGGTGAGGGTCTGTTACCCACATCAATCGGTCACAGTCCTCACAGGGCTTAAAACCTGGCATCCCTACTGGCACTGTTCGGAGTCGAAGACTCGAAAAGGATCAAAAAGGATCACAAAAAAGTTTAGTCAGAAAGTGACCACTTTTTCAGGATCTGCGCTGCTGGCGCGGAAAATAGAAGAACTGACGTCAGCGCGCGGAGGCGGCGTCTAAGTACTCTGACGACGTCATCACGGCGCACACGACGCCCACGACGGATGCGAAGCCGCAGACGACGCCCACCGACGCGCAAGGGTACTGCTACGCAGAAATTTCCGGATCCAGTCGGACGCCTGGGGATATTCTAAGGTAAGGAATCTAATACTAACCGGTTTCTTTCAGATCAACAGTTTTGACTTCACTTACTATAACTACGCCGATGATACTCAGTTACTTCTTAAATTGGAAAGCCACTAGAACATTGGAAACTCAAAAATGTTCGGCTACCTCATATACATTGACACATGGAGGACATGATGATCCTCAAAACTCCTGGTCAAACGAACTAAGACCACAACCAATAATACCATGAAAATACTGTTATGCATCTTACTACATCTACGTTTCCCTCGTAAGGTTCATGCAACAATATATTATCTCATATAACCTAGACTGTATTATGACCCTATAACATGGTTCACCTATATGAAACCATGACAGAGAATTTAGAACAGTACTGGCAGACTACTCGTATATGCAAAGAAACAATCCCCTATCCCCCATGCATTGAAGGCCTTCCACTGGTTAACGAGCACAAGAAGATCCATTTTCAAGCTACTTTGAATTACTCACAAGACAATAAATTGCAACATCCCAGCAAACCCCAGCAGGCCAATAGGGCAATCAGGCAGTGCCCAACAGACTGTTCTGGCAGGTCAGTGTCTGGGATGGGTTTTTGGTTGCTTATGGTCTGCTTGGCTGGATATCCCGATCATTAAAACAAATCTTCCGCAATCCCTACTTCACCCATTATCATTGGCACTAACCCTTTGCATGTTTTCCTGTTTCATTTCTTGCTTTCTCCCACCTGTAGACTCCATACAAACCTTTCAGGTTCCATGGAGTAGCCATGAGCTTAAGAAATCTTTCATCCATTCATGGAATCTCATAACTACATTTCAAACCTCTCTCAACTTACCTAGTCGTCCAACTAACTAGGGCAGATGTTACCACTTACCACTAATGGCACATCTTTCTCTATTAATTCTCTTTTGGCTAACCAATTTCTTTCATAAAGTTTAGTTAAATGGGTGAAGTTGTGAGACCACAATCCTAACCCAATTAACTTTCACTGCCAAAAACAAATGTGCTAACCCACTACCAAGCAACCTCTAATCTTCTGTAGCAGGGGAGCATATTACTCACCACAAAGCACATCAATGCCTCATCATGGATAGTCTGTGGTATATAAATGCAATTACAATATTTAATGGTTGCTGCACTGCACCAAAATTATAACTATAGGCTAAAGAAGGCATCTTTTAGGCATCTTTTAGGTTATTACGTTTGCGGTCCTGGAAGGTGTGTAGAGTACTACTAAGAAGCCATACCACAATTGCCAGTGAAATACAACAACAAATGAATGAGCAGCACATGATTTTTAGATACAACTGGTTACATTACTTTCATACAAGCCTTGGAATGGACTAAACTTGTGACAAATGTGTCTGAATCACAGTAAATGTTGGCTTACTTTCAGGCTTCGCATCTGCTGCTGCATGACGCATGTCCCTTAGCTGATGCTGTGCTCTCTGCAACCGCTGCTCTGCATGAAACAGCTTGAATACAGAAAAGAATCTATTATAATACACTCGTCCTTTGTGCAAAAGTCACAAAGAAATGCTAAAAACATTCACAGTAGGCAGGTTGCTGGCCGGTAGCCAAGTTATGCAACTGTATAAAAAAAACTATACATTAATACACACACACAATAGTCTGTAATAATAAACACAAATGGTGGGTTTGAGTGTGCTCAAAAAGGGTGAACAAGAGATGTCAGAGCCTTCAAGATCTGCTACAGGAATTGAGTTAAGTTCAAACTGATTCTTTTGTTTGCATTTCCGTGCACAATCCATATACATCAACAAGGAACATAAAATGGAAAATACTCACAAAAATAATAAAAAGTAAGAAAATTAATAATATATTGTTTGTAATTTGCTAAGCACACTTGATAAAAGTGCCTTATTAGAGAACATATTTATCCGCAGGATCGCAGCAATTGTGCGATTCTGAAGCCAATGTTTTTTCGGTATAGTTATGGATTTGCGGCATTTGCCACATAATCCATCTTCTGCTGATTTTAACAAAAATATTGTTACTAGGTCAAAATGATCAAAAGTTACTAAAAGCAAGATGACGTATGTGTTCCCCTCAAGACGAAGGCCCTTCGAAAAGATTTACTGGTCATCTTTTATCTGGTTAGTAAATTGATACTAATGAGGTGAAATCTTTGCCTAGTGTTACCATGAGCAAAGATGTCAAAATAATAAAGTAATACTATCACAAAATTTGCAACATTACACCGTATAATTTGTTTTTTCTTGCTGCATAATTTAATCAATCCTGCTGCATAATTTGGTCCTTTTCTGCCGCACAAATCCAATGGCCACGCTAATCCACCCCAGAAGTTCTTCAGCATGAGTTGGTGCTTTTACTCCACATACGCCATTATATCAAGAATTTTGTAGCACTACTGGACAATATTTATTAAATTAGAATTTTCCCTTTGAACTCATTACTGGATAAAAAGCATTTAAAAGCAGCCAAACGCACATAGCCAAAAATTGCTACTGCTAAATTAGAGGGAACGAGAATAAACTAATGATCAAACAAATAGTGACTTAGTATTGAGCAGAAGCGACCTTAAAATAAATAACCACGTTTGGCAAGCTACAAGGACATTATGGTCTAGGAACAGGTGTGAAAGGTGAGATTAACAAACAGAGAAATTGATAAGAGAGGGTGTAAGATTAAGACCGATGCAGAGGGTGTTGAAGGGAAAAAAGAAAGAAGGGAGCAGTAGAGAAAAACGAGTCATCCCCTGCATAGGATGCGCATATACCATGACCACCTTCTTTAATGCTCTAGCCTAGCCAAGTCTAGGCACTGCAGACTTTCAACCTTGTTCAGTAAATTGAATTAGGATGGACTATCCATTTAACAATTGCTACTATGCAGAGAACGCAGAAGAACTGCTCAACATCGAGAAAAGCCAGAAAAAAGGCCTTTCCTGTCTGCCAGGATATCTGGAAGGACCGCTGAAGAGTTCACACTAGAAGAGGAGCTATTGGAGAAGATTAGCTTGTCTGAGATGTTCAGGTGAACCACTTTCACGAAGTATCTGCCCTTTCAGCAATTGTAGCAGAGGACAAGCTTCATCCAGAAAGACTTATTTAAGCAGATTTAAAATTAAAAATATACTTTTAATCTTTAAACCAGGATTCATTATTTTATGTGACTGGTGCTTTCCTTGTAGCTGGAAAAGATGCAATGTTCATCTAAAAGCATCTCTTTAGACTGGGCAGCAACTATAATAGTTTACCTTCTTGTATCACGTCTGTTTAATGTCATTGATGTGGACAGTCTACCAGGGCACTTCAGGTGGAAACATCCATGTTTCCTTTATTCCACTTTTCGCTGTTGGGCGCATTCGTCTCTGACAAGCGAAATAGGTCAGTAAATTGATTATCTGAGGGGCTAGGTCAGAGGTTGCTGAGTGAGACATTAGATGGCGATTACAAACGTTATACATATCATTCATTGGAATCCATGAATATACTTTGAGAAAAAGACACAGACCATGACGATATTGTAGAGTGAGGGAAGTTTTAAGGTTCAAGGAGGTGAGGTCAGAGCCCTATTTTGAGGAGCTGAAGTGGCAATTTGTTGGAAAATTCAAGAGGAACCACTCTAGTGGAAGGTAGATAGAAGGGAAATTATTAAGTTACTCTCAGTCCATAGGCATTATCCTTGTCACCAAGTAGTAGGCCAAAAGAAAGCAAGTTACTTACCTGTAACTGTAGTTCTCCAGTATTGGAAGCTTTCATAGATTCACATGCCTGAATCATTCCCCGTCATCGAGACGGGAGTCTCCTGTATATAAAAAAGCAATGCTTAGCAGTATAGCAAACTGAAAGAGGCCTAGGCCCATTTTCCTTTTGCAACCCATTACACTCGTTATGTAAAAAGGACCAAACTTTTTCCCTGAACCAATCAGAGCTCCTCACCCTCTAGAACCCTCCTGAGAGAACCTTTTGCCCCGCAGATTTTCGCGCACTTGTGCATAAAACACTTTCCATGCTGAATCCAAGGTGAGCATCTCAGGGGAGGACGGTGGGTCGCATGTGAATCTTTGAAAGCTTCCAATACTGGAGAGCTACAGTTACAGGCAAGTAACTTGTTTTCTTACTCCAGTATTGGAGCTTTCATAGATTCACATGCCTGAATCAGAATAGCGAGCAGTGATATAACAAAGCACATTTGTTTTCTGTATTCCATCATCATGTAAGACAGTATGAATAACATTATACACAGCAAGTAATACAAATGTGCCTTTGTAATTAAGAAAAAAGGAAGGAGGGATGTAAAGAGGGCTCACCGTCATTGGATGATATTTCTCAGTACCGCCTCTCCCACTGCCACATCGGTCTCAGCAGCCGCTTCTAAGCAGTAGTGCCAGGAGAAGGTGTGCATAGATGTCCAGGTTGCTGCCCTGCAGATGTCCTGGATCGGCACTCCTGCAAACAACGCAGTGGATGTGGACACTGCTCTCATTGAATGAGCACGAACCTGTGCATTCAGAGGTTTTCCAGCAGCTTGGTGACAGTAGACAATCGCACTGGAAATCCACCTGGCAGTCCCACATTTTGATAAAGGGAAACCTTCTCTGGGTGCGCTGTAAGTGACGAAGAGCTGTGAAGACTTACGAAAGCTTTTAGTCTCCTGCAAATAGAATTTAAGACATTGCAGTACATCCTGCGAATGCAGAACTCTTTCTGCCGCTGTTACTGGTTGAGGAAAGAAGAGTTTCAACACTAATGGTTCAATTAAATGAAAGTCAGTTGGTACTTTAGGAATACATTTTGGGTTAGTTCTAAGAATCATCCTGTCTTCTTTAAATTGCAAAAAAGGGGCTTGAATCATGAGAGGCTGTAGTTCTCCTACTCATCTCGCTGATGTTAAAGCGATGGGAAGCGCCACCTTCCATGATAGGAATTTTATATTTGACCTGTGTATAGGTTTGAAAGGCTGCTTCATTTTTTGTGAGAGTACTATGTTTAGACGCCAAAGAGATGGTGGAGGTTTTATTGGAGGAAAAAATAATCCCTTCATAAATTTTTCGATGATCCTTGCCAACCATAAGGATGAGCCCAAGGCACACCTTCTGTAGCAGGATAATGGGGCTAAATGCATCTTAATAGAAGCGTGAGCCAAACCTGATTTGGCTAAAACTAAGATTTCATGAGGTGCTGCAGTTAGAGGATGAATCTTATTTCTCTGACACCATAGACAAAACCTCTTCCATTTCATTCTGTAGGTTTTGTTGGTACTATCCGCTCTAGCTTTTGACAGGATTCTTTTACATTCTTCTGAGATATTTAGAGGCTGAAACCCACAGTGCTCAGGAGAAAGGCCGCTAAGCGCGAGGATTTCGGGTCCGGATGGGGCACTTGTCCCTGGGACATTGTCAGAAGTGATGGAATTGGTCAGAGACGAACTGGACGGTCCTCCGACAGCAGCAGGAGTTCTGTGAACCAGTGTTATCTGGGCCACCATGGGGCTATCAGGATTAGCCTGCACGGTTCTTTCTTGACCTTCACAAGCATTCGCGGTAGGAGAGGAATTGGAGGAAAAAGTAGGCAAATACGCCGGACCATGCCATCGAAAACGCATTCCCCCAAGACCCCCTCTGGGGAAGCCAGCTTGCGAAGAACCGGCATTTCTTGTTTTTCCTTGTGGCGAAGAGGTCTACTGTTGGCTTTCCCCATCTTCGAAAAATTTTGTTTAAGATCCCCTGGTCAAGCTCCCACTCGTGGCAGGACGATCCCTTGCTGTAGCGCCCATTCCCATATTCTTTGGGCTTCTTGAGACGGGGAGAGAGATCTTGTACCTCCTTGTTTGTTTAAGTAGTGCATCGCAGTCGTGTTGTCCATTCTTATCAACACCGACGAGCTTGTTATCCTTGGTAGGAAAGCTTGTAATGCGAAGCGGATTGCCCTAAGTTCCAGCAAGTTTATGTGTAATTGCATCTCGTGCAACTTCCAACGACCGCTGACTTGAAGGTCTTGAAGAAATGCTCCCCATCCTTCTAGGGACGCATCAGTAGTCACTACCAATGGAGCTGGTATTGTAAGAAATGAAAGACATTGAGACATTTTCTTCTTGTGTCCACCATGTTGCTGCTTGGCCCATGACTGATGTTACTTGGACTACGTCTTCAAAGGATCCCTCTGCTTGACGCCATCTTAGATTGAGCTGTTCTTGCAACTGGCGCATTCTTCACCTGCAGTAAGGCACGAGGGGAATGCAAGATGACATTTTGCCCAGTAATGATTTGTACCTGCGTACTGAAATATACTTTCTTTTCATAAAGTCTTGGAAGAAAGACACGATCTTCAGTTGTCTTTCTTTGGAGGAAAACGCATTGTTCCTTTCCGTATCTAGTATTGCTCCCAAAAACTTGATCAGTTTCATTGGTCGAAGGGTTGATTTTTCCTCGTGTAGAGTCAAACCTAGTTTGGCAAACAAGTACATGCATGCCTTCGTTGACGCTCGGGCTAGTGCTTCAGATGGTGACTTGATTAACCAGTCGTCGAGGTAAGGAAATATTTGATGTTTTTGTTTCCGTAAAACAGCCGCCACTGGAGCCAGGCATTTTGTGAACACTCTTGGCGCTGACTTTAGGCCGAATGGCAGTACCTTGAATTGGTAATGTTCCCCGGCTACCCTGAACCGAAGATACTGTCTGTGTGAAGGATGGATAGGGATGTGAAAGTACGCATCCTGTAGGTTTAAAGTGGTCATATGATCTCTTGGGTTCAATAGTAGAAGGATGTCCTGAGGAGAAACCATCCTGAAAGACTGCTTTTTGAGATAGGTGTTTAGGGATCTGAGATCCCAAATAGGACGCCATTGGAGGATGTTTTTCTTGACCAGAAAAAAATCGGGAGTAAAACCCCTTTCCTTTTTGGGAGTTCGTCACCGGTTCTATTGCTCCCTTTCGGAGCATTGTCCGAATCTCCTTCCGGATTTGATGCAAATGATTGACTTTTTGATGCATTTGTGGTGTACAAGGAGGCGTCTGTAGAAAATCTAGAGTGTGGCCGAATTGAATAATGTTGAGGACCTATTGGTCCGTAGTTATTTCTTGCCAATTCTGAAAATAATGAACAGTCTTTCCACCCAGGGGAGCATTTGATCTCAGTAAAGTTGGTGTAGTCGGAGCTCGAAGGTTGTCATTGTCGTCGGGTGTTGTCTTTCCCCTGACAACCTCCTTTGCCTCTCGGAGTCGATTTTGTATAACCTCCCGATTGTCACTGTGTATACTGCGGACAATAGGGCTGAGGTGAGGTGGAGTAAGAGGAATATCTGCCTTGCTGATATCCTCCTCTGTAAGATGATTGCCCCCTACCCTTAGAGCCTCGAAAAGGAACCTTCCTGTATTACAGAGTTCCTAATGCAGTAGCAGTATCAGTATCCTTCTTGATACTCTGTAGTGTGTCATCAACATGCTTGCCAAATAAATGTTCACCCTTGAAGGGAAGGTCTAAGATTTTGTTCTGGACCTCGGTGTAAAAGCCGTCGCTCTTAACCACCCTTGTCTGTGCATAACTGCTGCTCCTCCCAGAGACCTAAATGCCATAGTCGCTATATCCATAGCGCAATCTATGACTTCTGCCGAAGTCCTCTCACCCTCCAGAATAATTTTTCTGGCTTCTTCTCTCTCTGGTTCTGGTACACGGTCAATATATGGCGAGGGCATTTGCAGCTTTTACCAGTATAGCGGACATTGAGGAAAATCTCTTTCCTGCGTTGTCCAGTCACCTACCTTCTCTGTCTGGTGGTGCCGTAATTGGAGCTGACGAATTTCTCGATTTCTGTTGCGTTGCCTGTGTAATAACTGAGTCCGGTTTGGGATGACCCAAAAGACACGCTGTAGCATCTGCAGGCGCTTTATTTTTTTTGACCAGTCTGGCGAGCACCGGAGTCACTGTATCTGGCGTTTCCATAACCTTTAGGCCTTCCTCCCAAATATGACTTACAATAGGTAAGGACCGAACAAATCATCGATAGGGTTCCTTAAAGTCATATAAGAAAAGGGTCATGAATCCCTCTAGTGTCTTCAGAAAGACATGCTATTCTCCATAAGGTGCATGAGGGGATTAATCGCCTTTGGCAAAGCCCGGCACTAGGAGCTAAGTCACTTATTTTTGTAACATGACTTCACAGCTGTCAACAGAACTTCCATGTTGTCATAAGAAAAACCTAGTAGTGTAGCAGCTTGTTCCTCAAAAACAGGTGCTCAAGGTGAATAACTTAAGTGGAAGTAGAAAGCCTTCCCCATGTTCATCGTCCAAGGTATTGTCTCAGATGAAAAATGTACCCTAATGAGCATGCACTATACCTGAAAAACACCCTCTTACAGTATACGCGTCTCCTTACGTCTTGAGTCAGACTTGGCAAATACATCTCAGCCCCGTTGGGAGTCGAGAGGGGAACCAGACAGGGCTGCCCCCTTTCGCCACTGATATTTGCCTTAGCAGTAGAGCCATTGGCGATCCGCCTGCGTCAGGAGGGCACAGCCTGGGGAATCCCCATAGCAGATACGATCCACTGCATGTCCCTGTATGCGGACGATCTACTTCTGTACGTCTGGGACATTACTGCGGACCTAAATCCCATTTGGACGGTTTTGTCTGAATTCGCGGAGGCATCCGGCCTCCGTGTGAATTGGGAGAAGTCGGTGGTGTACCCCCTGCATCACTACCTTGACCCGCAGGAGATCCGGATTGACACACAACGCCTCTCTTGGACCACGGGTGCCCCTCGTTATCTGGGGGTTCGCCTCTACCGCTCACCTGCCGACATCTTCGAGGGCAATCATGGTAAGGTCCTTGCCAGCATTCGTGCCTCGGTGGGCTTCTGGAAAACCCTCCCAATGGCCCCCGTCGGGAGAGTAGCCCTGGCGAAAATGATCATTGTCCCCCGCCTATTGTACTACTTCACTAACCTCCCAGTCGTGCCACCCAGAGGTTTCTTTCGCGAGTTGGTCACGTTACCCCGCACTCTTGTGTGGGGGAATGGCCGGCAGAGAATAGCCCTCACCAAACTCCAGCTGCCCACTACACAGGGGGGCCTAGGTGCCCCTGCCTTCGGTCGTACTTCCTAGCAGTGCAACATCAGTGGCTTTCGTACTGGAGCGGGTAAACACTCTGTAGAGACCTTTACAACGCATGGCCCTATCCCCATACCAGAACTTTGCCGTCTGTTGCTCCCTGGCACCAAACCCCGCCAAACATACCCCTTACAGGTATCCGTGGCCCGCCAATGTATGTTGCGTATTCACCGCATGGCGGCGAGCACCCCTTGCTATTCCCACGGCTGCCGCTAGACGGGTGGCCATGCGGGGACTCATACTTCACAAGCGCTATGCTACGCCTATGGACAGAATCAGAGGTCACGGAGCCGGAAACACTGTTCGCAGAAGGCAGCTCCGCCCGTTCGACCTGCTCATGGAGGACCATGACCTCCCCCCAGGGCAGTTTCTGACACATCGTCACTCTGAGAGCGACCTGGGAGAACGAGATTGGGCGACAACTACACGACCGGGAGTGGGATAGGGCGCTAGAATTCCCAAAGAAAGTGTCAAGAAACGCAAGGTTCAAAAATATACAATACTACATATTACACGGGGCCTACCAGACCGCACCTTCTGCGATTCTATCCCGACACGCAGTTCCTATGCCCGAGATGCCCCTCCCCGGACGCACACTTCCAACACATGTTCTGGAGCTGCCCGACCCTACAAGCCTATTGTTGGCCATAATAGACTCCATAGGCACTCTCACAGGCCTTACAGACTTGCACACCTGGGAGACAGTCGCATTGGGGACCTTTCGCAGGCCGAAGACACACAAGGTGAAGGTCAGATACGCAGCTCTATCCTTGCTCTTAGCCAAAGGAAACATAGCCATGCAATGTCGAACAACCGCCGGACCCTCTTTCGAGGCCTGGGTGGGGGCGGTGAGGAAGTGGGCTGCAGCAGAGGAGGAGGCCCTAAGGGAGGAGGAAGAGAAAGGCCAACGCAAGCGCCCAATATCTCTAGAATGGGCCATAATATCCCACCAGTTTCTGTTAGCTCATAAGCGAGACACCCCGAGTGCCTCTCAACACACCTCCCACACCACTGGCAGCCTCTGCGCCTCCATAGGGCGCACACGACCTAGTCCCCCCCCTCCCCCCAAATCGCAGCCCACCTCTCCGACACTCGCCCTGCTTCTCTTCAAATTCTTCCCACCCATCCCCCCACCGCCTTTCTCCGCAGATGCGTCCTGTTTAATTCGCCTAACCCTGCTCCCCTGGCTCAGTTTTCACCCCCCCCTCATCTCCGGTTGTTTCTCTCCCCTTCGGGGATTTTTCTCTCCACCCCCCTGCGGGTACACTGCTTCCGTTACCACTCTTCCTCTTCCCACACACAGCCCCTTGTACCTACCCCCTAAACTCCCCCTGTGCTCACGCTACATCTGTTTATTAGCGGATCCATGCTCTTCCTTCATGCATGCTCTGAATATCTTATACCACATGTAGGCATGCATGTATTGTCGTAACAACTCTAACCGCTGCATGATGTATCGTGAGTGTTTTTCTTCATTGACAAAAAGTTAATAAAAACAATATAAAAAAAAAAATTCTGTGAAGGTCTCCTTGAACTCATCCAGTTAAGACAGGAATACTACCATTCCCTGGCTGGGTCATGTTAAATTATGGCTCAATAAACCGGGTTCGGGAAAATTGTGGATTGAACACTCAAATATTAATTCTGCTTCAAAGGTCCTTTTAAAGAAATCCTTTTGAGATGTATGAATTTCAATCTCCACCACATTACTGGGAAAGATAGTCTTACTGGCAAGTTTTACTTCTAAACCCAATACCATAGCTCAATCCCTGCATGGAGGAGATTATGCCCACATGGGCCAAAACTCTTTATTAAATTTAGGTATGGTATTTTTGCACATAATAGTTTTACCTGTAAATGGAACAATGAGAGCACTGTTATTAACATTAGGAATAGGTGCTCTATTTGCCCTGGTAGCATAGAAACCACTGAACATGTTTTATTCTGCTGCCAATTGTACTCCCATTAGCGAGCGAAACGGTTAAAGCACTATTGCCAGAAATTGGGGTTCCGGCGTTATTTACCAGCCATGTGGATTATGAGTGGATTATGAGAACAGACACTAGCTGTTATACGGTCTTTTGTCAGTTTTTATTCGCTGTTAGTGGACTCGAGAACGGCTAAGCCTCCATTTTTAGCAAAAATTCACACCGTACTAGGTAAAGATGAAGGCTGGGAGTGATGACTGCACCTACATTCTTTGAAAATCATCATGAGAAGATGCACAATGTGTATTGCTACCTAGAAATGTGTAATCCCAGGTGGTCCATAAACTGCTTAGGGCTGTTTTATTATACCCAAACGAATTTTTTGATTTACAAATATGTTGGGGGAAGTTTTAATTAATATGGATTTCAGAATTGCACTTATTCAATACAAATTTTTTAGCTTATTTTATTGGAACATCCTTGTTTTGTACTGTGTTGCCCATAGGTGGAAAGGTTAGCTAAGTGAGCCCTGGGGTTATATGTTTTATAACCACACATATTGTACTTTTATCTTAATCGTTTTAATATGTGTTTTGATGGTCTGTGACCGCATTAAGCATTATACTACTTGAAATACATCATTGGGCAAGACGAACGCACAACGATGGCAGCACGGTGGAAGAACAAGGTCCAGATATTTTTAGAAATAGAAATAACGTACTTTAAAAAAAAGCAATTAATGTAAATGGATATTGCAGTTTTTCTACATGACGGGTTCATTAAATTTCCAACTGCGTAGGTTGAGAGTACATCTGGGGCTCTGGGTCAGTCTTTGGCTAAAGGAGGAACGACAATCCCCTCTAACTGCTAAATAAAGTAAAGCAAAGAAAACACAAGGTCAGAGAAAGTATCGGAAATAACATATGGAACCAATGGATCAATCGATGTTTAGGGAATAATTTATAAGCTGCTTTATAATGAAAGATTCAAACACTAAATGAGGATGTCAACTTCAAAACGATTTCATTCTAATAAATAAGAAACTGGTTGGCTGTTAAAACTGAGAGAATTGGGAAATGACACTGATGCACATTTAGGGCCATATGTATCAAGCAAAATTGCAATTTTACCAAATGGTATGTATTAAGGCAAAATAAGGAATCGCAAAATTTGAGGAACTTCATTTTATTGTGATTCATTTAAATTGGAAATCATATGCCAAATGTTGTGGTGCACCTTTGCTGTTCGCTTGATAACATATATGTAGAGAGATAGAGAGGGAGAGAGAGAGAGATAGAGAGGGAGAGATAGAGATAAAGAGGGAGAGAGAGAGAGATAAAGAGGGAGAGAGAGAGAGATAAAGCGGGAGAGAGAGAGATAAAGAGGGAGAGAGAGAGATAAAGAGGGGGAGAGAGAGATAAAGAGGGGGAGAGGGAGAGGGAGCTAGAGAGGGAGAGGGAGAGGGGGAGAGGGAAGGGGAGGGGGAGAGGGAGAGGGAGAGGGAGAGGGAGAGGGAGAGGGAGAGGGAGAGGGAGAGGGAGAGGGATAGAGAGAGAGAGAGAGAGAGAGAGAGAGAGAGAGAGAGAGAGAGAGAGAGAGAGAGAGAGAGAGAGAGAGAGAGAGAGAGAGCAGAATGATAGGATCATTCGGATAGAAATATAGGCATAAACTTAGGATTTGTCTGTAAGATGACCTTGTCCTTAGCAAAGGGGAGAAATGGTTCTTTCCCTGTAGAAGAATGCATTTATATGAAGGTTTTATACTTACTCCTTGGGTGTATCCTCCAGATGTGGGGAACCCCCTTGTTGTTTTTGGTCCCCTCACACACCAACAGGCCCCTTGGTGTCATGCTTCATCATCGGGGTCTTCGTACCCCTCTACGGGGTACGGCGTGCTGCGACCTGCGACCTACGGATACGTGGGAGCACTTAAGATGACTATGTGTGGTGTGGATGGGGTATTTAAATGTGAGTGTATAGTGGGGTTTAGATCCAAGTGAGTGAAGTTAAAAAGAACCTGGCCTGTGGGGTAAAAAAAAAACTTTTAATGGGCCCCCCGGGCTGGTACTATTAAACAAGGGGTAGAGTTGGAAGGAGATGAGGGGAATGAAATGCAAACGAGAGAAACATGTAGGCAGAGATGGATTGCAAGAGGGAGCGGGTGAAGGGGGTGGAACTGGGCGAGCACGTAACACGGCGGGCAGGGGAGGGGGCGGAGAGGGGAGAGGTGCGACACGGCAGGAAGACGGAAGGAAGAGAGGGGAGGGGGAGGAGAAATGCGACACGGCGGGAGGGGGCGGAGCGGGTAAACATAGACGGACGTGCACGCGCACGCGCTTTTAAGGTCAATGCGCATGCGCATAAGCTTAATGCGCATGCGCATTGACCTTAAAAGTCACGGGCACTGCAAGGAATCGCCACGATTCCTTGCAGTGTGGATAAAGAGTGGATAACTCGCAATACTCTCGCCTTGCTCGATGCGCATGCGCATCGACAGGCGAGACCTAAAAAAGAGTGTGGGAGGTTAATCATGCAAACAATGTGCACTACCTCCTCTGTGTGTGCGTCGACATTTTTCGGTGAAAACACCTTCTTCAGGACGGGATACACAAATCCCCACCTTACTCACGTTTCTCTATCTTACATAAGGATTTCTAATAAAAGTGAGATTATAAAGTGCAGGTAATGATGTACCTAACAAAAACGTTGCTTATTGGCCGACCTGTTGAGAGAAATAGACAAAAAATGTTTTGTGGTGGTCTACTGTTCACAACCATAGGTAAAGTGACCGGTGGTTACAGGTGACTTGATAGCGGTAAAAGTATCAGACTATAGGTGTCCATTGTGCCTATAGTGGAAAAAAGAGAACAAACTAGACTCACTAACATATAACATAAAACACACACTTTTTCTTAGTGAATACGGTATTGTAGCGATATTCTGAACATTGCACCCTTGGTGGTTAGGGGTTGTCAAATATAATGTTGAGTGCTCCTGTGAATAAAAACGGGACACTACATGCCCATATACACTGGTAACACGCTGTTTTCTAAGTGAATACAGCATTTATAGCGATATTCTGAACATTGCACGCTTGGTGGTTGGGGGTTGTCAAATATAATGTAAGGTGCTTCTGTGAATAAAAACGAGACACTACATGCCCATATACACTGGTAACATACTGTTTTGTAGGGGTAGAAATGCCTCATGAGCGCAATGTCAGGGTCTTTTTATGCTATTTAGCACCTGTCAAAAAAATGGAGTATCATATTACCATTTTTACTTACATTGGCGTCGTGGAGATAACGCTGTTCTCTACCAATATTACTCACGATTTCAGCGAGGAAATTCCTCCCGACCGACCCCTCCGTGGCTCCGGTGATTGTGTCAAGGGGAGTGCCGGGTACCAGTATTTGTACTTTTTCTCAGACTCCGATCATTGATAGATTGGATAATTAGCGTTTCCTGCCTGCCCTTGTAAGGGCTTGGTGCCGGTTCTGCTCGCGTACCCATGCATTAGTGTTGCGTTATCGCGCATGCGTGCTGCCATCCTGCACAGATGTGAATGTCTGTGGAGCCGCGCATGCGTTCCGCTCACCCTCACGTGTCTTGAAGTGGGCAGCCCAGGCGTGTACATCTGTGCAGCCGCACATGCGTGATGCTCATCCTCACGAGTGTTTCGCTCGCTGGGTTTGATACGGGCTGGCGCATGCGAGTACCATTCTTATCGCATTACTTCTTTCATGGGAAATTGATTCTGGCTAATTATTAAAAAAGGGGGAATGATTAAACGATAACGTGTCTGGATATGTTACCTGATCATTAGTGGGGGTTGAAAAAACCCACTTAGTATTATCGATAAAACCTATGAAATCCAGGGGGACCCTATGGTTTTATAAGAAGGTGTAATCCACCGGGGAGATCGGATACATCTAGACTGTGTTCAATGTTAGGCACATTGATGCAATACCTCAGTCTATTCGCTCATGGTTCTATAGTACATTGGAACCGGTCGGATGGGGTCCTTTCTACGGTAAGTGAGTATTACAGTGTCACCCCTCGGGCTTGACCTTAACGTAGTTTTTGATGGTCTGTAAGGGTGTAGGTGCATGGGGACGCTCAGATAGACCATCCCTCAGGTCAATTGTCCCCATGGAATGTCATCGTTCAGGCCTTGGGTACTGGTCCCCTTGCGAAATACCCACCTTTGCTCTTTTTCAAAGAGTCCTTGTTCTTATTGTAGTTGTTCAACCACTGTCCACCTTATGTCGTTGACACAATGTACGTTCTCCAAGAAATGGGTTGCCACAAAAGCAAGCCCACCTCTCACAACATGGCCTGGGTGGCCACTATCCTTGTGGAAACTGCGCAAGCGGCCACCTCACACAGAAAAGTAAACATTTGACCTTCAGCAATGGTACCAAGTGGGAACAACGAAAACTAACTGTAATAGCAGAAATGGAAACAACGAAAACTAACTAACTGTAATAGCAGAAATGTTATTTACATGATTACCTGCCCGTGTAATTTAGAGTACATTGGCATGACCACGAGACCAGTGAAGGTACGAATAAGTGAGCACAAGAGCAACATACGTTGCAAAAAAATCACAACGAAAATGGCAACCCATTTTTTGGAGAACGAACATTGTGTCAAAGACATAAGGTGGACAGTGGTTGAACAACTACAATCAGAACAAGGACTCTTTGAAAAGGAGCAACGGTGGGTTTTTCGCCTGGGGACCAGTACCCAAGGCCTGAACGATGACATTCCCTGGGGACAATTGACCTAAGGGATGGTCTATCTGAGCGTCCCCATGCACCTACACCCTTACAGACCATCAAAAACGACGTTAAGGTCAAGCACGAGGGGTGACACTGTAATACTCACTTAGCGTAGAAAGGACCCCTTCCGACCGGTTCCAATGTACTATAGAACCATGAGCGAAAAGACTGAGTTATTGCATCAATATGCCTAACATTGAACACAGTCTAGATGTATCCGATCTCCCCGGAAGGAATGCGATGAGAATGGTACTCGCATGCGCCAGCCCGCATCAAACCCAGCGAGCGAAACACTCGTGAGGATGAGCATCACGCATGCGCGGCTGCACAGACATACACGCCTGGGCTGCCCACTTCAAGACACGTGAGGGTGAGCGGAACGCATGCGCGGCTCCACAGACATTCACATCTGTGCAGGATGGCAGAACGCATGTTCGATAACGCAACACTAATGCATGGGGACGCGAGCAGAACCGGCCCAAGCCCTTACAAGGGCAGGCAGGAAACGCTAATTATCCAATCTATCAATGATCGGAGCCTGAGAAAAAGTACAAATACCGGTACCCGGCACTCCCCTTGACACAATCACCGGAGCCACGGAGGGGTCGGTCGGGAGGAATTTCCTCGCTGAAATCGGGAGTAATATAGGTAGAGAGCAGCGTTATCTCCACGACGCCAATGTAAGTAAAAATGGTCATCTGATACTCCATTTTTTTGACAGGTGCTAAATAGCATAAAAAGACCCTGACGTTGCGCTCATGAGGCATTTCTACCCCTACAAAACAGTATGGACCCGATGTAGGTAAATTCATTTTACCACTTCTTAAATACCGAATCATACCGATACGGTATTTAAGAAGTGGTAAAACGGAGGGGGGGATGTAGGTATTTCAGATTCGGTAAATACCGAATCTTTGAGATTCGGTATTTACCGATTCTGTAAATACCGATTCGGTAATGCCCACTGATTCCTATGGGCATTGAAGCCCATAGGAATCAATGGGCATTACCGAATCGGTATTTACAGATTCAGTAAATACCGAATGTTGCAAGGGTGCAGGGGGTGTCACTTTGACACCCTCTAGCACCCCGAATTCAGGCACGTGTGACATGTGGCACACAGACATGCCCTAAGGGCATGTCGGTCTGTCACATGGCATAGGTGTGCATGCACACATGTGCATGCACACCTGGATTCGGTATTTTACCACCCAATTGGATTGGGTGGTAAAATACCGATTCTGTAAGGCCTGTGGGACTCAGAAGATTCCCACCTACATCTGCAAGTTACTGTTTCGGTAAAAATACCGATTCAGTATTTTACCGATTCGGTAAATTTACCGATTCGGTAAAATAGGGCCCCTACATCACAAATGACCATTTACCGGTCGGTAACGGCCGTCACCGGCCGGTAAATGGCCACCTACATCGGGCCCTATGTTACCAGTGTATATGGGCATGTAGTGTCTCGTTTTTATTCACAGAAGCACCTGACATTATATTTGACAACCCCCAACCACCAAGGGTGCAATGTTCAGAGTATCGCTATAAATGCCGTATTCACTTAGAAAACAGTGTGTTACCAGTGTATATGGGCATGTAGTGTCCCTCTTTTATTCACATGAGCACTCAACATTATATTTGACAACCCCTAACCACCAAGGGTGCAATGTTCAGAATATCGCTACAATACCGTATTCACTAAGAACAAGTGTGTGTTTTATGTTATATGTTAGTGAGTCTAGTTTGTCCTCTTTTTTCCACTATAGGCACAATGGACACCTATAGTCTGATACTTTTACCGCTATCAAGTCACCTGTAACCACCGGTCACTTTACCTATGGTTGTGAAAAGTAGACCACCACAAAAAAAAATTGCCTATTTCTCTCAACAGGTCGGCCAATAAGCGACGTTTTTGTTAGGTACATTATTACCTGCACTTTATAATCTCACTTTTATTAGAAATCCTGATATAAGATAGAGAAACGTGAGTAAGGTGGGGATTTGTGTACCCCGTCCTGAAGAAGGTGTTTTTACCGAAACATGTCGACACACACAGGGAGGAGGTAGTGCACATTGTTTGCATGATTAACCCCCCACACTCTTTTTTAATTGTACCAGCCTGGGGGCCCATTAACCCCTTCGATGCTGATGACGAGCTCAGCTCGTCATGCAGTACACTGGTCGTGTGCTGATGACGAGCTGAGCTCGTCATGCAGCATGGGGATCAAAATATTTCAGCACCCAACGGGAATTGCCTTAGCAGCCAAGGTGTTAAAAGTTTTTTTGTTACCCCACAGGCCAGGTTCTTTTTAACTTCACTCACTTAGATCTAAACCCCACTATACACTCACATTTAAATACCCCATCCACACCACACATAGTCATCTTAAGTGCTCCCACGTATCCGTAGGTCGCAGCACGCCGCTGATGATGAAGCATGACACCAAGGGGCCTGTTGGTGTGTGAGGGGACCAAAAACAACAAGGGTGTTCCCCACATCTGGAGGATACACCCAAGGAGTGGTTTCTTTTTGTTTATGTACATTTGACCAGGGAGAACGAATCCATTTCGATATATCTCTCTCACCCCTCCCCCCTCTTGTTAGTGATAATAAGGTTTTATACTTACCTCTGAACTTACATTTACATTGTAAAGGCCTGCGTGGTAAAGGTATATGCATGGCAAACTTTTGCTTAGTAAATACATGCATGGTAAAGATTAACGCGTTGTTAAAGATGCCTGGTAATAGTATTGTGTGGTAACGGCCGTGGTATAAGGTCTATTTACCCGGTATTACCAGCGTGTGGTTTACAGCGTTTGTTAATTCCGGCCATACCTTCGGTCTGAGTTGGTGCAATGGCTTCAGTTTAGGTGTCTTCTACAACAGCGACAGGTTAGTAAACATCAGTGGCAGTGGATATATTGCCAAGTTGACGCGGACTTCAGTGGTTTCACAGAGGCTCGTTTACGCTTTGTTTGCATTAGGACGATCGATCGGTGGGACACCATTGATGAGATCGGTCTTCGTGTTTTGATTCATCGGCTTTTGGAGCTTAAGGAATTGAAGTGATTTGTCCATATCAAAGGAGTACATCCACAGAGGTTATCTTCTCTGAGCAGGTACAACCAAAACACTGCTTTTTACTTGGTTCACACGATTACATATCTATACGATTTTATATCGGATGTCATCTCCATTTGTTTCTAGAGGCAGGAGATCTAGTTCTGGTTGTTATCTTGACTCATGAGGCAGCACTACCGTTTGCCACGTAGTAAGTATAACAGTGTTTAGTTTATGGAGACGTTACCAGGTCAGTCGTGAGTTACAACTAAGTTTTGCACATACTATCGTTTTCTCTTACCACAGGGATTACCTTCTACCCATTGCATTCAGTGGATTGTCTATTTTTTTTTACAGAATACCAGTGAGTGTTTCTTACTTTTGCCATAGTGTGACATTAGTCAGCATGCATTCATTACCAGAGGTTTTTTTTACGCACAATTGTTCACACGGGTGTTTGGATTTACTATATTGGCTATTTCTTTTTCTTTATGGATATATCTTTCTTCGCCATCAATTGACTATGAGCAGTCATACGGAGGCTTTTTATTCAATTTAGAACTACTGACTCCACTCCCTGGTTACATTGTCTCATTCATACATTGTGAGAATTATTATTTCATTTGTACAATAAACACATGAAACATAAATGTTTTTTCTTGTTCTTCTTTGTTTCACAGTTCCCCTGAAGAAGGGAGTTCCTCCCGAAATGCATTGGGCATAATTCATCATTAAGTATTCTGCACAAATCTTGAAGTATTTATATGATTGATGCTTTGTTGTATGTTTGATTCTTTTGTTGCAAACATATCACTTTGTTGAATATAAACAAAGTTTTTTTGTTATTACAATTTGTTCATTCAAAGAACGTAGACTATCAGTCTTCAACATTTCTGTTCAATTTCGGGGCAAAAGTATTTGCTGATCATTTCTATGGATACAATTGTGTTTATTAAGTGAGGGTCTTTATTAGTGATACGCATTAATACTTTAATCATCGCAGTGCGCCTGGCATACTGGTGGTATTCCACCGACTATTTTTCCTTAGTACCTTTGGTTGGAAACCTGCAACCAGGCAGCACGCATCCTAGAGTACATTTAGGTTTCACATTGTTCACACAGGAGAACAGGGGGTGCTCTGACTTCATACTCTTTTCAATAAAGTCTGTTTCCCCATTTATTCACATGCTTGAATTAGAATAAAAAGCAGTACAAAACAATTAGGAGGAAGCAGGCTTGCCTTT
Organism: Lissotriton vulgaris; assembly: GCF_964263255.1. Classification (NCBI taxonomy): domain Eukaryota; kingdom Metazoa; phylum Chordata; class Amphibia; order Caudata; family Salamandridae; genus Lissotriton; species Lissotriton vulgaris. The sequence continues at coordinate 156,904,225 of NC_141699.1, read as the reverse complement.
ATTGAAACAGGCTGCGGAGAACTGCCTGTCCCATTGATGAATCGGCTGCTACATTCACGTCAAGGCTGTAGTTCTTTGTGAACATGTGTCTGCTTGTGTGGGTAGATGCACAGTAGATGTCTTGCAAAGTCATACCAGCATAGCGGGCTGTAGTTGTCGCCATTCTCCTGGTGGAATGCAATCTTACTCTTACCTGCATTGGGTGCTTTGCCCTGTTTTGGCAATATGTGATGTAGGCTGAGAGCCAGCGCGCTATTCCCTGCGTGGACAGGGATCCGCCTATCCTTGGGTGGCTATGGGATACAACTACCAAGTCAGAAGAGAGAATATCTTTCATCTTGTTCATGTAAAATTTGATGTACATATGAACATTAAAGGAGTGCAATTACTTGTCTGAGATGTTGTAAGATTTGGGAAAAAGCAGGGCAGAATGACAAGCTCATTCTACTAGAAATCTAGTGGGCCTTAGGTTTAAATTTAGGATTGGTCTGCAAGATGACCTTGTCCTTAGTAAAGGGGAGAAAGGGTTCTTTCATTGTAGAAGAATGCATTTCCTCCACTCTGCGTGTGGATGTACTCGTCCAGAGAAGCGCAATCTTCCACGAAATGAACTTTTGATACACTCCATTGATTGAGATAAACAGAGGCAGCAAGCCCTGGTGGTGGATAGTATTACGCTGCTAGAGTACCGGTGGGTGCTGTACTATGGGATTACGCTGGAAAGTCCTCTCATAAAGTATTTTATGATGTTTTATGACAAAAGAGCGGTAGAATTGGCTCCGGTTTTATGAAACCATGACTTGTACTGACAATTACTCTAGACCGGAGGTCTCAACAGATCGATCGCAAGCTGCCACTTACTCGCAGGCTGCCACTTAGTAGCATACACATGACAAATGCGTGTAAACAACCGTGACAATATACAGCAGCTATTTACAACACTGTGCCCGTTTCTGTGAGGGCTGAAAAGCTGAAAGTGCAGGATTGTGCAGCCTACCCTCTGCTGAAAAATTATGTCTTTAATTATTTATCTCCTTTCTCTCTTGCCTCGCCTTCTTTTTCTTTAATTTTTAGCTTTGTTTTTTCCTTGCTTTGTCTTTCTCTATTTTTTTTATTTCTTTTACCCCTTTCTTCTATCTCTCTCCAACTATATTTCCACACTTTTTACACTGCATCTTTTCGTCTCCATTCTATTATTGCCCTCTTTCTTTGCTGTGCACACTTTTTGTTTCTTTCACATTTTTTTCTTCTTCTCTTTATTTTACTCTTTCTAGTTTTCCCGACTTTTTTCTTTTATCTCACTCCTACCCCTATTTTTCTTCTTTTCCTCCATTTCCCCAGCTTGTTTCTCCTCCTCTTTCATTCTCTTTATTTTTCTCTCAAATTCATTCTTCACCCTTCTTTCTCTCAATGATTCTTACCTTTGTTATTTCATTTTTTTTCCTCCCCTTTCTTCCACTGGTCTATTTTTCTATTCTCGCTTCATTCTTAATTTCTATCATTCCCTTTCTTTCATCCCATCTTTCTCTCTCGAGTTCTTTCTTGCTCTTCTTGTTTCTCTTCCTCTTTTCCTTCTTTATTTCAGTCTTATCCTCTTTCTCATATCCATCTTTCCTTCTATAACATTCGTTCACTTTCTTGTTGTATTTAGTTATTCTACTTTTTCCTTTCTTTTTCTCTCTTCTTCATCTAATACTGTCCTTTCCTCCATAAAACTCCTTGTTTCGGTTTCTTTCTTAGTTACTTTTTTAGTCTTTATTTCCCTTTCTGGCTCTCATTTTTCCTTTCCTTACTCTCCATCCTTTTCTACTTTTTGTTTCTCTTGCTTTTTGTCTTTTCTCTCTTTCATGCTTTTCCTTCTCTTTTCTACTTCTTCCTTTGTCATTCTTCCTTCCTTACCTTTCATTAAGTCTTCCACCATTAACTTTTTTCTGCCTCTTGTGACCTTAATTTCTCGTTCTCCCTTTATCATTTCTATTTTTCGCCTGTTGGTCTTGCTCTGCTTTTTTTTCTTTCCTTCTCTCCTACCTTTTTTCTCTCCTTCTGTGATTTGTTACTTTCTGTGTCTTTATCTCTTCCTCTCCTTTTTTCTTATGCTCTGTATCGTGCTCTCTCTATTTCTCTCTTTTTTCTTTTTGTTGTCTGAAGTACAAAGGGAAAAAACGAATCCATAGAGATACCAGATGTGAACCATTTAGGATACAGCTACTGCGCCATTACTGCTGTACTCTTCCGGTAAAAGTACTGGGGTACTCTAAAGGCTGTGTTTGGGTTATTTGGCCTCGGAGTATATTTATTGGAGGAAATAGCTCACAATGGTCAGAATTAGCTCTTACTATAGCAAAGGTTGGAGACCTCTGTTTTAGACCATTTTTGACTACGCTCAGCAAATATGGAAGTATATGGTAGAGTGTTGTTATCAATGGGTGGACGCCTTTGGTCTCGTACCAGACACAGAAATGCTTCAATTTAGAATTAAAAAGTTCTCGTGGTTGCAGGCAACTGTGCTTGCAACGTGATGTTTCAACAGTCTACTGTGTGCTGTAAATGACCACGCTCTAGGTCGGCACGTGCCATGCTGCCAGGTTGAATCGCCAGAGATTGTGGTGTAGCATTTTACCGTTGTGCCTGGAGAGATGCTTATGATCCAGCTTCAATGGAATTGATGGCCGCTGCCGCCCCCGCGAAGGTAAAAGCCCAGGGGCAGTGTGGCTGGGTGAGGGGAGATTTGGACAGACGATGGTGAGGGAAAATTTAATTAATAATTCATTTTTCCTAGTCATCGTCCGTCGAAACCCCCTGCCCCCCACCCGGCCCTACCGCCCTTACTTGCACGTCCGGCGGCCGAATGATGGAGCGCAGTGAACCAGTACTGGTGTGGCCGGGCCGTGGCAATTAGAATCTGGGAACAATGTTCTAAATTGGCTTTCCTTTGGACCCTTAGAATAAAGGGAAATGGCAAAAAGGCATACACAAAAATGTTGGATCATTTGAACAAAAAGGCACTGCCCTAGGACCCTGGTTGCCAAAACCTGCTTGCATAACACTGGCATTTACTGCTGCTCTAAATGGCAAACAAGTCCAGTGACCTCATTTGTGGCAGATGTAGTCCACTTGGTTTCAGTGGAATTCCCACTTATGGCAGACTGATAGTGTTCGACTGAGTGCATCTGCCTGATTGTTTTGCCATCCAGGGAGATGCTCCTCTATGATGACCACTTTGTGGGAAATAGCCCAGTCCGATGGGATGTGCGCCTCTTCAGATTTCGTTCCTCTCCGCTAGGCAATGTAAAATATCAATGCTGTGTTGTCTCTTCTGATGAGGACCACCTAACTTGCAAGTTTTGCCTGTGAACCCAATCTTACGACATGGAGCTGGCGGTAGTTTCTGTTGGTTGTATAAACCTGATCATATCGGTTTGTCTCGGGTCCTAATTTGGGTGGCATTGATCTCCATTACTAATTGAAACCTTTTTTTTAGGTCTGGGATTTTCATGAGCCATGAAAAGTTATTAAGCCGGGTCGATAATACTGGAGGGCACCAAGAGATCTCACTGTATACATATTTTTTTAATATTTTGCAGTATCTTCAACATGTTTTCAGCACAGGGTGAATCCATTAAACTACCTATCAGTATTTTTGCTTGGACTTCTGGCCAAAAATATGTAGATCGTAGCCATCCCAGTCTTCTTAATACAGCTGCTCCAGCAAATTGGTGAAAGTCTGTGTTTAAAACATTCACTGCAGCATCAATAATGACTGCAGAGATAATTGCACCCCTCTTTGATGATAGCTTTTGCAAACTCACGCTTATCCTCCAGTATGAGATAAATTAGTATCGAGATGTTGCCACGTCTGGCGATCATTAACTGCCAAGGCATTTGTCACCTTGATGGATGTTGCAGACATGGAACCAACTCTACAGGCCAGATTGTCTATGTGCTGTAATGCCTATTGAGGGTGCAGATGAAGGCGTGATGTTGCTCTTTGATCAGCGCTGGGCGACAGACACTAACAGGGTCTTGTTTGGGTTGGCCTGTAAGGCATGCCGCGCTGTACTTGGAGGCCTGTACTTTGTCTCTAAACAGGGCACCAGTACTGATACTCTGGTTGGCTTTATCAATTTTACGTTTTCTTTCCAGACACAATTCAATATAGGTATGGACCTAATTGTTTTACAAGGCTGCTTCTTGATGTCATAAAGGAAACACTGTTATGCCACAGAGGATATCAGAAGACTTAATTGAATTTTTTTGCTGCTCTCTCCTTCAGTGCATGGAAACGGGCTATGTTATCCAGAGGTGAATCTGGTTGGAAGGTAGCTTTTTCACATTACTTTGTATTATGCAATCATCCCACTCCTCATTACCCCTATCATCTGGTAGTTTACCCTCTTCTTCCAAATCAGAATACATTGAATCCAAAGAGTCCTTGTCGCCCATATTTGTAGAAGATGGCGGGCCAGTATAACTGAGGCTGAACCGGCATGAGTGAAGAGATGGAGTTGGTGTAGGAGGTGCTGTTAGTGAAGGTGGGTGTGGTGGAGTGGACTAAGGGTGCCTGCAAGACTTCTGGGGGAGCAGTCTTTGAAAAGTGTTCATCAACAGTTCTAAGGTTGACAAGAATGCAGCAGGTACCAACAAAACCTCAGGGTCTGTATAGCCCAGACGAGTTGCATAGGGCTGAAGAAGGTGATCAGCTAGGCAAGTCTGTGGCTAGTAGTCATACTCATGGAAAGCATCTTCATGGTCCAAGGCGTCTCCCTCAAACTCTGAGAGATTGAGTCCTGAGTAGGACCGTAAGGAGTGTCCGAGGTGCTCTATTCACGGAGGTCATCTTCCAACTCAGAATCAACTATTTGGGTAGAAGGGTCGCTGTCACTTGTATAGGTGAAAAAATGACTAGCATGGGAAAAACTGTCAACCACATAGTCATTGTTGATGTCAGGATTAGTGACATCCTTGGTATTGTCGATGATGGTCTCGATGTTGAATGTGTTGCTATCATCAATGAGAGAGTTAGTCAAAGATATTGTTGATGTTGACAAAGGTCTGATTGTCGACAGTGGTCTCCAAGTGAACGATGTTGTCGGCAATGGTGACTTATTGAATGCCACCTTGTCCTGTCCCATATGTGTCAATGAGGGTGTCGTCAACAACTGTTTTTTCCATATCCTTCGATGATGATGATGACATGAAAATCACCAGCAGAGACTCGTGTTTAGTCAGGTCATCCAGGGAGTCGAATTTTGAGCAGTTTTTTACACTGAATGGTGTTTGTCCTGTCTGGAGGACTTTTCTGAAGAAATTCCAGTTTTTTATTGTGAGGAGGTGATTGCATGCTTTAGGATGTAAGCTCACCTCTGAGAATTCCAGGTTTCCGCTTTTGCACCGCCTTCGTGAAAGTGCTTGGTGGAGCACACTTCATTGACTCATTTCCAAATGAGGCGCAATTCTCTTAGAAGGAGGGCATATTTTTCTTTCCTGCACCCAGAGTGCCAACCTCCTCTATCTATTCTTCAGGGTCTATGTAGGGAATGATTTACAAATGTCACAGTGAGAAGCCTTGAGGGCTGGCTAAAGACAGTCAATACAGTTCATGTCTTTCTGGTCTAAAAAGAGGACCAATCCCCAAAATGTACCCCAAAACAACTCAGAATATACTGAAAGCGGAAAATGGGCTGACCAAGTTTAAAGGCAGAACAGAAAGTATTAAGATAAAGTCAGGGAAAGGTTAGAGCAGAGGTCTTATCAGGGGCTCTCACATACAGAACTCGTGGTAGAAATCTGAGCTGTGGTGGCCTTGATAGGGAGTAGGAGAGCTTGGCACCTCCACACAATTGGCCGAAGTGGATTGCTTCAAATTTGGTGGGTGTGTTACTAAACAAACACTGTTGTGGAGGATTGTGGTCATTATAACGCTGTTTGCTGCTATTTAAATATACCGGGGATTCACAGACTAAAAAAGGGGCATGATTTAAAGCATCTGAATATATGAAAGGTCCAATGTTGGTGAACTCTGAATTTTGGGCAGATTCTGAAGATTCAACATTGATGGAATGTAGGCCTATACTAATTGGAAATTATTTGCTGTTAGAAGATATGTTATAAGAGATTCTGCGATGTCCCAGGGCTAAGAACCAAATAGCTTTAGAAATCTGCACAAATGTCAGACAGCTGAAATGTCAATAATTTGTTAGTAAGATTATTAACTATGTTTTTAACGCCATGCATTCAAGAGATCTAGGACCGCATGTACAAATCAATTTTCCTGTCGCAAACGGCCCGATTTGCAGAATCGTGCCGTATGCAACAGGAAATATGCATCTTGGGATTACTAAATTACAATTTGGGTTTTACGATTCAGTATTAGGAAGGAGCGTGTTAAGGGTGTCCGTCCCTAATACCGAATCGCAAGAGTGTGTATGAATGGTTTGCAACCGGAAAAGGGTTGGAAAACATTTGCTTTTTTAATTTGGTGGTAACCCATTTGCAAATGGGTTACCCACTGGCAATGAATGGCAAATGAAACTGTAACGAGTTTCATACATTTGAAATTGCGATTTCCCAATTGCGATTCAAATGGAATCGCAATTTGGAACTCACAATTTCAAACGTTCGTACATGTGGCCCCAAGTATTTTGAAGTGGAGTTAAGAAATATTAAAGCTACAGTCAGAGCCCAAGTGGAGAGTCTATCAAAGAGCTCTGCTGCCATGTTTTGAACAATGGTCAGAAATAATATGGAGTTTTGCTGAGGTTGTCTACTTTACATATTCATCCATGGCCGTATGATTTGAAAAGGCAATCATGAAGTGACAAGTTATCCAAGAGGTTTAGATGGAGGAGCGTCTTAGCTTCACAGAATTGTATTTAGAGGGCACAGGTATAAACAGCATAGATACAACATACATAGCATATATCATACATCCGGGACACATACTGGAAGGTAGATGGGAAGAGTTCACTTCCTGACCCCAGAGAAGAAGGGCAGCAAGAGGTCAGACTGCATTATGCTGAACCAGTTACGTTAAATCCTCCACAACATTTGGCCCTTAATGATTTTGTGTTTTGGAATGGCTAAAATAGTTTCCCTAGCACCTATTCTCCAAATGTCGTTTTAACGTGCATGGAAGCTGTGATTAATAAACCCCAATATTAAATAGGTCATTACCTGCTAAAAGATTATTGAAAAGGCAGCCTATGCTTAACTTCAAGATGACATCAAATGATAACTATCTCCTGCATGATTACCGGTTTGGCTTTAGATCATGCTGCAGCACAGAGATCCCTTATCTTACACATATTAGATGATGCCATGCTGATCACCGAAAAAGATGACCACTGCCTCCCGATAATGTTGGACCTCTCAGCTGCCTTCGAAACACTCGTCCATCCAATCCTGACTGGCACCTTTTAGTCTAAAATGGGATTCACTGGCAATTTCTCGGTTTCTCCTTACCTTTCCGACTTGCACAGTTTTGTTCACATGGGAATGCCCAGGCCCCAAAGATCCCTATCACCTGCGGAGTCCTCCAGGGTTCCATACTGTCTCCTGTCACCTCCAACGTCTATATGGAGCTGCTTTGTCGAGAAGGCATAGCTGGGGACCCGGTTTGATCTCACCAATCAATGGCCAGCACAGCTGCCTCCTGCTCACCTAGCATGGTAGGAGCCTTGCTCTCTACTTGATGCACACTTTTCTAATGAACACTCCTACGTCCAGAGCGGCACCTCCGTGTGAGTGGAGTGTCGCCCTACAAGGAAAAGCCAGAGGCTACAACTGAATATTTAAATGGTAATAAACTTTATTTATTACCATTTTATTTTTCAACAATCAACCCATCCTGAGAGGCAGGACGGGAAGGGGCTAGTGCTGCTGAGTGGCATCAGGGAGCTGTGCGCTTTAAAATGTGCATGTCTCTTGGGACAGCCAGCTAGAGATCTGCATTTTAAAATTCTCTGATCTATCCGTCTTAGACAGCTGGGTTAGAGAGAGCGCAGGCCTTCAGTGCTCTTGTGAGTGCTGAGAAAGGCCGCTCCCACCAATCCTGGTGCTGCTCTCATGCTGGTGAGAGCAGCAGCAGGATTGGTTAGTGGGGTTGCCTGGGTCCTGCGTTGGAGTCTGCCTGCCTGTCTGCCGGAGAAGACCGGAGTGAAGAGGACGTCGCATAGGAAGATAAGTGGTTTTTTTTTTTATAGGTTTTTTTGTATGCCTCTCCCACACCAAAACACTCGGTACATGTCAGCCGCCATTGCACTACGTTGCACCACAAGTTAGCATGGCTGGTAAATGTACAGCACCTGAACCCACCTTTGCACCCCGCTTATGAGAGATATTTCTCAAAGGCTTCCAACTTGTAAGGAAGTTGGCAGACTCAAAAACATAGGGCCTTTCCATCAAGGCAGTGGCATGTCAAGCCTGGTGTGACCAATTCTTCCTCGAGTCCTGAATCTTACAAGAATTTCATGAGCTTTAGACTATTATGAACTGCACTTACATGACCCTACAGGTCAGCCAGCTGAAGCTGCTTGCTTTAAACAGCATTTAAAAATGTTTTTTTTTTGTTAATGTATCTTTCTACATTTTTAGAAACTATTCCTAGGCATTTGAACATTTTTTTGAAACATTACCTGATTCTTCTGCTCCTGCTTCTGCTGGGCCACAGACTCTTCTCTCTCCTTCTCAAGGCGCAGCTGTCTAGCTATCTCAAGCATCCGTTGATGGTTCTGCACGCTCTCCACCTAGAGCCAAATGTACAGGCCACGTCAGATGGTGAAGACATAAACGTGACCCACAGCCCCCTTAGCGGTTCCTTTCCCTGTAAGTTACTCTTGGCAGAGGACAGTAAGGCATGAGGCTGGCGACCCTTAAGACCTGGAATGTTGTCCATGCAGGCTCGTTTTCCACCACTTAGTATTCCAATCCCCTCCTTACATGCAAGGCATGCCCACCCTAATCCTTGTTTGCATTCCTAGAGCCGCGCGGCATGCCAAGGGCCGTGCCACTGACAGTTAGCAGCTGTATTTCTGTCATTACCCTCTTCTTAAGACGCTCCACTCTCTTTATCAGCTGGTCCTTCTCCTCTTCCATGGCGCTGATGTCCTGGCAAGGATTGAAAGGAAAGAAACACGTGTCAATTGTGGATTCAGCAGAACACATTTCAAAGAAATGAAAGATAAACCGAAGAAGAAAGGGGAGCTAGAGGGAGGGTAATCCAACTGTTAGTAAAAAGGATTGGGTGTTAAAGGCACGGTAATTAATACAACTGTTAGTGAAAAGGGTAAAGTGTTAAAGGCACGGTAATTAATACAACTCTTAGTGAAAAGGATGGAGTGTTAAAGGCACGGTAATTAATACAACTGTTAGTGAAAAGGATCAAGTGTTAAAGTCAGGGTAACACAACTGTTAGTAAAAAGGATGGAGTGTTAAAGGCACGGTAATTAATACAATTGTTAGTGAAAAGGGTAGAGTGTTAAAGGCTCGGTAATTAATACAACTGTTAGTGATAAGGATGGAGTATTAAAGGCACGGTAATTAATACAACTGTTCGTGAAAAGGATGGAGTGTTAAAGGCACGGTAATTAATACAACTGTTCGTGATAAGGATGGAGTGTTAAAGGCACGGTAATTAATACAACTGTTCGTGAAAAGGATGGAGTGTTAAAGTCATGGTAATTAATACAACTGTTAGTGAAAAGGATCAAGTGTTAAAGGCAGGGTAACACAACTGTTAGAAAAAAGGGTCAGTCTTAAAGGCACAGTAATTAATACAACTGTTAGTGAAAAGGATTAAGTGTTAAAGGTAGGGTAACGCAACTGTTAGTGAAAAGGATTAAGTGTTAAAGGTAGGGTAACGCAACTGTTAGTGAAAATGATTGAGTGTTAAAGGCAGGGAAATACAACTGTTAGTAATAAGATAAGAATCGATTGTTTAGGGCAGGTTCACACAACTGTTAGTGAAAAGGATTAGGTGTTATAGGTAGGGTAACGCAATTTTAGTGAAAAGGATTGAGTGTTAAAGGCAGGGCAATAAAACTGTTAGTTAAAAGGATCGAGTGTTAAAGGCAGATTAATACAATTTAGTGAAAAGGATCGAGTGTTAAAGGCAGATTAATACAACTGTTAGTGAAAAGGATCAAGTGTTAAAGGCATGGCAATACAACTGTTAGTGATAAGAGAAGGATAGAATGTTAAGGGCAGGGTAACGCAACTGTTAGTGAAAAGGATTGAGTGTTAAAGGCAGAGCAATACAACTGTTAGTTAAAAGGATCTTGTGTTAAAGGCAGAATAATACAAGTATTAGTGAAAAGGATCGAGCGTTAAAGGAACAGTAATACAACTGTTAGTGAAAAGGATCGAAAATTAAAGGCACAGTAATATACTGTTGGTGATAAGGATTGAGTGTTAAAGAAACACTGTAATACAACTGTTAGTGAAAATGATTGATTGTTAAAGGCAGATTAATACAACTGTTAGTGAAAAGGATTGATTGTTAAAGGCAGATTAATACACATGTTAGTGAAAAGGATCGAGTGTTAAAACTATCAACGAAAATAATAGGGCAACGTAATACAATGGTCAGTGTAGATGATGAGGCACAGAAGGGGCAATAGTACTATTAATAATAGAAAGGAGTGTTCGATGCAAAAAGAGAGGGACTAACCTAGACTTACATGAAGCCACAGACATGAATTACAAGCAGCCACTCATTAACACACATCACTACAAGCTACACATGTGTCACACAGACTAAACAATGCTGTTAAAGAGAATTCAGCAATTATATCTCAGATTAAAATTGTATGTTAAAAAATACTGAGTTTCCAAATCTGAATACACAGTAGCAGTAGGCTAATACCAGTTTTCTCCTTTTCAAGTAATCGTACAAAACATGTTTAAAACTAAGCATTTTTCAATCATCCCTGTTAAGTCAATAGGCTTTCCTTATCAATGCCAAATTATTTCTAAATCAACACATTGGCAAAACTGCACAATTAGCAAACTATCATTTAAAACGGTTCTCCCTCAATCAACTACAAACCACTGCACCTGGCCTAATCTTCTTTGGCTGCGATGATCTGTTATTCTTCTGCGTCACTGCGGGACTTGCGGGGCCATTCTAGTTCCTGCCGCTCCGTCTTTCCGGGGCGGTTTAGGGGCAAGCGCTGCTGCCCGTCCTGCGGCTGGAGGCCTGCCTTGTCTTGTGCTACAGTGTCACGCCAGGTAACTGCTGATGCGAGGCATCTCTGTATGCTGCTGAACACAAGGTCGGTAGGTCGTCATGCCCTGCATATTCATGACCTTTTGGTCAGGGAAAATCCTCTGTGCCTGCTACTGACGGAAACCTGGCTCGGAGAGGCTTCCCACCCGGACGTCTTCTCCGCCATTCCGCCGGAATATAACATCTTCCGGCAGGACAGAGCGAAGGGTAGGGGAGGGGGAGTAGCCGTGGTGGTGAAAAAGTGCGTCTCCTGCTCAGTACTTCCCTTGAACCCTATTGGGAATGCCGAGTCGCTTGCCTTCACGATCAGATTGTCCCCGGGTCAGGCCCTGAAGGGGCTGTTGATCTATAGACCTCCAGGTCCTGTGGGTTCCTTCTTAGAGGATCTACAGACAGTTGTCTCCGAGCTGGCGCTATCCACTCAGCACTGCATGGTGGCCGGCGACTTCAATTTCCATCTGGATGTGGCGGATGACCCTGATGCGGCCAAATTGATGGATGTTACATCTCCGCTTGGTCTTATTCCCTGCGTATCAGGGCCAACACATGAGAAGGGGCATACCCTGGATCAGGTGTTTTCATCTGTTCCGCTTATGGAGGTTGCTACCCTGCAGATGCTCTGGACCGATCACTGGTTGATCAGATTTTTGGTGCTGGAATGCGCGCGTCCGGATCACAGAGCGCCTACCTTGCTTAAACCTGCCTCGAGAGCGCTTCATAGAGTAACTCCTGACTTGCTTGAGCAGGCACTGCTGGAGCACCCCTGTCTTCTCTCGGGTGACCTGGATAGTGACACGGAGACTCTGCAGCGTTGGCTTACCGATCGGTTGGAAGATCTCGCTCCCAAGGTTGTCCCCCGGTCCACGGTGGCTCGGCATTCTGCCCCGTGGTTTACGGAGGCGCTCCGTGTGGCTCGTAGGCAGTGCAAGGTGGCCGAGAGGGCCTGGCGCCTTGTGTACGATGGGGAGGCTAAACTTGCCTACAAGGCGGTGTTGAAGGCTTACCATCGGGACATTCTCGGTGCCAAGAGAGTGTATCTGGCTAGGAGGATAGAGGCATCTGCGAACTCCTGCAAGGAGATCTTTAATATTGTGAAGGAGTTTACAATCCCCAGCTCCCATCCGCCCTCTCCAGCTTCGGCGGATGCTTGGGCCTGCGATCTCGCTGGTTTCTTCACAAATAAGATCAAGGCCATTCAGGCCACCTTTGTGGAGGATCCGGATGGAGGGAGTGGTGCGAGGCTGGACCTTGGACTGCCGCAGACTTCGGTGGCAGTGCTGTCCGACTTCCCTACTGTTTCCAGCGAGGCCTCTCTTACGTTGTTGGCCAACCTCAAATCTGGCTCGCCACTTGACCCCTGCCCGGCCAAATTTTTGGCCAGGATGGCGGCAGTGGTGAACCCTTTGGTCAACCCTATCCTTAATGCCTCCCTGAGGGAGGGACGGGTCCCTAGCTCTTGGAAAAGAGCGATGGTGATCCCCCTCCTAAAAAAAACGGGCCTTGACACCGAAGTCTTGGTGAACTACAGGCCTATCTCGCTGTTACCAGCACTAGCGAAGCTTACGGAAAAACATGCTCATGGCGCTCTCTCTGGTTTTTTGGAAGCCGATAATCTGCTCCATCCATCTCAATCAGGCTTCCGACCTAATTTTAGTACGGAAACAGCTTTGATAGAGGTGACTGAGATCATCAGGTAGACTCTGGATGCCGGCGGCAGGGCCATGCTGGTCATGTTAGATCTCTCGGCGGCTTTCGACACCGTCCCCCACAAGGCGCTTTTAACTAGGCTTTTTGACATCGGCCTGAGGGGGACGGTGCTGAGGTGGTTTACTTCTTTCCTGGAAGGCCGCCGCCAGACGGTTTGGGTCTCCCAGAGCTCCGCCGAGATGCCGCCATTGGGAGTTGGGGTTCCACAGGGCTCTGTGTTGAGCCCCACATTATTTAACATCTTTATGTCCCCTCTGGCGGCCTTGGTAGAGGCGTATGGGGCCCAGATCGTCTCCTATGCCGACGACACGCAACTCCTCTTCACATGCGGGAAAGATCAAGAGTTTGTGGGAGAGAGAATCCGGGACTGCCTTGCGCTGGTTTTCGACTGGTTCCAACGGAACGGTCTGAGGGCCAACTCAGGAAAGTCTGAGATTTTATTTTTTGGTTGCGTTGCCGATCCTGAGTGGCAGCATTGGTGGCCGTCCGACATGAGTCCTCCTGCACAGTCCTCAGTGGTGGCCAAAAACTTGGGCGTCAAGCTAGACAATCAGCTGTCGCTCCGAACTCACATCCTTGGCCTGGCCGGCACCTGCTACGGATTACTGAAAATGCTCCGCAAATTTTTGCCTTTGTTATCTGAGGAGCACAGGAGGATTACAGTGCAGGCTCTGGTCGGTTCGAGGCTAGATTATGCCAATGCTCTTTTACTCGGCCTTCCTGATTATCTGGTCCAGCGCCTTCAGGTGGTGCAGAACTCTGCTGCCCGGGCGATCTTTGGTCTAGGGAGACGAGCTCGAGCGTCTGGGTTGCTCCAGTCGCTTCATTGGCTCCCCATTAGGAAGAGGATCCAGTTTAAATCCTTGACCCTGATGCACAAAGCTCTGCATGGTTCAGGAGCGGGATATCTGCAGCGGAGACTGACTTTTTATCGTCCAGCTCATTCCCTCCGCTCGGAAGCTCTGTGCAGAGCGGTGGTTCCTCGGGTGAGGAAGGCCCGCGCGGGAGGGCGGTCTTTTGGCTACAGAGCCCCCCAGCTTTGGAATCTGCTTCCATTTTCTCTTCGGAGTACTGCTAATTTGCTCCAGTTTAGGAGGGGCCTGAAGACCTGGCTTTTTAACTCCTAGTCTGTTTTTACTGCCCATTGTTTCTGTTTCGTTCTGCTGTTTGTTTTTAGCTGTGTTGTGTTATTTCAATATGAGTTGAGGGTGGAAAGCGTCGGGACACTCCCTGTGAGTAGCTGTACGCTATACAAAAGCTCAATAACATAACATAACATAGCATAACATTCATTATAGCAACTCAAACTTAGCTTGAACCCCGACTAGTCACATTGCTCCTATCAAAGCAGCACCCCACACACTCAAGCGAGATCAGTCAGAGACAAACATAACTTTCAACACATTACACCAATTCTACGTGATTTTTCACTGACTTCCACTGGAATCCTGAATTAAATTCATATTTACCACATAACACACAAAGCTATCTGTCAGAGAAGACCGGACTGCCTGCCAAACTTTTTGGCACACTATAGGGCAGGGGTCCCCAAACTACGGCCCCCTGGCCACATCCGGCCCGTCTAATCAACTGGAGTGGCCCACTTAACGATCCCAAACAATCCTTTGCTTCTTGCCTCATGCGGAGACACGTATTCCTCACTTCCAGGTAGCAGGCGGTTGGCGGTCCAATTCCAGGGACCGGAAACCACCGGGGCGTCTCACAACGCTTCCGGGGGAAATCGCTTAACACAGAAGTTCCCGACAACACAGAGCTTCGGATTGCTGCCTGTCCTTTGCCTGCTTCTACGCAAGTATGAACTGTGTTTTCTGAGGCCGTGTGTTTGCGACCTTTACTGAGTTCTTTGACACCGCGCAGGAGCGCTATTCTGTGTTTGTTTTGACACCGCGCTGGATCGCTATTCTGGATTTGTTTCGACACCGCGCTAGAGCGCTTTACTTGGGGTTTTGTTGTTTGTTTGGGCATCGCTCTGGGGCGCTATCCTGAGTTTGATTTGGCACCGCGCTGGAGCGGTTCAATTGTGGTTTATTTTGGTACCACGCTGGAGCGCTTTACTTTCAGTTCGTGACAACGAGCTGGGGCGCTTATGTGAATACCTTGGACACCGTGCTGGAGCGCTTTGATTACGCGCTGGGGCGCTTATCTTTTTTCATTTCTACACAGGAGCGCTGTTTTCTAACTAACCACTATAAACGACTTCTACTCACTGGGTGTTCCTAAGCTCAAGGTAAACGCTGTAAACCGCATGTGCACAAGAAGGAAACATAGAGAGGGCTTTATCTGTGCCCATCGTAATCAGGTCTCCCTTACTTCCCCTACCAGCCCGAGAAGAACGGAAGAAAGACAGACAACAAAATGTGGAAACTGTTGGGGAAACGGAAAATAGATTCAGAGTCCAGAGTTTTTAAACAGCAGTGGACAGATGACAATTTTTTTGTCCAGTGCAAGGAAAAGGCAGTTTGTTTAATCTGCAAAGAGACAGTGGCAGTGCTTAAAGAATTTAATATCCGCCGACACTATGAAACCCGCCATGGAGGGCAGTATGCTAGCTTGTTGGGCCAAGTGAGGAGAGACAAGGTGGCTAAGCTACAAAATAGATTTGCCACCCAGCAGAGTACAATGCTACGCCAAACACAGGCGAACCTGTCATCCGTTCGGGCCAGCTTCAAGGTAGCTAAACTGATTGCAAGCTGTGGAAAGTCGTTCAGTGATGGGGAGTTTGTCAAGAAGTGTTTGAACGCTGTCGCGGAGGAGGTGTGCCTGGACAAGAAAGATGCCCTGAACGCGGTGAGTCTGTCCGCATCTACAGTTATCAGGCGAATTGAAGAAATGGGGCATAATGTACATGTATAGCTGAAAGAGAAAGCGAAAGATTTTGAGTGTTTTGCATTGGCAATGGATGAGAGCAATGACGTGCAGGACACAGCACAGCTGCTGATTTTTATTCGGGGAGTTCATTCAACTTTTGAAGTGTCCGAGGAGCTGGCAGCTCTACAAAGTCTCACGGATACTACGACAGGAGAGGATATTTTTTGTAAAGCACGCCAAACGAAGGAAGAGTTGGATTTAGACTGGGCTAAGCTGGCTAGCATCACAACGGACGGTGCTTCGAGTATGGTTGGTGCGTCGCGGGGGCTAGTGGGGCGCATAAAAAGAGAAATGGAGGATTGAGATCTCACCTCCCCCACTACAAGTCTACTGCCTGATTTACCAGCAAGCACTGTGCTGCAAAGTTCTGAAGTGGGAATCTGTCATGAAGGTGGTTGTGTCTTGCATAAACTTTATCAGAGCAAACGGACTAAAACACAGGCAGTTCCAAGCTTTTCTATCAGAGCTGGTGTCTGTCCATGGAGACGAGCTTTACCACGCTGAAGTCAGATGGTCAAGCCGGGGTAGAGTTTTGAAACGCTTCTACGAGTTGCTACTCGAAATCAATGCCTTTCTCCTGACAAAGGGAAAAACTGTCCCAGAGCTGATCGACACCGAATGGAAATGGGACCTTGCCTTTTTAACAGATGTGACAGAAATTTTAAAAAGCCCCAATTTACAGCTCCAAGGCAAGGGAAAATTAATCAGTGACATGTATTCCCACGTCAAAGCATTTGAGGTTAAAATGGCACTGCTTGTTGGACAAGTGCAAAAACAAGACTTCACCCATCTCCCTGCTACTCGGAGCCTCTCAGCTGAGGAGCCAGCGGTCCCGTTTCCAACCAAGTAGTGCAAGGACACACTGGAAACGCTGAGAGCGGAGTTCAGTATGCGGTTCCTTGAGCTTCATGCCCACGTTAAAGAAATTTGCATATTCCAGAACCCTTTTGCTGCCGACATTAATGACACCCTGCCTTCTCTTCAATTTGAACTGGCTGAGTTGCAGACCTGTGATGTGCTGAAAGACGCATTCAAGCCCAACTGTCTCATGGAATACTATGCTTCCCTCTCAAACGAGACCTACCCCAACATCATAAAGCTCGCTATGAACATGTCCACAGTTTTTGGTAGCATATATATCTGTGAGCAAACTTTTTTACGCATGAAGCTGATAAAAAATCCGACAAGATCAAGACTCAGATCAACACCTGCATCAGTCTCTGAGACTGACTGTAACTGAAATGGAACCTGACATCAATCTCCTCACCAGTGAGAAGCAAGCCCACAGCTCAAACTGATATGGTAAGCCTGCTGATTTCAGTAACTATGAATATGAAAAAATTTCAGTATAGTAATGCTCTTTTTATAGGCAACATGTTTCTTGAACAGTGATGTCACATACAAAATGAGATTGCAGCATGTCATCTGCTGATGGGCTGCTTGTGTTTTTTATCTGCCATTCCTGAAGAGCCTGCATGCTTTAAGGACCACCCTTAAGTCATCCTGTTTATTACAATTATTCTGTATTAACAACAGGTGGGGCCAAGGCCCAGCGAAGGGCAGCTGCAAAAAAAAGGTAATTATAATCTCCACAATAATACTGGTTGTCACTTTGACCCATATAATTTCCTGTTATAAGACTGACCCCGGCCCCCCATCACAGAAAGGAAAGTTGATGTGGCCCCCACCCAAAAAAGTTTGGGGACAACTGCTATAGGGGCTCCAGAAGAAAAATTACCCTACTATAGAACCCCCCCCCCCCCAAGTTTAAAATAGGACAAGCACCCAAAATAGATTCTTCACAAGACCAGCGACTAGATTCTGGAACGCTCTCCCATCCCACCTGAGACAGCAATAGGACGTTCACTCCTTTAGAAGGAGCTTAAACACATTCCTTTTTACAAAACACTAAATGTAAGTTTCAGCTAATGGCTGCTTAACCCGATCTTCTTTTATCCTGTAATTCTCTCACTCAATACAAATTCCTCAACCTTACTAACCTTCTTTGACATGAACACTGTGACAAGTCCTAATCTATATATTCTTTATGCAGCCGCTAGAATACTCTTTTATCTCTTTTAGTAAAAAGTGTGAAGTTTTAGACATGTGTAGAAGCGGATATGTTTTATTGTCTTATTTATAGGAGCAGATAATCTATATGAACATTGAGATGATTCATTTATCACCATAAATGTTTAGTCTTGTTGATGCTTTAGTGTCTGTAAGTACTCTTTTATTTTATATATATATCATATGGCAATCTGATACTATAAAAACCAAAGTGTCTAACCATAAGTTAGAGTGTCCTTGCGCTAGGACCACCGATTTGCAGAGACAACCAGCCTCGGAGTTGGTTCCTGGAGCAAAACCAGCGATAGAGAATAGCTAAACAGCTATTTTATATAGAGGGAAGGTATGTTGTGAAATCAATTTTAAGAAACGCAATCTATAGGCTTTCTACATTTGCTAAAATTTGGCATAGCACTTAGAAGTAACTAAATGGTGTTGGGACGTTAGGAACTTGCTAAACACGTTAGGAATGTTCATATCGTTTTTGCTGGCCAGGTCATGTATTGCTGCATTTATTTTCGCATTCTTTGTCTTTGCCATACATATTTTATGCTCTAGACTTGGGTCTTAGAAATAAACATTTTAAAGTACATGCCGTTTCTTAGTGCTACTATTTTGTGTGTGCTTATTCTTGTTCAAAATAAGGTTTGGAGTTCCACTTTGTCCCTGAACTCATCCATGAGGACTCACCGTGACAAGAAAACACTCACTACACAGTACTGCCCAGTGGGTTGTGTATAGGTCACAGTCCAAATGGATTTCTAATTTGCATTGGTGCTTTGAACTAAGTCATTCACCAGGGGGGTAAGAAATCTGCCCCCTGCAGCTCTTGGTGGAGGGGTTCGGAATATTGTGACACCTTGTTAGTTTACCATTATTGTAACAATTTTTTTCCGCCCCTTCGACAACCTCAGCAACATGATATTGCTACTGTTAACATGTTACACATATATTATTTGCATTGTTGAAATTGTAAAGCATACTAATGCTAGCTGGTGCAGATGCACTACACAAAAAAATCAAATATTATAAAAAAGGCTTGTCAGGATTCTACTCTTGAACCTGCCAAAAGAGTTGCTGTCTTCGATTAGGGTCTGGTGACTCAGAAAACAAATAAGGCATTGATGACAGACCAAAGATGAGGCGTGTGCAGTATTACACCATATCCTCTCAAAGGGAATGGAGAAATCTACGATTATCTGGGTGCAGAGACAGAAATATACATCTTTTTAAAGAACCATGAAATTTTCATGAGCAAAAGGATTTGATACATTATTAAAGGACGATAGGCAACTCACTTATTTACATTTTCAGAATTATTAATGGATACTGTGGTATTGTGCCCAGAGGCTGGCCTATGAAATTTAATCATGTATGGTTCAACATCTGGTATCCTAAAGAGTTGTATTTTGTCTTGTCTTTGGAAATGGTTCAGACTTGCTGCTGCTGCTCCTTTTCCCAGCATCATAACTTGCTTCTGTCCCAATAAAACCTACATATCGTCTTTTCCACACTCAAATCAAAAAAATATTCATAAAGAACCAACATTTTCACTGAAGGCCCTGCTCTGTTGCTCCTTTATTTTACATTGTCCATTTCTTTTCCAATTCAATATGCATCCATTACAAGGACATTTAGATGTTAAGAGGCCAAAATCCTTACCCACCCACCTGATTACAAAGGGAGTGGCACTGAGCAAAGACCTCGTCGAAGGCCAGCGCTTTTGAATAAAGGCCACAATTGAGGTGCTTGCACACCGGTTTTGGGGAAAGTGGTGAATGTGAGGTCCTTCACCCTCGGTGTATGTGACATAGCCAAAGGCCGACCCCGCTTGCTCTTGAGGAAAGGATACTTCTAAGTGCAGGGGCTGACCAAACCATTTAGGCTGATTGGTAAAATGGCATCAGACAAAGAGGACAAGCCAGTATGTTACTCATGTATGTACCCTTCTAATTTCTGCAGTAGACAATCCAGAGGCCTTCAGTTGTTCACACTCCTTGTGCAAGTTTTTGAAGCCTTCCATCAATTCCTCATACTGTAAAATGGAAAAAGATTAAATCAGTAAAGGCATGTGTTTTGTTGTAAATTCTTATTCAAATAGTAAAACGTTCACAAAAGATGTAATTTTAAAATTGCTGTTCTCGCTTTTTAAGTACATCTTCCCGAGTGTAATGCAGTCCAACACTAGGTTAACAATGCGCAATACCATAGTTTTTTTCAAATAGGGTAGAGGTCCCACCTACATGTTTATCGTTCTCCAGAACCCTTTCTGTAATCATTCTCAGCTACCTAAACACATCACAGATGCTTATAGTTCTCATCAAAATGAAGACGAAACATAACCCTCGTGGGCTAGGAAAGCAATGAAAGTTCATAAAAAGACCAACCTGGTTAGAGAACACAAATTGTATTGTATGGTAATTGCATTTATCTAGCGCATACTACCCCTGAAGAGGCGTCGAAGCGCTGCATCATTGCAGTGACATATAAGAACGAGGAAACAGTGGCGAAGTGAAGTTCATGATGAATGTGAATAACTGTTACTAGTGACTTCTCTTTCTCTTATGTTCACTTACACCATTAACAAGCACTGGCGTTGCCAATAGGTCTCGCAGTAGGAAAGTGGGAGCTATTGGTTTTGTAAATGACATTTTATATTTATATATTGTTATTGGCATTGTCAATAACAATATATAAATATAAAATGTCATTTACAAAGCCAATTGCTCCAACTTTGCAAATGCGAAACCTATTTGCAACGCCAATGCTTGTTTTTAAAGGACGCATTTGCAATGCATTAGGTTGCGCATTTGGGAGAGTTTAATCTATTGGCATTGTAAATGACAATGCCTTTTATTTAATTGTTTTAAAAAAGTCATAAATAAGAGGCATTGCCATTTACAATGCCAATATCTCTAAGTACCATAAATGTGAGACCTGTTGTATTGAAAATGTTTGCTAGATGGAGCCACTAGCATGCTTACCGTAAAGGCACCAATGAAAGCTAGAATGAAGGCTACCTTAAAAGGCTCATAAATGCACTGTGGGAATATTTCAAATGCTCGGCATCCCCATCGGCCCACTCTTGCAGTTGCGTCACCCTTTGCACCTCACCCCTCTCCTGTGTGCTCGTGGGGGCGGGTGCGTCACATCCTGTCCATTGTTTGTGTCCCCTCCCTAGGACCTTTGTTCCAGGGCGTTGGCACCATTTACTGCACCGGCCCCTTCAGCCCCCTTCGGGTTCAGGCCTCTGCTATGAGTGCAACAAAACTGCGGAAAGCTGGTGCGGTGGTTTACAGACGAGCTCTGAGGCACTGCTGCCCCCTAGGTAGGGCGGCTATTGAAGACGAGTAAAAGTATTGGGAAGTCTTGTATGCTCGGATGTGTGGGGAAAACCAACACGCTGCTCTTGGCCTGCAAGGGGGAGGAGATTGTATTCCGGTGACGCAATCAAAGCTGTCCCGATTTACCAGGAGGGCAGAGATGGCGTCCTCATCTGCCCCACAAATATGCAGTGTAATATAGGCTGTGGCGGTCAGAAGTGCAGAGGTGACGCCCGCCTGTAAAAGTTACCCCAAAGCCAAGCGGTCCGGCCCGGTTGTCAGCACAAATGAGCTGCCTAAGCACATGACACATCAACTCTGGGACAGTCACCGTATCAGCACGGGGTATTGATTGATGTTGCCTTGGGATGGGACACAATTAGCCGGGTGGCAGGTGAGGAGTGTGCTCGGGCACTGTTTACGTTGTCTCTCGAAAACCTCATTGCGAGTCATATAGTATTATAAGTCTGATTAATGCCACTTAATAAAAATTTGCTAACAGTTGTTGTTTGTGATGACTGATTTCCGGAGCAAATGGCCCTATCACCTGGGCATTCATGCTTGGCTAGCAGAGACACGAGGCGAGCCCAGCATGTGAAACCCTGTAAGGATAAGCTGTTCCTAAAATACACAGGAGGCAGGGCTACGGGAGGAGGAATCATGTTGTGATGTGCGGTATTACTGAGCAGAATGTGAGAACATGCACAGACAGCAGCAATTCCCCCAAAAGAGTTCCAAAAAGCTTCATTAAGTGCAAAAGACTGTGAATTTTGTGGTGAATGGGGTGAAAGATAGTAAAGCAAAGGCTGGCATTGAGCACGGAGGGAAGGCAAGGCAGAGAAGGGGAGGGGGGAGGAGAAATGCGACACGGCGGGCATGGGAGGGGGCCGAGCGGCAATGAGGGTGATAGTAAAGCAAAGGCTGGTATTGAGCACGGAGGGAAGGCAAGGCAGAGAAGGGGAGGGGGGAGGAGAAATCCGACACGGCGGGCATGGGAGGGGGCCGAGCGGCAATGAGGGTGTGAAGCAGCAGGGGCCTGGGGGAAGCTAGCTGGGGAGGAGAAATGAACAGATGTCCATGAGGTGTGGGAGGAGTGCCTGATGCCGGATGGGGGCGGGAGAGCCTGGGAATGCGAGAGGCTGGGCTTGCATGCGATGCGCGTGCTGAACAGATGTCCGTGAGGTGTGGGAGGAGTGCCTGATGCCGGATGGGGGCGGGAGAGCCTGGGAATGCGAGAGGCTGGGCTTGCATGCGATGCGCGTGCATGTTTGCTCACGTGATACACGTGAACTGCAAGAAAACCGCGGGGCTGAAAGCCCTTGGTTTGACTTGTGTTTTGCCGACATGAATTCTCGCTCCGCTCGATGCGCTTGCGCGCATCGATAGGTCGCGAGACCTAAAAAGGACTAGCCTTCAAAATGAACAAATGATCCACTTTCAGCCCAAAATTACAAAGTTACGTTTTTCATATTAAAACACGTGTGGCACCAGAAAAGCAAAATCCTACATGCTCAGTTGACCTTGGGCTAAACGTTGAATATTCTTTTCAATCGCAGTATCAAACCAGGTAAGGACAACAAAAAGAAAGCACTGCTGCTATCCAGGGCAGGATGTGACCCTAGCTTCTGGAGCCACAAAGACCGAAATGGTGTCCAGTCCAGATGCTTGTGAAGCACCGGAAGGGGCTCTAGTAGTCCAGATGCTTGTGAAGCACCAGAAGGAGCTCTGGTAGTCCAGATGCTTGTGAAGCACAGGAAGGGGCTCTAGTAGTCCAGATGCTTGTGAAGCACCGGAAGGAGCTCTGGTAGTCCAGATGCTTGTGAAGCACCGGAAGGGGCACTTGTAGTCCAGATGCTTGTGAAGCACCAGAAGGGGCTCTGGTAGTCCAGATGCTTGTGAAGCACTGGAAGGGGCACTTGTAGTCCAGATGCTTGTGAAGCACCAGAAGGGGCTCTAGTAGTCCAGATGCTTGTGAAGCACCAGAAGGAGCTCTGGTAGTCCAGATGCTTGTGAAGCACCGGAAGGAGCTCTGGTAGTCCAGATGCTTGTGAAGCACCGGAAGGAGCTCTAGTAGTCCAGATGCTTGTGAAGCACTGGAAGGGGCTCTGGTAGTCCAGATGCTTGTGAAGCACCGGAAGGGGCTCTAGTAGTCCAGATATCGTGAAGCACCAGAAGGAGCTCTGGTAGTCCAGATGCTTGTGAAGCACAGGAAAGGGCTCTAATAGTCCAGATGCTTGTGAAGCACTGGAAGGGGCTCTGGTTGTCCAGATGCTTGTGAAGCACCGGAAGGGGCTCTTGTAGTCCAGATGCTTGTTAAAGCACTGGAAGGGGCTCTTATAGTCCAGATGCTTGTGAAGCACCGGAAGGGGCTCTTGTAGTCCAGATGCTTGTGAAGCACCGGAATGGGGCTCTGGTAGTCCAGATGCTTGTGAAGAACCGGAAGGGGCTCTGGTAGTCCAGATGCTTGGGAAGCACCGGAAGGAGCTCTAGTAGTCCAGATGCTTGTGAAGCACCGGAAGGGGCTCTAGTAGTCCAGATGCTTGTGAAGCACCAGAAGGAGCACTGGTAGTCCAAATGCTTGTGAAGCACCGGAAGGGGCTCTAGTAGTCCAGATGCTTGTGAAGCACCAGATGGAGCTCTGGTAGTCCAGATGCTTGTGAAGCACAGGAAGGGGCTCTAGTAGTCCAGATGCTTGTGAAGCACCAGAAGGGGCTCTGGTAGTCCAGATGCTTGTGAAGCACTGGAAGGGGCTCTAGTAGTCCAGATGCTTGTGAAAGACTGGAAGGGGCTCTGGCAGTCCAGATGCTTGTGAAGCACTGGAAGGGGCTCTTGTAGTCCAGATGCTTGTTAAAGCACTGGAAGGGGCTCTGGCAGTCCAGATGCTTGTGAAGCACTGGAAGGGGCTCTTGTAGTCCAGATGCTTGTGAAGCACCGGAAGGGGGCTCTGGTAGTCCAGATGCTTGTGAAGCACCAGAAGGGGGCTTTGGTAGTCCAGATGCTTGTGAAGCACCGGAAGGGGCTCTGGTAGTCCAGATGCTTGTGAAGCACCGGAAGGGGCTCTGGTTCTTCCGGAGTGGCGGAGGCACACAGGCTACGTGTGCAATCTAGCACGATTATTTCTGGATTCTAGCACCCTCAGCAATCAGGGGCTGTTGAACAAGGAAGACGAAAAAAGTTCCGCAGCCCATGTGGATACTATGCTCTTCGATAGAGAGTCTTTTTGAAGATATCAAATCTCTCAGGCTGTCAGATTGGCTTCTAACATTCCGTATGGAAAGATTATGTCTCTCTGCAAAATAATAATGTATTTTTCTTTAAAATTCTTCTTGTGTTTGGGATCTGTGATTTAAATACTTGCACTAAGCGAGAATCTTGTATACAGCAGGAAGACAGACAACTGAAAGACAGATCTGGAGCCTTTCAGTGAGCATTCACCTTTCAGACATGTGGCCAGGGATGTGGCTTTACAAGGGTCTCCGTGGTGAAAGAGCATGACAAAGTAGGGGCTGCAACCCTTCAGCTGTTCAATAGGCATTAGACTGCCACACCAACCAATAAATGTTTCTCTCTCCTGGGTGGGACCCAGTCTTGGAGATCACCTCCCAAAACAACATGGAAAGTCTCAAAGCATTTGCTCAGGGGGTTACTGGTCACTGTTTTAGAAACGTGAAAAGTAGAAGTGAAGCACTCCTCTTTCTTCCAATTTATAAATTCTAATCCTTTTAACTCTTGCGTGCTACATTGGAAGGCATGATGTGTGGCATGTCTTAAAAGCTTCAAAATCATACATTCAAGTGCTGGTACTTGTGCCAATGTGCACTTTTGCAAAAACAATTGCTTATAATTTTTCCTTTTTACAAAATGATCTGTATTTAAATGAGATGTTCATACCTCAACTTTCCACAAACATATACAGATATTAGATTATTACACTCCAAAAAAAACATCAATTATAGTATATGTTATAATCACATCACAAAATTATACATTTAATCTTTTACATATACAAATGTTCTATTCTTACATGCCCAGTGCATTTTGGGATATGCGTCCCTTCGACAGGGGCTGAATCTGTAACAATAAAAAATAGAATTGACAATGTGCAAGGTGGACCATTCGTCATCCTTTTAACAAAGCTCCTCTGCTCAAGCACTTTAAAACAATGATATATTATGCATGATAGAAATGATGATGAAATCAAGTTAAAGCATTCAGAAAAGAGATGTCCCTTAGTACTGACGTTTAATCTTTATAGTTCACACCGGTATTGTTCAAGTGCACATGCACTTAATAATGTGTGCAGTTAAATGTCACCGCTCCCCATTCGTGCTAGTAATTAATTAGTCACGATCACATGAAACGTACTCAATGTCAGAAATCACACTGCAACTCCAGTGCGTGATCAAAATGAGAAATTATCAAAAATGTGAAAAAACGACAACCTTTTATGATGTACTCAACTCTCAATAACTCTTCCACAACATATGTGGCATGACTGGCCAACTAACCTGCCGGCTTCAGAGTGCTTCAAACTCCGTGATGCATACTGCAATGCCCAATTTTCGTAGCTGTTACACCGAATTAGAACATTGGAACGTTGGAAGCTCCGTTGAAAACAATGGAGTGCTCCGGGCTTATAAAGGCCGGTATAAGCCCAGAGCTCCAACATTCCAATGTTTCTTTGTTCACAGCTCTGGCTCTGAACAAAGGCTTCAGGGAGCCTGAGGGGATTTCAATCCTCTCGCATTCCCTGAAAGCTTTATTTTATTTGTTAGAACATTCTGCACACTAGCGGCAGAATGTTCTAATAGCCCTATAGCCGTTCGTAGCAGGGCTTTACCAGCTTTTAAAGTCCCGCTGCCTTGTTAAAGTCCCTCGCCTTCGGCTCGGGTCTTTAATAGCCGGCATAGCCCGCTACGGCGGGCTATAAGGCTATAATATATCTCATCACTTATCATGCCGTTCCCTCAACTACCACACCGAGTTTACCCCCTATTTGGCGCTTACCTGAAACCTCAAGCATTATTAAGTGCATGTATACTTGAACACGACAGGTGTGAACTATAAAGATTAAACAGCAGTACTGAGGGACATATCTTTTCTGAATAAGATAACTTGATTTCATCATACTTTCGACCATGCATGATATCTAATTGCTTTAAAGCACTTGAGCAGAGGAGCTTTGTTAAAAGGATGACGAATGGTCCACCCTGCACATTGTCATTTTTAGGTCTCGTCTGCGTTGCAGCGCATGCGCTGCTACGCCTTGGCAAGATCTATGGTTGTTGCTTTTGTGTCGGGCTTCTTTGGAAGCGGGGTTGGTGTCCGCCCTGTCTCCCTTAGGCCCCACCCACTCGCCTAGAGTTCTTCACGGTGTGTCTAGTTATCCGTGCAGACAGAAAACGATGTACTGCGCATGCCTGCCGATAGTAAGTGAAGGATGCGTTCACTTTCTTTTGTATTGCATTTTTCTGAAGTCCCCCGGGCGTCTCATTTCATCACAGCGTGCGCATGGCGCACTTTAACTTTCGTGGTCGGTTGTTTTCATATTGGTGGCACACAGCAGTCATTTCTCGATGCGGGTACATGCTTTTTTTCTGTTTATGACTTCTCTGTAGTAGTGGCGGCACGCGTGCTTTAGCCTAACCATCTTAAGCTAAAGTAGGGTGCAGAGATTGCTTCAAAAGTAAAGAAATAGACAATTCTTGCCTTTTTAAGCAATCTTGGCACCCAACTTTATCTTAAGATGTTTAAGCTAAAGCATGGGTGCAGTCACTACTACAGAGAAGTCATAAACAGAAAAAAAGCATGCGCCCGCTTCGGCGATAACATTAGGACGTATGGGCTGGTTTAGTTTTCACTTTCACACTCAGCGAAAATGTCCCGATATTTAACCCTTTCCTATTGAAAGACTTCGCTTACAAACAAATCGGCTGAAAGACGAGTTAACTTGCCCACTTGGGGAAACTGAGTTGCATTTGGCAGCTCTAGACACCTATGGCACTTAGCGCTTTGCTGCACAAGGAGGCACAACGACAAGAGAGGAAGGGTGATCATGCGGTCCGGACAGGTAGGGCCTGCTTTAATCAAATGCTAATTTTCTTCCCTAGAGGACTTAGTGAAGAATTAGTTAGAAGTTGGCACCGCTGGACATTGCTGGGCAGTGTGGGAAGTTGGCACTCTTGGACAGGCTGTAATGCTCATAACATAAGTATATATGGCAGGCTTGTGGTGCAGGGAGGCATGTGATGTTTGCAATTGTAGGAAAAGAGAAGGTGGCACTTGTGAGGAATGAGGGAACTTAACTGTGTGCAGTGTGAGAAGCTTGCAATGGTGTGCTTTTTGTGAAGCTGGCACTAGAGCTTGTTATGGAAAGATCGGATTGCTAGACAGTGTGAGAAGCTTGAACATGTGAATATTGGGCATAGCTGCACGGGCCACGTGACAAGCTCCCATTGATTGCACTGTGAGAAACTGACAGTTGTGGGCTAGGAACGTGCCCAGATTTAAAAGTTTCCACTTGCTGACACATTTTTCAACTTGGACGTCCTGAAAAGTGAGCACTAGTGGGCTGCCTACGGAGCTTGGACTGGTAGACTACGTATGCAGCTCGAACTAGTGAGTCACCATCAGTGGAGGCCGCCATAAACAACAAGCATTTGCGATGCAATAGGTCTCACATTTGCAAGAGTGTGAGCTATTGGCATTGTAAATGATAATGCCTTTTACTATGAGATCTGGAAACCTGCAAGCGGTGTGTAAACACACGCTTTGTGCTTACAATCCTTGCTTACGAAAAGCAAGGCTGGCAGTAAAAAAGGTTCAGTTACTGCTATCCTTACTTCTTGTAAGCAGCGATTATAAGTGAAAAGTACGTTTTTACGCAACACTTGCAGGTTCTCAAAACCTATAAATAAAAGGCATTGTCATTTACAATGCCAATAGCTCGAACTCTGGCAAATGCGAGATATATTGCAATGCAAATGATTGTTAGTTTTTTAGTTACAGTTCAGCCCCTGACAAAGGGACACATGTCCCGAAATGCATTGGGCATTGCTAGTGGAGAAGTTAAGGCATGACGTCATGCCAGATGAGTGTTGTAGGGGAAGGGAAATCCTTTAAAGAGAGTCATTTTCTCTCTGGATTTCCCTTCTCTTTTTGAAACCCAGGAGCAGCAACATTGTTGTGGTGTCACCAGGGCTTTAAGGTTTTTTTTTCAATATTTTATACAAGCCGTAGTTGCTGCTTATTTCTGTTATGCAACTAACGACCATTGACAAAGACAATAGTCCTGCCTTGTTGTAGGTATTATGTCATTTGTATCATATATATTGATGTAATGACAGAAACAGCGAAATACAAGTCGGGAAGCACACTATGCGGAGCACAGATTTGTAGCTTATGTGTTTTAAGCCCCGCCCTTAATTGCATTGGCCACGCCCCTTTGAGCGACCCCACCCGCGTTTTTTCATCCCACTTAAAGCCCTGCAGCAATCTTTCCTACAAGTGCATTGACCATCTGAGCGGTTTTTACCAGCTTTTACCTTGTGACTTGCTGGATGCACAGCGATCTCTGTAGCAGATAACCTTCCCCATTAAGCTGCCTTAAAATGCTTGCAGTTTGTGGCCTATTAAATAAGCCAGAACGGTATCACCACCCACTTCCTTCTGGTACGTTTCTTCGAGAGGACAGCATGTGAAGATAATACACACGGATTTGGAGTCTTATACTACATTCATAAGTCTGCCTGTTAAAACTCTGGACCCTCTTGAACCCACTGCTTTTCTGCAGCAACTCAATTTTCGGGTTGCCCGATTACCTTTTGTGCCAGTGCAGCGCTCACTAAAACGTTTTTACTTTCGGTCCCTTCCTAGCATCACAGCAGATTCTACGTAATAGACAATGTGTCAAGTGTGTGTGTGTAAAACCTAAGCGCAAAATGTGAGGAGAAAAATCCTACTGCTTCAGCTCACTACAATCCCTGCTGCCAGTGCCAGGATTAGCTTCCCGCACTTTTTACAAACTCCTAAACTGAACTCGAACTTAACCCGACGCTTAACACACAGATAGACGGACCCCCGGCACCCCATAGAATGAAGTCGATGCCGCGGCCACGAGTGAGTGAAAGCTCTCGCTGACGCTAACATCCTTTGTACGCGGCTGCATGATGTCAGTCCCTCTGCCCCTGCCCGCCTCATCTGAAGGGCCTAACTTCCATACATGGGCAGCTAGATAAACAAAAATACAGCCACAGTGTCGGGGGTGGGGGCCAGTGGAAAGGAGCAAGGGTCAGAGTCTGATCATCCGTGTCGGCTGGCCAGGGCAAAAGCCTCAGCCTGTCAGCACCGAGCCACGTCACTGCTGCGTTCTAGGGATGTTCATTTCTCCAAGAAGAGGTTAACGCATTTCATAAATGCCCTATAGGCAAATTAACTTACGCCTATCGAATGCTCTTTTCTGATTTTACGGACAAGAAGAACTATCTTATAAAAGCACTGGCAGGACTAAAAGGAGGTGTATCTTACAATATAAAATGCGATAGAAATCCATGCAAGTGCACAATACCTGCTTGCTTGTGTCAGCCACAACATCGTCTTGAAGGAACTCAGCGGGGACCTCCAGTTTGACGAGAAACCGTGCCAGGTACGCTCTCTTTTTCAGTTCATTGGTCCGCTGAAGCAGCCAGTGCAGCACTGGGTGAATGACAGGCTTACTCCCGACAACCAGGCCCTGGCGAAACGTACTCCTGCAGGGGTGGAAACAAACGAGACTGCTGACATTCAACATTGTTCATTTTGGCTTTCAAACATTGGATCTATTTGCGGCCAGCTTTCAAATGTCTGAAACAAACCATAGACACGGGCAATGAAATTCTGCGCTGGGGCAAAATAACAGGGCAAATGTATCTGCACCATTTTTGCCACGTTTGTAACACAGACTGGAGCAAACCGATTTGGCTCCGGTGAAGATCGCTGAAACGTTTGCACCGCGGCAATACTGGATAAAGGCATCGTAAAGCTATGTGCAACACATGCTTGGCTTAATAAAAGACTGCAATAGTCAAATATGTTAAGAAAGCATTTCATGCCATTAACACAGCCCATTTAAGACAAAATGTAACATATTTTACAATATTTAAAAAAACGAGATAAACTCATTGTTGCCCCAAATGGAGTTCTAGATTTCACATTTGAAAAGTGAATGAAGTTGACTTTAGCCACTTATTAAATTAAGAGCAGAAATGGCGTTGAAAACAGGTTACTTTTTTTAATCAGATGTAAATATCATTTGCTCCACTTCACGTTACATTAGCCTCAAAAGGCTGATGCAGATGAGTTATTTGGCATTTGTGCAAAGACTGTTTGATTTACACACTATCCCTGGTAGGCATTTTGAGAAAAATTGAGGTCCGCACTGATGAATTAGGACAATGCTGCACTTTTAACCTGGAGCAGCCGGTGCAGCCACCAGCTATCAAACAGCGCACTCTGCTGGCACATCTTGGACACAGCATCATTTCTTACATCAAATAAGCACAGAGAAAATGTAAAAGGAAACTAACTACTGCAGTTATATAGCGTTTACTACTCTTGACGGGGAGTTGAATGAAGCGCTTTACAGTGAGTAGCACGCTACTCGTAACTCAAGGTTAGTGGTTAATCCAGTGATTATTGTTTGTTATTGGGATTAGTCATGTGCTGTCCAGGAAAAGAATAACATGTTATCAATTTAGTCCAGATTCTCAGTGCTTGCTAGATTAAATTAATGGGAGTTAGGTGTGATAATTAGTGGTGGCTTTGTGGGTTCATACAAATGGTAGGCGAGTTGAATATATAGGTTGGTGGAGTTTAGTTACTGGTAGTCGGTGATCATTTGTAAAAGAATGAGTGCCAGGGCCTAAAGCTCTGTTCAGAAGCCCACGGCTGGTGCTATTACGTGTAAGTGCACAGGATACCAACCAAGGCTGCGTAGTTTGCAATGGACTTTGTGCCTCTAACTGACAACCGGATACTCCCTTCCCCTTTCTCTCACTCTAACAAGTACGTACTTTCTCTCTTTGTTACAGTTTTCCACCTTTCTCCTTATTCCCCTTTGGGTGTTTTTCCCCTCTTGCTCTAGTGAAATGTAAAATGAGAAAAAATAAGTATTGGTTTCACAAAGGAGTGTGATTGGGACCCACCGGCTCAAATTAAGCAGTATTGGTAGGTTGCAGTGATGGAGATTTTAAAGAAGAGGTTGTGGTCTATGAAGTGTGGGGTCAGCCATATGCAGAAGTACAATAATTGAGATTACAGCAGACAGACATGTGACAGAGAAGGCTATACTCCGAAATAGAAAGCATACAGATGATGAACATTAGGGAGAAGCTAACTGAAGAAAGAAAGAAGGCGACTTCAATCAATATAAATTATATTCGTTTTATGAAATACAAACCATAAAAGTGGTACAATCCATAATAATTTCATCACATTTAAATCATCCTCAATAAAATCACATTAAAAGACAATCAAAATAGATACCAAATAAAAACCTCAATGAAATTAAAGGAAAATGGAAACTGCCCGGCCCTTCTCAGAGGTTAAATCACAGCCGCTTCTCAGTCTGACAGCAATTTTTAAAAAGCTGAGAACGTTAGAAATAATGTTTCCCGGAAGCATTTGCAGATATATCAGAGAGGGTCAGGCCAGGATAAATTTGGGCCTTTTCAGTACTGGAAGGATACATTGTTACCTAGGTGCACTGTAAAAACTACAAAACATGGTAAAATGTAATGTGTCCTGCTGAGATTTACTAATTCAGCCGCAGGATGGAAGATTAGCACCCCTATTTCCCCCCGAGGGTAGGCTAAAAGATAAGGCAGTAGGTCCAGCCGGAACCTGGTTAATAGAAAGCCATTGTACCTACTTTTAACACACAAAATGTAAGGGTCGGTAGAGGGCACTGTTTTTAGGATGACAAGATAGTTGAAACCCTAGAATCCCAAATGGCTAAATTTATCTGGCAGTACAGTAAAATTAGGAGGTCGCTGAAATATTTATCGCTGCCACAGGATAGGGGGATTAGCCATCCCAAATATTATGTTTTATCTTTGGGCTGCCCTCCTCCAACAAACGACTCTGCTATTTAACACTTGTGATCACCTAGAGAACTTAGGAGGCACAGGAATACCATCAATCTATGAATTACCAATAGAGGTGAAAACCCGAGGGCTCTTGCTTAGACAACTTGAGCCAAGCTATTTAAAAAAAACCTAGATTTAAAGTGATTATTAGCGCAGGGAAAGTATGGGGGAGAATCGCTAAATAAAAACATATGAAGATCCCAAAATGTAACAGGTATCGCTCCTCACTTTTACCTAAGCAGACTAACGATGCTATCGCAAAAAAATGGGAAAATCTTGGAATTACTACAACAGGGAATTTTCTCTGTGATGATCCAAATATCAGATTTTTAAACCTTCAAAGAAACTTTAAAGTCTCCAATAGTGACTATTTTAAATATATTCAATTGAATACAATTTTGAGTTTGAAAACTCCTAATATTACATTAGATAAGATCCCTCTGTTAGAAACGATAAGCAAGCATACGTTTAGAATTCGCACCATTTATAGTATGCTACTCGGGATACTTCAAGATGATCTTGAACATACCGAAGTTGCATGGGCTGACAAACTTGCTAACACCAATGTGGACATAGATATGAGCCTACTATTAACGTCAGATGTGCTTTTGAGTTCTAACCTCAGGGCTCAGATGTATAAGACCATTTACAATCTGTATTATACACCTGCTAAACTTTATGCCTGGGGCAAAAGAGTGAATGACGAATGTCCTAGGTGTGGAAGGGGCCCAGCTACATGAATTCATATGTTTTATGAATGCGAAAAATTAACATCTTTTAAAAGAATGGTGTCTGAATATTGGGAAGAAGTGTTTGGGCATAAACTGGCGGAATCTCCTACGCTCTATATTCTAGGGTATGACAGCTATTTAGGCTTAAGTATAGAAGAGGAGTCTTGCTTATTTATTGGTACAGGAGTTTACAGAATTATATTAGCAGCTCGTTGGAAAGAGATAGATCCACCAACCTTTCAAATGTGGTTAGCTCGTTTCCTAGGTGTCTATATCCAGGAAAAAGCTATCTATGCTACTAGGGGTAGACGCACCAGAATACGTGGTGCTAAGATCTGGTCCCCTATAGCTACCTGGAGCACGACCACAAGGAATATATAAACTGTATTATATCTTTATATTTTTTATTTGTTATGAAAAGTTGGTTTATAATGATTGTAATGAATTTTGGACTACATATGCAATGTTTACAACTTTTTGACGAATTCATGATTTGTATCTTTCTCTTTTTACATCATCTTTTTTGTATTTGTATTTATTGGAGCTCCTTAATAAAAAAAAAGGAATTCAATAAAATATAATTCGAGCACTTAGCAGAATGCCATTGATAAATCCAACAATATACTATTATTGAATTTATCATAAAACATACAGAAAATAAGTTAAGACTTTCTTGTCTGTAAGCCGAAATTCAGCCTTCCTATGGTCCTCCCTGATTGTTCGGAGGTAACAGGATTAGTCAGGCTGCTTTGATGAAGTGATAAGTAACTCACCCAGGGAGAGGCTATTTGGTGGCGAGGGTTCTACTACACTGGAATACCAGAGCAGGGGAGAGGGGTGGTAAAGCATGAAACTTCAAAGGAGGAATATGGCAGGCTGGGAATACCAGGTCAATCTACCCCCATCCCCTGACCCAGCCAGATGGGAGGCTTAAGGAAGGAATTTGTAGATGTTAGGAGGTGGAGAGCTATGGAAATGAGCCATATTGAGAGTTGGTTTAGTTAGCTCTTCATGCTCTGACGTTCCAGCCATGTTGAATTTTGGATGAATAGTACTTTTTTTTTTTTGTCCTCATAAATGCCACCAGAAAATGTCAACTCTACATAGGCTTTCTCCAGGCCACTAACACAAACCAGCTGTTTCCTCCCTGGGGTCTGTGGATAGCCAATGGATATCGCCCAGAGGTAGGTCGTTTCCCAATCCAACTCCCATTCACGATGTATCTGCCACTTAGGGAGGACAGGACCACTAACCTCTGGCATAATCATTGGACTCATTGGAGGTTATCTCTCAGCCAATGCATTTAAGGCAAACCAAATCTTATTTGCGCTTTCCCCACCACACAGCATGTCTAAACGACTAACCGCCATGATGTTTCTTAGACAATCTGTGAATCTGGGGGGGGTTTACAGACTTCCACTCCCTACAAATCTCTCTCCTAGCAATAACAATAACATAGAAATAAACTGTAAGGTACAATTTCTAATATCATAATCCGGGGGGGAGACCAAAAAGGATCAATCTAGGACTACAAGTAATTGGGGATAGTACAACCGCTTCTAAGAACTCACACACCTCACTCCAGTAACTCCTAATGTCCGGGCAGTCGACAAACATGTGTCCGTCGTCCGCAGCTGGAAACTTACATCTTGGACAAAAGTATACTTCTGCTGAAAGCTTAGAGAGTTTCGCTGGGGTCCAGTAAACCCTGTATAAAGTAAACAAGTGGTTTCTTCTGCGATTGGATGGTTTTATAATTTTTTGGGAAAGTGTAAATGAGTGTGTCCAAACCTTCAGTACCTCCCCTAAATTCAGGCCTGGAAAATTGTCCCATAACTTGATGGTTTCAGTTCCTAGATTGTCTTTCGCTCCCACAAATATATTGTACCAATGTGCAACCTCGCCCTTCCATCCCCTACCCCCATCAATGGATTCCAAGAGAGGGATCTCCTCATCATTGGCCCAACGCTGCCTCCCCCACCAGGACGACAACTGATAAAATTTAAATCTTGTTATAGAGCCCTATGTTATGTTCGAAAGGGATTCCCAACCTAATAAAGCCGAGTTGTTACACAGGTCCCCCCATTTTGTGATGCCTGCCGCTCTCAATGGAAGGGCCAGTCAATCTAATAGGCATTCTGGTGTACCAGGGGAGTCCCAGATTGGGGCTTGGGAATGGTAATAGGGTATATCCAGAATTCTACGTATTGATTGCCAGATGTTAAGTGCTGTCTTTAAGAGCTTCAGGCGAACCTTTTTAAAAAACTTCTGATCCCCAAATTTGTAGAGAAAGAACTCTAAACCATGTGGCAGGTCTGATAGCATAGCCTGAAAAAGTCTACCATGAGATGAAGAGTCTAGTTTGTTTGCTAGGAGTCTAAAGTTCTTGAACTGAAAGGCATAACAATAGAGAAGTAAATCTGGAAGGGCCAACCCACCTAATTTCATTCCCTTCTCAATTTCCTCCAAGCGATCCTTGGGGACTTAGTCGCCCAGATAAAAGAGCCAATCCTTCCTTGGAGGTTCGAAATATCCTTTTCATTAAAGTTAAGGGGGATGGAATTAAATAAAAAAGTAATTTTCGGCAAAATTATCATCTTGACTAGATTTACTCTACCATAGATGTTAAGTGGTAGAGTATTCCATCTAGTCAGTAACTTCCTTACTTCCTTCACCACCATCTCCCAACTAACTTTCGGTACGTTCTCTAGGTTGTGGGTAAGGTGAATTCCCAAGTATCTGATCTTTAATTTAGCTTCTGGTATCTGAGTTAAGCTGTTCCAGCTCATTATGTCAGTTTTGTCTTTATTGATTCTATACCCCGACACGGTACCAAAATCCTCAGCCAAATAAAACAACCTGGGAATAGCCTCGACCGGGTTAGACGTGTAAAGGAGAAGGTCATCGGCATATAATGCGGTCTTAAGCACCAAATCCCCCATTTGAACGGTAAGATTACTGGATCTGATCTTAAGGAACAGACAAAGGGCTCGATATAAATATCAAAGAGGAGGGGAGATTGGGGGCAACCCTGCCTCGTTCCCCTTGAGATGTTAAACCATTCGGTTAGGCAACCGTTGACCAAGACTTTGTCCCGGGGACCCCTATACAATGTTGCAATCCCTTTGATGAAAATATCTGGGAACCCAAACTTCGCCATGGTTTTCCATAGGAATAGCCAATTGACTTGATCGAAAGCTTTTGCTGCATCGATCGTAACAATGGTGAGCGGCAATCCTCTGTCTGTTGCTATGTCTATTGCTCCTACCACTTGGAACGTAAGTTCATTAGGTTGACGGCCTAGTATAAACCCCCTCTGGTCAGGGTGGATTATGGACTTAATTATTTTTGCCAACCTGGCTGCAAGTATGCCGGAATATATTTTGAGGTCAGAGTTAAGTAGGGAAATAGGTCTGTATGACTATTTTTTTGGGATCTTTGTTGGGCTTTGCTATCAAAGTAATGGTAGCTTCTGACCAAGAGGGTGGGGTGTGCTCCCCTTGCAAAAACATTTTATTAAAGAGTGTCAATAAAGGTGTTAAAACGTCGTGCAAATTATCTTTATACACCTCCGTTGGTAGTCCATCCGGACCAGAGGCCTTGTTCCTAGACATCTTTTTTAACTGGGCCCGTATCTCCCCTTCCGTAATCTCTGTAACTAAAAAGGCTGTATCAGATTCACTCAACTGGGGTAACTCTCTCAGTACCCACCAATTTTCCAGTTCCTCCGGCCCACAACTATTTTCTTCATGATATAGATCCTCCATGAATCCTCTAGCCTCTCTCCTGATTTCAGCATCCTTTGTTATGGGCACCCCAGAATCTCTCTGAATTAGTGAGCTGATGTTGTTCCTGCTCCTCTCAGCCCTAGCCTTCCAGGTCAGGAGTGAGCCACACTTCTCTCCGTATTCGAAATTGCGGAGCTTACTTACTTCCCACTTTTCCTTGTTTATCTTATCAGCTCGTGCCTTAAAGCCTGTCTGTAGCTGCAAGAGCTCTTTTTCAAGTATCGGGATCCTGTCTCTATCTTCCGTAACAGCTAACTGCAACTGTTGTTCCTTCATTTTATTTAAGTCAAGATCCTTGGTATCTTCTTCTTTCCTAAGTTTTCTTTTTAGTGCCATGTATGAACCAAGAATACCCCTCAGGGAAGATTTAAGAGTGTCTCAAACTGTTTGTTCTGAGGCAGTACCAACATTAAATGAGAAAAACTGACAAACTAGCTCTGATTTTAATTTTAATCTCATCATCAAAAAGGATAGTTCTGTCTAGAGTCCACCTATACTCTGAGGGGCTAACCTTAAAGTTGATTTTTAACTCGACAACAGAATGATCGGACAATCCTATAGGAATATATGAAGTTGAAACAATATCAGGCATAAAGGCTCGATCTAAAATAAATAAATCTATTCTGGAGTATTGTTTGTACTTTTTGCTATAAAAGGAGAACTCCCTGAGGTTACCATGCTTGACTCTCCAAGCATCTTGTAAGGTAAAGTCCTTCATGATATTCCTCAAGGCTAAAAGGGATTTGTTCGGGGAATTATATTTGGCATTAGAGGTACGATCTAGCTGGGGGTCTAATAGAAGGTTGAAATCACCTCCTAATATGACTGGAGCTGAGTGCTGAATCATATACTCCTCTAACTTTCGAAGGAAGCCCGGGTTATCTTTATTAGGATCATAGTCAGTCAGTCAATTATCTTTATTCGATTATTAAAAATCATAAAAGAACGAGCATAGTTACATAACAACATTTCATCAGAGCACAAATTGGTACAAAGTTAAAACAGACAATCATTATTTTAAAAACACTAAAATCACAATAAGTCATACAAAGATATTAAAAATGATAAAAAAGATAAAAAAGGGCTTATTAAAGCACAAGACATTTAGATAAATGAGATAAAGAGGGAAATCATTATTCAGGAATAGGGTGGCTAAATCTTGTACGGTGCTTGTTTAAACCTGCTCCTGCAACTAAGAAACTAGCAACATGAAAAGCTACTTTTACATTAGGGAGGAGTTGCAAAAATAACAGGGCTGGTTTAACCTGAATAAAACCTTGAATACGTAAGATTGGAAGCAAGTATCTTTTTCTAATCT
Source organism: Lissotriton vulgaris (assembly GCF_964263255.1). NCBI lineage: Eukaryota > Metazoa > Chordata > Amphibia > Caudata > Salamandridae > Lissotriton > Lissotriton vulgaris. Next base: position 156,866,052 of record NC_141699.1, on the reverse strand, counting down.
CAGTATAATGTCCGCAGACCATGATAAAGTGCATCGTGTCCTGTGTGGAAAAGTGGTCACAATCACATGGTTCAGCATCATCGGGTCGATTCCAGATTCTAAAATTGCCCAGGATGAAATGGATCAAATCAAAACGGAATCTCGTTAAAAGGAAACGATGATAAGAATTAGTTACCAGGAAGAGATATGGTTCCATTCCTGGAACAGATGACAACATACAGTGTTTCCTTACCATGGGTTTTTTTAGCTCTATAACTTCCCTCTCCAGGACATATAGATTTATCAGGGTATTTTTTACTGATTTAAGATCTTCATGACTTATCACATCTGGAGATGAAAAGAGCTCCGGACGTCCAGCTAAAATTAGCTGCGTTTGTACGTGTCTTACCCACGGGATGTTAAGGGCTCTATCCAGGGCTAAACAATCTTTTAAAATAGTGTGGTTTAAAGTAAGCTCCTGGTTAAGCCAAGTTTTCATCCAACCAATCACTGGGGCTAGTTTTAAAATGTCAGATATATAGCCCAATCCTAGCTCTGTGTGTAGTGCAAAAGTCGAAGTCGATTGGGGGACAGAAAGCAGGGATCTCAGAAATTTATTTTCTACTTTCTGTATTTTGTCAGAACTAGTGTACCCCCAAATAACAGAGCCATACTGGGCAACGGACAAGCATTTTGCTTTATAGACTTTGATGATGCTCTCCATGGGACGGGCGCCTAGTTTTTTAGCAAAACCTAGCAACCCTGCTGCCGCTCTTGCAACAGCGTTGCTTTTAACTGAGTGCTGAGGACCCCAGGTGCCCTTTTTATCAAAGGTCACTCCTAAGTATGGAAAGGAAGGGACTCTCCTGACCTCTTTCCCAGCACAGAAAAAAGTTTGACTTTCTTTTCCTGCCTGCGGCTCCAGCAATCATTATGTGAGATTTCTCTGTGTTGATTTTCATATCCAACGAGGACATAAAATCTCCAAAAGATAAAAGGAGTTTATTTAACGCTACTGCGGAGCGTGCCAGGAGAACTGCATCGTCCGCGTACAGGAGGACAGGTATCTTTGTCTCGCCTGCACGCGGAATGTCAATATGGGATGTTATGTTATGTTATGTTATGTTATGTTATGTTATGTTATGTTATGTTATAACGCTCTTGTATAGCGCACGGCTACTCGAAAAGAGTGTCCCGGCGCTTTCCACCTGCAACTCAGAATAAAAATAACACAACACAGCAAAAAGAATAAGAATAGAACTGAAACAGAAACAATAAGAACAGAAACAGAAACAATAAGATGTTGCCATGACTGCCTCCAAATCATTTATATAAAGGGTAAAGAGGAGGGGGGCAAGGATGCACCCTTGCCTAACCCCCCTCTCTGACTTAAAGTGACAAGTGCATCTTCCTTCCCTAGTTACTCTGACCGAGGTCACGAGGTCCTTATGTAGCTCAGCTAGGTATCCAACCAATGGGGGGGTCGAGGCCCATGGCCAGAAGGATCCTCCACAACTTTGCCCTGTTGACCAGGTCAAAAGCTGATGAGAGGTCCATAAAGGCCATGTACAGGGAACCCCCCTTGGCGGTTACGTATTTATTTAAGATTAATTCTAGATTTAGGCACTTATCTAAGGTTCCTCTTTTGGCTCTAAAGCCATATTGTGCGTTAGATAGGACACCCTTCCTTTCTAAAATCTGGGTCAGTCTTCCTAAGAGGACTCTTCCCAAGATTTTAACACTTGAGTCGATGAGAGAAATTGGCCTGTAACAGGCCGGATCCGTCCTCTGTCCTTTTTTAAAAATTGGTACTATCGTCGACCTGGCCCAGCTAGAGGGAAAAATGAGCTCCCTTGTAGCGTTAAAAATATTAGTGAGAATCTTGGAACTTAGTTCGGGAGCACTCTTAAAGAAATCTGCGGGAACCCCGTCGGGCCCCGGTGCCTTTTTACAGAGTGTATTGTTAATTGCTTTCTTCACCTCATCTTGGCTAAAAGGAGAGATGGGCGTTGTCGGTTGTGTGGATGGCATTTCACATTCTGAGATAGTGTGAGTACAACTATAAATGTTGCTGAAATGTGTCACCCATTGTTCATCTGGAATAATGCAGTCTGCTCTCTGATTATCTAGTCCCGCGAAGTATGGATGATTTATAAATGCCCAAAATTTTGCACTATCTCTCTGTGTTTCAGGCAATAGTAAATCACTCCAGGCCTCGTTTTTTATCTCAGATTTCCTCACCCTGATAGCTTGATTGTATTGTTTCCTTAAAGACGCTATCAGCTCTCTGTCTCTGGGTTTATTTTTTAGAGCCTTTAGGAGGATTGAGTGGGCCTTGGAGCAGTTTGAGTCAAACCATCTGGGGCCCCTGAACCTATTTGGCTTTGCCTTTACAGTCAGATCTAGATTGACCTGACGGCATATAACATTAAAGGCCTCAATCATGGTGGCACTAGAGTTATTATCCAGACAGGTGGCGACCTCCCCCTCAACTGTAGCCAAAGTTTCCTGTAAGAAGGTGATTGGGGTTACTTGATCCCATTTCAGCCTCCGATTCTGATCTCTCAGAACTAGTTCTCTCGCGCATAAAGCGTCGATCTTCCTTTTTCCCAAGACTCCCTGAGCTATAATCTCTAAAATCACAGGATTGTGATCGCTAAAAACTGTAGTTTCTACCTTGTAATTAATTACTTCAGGCAGAATACCAGGAGATAGAAAGATATAATCTATAATTGTGCCTGAGTCATTGCCCACATATGTCGGTAACCTCGGGCCGGTAGGGCAACTACATGATTCATAAAGGTTAAAAGTAGCTAAGAGCAATTAAAGTCTCCCATAAAGTCTCCCATAAGGATCACCTCGTACCCGTGGGCACTGTTCTCACTGTGGGTGGACAGGAATTCCTCTAGGGTTACCAAATGCTCGATTGAGGTTTGACTGGCGGGAGAATTATAAAAGTTAACAAATAATATGGGATGGGAATTTGATGTAGTTAGTTCAACCGCTAAACAGTTTTTGGAGTTGGACTTAATATGTCTAGGTTTTCCTTGGACATCTAGTGAAATGTATATAGCCAAACCCCCCTTTGCCCTTCCTGCTTTGCTAGGGTCTGCGGGTACATTAAAATGAGAAAAGCCATCCAGGGCCAATCCGTCTGACGTTTCCCATGTTTCTTGAAAAGCAAGAATATCATAGGAACTAATTATGTCCAGCCAGTTCTTGTCGTTAAATTTGGCTCTAAGACCAGCAAAGTTCCAGCTCATGATTCTACAGACCCTAACACCTGCAGAATACTGAACTGATGGACCAAGAGCAGGCTGGGGTCCTTCTACATCACTATCTTGTCTTGGAGAAAGTCAATCGTTTTGATCCATGAAAGATAACGGCGCATAGCGATTGAACAGTTCAAGTGGTTGTGTAACTGGATTAAACAGTAATGGTTGATGACGATGAGCTGCTACGTTATGCCTTGAATCTTGTCCCCATCTGAACTTCAAATCCCAGTTGTTGTCCCACCCTAGGGCAGGGGTCCTTGGGTAAGTGACATTCTGCTGTTCTCCATAAAAGAATTTTAAAGTTAGGGGAACCACAGTACCCCGTCTGCGTTGGGGAGGGAATATGTTTGCAAGAATATTCGGAAGAACGTCTTGATTTGAGAAGCTCACTGCCACACAGTCCCCTTTAAACTTTTTCGGCCGATTGCCCAGCCAGGGAACCCTGGTTGCTGACTTGATTACGCTTGCCAGATGATGCTTTCCCCCTGGTGCTAGCCGCATGTTACTAGTTAGCCAATGTAGGGCTTTGCTGCAAAGAGAAGTGGGGCTTTCCACTGTTCCCCCTTCCAGCGGGGGGACGTTTGCGAGGACTAAAACCACAGGTGTGGCTTCAACTATGAATTGAAGGGGGTCCGTTGAGTGAGCTTGTGCTTGTGCTGGGGGGATATTGACCGAAGGGATTGAGTCTGTTGGAATATTGACTAATATAGGAACCTCATTGATAGCAGTCAAAGTTGGTAGATGTGGTGATGAGTTCTCCCCGGGCAGTTGGTTTCCCTCTCCGTCGCCCACATCACCTCCAACAACATTTCCCCCAGTGTTATTACTCAGATGTGTAACTATCGTAGTTATATTTTCAACACCACCTGCAACCAAATTATGAAGTCCACCCAGCTTCTTAACCTCTGCTTGCAATTTATCAATTTTGGATATTAGAGGTTTGATAATAGTGTTGATTTTTATCTGGAGGAAATCTGCGATTTTTTCAAAGAGAGCCTCCTCAAAAGTGTAATTTGGTTTATCCTCAACACTGTTAGCTTGTTTGGATTTTGGGGTAGTAGCCCTCTTCCGTCTTGTCCCTGAGCGTAACCCACCCCGCTTTGGTGGATTCTTAGTGCATAGTCGTTTTGGCCTGGCGGCGTGCCCTGTAGGAGACTGCTCATCCGCAGAAACACGAGTCTGTTTCTCTTGTTCAAATTCAGTGTCAATATCGGTGTCGCCCTCAGCCTCAGCATTGGGTCCCTCAGAGGCCGGGGCTACATTATCCGGTGTACCAGGTATTCCTTGGGAAGTAGTATCAGTAGTAGTGACCACGCTGTGAGCTTCTTGCAGCTGGGTGTCATCAATCAAGATAGATACAGATGTAGAAGGGGACAAACATCGTAAGTCAGGGGATTGACTCAACCCCAAAGACTCCCTCCTCTGCATATTTATCTTCTTAACAGTCTGAACAAGGTAATTGTCAATAGTGTTTAGCGGGACTTCATCAAGTTTTTTAGGCATAATTGGGAGTAAAAACAAACTTAATGTTGTGTAAACAAAAAGAACAGTTAATAGAGTCTTGCGACAGCAAGTCTTACTTGAGGGATGGATCACGGAAATATTTCCTGCAGCGTTTCTGGCCTTGCCCCTGCCTCCTCCTGCCGATGAGGGCCGTAGAGGGCCCGCCCTTTGCCCGGGCTTAGCCCCGGGCGTCCCGCTCACGTCCCACGACGGTTTGCCCTGCTTTATGGCGCCCTCGGCGCTGTCTGCGCTGTCTGTGCGCGTCACCCAACGCGCCGCTGCGAGGCCTGCCGGGTGTTGTGGTTCCCGGAGCGGCGGCGCGGGTCTCTGTGGCAAGGTGACTCTCTGCGGTGGGGGCTTCTCCTGCTGCAAGGCGGCGTGGCAAGGTAAGTGTCCTGTGGTCTCCCCCGCTCTGCCGGGGTTTGCCCTGCTTTATGGCGCCCTCGGCGCTGTCTGTGCGCGTCACCCAACGCGCCGCCACGAGGCCTGCCGGGTGTTGTAGTTCCCGGAGCGGCGGCGCGGGTCTCTGTGGCAAGGTGACTCTCGGCGGTGGCGGCTTCTCCTGCTGCAAGGCGGCGTGGCAAGGTAAGTGTCCTGTGGTCTCTCCCGCTCTGCCGGGGTTTGCCCTGCTTTATGGCGCCCTCGGCGCTGTCTGCGCTGTCTGTTCGCGTCACCCAACGCGCCGCCGCGAGGCCTGCCGGGTGTTGTGGTTCCCGGAGCGGCGGCGCGGGTCTCTGTGGCAAGGTGACTCTCGGCGGTGGCGGATTCTCTTGCTGCAAGGCGGCGTGGCAAGGTAAGTGTCCTGTGGTCTCCCCCGCTCTGCCGGGGTTTGCCCTGCTTTATGGCGCCCTCGGCGCTGTCTGCGCTGTCTGTGCGCGTCACCCAATGCGCCGCCGCGAGGCCTGCCCGGTGTTGTGGTTCCCGGAGCGGCGCGGGTCTCTGTGGCAAGGTGACTCTCGGCGGTGGCGGCTTCTCCTGCTGCAAGGCGGCGTGGCAAGGTAAGTGTCCTGTGGTCTCATAGTAAACAGCACACTGAAGAGTAAAACTACCAATGGAGAGGACTGCCACCAGCCATCGACCAGATTGATCGGTTCCCCAATTCTGGACCCTTAGTCCCTTATTTGCACACACTATTATAGCTACTCCTCTAGTGGAGCCCCTTTGCTTAGAGCAAAGGACTTCCTGTACCCAAGTGAGTTTACCAAATACTTGGCCACACACCTCTGCTTCAAGATGAGTCTCTTGTAAGAGGTATACATATGCCTCAGTATTTTTTAGAAATTCGCATATTCTTTGTTGTTTCTTCAAGCTTCCTATTCCATTTAAATTCCAAGAGAGGAATTTGTTGCTAGATACTGTACTAAGAGCCATTACATAATGTAACCACACCTACAGCTAGTGGAGACCTGTGTTTGTATTCTGATTTGCAACATAAGGACTTATGGCATATGAGGACATTTTTATGTGTTTTTTTTACCACTCCCCTGTGACCCCCCCTAACCCTGCCCCCGAGGAACCCTCCCCTTCCATCCGGTGTGAACACGCCTTAAGGGGCCCCACATCCTTGAAACGCCATCAATAATAGAACGATTTCCCCTTACTCAGTGCTAAAGCTAACCATTTATCTTATTTTTTTTTCTCCCTCGTTCTCCCTTTTATATTCCATATAGTCATTTATTGTTTTATTATATATATATATATTTTTTTTTTTTAGGTTCCGCCCTAAACTAACTAACTATATATATATATATATATATATATATTTTTTTTTTTTTATAGAGGGAGTAAGTCAGCCCCATTCTATTACCCATCTATTGGTAGTAGATATAAAGTGTGTGTGGCCAATGTGTGCATATTAACCGCCTCCGCTACGTGAAATTGCAAGAAATTATAACGTTTTAATTAACTATATTTACCCTTGTACTGGCAACTGATTATGTCCAAAAAATAACTTCTTTCTCATTTTTAAAAGCAGTTCATCTACTTCCTCTGGGTGGTTACAGTTAAACATCTTATTGTTCCACATTATCTTGAGTAAGGCGGGGAATTTCATTTGGACTTGAGCTCCCAATGAACGAAGTTCTGGCATCCTAGAGCCCAACTCCCACTGCCTATGGGCCGTCTTCCCCCCTATATCTGATCTAATTTGGTAGGGGTTGGCACGATAATGGAGGCAGGAACGTGCAAGACACCTATTAAGAATAAGCTCCTTAACACTATATGTTTGAAAGTAAACTAAGATCTTTCTTGGGGCTTTACGATCTGGATGCAACCTAAAAGGATCTCTGTGCACCCGCTGAATCTCAGCTTCTAGATCGATATCTAACCGATCCTTTAGTATGTCTTCTCGTAATAGCCTACAGACAAATCCCTTGATATCCTCAACTTCCGCCCCTTCTGGTATTTTGAGGATTCTGAGGTTGTTCCGCCGACTTGCAATTTCCAGTCTCTCCATGTCCATAGTAAGAGTTCGATTTTGTGCCTTAAGAGCGTCAATGTCCTTGGAATTCCCTGTTGATACTTCTACCAGCATGGTGACTTTACTCTCCAGCATGCTAGTTCGAGTTGCTAGTCCTTCCAGCTTAGCCTCTAGCGCATCAAATCTGTCATGCAACCCCTTTTGATTGCTCTCTGATCTTTTAAATTTCTCGAGCAGGTCCCCTCTCAGTGTCTGGAATAGAAGACCAAGTCTATCCCCTACAATCTCAGCCGCCGCAGTTGAGCCACCAGTATGCTGGACAGAGCTTTGTATGACAGTAGTGGAGAGAGGAAAACACTGGAATGGGGGTGCAGTGGGAACTATTTGGGGGGGCAGAAAGGTAGAATGAGACGCTGTGCTCAACAAGTCCCGGGCCATAGGTAATACAGGAATTAAGCTCCCCGAGGCTGTAGGAGCATTCAAAACAGGAGATCTCTGTACTTCTGTTGGTGGGATGCCAGAAGTAGAGCTATGTACTAGATCAGAATGTATTGAAGCCTCTAAACCCTCCTGCTCATTAGGGGGCTCGAGCACTGCATACCTATTCTTCAGAGGTACTGTTGTGGAAGTAAGCGTTTTGTCTGGCAGGTAGGTAACCCCCGCTTCAGCTTCAACTGGTACAGCCTCTTCCTCTATCTCTTCTGACCCCTCACTTCCCTTCTCCGTGGCCCCTAAGCTGGTAACTTCTACTCTCAGCACTGCACCTGATTTACCCCCAGGGCATTCCTTTGATTTTACTGCTTGCTCCATTATCTTAAAATAACTTTTCAGTGAGGGAGTGCCTTTATATGCCTGGGAATGCTTAACAACCTTTGCTACTACTCCTTTCCTTGCTCCCCCCCTCCTCAGGACGCTCGGGGCTCGAGGTTGACATACAACGCCAAGGAGATAGCCAAAGGAATCACTGGCACCGCTCCAGGGGTGCGCTTATTCTCGGCACTACAGGTCCGGTGTGCTGGTGTCTTCCCTCTGCCCGGACTGTAAGGGACTGTGGTAAGGAGGTTCCGAGAGGGGAGGCCTGCATGGAGGCAGAAATACTGAGGGTAGTTCCAACTGTGTCTGGCCAGGATATCAACAGGAAAACGACGGTGGTAGTGAAATGGAGGAGGTGTCACCAAGCCAGGGGGGGGGGGGCTCTACTGCGTCCCTGAAAGTTCTGAGGCCCCGGCATTCAAAGGGAAGGTGGGTGAGACCAGGAACAGATACCAGCTCAGGTCTAGGCAGGGGGCCTGGGACCCAGCAGAGACAGAGACATGAGGTCCAATACCCTTGTCCCCCTGTAAGCGAAAGAGGAGGGGGGGAGCAAGGAAAGGAGTAGTAGCAAAGGTTGTTAAGGAATAGTACTTTCTGGGAGAAGATTATGCCACACTTTGGAGAAGTGGTTGTGCTTGAAATGTTTGCTTGCACCTCATTTGACAGGAGTGCTCTCCTGCTTGACTCCAGAGAAAACTGAATAAATATGTGAGTTGGCAGAGCCTCACATATCAGCTGCCATAAACTTAAAGAAGAAGAAGGATTGCCATGCTGGAACCTCGATTTGCTCCACCAGGCCCTGCAATCTGACTGACTGCACCTGCTGCATTATCTGGAACTATAGCCCTGTGAATGTACCTTGCTTCGAAGCCGTATTAAGGATCAGGGTAGAACAGTAACATTTGATACTGATAGAGCAAGGTGGGTTCAAAGAGGGCCATTCATCAATAGACCACTGCCTTAGTTTATGGGCAATGGCAAAAAAGGCAATTGAATTACGAGGTAGTCTGTTCTGCTGTTTTGTTGATTTCTGAGCAGCCTTTGATTTGGTGGATCACAGTCTACTGTGGAATATACTGATGAAGCTTGGAATCAATAAAACAGTACTTCCACTAACTCAGGAAATGCATTCACTGAATTGGGCCAGGGTAATTTTGGATAACCTTGGAACACTATCCAAGGAAATTCAGATAAAGAATGTATTGCACCAGGGTTGTGTTTTGGCCCCACTGTTATTCTCTTTGTTCCTCTCCGACCTACCAAACATATTAAGTAAGGCTGGTGGGTTAAGCCCTAAGATGGGGGGGGGACTCATATCATGTCTGCTATATGCTGATGATCTAGTGATAACAGACATGACAGAGCTGGGTTTGCAAAAAAACTGGACTTTTTTTACGATTACTGTTTAAAGAAATGCCTCAAGGTCAATTTAGAAAAGACTAAAATAATGGTGCTGGGGAAAAGAAATAGTTATTTTTACTGACAACTGGGAGAGGTCAGAGTCAAAGTGGTGGACAAGTATAAATACTTGGGCTTGTGGTTCGATAGCAAGTTAAATTGGAGGAGTCACATACAGTCATGAAAATCAAAGGCTCTTTCCTCAGTATGGGGCCTTAAACAATTTACGCAGAAATACGGAGGCCCTTATCTCCTGCCAATTCTATCAGCTTTTAATGCAATGGTTCGCCCACAATTCCATTATGATGCAGAGGTTCTATTTTTAGGTGGCAAATTGGATTGGAATTTAGAGGAGGGTAAATGTGTGAAACAGCTCCTTGCTCTCCCTCCATCATCTATGATACAGGCGGTGAGAGTAGAATGTCAACTTACAGCCTGGAACTTCCAGGGAATGCAAGCAACATTGAACTTCTGGCAGCGACTGAATACAGATGAGACCCCTAATATATCAATCAGTTGTAAAAAGAGAAATAGAGGATTGTGAACTTAAGTGGGCATCCCAAGCTAGACATAAGTTGGATAAGTTGTGTTCAATGGAAATCAGAGCGGCAGATTCCCAAAAAGAAGCTACATGCTATTATCAACTCCAATGATCGAGAAGAAGATTTATATTACCTGGGGAGCAAATCTTCCACCCAGTTCTTGGTAAATGGGTGGACTAATGATCATAGGTTCCCCTATATCGAGACCATGCCTAATCCTAAGCTTAGAAATGCGGTACTGAAATTTAGAGTGGGCCTGAACCCATGTAATGCAGATAGAACGATAAAAACTGCAATGACCAATGAACAGGGTCTGTGTAAATGTGCACTACAAAAAAAATGAAGTGGCTCACATATTTTGCTGGACTGTTTGTGGTTTCCAGAAGAATGGAAGGAATTTTTAAAACCTCTGTTTATCGACTATAAAATTGATAATAAGGATTAAGCTCTCAGCTGGTTGATAAATATAAGATTTTTAAATGTGGCATGTGCACTAGGAAGATTTTTAACTGTAATACAGGAGTCGTTGAATGAATTGGTAATATACTTTAAAATGGGTTAAGGGGCAGAAATTAGATTTTATCCACACCTCAAGGACATTTTGGAGCTCTGGAAGTCCGTATGACGGCATACATGTATATTTAATGTATATAGACTTTCTCCCTATTTGGTTATGAATTAAGAGCTATTTTATAGAGTGGTACTGCTCTACTGTATGTTTTAATAGGATTCTATTGAGATTCATACAGTTTTTATGGTTGTACCTTTTGTATATTTCGCACCTTAACTGTACACTGTATTGTGGCATTTTTATGGCTATAGCTGCCAAACAAAAATATATATTAAAAGAAAAAAAAGTACTCTGAATACTTCAAGATTGGACTCCCTGAAAGCTACAGGTTAACAGCACTCACCTAGAACATCACCACCAAGATCCCCCTGCCTGGAGGGCGCCCAGTGGATTTGTAAGGGTTCTGTACTGGTGCACTGTGAGAATTGTGGCCCCAAACTTTCTAGGACCATCATGGAGCTTCCAGGCCCTTGGGTTGTGTTTTGAAAACGTTGGACCCTGAAGAGGAACTTCAGGAAGAAGTTCCAGAAGTTTGGAGCAACTTTGGAAAAAAGCTGCAAAAGGTGACCGACTCAACCGCGAGAGCCAGGTCGACCCCATTCAGCCGCGGCCTAGATTTGAGGTTCGTCCTGCTGAAGAGCTACGAAAGTCCGTCTTCTAGAGTTTGACTGGGAGCTCTCTGAAAGTCAAGCCGGCGAACCCTCACTGAAGCCAGACTGGTGAAGATCATCGAGTGACCCCAGTGGAAAATGCTCAAGAAAAGTCCAAAGGTAAAACTTTGACTGGGGCTTCTTGCTCAGTGTATCAGTACAGGGCTCCATCAGTGTCAGCCTGAAAGTTTGACTTTGTCCTGGTCAAGCGCGACCAGATATCCCAGATTAGCGCTATAAGTTTCTAAGTGCTAGAAAGAAATGCGTTACTTACCTGTAACTGCAGTTATCCAGTATTGGCGTCTTTCATAGATTCACATGCCTGAATCATTCCCGTCGTCGGAATAAGAGTCCCCAGTACATAAATAAAGTAATGTCCTATAGACATATAGATAAATAGGCCTAAAGGCCTCACATTAGTAACCTATCTCTCTCCTTTTGTAGAAAGGACCAAACTCTAGAAAAGAGACAATCAGCTGTCACCTCCCACTAGAACCCTCATGGAAGGAGCCTCAGTCCCTCAGATGTTCGTACGCACAAAGCTAAGTAGGCGTATTACTGAGAGAAGTAGGTGAGCCCTTCCAGGGGAGGCGGGAGGGTTGCATGTGAATCTATGAAAGACACCAATACTGGATAACTGCAGTTACAGGTAAGTAACACATTTCTTATCCAGTATGAAGGGTGTCTTTCATAGATTCACATGCCTGAATCAGAGTAGCAAGCAATGAACAAAGCACATTTCGGATGGTATAGGATATGCAAGTCATTAGATAACAACATATCTAACAACTGATAGAAACATGCATTTGCAAGCAAGAGATACCACCAAATTATACAATAGAGAAATGTGCATACATGAGAAGGACGGAGAGCTGAAAAGAAGGCTCACCTCTACTGAAACAGATGACGAAGCACTGCTTTTCCCACCGCAGCATCCTTCATGAATTCTATGTCCAGACAGTAATGCCTAGTGAAGGTATGTGGCGACTTCCACGTTGCCGCTCTACAAATGTCTATGACCGGCACTCCTGCAAACAGCGCCATGGAAGTAGATCTTGCCCTGGTAGAGTGGGCTCGCACCTTAGATTGCAGGGTCTGCCCTGCCTGTTCGTGACAAAACAAAATAGGTGCAGAATCCAGCGTGATATACTTTGCTTGGTGAGTGGAAGACCTCTTCTGGGTCTACTGTAAGCCACAAATAGCTGATGAGACTTCCTGAAGGTTTTTGTCTTTTCAATATAGAATTTAAGGCAGCAATTAAGATCTAGAGAGTGCAACGACCTTTCCGCTGCCGTCGTGGGATTCGGGAAGAAAGAGCGTAAGACCACCGGCTCGTTGAGGTGGAAGTCCGACGGGACTTTTGGAATAAATTTTGGGTTTGTCCGCAAGATTACTCTATCCTGCTTGAATTGCAGGAAAGGCTCTTGTATTGATAAAGCTTGAAGCTCACTCACCCGTCTTGCGGAGGTGAGGGCAAGTAGGAGGGCTGTCTTCCAAGCCCTGTGTACCGGTTCAAAGGGATGCTTCATAAGATGGTTAAGGACTGTGTTCAGGTGCCAGGTAGGTGGCAAAATTCTCATAGGGGGAAAGGTCCTGTAGAGTCCTTTTAAAAACTGTTTGACCAATCTGTAATACCAAAGAGAAGGGCCAGTAGGAGATCTTATGTAACGGGATATCGCTGCCAAATGGACCCTGACGGACGCATGAGCCAGGCCTGAGTTCGCCAGATGGAGAAGATAAGGCAATATTTGTTCCGTAGAGGAATAGAAAGGATGTATACCTTGACCTCTACACCAGATGCAAAATCTCTTTCATTTCAAAGAGTATGTTTTGTTGGTGCTATCAGCCCGAGCCAAGATTGCTCTACATTCTGGCGGGATAGTCAATCTTTGAAATTCTCTGAACTCAGGAGCCAAGCGGCTAATTACAGTGAGGTCAGATTTGGATGTTGGACTTGCTGGTTGCACATCGTGAGGATAGATGGGAACTTTTGCAGACGCATCGGCAGTTCCAGAGATAGACGGTGGAGTTCCGTGAACCAATGGTGGCGTGGCCAAGTTAGGGCTACCAGAATGAGAGTACAAGGCTCTGCCTTCAGCTTTCTGAGGACCCTGGGAATCATTGGAAACGGTGGAAAGGCGTACGCAAAGACGTTGCACCATGCGATCGAAAATGCATTCCCTAGGGACCCTTTCTGGGGATGCCAACTTGCGAAGTGTGGGCATTTGGTGTGGGACCTTGTGGCGAACAGGTCGATCTGAGGAGTACCCCATTTCGAGAAAATTTGGTTGAGGATTCCTTGATCCAGTTCCCACTCGTGAGACGTCGTTCTCTGTCTGCTTAGTGAATCGGCGAGCACATTGTCCATACCTGGAACATACTCCGCCCGAAGAGCTATATTGTGTATGATTACCCAGTTCCAAATGTTCTGCAACTCGTGAGAGAGTGTCATTGAGCGAGTACCTCCTTGTTTGTTGAGATGGTGTATCGTCGTAGTGTTGTCTGTACGGACGAGCACTAGGGAATTTTTATTCTCGGAAGGAAAGCTTGCAGGGCGAGGAAGGCTGCCCGTAGTTCCAGGAGATTGATATGGAGCCCCTTCTCTAGGGGGGACCACTTCCTGCTTATTTTTTGCTCTTGGAGGAAAGCTCCCCAACATTCCAAGGAGGCGTCTGTCGTGATGACATGTGGTGTAGCCGGAACCAGGAATGGTAAGCCTTGGGAAAGGTTTCGAATCGATATCCACCATTAAAGGGCCTTGACCATTTGAGGAGTGACCTTTATGCGATCATCGAAAGACCCTGTGCATTGGACCCATTGTTTTGCAAGTGCCTCCTGTAGGGGACGCATGTGTAGCCTGCAGTGAGGTATCAAGTGGATACATGATGACATCATTCCCAGTAGGGATTTGAAAAGTCGGACTGTTTAGGTCTTCTTTGAAGTCACGAGCATAGCCAGTGCCAAAAGCCTGTTCTTTCTCTCTTGAGATGGAAAGGCTTTCTTTAGTCGTGTGTCGAGAGTTGCACCTAGGAAATTGATGCGCTGAGAAGGTAGAAGGACTGATTCCTCCCGATTGAGTGTGAGTCCTAAATGATTGAAAAGTTGCAGACAAGCGTTGGAAGACCTGGAAGCATCTTCCAAGGATGGAGCCTTGATCAGCCAGTCGTCCAGATACGGAAAGACTTGATGATGGCGCTGCCTGAGATATGCAGCAACTGGTGAAAGACATTTCGTGAAGATGCGAGGTGCAGACTTGAGCCCGAAGGACAGGACGCAAAATTGAAAATGTCTGCCTGCCACTGCAAACCTTAAATATTTTTTGTGATTTCAGTGAATCGGGATATGGAAGTAAGCGTCCTGAAGGTTCAGGGACATCATGAAAACTCCCTCTTCCAGTAGTTGTAAGACCTCCTGGATCGCCACCATGCAAAACAACTGCTCCTTCAGGAATTTGTTGAGGGACCTGAGGTCCAAAATTGGTCTCCACTTCTTCTCTTTGTTCCGAATTCGAAAGAAGCGAGAGTAAAATCCCCTTCCTCGTTGAGACGGAGGTACCTTTTCTATTGCCCCTTTCTGGAGCATAAGAGAGACTTCTCGGAGAAGCAGCCGTAGATTTTTGTGATTCATTGGGCGGGGAGAAGTTTGGGGTGGAATATGCGTGAATTCCAGGGAATGGCCGAATTGAATCAATTGAAGGACCCAACGGTCCGTGGTAATCTTTCTCTAATTTGTTAAGAAATGGGAAATCCTTCCTCCAATTTTTGATGAGGGAAATGAATCTGGGACTGGCTGAAGAGACATGTCATTGTCTACGCCCATTGTTTTTCCGCTGTCCTTTACCACGAAAGGACGACTTGCCATAAGAAGATTGTTGTCCATGTTGCTGGAGTTGCTGATATTGGGGTTGACTCTGGCCTGAAGAGTATGAAGACCTGTATTGATAGTTTCCTCTATAAGAGGACTGTCCTCTTTCTCTAGACCCACGTAAGGACTGGTTCTTCTCCTGGAGAGTGCCCAGAGCCCTAGCGGTGTCCGTGTCCTTTTTTATAGTCTGCAGCGCTTCATCAATTTTGGAGCCGTAGACCAATTGGCCATCATAGGGTATATCCAATGTTTGCACCTCGGGACGAAAGGAATTTGCCCTTAGCCACCCTTGCCGTCGCAAGACTGCTGCTCCAGCCAGATGACGGAAACCAGTTGCAGCGATATCCATCGCACAGTCTATTATTTCTGACGCTGAGGTTTCACCCTCTAGTAAAATTTTCTTTACCTCCTCTTTGGATGTATCTGGTAATTCTGATAGGTATGGGGCCATATCCGCCCATAACGGTCTATTGTAGCGTCCTAAGAGCACTAAGGCGTTGGCTGCCTTCACCGTCATTGCAGACATTGAGGAGAACAGCTTTTCAATGTTGTCTAACCTCCTGCCTTCCTTATCCGGTGGTGCCGATAATGGGGCAGAAGGATTTCTGGAATTCTTCTGTGCCGCCTGTGTCACCACTGAGTCCGGTTTGGGGTGTCCTATCAAACAAGCCGGTGCAGTATCAGGTGCTCTATACTTTTTATCCAATCGAGGTACCACCGGAGGTATGGAGGATGGGTTCATGACTTTAACACCCTGAGTCCATAAATAATCAGTAATGGGTATTGATCTAACTGCTTTTTTGAGAGGTTCTTTAAAATCATACAAGAAACAGTCTTGTTCTTGAGAGACCATTGCTATTTTAAAACGTTGAGCGGCCCTCTCAACTACGTTATGGAATGCTCCAATGTCGCCTGGTGGAGAATCTGCGGGCGCAGGCACTGGAGACACGGGAGTGGGAATAACATAGTCATCCCAGTCATCATGCATAGATTGGGTATCTTGCAGGTCTTCCTCTTCCTGCTGTTCTTCCTCTTCCTCATCAGAAGTCGGAGGATGTGGCTGATCAAACCGCTCAGGCTGAATATGTAAAGGTGGAGGCCGTGGTCTTGGTGAAGGAGATACTGTGGTAGTTGATGGAGCAGGAGACTCTGGAAACCTCTGTTTGTAGTCTTGAATGAGGTACCTTAAGTCAGTAACTAAAGAGGCTGGAAGACAAATCATAGGTTGATGTGGCGGATGATATTACTCCTCCTGATCCTCTTCCTCATCCGAACTTTGGCATTTTACATTAAGTTCCGAAGGGCTTGTAGCCGTCTGAAACATGCCCCCTTCATCTGAATCCTCCTCTTGAAGAAGACATGCTGGAGACAGTAGTTGAACTCTGCTTGGCAAATTTAAAGCCGGCGTGAGCGCCTTTTAGGTGATTCTTAGGCGTACACACGTGATTTGAAGGCCAGAATCCATCATCGTCGACGAGGCCGTTGACGGTGGAGCGTCGACGGTTGTCGTAGATGGTGAAGTCATCGTTGACGGGTCCGCCGTCGACGGTGGAGACATCCCTGTCGTCGACGGTATCTTCGTCGACAGTGCCTTCGTCGACGAGCCCTTCGTCGACGAGGTTTTCATCAATGGTGCCGACGTCGACCGTATTGGCTTCATCGTCGAGGTCGTCGCCGATCCAGTCGGCGGCGAGGCCAGCGTCGACGGTGTCTTCGACGTCGACAGAGTTTTCTTGATGGCTATTGTCGACGACGAAGTCTTACCTGCCATCGACGATGGGGTCGTAGTCGTCGACGAGGATAATGACGAGGATGCCGTCGACATAGAAGCAGTCGTCGTCGACTTAGATACATGTGAAGCAGTAGACACAGCTTATCTCGACGATGAAGATGTCGTCGGCGATGCCGTCGTCGACGGTGTCAAAACAGGCTTTTTGAAGGTGTGAACTTCCTGAGAGGAAACCTTCACAGAAGTTGCCTTAGAGAGAACCTCTGAAGACTTCTTTGATGTCTTCTTTTGAGGAGGAGCCATAGGACTAGATGAAGCCACCCTTGGTCTCTTTAGAGAAGATATTGGATATTGGATATTGGAGGGGTATTTGTAAAGCGCAGACGTTCGCTCCGAAGGGAGCATCTTGGCGCTATGAAAACCTGGGACCAGATCAGAGGGAGGGCAGTGGGGGGTTTAGATGGCTGCTTTAGTCCAGTCGTCAGAGAGATTAAAAATCCATGTTTTGAGGTGTTTCCTAAAGGGTTTCTCTTGCGTCTGGAATCTAAGATGCTTTGGCATACTATTCCAGGCTCTGATAGCTAGGGTGCTGAGAGTTTTTCCGCCTTTGGTTTTTAGGTTGAATTTGGGGAGGGTCATGAGGTTTTCTTGAGAGGATCTAAGAATGCGACCCGGGATGTAATGAGGGAAACGTTTCGCAAGGTAAACTGGGCCAGATTTATGGAAGGCTCGGAAGGCTACAACGAGAATTTTGAATAGGATTCTCTTGTGCAGGGGGAGCCAGTGGAGGAATCTGAGGGCAGTGGAAATAGAGGATTTACGTGGGAGTTTTAGGACCAGACGCGCGGCCGTGTGCAGGACACTTTGCAGTTTTAGTTGGGTGGATTTCTTGGTCCCTGCCAAGAGGCCGTTGCAGTAGTCCACCCGAGAGAGAATGAGGGCTACTGCAATGGTCTTTCTGGAGTCGAGCGGGAGAAAGTCGCAGAACTTTCTCATGGATTTTATAATGCCAAAGCATTTACCCGCCACGGTAGTGGCATGGGAATCAAAGGACAGATCGGAATCGAAGATGACTCCGAGGTTTCTGGCCGATGAAACTGTCTGGGGTGGAGCAGCAGAGTTATCAGGCCACCACAGAGCGGGACAAAAGGATGCGTTCTTCCCAATGGGCAGGATTTCGGTTTTGCTGGAGTTACAGCGAAGGTGGTTGTTATCCATCCATTGAAAGACCGCTGTGAGGCAGCATTTAAGGTTGAGTTCGGCCAGGTTGGAGTTGTCTTCGAGAGGGATGACAAGCTGAGTATCGTCGGCATAAGACGTGACGATTATGCCGAACGATTCTATGAGTGAAAGCAGGGGGATGAGGTATATGTTGAATAGAAGGGGACTTAAAATGGAGCCCTGGGGTACTCCACACGAGATTTTTTTTTCTTTAGATTGGAAGGGGCCCAGTGAGATGGTCTGAGACCTGTCACTGAGGAAAGACCTGATCCAGGCTAGGGCTGAGTGGGTAATGCCGATACCCATAAGTCTGTTTAGTAGTATGGAGTGGGAAATAGTGTCGAAGGCCGCCGTGAGGTCAAGAAGGATCAGGATGGCCTTCTTCCTCCGATCTTGAAGGTTTTTAATGGTGTCGGTCAGCTCGATCAGGGCGGTCTCGGTGGAATGTCTAGACCGAAAACCGGATTGCTGGGGGTGAAGTAGGTTGTGGGCATCGAGGAAGGCCTTAAGCTCTTTATGGACTAATTGTTCCGTGATTTTGCCCAGTGCGGGTAGCAGGGTGATGGGACGAAGGTTAGTTAGATCAGAGGGGGGTTTGTTCGCCTTTTTCATCAGAGGTTTAACCGTACCTTTTTTCCAGGTAAGTGGGACAGAGCCCGATTTGAGGGAGAGGTTGATTATTTCGTTGATGATGGGGTTTATTTCATCAATGATGATATGGAGGATCTTGGGGGGACAAGGGTCAGAGGGAGAGCCTGATTTGCATGAGAGAATCACTTCCTTGGTTTGAGTTAGAGTTACCGGAGAGAAATGAGTGAGGCAATTTGTGGTCGGGCGAGATTTGTCCAGCTCTGAGAAAGAGAACACCGGGGGGGAAGGGGGAAAGTTGATGTGAATGGAGCTTATTTTTTCCTCGAAGTAGTCGGAGATCTTATCGCACAGCTCTTGTGACGGGGGGATCTCTGGTTGGAGGGCTTTTGGTTTGGTAAAAGACTTTACTATGGAGAAGAGGGTTTGTTGTTTCTGATTGGCGGCATTGATGGCGTTTACATAGTAGGTTTTTTTAGCTGATTTTATAGTTGAGAGATAATTTCAAGATCTTGAAGAGACTGAAGAACGTTCACTTTCCTCAGAAGATTTAAGGTGGTCACTGTCTTTCAGCCTCTGGAGCCAGATTAAAAGGCGTCCTTCACGGTCTTTGAGGGTTTTAGTGGCAAAGGTACAACATACCTTGCAGTCTTTAGAAGAATGGTCCGGATACAGGCAATATAGGCAGTCTTTATGCTGTACATCAAAATGAAGCCTTTTCTTTCCACATGAACCACAGGATCTAAAAATACCCTTTTTTGGTGTGTCAGCCATGATAGTATCAGCAGTCACAGAAGAAACAGAATAAGATATCCAAGAACACTGGAAACCAGTTGTGAAGAAAAATCTGTTTCAGTAGAGGTGAGCCTTCTTTTCAGCCCTCCGTCCTTCTCCTCTATGCACATTTCTCTATTGTATAATTTGGTGGTATCTCTTGCTTGCAAATGCATGTTTCTATCAGTTGTTTGATATGTTGTTATCTAATGACTTGCATATCCTATACCGTCCGAAATGTGCTTTGTTCATTGCTTGCTACTCTGATTCAGGCATGTGAATCTATGAAAGACACTTCTAATACTGGATAAGAAATGCGTTACTTACCTGTACCTGCAGTTATCCAGTATTGGTGCCTTTCATAGATTGACATGCAACCCTCCCGCCTCCCCTGGAAGGTCTCACCTACTTCTCTCAGTAATACGCCTAATCAGCTTTGTGAGTACAAAAATCTGAGGGACTGAGGCTCCTTCCAGGAGGGTTCTAGAGGGAGGTGACAGCTGATTGGCTCTTTTCTAGAGTTTGGTCCTTTCTACAAAAGGAGAAAGATAGGTTACTTATGTGAGGCCTTTAGGCCTATTTATCTATATGTCTATAGGACATTACTTTATTTATGTACCGGGGACTCCCATTCTGACGACGGGGAATGATTCAGGCATGTGAATCTATGAAAGATACCCCTAATACTGGATAAGTGTATATTCCTAAAAATTACATGGGACTTTTGTCGTTTTGGTGTCATTTTAAAGATACAAATATTTTTATAAATTGATTTCGCATTTTTATTGTGTGTTGTGTCTTAATTATTGACTGAGTTAGTGTTTTTAAATGCTTTGCATACCTGTATCCTAAGTTAAGCCTGGCTGCTCCCACCCAAGCTACCCATGGTTGAGCATGGAAATATATTTCTGAGACCTGTACGGAGCCCTAGACTGGGTTAGTGGACTTCTTGCCAGTGGTAGATCGTATTCCCCACTACTAATAACCCACTTTCCAACAGCAATGAAGTCACCTACATGCTCCTGTGAAATGGATGCTACTGGTAGATACAGCAGTACATTATGGAAATGGTACCAGTACAAAATTGTTTGACATAAACACAACTTAAAGCAAGATTCAAAAAACATATATAATAGATGAATGCAATTGATAGAGTTCAATTGTTATTTATTTAATCACAACGAACAAACAATGCATATGAAATATTTATGACAAATGAGTGCCCCAAAGGGAGAGGGTAGTGTTGAAAGAAAAAGGGTTTTTGTGGTTGGTGTGCAAGTGAAAAAGGTAGGTATAGGACAGGAGTAAAGCACAAAAGGATTAGTAACTTACCTGTAATCCTAGTTCTCTTCCAGGGGGTATCCTCATCAAAGTCATAAGCATTAGAATATTCCTGCCCATGCGCGGGACCCCGGAAACACTATATTATATGTGCCCCACATATATATACACTCATATATATTGCTTTTGTTTCTTCTTCTCACGATTTACCACGGATGAAATCACGGCACAGCAACAGGTCAGTTCACAGATTTTTATTTACACACCATGTGCAAAATAACGTGCATCAATAAACGGACGGCCTACGCGTTTCGGCTCCTAGCCTTCAACTGGACCATAGAGTCCTCGAGTCTAGACCTCATTTTTAAAAATGTGCTTAGAGTAAGTACCCTCTTCTCTTTCTTTGGTCATCTAGACCAACAACCCTGCACAATTGTTTCAGGCCGGCACATTCAGGTGGCCATTTTACATTTGTATATTTACTTGAAGTACTCGTATTAAATCAAAACCTTACAAACCACATTTATAGTATGTACATATTTACATTTTTACAGTTTGCACATATACCCTTTCTTGTGTACAGTTCCGATTTTATGATAGTTATCTGATTACATGATTTCTCTATTCTGTACGGTACTCTATTATTTTTATTTCACGATAATTTTTCTGATTTTCATGATGCTATATTCGGTGAAGTACTCTGTTATTTCCACATTTAAGGGCTTATCCATATTTCAACATACTTTTTTGGCCAAGTCATAGTTCCTCTGATGTATATACAATATTTTACATATTTATAATTACTATGGTAATCATTATTTCACAAGTATGTACATATTCAGTTAATCCTACATTTTATGGCAATTCTATATTTGGGCAAGGGAGTTGAACATTCAAGATAACTGTAAAGTACATTTTATCAACTAAGTCCACATCCCAATCATCCCTTTGTTCTATGTTTATCCTTGTATGCCCATATGGCTGAGATACCCGCCACCCCCTCTCAACACGATCCCCAAAAGAAGGGAAACCGGAAACAGTTCTTCAAAGTTTTTGGATGTGGGAGGGAGTGACCCTCCCGCGGCCGTATTTATTAAAACAAAAAATTAAACATTAAACGTTTCATATTATGTACAATTTCATTATCACATTTGCGATGTTTGGCTAATCTTAACATATTCTCTAATACAGAGGTTCTCCTAGCCGAACTAGCATCCTACAGAAACATTCTCTATAAACACTGAAATTGTACATCCTAACGTTTAAGGGCCAACGGCAAGGTCATAACCGGTGTCAAGATCCCTAACCAGACTTACCCCTCCCACTTGGGAAGGGCGACAGCACAGAGGCTTACCTCAAGTGCAACTACTAACAATTTCCCTTGACTTGTCGGGGGCACTTAAGACTCGACGCCATTTAAAGGTCGTTCGAATACTTGTGTGTGGTATCTAGAAGGTATCGTGGACCTCCCCCCACCCCACACAACTTACCGCATCTGCCGTCGCAGATGACCCTGGCCCCGGGAAATTCCTCAGGAGGGGGCTGTAACCCCTCCTACACAGGAAGGGGCCTTGACCGCCTTTCCTTAACTTCCGGCGACCCGCCCTTAGACGGGACCGCCTCCCCATTGAGGGGCCAATGGCCACCTCCCCCGAGCGCTCCCATCCGTGTTGGGTGACGCCCACTCATAGGGATCTACCAATTAGTGCTCACCGATCATGACCTTACCGCCTACCAAAAAATAAATACGACAATTCGAACTTATGAAAACATTGGTCGCTACGACCGAAAGAGCATGCTCAAAAAGCAACACTACATCAAGTCCTTTTAATCGTAACAACCTAAATGATATTCACCATACTTTATTATGAAAAACAACAAAACTGATACTTTCACAACCTGTAAACGAAAAAGGAAGAACATACTTAGAAAATCCACTTTATTGCACAACAACTTGCTGTCCTCAGGGGCTGGTGGGTGGGTCAAAATTGGCTCTTTGTTCTGTCCCGAGCTCACGTGTAGCGAGGAGGTGCAGCTTCGGAGCACAAGAACAAGAGGACGTCTTCTGGCCTTGCGTCTCCTTTTATCCGTCTTCAGGGCGGGCGTAAACCCGCCCCTGCCCGTCCCGAGGGCGTGGCTGGCTGCGTCAGTGTCTAGGCCAGCCCACTCTAGGGCGGGAACAGGCGCGCCCCGGCTACGCCGCTTCGGGCATACCAGCCGAGACGCGCCTCCCGCCCAAAAATGGCTTCCCGGGGGGATCGAGGCACTCCGCCATACGTTCGGGGGGACCGAGTGGTCGCCCCTTTCCATATGGCTGAGATACCCGCCACCCCCTCTCAACACGATCCCCAAAAGAAGGGAAACCGGAAACAGTTCTTCAAAGTTTTTGGATGTGGGAGGGAGTGACCCTCCCGCGGCCGTATTTATTAAAACAAAAAATTAAACATTAAACGTTTCATATTATGTACAATTTCATTATCACATTTGCGATGTTTGGCTAATCTTAACATATTCTCTAATACAGAGGTTCTCCTAGCCGAACTAGCATCCTACAGAAACATTCTCTATAAACACTGAAATTGTACATCCTAACGTTTAAGGGCCAACGGCAAGGTCATAACCGGTGTCAAGATCCCTAACCAGACTTACCCCTCCCACTTGGGAAGGGCGACAGCACAGAGGCTTACCTCAAGTGCAACTACTAACAATTTCCCTTGACTTGTCGGGGGCACTTAAGACTCGACGCCATTTAAAGGTCGTTCGAATACTTGTGTGTGGTATCTAGAAGGTATCGTGGACCTCCCCCCACCCCACACAACTTACCGCATCTGCCGTCGCAGATGACCCTGGCCCCGGGAAATTCCTCAGGAGGGGGCTGTAACCCCTCCTACACAGGAAGGGGCCTTGACCGCCTTTCCTTAACTTCCGGCGACCCGCCCTTAGACGGGACCGCCTCCCCATTGAGGGGCCAATGGCCACCTCCCCCGAGCGCTCCCATCCGTGTTGGGTGACGCCCACTCATAGGGATCTACCAATTAGTGCTCACCGATCATGACCTTACCGCCACAGGTCCGGATAGTTGACCGGCTATCCGGACCCCCCACCAAACTCCTACCTAAAGGTCATGTTTTAACGATTTTAACCAAGCTAGGAAGTCACCTATGAGTAACTCATTGCCCACCCTCGACAAATGCACACCATCCCCCAAATACATACTGTCATCATTAATACAACTATGCGAGATCGAATGCAATGTCTTGGAACGGAACAACCGACTCACTTTGTTATTCAATTTTTTAACGGAATGATTCAAAGCAGGGATCGAGATAGCCCCCCGCCACACTTTTCGTGGGATCATATGAGACCACGCAATTGTACACCCCGGAACTCTCCTTGCTAACCAACTTACCGTGGAAAGCATAGCCTCCCGGAGAAGTCGTCTACCGGTGGTGACTAGATCATTGCCCCCCAAATGTACTATGACTATGGACGGCGGTGACCTCATCCGCTCTAACAAACCCTCAAAAAATGCCTGAAACTGGTCAATACAGAGACCGCCCCTTCCGTAGAAGGACACTCTGTACCCGTATTCCCCAGGTACGTGAATCATATCACCTGCTTTGAATACGTCTGCGGCCCGTCTCACGTATGAGTGGCCTACAACCCACACCTCCTTTCTCTCAGCCGGTGATGTGTGACCGCTGGCCTGGTGTTGGGTCAACTGCACAGTCCGCCCTGCCGCGTAGGCTTGCGCAACTGAAAACAAACAAAAGACAAGAAGCGTGAGTACATGATTACAGCTTCACAACATGTGCAATCGCACATACCTCTTATAACAATTGGAGGACCAACGCCCCACCCGTTTCACTTGTTCTACATTAAGACCCCTGGCTGTAGCTTCTGTGGCAGCCCCTATACGAAAGGAATGGGTCCCAAATTCACCCGGGTCCAAGCCCGCTGCGGCAATGGCCATTGCAAGCACCCGCTGAAACTGAAACCTCGTCAGCGGGGTGGCGTCTACATGCCTCAACAATGTCCCCCCCCATGATGCCACCCTTCGTGCTAGGTAATCTTCTAAGCACTGAACCGGACACATGGATGACTCGGGGATCCTGCGAATGATCGTGCAGTCCCCCCTCCCATCTTGGTCAGTCTTGGACCTGAGAAAGGAGACAATCATCGCATCACCCCTGATCTGAACCTGCTCCCTGCACAAGCCCCCCGTCACATCCCGTTTGTTCCTTGCAACTAGCTCACTAACTCTCATAGCCCCGTGAAATGCCAGCATAAATGCAGTCCGGAACAAACAGGTCTCGAACGGGGACGAGCATGTGTTAGGGAGTGTGGTCAGCAACTGGGACAACCTGTCTAGACCTATCGGTCGTCTTACGTCTACTCTGCGACCCTCCAGACGTTGCCACCCACGCAGCGCTTTCTGTACCGTAAAAGACGCTGTCGGGTCCAGGATGCCATGGGCCCTGGCAACAAAGGAAATGGCGGCACGATGCCTTTGGGCCGTGGCCACCGATTTCCCAGCCCTACGTAAGGACATCAGGAAAAGTACTACCAACTCCTCCTGCCCCCAAAGTCCCCCTCTCTCTGCCCCCAAAAAGGCTAAATAGGCCTGGAACGCCCCTTCATATGCCTTCCTTGTCCTGGGTGCTAGACTCTCTCCCACGAGGTGACGAAGTTCGGGGCACCGAGAGACCAGAGAGCTTCGGGGAAGGGTGCCGGCTCCGGGTCCGCTGAAGGAAGGAAACCCGAGAAAGCCTGCATGTGAAAACGAGACAGTGCATCAGCGGCCTGATTCATCACCCCAGGGACATGTTTTGCTCTGAATACCACGTTCAGTTGCATACACAGTAAGACAATTTCTTTGAGCAGCCTCAAAATCAATTTACAACGGGCTGCCTGACTATTGATGCATTCTACCACGGTCATATTGTCGGACCAGAACACAACAGAATGATCTCTGAACCCTTCTGGCCAGGTTCTCAGGGCCACCAGAATGGGAAATAATTCGAGGAAAGCGATGTTACTTGTCAGCCCCTTCTCGTGCCACCATGGGGGCCACTTCTGTGCCGACCATTTTGTGCCGAAGATGGCGCCAAAACCTACGCTTCCTGCTGAATCTGTCCATAGCCCAAGCTCATCGGAGGACATGACTGGCTTGTTCCAGACAACTCGGCCATTGAAGTCCGCCAAGAATGCTAACCAAATCCGCATGTCCTGGCGGACCTCAGTCGATAACCTTGTGCGATGATGACCCTCCTTCAGGCCAACCATCGCTTGGGCAATTGAGCGGGAAAAGGGGCGAGCCATTGGTATCACTCTCAAGGCAAAGTTCAACTTTCCCACTAACTGTTGCAACTGATGCAGTGTAACCTTGGATGCAGTTAAACATACTTGGAGGGCTGCCCTGAATTTCGACACCTTGCTAGCTGGTAAACGGAAGCACCCCTCCCTTGAGTCCAACTCGATCCCCAGAAACTCGAGGCAAGTCGTGGGACCCATAGTTTTACCCGGTGCCAACGGCACGCCGAGATGACCCATTAACACACAGAATTCGTCTAAAGCCTGGGCACATTCGGGACTACCGGCGGGGCCAAGGAACAGAAAGTCGTCAAGGTAATGCATTACATTTCGGAAACCCGCTGTCTCAGTGAACACCCACTGCAGGAAAGTACTGAATTGCTCAAAGTAAGCACATGAAATAGAGCAACCCATTGGCATACACCTATCCATGTAAAATGACCCCTGGAACCCGAATCCCAAAAGACGCTGATCGTCTGGGTGTACCGGGAGCAACCGGAACGCTGACTCGATATCAGATTTCGCCATCAACGTCCCGTGCCCCAGGCGATTCAAGATGGCTACTGCCTCATCAAAAGATGCGTATCGCACCGAACAAACTTCTGGATCAATTGCGTCGTTCACCGAAAGACCTCGTGGAGCAGACAGATTATGGATCAAACGGAACTCACCCGGGTCCTTCTTGGGGACCACCCCTAACGGAGAACAAACGAAACCTGGTACCGGGGGTTCACTAAACGGGCCGGCGACCCGTCCCCGGCTAACCTCTTTCTGAATTTTCTCTTGCACTACCGATGTATGTTGTAAAACGGAAAGTTGATTTTTGCACGTCCCTACACCCTGAAAGTCCCCTACCGGGATGCGGAAACCATGTGTAAAACCGTTCCGTAGCACCCCGGCAGAAGTACGATCCGGGTATTCGCTGAGCCAGGGAATCATTGCCAAGGTATCAATCGGGGTTGGTAAAGGCGCCCCTCGGCCTAGCTTAGACCTGTTTGGCGCCCCCCTTACCCCCATTCTCACCCGTTCTGGCTCTGCACGATGACTCAGGATGGGACGACCCACACGTACTACACTCATGTTTGAACTTACACGATCCCGGAGGCCTGGTACATTTCCCCTTGTTGAAATTAAAACAGAAACCCTTTTTCCCTGTATTGCCTGCGGGCCTTGACTGGTCGTCGGTGCTCGTACTTGGTCGAAAGGGCGTCCCCACATTTTGGCGGGAGTAATCAACAACATTGCTCCCGACCAATGGCATTCTTAACATTCCTGATTCTTTCATTTTGTCCCAAGTTAACGAATCGTAACAATCCCAAGTCAAACTCTTGTTATGTTCCTTTTCCTTTCTGAACAGATTGTCATAACAAAACCAATGGTTACCTTGATACGTTGTCGAGTAACCCATAATTCGTGATTGGTAAACGGGAAACTCAGGGAGCAACTCGGGCCTACGTTCCCCCAAAATCGATGTGAAAATACCCCATGCATTGCCCCAGTTGCCAATGTTCTCATTAACCTTAAAGGCGGCCATTTTTGCGCGCCAAACACTCGGATGCATCAAGTCCTTCTGACTTTTCACATGCTCCACATCATAATGATCAACAAGCAGGGAAAAAATATTCACGTACTCTCCCGCCCAGATCTTTTCTTTTATAGCTAACGGCACATGTTGTCCCAATCTCTCTCTACGAGAGGGTGCTGACTCGTCCCTTGCAATCGGCAATGGCCGCTTACCTGCACCGGACGCAGCTTCTGCCGCTTGCGGCTTGTCTATCCCCGCCACTCTAGCTGCCTCTTTCTTCTCACGAAGCCCTTTTATCAGCGCCTGTGCCTCGGCAGCCGTGGCGCCATCACCACTATCCCCCAACCACGCTGCTAGCTGTGCTGCCAGCTCGGGGGGCATGTCTTCCTTGGATGTCGGGGAGACGACCCCCGGGATTGGATTCCCCTCTATCGGTACTGGGGTCGGCGCCTCGAGAGGGGCAGAGGGAACCGGGACGTCCCCACCGGCTGGAACCTTTCTCGGCCTCTTAGGTCTCCCTCCAGCCGGCGAAGGGCCCGAACCCTCCTCCCCATCTCGCTCCGCCAACCGTTTCTTTATGTCGGACATATCTTTAAAGAGTGCCCGAACCATCTGGTCAGTCGTCATTCTCTTTTCGCCTTTCCTGGGCATCTTCTTCGACGAAGTATCTGGAAGACAAAGAAAAAGATCAAAAACGCTCAAAATTGGCTCTTTGTTCTGTCCCGAGCTCACGTGTAGCGAGGAGGTGCAGCTTCGGAGCACAAGAACAAGAGGACGTCTTCTGGCCTTGCGTCTCCTTTTATCCGTCTTCAGGGCGGGCGTAAACCCGCCCCTGCCCGTCCCGAGGGCGTGGCTGGCTGCGTCAGTGTCTAGGCCAGCCCACTCTAGGGCGGGAACAGGCGCGCCCCGGCTACGCCGCTTCGGGCATACCAGCCGAGACGCGCCTCCCGCCCAAAAATGGCTTCCCGGGGGGATCGAGGCACTCCGCCATACGTTCGGGGGGACCGAGTGGTCGCCCCTTTCCATTCTAACAACTCATGTTCATCCTGTAAAAAAAGGCGGGGGAACTTTAGATGTTATCATGGTTTGGGTTCTGACTGATATGTTGTATCCAGCCTTTTCCTTGTGGAATATATATATATATATATATATATATATATATATATATATATATATATATATTCACTGAAAAAACCATAGGTTTCACACCAGTTATAGTTAGCTGGAAATTTTACTGACATAAAACAATTGAAATTCCCACGTTATAGTTAGTCGGACTCACTATAACTTGCGCGTGCAATGCACTGCTGATGACATCACATATTACATCACTCATGACATAGTCAGTGACATCACTCATGACATCACTGATGACACCATCCAGTGAATGTGTATCTTTCTGAAAAATAAATATGTTTTATATATGTTTATGTAAAGGTCGATGGAAGAATAAATGTTTAAATTATTGTCTTAATGATATTTTTAAAAACAATTGATTGGTTAACTGGCTTATTAAGTGTATCTTATTGAATACATATATTGGCGAGTAATATTTAAATATTTAAATATATGTATCAGTGTTTTACTTTGTGTATAAGGGGCTGTATGGGTTGGTGAGTAGCTACATGTGTGTGTATATGGGTTATGATATGTTTTTTTAGTATCAGTATGAGTGTCTGTATAGTTTGGTGGGGGTGTTACTTAGCACATAGATGTATCAATGACTGACTCACTGTTTGTATGTTTTTTGAAAACAGCATATGTGCAGGACTGTATGAGTGGATGAGTGTGTATATGTGTGTGTTACTGATTGAATGCCTGTCTCACTAGTGTGTTTATCAGTAACAAGATATATTTTAATCTAGTATATGTGAGTATTGATGTATATAAGTCAGTATATGTGAGAGTGAGAGATTGTAAGAGTTTCTGTTTAAATAAGTATGTGTTTCTATAAGTGATTGCTTAAGAGAGTACATATGTGTAAGTTTCCTTAGAAGTAAGGTGGTAGTGCGTGTAAATCTGTATATGCAAATAAATGGATGTTTATTAGTTTATTTGCATGTGTGAGTATATGTGTGAGTAACTTTTTGATGACTGTCGGTGTGTTACAAGATGAATAGGGGTATCACTACATATGATGAGTGAGTATATGTATGAGTGACTATATAAAACTGTTGGTGAATGAGTGGATGTGTATATAGATGGTGAAATTACAGAATTAGTTGTTGTAACTGGTATGGGTATATCCACTTTTTTGAAAATGTTAGTTTCTATTTTTGAATATGTGTTTCAAAGGTTACTTTACAGTGAAAGGAGGTCTGTGTTTTTTTATTTATTTTATTTTGTGCGATTTTTAAAGCGCGCAAATACCCTTGCGGGTGTCTCGGCGCTGGCGTAACAGAACTCTCTCTTGAGAAAAAAGGTAATTTATGCAGAAAACAACCATGTCTTGAGATTCTTTCGGAAGTTTAGAAGCGTGGGGGCGGTTTTAATATGGAATGGTAATGTATTCCACAATTTGGCTGTCGCTATAGTAAAGCATCTATCTCCCCAATTGGTCTTTCTTGTCCGTGGAACCTTCAGCAGATGGGCTGATGATGATCGTAAGGTTCTAGAATGCTCAAGCGAGCAGAGAGCTTTTTTTAGAAACAGTGGGCCTGGATTATTGATGGCTTTGTAGATTATGCATAAAGCCTTAAATTTAATCTGACTCCTAACTGGGAGCCAATGCAACTTTCTAATGTAGGGGGATGTAGATGTGAATTTGGGGATGGTTAGTAGAATTCTGGCCGCGGCGTTTTGCACCGTCTGTAATCTGTTGAGGACCTTTTCTTGAGCATTCAGAAGGAGAGCATTGCAGTAGTCTGTTCTCGAGAACACCAGGGTGCTGATTAGGGTTTTGCCCGCAGACGGTGGTAAGTATGGAAGTAGTTTTTTAATCCTTTTTAGAATATAGAAGGATGAGGATACCACCGAGTTGGCATGTTGGAGGAAAGTCATCTTGTTGTCAAATATGACTCCGAGATTACGTACCTTGACTACCGGTTGGGGGGGCGCTCCCATCTGAGATGGCCACCACTGAGAGGACCAGATAGGCTGCAAGTTCCCGAATGTCATCACCTCTGTCTTATCAGAGTTTAATTTGAGACAGTTAGATGACATCCAGGAACTTATTGCCTTCATTCCCTCTTGGAAGTTGGCTGCGACTGAAGTACCATCGTTGTGTACCGATAACACCAGTTGGGTGTCATCCGCATACGTTGTTAGGGCAATTCCGTAGGATTTTATAACCCTCGCTAAGTCCGAAACATAGATGTTAAAAAGCGTCGGACTCAGCGAGGAGCCCTGTGGTACTCCGCAAGGGAGAGAGAAGGTCTGGGAGGTGTAATTGCCCATCTTAACTGTCTGAGGACGGTTGGCCAAGAACGAGGCAAGGAGTTCTTTGGCTTTGCTTCTTATTCCTAAAGCCGAGACACGGTCGATCAAGGTGACATGGTCGACCGTGTCAAAAGCAGCGGAGAGATCCAAAAGTATTAGAACCGCAGATCCTCCCTTGTCCATTGCGATTCTTATCTCATCTGCTGCTTTGAGTAGCGCTGTCTCCGTTCCGTGACCTTGTCTGAACGCAAATTGGGTGTCGTCAAGTAGGTCGTTGTCATTGATGAATTTCGAGAGTTGCGTGTTCATGATTTTTTCGAAAATCTTTGCTGGGAAGGGGAGACAAGCAATAGGTCTGTAGCTGGCAGGGAGAAGAGGGTCCAAAGTGGGCTTTTTTAAAAGTGGCTTAATAATAGCCTTCTTCCAAACAGATGGATAGGTGCCTGTTAGAAAGATTGCATTACAGATTGTTGTTAAAGCAGGAGAAATAGCTTCCGGGATGAGATTCAGGATAGCAGGAGGGCACGGATCAAGGGGGGACCCCGATTTGGTACAGGCAACCAGATGTTGAATGTGCTCCTGAGTGGTCGCTCCGAAGACTGAAAAGATTGGTGAGTTGTTGATGAGGGGTGCCTTGGGGATGGGAGAAGGAGAGGAATGAGAAAAGGTCAAAAAGATGGAACTAACTTTATCCTCGAAAAAGTTGGCCAAAGAATCCGATAGAGACTGAGATCCTTCTAGGCGCGGGGCGGGGGGGTTGGACAGATGAGTGACCACCCGAAATAGTTCCCCTACCGAGTTTTCGCCTGGTTGATTTGGGAAGTGTAGTAATTACTTTTTTCTGATGTAATGAGTTTTTTGTAAATGGAGAGAGCATTTTTGTAAATCTTTTTGTCAGCAGGGCTGAAATGGCGGCGCCACTGCCTTTCTAGGTTCCTGCAGTATTGTCTTTGTATTCTTAAGGGCTCTGTGAACCACTGTGCTGAAGGAAGTTTTCTACTGCGGTGGGAGGATTTAATCGGAGCTAGTTTGTTACAGGCTGTATTTAGATTGCTCAGGTAATTAGAGGACGCTAATGTAGGATCCTGTTCGTTGGGGATATGACTATCTTGCATCATCTCCGCTAAGTGGACAAGGTTATTATGTTTCCAGTCTCTAAAAGAGACTAGAGTCGAAGATGTCGAAGGGGGTTTGATGGAGTTAATTACGATAGAGAAGCAGACAGCAGCATGATCCGTCCAGATCAGGGGAATTACCTGGGTGACGGCTATATGCGGGTTGTTGGTAAATAGTCCATCTAAAGTGTGACCCGCTTGATGAGTGGGTTCTTTTACCATTTGCAGAAGACCTGCTGCAGCAAGATCGTTAGTTAACAGTGCTGTGTCTGGGTCGTTGAGGGCTTCAAGGTGAAAATTAAAATCTCCCAGTAAGGTGAAATGTGGGGATCCTACCGAGGCCTCAATCATATTGCCTATGTTAGCAAGAAACTTCGATCTAGACCCAGGAGGGCGATAGATTAACATACCCTTAAATGATGTTTTAGCCGAGAGGCCAATGGTGAAAAGAAAAGCCTCACACTCAGAACAGTTCGATTCTACAATTGTGAGTTTGAGCTGGTCTTTATAAATAATTGCTATACCTCCACCCTTTTTTTTAGGTCTATCCAGTCTGTAGACACAGTAGTTGGTCGGAGTGGCAGCTCTGAAATCTGGCCCAGAGGATTCATCCCCCCATGTCTCCGTAATGAATAGTAAATCCAATTTGTGTGCATCAATTAAGTCGGATATTTCTAACTTGTGTTTAGGAAGAGATCGCACATTTATTAGTGCTGCTAACACTTGTTGTGGGGCAGTCTTGGGGGGGTTAGGAATATCCTCTATACAAGTCAGACATTTGTGCGGGCCTAAGATGGTATTGGTATATCCAAATTGTGGTGGGACATGTGGCATTTCTCCTACATGTCTGAGGTTCAATAATTCGGCGGATGTGTAAGTGCATCCCGCCATATTGAGCCCCGGACGTGGCACCGGTGTGACAGGGGGGTTAGCCCTGGACCCGCCCTCGGAGCAGACGAGCGCGGACGAGCTTGCCTTATGCGCGCCTTCGGCGCGCATTCGTCGCGCCCGCTGCGCTCGTCCGCTGCGCTTCCGGTTGCTGAACATATTTTATCATCCAGAGATAGTGATGTGGCAAGGGGGCGTGGCTAGCGTGGGTGGGCGTGTCCGCTACTGGAGAATGGCGGCGTTGTCCTAGCAACACTCGGCCGCAGCAGCCTTCAATCGGCTGGGCGGGTGTCTGAGCAATGAAGAGGCAGTGGCCTGGGTAGGTTTGATTTTAAAAACAAAGTATCACAAATGAATTTAAAAGCAAGTTAGAGGCTCCCGGCTTTTCGCCTCAGGAGTGAGTTCAGTGAAAGTGGGGCAATGCAAAATGGTGGTTACTTGAAAAAGGCTTACGCCGAAACGCGTCGTCCTTGATTTACGAGTGCACAATAAAGGATTTGTGCAAAGACCTCCTGGTGTGCCGTCTCGGTGTCCTCCTAACTAGTGGGATCCAGTACCTGTGGATAGAGATTATATATATATATATATATATATATATATATATATATATATATATATATATATATATACATACATACATATATATATATATATATATATATATATATATATATATATATATATATATATATATATATATATATATATATATATTCCACAAAGAAAAGGCTCCTGCCGGGACACCTGGACCCATGCGGGGTGGCGTACACTCCGGCGTGCCGGTAATCTCAATCCAAACTTGTCACAAACAAAGTTCGTACGCTCTCAGGAAATGAGTCCAAAAACACGGTTCAGTTGAAACACAGGTTTAATCCACACAACGCGTTTCGCCTTGCAGCTTGTTATATATAAGTATGAGTATATATATGTGGGGCACATATAATATAGTGTTTCCGGGGTCCCGCACATGGGCGGGAATATTCTAATGCTTATGACTTTGATGAGGATCCCCTGGAAGAGGACTTGTGATCCTCATCAAAATTCAATGGACAGCTCTATTTTGAGCCAAAAACATCTTAACAGTCTTAATAGATTACAAAGCCATGCTACACAGAAGTCACAGTCATGAATTACTGATGTAACAGCTTGCAGGTTCAAGATATGTCGACGTTTTGACCCCAAGAGTAAGTAGGTATCTGGGAACCTTATGAGGGGGATTGCAGAGTGGGAGTGGTTGATCCGTGTTAAAACCTTCTCACCGAAAAGCAATGCCATTAAGAAGATCATCAATAAACATTGGGGCCTCATATCTGACGACATTGAACAGGAGAGCGTTCCTATGCACTCATATAAAAAAATCCAAGAGTATTAAAGATCATATTGTCCGTTCTTTCCTAAATTGACCTGAAACTCCCACACTGCAATCCTTGTGGAACTTACCACCCTTACCGGGACATTACAAATGCGGTCAATGTAAAGCATGCACAACTACGATCCAGACCAAATGTTTGAACTACAAACACCATTCCTTCCACCTGAAATTGTACACCAACTGCAATACCTGCAATGTTATTTATGGGATCCTTTGCCCTTGTGGCCTAACATATATATTGGCCAAACTCAACAAAAGATCAATGCTAGGATTTTGCAACAATTGTAGCTGCATACGCTGTGAGGTACGAGCGGCACCATTAGTCGAGCATTTCAAAACAGCCAAACACGGCCCTGAGGACCTACGTTGGTTGGTCCTAGAGAAGGCGACGCTGGGACCCAGAGAGGCAACATAGGACGGATCCTAAATGTCGGAGAATCGAAGTGTATGTCCCTTCTGGATTCTATACATTGTGGCCTCAACAAAGTCGCGAGTAGCCATGCACAACTAGACACTTTGACCACTGAATGAGCCTTTTCAGACAGATTGGCATCCCATATAAACCTGCCTTGTTAGCAACCCATTTTATTACACTGCTATTACATGTTACACCTTATATTCTTTAAAAAAAAAAATTCACATGAATATGCAATGTGTTGACACTTTTACTATCCTGTGTGAATGGTACGTGTCAAATCACACAGTGTAATCTATTTGGCTTTAGACCGTGTACATATGTCTGAGCACAGCCTCTGGTTTTTATGGGTTTTGACATTTTTACCCTCCTGTGAGAGAGGTACTTGTCACTAACTCGGAAACTCCTTTGGCGTCAAAACATATTTTCACCCATCACAATCGTATTTTAGCTTAGGGTGACCAACCGTCCGTAAATTTCACGGACCGTCCGTCATTTTAGTATGATGTCCACAAGGCATCCGTAATTTGGGGATCTCAAATTACGGACGCCTTACAGACATCATACTAAAATCGAAATGGGAAATCGGAGTAAGGAATGCAGTTTCCCATGTGAGAGGCCCCGTGAGTTTAAAAGTTTTCACTCTGAGCCTTTCGCAGTTATCTTTTAAACTGAAGAGGCTGCCTGCAGAGGCCCCTCCCGGACCTCCCTCGTGCAGACTGTGGAGTGACCCATTGTCATTCTGAGAGTGCAGCTGATTAGCACTTATAGAATGACAATGGGCCCAATTGTAGTGACAGCATGTGGTGCGCCTTTTCCTGCATGGGACTGTCTATGGCAAAGCACTCTGCTTATGTCTTGGCGCCATGCTGGAGAAAATAAAAATAAAATAACTAACAGCGTTTTCACTGTACATTTAAAAGACAGATTTCAACATACAAATAAAAAAAATACTATTTATTAATCTGTATTGTTACTAGCACAAATCTTGATTGCAGAAAGGGCCCGATGTCGCTTTGCAAAGTTGCGCGCATACTGAAAAATGTGAAGTGCACGATTGGCTCAACCTTATATAAACTTATTTTGACTTGTATTTATTTTGGTTGTCTACTTACTTACTTATATATTATTGTGCCACCTCCTCCGATATGTCTGTAAAACATATGTTTTGTCCCAAATTTCTGTCCTGAATTTTGACCTTCTGTCCTGAATTTTTGTCCTCAATTTTGACCCTTTGTCCTGAATTTTTACACTGACCGTCCTGAATTTGCACCATTATTAATATTATTATTATGTTTCTTATATAGCGCCAGAATCGACCCCCGAAGGGGTATCTCCGCGCTTGCCTTGGGAACCCGTCCTGGCTTTTCCCTGTGAGATAGCCCCTACAGGGCATCCCCAAGGTGAAAGCCAGGCATCCTGCCGCGGGGGGGCCGTTGTGGAGATTAAGCAAGCTTAATGCCCAGAGTTGCAGAGTGTGAACCCATGATTAGGTCAGGCACCGAAGCGAGAATTATCGAGTCCATGGACATTTGAGCTCAAGACCCTGCCGCGTTGGGAATTGAACCCTGGTCCCGGGTCTGACCTCTGCTTCAGGGTCTGCCTGCTCTAACCAGTGATCCACACTTCTCCACCATGCCAGTTGGTAACCCTATTTTAGCTGTATCCCACTAATATGGTGACTGGCACCTTACACTCCTCCTGTGTGAGAGGTACGTGTCACGAAATGCGTAGCTAGCACTTTGTCAAGCAAAATTCTTCCGTTTCACTATATGACTCTACATTTCTCCATAGCTGCCAAGGTTTCAGATTGCCTAAGTGTGACATTTTCATATTTCAGTGTAATTGTGAGTGACATTTCAATGACCATGAGTGACACTTTGGCGCAAGCAAAATCAAGCAATGAAGACGAGGGAAGCATATATAAATATCAGAAATTACACACATTTGAGCAACGTGAAACTCTAGGAAGATCTTAAAACTGCTGCAATTGACCTATGGCTTTGCTGTTACTCAATATTGGTGACTGCTGTCATTTCTACTGTAATGCTCTTTGTCTATCATATATGGCCCAACACCATTGTGTAGCATCAATCATTTATATGCCTTATATGATCTATTTAATTCCTAAATCACTCTAACATCTTTCGGTCTCTCTCTCACAAACAATTTATTTGCTTTATAGTTCTGCTCATACCAATGTAGGGTGTCAGGGCACTTAACATCAGACACACATTATGCCAATACGAGGACTCTTTCATGGGTACTCCAGTCTAGCAAATGTTATTCGAAGCTCTCCCCTGAAGCAGCTGAAGTGTTTAATAGGAAGTTCATACATCAAGCAAGCAATAGTGTGGTGTGAAACGTTAGTGCTTTGCAGTATTCACAAGCATTCTGTGTGGTGTATTGCAAGAAATTGAGCACAGATATACAATTATCAGGCCAGCAGGATATTCGAAATTGAAACAATCTTGCAGTGTCACCTGTGAACTTAGTGCGTAACTAGCACAGACCGGCACTGACTGCAGGCTGCCTGGCCACGCGCTGCCATTGTATAAATCACACAGGCTGGTGGCACTTACTTGGGGCAGTAGTCGCGGAGTCCGGAGGAGCGTGGCGGGTGGCGCTCTAATTACTTGACACAGCGACGCCGTCTCTCTGTAAGGCAGATGCTGCAGGCTTACTTAGGCCGCAAGCCACTGCGCCCGCAGTAATTAGGGTTTGCTGGCCTCAATTATAGTCACCCTCGAGGCTGGCAGGTCAAGGAGTCACTGGCGGGACCCGCTGTTGACACGAAGACTCCTGGCGGCCGCTGCAACTGGGTGGGTCACTCACTCCTCTAGGGCTCCCTCAGGTAGTCTGGCATTTTTGAATTGCTTCGAGGGTTAAGTACATTAAAACGGCTGATAGCACACGGCGGCGCCGGTGCGAGCTGTGCTTGCTGCAGGCAGCGCGAAGCTGAAAGCGCCATATTTGAAATTTGCAGAGCCGCGCGAAACACTTTCATTTACTATCTTCCAGGACCGGCTATGTGGCACTGAGCAGGATGTGACGTCACTGCGCCCCCAAAGCGCTGGCCTCAAGCAAACAACATGCGGCGATTCAAGATGATACATTGTATCATTGCATCAGTGTGAGTCAGGGTCCTTGCGAGCAGCCTTAATTAATGCACTGCAAGCTTGTGAGAGCAGTGGGGGCACGGCGCGCGGCCATACTAAACAGTTTTAACAGCCAGCCAGCACTTCAGTGGCCCCTGTGAGACACATGCATTATGCGTGACAACGCATTTCAGTGCGGTGATGCGGAACACCACACTGAAATGCGTTAGCGTCACACCTGATGCGTGATACTTGGCAGGCCTGTTTCTCTGTCAGCATACGACCTTCGATTGCACCCCGAAATAGAATCTTTTCTTTGACAGATACCCACTGCCGTTTAAGTTGTTGCACCCTTTCCGCCTAGCATGACCCGCAATTTCAGCCGTTACGTAGTGCACGCTCGGCCTCTGACGTATTTATAGAGCCTCTTCACCATCACTCTGGTTCCCTTCACTCGTACGGAGACTGTGCATGGCGGACTCCGGTGAGTGTTCCTCCTGGAGCTGAACGCCGTTTCTGAGCTTTGCTAGGCTGGACTTTCAAGTAGCTAATCCCCCCCCCCTTGCATTCTAGGCCGTCCAACCCCTCTTTCTGAGTAAGTTCTCGACTGATTTTGCCCTTGTATTGCTTACAGGCTATTCCCCACAGAGTTCTGTATGGCCGTGTTGACATGCACCGTTTAATTTGTATTGCAGGTGCTACTTTGTCCCGTCTCTGTCACTTTTGGAGCCTAATCGCCCTTTTTCCCACGATACCCCCAACGTGAGGAGCGATCACGGTAATTTAACGTTTATCATTTGTGCGTTTTGTTTTTTATCATGTCTTGCAGATCACGGAGTCCTTCCTTTTAATCATAGGTGCCTCCCCACTACCTCATCCCCCTGTCCTGAGGAAGACCCCTCGTAAGGTTTCCAGATACCTACTTACTCTAGGTGTCTAAACATCGACATATCTTGAACCTGCCAGCTGTTTCATCAGTAATTCATGACTGACTGCTTTGTAATCTATTAGGACTGTTCGGATGTTATTGGCTCAAAATAGAGCGGTCCATTGAATTTTGATGAGGATCAAAAGTTTTGCGATTTACTCCTGTCCTATACCTACATCTTTCACTTGCACAACAACCACAAAAACCCTTTTTCTTTCAACACTCCCCTCTCCCTTTGGGGCACTCATTTGTCATAAATATTTCATATGCATCATTTGTTTGTTGTGATTAAATAACAATTGAACTCTATTAATTGCATTTGTCTATTATATATGTTTTTTTTAATCTTGCTTTAGGTTATGTTTATGTCAAACAATTTTGTACTGGGACCATTTCCATAATGCACTACTATACACCCAGGTCCCAGTGACTAATTGGTTTTACCCTTACGGTAAATATAGGACTGGTAGATATAGGACATTTTTATTGAAGTTCAAGTACTGGTTAGAGGAGATTTCTTGCCTCAAGGACACAGATTAACACAGCAAAGTTTAGGAATGTTGCAAGAAATAATGTGAAGAGAAAAATGAAATCCAGCCACCTCCACATAAAAAAAATGTATGAAAGCAAGTTGAGTAAAATTCAACCAAATAAAAAGTGGCTAAAATAATACATACATGTCTCCTGTGTTTCCTGGGGGTTTGTATTTCAGAATTCCTAGAAGAGTCAGCATTCGTTTTGCTGTCTGATCAGGCATTTCTTCGCGTATGTCTACAGCATGCTGAAAAGATAGGAGGAATCCTATGATACGGTTTACAAAATTCAGAAGAAATTTCCAATTGTTGGGAAAATAAACCAAGATAAGTAAGTTGGTTTCGGAGTCATTAATCTATGGCAAGACATCAGCATCACTAATATACAATAATCAATCACTTGTTTTCCCTTTCTTTAGACCAAAGCTGTATATCACCATCTCCAAAAAGCATCCAATTATTTTTCAAGTTGGGACAATAAAATATAATGCACTTTGATAGCAATGTTGGACTAGAGTGGAAGGTAGTCTGGTTGAAAAAAATCTATGAAGCTAACTTAGACCTTGGCGCTGAATATCTAATCAAATAAATATGGGGGAAAGCAGGAAATGGACCAGTAACAATGTCCAGTAAAGAACTTGAAAGTCAATGTGTGAATCTTTCTGCTGTTTCTCTACAATGGCCTACAACATTGAACCTATTCTCTAAAATGTCTTTTTAACAGCAGCAAGGCAAGTATAGTAACACTATTTAATTACCGGTAGTGGGGAAATGGGGGAAGTTGGTCCATATACTAACATACTGAAGATCCGAGATAGATTGTGGCACTACCACAGTACAAATTGTCTTACAGCAACATAAATCTCCTCTCCTCAACAATTCAAGCTATGCCTAGGTATTCTTAATAAGAACTGAAACCCTGGAAAAAATGTTGTCAAAATAAATATAACTCTCCTGTTGAAGGAATCTTGCATAAGATACTACTCCCACATGCATTTTTTTATGACCAGAGTGCTTAAGCAAACTTGAGCCAAATAATTTTGCAAAATTCTGGCGTTACGTTGTTCAAAAATGCTTAGGATCGTTTCCTTATTGTACAAACATAGAACTTCTACATTATTTTAAATTTCGACACAAAAAAATATTTTTATCAGTATAACTCAGTTTGGCAGTTACATTTTGCAAATCCAACCACCTTCTTACTATGTCAATTCTAAATACGGGTAGATATTAAAATTGGCTGTGATCTGCACTGGAATATTTGCACATGTAAAAAGAGATGGCAGAGAAACCGGTTACTGAACTTAAGTCATTTTTCTTTCATGGATAATTTACCTTCAAGAAGACTCCTCTTATTCCAAGACATCAGAATGGATCGGAAAAATATATAGCAATGCTGATTCACTGCCACCAGATGGTACATGTAGCTCCAGCCACAGACTCACGAGGATCCCCCCCAGAAATGACAACAGAGGTCCACAAAGGCACCACAGATGGTGGCGAGGTCAATTCCACTATTTATTTGCCCTTCACTTAAGTGGGACATAAAGAAAGACGGGCTCTTCTTCAGGCTCCAAAGGCTACTACAGTCTCCCAGGCCCATGCTTTTTCCTCCCAGCTAGTTTTAGAACCCTTTACATTTTAAATGCAGCAGAATTTATGGTAAGATGTCGGAGTTTGCCTTAGCAAAGTGTTGGGGGAGAGGGGGATTCTGGAGAAATTGAAGCTGCGGTAAAAGCCCTGGGTTAGTAGTGGCAGTTACAAGGTGATGCTGGAGAGTTTTGATGCACCTGGGGGTCCGCCCATGCTGGTGGGGGGTGGACAGAATTAGACTTGGAAGTGCTTGCTCCACCACAGATCGGTGTGGAGCAGAGGCGCCAACTTGAATTGAACACAGGCACACGCATAACTCTATGAATGTTCATGGACAAATAGATATTACAGGTGGGAGTGAAGCCAGGCAAGGAGGCGAGGCGCTACTTCACTGCAGCATGTCTGGTATAGGGCAGAAGTGGTAAAAAAAGGACGAAAAGAGGCTGAGGGCCAGAGGGAAATGATAGCATCTTGGACTCCACGCTCAATAAATTTGGCAATGCTCAATAAACGTGGTACACTGGCGAAGACCAGAGAAGCTGTGAAGCCCACCTCAAGGGGATTGTGCACATGGTGATGGGGTAAAATGGCGAAGACCAATAAATAGGAGCAAAGAGATGCTGAAAGCACACAAGGATTATTGTGACAGAGATGCTATTGGCTGTGACAGGAGGACTGAAATTCTGGAGAATTTGAGGTACAGAGCTTGCATCATTGTAATAGGGTTCTGGCCATACCACCTGATTCGTCAGTAATGGAGTCAATGGATGAATTCTTCTTGGGGGACCTTGTGTTCCCGAATGACTGTGGGGGTAAATTTAAGGTACAGGGACTCCTGACCAGAAAGGACAGCTCCCTGGAGTGAAATGGTGAATGCATGAATCTGCATAGCCTTGTAAGTCCCAGACCTCAGTTAAGTCACACAAGCATGAAAAAAGGAAGTACAGGCAGTGAGGTAAGAATTACCGACATACAGCGTCAAAAACGCACTATATTATCCAGCACGACAGAATGCGGGAGATGGCTTCTTTGGTGGTTTATTTCTACTGGAAGTTTTATTTTACTCCATAGTTTCTATTCCTTCCCCTCCTATTCACCTGATCTTTTACACATTCGGGCCCATAAATACTGGTTTCAATGATGGAGCAACTTAGAACCTTGAAAATGACTGGTGATGAGTTTGCTGGTTTAACATAGGTCAGATCCATTTGATTAAGTGAATGATGGGTGTATAATTCCTGAAGACACGTATAGGCCTGGTAAAATCTGCTGTGAACATTGGAACCTGATCTGGGTTTAAACAAAAACATGATTTAAACCGGAAGATGAAAGACACTACCATAAGGAATGCTATAGACTAAACCCTTAGCATGTGGAAGGCAAGACAGTGATGAGCAATCTTGACAATGCCAATATAACGAACGTTAACTAAGGTAAATAGCATATGATGCTAATTGATATTCAATCCCTTAAATAGTTTTAATGAAACGTCACCAAAGCAGTACCACACAAGGAAGGGGGGGGGGCAGAGAATAGCAGTTTTAATTATAACAAAATGTAGCCTTGGAGAATTGCTCTCTTTGAGACACTGATTCAACTTCATATTCAAGAGAGAAATACTTCATGGAAGTTTAAAAAGAGGACAATGTAGAAGTTTGACAGGTTGCTTTCACTGATTGGCCTCTAAGAGGAGGCAAATTTGGCCCTTTCTCCTCAGATGGCATGAGTTTGGATTCAAAAGGGCCTTTTAACAGCAAGCTCTTAACATTTCTTTATAAACTGAAAGACCCCTGTAGCAGTTGTTTGCCATCACACTGCTCGCTATATTTGCATGTAAAATGTGGTATTTGTATAGTGTGAACCTAGCCAAAAGGCGGAGGAATATTTTACTGAGATGCCATCCAATAATGAATAAAGGCAAGGGGTTCTGAATGTGAGAGTGGGGGGCGGGCATTTTAATGTGTTGCAATCTAGTATTCTTTAAGGAGGTGTGGCTTCAGCTTTTTAATGCATTGAA
The DNA here is from genome assembly GCF_964263255.1 of Lissotriton vulgaris. Lineage (NCBI taxonomy): Eukaryota > Metazoa > Chordata > Amphibia > Caudata > Salamandridae > Lissotriton > Lissotriton vulgaris. The sequence goes on along the minus strand of NC_141699.1, from coordinate 156,823,270 downwards.
AAAAGATATGGGGGGTCCTAATAGGTATAGGGGTAATATAATGTTTTTTACATAATGCAGCTGGCCTTGAAGGTGGCGTGGGCCTGCATGAGGAGCCAGTTGAATTCAACTGGGCTGGGAGTGATGTGGTAACATTTCTTCAGGCCCTTGATGATACCCTAGCCAGCTTTGCCAATGTGAAGCCAAGGAACAAGAAGTGGTTGGCTTACACATCTTAAGTTTTCGACCTATATAAAAGCTTAGGGCCCTTATTAGGTCCAATCTGGGGTCTAGTTCCTCCATTTTCAGATATGTGGAGGCAGACAGAAGGCAAGCAAGCAAAATACAAATGGTCTTAGGAAAAATATGAAATTCTGACACCACCTTTAGATAGAATTGCAGGCTTTTTCCTCATTGGTCCCCTAACATCAGTCCCATAAAGAACGCCTAGAATTAACTTAGGAGAGCATGTGAATGTACTCTTGAATCCCCTCATTCATGGACCTTGCTCTTGTGGGAAGGTAGATTCAGTGTTCATAATGGTGGATATGTAAGTCGTCAGAAGAACTATTGAGATATCTGAACACCATTTAGTTAAGGCTTCCCATCTGCTTTCTTTTAGGGAAAAATGGTTAGTGGTCAGAACAACTCTATAACTGCCTTTCCAAAAGAAATCTACAGGTTTAGAGATTGCAGGAGTGGGTGGAGGATCATCATTTGGGCTGAAACAAATGCTCCTCCCTCAATAGTAGCAACCATGGTGGAGACATATGTAGGTCTGGAAACCTTGACTGACCAGTCCAATTAGCATGATAAAAATTACATGAGCTGCAAACCTTTTAGATTTTATTGGAATCGGAAATCTGAGAGGAAACACACAAACAGTAATCTATGTTAATAGCTGGTGCCAATGACCCCTTCTGAGGAAACTGTACCAAACTGAAGAAATGGTGCGTTGTCCTTACCTGTGTTACAAAGAGCATCAAATCAAGCCAATAAGATCTCTAGGGAAATACTTAATTGATTTACCTTGACCTGCATTTCTGCTGATAAGCTCAGCTAATGCATTCTCCTACAGAAGAGCAGGTTACATTCCAGTCCCTTTTCCTATGGTGCAAATCTGAAGTAACATTGCCTCCTTGTATAACATGATTGAGTCCACCCCACCATTTTTGTTGATATAAAACATGATGGATGCACTGACCTATGAATCAGGAGCTGCTTTCCTGCTACCAAGGGGAGAATGGCCTGTAGGGCTAGATAGAACAACCTTAGATCCCATAACTGTATTTGTAGTCTGTACATAGGTCACCTAATTGGAGATAAGGTGGCTGTTATTATTGGCAGTTGATGCTTAGGAGTCTGAATGGCTTGCACTGAAAATAACTGGATGGTTGGCCCCGCAAATGTAGTCTGAAACCAAGGTAGTAGGTAGTACCACTTTGTCAGAAAGGTTGTTGAAAAAAGGATTTTATTGCTAACGAAGAATGAACTGTGAAAGTTTTCATTCTCAAACAAGCCTGAGAAACCAGAAAAATCAGGATGTCATTTGATCCAGAAGCCTAATTGCCAATCTAGACAAACCTAGGAATCTGGAGAGAACTTCCGGATCCAATTGATGCTCTGTTTTATTTCCTATGAAACAAATGCCAATTCTTTCCCAGTGTCTGCCGCTGCTCTCATAAGTTCCATGCTTTGTATGGAGATTGTGGACGACTTCTGCTGTTTAAAAAACAATCTCTCCAAAAGAATGATTGTGTTCATCAGATGATTTGTCAATAGTTAAGGTTACTTGACATTGATAGACTAGTTATCCAGATACAAGTAACTGTCCGCGTACCTTCTGTGAAGTTGAGCATTTTACTAAACAATATGAGAGCAGATAAAAGCCTGCGAGTATGTAACATTAACTGAAAGTATTCTCTCTCTATTGTAAATGGTGAACATTTTAGATGACATGCTTGGATGGTAACATGAAAATACAAGTAAACGTAAGAAAGTATGCCCATGAAGGTTCATGACGAGTGCCTCTAGAATCTGCTAGCCATTTAGATATTTTGCTTCCTCATATGCTTTTTGAGGAAATGCAGATCTAATATGGGGGGATATCCCCCGCTGCACTTCTAGAGAACCACAGAATATCCGGCACAACAGCTCTTCCTCCTCTCTGAAAGGTGGAAGAAGATATTCGATCTTCCATTTGAAGATGTTTGTATAGGGGAGGAGTAAACCTAGGACATGCTAAGTCAGCCTGAGAAAAGGAAGGGATTACCCCAATGTTATAATATGTGGTTCCCACTGGTCATATATGATCTACTCTCATCTATTGCAAAAAGCTGTCACCTGCAGGGAGAAAGGCATGCCATGGCACTTCCTTATTTTGGAGTGAAAATGGTTTTGAGTTTGGATGGAGAAGGAGGATGAAGAAGGCAGGGGAGGAGAAGGAAGGGAACAAGGATGATGAAGACTGTAGCTGTTGTTACTGCACCTTGTACCTGCTATACTGGTGGCTGCAGCAGTGGAACATCTTATACTGATGATGGAATTCCTTTAGTGATAAACCATCCGCGGGCCATAGTGTTGCTCTATGTGAACCTATTGAGTAAGAAAATGAGTTATTTACCTGCAACTACGGTTCTCCAGTATTGGTATCTTTCATAGATTCACATGTTTGAATCCTCACCGTCGTCGAGGTGAGAGTTCCACTGTAACTTCAATAAAAGCAATAAATACCTACCATACAATGAGAAATCACTACCATAGCCTATCTACATTCTTTTGTAAAAAATAACTATGTTGAAACTATAACCAATCAAATGCCAGCACCCTTTAAAACACTCCAGAGAGAGGCTGAGCCCCTGAGATTTTCAAGCACAAGTGTGATAAGAATTAATCTTGATTAATTAGGGAAGCCTCTCAGGGGAGGAGGGTTGGTCGCATGTGAATCTATGAGAGATACCAATACTGGAGAATCATAGATACAGATAAGTAGCTCATTTTCTTCTCCAGTAACTAACATATATAGCCATGAACTAGAAATAAAATACCTCCATGAATAGAGGCTTATCATATTAAAAAAGATGACGTAGGAGGAGGAGCTTCCCGGGCAACCAAGATGGCCGCGTGAGCTCGGAGCTCCGAAGACCCTCCGATCCTCCGAATTAATCCGGCCACCTATCCTGTCCCACAATAGTGGGAATCTATCGCTGAACTGCTGCTGATGCGGGACTCGTTCTCTGATCGAAGATCCGAGTTTTCTACGCGAAGTTAAACCGTGTTGAAGGTTGGGGACGATGACGCCACCATAGCCCGGAATTACGTGGGCGACGGCAGTGCTGCTACACGGTGGCAGTCTGGTGAAGAGGAGGCCGCCCCGTTCTGAAATAGTGGCCAGGTCACTCAGCGGATCGAAGTGCTGGAGGAGCGGTGGAGGCGAGTACTGACTTCTACCGACTTAGGGCTTCAGGGACGGCCAGGGTACTTTCCTGACCGAGCGACCCCCTTCACCCAACATGGCAGGCAGGGGCGATCCGGACAAAGGGAAACCCAGAGTCAGCAGAAAACCTACCCTTTCACAGCCCACTATCTCCGATCGCTTCACCCTCCCAAAGGGATTGCCCGGAGCCACAGGCCGCACTAAAGACACGCAAAGAGATGTGTCACCGGATGACTCGGAACCCACCCTCCGGGATGTCATGGGAGCCATTGCGGGCATCAAGGCCGAGATGCATAAGCAACATGAAGTGCTAACACACAAGGTAGACACGTTGGCCATCGAAGTCAACCTCATCAGAGCCGATCTCTGCAAAACTAACGACAGAGTCAAGTCACTCGACATAAAGGCGTCGAGTTTAACCTCTGACGTGACTGACCTGCAGTCGGAGATTCGGGATTTGAAAGCTACGAACATGTTGTTTGTCCGCAGGCTCGATGATTTCGAAGGACGGGCCAGGCGCCAGAACGTCCGTATCATAGGAGTACCGGAGGGCGCCGAGGAGGATGCTACCGACCTTTTTGTCGAGAACTTGGTTCTGAATCATTTAGCTCCCGGTGGACTAAGCAAGTTCTTCTCGGTGGAGCGGGCGCATAGACTACCTGGAGGCCAGCCGAAACTGGGGCCCCTCTACGCGCCCCATTATTGCCAGGGTCTTCAATTTTAGGGACCGGGACGCTATCCTGCAGGCCTCGAGGAGAGGTGGGCCGTTAAAGTTTCAGAACGCTGATATCAACTTTTTCCCGGACTTCACCCAAGCGGTGCAGAAGCGCAGGCAAAGTTTCATGGGCGTGAAGCGTAGGTTGAGAGAGTTGGGGATGAAGTACTCTATGTTATTCCCAGCGAAACTGCGGATTGAACATGACGGCCGGGCGGTGTTCTTCGACATGCCGGAAGCGGCTGGGAACTGGCTGGACACTTGCCCCAACGAAGGAGTACGCCCGAGGAACAGTCGGAAGGGGCGTCGGGCAGCCCTGATCTTCAGGAGTGAGTGAACTCTCTCGGACCGTCTTCGGTGGATGGGCCTACACATGCAGTCAGTCGTGGACTTTTGTTCTCTGTTATTGTTCTTTTTCAGGAACGGGGGAAACGGGGGGGGATAGGCTGACTCCTTTCTCCTCTGGGGGCTTTTTGTAGATTAGTTTTTCGGGGCGACAGGCACACTGCTAGTTGGTGGGGCTTTTTAGTCTAATGCAGGGGTGCAGGGTGGGGGGTGGTTGGGCTGACTTTTTCTTTTGTGTTTTCTTTTTCTCCTCTTTTTTATGGCAAGGTGATTACTCTTCTGATGACTATGTAGCGGTGACTGTTCCCTGGGGGGGTGGCGGGGGCCCGTACATTGATGATGGGGGGTAAGAAGTTAAATGTACTGAGTTGGAATGTGAATGGGCTGGGTGATCGCATAAAGCGAGGGGTCGTGTTGCAAATGTTTAAAAGGTGTGTACCCGATGTCATCTTGCTACAAGAAACTCATCTCATTGGCAATACATGCCACACACTCAACAGGAAAGGGTTTAAAATGGTGGCACACTCGGGGTTCTCTTCGGGGTCCCGAGGGGCGGGGATCATGGTGCGCATGTCTCTCCCATTTGAGGTGGAGACTAGTGTGATTGACGATAGGGGACGTTACGTCGCCGTCACGGGCAGATGGGAGGGGCGTACCCTGGTTTTGGTTTCTGTTTATGTCCCCCCTGGCCTACAGACTACGACCTTTCAGGATCTCGGGGGCGCCATTTTGGGCCTGCCGGAGGGTTTGCTTATAGTTGGTGGGGACTTCAATGCAGTTGGATCGGGGACCCTAGACCGTTTTCCATCCAGAGATCTTCGTAGTGCGCAGTCTTGGCTTCCTGACTTCTTGAATACCATGGGGCTTATTGATTGCTGGAGGCTTCTCCATCCCGTCCAGCGGCAATACTCCTTTCATTCGGGTGCGCACGGTAGCCTCTCCAGGATTGACTACGTTTTGGCTCTGGCTGCCCAGGCTTCAGCCGTCTCCGAGGCCCGCTTGATGGCCAGAGGCATATCGGACCATTCTCCGGTCTGGGTGTCCTTTGATTTTGATATCGTGGCAGCCTCTAGAGTAGCGCTGGTCAATCCATGGTACTTCCGTAACCCTAAAACTCGTGACCTCCTGGCTAAAGCCATTGACCTGTATTTTTCCGAAAATACAGGCTCAATGACGTCGGCCTTGTCCCTATGGGAGGCCTTCAAAACTGTTCTGAGAGGAGAAGCTTTCTCGCTAATAGCCGAGGCGCGCAGACGCAGAGATGAGGATGTGGTGCGGCTGGAGTCCGAGATTGAGGACCTCGATTCTCAACTGGAGACCGATCCGGCGCCTGCCCTGTTACATGCTCTCTCTCTCAAGCAGGCGGAGTATCGAGCCACTGCTACTGACGCAGCCAAGGGGATGGGCAGAGAACAGCAGGGGAGGATCTACGATGCAGGGGATAAGGCAGGTAAGCTTATTGCTTGGCTTGATAAGAAGGAGATGGCTTCCCGAGTGGTGCCCGAGGTGCTGGGTGACGACGGAGTGGTTGTCACTGACCCCAGCGATATAGTCACGGCCTTTGCCGACTATTTTGAGTCTGTCTACACGTCGGTCTCTGCTATGACTGAGTCGGATTCGGCTTCTCTTCTTATAGGGATTGAGCTTCTTTGCTTGTCGGATGCTGAACGCGACGACGTGGACAGAGGTATTACAGCGGACGAGGTGGCGCTTGCGATACGCTCCTTAAGATCTGGCAAAGCTCCCAGCCCCAATGGTCTTCCGGTAGAGCTTTACAAGATTAAGGCTGACACCATTGCTGTACCCTTGCGACATATGTTCCTGGAGGCGCGCGAGGCAGGTGAGCTCCCTCTGGATCAGCGACTGGCCACCATTGTGGTTATTCACAAGGATGGGAAGCCTAGAGACCTTTGTAGGTCGTATCGCCCGATCTCCCTGTTGAATGCCGAGCCTAAAATTCTGGCTAAGTTATTGGCCAACCGGCTGGTGGGTGTGATCGCCGACCTGGTTCACCCGGACCAATCGGGATTTATACCCCATCGCAACACCGCCCTCAACCTCAGGAGGCTCCACGCGGTCATGGCACGAGTCAACAAGCTCTGTGAGCCGTCCGTCTTGGCATCATTAGACGCGACAATGGCATTTGACTCCCTTGAATGGAATTACCTGTGGGCAGTACTGGTTAAGTTTGGGTTTGGCCCTGAATTTATAAGATGGGTCAGACTTTTATATGCTTCCCCATTGGCCAATGTTACGGTCAACGGACGTGTGTCAGCTTCTTTTCCTCTACGTAGAGGCACCAGACAGGGCTGTCCTCTGTCGCCGTTGCTTTTTGCTCTTGCGCTTGAGCCACTTGCCGCTTGGATACGAACCCACCCAGACATCTGTGGGATAAGGTGGTCGCCCGGCTGTGAGGGCCGCGTGTCGTTATACGCGGATGATATCCTGCTCTACCTCACCTCCCCTTGTAAGTCCTTGATTGTGGCCTGTGACGTGTTGGGTACTTTTGGTAGATATTAGGGCCTGGTTATCAACTGGTCGAAATCTCACCTTTACGTACTTAGCGGAGAGACTCCGCGTCTTCCCAGGGGCTGCGCTATACAGATCGCGAGGCAGGGGTTCAAATACCTGGGCATTTATATATCAACTGATGCCCGGACGCGATACTCCAATAATTTGCTTCCCCCTCTTGCACGCCTTCGGCGCGATGTGGAGGGATGGCGCAAGCTACCGCTGTCCCTGCTTGGACGCACGGCATTGTTTAAGATGATGTCCCTGCCCAGATTCTTGTACGCACTCCAGAATACACAGGACCCCGTCCCCTCCAGATACTTTAGGGAGGTTGAAGGTTTGCAGCGGACCCTCCTGTGGGAGGGGAGGCCGCGTATTGCTGTTGCCAAGTTGACGATCCTTTGGTACGACGGCGGTATCGCTTTGCCTGATATCCGGAGGTACTACTGGGCCTCTCAACTGGCCGCTCTTAACCATGGCTTCTATGGACCGGCTGACAGTGCGGGGTATGCCATGGATCGGTGGCTCCTGGACGATGGGAAGTACTATAGAGCACTATACTCAAGATCTCTGGATGGAAGAATGACGGGTCCCACCAGGACCGCTGTGCACATTTGGAGGGCCATTACGAAAGCGCAGGGGTGGCAGGGTAGGCTTACTTTGGCTACTCCACTTTACGATTCTGACTTGCTGGGCAGGATGTGGCATACGAAGGGGTTTGACCGGTGGGACCTTATTGGAATCTCCAAAGTAGACAATATGATGGCCAGGGGCGAGATAAAGTCTTTTGACGCTTTGCAAACGGAGTTCCAATTGGGAGCCACAGAATACTTTAGATATGCCCAACTGCGGCATGCCCTTGTGGCAGTATTGCCGGTGGGAGAGAAGGTCCCCGAATCGTCCCCGTTGGAAGACAGGGTACTGGACGGCCATATGCCAGACAGTGCCATCTCCCTGATCTATAAAAAATTGATCAACGTTCGTGCGGATCTTCTGTTGGGTGTGAGGGACCAGTGGGTGCGTGATGGTGTCGAACTGGACGATGAGGACTGGCAGTGCGCGGTATCTTCCCCTAAGGAGGTGGCAATTTCAGCCAGATTGCGTCTGGTTCAATTGAAGATTCTCCATAGAGTCTATGTGACTGGCCCCAGGCTGATTCATATGGGACTCTCAGTGGACGGTCATTGTAGGCGTGGTTGTGGAGAACTGGCCACATTCTTGCACATCATCTGGGAGTGCCATGCTGTAGCCTCATACTGGAGACGAGTACATGCGGTGATGCGTGAGGTGACTGGTGTGGACTTGCCGGCGGAGGCCCGGCGCTGCCTGTTGAATGTGTGGGGCCCCACGGACTACAATAATGCCCAAACTCAATGGGTCACCCTGGGGAATATGGTGGCGAAGCGGGACATCGCCCAGAAGTGGGGAGCCCCATCACCCCCCTCTGTGGAATTATGGAAGACCAATATGGATTGGTGCATGCTGCGTGAGAAGACAGTGTATGTGGCCAGGGGTAAGCCTAGGAGGTGGAGAACGGTCTGGGGGGCCTGGAATGAATACAGGGGCGACATTTGTTTACCTCCCGATGCTGACCCGCTAGAGGTTCGTCTTTCTCCCTAGCCCTCCCTTCCAACCAAATTATCATTTTGCTGGTATCCTGATTCCCCCCCCCCCCCCGTTATCGTTTGTTTTATACAGTATAGCTGCACTTTGTGGGCACTTGGCCCTGCCTACCTCCGCGGACTAGATGTTGTCGCTTTTGCATTATTCCTTGCCTATTTACCTTATCTTAGTGTTATTTTCGTTAGTTATCTTTTACGTTTATTGTTACCATATTATAAAATTAAACCTGACACGTTTCTTCAATCTGTATTGTGTGCACCATATATCCGTTCTCTATAATGCTGCCTAGCCTCAGGGATGTAAGGCTAAATAGCTGTGTGCTTTGGATCTTAAATAAAGGTTTTCCAAAAAAAAAAAAAAAATGACGTAAAACTGCTTGTCCTACAGCTGAATCACTGTAGTTTGCCAAATCCAAACAGTAGTGCCGGCAGAAAGAGTGAGGATTCTTTCACATAGCAGCACAGCAGATTTTGTCCAAAGGAACACCAGCAAAGAGAGCAGCCAAGGTGGAGACTGCTCTTGTAGAATATGCTTTAGTCCTGCATTGTAGAGGATTGCCTGCCTTAATATGGCACAGCTGGATTGTTGCAACGATCCAACTCGCTACAGTTGCTTTAGTGACTGATGCACCTTGTTTAGAAGTACCATTGGTTAGTCTTTCTAATTGTTTTAGTTCTTTGTAAATAAAATTTGAAGCATCTTTTGATGACCAAAGTGTGCAGCACTTTTTCAGCAGGCGTAGATGGATTCGGTAAAAAGGTTTGTAGAATCAAGGGTTTGTTGATATGAAACTTGGATGGAACCATTGGAATAAAATGTGGATTGGTTCTAACGAGGACATACTTATTTGTAAAGTGTAGAAAGGGTTCTTTAATTGTCAGGGCCTGAATCTCGCTAAACCTTCTAGCCGAAGTAAGGCCAAGCAATAATGCAAGTTTCCAAAAGAGTTCTGCTTGGTGAATGGGTTCAAAGGGTTACTTCATGAGTTGCAAAAGAACGGTGTTGAGACTCCAGGAGGCAATGGATTGAAGGAAATTCCCTGAATAAACCCTTCATGAATTGCTTCACAATCCTTGCAGAACAAAGTGAAGAGAGTTAGAAGTATGTCTGAAACGAGATATGGCAACTAAGGTAACTTTGATTGATGCATATACCAATCCTGATTTCGCCACAGAGGGAAGGTAGGGTAAAATTTGCTGAGGAGAAGAGTCAAGTGGATGAACTTTATTTTGGGAGCATCAAACACAGAAACGTTTTCCATTTCATCTTATAGGTTTTGTTTGTTTTGATCCATCAAGCGAAACCGGAGATAAAGGGGGAGGTCTCAAAACACATTTTCCCCATTAATTGTTCCATATGAAATTTAGAACCAGGAGGCAGAAAGCAAGATCTCTGTGAAGAAAGTAAGCTTTTGGAATTTGGTGTAATTGCTTTCAGTAGTTTCAGAGACATTGAGGTTAAAATAATATAGGTATTTCACGCCACGTAAGATCCACTGAGCTGACAGATCTCGAGGTGAAATCTGATTAGCTACCACTACATCAACATGGATGTGATAGCAGCCATTTTAGGACTCAAGACTCGGTCCTTGTTATGAAAAAAGTATAAAAAAATATAAGGGGGCAGGGTAAGTATACCGTGCCACCCCACCACGGAGTCGAGGGTCCCAGAAGGAATAACCCCACCACCGGGGCCCAAAATTACGTTTTACATTTAATTTTTTTTCAGGAAATTCATGGTGGATCGGAGGTAAAACAAAAAAAGCATTCACTAAATACATTCACAGTTCTCATTCTTATTTAGTGTGGTTAACTGAAATAAATCAATCAACGGTTTTTAAAGTGTACTAGTAAACCCGTGAGGGTCTCAAGGCGCTGGGGGTGGGGGCAGCTCCGGATCAAGTGCTTAAGGCTTCGAGTGTCCTAGAGAACACTATCTTTCCAAACTATGATGCTTCAGTCTGTGCAGTGGAGCACCTTTAACTAGGACCGGGACAGTATACATAAATGCAGTCAATGTACTGTTCAGAGAGCAGGCCTGAACTCACACAGGTCCGCCATTCACCGCAAACAGTGCCTCGGCCTGTATTTCAAATGGGTGTTTGTGATCCCCATACAGGCTGGCGCAGTGAGTAACTGCACCTGCCTGCAAAAGGTTTCAGAGAGTTTCCTGGGACCCACCCACACCCCTTATAAGAGGCCTCCTCAGATGCTGCATAGATTGCGCCACCTCTATAAGGGGCACAGTACAGTCCGTGCGCCTCGCGAGAGCATCTTTCTTCTGCACCCACGTCTCTAAAATGGCGCAGGCACAGAGGCAAAAAATGGCCTCTTTTGCCTGGAGCCACACCCCCATGCAAATGAGGGCACATCCCCTTGTGTCAAGCCCTCCTGTTGCACTCAGTACTGCAGACGTAATCCCATTATGTGACAGAGGTGCAAAAAGAGTAATACGGCCCTAGGAGTATGTGTGAAATTTAGTTTATTTGTTAATAAAAATCATAAACATCCAGCAAAAAAAATCGACCAGAATATAATGACCATGTAAAAAGTGAAAAAGCTGAATGCAAGCACAGACTTACAACAGATATAAAACAAATTAACCATAGCAGCAGATGAGGAACACATTTAGGCCTCACCAAATTCATACATCATATGGTGACATATACACAGCACTTATGTTTTGACAGATGTCCTATAGATACCTCTCCCCACAGTAGGTCAAATTTTTAGATCTAGAACATAGCCATATAGATATCATATATAATGTGCAGAGTGCAAAAAGCATGAAAACATAATTTAAGCACAGAAGTAAACATATTTAGAATCAGTATGGCCATAGCTGCAAATGGAAAACACAATTAATATTAGCAGATGATGGGAAAAACAACATTCAGGCCTCGCCAAGTTCAGGCATCATATGGTGACACATACACAGCACTTATGTTTTGGCAGATCTCCGGCAGATACCTCGCCCCATGGCAGCACCAAGTCTTGAAACCTAGAATGTAGCCATATAGATATCATACTATAAAGTGCATTGTGCAAAGAGCAAAAAAACATAATGCAAGCACAGATGAAAACAGATATAGAATCACTGCGATTACAGCAGCAAACAGATAATGTATAAAAGGCTGAAGTCTTGTATTAAAATATCATAGGGATCCCCTTCCCCGTCATAACGTTGCCACACAAAAATTAAGCTATAAACGGATACGTGACTAGGTAAAAAACATGACCATCATAAATGGCATTGAAGCGCCCCCAAGGATCTTGAGGTCCCTAAAGACAGGAGAGAGGATAGTGTTCCTCACTCTCGTCAGCCTCACTTGCCCCCTAGCAACCCGTTGATCGAGAGCCTGCTAGTCCCATCTGCGCCAGGCTGTTAGCACCCTTCCTGGAGGAAAGTAAGTTGGGGTTCTGTGAGCAAGGGACCTTTTCCCTAGTCAAGTCCCTTAAAATGGCAAGAAACTGCATCAGCCGAATGTTGAACTTGAGATTGAGGGTTTAGGGACTCCACTGACCAGCAGCTTCTTATTCCTAGGGCTAGGAATTCTTTCCATAGCAGGGTCCTTCGATACCCCAGTAGGCTAGGACAGAGGATATGCAAGAATATCTCCTTTGTCAGATAACAAACAACACCTCTTATCCTCCAAGTGACCCTTCTCCTGACACTTAGGGATAAGGTCCAGGGAAGGGAAAAAGTCCAAGGGTCAGATGTACGACCTGCAAAAATAGAGCCTCGCAAACTGCGACTCATTTGCGACTCGCAATGTGCAAGGCGCTATTTGGCAACAGTGTGTTTTACACTGTTTGCGCATTCCCAATGGTGTTGCAAATTGAGAGGCTCATGAATATTAATTAGTCCCTAGCAATTTGCAAGTCCATTGGGAAAACCAGGCCCTCCCAGGGATGGTGGGCTGCTGGGCTCAGCAGACCACCATGTCTGGGACTGCTTTTAAATAAAGCAGTTTTTTTAATGCAGCCTGTTTTCCTTAAAGGAAAACGGGATTCATTTAAAAAAAAAAAAAACATTTTCGTTTCATTTTTTAAGGGCAGGTAGTGGCCCCTGGGACCACCCTTAAAAAATTTTTTTAGAGACAGTCACAAAGTGGAAGGAGTCCCATGGGGACCCCTTCAAAATTGTGACTGCATTACCACCCTCTTGAAGAGGGTGGTAATTTGCGAGTGTTTTGCGACCGCAATTGCGGTCACAAAACATTCATACATTGCTTTGTGGACGCTATTAGGAAGGGAACGCCCCTTCCTAATAGCAACTCGCAATTCCTAAATAGCGAGTCACAAATAAATTGCGACTCCTCAGTATTTAGGAATTGTACATGGCCCTGGGCCATGTTGCATGCGCAAATGACCGGGTCGCAAACCCGTTTACACATGCAATTTAGGTTCCGACATCTGGCCCCAAATCTCATTGCCATGAATTTCCTCTTAATAGTCACTGAATATGGCGCTTCAAAGTAGGGCTGTTCTTGCTGGACATCACTGGAGTTTAACACCAGCCACCTGTGGACTTGCTGGGCTATTGTCATTTTATCCACAAATCGACTTTTCAGCCCGATACATTTATTCACTGCTTTGTTGAATACTTGCTCACTTGTATCCAAGTTGCCATAATTCACTAAGACAAGGTTCTTAATGCTGTCCTGCAAGTACTTGTTGAAGCATCCTTTCCCCCTTTATAGGTTCCTCATTCTATGACAGCATCTTAAGAAGGCCCCTTGACTGGCTAAAGATTGCTCTATCATAGAGAATTCGATTCTGACTTGCGCTGGCGAGAAAGACCTCAGCAATTGAAAGACTAGTTTATAGGTCTGCATTATGAGCCCCAGAGGCTTTTCCATAAAGTAGAAAAGGCAAAGTTGAATGCATCCGCTCTTCCTCTGATAGCTGTTTTTAGTGCCGCATGAGAGGCCCTCGAGTACAGTTTAAAACCTAGATATGTATATTTGGCTGTTTCTTTTATCATAGATCTTTTAAGTAGCCCTTTTCCATGCTTAGCAATTTGCAAATTTAAAGAGTATACTTTTGTCTTTTTAAGGTTAATCTCCAGTCGGTTGTTGTTCGAATTCTCCGCAAGCCAGTTGATCTATCTTTGAAGCTCTACTCGTGTTGTTTTAGTAGCAAATCATTTACACAGAGGAAGCTGGACTAGGGTGGACCACCAAGGCTTGAGGTATGGAACGCAACTTGTCAAGGGAAGGTGAAAGATCTGAAATAAACAGGAGCGGCGCTAGCACACATCTCTGTTTGAGACCTAATGATATACCCACTTCTCTGTACAGGTGACTCCCATCCCAACCCATGTCTTTGTATAAAGTAGCCTTATTGCCCTCAAATGCTTTTGCGGAATCCCCTAACATTGTAGATTTTCCCACAGTTTGTCAGGAGGGATGCGGTCAAAGGCCACCTTAAAGTCCACGAAGCACCTGAACAGCAGTGTGCGAGTATCACTAGCTCTCTTCATTATCAAACCCACAGCCATCAGATTAGATAGGGTCCCTTGGTTCTCTGTGAACCCAGTCTGATTCATGGGCAATCTTCCAGCCTCTAAAGCCCACTCAAATATTTCTCAACCCTGCTGTTACAAGATCTATGGGAGGTCCACATCTAACAATGGTATCACACGATAGTTGCTTGGGGAAGAAGCTAGTTATTCCGCCTTTAAAATGGGGTGGATAATGAACCTCGCCAGGGTTTTGGAATGTTCTCAGAGGCCAGTACGGTGTTTAACATTGAGGCCAGCAGGTTTGTTCATGGTGAGATGTTTTCTTTAAGTAGGGCTTAGTGGATACCATTAGGGCCAGATGCCGTAGTTGGAACATGATTTCTCTATGATCTTGATTAAGGATGAGGTGGAGAATTCCAGTGGGTCGTAATTGTCAAGGGTGTTGAAAGCAGTATGGAGTTCCCTTGAGGTTAATACTGGGGAAGGTGGACCGTCTGTACATCCCATGAAATGTGTCTTCAGGTACTTCACCCAATCATCCTCACTTATGCTTGCGTTGTTTGCCGCCTCTTGGGCCCTTTTCGATCTCATTGATTAGCTTCCAAAATTTCTTCTGATCGTTTTGTTTTGAAGAATGTAGAAGCTTAGCCAGTAGAGCTTCGTGCTTGCTTTTTCTGAGAGACCAAACCTCTCTTTTAAGTTTCCTTCGGTGACCACAAAGTGTTTTCAGCAGGGCGATGTTTTAAGGGAAAAGCCGTCGTTAATGGAGAAATCAATTAATCAGGGCTCTTATAAGGCAGATAGACCTCCCACACGGAATGCCCTTTTTAGGTTTTGCCTGGCGTTGACTGGGCAGCAGTGTCGCGCAGGCGAAATCTTTTGATCTTCAGTACGGGGCTTTAACCCGCCTCTCTCTTCCATTGGATAGCTCCATAAATGGAGGCTAGCCATTGGAAGAGAGATGTGCCAGTAAATGTTGGAGCAGATTCGTGGGCGTTCCGGTGTTTTTTCCAGCTCCGCCCCTTTTTCGTACGTCATGCAGCAGTGGGCGGTATTTTTTTTTTTTCCAAGGTTTGTTTTTGTCATTCCTCTGAAGATGGCGCCCGGGCAGTAGCTTACTTGCGAAGCTCCGCAGTGCCGTCTTGAACCAGCGGACGTGGCCGCTCCAGGATGCCGGTTTGAAACTTTCGAGTTTCTGGACATGGGTGAAAGTGTAAGGCATGTGCTTTACATGACGTTATTATTATTCAATACCCTGCCCTCTGAACCGAAGCCGATGACTCGAGGCTGTTCCGCCATCCCCCGGAGGGTATCTGGACAGGCGTCTTTCGTAGGACTCTGTATGTGTGTCCAACAGTGTACGGGATTTGTAGACTGCATTTTGTTTTCTGTATGTAGTGTACATAAAAGCAATCTGATCGAACCCGCAGGTGAGTTTGTATTTACAATATACCGCACGAGTATCTGTGTTCTCTCGGCGACATGGTGTTTGCTGCCTTGTACACCGGTCTACCCCCTCCCAAACCACACTCCCTTTCTCTTCCTTGCTCGCCATTACCCTCTAGTTTTTCTGCCTCTCTCCGTTCCTCCTAAAGGTAGCTGGGCGTCTGAAGGGCTGGGTAAGAGTTAGTGACATGCATGGAAGAGCCGGACTCGGCACTAATAAACTGCATCAGCCAATCGCTTCTCCCGGCTCTAGCATGGTCCTGATTTCACTAACCTAAGCCTGGCATGACACTGACTCTTCCCAGGTCCCACCAGCCTTTCAGAGGTACCTGCAAGTCACCGGCTGCTGATTCCCCCGTAAACCACGTCGCCTCAGGGCAGAAAAAATCCATCCACACACTAAACTACTCCTTGTGGAATTTGTTGAAAACTGATTGAGGTGGGCGGCCAGGGCGACTAGCAGATGCTTTCTGACTTTTTAGCGCTCCTATAACACAATGCTGAGGCGCTGGGCTTTGTGTACCTTTGTTAACATGATGAAGGTCGGACGCAAGGGGCGAGACAGGATTTGTCTCTAAACCAGGAAGGTGGTCGTTTCGCACCGGGCTGTTAACAGAGGTCAAGTGACAGGGGTGCGCGGTGGGGAGTTTATCAGATGACCTCCGAGAAGGGCTAAGGAGGAGAGGAGCTTGTGACCAGGCTTGTGTTATTGAAGGTAAACAAAGATCCCGACACTGAGGCTGTGCTAGAGGCTTCATGCGAGCCTCAGCTGGTGAAACTCTGCTTCTGTGCCACCCCTGACCTCTGTGTGGGGCTCTTTGAGTGTGTGTGTGGGGCTCTTTGCGTGTGTGTGGGGCTCTTTGCGTGTTTGTGTGTGTGTGTGTGTGTGTGTGGGGGGGGGCTCGTGTGTGTGTGTGGGCGGCTCTTCTGTTTGTGTGGGGGGCTCTTCTTTGTGTGTGGGGGGCTCTTGCTTGTGCGGGGGCTCTTGCATGTGTGGGGGTCTCTTGCGTGTGTGTGGGGGTCTCTTGCGCGTGTGTGTGGGGCTCTTGCGTGTGTATGAGTGGGGGGCTCTTGCGTGTGTATGAGTGGGGGGCTCTTGCGTGTGTATGTGGGGCTCTTGTGTGTGTGTGTGTGTGGGGTTCTTGTGTGTGTGTGTGTGGGGGGCTCTAGTGTGTGTGGGGGGGGCTCTAGAGTGTGTGTGGGGGGCTCTAGAGTGTGTGTGGGGGGCTCTAGAGTGTGTGTGTGGGGCTCTTGTGTGTGTGTGCGGGGCTCTTGTGTGTGTGTGGGGCTCTTGTGTGTGTGTGGGGCTCTTGTGTGTGTGGGGGGGTCTTTGTGTGTGTGGGGGGTCTTTGTGTGTGTGTGTGTGTGTGTGTGGCTCGTGTGTGTGTGGCTCGTGTGTGTGTGTGTGTGTGTGTGTGTGTGTGTGTGTGTGTGTGAGGCTCTTGTGTGGTGTGTGTGGGGGCTCTTGTGTGGTGTGTGTGTGGGGCTTGTGTGTGTGTGTGTGTGGGGGGCTCTTGTGTGTTTGTGTGGGCCTCTTGTGTGCGTGTGTGTGGGGGGGGCTCTTGTGTGTGTGTGGGGCTCTTGTGTGGGGGTGTGTGCAAATGCAATACGCCTCGCATTTGCGACAGGGTAAGCTATTGGCATTGTAAATGACAATGCCATTTATTTATCTGTTGTCAAAACCAACACATAAATAAAAAGTTTGTCATTTACAATGCCAATAGCTCTAACTTTTCCAAAGGCGAGACCGTTGCATTGTAAATGCTTGTATGATTAGTGCTTGCACTTTTGTGAGATCTAGTGGCTCAATATTTTGTCACCGAATGCTCCGAGAGGCATGCCCAAGCCCTTTATTGGATTTGGCTCACTGGATATTACTACTTCCAGGAACTCTATCATATCAGCCGCTAGTGCTTGGACATTGTATGTGTTCCATTTAAGGCATTTTTTGTTTTAGGTGTGGGCATCTCCTTGCAAGATTCTGGCACACCCAAGTCTAGTCGTATTTGCTCCAATCCAGAGGTTTTGCTGATGATAATCACTCTAGACCGTGATCAATTTTAAAGTCAATGACTTGGCTGTATAAGTTAGAACCCAGGATGGAATAATAAAGATATGAGACAGTTTTATCCGAAGACCTAGTCCATGCTGGAGGGATATCCTCTGGAGACGGCCATTCATGACTATTAAGCTGGCCAGTTCACAAGCTCTCAGAATTTTTATCTCAGTCTTATCTTGTCTCCTGTGAGGTGGATGGCTTTGGGCGGGCAAGGCACCAAGCACATCATCATCATTCAAGTCTGGAGGCTGAAAAATATTTAGATTGAAATCACTGGTGAGTACCAGGTTGGCTACCATGCAGTCTCTTTTCAGCTCCAATAAGAGATTAATCAGTTTATCCACTACAGCGGATCTTTCGCTTGGATTAATGTAGATGTTGACACAAATCTGTGGATTTACCGGCTGCCCACACCAGCCGTCCAGACGTAGGGCCAGTAGCCATCGCTCTAGTAGGTCTATCACTGCGCCCTTTGTGGTTAAATTGAAATTCACATAAACAGCTAAGCTGCCTTTTGATCTCCCAATGGAACTGCATTTACATTCAAACTTGCTATATTCAACAAACCCATGCTGCTATATTCAACAAACAACAATATTCTCCAGAAACCTCTAGTGTTAAAAGAGAAAAATATTGCTCATATGTAGTTGTTAACATCAACACTGAGTAACTCTGTGATGGCGGAGCCACGAACCCGGAAAAACTGGGTTATGCGCATGCGCGTGTTCAGCAGTTATCACACACCTGCAAATCGTAAAGGAGGTCTGGGCGCGTAATAAAAAGGACGCGAGAGATAGCCCCCTATTACAACAGGAGAACGAGGTAGACGCGCATATCAAAGCATACTCCGGTGAGTGCCCCTGACCCTTTTCCGCGATAAGTAGCATGCAGAACTTTATTATTCAGGACTACAAAATCCACTTGTCTTTGATGCCTACAGTTACGGGGTGAATCTCTTTAAGGGATAAACTCTCGCGATCGATAGAATTCTTTCCCTTGTGGATATACCGGTTGTATACAACCAAATATCTTCCCTTTGCTTAATGTTAAAAACTAGAGTGACCATAAGATTTATCAAACTACCGGGCTAATGGGAACAACGCCAGCCTTACAAACGGTTTCGGATAATGGGTAAAATCCGAGATCACAAAGGCTACCGTCAAATCGGGTATCCATAGAATATTTGAAACACGAAAAAACTCTATGCTCCGTGCTAAATTACGTATGCCTATGAGCCCTAAACGTAATAAACGCAATATACATATATCCTTTGTGTATGGTGACATCCAAAAATACAGAGTAATAATGTGGGATATTATTCATATTATTCAACAGAACATATCCGGTTCGCTGTAACGTAGAAAGAAGACGTCATACCTCGCTGGGATGTTTTTAATTTAAAATAAGGTAAGATGCTGCCTAGTAGAGGAAATAATACTCATAACAAAGGAGAGGGTCGCTCTAGTGACATGCTTTTAAACACTCTTCACAGAAATATAAACACTGTAACAGAAACCAGGAGAGTGCTCAAAAAACCTCAATGGAAGAATAGAGAACAATACTTCACCTGGGCAAGTTGCAAAAAGGTAAATAATAAAAAAGTGCAACCAATAGTAAGAATGGAATAACGGTCTAAGGAAAGATATGACTCCCCCTCTATTTTTAAACCATATAGGCCGAATTATAAATATACGAGATCAGAGAGAGGAGCGCAATAGGCCTGACATTCCCAGTCCTTCATTGAGCGAATGCTGCCCTGAAGCAAAAAAGGTAACAACTTTAAATAGCTAATGAGAACAATACCAGGGATCCAGAAATCCAATCACTAAAAAAAGAGTATATTGACCCTACAGGGAGATCCATCTAAATCGGAAATCATTAGCCTGATATAGATCGATAAAGAAAAAGTGCAAGGAAGGAATTTAAACATTGCTACCCTTCCCTCTGATGTAAGTAAGGCAAGTTTCTGAATTTGGGCGAATGAGTAGAATAAATGTGGGTTTAGATACAAGCCCAACACTGAAATATAACGGAGGGAAATTTTACCTGTGTTTTTTTTTTTTTTAAGAAATGTGGTGTATTTAAGTAATTGTGTTGCGACCGTTGCATTATAAAATCCTCTCTCCTGAGAAAAATGTCTCGCTGAAACAACGGGGGTGAGGGTAGAGGTTAAACAGAATAGAGAAATGTGTATTAGAACTTAGACTATAAGGAGAAGAGAATGAGATAAACGTGCATTAGATCTTAGATCATAAGGAGAGGAGAATGAGAGAGAGCTCCTTTCTAACTGTATTTTATTATTGTTTTACATACACAGAAAGGCTATGTATACGATGAACCCCATGAATTTTGCTGTCCTGAAGAAGGTGTTAATATATCAGTGAAACAACACCGAAACGCGTCGACGCACAGATAAATAGAACCCAACAGAAACCCAACTAGATAGCAGATATACCTTGATTTTGGATAATGTGATCTTTATCTTTCTTTTAAAATTGTATGAGGATATTGGGTCACGATAATACAGTAGTAGGGAATACTTTTCACCTACAGGTTGGAGGGGTTGTTTTTTGTGTTTTGTGATTTATTATGCACTTTGAAATTGTGGTAACTGAATGGTTATAACTTTTTTATCTTTTTGTTTTTTTAATATTGTATATTTTTGTGTAACATTGTAATTAATTTGTTCATATTTGATAACACTGTATATGTTTTTAATGATGCCTTTCAGACAATGATCGGAATTTTAACCCAAGAAAAAATATCTTAATAAAGCACGAAGAGTGTAAACGTCATATTTTTGTGTTGGCTTGATACATAAGGAAAATTGTGTTGCTTTAAGGATCGATGTGCATGAGAGATAAGAGTGTGGAGAAAAGCGTACATAGTCCAGGGATTTCCCTTTGACTTAAATTGTCGACAGTACCCTGTTCCCTGGAACTCAGTGGGGTCTTCTCTTTTTTGAAATCAGCAACACATGTTGCTGCAGAGGTGGAAGGGTCTACTTTGCGAAGGTTGACATCATTATTATTGCTTTATTTGGGCATTAAACTGTTACTAACGAGGTACAATGTATGCCCAGATAGTGCTAACAAGTGTAAAAATTACAAAAACATGTAGTAATGCTATAACTAAATGTGGAACATTACGCCACATAATTTTTCTTTTCTTGCCGAATAATTTAGTCAACCCTACCACATAATTTGGCCCTTCTCTGCTCCATAATTCCAGTGGCCCTGCAGGTAGTCTAAGAAACAAGCTGAGGCCATGTTATGTGTCGCCATATCTTCCAAAGGTAAGCCCGTCTGCGCCCGTCTGTCCGCGCCCGTCCGCGCCTGGACCGGGCCCAGGACCACCCCCCCTACCTGTTCATTGCCAAGTCTAGAATCAATTATTACATACTCAAGAAATACTCTCTTGAATCTTAATGTCCCGTTTAAGGAATCGTGCCCGTTATTGGATTTCACTAGAGCCTGTGATATGCCCGTGGTGTAATTTAAAGTCCCTCGTTACTAAAACCAGATTCTGTTCTGGGGCACAACAGCCTTTGAATTTACATACAGTGGCACAAAAATGCTTACGAGGCTTACTTTTAAATACTCCCTCCTTAATCAAACATAACCTAGTGTTCGCGGAACTATTGGAGGCTCATGATATAGATATGGCATTTGTTACAGAGACCTGGGAAGACGACACATCTGATATGGAGCTCTTATTGGCTGTTCCCAAAGGATATCTATTAATTAGGAATGATCGACAGGAAAAACGGGGAGGGGGTGTAGACATTATTGTTAAGGATAATCTAACAATAAAAAGTTCAACCTTATGAAGTGGTCCTGAGTGTGAACTTCTTTCATTTGGAATCACTATTAGTGAAAACTACATATTTAACAGCGTATTACTTTACAGGCCATCGGGAACTAGGAGCAAATGCTTGGAAATAATCAGCCATATTATTGAGGCTAGTGTTGACCATCAGGAGTTTTCCATCTTGGGTGACTTTAACTATCATCTTGAAAACGTTGATGACACATATACAAATTTACTTTTAGAGTGATGACACATATACAAATTTACTTTTAGAGCTGATGGCCACTGCCTCGATGACAAATTATTAAACATCCTACTCATGAGGCAGGACACATCTTAGATGGTATATTTACATCTAATCCTCATTTGAAAATGCAGAAGATTTTGCAAATTTCCTGGTCAGATCATAAAGCTATTCATTTCTCACTTACGTCATCCCATCATCTTGCTCGTCCTCATTCTGCCTCTAGGTCCTTTACAGGGAGGAATTGGAAGAAAATTAGCCCCTTGCAACTGCAGTCGACTCTAGCTGCCTCCAGGCCAATACTGAAGATGTCTGAAGTTAATATAGCTACTAACACCTTTAATAATTGGATGAAATCAGCAGTAGATATCCTGGCCCCTGAAAAAATATTCACCAGTAAATGGCTGAAGAAATCAGAACCTTGGTTCGACGATGCACTGCGCCTTCAGAAGCAAAAATGTAGACGGGCTGAGAGGCATTGGATAAAATCTTATGGAGATGCGAAAAAAGCAACCTATACTCAGTCATTGACGGTCTATAAAAAAATGATCTCAGAGAAAAAATTTAGCAATTTTTCTAATAAAATTAAGCAGACAGGCACATCAAGTAAAATACTCTTCTCAGTGCTAAAGGAGTTAGTGACACTTCCTACTGCACACCTATCGAACAGTAATGCTTCACTTTGCAATCAATTGGCAGATTTCTTTAGGGATAAGGTGCTCTCGATTTATGAGACATTTTGTGAAAATAATAGTAACATTCTAGTGAGTGAATCTTCTTCTTCTCTGAAACACTTTGATCATGACTTGGCTGTCTTTGTTCCTCCTAATATAGAACAGATTTTCCAAATAGTTAGACAGGTGAAATCAGGAGCTCCTTTTGATCCTTGCCCCCCAAAAGTATTTCACTGTGCTGCAGAGGAGATTAGCGAACTACTTTACTCTCTTTTTAGAAAGATTTTTGATTCTCGCATCTTCCCTAAGACATGGAAGAGGACTTCTATCCTTCCCTTGTTGAAGAAACCTGGTCTGGATCCTGGTGTCCATAGTAATTATCGACCTATAGCCAGGATCCCGTTCTCAGCAAAAGTGCTGGAGAAGATCATGAATTACCAGCTTACGTCCTTTGTTGCCCTACAGAACGCGCTAGATCCCACACAATATGGCTTCCGGGAGGGGCATGGTACGGAGACAGCTTTGGTCATGGCAGCGGAGGAGCTTCGATCATCGTTGGATTCAGGTGCGAAGGCCGCCTTGATTCTTTTAGATCTCTTGGCGGCCTTCGACACCGTGAGCCATGACATTCTCATCTCGAGGCTACGTGGGCTGGGAGTCTCAGGTTTGGCATTAAGTTTGCTTAGATCTTACCTTAATAATAGACACCAGTTTGTTCAGATGGACGATCAATGCTCAAAGCAATTCTTACTTCTGTGTGGGGTTCCGCGGGGCTCATCTTTGAGCCCTACGCTATTTAATCTATATGTTACCCCTTGAGCAGATGTCATCAGGCAGTTTGGTTTTTCGTTAGTATCTTATGCTGACGATACTCAGATCATGGTTTTAATCTCTGGTAATCCAGATGAGACAGCTGCTCGTTTCAATCAATGTATGACATCTGTAGACCACTGAATGAATACAAACTGCTTAAGGTTGAATGGAAGAAAAACGGAGGTGCTTCTTTTGGGCTCGGATCCCTCCATATGGTCCGAGAAATGGTGGCCTCAGTCAATGGGAACTCCTCCTATCCAAGTAAAAAAAGCTAAAAATTTGGGAGTAATTTTTGATGACGGTCTTACATTTCGATCTCAAGTTAACAAGGTTGCTTCTCAGGTACATTTAACCTTAAAACTGATTAAGAAGGTGAAACCTTATATTCCGCCATCCACTGTTAAGACATTGGTAACATCTTTGGCCTTAGCTAGATTGGACTATGGCCAGGGCCGGACTGAGAACCAAAACCGGCCCTGGCAAAGTGCTCGGCCGGCCCCCTAGGGATGCGACCAAGCTCTTTGCCGGGGCTGATTTTCGGCCGATTTTGTTACAGGGCTGCTCTTTTGCTATGCTGCAAAAACGGCCCTGTAACAAAAACGGCCTCCAGGGCCCATAACCGGCCCTCACCCTTGCGGCGCACTGGGGGATTGCCCGGTGCACGCAACGGCCAGTCCGGGCCTGACTATGGCAATGCCCTGTATTTGGGTCTTCAAAAACAACGTCTTGCCAAACTCCGCTGGGTTCAAAATTCCGCTGCTAGGATGCTGCTGAACATCCCTAAGTTTCAGTCAGTGTTCTGGGGCCTTAAACATCTTCACTGGTTGCCAGTGAAAAAAAGAGCTGAATTTAAGGCCCTATGTCTGACCTTCAAAACACTTCAGGGGATAGGACCTGAATATTTGAAACAACATCTCCTATGGTATCTCCCAAACAGAACACTTCGTTCTGCCACAAACAAACAAATATCAAAAATCAGAAGGGTGCGCTTGGAAAGAAGTAGTTTCTTTTTCCACACTGTCAAACTTTTGAATAGATTGCCGTTATCCATAAAGAACAGCACAACTCTTCTCTCTTTCAGGAATGCGATAAAAACGTGACTTTTTATGCACTGATTTTTCCCTTGGTAGTTTCTCTCCGCTGTAGCGCCTAGACGCCTTTGGGCATTCGAGCGCGATATAAATCATAAATTCATTCATTCATTCATTACAGCAACTACATTAAAAGACTAGATTTCAATACTGTGATTTCACCTGCAGTGAAAAGAACTGGTTCATTTCTATGCAGTAGCCCCTGCACTGGTCGCCATGATATTTTATTGCCATTAACTGGGAAAACATTCAGAAATCCTGTGATGTCTGTAGCTGGAAGTGTATCCCAATATCGGGGAGCCAGCAAGGCGAGCACACAGTAGGGTGCAGAGTACACGGGACAGCCCCTGCCCTTCCACTTAGTCAGCAGCTTTTAACAGCCAGGGATTTCCCGATGAGTGGGTCTTCAAGTCAGAAAAAAACGACTGAATAATTCTACTCACCATATGTCCGCTTCGGCGGTCCAAAAACACCCCTCCCACTCTAATGGGCTTCCTTGACAGAAGTACAGCGCATATTATTTCACACTAAAAGGTCACATGGACCCATCTTTTATTACTAAGAATCACCATTGGAAAGAACTAAAACACTTTTTTTCCTTTAGTGACTTAGATACATATTAAAGTGCTCTAAAATGGTAATTTCCATGATTCCTGCAATTAACTTTTTTCCATATCACAAAAATGTGTAAATCTGCTTATTCTGAACATTGCTCTCATGAGTCCTTGCCAGCCTGTATATTGTATTATTTCCCTAGTCTCACACACCTTTCCCTCCTGGAGGTCAGTGCAGCCTTGGACATTCGCTGCAGTAGGTGCATGTGTGCATGTATGTATGTATGTATGGATGTATGCAGCAGACTTCGCCTTAAGTTATGGCATGTTGCAGCCCCAGAGGACTACACATGGGCATCTGGTATTTCGTAATGTCCAGTCTGTGACAGTCAGATAATAATTATGGCATCAGAACGAACATGGTCTGTACTTCCTTGTGATTATTTATTACATGTATGGCCTTCATGAACCCTCCCACCCCCCGCCCCTCTCCATCTATCTTTTCTCTGTGGTCTTGTACTTTAAGGGTGTTGATGATGATATCAGAGGCCTTGTGCAAACGTTCCCTCCTCCTTTTGCCAGCTTACCAAGAACTAACAATGGCCTTAAAACTCACCCATTTCTTACCATTGGTTGGCTATTTTTTCAATCTCATTTGCTTGCATCTTATTTGATGACTTGCCTTGTTCATCTTGTGTTTGTCCCTGCCCTGGAACAAAGCCTCTTCACTGGGATCCAATTTATTGAACTACTTTCTTTGTTATGCTTATTCACTCCATGAACGTGCATGTATTTTCCAGTAGTTCCTCATGTGTGCTTCTCTCCTCCTGCATGCCATGTTGTCTCTCACCCATTTGTTTCTCTCCCCTGTGCTCTGTGTTGCTGTATCTCACTCGTCATTTTCTCCCTTTTCCCCATGTTGCTCTCCCTTGAGTGCTATGCTTACCATCCCCCCTGCCCATGCCGCTCACCGTCTTCTCAGTTGGCCCTCGCCTCCACAATCCAATTTGTTTTATTTGGCCTTATATTGTAAACGTTTTTGGGTGATAAAGGCAGCAAATTGCTGGTGGTCTTTCGCTCTTTCTAAATAAAATAGTCATGATGCATGCCTAACCAATTAAATGGTCACCAGTGGCTGCATCACTGTGTATTATGTTTTTTTTACTTTTGTTCATGCTGTGGAACAAATGCTCTACAGAATGAACTAAAGGCATTAACATAGGCAACAAGTCTATTGACTTTGCTAGTGCTTGTTAATATTTAGCCTTTTGCCTTTGTGAGGAGATTAATAAGACTATAGACTACAGGGTAGAAAGTTAGCAGAGCATCACAAATCACTGGACTGCAGAGAGTGTTTCCTATGCTTCATGCACGACGAAATACTCAAAATGCAATCCCAATATCCCTTATGGTGCATGTGGGGAAATTTTTCCAAATTTTTATTTTTGACAGTCAAATTCTACTATTTACTGCACACTTTTTAAAGAATTGTCTGAAATGCCAAAGGTTTCACAACACGTTGGAATAGTTGCATTATTCCTTGCTATGGACCTCAATAAGGTTTGGCTAGACTTTGGAAAATCTACCACTTCTCTTAATACCCCTGCTCTCAGATGTCAAGAAGACAGGAACAGAAAGTGAAAAAAGGCTCCAATAGCTGTATTTACTTTGTCTATATTCCCCTCGTTGAGATGTTGTTGAATGTTTCAAAATGGGGCAACTGGTCAACCCATTGATATAATCGTTGGTCAATGCATTCAGGCTTTACCTGCCACTACATCTGGCATTTTGGTGAATTTGATAGAATGGTATATGCGTATACAAGCTTTCTTCACTTTTGCTTTCTGTAGACTTCAGTTTTTAGGTCGAGCTGGAGAAAGCAATGCGAAGCATTGCATCCAGCGAAGTATCTAATGTTGCCCGTCTCCTGGGAATCTGAGACAGGGGTCGGGCACGCCCGGCGATTGGTGTCTGTGGACGCGAACGTCCAGGCCGGCGCCGTGCACATCTCCTGCCTCAGATTCCCTGAAGTGCGCAAACACACACATACACACACATACACACATGCACACACACACATGCACACCCACACACATGCACACACACACACGCAGGCAGGCACACACATGCACGCACACGCACACACACACACGCTCGCACCCACGCTCACGCACACGCACACGCACAAACGTGCACACACACAAACGCGCACACACACACACGCAAACACACACACACACGCACACAGACACATACGCGCGTGCGCACCCCCCCACACACACACTTACTGGGGTCTTTCCGCGTGTCCCTGTCTCCCTCGGCAACCAGCGGGTCAGTCTCGGCAACAGGCGGGGCTCTCCATGACCACGGGAGCCCTGGGACGTCAGCTGCCGGCGCTGGGGCTCCCTCTTCATAACAGACAGTGCGCTTGCGCGGGCAGCCCCCGCCCTCTCAGTCACAGCTTTCTGTTTCGCTGTCTTCCTTGTTCGCTGCGGTGGCTGCCCAGCTCAAACTTTGAATACTGTGGTCGGAGGGTTTGTCTAAAAGCAATTCGTGACTGAAGTGCCTAGATCTCTTTTAATTAAACAACAGGGGGCGGTGATGGACAGAGTTTCTGAATTAAGCAGAATACTCTCACCCAGTCAAGAGATCAGGACTTAATCCAACACCGTTTTTTAGCTCACTGCACCATCCCAGCTCAGAACCTGGCTATATGTAAATTAGTCTGTTCCTGTCCCAGTGCATCATGGGAACAGGGCAAACCAAACTACCAAGCATATTCTTTCACTGGGAAGGAAACAAGCTTCCGGGGACCGGTTTCTGGCATTTCAGCCATCTTCGGCCCGGCTTGCTTGAATCCTGATGGTGCAATGAGCAAGGGACTCACGTCTGAGTATACCCTTCCACGCTTATGGTGGACAAAATAATTAAACAACAGGGGGTGGTGATGGACAGAGTTTCTGAATTAAGCAGAATAGTCTCACCCAGTCAAGAGATCAGGACTTAATCCAACACCGTTTTTTAGCTGACTGCACCATCCCAGCTCAGAACCTGGCTATATGCAAATTAGTCTGTTCCTGGCCCATAAGCGTGGAAGGGTATACTCAGACATGAGTCCCTAGCTCATTGCACCATCAGGATTCAAGCAAGCCGGGCCGAAGACGGCTGAAATGCCAGAAACCGGTCCCCGGTAGCTTGTTTCCTTCCCAGTGAAAGAATTGGCTTGGTAGTTTGGTTTGCCCTGTTCCCATGATACACTGGGCCAGGGACAGACTAATTTGCATATAGCCAGGTTCTGAGCTGGGATGGTGCAGTGAAATAAAAAACGGTGTTGGATTAAGCCCTGATCTCTTGACTGGGTGAGAGTATTCTGCTTAATTCAGAAACTCTGTCCATCACCACCCCCTGTTGTTTAAATATTTTGTCCACCATAAGCGTGGAAGGGTATACTCAGACGTGAGTCTCTAGCTCATTGCACCATCAGGATTCAAGCAAGCCGGGACCTAAGACGGCTGAAATGCCAGAAACCGGTCCCCGGTAGCTTGTTTCCTTCCCAATGAAAGAATTGGCTTGGTAGTTTGGTTTGCCCTGTTCCCATGATACACTGGGCCAGGGACAGACTAATTTGCATATAGCCAGGTTCTGAGCTAGGATGGTGCAGTGAGCTAAAAAACGGTGTTGGATTAAGCCCTGATCTCTTGACTGGGTGAGAGTATTCAGCTTAATTCAGAAACTCTGTCCATCACCACCCCCTGTTGTTTAATTATTTTGTCCACCATAAGCGTGGAAGGGTATACTCAGACGTGAGTCCCTAGCTCATTGCACCATCAGGATTCAAGCAAGCGGGCCGAAGACGGCTGAAATGCCAGAAACCGGTCCCCGGTAGCTTGTTTCCTTCCCAGTGAAAGAATTGGCTTGGTAGTTTGGTTTGCCCTGTTTCCATGATACACTGGGCCAGGGACAGACTAATTTGCATATAGCCAGGTTCTGAGCTGGGATGGTGCAGTGAGCTAAAAAACGGTGTTGGATTACGCCCTGATCTCTTGACTGGGTGAGAGTATTCTGCTTAATTAGGAAACTCTGTCCATCACCACCCCCTGTTGTTTAATTATTTTGTCCACCATAAGCGTGGAAGGGTATACACAGACGTGAGTCCCTAGCTCATTGCACCATCAGGATTCAAGCAAGCCGGGCCGAAGACGGCTGAAATGCCAGAAACCGGTCCCCGGTAGCTTGTTTCCTTCCCAGTGAAAGAATTGGCTTGGTAGTTTGGTTTGCCCTGTTCCCATGATACACTGGGCCAGGGACAGACTAATTTGCATATAGCCAGGTTCTGAGCTGGGATGGTGCAGTGAGCTAAAAAACGGTGTTGGATTAAGCCCTGATCTCTTGACTGGGTGAGAGTATGCTGCTTAATTCGGAAACTCTGTCCATCACCACCCCCTGTTGTTTAATTAGATCTCTTTTAAACATCCTTTCCTTTTTAGTTCACTGCGTTACTCCTAAACTGTGCGTGCCTGCTCTCTGGAAGATGTTTACGAGCCGATGCCTGGTGCCTGCAGGGAGTTGAGGGGTTAACACACAGCTCCTTTAAGGGGAGGCATGGTGGGCGGAATTCCCTCCACGCAGGGGGCTGGCCCTGGTGCTCAGTCTATTCCATTCCTTCCTCTCACAGCCTAGAGATCAGCCGGCGTCCAGCAGAGAGCAGCCATGCAGGTGAGGAGAGAGCACGAGACGGTCGTCAAGGGACAGATAAGGGACTGCGTGACAGGACAGGGGTGGCAGGTGGGCACACCTGGCGAATCCAGCGTTGACTGCCTCTCGCTGTATTATGGGTGCGCGGGTGGGGTGGGGGATCTAGGGGGTGAGGCACACCTGGGCGGAAAGGGGTGTGTTCCCCAGGGAGGGAAAGAGAAGGGGTGTGCACCAGATAGCGGCACACATAAGGATGGCGGGGTTTACGCACCTGGTGATAGCGAGGCGTACGTATCGCCGGCTCCAGGGGGAAGGAAGCCTGGGCATTTAAAGGGATAACCTCCTGGGGCAACGGGGCACCCCTCCTTCTTTGGGGTCGGTGCACGGAAACCCCATGGAACAAAAGAGGATGTGCCCACCTGTGGGTGTCGAGGAGTACACATCTGGGAATAGCCAGGCGTACATACCCTTGGCGTGGAATATGACATACCTAGGGAACGGAGAGGGGTGCGCACCTAGGGACAGAAAGGACCCTCCTGCGGGTGATGGAGCTAAATCACCCCAGCATGAATTTGGCAGAATAAAACCTCCCTCTCTGCCGGAGCCACTCCAACACTTCCATGCTAAGGGTTCCCCAGAGGGGTTTCCAAATCAGCTTCTGGTAGTACAAAGTGCAAGAGGCAGCTGCTGGGCTCCAGAATGCTGCATGGTGTTCTACATGTCAAACCTGAGCCTATTCTCAAACACCATGAATGTTCAAATAGGCATGGAATTCATTATTTTTTAATTGGTCTTTCCAAGATGATGGGTAGTAGAAAAAAAGATTTTCAGAGAATCCAAATTCAACATGTTTCCGCATTTATTCCTGTGATGTGAGCTCTTGTTTCAAGCATGTATAAGGCAGCATTTGAAATGGCAAGATGCATCACTACACATTTGTTTTTGATTTTGCATTGCACTTATCGCCCATTACTATTCACTTTTCTCTGCAATAAGATTGAATCTTTCAATATGGATTTTTCTTGGCTCTACTTGGATCTGCTCTGCTCAGCTTTTTCCTTCTTCCAATGTCAGGAGGAGTTTGGTTCCTTGCTGTATTCATTATGGCAGTCGTAAACAGACAGAATATCTATGGTATGCTTTTTGGGTCGGTTTCTAAAAATCAAAAATAATGCTGAGGCAGTCGCCATAGCCTGGTGGCCTGCTTGGCACTGTTCATGGACCCAATCTCGGTGATGGATCACCATCACACAGCTGAGATCTCTAAATATGGTGGTGGTGTGTCACTGGGCTGGTTAAGGAGAGCACTGCAATGCCACATAAGTTTGTCATATGTAATAGGCTTCAATGAGTCTGGTCAATCAGAAATACGTGTCTTGTTTGCAAAATATTTCTGGGAACTAGAAATTGTGCCAAATTAAGCAATGTTTCACTCAAATATTTTTTAATTTCAATATTTTTTCTTACATTACAGAGCCCAGAATAAATATATTAACATTAAGCCATAGCTTTCAATCCTAGACTCTATAATGTGGTGTTTAACCTATTAACTGCGGACCCCACTGAATCACAACTAGAAGCCAGGGAGCCCCAAATCATTTCAACAATTCGAACCTCAAAAATGCACACAAAACATTAAGACGTACAAATACACACAACATGAACTGAACACATCTACTTCCCTCAGCAATTGCATCTTCAACCAGAAAGCGACTTCACACCGGTATAAGACCCAATCCATAAGTAATCATATGAAAACCGAGCCCTCAGAAGAAGTGATGGGAGAGAAGTAGTACCTGGATTGAAAGTAGCCTCGGACAGACACAGGGCAGCAATTGTCCTTGGGATGCCTTAAGCTTTAGAACATTTGGGGCCCTTGTGTCAAAAGTTGACAATGACAGTGATTGCATAAAAGCTAGAAGACTAGCTGCACATTATGGCAGAGTGCATGCTGCCAACTGGGAAGCGGTAAAATCCATACCGGTTAAAGTATTTTAGCTCGGATGAAAAGTGAAGGCATGCCCCTTTTCCAATGCAAGAAATTTAGATACATGACGTTTGTAAGTGCCTGACCATGTAAAGGATTGGATTTTAAAACATTCAGCCAGGAGGGCCTTTTGAACAATTTACTTGTGTAGGCTTTCATAGTTCATTGGTACTGGTACAAAGGTATTCTAAGTGTGCACATGCATATGATTTTCAAGAAAATCATGGGCAATTTCAAAAGTGTTTTTAGTCAGTAACTGATTGACAGTTCAGGTTGGAGCATTTTTAAATCCTATGATTGTTTTTAAACATATCTTAATTGATTTTTTTTCATACATACATAAAGTATACCGAGGGAAATACAGAAGACTTCATTTAAGAATTAACGCTACTTGACTAAACTAATTTCCTTGTAGGAGGAACCAATTGTATGCAGAACACAATTGGGGATGAAAATGCTTATGATTATTGACAGAAATTAATGGTCAGAGTTCATATGGGTCCACGGACCCCATGGATTGAGGTCACAGTCTCCTATGGTGCCACAGGTTAAGAAACACTGCAGTATAAAACCGCAGATTTAAGAGTTATGACTCTACAGAGTGAAGGATTTACCTTGATGATATGAGTTATATTCACAATCATAATACTAAAACACATTCACACTTCTAAAATCTCCTAGTGCAATAATATTACTATATTTACAGATATGATTATTCTACTTCTTACCTTAGGGTCAATTTCTGCCAAGACATCATTTAGAACTTGTAGAAGCTGCATGGGCTCCAATGAGTCAAATGTGATTAAATTATAGTTCTTCTTGAAGGGATCCTTGTTAAGCTTCTCAACAATGAATTTAATTTGGTCACTCATTTTGGTATTAAGAACGTGCCCCTATGAACAGATAAAAACATGTTATTAACAAACTGTATGTAATATGTGAACTATTAACTATAAATTAAAAACTAAAAAAAGAAAGACATTGGAGAAGAATAGAATAAGTAGTTTTTCAAATATTTCACCATACATTAACTTTTCTACACATTTTTCCACATCTAGACCTAGCTTAAGATAATATTATACGAACTGCAATTTTTTCACAGCAAACTACTTCCTGGATGGTCCACTACGTCATTGGTTTTACTTAGTAAGTTAGTGCACTGTTCAGATATATAAAAAAATATATAATCTGATTCCATATGGATTTTTTCAAACTTGCAACAACAAAAAAAAAGGTTTCAGAAGTATAGAAAAAAAACCATTTTAAATCATGGAATAGAACCTTTTTATTTTTTAAATAGCAAATGAAAAAATATTTTAGAACGTAAGAGTCAATCGGGAAAAAAGGTGATCAACGGATTATGAAATAAAAGAGTTAAGCGTAGGAGTAATATGAAACGTAAGAGAAAAGATGACTGGCTAACTTTAATCGACATCCTACTCAGTCTGCTATTTGAACAGGAACTTAAAATATGATCTCTTTCAAATACTAAAGAATGACTCCAACTTGAGTTAACTCATTGCATTATGTGATATCTGACAAAGAGCAGCTAGTTACATAAATGGGTCAGGGGATGGAACTATGGTGGAAAAGACAGACAGTATGATTGTTTTTCACATTTTCTTGTAAGGTTGCTAAATAATCATCAAGAAAATGAAGGTATAGTTTTCCTTCTGATTGTAATATAAGTACAGAGCTTAGGTATCTGTTCATCTGTCAATTAATGTGAAATAGATTCACTGTTAATCTAATCAGATGTTTCACAGGTGAAGCACAACCTATAAGGTTTTGGACCTTTTTTTAAATAAAAAACTCCCTAATGGTATCAAGGATTTGTTAGTGTGTGGGAAACATTTACCTGTGCAACTGTAGATATGTTATTAGCAGCAAGACAATATGTTTGTGATGAACACAGTTATCACATTAATTTTATTATATTAATTATACAGTATAAAATATCAATGATAGATTATACTATCCTGTATATTAAATTATGTTGGACTGGGGTGAATAAAGTACAAGCTTCTGACAGGGCTTGCATCCAAGGAAAAGAAGACCACCATCTTCCTCTCACATCACCACAAAGGGTATAATTGTTAATCCACATGATATTTGACTACTGTGATATCATCAATTTAGTGTAATATGGGCTTGTGACGAAGAGTTATACTGTGTGTGGTCATAGTATAAAGAACCAGAGGGACATACGTAGAAAGTGGGGATTGGAGGAAGCAGCCCGGGACACATCTCAGAATGCAGCCGGGGCACCTGCGAGAGAGCTACTCATCACTGCAGCTACTGAATATATTCCCTTCCAACATAAGACAAAGCCTCCAAGCACCCCCAATTCATATAGCTGGTGCGGTGATTATCCTTTATCCCTCACAACAAGAGTCAGATGATGTGGAATTTGTTCAGGTCATGGAGGGGGAGGCACAACACGATTCAACAGCGAACACGATAATCAGTGCAGCAATACTGCTTTGAAAGCAAATAGCACCAAAATAAACACACACAAGTTGCTCAGTGTCAGACTAGAGGATTAAAGGGTGATCCGCTTACTGAAAACACCCACCCTGGGATATCAATGTGCAATCATCAGTGGCTGCTGGTGCACAAAAGGGGTTATAAGAGAGGGTGAAAGAAAAGAATCTGGTACATGAAGCACCACAGCACAAAACCGCAATCAAACCCAATTTCAGACTTTTTTCTAGCACAGGCGGCAAACATGATTCTCAAGAAAAGTTACACCGTGCTTAGCACATGTTGTACTTATTTCCAGGTTGCCAACGTTTTAGTCTTCCTCCACGATGAGGAACTTTGAGTTGTTGCTGTGCACGTCTGTAGGTGGACAACACAGTGCAGAAGGGGATTAATGTTGGAGGGAAAGTAGGTGGTGCACTTGTCTTTAGCATCCTCACCATTTAATTTTGTAGAATTCGTTTGTAGGATAGCTGTGACGCATTTTGCACTGTTCCTGGAGGTTGCCACCGGCAGTTTTCAAAATTACTTGGCATTGCTTTCTGATAAATCTATCTCTCATTGTTATGAAGGGTTCACACTGTGAGCCTACCCCTTTTATCTTTTATACTGAATGGTCGAGTTTTTTTTCTCAATTTGTTTCGAGTTGACTACTGAATATAGAGGACATTGAAGTGCTCCTGGAAATAACCTGTTGGTGTCTGAAATTCTTCTGCTGTGAGTTATTTGACTAGGTATTTGTAATGACGGACTTTTTCCGGCCCTTTTTGGAGGGAGAATGATGGAGAATGACTCCAGTCTATCAGGCTTATAGTGTAGGGGTTAGGACTATAAGTAGGACCTCTCTGGGAGACATGGTAGGGTATATTCGTACCCCTTTTCTTAGAGTAGGGCTTACGAATTTAAGCTAGGGAGTAGATATATAAGTATTAGTCATGATCCACCCTTTTTCCAGTGTGTTAGGATATTTTCCATGGAGTTATACGTATTCTGGGCCCTGTAGGCCTTAAACGGGACAGACTCCATCTTGCTCTCTGCCTGGTAGCTTGAGAGGCTTTCTAGGTCAAGTGTAATATTTTAGTTTCAAGGTGTTGTTCGCTTGGAGAGAACCGGCTCAGGCTGGCCCTTATCGAAGGAATGTATTTTTCTCCACTCCGAAGACACAACTTCAGGCCGGCCGGCTGGGAACGTGTCCTTGGTACGGGGAGGTACAAGAATTTGGTGGGCGGCAGGTTACTGGCCGTAACTTTCCATGAAGGAACAGGCTTTGATATTAGCGAAGGTGTTAGAGAGAGAGAGAGTTAGTTCATAGGCGGCAGCTAGCCGTTAGCATCTCTGCCATTAATTATTTTCTTCGGCGGACAGTCGCCATCTTTGAAGTCCGAGAAAGATTTACCACCGAGACTCTCTGAGAAAGTTCGAAGGAGAAATAGCGCGGAACGCATAGAAACAGAGAGAGAGAGACCCGGTAGCCAATAACCAGCAAGGTTCCAGTGACTTGGAGGGAAGCAGACGAGTTTGAGCCTAGCGGTGCAGACGTGTACTTGTGACGGCTGGGGTGTGACTCTGAGACGAGCCAAGACACAGAGACGAGAAGGGAACCTAGATGACTGCCGAGCCCCGACTTCATATTAACCAGGTGATCTCCGCCCTTTCTTTAATTCATTCTAACCTTTACCTTTCCTTTGCAGAATATATATATTGCATAGTATTGTGTTTGTAATTATTGTCAATAAATACCCTGGTTTATTGTGAACCAACATGTGCCTGGTGTTCCTGTTCAATCGCGGTAACTGATCTTTGTTGTCTGGCATTGTTTGCATGAACGGATGTGAAATCCCGATCAGGTAAGGAGTGATCAAGCCAATAGGAAGCGAGGGGACCTTTGATGTCGGGAACAGAAGGTACATATTCCAATTAGAAGAAACATACTAAATTCACATTGTCCTAGTTTTATCCCAAGTAGATAAATGAGAAGTTTCTCCCATAGGTGTTCATAGGAAAGTGGTCGTCGTTGATATGCGGCGTTAATGAGAGCGTTGGGGGGGGAGACCAACGTGGAGGTTCGCGGGACTGTGAACCGAGTGTAAGTGAGAGCGTTGGGGGGGAGACCAACGTGGAGGTTCGCCGGATTGTGAACCGAGTGTAAGTGAGAGCATTGGGACTGCAGGCCCATGTGTAGACACGCCAGATTGTGTGTCATATCTGCCCTAGGGTAGATTAGTCTGGGTCGGAGTGGCCGCGAGACTAGCTGATATGTATAAGATATGATAGAAAACCCATGCATGTTTATTGCTATTCCCCTATCCTTAGGTGTGAGATGTACATATATGTATCTATAGTCATTGTAAATACGTTCTAAGGAGAGAGGTGGTTACGTTCTGACTGGGTTGGAGGGGCCCCTAGGGGCGGATTCCATCTAAGCGGAAAATCCGGTCATTACAGTATTATATCACGAAAGGGTGTGCAGACACTTGCTGTCTAGTGGTCTCCTTTGGAGTCCTCCTTGCTGCCTATAGTGAGGTTTCGAAGTGTCGTGTCTACATGACTATTTGAGCTGATCGGGGCAAGAGATTATTTCATTGGTGTATGAGGTCTTTTCCCCTCACTTTCTGCTGCACGATAATGCTTACGGACACACTAGCATGGAAGGGGTTGTGGGGCTGTAACTTGATGTCCTGTTTTCCATAATGCTTTCCTGGGATTACACAGATTGTAATCATTGTCTCTGGTGGCTTCCATGATACTTGTTCCAATGACCATTCAGAGCCTATTTCCAATCAATGAATTAAAACAGATTTGTAGAGCACTGCTGATCACCCGCGAGGGTATCCAGGAGTTGAGCGCTACTGCTGCTGCTGCAAGGGGATCAGTAGAACAGCCAGGTCTCGAGTCCCTTCCTGAATTCTGAGAGAGAGGGTGAGGTTCGGAGGTGAAGGGGAAGGATGTTCCAGGACTTGGCAGCAAGGTAGGAGAAAGAGCATTCGCCACTGTTGTTTCGTTGGATGAAGGGGGTGTGAGCAAGGGAGAGGGAGGCAGACTGTGGGTGTCTGAAGGGTTGGTGGAAGTTTATATGGCAGTTGAGGTACGCTGGTCCTTGATTGTGGAGGACTTTGCAGGCATGGATCAGCATTTTGAATTGGCATCTCTTTTGGATGGGGAGCCAGTAAAGCTTCTTGAGGTGGGGTTAATGTGGGTCAGTTTGGGGAGGTCAGGGGTGTGGAATTTAATAAAATATCTACTTGTCCATGGGGCAGGTTGCTTCATAACTCACTTGTTCTGTAACAAAATCAACTTGTCCCTTTGGTGCCATATAGTGCGGTGACACATTATAGCATCAATCTCATTATATAAGAGCCTCTCTGATTATGCCAGGGCTCACATACCACAGTAGTGTTTGAATAATTGCAATCCCCTTAGGTTGCCACGTTTCCGTAGATCCACATACTGGTGCTGAAGGCAGTGGTGTGCAATAGTTCCAGGGTTAGAATGCCCTTTTGAGCCTGTGCAAACCTACTAACTTGCATGCTTTAAGGGTTTTCAACAACTCTTCTCTAATCTTTTCCGATACTGAGAAATGTTGGTAATTTACTCCTGACAATGGCAGATGTAAACCACCTTCCAGAGTTTGGAAAAAAGTGGTTGGAGGGAAAGAGCTTGCAAACACTCAGATTTTGGCATGAGCAAATGTACACATGCATATTTGCTTATGCTAAAATGCAGTTGACAAATATTTCTAGGAGTACTATTTCTTGTCCTACTTGTGTAAATTCCTGGGAATTCATGAAAGCCGTATAACTGCACTTAATGCAAGGACATATACCATAGGAGACTTTCTTTAATAATTGGGCCCCTAATTTGGTCTGGTGTTGACCATGACCTTGTGCGTTTATTAAAACTAACTATATATCTCCCCCTCTCTCTCTCCCTCTCTCTCCCCCTCCCTCCTTCCCCCTCTCCCTCTCCCCTTTCCACCCCCCCACCCTCCCCCCCCCCCCGGCTTCACTGTGAGTGACAGCATTCTGCTCTTTCACAAGGAGCATATCGGCACACAAAGTAGTTTTGTTCAGTGCCAGTAGCTACTGTGGCAGTGTGTGCTTTTTGGGATCCAAAACACTTTGACAAAACTAAAAAGATGACCACCAATTTCAGACCTACTGGGTTTGCCGATGCTTGTTTATTTTTGTTTCCCATAATCTCATTGAAACGGTTTACACCGATTTCCATTATGAATATTTTTGGGAAATACTAGCATGCATCAACACATGTTATTAAATGATGCTGC
Organism: Lissotriton vulgaris; assembly: GCF_964263255.1. Classification (NCBI taxonomy): domain Eukaryota; kingdom Metazoa; phylum Chordata; class Amphibia; order Caudata; family Salamandridae; genus Lissotriton; species Lissotriton vulgaris. The sequence continues at coordinate 156,785,056 of NC_141699.1, read as the reverse complement.
AAAGAAATGGTACCTGAAATTTTACAGACGTTTTGCTAAATTTATTTTTTCCTGCTTTCATTTATTTATGAACATTTTATTTTGCAAGCAAAGAATCATCAATCTTGCTTTTAAGCTTCTGCAAATATTTGCATCAAATCAGAGAGCATTCTGTTAGTATTGCGCATAGCCTCAAACTGCTAAACTTTGAAAATGTGTGTAGTGCAGTTAGAGCTTACAACATTTACTTAGAGTTCTCACCCTGACAATAAAGGCTTTCAATTAATGCACCATAAATACAAGTTTGAACATCATTAACATATGGACAAAAATATTACCTTAAGTGCAGACAGTCCCCTTCCTTGATCCATAATGTGGTACTGCAAACTGGCAGCTAAAGGGTTTATGCTGCAGGGGTTTGGGCCTACTTGTCCCAAAATACACATGAAAACTTGTTGCCCTTGACCCCAAACAATATGACCTGGGCGTCAGGCTATAGGAATTCCACATCCCTGGGAGGCCATGGATGAGCCTGGCTGTTGCCTTCTGCTTGGTCTGCAGTCTCTTCAGTAGGAGATTGGTGATTTCGACTTGAGTGTGTTGACTGTTGACTCGGGTGACGGTTTGTGTGGCATTGACGGGGAGCCACTTGAAGATCTCCCGGAGCATGCGAAGAATGAAGAATCTGGCAGTGGAGATGGTGAGCTTGCTGTCAAGAATGATGCCAAGGTTGCGTGCATTGTCTGTTGATGTGGGTGAGGGTCCTAGTTCGGAGGGCTACCAGGAGTCGTTCCATGGGGAGGTATTGCCACCGAAGATCAGCACCTCAGTTTTGACACTGTTGAGTTTCAGGCAGTTGTTTCTCATCCAGTATTTCTTTTTTAAATTTCAAAAACCTTTATTGCAGTCAATATGGTACAAGTCATACTTGACGCAGAGGATGCAACATTTGATCCTGGTGAATATTTTTCTCATGTTATTTCAAAGTTACATCATAAGTACCCAAGACCTGACGAATGATAAGATCAACAACTCACCCTAAAGCCAAACAGCAGTTAGTTTTGTATACATAGACTCACAGTCTCATCATGTGGAGTAGGTATAGCACACATCAACCTAACAGTCCGGCACCTGGAGACATGGTTAGATTAGTCCGTTTATTTGTTACCCCATCAAGCTAGGCATACGTCAGATGCACAGGTAAGGGTATCGGAGCATGTTCACCCACCAAATAAAGTTCCCCACTCTTCACCATTGTTCCTCACATTATGGAACTAGCAACCCCAGTCACCCTCGTAGGTGAGCAGAGGAGCCAGGGGAGTTCGCCTCCGTGGGTGCCTCAGTGTCTCCTCTCAGTACCTCCTGATCTCCCCCTTCGGCATGTTCCAAGAGATATGTAGTCAGGGGGCCCTAAATATCTTTTGGTCTTGATTTCAAAGGTTAGAGTTCAGTATAACACTGCAATTGGCCTTGCCAGGTAGATAAGTCTCGTATCCAGTCTTTGAATTTAGGGGCCCGGCCCCTGTCCCATCAGCAAGCCACTTGGTGCTTTGCAAGAAAAAGGCTGAAAGCTAGGACTTTCTAGTGAGGGGTGACAATATCCTGAATACAGCCAAGCAGAGCAGTATGGTGAGCTGGTTGTATCTGTATAATTAACATTTCAGAGAGGCCCCCAAACACTTGTTCCCAGTATTCCCCTACCTGCGGGCACAGCCACAGCAAGTGCATAAAGTCCGCTCCTGCCCCGCCACATCTAGCACAGGTATCATCTTCCTTCAAGTGAATATTATGCAGTATGACAGGAGTGTGATGTAATCGATGGAGAAATTTATAGTGAATGAGTGATAGTCACTACAGCAAGATGAGGCCGTCTCTGTCTGCCTGCAACTAAACTCCCATTGTTCATCTGTCAGAGGGGTCTCAAAGTCTTTGTCCCAGTCCGCTCGAGCTGACAGAGGTTGTGTAGGAGGCGCCTCTTACGTATGTCGGTATAGTAAGGAAGTGACGTGTTTGGGGGTATCAGACTGTAATAGAGGATACAAAGGGGCCAATGTGGGTGGTTCCGCGGGGAATGTTGGGGTAGCAGCCTTAATACTCTGCTGGATTCTGATGTACATAAATAGGTCCATGGTGGAGGGAGAATGTGCCAGAAGAATTGCTCCCTAGTCCGAAACTCCCCTCCCACATATAGGTCACCCACGTGACATAATGAAGCGGTTCTAACAGCCGTCTGCATATCCATTCACTTGTAACCTGTAGCAGGGGACTGTGGGGAAGCGGCAGTCTGGGGGAGTACATCATTGGGGCCTTCAATTTGCGGGCAATTCTGCGCCAGGATATATTGGTGCAATCCACTTTAGATGGGTCTTTTCCATGTTCTTTTACCTCTGCGAACAGGTAGCCAGAGGTGGGAACCGGTGCCATATACCCATCTTCCACTGCCAGATGTGGCATGAAGGGGGGGGGGGTATGAAACCAGTAGGAGGCAAAGTGCGCTTGTGCACAATGATAATACTCGAAGTTAGGCACTTCAAACCCACCCTGGTTATATGGTAGCATTAGTGTGCTCAGTCGCAGACGCGCTTGCTTGCCCCCCCATATGAGCAGTGTAATTTACGTGTTAAGTCTTTTTAAAAAAAAACCTCCCCGGGTGATAGGGTATGTTCAGAAAGAGAGAGCAGTTTTGGCAAGATAACCATTTTTATCAGGGAGATGCAACCAGCCATCGATAGGGGAAGGCGTATCTATTTGTGAACATAGTCGGTGATCTTGTCTATAGCGTGTCCATAATTTGTGCGCATGAGAACATCTTTATCTCAGGAGATATGTATGTCTAAATATTTAATGTCCTCAGATTTCCAAACTATGGGGTAGTCCAAGGGGTAAGCTCTGGGTTTATCCGTGAGCGGGAATATTGCCGACTTGGCCCAATTTATTTGGATCCCCGAAATGGCCCGACTGTAGTAATTTCACCAAGGACCGGATTAAGATGGTCTTGTTTTTTTTATATATAAAGTCATGTCATCCGCGTATAGGGAAATTGGCAGCTGACGGGATAGGTATACTAATGCCCATTCCTGGTAGGGTTGTCGTATTCTTGCCGCCAGGGGTTCAACTGCTAGAGCGAATAGAATGGGGACAGGGGGCAGCCCTGCCTGGTACCCCTTGAGATGTTAAAACTATGGGAGGGGGCGCCGTTGAGCAGCACCGTGGCTGTCGGGTTTGTGTTTATCAGTTTCACCCAGTTTAGAAAGGGCTGGGGCATTCCCATGTAGCTCAGGGTGCCAATGAGGAAGTCCCACTCAACAGAGTAGAACGCTTTGGTAGCGTCTAAGAAAACTGCCACTGCTGAGCTATTTGGATCTATGTCCTGCATAACAGCCATGAGCGTTCGCAAGTTATGTGCAGTGGCTCTATTCCGAATGAAGCCCGCTTGATCTGGCAACACCAAGCGTTCCATCAGGAGACTAAGTCTATTGGAGAGGACCGTAGCAAGGATTTTAGTGTCACAGTTCAGTAAAGAGAGGGGGCGGTAGGATTCGCAAAGCAATTGAGACTTATCTGGCTTAAGGAGCGACACTATTTGGGTTTCCCCTCATGGTTCTAGGAAGTCTCCCTTCCTCCAGTGCTTCATAGAATACATCTTTCAGTATAGGGGCTAGAGGTGTTAGATATGTCTTGTAAAATTCGATGGGCAGCCCATCCGACCCCGGAGCGTGTCCCAATTTCATCCCCATTATTGCTTCCTTTATTTAATCAATTTCCAAGTTTAGACTCAGAAACTTTCGCTGTGTGTCTCCTAACCAGGCCAGGGTCGTGTCTTCGTAGTATTGAGAGAGGTCTAATGGAAGTTCTCTCTGGGAGGTGTATAGGGACTTATAGTATTCCACGAACGTCTGCAATTGATCAGGCAGATTTCTATGTGTCTCTCCCTGAGAGTCTTGTATCTCTGCGATGTAGTTGGAGAATTTGGGTTGACTAACCATGTTTGCCAGTACTCAGCCTGGATGGTCTCCTTCCCCGTATATCCTAGCCCTATGGTATTTGCCCCTGAATTTGCTCTCACATTCAGCTGCAGTTTCATAGTCCGTCATGTTGTCCTTAAGCTTGGCTCTGGTCATGTTCACCCCCACTCTGTTTGCAAGGTCCCTCTGTAGTGTTTTAATGTCCCGCTCCAGAGTGTTTAGTTCTCGTCTGATATCCCTGAGGATGCCTCCCCCTTAAATACAAAAACCCAGCATTGTAACCTTAAATGCTTCCCATACTGTGGTTAGGCTGATCTCTGGTGTAATATTCTTCTCAAAGAAGTCCTGAATCTCTTGCTCAATCTCTTTGTTAAGACTGGATCGAGTATGTGTAGGGGGTTCAAATGCCCGTTAATGTAAGGGTTTTGCCTTATTGGGATCTGTATAGTGCACTTCACAGGGGAGTGGTCAGAAAGTGTGCGGGCTGGGTGTGTAACATTACCCAGCCAGTGTGCCATGCCCACAGACACGATCAGGTAGCCCAACAGGGACCACGAGGAGTGTACTGCCGAGAAGTGTGTGCCTTCTCTCACCGTAGGGTGCTTGTAACTCCAGGAGTCGAGAAGGTAATTTCTGTCTATTAGATCTTTCAGTGCTCCCGGTGTAGTGGTATAGTGCAGATGGGTTGCAAGTGACCTATCGTTCTGAGGGCATATTACTGTGTTGAATTCTCCTCACCCAGACTAAGTATGTGGAGCCTATGGATTGTATCTTGCCACAGAGTGTTTCTCTTCCAGTCTGCAACGCTTTTCATGCATCTATGGAAGTTGTCACTTGTGGTGGAGGGTTTTTCCGATAGTGAGAGGATGAGCTGGGTGTCGTCTGCATAGGAATTGTTCAGGGAGGCTGACAAAAGTCGGGTAGGAGGATTCATCAAGCTCCTGTAAAATCAGAAAATTTTCAAGCAGAATAGCTTGGTGATGGATTGATCTGACAGACTCTGGAGCAAAGGCATCAAAGACAAATATGTATCTAAAGAAGACTTAACACATGCTGGTCAGAAATTAAACTGGACTTTGAAAAAAACATTGCAGAATTGCCTGACGAAATGTAGGCTGGAAATCAGAAAGGGTGTGGCAGAGATCAAGAGGCACCTTCATAATATGGGCAAAAGTATGTAGTAAAACAAAACTAATAATTAGGCCGCAGCACAAACACAGCAATTGGTCACCACAAATATATACCACATAGAGACTCTCAGTAAATGACTGCTGTCACAGTGGATCTGGAAAGCCTATCCAAAGAGAAACCATTTGCATTAAAAACATTAAAGAAGGAACAGAAAGCCACAGATGATCTACTGTGTCACAGAGATCTTTAGAGGTGTCTTGATAGAGAGTGTGGACTTCCATCTTGGTATCCTGTAAAGGAAAAGATCATGGCCGCTCCATGGAAAAGATAGAACATTGTGACAGTGAAGGCACCCTATTCCACCACCCTGCGACAGTGTCATTGCAGGATCACTGCGATAATGAAGATGTGATTCTGGAGCTCTACAAGTGGCTAATTCCCTATGGATGGGTCATGCTGGAGGGTCTGCAATTATCTTGGAAAGGCTGAGAAAGGTTGATAAAAATTATTCTTTTTTTAAAACACAAAAAGAGGGGGCATGGATAGTGACGGCATCATGGTGGCCGCACTATAGTGACGCTCTCTCTCTCATCGCCCATGATCAAAAGGTTCGTCCCACCGCAGATTCCATCCTCAGTGAGCTGGGCATTTGCTGTGGCAGGAACAGAACCATTGAGCTGGGAGTCCCTGAAAGGAGCTTCCAACCGGATTTGGGCAAAGCCAGGCAGCCAAAATTGGATCACTGGGACCTGTCCATACATGTGGCTTTCCATTCAGCAGGTCTTGAGAGGGGCTCATCCGGGGATGTGGGAGGCCATTAGTGGGTTTGCCCTTGGCCCACGAATGAGGTCTCTTGTTGACAGCTCCCCATAGGTGACAGAGGAGGTGAGTGGGGCTCCCGATGGGTCCCTTGAGGGGTCATGATCGGGTGGCAAACACTGTGATGGGGACTCCTCCTGGGCTCTATGTGGCCTTTCCTGGTCGAAGGCTGACCTGAGGCTTGGGGGACCCTTCTCGAGGGCAGATAACCATCACCGTGCTCCTTCTGAAGGGAGATGCAAATACCTTTCCACGTGGGACCCCACTTTAAGCAGTGACCCCCAAAGAGCTACATCAATTGTTAGATTGTTATGTTATGAGCACTTGTTATAGCGCATAACTCACTCCTGAAAGAGTGGGGGCAATGTTTTACCCTTTTTAAACATTGCACAAGGACGCTTTGCTACGCCTCCCTTGCTCTCCTCTAATTTGGGAGCCCCACTGCTCAGCGCCCCGACCTACGGACTAGTTTGAACCACATGCCCTGCTGTGGCAGAACTGTGTCACCCATAGATCTGGATCTCCGATGGAGCTACCAATCAGGACCCCAGCGACATCAAATATCTTCATCAGCATCTCATACTATATCTTTGGGGAAGCGGGCATCCCTGTTGCCCTTAGCCTCTGGAAGCATCTGCTGGAAAAAATACATCACCTTTTTGGAATGTTTACCTTTGGGTGAGCATTAAATCGGACGGCTTGTACTGTATCCTTGGGTTTTTTCTCCCAAGAAGACCAACTGGGTCTTGCAGGCCGGTCCGTGTCTCAGCTGAGGCACTTTTACAGCCCTGATTCATCAGCTCCAGTAGTGGGGCTTCCACAGTTCCTCCAGGAATCCACAGAAGTGTCCGACCGCACACCATTGACCTTAAGTGGCACCCCCGGAAGCATATGTCACTTATCCTGAACCTTCACGTTCATGAAGGCCTTGACCTGGACTGCTCGTGCTGAAACCCTGGGTTCTCATTTCCTTGAGGACAGCCAGGATTTTGCAAGTGGTTCCGTACTGAGCCTATGGCCATATGCACAACACAATATAGTTTCAAATTAGCAGCTCCAGCTGAAAAGACAATGTACCCCATCTCATTTTAAACCCCCACCATCTACTTCCTCACACTGTCTCTGCATTGGAAAGGCCCAAAATCGGCCCTTACTGAAGCTCTTACCAATGACGGCCCCAGAAGCTATCCGAGACGACATCATCATCCATGGGCCCAGATAAACTAAATGATATATTGGAAGCAATCAGTTCTAAGCAGTGTACACTTAACTTGCTGAGCTCACCGAACTTATACAACTGCTTGAATGCTGGGCAGAGGACGCAGAGGGACACTACAGGGGAAATAACTTAAGGGTGATTGGCCTCCCTTATGGAGCAGAAGAAATAACCCAGCGAAGTTCACAGAGTAGTGGATTAAACATTCACTCCCACCCAGAATGCATCTTCTTTCAACTCAGCCAAAAATGCCCGTTGTGTGCAGGCTAGACGCCCCCTCCAGGTGCCCAAATCACCCTTCCATAGTCCAGCTCCTACATCACAAAAATGAAGACGCAGTCCTTCAGGTTGTGGGTCTAGTTGGGTTTACTGAATTAAAGAAAACATCAAGTACTATTCTTCCCAAACTACACCCAGGCATCCACCACCAACATGCTTAATTTTTGTGAGTGAAAGGGAAGCTGAGCGACATAAACATTAAAGAGCCCCTCTTGTTCTGTTCCACACACGAATCGAGATCTTGATCGATCAAAAGGCCTTCTTCATCACAGAACCAGAGGTCATTTGGGACTGGGTCGAGGGGTGTGGCACGTCTTACCAGCTAAATTAGCTTTCCTGAAAGGCAGGTCTGGATGCCACTGGAGACATCATGGACTGGAGAAGAATAATTCTGTTTCCACCCGAACTGCACCATCTCCAGAGCAGGCCTGAATCAGCCGAAGATCCACCCTCACTACAGCTGCTACTTTCTGTGACTCTGCCACATGTCTCATTTTATCCTCGACGCCAGACAGAGATGATGCATCCTCTTCCCTGTTCTCACCACAGCCAGGTTTTCCTCCAGTGGTAACCCCTCAAACTGCAGTTGAGCTGTTACTCCTCATCTGGACTCCAGATACTGTTTGCTACCCCACGTGACCTTCCTACCTCGCCAGGGATCTATCCGCTAATAAGGCATTCTAAAATCACAAAATCCGATTACAAGGTTTTGGGATGGGAAAAGTTTTGGCCTCCTGTATCTTTCCAATCCTACTACAACTATTCCATAAACATGAAAACAGGTTAATTCCCCGTAGGAACATTTTGCTAAATCTCCGATTTCTTTTTCGGCTCCTGGAGGTTGCTCCCGGGCTTGGACACGTTCTGTAGCCCACAGCCTTGATCTTGAAAAGACCTTTGACACCTTACACTGGGACTACCACTTTAATGTCCTTTTGCACTTCAGCTTGAGGACCCGCACCATTCAAATCATTTGTATACTATAATCATGCCCATTCACACATGTTCAAGTGGGTAATCTCAAATATCCCTTCTTTGAGATTCGAAGGGGAGCAAGGCTGCGCTTTACCCTCCTTGCTTTTTGCCTTGGCCTGGTAACCATTGATGTAACCGCTGCAGGTGAGCAGGACACATTCTGCTTCACTCTCAGGGGCAGCATTTCTGCAATAGCTTAGCTTTTTACAGACTTCACTGCCGCCTGTGTCAAATTTCTGAAGTCCTGTATCTTCACATTTGTGCCAAACAAGACAGAAAAACGAATAGAGCCATGAGGCCTACTTCGTTGAGAGGGATTAATCTTTCACTACTATGGGATCACAATCGACCATAATGACAGAGATCAACTTAAGGCAATCTGACCCGAATGGTGACTGCTCTTACTTTCCAGGTGGCATTACACTTCCAAAATAGGCCGCCCTCCCCCACTTACTATGTTTTTAAACAAATTGCCTCTTACCCACCCATTGTTTTTTTTCACAGTCTAGACATGCTCTTAGGAGAATTCATCTGGCACACTGGGAGACTCAAGCTTTGCCTTCCGATCAACCTCGGAGGCCTAGGGACTCCTCACTTTGAGATATATTACCTGGCTGCCCAGCTACAGTGGCTGAGCAGATGACTTGCAAGCCTCTCTTGATGTGACATGCAGTGATAGACGCCAACTCCGATTAGATGATTTCTTGGTCACATGCACTCACAGATTCCATTCTGATACTGATCTTCGGCCATACACGTGTGGGCCTCTCATGGATCTAGTGTCTCCTTGGTCAGGGGAATTTAAGCCACTGGCATACAACAAATTGTATGATATCGGTTTCAAAACAGCTGCCTCCTCCCATATAATGAGATATTAGAGTGGTTTGATCTCCAACTGGGCCCAATTACTAACGCACTGCACCAGTCAGCATACTCTTCACAAACACTGGTCCATAACTGACACTGAGCCGAAACACATTCACTCATTCAAGCCCCATTACACCATAAGGTTGGGCCAAGGTAAATTCCTTGGTTTTACAAGCCACTACCTTCCCACATTTCTACATCATTAAAGCCCTTGCAGGACGAGAGGGAGATAGAGGCAAGCAGGAATTTCATTAAAAACAATGGTCGATGGACATAGCATTCTTGCACTTGGTCTACTAAAATGCCAAATTCAAATTGATACAGTATTTCAATCTTCACAGGGCTTACTTCCCTCCTTGAAGCCAAATTGCTGATGGGGGGGGGGGGGGGGGGGGGGGGGGGATTAGGCCAGGGTGCAGTTTCCCAACTCTATCGCTCGCTAATTATTAATGCCCCTAACTGCTTCCTTGGGATACGCAGGTGATGGGAGGCATGGGTGGGCGAACTTGATGAGGAGGAGTGCTGCGAGCCTCGCATGGCCACCAGGGTGCTGCCCATCTTGGCTCGCCCCTGGTTGGTTAAACTCAGTTACCTTCACATTGCTTACATGACTCTCCAACGCCTCCATCGAATTGTCGGAGATGCACGAGCCAGCTGTTCATTGTCAGAAGCAGATTTCTTTCACATGGTGAGGGCCTGCCTGGGAGGGGTTCCCTTTTGGGAAGGGGTTGGAAGAGAACTCTCTGCAGTTTTAGGCTGGTGCCTCGACCTCGCCCAGAGAATTGCTATTTTGGAACTATTCGAAGAAGATGTGGATTGCCAGAGAATGGAGCATATATTCACTGGAGTGGTGACCCTGGTGGCCAAGCGAGGTGTAGCTTGCAACTGAAAGTCCCCAACCCCCCCCGCCCACAAGTGGCGCAATGGAAGAAGGGGGTGGATTGGTGTTCCCAGCAGGGACGACCTAGCTATGAAGCCAGGGTCTGCACCTGTAAATGTAATACCATCTGGGGCAAGTGGTGGGCTTATTATGGTTTGGATGTAGGGACAAACTGATTGTTGTTATAATGATTATGCACAGGTCCTGTTTGTGTCGATTGATGACAGATGGTTATGTTTGTTGTTGTGTTCTTGCGATAAAATCAATAAAACTTGTTTATAAAAACAGTATTTAATTCAGTTCCCTTCCTGGAATGATCCATATGTAGAACTTCTACCACAGTGAACAAATTGTTAATTGAATCAGGAAGGCTCTAACATAAATGGCTGATGAAATCTCCTGCAACAATTAATTCATCCGAGCCATGCCTTTTATCTGTCAGTGAGCCAATAATAGAACTTAAGGTGTAAATATTGGTAGACTCCCACGACCATGATTTAGCATTGGGAAAGTTAACCAAGGCTACTGTAGTAAAACCAGGAAAAGTCCATTTTAGAGCCTGTATTATATGCGGCCATGAATCGATTTTTTCCCCGTTAAAAGCTAAAGAAACAAGCATTTACAATGCAATGGTTTCGCCTTTGGAAAAGTTAGAGCTATTGGCATTGTAAATGACAAAATTTGTATTTATGTGTTGGTTTTAAAAACAGATAAATAAATGGCATTGTCATTTACATTGCCATTAGCTTAATCTCTCGCAAATGTGAGACCTATTGTACCCTACGGACGAGCTCAGCAGACAGCAATTACTACCACACACACACACACACACCCAGAGCCACACAGACACACACACCCAGAGCCACACACACCCCCCCAGAGCCACACACACACACACCCAGAGCCACACACACACACACCCAGAGCCACACACACACACACACACACACACACCCAGAGCCACACACACACACACCCAGAGCCACACACACACACACACACACCCAGAGCCACAGCCACACACACACACACATACCCAGAGCCACAGCCACACACACACATACCCAGAGCCACAGCCACACACACACATACCCAGAGCCACAGCCACACACATACCCAGAGCCACAGCCACACACACACACATACCCAGAGCCACAGCCACACACACACATACCCAGAGCCACAGCCACACACACATACATACCCAGAGCCACCCCCAACCACCCAGAGCCACACACACACCCACCCAGAGCTACACACACACCCACCCAGAGCTACACACACACACCCACCCAGAGCCACACACACACACCCACCCAGAGCCACACACACACACACACCCAGAGCCACACACACACCCAGAGCCACACACACACACACACACACACACACCCAGAGCCACACACACACCCACACCCAGAGCCACACACACACACACACCCACCCAGAGCCACACACACACACACACCCACCCAGAGCCACACACACACCCACCCACCCAGAGCCACACACACACCCAGAGCCACACACACCCACCGCCACACACACACCCTCCCACCCAGAGCCACACACACCCACCCACCGCGCCACACACACCCACCCAGAGCCACACACACACACCCACCCAGAGCCACACACACCCACCCACCCAGAGCCACACACACACCCAGAGCCACACACACCCACCGCCACACACACACCCTCCCACCCAGAGCCACACACACACACCCACCCAGAGCCACACACACACCCACCCAGAGCTACACACACACCCACCCAGAGCTACACACACACCCACCCAGAGCCACACACACACACCCACCCAGAGCCACACACACACCCAGAGCCACACACACACCCACCCAGAGCCACACACACACACCCAGAGCCACACACACACACACACCCAGAGCCACACACACACACACCCAGAGCCACACACACACATCCACCCAGAGCCACACACACACACCCACCCAGAGCCACACACACACACACCCACCCAGAGCCACACACACACACCCACCCAGAGCCACACACACACACCCACCCAGAGCCACACACACACACCCACCCAGAGCCACACACACACACCCACCCAGAGCCACACACACACAAGAGCCACACACACACCCAGAGCCACACACACCCACCCACAGCCACACACACACCCTCCCACCCAGAGGCACACACACCCACCCACCCACCCAGAGCGCCACACACACCCACCCAGAGCCACACACACACCCACCCAGAGCCACACACACACCCACCCAGAGCCACACACACACCCACCCAGAGCCACACACACACCCACCCAGAGCCACACACACACAGGAGAGCAAGCACAGCGAGGGGGCAGGGAACTAAAAGTAAAATACTAAAAATAAAATATTCCATGTCGCAATTAAAGTTACCATCACCCAGTCACTGGTTAATGACTGTAAAAACATCATCATCACCTATGTACCGAAGGGAGGAGTAAAGAACCTCAGGATGCCCTTCAGTGTAAAAGTCTTCATTGGCTTAGGGTGCAGGTGGGTCTTATTTGTGTTTGAGCCAGCAGGCTCTAAAGCAACTATGCCCAGATGTGGGAGTCCCTCCTCAGGGGACTCGGTACCAACCATGCCCAGGTGGAGCCCTTGTGGGCTTTAAATCAGAAATGCCCCTGGGAGCCTCTCAGGCTCTCACTCAATTATGCCCCTTGAGCCTCTCCTTGCTCCGGTCCCACTCCGATAAGGTCACTCTGCTGCCGGCATGCGGGACTCTCTGGCTGCTGGTCTGCTTCCTTCGCCCTCCTCTCGCTGGGGGAGCCTCGGGGAGAGACGCTGGCTACAATCCGGTGGTGGAGGAGCACGGGGTAGGCTCCCGTGGACTTCCTGCCTTTCTCTTGGCCAATAGCTTCCTCCCAGCCGGGAGAAGTGGAAATGGAGCCTGCGAGGCTCTTCTCTATGTCCCGGCCGGCCTCGCCCACCGTCAGGCGCGGCACCGGCTTCAGCTCTTTTCCTCGTCCTTCGTGGCAAGAGGGGCAATCGCAGCACACATTTTTGCATTTACCTAATGACAAAAGATCAGCGAGAAGGCATCGGACTGGGAGGGGGTGGAATGAACGGGGAGAAATGCCACGGCTGCAAGATCAGAGAGAAGGCATCGGACTGGGAGGGGGGTGGAAAGAACGGGGAGAAATGCCACGGCTGTGTCTCCTCGGCTCTGGCAGGGCAGGGAGAGGCTGCAGGAGGTTCCTGACGAGAAAGGAGCATTACGTGAACCCACCCGCTCGCCCTAGCTCCTAGAAAAAAATGCTGGCCGCAAACATCCTGGGGAAAAAAAAAATAAGACAACACCCACCGCCGCAATGAAGGCAACAAAGGGGCGGAGAGGGAAAAAGTCACCGGAACGCCCACGAATCGCCTCGGACAATGACTGACAGATCTCTCTTCCAATGGCTAGCCTCCATTTATGGAGCTAGTCAATGGAAGAGAGAGGCGGGACAAAGCCACATACTGCTTCTCAAAAGATTTCGCCTGACCAGAAAGGAGAAGCACAGTGATGTAAATCTGGAATTAATAATAATAATCTTATTTGGTGAGGGCTACAGGAAATGTGGAACAAACAATAGAAATAAAAAAAAAAATGTGCCATAGCTTACCAAAGCAAAAGAAGAAAAAAAAACTAGATAGTCGTTTTTAAGAAATGCGATAACGCCAGGACACGTGGCTCAGTGATTAAGTTAGATGTAAAAATATATACACAAATTCGTTGCTGACACTAAAACCAAGATTCTGAAGTTTTAGAGCTGGCTTTCCCACTTGTGATCCTGGACAAATCTGTTACCTCCCTGCCACACGCTCCTCATCTAAAAGACACACCGACTGTTTACTCAGACTAGCTGCCACAAAAAATAACCACAAAACAAGAGATTTGCATAGATCTAACAGCTAAAAAAAAAATCAATAATTATGAACAAATATGGAGGAGAAAAACCTTGAAGTTTCTGGCTTTAAAGAGAACGTTTCCCCAGGACCACAAATACACCGCACACCCCCTTCCCTACTTCTAACAGGAGCATTCACCCCAGAATCAAAGCACTGGCAGGGACCCACTGCAGCTGCCAAGCAGCATTTACAAGATCATCAGAGGTGTCTGCCGAGCTGCCAATCACATACATCTGATAGTGCAGTCCTCAATCACACTTCAGCTCTTCTCCTCACTTATACCCACTCATGTGTGGAGACAGAAGGGGCCACTAGAGAGTCACTGGGAGACAGACAGCAGAGGGCGAAGGCATGGACACGAGGAACACACACTGGGAGACAGAAGGGAGTCACAGATGTAGGGGAAATGGAAACGCAGGAAGAGGCAAACACAGGCAGTTACAGACAATGGGAGACACAGACACTAAGACACACAGACAGAGGCGGACCACAGAACCTGCTGACACTGGGAGAGAAAGACCATGGGAGATGTGGACACATGGGAGGTAGACACAAGAAATCACAGACACTGGGAGACACAGACACTAAGAGACACAGATACAGATGTGGACCACAGAGCCTGCAGACTCTGGGAGAGGCAGACCATGGAAGATGCGAACACATGGGAGATGCACATGGGAGAAACAAGCCCATGGGAGAAACAAGCACATGGAGACACAGAGGTGGCCCACAGAACCCGTAGACACTGGGAGAGACAGACTTTGGGTGATGCAGGCACATAGGAGATGTACACTGGAGACCAGACACATAGGAATCATAACGCAGAGACACAGAATATGGGAGACACATACACTAAGAGCGACACAGATGGACCACAGAACCTGCAAACACTGGGAGAGACAATCCGTGGGAGATGCATATGGGATATGACGGCACGTGGGAGAGAAAGACACATGGGTATCACAGACAATGGGAGACACAGACACTAAGACAGAGACACAGTGATGGACCACAGAACCCGCAGATACTGGGAGAGAGAGTCATATGGGAGAGGCAGATACATGGGTATCACAGACACCGGGAGACACAGAGACTAAGACAGAGAGACACATTGATGGGCCACAGATCGCGCAGACACTGGAAGAGCCAGACATTGGGAGATGCAAATGGTAGATACCAGGACATGGCAGAGAGAGATACATGGAAGAGAGAGACACATGGGAGAGGCAGATACATGGGTATCACAGACACCGGGAGATACAGACACTGTGTCACAGAGAAACATTGATGGACCATCGAACTCGCAGACAGTGGGCGATACAGACCTTGGCAGATGCAACACAGGGAGTATCAGACACATGGGAGAGGCAGACAGAGTGACTCACAGACACTGGGAGACACAAACACCAATAGACAGATGGACGACAGAGCCTGCAGACAGCAGAAGAGACAGACTTTGCGAAATGCAACAAGCAATACAGGGAGACTCACACATATGGAAGAGGCAGACAGAGTGACTCAGACACCGAGAGAAAGACACTAAGAAACAAAGAAAAAGAGATGGGCCACAGACACTTGGTGATACAGACTTTGAGATGCAACAAAGGGAGAATCAAACAAATGGGAGACGCAGACACTAAGAGACAGACGGACAACAGAGCCTGCAGACACTAGAAGAGACACACCTTGGGAGATGGCAACACAGGTAGAAACAGAGGACACAGTCACACAGACAAGAGCTGCACACACAGAGAGACTAAGAGAGACTAAGACACAGAAAGCAGACAAATATATGGACCAGAAAAGCCAGACACTGGGAGAGAGAGACAGAGAAACATCGGCAGCCATGAACACCGAGACACACGCTGCTGCGCACTTTTTTTTTTGAGACAGAGAAACACCAGCAGCCGTGAACACCGAGACACACGCTGCTGCGCACACTCAAGGGGGTGAAGACTGCAGCCAAACACAGATCACACCAGGGGCAGGAAGTTAAAAAAAAAAGTTTCAAAAGTGGCAGCTGGTAATCTCTCCCTGCGTCCTATCTGTCCGCACTGCTCTCGCCCCCTGCGAGGGGGGCCCAGCACCCCCTGGCCCCTCTTCACTGTGACCGGAAGTGGCCCCCGTAGCCCCGCGCCCCTCAGCACTGCACCGCTGCCTGGAGTCTACCGATAAAGGCTCGGAAGCCGCGGCCCAGCTTTCATACCTTCACCGTCCCCCGCACCCCTTACACAGTGTGACGGTCACAACAGAGACAGCCAGAGGACTCAGTCGACGGCGGCAAGCAGGCGGCCACGCATGTTAACGGGCACCACGTGTGCTCTCTTTAAAGTTTGTAGGGGGACAGGTGCTGTCCGCACACTGGAACCAGCAGGGAGAGTTCGAGCACTGGAAGAATGGCTCCCTGATCGAAAGAGTGCGGGAACAAAAACAAATGCATCAGAGGATGCAGTTTAAGTGGACGGGCACAGGACAGGGGCTAGCACAGGGAGGGAGGGTGGCGGGAACGGGCACAGAACAGGGGGGGGCGGGAAGCGGGAGGGGGGCAGGAATGGACCCGAGCTAACGGGCACCACGTGTTCTCTCTTTAAGGTTTGTAGGGGGACAGGTGCTGTCCGCACACTGGAACCAGCAGGGAGAGTTCGAGCACTGGAAGACAAAAACAAATGCATCAGAGGATGCAGTTTAAGTGGACGGGCACAGGACAGGGGCGAGCACAGGGAGGGAGGGTGGCGGGAACGGGCACAGAACAGGGGGGGGGCGTGAGGGGGGCAGGAATGGACCCGAGCTAACGGGCACCACGTGTGCTCTCTTTAAAGTTTGTAGGGGGACAGGTGCTGTCCGCACACTGGAACCAGCAGGGAGAGTTCGAGCACTGAAAGAATGGCTCCCTGATCGAAAGAGTGCGGGAACAAAAACAAATGCATCAGAGGATGCAGTTTAAGTGGACGGGCACAGGACAGGGGCGAGCACAGGGAGGGAGGGTGGCGGGAACGGGCACAGAACAGGGGGGGGGCGGGAAGCGGGAGGGGGGCAGGAATGGACCCGAGCCGAGCTCCAGAAACAAATCCCTTGCACACGGGGAGGGGGGCGGAACGGACACACGGGGAGGGGGGAGGAGGGGGCGGGAAGGCAAGATGAGCAACTGCACACGCACTTCCGAGCGGGAGGGGGAGGGGGGGGCGGGAAGCGGGAGGGGGCGGGAATGGACCCGAGCCGAGCTCCAGAAACAAATCCCTTTCACACGGGGAGGGGGCGGAACGGACACACGGGGAGGGGGAGGAGGGGGCGGGAAGGCAAGATTTAACACGCACTCACCAGGGCTTCCTCCGGCGGCCGTGGTCGAAAAACGGGAAACGTGCACAGGACAGCGAGGAGGGGGGCGGGAGGAGGGGGACGGCGGGAGGAGGGACACAGAGTAAGGCAGGACAGCAGCAAGCACGGCCCGGCCGGACCAGACTCGGGGGCGTTCCCGGCGTCCCGTGACGTCGGCAAAAGCCAAAGAATGTCGGGAACGCCCCCGTGTCTGGTCCGGCATTGACGGACAGGCCCCTCGTCCAATGGCTAGGCTCCGTTTATGGAGCTAGCCAATCGGACGGGGGGGCGTCTTCCATAGTGCTTACTATACTCATTAGATTTCTCTGGAGGCGGAGCCTAGCTCCGCTCACCAGCGAAACCTAATAAAGGATACTAGACACCTTTCACCCTCCCCACTACCTATGCCACTGAAGGAATAAAATATGTTTTATACACTTCAAGGACTCCTCTCAGGTTTCTTGCAAACAGATCACATGGTATTGCCTTATAAAAATAATATATTACTAAAGCATGATGTCATGGTGCACCGTCACTTACAGACAGCATATCACTAATGAAATTGCCACAAACGTTCCCACTAACATGCAGTTGTACCGATAAATCTATATAGCGTATAAACAATGTGTGGAATTAGAGTTTCAGCAAAAATAAGTATTATTTGCTCTTCACCAAGTAACGTGTTCTGATTTGTTTTCATCCTCTTAAAATCTTGTTTTTCATCACATAGAATTACAAAAAATGTGCGTTCATAACTAATGAAATATATTTTGAAATGTTTACACAGTTCACCTATTAGCTATTTAAATGTTGTTAGAACAAAACCGGACATCCTACAGCCTTTTATGTAATACTCTTTGTACAGCACCAGTGCCAGACAGTTCAATTTACAAAATCCTCTAACTGTGCAGTCGGAGAAAGAAAAGTAATTGTAAGAACACAAACTGACTTTTGACCTCTGTCTCTAAAAGCAGAGAAAATATGGCTGGCAAGATTAAAACAAGATTCAAAGGCATCTTTATTGTTCATTCACTTTCTGAGTCAACAGAACATCTGTTCTTTGTCTGCTCACCAGAACAGGCCAGTATATCTGACTTGCCATAAAGAGTGGGCGAGTAAATTTCTTGAGGCCTGCACTATAGGACACGCCACTCCACTGCTCTCTATGGCTTGCCACTCCATCATATGACAGCAGTGCACTGTATGACACTCTACGCCACTGTACAACACTGTATCACAATACAACACGCCACTCTACGAGACTCCACTATACTACAATACTGTACGATACTCCACAACACTGTATTCCACTAAACTCCACTCTATGCCACTATATTCTACAACACTCTATACCACTGTAAGACATTCTACTTGATGACGCTCCACTGCTCTGCAGTCGACACTCCACTGTATGACACTCAACTGCACTTTACGACACGCCCCTCCAATATCCAACACTCCAACGCACCTTAAGATACTCCACCCCACTATAGGACACACCACTTCAAAGTAGAACACTTTACGCCACTGACTCCACTCCACCCCACAATACTGTCCTCCAATATACTCTACGACATAATTTGAAGATGTTGCGCAAACTCTAAGTTGGGTGTGTATAGTAAAAATAAAGACTAAAGTTTTCCTAACTTTAACTTAGCCTTTTTTTTGTCACTGAAAATATATATATATATATATATATACATACATACATACATACATACACACACACACACACATATACATATATTAATTAATGTTTCCACTTGAGCATATTTAAAGGTGTATTTAGACAAATGCTTCATATCAAAATTTAACAATGAGAGACAAAAAATTGTGGAAAAGTCCATACAAAAATAATGGCCAATTTTGCAGGCCCGAAAATCAACACAGTAAAGTGTTTGGGGCAACAATGTTTAATTTCTGTCTTCTCATCACCTAAAGGTTTATATCTAAACGATTCACCTCCAAACTTTTCCTGACATCAGATTTTTATTGTAAACCTTTTTTTTATTGCTACGTAAGATACTTTATAGAACAATAAAACAGATGGTGGCCTGTAAAAACTTTCAACAATAACTTGCCATTCACACAATAAGCCATATTGGTCTGTTTTATAAAGGGAAATTACATATGTAAATTGACATTATTTCAGTTCCAGTCTCTGGAGATTATGTTTATTTAGACAGTCAATCTGCTTTTGTTCAAGTTAAGCATTTGCTCCTCAATCCCCTCTGGATAGTGCAACCACCTTTTCCATATTTTAGTTTGTTTCTGGGTCATCTCCTAGCCTCATATACTGGACGCTCAAGGACTAAACAAGTGCAGATTTGCATTTATTTACACTAAATGCTGATGAACTCCTCTAATTCTGAGCAATATCCCTTATAGCGAGGACAAGTCTGAGTGTCAGATATTTTTTTCATATAGTAAATGTATATCCTTAGTCCTCTAGTACAATGAGTGGGGACATTTTAGGGGTTCATGTGATCGGGTGGTTGAGGATTTCTTGTAATGGTTCAGATATGGTTTCTCAATAGAGAAATAGTTTGCAGCACTTTCATACAGTGTGGATGAAATTTCCTTCTGTTTCTGTGAATTATATGAAGATCGAGTCAGAACTGTGGCCGATCTGCCACAGTTTAAGTGAGGTGAGGTCGATTTTATACAGGTATCTGAATTGGATTAGATAATATCTAGTGGAAATTGCTGCTTCCCTAGGTGCTATTAGTGCGAATGTCCATTCTTCTTCTTCGAGCCGCCCAGCATCAGCCTTCCAGATCTTCCTTAGCTTAGCAAAGGTGACTGGTGTACTAATTGTGATGGATTTGTACATTAATGATATTTGGCCTTTTATCATCTATTAACTTGGCTTCAAGTGTAATCAAAGGCGATATCTCCTCAGTGTTCTTTAGATAGAGTATTAAAGTTATAAGTGTTGGGCCGTTATTCTAGATATTTCTTCCAGTATTTAAATGTATTTTCACTTTGCTCTTGGATTCAGATTTCATCATTCTGCATTCAGTTCAAAACTGTTTAGATAATTTGCATATATTCTATTTGAATTCACTATATTTCAAATATTTGATACTGCTATTTATACCATCTCCGTAATGTTGAAACAGCAAAGATGCGCAAAAGCTCTCCAATTCCATTGATGAATGCTTCTTTTTTTCAGTTTAAGATTTAAACCGAACTAGCTTTTTGTGTGCAGACTGAACACTTGCATTCCAAAAATGACCATTTAAACAAATGTCTGCACATCCTGGCCTAGCTGCAGACCAAAATATATGGCCACTACCAATATGACACCCAACTTGGAAAGTACTACAAGAGGAGAAAAGTAGCTCTTACATTCAAACATAGAGTCTGTTGAGCATCGACACAGACTTGGAGTAGAAGTGCTGCTTGATCATGCTCAAAGTGGCCATTTAGATTACTGAGAATATATTTTCCAGGAAACTTTTCCCAACCTCGCACACCTTGAGTCAACCTTTGTGGTTGGCACCCAGATTCGTGTGTATAAAATGTATCCTGAACTTTCCATTCTTTTTCACCAGCTGAATCAATTTACCGTTTTGATCCTGCACTTTTGAAAGAGCTTTTCATGACCTCAAAGTCCCTTTAATCTGTGAGATAGAGTGGCTCTACATGTAAGGATTAATGCCCTCTAAGGAGGCCTCCAAATCAGCAATCTAATCAACAGAGGAAGTGATGTTCATTTTACATAATGACTTAATGGCACAAAGAAGTGTGATGTCGATAATTTATTTTGTTTTTTTATGGTTATAGTAGAATTCAAATGATTGGGGCCAGCTTTCAAGATTGTGGGAAGAAAGACACACTTTTCCATAATATTTGGCAATCTCCTGTGATCGAACCTTGCTGGGCGAGTCTCAGGGACTAAATGTCATCCGGGGGTTCCCAGTTGAGACAGACGAAAAGACGGTTTTGCAAGATGTATGAGATAGTTGTGCGCCACAGATATTTTTATAGTATCAAAAGAGTACAACCCTTGCCACGTAAAATGACAGTTACAGCATAACTTAATTACAGATACAACTCTTGAACAGGCAAGTTCTGTGATTGTTTTTTTGTAGATAACTAGAATGTTAAGGATTGTTTTTATGCCTTCACAAATGCGGCTCAGGTGCTAAGCAACAGAAGGCTGGTTTAATAGTTTTATCCTTTTTTGGGAGAAGATATCTCCAGAGCCAATCTCTCTTGCTCTCTGTTTGACCCTCATTGATGTATAGTTTTTCCGTCAGGCATCTTAGTAGATCTGAACATAAAGCCGTGCGTGCTATGCAGGTGATCTTGAAGGTGATCTGTGCTTTACCAGGAAGCAGTGACGTTGTTTAATGATTGGTATTAGGTGGTGTAATTTCTTAGTATGTGCTACTAGCCGACCTGCAGCATGCAATGCTGTGAGGGGGGAGATTGTTTATTTAGAGAGGCCGGCCAAGATGGTATTACCACTGTCTGTACATGTATCAGAATTTGAACTGAAGATATGAAGCCCTCTGGGAGGTTGAAGTTTTACATTTTCTTTAGAGTGTGTAACTGGTATTTATGATGTTGTGTAATGTGATATAAAGTGAAATGACGGCCTTGTGGTAGCTAGACAAGGCATTACTAACATATGGAGCAATTACCTTTAATGCATTATTGGTCTTTGGTGCACAAAGATAGACTAATGTATGCTGGTGCAGAAAGTGATGTACAGTCTTGGCAGCCTCAGAAAATGTGACAAAATGTAGGGGCCTTAGAAAGAACATTATGGACTTTCATGACTCTATTAATTGCTGAACCCTCGCCTGAACCCTCCTTCAGCCCGGTTGCTCCCCCACGCTCCAGCCTGGTATCGTTTGACCTCCTGCCTTCGAGATACTAGCGCTGCATTGACTCAGCTAATCTTTCATTTTATAGCGCTGCACGATCGCTTCATAGCGCTGCACTGTTGGGATTTACTTATTTATTTATTTAATTGTGCTGCTCTGTCTAATTGACTTATTTAATCTGCGCCGCACTGTCGCTTTTATTTAATTATCAACGCGACGTCGCTGAGGCAGTTACTTTGCATTTAAATTATATTCAGCTGATAGTGCGTGTAAGGCTCTCGCCTTTGACCCTCCATTTTGTGTTGTTGTTGTTGTTGCCGCCCCTCCTCCCGCCACCGCCTCCCAGCTGCTGCCCCTCCCACGCTCCGCCCCCTCCACCATCCATTTATGGCCAATGCCCCCACGTGCAGCGTCCACGCGCTACGGCCACGCCGAAGGTGCGCCAAAGGTAAGCCCGTCTACGCCCGTCCGCGCCTGGCCCGCGCCCAGCGCCAGACCCCCTGCCCCTCGCGCTGCCCAGCCCTCCCGCATCACCTACGATGCCGCCACCCTCCTAGCCCTTAACCCCGGTCGCGCCCCCAACTGCGTCCAAGCCGCTCCTGGACACACCCATGGACCTTTCTCCTGCTACTCCTGCAAATTCAGCGGCACCGACAACATCTCCACTACGACCACACCACAGATTCCCGACCCCACCCACCTACAATGCATCCTTCTCAACACCCGCTCGGTCCACAGACACGCCATCGACCTATGGAATCTACTAGACACCATCTCTCCGGACATCGCCTTCCTAACAGAAACATGGATGAACGCTTCCTCCGCCCCAGACATCACCATCGCCATCCCTGAAGACTATAAGATCACTCGCAAGGACCGTACCGGCCACACAGGAGGAGGAATCGCTATCGTCCATAAGAAATCAATCCGCATCTCAACCAGCTCTGACGCCAACCTCGCCAACTCCGAACACCTTCACTTCCAGATCCACATCGACCCCAAGACCACACTTAGAGGCACCCTCCTCTACAGACCACCAGGACCCCGCGCAAAATTTAGTGAAGACATCACGGACTTCATCACTCCTCACGCGCTCCCCTCAAAAGACTACATCCTTCTGGGAGACCTCAACTTTCACCTTGAAAAGATCAACGACCGCAACACCACCACCCTCTTGGACAACCTCGCCAACCTCGGACTTAAACAACTGGTCACTTCCCACACCCACATCGCAGGTCACACTCTCGACCCCATCTTCACCTCCAGCAATCATGTCTCCTTCAGCCACACTACGGATCTCCTCTGGACTGACCACAGCTGCGTTCACTTCACCTACAACAAGCCAAAACCCATCAACCACCTCCAACCAACTCTGCAAAGAAACTGGAACAAAATCACCACCGACCAGATCTCCTCATCGCTCCTTCTAAACACCCCAGCCCACTCTTCTAACCCAGACCAAGCCGCCGCCAACTTCACCCTATGGTTATCCAACACCGCCGACACCTTAGCACCACTGAAAAAACGCCAAAGCAAACCTGGCAACAAGAAGGCCTCATGGTTCAACGATGATCTTAAGAAGTCCAAGAAACTCTGCCGCTCCCTTGAAAAGGCCTGGAAAAAAGACCCAACCACTAGCACCAAGGACGCCTTCAAAAACGCCACCCGCACTCACCACCAACTAATCCGAAAGGCCAAGAAAACAGCATTCAAGGATCGACTTGACAACAACGCCCACAACAGCAAGGAACTTTTCAACATCGTCAAGGAATTTTCCAATCCCTCGGCCAACTCCAACGACATCACCCCCTCTCAAGCCCTCTGCGACTCCCTAGCCTCATTCTTCCACAACAAGATTGCAGACATCCACAACAGCTTCGACAACCAACCCGGAGACCAACCCACCCAACCTTATGCTGAACACTCTTCCCCCGTGAACACCCTTAACGACTGGAACCCAATCTCCACTGAGGACACCATCCGCCTAATGAACTCCATCCACTCAGGATCCCCCACAGACCCATGCCCTCACCACATCTTCAACAAAGCAGACTCCGTCATAGCACCGCACCTCCGAGACGTCATCAATTGCTCCTTCATCTCCGCCACCTTCCCGGAAAACTGGAAACACGCTGAACTCACCGCCCTTCTGAAAAAACCCACAGCGGACCCCACCGAACTCAAAAATTACCGCCCCATTTCGCTCCTTCCATTCCCGGCCAAAGTAATCGAGAAAGCTGTCAACAACCAACTCGCCGCTTTCCTCGAAGCCAACAAATCCCTCGACCCCTCACAATCTGGCTTCCGAGCAAAACACAGCACTGAGACCGCCCTCATCGCAGCAACAGACGACATTCGAACTCTACTGGACAATGGAGACACAGTCGCCCTCATCCTCCTCGACCTCTCTGCAGCATTCGACACAGTCTGCCACAGCACCCTTTTACAACGCCTCAGTAACATCGGAATACAAGGAAAAGCACTTGAATGGATCACCTCGTTCCTCACCGGAAGAACCCAGAGAGTCCGCCTTCCACCATTCAAGTCCCACCCTCTTCAACGTATACATGAGCCCCCTCGCGGCCATCGCCCGCCAACACAACCTCAACATCATCTCTTACGCGGATGACACTCAACTAATCCTTTCTCTCACCAATGACCCCAGCACCGCCAAAACTAACCTACACGAAGGAATGAAAGAAGTTGCCGAATGGATGAAACACAGCCGTCTGAAACTGAACTCATATAAAACAGAAGTCCTCATCCTAGGTACATCCCCCTCTGCATGGGATGACTCTTGGTGGCCGGAAGCCCTTGGAAAAGCACCCATCCCGACAGACCACGCACGGAACCTAGGCGTCATCCTGGATTCTTCACTCTCTATGAATAGACAAGTCAGCGCCGTATCCTCATCCTGCTTCAACATTCTTCGCATGCTCAAAAAAACATTTCGCTGGATCCCCACCGAAACCAGGAAAACTGTCACCCATGCTCTGGTCACGAGCTGACTGGACTACGGAAACACCCTCTACGCAGGTACCACCGCTAAACTCCAGAAGAAACTCCAACGAATCCAAAACGCCTCAGCCAGGATCATATTAGACATCCCACGCAACGAACACATCTCTGGTCACCTGAAAGACCTCCACTGGCTACCCGTCAATAAGAGAATCACTTTCCGACTGCTAACCCACGCACACAAATCACTCTACGACATCGGACCAGAATGCCTCAACTCACGACTGTCCTTCTACACCCCCTCCCGACAACTACGTTCTTCCAGCCAAGCCCTCGCCACTGTACCTCGCATCAACAAGACCACCATGGGAGGCAGATCCTTCTCATACCTGGCTGCTAGAACATGGAACTCACTCCCCACTTACCTTCGCCTCACCCAGAACCACCTAGCATTCAGAAAGCAACTTAAAACATGGATATTTGACAAGTAATCCTCCTCCCCTTCCTAAGCGCCTTGAGACCCTCTGGGTATGTAGTGCGCTATATAAATTCTTTGACTTGACTTGACTTGACTTTAGTGTGACAAGGTGTTGTACCACATGCCTCTTTCTTTTTTTTATATATTTTATTTTATATATATTTTATTCCAAATTTTAAGACGTAACAATGTTAGTCAATGCAGGGTGGCACTGTATTTTTTAAAATCCCTCCCAGATCTATTTGTTTGTTTCTCTGTAACCATTTTATGGGCATGCGTGAGAAAGAGAAAGTACCAGGGGAGTCTGTGGATATAATTTGCTCATCTCAGTAACTGTGTAATTCTGTGATAACGAGGCACTAGGCATCATAACAACTTAAGACTTTTTTATGATCTGGAAGTTTTCTTGTGATGCATACTATTTGAATGCAATGCTTATGATTTGTGTTTGTAATTATTGTGTGCTTTATGATCACTACCAACTGATCGAATAAAGATTTTAAAGTAAAAGTAAAGGATGCAACATGCGCAACTGTAACTTACCTGCAAACTCTGGTGTACATTGTGACCTGCTAGAACACATTGTAACCAACTTGTTTAAAATGTATATTACCTGTAAATTACCTGTTACATCGCATTATGTAGTGTGCCCTTCTCTGTACCACACTCTGATGGTTTTGTGTCATGTTTATGCTTAATAAATCTCTCAGTAAATATATATATATATATATATATATATATATATATATATATATATATATATATACACACACACACACACACACACACACACATGGGTTCACGTTGACACATCAACAATGGTGATAATAGTATAAAATGCACAAATATAACAATATAAACACCAAAAACCGAGAGGCAGTCAGCAAATAGTAGGGCATATACATTTACAAATGCTTCTTGGCACTGTAACCAAAAGGCAAAACAAAAGTCATGAAATAAACTCACTGATGAATGCAGACATGGCACAAGCAGAATAGAAGTAGGTAAGCCACTGAAAGCTCGAGCCAGGCACAAGCCAGAAGGCTGGTTCTGGCTCAGCTCAAGGTCCTTTTGGAACCTCAAGCCCAAGACGAGCTGAGCTTTCACAGGAGACGATTTGGCCAAGTGGCTACACCTACCAACCATGCAATATGGGAATCAGGTCGTTAAAACGCTATTGTGCTTCTAAATATGTTTCAAATAAAATTGGTTTTGAAAGGGAATCAGGTCAGACTCCCGGCCTCCTAAACATCACATGGGGAAAAAAAGTGTAACATAGCCTGTGTCTCTTGTGACGTGCTCCTATGTCTTTGGGCAAGCTAAGCGCTATATGCAACTGACAAAAATAAAATGCGGATTCTGCCTGTCACCCATGCTCTAATCTCATCGCCCAAGAATTAAGGACAAAGCATTAACCTTTGTTGCCAGAAAGATATACCTATCTAGCACCTGGATTGCAGTATGAAATTTGAACATCTGTGCTCAATCCAGGCTTCCTTACTTAACCAAACTGTGTGATCCTAAGCAAATACTTTATTTCACCGAGTCCCCTTTTTCATGATCACATATGAATGTAGCACCTTCAAATACGAGAGTTCAGAATGTGCACTGTGAAAAAAAAAAACTCTTTTGTGTACGACTTAAAAGCCTATAATATTGCTTCACCTGTAGTAAGAATCCAGGCCACATGTAAGGAACACATGACCTCTGAAGTGACTCTTAGTTTAGAAGTCAACTTTAACAGACGTATGTGTGTATGTATTGCGTATTTATATAGCGCTAAACTGTCACCCAAAGGGTATCCTGGCGTTTTAACTCCTTGAAACCATGCGTGATGGAACACTACCACAATGTCTACACTATCCTGGAAAAAAGGGAAGTTTTTAGCCCTTTCTTAAAAGAGGAGAATTCCCCGATGCTCCTTAGGGACAGAGGAAGAGAACTCCATAGTTTGGCTGCCGAAAATCCAAAGGAGCGTCCACCCATCCGGGTCCTCAAGATCTTGGGAACTACCACCAGGCATGCTGAAGAAGATCGCAGGAGTCTGGCTGGAGTATACCACGAGAACATCTCCTGCAGCGGAACAGGCCCCTGACCATGAAGGGCCCTAAAAACTAGGCATACTGCCTTGAAACAAATGTGCTGATGGATTGGCAGCCAATGAAGGTCCGCAAGTGCCAAAGAGGAGGAGTCAAAACACCGCAGAGAGAGTGCCAGCTTAGCAGCCATGTTCTGTACTCGCTGCAGCTTGCCAATCAGGTTGTCGGGCCCACCCAGGAGTAGTGTGTTGCAGTAATCCAACCTGCTTAAGATGATACTTCGCACCACCTCTGGTCGGGCATAGGCCGGAAGAAGGGGAAGGATCTTGCGTAGCGTGCGAAGCAGCAGCATACAAGTAGCCACTGTTTTGTTCGTGAACGCATCCAGCTGTAAATTTGATCCAAACAGCACACCCAAATTCCGGACAGAGTCTGCCGCCACGATATTACCCTGGGAAGAAATAGGCCAAAAGTCTGTCGGCAAGGGCCGTGGGATACGGTCCAAGGAACAATGCATGTATGTATGGTGAACGTAGTCGACTGGATGCAGGACAACTGCCTCAAACTCAACACAGATAAGACAGAAGTCTTAATCTTCGGGAACAACACCTCGCATGGTGGCCTGCGGAATTCGGCCCATCCATGCCCCGAAACACCATGCCCACAACCTCAGTTTCATCTTGGACAGCAAGCTGTGAAGAAATAGGTAAACGCAGTCTCGTCCACCTGCTTCGCAAGATCTTCAGATGGTTCCAGGTCAACATCAGAAGGACCATCATGCAAGCTCTCGTAACCAGCAGGCTGGAACTATGGGAACACACTCTAAATAGGGATCACTGCACGCCTCCTGAAAAGACTACAGACAATACAAAGCTCAGACGCAAGACTTTTCCTCAAACTCGCAAGATGGAACCACATCACACCCCACCTCAAGAAGCTATGATAGCTCCCAATACAGAAAAGATGCCAATTCGAAATGTTCACCCACTGCAGAATGAAGGACCATTAACAAACACATAACCTTCCACCAACCGACCAGTAAACTACGATCTGCCACCCTCTTCCTCGGAGACACCCTCAGGTTCCGCTGATGCAACAGCGAGGGACGCTCCTTCTCATACCAAGCGGCCAAAGCTTGGAACACCCTACCCCTGCATCTCAGGACCGTCTCGTCTCTCTAGCAATTCAAGAAAGGACGGAAGACCTGGATGTTTGAATCAGAGGACCACCACGAAGCAGTCATCTTACTGCAGCGCCTTGAGACCCTCACGGGTGATTCACCACACTTTATAAATCCTTGATTTATAGTAAACTTCAATATTAGGGCGGGAGCACCAATGTTCCCCAGTACATGTTTAAAAATTCTACTTTTTAATAAATAGTTCTGAATGCAGAGATATAATTTAATGTAATATGGTGAAAAGCATCGGTGTGTTGAAGTAAAACACCTTTTTTTATTTTGAAGGCAGCTTATAATATTCTGCATATTATACTAGAATACTTTTTGCATGACTTACATGCCAAATATTTTCAAGGGTCAGTTCGTGCACGAGCTCTTAAAGCCAGAGCCCGCACTTGGCTTGGCTCTTCCTGTTAATTTGTTGGCTCGCCTTCCTATCAAGCACTAGCTCACATTTTGTGCCCTGGCAGTGGCTGTACACAGAGAGCAGGAGACACGCTGCCGGGCACATCAGGCTGTTACCTTGCTTCTGACTCCTGGCGCTGTATGTATGCAAGTAACCCTCAATGCCAACAGTTCCCAGTTAATTATAAGGCGACTTATCAATGCTCCTATTAACACATATACTACACTGAAAGGGAGGTGGAAGAACAGCTTATCGTCCACACAGCAACCAAAATATAGAAACTAAAGCTTATGCAGCTCGCAGCTCAACATTTCAGTGCAAGAAGCACCCCCAACAAAACGTTAACCTGCGCGCCCCCTGTACAAAGCGGAGTCTAGACTGGGCGAGAGTCTAACCCAGACATTAATTACAACCGTCCGTTTCACCCACCTTGAGAGCAAGACTGTCATATGCTCTTTTCCCCTCTCCTAGTTACCAGCAGCTTGTGGTTGCTAACCATAACCGGAAACGGGTAGTCGTCATGTCCGCTAGTAGAACGCTTTAGACTCTCGAAGGAAAAAAAAAAGAGGCGACGTGGAGCGCTTGATATTTTGCCTTCGTTCGTGCTTACGTAAGGCAGCCATCTTTAAATGGTGTCCATAACTGACTTCTTGTCCTAATATTTACCCGGTAGTAGGGCATTGAGATTTTTTACTGCACAGGACCAGAGGTAACCGTCTTGATCAAGCGATAGCATTTTGGTGATTACTTATTTTAGCAATAGTCTCACATCACAGCTGCATAATATTGTTTTTTTTCTCCCAACTAATTGCCTTGAAACTCCACAATTTATTGAAAGGGTAGGCATACGCGTTTTTTTCTATGTCAAAACAATGTGTGCATATTTCTGATTTAAGAAGTAAAAGGAAAACAAATTCAATCAACTATAGTTGCCTAGTTCTCATACATGCCAATACACCCAATGTATTTATTTATTTATGCGTTTTTATACAGCGCATACTTTACCCGGGGGTGTCAGAGCGCTTCACAATAGGAACAGAACTGATACATGAGAACATTACAAGTGAACAAATTACAAAAGCAAACGTTACATTACATGAGACAAAAGTGACAATCGTGAGCAAACAAAATACAAGAGGTAGCACACGGTGCATTACAGGAGCTAGTTACAAAAGCGTACAAAGTACAAGTAGAAGTATAATACGGCAATAAATGGAGGACACTCAAACATAAGAACAAACGTTACATAGGCAATGGTGGCACTTGTGCAAGTATCAAAAGCAAACAAAATGTAAGAGGTAGCAAACAGTGTGTTACAGAGAAAAGTGACGGCTGCAGATTACAAAAGAGTACCAAACACAGGTAAAAGGGTAATACTGCAAAAAATGGCAGACTCTCAAACCACAAGAACACACTGGGAAGGCACTTCCATAGTCATGGAGAATAGAACTTTTCTATACTAAAAAGTCTTCCTTCAGATAATAGAGAGGGCATTTGTAATTTTGTAATTTGTATGGGTATTTATAGAGCGCAACGGTCGCTCCGGAAGGAGCATCTTGGCGCTGATTTCCTGGTAGGAGATCAAATGACTTCCTAGAGGCTGAAGAATTAGATGGCTGCCACGGTGTAATCGTCGGGAAGGTTAAATATTCAGGTTTTTAGCAATTTCCTGAAGTGCTTTTCTTGGGTTTGGAACCTCAGGTTTTTGGGCATGAGGTTCCAGGCTTTAGTGGCCAGATAATTTAAGGTTTTGCCACCTTTTGTCTTCAGATTAAACCTAGCTGGAAGGATTAGATTGTCATTGGAGGAGCGTAGGGATCTGCTTGGGTTGTAGTGGGGGAAACGCCTGATGAGATATTTTGGGCCAGAGTTATTAAATACCCGGAATGCAACAATAAGAATCTTGAAGAATATTCTTTTATGGAGTGGGAGCCAGTGTAAGGATTTTAAAGCTGCGGATATTTGAGATTTTCTGGGAAGCTTCAGAACTAATCTGGCTGCGGAGTGAAGTACACTTCGGAGTTTTTTAAGTGTAGCCTTCTTTGCTCCAGCCAGAAGACCGTTGCAGTAGTCCAGGCGTGCGAGAACTAGGGCCACTGTTACGGTTTTTCTAGAGTCTAACGGTAAAAAGTGAAAGAATTTTTTTAGAGACTTTATGATTCCAAAACATCGGCCAGCCACAGACCTGACGTGTTGGTCGAAAGACAAATCGATGTCGAACAAGACTCCGATATTCCTTGCAGT
The DNA here is from genome assembly GCF_964263255.1 of Lissotriton vulgaris. Classification (NCBI taxonomy): domain Eukaryota; kingdom Metazoa; phylum Chordata; class Amphibia; order Caudata; family Salamandridae; genus Lissotriton; species Lissotriton vulgaris. Next base: position 156,753,552 of record NC_141699.1, on the reverse strand, counting down.
TGTTACGGTCTGGGGGGGGCAGCTGAATCTTCAGGCCACCATAGGCCTGGACAGAAGATGGTGTTTTTTCCCATTGGGAGGATCTCTGTCTTACTGGAGTTGCATTTTAGATGGTTTATATCCATCCAGTGGAAAACAGCCTTCAGACAGTTTTTGAGGTTTTGCTCTGCCTTAGTCGAGTTTTCCTCTAAGGGCACGATGAGTTGCGTATCATCGGCATACGATGTTACAAGTATGCCGAATGACTCAATCAGAGATATGAGTGGAATAAGGTAAATGTTGAAGAGGAGAGGGCTCAGAATGGAGCCCTGAGGAACTCCTGATGAAACCCTCTTCTCTTTGGAGAGGAAAGGACCTAGGGCAATCCTTTGAGATCTGTCGGTTAAAAAAGACTTTATCCATGCTAGAGCCACCTCTGAGATACCTATATCTTTCAGTCTGCTAATCAGAATGGAATGCGAGATGGTATCAAACGCCGCTGTGAGGTCTAGAAGAATGAGGACGGCATTCTTCTTCTGATCCTGTAGCAGCTTTATAGAGTCAGTTAATTCAATCAGTCCCGTTTCTGGAGAGTGATGTGGGCGAAAGCCTGATTGTTGGGGGTGGAGTACGTTGTGTACTTCGAGATACCTTTTGAGTTCTCTATAAACCATTTGTTCAGTGATCTTATCTAGAGCAGGGAGGAGCGATATTGGACAGAGATTAGTAAGCTCAGAAGGGGATTTGTCGGATTTTTTCTTCAGGGGTTTAACTATTTCCTGTTTCCACAAACGAGGCACAGATCCCGTGCTAAGGGAGGAATTAACAATCTTGTTAATGATTGGGTTCACCACGTCATTGAGTTGATGGAGAATTCTGGGGGGGCAGGGGTCAGAGGGAGATCCAGATTTGCATGCCAAGATAACTTCTCTAGTTTGATCTAGATTGACCGGTGTGAAGTTTTTAAGACTTCCAACTGGAATTACTTTCTGAACAGAATTGCTTGAAACCTGAGTTGCTTGAGGAGGAGGGAATTTTTTTTGGATGGCGTCGATTTTCTCCTCAAAGAAGTCGGCATGAATTAACTTTGGAGGTGTCTTTGAAGGAGGAGAACTTTGTGGTCAGTTTTGAAGGCCTGGGAGAAGGTGATGATCCGGAGCTGAGGCGGAAGTGAGTTCCAGATTCTCACTGCGTTGCCTGAAAAGGATTGGGCCTTCAATCTTTCCTTCTTGAAAGTGGGAGGGTCAAGCAGTAGATTTTCTGCATTTCGTGACGGTCTAGAGCCTCCAGAGAGTTTCCGTTTATTCGCCAGGTAGCGAGGAGAGGAGGAGTGCAAGGCTTTGTGGGTGATGCAGGCAGTCTTGTAGATAGATCTTGCCTCAATGGGAAGCCAGAGGAGGGTGCATAACATGGGTGTGATGTGGTCGCTTCTTTTGGCCCCATAAATGAAACGAGCTGCTGAATGGAGAACAGACTTAAGGGGTGGACAGGTGGGATTTGGGGAGGCCAGTAAGAAGAGAATTGCAGTAGTCCAGTCTGGAGAGGACCAGCGATTGGACCAGGGTTTTAAGATCATGCTTCGGGAAGAAGCGCCGAATCCCCCAAAGAAGGCGCAGTTGGTATCGAGCATGAAGTTGAATTAATGTGGGAGAGTAGATTATGACACCAAGGGATTTTGCGCTGTCGACGATGATGGGTTTATTGTTCAGTAGATTCATCTAGTCCATCCATGATTGAACCGGGGGAGGAGAAAGTGAGGAGGAGAGGAGGGGGAATTCAGTTTTGGATGGATTCAGAATCAGTTGATGTGTTGACATCTAGTTTTGAATGGAGTCCAGAGTAGAGCTTATGAAGGAGAGATCGCGAGTGTAGGCAACCTTGAGGTAGATTTGAGTGTCGTCTGCGTAGAGATGATAGTGGACCCCAGATTTACTTAGGAGATTTCCCAGTGGTTCCACATAGAGATTGAACAATATGGGTGCAAGTATAGAGCCTTGAGGAACACCTTGACCCATCGCCAAAGGAGAGGAAAGACTGTCCGCTATTTTGATCATTTGGGATCTATCAGAGAGGAAGGAAGCAAACCATTTGAGCACAGTGCCCTCCAAGCCCATTCACTGTTGAAGAGTGTTGAGGAGGGTGTTGTGATTGACAGTGTCAAAGGCTGCAGAAAGGTCAAGGACAAATTAGAAGACAAGACCTTCCCCCCGAATCAAGTATCCGCAGTGCATCATCAATCACTTGCAGCAGGGCTGTTTCAGTGCTGCAGTTTTGGATGAAGCGGGACAGAAAATTGTCAAGAAGATCATTGTCCTTGATATGACGAGAGAGTTGTTTCGCAACACATCTTTCTTTGAACTTCGCAAGAAAGGGTAGGTTAGTGATGGGGCGGAAGTTGTTGAGGTCATTCGCATTAGCGGTTGGTTTTTTAAGCAGAGGGGTGACCTGCCCAGTTTTGAAGGGAATAAGAAGGGAGCCTTGACAGAGGGAGAGGTTGACCAGAGTGGTCCAATAGGGAAGAGAATGGGTGAAGAAGTCAATGGCAATGGCACTAGGGATCGGGTCAAGAGAATGGTTGGAGGGCTTTGTTTCGAGGATGCACTTGAGGAGGACATCTTCAGAGATGGGGTCGAAGTTCTGCCAAATGGCTAGTGATTTGCACTCCTCTGGAGGGGTAGAATGAGCGACCTGATCCACCGGCGATTTCACTTTTTCATCAAAGAATACAGCGAAATCTGCAGCTTTCTTTGTAGAATCCTCCAACTTGGATGTTGGGGAGAGCACTTAGTATTATTGATTAGATCAAATAGTTTTTTGGGTCTATTTTTTGGGAGGAGGGTTCTGAAGTGGGATACTTTCCCAAGGAAGATGTGCTTGTGGTACTTGGATCTTGCTGAATGAAGCGTGGCCAAATTATCGGTGGAGGGCGCTTGTCTCCATTGTTTCTCCAGGCGTCTTAGGTTTTTCCTTTCTTCATAGAGGGATTTTTTGAACCAAGGTGCTGAGGGAATGGGCCTTTTCTTTTTGCTTTGGAGAGGAGCGACGTTATTGATTTCGGCTGCAAGGACTGAGAGGCATTGGGAGGTGAGATCATCAACATCTAGGTTCGGGTCTAGCCTTTGAAGTGACAGCAAAGCTGATTCACAGGGGGAAATGGTGTCAATATTTTTAGAGTCACGGAACCAGGAGGTAGCCCTCTTACGTTGGCCAAGAGTTATAGAGTGTGCTAGGTGAAGGGAGAATGGGATGATGAGGTGGTCAGACCAGTCTACGTGAATAGGGGTAGCGATGGAAAGCATGCCTGCTTTAAAAATAACAAGGTCCAGGATTGAGCCTTTAGAGTGTGTTGATTCTGTGCAGTGTTGGATGAGATCGTTTGTAGGGAGGAAGGTGGCCAGCAAGTTCGCAGAAGAGTCTTGCAGAGAGCCCCAGTGGAGATTGAAGTCACCCACGAAGGTCTGATTGTCACTTTGCGAGTATTGGTCGCTGATGAAGTCAGTGAGTTCCTCCATAAACGAAGGGCCGCTGCCAGGTGGGCAGTAAATGACATGGAATCTGAGGGGTGAGCGGTGGTGTAGTTGAAGCTCAAGAGATAGACATTCAAAAGTGCGGAAGGCGCTGATGGGAGTAGCCTTAAGTTGAGGAGAGTTTCTAAAGATGACTGCAACACCTCCCCCAACTTTGATAGGTCTGTCATTCCTAAAAATAGAATAGCCTGTGGGTAATAGGAGATCATACATAGAGTGAGAGGTATCGTTGAACCAGGTCTCTAGGAAGAACATGTCAGTATTATGAAGGGTAATGGTATCAGAGATTTTGAGTTTGTGTTTTATTGCAGATCTGCAGTTGTGGAGCAGACAGCGCAGCTCTGTCGAGACTGTTTTGGTGACGGGGCACTTGGGCTAAGAAGGGTGATAGTAGTGAACAGTGAAACTTTTATTTGATCCAGACCTCAACTGAGATCAACAAATACAAAATTAAAATAATTTCAAATACTCATAAAAATGCTTAGCTAAAACACTTTTGCTTTTTTAAGCTAACATTAGAATGAATTAAATAGAATAGAATAAAGTAGAAGGGTGATAGGGATATTTTACTTATACAGGGGTGCACTGGAGGGTTTAGGTGGATGCTGGAGGTGGTCGATTCTCACATTTTTGGGGTCTACAACATTCTACTCCACAACACAACACTCCAGTCCACTCCACCACACTCCTCTCCACTCTACACCAGTTCACGCTAAACCACTCTACTCCACTCAGAGACAAGCAACTTTTTTGACATTATACGCCACTCAACTCTATGACACTCCACTCTACACCACTCCACTCTATAACACTCTACTCTAAGCCACTCCATGGCAGTTTACTAAACTCTACACCACTCTGTCACACTTCACTCTGCGCTATGCAACTCCACTCCATTCCACTCCACTATGCAGCTCTCCACTCTACGCCACTCCACTTTACAACACTTTATTCCACTCTATGTCCCCCAACTCTAGGCCCCTCCACAATATGCCCCTACGCCACCCTACGCCACTCCTCTCTATGACACTCTATGCCACTCCACTCTATGACACTCTACAACACTCTACTCCACTCTACTACCCTTCACTCTGTGACACTGCACTCCACTCTATCCCATTGTACTAAAATCTAAGCCATTGCACTCTAGGGTACACCATTTCACTCTATGCCACTCCACTCTATGCCTCTACAACACGAAACTCCACTCTATGACACTCAATTCTACAACGCTTCATACTTTACACCCCTCCACTCTACACCACTCTACCCCACACCACTCTACTCCATGAGACTCTACTCCACAACACTCCACGGAAGTCCGTGACACTCCACTGCACTCTACTCCATTCTTCACCACTCTCCTCCAGGCCACTATCTTTTAGCCATGCTGCACAGTAGCCACAATGGTGTAGAACATGGCTAAAACACATTGGCAGGGCCAATAGCTCTTGCATAGGCGATCCCTGTTGGCTTTGCCAATGCTTGTTTTATGTTCCTGCCAGTAGAACAAGGATTGGGAAAAAAACCTTTAGTTCTGGCTTTCACCACCAGCCTTTTGGCTCTGTCAGACTTGTTTTAGTTTATTGTGGCTTTTGCTAAATTATGTTGTTGGAGAAGCTGCCGGGCCCTCCTCAATCTAACAAAAGTATTGGCTAAAAGCAGCAAGCATTGGAAAAGCAATAGGTCTCGCATTTGTTTGAGTTAGAGCTATTGGTATGATAAATGGCAATGTCCTTTACCTATCGGTTACGGAGTGTATGTATGAGGTGTTTAGTGGAATAATGTGGGTGGGATTGGATCAGTTAATTGTGTAATTGTGTGGTGTGTAGTGGATTTGTGTAGTGGAATTATGTGGCATGGTGTGCTGTGGAATTATGTGTATAGTAATTATGTGGTTTTGAGTGTAATGGAATTATGTGAAGTGGGATTGTGTGTTTGGGGTGTTATTATGTGGAATGGTATTTTGTGTTAGAGATGAAGTTCTTTTAGAGGCAAAACATAGTGTAAACATTTCCGCTCCCCTTTGCACTAGTAAAGGAGCGAGACATGAAAATGGTATTTTTTCAAAACTGGTTCTGTATGAAACCCCAGTCATACGCAGATTGAGGTGAGATTGAATCTTTTATTTTGGACCCAGAATTTTCCTTGCACTGTTAATCGGTCTCTTAAATATTGATGAGGGCGTGCAAAAGAGAACTCTGGATGCCTCCATTTAGATGGTAACTACACGGCTTATAGGGCAGAGTGAACAGGCCCACTTTGGAATATTAATATAAATGTTTATTTTAACTAAAATTTACTTTTACTGCTTGTTTCTGTTTAGATTTTTTATAACAGAGCATTAGGCAGTTTTCTAGAGTTATTCATTACGTATTTGTGATAGAGGTCAAACCCAGTGAAGCCTTTGTGGCCCACTTCAAAACAGAGATGTCAATTAAAGCAAATTTACATTTACAGTTACACATGATAATTCATCACAGTAGTAAACTACAGAAAAACAATGTACTGTCAGGGAAAGCAAGATAAAGTGAAACACGTAGAAGGGATTGCATCTGCTGTCTTCTCTAGGCCTTGGGAAATAAAGCTGGCTCCTCCAACTGCGCAAATAGAGAGGAAAGGTCTGTGATGCCTGCCCCACCCCAGAAGCAGTTAATGAGATCCTGGCAGTCATGGAGCTCACGCTGCTCCGTACTCCCATGTGAAAATATGTTATTTACCATTTAGGTATCTTTATTATGAAACTGAACTTCGGTCTACAACTAACGGTCCATATCGTCTGCTTAATGTTGTTCCTTGTATGTGTATGTTGTTCCTTGTACCATTGTTTACTGTTTATCATTGTGTTTTTTTTTCTTCACAATTGCTGTGTATATTTCATTTTGTCCTCTCTAACAAGTTATTGTAAAGCGCTCTGATATCCTTCGGGATCTTGTTCTCGCTATATAAAACTTTATAAATAAATATAAATAAATAAATAAGCTATTTATGTTACTGCGGTAACTGCGCATCGTCCCAAGGCTTTCAATATCCTGCAGCCCGCCAACTCCACACATCTGAAGGGTTTTAAGTTTTAACCCTTGCTTTCTATTCAAACACCTATGACCAGATTAAAACAATTAGAATAAACGAGGCCACACTGTGCTTATTTAGAAGATCTCAAAATGGCATTGTGCTACAAAGAAGCTCGGCAAAGGAGACAGTAAGGGTCCGATTCTATAATGAGCCCAGCCACTGGGACCACGGCGGATATACAAAGACTCCGTCCTACCAAAGTCTACTTCCGTTACTGTAGCAATCGCTGCCACAGCCACAGCAACACTGAAAGGACATTGCAGTTACACAATGAAAGTCGAAAAAGAGTTCTTCCAACCAACAGATATGCTTTCAAAGCGTAAGGAAACTGTACTTGGCCGGTGCTCCTCAGCCTTCAATGGAAATGACATATTGGCTGCAGGAACCAGTCAGGAGGCAGCAAAGAAGATCGACACTGGAGTCAGCATATGGTAAGTAGCAGGCGGGAAAAAAGTTGTTCTATTGATTACAGCAGGTCTTGCAGACAGGGCATGTGCGCTGCCAAGGCTCAACCTAGAAATATTTTTTTGTATCTAAAAGCACACATTACTATAGTAGTCCCTGCACTTATAGGAACTACTTTATGTGTGGATGTGCTCCTTATGAAAGCACAGAGTAACCTCACTTACAGTGTTGTTAGCCAATGGCTGAAGTGGGCTGACCCATTGCCCCATGCCGTATGTTGTAGCAGGCGGGAGCAAAATGTGAATAACGTAATATTCAGGCCCATAAATTAATAGAACTGGCTGAAACCCCCTGTAAGTAAGTATATTATAATATCATTTGTGAGATGCTGGCCTGGTTTATGATGTCCACTAATGTAAGTGGGCACCCTGCACCAGTCCAAACAACCCTTATGATGATTTAAAAGGTCCTAGACAATCTTAAAAAGCTCTTTAAGTCGGGTCTGGTTGCTCAGTGGACTAATGCGTCTACTGCAGGGGCCTGTGTTCGACCTCTTGGTCACAAGTTCAAATCCCAGCGGTTCCACTCAGCCTTTTATCCATCTGAGGTCAATAAAATGAGTACCATTGAGTTGGGTAACAACAAGCATCTATTATTCAGTGCGCAGATACCCATAGTGGTGAACGTGCACTTTACAAATACATGTGTTATGTTATGTTAAGTGGTAGCTGTGGAGAGCAGCCTTCAGGCTTAGTCCAGAAGGAGTGTAAAGCAGCTTGTTTTACCAGAATGCAATATTATAGTATAGATGAAGTGAAAAAGAACCACACAAGATATTTATAAAAATATGCATTTATTGTATAATACTCTCTAACACGTTTAGATACCTCCTACCCAGAGATAAACACAATGCACACAATACTTTGCAAAGAAATACAGTAAATAGCCCAGAATACACACTGGACCGGGGGGGGGGGTCCAAACCAATTACTAAGAACCACTAATTGGGTCAAGGCAAGGTTGAAGCAACTTAGAAGTCCTGGGGACCCAAGAAACCACTCAAGCTGAGTAGGTAGGGACCCCCCGGAGAGTGTGTGCAGTGTGGGAACAAGACCACGAGCTCCGTACAACTCTACAAGTAAGTCGCGGTTTGAATTTTAAAGATTAAGGACCCTTCCCAGTGGACCCTGAAGAAACCCTATGGAAGACAGAAGGCTGGAGAGCGACCACAACGTGGATACCCCAATACCCACGTTACCTACACCAAGGAAGCCGTGTGCATAGGTGTAAAGTGGTGTCAGAAACCACAGGCGAACCCAATGGAGGACTTCAGAAAAGTGCCGCTGCTGAAGAAGGAGAAAGTCTTCAGTGGAATTCAAAGGTGGATTCCAGTTGAGAGGTACCTGCAAGCAGAGGGGACAGAGTCTATGTCACTCAGGATTGACCAAGAGATCTGGAAGACGAATGCCCACCAATTTTGAAAGGTGCAGGAGAGTTGATGAGTACTTTGACTCTGCAGGTGTGGAGACCAGGCGACGCTGAAGAAGACCAGGAGCCTAGCACAAGCTGTCCCATGTCGGATGTCGAATGGTGAAGTGTCGATGTTGTCGAGTGGAGCTCCAACAAGACTTGGCAAATGCAACCAACACAGAAGTCGAAGAAGGTGCAGTGTCGGGGTCAGCAAGGTCCAGGGGACTCACCACAAACAGGGAAGTCAAGGCAGGCCCTGAGCAATCAGGGGAGCCTAAGAGAAACAAAAGGGGCCCACAGGCCGGAGGCACTGGAGTCACAAGAGGACCTCAAGAAGCTCACCAAAAGATGACGGCCATGTTGCACACAATGCAGTGTGGCCAAAGATTCTGGTCACAGGAGGTGCTCAAGGTTGGGGCTATTTGGGGCCCGAAAATCTTCTTGTAAGGAAGCCAACAAGCCTTTGCAACTGCAAGTGGATGCGGTGCTCAGGGGTTTGGTTATTGCAACCCCCACGAGGGATACTGCCTCAAACTTGGTGAGTGGGCAGGGCAGGCCTCAGGAGCTGCGGAGAACCACCACCTGTGTTGTAGAACCTTTCAGAGTCTGGAGGAGCTCATGATCAGCAGACCGGTCGACTTAGTTGGTGTGCCTGTGAATGCAGGGAAGTGACTCCTTCACTTCAAGGAAGATTCCTTCAGGTGTCTTTGATGCCCACAGGCCTTCATAGGTTCCTGTAGGGTGCACAGAGACAAGAAGATGCAGCAGACTGGAAGGGAGATGAAGTTAAGCTCAAACGAAGTCCAGCGAGTCCAGAGTGCCCAGACGGTAGAAGCAGAAGTGGTGTCTGATCTGAATCTTTTTACAACAAGGGGTGGTGAGGGACAGAGTCTCTGAATTAAGCAAAAAGCTCTCACCCAGTCAAGAGATCAGGGCTAGATCCAACACCGTTTTTTAGCTCACTGCACCATCCCAGTTTCAGAACCTGGCTGTATGCAAATTAGTCTGTTCCTGTCCCAGTGCATGATGGGAACAGGGCAAACCAAACTACAAAAGCCAATTCTTACACTGGGAAGGAAACAAGCTCCCGGGGACCGGTTTCTGGCATTACAGCCGTCTTCGGCCCGGTTTGCTTGAATCCTGATGGTGCAATGAGCAAGGGTCTCACATCTGAGAATACCCTTCCACGCTTAGGGTGGACAAAAATATTTACAACAAGGGGTGGTGAGGGACAGAGTCTCTGAATTAAGCAAAAAGCTCTCACCCAGTCAAGAGATCAGGGCTAGATCCAACACCGTTTTTTAGCTCACTGCACCATCCCAGTTTCAGAACCTGGCTGTATGCAAATTAGTCTGTTCCTGTCCCAGTGCATGATGGGAACAGGGCAAACCAAACTACAAAAGCCAATTCTTACACTGGGAAGGAAACAAGCTCCCGGGGACCGGTTTCTGGCATTACAGCCGTGTTCGGCCCGGTTTGCTTGAATCCTGATGGTGCAATGAGCAAGGGTCTCACATCTGAGAATACCCTTCCACGCTTAGGGTGGACAAAAATATTTACAACAAGGGGTGGTGAGGGACAGAGTCTCTGATGCACTGGGCCAGGGACAGACTGATTTGCATATAGCCAGGTTCTGAGCTAGGATGGGGCAGTGGGATAAATAACGGTGATGGATCAAGCCCTGATCTTTGGACTGGGTAAGAGTGGTCTGTTTAACTCAGACACTCTGTTCATCACCACCCCCTTTTTGTAAATCATTTTTGGCCACTATAGGTGTGGCAGGGTATGCTCAGACATGAGTCCCTTTCTCGCTGCTCCATCAGGATTCAAGCAAGCCGGGCCGAAGAAGGCTGAAATGCCAGAAACCGGTCCCCGGTAGCTTGTCTCCTTTCTGGTGAAGAATTGGCTTGGTAGTTTAGTCTGCCCTGTTCCCATGATGCACTGGGCCAGGGACAGACTGATTTGCATATAGCCAGGTTCTGAGCTAGGAGGGGGCAGTGGGATAAATAACGGTGATGGATCAAGCCCTGATCTTTGGACTGGGTAAGAGTGGTCTGTTTAACTCAGACACTCTGTTCATCACCACCCCCTTTTTGTAAATCGTTTTTGGCCACTATAGGTGTGGCAGGGTATGCTCAGACATGAGTCCCTTTCTCGCTGCTCCATCAGGATTCAAGCAAGCCGGGCCGAAGAAGGCTGAAATGCCAGAAACCGGTCCCCGGTAGCTTGTCTCCTTTCTGGTGAAGAATTGGCTTGGTAGTTTAGTCTGCCCTGTTCCCATGATGCACTGGGCCAGGGACAGACTGATTTGCATATAGCCAGGTTCTGAGCTAGGATGGGGCAGTGGGATAAATAACGGTGATGGATCAAGCCCTGATCTTTGGACTGGGTAAGAGTGGTCTGTTTAACTCAGACACTCTGTTCATCACCACCCCCTTTTTGTAAATTGATCTGAATCTTGTCCCACGACGAATCTAGGGACCCACCCACAGGTAAGCCCTTAAGTATCCTAAGGAAAGGGTGGGACGATTCAGGGGACCCTCCCAGGGGATGGACTGAAGAGGGGGGTGGTTACTCCTATGTCCTTTGTCCAGTTTTGCCCCAGAGCGGGAGCCAACGGCTCCCAGGACTGGTTTGAACTGGACTATGCATGGGGACACCAAATGTGCCCCTCATGCAGACTTAGTGGTGCTGGCAAGCGCATTCATCCTGCCCCAATACACTAAATCCTGTCTCAGAGGTGGCCACATCGCCCTGTGACAGGATGCCTATTGTTCTGCCTTCCCCTGCACAAGCTTGGTTCAGCATCAGGAGAGCAGAATCGTGTCTCTGGTTGGCAGCAACCATTTTGGGCTGTCCGGGTCTGGAAGACTGGTACTGGGGACATGGAGATCCTAACGGAGGGCTCTTCCAGTGCTTTGAATCATACCTCTCACACCGGATATGGTGTGGGAGGTATGATTCCAACATGTTTGATACCAAACATGATAGGATTTGTTGCAGCCAGTTTCTAGATGGTCATCGTGTAATTTTACGGGGCCCCCTATATAGGGTATGGCTGCTACACTTACAACCCAGGAGAATGGAGTCCATAGGCTGTAGTGGTGTCCTGCTCATGCAGAGGCACCCTCAAATTTAGAACCAAGCACCCTGCCTTCAGGATTGCCAAGGCCTGCTATAGGGGTGACTTATATGTTTTAAGTGCAGTGACCCTACATATAGGAAACCTATGTATTTAGTAAGTGATGCTAGCACCAGCTTACTTAGGCTGCAATGGCAGGCCTGTAGTACCATTTTGAATGGTCTCCCATGGGTGGCATAATACATGCTTCAGCCTATGGGGGACCTCTGGGGTACCTATGCCCTGGATACCTTAGTATCCAGGGCATAGGTATACACTAGGGACTTATAAGGGTACATCAGTTTCCGATCTGGGATGTACCTAAGTACTGAACATGACAAAACATGACAATTAAGGGAAAAAACAGAGAGACTGGGGTCCTGATTAGCAGGATCCCAGTCAGACTAGTCAAAAACAGCTTAGCACCACGCAGAAAGTGGGGTTAACCATGCAGAAGGATCCTACCTTCCGACATAATTGTAGTAAAATCAAAAGAGTTTGGCTAATGCCTGCGCTAAAAATTTGAAAACCACAGTAAAATCCAGTATTTTTTACCTTTTGAAATCTAGAACAGCAAAAAATTGTGTTAGAAGGGGCGATCCCAGAGATCGGGTTAGGTCTACCCAACTCCTCCGTGACCCACCTCTTCCACCAATAATGCCGAGGCTTGTGAGGGATCTCCACCGGGGAAGACCTCAAGTAGCGAATCGTGCACACGAGGACCACACCACACTTATGAACAGACACAACACCGAAGGATTAGTTATCAACTTCTTTATAATTACGATGAAAAGTAATATCACACTTATGTACAACGATCGAGGGATCGCAGAGAGTCTCAAGTCTTTAGGGAGGGGGTAGCGGGACAGTCTTAGTCTCGTAGGCCAGTACGTAGCGTACCCTGCGCACAGCTCTCAATCCTTGAGCCGGGGGGATACGGGAGGTGGTAGTCGCACTGGTGACCCTACTCACTTGAGGATGGTTCTCTCAGGTTGGTAACTTCAATAGTCCAGCCGGACTAGAATGTTCCTCGAGCCGCGACAGCGTCAGCAGGGCTCGCTCTGGAGGAAGTTCAGGAGGAGCCGCGACCACGTCAGCAGGGCTCATAAGGTTCGGTAGAGGTCTTCAAGATTCAAGCTTGAGCCGCGGCGATGTCAGCAGGGCTCCGATGGTTCAGTTCCAAGAACGAGCCGCGACAGCATCAGCAGGGCTCAAGAGTTCACGAGGTTCAGTCAGCCGCGATCAGATCAGCAGGGCTTCCTTGTCCAAGATACAACTGCCCGCTAGTTCAGGGGCGACCCTTGATATAGTCCAGTGACCCTTTGATGTCCGGACTCTCGTAGGCAGAGGTCCGTGGCTGTGGGGGCGGTCCTTGGGTGAGGTCCGGCGGTTGGTTCTTTGATCCCGTTGAGGATGCGTCTGGGAATTCCCAGACGCCCAGCAGGTCTGGAGCCAGCACTCGGGGAGGCCAGAGGTGCGATCGAAACTGGCCCTCAGGGGGGAGACCAGAGGTGTGATCGAAAGCAGTCTCTCAGGGGAGGCCGGAGGTGCCATCGAAACTCCTCGCCTTCTCTCACTAGGGTAGCCTTCACCCTCCCAACGGGGGCGGGCGCGTCTGGAGCCTACGCTGCGCTGGGGCTGGGGTCATGCTAGGCCAACGGCATCAGGGATCTCGGGAAGGGAAAATGGCTGCCAATGGGCCTATGGGGCCTTGCGGGTTTGGGGCGCGCGGGCTGGAAGGGTAGCCGGGGACAGGCTGATGCGGGCCATGGGCGTTTGGTCGGACATGGGCAGGGCAGCTAGGGGTTTCTAGGTATGGAGCTGAGCTAACGGGGAGCTGAGTCGTGGGGGGGGGCGGGGGACCACGCCACAAGGCCGGGTCCAACAATTTGAAAAAATCTGAAAGTGTTTGGGAACTGTCTAATTAATTTGTAAATGATTACTAAAACAGGGGATATTTGACGTGTTACAAAAGAATACCGAGAATTTTATACAAATTCTTTTCCAAACATCAGCACCAGAAAAATGTAAACAAATACTTGCTGATAAAAGTAAGACAGTTGTATTTTTTCTGAGCAGGGCGAAACACTCCCTTCAGTGTGGTAAAGCAAGATCCCATCCACAAACTCAAAGAGAACACACAGGTAAATTAGAGACTATGTTATTGTGCACCCTAACCACAGAAGAAGCCTGCAACTGATGTTATGTTATGTTAAGCTGATTTGTAGAGTACCTGACTTCCCTAAAGAGACAACAGGTGGTACAGAAAGTAAGGGCATCAAATATAACTAGAAAAGCCAGGTTTCCAGCAGCTTCCTGAGCCTTTCAAAAGGAGGATCACAGTAGCATCATAGGGGCAAGAGAGGTCCACAACTTAGGTCCCAGGAAGGCAAAGGATCGCCCTCCTTCTCTGGCTAACTTCATTCAAGGAATCACAGCCAAATTTTGACTTCCCGAGCACAATGGCCGTTCTATTAGTAAGGATGGTCAAGCCTCCTTAGAACCTTAGGTCCAGACCTCATCATGGCTTTATGCATATAGCGAAGAGCTTTGAACTTAATACACTTTTCTATCGAACGCCAATAAGCTTACAAAAATGACAAGAAACAGACCGATACTTCAGAAATTGGTATAAGAGATAGGCTGCCACATTCAAGAACGTCTGGAGCCTTTCCACAGAGGATTTGGGAGCGCCCAAATATAATACATTGCCATAATCTAGCCATAAACGTTTGCTCTAACCAAAACAACCAGCAGCCAACTATTCCAACTCCAGTCCTCGTGGACACTAGGGAAGGTGTTGGATAGAAAATGAAACTTATTCCCTATCCTAGAGCGCCCCCCCAGCGCAATGCGTTATAATGGTTTGCGTTGTAATGCCTGCATTGTAATGGTAGTGCGTTGTAAAAGTTTAGTTGTAAAGGTTGTTCACCTTATTTAATAATCCATAGAGCGCTTTTTTTCAAGCCAGAATCCTAGGTCTTTGGCTACCTGATTCAAAATGGAGAGATGCAAGCTCTTCAGGCCACCATTTCAGGCCCCAGAAATTGGGTTGGTTCCTAACCACTAGAACCTCGGTCGTGTTACCAGTAAGTTTTAGCAGGTTTTCCCCATCCATCGTGCAACCTCAGCCAGGCAAGCACTAATATTGTGCAACCTAATGTCATCCAGAGAACACATCAATACAAGGAGTTGCATGTCAGCATCATAGGAAAACAAGCTAAAGCCATACGCCTCCACTATATCTGCCAGAGGGCGGGCTTAAACATTGTACAACATGGGGCTTAACGAGGAACCTTGAGGAACCCCATAGGTTCATAATAATTGATCTGTATGGAATCCTGAGTCTCTTTAATACCAAATATTCTAAGAACTGGGATAAACCACAAACATATCTCAAATGGAAAAAGGAATGTACCACACTTCCCCCAACGTAGAAGAAGACAGACTATAAATACAGATCACAATAAAAAATAAATTGGTGTCACAGGAGATATATATTACCTAGTAGGTAGTTATATATATATATATATATATATATATATATATATTACCTACTGACGGTTGCCAGTAGGTAGTTACAGTTAGGACCTATTTTCCATAGGAAATCCGCAACATTCTAATCCCAATAACTTTGGAGCCAATTGACAAATCTTTGCAAGATTTTCAAAACTTACGGTCAGATCCGATCCGCTCCTATCCTGAAAGTCTCTGGATGATTCGTGTAGCGGGGGCCGAGAAAAAAGGGAGGACCCAAAACGCGTTTTCCCCATGCAATTTCCCATAGGACTTTAGCCGCAGCTACAGCCCGAACTGCTGAACGGAATTACTCCAAATTTGGCAAAGAGGTAGTCCTTAGTTCAGACTCATGCCTTTTGCTTAAATGGTGTAAATCCATTCAGTAGTTCCTGAGAAAATGACATCTAAAAGTATATATATATATATATATATATATATATATATATATATATATATATATATATATATATATATATATATATATATATATATATATATATATATCTATGGCCGTGCAGGATACGCGTATCCTAAGCGCACCCTGCCGTGCACAAGCTGCATGCTAATTGGCTGTTAACACTCCAAATCAGGAAGTGTTGGCAGCCATCTTGTGCCTCGGTAGAACTGAGGCACAAGAAATCAGCAAAAGAAATGCAAAAAACGCAAAAAGGGGGCAGGGTAGAAACACCCTGACCCGCAATCCTGCTCAGGGGGTCGCACAAGGACCCCCAAGGCCCACATTTAAATAAAAAAAATTTAAATCGACAAAATCCATGCAGGATGAGCGGATCTTGCTGATAAAAAAAAAACAAAGCGGGGCTTCTTTGGTAATTGGCCCCCAGGGGTCCAACTCCTGGGGGCAATAGTTATGTAAAGGGGACCGCCACCCCCTGGGGCTTTATTTAATTATGAGGGGGGCTCTAAAGCCCCTGGGACCGCCACCCCCGGGGATTATTTCAATTGTGTGGGGGGGCTCTCAGGCCTCCCCCAGCCCCAGGGACCGCCACCCCGGGGCTTATTAATATTCATTAGGGGGCTCTCAAGCCCCCCCAGGCCCCAGGGACCGCCACCCCCAGGGCTTCTTTTTCTTTGTAGGGGGGCTCTCAGGCCCCCCAAGCCCCGGGGACCACCACCCTTTTGAAATGGTGCGAGGGGGGTCTTGCGGTCCCCTCCCGGAGCCCTGGGGACCGCCACTCCTCCAGGGCCGTCTCCTGCAGTGTCCCGGGGTGCTCACCCCCCGGGACACTGCCGTTTGCAATGACAGGGCGGAAGCCTCGCGGCTCCCTCCCTGTCATTGCAAACTGCTTTGCTATTTGGAAGAAAGAGCAGGAACCTGCTCTCTCTTCTAAATAGCAAAGCAGATTGTTTTTCCACATGGGGAGCAGCATGTTAGCTGCTCCACATGTGGAAAAGCAATTCCGGCTCCTGCAGGATGCGGTGTGCCAGCTGGGACCGTGGGGGCATTGGGGACCCCCCCACGGTCCCCCACGGTGTGGGCCAGCCCCGGGGGAGGGGGTCCCCAGGGCTATTAGTGGCCCAGTAGGGGGGCCACACGGCCCCCCTCCTCAAAATGAATGTAAAAAAAATAAATAAAAAAGGGCCGGCCCCGGGCGATGGGGACCCTGGGGCCATAAGTGGCCACAGGAGGGGGGCAATGCAGCCCCCCTCCAAATATATATATATTTTGTAAAAAGGCCCATGCCCCGGAGGATTGGGTCCCCGGGGCAGATTATGGCCTCAGGAGGGGGGCCATGCGGCCCCCTTCCAAATGTTTATATTGTTAAAAATAAATTGCCCCCCCTTCTTAAAAAACAAACAAAAAACAGAGAGGTGTTCTGAGGCCGGCCCCTTTTTACACCTCTCTGCCACGCAGCTCTGTGGCGCTTACTGGAGGTAACTGGTGGGCTCGTTGCACCCCAGGGACCCTCAGTATTCAAGGGGAGTTAATCCCCCAACTTAAAATGTGCCACTGGGCGTGTTTGCACAGTGATGAAGGAAGGGGGCGGGGCCTGAGTTCACATGTGGCGCGGTTTAAGTTGGGGAATTAATTCCTTGTCAATACTGAGGGTCCCTGGGGGCCAACTAGCCCACCAGTAAGCACCAAGAAGCTGCGTTGCAGAGTGTTGTAAAAAGGGGCATGGCCTCTGAACACCTCTCTGCAATGCAGCCTCCTGGCGCATATTGGAGGTACCTGGTGGGCTAGTTGGATCCCAGGGACACACAGGATTGAGGAGGAATTAATTCTCTAACTTAAAACGCACCACAGGGCGTGTTTGCAGACATATCACCTCAGGCCACGCTCCCTTCCTTCACCACTGTGCAAACGCGCCCCGTGGCACATTGTAAGTTGGGGAATTAATTCTCTTTCAATACTGAGGGCCAAATAGCCCAAGAGGTATCTCCAGTATGCGCCAGGGAGCTGCGTTGCAGACAGGTGTTCAGAGGCTACGCCCCTTTTTACACCTCTCTGCAATGCAGCTCTGTGGCGCTTACTGGAGGTACCTAGTGGGCTAGTTTGACCTAGGGACCCTTAGGATTGAAGGGGACTTAATCTCTCAACTTAGAACGGTGACAGGGCGCCTTTACACAGTGGTGAAGGGAGGGGACGGGGCGTGACATGATATGTGCAAACACGCCGTGTGGTGCGTTTTAAGTTGGGGAAAATAGTCCAAGTAGCCCACCAGGTGCTTCCAGGAAGCGCCACAGCACTGCGTTGCAGAGAGGTGGTGCAGGCCCTGCCCTTTTTACATCTCTCTACTACGCAGCTCTGTGGCGCGTACTGGATGTAATACGAATTCCGATTTACTCACCTGTTATCAGGAGAGACCTCAGTGCTGCATCTTTGAGCCCAGTACTGATCCGAAAAAGTAATTCTAACCATACTTACCAGTAACTTGAATTTCCTTCCATAGGCTTACAGTGACTGGTTTCACTTGGAAATACATCTAAGTGTGGAGTTTTTTAACTTTTAAATATTCACCTAAAATCATCCGAATAACGAATTCCGATTTACTCACCTGTTATCCCGAGAGAACCCAGTGCTGCATCTTTTAGCCCAGCACTGACCCTGAAAAGTAATTCTAACCGTACTTACCAGTAACTTGTATTTCTTTCCATAGGAATCCATTGTCTGATTTTCACCAGAAAAGTTTCTGTCTATTTTCACAAACGAAAAATATTCCTAAAAAATCATCTGTATGACTTAAACGCATTCTTTCAACTGTTTACAGGAGATGCACCAGTGCTGGATCCAGGATCCACCCCTGAGTAAGAAAAAGTAATGATAACACTACTTACCTGTTAAGTGAATTTCCTTCCATAGGGTAACATTGACTGGTTTGTATGGGGTTTTAAAATATTCCAATAAAATCAGCAGATTTATGAATTCCGATTTACTCATCTGTTATCAGGAGAGACCTCAGTGCTGCATCTTTGAGCCCAGTACTGATCCTGAAAAGTAATTCTAACCATACTTACCAGTAACTTGAATTTCCTTCCATAGCCTAACATTGACTAGTTTCACCTGGAAATTCTTTTAAGTGTGGAGTTTTGGAATTTTAAAATATTCACCAAAAATCATCCTAACAACAAATTCCGATTTACTCACCTGTTATCAGGAGAGAACCCAGTGCTGCATCTTTTAGCCAGCACTGACCCTATAAAGTAATTCTAACCGTACTTACCAGTAACTTATATTCCCTTGAATCCATTGTCTGGTTTTCACCAGAAAAGTTTTTAAGTGTCTATTTTCACAAACTAAAAATATTCCTTAAAAATTGCCCGTATGACTTAAACGCATTCTTTCAACTGTTTGCAAGAGATGCACCAGTGCTGGATCCAAGATCCACCACTGAGTAAGAAAAAGTAACGATAACACTGCTAAGTAAATTTCCTCCCATAGGATAACATTGGTGGTTCTATGTGAAAAAATGTCAGTGTCAACTTTTAAAATATAATAATATTCCTTAAAAATCACTACTGTAACCAAAACGCTTTTACTCAACTGTTTACAAGAGATGTCCAAATACTGAATCTAGGATCCAGTCCTGTGGTTAGAAAAGTAATCCATAAAGTAACTAATTGCATTTAACTAGAAATTCACATTGATCTCAATGTTGCATTGTGTTTGAAATTGTGTTGCCCATTGCAACAACTGTAACTACTGTAGTTAAAAGTCTATTGCCTATTTGCAAAATTTTTAAACTAAAGTAATTCATTCCGAGAAAGTATATTTTGTAATGTATAATGTAATTATAATGTAAATTAAAAAATAAAATATCTGAAAATAAATAATTCAAAAAAATGCAGTAGATCAGTATCAAAAAAATAAATATAACAATTAATACATTACAAAATTATCATTGAAAAAACCTTTGAAATTCACTGAAAAAAACATAGGTTTCACACATGTTATAGTTAGAAATTAGCATTTAAAAAACCTTTAAAATTCACTGAAAAGCCATAGGTTTAATACATGTTATAGTTAGGAATTAGCATTTAAAAAACCTTAGAATTCACTGAAAAAACATAGGTTTTAGGGGTGTTATAGTTAGGTGGACATTTCACTCGTACAAAACCATTGAAATTCCTCCCTTATAGTTAGTTGTACTAACTATAACTCGCGCGCCCGCAATCCACTGCTGATGATGTCACAAATTACATCAGTGATGTCACTGAACATGTCATGAATGATGTAATATGTGACATCATCAGCTATGGATTGCAGGCGCGCAAGTTATAGTTAGTACAACTAACTACAACAGAGGAATTTCAATGGTTTTGTACGAGTGAAATGTCCAGCTAACTATAACACCCCTAAAACCTATGTTTTTTTGTGAATATATATATATATATATATACATATACATATATATATATACATATATACGGTGAACAAGAGTACTCGAAACGTTGCATTTTGGAAGTCACTTGAAATAAACATCTTGCCCGGATAGCGTGGGGTCTGTCTCTTCTTTCGCCGCTGCATGTGGAGGTCTGAAGGTCGTGTCAATATATATATATATATATATATATATATATATATATATATATATATATATATATATATATATATATATATATATATATATGATTCACCAAAGTCCAAACAAGAACGAGAACGCACTCAAAAGCAGTCGTGTTTCCTCCGATCTCTTTATTCATGGGGAACCGGCATTAAACCTCCTGATATTCTGCCGCCTGACCGGTTTCGGAGCCCTTGTTCCTTAATCATAACTGTGGCTGTGAATCTGCAGATATTGCCCAGCATTCTTATAACTACTTTACTCCTGACGGATATAATGAATTCCGAGCATACTACAAATCCCAGAAGGTGATGGTTAAAATATGCACCTGTGCAGCCCACTGAGGGCAGGAGTGAAGTAGTTATAAGAATGCTGGGAAATATCTGCAGATTCACAGCCAGGGAGGCGGCAGAAAGCCCACTAGGCACCAGGGATTTCTTTTGTAATACATTGGTTGGGGGCTGCAGAGAATGAGCATGCTAATGCCCCCACTGCCAAAAAAGGCTTCCTGCCCCCCCTGGAAGGCAGATCAGGGCTATAGACCCTTATCTGCCCCCCCCCCGGCAGAAAGCCCACTAGGCACCAGGAATATGTTTATGGGCCAGTGAGAAGCCCCATAGGCAAGGGTCGATCCCTTTTTTTTAGGCACACATGACTGTTTCAGTGATATTTTTATTCTCCTCTGTACCCAAGCGGGGGCAGAAAACAACTAGAAACCAGGGAGAGTTTGAACGTGTGTAAACTGGAGTTTGGCAGATGGTCTGCGTGTACTGACCTTTAGCTGGCATTTTGCTGGCGGGTTGTGTGGACCTGCACTTGGCTAATGGTGTGGGTGGACTCACGCTTGATGACGGTGTGTGTAGATTGGTGCTTGCCTGGTGGTGTGCGTGGAGTGGCGCTTGGCTGGCGGTGTATGTGAACTGGTGCTTGGCTGGCGGTGTACGTGGACTGGTGCTTGGCTAACTGTTTGCATGGTTGGTGCTTGGTGCAGGGCCGGACTGGCTGTAGTTGGCACCGGGCGTTTCTCCGGTGAGCCGGTGGGGTAGGGGCCAGTTTTCTTAGCGAATTCTAAGCGCTACATTTGAAAAATTATGATTTTAGCCGATTCTGAGGGGAATGCTGTGTGGTAGGACATTTGTGCTGGCACAGTGATTACATGCAGAAATGTGTGGAAAATGTGATTTTTTTAAAGCTACATTTGAGGTTTGCAGGGATTCTGAGTAGGAAAACATTGGTGAATCCACTCAAGCCATACCTCCCCGTGCTCCCTAGGGTGTCTAGTTTTCTGAAGTTTGTGGGTTTGATAGGTTTGCCTAAATGGTCCCAGTACGGGGCCAAAAACGCAGGTGCCCCCCTCACAAAACCAGGACGTTTTGTGATAGATAATTGAGGTTTACAGGGTATTCTGGGTAAAGAATCGTTGGGGGATCCTCACAAGCTGTACCTCCCTGGACTCCTCAGGGTGTCTGGGTTTCAGAAATTTGTGGGTTTGGTAGGTTTCCCTAGATGGCTACCGAGCCCAGGGCCAGAAACCCAGGTGCTCCCCCTTGCAAAAGCAAGGCGTTTTGTGGGAGGTAATTTTGATGTCGCCACAATACGTTTTGGGCCCTGGCCTGTCGCAGGTACTTGGCCCACCCACACAAGTGAGGTACCATTTTATCGGAAGACTTTGGGGAATGGGGGGATGTGGAATTTTGTAGATCCACGCAGTTTACAGAACTTTTCACCACAGAAATGTGAGGAAAATGTGTTTTTGTTTTACAAAGTTTGAGGTTTGCAAGGGATTCTGGGTAACAGAACCTGGTGAAAGCCACAGAAGTCACCCCATCCTGGATTTCCCTGGCTGTCTAGTTAAAAAAAAAATATAGGTTTGCTAGGTTTCCCTAGGTGCTGGCAGAGCTAGGGTTCAAAATCCACAGTTTGGCATTTTGCAAAAAAAGGGTCAGTTTTCACAGTAAAAATGTGGTGTGTCCACGTTGCATTTTGGCCCGTTTCCTATTGCGGGCACTAGGCCTAACCATACAAGTGAGATACAATTTTTATCGCAAGACTTTGGGGAATGCGGGGTGGGTGGAATTTTGTTGATCCCCACAGATTCCATAACTTTCCATCACAGAAATGTGAGGAAAATGTGTTTTATTTTACAAAGTTTGAAGTTGCAAGGGATTCTGGGTAACAGAACCTGATATGAGCCACAAAAGTCACCCCATCCTGGATTCCCCTGTGTGTCTAGTTTTTAAAAATGTATAGGTTTGCTAGGTTTCCCTAGGTGCCGGCAGAGCTAGGGTACAAAATCCACAGCTAGACAATTTCCAAAAAAAAAGGTCAGATTTCACTGGAAGAATGTGATGTGTCCACATTGCGTTGTGGGCTGGTTCCCGTCGCTGGCACCTGGCCTACCCACACAAGTAAGGAACAATTTTTATCGGGAAACTTTGGGGAATGTGTTGTGGGGGAAATGTTGTGGATCCACGCAGATTGCAGAATTTTCCGTCTCAGTAATGTGAGGAAAATGTGTTTTGTTTTTTACAAAGTGTGACGTTTGTAAGCGATTCTGGGTAACAGAACCTGGTGAGAGCCACACAAGTCACCCGATCCTGGATTTCCCTGGTAGTCTAGTTTTAAAAAATGTATAGGTTCACTAGGTTTCCCTAGGTGCCCGGAGAGCTAGGGTTCACAATCCACAGCTAGGCATTTTGCAAAAAAGGGTCAGTTTTCACTGTAAAAATTTGGTGTGCCCACGTAGTGTGTAGTCCCGTTTCCTGTCACAGGCACTAGGCCTACCCACACAAGTGAGGTACCATTTTTTCTCAGGAGACTTTGGGGAATGTGGGTGGGTGGAATTTTGTAGATCCACGCAAATTCTAGAATTTTCCATAACACAAATGCGAGTAAACGTGTTTATTTTTACAAAGAAATGTGAGGAAAAACACCCCATCCTCAATTTCCCTGGGTGTCTAGTTTTAAAAAATTTACAGGTTTGCTACGTTTCTCTAGGTCCCAGCTGAGCTAGGGTTCAAAATCCATAGCTAGGCACTATGCCAATAAAGGGTCAGTTTTCATTGTAAAAATGTGGTGTGTCCATGTTGCGTTTTGGACCATTTACTGTTGCGGGCAGTAGGCCTACCCACACAAGTGAGGTACCATTTTTATTGGGAGACTTTAAGAAATGCGGGGTGGGTGGATTTTGTCGATCCATGCAGATTCCATAATTTTCCATAACACAAATGCGAGTAAATGTGTTTATTTTTACAAAGTTTGAGATTGCAAGGGATTCTGGGTAACAGAACTTGGTGAGAGCCACACAAGTCACCCCATCCTAGATTCCTCTGGGTGTCAAGTTTGAAAAAATGTATAGGTTTGCTAGGTTTCCTTAGGTGTCGGCTGAGCTAGGGTACAAAATCCACAGCTAGAGAATTTTTTTTTAAAAAAGGTCAGATTTCACTGGAAGAATATGATGTGTCCACATTGTGTTGTGGGCTGTTTCCTGTCACGGGCACTAGGCCTACCCACACAAATGAGGTACCATTCTTATCGGGAACCTTTGGGAAATGATGGGTATGTGGAAGTTTGTGGATCCGTGCAGATTCCAGAACTTTCCATCACAAAAATGTGAGGAAAATTTGTTGCGTTTTTTTAGAAAGTTTGAGGTTTGCATGGGATTCTGGGTAACAGAACCTGATAAGAGCCAGACAAGTCACCCAATCCTGGATTCCCCTGGGTGTCTAGTTTAAAAAAAATGTATAGGGTTGCTAGGTTTCCTTAGGTGCTGGCCGAGCTATGGTTCAAAATCCACAGAAAGGCACTTTTAAAAAAAAAGAGTCTGTTCTCACTGTAAAAATGTGGTGTCTCCACGTAGCGTTTTGTCCCGTTTCCTGTTGCAGGCACTAGGCCTACCCACACAAGTGAGGTACCATTTTTATCAGGAGACTTTGGGGAATGCCGGGTGGGTGGAATTTTGTGGATCCACGCAGATTCCACAACTTTCCATCATAGTAATTTGAGGAAAATGTTTTTTTTTGTTTTACAAAGTTTGAGGTTTGCAAGGGATTCTGGATAACAGAACCTGGTGAGAGCCACACAAGTCACCCCATTCTGGATTCCCCTGGTTATCTAGTCTTCAAAATATATAGGTTTCACTGGGTGCCAGCAGAGCTAGGGTTCAAAATCTTCAGCATGGCACTTTGACAAAAAGCGTCAGTTTTCACAGTGAAAATGTGGTGTGTCCACGTTGCGTTCAGCCCGTTTCATGTCATGAGCACTAGGCCTACCCACACAAGTGAGGTTCCATTTCTATTGAGAGACTTTGGGGAATGCACGGTGGGTGGAATTTTGAGGATTCATGCAGATTCCAGACATTTCCATCATAGAAATGTTTTTTTTTACGAAGGTTGAGGTTTGCAAGGGATTTTCTGGGTAACAGAACCTGGTGAGAGCCACACAGAAATGTTGTGGATCCATACAGATTACAGAACTTTCCGTCTCAGTAATGTGAGGAAAATGTAAGCCACACATGTCACCCTATCCTGGATTTCCCTGGGCGCCTAGTTTAAAAAAATCTGTAGGTTTGCTAGGTTTCCCTAGGTGCCAGCTGAGCTAGCGTTCAAAATCCACAATTAGGCACTTTGCAAAAAAAAGGGTCTGTTTTCACTGTAAAAATGTGTGCGTTGCGTTTTGGGCCATTTCCTGTCGCGGGCACTTGGCCTACCCACACAAGTGAGGTACCATTTATATCGGGAGACTTAGGGGAACACAGAATTGTAGAGCAACTGTTATTATCTATTGACTTTCTATGCATTTTAAGACAATGTGTAAAAGAGAAGTCACTTTGAAAAATGTCCTATAATTTGCATGTTAATATGGGTACCCACCATTTTGGAGATGCGCATATAACTACTGCTTCTAAACTCTATATTTTGTTCTTATTTCGAAAATATATAGGTGTCCTTGATACCTATTTTTCACTCCTTATATTTTACCAAATGAATTATTATATACCTGGTACACAATGAAAAACCATTGCAAGACGCAGCTCAGTTATTGGCTCTGGGTTCTTCGGGTTCTTTGTGTCCTATATATCCCTGCAACCAGAAGGGTCCAGCAGATGTAAAAATATATTGCTTTTAAAAAATATGTCCTACTCAGAAGAAGTTACAGGTGAAAACATTGGGACAAATGGCTGTTTTTTTTAACTCATTTTCTATATTTCTTACTTTCAACTGTTAGTTTCTATTAAAAAAACCTTCAAAGGATCTACACAAATAACCCCTTACTGAATTCAGAATGTTGTCTACTTTTCAGAAATGTATAGCTTTCCGGGATCCATTATTGCTTTCAAACCCATTTCTACAAGTAACTGCAAGGAGGTTGAAAGCACAAAAAGTAGCAAAAATAGGCTATGTCCCAGTAAAATGCCGAAACTGCGTAGAAAATGTTGGTTTTCTGACAAACGTCTGCCTGTCCCTGAAAGCTGGGAAGGTGGTGATTTCAGCACCACAAACTTTTTGCTGATACCATTTCCAGGGTAAACATCAGACACTTTCTTCTGCAGAAATTTTTCCCCATTTATTTTTTTAGCTGTATTTTGGCTAATTTCTGTGTCCCCTCAGGGGAATCCAAAAATCGTGGGTACCTTTAAAATACTTGTGAGGTTGGGAGAAAAAATTGAACATTTGGCATGGATAACTTATGTGTAAAAACAGTTGCAGGGGCCTAAGCATGAACAGTCTGCGCCCGTCCGAGCCTGTCCCGCGCCCAGCGCGGGTCACTCTGCCCAAACCGACCCGATAGAATGCCGCAGATGGTCTAGAGAAAGTCTCTTAGAACTGAGACCCTCAATAGTAGGTAATCACACAAGGTATAACCCTGTGTTAGCCCAGGAACGTTACACCTGCTCAAACTGCCACTATTCTTTCCATCCCCCTCCGCCTTACTCATGCAAGGACACGAGAGAGAGACGCCTCCTCACTCCCCTACGTGAACTGAAAGCCTGCCTAGTCATTTGTTGGTCCCTGCCTAAACATGCTAGTGATATCTGGCTCTCTCTTACATCGAACGCCTGGGACTTGATGTTCCTCACGGAAACATGGACGAAAGATCCATCCAATCCCGATATTGCTCTAGCAGTCCCCCCAGACTATCAAATTGTCGGGCTAAACAATCCCGGATCAAAGATAGGGGGGAAGAATAGCTATTATTCTTAGATCCCACTGGAAAATCTCCTCCAGAAAGCTAGATAACCTGGGATCTATTGAAGCCATGTACTTTAGTATCTCCGAGGCCTCTCTCCTTATTGGTGCAGGGGTGCTAATTTACAACCCACCCAACACCCCCCCTCACCCATACCACGGATCTACTTACGATCCTGGCTGACCTCTCTCTAAAACATCCCCATTTTACTGTCCTTGGGGACTTTAATCTACATGCAGATGACAGTAACTGTGCAAAGGCATGCTCTCTAGTAGAAACTATGGCGGGCATTAACCTCTTTTAGAATGTTGCAGGCCCCACACACACTGCTGGTCACACTCTGGACCTTCTTTTCACGAACTTACCTGGCCTCTCTACCCTTGCCCCCCTCCCTGTGACATGGTCGGACCATTTTATCATCCCTTTTAACCTTAAATTCCCACCTACTACGACCCCCATTTGTAGGACAGAGAAAGTGGGAAGAAAGTGGTTCAAAGTAACACTGGAAGAGATTGAGCCGGCATTAGCCAAGCTCAAATGGCAACCTTCCACAAACGTAAATGAGGACGTAGCAAACCTAAATCAATACCTTACCACGGCCATTGATAGCATCGCTCCCCTTACCGTTCTCTCCTCAGCCAGAACCAAACCTTCTGCACCCTGGTTCTCCCAGTTGTTACGGGAAGAAAAAAGCAAATGTAAAAGGTTAGAACGCCTTTGGCGCCGTACCTACGATTCAGTTGCTAAAACAACTTACAGAGTGGCGCTAAAAAAAAATCACAAAGTATTATGAGAGAATACTTTGCCAGCAAAATTAAATCCGCAGATAATTCAGCCAAGGTGCTCTTTCAAATTGTGAAAGATTTCACCAACCCTGCGGCCCTCACGCACAAGACAGAGCCCTGCCAAGAACTCTGTGATGGACTGTCGAATTTTTTCCACGAGAAAATTAATCTCATCCATGCTTCTTTCAATGTTGCGAATAGATCTGACACAGAGGTCACACCTCCTACACATCACACTGCTAGAAACATAAGGCTAAGCGCGTTCAAACCGATCACCCTAGACGTAGCATTGAATAAACTTCAGCTATGTAAATCGGGCTCACCCCTAGATCCTATGCCCGCCCAAGTTTTTTCTGCAGTTGCTCCTGCGATTGTACAACCCCTGACATCAATTTGGAACTCCTCTCTCTTATCAGGTCAGTTCCCAGAGACATGGAAACAGGCCATTCTTATCCCCCTCCTGAAAAAAACAGAGGCTGACACTGCTGTCTCAGCAACTATCGCCCGATATCTCTACTGCCAGAACCAGCTAAAATCCTGGAAAGAATAGTCCAAGAACAACTCTCTGACTATTTAGAAAGCAATGATCTCCTACAAGACTCACAATCCGGTTTTAGGACCGGGTATAGTACTGAGACAGCACTTTTGGAGGTGTCAGAGACCGTGCGGGAGAGTGTGGACAGGGGAGAGGTAGCCATGCTTGTGCTCCTCAACTCGTCCGCAGCTTTCGACACGGTCTCCCATGCCATCCTCTTGAACAGACTCCTAGAGATGGGGATCTGTGATACCCCTCTAGCCTGTCTTTCCAATATTGTAGCCTGGATGACTCTGAAAACGTTAAAACTTAATACGGACAAAACAGAGGTGTTGTTTTTTAATCAAGCGACTCCCATGTCACCCGAGACATGGTGGCCTGCGGAACTCAATCCGCTGCCCTCCCCGGTAAAGGTGGCACGCAGTCTTGGAGTCCAATTCGACAACGAATTATCTTTTAAAACCCAGATCCAGAAAGTCACCTCGGCATGTTTTGGTAAACTCCACATGTTAAAAAAAATCTCCCCCTTTCTCCCCACTGAGTCACTGAAGACAGTGACTCACGCCTTGGTCACCTCGCACCTGGACTATGCGAACAGTCTGTATGTAGGACTTCCTGCCTACCTACTACATAGGCTGCAGATCGTGCAGAACGCCTCAGCCAGGCTGATCTACTACTGCTTTTCATTTTCATTTACTCCTGAGGCTTGAGCCGGGACGTTTAACTTTTAATCATTGACCTTGATCTTAAAAACTGTTGAATATTTTCCCCGTGTGTCCTTCCCCCTCCCCATGGCATTTGTGCTTAAGACTCAGCGCTTAACTTAGAGGCACATACATCGCTGGGATTTACCTCGCACCGATTTAGGGTGCCAGACAAGGCAAGGGTGTTTCAGACCTTACCCACATTTTCCCCGATAGTTTGGCAGATTACTTGCCTACCCCCTCAGTGTGTGGCCGATTTTCGGGCCGTCATCTGCGGGTACCGGCAGGGAAAGGGCAGCAGCCATCTTAGTGAGGGCTCGCCTTGTACGTCGCACGGACGACGGCATGAAAACATACGGTCATGGCTCCGCGCAGCGGACGCGCATTGCGGGCGCGCCGATCGCGTGCCGGAGTCAAGCTAGAGTCCTGCCCGTCTGCGCCCGTCCGCGAACGAACGGGGCGCGGGGCAGGACTCCATGACCCCGCTCTACCAACGGACGCCCTAAGCAACAGCAGCCCCCAATTACAATACTCCAAAGCTGATCTACTTTTATTTGGTAAGAGGCCGACGCAAAGCTGCTTACATACTCTAGAACCTGATTATATGCCCTCCCTTTGTAAAATATGTAACCAAGCACTCCCCACGATAAATAAATCACAAAGAAAGGTCGCTAACCTTAAGATGATATTGTTAAACTGTAGGTCTTTGACTAAACATAAAATGGAGATCCACGACCTATTGATAAATAAAGATCTGGATGCCATGTTTCTCACCGAGACATGGCTAGAAGAATCGTCCTCCCCAGATATTCTGGACGCAATACCACCAGGTTACAGCCTACTGAGAACTGACAGACATAAACAACGTGGAGGAGGGCTAGCATTGATCTATAAATCAGAGCTAGAATGTACTCTTATGAAATCCTCTATAATTAATAGTGAATGTGGCATATTTACAATAAAAATAGAACCGACAAATGCGATTACTGGTTTACTGATATATCGACCCCCGGGGGCTGCGACGCCCTTCTGCAACCAACTTATTGAGTCGGCAACCCAGCTAGCAGTTAGATATAAAAACCTAATTATTTTAGGCGACCTAAATCTTCATTTTGAAGATATTAACTCCAGCGAGGCGCAACTTGTAGCTGCCGCATTAAACTCTGTAGATATAAAGGTTCTCTCTACAACCCCCACACACCAGCAGGGCCATCTTCTAGACCCCATTTTTGCGAACTGGGAAGGCATTAAGATCCTACCCCCGATCCCATTGATCTGGTCTGATCACAGCATTGTGCCATTTGAGATACTAATAGAACCTATAGGAACGATACCCACAAAACATCCCCCTCAGAAACGTCGGAATTGGAAAAAATTCACTCCTGAACTCTTTAATAGCATTTTAACAGAGCATCCCCCAACAACAGGTAACACCTTACAGGAGGTTTGGGACAACTATGAATTATGGATGTCGAAAGCATTAGACAAGATTGCTCCTTGGACAGCCAAACCTCCAGCAAGACAATCTAGAACTGCTCCATGGTTTTCGGAGACACTCAGAACAGCTAAAGCTCAATGCAAATCTATGGAACGGAGATGGAGAAAAAGCTATGCACCTGAACTCAAAGCGAGTTACAAAATTGAACTAAAAAAATATCAGAAACTGGTCAGAGCGGAGAAAAGTATCCATTATAAAAATAGAATTGAGCAAGCAGACAATCCTATGAGAGAATTGTTTAGTATCTATAAAGAACTTACAATCCCCTCACGACTAGATGCTCAAGACACATACTCTGCTGAGATATGTGATCAAATTGCTGACTTTTTTGTAGAAAAGGTGGACAGAATTCATGCCACCTTTGTAAGCAATACTACTCCCGTAAATACCAACGCGGACATCAGATCCACCCTAACATACAAATCCCCATTGATCAGTTTTAAAACCCCTGATAAACAGGATCTGCTGGAAATCATTAATGGCATACAGTCCGGCTCCCCCACCGACGCCTGCCCACCGGATCGGTGTAAGGAAGTTATGGAAAGCACACTAATTGATCACATTAGTCGCATGATCACCTTATCATTCCAGGATTGCTATGTTCCAGAAGTATGGAAAACTGCCCAAGTCATGCCATTAAAGAAAAAGCCAAACATTCATATTTCCCAGTTCCAAAACCTCCGCCCAATTTCCCTTCTCCCTTTCTGTGCTAAAATCATAGAAAAAGTTGCTAATAAGCAACTTATGGAGTTTTTGGAGAAAGAAGACATCCTTCATCCCTCCCAGTCAGGATTTAGATCAGGCTACTCGACTGAGTCGGCAGTTCTATATTCGACTGAACGCATTCGGCAGATGGTCGACGAGGGCGAGACAGCGGCGTTGGTCCTATTGGACCTTAGTGCAGCATTTGACACTGTGCTGCACTCAACGCTGTTGTCTCGTCTCTCGGACATGGGAGTAATGGGCCCAGCACTTGTTTGGCTATGCTCTTTTCTGACCGACAGAAGTTTCCAGCTACATTGCCCACCCTTCAGATCATCTCCTCGGAAAGTGAGCCATGGGGTTCCACAGGGCTCTAGCCTTAGCCCTATGTTATTTAACATCTATATGGAACCCCTGCCACACATTGTAGAGGAATTTGGGGTGGGCATTGTTAGCTACGCTGACGACACCCAGTTGGTGTTTAAGCTAACTCCTGACCGAAGAGAGTATGCCACCAATTTCTCGGACTGTATGTCGGCAGTAGTGTCCTGGATGAACAACAACAGTCTCCGTCTGAATGGCGATAAGACCGAACTACTGGTGGTCGGGAGAGCTGTTTCTGTATGGTCTCAGGCATGGTGGCCTAGCGAACTGGGAAATCTGCCTACCCCCGCACATGCGGTTAGAAACCTAGGCGCTATGCTGGACTCTGACCTCTCTGGTCAGACCCAAGTTAACAAAGTAACGGGAAGGTGTTTTGGCATATTAAAAGTTCTTCGAAAGGTGTTGGATCTTTTGCCCACCGAATCCAGGAAAACTATAGTCCATGCTCTGGTGACACCCCACTTGGACTATGAGAATGCCCTCCTGATCGGGCTCAGCCAGAAGGGACTACACCAATTACAATGCGTGCAGAATGCTGCCGCACGATTGGTGCTCGGACTCCCAAGAAGAACTTCTGCCAAAGCTGCCCTGTTAAGACTACATTGGCTCCCAGTCAAAGAGAGAATTAAGTTTAAGACCCTCTGCTATGCCCATCTTATTGCTCAGGACAAAGGTCCTGATTACTTAAAAAATCTCCTTACAATACATCGCCCGACCCGGAATCTACGATCATCTGGCATGATGCTATTCAAACTTCCCCGAATCACCAGAGCCAAAATGGGAGGAAAATCCTTTAGATACTTAGCCTCCAAACACTGGAATGCGCTTCTGCTCCACCTGCGGATGGAGCCATCCGAACTGAGATTTAGGACAAAACTAAAAACTTATCTGTTCTCTAAAATGTAATTACACTCTGAGCTCCATTGTCACAGCTCCTCTGGATTTCTGTATTGTATTAGCAGTCAGCGCGGGGACACACAGTTTTGTGCATCCAGGCGCTTTATAAATGTTTTATTATAAATGTTTTATTATTATTATTATTATCTGTAAAGTCCCTTATCGACATTCCATCTCACCCCACTTGAGGAAGTTACATTGGCTCCCTATCACTGCTCGCGTCAAATTCAAGGCCCTTGTACTAGTTTTCAGGGCTCTGAACGAAAAAGGCCCAGATACCTCAGACATAGACTAAAACTAGTCCAATCATCTCTCAATCTTAGATCAAACCACCTCCGTCTCTTACTCCCTCCCAGATTCCGCCTTGCGAGAAAGGGTGGTAGATAATTTGCAATGGTGGTTTCAAAACTGTGGAACTCCCTACCCATCAGCCTTCGTCTCATTGACATCGAATCTCAATTCAAGGGCAAATTAAAGACCTTTTTATTTTCTGGCTGCTAATTTCTCTCCCTCTACTCGCGATCCTCAGCGCCGGGACACCCCCGTCGGGGATAGCTGTGCACTCAACAAATGTCAATAATAAATAAATAAATAAAACTACCCCAAATAGCCAAAAAAAAGCTAGCACAGGGTTGGGTGGGGGGTGGGGCAAGGCCTACCAGCAAAATGGTTAAGGATCGCGACTTCCAAGAAAAATTTCGGGAACAAACACAACAATACTTTGATGAAAATACAGGCTTGGTGGGCTCACACAGTACTCTCTGGGAAGTGTATAAAGTAGTTGCCCAGGGCTATGTGCAGGCAGTGATTGGGGGGTAAGAAAAAAGAACATCGCTCCCACTGCCTTAACATAGATCAAGAAATAACAGACATGGAGATGCAGTTTGGGCGGGAAAGGGCAACCGCCTGAGAAATAAGTTGTGTCTGAAACAGGGATAGCTCAGGGACTTATAGGAGAATGCGTCTCGTGCACACGCGGTAGTCACGCTGAGACGAATATATGAGCTTAGCAATAAAGTCAATAAGTTAGTAGCATGGTTAGAGAGGAGAGATAGGAGCCACAACTGGGTCATAGAGCCCTGAAACCTCAGTGGCCCCTGAGGAAGTCGGAAGCAGAAATGCAGGGGCTTTCACTACTTATTATGAGGCAATATATCAGTCTGTTTCTTGCAGGTTGGGAGAAGAAAGCACTGAACTGCTCAACAATATCCCCCTTCTGGTGCTTTCGGTGGAGTATAGGGAGGCAATGGATCGGGACTTGACAACAGAAGAAATTGTAGGGGGCATTCGAGATTTAAAATCCAGGAAGGCAGCGGGCACAAATGGTCTCCTCACAGAACTATACAAATGTGTAGCGCAGGGGGTGGTCCAGTCGATGCTAACCATGTTCACTGCTGCACAAGATGAGGGACGACTGCCAGTAGATCAACAAATGGCAACAATCGTAGTCATTCAGAAAAAAGGAAGGCCTCCGAAGCTGTGCAGCTCTTACAGGCCAATCTACCTGCTTAATTTTGAAGTAAAGGCTCTGGCAAAGGTGTTGGCCAATCGGCTGGGCCCAGTGGTGTCTACAGTAATCCCCCCGACCAGTCAGGAGTCATGCCACACAGAAGTACAAGACTGAATTTACACCATCTGTATGGAGTTATTCAGGCGAGGCCAGCCCAACCAGCCGAAACTGCTGCATTGATGTATCTCGATGTGCGAATGGCGTTCAATAGTATTGAGTGGCCATATCTCTTTGAGGTTCTTCCCAGGCTGGGTTTCGGACCACATTTCTGTGCTTGGGTCAAACTCTTATATTGCAATCCACTAGCGAGAGTCTGAGTAAACGGGACAATAGCTAGATCATTCCCATTACATAGGGGTACGTGACAGGGCTGTCCACTCTCCCTCTTGCTCTTCGCAGTGTGGGTTCGTGGGAACCCGCTTGTTCAAGGAATAGACGTGGGGGGGGGTGGATGGGGGGAACACATTTCTCTATATGTGGACCACATCCTGCTTTATGCACAAAAGCCCCACCAGACTTTTCATAGACTTATCCATATATTTCAACTCTTTGGCAGTTATTCAGGCTACCGTATAAACTGGTATAAGTCCCTAATATTCTACCTGGCGGGCGAGATTCTACCCTTTACGTCCTCCTGTGCAACCTTGACCCACCAGAAAGAGTTAAAATATCTCGGTTCTGGATCACCAGATCGGAAGAAGACTTTATGGCCCAGAATGTCTACACACAGCTGGAGAAGCTACAGGAAGATGTGGCCCTTAGGCACGCCTCCTGGTCTCCTTTGTGGGCAGAGCGGTCCTGTTCAAGATGATGGCCCTCCCATGCCTATTATATGTGCTTCAAAATCCCCTGTACCGAGTACCGAAGAACCACTTCTGGGCGATCGAGGCAGAACAACATAATCAGCTGGGGGGATGGGAGGTGGGGGGGCAGCCAGCGAATAGCTTTCTGTAAACAACAACAGGGTGTTTACGAGGGCGGCCTTGCAGTCTCGGATATCAGGAGCTACTATTTGGCATCTCAGCTTGTTAATGTCAACGACCGGGTTTATGCAACATACAATGAACCCGCATATCGAACAGTATTATTTTTTATTTTTATTTTAGGTTTTTATAGAGCGCGTAGTCACCCTCGAGTATCCCAGCGCTGAAACCTCGGACTCCTAAGGAGGGGGCAAGAGAAGCTGCTGATGAATCAGGGGAAAAGTAGGGTTTTGAGGGGCTTCCTGAATCGTAGGAGGTTTGGTTCAGCTCTGAGACTCGGGGGGAGCGCGTTCCATTTTTTTGCTGTGTTGACTGAGAAGCGGCGGCCACCTATGCGGGCCTTCTTCACCCTGGGGACAATGATAAGGTTTCCCTGTTCTGACCGGAGCGCTCTCGTCGGTCTGTATGGAGTGATCCAATTATTCAGAATAGGGGGGCCGGCGTTGTGCAGAACCTTGTGGGCCAGGCAGAGGGCTTTGAAAACGACTCTTTCCCTGACGGGGAGCCAATGAAGTTTCCTCAGAGCTGGTTTGGCTGATGTTCTGGCTGGGGTGTTCGTGAGTAGGCGAGCTGCGGCAGTCTGGCCCGCCATGGGAAATGGCAGCTACCCGACTGTGCTGCACAGTTAAAAATGAGATAGATCTCTTTCAGTGCCCACTCGGACAGTGGTATAGGCGTGGCACAAAGCCACAAAGTATTGGGGTGGGCAACCAAATGAACAGAACAAACTCCGCTCTGGTATAGCGACCTTTTGGGTGAGGTTGGGCGGTTGCAAGGCTTTTGGAAGTGGGACCTCATTGGGATAGACTGTCAGGAGGACGTTTGGCGTGGCAGGACTATGCTCACATTCAAAGACGGAATATCAATTGGTAGA
Source organism: Lissotriton vulgaris (assembly GCF_964263255.1). Taxonomy (NCBI): domain Eukaryota; kingdom Metazoa; phylum Chordata; class Amphibia; order Caudata; family Salamandridae; genus Lissotriton; species Lissotriton vulgaris. The sequence goes on along the minus strand of NC_141699.1, from coordinate 156,718,371 downwards.
TGGTGAGAGGTTCCGCTATTTGCAACTAAGACACGCTCCCAGATGCTATATACCAGAGGGAGAACAAATATCTGAGTATTACACACTGGAAGTCAGGCTTCTATTTGACCTGATGATTGATAAAGTTGTCTCCCTCACATATTGAAAGATAATGAATCACTCTCCTGGCCTATAGGCCACTTAGGGAAGTATGGGAGACAGATGTAAGACTGTTGGAGGACGACGGCTGAAAGGAGGCCATACAGTGCCCTAGGGAAATTGCCATATGGATGCGGTTTCAAATGATATAACTACGAATTCACCATAGGTCATATGCCCCCAATACACTTCAACACCACATGGGACGCTGCAACTCGGAAAGGTGTGCTAGGAGATGCAGGGAACTGGGTACCTTTTTTCATATCCTCTGGACCTGCCCAAAATCCAGTCATATTGGATGGAAGTCACCCGAGTGATGGCAGATGTAGTGGGCCTCCAGGCCCCAGAGGAGGCACGATGTCATATACTGGGATAGACAGGGGAGACAGATTGGCCAAAGTACACTAAAATATGGATTAGACTGGTAGACAGAGTAGCAAAGAGGAATATAGCATCACCTGCTCCAAAGATTGGAGACCAGAAGTGAAAAAAGATATGCACTGCATGGCTTAAATACAGAGCTGAACCATGAGGAGTAGGGATGAGTGGAACGGGGTTCAGATATGTAAGTTGGAGATTATTGGGACAATCTCTTCCGTTTATTATATGCTTTACGATGCGTGATAAATTTGTAAATGGATCTCCTGATTTGTTGCCTACTATACTCTATTCTGTAAATTTGATGTATTGAAAGGTGTAAGAAGCAACGGTTCAATAAAAAGAATGTTTAAAATAAATCATGCATTCCCCAAGAGTGTTTCTTACTTTCATGATGTTGTGTTATGGTATTTTTGATCGTATATCATATTACTCTTGTGTAACGCATACTTGGAACTGAGTTGCCTCCAGGTTTTTGTAAAAAGCCACGATTGAGTTGGTTGCTGGAGGCAGTGCTAGTTTCTCAAAGTGCCTGTCAGAAGTTCAATCATGTGTTCAGGATACTTGCTTTTTTGGCCTCCCTGCAGTGCACACAAAACAATGGTCATGAATGTCAGTTGCAGTTGTTTTGGTACAATAGAATGCTATGTGAAGGTTTATTTTTTACAAGTTTAAGCCACACCCTAAATTACATATGCCATACCCCTTTTAGGGACCCTCTACTTTTTCCATCCCACTTAAAAGCTCTAAAGCCATGAGTTGCCAGTTCCTCAGGTGTCCTTTACGGTACATGATTTGTAGCTTGTTGTATCTTGTATCTTCCTGCTGCTCAGGTTGTATGCATGAGATGTGGAATGTTGGATGTATGGAATGTTAGTGTGTTATGAATGTCAGTTGGGTGAGGGCTGAGCAGCAGGACAGCTGCTCCTGATGGGGTTAACATTACAACTTATTACTTATCATCTTAATTCAATAAAGTAACTTGCTTAATCAACAAGGAAGATCCAGCTTCTTATTGATTACATCATAGCTCAATGTGTGCAATGTAGAGCAACATTACAAGTTGCAGAATACACTTTAAAAGAGACCACCACAGAGTCCTGCATATTAATATGTTGTTATTAAAAGAAAGGGATGGTTATAGTGGCCACATTGATTACTTCCCTTCCCCAAGCATGACACTGGTGTCAGTCAATCAATCAATCAACCAGTCCAAATGTTTAAAGCACAGCTAATCGCTCAATGGGGTATCCTGGTGTTTGTAGGTCCCAGAGGCTTATTTAGACACCCAGGTCTTGATGGCCATTCAGAATTCCGGAAGTGAAGTGATGGTATAAACCGTGATATTTATTTGGTTGCTTGTGGAAAGCTCGATGGCGTTTGTTTTTATGGTTAACACGTTGCAAAATGTTTAAACATGTGATTTATACGGTGCCGTTGCTTCATGGCGAATTTGCGGTATGACAAAGCTGCCTACTCCATTTTGTCATATAGACCCAGGCCATCAAAAAGTGTTGTATTTCATAAAGATCTAAGTGCCACAGCTTTAAGATGCCTAGAAAAAGTCGCTAGCTGTTAAAGAGGGGTGTCATGGCTCTTGTAATGGTTTTTCCATTACATAAGAATACATGATCCTGGTCCACTGGCGTAACGAAAAGTTAGGGGGCCTCCCTGCACCGTACTTAGAGGGGCCCCCTCCGGGCTCAATCAGGAGCTCTCCGGACAGAGTGCAGTGCTGAGGGAGCCCTTGGAGCTAGGGCCCCTCCCGCACCGTGTGGGCTGCGGAGGCCTGTGTTACGCCCCTGTCATGGTCAAATCGCTTTTATCCATCATCTGGCTGTCACCCACACTCCTGTTAGCTTATGCGTTAGTTTATGCTTGCATATCTAAAGTGCTTAGAAGCACACTAGAACATCTATCAGGTACTTATAATGCTGCCCCCTCTCTCCCCTTGTGAGATAGTAAATAATAATCGAAAATACATAGATCCCAAAGACAAGACCTATTGGCTTGCCGATGCTTGTTATACTTGTTAACACTGTCTGGGCAAGGGTTGCACTTCATTAGTAGCAGTTTAACACTCACTTTAAGCAGGAAGCAACAGAAAGGTGACCAGTCAAGTTTTGGAAAAGCCTTCCACTGCGCTGCAACACGTCTCCGTATTTTTAGTAACTTTTGAAACATTTGCGCTAGAAACATTTTTTATTAAAATCTGCAGATTTTACGGCAGAATATGGATTATAAGGTAAATGCGGCAAATCCATCAGTGCACAAAAAACACACCGGCCACACAATCACTTAATTCCAGTTGCCCTGCCTATGGGAGAGATAAGCCTTGTAGTAGTGAAAAACGAATCTAAGAGTTTTTCAATACCAGGACATGTAAAACTTAAGGGTACAAGTCCAACTTTTTTAAAACACTGCACCCTGCCCTCTGTGCTGTCCAGGGCTTACCCTAGGGGAGACATATTCATTAAGAAGGACGGTTTGAGCGGGGCAAAAGGTATATTTTGCCCAGTCAAAAGGGCAGTTTAAACAATGGCAGGCCTGAGACATTTTTAAGGGCTACTTAAGTGGGTCGCACAATCAGTGCTGCAGGTCCATTAGTAACAGCTAATTTAGAGGCACTGGGCACAGGCTGTGCCACCATACTAGGTACTTACAAGTAAAGTAAGTTTGCCATTTGGGTATTAGGCAATCTTACCATATTTTAAGGAAAGAGCAGAAGCACTTTGGCACTGGTTAGCAGTCGTAAAGTGTACAGAGTCCTAAGGCCAGCAAAAACAAAGTGAGAAAAACAGAAGGTCTAAAGGTAAAATGTTAAGGGGAAAACCACGGCATGGATGCCAGGTCTAATAACCAGTATAAGGAAGGAAGATGGGGGGGGGTCAGTACCAAGGATACCAGGAGGACCAGGATCAGAGCAAGGAGGATTGGAAGGACCAGCGCCAAGAAGACTAGGAACAGGCCTAGAGTGGCTGTAGGCCCAGGGCCCAGTGTACCACATGGAGTTGAAATACCAGGCCCTGTGGGTAGCAGGACCAGGACCATGGCAAGGAACATCGGGAAGACCAGAACAGCAAGAGTCAGGGCAGGGCCGGACTGGCCTTACCGGGCACCGGGCAATCCCCCGGTCGGCCGCACCGGTGGGTGCCGGTTTTGGGCCCCTGGGGGCCGTTTTTGCAGCACAGCTGCAAAATCGGCCCTGTACCAAAATCGTCCGAAAACCGGCCCCGGCAGAGAGCTCTGCGGCACCTCCAACACCCCCGAGTGGGGAGGGGGGGCTGGCCGAGCGCTTTGCCAGGACCGGTTGTGGTTCCCAGTCCAGCCATGAGTCAGGGAAACTAAGGGAGCTGGACCTCAATGTACAGGAGGACCAGGATCAGAATTGATGAGGCTCAGACGGACCCAAACAAAGAGCACCAGGACCAAAGGGATCCAGACCATTGGGCGCACTGCCAGAAACACCATGAGGACAAGGCACAGGGCCAGGAGGACCAGGATTATCCAAACCAGGAAGGCAAGGGCTAAGAGTGCATGGTTTAAGAGGACAAGGACAAAAGAGGCCAGGTGGACCGAGGGGACCAGCATTGCCAGAAACTGAGGTAATAGAAATCAGATATTTTTTTTGTTGTTGACATTTTGTATTGAATTATGCAATAAAATACATAGCAAGTATCAAAGTAATAAAATAGCAGAACAATAAAAATAGAGGTAATATTAGACCTTATTAACAGAATATTAAATGGAAGAAAAAATGAAAGAATTATGAAATTTACTTCTAGTAAAAGAGAAAAAGGAAGGATTAACAGTATATGCTCTATGACATATTATGCAATAGCAATAGAAAAAGGTATGGACTTATCTTATAATGTAGTATCAAAATGATTAAAGAAATATAAGCAAAATCAAAAGGAAAAGAGAAATGACAAGAATGAAAGAAAAAAGAAAAAGAAAGTACCAGAGTAACAGGAGGGGGAGGTGGGAGGGGGGAGGGGGAAGGAGTAAGGAAAAGAGGAAGGGAAAGGATAGCTAGAATAAAATAACATAGGAGAAGCATATGGAATGATGAAATTAAGTAGATGAAGTGTGTGCAGTAGAGGATGGAGTGGGGTTAGAGTCGTCATCTAATGTAGTTTCCAAAAAGGGGGACCAAATTTGAAGAAAGATATCAGCTTGGTCCTGAAGATTGTAAATTGTGCGTTCGTGTAAGGCCGTCTGCATCATTGCCACCAACCATTCTTCCTGAGAAGGAGCAGAGGAAGACCTCCAATGATGTAAAATGCAGATCTTGGCTGTAGCCAAAGCAGTATGAAGAAGGCGAATTTGAGGCTTAGAAAGTTTTGGAAAACCACGGAAATCATGTAAAATAATGGTGGCAGGTGTAAGAGGTAAGAATAATGCCATTGTAGAGTTCAAGGTTTTCCCCACAAAGAGCCAAAAGGGTCTGGTACGTGAACATTCGCAAATGATATGTGTTATGTCACAACCAGTAGTAGAGCATCTCCAGCAAGAAGTATGCGATAATAACTTAGCTTGATGTAACTTAACTGGAGACCAGTGCCATTCATGAAGGATTTTAAAGATACAGAATTTAAGACGTACTTCTCGAACACCTTTATGTAGCCCCTCTAAAATTTGATCCCACTGAGTATTGGAGTACATAATAGATAAACGAGATTGCATTTAATCCGAAGAGTATGTGAGAGAGGCTGTGAAAAGAGAGGATGTAAAAACGTTTTATAGAGACCAGAAGTCACTCCTTTGAATTTCCCCCACAATTGTAGATAAGATAAAATGGGAGATACCTGAAGCAACCAGGGTGGAGAACCTAAGTGTTTTTTAATACATTGTTGAAGTTGGATGTATTTAGAGGAGTGTAGAAGTGGAAGATGGAATTCCTCACAATGTTGGGGAAAAGTTTTGAAATCTCCATCATGTAGGAGTTGATCTATAGAAGAAATGCCAGCCTCCTTCCACAAAGGCCAAGACAAGGTACGACCACTAACAGCAATGTTGGGGAAAAGTATTGAAATCTCCATCATGTAGGAGTTGATCTATAGAAGAAATGCCAGCCTCCTTCCACAAAGGCCAAGACAAGGTACGACCACTAATACGAATAGCTGAATTATTCCATAGGGGAGCTTTAACGTGAATTCGCGGATTAGAATTTATTATGCGATGACCGCTCTGCCAAGATTTATGCATTGCTGATAAGATAGGAATTTTAGGATCAGAAGAACTAGTACCAGTACCGTATAAAAAGGATAGTCCCGGATCTTGAGATAGAAGACGACGTTCAATTGATACCCAGTGTGGAATATCTTTAGATTTGGGTGAAAAAAATGAGAGTTGCGAAATATGGAGGGCATGTGAATAATGTTCAATAGAGGGAAGACCCATACCTCCATATAGTTGATGGTCCTTTAATTTAGCAGCAGCAAGATGCGGTTTGGCTATTCCCCAATCTTGGAGTCAATGGATCTAAGAGTAGCTAAAGGAATGTGGAGGGGGAGCACACCTAAAACATAGATGAATCTTGGTAAATTAACCATCTTATTCGCTTGAACTCTTCCCCATAAAGACAAACCTAAAGCTTTCCATTTGTCAAAGTCCCTCTGTATTTGGGAAAGTAAAGGAGCCAAATTATCCACAACCATATTATCCAAACCTTTATTAATCAAGATTCCTAAATACTTAAGGTGTGAGGATTACCAGTGAAAAGGGAATCCAGAAATTGCTGTCTTCGGAATTGAAATAGGTAACGTTTCACTTTTGTCCCAATTTATTTTATAACCTGAGAAGGAGGAAAAATCATTAATAATTTGAAGAAGGGCTGGGAGAGAACGGGGGAGGTTAGTAAGCGTAAGAAGAATATCATCTGCATATAAGTTAATTTTGGAATGGCCAATTGGAAGAGGAACACCTACAACATCATTTCTTTTTAAAAACTTTATTTTTAGATTTTATAAGAGATCCAAAAAGCAGAAACCCCCCCAACCCCCACAAAGGCATCATTAAAAAACACAGTATTACATCAATCGATGGACTCATTATGGCATTCTGTGGAAAAAGACCACATCTGTAATCAAGGAAGTCCATGTGACACCGATGCGTCACCAACAGTACAGTACAGAAAAAATGTGAGGCATGATGGCCAGGTGCCATGACTCGCCCTCCACATGTCGATGTTCATAGACTCACTTCCCCCTCCCCCTCCAGTTCCGAGTCAGGAGCAGAGAACAGCTCGCCACTGGTCCCCTCCGAGTCGGACTGGGACTCCTGACCAAAGCCCACCATACACAGGGTTCGCCAAACCAACAAATTTTCCTGCAACTTATCATCTCTCCTGGAGCATTGCATATGCGCTTCCTCAGCTAGCCCCCATTCCCTTACATCTTTGAGCCAGATGTCTACCTCCGGAGCCCTCTGTCCCATCCATGTAATAGCGACCCTATGCCTAGCTAAAACTAACATCAATTGCAACAGCCTATACTGAAGTTTCCGTTTCCTGGATTGAGGTACCAGGCCCAACAGGCAATGCAAGGGGGACAAGTCAATTCGGAGTCCGGTATCGGCCGCTATACGACCCACCGCTCCCGCCCAGAAGCATCCAACCAGTGGGCATTCCCAGGCCATGTGTAAAAATCCCGCCTTTCCTACTCCACACCCGGGGCAACTGTCGCGTTTGTCTAGTGAATAGTGGCTCACCGTCTTGGGGGTAGATAGGTGCGATGGAGAAAATTGAAGTGAATACGCTAGAAACAAGCATTACAAGACACTCGCTTTGTCAAGGTCCCTATGCGTTTCCGCTGACCTTCGTCCACGGATATGCCCAAGTCCGCTTCCCAGGCCGCCCATGACGGCGGCACCGTGGGGTCCGAATCTCGCCGCATCGCCTCGTACAACAAGGTGATCAATTTACATCCCCTGCCACAGGACAAAATGATATGAAGAGTGTGGGTCATCTGGGGGATCTCTGGACATTGCGGCCAGATCGTATGGACAATGGAGCGTAGGCCCGGGTAGTGAAGAAATTGCTCTCCGCCGAGGCCAAAGGTTTCCTCCGCAGGCTCATAAGTCAGGAAGCTATCCAAAGGGTACAAGTCCGCCAACAACTCACAGCCCCCCTCCCTCCACGCTTGGAAGGACATCTGGGTCTCCCCCTCCACCATGGGGGCCAAGATCCAAATTGGCAACTCCCTATGAAAAGGCGCAGAGCGCAGGACCCTTTCCACGAAGCGCTGCCACACGTTAGCCGCGTTCCGCACGACATATGGCAGCTCCAAGGGAGCCCCCGAACCCCGCATTAGTGCCTGCTGAAGCACCTGCGTCGTGGCCCGCCCAAGCAGTAGTCGCGACTCCCACGTGTCAGCGTCTGCAAACCATCTAGCCGCCGGGAGGAGTTGTGTTGCATAATAGTAAAGGTTAATCCCACCTCCTCAAAGGAGCGCACAACAGTGCTCAGGGCCACCCTACTATGCCGCCCCGCCCACAGTAGGGACGTGAGCAGTGAATTGAGGGATCGAAACACCCTCGGAGGGAGGGGGCACATCGAATTCTGTAGGACATACAGCATTCTCGGTAGCATCACCATCTTGGCAATGGCGAGCCGGCCCATGAGGGATAATGGCAGGGCATTCCAAAACTTGACCGATTGATGCAGCGAGGCCACCACCCTGTCTCCATTGCGGGCGAGGGACTGATCCTCCGTTGAAGTGACGTGTATGCCCAGATATCTAAAGCTGGTCAGTTCCCACCGTAACCCTAGCTCCGGCAGGTCCTCCACTCTCATAGAGTCAAATCCCGAAAGCGGGAAAATCAGACATTTATTATGATTGAGCCGCAATCCGGAAGCCTCCCCGAAGAAGTCCAGCAGGCGTATCAATCGCAGGAGGGCCTCCCTAGGGGCGGACAGATAGAACAATGCGTCATCCGCATATAGCGACAACACATTGCAGGTGCCGCCCACCGTGATGCCCCACTGATTAAGTTCAGTGCGAATACGAACCGCGAAAGGTTCTATAGCCAAGGCGAAAAGCAGCGGCGACAAGGGGCAACCCTGTCTTGTTCCCTGCCCCAGCTGCCACTCCTCTGATCTCGCTCCTCCGAGGCGGACCCGGGCACGGGGAGAGCTATACAAAATCTCAACCTAGCCAGCAAAGTTGGGTCTGAAACCCATCTTCCGGAGCACCTCCTGGAGATAACCCCAGTCGACCGTATCGAAGGCCTTGGCCAGATCAATAGAGAACAATACCGTCTGCTCATCCCTACCGCTCACCTCGTGGTGTATGTGATTTAACCGTCTCAGGTTCATTGCCGTATTACGGCCCGGTATAAACCCGCACTGGTCTTGGTGCACCAAATGTTCCATGTGGGCGCCAGCCGGGTAGCCAGCAACTTGGTCAATATTTTAACATCCGTGTTAATCATGGTGATGGGGAGGTAGGAGGAAGGGTCATGCTTGTCCCCCCTGGCTTAAGAATCATACAGATCTCCCCCTGGGCCATGCTGCCCGGAAGAACTCCCCCTTCAAAGGCCTCCAAGTAGACCTGCAACAGGAGGGGTGCCAATCTGTCCCTAAATTCGTAATAGAACTCCGGGGGGAAGCCATCGCTCCCAGGAGATTTGGCGCGTGGCAAACGAGCCAGCGCCCCCTGTATCTCCAAAAGAGTCAGGCCCGAATCCAGGCAATCACGGTTCGAATCTGAAAGAGTCGGCATGGGTAACTCCTGCAAATAAGGGAGATAGGTGGCCGCCGAAATGGCCGGGTCCGCCTGATATACTAGCTGTAGATGGGCCCGAAGGACCTCAAGGAGGGCCTGTTCGAAATACACGATCGTACTCGCTGAGTCACGAAGAGCCACTATTCGCCTGGGGGTATGCTCCCGTTTCAGGATCCAGGCCAAAAGCCTCCCCGACTTATCTCCTTCTTGGTAAAGGCGCTGCCTGTATTGGCCCAGTGTATATCTGTCCAGTCGATCCAGGACATCGTGTACCTGGGCACGAGCTGCTGTTCCTCCCGCCGCTGGGGAGCACTAGGGTCAACCACCAATTGGGCGCGCAGGAGTGCGTCCTCCTCACTCTGAAGGTCGTGAAGGAGCTGCCTTCGGACTCCGTAGGTGAGCCCCATACAAGCTCCACGCACAACTGCCTTAAGGGCCTCCCACCTCGTGGCCAGGGAAACCAATCCACACGCCAGTTGATATCCGTATAGTCCTCTATCGCCTTTTCCACATGCGCCCTACCCACTTGGTAATGAAGGATGTCCACTGGAAGCCGCCAGGTACGAGGCCGGGGCACCGGGGACCCCCACCGGACCTCACATGTCACCGGGGAGTGGTCGGACAGAAACCGGGCCTGGTGTGTTACCTCTATCGCCAAGCTAGTCCCAGCGTCCGGCACCAAAATCCTGTCAAGACGGCTATGTGTATTGTGCGTGGGTGAATAACAGGTATAGAGCTTCTGGGACGGGTGTTTCAGGCACCAGGTGTCTACTGCACCCCCATTATGCATGACCTCCCTAAGCTGCGCAGTCATGCGGGGTTTAGCACCCTCCCGAGGCGGGGACCTATCTAGGACCGGATCAAGGATGCAGTTAAAATCCCCGAACCAAAGCAATGGGGTCCCCAAATCATGGATGAACGTGTCTTGCACTTCCCCAAAGAATGTCGCTTCGTCAGTGTTGGGAGCGTAGGAATTCAAGATGACCAAATCCTTTCCATCTAGCGTAGCTCTAAGGAGCAGGTACCGCCCCTGGACGACCGCCTCCATGTATTGCATTGCGAACTGCACCCCTGGTGCCACCCAGACTAGAACCCCCCTAGCATAAGAGGAGAAGGATGCATGAAACAACTGCTCTCGCCACTTTTTCCCTAGCTTCTGTGCCCCATCGTCAACTAGGTGGGTCTCCTGCAGGCAAGCTATAGATATTTTATGTCTCCGGAGGTAGGAGAGTACCCTGTATCCCTCACGTTCCAACTCATAAACTTATACCCCATGGGTTTCGAAAACTGTCATCCCGTCGTACCCTCCCCCACACAGAGTAAGTCTTCCACAGTGCCCGACCTGCAATACAAATGATGCCGTAAACATTTCCCCACAACTCCCCAACTAAACAAACCCCCCTCCCCCCACCCACGAGCAAAATGTCAGCAACAACCACACACGCCTCTCTGCCCTTACCCTGCCGGTGCCATGACGTGCACTGCCACCCCATACGCCTAAGAAGGCCAACCCCCTACAATCAACAAAGAAAACTCCCCCCCACCCCATCAAACCCATTGTTCGTATCAAAAGTCCAGGCTCAACATCGCGACACAAAGCATTCACACACATCGTGAGAACTCGGGGCAGGCTCCCACCCTCCCACATGGGAAACCCCTTAACTAACAGAGACTCTCCCCCCCGCTCCCCCCCAAGCAAATCTCTTCACTCCAGAGCGCCCACACCCAGCTAGCTAGGCCCCCCACGGCCACCCGGCTGAGTCACCCATCAGACATACAGCTCACTTCCATAGCCAAGTCTCTCAGGAAGGGGCTCCAGCCTCCAGCCCCCTGGAATCCACTCGCCGGCGTCTCCGGGATCGTCGTGGTCGTAGGCGGCGCAGCCTCTGCCGCCACCAGTTGCGTGTCCGGGACCAGGATGTCCTCCTGATCAGTAGGGAGCGGAGCCCCCAGATCGTCAGCCACGTCCGCCGACCCCAAGCGCAGGGCTCCATCCTCGCCGACCAGGACTCTGCTGCGCTCCTGACTTCCTGCCGCCCGGATCGGCGTTGTCGCCTACTGTTTCGTCTCCTGGACGTTCGGGTGCCCCATCGACCCGGGGGGACCCCGCGCTCCCCCGGGGGAAGATCATCGCCCCGGATCTCCAGGCACTTCCAAACCTCGGCCGGGGCCTCAAAGAAGTGCGCCGTTCCCTGCGACAGGACCTTGAGCTTGGCTGGGTATAGGAGCATGTATTGCAAGTTCATTTCCCTGAGCTTCTGCTTAACCCCCAAGAAGGAACTCCGCTGCTCCTGAACCTGCTGGGTATAGTCTGGATAGATGGAGATCCTGCTATTCTCAAACATAAGGTTCGCCGACTCCCGTGCAGCCCGCAGGATACAATCTCTGTCCCGATAGTTCAAGATTTTAGCAATAATGGCTCTGGGGGGGCACCCGGCTTCGGCGGGGGAACCAATGCACGGTGGGCCCTTTCAATTACAAAGACCTCCGAGAGCTCCCTCGGGCACAGGTGCGTTCGGATCCAGTCCTCAAAAAAGCGTTCCGCATTCCCCGCTTCCGCCCGCTCCGGCACTCCAAGGACTCGGATATTACTTTGACGCGCCCTTCCTTCCGCGTCCTCGGCTCTCCGCTCCAGGGCCCCCGTCGTGGAAGTCAACTGTGAGACTGTCTTCTTGAGGGTGGCCACCTCGCTCTGCAGCTTTTGATATTACCCTCCGCTTCAGTGACTTTGTCCGCCACCTTCTAAAGGTCCGCCCGCAACAGATTCACATCTTTAGACACCGTTTCTATTTGGCGTTTCAACGCGGAATGGGAGCCCTGAATCGCCTTCAGGAGTTCCTCCCCAGGAGCCTCCGCGCCCTCTTCTTGGCCCGATTGCCTTGTGAGCCATTGGATGGGAGCCGCGGGGTGGTATATTGCGTGATGGTGTTGGGCTGTGAGGCCCGAGTCGGCTTGTCCTTACGCATCTTATAGGTCCCGTTGCGGCCCTCCCGGCTCCGAAAAAGAAGGAGGGGGGCCACCCCAATGTAAGGCCATAAAATCCGTCCTCAGGTGGGCAGCTGGTGTCGAGAAGCTCCAACTAGACGATCCGTCTACATGGGCCAAGGATACAAATGTAAGCACCACCCCACCTGTACGATAAGGCGCTCCACACAGCGAACCCCCCTAGTCCAATAACACGCACAAGGTGCCGGGGGAGTTATGTTGAGCGTCCTGTCTCCACGATCTCCAGGGCCCGCAAGGGCACTCCCCGGGGAGCACCAAACCCCCCAAACGAACAATGGACCCCCACAAGTTCCAACAGGGGAAGAAGAAGCCGCCCCTGCAGGCCGCCGATCCAGAGGGCAACCACCACGTGGCCCCAAGGCAGCGTAAGTCTGGCTCAACTTGGCCGGTCCCTACCCACAGCACAGTCTGAGATACCACCGCACCGACCAAACAGGAGGAGGCATCGCTATCATCCATAAGAACTCCATCCGCATCTCAACCAGCTCAGACGTCAACCTTACCAGCGCCGAACACCTTCACTTCCAGATCCACACCGACCCCAAAACCACACTCAGAGGCACACTCCTCTACCGACCTCCAGGACCCCGTGCACATTTCAGCGACGTTATCACTGACTTTATCACCCCACACGCCCTCCCTTCCGAGGAATACATTCTGCTGGGAGACCTCAACTTTCACCTAGAAAAGAGCAATGACAGCAACGCCACCTCCCTTCTGGACAATCTCGACAACCTCGGACTCAAACAACTTGTCACTACGCCCACCCACATCGCTGGGCACACACTCGACCCTATCTTCACCTCCAGCAAACATGTCTCCTTCAGTCACACCACTACTCTCCATTGGACGGACCACAGCTGCGTTCACTTTATCTACAAAAAGACCACAACTCACAACCATCCTCAACCTACTATGCGAAGAAACTGGAACAAAATCACCATCGACCAGATCTCCTCATCACTTCTCCAAAACCCCCCTGCCCACTCCTCTAACCCCGACCAAGCAGCCATTAACCTCACCCAATGTCTATCCAACAGCGCCGACTTCCTAGCACCGCTGAAAAAACGTCAAATCAAACTAGGCAGCAAAAACGCATCCTGGTTCAACGATGATCTTAAGAAATCCAAGAAACTCTGTCGCTCCCTCGAGAAGGCCTGGAAAAAAGACCCAAACACCAGCACCAGGGACGCCTTCAAAAACGCCACCCGCATGCACCACCAACTAATCCGATCTGCCAAGAAAGCCGCATTCAAAGACCGACTAGACAACAACGCCCACAACAGCAAGGAATTATTCAACATCGTCAAAGAATTTACCAACCCCTCAGCCAACTCCAATGACATCACCCCCTCTCAAGTCCTCTGCGACTCCCTAGCTTCGTTCTTCCACAACAAAATCGCAGACATTCACAACAGCTTCGACAACCGACCCGGAGACCAACCCACCCAACCTTCTGCAGGACCTTCACCCCCCTTGAACATCCTTATTGACTGGAACCCAATCTCCACTGAGGACACCATCCGTCTGATGAACTCCATCCACTCAGGATCCCCCACAGACCCCTGCCCTCACCACATCTTCAACAAAGCAGACTCCATCATAGCACCACACCTTCGAGACGTCATCAACTTCTCCCTCAACTCCGCCACCGAGTTGTGTTGCATAATAGTAAAGGTTAATCCCACCTCCTCAAAGGAGCGCACAACAGTGCTCAGGCCACCCTACTATGCCGCCCCGCCCACAGTAGGGACGTGAGCAGTGAATTGAGGGATCGAAACACCCTCGGAGGGAGGGGGCACATCGAATTCTGTAGGACATACAGCATTCTCGGTAGCATCACCATCTTGGCAATGGCGAGCCGGCCCATGAGGGATAATGGCAGGGCATTCCAAAACTTGACCGATTGATGCAGCGAGGCCACCACCCTGTCTCCATTGCGGGCGAGGGACTGATCCTCCGTTGAAGTGACGTGTATGCCCAGATATCTAAAGCTGGTCAGTTCCCACCGTAACCCTAGCTCCGGCAGGTCCTCCACTCTCATAGAGTCAAATCCCGAAAGCGGGAAAATCAGACATTTATTATGATTGAGCCGCAATCCGGAAGCCTCCCCGAAGAAGTCCAGCAGGCGTATCAATCGCAGGAGGGCCTCCCTAGGGGCGGACAGATAGAACAATGCGTCATCCGCATATAGCGACAACACATTGCAGGTGCCGCCCACCGTGATGCCCCACTGATTAAGTTCAGTGCGAATACGAACCGCGAAAGGTTCTATAGCCAAGGCGAAAAGCAGCGGCGACAAGGGGCAACCCTGTCTTGTTCCCTGCCCCAGCTGCCACTCCTCTGATCTCGCTCCTCCGAGGCGGACCCGGGCACGGGGAGAGCTATACAAAATCTCAACCTAGCCAGCAAAGTTGGGTCTGAAACCCATCTTCCGGAGCACCTCCTGGAGATAACCCCAGTCGACCGTATCGAAGGCCTTGGCCAGATCAATAGAGAACAATACCGTCTGCTCATCCCTACCGCTCACCTCGTGGTGTATGTGATTTAACCGTCTCAGGTTCATTGCCGTATTACGGCCCGGTATAAACCCGCACTGGTCTTGGTGCACCAAATGTTCCATGTGGGCGCCAGCCGGGTAGCCAGCAACTTGGTCAATATTTTAACATCCGTGTTAATCATGGTGATGGGGAGGTAGGAGGAAGGGTCATGCTTGTCCCCCCTGGCTTAAGAATCATACAGATCTCCCCCTGGGCCATGCTGCCCGGAAGAACTCCCCCTTCAAAGGCCTCCAAGTAGACCTGCAACAGGAGGGGTGCCAATCTGTCCCTAAATTCGTAATAGAACTCCGGGGGGAAGCCATCGCTCCCAGGAGATTTGGCGCGTGGCAAACGAGCCAGCGCCCCCTGTATCTCCAAAAGAGTCAGGCCCGAATCCAGGCAATCACGGTTCGAATCTGAAAGAGTCGGCATGGGTAACTCCTGCAAATAAGGGAGATAGGTGGCCGCCGAAATGGCCGGGTCCGCCTGATATACTAGCTGTAGATGGGCCCGAAGGACCTCAAGGAGGGCCTGTTCGAAATACACGATCGTACTCGCTGAGTCACGAAGAGCCACTATTCGCCTGGGGGTATGCTCCCGTTTCAGGATCCAGGCCAAAAGCCTCCCCGACTTATCTCCTTCTTGGTAAAGGCGCTGCCTGTATTGGCCCAGTGTATATCTGTCCAGTCGATCCAGGACATCGTGTACCTGGGCACGAGCTGCTGTTCCTCCCGCCGCTGGGGAGCACTAGGGTCAACCACCAATTGGGCGCGCAGGAGTGCGTCCTCCTCACTCTGAAGGTCGTGAAGGAGCTGCCTTCGGACTCCGTAGGTGAGCCCCATACAAGCTCCACGCACAACTGCCTTAAGGGCCTCCCACCTCGTGGCCAGGGAAACCAATCCACACGCCAGTTGATATCCGTATAGTCCTCTATCGCCTTTTCCACATGCGCCCTACCCACTTGGTAATGAAGGATGTCCACTGGAAGCCGCCAGGTACGAGGCCGGGGCACCGGGGACCCCCACCGGACCTCACATGTCACCGGGGAGTGGTCGGACAGAAACCGGGCCTGGTGTGTTACCTCTATCGCCAAGCTAGTCCCAGCGTCCGGTACCAAAATCCGGTCAAGACGGCTATGTGTATTGTGCGTGGGTGAATAACAGGTATAGAGCTTCTGGGACGGGTGTTTCAGGCACCAGGTGTCTACTGCACCCCCATTATGCATGACCTCCCTAAGCTGCGCAGTCATGCGGGGTTTAGCACCCTCCCGAGGCGGGGACCTATCTAGGACCGGATCAAGGATGCAGTTAAAATCCCCGAACCAAAGCAATGGGGTCCCCAAATCATGGATGAACGTGTCTTGCACTTCCCCAAAGAATGTCGCTTCGTCAGTGTTGGGAGCGTAGGAATTCAAGATGACCAAATCCTTTCCGTCTAGCGTAGCTCTAAGGAGCAGGTACCGCCCCTGGACGACCGCCTCCATGTATTGCATTGCGAACTGCACCCCTGGTGCCACCCAGACTAGAACCCCCCTAGCATAAGAGGAGAAGGATGCATGAAACAACTGCTCTCGCCACTTTTTCCCTAGCTTCTGTGCCCCATCGTCAACTAGGTGGGTCTCCTGCAGGCAAGCTATAGATATTTTATGTCTCCGGAGGTAGGAGAGTACCCTGTATCCCTCACGTTCCAACTCATAAACTTATACCCCATGGGTTTCGAAAACTGTCATCCCGTCGTACCCTCCCCCACACAGAGTAAGTCTTCCACAGTGCCCGACCTGCAATACAAATGATGCCGTAAACATTTCCCCACAACTCCCCAACTAAACAAACCCCCCTCCCCCCACCCACGAGCAAAATGTCAGCAACAACCACACACGCCTCTCTGCCCTTACCCTGCCGGTGCCATGACGTGCACTGCCACCCCATACGCCTAAGAAGGCCAACCCCCTACAATCAACAAAGAAAACTCCCCCCCACCCCATCAAACCCATTGTTCGTATCAAAAGTCCAGGCTCAACATCGCGACACAAAGCATTCACACACATCGTGAGAACTCGGGGCAGGCTCCCACCCTCCCACATGGG
Organism: Lissotriton vulgaris; assembly: GCF_964263255.1. Taxonomy (NCBI): domain Eukaryota; kingdom Metazoa; phylum Chordata; class Amphibia; order Caudata; family Salamandridae; genus Lissotriton; species Lissotriton vulgaris. Next base: position 156,701,497 of record NC_141699.1, on the reverse strand, counting down.
AAACCCCTTAACTAACAGAGACTCTCCCCCCCGCTCCCCCCCAAGCAAATCTCTTCACTCCAGAGCGCCCACACCCAGCTAGCTAGGCCCCCCACGGCCACCCGGCTGAGTCACCCATCAGACATACAGCTCACTTCCATAGCCAAGTCTCTCAGGAAGGGGCTCCAGCCCCCTGGAATCCACTCGCCGGCGTCTCCGGGATCGTCGTGGTCGTAGGCGGCGCAGCCTCTGCCGCCACCAGTTGCGTGTCCGGGACCAGGATGTCCTCCTGATCAGTAGGGAGCGGAGCCCCCAGATCGTCAGCCACGTCCGCCGACCCCAAGCGCAGGGCTCCATCCTCGCCGACCAGGACTCTGCTGCGCTCCTGACTTCCTGCCGCCCGGATCGGCGTTGTCGCCTACTGTTTCGTCTCCTGGACGTTCGGGTGCCCCATCGACCCGGGGGGACCCCGCGCTCCCCCGGGGGAAGATCATCGCCCCGGATCTCCAGGCACTCCCAAACCTCGGCCGGGGCCTCAAAGAAGTGCGCCGTTCCCTGCGACAGGACCTTGAGCTTGGCTGGGTATAGGAGCATGTATTGCAAGTTCATCTCCCTGAGCTTCTGCTTAACCCCCAAGAAGGACTTCCGCTGCTCCTGAACCTGCTGGGTATAGTCTGGATAGATGGAGATCCTGCTATTCTCAAACATAAGGTTCGCCGACTCCCGTGCAGCCCGCAGGATACAATCTCTGTCCCGATAGTTCAAGATTTTAGCAATAATGGCTCTGGGGGGGCACCCGGCTTCGGCGGGGGAACCAATGCACGGTGGGCCCTTTCAATTACAAAGACCTCCGAGAGCTCCCTCGGGCACAGGTGCGTTCGGATCCAGTCCTCAAAAAAGCGTTCCGCATTCCCCGCTTCCGCCCGCTCCGGCACTCCAAGGACTCGGATATTACTTTGACGCGCCCTTCCTTCCGCGTCCTCGGCTCTCCGCTCCAGGGCCCCCGTCGTGGAAGTCAACTGTGAGACTGTCTTCTTGAGGGTGGCCACCTCGCTCTGCAGCTTTTGATATTACCCTCCGCCTCAGTGACTTTGTCCGCCACCTTCTAAAGGTCCGCCCGCAACAGATTCACATCTTTAGACACCGTTTCTATTTGGCGTTTCAACGCGGAATGGGAGCCCTGAATCGCCTTCAGGAGTTCCTCCCCAGGAGCCTCCGCGCCCTCTTCTTGGCCCGATTGCCTTGTGAGCCATTGGATGGGAGCCGCGGGGTGGTATATTGCGTGATGGTGTTGGGCTGTGAGGCCCGAGTCGGCTTGTCCTTACGCATCTTATAGGTCCCGTTGCGGCCCTCCCGGCTCCGAAAAAGAAGGAGGGGGGCCACCCCAATGTAAGGCCATAAAATCCGTCCTCAGGTGGGCCGCTGGTGTCGAGAAGCTCCAACTAGACGATCCGTCTACATGGGCCCAGGATACAAATGTAAGCACCACCCCACCTGTACGATAAGGCGCTCCACACAGCGAACCCCCCTAGTCCAATAACACGCACAAGGTGCCGGGGGAGTTATGTTGAGCGTCCTGTCTCCACGATCTCCAGGGCCCGCAAGGGCACTCCCCGGGGAGCACCAAACCCCCCAAACGAACAATGGACCCCCACAAGTTCCAACAGGGGAAGAAGAAGCCGCCCCTGCAGGCCGCCGATCCAGAGGGCAACCACCACGTGGCCCCAAGGCAGCGTAAGTCTGGCTCAACTTGGCCGGTCCCTACCCACAGCACAGTCTGAGATACCACCGCACCGACCAAACAGGAGGAGGCATCGCTATCGTCCATAAGAACTCCATCCGCATCTCAACCAGCTCAGACGTCAACCTTACCAGCGCCGAACACCTTCACTTCCAGATCCACACCGACCCCAAAACCACACTCAGAGGCACACTCCTCTACCGACCTCCAGGACCCCGTGCACATTTCAGCGACGTTATCACTGACTTTATCACCCCACACGCCCTCCCTTCCGAGGAATACATTCTGCTGGGAGACCTCAACTTTCACCTAGAAAAGAGCAATGACAGCAACGCCACCTCCCTTCTGGACAATCTCGACAACCTCGGACTCAAACAACTTGTCACTACGCCCACCCACATCGCTGGGCACACACTCGACCCTATCTTCACCTCCAGCAAACATGTCTCCTTCAGTCACACCACTACTCTCCATTGGACGGACCACAGCTGCGTTCACTTTATCTACAAAAAGACCACAACTCACAACCATCCTCAACCTACTATGCGAAGAAACTGGAACAAAATCACCATCGACCAGATCTCCTCATCACTTCTCCAAAACCCCCCTGCCCACTCCTCTAACCCCGACCAAGCAGCCATTAACCTCACCCAATGTCTATCCAACAGCGCCGACTTCCTAGCACCGCTGAAAAAACGTCAAATCAAACTAGGCAGCAAAAACGCATCCTGGTTCAACGATGATCTTAAGAAATCCAAGAAACTCTGTCGCTCCCTCGAGAAGGCCTGGAAAAAAGACCCAAACACCAGCACCAGGGACGCCTTCAAAAACGCCACCCGCATGCACCACCAACTAATCCGATCTGCCAAGAAAGCCGCATTCAAAGACCGACTAGACAACAACGCCCACAACAGCAAGGAATTATTCAACATCGTCAAAGAATTTACCAACCCCTCAGCCAACTCCAATGACATCACCCCCTCTCAAGTCCTCTGCGACTCCCTAGCTTCGTTCTTCCACAACAAAATCGCAGACATTCACAACAGCTTCGACAACCGACCCGGAGACCAACCCACCCAACCTTCTGCAGGACCTTCACCCCCCTTGAACATCCTTAATGACTGGAACCCAATCTCCACTGAGGACACCATCCCTCTGATGAACTCCATCCACTCAGGATCCCCCACAGACCCCTGCCCTCACCACATCTTCAACAAAGCAGACTCCATCATAGCACCACACCTTCGAGACGTCATCAACTTCTCCCTCAACTCCGCCACCTTCCCGGAAAGCTGGAAACACGCAGAACGTAGCGCCCTTCTGAAAAAACCCACAGCGGACCCCACCGAACTCAAAAACTACCGCCCCATCTCGCTCCTTCCATTCCCAGCCAAAGTAATCGAGAAAGCTGTCAACAACCAGCTTGCCGCCTTCCTCGAAACAAACAAATCCCTCGACTCCTCACAGTCCGGCTTCCGAGCCAAACACAGCACGGAGACCGCCCTCATCGCAGCAACAGACGACATTCGAACTCTCCTGGACAATGGAGACACAGTCGCCCTCATCCTCCTTGACCTCTCCGCAGCCTTCGACACAGTCTGCCATAGCACCCTTCTACAGCGCCTCAGAAACATCGGAATACAAGGAAAAGCACTGGAATGGATCCCCTCGTTCCTCACCGGAAGAACCCAGAGAGTCCGCCTCCCACCATTCAACTCAAAGGCCACTGAAGTCATCTGCGGCGTACCCCAAGGGTCCTCACTCAGTCCCACCCTCTTCAACGTATACATGAGCCCCCTCGCGGCCATCGCACGCCAACACAACCTCAACATCATCTCCTACGCGGATGACACTCAACTGATCCTATCACTCACCAAAGACCCTAGCACCGCCAAAACTAACCTACACGAAGGAATGAAAGAAGTAGCCGAGTGGATGAATCACTGCCGTCTGAAACTGAACTCAGACAAAACAGAAGTCCTTATCTTAGGTACCTCCCCCTCCGCCTGGGACGACTCTTGGTGGCCAGAGGCCCTTGGAAAAGCACCCATCCCGACGGACCACGCACGGAACCTGGGCGTCATCCTGGACTCCTCACTCTCTATGAACAGACAAGTAAACGCCGTTTCATCATCTTGCTTCAACATTCTTCGCATGCTCAAAAAAACATTTCGCTGGATCCCCACCGAAACCAGAAAAACGATCACCCGTGCACTGGTTACAAGCCGCCTGGACTACGGAAACACCCTATACGCCGGTATCACCGCAAAACTCCAGAATAAACTCCAACGCATCCAGAACGCATCAGCCAGACTCATACTAGACATCCCGCGTAAAGACCACATCTCTAGTCACCTGAAAAACCTCCACTGGCTCCCCGTCAATAAGAGGATTACTTTCCGACTCCTAACCCACGCACACAAAGCACTTTATGAAATTGGACCCGAATGCCTCAACACACGTCTTTCCTTCTACACCCCCTCCCGTCAGCTACGATCCTCCAACCAAGCCCTTGCTACCGTACCTCGCATCAATAAAACCACCATGGGAGGTAGATCCTTTTCCTACCTAGCAGCTAAAACCTGGAACTCACTCCCCACTCACCTTTGTCTCCCTCAGAACCATCTAGCATTCAGAAAGCAACTTAAAACTTGGATATTCGACAAATAATTCCCCACCCTTCTTCAAGAGCCTTGAGACCCTCCGGGTATGTAGCACGCTATATAAATCTTCTGACTTGACATATAGGGCGATAACTTCCGCATAACAGAGAATCTTTGCCTGGTTTGGGTAAGACAGCTTTAATTGCTTAATTAGAAAGGGAGCCCAAAGAGGATTCTTTGTCAGCCTCTAGAAACGCAGCATGTAAAGTATCTATTATACTCTGACCGGTCCATCTATAAAATTCGGCGGGGAAACCGTCCTCTCCCGGGGCCTTATGATATGGCAGGGCAGTAATAGCCGAAGAAATCTCGTCTCTCGTGATAATACCTTCAAGTAAAACTCTGCCATCATCGGAAAGCCGCGGAAGATTTACCTGGCCCAAAAAAGTTTAAATTTTTTTTTAATCAAGCTGATTACTTGGGGTACAGAGAGATCACTAAAAGGAAGCAAATTCATTAACTATTTCCTGAAGTCTGGTAAGTATTTTACCCTGGGTCGACTTAATAGCTGGAATAGCCATAGCAGCTTCTCTCTGACGCTATTGTGCAGCCAATAGTCGACCAGCCTTTTCTCCTTGTTCATAATGCCTCCTTTTCATCTTTTGCAATGCATATTTATTTATTTATTTTATTTAATTGCTTATATCGCGCCAGAATCGACCCATGAGGTATCTCTGCGCTTTGCTCGCAAGAATGCTGGAATGTGTTGTCTCTGTGGAATACCACAGGGAGGGTTATACTACCTGAAACAAAAGAGTTTTTAAGGCCTTCCTAAAACACAGATGGTTGTTGTTGTGTCTTAGGTCAGATGGAAGCTTGTTCCACATGGTTGGGCCTATAAATGATAGGGCACGTCCACCTTGTCTGACTTTTTTTATAGTAGGGATTTCCAGTAGACATTGGTTGCTGGAACGCAATAGGCGTTCAGGTTTGTAAATCTGAAATTTTTGTGCCAAATATCTAGGGCCTTGCCCATAAAGGCATTTGTGCACTAAGCAGCAGATTTTAAATGTAACACGTTGTCGTATGGGCAACCAGTGAAGATGTCTTAACAAGGGTTTGGACGGGGTCCTTGCAGGAGCATTTAAAATTAATCTGGCCGCCGTATTTTGGACCACCTGCAAACGATTAAGCGCCTCCTCATTTGCTGATATGAGGAGGGCGTTGCAGTAGTCTAGGCGGCTTATCACCAGGGCCTGTACAAGAGTCTTCCTGTGGTTGTCAGGCAGCAAAGGGAATATTCGCCTTAGCTGGCCAATTGTTCTAAAACAGGCTCCTGTGACATAGTTAACATGCTCCTTTAAGCTCAAGTTCTGATCCAGTTTCACCCCCAAGTTCTTAACAGTTGGCTTTGGGCATGGGACAGGGCCAAGATCTAAAGGCCACCAGTCGGGAGACCAGAGCATGCTAGCTTTCCCAAAAAGCATTACCTCGGTCTTCCCGACATTACACTGGAGGCAGTTGGTAGCCATCCAGTTGGATACTGCTCTCATGCCCTCGGCAAAATTGTTCTTCACATCAGGCGTAAGAGAGTTGAAAGGGAAAAGCAGCTGAGTGTCATCAGCATATGACACTGGAGTGAACCCAAATCTTCTCACAATCTCTGCAAGGGGGGCCACATACACATTAAATAATGTGGGGCTTAGGCATGAGCCCTGTGGCACCCCCTTAGTGAGTACCCTCGAGATGGAACGATAGGGTCCCACGCTAACAGATTGTGAGCGGCCGGAGAGAAAACTCTCCAACCAGGACAGTGCCAATCCTCCAATACCCTCTCTCTGTAATCGGCCGAGAAGAATCTCATGAGACACAGTATCAAAGGCGGCCGACAGGTCTAACAGCACCAGAATCATTGATCCTCCTCTATCCTGTGACATCTTGATGTTGTCTGTCACGGAGAGGAGTGCTGATTCTGTGCTGTAGTTGGGCCTGAACCCAGATTGTGATGGGTCCAGGCCCCCTGTCGCCTCTATGATCCTAGAAACATGGATGTTTACATGCTTCTCGGCCAATTTACTTAAAAAAGGTAAGAGAGAGATGGGGCGGAGGTTGGAGAGTTCTGTCCATGGCAAGGCCGTGTTCTTCCGTATTGGGTTCACAACTGCCTCCTTCCACTGCAGAGGGAGCTGACCTTCTTTAAAGGAGAGGTTTAGAATCTTTTGAATTGTGGAACAAAGAATATTGTTCAAGGTAATAGTTAGCTTAGCTGGTATCAAATCAAGAGGGGATCCTGTTTTCATATTGTTTATTAGTGTCTGAGTATCACTGTAACTAATCTCAGGGAAGGTAAGTAAGGTACCTCTAGATGTATCGGGGTGAGTCATGCTGGAATGCTCCTGATCACTGGAGCGTTGAGCAGTGATGATATCTTTATAAATTGTCTCAATTTTATCCTCAAAAAATTGAGAGATGTTATTACACAGGATTTGTGTGAATTCGTCTGGACTTTCACATGCAGTTGGTTTAGTGAAAGTATCCAGGATTTTATACAGCTCTCTGGAGGAATTGCCAGCTTCCGCTAATTGTGCAATAATGCTGTTCTTTCTTGCCTGCTTAATGTTTTTATAATAGGCAGACATTGCTTTTTGATAGTTGATCTTATTTTCACTGGTATGAGTTTTCCTCCAGAGTTTTTCCAGCTTCCTACACCCTTGCTTTTCTCATTTTAAGGATTCAGTGTACCATACCTCTCTCTTGGCCGCAGACGGTTGTTTAATTGTTTTTAAAGGGGCCAAGTGATTCAACATGTCAGATAGGGTGGCATCAAATTTAGACAAAGCTGACCCAATGTCATCGGAGTCCAATATTACAGGCTCATTCCAGACTTCTTCCACTGTTTCTAAAGTAAAAGACTATTAAGACACATGCATGCTTGTTCCAACAATTTGCGATTCTGTAAGGTAGGGTTCGATATATACAATTGAGAGTAATGTTAAATGTCTCCCTCTACTTCTGTTTGCTTTGCAACATTATTTTTGTTGATAAGAGCAGCATCGCGCATTAGCTGTCCTCTAATAGTAGCTTTAGCTGCTGCCCAGACTGTTCTTTTGGAAGAGACGGAGTTCACATTAATAGTGAGATAGTCTTGGAGATGAGATTGTAAAAGAAGCTTACCCCCAGGCGTCTTATACTTCTGTAAACTCATTCTCCATGGCTTTCTTCCTGGTCTAGATAAACCTAAATAAAGAGATAGAAGAACAGGAGAATGGTTGGATATGGCGGCTTCCAATATTTTAGAATCTGTGACCAATTGGACCGCTTTATGTGATAAAAGAAAATAATCCAAACAAGAAAATGTACCATGTAAGGAACAAAAGAATGTATACTCCTTATGTTGTGGATGGCCGAGCCGCCAATGGTCAACCAGACCGTTATCAGAAAGTATATCTTGCAAGATGGCTCTATCTGCAGCATTAACGCTGTCAAATCGGCCCGTCTTGTCGAGAATAGGGTCTTGAACCAAATTCCAGTCTCCTCCAATTAGATATTGAGAAGCATTGATCTCTGTAAGAAGACAATTCAATTGGAGAAAAAACCTTTTTTAGTACCAATTGGAGCATAGATGGATCCAAGACAAATGGAAGAATTCCCAATTCGTAGTTTAGCGAAAACATAGTGACCATCCGGGTCAGACCATGTCTTGGAAAGTGTGAAGGGAAGCGATTTTCAGATAAGAATGGCCACTCCACACTTACGTACAGGATTAGGGTCGGTGGGGTCATTTTTGCAAATGCTGCTATGAATAACCTTCCCAACCCAGTCTCTACTGAGTTTGTTAGATTCAATTTGATCTAAGTGTGTTTCCTGCAATAAAGCGATGTCCACATGCTTGAAGTGCAAGTATGAGAGTACTTTCTTTCTTTTAATATAATGGGTGAGACCGTGTACATTCCATGTAACAACTGATAAAGGATGGGCATGAGTCATGTAAGAAAATGTTCAAAGAAAAAATAGAGGAAAAGAAGAGGAAGAGGGGCACAGAGCAGGATAGAGGAGGGTGCTACTCTGGTTAGTAAGTGATAAAAGTAATGATATTACAAGAAAGTGATGGAATAGAAATATACAGGAAAAAAGGAAGCAGAAAGAATAGAGATATGTGAGTAATTTAGGAAGAACAAGGCAAGAGTTACGTATGTTAAAGAATAAATATAAATAGAAGAAATATATAGGGTAGGGAAATTAGAAGAAGTAGATGGAAAAATAAAATAGGGAGAAAGTTAGGAAACCTAGACTGTAAACTACGGGCCTGGGCGCACTAGAGCAGCGCGTGGGATAAGACCCCATCTAGAAGAGGAAAAAGTATGGATCTTAAAAGTAGAGGACAGTGTAGTATAGAGAGCCCAAAAAATGAGTTAGCAAAGAGATATAGATACATTGGAGTATGATAAAGAAAGAAGAAAAACAATGTAGAAATGCCATAAGTAACAAATAATCAGTTCAATACTATGATGACTATAGTAAATCATACCCTGCAGCATTGTATCACAGCTTATCAGTGAAATAGTACCAAACAGAACTACATTATGATAAAGCAATAATAAAATTTTAAGAGAAGAATGCAACAAGTATTGACAATATAATTAGGGATTAAGAGAACAGCAGTATGTAACGGAAGAGGAATGATCAAGACAATGAACACCCATAAGCAAAAGAAGGCAAGAGGGATGGAACATATTAGCACTTGATAATCAGGCTAAAACTAAAGAAGTATATAGTAAAATGATACAATAAAATATAACATGTTGCAGAATAAAAATAAGATGGGAGTAGGGGGAAATATGTATAACAAGAGAATGTGGATAGATAAAGAAAGGGAATACCAATACTAACCATAATCTATTGAACAATGTAAAGTGATAAAAATTGCAGTAAAAGATAGAGTTATGTAATATCTCGTAAAGGAACTAATGATAAGGAGAAAACATGCAAATTACTATGAACTATGGCAAAGCATATAACAAACAATTTAATAAAATACATATTAAAGTTTAAAAATAATACTAACTATAGATTATCTAATGACATAAAAGCATATATAATAACATAAGAAAACAGATTAATACTAGGAAAATATTGATGTAGCGAAAGCGGAATTAAATGGAAAATATGTCAAAAGTACAGCAAAACACAGAAGCAAGCAATCTAATAATAAAAGACTATTCAGTCAGCATCTGAAGGAGTTTTAAGAGGTGATCTAGATTTGTCCCTCTGCGGTTCCTTTGTAAGAGTAGAGACAGAGTGCAAAGCTGAGGCCTTATCTTCCTGAGAACGATTGAGCCTATTCAAGTCTCTGCCTCTGTGCCTTGAGTTACTAGTAGCTCGTGGATTTTGCACCGGAACATGTGAGGAGGGGAAAGAAGACGGTTGGGACTGATCACAATGAGAAGACTGCGTTTCCATGTTTTGAGATTTGATGTCATCCAAGAATTGTTGTAGAAGTGCAGGGTCGTAGAACTCCTTAGATTCTCCATTTCTGGTGATACGGAAACGGTGAACAGCCTTTACAACGAAACTTTTACAACGCACTATCATTACGACGCAACCATTACAACGCAAACCATTACAACGCATTGCGCTGGGGGGCGCTCTAGGATAGGGAATAGATTTAATTTACTATCCAACACCTTCCCTACTATCCACGGGGATTGGAGTTGGAATAGTAAATTAAACTATTCACTATCCAGCACCCCAAAGTTCTATGCGTTGTAATGGTATGCGTTGTAAAAACTGTGTTGTAACGGCATGCGTGGTAAAAGCATGCGTTGTAACGTCATACATCCTACGGAAACTTGCAGGTTCAAACAGCCCATATTTAATGTCTAATTGACGTAGTTGAGGTCGCATGGAGAGAAATGCCTTTCGTCGTTAATTCGTCTCTTTAGAAAAATCTGCAGCTACGTGAATATTATGACCCTGAAAGAGAAAAGAGCCTTGTGTGCGAACCGCAGCCAAAATTTGTCGAGTTTGCAAATGTCTGAGGAAGCAAGCAATAATTGGCCTCAGACGCGCAGCAGGATCTGGGCATGGAGGGCCAATTCTGTGAGCTCATTGAATTTCAAGAGGTGGAAGAAAGGAGATACTAGTCATTAGTGGAAGAGTTTCACAGTGGAATAGTTTCATATTGTGTCCTTGAATATTTTCCGGAAATCCAAAGAAGTGGAAATTGTCTCTTCGACAGGGGTCTTCTAAGTCAATGATTTTGCTGTGGAGAAAGAGAAGATCTTGGTCTTAACTTTGAACTGAATCCAAGAGACTCTCCATGGCCAGTATTTTAGAATCAAGACGATCAATTCTTGTATGAAAAGTTGTAAGATGTGCTCTAATTGATTTAGTTTCTTCAGCCAAAGATGTGATTGTGATATCCATCCCTTCCAATCGACGATTAACACCGGAAAGCTCCTGCAATATTCTTTGCATGGTGTCCGTTAGTGTCTGGTCACCGTGGGAGGGCGAAACTTGGGATATATTCGTTGAGGAGGACGAGTTCCCTTTCGTTTGCAGGGCAGTAGATTGTTTCATAACCTCAGTGAAAAGTGGTTGTTTAGGTACTTTACTACCATTCCTATTGGTAGACATTGGTACGTTGTGTTTCCCAGACACTCTACAGAAGCGAATTGAAGTGGCAACGTGGTAGGAAGCAATGATGAGGATAAAGTCACAATGGTTAACAATAACTAAAGAGAGCAATACAACATACAGTGCAATGTCTCAAGCTGGACTTTGTATGTGTCATATATGAAGGCAATAATGAGTTTCTTTACATGAAATATATGTTGAGAAAAATAATGCACCACCAAAAGGTTAAGCAACAGTCACTGAGCTCCTCGACCAACAAACTTATGAAGACTTAAGTTCAATGAAGAAAAGTCTATGGTAGTGGAAAATGGGTAACCAACAGAATTCACATATTATGATGAAGACATAGGCTTAACAGCAACAAGGCTTATGTAAAATAAATTACAACATGTAAGATATTTATTATCCATGCAAAGGTATTAAGCGCAATGGCTGACTGAAAAGGCCTTTAAAAGCGCTCTAATAATATCACAGGAAGAGTTGGCCTAGTTAAAAATATAGGCATATTCCAGTAATATAAATCATTCCGCGCTATAAACACCATGAGGAGACTCTGCTGGAGTTAAGGCATAGGGAGATAAGAGCATATACAGCAAAGATATGACCCTCAAGTGTACATTAAGTGTATCAACAAGGTAAACTTAATTGAGGTGAAAGACTGGTCCAGTCAAGGATAAAGGCATACTCCCAGCAATGGAACTTATTGCGCCATCAACACCATGGGGAGACTATCCCTAGCAATAATCGTGATGGGAGAACAGTATATGCAGTAAAGTTGTATTTCTCATATGACCATGCTGTGCAGCAACAAGCGAAATTTAAGTGAGGTGAAAGACACAGCATCCAAGAACATTACAGGGAGAACTGGCCCTGAGAAAAATATAGGCACACTACCAGTAACGTAATTCATTCCTTGACGTCAACACCATGAGGAGACTGTTCTTGACCAAAAGTGTGAGAAGAAAACAGCATATACAATAAAGTTTCCCTCTTCAAAGGACCATATTGTGCCATGACAGCTCAAACGTAATTGCAGTGAAAGGCATAGCAAAATATGCTAGTGAGGCAAGGAGTGAAGGAAAGCTGTGAGGCTCTGGTATAAATAAAAAGCGCTGCGTAGTAATATGTCATAGAGCTTTGAAAAACATTGCAGGCAAATCACTAGAGAAAACGCCTCCACAACATCAGGAGGAGACGCTTTAAAAGCTGGGGCGTTTACAATGCCCGAGAAGGCGCGGCCTTGTGAGGCGAGGAGGCGCGGCTTAAGGCGGCGCGCAGGGCCTGAGGCGTGTTGCAGAGCGGAGGCGGGCGGTCATCTCACGTCAGTCAAAGAAGGAGAGACACCGCTGCTCTTCGACGACAAAAGGCACCGGGACCCCCCGCATGTCTTCCAACTACGGCGGAGCGTTAAGAAAAGACACCCGCAGTACAGGTACGTGGGAAATCCCGTCAGGGGTCTGTCCCACAGCGGAGCTCGTCCTTCAGGCGGCCATCTTCCTGCGTGACCAGACCACGCCCCCAGAAATCAGATATTCAGGTTAAGACAGATCAGAAGGACCACTTCAAGTGAATGAGGTTTGAGAGGATCAAGAAGGACGAGGTAAAGTTAGACGAAAGGGGCTGGAAGGACCAGGATGGCCAATAGGTCCAAAACCAAGATGATTAGGCCTATAAAGGCCCAGATAAGGAGGACCGTAAACAAAAGTATCAAGTGTAGTGGGCACGAAACCAGGAAGAGAACATGGACTGTGAGGACCAGAAATAGGGAGATCATTGCGAGGCAAACAATATTGAGAGTGAGGAAGACTGGGAGAACCAGACTTGGAGATTCGGTAGGAGATGGCCAGGGACCCAGAGCTAGCAGGACTAGAGCTTAGAACACCAGGGGAAGGAGGAACAGTGGGACTATAACAATGAGAAAAGGAAGATTAAGTCACAAAAGCCCAGGAGTATCAGAATCTGGCATACTGGCACAAGGAGGACCAGGGTGAGGAGGAAAAGGAGGACCAGGATAAGAAGGGCCAGAATGACAGGAGTCAAAATAACCAAAGTAGGGTGGCTAAGAACATGATGACCCAAACAAGGAGGATCAGGACTAAGTGGACAAGTTAGCACAGAACCAGATGACAACGAGCAGGAAGACTAGGGCCAAGAGTATCATGACTTGTTGGAAGAGGACTAGGAGAACTAGACAGGTAAGGAGCAGGTGTACTAGGCATCCTCATTCCAAATTATTCTGTGCCCTCAGTCTGACTCTTTTACTTATTCAGGAACAAGTTCAGGCAAGTTCCAGCAACAATTACTTTGTTGTTAGTTAGACCCTTAGGATGATAGAGTTCTTATTGAACACGCTACAGAAATAACTGTATTTATAGATCCAGGTAAAAAGGTGTTTACTATAACAAAGTTCGGTTTTGAAGCCGGTGGATCCTAGGGAGAGTTTTAAGACCGCACAGGATTTAAATACCAAAGTCACAACAAACAACCATACGAAATCCTGGGGACTACAAAAGTGTTGAAGAAGTGTGAAACCACTACTAGCTGTTTAAGCAAATACAACAACGAACATGTGAAACGAAACAAATGAGCCCAACACAACTAACTTTGGGCATATCCCTTTACAGGACAAAATCCCTCACTCACCAAAGGTGACATGCTTCATCATTTGGGATTCTCCTCCCAGAGGAAAAACCTAGTTCCTCTGGGGGCTACAACCCCCTCTCTGAGAGGGAGGAGCTCAGGGATGTTTTAAATTCAGTATTTGACATGCTAAATCCAGAAATGAAAGGTCAAGCTTGTCTGTATCCGTGCCGCCTGGTTATTTGCATTGGAAGATATAATGGCATGAATCGGGAAAATTACACTAGGGTCCTAAAACGCTATACAACAGCTTATGCTTCTCAGACGAGATAGCTTCATCAATATTGTCAGATTCACCAATCATTAATGATATCAGCATCGCCTTAGCATAGGTGTAGACCAGATAGGTCGAAGGATACCAATCCCCTAGAAATACCTATATTCATAATTTTAACCTTGCCTGTGATACCCTATAGCAGGGGTACTCATAGTACGGCCCGCGGGCCGGTGGCGGCCCGGCAAGCCTTCCTTGGCGGCCCGCGGACCTTGCCGACAATCGTACCTGGGCTTTAAAAAAATATGTATTAGTGTTAGAAAACGCCGCCGCAGCAGCGCTTGACTGAGAGGACTCGGAGACTGATAATCACTGCTCCCCCGGCCCCCACAGAGCAGAGGGGAGATGCAGGGGCACTAAGAGGTGAAACATGACAAAGCCTCTGCTCTGTGGGGCCGGGCGACCCCTAGAAGCGCATTACTGCTGAGATGTGTGAAAGCGTAGTGTTGACACAGAGGACACACTCATTCTTGCACAGAGCCGCCCTCCCCCTTAGTGTACTGCTGGCCGTGATTGTGTCTCACTTTACATCATTCCGTTCTGCACTGGGTGTTGCGTGGGCAGAGATGCCCACACCAGAGAGACCCGCCACGTCATCGGAAATTCGAAGTGCGCCTTGATTTCTACGTCCAGGAGAGACAGCTAGCAGGAGAAAGCCGCGAGTTCTGCCTAGTCTGCAGCCGAGGTGACAGAATGCCAGTCCTGACTCCCGAAGAGAGGCCATTGAGAACTATTCAAATGCAGAGCCTGCCATTGTCGCGCCGCGTGCACCCCGCCTCCTCGCCATTGGCTCCCAGGGTTATTAATGTGCCCGAGCACACCCTCCTTCAGGCTCTGTCCTCTTTGTCTCAATTGTCACGGAGCTGTGTGCAATAAACATCAGCTGGTACCTTGGGGTAGTGACGTGTGCTGTGAGCCTGCCCCATCCTGGCCACTCCTCTGACCCCCCCCCCCCCCCCCCCCCCCCTGGGAATGATAAAATCGGGGCTTCTTCCGAGTTAAGACTGCACCTCTTGTAACTTAAGTGTGCTGAGGGAGGGACCCACTTAAACAATGGAAGATTCCGAGGATGCTAAAGAGCTCTTAAACTGCACGTGTGATTAGGGGCTCACACTTATTCACTGACTTACACGAGTGTCTACAACTTTCACTTTTTAGTGGTGCATAGACATATGTGCAAAATACACTGTGGCTAATGGCACGGGTCTGTGACGTCCTCTGCAAACATTCCCAAAGGCGCTGGAAGTTTTATGCTTCGCTGCGGTACCTTGTTCTCGGCTGATATCTGGGTAACTGCTATGGGTTCAAGTGCTGCAAAGCGAAGAATAAACCCATGTTTGTCTGCACCACTCCCAGGGAACAGTCACTGCTTGCATGGGGGTACATGTACACAGGCATGTACAGAGGGTCAGCAATTTAAAGCAAGCATTGGCATAGCTAATAGGTCTTGTTGGTTTTACTATTGGTCCTATAATTATAATATGCTTTACAAGTTGGTCTGATTATCAGAAAATCAGATCCATTCTCTAAGTTAGAGAGATCGAGTGGGAGGGCAGGAGGGAGAGAGCGAGATCGAGAGGGAGGGCAGGAGGGAGAGAGAGATGGAGAGGGAGAGAGAGGGCAGGAGGGAGAGGGAGGCAGGAGGGAGAGGGAGGGCAGGAGGGAGAGGGAGGGCAGGATGGAGAGGGAGGGCAGGAGGGAGAGAGAGGGCAGGAGGGAGAGAGAGATGGAGAGGGAGAGAGAGGGCAGGAGGGAGAGAGATCAAAAGAGGGCAGGAGGGAGAGAGAGGGCAGGAGGGAGAGGGAGGGCAGGAGGGAGAGAGAGATGGAGATGGAGAGGGAGAGAGAGGGCAGGAGGAAGAGAGAGATGGAGAGGGAGGGCAGGAGGGAGAGAGATGGAGAGGGAGAGAGAGGGCAGGAGGGAGAGAGATCGAGAGAGAGGGCAGGAGGAAAGGGAGGGCAGGAGGGAGAGAGAGATAGAGAGAGAGGGCAGGAGGGAGAGGGAGGGAAGGAGGGAGAGGGAGGGCAGGAGGGAGAGAGAGATGGAGAGGGAGGGCAGGAGGGAGAGGGATGGCAGGATGGAGAGGGAAGGCAGAAGGGCGAGAGAGGGCAGGAGGGCGAGAGAGGGCAGGAGGGAGAGAGAGGGCAGGAGGGAGAGAGGGCAGGAGGGAGAGAGAGATGGAGAGGGAGAGAGAGGGCAGGAGGAAGAGGGAGGGCAGGAGGGAGAGGGAGGAGGGAGAGGGAGGGCAGGAGGGAGAGAGAGGGCAGGAGGGAGAGAGAGGGCAGGAGGGAGAGAGAGATGGAGAGGGAGGGCAGGAGGGAGAGAGATGTATGTATGCTGGGTCTGGTAGCTCAGTGGATGAAGGCATCTGCTGCAGGGACCTGTGTGCAACCTCATGGTCACAAGTTTTCGTTTTGCTTTAGCCCCGCCCCCACCCCCTCTGACCCCGCCCCCACCAGTGCGGCCCTCGGCCACAAACCACACTGTAAATTTGGCCCCCGAGAGAAAGTTTGTGAGTACCCATGCCCTATAGTAAAGAAATAACAGGGTATCTCAAGGCATTTTTATCTGTCTCATTTCCCGATCCACCATATCTAAAAGTGCTCCCTAGAATATGGTGGAGTCCGCCCTCATTTTTAGAGATTCGTATGAGACCTGATGATGGAGGCATGTGAAGATGACACTAGTAGAGTGTGTGAGGGTCTAACAAACAACTAAGCAACTGTCCCTGGAACTTGACTGAACTTCTTCCTTAATAAGTAACGGGGTCAGACTGGGGGAGCAGGAAAATTTTGTGTGGAAAGTTCCAGCCTCAAATGACTGAGTTGGTTTTGGTGGTAAGTCAAAGATCGCCGCCTAATAGGCCTGATCTGTTTATTATGAAAAATTACGGTCAGTGCTTTAATTGGGAAATCATAAGTGCAAGTACTCATCTAAATAAGCTGTGGAATTTGGGCGAGGCTAGGGGGCGGGCTTAGTTTGGGTGGGGCTTAAGTGTAAGCAGGTCACGGGCTCCAGAGCGAAGGTTGGTAAATTGAGTACCACCAATACTGGGTAATACTAACATCTGTTATTTACAGTGCTTAGACGAGGATGAAGAGCGAACTTAATTTCATTAGAGGTGACCATGTCCAGATATTATGTAAAAGTATACATGATAATGTGTACAAATATAAACTAGCTTCTGCCAAAGGATAGCAGAGATATTCTCACCTTTATCGCTCTCCTCTTGTGCTCTTGTCCTACTCTTTTTTATTCTGCAGTCTCTCTCATTTCCATTATCAGCTTTCTGCTTACTGTGTATCTCTTTCCTTTTTAGGTCTCGCCTAGGCCGCGAGCATGCGCTGCCCTAGGAGATGACCTTTAGAAATTGGTCACCTCTTTTCAAGCACTCGTGTTTGTGGTGGCATCCACCTTGCGGTAGCGAGCAATGCGCGCGCTTGTTTACATTTCCATGCTTCCGGTCACTTTCACTTTCTAGCCGGCTTGGGCATTTGGAAGCAGCGGCGCGTGCAGGGGCCATCCGTTTTTCTAATGAGCTTTCAGGCTCGCTCGTGTTTAAATTCAGTGTTGCGCGCAGGGGCCATCTGTTTTGCTCTGTTTTCTTTAATTGCTTTTGTCCTGCCTGACACGCTCTTTGGCAAAGCGCTTTTTTTTCAAACCAGTCCTACACGCCTGATGTTGCACTGCTCTGAAGAGGCGACAGGAGATTCGAGGGGCCATAGTATATGTCAACCTTTTTCTTTTCAATAATGCGCTAGCATGGTGCCCTGGTGCATTTCTGTTAACCCAGTCAACAAAGGCAATCACATCGCGTGTATACTATTTGGGTCACCGGAGCATTGCCTGACAATTAACGCAGAAGACGGTGTACCCAATAACTGTGGTCACTGGGCCATTGTCGCCAACTGTCAGAGATGAAGAAATGTGGGAAGCCACAGCATTTGCATATCTGAGGATACCCAGACTGGCTTGTAGTCGGCAAGTGCAACAGCTGCTGTAAGTGCAGCTAGTAGGGTATTGCTGACCTGGTTGCACCCATTTTTTATTTACCAGGTTAGTCACACAAGATTCAGTGTAGGAATCTGATCTCCTGCACCTTCATTCCTTGGCCTTGCACCGGGCAGCTGTACCCCTGCACCCCAATCCACCTCCTTCTCCCAGAACGTAGATTTGCCCAAATAGTTGCCGCCCCCACACTGGATCATGTTTGCTTTTATTTAGCAATCTACTAAGGGGGACCTACCAAGCTGTAGGGCATCTGGAGCACGTCTGGCTCCCTACTAGTCCTTGATTGTTGCGTCACTGCGTTATCTGGTGTTTCCTTGCGCGTTGCCCACTCCCCAGGCGTGCCCTAGTGTTCACCCTCATGCATCCCCCACAAACATATCCTGCCAGTATCCTCTGGTGCCTTTATCCCTCAGTCTTGTCCTGACAATTCACCCTCCTACCCTCCTATTATTCAGCCGTGCCCTGCCACTTGCCCCTCAAACACCCCCGGTGCTCTGGCCGCCACCCTCTTGCTGTCCAGCCGCAGCGTCTACTCGAGTAACCCACGCTGGCCCAGCTTTGTCTAAGTACACCGTAACGTTCTCTGTCCTTGGTCCCGTGTGTCGGCCCAATGCTTAGTTTGTCCAACTGTACATCTGTGGTGATGTCTAAACATCTGCCTGTCTCTGCATCCAACTGTGCGTAGAGGGTAATGCCGACTGCCCCAGACAACATCAATCTGGTTTAGGCTTCCTCTATCATGCAAGGTGCCAAGCTTCCGCCGCGAATTTGTCTGGGTGTCCCTGGGTCTCCCTGCGCATCACAGTCGCAATCTGCCCATCTCAGGCATCGGCAACCCATTCTATACTATGTCCGTCTATTCCTCCATTCCGCGCCAGTCTGTGCCAGATGGAGTGTGCTCAAGTGTCCATTTTAGTAGTTTAGAGTGCCTATTTGGACTTCCTAGGCTAGAGCTGGTGGTGACCCAGACGCGCTCACAGAATTGTTTTTTAGGTCCCTGATAGGGACACATACTAAGAAATTCAAGCTTGCACTAAAAGGTTTATTATCCTTATCGGATTCCTTCAGGGCACGATTACATGCCGGCCCGTGCGCCAGTTTGTAGAAACATTGGAAGTTCTTGTTTGTTAATTGTATGATTTAAAAAATGAATTAAATCTAACTGTCTATCACAGCTTTCTTACTGAAGTTGTGATGTATTTTATTCCACCCTCACCTAAAACTGCTGTGACTTAACTAAACCCCACCAATCAACAGGGAGGGTTGTGTTTTATTAGGCGCAATAACCAGTGCATTAGGAGCTCGTTCTTGTGAAATTCAAAGGTTGATGCCCCCAAACGTGCATAAAGACTGTGCCCTTTTGTACTGCCTAAAGCATTCTAGACAGCAGCCACACTGCTCTACAACATACTTTTAAGACATTGGCAAAGCCAATAGCTCTAGCAAAACACTTAAAAGGTCCGAAAGGCGAGACCTATTGGCTATGCCAATGGTTGTTGTTTTTTATTCCCGAGCGTGTATCCATTGGATTGTCCCATATCTTTCACTTATCCTGTCCCATGTCTCATCGTTCTTCCATGCCTGTCTCCTATTACTCTTGTTCTGTTGTCTCCATGTCTCATCCATTCCCCCCATGTTCTCCTTTCTCTCGGTATATTTCTGTACCTGGAGCATTATCGCCGGTCTGTTACTGTCCAATGCCAATATTACTACCTCCTGCCGTTGCTTTCGTCTCTCTTGGCACATTGTTTGACCAGGGCCTCCTGAAAAAATGGAAACAAGGTGGCATTCATCCATCCTCTCTCTCACCCATCCTGTCCTGTTATCTGAAATACAGATCACTTGTTACACGAAGCACTGGCCTGAATGCTACAGCACTTGAATGATAAGGTGGGATTTGTCCAGAGAGATTCATCACTCCCCAGCACACTCTGGCTACGATCGAGTAACAGAAGGCAGCATATGAATAGGTTCCGACCATATCCACAGCGGTGTGCAGAGTTGCAGACCTTTATTTTAAAAAAGCACAATGCTAGCTGCAGGTAGGCAAAAGCAGGCTTGGGGTTACAAAGCACCCATTGGCCACTCGCCAGCAACCAGCTCCAGTGGTCCGCCTTACCCTGACTGGCCCCTCCGATTCCTCACCTTTCTAGCTCATTGGCTGCAGAGTGTTGAAGCAGAGCTGGGCTTGCAGGCTGTAGGGGCGGACTTGCAGCATTTTGATATGAGTTGGCACTGGACACACAAACTCACATCCTCCTTCGCTGGGCTCTTTCAGAAGCCTCACTGGCTGCCCAACGACAATTGCATTCTTTTTAAAGTTCTTAGCAATGCTCACCAGAATATGAATGCTGCAGGAGCCCCCATTCTTTCAGAACTCATACACCTTATCTTCCTTCCAGAGCACTTCGTCCAGCAGAACTAAACCTGGCAGTGATACTTCAATGAAAAGAAACTGGGAGGACGCTCGTTCCTGGTTCTGGCTCCGGCCCTCTGGAACAGCATGTCCCCCGATCTAAGGAATACTCAGAGTCATCTCTGTTTCAGAACCAAAACTAAAAACATGGCTGTTCGCTACCTAGGCCTTTTGTGGTCTGACAGCCTCTCCTGGGGCCTCATTTATGAAGGCCTTGCGCCACCGGTGCGTCACTTTTTCCCATTTTAAAAGTGACGCAAAAGTGGCGCAAGACCTTCATAAATAAGGCCCCTGATGTACAGTGGCCGGTCTACTGTGGTTATCGCTTGAAAGCCCAGTTGCTGGGGCAGCCATGCGCTCTATAAGTCTTATTAACATAACAACATTAACATCACTTACGGAAGCACACACAATATTGGTGCACTCAGACACTCCCTTTTGCCCCTTCGAGCCGCAACTGAATCTACCATCCTTCTCAAGTCCGCCTGGTGACAGAAAGGTACATTAATCACTTCATCAGAATAAACTAAGTGACATGTGAGGCATAGTGTGATCAACTGTGTGGGGCCTAAGTAGATCTTGTCCTGTTACTCGCAGTGTGACTCAAGCCCTCTAAACCCCCTGCAGTTTGGGGAAATTCAAATCAGCGCTGCTTGGGTCCTCAGCAGCAACTCTGCACAAGGCTAATTTAGAGGCTTGTGCACTTACAAGCTCCTCTGAAGCATAGCGGCACCTGTCCTGCCATGGAAGAGATGCCTGACCTGAGTCCGCCATCAATAAGGGCACTGGTACTCTCCCTGACCAAAGAGAAGTTCCGGTAGTGATTGTTGGAAAATTCGGAAGAGCCTGTACTCAGTACCGGTGAGTAGTGGCCCATTTAAACCACTGTTTATGATACAAAGGTAGTTGGCCACACATATATTTATTTTGAAAATCATTTGTAAAAGTGAATAGGCATTTATGTGCGGTATGTTGTTACTCAATATTAAAACCTACAGATAGGTATTTTGTTATATGGAGTCTCAGCATTATCATAGTTGGCAAGGCTTTTGGTGTTGGTTACTGCCTGTGGAAAAAAAGTAGATATAGAAGATATGCTGTGTGCGAACCCTTGTTAGGCCCTCTTCGGATAGATAGTATTTTGCCAACTGTAATTGTGTACACATTTGCACATTTATGATTATACACCTAATGCGTACCTTCTGGAAAACCTTATTCTCAATGCAAGGGACCTGAGCTGAGTATGGTTACAAGCCAACAATGACAGCTAAAGGCCTGATTAGTGTGAAGGATAATCTTATTCCAGATGCCCTAAGTCTGGTCTGTTTATTATGTAAAGTTATGACAAAGGCAGTAGGCCTGACTTATTTATTGTGAAAAAGCACTTGTTAAAACCAATAGTCAATTAGCAGTGGAATATTTTCACATTATCTAACATTCAATAGACAAGTATTTTGTTACTTGTAGTCTCAAAGATTACTATAGTAGGCAAGAGCAGGTGTTGGTCACCCCGACTGACAGATTCTGGGATTAGTATTCTACTGTAATGATTCTTGTTAGGCCCTATTAGAAGGCACTGTATGTGGTTTTACCAATTGTAAATGTGTACATATTTGCAACTGTATAACTGCATGCCTGATAGTTGCCTGGTTACATGCCTTTCACTAGGCCTATGTTTGAAATAGTGTGAAGTCAATGGTAACGGGCTATAGGCCTTATCAGTCCATTTGGAAAAGTTATGTTAGATTCCTTAGGTTTGATATGGTTTAATGAAAAGTTATGACAAAGTGAGTAGGCCTGACTCACTTATTGTGAAAAGCATGTTTTAAAGGTAATTCTTTTAAAAAATGGGTTGTTATTACACTTTTCTAAAGCCTGTATGCAGGCATTTTGTTACACAGAATCTTGCAGATTGAAGTAGTAGGCAAATGTTTCGGGGTTGGTGACCCACTGGAACAAACCAGGAGGATAGAAAATGTACGCAATGATAATCCTTTATAAGGATTTAATACTTTTTTGACAACTGTAATTTTGTACATAGTTGTATTTTGTTCTGGTAAACCTGATCGTTAGACTGTGGGAAGAAGTATAACCAACACACTAGGTCTGCGTTAGTTATGGTGACAAACCAATGACATCCTAATTCTTTGTATTAAAATATTCTGATAAAGGAACAGAGCAGCAAGCTTTCCTGCTGTGCGTCAAAATAAAAGGGCATGAATGCGCTGTATCTACAAGATACAGTACAAAAGGGGGTGGTAATGGACGGAGCATCTGAACCAATCAAACACTCACACCCAGTCAAAAGATCTGGGTTTAATCCATCACCGTTCTTTAGCCCACTTTGCCCACCCAGTTCAGACATGGCTATATGCAAATCAGTCTGACCCTATGCCTCATGGGAACAGTCCAGCCCGAACTGCCACGCTATGCCTTCCCTGGACCGGAAACAAGCTTCCGAGGACCGGTTTCTGGCATTCCAGCCGTCTTCAGCCCGGCTTGCTTGAATCCAGTGGCAAAGTGAGCAAGGGACTCACGTCTGAGCATACCCTGCCACACTTATGGCGGCCAAAAGCGGTACAAAAGGGGGTGGTAATGGACGGAGCATCTGAACCCCTTTTGTATTTACAAGATACGGCGCATTCCTGTCCTTCTCCCATGCACTGGCGCACAAACATCAGCCATGCCACAGCGCAGTCAGCCTTGCGTCACTTTAGAAGGGGGCCTGTGCTAAGGGGATGATTGTTTTGTGCCGGAAGGGATACCTTCCTGTACAAAAACAATCTTTAAAACATTTTCCTCTTTCTGTGCATGCTGCAAAAGGCAGCATGCATTGAAAGAAACAAAAACTAGGAGAACTATAAGTATTTCTCCTTGTTGCACCTCCCCTGGGGAAGCGTCCGATTCTGACGCTTTCCCAGGTTTACAAAATGTTGTAAATCTGGGAATGCGTCAAATTCCATGGAAGTTGCGTGGGAACACCCACAGTAACACCCATGGAACGCCCTTTCAAGTAGAGTTAAACATGAAAAGGACCACAGATCAGAAAGGCCATGAAAAGTCACAATGGGTGACTTTACATCCCCTCGTAAATATAAGGAATCCCATTGCGCTGCCAGTGCGTCAAAAAAAAGTGATGCACCAGCAGAGCAATTGGCTTGTAAATAAGCCCCTATGTCTTTAAGGATGGTTTATTATTACGCTGTGTTAAAGCCTGCAGGCTGCTTAACGCTCATTTCCTTTGCAGTGTGCTGCATTCCACATGGCCAGTTCCTCTAAAGCAGGCCACTATTATGAAACACAATGATGCACAATCTGCAATACCTTCACAAGGCGGACGCCCTCTGCTGTTTAGTCTCTTTATGACAACGCATATAACTGTTGTGCAGCATCTTTTATTTATTCTACTTGTATTCTTATAATTTATCTTGAATACGTTACTGAGGTTTTGTATGCTTTATTGTGGTTGTGTCAGAGGGTGAATGCAAGATTAAGTAAGTGTATGGATGAATGGATACATGAGTTGAAAGGTGAGTGACAGATTGCATCTATGGTGAGTTGAGTGCCTAAACCATCCTTTACACACACAAAATACTTGCATTTATTACCCAGACCTTTTGGGATTGCCAACGGGTGTTTGTGTGGAAATTGAGACTTTACAGAGGAGGTAGCAACACCTTATGATGCTTTTCAGAAATTTGGCCGAAAAGCAAGAGCTAGTCAAGAAAACAACACGTTTCGCCCCTAACTTCAAACGAAAACAGCCAAAAATACAAACACATACTTCCAGTTTTCGCAAGCAAAGACAGAGGCATGTTGACATTTGTAAACAAAGAGCGTCTGTCTCTTCCCTCCGCTTCCAGGCCTGTGTCTCGACAGTACAGAACGTGTGACATATCCGACTTGACGTCTGCTCGTGAGTAACGCATCATAACGTGAATGGGCGCCGTGCGTGGGAAACAAATGAGGCCACGGCCTTTGACCTCAATGACGCGGCGCCTGTGGTCCCACAGAGGCATGGAAACTATTTTTTCTGCTCAAAGGCGCTCTGTGTCCTTGCGAGCAGGCTAGATGACGTGACTTTTGCCGAAAACATTTACTGAAAATGAATACAGCCGACTTTTTCAGCCGTGTGAACAATAAGATGTTGAGCTATTATCGACTTCGACCAAAAGGGAAATTGCATTATGAAGAAATTATATTATTTGTCGACTCGCTAGCACCCACGTTAACAACACACGTTCGATATTTGTTCTAGTTAGAGACACTACACGCATTTGTGCCAATCTAGAGGAACTAGCAGGGATAATATGGGGCTTAGCGGCCAGAGCTGCCGCCTTTGAACTAGGGAACGAGCCGAGGTTCGAGTCCCGCATCCAGTGATGTGATGCGGATCTCTTAATTTCCCCGTGCCTTAAAACAGAGAGAATATGACTTTGTAGAATGTAATTTGTTGGCCGTGCATAGCGGTCAGATGCCTCTGGGTCAAGTTTATGCCAAACAAAATAATTTCCCCAAAGGTATTTTTGCTGGATGGAAGGTGTCTCTACTGAGCCCTGGTTGTATTTGGGCATTCAGTACTTGGCCTAAAACCTGTCCTGGTTCTGGTTTTGAGACAAACCAAACATGATCGAGGTAATGCTTGGATTGATCCCAAAGTGGCAATTCCACCAGGTAGCATTCCAATACATTGTTTTTTACTCACTGTGCTTTTACATGTGTGGGATGATAGTAACAATCTCCAGCCCAGAAGATCCCCCTATCGTATTTCCCCAACCTATGCCTGCTCAGGATCATGAATTTAAACAAAAAAATCTCAGAACAGACAATACTGTGTGGCTGGTAATCAGCTTAGTGGATTATGATCATAAGAAATACTAATAAAAAGGGACCTAGTGCCCTGATAAGTTACCAGCTTCGTGAAAACCATTTAGTGTGCGTACATCCCTCACACTTCTTCATCCCTCAATCTGCTAAGCGCTGCAATTCATAAGATGATAACCACACCTCGGTGGTCATCACCCATGACATGGAATGATGGAAACAATTCCCACACAGTACAATACAGGAGTGGACCTATCATGCCCTGGGCGTGTCCCCTGATTCCAAAGTCACCACAGTCTATGGCCCTGCCCAGGGAACTTTGGGTACAGGTGGCATGTAGTCACGATCTACAACAGCGCCTTTGCACTGAAACAGCCTAGGCCCTCATGCTCTGTGTTCAGGGCGCATCCTTCGCCTACATTGTGCAGCCATCCTCCAGAGCCTCATGGAACTATCCTCCGCCCATGACCAGGCTGCACCACTTAGCACAGGGTATAGTCTTTGTTCAAACCTTGTGCCCCTTCCCCTTACCTCCCCAACCCACATGGCACAGCAATTGGGTATGCTTAGCAAGTTCTAACAATAGGCACTCCAGTGGCGGCTGGTATATACAATTTAGGGGGACCCACATACAAACAAGCACACTCACTTACACCCCTATATTCACATGCAGATGCGCACACACCCATTCACTCACAAATACACATACATTCATACATACACTCAAGCACCAAACAATCTATAAAAACACAAAACGTAGCCCTCCTAGGTTACACCAAAGCTATAGATAAAGACTCTAGGCAGTTGGTGGCGATGTCTCTGCTGCTAGTGAAGAGGCGTGCAGCAATGAGGTGGGGCAGTGGCCCAATCCCCACAATTGAGGAATGGACAAGAAACATGATTTACTGCAACACACAGTCAGACGCATGTGGTGAACTTCTTCCGCTGCAATCTAGGCCAAAGACTTACTGGGGTGTATTGCAGCTGTTTTTGATTGGTAAAGAAACCGGGGAACCTGAAGGTACGGGTCATAGCGATGAACATCAGTGTCATGAACATGAACGGGTTGATAACCTCTACTTGAATCCGGGCGAATTGGGTGACGACCCTGGCATACTGGGTAGAATTTACCAGAGATATATGCATCACAGTGTTTTGTTTCATCTTCCTCAATGTGTTCTCGTGTAAGTTGTCGAGAGCGCTCTTACTGTCTACTTGCATTGTATTAACGTATCTATATTGTGTTATTAAAATCAATAAAGAAAGAAAAAAACAACACTTACTTGCTGCAGCTCTTGCGGTTGGAAGCTTCAGAGGTGCCAGGATGGCTGAGACTGCTGCCTTCCCTCATTGGCTGACCAAAGTCCAGCCAATGAGGCGAGGCAGCTGTCCCTACCTTGTCACAGAGTAGGATAGGGTCAGTGAGACTGCTGACCCCATCCACTCTGTGATGAGGTGTCAGTAATTGATACTCAGCCCTGGGCACTTCAGCGCGTAAAACTGAAGTGCTCAGGTATGAGGCTATCACTAATGCTCTCCCTCGTCATGAAGGAGAGAGCATCGAGGACCTTTGCCCAGCTGTAAAGGCAATGTACACAGGAGCTGTGACATCCCCAACCCAGAAAAGTTCAGCACAGGCAGTCAGAAAGGAGCCTGCACATTTAGCACATGTCTAGCTCCTGGCTGCCTGACCTGAAAATAAAGAGTGTCTATCAGGCTAGCTGCTGCTCAGCCTGACAGACATTCTTTATGTCCAAAAGGTGCGTGAGCATGGCCCATCCCTTAAGGACAGGACACTGCTAAGGTACTCCTTATTCAGTAAAAGGAAAGGGATATTTTTTACATGATCACACCCCCAATTTCAGCACTGATACTGCTGTTTTTCTGACAGATCACTGAAATAATATCGAGGGACAAAATATCGACTTGCCAAAATATCGTGGACAAAATATCGACAGTCAAAATATCGAGTTTGTATCTACAAACAGGTAAGTACAAAAATATCGAGTACAAAATATCGTTAACAATAATATAGATGTAAAAAATATCGACTTTATTAAAAACAGTGTTAAATTAAATTAATATTAAATTTTAATTACTAAAATATACTTAAAAATACTTAAATTAAATTATAATAATTAAATAATAAATGAAAATAATAAAAATAATTTTTTACAATCTTATTTGTTGACCCTGAACCCTAAAAATACCCCTTTACCCAAAAACCCAAAACTGACCCTGAACCCTAAAAATACCCCTTTACCCAAAAACTGAAAACTGACCCTGAACCCTAAAAATGCCCCTTTACCCAAAAACTGAAAACTGACCCTGAACCCTAAAAATACCCCTTTACCCAAGAACTGAAAACTGACCCTGAACCCTAAAAATAGCCCTTTACCCATGAACTGAAAACTGACCCTGAACCCTAAAAATACCCCTTTACTCATGAACTGAAAACTGACCCTGAACCCTAAAAATACCCCTTTACCCTAAAACTGAAAACTGACCCTGAACCCTAAAAATGCCCCTTTACCCAAAAACTGAAAACTGACCCTGAACCCCAAAAATACCCCTTTACCCAAAAACTGAAAACTGACCCTGAACCCTAAAAATGCTCCTTTACCCAAAATGTATCAATATTATTTAATTACCAATTAATTATTAATTAACAATAACAATAAAGTAAATATATTAGCACATTAGCTGTAATTATTTTAATAATTAATATTATTTTTTCCCAATTAATTACTTAAAAATAACACAAAATTATATATATTAAAAAGTTACTCTAATTAATGTAATTAACTAATTACAATTAATTAATTACCAATTAATTACTAATACAAAATATGTTCAAAATTATATTAATTAATTAACTAATTAATATTAATTAATTATCAATTAATTATTAATTAAAAATATTACCAAACATATATTAATTAATTAATTATTATTAAATTACTTCCCACCCTATTCCCCTATAAACCCACAACCCGCTACAGAATTACATTACGCAATTATTATAAAAACAAAATTCATTTAATAAAATATTTTATAACATTAAGACACACTTTTCACACATATTATTACATAAAAATACACTATAAAATATTATATATTATTAAAAATTCGATATTTTTGCTATCTATATTTTATACAGTCGATATTACTTCACTTACCTGAAAAACGATATTTTTGTAGTCGATATTATGTCCAGTCGATATTTTGTCCAGTCTATATTTAAAACTCGATATTATGTCCAGTCGATATTTTGGAGTCGATATTTTGTCTGTACACCTTTCTGACTCTTAAGTGCACTGGGCCCCGCTGTTCAAGCCCCAGTGCATGTGCTCTGAACCCTCCAAGTCTATGTGCAATTGGCTAATCCCCACTTGGCATATTTAACTTACCTATATATCCCTAGTATGTGGTTCAAATTGGACCACTGCTGTGACAAAGTAAAAACATGGCTCTTGGTCTGCCATCGCAACCTAGTTGGGCAACTTTTAAACTGCCAACTCAACATGTCAAAATAATCCTTTTGTCATGCGCTTACTGTCCTTTTCACCCCTAATGTAGGTCTTAATATCCCATAAGGGAGGCTGCCAGATATTAAAATGATTGAATTAAAATTTTACATGCCTGACAGTGAAAATGTGAATTTTTTTTCTCCACTATAGTAAAGCTTGTATTGCCATTGGCTAACACGAACTTTCAGTAGCCCATGCGCGAAGTGCTAACTTCCATTTGGGACTACCAATCATAGTACTCCAAGGTATCAACTTAATCATTACAATAAACCCAACCTAATGCTCAAATCGGATTTACTGTAACTTGTAATACAAAAGTGACTTTAGAAACCCACCGCTTTCTTGCCCCAAACTTCTAGTAGCCACTTCTGGTTAACTGCAGCAGTTGTCACCCGTGATAGCCTGCTCTCTTTTCGGCTAAGAGGTGTGAAGTGCTCCCAGATAGGGGAACCAAGGTGCTGCTAGAGAGGGGAGGTGTGACCTCCTCCTGCAGGATGGACCATTAGTGGTGGCCTCTGAGAGGCAAATGTGAGTCACACCTTAGCTTGCTCACTCCTTTGTGTAGATAGACAGGCTAGCATCTGCTCCAGAGGGCGGAAAACCGTTACAGAACCCGTATTCTAGGTGGGGGGCTTGTTATACTAGACACACCTCAGGAGGCTGCATATAGCTCTGTCCCAGGAAAGAATGGTTCCAACATTTTGGATTTGGGTAGACAGGTGCACTGTGGAACTGTTTAGTGCCAACTCCACAGGAAATTATGTATCAGTGGTAGTGTTGTTCCATAGGAATTGTAGTCTCATTGGCTAGTAAGCTCTCCTCACCCACAGATTCACAATTGCCATAAAAGTGGCAACCCTGGCTTCCAGCCTTGGACTCAGAAAGGACAAACGAAGGACTGCACCTGCTGAACTGGAGGACCTCAGAAAGAAAGGCTGCACCAAGGAGGACTGCACCTGCTGAAAGAAGACAGGACTTGCTTAATTTGTAAACTATTAAGTGCCAGGGCTCTGGCCAGGAGGCCACGGCAGCTTGCACCACCCATCGCCCTTGTCATCGCTGCCAAAACAACTACTAACTATCTCTCTCGCATGTAAATGCAACATTTCAGATTATTCCAGGTGCCCAAAGCTAAAGGAATTACTGGAGAGGCTGGTATTAACAATTTTAATGTTTATTGTAGTCCTAAACTACTGTTGTTCTGCTCATCTCTATATTAGATGGGCAGTGCCAACATGTGGTGGACTGTTCTAAAGTTAGTATTGACAATTAGGTGCCAGTGCGAGCACCGGAAACTAATCAAGTGCTGGTGTTGAGCACCGGAAAGCACTGGCTCAAATTAAGCACTGCTTCAGAAAGAGGATGGCTGCTCCTACTGTCGACTTTGTGGCGATAGACCCAGAGGGCTGGATCTGCTACCAC
Organism: Lissotriton vulgaris; assembly: GCF_964263255.1. Taxonomy (NCBI): domain Eukaryota; kingdom Metazoa; phylum Chordata; class Amphibia; order Caudata; family Salamandridae; genus Lissotriton; species Lissotriton vulgaris. The sequence goes on along the minus strand of NC_141699.1, from coordinate 156,671,421 downwards.
TTGTGCCAAGTACTACTGAGTATACTCCGTGAGCTAGTTGGCTAGGCTTCTGTTAAGCTTTGGGGACACAAAAGCTAGAAGCCTGCACATGCAAAGTGCCTATCAAACCAGTAGCCACTAGACTTGCCATGGACTCTGCTGGTGAGGCCTGTGAGTCCTAGTCTCCAAAAAGTGCCTTGTCGGTCCTGGACCCTTGGCTAATGCTAGAGTGTACTATTTCTCACGCAGAACTGCAACAAGCCAACTTAAAACCAAAAATAACATCTTTGAAAGCACAGAATCCAAGTCTCCTAGATTACCACTTCTTGCCAGTTTGTGAGTAGACTCGAACGCTGCCGAGGACCAACGCTTGCACTGGACCCTGGATTTTGCCTGTCTGCTGATGTTGACCTCAGGCTGCAGGAGACCCTGCCGACCTCACTATTGACAAGAAAAAGAACCAGGAAATGTTCTAAGTTGGAAGGTAAAATATTGACCGGGGCCAACATGCCACCCACATTCGACCCCCAACTTCTGTCTCAGGTGGCCTGAAACTTTGACTTTGCTCCAAACCCTTGCATTTGAGACTCATAGACTACCACTTAGAGTGAAAATCAGTGATTTACAAAACGTTTTGAAACGTTTAAAACTTTTTAGAGTGAAAAGCAGTGATTTATGAAAATCTTGCAAAAATTTCACTCTGGTTCCCTTCATCTGATTTTATTTGTTTCAGTGTCTATTTGAAGATACAAATATACACTATTTGTATTTATTGGAGTTTTTTTTTGCTGAGTTTCTTTCTTATTAACTCTGTTGGTCCTGATAAATGCTTTACGCTTGTTTCCTTTGACTTCAGTCTGAAGGCTCTATGCCACAGCTACCCAGGCCTGAGCTAAGGTTTAGATTGAAGTAACCTAACGGGACCGGATACAAATTAGTGACATTATTACTTGGTGAGGTCTCACAACGACCCCAATTAACAATTCGCTTTTCTCACACTCTGCAAATAAACCTCTGACTGCAGGGTACGGCCTTGTGGTCTCAAGCTACATCCAGTCTCCCTGCCACAAACCACTCTAGGCACTACCTCAGAGCAGAGCTTTAAAGCAAATCTATATTTCCATTGTCAGCAAGCAGCAGATGTGGAAAAGGACAAGGCTTTGCTGCTTCAGGAATGGCTTCAATTAAGTAATTTCGAATGTCTTATGTGTACATCGATAATAACACTAAAAATGTATATGCTAATAACCATTATGTTACGATGGACGACTGAAGAACTACTTATACATACAAATCACTCTCTCAGCCTGTCTGTAAAACCGAATAAAGATACTTGACACTCTCTCAGCCTTCTCCAAAACTGGGACATGTATATTTCCAAAAAGAGAAGAAGTTAGCAATCTCGAAACAAAGCAACGTAGTTTTGTCCTCATGAATGTATTGACATATAAAGCTAAAAAAAAGAAGTCACACGGTTAAGAGCAAAACACATAACAGGAACTAAAACAGGTGCCTCTGGTTCTCGTGAGAAAACGATTAAAAGAACCTTGAATATAAGATACACAGCACAGGCTTCTCTGCTGAGCTAAAAGGAGTCTCATTTTCTCTCTTATCAAGGTGAAAACGACTCTTTGGCCCACGTAGGCGAGAAGGCTTGCACATCCTGGAGCAACAAATGAGGACCTCATGTAAACGTGGTTTAAAACAACATGGCTGATGTAGAACTGGTAGTCTAATAGGCGTAAACCTATGCATACATTTACACTACTTTCATCGCCTAGATGTCCAGGCAAATACATATAGAAATGCGGCTGCATTTACACTGTCAGCAAACAGGTGTGGAAAAGAGCAATTTTTGTGGCTTCCGTGATGTCATTGATGAGGTCAATGGTAATCGCATATGTAGTGTCACCAGTGATGTCATCCCTGATGTAATTTCTACTATCATCAGTGTATATAGAAAATAAAAGCAGCTGCAATTCCATTCCCCGACTCAACACATCACTCTATACGTTAATTCCAGTTGAACAGCTGCAGAATGACCTTCATGATGTAAATGTCGGAGCAAATTATCCATATTATAGATCCAAGGCTGCAGGCTCACCGGTAGCAAACACGTGAAAAGCATCATCGTTTGTGGCTGTGGTGCAGGCCAGGTTCCTGCAGAGTTCTTTTTCTTACATTATTAGTGTGGGGAGTGGCACAGCCCTATTGGTGCCTGATTTTGTCTCATTTTCTTAGCAGGAATGGTGGGCACAAGGAGAGCAACTTTCCTTACCCTGCATTGCTGTTTTGCCGGGTGGAGGAGGAGTGGATAGATTTCCTGTCCAGATAGGGTCAGGGGATTCCCTTCACTTGGAGAAATAGAAGTTGACAGGTGACTATTGCCTCAGGACTAAAGTGGGGGCAGAGTAGTAGAAGCAAGTGGGTGCATTGGGGCACACTGCTCTACATCCTTAACTCTTACCCCATCATGCATTATTTATGGCCTCACACATGACCTCACAGTTGACATCACAAATGACATTGATTACATCACTATTGACATCACATATCAAATCACAATTTGCATCACCACTGGCATCAATGAAGCCACTGGAAGACAATGGAGCAGACAGTTCATTAAACACAACCGGAGGAAATCTGTTTTTTTTTTTTAAATGGACAGCCTAATAAAAAAAAAAATCTAATGCTCATTTTGGAGAGCGGCCACCCCAGATTAATTTTTTTTAATAAACTGAGTAAAATATCATGGCAATGGTCGTATTTTGTCCTCATTAAAATAAAATGATGTTTGCATGAGGTGCCTGGATCCCCACTGGCTTTGCCCAAACACCAGACAGGTTTGTGTCATTCCACCATCTATACAGTCTCTTGGCCTTGGCCAAAAGAGGGCTGTGTCGTTGCCTCTAAATCACCTCCCAACCTAGCCCAAGGAGGTAGTCGCACTCTTGTCAACTGCGACCAACAGTAGTGTCCTGAACAAAATTAGGACTGGGATTCAGAGGCATTTGTCAGCGTCCTTTTCCCACAAGCCTTTGTAATACCACAAAATAAGCAACATAAACTGAGATAGCCTCAGATTGTACTGAAGATTAAGACAGATATGAACCAATTCAGTGGGAATCTGACAATTAAGGTGGAGAAGACCATGTGTGTGTCGAGTGTTCAAGTAATGTTGGTTCAGGGGTACAGTAAATCCTTTTAGATAGATTAAGGTACTGTGGAAAGAGTAGCAGGGATGTCATTAATTAAGACTGAGCGTCTACACTTAGCAGCTTCCATGAGCTAGCCATCCGGATTTTCCCAAATCCTCTTGCAAAAACATGTTTGTGAGAACTCGACCAAATTCTGGTTTGCATGCCACTGTAAATCGATTGTGCTTCATTTAACACGCCGACATTTCCTTTTTGGCTGATTTAAAAGTAAATTTGTCTTTCTGACGATATGTATTTATATCGGAAATCCATTCATAAGACCCACACATTTGCTGTCAAGGCTGTATGAAAAATGTATTGAAGAGTTCGAAGGGAACTTTACCTTGAGATTTGCTACACATAATAGAGTGAGAATTCATTTAATAAAAATAGGAAACCACAAATATGATACCTCATTTGGGACATATTAATGAGCTGGTAGATGAAGTCCATTGATCGCAGAAGGTGCAGTTCTCATCATTTCATCACGGTTTGAAATGAAAAGTGATTAAAGACGTTGAAACTGTTATTCAATATCATGACAATATGACTGATATTTATTTGTTTGTTTAATATTGGTGTATTAGAAGATCTGCACCCAGAAGCAGACTCCTTGCATTTACCAGTACCAACTATTTAACAGCTTAATATCAAAACCAGCAACACGGTACTTTCAGTATGGTAGGTCATTCACTTTCATGGTAAACACTGGTACAACAGGAGGAGGTGGAAGTAAGCAGTGGAGGGGAGAAAACCAAAATGGCGGCTGCAAACTAAAGTCTATTCAAGAAAGAGGTTCAAGGAAGTCTATCAAGGAAAATGTGGTTCTTCACGTAGATCAGTGTCTTGATCATTAGAATAAAATAGAAATACAACCAGTATGTTTGTGAAGGGCTTGGTGATGACGTAGATAACAAGGTTGTGCTTACGCAGTTTGGAAGCATTTGAAGCCCCTTGACTCAAGCAGAGAAGAAGGGATGGCAAGTAGATAAGTTGTTATTATACAATGGGGCAACGGGCCACATTGTAAAGAAATGCTTCAAATTCCATGCAATTTTCAGTAATAAGGAAAAATGCAGTTTGATGCCAGCAGATGACACTTGTCTCCCAAATTGGAGCTGTTTGTGAAAATCCTAGACATTTGGTCTTCTAAATACAGTTGAAAACATACCTCTTGAAGATGGTTCTGGTTTGATGGCTTTGGGGCAATTGAAAGCTTTACAAATACACACTGTAAGAAAAATACATGTTTCTGTTGTTGAAAAACTCGAGTCCCTCCCAATTAGTCTTGGAAAATTAAGTAGGCTATCACAAAGAAAATATAGTTTGTTCTGAATGACATCCCTCTTTTGATGTAATTCTCCAATCACAAAACTTATGTTGCAGCATCCCTCAATATTTTGCAAATACACTTCGTTTTTTTTTGTCCTCATATGCCAAAAAAGATATTTTCAGAGTAAGTTGTTCCAACCTAGCCCTGGACTATGCAGGGGTGCCCAATATTAATCTCTGAGAATCTTTATGGATGCTCTTTTTGCAGACACCCAAAAACGTACCTCACGGTACTGCCAGATATATATTCAGCTCAGTTCTTCGAACTTTCCAGACCCATGAACTGATCTTAGGGTGATCCATTCTGCAAAAAGGCATAATCATTGGACAAAGTCGTTCATAACCTATCCAGCCAATTAATACATGGGATCCAAAAATGTTTCCTTTTTTTCCAAACCATCTTATCCAATCTGAGAGTATGTCTGACTGTATGGAGAGAAAACAAGTGATTCCGCTTTAAATTGGCAGGTGATACTGTAACATGTAGTAAATCAAAAGATACTTGCCATAACTTGCCATAACTTCTGCAAGTCGACGTCCAAGACTTGGTCCCTCCAAAGTTGTTCCGGGAGACCAAACTCTCCATCTTCTCCTTCCAGAATTAACCAGTAAAGCATTGATGTTTTTACTTTCCTTGTTTTCTTCAGTAGAAGTTCCTCCAGAGCTCCCTTAGCACCAATATCTACTTTCATCGCATGAACCCAACTTCTGATTTGTAGATATTTAAATTTGGATACGTTTTTATCGGTGAGTTCAGAAATCTCGTCCCAGCTCAGGAGGTCCCCTTCCGGCATCAATTGGCCCCAAAATGTGATATTTGCGCTCTGAAGTGGGATAGATAATGAGTCTTTAGTCCACTCTGGAGAACCTGGTGAATCCAAAATTGGAGCCATCGCAGAATAATATGGAATGTTCAACATCTTTCTTACTCTGGCCCAAATACACTTGGGTACAATTTCATTCTGTGGAGTCTCAGAAATGGTGTCCAGAGGAAGGAAACATTAGTGTGATTCCTGGCATTTCTGGAAAGTCCACCGAATCTGATAATACCTCAGACATTACTGAAATTATTATTATAAAGGAGAATCAACGTTTTGCTGATTGTGCTATTCAATCGAGCCAGGGCAAGAGACAACCTGATTGTAAAATGTTTCCATTATCTATAAAAGGAAACTAACCCCTAAAGCCCTAAAGCCCTAAAGCCCTAAAGCAAGGAAGCAAGCAAATGGTTTTATTCAACACTCATGACTGACCTCAGTCAAGATTTGCAGGACTTGAACGGCAGAGTCCGATGAGACTGTCCCCCACTCCCCAGGATGTAATACTACCCGTACATGAGTAAACACCAATATCAGGTCTAAAGTCTAGAAGAAGAGAGAAGAAGAATGAGAGAGAAAAGAGACAGCTGGAGTGTCACGGTCTCCTCTGGAGTATGTCTCTCAAAGTTCAGGGGACTCACTGTAGTGTTCTTTCAGGGTGACATCAAATGTTTACTATAGATGCAAGAAACAAACGCACTTTTACTAAAATTCACAGGAGCAGGTCCTGTGCCAGCTCCCCCCGGAATCCTCTGGCTGCCTCCGCGGGTAGCAGACCTCCATTCACTACTGTGTGCAGGGTTGCCATCATCGGATGTGGTGCATTGGAGGTTGTCCTTGTGGATGATGGGGATGCCTACGCTGTGCTTGTTGGGGGGGTCTCTGAAATAATCTTGTAGCCTTGAGGGGTTACGCTCATAATATCAGAAACTGCAATGGATATATTTCCATATTTATTTATCTGATAAATGTTTACTCACATTTGAAAGTCCATCCGATTTTAACTATGTACAGTACAATACAGCCATCTAAAAACATTTGTATTATGGAACAGCATTAACAGCTGTATATCTGCGCTTATTTATGGTTATTTAAGATAATTTTTTTTAACTCCTCTACCTGTCATTTTGCACACCTACTAACCTGGCACGCTTGATTGACAGTAGTGAGAATCATCCAAAGAGGATCTATTTTCCATAGTTTTCTATTTCTTTGTAAAATTAATCTGCTTATTTATTTTCAGGTTGATTAATAAAGGAAATGCAACAAACAAAATTAACAGTGCTACAATAAGCTTAATCTCGCCATACTCAGTTATCAAAAAGACAGAAGTATATATTCTGCAGTATTCTTTATTTACAAATAAATAAAGACAAGAAAATAGACAGTTTTCTGTTTGTATTTAACTGTAAAATCTGGGAAAATGGAAAACTGATAGCTCTATTTATAAAGTGTTTCAAAAGTTAAAATAGAAAATCAAAATCTACAAAATAAGTTTCTTTTTCAATAGAAAGACAAATAATATGGCATAAAATTAAACACAGAGTCACACATAGTATAAGAAGATATTCTACAGACAAGGTAACTTGTGTGTCCAGTATCCAGAATACTCTACAGCTGTGGAGTAATCCAGGATGACATTTCTATCTACACAAGGTATAAAAATCAACTTTACACATTCAACATTCATCTCAGTTTGTATGTAATTGACGCTGTGTATATGCTTCGGGTTCACGGATCAAGCGTGTTCTGCATGCATATCTCAGGCTGCCATATCAGGTGTCAGTAGTGTGCATGCAGAGCACATCAAATACCAACCTAGATCGACTTTACTGTCAGAAGGCATAACATAGCACACAAGAAACCTGACTAGTACTAAGGCTGTGGTGTTTGGAAGGCGTAAAGCAGACTAATCTATGCTGATAACCAGGGGCGTAGCTATCAATAGTGCAGCAGGCACAATGGCACCAGGGCCCGCGTGTGAAGCACCGACTGCACCCCTATTATATATATATATTTTTACTAGTAAGGGGTGGGACCTTATTCATTGCTTTTATTAGAGCCCGAGGCACCCTTAGTACACCGTCTAGACGAGGGACTGGCAGTGTTGGGCTAGATTTGCTGCTTGTAGAGCTTGTCTAGCCTTCCTGCCCACTGAACTCTAAGTGCCCACGAGGTTGTACTACTTTCCCCTACAAGTATGGGACGATGGCACCAGGGTCTGGAAGGTTCCACTGACCATGGATCAGTTCTTTATTTTACTGCCTAACCAACAGTTGAGGGGCATTTTCATTGCTCGCACTGCAGCAGCACCGTCAGTTACACCCACGCACCTGCGCTCGTACCTGTCAATTCCCCTTCATTCAGGCGTGAGCACCAACACACCCACCTTTTTCAGCTGCGGTGAAATCTGAGGCACCCCCTAAAGAGGGAGCCCATGGTGACTGAGCTTGGGAAGCATCGAATGTCTGCAGGTGCTTGCTATATCTGAGAAAGGGTCTGCATGTCCCTCTTAACCCTAAAAGGAAGAGAGTGACGGGACCTGTCATCCTCACACTACCTGTGTGGGGGGCCAGGGCTCTGTGATCCTTGTATATCGACTGGCAGGCCAGCAAGGTCAGACTGGTTTTCTCAGGATGGAAGAGCTTTGAAAAGCTGGCGCGCTCTCTGCTCACAGAACAGTCAAGTTTCGGGTGTAAGCACATTATCCAGTCCTGATTTTTATTTGCATTCTGTGACTTGTAATCTTACCTTGGTTTTGTGATGGGTTAAACAGGACTACAAATACCAAGATGCAAAGAAAGTAAGAAAGTTGATGTTAACTCAGGCATGGAACTGGGAAACTCGAAAGCTCTACTCTCTTTTGGTGCTGGGATGCAGCACCTGAGGGGGTCCAACTAGGCTCTAATCTCAGACCTTCAAGCCTGAAAAGAGCAGTGAGAAGACATTAGTCTACTAAAAGAAACAATAAGGGATGGCAAGTCACTCACACGGGCAGCTTCCCTGAACTTGGTTTCTCCAGCTGGTGCAGGGAAAATTGTCAGCAAGGGCCAGAAAAAACAAACAAAACCAACTGACACCCAGCATGTGGGCACTTTAGAAGATAGGAGGAAAGGGGAAGTACATGCAGGCGCTGGGTGAAGATTGGGGGTGTTATGCTGTACTGTTCACCAAGTGAGAGCTCATCAGTGGTCCTATGGGGAGGATCATCAGTGAGACCTCACCATTTGCCAATCTCAGGCTTGTTTCAAGGTACCCTCTGGAACAAATACAGACCCCCTTCAAATGTGTCCTTAGGATATCAGATGCAGTTTTCATCATGGTGACCTCTGGACCTTAGCGGCAGCGCCATGGGTCGTAATGCAAGGAAGACAAGCATTGGCACAGCCAATAGGTCTCGCCTTTGGGACCTTATAAGTGTTTAGTTATGCAGCACAATATTATTGGTGCAACAACATCAACTGTTGCATGGCTAAACACTTATAAGGTCCTAAAGGCGAGACCTATTGGCTATGCCAATGCTTGTTGTTGATTGAATACTATCATACTCAAGTTGAATGGAATTGTGCAGTATAGTCACAAAGGTTTTTTCGTCATAGCCTATATGGTGCTTAATACTGTACTTGGGTGCTAAGCTGATACTAATGTGGTAACACATTTGACCAGACAGTGTTAACGTCTAAAAATAACACATTAATGAAGTAATGGTATCACAAGATTGCTGCATAATTCATATTTTCTTGCTGCAGGATTTATTCAACCATACTGCATAATGTGGTTCTCCCTATCTAGATAATTCCAGTAGCCCTAATCATACCCCTTATTGTATTAGAAATGGACCCATTTAACAATTACATGTGATATTCCTAATTGATATTTGATATATGCATTAGATAGGAATTTTAACATGGACACTATGTATATATTCTCATCTAAAAATTATACGTAAATATCATAGCCATGTATAGCCAATTGTCAGTGTTGAGCAGTGATGTTTAGGCAATACATGAGTCTCCATTTAAAGAAGGAGTTTATAAAAATATAATAATTGCATAGCATGAAATAATGAGCAAATACACATATATCATATGCAATTACGCATAAATTAAAGAATACAGAGATTACATCAAGAAGCTATTCAATCTTAAACCCTTCTCATTTATATTCCAAACATTTATATTTCCAATGTTGATACTAGGAGCGACAAATAAAGCCAAATGTAACTATTTGTGATACATTAAAATGTTACATGGTTCATGACGTGTGTGATTGTGTTGTGTTTTTCTTATCATTCTTATGTGCCCTGCTCCTTCCATGAACAGTACACAGAAACACGAACTGAACAGAGTTACAAACGGGAATGACAAAATGACATTTAGGTTTATGTTTTACTTTTGTAAAATGACCTTATGTGTTCCACCTAAAGGTGTAATGAGCTTCGAAGCAATTCAAAGAAATAACATGTTTAAACAGATGCCTGGAACTTGGTAGTTACTTTTAAGGAATATGGTGGTGTTGTAATGTGTTTGGCTTCCTCCTGTGTGTTTTCCAGGTTATTTGATCCAAGCAGAGTTAACGCACAAAAAACACGTTGTCAGTCTACTGCAAAACCCCTACCTTGTTAAGAAATGAACTTGCCAGCTCCTAAGATAAAAGTTACAAATGTGGGAGTCATCTTAGATAATATATTGACCTATAAAAATCAAGTCTCATCAGTTATTTCCTCCTCATATTTTGCTTTTTAAATTATAAAACAGATTTCCCATCTAATCCCATTTGAGCTTCTGAAGACGGTAGTCATCGCATTGGTCCTATCCCTTATTGACTACTGCAATGGTCTGTATCTGAAAGTACAAAAGGGCCCTTGGTCAGCAGATTGCAGATTCAGCAAAACTCGGCTGCCGAGATATTGCTGAATCTCCCAAAATGTCATTCTGCTACCCAGGCTCTTAATGAACTTCATTGGCTTCTGATTGAAAATGTGCCATTTTAAAAGTCCTATGTATTTATTTTATTATTATTATTTATGGTTTTATAGAGCGCGTAGTCACCCAGTGGGTATCCCAGCGCTATGCATAGCATTAAAGGCCCTACACGAGTCTGGTCCTGACTGCCGAAAGAATAATTTCAAGTGGTATTCCCCTAGCAGAATGCTTCACTCCAGTAAGGCAAGAAATGTGTTGGTTCTCTCCCACAAGCGTGCTCAATCACTTGTAAACAGTGCCGATCCCTTTGAATTTAGGAACTCGAAAAATCCCCCCGAACTGGATGGACCATTCTCACAGATGAAGAAGACGCTACCATGCGGTTTTAAACATCATTGCAATCTTTTGGCAGCATACGTCGAGTGCGCATGTGCATGCGTACCATGTGCATCAAAAGACAAAAGTCAGGTCTGCCTCGGTGACTGAGTCCGCAGTCACGTTATAACCGTGACTTGTACCGTCTCCGGTGAGCCCGTCAAATCGGACGAAGCCCGTTGTCGGTGCCAAGTCCGAACACAGCTTGTGTAGAGTGTATCGATATATTTGCTTCCGTTGTACAGTGTTTTTAGGTCTTGCCTGCCAATGCGCTTGCGCATTGCTGGCGAGAGATATAGAGGGGCACCAGAAAATCCTACCAAGAGGGCTTTGGAATGCGGATTATGGCCAGTTCATGTGCGCCGGGCGCGTGCTCGCCATATGCTCCCCCGCCCCCGCCATCAGACTTGAAAGGAAGCCGCTTGCACACCACCATTTGTCTGAGCCTCGGCATCAGACTTCAAAGGCTGCCGCTCCCACGCCCACCCCCGCCACAGGAATGTCGAGAGCTTGTTTCACCCGCCCCATTATTTGTTTTCATGGTCTGTTCTTCATCCAGCTCTCTCTCTCCTTACCTCTCATTTTTTTATCTTGCTTTCTGTTGTTCCAGTACAGTTTATGCATTATCGTGTTTACTTAAAGAGGTTCGATGTATCGTGCTAGTGACCAGTGACTGTTGTAGTCTTTTCCAAGATGGTGTTCTCGTTTCTCCCGTAGTCCGCTTTTCATGCCCATGATGTGGCGTACATTTCGGCCGGTCACCGTATGTGTGTTTCACAGCGTTTCTCTCCAAACGTTGCGTGCAACCATCGTTTACATTTGGAGAAGCTTAGGTTACGCTTTGGAGTCGGTAAGCATATTGCAAATATGGCGCTGTTCACCTGCCCCCCACCATGCAATGCCGAGAGCTTGTTGTCTTTCCTTCTCCTTTCACTGCATGCGCATGTACACAACTCCCGGTCACGGCCAATGCTTGCACTTTTTGCCCTTCCAAATGCTCCTGTGGTTAGAACCCTTCCGAACTCCCCTTATGACGGCCAGACCCGCGTCACAACACTCACCCCTAAACTTTTATGCCCCATCACTTTCAAAAGCAGGCCATTTTCACTCTCGGGGTGCACTTAAACTATTTGTTCACCAGTCCAAAACAAAGCGAGTCTCTTCTCTTTCGAATTGATTACATGGTTCAGTAGTTAGGTTAGGCGCATATGTTTGTCACATCCCAAGACCACTCTTTTATTTACAATAAAAATGTATTTACTTTCCCTATTGCCACCTTCATTAAACATGTTTATAGGCATTCAACTAAGTTATAGGCATGCAACTAAGCGATGTGCGTTTGTACATGACAATCACTAGTATTCGCGGCTTCCGATGAAAAGCCGCCATGTTTCATGTGGGCACAGAGCGGAAGCTACATGTTGGTTGTTTTCAAGCTGAATCTCTTACATTATCCCAGCTCATGAGCCACTAAGAAGAGATTTATTGTAAAAGACATGAGCACTGCCTTTTAAATAGCAAAATTAAATTGAGCAACTGGAGCTCATGTCAGCTGTGGGACAACAGTTAAACACAGTTGTTGCCCCGATATAAATAATAGCACGCAGACCGTGACACTCGGAGGACCTCTATTTTCGCTTAAAGCGCAGTTTGTTTTACTTTTAAAATGCAGCAAACGTTTCCATTTGAGAATTACAAACAAACTCACAAAAAAGAATCTACTGTCCCTCTCAGGCATTAACAAAATTATTAATGTGTTTTGGTGTTCTCAACATTTCAGCTATACACTTGGGGCAGCACCTTACCAGCATGAGTTCTCATGACAGAGAGGGTCGCCCATTCTTTTAATCTGATGATATGTTTATGCCCTTGGTTTCAATCTGTAGTCATCAACGGTTGGTTTATGCAGGAGATCTCCATCTGCCTTCTTGTTTCTCTTTCGTTCTCATGCTCTCCTCCCCCTTCAATGGTTCCACCACCTTCCACCACCTTCCCCCGAGTTGTCTTTTGTTTCCGCCTCCGTTTTCTCTTCTCTCTGTCATAATCACTCTCCTGCCTCCTCCCCCGCCTCACCTTCTACCCACTTCTCCCCCTGATCTCTCTGCATCTGGCTTTACCTTTCCTCTCTCCCCCCCTACCCCCCTCCCTCGGGTGATCTCAGTAGACCTGTTGCTTCCCTTTCCTGCCACAATGACTCTTCCACATGTTGTGGTTAATGAAGATGCGTTGTGAGCCTGGCCAATGACACTTCAAGGGGGCTTGCTCCCCTCCCCCCCCTCTCCTGTCCCTCCTGGAGGGGAGACCTACCTAGTGCCGGCTGACCGTCTTCACCAAAATGTGTGATAGTCGACAAAACGCTTGTTTTAAATGCCACATTTATAATATAGTTCTCATAAGTATCAGTGTTAATCATTACCTATTCTGCAAGGAAACATTTACAGAGACTGTGCATGTGGCGACATAAACAAGAAACACATTAGCTATTAGCTTTTCTAATTTGTTTATTGCTTATTTTGGAACATATTTCACATCATTGAACAAATGGGAATAGGAACATCAGTCTACCGAAATGGTTGCAAATCCTCAGGTTCTAAATGCTGGCTGCTGGGAGTTTCCCTGGAAAGCCACTTATTTCTTCTTTCCATCTGGTTCACATCAAGGGATCATCTCGTTTTAAATAGGTGGTTCTAGTTACTTTAGGGAGGATGGATGTGGCTGGTTACACTACATTCACCAGTTACACACTTTTAGCTAGATTCAGTTTTCACAGTGGTGGCATCATCCTAGTACTATCGGTCCGAGTGGCACATTGCATCTGGGCACAGAGGTCCCATGCTGCTTGCACGTTATTGGATCGAGCTGAATTATCGTGGTGGAGGTGCCACTGACTTGTTGCACTGAGAGCAAAGGCCCACGTTCTTGACTATTTGCAAGTCATGGATCTTAACCTAATCCTCTCGAAGGTGGGTGGGTGCACTAGTGCCTTCTTGTGACAGTTCACAGCTCAGTATTTTTGCTGGTTGAACAAAGTTTACTGTACTCTCATAACCACACACAACCCCCCACACACAACCCAACACACATCCCCACACACACACAACCCCCCCACACACACACAACCCCCCACACACACACACAACCCCACACACCTACAACTCCCCACACACACACAACCCCACACACACACACAACCCCCCACACACACAACCCCGCACACACACAACCCTGCACACACACAACCCTGCACACACACAACCCCGCACACACACAACCCCACACACAACTCCACACACACAACTCCACACACACACCCAACCCCGCGCACACACACACAACCCTGCACACACACAACCCCCACACACACAACACCGCACACACACCACACACACAACCCCCCACACACACCCACACACATCCCACACACAATCCCAGACACACACACAACCCCTCACACACACAACCCCACACACACACAAACCCACACACACACACACACAACCCCCCACACACAACCCCACACACACAACCCCCCCACACACAACCCCACACAAACACAACCGCACACACACACAACCCCCCACACACACCCCACACACAACCCCCCACACACACAACCTCTCAAACACACAACCCCCCACACACACAAACACACACACACACAACCCCCACACACAACCCCGCACACACACAACCCCCCACACACAACCCTCCACACACACAACCCCATACACACACAACCCCGCACACACACAACCCTGCACACACACAACCCCCACTCACACACCCCACACACACACGCATCCCACACACACCACACACACACAACCCCCCCCACACACACACACCCACACACAATCCCACACACACACAATCCCACACAACCCCCCACACACACAACCCCCCACACACAAACCCCCACACACACAACCCCCACACACAAACCCCCAAACACAACCCCCACACACACAACCCGACACACAAAACCCCCCACACACAACTCCCCACACACAACCCCCCACACACACAACCCCACACACACAACCCCCCACACACAACCCCCCACACACACAACCCCACACACACACAACCCCACCTACACACACAACCCCCCTCACACACAAACCCCCCCACACACAACCCCCCACACACAACCCCACACAACCCCACACACAACCCCCCTCCCACAATCCCACACACACACAACCCCCACACACACAACCCCCCCCCCCACACACACACAACCACACACACAACTATCTATCTATCTATCTATCTATCTATCTATCTATCTATCTATCTATCTATATATCTATCTATCTATCTATCTATCTATCCATCTATCTATCTGTCTATCTATCTCACTCTATCTGTCTATCTATCACCCTCACTCTATCTATCTATCGCCCTCACTCTATCTATCTGTCTATCTATCGCCCTCATTCTATCTATCTGTCTATCTATCGCCCTCACTCTATCGATCTATCGCCCTCACTCTATCGCCCTCACTCTATCTATCTATCGCCCTCACTCTATCTATCGCACTCGCTCTATCTATCTATCATACTCGCTCTATCTATCTATGACCCAGTCCTGAGGCGGAAGCCGGGAGCTGGAGGTACGAATCAGACCTTGCAACCATCGTGTTTTTAAAATTGTGTGGTGTCACTGATTGATTTACTTTGTGATCATTACTGTTCCTGCCACTAACAGTAAAAGCCTCTTGTAACTTACAGCGGTGCAAACGCTGTTGCGCTATTGTTTTGATAAAGCGGCCGCCATTAGACCAGGCGCGCTCGCCGACCACGCCCACTAGAGGCCACGCCCACTCTCCCTAGAAATGTGCATGCATAGGAAGCGCAGCGGACGAGCGCAGCGGGAGCGCCGTTTGCGCGCCGAAGGCGCGCCTAAGGCAAGCCCGTCTGCGCCCGTCCGCGCCAAGACCGCGCCAGGCGCAGGAACCCCTGCCCTAATTCCTCCCATAATCAGGTATGCTCCTAATGACCTCCACCAACTCCGAGGCGGACCCGGTTGTCCCTGTAAACTTGACCTATCCAAAGTACTAGGTCCCACCAGCTGTTACAAATGTCGCTGGACACTCAACTTCGATGCCGAGCGTCATACCCCCCCAAAAATCCTGCGACCTTTCTTTACAGGTGGCCTGATAAACGCCAGGTCGATGTGTAAACATAGTCAGGATATTCACGATCTCATCATTGACCATGACCTGGATTGTCTCATGATCACTGAGACCTGGCTCACTGAAGACAGTAACCCAGACATTGCTGTTGCCCTCCCCCCGGGTTATTCCTTCCACAGACAGGATAGACTGAAAGGTAGAGGAGGAGGTGTTGCATTTATCCTAAAGAACTCCTTTAGCTGCCACACCTTCTGCCTTGACCCTCTTACTGATGCAGAGGGGCTAGGTTTCTGCATCAAACTCAGTCAAGCCCTCTCCTTTTCCGGTGGCCTGATCTACCGCCCACCTGGCAATGCTGCTAAATTCCTTGATTCCCTAAACGATGCTCTTGGACACTTCCTACTCCGTTACCCACATTTTACCCTCCTGGGAGATTTCAACCTACACCTCGAGACCTTAGCCGACTCTCACACCAGTAACTTCCTGCAGTCATTGGATATCTTCAATCTACAACAAAGCGTCAAGCTGCCTACCCACTCACTTGGCCATACCTTGGACGGGGTTTGCTCCAATTTCCCGTCCATCTCCACCCTGTCCCCCATTCCCCAGATCTGGACTGATCATTGTCTGATCCCCTTCAATATCTCTAGCTGTCCCCCCCCTACCTGCAAGAAACGCACGCGTCAACCCGTTCACTCCATTAATTGGAAAACGGTCCAGAAAAATCGAATTCTTCATCCCTTTTCCCCTACCAATGCCCCCTCTTCCTCTGGTAACATCGATAGAGATGCAGTTTGTCTCAATAACTGGCTCTCTCAAGAAATGACAAAAAGATGCCCACCCAATCAACAGGGCATTACTTTGAAGAAAACTAAAATCAAAGCCCCCTGGTACACGCCTGACCTAACAGCCGCACACCTCCTCTGCAGGAAAGCGGAACGAAAATGGCGCAGAACCTATGAAAATGGCGATCGTAGCAATTACATTCTACAGAGGAAAAACTATCTTTCAACCATCAAATCAGCTAAAAAAACTTACTATGTTAACGCTATTAAGGATGCCAGCCAAAAGCAAAAAACCCTCTTTTCAATAGTAAAATCCTTCACCAAACCCAAAGCCCTCCAACCGGAAATCCCCCCATCTCAAGAACTATGTGACAAGATTTCCGACTACTTTGATGATAAAATTACCTCAATCCATAAAAACTTTCCCCCTCCCCCTCCTGTTCACTCAATCCCGGAACTGTATCAACCGTGCCTGACTGCCAACAGACTCAAAAGCTTTACCCCAGTGACTCTGTCTCAGACCAGAGAAGCAATCCTCTCCTGCAAATCTGGCTCACCCTCAGACCCTTGTCCACCTAAGATTCTTCACCTCATCATTGATGAAATCAACCCCGCCATCAATGAAATAATCAATCTATCCCTTAATTCCGGCTCTGTCCCCCTCTCTTGGAAAAAAGGTGTGGTTAAGCCACTCATGAAAAAGCCGAACAAACCCCCTTCGGATTTGACCAACCTCCGCCCCATCACCCTGCTATCCGCGTTGGGTAAAATAACTGAACAGTTAGTCCACAAGGAGCTCAAGACCTTTCTGGATTCCCACAACCTACTTCACCCCCAGCAATCCGGGTTCCGGTCTAAACATTCTACAGAAACTACCTTGATTGAACTGACCGACACCATCAAAATCCTTCAAGATCAAAGGAAGAAGGCCATTCTGATCCTTCTTGACCTCACGGCAGCTTTCGACACTATTTCTCACTCCATTCTGATTAATAGACTCAGGGACATCGGCATTACCAACTCTGCCCTTTCCTGGATTAGTTCTTTTCTCAGCGACAGGTACCAAACTGTCACCCTTGGCCCCTTCCAATCTAATGAGAAAAAAGTGTCCTGTGGAGTTCCCCAGGGTTCCATCCTAAGTCCCTTCCTCTTCAATATCTATCTTATCCCTCTTCTTACCCTTATAGAATCGTTCGGCATAACCGTCACCTCTTATGCCGACGATACTCAGCTTATCATCCACCTAGACGACAATTCCAATACAGCAGAGCTCAATCTGAAACGCTGCCTGACAGCAGTTTTCCAATGGATGGACGCTAACCACCTCCGCTGCAACTCGAATAAAACCGAGATCCTTCCCATCGGAAAGAATGCTTCTTTCTGCCCTGCCCTGTGGTGGCCTGACAATTCTGCTGCCCCACCTCAGACAGTTTCATCGGCCAGAAACCTCGGGGTCCTTTTCAACTCTGAGCTCTCTTTCGATCTCCACGTTTCGACCGTAGCAGGAAAATGCTTCGGCATAATTAAGTCCCTGAGAAAGTTTTTTGATTTCCTCCCGCTCGACTCCAGAAAGACTGTGGCGGTAGCCCTTATACTCTCTCGAGTAGATTACTGCAATGGTCTTCTGGCAGGGACCAAAAAGTCCACTCTTTCGAAACTTCAAAGTGTCCTGCACACTGCCGCTCGTCTTGTCCTAAAACTTCCACGCAAATCCTCTATTTCTACAGCTCTTAAAACCCTACATTGGCTCCCCTTGCACAAGAGAATACTCTTCAAAATTCTTATTGTTGCCTTCAAAGCCTTCAACAAATCCGGTCCGTCCTACTTGTCTAGACGCTTCCCTCACTATACTCCGTGCCGCTCCCTCAGATCCTCACAAGAAAACTTCATGACCCCCACTAAATTCAATCTGAAGTCCAACGGCGGAAAAACTCTCAGCACCCTGGCTATTAGAGCCTGGAACAGCATGCCAAGGCATCTCAGACTTCAGACACTCGAGAAACCTTTTAGGAAGCTCCTCAAAACGTGGATTTTTAATCTTTCCGACGATTGGACTAAAGCTGCCATCTAGCCTCCCCCTCCTTTCACTCTGTGAACTGGTTACAGGATTTACAGCGCCATGATGCTCCTTCCGGAGCGAACGTCTGCGCTCTAGAAATACCCCTCCAAATATCCAAATATCCAAATATCGCTCTCACTCTATCGCACTCACACTATCTATCGCACTCTATCTATCTATCGCACTTACACTATCTATCACACTCACTCTATCTATCGCACTCACTCTATCTATCGCACTCACATTATCTATTGCACTCACTCTATCTATCGCACTCACACTATCTATTGCACTCACTCTATCGTCATCAGTCTATCTATCTATCTATCTATCTATCTATCTATCTATCTATCTATCTATCTATCTATCTATCTATCTATCTATCTATCGCCCTCACTCTATCTATCTGTCTATCTATCGCCCTCCCTCCCTGTATCTATCGCAATCACTCTATCTATCGCAACTCACTCTATCTATTGCACTCACATTATCTATCGCACTCACTCCATCTATCACACTCACACTATCCAACGCACTCACTCTATCGCCATCACTCTATCTATCGCCCTCACTCTATCTATCTGTCTATCGCCCTCCCTCCCTCTATCTAACGCCCTCCCTCCCTATATCGCCCTCCCTCCCACTATCGCCCTCCCTCCCTCTATCTATTGCCCTCCCTCTATCTATCACCATCCCTCTATCTATTGCCCTTCCTCTATCTATCTGTCACCATCACTCTATCTATCTATCGCATCACCACAGCATCACTCAGCACCACCACAGCATCACTCAGGGGCACCACAACATCACTATGCGCTACCACAGCATCACTGAACGCCACAGCATCACTCGTCGCCACCACAACATCGCCCAGCGCCACCACAGCATCAAATTGTGCAACCATTCAACAACAACTGGTTCAAATATGTTCTCTCACTGTTTCAAGCTTTATTACAAATGTCACAAAAAGATGTTAATATTTCACTTCTGTTCTTGGATTTTCGTCACAATAAAATACACTGAACATAATCTTCACAAAAGTTATTTACAAAAGTGTAAGCTATTGCCATTACAAATTACAATAACTTTTATTTAAGCATTAATTATTAGAAAAAATTTAAAGCCATTGTTATTTGTAATATTAATACATCTAAGTCACGTAAATACAACACATATTGCATTACAAATGCTATAGGTGTCACATTTGCGAAAGGTATAACTATTGGCATTGTAAATGACAAAGCTATTAATTTCGTTATTTTCAAAACCAACACACAAATAACAAATTTGTAATTTACAATACCAATAGCTAAAACTTTCCTAATGCAAGACCTATTGCATTGCAAATGGTTGTTTTAAATTATTCTGTGTCTTTGATAATAATAGTGGTCCCAGTTCTGGTACATGCGATCTGTTGACCTCTTAAAGTGCCTGTCAGCGAGGAAAGGGCTGAAGGACAGAGCCACTTCCTGTATTTGTTGTATTTGCAACCCTTCCAGGTCTGCCTGTCCGTGGTGTAAGCTGACACTCTTCTTCCAAAGTTCATTGGGCCATCTCGTGAGTGGGTAATAGTGATGGAGTACACTCTGCTTGCCGGCATGTAATCTTAGTAGCAGTCGGGAATTCATCTTCTGAAGTTGGAGCCTCATTCGGATTCGTCTGTGGTAGTGCAGTGATCACAGATGTACTGCGCTCTGTCTTGGGGGCTGGAGGGTGCGCAGGGAGGGATTGGAGTTATCTGGTAGGACTGCTATAGGGGAAGGAATCTTTTTTTAAAGGCCTTTATTGTACATATTTGTGATATGGTATTCTCGATTTATGAAGAAAGGATAATGTAGTATATTTACTGCTGCTAATGCTGCAGTCACAGGAGCATCTGCTGCTGCTATCCCAATGTGTTGCTAGAGTTAGGGAAAGGTTACGGGGGTGGGGCGGGGTGGTACGGTGCAGCATTGGGGGGGGGGGGGGGGGGGGGGGAAGGGTGGGTACATTGTGGCCCTGACAAACACTGCATTCTTTAAAGACAGCTGTGGCATAGCTAGGGTGACCAGGATTTTAAAGCCAACAAGCATTGGCCACGCGGAATGCACAGATGGGGGCTGCAGCGGGAGAGAGAGGCGGAGCGAGGCGCGCGCACTTGTGCGCATAATCGCAAGCTGGTGGCCAAGCCTTTGATAGCAGCACTTTTAAGACCTGTTTACAAAATGTCTCGCAGAGCAACGCATGTGCGGACTCAGCGAGACCTAAAAAATGGGCCCATTAGGAACCGGTTTAGTAGTAGCAAAAGACAGCTATAATTGGAGCTTAATGCACTCCTCACAGCCCTGCGCCCCAGTGCCACTGCACCTGTTGGGCCATTGGTAGCAATGGTCCTGTACTTGCTCAGAGTGAGGGGTGGGACAAGGTCTCAACCATCCATCATTCAGCACCCGGCTCCATTTTCAATATGAGAAAATGTTACTGGCAGCCATTACAGAACTCGGGGACATAGTCCCCTGTCCTCCAGTTTAAAAAAAAAAAACCAGATGGGGGCAGGGTAGGGATACCCTACCCCCCTGGGCCCTGTTGGGGGCCAAAATACAAAGATGTTGTCAATTTTCCTGCGATCACGTGGGAGTCCCGCTGGATTATGACAAAAAAATAAAAACAAAATGGCGTTGCCATTTTTTTAGATATATGGGGAGGTGGGCGTGAGTGGAGCCCTCCTCCCAGAACAAATTTTGGACCCTACGGACCCCATCCTCTGAGGCTCTGCATAATATTATTTTTTTAACACTCTTTTTTATCGACTGCAAGGCATGATAATGACATTGACAGAGACATAATAAACCGTACAGCCTTTTCCGATTATACCCCTCCCTTGTATGCAAAACGAATAGTAGACATAAACATAGCACAATTATAAGACATTATATCTTGTCGGAAGGTAACCCAAGCATTGCTGTCAGGACCCAACATATCATTTGTAAAGTATATGCAGTACAGCTCCAATGTCAATACAATGACTTGTAATTTTATAGGTAAACATGGACATTATAAAAACTTTCTATCTAAACCAATCCCCACCCACCCCCACCCACTCCTGGTCTAGTTGCTCCAGATACTTCCTATAAGTCTCAAACTGTGGGGTACATGGAACAGATACAGTCACCCGTGTCTGTCGGAGGGGCCTATATCACAGGAAATGTCTGGGAAGGTAGGCGCCTTACTGAGACCCTGCCACTTGTGATGGGACTAAATCAAGTGCTTCCAATCCGATCAGCATGGTTTCCCATTCCAAAGCTATAGGGTGCTTTCATAGCCCTTTCTCTTCCTCCATCCTAAGAGCAGCTCCTTCCACCGACCCCATTGTACTAAGTCTGTCTGCAATACAGTAACCACAGGGGATCTAGGTGACTTCCACTGCATAGTTATGGCCCTACTAGCCAAAATGAGTGCAAGGTCTAGGAATTTCAGCCTAGATTTTTGCTGCTCCTTTGAACGTCTAAGACCCGCATGGCAGGGTAAGGCCTCGTCCGGGACAGGTAGTTGGGTCGCCGTGGTAAGGGCGTGGTGAATCGCCGTCCAATAATGCCGCATCGAGGGAAACTGTGAGGGGAGTCCGGAAACATACAATGTATTGTCTTGGGGGTCAGATAGGATCGATGGAGCACCATCGTTTGAATAAATTTAAGTCTGGCATTGTGTGATACTCTTTTGGGATGTTCTAACATGGTCCGCCATGCCTTGTCCGTAATTTCCGTATCAGAGTCCTCTGCCCAGCGAGTTCTGAGGGTCAGGAGTGAAATTGCTGCGTGTGACCTAATCCCAGTATAGAGCCAGCGCACTAGATGGCCTCCCGGTCCCATGTAATATAAGAGGTGTACTAATTCATGCTGTTGGTTATGGTGCGTTGCGGTGCCCATGTGGTTCTAATGTAATGCGACACCATGGCATTTAGCAAATATAGGTGTTGAGGAGCCCCAGTAATCCTCACAAAGGATTCGTGGTCCAACAAAGTATCGTCCCCGAAAAAGGAACCCACCTCCTCAACCCCACTATTCATCCATCCCCGTAGTCGGGTTCGTGGGAGTCTACCTTGTGATGTGGGGATACCCAGTAAAGGAATATTCGCCTCATAAGGTGGCACCGCCGACGTATAGGCCAGAGCTTTCCTCCAGCAATGTAGTGCTGTTTTGAGCAAGGGGGGACTTGTTGGAGGAATCCGTGCCCTGGGCAACAACAAAGAATGAAGCTCCCCGCGATCCAATCTCTCCGTCGTGAAGCGGTTTTCGTGTAGGTTTCTACCGGCAGTCCAATAGGAGAGTCACTGTAGCTGACTAGCATAATAGTATCCCCGAAAATCCAGGGCTCCCATGCCACCTGCTGCCGTCCCCAGCTGGAGTTATCGAAGACTAATCCATCTCCGGCCATTACCCCAGATCAAAGTGACCAAGATAGTATTCAGCGTATTAAAAATAGACTGAGGGAGAGTCACCGGTATATTCACAAAATTATATAGAAGGCGGGAAAGTATAACCATTTTCGAAATGACAATTCTGCCCATCACCGACAGGGGCAGAGAAGTCCAGTACCCTACACTACTTCGGAGCCTCGTTATTGCACTCAGAATATTACCGTCTATCCGATCCTCGGGTGTCCTATACACTTGTATACCCAGGTACTTAAAAGTGGTGGGGAGTGTCAGGGATAGAGTAAGTGCCAAATTGTATGTATGTTAATTGTGGCGTTTCTCGGAAGAAGACGCAGGTCGATTTCATGGGGTTTATCGCTAGTCCTGACAGTTTCCCAAATGTGTCAAATATATCAAATAGTGGAGTGCTATCGGCTGTCAAGTTGCGGAGCTATAAGAGGATGTCGTCCGCATATATAGATATAACGTGCTGAGTCCCATCGATGGGGATGCCCAGAACGGTCCGCAGTACTCCGAAGGGCTAGAGCCAGTGGTTCAAGGGCAATCACAAACAACAGAGGGGACCAGGGGCAGCCCTGTCTCGTACCTCTGTGCACCTCGTAACATACCGAAATGTATCGGCCAGTGCGTGCCCTGGCCATAGGCGATGTATACAATAGGCATACCCATTTCAAATAGTGGTGTAGAAAACCAAACCTTTTCGGAGACTCAAACATGAATTCCCAGGAAAAGGAATCAAATGCTTGTTTCAGGTCAAGCGCTATACATCCCGCTCGAGGGAGATCATGCGAAGTAGCCGCAATTGTAGAATGCAGTCTGTGGTTGTTCAGGGAAGTACTGCGATTTGGAAGGAATCTGCATTGATCCCGGTGAATAAGTGTGGGGAGGTGCGATTGTATACGAGTGGCGAGGGCCTTACTTAAAATCTTATACTCTGTGGAAAGCAAGGATAGGGGTCTATAATTACTCATAGCGCGTCTCGTCCCGGCTTAGGAATGGACGCGACCAGCGCCTGCATAGTGGAGTCAGGCAGGTGACCGGTGTCAAAGGCCACCCTATAGACCATCTCCAAGACCGGCACTAGGAGTTCCGAGTAAGTTAGATAAAACTCCACCGGAAGTCTGTCCATGTCTGGTGTTTTGTTACGATTCAGGCTCTTAATCGCTGCCCGTATCTCGTGTTGGGTAATGGGGCCATCAATGTCTTTTCGGATGTCTTCCGTTAGCACCGGAAAGGGGAGATCTTGAAAGAACGCATTAAAATCTGCACTGTCTATTGGTGTGGAGGACAGGTAAAGTGCCTGGATATGTTCGCGAAATGCCGCATTTATTTCAGCCTGTATGTTGACTATTGCGCCCGCCTGGGTGCGAATGCTTGTTATAGTCGGCGGATCAGGACGATCCCTCACCAGATGTGCAAGCAGGGTGCCGGATCTACCTTCAGGGCGTCCCATTCTATCAGGTTCGAGGAGGCAGTATTCCAGTTCTCCCTCAAGTAGTTGGATATAGTGGTGGCTAATGACATACGAAAGGGGTTATCCTCGAGCAGAGGGGGGTTCAATCGCCAGGTGGGCACTGGTGTCGGAACCCTGCCCCACAGGAGTGTACGTTTCAGGGGCCTATGATCAGAAAAGGTCGTAGCCAAATATTCTGCCTCCTTTGTTGTAGTGAGGAGAGACCTGGAGCATAGAAATCGGTCTATTCTAGTATGGAGATTGTGTATTGAGGAGAAAAAGGAGTATTACTTATGTGTGTGGTGGAGGGCCCGCCAGGTGTCAGACAGTGTCCACCCGTCAACCCAGGAGGTGAATTGCTCAGTAAGTTTACATGCTGCAGAGGCCTGTAGTGGAGGGTGAGATCTATCCAATCCCAAGTCCAGTATTGCATTCCAGTCCCCTCCAAGCACCCAAGGAATCCCGTCCCAGTCAGCCAAAGCTACGTCAGTCTCCCCAGAAATCTGTCTTGTTCAACGTTTGGTGCGTAGATGCTCCCCAGGACCACCAAGGAACCATCCAGAGTACCTTTCTCAAGCATATACCTTCCCTGGTCATCTGCCCGGCGTTCAAGCTCAATAAACGGAGTCCCATGTCTTACCCAGATTGTTTCCCCCCTAGCGAAGGCAGAGTAGTTTGTGGAATAAATGCTACCCCGCCATTTCTTCCGTGAGATGGGACTCTTAAAGAAACGCGATGTGCGTCTCGTTGTGAAGGAGGAACGCATGAATGCGGTGGCGTTTCTTTAGGGCTCCCAGCCCTTGTACATTCCATGTTAGTAAATTATAGGCCCCCTTAGTTTCGTCAGTACGTGGCATGTCCCCAATGATAAGATGTTGCCCTCTCCCGTGGTGGGTTCCCAGGTGAGTCTGACCAGGAGTCCCGACCCTAACCCCATAACTCTAACTAAACCCAGCACAGCACTGGAACTGCTCTGGGCCCAACAATAATGTAACAAACAAATAGAACAAATAAAGGTGCGTATGCGAAGAGGGAGGTGACCAGCCGTTTGCATGGTATTAGTACAGCCAACCATCGTCGCCCAATGGCTCCACGGTACTCCGTCCCGGGGGAGAATAAAACGATAAATGTGGAGGGAGTGGCAATGTATACATATCCTGTAGAAATTACCCCAAGCCATTGGGAGCTCCATGGCCCACATTCTAGGTCAGCGCCCATTACAAGGTTAAGAATCACATAAACAAGGACGTAAGTGGGAAACCCAGCCCTTGGTACACTAACAAGGATTAACTTCTGATATGTCCCAGGGAACATAGACACAAAAAACTCCAACAGCAGGCCCATCCCAAACAACCCAGCAGCAATCACATCACTGTTCGTAAGCGTATTTCGCAGAGACAAGGCATCAGCAGCAATAGTTAATAATCTACCATGTCATCCGCCACCCTAGGTGTAATGGTGGGGAACAAGATCGCACTGTGCTCAGAGTCCGAGTGCAATGTACTGTCCTCTGAGTCGGTAGCAATCTTGTGTGAGTCCTCATGAAAGGCACCTGCCACAGCCAGCGCCCCTTCTTGGTCTCTTCGCTGTTGTTCCCGTGATGGACCAGTACCACCGCCGTTCCGACCAGACCGTTGGGAATGACGGGCGGGCTGCCCCGTTCTACCCTTGGAGCCCTGCGGAAACCAGCTCTAGCATGCTTGCCTGACTGGTCCCTATGCACATCCCCTCCAACCATTCCTCAACATCCGCAGGACTCTCGAAAAAGTGCGTCTTCTTCTTGTGAATGACCTAAAGGTGGGCAGGGTAGAGAAGTGCATACTTGAGCTGTGCCTGTTGCAGTCTCTTCTTCACAGCCTGGTATGAGGACCATTGTCTCTGGACTAGCATTGTGTAATCGGGGTATAAGGACACACAGTGGTTCTCATATTGGATAAGTGCCTTTTCCCTGGCCTTCTGCAGCAAAGTGTCCCGGTCCCTATAGTTAGGGATTTTAACAATCAATGGGAGGGCGGTAAACCAGGCTTAGGTTGACCAGTCGGAATACTGTGTGCCCGTTCCACACAGAAGTACGGCGAGAGGACTTTGATTGCCACGTGGACACGGAATCACTGTTCCATGAAGTCTGCCGCCCGGTTCCCCTCACAGCGTTCTGGCAAACCGATAACACGTATGTTGCTGCGTCGGTTTTTTCCTTCTGTGTACTCCACCCGCTCCATAAGCGTGGAAACCTGTTGCTGGAGCTGCTGTAAAGAGGAAGAGTGTTCTGCCTCTCGGTGTGAGTTCCTTCAAGGTCTGGTCATGATCCTTAACCCTGTCTGCCAACTTGCCATGGTCCGCCTTCAGGATATTCAATCCGGTTAAGAGTACCCAGTTGAAGCTCCATCGCCGTCCTGGACTCCCCTATCTCCTTAAGTATAATGTCCAGTTTGTCCAGAGGCCGGTCCTCCACATCTCCAGTCAAGGCAGTCCCCGTTGCGGAGCCCCCGCCTGCAGCACTTGACATGGCACCAGGAGTATCAGAGCCGTCTCTCCTCTCCTGCCCCTTCGCCCGATTTCCGCCCATAGGGCTAGGTCGCCGGGACAAGGGTCGCGCGGGTGGTCAAGGCTCTGATGCTGGACAGATACGCCAGGCTGCAATAGCTCTATCCAATGCCCCCAGCAGAGTGGCTCTCAGGAAAAGGGGGATAATCCACTGAGTATTGCGGCACCCCAACACAGTGTTACCCCCAAGAAAATGCGTCCCATCTGGGGTCTCCCGGGCAAAGTCCATGCTGGGGGGCTGCACTCCAAAAAAACAGTCCCCACACTCTCCCACGTGAAACAGGCGGCTGCACACAAACCCGGGATGGTACGCAGGGGAAAGGGGGGGGCACAGTCAAAAGAAGGGGGGGAGCCCCCCAAGGAGCACCAGCATTCACCACCGTCAATCCACTGGGCCCCATAGAAGAGCTGTCCGGACACTTCCACGAGGGAGGGCCGCAGCGGGCCCGACACAGGGTATGCCCCACCCGCGATGGCGGGCACCTCGCAGTTCCACCCTCCGCCTCAGCTCCGGGACCGGCACTCGGGGTCCTCAGTAATCACGGCCGCTGCGCAGGCAGTGACCCGGCAGTCTTCAGCCTCGATCAGCTCAGCCTCAGCGGCATCCGCAGCCAGCGGGCCGCAGGCCTGGCCCCACCTCGGGCTCCCCGCTCACAGTCCCCCTGAGGCGGCTCCACCAGAGACGGCCCGCCCTCACTGTAGCTCCTAGTCTCGGCCGTCTT
Organism: Lissotriton vulgaris; assembly: GCF_964263255.1. NCBI lineage: Eukaryota > Metazoa > Chordata > Amphibia > Caudata > Salamandridae > Lissotriton > Lissotriton vulgaris. Next base: position 156,643,681 of record NC_141699.1, on the reverse strand, counting down.
GCGTCCACAGGCAGGCGTCACCCCTGTTCACCACCGATGGGCGTGCAGTCGGGCAGGGACAGTCCCCCGGAAAGCTCAGGGGTATCAGCAGTATTTCCCCCACTCCTAGACAGGTGCTGGCGCAGTTGGAACCGCGCCAACAGGGTGGGTTCCCCCGGGAAGCTCCAGAGCTCTATCGGGCTGTGACTTCCATCTTGGCTGGCTAGCCGTAACCCCCCCCCCCCCCCCCTCCCCCAGGCTCGGCATATTATTGAAGAGGTGGGGGGCACGCAGCCCCTCCCCAAGTTGTTTTCAGCCTTAGGGACCCCATTCTCTGAGGCCTAATGTATTTATTGAGGGAAGGATATCGCAACCCCCCGCCTCCAGCCATTTTCAGCCCGAGGACTCCATCCCCCGGACCCCAATGTATTTTTTAAGGGAAGGGGCCAGGTCACCCCCTCCCTGAGCCTTTATTGGTCCCTGGGACCCCATCTTCTCGTGCTAGTTCCACTTAATGTGTCTGAGGAAGCTCAATGCCGGGACACAGTACTTTCCCTGCCTGCACTGGCCACGGGCAGGGAAATGTGTTTGCTCCCATCTAGTGGAGATTTAGAAATGCTCTCAGCCGGAAGGAGATTTAAAAATGCTCTTGCCAGCTGGAAGCAGACTGGGAAACAGAACATATATTGCTCCAGTCGTTTGAGATATAATCAGTGAGGTCATAGATTATGTCATAGAACATGTCATGATGCAACATGTGAGGTCATAAGCAGTGCATGGCAGGGGCTCAAGTTATAGTTAGCTAGTGAATTTCTGTGTTTTTTTTAGTTCAAAACATTGATGTTGTCATTGAGATAGTCCCCTAACTATAATGTCACTTTAACCTTTGTTTTTTTAATGGAAACATTCAAAACTTGTGTCCCAGTTTCTTCAGCTGGTGTTTGAAAAGTTTCGAGGTGATTGGTCAAGTGGGGGCTTAAAAAAGGGGAAGAGGGGCCCAAAACACTTTCTCCCTATGCAATATCTATGGGATTTTGCAATTTTTTTTTAACACAACTCCAGCTTGAACTGTTGAACGGAATTACACCAATTCGGCATAAAGGTAAATCTTGGTTCAAAAAGCCACCTTTTGTTATTTGGTGTAAATCACTTCCGTAGTTAAGTTATTCAAGAAAGAACTGTATAGATATTTAGGGACACGGATCCTTTGCGGATATACCTGCGGGAGATCCACAGGTACCCGTGGATCCGAAGCATCTAAGCCCTGCTACACATGGCCAAATGCCATGCGTGGCTGAGTTTTATTATCGTACAGTAATTATATATTACTTTATGTAAAAAAAACAACATAGAAATTCACTGAAAAAAACAAATGTTACAAGGACTTTATAGTTAGGTCCACGTTTCACCCATAAAAAACTATAGAATTTTGGCAGTTATATTTCTATTTATCTGAAGAAACTATAACTTGTGCTATTATGTAACTTTAGGCCACGAGTCCTTAAAATAAGTATAACCAGGGCACAAGTCCTAAAAAAAAGTAGGGGGAGATTGACCTAGTTTGGCAGTATGCAAGTGACATCATGGCGCACGACATCACATATGGAATCACAGGCATTGACATCATAGAAAGTGGCATCACAAGCCACGACTTTACAAAAGGTGGCATCACAAGAAGAAACATCAGATCTAAAGCCCTCACATATATGATTAGCAGGTCTATCATGTGTACATTTGAGCGCATTGCGAGGACAATAGCACAGTGAGCTATGGAAGATGATATGTGACTTCTACACCTTGCAATCCCCAAGTGTTATGTAACACATCCTGCATATTAATTTACAAATGTGTGCGTCCTCGTGCCCAATCTGGCGGTTGAATGCCGGGTTCCTTCAAGACAAGGATTTCAAGGACCAAGTGGGAGATGAGCTCCGCCAATACTTTATCACTAATCACGGATCGGTTTCCTCTCCTGGCACCCTATGGGAAGCCGGTAAGGCCACCATCTGAGGCTTTGCCGAGGGCCAACTCAAACTTAAACGTACGAAGCAGGAGTCCCACCTCACACTCCTGGAGGCCCAGGCTGCTCTAATTGATGCTCAGCCCCCGGAGGAGAGATCAGAGGCCCGGGACAGGAGACTAACGTTTCTGAGGGACGAGATCAAGCAGACCTCTTTGGAGGCGGGCAAACTGCTGTGGAGGTCCTCAGTGGCGCGAGTATATGGGTGGGGATACAAAAATGGAAAACTCCTTCATCGCCTAGCTACTTACCCAATGGCCAACCGTATCATCCCGGAGTTGATCAGCTCAGACCAAGTGACCCAGCGAGCCCCCGCTGACGTGGCCCAATGCTTTGCCACTTAATATGCAACTATCTAAGCTGTACAGCCTCCTACTCTCTCGCTCACGGAACTCCTCTAGAGCAAACGATTTTCCCTCACGCAACTTAGTGAGTCAGAGGCGGAGGCGCTGGACCTCCCGGTCACCCCAGAGGAGATAAACAATACTATATCACGTATGGCTGTGAGTAAGACACCAGGGCCGGACGGATTCCCACAGGAGTTCTATCGTCCTATCGAGACATGCTGATCCCTCACCTCTTAGAGGTGTATCAGGAGGCGTCTGATCAGGGCTCATTCCGTCCCGAGACAGATATATCCCGAAGTGTCAGCCCCCCTCAAGGCACTGCCCCGATTACCGTCCTATCTCCTTCGTTAATTCGGAGCTCAAAAAATGTCGCCTCTGTTCTAGCCAATTGTATACCGCTGTATCTGGCCAAACTGGTCCAACCCAACAAGTGCGGGTTTATGCCTTCCCGGAGAACCCGGCACTGCCTCAGACGCCTCCATCTTGCCTTAGCGAACCGGCAACAGCTAACCCCATCTCGTAGATTTCGAGAAAGCATTTGACTTGGTGGACTGGCACTACCTAGAGGAGATATTGATAGAAAGGAGTTTTGGGGCCCCGTTCCGCGGCCTGGTCCCGACACTTTATTCAAAACCCATGGCCAAGGTACCAGTCGAAGGAGCCCTGTTGAACCCCTTCTCCATTAAAAGAGGCACGAGACAAGGATGCCCCCTCTCACCCTTCCTATTTGCATTGGCAATGGAGCCCTTTGCCTGTCTTATACGGTCTGATCAACTCCTCGAGGGATGGAAATGGCCTGGCTTAGAGGAAGATAATATCGCCCTCTATGCTGACGATGTTCTGCTGTTCCTAGCAGACCCGGTTCAGTCGGGGCCCGATGCCTCCGGGCTCCGAGTTTCTTCGAACAAACCTTCGGTCTTCGGCTGAACTCGGCTAAATCCTTTTTGGTACCCCTTCACTTGTTGAGAGAGTGCTTTGATAGGCAGTTGTCGATACCTCTTCGGCGGCAGTCCTTCAAGTACCTGGGAATTTGGGTGGCCCTCCTCCCTAACCTCGCTTGGTCACTCAACGTCGCCCCATTGGTGAAGAAGGCCCGGGCTGACCTCCTCAAGTGGCAAACTTTGCCATTGAACCTTATGGGCAGAATAGCTCTATTCAAAATGATGTCCTTGCCCAGATTCCTTTACATGCTTCAGAATACCCACCTCTCCTTCTCACAGTCATGGTTCCGAGAGCTGGACAGCATGACCACCAAGTTCCTGTGGGGGGGCCGAAGGCCTCGACTGGCCCTCGCCCAGTGCCGGTCCCACCATTTGATAGTAGTCTGGGGAAGACGAATCTCTACCTTTATTATCTAGGGACTCCGCTCCTCACCGTACATGACTGGTTTAACGGTGGCTGGTCTGACCCGGCGTACCGCTTGGAACTGCATATCCTGAGCCTGTCCAACATTCAAGGGCTGCTGTATGGGAGCATGTTTCCCCAAACTCTACCCGAGGTCACCTGCGGGGAGCTCTTGGCCTGGTGAGCTTCTCTACGTCACACCCACTGGTCAGATAAACTGACCCAGCATACCCCATTGTGATGTGGCATGTTGTATCTTGTTTTACTTTTATTTCATATTCTTTGCACTGTAACGGCACATGGCTCCGGAGGTCGCCAACCGATCGGGCTTTAGAAAGTGGGACCTCATTGGTATCTCTCTATTGGGTGACGTCTGGGTTGGGTGTCACATACGCACCTTCCAAGAATTGCAAACTCGTTACTCCCTTCACGCTTCCCAGTTCTACCGATAGTTGCAAATACGACATGCCCTCCACTCTCACATTTCAGATGGCACCTCCCTACCCGAGTATAGCCTGCCTGAAGCTCAGACCATGACTGGTAATCTAGGGAAGGGGGGATCTTCTGTATCTATTGTTCCCTTATTAATAACACCCCTGACATGCTATCACACCTCAGGGACAGATGGGAGGGATGGTTTAAGTCTTTAGAAGACGCCCATTGGAGGGACGCATTGATGGCTCCCAAAGCAGTCACAGCCTCAGCAAGGCTTCGCCTGGTTCAAATATACTACCTCCACACTGCCTATCTTATGCCGCTGTGTCTCCATCGCGTTGGGCTCCGACCTGATGTATCATGCCCACGCTGCAGCCATATACAAGCCGACTTTTACCACATGGTACGGTGTTGCTCCGCTATTACATGCTACTGGGAGTCAGTAACTGAGAAACTCACTGAGGTTCTAGGCTGAGAGGCTCCTCTTAACCCAATGAATGATCTGCTAAGTATTACTGAGGGGCTGGATGGTTCCAGAGCTGAAAAACTCTTCCTCAACACAGCACTTATGGTGGCCAAAAGAGACATTGCGGCCAACTGGCTGAGCTCAGCTGCCCCCACCATGGTGTGCTGGCGTAGAGGGGTGGACAGGTGCGCCGCCTAGGAGCGAACCCTGTATGAGGCAAGAGACTGCCCGAAGAAATTCCGTAGAATGTGGGGCAACTGGGTCGGGGTGGTGGAAGATTAATACCGTCCATGTATATTCGAGGTTTGGAGTGGGTATGATACTGTTTTTATTTCTGCTTTGCCTATCAGTTCTTTTATGTAGGTGTACTGTCCTCTTGTATCTGCCTTGCATGGCCAAAATGTATGAACAGCTGGTATTGTTATTCTTTGTTGGCTTCTTATAAAATCAATACATTTGGTTATCAAAAAAATGTTACAAACTTGTAGCATTTATTGTACATGTAATATGCACATGTTGATGTAAAGGGCTCTAACACCCTGCATTTGAATTAGTAGGGCTATACAAGAAAAAATAGTGGTACTTACCTGAAGCTTCCCCAGAGGTCGGAAAGGCGAAAGCCGAGGAAGACATGGCGAGCAGTGAGCCAACAAGGTTAGTGTCCACCGAGCCAAAGAACGAGCTGGATACTTTAATAAAGAGCGAGGGGGCTGACGCAGGTGGTCCCCAGAACCACACATACAAAGCAGAACGAGATAGTGCGCCAGGAAGCCCCAAAGGCCAAACGAGCCACCAGCCCACGATCAAGAGCGAAAGAATGAGCTTGCAAACAGGATATGCGACAGCGCCGGTGCAATTCCTGCCCAGGCCGGGAGAGCCGTTGATGAAGTGGGAGGACTGGAGAGAGTACATCGACAACTTCATTGGTGTTCTAGAGGACGAGAGCGAAGAGACATTCAAACCATCGAGGAAGAAACGCATCTTGCTATTGAACCTAGGCCCTGAAGGGTTGAGAGTATACAAAAGCCTGGTGCCTAAGCAAAGGAACAGCACAGACGATGATGTGTACGCTCATGCAATCGATGACCTGAACGAACATTTTAGACCAGCGGTGTGCGTGTCAGTGGACAGGTTTAATTTTCAACAAAGAAAGCAACGCCCCGGGGAGACGGTAGAGGAGTATGTGGCAGCACTAAAACGGCTGGCGGCCACGTGCAAGTATGACAACTGGGAGGAAGAGTTCATAAAGGACCAAGTGGTAATGCACACCACATGCACCTCCGTACAAGATAAACTATGGGCCAGTGGAGAAACCACCCTGAAAGATGTGATGGTCATCGGCAAGAGGGCAGAGCTGGCGAGGAGGTGTGCGGACGCAACAAAGAAAGAGATGGCGTCCGGCGTCATGGTGAACAAGGTGGACGAGGACGAGTCCCGCAAGGACCACCCAACGAAAAGGACAGCAGAAAAGAGTGGTGCCAAGTGGAGAGGCAATGGCGAACCGCCAGGAAGGCAAGCGGGAACCAACCGGAAGCCATGCTACAGGCACGGAAACTGGGCGCACGAAGCGCATGATAAAAAATGTCCGGCGTTTCGCGCCAAATGCATGTACTGTGGAATAATCGGACACTTCGAGAAAGTGTGCAGAAAGAAAGCCTCAAGGAGCACAGTGAGATTAATCAGCCATGACAGCGATACACAGGAGGAGACACCGGAGGAGGATGTGGTCACGGTGCTGTGCATATACGACCAGGTACTGGGAGTGGATGGACAAGTCACGAACATAGATGGCAAAAGGTCCATGAAGCCGGTGTTGGAAATGGCCATAGGAGGAATCATGATCAGTGTAATAGCCGACACCGGCTCGCCGTACACCATCGTCCAGAGGGCAGTGTGGGAAGAGGAGTTTGCACCACGACTAGGCCCGGAACTGGAGAGATTGGACATCTGCCCAGTCACGTACAACGGGGACCGCATACCAATGGCGGGATTCCGATCACTGAAGTTCGAGTTCCGGGGCCGATCGGCCTTCTGCAAGCTCTACGTATCAGAGAAGGGACCCTCCGTGCTGGGGTGGCTGGACCAGGGAGATCTGGGCATCAAGTTGGATCCCGGAGGCTTGGAACAAATCTTACTAACAGAACAGGAATGGTGGCCTGACCAGGACAGATGGAGGAAGACATTCCCCAAAGTATTTGGAGGCACGGTGGGGAAGCTAGAGAAATTTACACATAGGATCATCCTGAAGGACAAGGCAGTACCCGTGGCCCACCGGGCCAGGAATATTCCCATTGCAGTGCGAGAGGCGGTACAAGAAGAGCTCCAGGATCTGGAAAGGAAAGGGATCATTGAGCCCATCACATGTGCGGAATGGCTGGCACCATTGGTGGTGGTTAAGAAACCCAACGGAAAGGTCAGGTTGTGCGTGGACCTTAGGGAGCTTAACAAGAACATAGTGGTAGAGAAGTTTCCCCTGCCAAGAATTGAGGAGATGCTGGCCGGCACCCGGGGCATCAAATGGTACTCCACCATCGATCTAACTTCCGCCTACCACCAAATTGCCCTACATCCGGAGAGCCGCCACCTTACATCGTTTATCACCCCGTTTGGGTGTTACCAGTTTCTCCGCATGCCATTTGGGCTAGCCTCAGCAGCTGCAGTCTTCCAAAAATTAATGCACCAGCTCTTCCAAAAAACCACGGGCGTCCAGTACTTTCAGGACGACATCCTGATAATGGGCCGAGACAAGCCGGACCATGACGCAAAACTGGAAAGGGTGTTACGGATTTTGGAAGGGAAAGGTCTCACGGCAGAATGGTCAAAGTGTCGCATTGGAATGTCGTCAGTAACATACTTGGGACATGAAAAAGGCATGGAAGGAGTGACCCCGAAGGCTGAAAATGTCAAGGCAATCCGCGAGGCACCCCCGCCTATCAATAAGGATGAAGTAAGATCTTTTCTCGGCATGGCCGAGTACTACCGAAAATTTGTGCAACATTTCACCTTCAGGACCCACCACATGAGACAACTAACGAAGGATAGCACCGAGTTTCAATGGTCAGGAGAGGCACAGTGTGAGTTCGATGATGTCAAGAAAGCGATCATGGAAGCCATTCCCCTCCAGGGGTATGACCCTCAAGGCAGAACGGTCTTGACCACTGATGCCAGCGACAAAGGACTGGGAGCAGTCCTCATGCAGGACAGAGGACAAGGGCAGATGGACACAATAAGTTTCGCCTCACGCACGCTGTCGGACACTGAGAAACGGTACAGCGTAATTGAGAATGAGATGCTGGCAGTGGTGTGGGCCACCGCGAGGTTCAGGCAGTTTCTGTGGGGCACACGGTTCCAATTGAGGACGGACCACAAACCCCTGCTAAAGGTGCTGACGTCGATTGGGCACGCCGAAGCCACGCCAAGGATTTCAAAAATGTCATTAAAACTACTAGAGTTCCGGTATGACGTGGAGCATATACCAGGGAACAGGAATCGCGTGGAAGATTACCTAAGCAGAGCTGCTGCAATGGAATCCAGCGGCGAGAGCAAGGCAGGAACGGAGGAATGGGTGGCACTCACAGAGGACCAGGAGGCCTCCATCAGTCTCACAGAATGGGAACAGGCATATGATGAGGATGTGGCGTTGAAGGAGGTGAAGAAGTTTGTGATGCAAGGGTGGCCCGAAAAGAGAACACTCAGAGGGGAACTCAGACCCTACTATGAAGTCAGAGAAGAACTATCGATAGGTGAAAAGGGAGTGTTTGTACACAGGGGCGAGAAAGTAATACCACCCGCGAACCTCATCAACCGACTGTTAGACACACTCCATGAGGGACACCTCGGGATCTGCAAATTGAGGCTGAGGGCCAGACAAGACTACTGGTGGCCTGGAATGGACTTGAAGGCGGAAAGACATGTCAGGAACTGCATCAGGTGTCAAGGAGCGGATAAGACCCTTAAACCTCTCCGCCCTGAGCTGGGCAAGTTCGAACTACCAAAGAACCCTTGGGAAGAACTGAGTGTGGACATCCTGGGCCCGATTCTGGACATGCGAGGAGTCCAAAAGTACGTGTGTGTCATGGTGGACAGGTACTCGAAATGGCCTGAGATAATGATAGGAGAAACCATGGACGCAGATGCCATCATCAAGTTCCTGGCGGACACGTTCGTGAGGGAAGGCATCCCCAAGACAGTGCTTAGCGACAATGGGCCCCAGTTCAAGTCAGAGAAGTGGAACAAATTCATGAACAGAAATGGCATTGGAGCCAAGCACACGGCTATCTATCACCCCGCCGGAAACGGCTTAGTGGAACGGTTCAACAGGGTGGTGATGGGGTCAATACAAGCTGCCATAGCTGATGACAAGGACTGGGAAGCGGAAATCTGGCATATGATCTGGGCCTATAGGATTACGCCCACAAGGACAGGATACAGCCCGTTTCAAATACTAAGAGGACGAGAACCTTTTACACAGGACAACCGAGTGTGGAAGGAGAAAACGGTCACCAGTGAATGGTTGCCCGCTGTAGTGCAAGCCAACCTCGAGAGAGCCCAAGCAACCTACACCAAACATTATGATCGCAGACGGAATGTACGGAACACTGGACTAGAGGTAGGAGAGTGGGTGCGAGTGAGGTTGGCCAATGCGCAGAGAAAAGGAGAGAGCAAATACAGCAAGCCCATGCAAGTGAAGGAAGTACGTGGCAGGGCGGCCTTACTGAGTGATGGTAACGTGTGGTCGCAAGACCGCATGGCGAGGTGTAACAAAATCTTGAGCTGGGACCAGAGGACCACGGACTTGGATGAGGAAGAGACGGAGTTGGGGGAGCAGGAGTTTCAGGAGATAGCTTTTGAAAAGAATGGAGAAAGCTCACAAGAACTAGAGACAATGGTACGCGAGCAGGAGCGGGTGGCACGAGGACGTCGGAGAGAAGGAGAAGAAGGCGCGGCTGCGCAGGAGTCAGAAGGAAGCAACGAATGTGAGAACCTCAACACCCCGGTAAGACTGACCCGTAGTGGCAGGGTGGTGGTTAAATCAAAAAAATTCAGAGACTATGAACTGTACAGTGGACAATGAGTAACTGTCTCCATGTTGGAAAAAAGGGGAGATATGTAGTAGCGCGCTCTAGTGTACGCACGTCACGTGGGACACGTCACGTGCCGCGCCCGCGCAAGGCTATGCAGGCTGCGTAAATGTTTGGCGCGCATAACCGTTAATCGGCAGTTGAGGCTCTGCGCTCTTCAGAGAGAGACGTGTTTAATAAAACAAGGTTAAACTCTACCAGGTTGCAGGTCATCAAATGCAATTTGCTTTGTCTAAATACTGGGAAAGATCAACACATCTGATATTCTTACAGTGCATGCCTATCTTCTACACGGGTACTGAATCAAGTGAAAAGCTGCCTCTCTTAAGTATGTGTGAAGTGCTAGCAAGGTGTGAGCCTTTGTTTACCCTCTACTTCAGTTATATCAGGTGTGAGGCTCCTGACTGCCACCAGCCAAGAGTCTGAACAAAAGGAGGCATGATAGCACCTCAAATTAGGCCTTTGTTATGGGCCCAGGAGGAGTCCGAAATAGGAAATCCCTTTCCCTGCTTGCATGTATGTTTTTGCTTGTTGCAAGCTGTAAAGCAGACAACATGCAGGCACTGCTGAAAGTGTCCTGGTGTTTGGAAATAACACCGGGACGAGTTCAGCACATTATTTAGTGGGGCCCAAATTCTTGGCAGGGTGGACGGCGTTCACCCTATGAACAAGCATTTACAATGCAATGGTTTCGCCTTTGGAAAAGTTAGAGTTATTGGCATTGCTCATGACATTTCTTTTTTTTTTTTAACTTATAAATAAATGGCATTGTTATTTACATTGCCAACAGCTCTCACAGCCCACACAGCTCTCTCAGCCCACACAGCTCTCTCAGCCCACACAGCCCTCTCAGCCCACACAGCCCTCTCAGCCCACACAGCCCTCTCAGCCCACACAGTTCTCACAGCCCACACAGCTCTCACAGCCCACACAGGCCACACAGGCCACACAGCCCACACAGCCCACACAGCTCTCACAGCTCTCACAGCTCTCACAGCTCTCACAGCCCACACAGCCCACACAGCCCACACAGCCCACACAGCCACACAGCTCTCACAGCCCACACAGCCACACAGCCCACACAGCTCTCACAGCCCACACAGCTCTCACAGCCCACACAGCCCACACAGCTCTCACAGCCCACACAGCCCACACAGCCCACACAGCTCTCACAGCCCACACAGCTCTCACAGCCATCCGCCCACACAGCTGTCACAGCACAGCAGTTGCTCTCAGTGCAAGTGTGCACTGAAGCAGGTACTGTAGTATAATTGGCCTATACCATGTACTGCACTGTGACATGTGTTTTGGAGATGTGTCGTGCTCGTGGGTGGTGGTCCACAGTGGATGCCCCTGCCAGAATCACCCTCGTTTGTCATCTTCCTTGCAGGAACTGGAATATGGTTGTGGTGCTTTAACATGCTTTGTGCAGACTGTGCCTTTAGCGGTGGTGGAGGCCTTGGAAACACAATGGTTAAACACTCCCGCCATTACCTGTTCCCCACATCCATGGAAACAACAATCCACAGACAGGATTCATGGAGCAGACTGAACAGGTATTGTGTGCGAAAGCTCAGCTTCCCGCCTCTGGCTGGCGTCCATGCTCACTGCTCGGAACAATGAGTCTCTCTAACCGTGGGGACCCAGGTTGGGCATTTTTGCATCATGCTATTTTACGAGAGGCACAAAGAAGGCCTGTGTGCGCGGGCTCCACTACAGAAAGAGCAGTACCACACACAGGCGCATAGTGCACAAATACATTCTTCCATATCTTCCACTGTATCTCTTCACCAGGCAGCATGAAACATTTTTTTTAAAGGTAGAGGTACAATATTCTGCATGGTCTTTTGCCTCCTTCGCTTACAAACATTAATTACACAAAAAGAAATTTAACCAACAGTGAAATAGAAACAAAAATGATATCATTTAACATCGTCCACAGTACACCAGTGACAACTCCAAGGCTTCGTAAAACAAATGCAAGAAAAATACTAGAAAATGCGCAATAAACAGAAAGAAACAAAATAAGTCTATGCGCTCACTGGATACATCCAGCACGTGTCAAATGTACCTTTTGTTACATGCACACCTGTGCATTCTAGTGTTGAGAAAGCAGACAATGCCAAGGGCCAGTGAGACACCACAGTTTACTTAGACGTGCACATCTGTGTCGCAATCAATGGCAGTCGCCGTGGTTAGCTATGCACGTCAGCAGGACAGGGTAGAATGTGGACTGGTTTATTGTGAATATCTCTTCTTCCCCTTGATGGGTCCATACATCTGTCAGTCCCAAACACACAGGGTGCAGCAGGGGCTCAAACTCTGTATTATTTCACCCAATTAAAGAGCATGTTCCTGTGGTTGCATCACAGAGGAATACGTTTAAGTCAAGGAACCCATCTTCCCACGCGGGACTAGTTACCTGTCTGCACTAATTCAACATGTGTTCTGATACTGCACAAGATTTTTAAAGTCCGCTGTCTTTGAAGGATGCTCTAAATACAAAACGAACATAATGATTCTTTACTCGTAGCCTGATATGTGTATAGGGTACTGATAGTGGCGGCTGCTATCGAACGGCGGATGTGGGGAGGGCAAGTGGGTGGATTTAGGGGCAGGAATAAACAAGCATTTACAAGTACAGCCCCCCCCCCCTCTTTGAAAGCACCCGCACTCACCGGCTGTCTTCTGGCGGGCGGGGCTAACCTCCTCACACGGGAGCCTTGCTCCCTGCAGCACTCCTCCGGCGGTCGTTTTGGGGCCGCGGGCGGGGTTCCTCTCCTCCTGGGCTCTCCTAGATGCAGCAGGGCTCCCTCGCATCACGGGAGCCCTGCAAACCGGCCGCCAGGCTTCTTCTTTCTTCCCCCCGGGCTGCGGGGGCGGGCACTTCCGGCCAACCACTTCCGGGTCGCTGCGGGCAGCGCAGCGGCCCTTCTCCTTAGGCAGGCAGGCGGGGGCTGATTTTATCGGGCAAATGCCGGGTGGGCACCGAAGCTGGCGCCATGATGACAAAATAACATTAAAGCAGTGGCGGACGGCGGTTCTTCCCCCCGGGCTGCGGGGGCGGGCACTTCCGGCCAACCACTTCCGGGTCGCTGCGGGCAGTGCAGCGGCCCTTCTCCTTAGGCAGGCAGGCGGGGACTGATTTTATCGGGCAAATGCCGGGTGGGCACCGAAGCTGGCGCCATGATGACAAAATAACATTAAAGCAGTGGCGGACGGCGGGAGGGGGCGGGAGAGGACACAGGGGGCGTGAGGGGGGCGGGAGAGAACACGAACAGCGGGAGAACGTGCCGGGGAAAAACACTCACGATGCCCAGGACAGCAGCAAGCACGGCCCGGCCGGAGGAGACTCGGGGGCGTTCCCGGCTTTTGGCTGACGTATCATGACGTAGGGAACGCCCCCGAGTCTCCTCCGGCCATGACGGACGCCTCTCTGTTCCAATGGCTAGCCTCCATTTATGGAGCTAGCCAATGGGACAGGGGGGCGTGTTCCAGAGTGCTTACTGTAATCAATAGATTTCTCTGGAGGCGGAGCCTAACGGCTCCGTTCCCCAGCGAAACCTAAAAAAGTGGGTGGACGCCGTCCACCCGCTTGTACCCCCGACTTGTGCCCCGAGTATAACTATTTACCTTAAAGGGTAAACCAAGATTGCGTCACTGGGACCTGGGTATATAGCAGTACATAGGAAAACGGTCCCAGTAAACAAAATACGAATGCATAAATTATAACAATCAAAACAATTATTCGAGCACACATTGTTATGGTTTACACACAGTGTTATATAATCACACTGGGCGTATGCGTTATTTATAGTATTTATACAATTCTTTTTCAAATAGTGCCCCTGAAGTAGGGAGGGGAGGGGGGGGGGGTGCTGTGTTTGAAGTGCGGATAACTCTTAATACGCGTAAGGAGAAGTCTCTACGCTCTATCACATACATGGACTACGACGTATTGAATACGGTCTACTCAGCTATTTACCCAGTGTCTACAAACGTTTAAAAAGGATTTGTCCCTTAACCAGGCACCGTGGATGCGACAGCACAACGCCGCGCGGCACACCTTCCAATTAGGTGCTCCCGTTCCCGCTCTCGCTTGGAGCCTACTTGCCAATACATTCCTCCAACTACACGTGGAGGTTTTTGGTTGGGACATGCCCCTCCCCTGACCCTGTCCTGATGAAGACCCCGCTGTAAGGGAATCAATAACCTACAAACCAGCGGTCGAAACGCCGACTTCTTTGTGTATAGCCAGACTGGTCAACAGCGATTTTTCACTGTGACAATGTATATTATCATGGCTAACTAAATACCTGTGTCCAACAACAATGTGTTGGGTTTTAAACATAAGCCCTTTTTGTACTAATAATATATGTATGTGTGATTTGCACTCCTTACCTATCCTTTATCCTCACCTAAAACACAGCACCCCCCCCCCCCCCCCCTTCCCCTCCCTATTTCAGGGGCACTATTTGAAAAAGAATTGTATAAATACTATAAATAACGCATACGCCCAGTGTGATTAAATAACACTGTGTGTAAACCAACCATAACAATGTGTGCTTGAATAATTGTTTTGATTGTTATAATTTATGCATTCGTATTTTGTTTACTGGGACCGTTTTCCTATGTCCCGCTGAGTATAACTATAGCTGCTGAATTGCTATTGTTTTGTGTGCGTGAAACGTCAACCTAACTATAATGTCCCCATTTGTTTTTTTAGTGAATATATATATATATATATATATATATATATATATATATATATATATATATATATATATATATATCCTATACCCAAAAACAGTAATGGATGCACCTGCCAGGGTTTACTCTCAGTGTAAGTATGACATCATAGCCTCGTGTCACGTGTGCCACCCATGCGTCCCGGGTGCTCAGAACACAGAGCCTTGTGTGACGTAGTTTCACAATTTACCACCGCGGCGTGAAGGGATGGGTGTGCCCGGTCGGTTTGTGTACAGCAGTTTGCCTCCGCCGCTGTATCTTTAAGTGGTGTGGCTTTCGTTTTCTGCGAGGGCGGGTGGGGAGAAGCACGGCTTCTGGAGCTGGCACAGTGTGAGGAGGCGGCAGCGGCTGCAAGAATGGCTCCCGGGTGCTGCAGCTTGAGCGACATGTGCGAGTATGAGACGGATAAAGTTGTCCGCATCCGGAGCGTCAAGTACGGCACCCTGAAGTGGGCCATCCACCTGGCCGTGCTGCTGTATGTCGGGTGAGTGGGTCCGGAGATGTGCCCTCTGACCTCCGGGTGGCGAGGGCGGGCTGCGCTGTGCATGGGTGGATGCCTGACCTCAGCGCATCCCCTCAGAGAGGCGAGGGCGGGCTGCACCGCGCACACTTAGCTGCCGTATGGCTTCAGTGCGTGGGTGACGCCGCTGCAGGATCCTGGCTTGGAAGCCAACAGCACTTTGCTTCCTGTGATTTTTCGGCCGGTACTTACGATGTTAAATACGAAACTACAAGTACCAGAATGCAACGAGTTTGTTAAAAAAAAAAAGAGCTAGGACAGGTTGAAGGTATCTCGCACAAAGGCAAGTTGCTAGCTTCTGAAGTTAGCTGAGCTCTCAGAATGTCCGCGCCATGTAAATGCAATACTGTATAATATAAATATAGGGACAGATAATGACTGATTTTTTTCGCTATTTAGCCGGCCGCGAAAAGAGCAGTGATCATCTACTGGGTGGCCGGCAGCCGGACAAATGATCACTTCCTTCCTTGCAGTAAAGCTGGATTACGGCTGCGTGTCTTTAAAACCTCTACTCAAAAGTCGCTAATTTAGTGCAGAATTGCTGTGAATGCCAACGCAGCAGTCACATGCCTGCTAATAACGACGCTGTGTTTGTGCAGAGCTGAACGAGGCGGATGAGCTGGCGGTGAAATCACCTCCGGTAATTGCAGATGCATTGAAATGCACAGATTGTGGTAAGCCTTGCGGCATCTAGCAGAGGCACCTGTGTTTATTTACTGAGCGTACACTCCTGTTGACTCACATACTAACGCTAGCTAGACCCATGTAGATATTATGAATTTGAGCTGCAGGCGGTTCAAAGTGATTTAAACAGTTTCGTTTAGTATGTTTGCGTCGCAGAGCTCTCGAGGTTCCCAGTTCCAAGAGTTTGGGGTTTTATATTCTGTATTTGTAGTGCTCTTCACCAGGGGCACAACAAGGTCTTAATTTCAGGGGGGGCTAACATGGCAAATGAAGGGGCGTGGCTAATGTTAATCAATGGGGCGGGGCTAAAATTGCAGAAAATCAGGATCGATTAATGCTCAGGTCAAGCGGAGAAAACATGCAACCTCAAATTACCCCCTCGCACCCCAAAACCCATTACCACCCTGAACCCTGAAATCATCCCCCTAGAACTCCAAACCCCATACCTGCGCTGATCCCTAAAATTACACCCTTACCCCCCCAAACCATTACCCACCCTGAACCCTAAAATTACCCCTGGTTCCCCAAAACCCATACCCACCCTGAAACATAAAATTTCCCCTGGCACCCCAAAACCCACACCCACCCTGAACCCCTAAATTACCCTCCTGGCCCCCAAAACCCATACCCGTTTGAACCCTAAAATTACCCTCCTGGCCCCCAAAACCCATACCCGTCCTGAACCCTAAAATTACCCCCTGGCACACCAAAACCCATTACTACCCTGAACCCTAAAATTACCCCTGGCACCCTAAAACCCATACCCACTCAGGACCCTAAAATTACCCCCTGGCACCCCAATCTGTAACCCACCCTGAACCCTAAAATTACTCCCTGGCACCCTAAAACCCACACCCACCCTGAACCCTAAAGTTACCCACTAGCACCCCAAAAAATGAACACTACAAACTTACACTACATTTGAATATTCGGAGGGAACTCTCCTCTTTGACGTTTCCATGTAAGTCAAAAACAACATTCACTTAGAGTAACCTAGATATGCAGGCAGTAGTTAATGCTGCGCTGAAGAATGCATTAAAGTTACTGAAACTTACATAAAAAACAGCTGCCTGCTCTTCTGATACTATTCAGTTGAGTTGGGCTGATCAGCAGCACTGCGTCCTGGCATCTAGCCCCTCCCGAAAATCTCACAGTGTGGACAGGTGTGGGTCAAATGTTTCCTGGTTTCTCCTTGCCGGGGCCTCCTCTGCTTCTGCGTCGTTGATGCCCTTGGATGCAAAAAGAGAAATGGCCCTGTTCACCATTTATCTGGTGAGCAGCGCCCTGGATGTGAATTCCCTTACAGTGCACAGACAGCAGGGGGAAAGGGATGTCCAGTGCAGGTGAAGCTTTTCCTTTGTAAATTAATTCCTGCTGGCGTCATAGCCCAGGGTTTGCTGTCTGTGCACTTGTATGCAATACACATCCATACAAGTGCACAGAAAGCTCACCCTGGGCTATGACACCAGCAGAAATTCCTTTACAAAGGAAATGCGTCACCTGCACTGGCCGTCCCTTTCCCCCTGCTGTGTGCATCTTCCCACTCCCACCCCATGCTGAACACATCAAGTGCTTAGGTGAAATCCCTGCCTTCAGGCAAGGATATCACCTCGGTGCCAGTAAAGGAAAACAAGAAGTGGGGGCAGGGGGTGCACTGAAACTGTTCAGAGGCTGGCTGGCTGGGGCTGCTGGGCCTCTCAGAAAGTATCATAAAAATGACATTCTCAGTCCGATGCGCAGTCATTTCAGTGCGTGTCAAATTAGCCCGGGCTGAAGAAGAGGTGGGGGGGGGGCTGAAGCCCGGTGAGCCCAATGGGTATTGCGCGCCTGCTCTTCACCCTGTTTTAAAACTGGGACTGTAAATCCCACAATGCAAAGAAACAAACCTGGCCTGGATGGGCTACTCACACCTGGACCTAGCAAATGCGAGTGCTCTGTCAGTATTTCTTCTTGATCTGTTCGCCCTGTTACAAACCCAGGACTGCAAGTACCAGAATGCAATGCAAGGTACTGGAAGACTCGCGTTCCATCCATGACGGTGGATGTTGCAATCTGGGGACAAGAGCCGGTTGCCTTCTGAACGGACCTGGGTGGAGTTTTAGGGGCAAAGGCACGAAAAGGTCATTTGGACATGGATATTACTGCTGCTGCTAGCTGTCTTTGTGTAAACTTCTCTTGTCTCAGCAGAGAGGCCCTGATAACGAGAGAAGGAATGTCACTTGTAATGTAGTGTCCACAAGAATCCATTTGTCAGGACTAGCACAACCCTTTTCTCTTTGCAGGCTATCACCTTAGGATAAGTGTGATTGAAAATACAGGTGGGGGAGGTTGTAAAAGGGGTGTGGCCTAAGTAATTAGAGGCGTAGCTTGAATACACAAACTACATTTCTGTGATTTCCATAATGTGCCGCTTAACCCGTATTGTGGTTCCTATCTGAGCTTTCTGTTATTGTATCCATATCAGAAACACAACAACTGACATACACCTAAAATGAGCCAGGATTATTGTCTTTGTTAATTATTAACTGTTACATTTCAAAGAGAAGCAGCAATTATGTTGTTGAAAATAATACTGAAAATGTTTCAATTCTGAAATTGTGAGACTGTGAATTAAACATTCCTGAGGCTTGTGGAGGAGGTAGTGGTCTACAGAGGGTCTCAATCACTCCTATCATGTTCACTCTGTTAGCCATGTATGTCTTTTTTTCCTCTCCACTTTCCCTCCACCTACGTATCATACACCTCATCCAGGGCTTTAAGTGGGATGAAAAAACTGGGTGGCCTCTCAAAGGGACGTGGACAATGTAATTAAGGGTGTGGCTTAAAAACACTTTATCTAAAAATCTGCGCTGAGCATAGTGTGCCGCCTTCTTGTAGTTCGCAGTTTCTGTAATTGCATCTAAATATGATACACCATGTAACATCATACCTGCAATAAGTCAGGACTATTGGCTTTGCCAATGGTTGTTAGTTGCATTAGATAAATAAGCAGCAACTACGGCTTGTATATGATATTGAACCCCCCCCCCCCTTAAAGCCCTGGTGACACCACGACAATTTTGCTGCTCCTGAATTTCAAAATAAGGGAAATCCAGAGAGAAAATGACTCTTTAAAGGATTTCCCTTCCCCTACAATACTCACCTGGCATGACGTCATGCCATAACTTCTCCACTAGTGAGAAGTGAGCAGTGGGAGCATGCGCACATCGATGTGCCTACTGTCGCTGCAGTTCCTGAAAAAAACGGACCGCCTGTGCCGGGGCACAAAACAGAGCCCGATAGAGACCCGTTTCGAAGCCCGGTTTAAAAAAACTGCCAGTGCTCGGACCGGGTGAAACCCGGCCCACTTAAAGCCCTGACCTCATCTCTTTTCTCTTCATCACACTCTTTTCTCTCTACTGAATGCACCTCTTCACCTCCTCCTTTACTTCACTATCTGCAAACACACAACTCACCCACTCACCTGTTGGCACCACAATTTCTATTTCTTTCATCTTGTTAATATCTTGACAACTCTATGCCACCATCAGATAGATATAAACAGAATCACATTTGCATTGGAAGCCGTGACCACTGCTCTGTGCTCTGCAGAGAGGCCAAAGATTGGATGACCGTGTAGTCTTTACCACTTTTTTGCCTCACCGACGGGGCCTGTGAGAAAAGTGCACTGCCTTCAGCCGGAACTCCAGAGCTCTCAATCCTAGCCAGTTATAAGCACCTGGACGTGACTCCGTTTAGCATAATACAAGAGTAAAATGCAACACGATTAAAATGCAGGAACACAACATCTTTTGAAGTAGCGAACACTTTTAGGCTATTCAAAATGAACTAAAACATGAAATATAAACAGAAGATAAATTGCTCACATGGATTACCTTAACGTTATTTTACATTTTTTGTTGAGAAATTTTGGATTTTTTTTGCTAGTAAGGTTAAGGAAATGAACGGTGGGCCCAATAGGGACCCCTTTTTAATTTCAGGTATTACTACCACGTCTGAGACCTGGAGGGATCCTGCCCACTTAAAGCCCTGGTAAAGAATTCAAAAAGACAGCAATATTTTGGTGGCAGCCAGGGCTACTTAAATGGTGTGATTTTTGCAGCTGTGACTTTTTTGCATGATCATAGATTTTTAGCATATGCCACATTATTAATCTGCAAATTTGAACAAAAAACGTACTTATTTGCTGAAAAAGACCAAAAGTTACTAAATACACAGTGACGTGTTGCCAAGCAGTGGAAGGCCCTTTGCAAAGGTTGACTGGTCTGCGATCTGTCGCTTATTACTGTTTTTGTGCGTTAAATCGGTACTAATGGAGAGAAACCTTTGTCCATTCAGTGTCACCATGTGTAACAATGACAACATAATACCATCACAATATTCACTGCATAATTCGTTTTTTCTTGCAGCATAATTTAGTTCTCTATGCCACATAATCTTGTGCACTTCTGCCACAGTGGCTAAATTGTCGAGTGTGAATCTCGATGCACCCCATAGGACGGTGTACAGGACAAATGTATGAAGCACAGCAGCCACAGGGGCTCTCCTACCACACTGGTCCTTTTCAAACTACTGCCACCCACCCATCCAACCCTCGCCCCACTCCGGGCCCATAGCATCACATGCTTCACTCCTGTAACAAAGGTGCATACTGCAGCTTCTTGAAGAAAGGGGGCCTTTGGCTGGCCTCTGTAAAGAACCTAACACACCTATAGCATATCTATGAAGAGTATTATTGAACTATCCAAATCCCCTACAGACTTATATCATCCTTGAGCTCCAAGGCACTACGTCATCCTAAACTACTGGCAATCTTGCACCCTTCGCAAGACCTAGTACGCTCAATCAATCAATCAATCAATCAATCATTAAAAAAATTTGTATAGCGCGCTACTCACCCGTAAGGGTCTCAAGGCGCTGAGGGGAGGGGGGTCGCTACTGCTCTAACAGACAGGTCTTGAGTTGTTTCCTGAAGGAGAGATGGTCCTGGGTCAACCGAAGGTGATTCGGGAGGGAGTTCCATGTCCTGGCTGCCAGGTAGGCTGACGAGCATCTATGGACCAAAACTTGCAGGTTATTTTAGATCCTGCTAACATCTTCTCCAACTGTTGGCACAATAGGTAAATGCATCCCTGAGTGAAAGGCCAATTTTAAATCAAAACCAGGAAAAAGTCCAATTGATGGTGCAAAAAACCTATGGCAGTGGTGACTGATGAGTGCAGATCAGAAAACTGTGATGATGTGCATAATTAGCACATCATAATTCTTTGATTTGGCTGTTGGTCTATTTTTGTGTTCCAGGGCTCCAGGATCCACTGATCCACTTTTCCCTTAACTTCGGACATACGTTTTTTAAATTTGGCAGTCATTGTAAGAATTTTGACAATTGTGTCTCCGCCCGCAGGTTTTTTGCATCATTCATTGGCCTCCTATATCCTATTCATAACATTTTTTAATTTGATGCCCTCTAGATCTCTGGGATCAATTTACCAAGGTTACTCTGAGCTTTAATTCTTTCAAAGTTCCTTGTAAGAAAGTCATCCCCATCATGTAACCTCCTAAAACCTTTTGGTCCGCAGTATTAATTACTTGTGACCGCTTATGCTTTGTAGAACGTTGTGCTCGGACTTGACTCGCACCATCCTGATGAAGACCTGTAAATAAGGAATGTGTCAAAATGCTGTCAACGGTTTCACCTAGTAAGAAAAAATTGGGATGCATTATTTATGACTTTAAGGAACCTTACTCCAGATACCTCACAATACTACACTTGGGCACTGATTACGAGTTGCACAGGACTGGGGTGCAAACTCCGCCTGTAGAATTTCCGTACGTTAAAGCTTTTCTTGATAGTAGGACATTTGCCGTTCTGCTTCTATCTCATTATTCTAAAAACATTCTGGCTGGGTGTGGTGTGCTGCAAAGGTCTGAACTTTCACCAATTCGGTTTAACATCTATTTGAAGTCATTGGCGAGTATTTTAAAATATATGGATTCAGGATAATCTCTTATGTGAATGACACACAGATGATTCTATATTTAGACCAACCAGTTCATGAGATTAAGAAAGATGCCTTTAACTTCTTAGGTGCTTTTCTCCATTCGATGAACTACAACTCATTAAAATGTAATCCTACAAAGACAAATGTGGTGATCCAGAGTAGAAACAATCCTTTTTTCCACCCTTGTGACCGTAATCTCTTGGTCCCTCTCTAGTGCTGGTGAGAAAGTTAAAGGTTTAAACGTTGTACTGGACCAAGTTCGGAGTCTGATGCCACAGATCAAAGCAATAGTTTCTTCATGTTTTCTGAATCCTAAAATTGAGCAGACGTGTTTCCTTTTATCCCAAATGATTTGAGAGCATTGCTGGCTAATTCTGCAATCAATTCACACTTGATTATGCTAATGCACGCTATTCAGGGGCTTCCAGCTTGAGCTCCAGGCAATTCATTCAAAAATATGCTACAACAGCTATTTTCAACATTTGGAAATTTGATTAAATCTCGAATGCTTTTTGGTCCCTTCATTGGTTAGTGCCTTAATAAAGTAGCACAGTGTGTTTGAGTTTTGTTGCAATGATCTACATTGCAGGTCACACGTTCCTTTTCCAGTAAATAGTACGGTTAGTTATATGCTTGCTGCAAATATATGCATTTTAATCAGCAAAGCTTAAGTGTGAAACTTTGCAAGTCTAACTGAAAACCTTCATTCTTCTGAGGCAGATAAACTTTGGTGGGTAGTAAGCAACACCTATCCAGTGTTACAGATTATTCAGTATATATTGTAGGCTCAGTTTAGTATAAGTAACTACAAATCATCATGTTGGGGCCATATCAGGTGGCAGCTATCTCAAGACTCCTCTACCACTGTCAGAAGATAAACTGCTTCAGATGTTGGCAAATATTACTTGCTATTTCCCTTTTATGTGTTCGCACGTGATGGCAAGTAGCACACTACAAAAACTAGAAGTTTAAAAATAAAAGTAAATAAATGTATGGGCTGGCACAGATGTTGAGGGAACCAGGCAGCACACCTGGCAGATGGTACTGATCACCTACATTTGAAATGGATGTCGATGTGCCCCCGCCAGAATGCCAAGCGCCCCCAGGACTCTCTTGAACCTGTAAATTATGAGGGCGTTCTGGCATTGCAGTGTACATACCTCAAGCCCTTCTCTTTATCACACTCACTATGTCCTTGCTTTTACTGTCCTTTTCTTTTACATTGTATGCAGCATTCTGTTGGACCAAGTGTCCACACAAAGGAACTGCGTGCTCCATCAGTCCACCCTAGACCGGTGGTCCAGTGTTTTCCGCCATATTCCACCTAGCTCACCTCTTGCACGACAATAAATACTATCCATTATTTGGTGCCAAAGACATTCTCTGTGCCTGTGGTGTGTACAGTAATATGGAAACCGCCCCTTCTTTGTTTATTTTAAGTCTGTACAACCCAACAACCATTTTAACCTTCCACACCATGTCCACACGTTGCTAATAACAGGGCTTTATGTCAGATGAAAACAAGCATTTACAATGCAATGGTTTTGCCTTTGTTAAAGTTAGAGCGATTGGCATTGCTCTTGACATTATTTTTATTTATGTTTTTTTTTTAACATAAATAAATGGCATTGTCATTTACAATGCCACTAGCTTTATCTCTTGCAAATGACACACACCAACACCCACAGAGAGCCCCCCAACACACACAAACCCCCCCCCACACACACACCCATACAGAGCCCCCCCACACACAGCCACACAAAGCCCCCCACACACACCCACACAGAGCCCCCCCACACACACACCCACACAGAGCCCCCCACACACTGCGAGCCCCACCCCACACACTGTGGGCTCGCTGCGAGCCCCCCCGCAGGCAACAGAGGCACGAAAACAGGGTCACAAGCAAGCAACAGGGTCACAAGCAAGCAACAGGGTCCCAAGCAAGCAACAGGGTCACAAGCAGGCAACAGAGGCACGAAAACAGGGTCCCAAGCAGGCAACAGAGGCACGAAAACAGGGTCCCAAGCAGGCAACAGTGGCACGAAAAGAGGGTCCCAAGCAGGCAACAGAGGCACGAAAACAGGGTCACAAGCAAGCAACAGGGTCACAAGCAAGCAACAGGGTCCCAAGCAAGCAACAGGGGCACGTAAAGAGGGCCACAAGCAGGCAACAGAGGCACGAAAACAGGGTCCCAAGCAGGCAACAGCGGCACAAAAACAGGGTCCCAAGCAGGCAACAGCGGCACGAAAACAGGGTCCCAAGCAGGCAACAGAGGCACGAAAACAGGGTCCCAAGCAGGCAACAGAGGCACGTAAAGAGGGCCACAAGCAGGCAACAGAGGCACGTAAAGAGGGCCACAAGCAGGCAACAGAGGCACGTAAACAGGGTCACAAGCAGGCAACAGAGGCACGAAAACAGGGTCACAAGCAGGCAACAGAGGCACAAAAACAGGGTCACAAGCAGGCAACAGAGGCACGAAAACAGGGTCACAAGCAAGCAACAGGGTCACAAGCAAGCAACAGGGTCACAAGCAAGCAACAGGGTCACAAGCAAGCAACAGGGTCACAAGCAGGCAACAGAGGTACGTAAAGAGGGCCACAAGCAGGCAACAAAGGCACGAAAACAGGGTCCCAAGCAGGCAACTGTGGCACGAAAACAGGGTCCCAAGCAGGCAACAGAGGCACAAGCAGGCAACAGAGGCACGAACACAGGGTCACAAGCAGGCAACAGAGGCACGAAAACAGGGTCCCAAGCAGGCAACAGAGGCACAAGCAGGCAACAGAGGCACGAAAACAGGGTCACAAGCAGGCAACAGGCACGAAAACAGGGTCACAAGCAGGCAACAGAGGCACGTAAAGAGGGCCACAAGCAGGCAACAGAGGCACGAAAACAGGGTCACAAGCAGGCAACAGGCGGATCACTTATAACAAACCAACTCTCCCCTTTTTTCCCGAACTATCCACCACTTCTTGCTATACGCTATTTCAGGCCCCTCATTCTCACGGTCTCTGAACCAAACACTTTTTCCAGTGTTGAGTTGAACATTTCTTCCTCCCATGTACTGCAGAGAGAGATAGCGACACAGGGAGGGGGGAGCAGATTAGGGGAGATAGTGACACAAGGAGGGAGAGTAGCACAGGGGGAGATAATGGCAAAGGGAGGGAGAGTAGTGCAGCAGGAGATTGCGACACAGGGAGGAATAGCAGCGCAGGAGGAGATAGTGACACAGGGAGGGAGAGCAGCGCGGGCCCACAGCGTGGGGAAACCCCGTAACCTGAAGGGTCAGAACCTTTGATCCGTGTTACTCTTCGCTCTGTGAATGAATGAACACAAATCAGCAAATATAAAAGTGTGAATAACTAAAAAATACTATAAACACCATATACTTGACAAAACGACTTCAGAAAAGATTCTAATGCACAGTTGCCAAAAGTTGAAAGGCAAGTACAAATTGAAGTATTCACAAGTACATATCAAGGGATGCAAAACATTCTCCCAAATAGGAGGGGGAACAAACAATGTCCTGCTATATTCAAGAGATGTTATAATAAAAGATCGCCGGTATACGAGAGTGAGGTATTATTCATCAAGAACAAACATGCATTGGCAAATCCAACCAGTCTAGCATTTACTGCTGATTGTGTCATGGTTTTTGCAAACAAATCTATTTTGTTGGGCTCTTGTCAATGTAAAAAATTACTAAAAGAAAACATATTTTGAGCTCAAAAATCACACATCTGGCTTGGCAGTTTGGGCTGGACTGTTCCCATGGGGCAAAGGGTCAAGACTGATTTGCATATGGCTAGGTTCAAACTGGAATGGCATGGTGAGCAAAAAAACGACGGATTTAGTCCTAGATCTCTGTACTGGGGTGAATGTATAACATGGTTCTACATTATGTCCATCAACTGTTGTTTTTGCAAAAATCACATTGTTACAGTTGGTCACCAAAGGGTTACTCTGTGTGGATGTCCTCTTGTTACACGGCAGAATGGCATCAATGACAGTGAAATTAGCCAATGGACGGGAAGGGCTTCCCTAATGCCCCGCGTTCTATGCTGCAGTGGGTGGAAGAAAAGTGCGAATGACCCATTAAAGACCACTGGATGAGCGCATATGCCAGGAATGTTGTACGTATATTTTTGCTAAAATCAAAAAGATACTGCTTGAAGGCAAACTTGAAGAAAATAAGCATAAACAACAACAGTATACAGCTTCAAGTTCTTAAAAGCCTCAAAACCCGTAACCAAATCAAATAAGTAGAGATTTCAAAGCAAGCAGGTTTGGAAATTTCAGGGCCTACCTGCAATGTAAATTTCATCTAGCTTTTCAGCTACTTTCTGTGGCAAACCTGCATCGAGCAACGTCTGGAAATGTTCTGAATGGGTAATCACTGTCGAAGAATTCAAAGCGTCATCAGTGCCATTCCCATTGACATGTTCTGAAGCCATGTTGCCAGAATGCTGTTGAAATGCAATAAATAGCAATATTCAATACAAAGACCGGCATCGCTGAAACGTCTCAAAAGAAAACTGGGTAAGAACTGGAAACTCCGCCACACGACTAAAGGCACGGGCCACTTTGATCGTGACCTACCATGGACGATAAGGGTTCATGTTTCCCATATTCAGTGTAAGCGAGTACTTCACCTAGTCCTCAGTATCTGCAATAATTCGGAAATGAAAAACTACAAGTACATAAAAACAGGACCGGGTGAACTACTCTCACCGAAAACTGCCAACTCCGTTTTTAAGAGCATGTGATCTAATTTAAGATCAGTTCACCAGAGTAGTGGGTTAATATTTACAACTGCGTATAATAAGGCTCTTTTTAAATGGCGCAGAGTAAACGAGTGCTTCCGGGAGGACTAACTATATGCATGTAAGATTGAAGCATCCCACCTAAAAGGGAGTGGCCTCTAGTCGACATTAAAGGGCTGCTCCAGTTTCCAAGAGTACTTCCCAGTACAAATGTGTACAGTAAACCCTGCCGTTAATATGTCCTAGTTGAGTCAAATTAGTAGAAATCGCACGATAGACCGTGAACACGCTTTGCAGTTAGAGTGACCACATAACTCCTCTCCGTGTCAACTGGAAAACGCTTTTCCCATCTCGGGCTCGCCTTTTACAGAATCAGGCATCACGAGGTGCAGCCCAGGTAAATGGATCTACAACGAAGGCTCGCCCGATGCACTGACTTAGTTAAGTGAAGCGGCGGAGCTGCTGACAATATAACAAAAGAGTAACCTGGTCATTGTACTTGCAAAGCACTGTCATTACTAAGTTTGTAAACTTTCTGAGAACACAGAAGAATCCATACTTCACCTATCTTAAGTAAGGTGGTGTCAACCAAACAGCTTTCAGTTTTAGACCCCGGAAAAGGCAGTCAACCTGGGCTTTAGGTCACCCGCATGGGGGTCGAATAGTGAAACTAAACCGGCTTGACACTCACTGACCCTCCTCTTCCCGTGTCACGTGCAAAGCATTAGCCGATAGCAACATGAAAGCCTATCCGACCCACTCCCCGCAATTGAGAGGAAGCAGCTCTCCCCAGCTCACGACTCCATTGACACGGCGCACGTGCTCCGATAGAGGCTGTCCTCTTCAGATAGCGCCCTGCTGGCTCGTGCGCCCCTTATACCATGCCACCTCCCCGACCAACATACGGGTAACCCATATAGGGGGATGCTAATCCACACAGCTATTTCTCTGACAAGCTCGCCCCTCACAGCGGGGTGAGGCCGGTAACCGGCACACAAAGCCCGGCCATGCGGGCGGCCTAGCGCCCCTAAACATAGCCCCGGCCACGAGGAGGAAGACAGGTTGGGGCAGGGGCTCGGAGGGTAGGGGAGGAGGGAAAAAAAAAAACAAATAAATCGACTCACCTGCACCTTGCGACGGCGGCACTTCTCGATCGGTCTGGGAGGCGAGCAGCGACAGGCTGGGCAGCCCAGACAGAGCGGCAGGTTGGAGAGGCACTTCTCCGGTCTCCCCGCGGGCGCCGCCATAGTGCTTGCCGTCTTCCTCTCCTTCTTCCCCGGGCTGCGGGGGGCGGGCACTTCCGGCCGGCCGCGCTAGGATTGGCCGGCCGGCCAGTCACGGGGCAGGAGAGACGCAGAAGTGCCGGCAATGCCGGACCAGACTCAGGGGCGTTCCCGGCGTCGCGTGACGTCGGCAAAAGCCAAAGAATGTCAGGAACGCCCCGTGTCTGGTCCGGCATTGACGGACAGGCCCCTCGTCCAATGGCAAGGCTCCGTTTACGGAGCCAGCCAATCAATGACGAGGGCCGAACAAAGCCACACTACAGTTCTCATCAGGTTTTCGCCTGCGCGAAAAAGCTGCGCAGAAAGCGCAGCTTTCGCCAGGCAAAACCTAAAAAGGGGAGGGGGTCTCTAAAAGGGCGTGGCTTAAGAAACCTAACTAGGAATCATTTACAAGAGGCGTGTCGTATATAATTAAGGGTGTGGCTTAAAACGTGAAGTAAAATGCTTCCCACAGCTCTACTACAATTTTGGTGCCTCTGTCCGCTTTTAGCTATTGCATCTAGGCTTATCAGACATGAACGAATATGCACCTAAAACAAGTCAAACCTGTTCACTTTGCCAATGCATGTTGGCAGTATCAGATAAGTAAGTGCAGTGACTTTGTTGTGAATAATTAGAATTACAAATGCTTCCATTCTGAATGTATGAGCCCGTGAATTGAAGATTATAAGGTCTGTGGACGGGGTCGTCTTCTTCGAGTGTCTCAGACACTGCCATTCTTCCATTCACTGCACTTTCCGCCCCTTCCCCCCCCCCCCCACATCTTTCTGAAATCTTAAGTCACATATTATCATTTTCCTGTTTCAGCACACTCTTTTCACTGTAGCCTTCTATCTGCATGTACTTCCTTGCCTCTCCCTCACTTCACCCCCCTACACACACTCGCTCACCTGCAAGCCCTGCATTTTGTTTTACTTTGGGTCTGTCAGTATTTCAGCAGCTGCCTCCCTCCATCACATACTGATGCGTAGCAGGGGCGGCTCTAGGCTCATGGTGGCCCTGGGCAGGGAGCGTAGGTAAGGGGCCCCAGGAAGAGGGGGTCTGGGCAGGGTGGAGCGGGGAGGCCAGTGAAGAGGGGGGTCAGGGTGTTTGGAAGTGGAATAGAGCCGGCCGCCACATCCCTGCCAGGGGCCACCATGTAAATATGTATCCATCCTCAGAGGATTATTATATTAAGGATATATATTGGCGTGGTGGCCCCTGGGGTTTGGTGGCCCTGTGCAGGTGCACGGCTTGCACATGCCTAAGGCCGCCCCTGTGTGTAGAATCCCATTTAGCACACCTGACCACTTCTGCAGACAGGCTAAGGACTGGATGGTGGTGTATTTTGAACCCCTTCATGAACCACTGACAGGAACTGACAGGAACTGCGAGAAACTCGTGCTGCCTTTGGCCAGAACTCCCAAAAGAGGCTCATTAATGACGCTCTCCCACAACTTGAACACACACAGACCCTTAGAGGCGACTCAGTACACACCTTACAAGAGTAATACGCTGTACGAAAAAGAGTACAGAAGAACACTCCCCTGGAAAAAGCAAGCACTCTTAATGGATGCAAGATTAAGTAAGTGTTGAATGTAAACAAGAACTACATCGCTGACATGGATTACCTTAAGGTTTTTACAGTCATTGTTCAGAAATCGATCAGTGTTTTACCTGGAAAATTATGAGCATAAATATAGGGCCCGATAGGCAATCGTTTCAATGTCAGTTTTTAATTGTTGCTGGATCTGGAATGCAGAGGGACCTGACCCACTTAAAGCCCTGCCTAATCAAGGCAAAGTCAGGTGTGACTTCAAGTTCCTACTGTTCCATAGTAGCCTCCTCTAAGGCGTTAAACCTCTCCCTGCGTCCTGCTCTACTATTCAGGAACGTAATGGCTGTATCTATACGTTTTTATTCGCATTTAAGAATAAAAATGTTGTCACATCACAGTATGCAGTTTAAAGATAAATACAAGAACAACAACCCCTCCACCCACCCCAGCCTGCTCCACCTGCACAAGTAGCAACGACACAAATTGCGTAAAGGAATATTTCAGCACCAGGACGAGTCGAGCATATGAACCCACAGAACTTTAAACAAAGTCAACATGGAATAGGCCCAGGCCCCACTAAACTTCCAACCCCCCTTCACGGAGGCAGGGCATCCGGGCAGGGTCCGTTTTAGTGCTGGTGGCGCCCTGTGCGACAATGTTTGTTAGCGCTCCCCACTGACTCCCTCACTACCACCCTTTAAAAGTGCCCCATGTAGTCTCCATAACCACTCTTTCTCAGATGTGTTTAGTTATATAGCGCCACCTATACCAGTGTAGGGTGTCGGAGCACTTTACATCACACACATTACACAGAGACAATCATATGTGTGTGTATATCAGTGTATAGGAAATGTTACATAAGCCAGAAGGCTCCAAGGTGAGTCACACGCCATCCATATTGGTAGGCAGTACAGTTTAAGAGTGCTTAGTCTGGAGGAGCACAGACTCCGAATTTAAAACATAACCCCATGGTTGGGGGTTACATTGAATAATAAGGTTATTTTTTAACGAAATGAACCATTTTTGAAGCATTAGAATAATGAAAGCCGGTGGAAAAAATCCTAGCGCTCTAATCTATACCTTACAGTTTGCATGCAGCTCTTTGACAGTTATTAGCTCACTGTTCCATGTTAGGATTTTAACATCCACACTGCTAGTAACAAAAGGATCTCTCTGGCAAAAGCACTGACCTATTTAAACTATGTGCACTTTGTGATCTGCATGGTACATATTATTTGCAGCAGGCATATTAACCCTCTGTGCTACCATAAAATAAGTTCAAACTTTCACTAGACCAACTCCTTCTCTCTCCATGAAGAACATTAATCACCGGAGTTATCTTGACATTTTTATTGCTGTATGAAAATTGTGGGAGGCCAGCAATGCAGCATCAGGTACTTTTAAAACCATAAAATACTTCTAAACACGGCGCCCCCTCGAAGAGTCGGCACCCGGTGCGGTGGCACCGGTCGCACCGCCCTAGAGCCGGCCCTGATCAGGGGGCTCCAGGAGCTCAGCGAGCTTTGCTGCCTGTGTCTGTAGGTCCTTTGCCAGCTTATTGTTCCTACGCGATCACCACATCTGAGACTCCTCGGCCACCGACCACTCAGCCATGTCGCTAAGCCAGCCAAACACTTTCGGGGCTATAGGCGACGTCATCTGATAGCTACTCTTCTCTTGACCGGTACCAAAACAAGGAGGGGAAAACTCCTGTTCAACTTTTTTTCTTGCTGGCTGCTAGTAACCCAACAGGATTGGACCAACATCTCTGGGAATGGACCACCCCTTGACTGTATTCAAGGATTCCAAAATGGCCCACCAGTAGGTATCGAAGGCAGGGCATCCCCAGTGCATATGAATAAAGTCTGCACCCTCTCTGGCACATCGAGGACAGGAGGAGGAAAGCTTTGAATGAACCGCAAGTAGCATAATCAGGGTGAGGTATACCTGATGAACGACATTGTACTTGAGAAGTTTGAACCTTGTATTCTTAGCTTTCCTCATGTACACCCTACGATCCTTTAGCAGAAAGAGGGGTCCCCAGAATCTCATGCCACAGGTCATGTATTGAAAAGGCATTCAGAGGGAAATCCTCCCGCAGAACTCTATAAACATGCATGATCAATTTCCCACCACTAGCCATATTCAGCAAAGTTCCCAGAGTCTGTGATCCCTGAGAGGCATCAGGGAAGGAAGGCCATATCCCGTGAGCCGTCTCCGCTAACTTAGCAAATTTCAAGAACTGACCAGTCCCTAAAGCAAATGAGTCTATGGCATCGCCTAAAGTGGTACATCTGTCTTTAGGGTATAAGTCTCGTCAGGTGTCACACCCTCCCACATGCCCTAAATCTACTGACCTCTACAGCCACTGTGTCAATTTTAAGAAGCAAGCCCTCCCGCGAACCCTTCTTTCTGCCAGAATGTCAGCCATGGTAGGGCCTGCCGGCTCCACAGAAGGGACCTACTTGTCTTAAACTCCACCCACACCCTCTGCTGGAAAGGGGAGGGCAGCATTATCAAAATTGTTGGCCTGCACGGCGTTGAAAACGGAATTATTTTGCAAACAAATTCAATGTTTCTGCCTGACCAGCTTGACATTCGTCTTCTTTAAAAAACAAAGTGGGTACATCAAGCCTGCATTAGGGTTTTCTACTAATCCATTAATTTAATGTGAACTTGATGTACTTGCTGCATAATATTTGCATTAAGCAGAAGGTATGCTTATCTCTTACAATTTTGTCTCTTGGAGACATCCCTGCTCATTTAGTTCCATTCCCTTTAGGGCAACAGTGATTTATTTACTCTGTGACTAAAATGCATTCTTTTTTGGGAAGGCCCTTCTTTTTTGTAGGTTTGGCTTCAAAACACAACTGCCTGTAATTGCGTTTAAAATATACATACATTTGTGTTTTTTTCACTATAACCGCTTTCCATTAATGTTTTAGTCAGGACTTAAAAGGAAAGTTCTGAGTGTCAAGTACGTCAACATATTCGCTCTCGTATTAACATCCCGTCGCGTACCTTATTGTTGCTCATCAGCCGTTTCATATGGTCCATTCGTTTCCCGCTTTGTTTTCACTTCTGCTGTTGCGCGTTGGGTGCTGGTCATTTAGGCCCTTGGAATTTTTCTCCTTTGACAACCTTTTTTTGGCCTTTGAGTGTCACTACCTGAGTGGACACCGAGCTGGGCATTGCAATAGCCACCTCCGCAGGTTATGGACCAACCACCTATATATCCTTCACTGTTGACGTGCAGTTGGCTACCCTACCATAACATCTGGGGTCTACCACTAACCCCGTCCATGAGTCTAGAGAGCCCACCACCCCCTCACAGATCTCCTCAGGGTCACTCACTAGCCCACCTGGGGAAACCTGGACACTCACTACCCATCCTGTATTCCCTCAGGGGCTACCACAACACTAACTTACTCAGGGTGCATCCCCTTCACTGCGTCTGAAAAGTTTCAGTGCTCCGTCCATCCTCTCCTTATGTTTGCATAGTTCGCCCTAAGTTGGCAGTGTATGCTCAGACATGGGTCCTTTGCTCACTTTGCTACTGGATTCAAACTTGCCAGGCTGATGAGGGGTGTTACCCCCAAACCGGTCCCAGGATGCTTGTTTCTGGTCCAGGGGGAGGGGGCAGATATATGCCTCTTTAAAGAAAAGATCTACCTTAAAAAAAATATATATATATATTTTAAATATCGAAAACAGTATTTTCTTTAAACAAAACAGGGTTGGCCAGGGACTTGGGCACAGGGTCAAGACTGATTTCCATATTGCTGAGTCTGAACTGGGGTGGCAAGGTGAGCTAAAGAACAATGATGGATTCAACCCAGATCTGTGACTGGGGTGAATGTCTGAATGTCTTAGCGCTCATTCCATCATCTCTTTGTGTTTGCATCCCCTTACTGGGCCACCAACCACCATGAGCATTCCTTGGACAGCTTCGCTCCCCAACAGATAACTATGAGTACCTCGGAAGCCACAACCTTCCCAGCCCACTCCCAACCACCATGGGGAAATTCTCGGGGTCCACCTCAAACCTCACCCTGCTGGCAGGAACCTCTAAAAGTGACATTAACTTTCTGGTACTTTCCTGATCCAACTTGCCAAAGGTTTTTGGCTTGTGCCAATTGAGGGAACATATTTGCAAAAAAAATGGCTCCTTCAATTGAAATCTGCTTTGCCTGTAACAAGCATGCACATTTTCTGGAGCCTGCAATCGTCTCCTACAACTCAAGAAGCAGGGCCAACCTTTCATCCCAATATATGGTGTGGGTGCTGGTTGCAATTCCTTAACCAATAGAGAAGCAGCCTCCTCATACAGGCCTAGAGTGTGTAATGTTGCAGATCAAAGGGCACTATGGCCTGGTAGCTCTCTGGTGGAAAGACTCTGAAAGCCCAGACCGCTACTGCATAATTTAAAAAAATTGCAAACCGGTCACATTAAACCCATTCATTACATGTCCTTACATGGTATATGTTTGCAGGGGCTTTATTTTACCACATATTGAGTTCACACAACCAAACCTTTTAACCCCTCTTGGAGCCTTGCACTCCGATATTTGCACATTAACACATAGGTAATGTGCGGCTAAACTGAATGTATTCATATGTTATACGTGCATCCCGGACCTGTATACTATTGATTTCAGTGCAGGCACCCAGTGTAAGAAAGTGGATTATTAGTTGTGAAGAGTGTGAGTCACGACTGTAGCACTTAACTCGCCAGGTTAGCAAAGTACAGCAGAGCACGGCCTACTCAGAGGAGGTGGTGTGGGCTGGCAATCCCAATTCGCTGGCACGCAACCACAAAACTCAATATGTTATTGTTCAGTCAGTTGTATGTCTTTTAAAAAGAAATTATACTTTTTATTACGAACACGCTACTAAATACAATGTGCTAAATTAAAAATTTATACCTCAAGAAAATAGGATTACCTTTGGTGACCCCCTCATATCAAGTTAAGCCGCTAATGGGTCCTGAACCCTGTAATCATAAACTCCTCCCCCTAGATCAGATGCAACATGGGGATGTCAGTGTATATAAGGCAGGCCTTTTGGCTTTGTCAGAGTGTCACTGCATTAATAAAAGCAATCACATGTTATACTTTGTCATTGATCCATCATTGGAAATAATGGGAACAATATTAGTACTGAAAAACATTCATTATAAATGTAAACATGGTATTGAGTTAACATTATCCTCAATAACACAGTTACATTCAGAACAGCCGCACCTCTTCTGCTCCAGCGGCGGGTGCAGCTCCTCTTCGGCTCCATGGGCGGGAGCAGCTCCTCTTCTGCTCCAGCGGCGGGAGCAGCTCCTCTTCGGCTCCAGCGGCGGGAGCAGCTCCTCTTCGGCTCCAGCGGCGGGAGCAGCTCCTCTTCGGCTCCAGCGGCGGGAGCAGCTCCTCTTCGGCTCCAGCGGTGGGAGCAGCTCCTCTTCGGCTCCAGCGGCGGGAGCAGCTCCCCTTCTGCTCCAGGGGCGGGAGAAGCTTCTCTTCTGCTCCAGCGGCGGGAGAAGCTTCTCTTCTGCTCCGGTGCCGGGGGCAGCTCCCCTTCTGCTCCAGCGCCGGGGGCAGCTCCCCTTCTGCTCCAGCACCGGGGGCAGCTCCCCTTCTGCTCCAGCGCCGGGGGCAGCTCCCCTTCTGCTCCAGCGCCGGGGGCAGCTCCCCTTCTGCTCCAGCGGCGGGAGCAGCTCCCCTTCTGCTCCAGTGGCGGGAGCAGCTCACCTTCTGCTCCGGCGCCGGGGGCAGCTCCTTTTCTGCTCCAGCGGTGGGAGCAGTTCTGTGTGGCTGCCCAGCCACGGTGGTCTCCGGTCCCTTGGAACTGGAGGCCCCCGGGGACCAGTGAGGATTGCACGCTACTGTATCTTCTTTCTGTTTCTTTGAGCTGATCCGGGGAGATGTGAGCCGCTGGGGCAGTGACTGTTATGAGGAGGGAGCCTCACACATGCCCCTTCCCGAAAAGGCATCTAATACATAAAGGTGTTTCTAAAGGTGCACAAACCTCCCAAGTCCCTGGCCAACCCTGTCTTTGTTTGTTTAAAGAATACTGTTTTCGATTTTTATTTAATTTTTTTATTTTAAGGTAGATCTTTTCCTTAAAGAGGCATATATCTGCCCCCTCCCCCTGAGCCAATATTCTTCATCTGTGGCCTGATTCGCTCCTGTTGGCCTGCCCTAGCAACCAGAAGCCTTCTCTTGTGGCCTTGTGGCCTCTATTGGGGGTATTGTGCCCTTTTGGACTGTTCTTAAATAAATCTACTATACATACTTACATGGACTTTCAGTCACCCCTTTTCATCCATTGGTCTGCGGCACTGTCATCCACATTTTGCTTGTGGCCACAGTAGCATAGACTAGAGTATGGGGCCCAAGGTCAGCCCACTCCAGCCACCGGTTTACCTGACTTGTGGCAGCCTGATTTTGCACAATGTGCACATCACACAATAGCAGAGTTCCCTTAAGTGCCAGGGAGCATAGTAGTGAAACTTGTGATTTTACATAATATGTATGTTTTTGCCTTCATACATTAAACAACCACAAACAAAATAAGCACTGGCAAAAAGCCATAAGGCAATCCGCTAATGCCAGACCAAACGGCTTTGTCAAGGGTTATTTTTGGTGCGGCCACAGACAAATTGCCCAGATTTTCTTGAGCTCAGATACCTCCTGTGGGAACAGTTCCTCCTAACACCCCCTCAGATGGACTAACATGATGGACACACACTAACCGGGTTCTAGATCTCATCCCTTGCCATTAGCGCTCCGAACAATTCATTTTCAGGGGAATGCCCCACCCCGCTGGCTGGGCGTGCATGAAAGAGCACAAGCGTGCCGAAAGTCTGGTGGGAATGCCCTCCGTGGAAATCCGTAACCAAAATAACAAGCATTTGCAATGCAATAGGCCTCGCATTTTGCGCGAGTTTGAGCTATTTTTATTGTAAATGACATTGCCTTTTATTTATGTTTTGGTTTTTGAAACATAAATAAAAGCCATTGTCATTTACAATGCCAATAGGTCAAACTCAGGTAAATGCGAGACCTATTGCATTTGCATGCTTTTTGTTACAGAAAAGCCCTTTTCACAGCTCATAGTGGCTTTTTTACCGTTACTCACAAAAACAAACAAGTACAGGTAAAGCACAAGATGGCTTAGTGTAACAAAAAGCACAATGCTCCAGCACTGTTATTATAATCAACATAGTGGCAGAACTTAAATCCCAATTACAGGAGTCAGGAGGCCTCGAAAGGAACAATTCAACCTGTAATAATGTGAAAGACCAGTGTGCACACTGATGAGAGGCATGTCAGTCCAGGACAGTGTCTCCTATGAATGAGCAGTGCGGACCCTGAGTAACAGTCTCTTAATCATGTAGTTTTGCCATCTGCACTAGTCCTGTTATCATCAGTGCTATTCTTATTGTTGTAATTGGCACTAGTCTCGTTGTCATCGGCACTAGTCTCATTGTTATCATCAGTGCTATTTTCGTTGTTGTCATTAGTGTTGTCATCAGCACTACTCTCATTGTTGTCATCAGTGCTATTCTCACTGTTCTCGTTAGCACTAATCCCACTGTTATCATCCGAGCTGTAGTCATTGTTATCATCAGTGCTATTCTCATTGCGGTCATGAGCAATAGTCCCATTGTTATCATCCGTGCTATTCTCATTGCTGTCATGAGCAATAGTCCCATTGTTATCATCCGTGCTATTCTCTTTGTTGGCATCGGCACTAGTCTCATTGTTATCATCCGTGCTATTCTCATTGTTGTCATGGGCACTAGTCCCATTGTTATCATCAGTGCTATTCTCATTGTTGGCATCAGCACTTGTCCCATTGTTATCATCAGTGCTATTCTCATTGTTGGCATCAGCACTAGTCCCATTGTTCTCAGTGCTATTCTCATTGTTGGCATCGGCACTAGTTCAATTGTTATCAGTGCTATTCTCATTGTTGGCATCGGCACTAGTCCTATTGGTATCATCAGCGCTATTCTCGTTGTTGTCATGGGCACTAGTCCCATGGTTATCAGTGCTATTCTCATTGTTGTCATGGGCGCTAGTTCCATTGTTATTATCAGTGCTATTCTCATTGTTTGCATTGGCACTAGTCCCATTGTTATCATCAGCGCTATTCTCATTGTTGGCATGAGAACTAGTCCCTTTGGTATCATCAGTGCTATTCTCATTGTTGGCATGAGCACTAGTCCCTTTGGTATCATCAGTGCTATTCTCATTGTTTTTTTTGTTTTTGTTTTTTTAAAAACCTTTATTGTGCAGTATCCGCAGACAATTACGGGCCTACAACCATCCGGCCGGCCTCGACTTCAATTTAAGCACATATGCAAATTATACGATGACTCAGTAGTACCGCAATACAAATAGCAAGCATTCCAAATTACACTGGAGACATATCGGACTGCTGAGATACAGGAGGAATTAAGGTTCATTTTTAAATTTTTGTAGGTGAATTTTAAAATTAGACAATCCGCCGAAGGCACAGAGTGAGCAATGCATACCACAAAATATCCAACTAGCGTAAAACACAATCGGAAGAGCGGCACAATGATATGCATAACAGGATAAAGAGTACATAATCATGTTTCGTACCAGTCAGTGCCCACCCCATACCGAGCCTCCCTGCTGATCCAAAAGAAGGGAAAGAAAAAGATGAAAAGAACTAAGAAAAGGAAAGAGAAAAAATAAAGGCCCATAGGAACTTAAAACGCACAGAACAAACCCCCCCCCCAACCCCCACCCTACACGCATGCAGAGGCTACGGCCTACCCCCCCCCCCCCCCTAGCAGTGTGTCTGTCGCCCAAGAAAAGAGTACCCAAAATATAGATGTAGAAATGAGAGAGAAAGGAAAGAAAAAGATCATACAAAGCCGGAGGAGGGACATCCCTACGTGCTCCCGGTCTCCCCTACCACGAATTTATCCTCCACCCCAAGAGCAACAATCAACAACAGCAAGTAATTAATACAGGAAAAAATGGGGAGAGTTATCACATACTGCGCAAATAAGTGTGTCATAGGAATACTCCGACCCGATCTCCCGCCAGCCAAGCAAGCATCAACCGTGAAAGAAAACCACTTAGCCCTGGCCTGTTCGTGTGAGTCCCCCGAAGTATGCCCTCCGAGTAAAGCCCGTCCCAGCCAACACAAAGGAACAAAATGTCCACGCAAGGTAGAAGAGCGGCATGCAAATACAAAATGGACGTTGCCGATCACCAATAGATTCATCTGTACTGACGACCATCACCCCCAGTTCCGTCCGATGACACGTATTCCACAGCAAGGAAACAAGGGAGAGGAAAGAGGAGGTAGTCACAGGAGCCAACTGTTGCAAGAGCAGTGTCTGTGCCAATAGTGGCGATACAATGGACGAGCCCCCAGTCCTCAGCTGTGAGAGAAATCCTTCAGTGTAGTAGAAGCAGACGGACAGCTGTCCGCAGGCACCAACGCAGTTCGGGATCATCCGTTCCCCTCCGCACCCATGTGGAACCATAGTATCCTCAAGGACAGGCAGAGGCAAATCCTCGCACATCTGGGAGCCATCTGACCGTAGCCGCCCCAGTGTGAGCGCAATACTGTCTAGCTTTCTTCCCAACTCTCGGGAACCATCCATCCACGCAGACTGTAGGTCACCAAGAGCAGCAAGAACGTCGCCACAGGACAGTGTAGGCTGTACTCCCAACACCACATCATTACGCGGTGATTCGCGCTCCCCATCACACAGCACTTTGATAGGCAGGTTAATGCACTCCATCTCATTCAGGCAGCCATCAGGCATTTCCACCTTGTAGGGAGAATGGAGGTGAAGCAGGGGCGAGTCCAGCTCGGGCGGGCTACAATGCGAATCACAAAGGCCTCCAATACGCACATCCAAGGAGCGGTCTCCGGTAATGATCATCCCCTCTCCGACTCAGGGCTAGCGGAAAATTCGGGAGCGGTCCGCGAAAACCGGGCAAGTTCGTAAATGGAGTCGATACGGCTCATCTCCAGCGTCGCTCAAGTAAACAGCATTCCCAGTTGGTCCCCGTCTCGAGGATGTACTCCGGTCGCGTAGCGTGACAAGCAGCGCTCCTGCAGATAAACGTTTTACTTATTTCCCCTCGGTGGTTAATTCGTCCAGGAGGACCAGCTCCGCCCAGGCCCAGCTGGCCGCTGTTGATCAATTAACACCCGGCCGCGTCTCGCAGCAGAGGTCCCGGCTCCAGGGTTGTTGAGGCCGCCAACCAACTTCGAGGATTTCTCCGGTTACAAGGCAGGCAGAGAAATCGAGATCACGCGAGTGATGCCCATGCGCATTCACCGGCACCCCGCTGTAGCACAATCACAGGATTAAGGGCAGGATTTCAGTACGGGGCTCGGAGGCTTGCGGAGCCGGGAGCCTACGCTTCCATTCCGATCGCCATCTTGGCTCCTCCTCCGCTATTCTCATTGTTGGCATGAGCACTAGTCCCATTGTTATCATCAGTGCTATTCTCATTGTTGGCATGGGCACTAGTCCCATTGTTATCATCAGTGCTATTCTATGTGGTGTCGGGAGCACTAGTCCCATTGGTATCATCAGCGCTATTCTCCCTTCAACATGTCCCAAACTGAGTGGTCGTAGTGTGATAGGGTCTGGCAGTCCCACAAGTAAGTCACAGTAGGTCAAGTAACCTAACCCCTCGCCTCACTCCAAAGAAGCATATCCGTGGAGCATGTCGGTGTACCATAGTAAAATGTATGGCCCTTCAACTGTTACTATGGGCAGGCGCACACCTAAACCAGAATCCGCATGTGTGGGCATGTGAATCTGAGACACACGTGGTGGATTCTGCTTCAGTGCATGCCCGGAGCAGCTTAGATAAACCAGTGCGGAGGGTGAGAGGGGAACAGGGGCTGAAACACGAAGAAATCTTCAGCTCTGAGCAACAGAGTTCGATTATCAGCATCAACTTAATATTCTCTGATTCTGTGAAAATAACTATTTCCCAGTGCTTTAAAGTCCAACAAAAATAAAAGTATGGATGTACAATAAAAAAATACTGAATGACAGCAAGCAGGAATAAACTTTAAAAAAAAGACGGACACCGAAGACACAAACAGGGTATACACTTGCACCAGCCATCCCACTTGCTCCTGTTATTACAGGAATGCAGGCGGCAGCGCAGAGTACAAACAATCAGAAGGCAACCAGTTATGCTCGCGCACCACAGAGGAGCGGACGCGGGAATTGAAATCAGTGGTGCGCCAGCTCCACAGAGGAGCAGGGATGAGGGAGCCTGTCGTCTATGCCGCGCTGATGTGCATAATAGACACAGATGGGAATGGGCCAGCAAAGGCACGCTAAAGCCAATTGCAGCAGGCGAAAGCCTGATCACACGCACAAGCGTGTGGTCAGCTTTCAGAAACCTGTACAAGAGGTCTTGTGCTGCGCGACAGTGCTGCACACTGCAACGCTAGGCGCGAGACCTAAAAAAAAAAAATCAGTGTGGTTCCAACTGGAGTAAACATTCGCCATTTAGTACGTATCAGAACAAGATGGAGGCCATGTAGAGATTACTTTGCAGATATAAAAGTAGTGAGTGATTACAGGCTTTTTTTCTCCAAGATTTTTGGAAATTAATAACTACTGGGCGGTATCCTTGAAGTTCCACTACCTGGGTTCACTCCTTTTTCCTGCCAATACTCCCTTTGGGTTCATGAATCTTCTGTGGTAGCCTGGTCAGGCAGCAAAGGGTTGCTCAGGGAGGAGTTACAGGCCCTACTGTAAGAAAGGAAATTAGCCCTCCTGCCCACGATTCAATAGTAAAAGTCAGACCTAATTCAGGTGAAGAGGGCACATTCTATGCCCCGGTGCACTGCACCTGTTGCACAATTGATGGCTACCCTCCTGCCTGACCCAGGCACAGTACGGCACCGGAAGTGCACACTGATGGTCAACTCCAGACAGAGCCATTTCTGGGGATGAAATACAAATGACTTCATTTACATTCAGTAAAGGATAAAGACATTTAAAACGAAGGATCAATCGGAAAAGCTTTAGGTCCGAGTGGTGCTTACAGGTAAGTATCAACATTTGAGGGGCCTGGTGTTAGCCAATAGGCAGGGCCCCTGGAATTATGCAGCAGTAGAGGAACAAATTGTGCAGCAGTGTTAACTAAATTATGAGCTAAGAAAAGGCAATGTGTTCGGCCTAATGCAGCTCCTTTTGTGAGGGTATCTCTTCATAACTTTGTCATTTTTAGGGCAAGCCTAGCGCTGCGCACATATGCTGTCTAGGAGACGACCTTTTGGAATCGGTCTGCACTTTTCAAACATTCATGCGTGTGGCGGCATCCACCTGCGGGAGCGACCAGCGGCGAGCAAGGGCCATCTGCTGCTAATTAGCGTGGCCGCGTGCGCTTGTTTACATTTGCCTGTCTCGCAGTCACTTTCGTGCCCTGTAGTCATGTCCCTACTCCTGAAAGTGTGTATTCTTACAAGCCCTAATGCCCAAGCGCCTCATCCTAAGACTCAGCATTTTACCGATCCTATGTTGATGAGATGTGGATCATCTCTGATGTACATGCAGTTGCTAACATTTAACTTCATTTTAGTTGTCGTCTTTTCCTTTCCACTCTCACTCTGCCGTGTTTTTTCTCTCCACCACTCCACTCCAACCATGTTACTTCTTCCCCTCTTAACCCACACCCTCCCTTTGTCCGTATTAGCCATTTCCATATGAAAATAGCGATATGAGATTCCTAGCACTGGCCGCATCACAGTGTTTACTGCTGTCCTGTTGCTTTTTTCCCTCCCACCCTCCCTCTCGTGTCCTTTTGTTCAAACTGCACACACTAAGTGATTTATTGCAGGATGTGCAGAGGAACAGTTTACAAGAACCTCTTAAAGGGCACCATGGACGCTGCTTCGAAAAGGCTTACTCTTTAGGCATTTAAGTAACTAGATTCCCAAGTCTGTGCATGCTTTTGTGAGCCCACAGTGCTCAAGCAGTATTTAGCAGTACCTGGAACTGCTGTAGAGAGGTGCATCTTGCCATTGTGTGGGCTCTGACTATATCAACGCATTGGCACAGCAAAGATTGCAATTTGGAGATTACGCGTCGTGCAAGAATACACACAACAGGAGGCTGGTACACATGGATTGAATTGAAAGGAAAGCCTCAGCAGGGCGCGCCAAGTACACATACAAGACAAGCATTGGAATAGCCAATAGGTCTCGCTTTTGGGACCGTATAAGTATTTAGTTATACAGCACAATATCCTTGGTGCAACAACATCAACTGTTGAAGGCTAAACACTTATAAGATCCCAAAGGTGAGACCTATTGGCTATGCCAATGCTTGTTTCACCTTAGCACAGTCTGTATAAAGTGTTCCCCTCCTTAGCTCCAGTTTGAAGATGACCATTCAGTCTTTGCATAGGGCCTCTCACTGCAAGGCAACATGGGTTGCTTGCATTTTAATAACATCATAGATCTTTCAACCATTAAAGAAAGATCAATCAATCAGGTGTATGTATGGTATAGCTAGTCACCCGTGAGGGTCTCAAGGCGCTGATTGGGGGGGGGGGGCAGGCTGCTGGTCCGTCTGGGTGTGGAGGTTCATTCGAAGAGCCAGGACCATAATGGAAAACTAGAACTGCAGGTACTCTGTATCAGAGTACCTGCTAGTTTCTGTGAAGTGCCGGTACTCTCCAATTAAAAATATTATTTTTTTCTTAAAGTGCAGGTACTCCGTATTGCACAGTACAGGACTTCTTTCTGAATTGTAGTTGAAGGAGTCCTGAACTCTAGAGCTTGGTAGCCCAGTCCTGGACACTCTAGTCCTGCGCATAAATATAGATCTAATATTGATATTTGGCCCATAGAACTTGCTATGTAAAAAAAAAAAAATCTTATGGATAGGGGCGCGGGTAGAGACCCTAAAGAGGGCTGTAGTGTCCTCAGGCTGCAGACCAAGCAATGCTGAGGTCACAGTGTTCATTGCCAGTCCAGGAAGACCAGTGTGAGGTGGTCATTTCCTGAGAAGATCCAGAGGCGCAAGCTTGTTAGTCAGTCCCTGTTCATAGGTCCACATCCAAGGGCCTTTAATCGATGTGGAAGGCTGTTTGTCTTGGGTCGTGTCCATGGCATCTGGAGTGTTCTGTTTCACAGGTCTCCTCACTGATTCTACTCTTGGTCAACATAATAAATAGTTTTTTTATTTTAATTTTATTTTTTTATTTTATTTATTGGCATTTCCA
Organism: Lissotriton vulgaris; assembly: GCF_964263255.1. Taxonomy (NCBI): domain Eukaryota; kingdom Metazoa; phylum Chordata; class Amphibia; order Caudata; family Salamandridae; genus Lissotriton; species Lissotriton vulgaris. Next base: position 156,600,222 of record NC_141699.1, on the reverse strand, counting down.
AAATTTACAATCAAATAGCAAAAGGTTGCCTCGTGTAATACAAGGTTAGTGCAATAACATTTCGGCATGTGCGCATTACTCAATGGCAACAGCAGTATCCCCATTCCAGCAGATGCAGTAAACGCATACACATCACTACTGTCGATCGTAGCTATATCTCCGTCCAGTGCCTTTAACCTAGCGTCTCTGCCCCAGTGTGCTGTGGCGCGTACTCTCGCGCGCTCCCCGTCGCTAAGTCTGAGTGTGTGTCCCCGGGATCACTGTCGTCTGTCACAGACCTCCTCTCCAGGTACAGTGCCCAGTAGTTCTTTGGCCGGTTACGAGGGGGGGGGGGGTAATAGTTCACTGTACAATCCCGTTTGTGTGCAGCAGTATAACATGTCCTGAAACCATCTGGTCAGCGTCATGGTGGGCCCCCTCATCCAGGTGAGTGCAACGCACCGTTTGGCCACGAGGAAGGCCATATCCACCAGCCTGCGGCAAGTGGGTGCAATATCCTTAGAATACCCCAGTAGCACCAGCAGTGGGGAGGGGGACAGCGACAAGCCAGTAACCTTGTTCACCTCCCCGTAAACCATGTGCCAAAAGTCAGTGACCTTCGGGCAGAGCCATGCTAGGTGTAGAAAGTCTGCAGGTTGCGCTGTACACCTTTCGCAGCTAGGAGTTTCCTGCAATCCGTATCGAAACAATGTTCAGGGGTGTAATAGACCCTATTAAGGAATTAAAAATTCAATAGCCGATGACGGCCGTTAAGAGCTACCTTCTTTATGTTAGCGCAACAATATCTTCACTTGTCCTCGGGGAGGTCAATCTCTAAGTCCGTCTGCCACGCTAATCGTGGTTTAGCATAGTGTGCTGTTTTCTTCACTAGGGTGGCGCGATAGAGTCGCGATATTAAATTAGTCGGAGTCTTAGCTGAAACTACATAGTTGTACGCCAGCACCGCTTGGGGTTCTGTCATATCCTCCCCTAGCAAGTCCCTAAGAGCGTGTCTCACCCTGTGAAACTGGAAGCGAGTGAGAGGTGGAGCACTCGTCTTGTCGCCCAGGTCTATTTCCTCCCATGTGCGAGCCGTACCATTAATGAATAGGTCTCCCATGTTGATTAGGTTCAACTTTGCGAAAGCAGACAGTACGCCCTTGTCTCTACAGGGGGCAAGCCACGAACACCACTCCAGTCTCGCCTCTGGGGCATAGAGTAGGGAGCAAGCCTGTGCATCCATAAGATGGTACCAGGCATGCGTCACAGCGTTTAGCGAGTCTAAGATGCCCGTTCTTCAGTCTCTGGGCCGGGCCAAGAGCACCTGCAACGGGGTTGGATCGGCTACTATTCCTTCAATACATATGTGCGGGGCATTAGATGGGCCATGCATCCAGCCGTACGCATGTGCGCCCTGGGCGGCGCATTAGTACAATTCTAAGTCTGGGGCTTGCAGACCCCCGCCCTCGTATGACCGGATGAGGATTTCCCATGCCACTCTGGGTTGCTTACCAGCCCAGACCAGTCGCAGTACCAGGGTATGTAATTGTCTATAGAACACATTCGATAATACCTTAGGGATGTTACTAAAAAGAAATAGGAAACTGGGGAGTTCTATCATTTTCAGCAACAATATGCGGCCCAATAGGGAGAGGGGAAGGTCAATCCACTTATTCACATCGTCCTCCAGTTTGGAGATTGCCACTCCGTAATTCTCCCTGAGGACCACCTCCGAGTCCGTGTGTAGCCGTATACCCAGGTAATGTACCGAATCAGTGGTCCACTGTATAGGGTAATCAATCAAGTCTCTCCGTGGCTGGGGTAAGCGGGAACATTATGGTTTTGCTCCAGTTCACATGGATTCCAGAAAGCGAGCTAAACAGGACCACCTCTCTCAACACCCTCGAGAGGTTGGCCTCCGGATCCCGCACGTAGAGCAGGGTGTCGTCCGCATACGTGGACACTATCAAATTGTACCCGGGTAATCGGATACCGCGATGACTGTGGTACTCACGCAATGCACATGCAAGTGGTTCCGCAACTAGGGCATAGAGGAGGAGGGGGAGAGGGGGTAGCCCTGTCTAGTGCCACGTCCAATAGTAAAAGGCTTAGTCTTTAGCGCTCCTATGCGGACACGCGCCATCAGGGAAGCATAGAGTGTGTTCAGCAGCTGTATAAAAAGGTCCCGATCCCCATTCGCTGCAGCACCGCACGAAGAAAAGGCCACCCGACAGAGTCAAAGGCCTTTTCCATATCCAGGAAGACCGCTACCGTAGGCACTTCCTGTCTGTCGTGTGTGTTGGAATGCTGCGAACACAGTGCGCAGGTTATAGGTCAAAGTGCGGTTGGGACAAAGCCTGCCTGTTCAGGAGCCACGAGCGTCGGGATTAGTGGGATGATACGATTTGCAATGATCTTTGCAAATATCTTCGTGTCCACGTTATTAAGTGACAGCGGCCGATAGGAGGCGCAGTCCTCTGGGGGCTTACCAGGTTTAAGGATAGCTATAATTATTGCTTCCCTCATCGTTGAGGGCATTTCTCCCGCTTCCGCCATCTGCTCCACAAGCATCAGTAGCTTGGGGATCAATAGGTCAGAGAACGTCTTATAAAATGAGGCTGGGAAACCGTCGCTTCCTCGAGCACTACTCACCATCATGGATGACAATGGCCAGACAATCTCCTCCCTCTCAAATGGACGCAATAGGAACTTGCGGTATGTTAGGAAGCCAGGGTAATTGGATATGTGTTAAGTAATCAAGGATACGATCCTCCGAGACTGGTCCTCTAGAGGCATAAAGAGCAGCATAATATTCCCGAAAATGGGCCGCCACTTTAGTGTCGGACAGTTCCTCTCCAGTATGCAGGGACCTCAGTGCGGGCGTGGCCGCGCTCCGCCTGCGTTGTTTAGCCATTTTTGCCAATACCGCGCCCGGGCACTCCCCCTCTCCATATGTTTTGGCGATGGCATATTTCCCAAGGTGTTTTACCTCGGCGTCTACCTCGTCATGGTATTCACGAATAGTTTGCACGAGCTCTTGTGTCAGTTCTATGCTGGGATCCCACATACGACGCGCCTCAATATCCTTCAGTCTATTTTCAAGGAGTGCTAGGCGATCACGAATGGATTTGAGGACACCTGCATGTTTGGAAATAGCAATGCCGCGCAGGTAAACCTTGAAGGTCTCCCATACAGTCAGAAAAGAGTCTACGTGCCCTCATTTCTGTCAAAGAATTCCTCAATGGCGGTCGCCAGGTCTTCTCGAAAAGCGTCATCCAGCAGTGCATATGAAGGGAGATGCCAGGAAAATGGGGGAGGACAACGCGCCGGGGCGCGAAGGGTGACTAGTACCGGTGAGTGGTCCGAGTAGGTGCGGGGGAATGTCACGCACGACTGTACCATGGGGAGGAGATGAGAGGAGCCAGTAATCGATACGGGTATGAATGTCATATTGTGTTGAGTAGTCCCGGACGCGAGCTGAGGCCGAAGGGCGTCTGTTAGGGCCATCTGATCGATCAAGAGCCGGTTGTCAGGTCATATTAAGATCACCGCCCCACAGAACATGTCCCTCGCCCAAATCTCTAATCTTGCTGGCCGGTGTTATATAGAAGGAGGGGCAATCAAAGTTAGGGCCATATGAGTTGACCATGTGGAATGTCATGCCTTTACCGGTGCATTTGGTGATCATATAACGCCCATCAGCATCAGAGTCTACTAGCGTTAGTGTCAGAGGGGACCTCTGGTTCACCCAAGTCAACACTCATCTGGCGCTCGAGGTGAAGCCAGCAGCATGTATGTAGTTATGCAGCCCCACCATAGTGTAGTGTCGGACTGTCCGGTCTTAGGTGGGTCTCTTGGAGCAGTGATATGTCAATCGCGTGCCACGAGAGGTACTGGAGAACATGTCTGACCTTCCTGTGGTCATTCAGACCTCTAACGTTCCAAGTCATTAGTGTACTAGTGTCGTTATCCTGCTGCTGATATGTCATGGTGGGGTGAGTGGCGTAGATGTGTCATTGTCGTGCGGGTGTTGCATCATTACAGGGGTCGAAGTGAGTATGTGGTAACATGTGTTCTTATTTGCCAATACATAACGCGCATGTCTGTCTATGTCTCTGCCAATAAAGCTCCATTTCAAACCTTTAACAAAATAACATTCTCCCATTTTCAACAAACAACAATATGTGATTCTGCCCATACCCCCACCCACGCATGCCCAACCCCAACATGGCTGCGCCCCAGCTCCCTGCCCCCCCCCCAACCCTCTCCACTCCTCCCAGTTTAGTGCTAAGCTCTCTCACAACCCCCCACCCTGCTACATGCATCCCCAATACCAAAACCAAATGCAATTAACCAATCAAAACAGAAATGAAAAGTGCCCCCAACGTAGAAAGCTAGGCGGGGAAAGTGTTCTACACACAGGGGCGTAGGTAGCCTGCTCGCAGTTAGTCTATGGTAATGACCATTCAATAAGCTCACCGCCCCTCCGCCGCCCAGGTATAAATAGTATCAAGTGGCAATCAGTGCCCTCTTAAATGTCCAGTGTTCTCCTGATGTCAAATAGGACTTCCCCCTTCTCACAGCAACTGACACAGCTATCTACTTTTCCCTATCAATCACATGTGACACAGAAGGCCCACATGTGTACTTCCCGGACAATTCTATTATTCCTCCTCATATCAGCAGCGGGGTCACATGCAATCTGTGCTCAGTGCAGTAGGGGGCGTAGAACAGTTATGACAAAATCACAAATGTGTCCCCAAAAAGAAGAGCGCACCCCAGTCCTATACCATTCTTGACTCACTGTTACCTTGTAGCATCACAGCAGCTCATGGCAGTATATCATTGCAGCAGAGCTTCATTCTAGCTCCTAAACAGCATTGCCTGTGTCCATATGTAGAGCTCCTCGTGTTTCCAGTTCAACAGTAAACCAAGATTTCTTGAAATGAAATGAAATGAAAAAGAAATTTCTAAAGCGCACTGTGGCCAAGCGGCTTCCTGGCGCTGAGGAATAATGGGTCGTCAAGTCAGTCTTGTTCTTCCATGGACCCTCCCGAGGCCTCCTCCAGTAGTCCATCGCTCGGTGGGCATTGCTTTTCCCTGCACCAGTCCTTCATGGCTTCCTGCAGTGCTCTTGGGTCCGTAAAAATCGTAGACCTCCCCTGTCTGTTGACCCGCAGCGTAGCAGGATAGAGCATTGCGTAATCCCCACCAAGATCTTAGTTGTCTCTTCATCTGGACAAATTGGCGTCGTGCCTCCTGCACTCTGACCGTGAAGACCGGAAACAAGGAAAGCGTGCTCCCTTCGTAGTTTAGTGGTTGTTTCTCTCGAGCTAGCTTCAGAGCGATGTCGCGGTCTCTATAATTCAGAAGCTTGGCCACAATGGGGCGGGAAGGGGCCCCCGGCTTGGGTCTCGGGCCCAGAGTGCGGTGCGCTCTTTCTACGACAAACATCCCTGAGAATGCAGTCTCATCTAACCGCTTCTTCAAGAGGGCCTCCACAAAAAGTTCCATGTTACCAGTCGGAGTGCTTTCGGCAGACCCGTGATGCGTATGTTGCATCTGCGTGACTTCGCCTCCAGGTCCTCAGCCTTGCACGGGAGAAGTTGGATCACCTTGCCTAGTTGTTTGTGCTCGGAGTCCAAGGTCGTCTGCGTCTCCTCCACTTCGCCTATGCGTCTCTCCGACATGTCCAGGCGTTCGGTGTGTTTGTCGAGCCGTTCTGCCATACGGTCCATGCGGTACGTGAGGGGGTCCATTTTGGATCCCAAAGATGCAATGCCGCCCTGCAAGTTCTTCTCCATAGCCAGCAGTATGTTACGTATGTCTGGCTCAGTCGCGTCCCCTTCTGTCACATTCCCCGCTCCTTCGTCTTCCTTGTGAGGTGGTGGATCTATGGGTTTGGGTTTCTTACTATTTTCAAAAGTCAGTAGTGGCTCTACGGGGTCGCGCTTCCACCAGTCACGCTCAATCAGAGTGTCGCAGGGTCTCGAAATCAAGTTGTAGGGTCAGAGAGATATACGTAGGCAATGCAGGGTCGATATTCAGTGTTGGTGTCGGCGATCTCTCAGGTTCCGCGCCCAGCTCTGTAGTATTTGGCCCCCAACCTCTAAGCACAGTCGACCCAAGGCACCGCCTGTCTACGTCTCACCCCAGCCTCAGGACCTGCGCTGGCTCCACATTCAGCAGGAGTGCCCATGTAACAGTGAGGGGGTAAACCCAGTTCAGCCTCAAGGGCCACCCCGTAAGGCATCAAGACAAGGATTCTCTCCTGGCTCAGGGGTGCTTGCTCCGTACCTTAAGTTGGCGCCGCATACCAGGCGCAGACGTAGTCCCACTCGTGGCTGCGAACTTCTCCCTGGGCACCGCGTTTCCCGCTATGCAAAGCTCTACCGGCGTTCGGTAGCACTGAACAGTGTTGGCAACTACCCAGTCCAGCGGCAAAGAGGAGGGGAAGGTGTGGGTCCAGCCCCACGCAAAGGCGCGCCGCATTCCGGCTGCGTAATTTCTAGGCCATTCCCCTGGGTCTCATCATGCCATCATGGCCGAGTAGGGGAAGGTGTATCAGCTCTCCCGGCAGCAGTCCTGGTCTCGCTCTTTCTAAGTCCAGCATGGGGCTCCCGGTGGTGCAGCGGAGGACAACGCTGTCCAAGCAGCGGGGGGTCCGCTCTTCCCGCCGGCGTCGCGTCAGGCCCCGAGGGGATGGTAGGCCCAGCAGCGCAGTCAGAGCCGGGCGCTCGAGTAGAGCGCCGCTGCCGCCAAAGGGCTCTGAGGCGGAGCATCTCCCCCTGCGTAGTCTCTTCGCACACCGTCACTCTCCCGCACTCGGCACAGCTGCGTTTCACACGGCGCCACCTCAGGGATCAGTGATGCCGGGCAACCAATGCACCTACTGCGTCCGTACACCCCCGGGGCAGGGTAGATTCTCCCAGCGGCTCCCAGGAGTTCGCGGCTCTGCTTCTTGCATCGTTCACCAAGGTGTCTCCAAACAACGCTTCTGGCTCGCGGATCCAGTCAATTTTTGTCCTGTGTGCACCACACATTCCGGAGCGACAAGGGAGCTTTTCTGTGCTCAGAGGGCACCGTTACCCGCAGGATAAATTATTGGATCGTGTACTAGACGGAGGAGCAAACGGTTCAGGCGGCAATCTCTGTCGCTGGCTAGCTCCGCCCCTCAACAACCACCCCCTCCCCAGGTCCTCCCATAGGTGGGACATTAGAGTTAGTTCAACCCCTAAACTTAGTATAAGTATAGAAACCCAGTCCTATACTTACTTACCTGGACTTTAGATTACCCTGGACGAAACTCTGCAACATATATCTTGCACCTTCGATGTTCTATTCCAACTAGAAGACTGAAGAAATCTCCCTTGGGGTCAAGGAGTGACTCCCCTGTTCAAACAGGCACCAAAGAAGCATCTTGCCGGTCTGCATTTTCGAGGCTCCCCCCAGATGCCGAAGAATCTGTGACACAGGACACAGACTTCCAGACATCTCTGAGGCCGACACAAGTCCACAGCAAAGCTGAGACCTGTAGCCATCACAAGAGACGTGGGACCAAAACTCCTGGACATCAGGCACAGTTGCTAGTGCATCAACTTTCCGAGCTTTTTCGATGTTGTGCATTGGGCTACTTGTAGTCCAAGCCCTGAGCACCTTTTGCACCGAAGCTGTTGGGCCTACACCGCACAAATGTTTTGTGGGCCCGCTTCCTGCATTTCTGCTCAAGGCCCCTTCGCGATCCCTGGTCTGTCGACTGGTGGGTCCCCACAAAGGAAAGCCTTTTTTGTTTCTTGGGCTTCTCTGGTTGCTCCAGACATGCCCTGACTTCCAGCCAAAGGGTAAGTCCCTCAGACCTTGCTGGTCTGCTCCGAAGCCAATCTTTGCATCTTGAGTAGGGTGCTGTTGCCAAGGCTTATTGGGTCCAATCCGGATACCGATGCTGCAGCACTCAACATATGACGTGGGACAGCTCAAATCCAGCTCCTGGTTGTCATCGACACCTCCTGGTCCTCATGGCTGAAGAGTCCAGCTTCACCTACATCACCTGAAATCACCCGACATCGGCTGGCATCTTCTTGTCGCCTTCCTGGTCACTGGCTAGTGACCCAGACTCTGTCCCCTCTGCTTTCAGGTTCTTCAGATCTCCGATCCACCCTTGGATCCATCCAGACACTTTTCACCTGGTCGCCTGCAGCACTTCTTTGCAGCTCTCCATAGGAAACGACAACAAAACCCTACACGAAAGGACACCTATGCACCCGGCTTCCCTGGGTGAGGGAACACGAGTACTTCGGTGCTCCCGTGGGTCTTGACTCGAAGTGTCCAGTACTGAAGGGGTTTGTTCCTAGTCCACTCCTAAGTGTCCTTAATCTTTAAAAATCTAACCACAACTTTCTCCATAGAAGTGAATGGTGATTTGCGGCCGTGTTTAGACACTGCACCCATCCCCAGTGGGTCTCCTGCGTCCCTACCTTGGGTGGTTCCTGGTTTCCCCAGCGGATCTACAGGCCCTAGGCCTGGTTTCCATGTCACTCGTGGTTCTTATGCCACTTTCTTAGTATATGGTTTGTCAGGCCCCTAGGGCAAAACGTATACTGTGCTAATTTACTGTGTGCTAATTAAGTTCCTGTATTGTACTTTTGCCTATAGCCTCATAAAGAGAGTAAAGGATTGTGTTTAGAATAAATACATCTATTTTTATATATACCTGGTGTGGTTTTCCTTTCATTGATCATTCATGAGGTTATAGACTGGTAAAACAAGCTGCTTTACATTCCTTCAAGACTTAGCCTGAAGGCTGCTCTCCACAGCTACCATTAGGATAGCTTTCTATAAAGGTTGTCTTAAACCTACCATCAATATGGGTCGTTTGGACTGGTGCAAGGTGCCCACTAGAATAGTGGACAGCATATGCCAGGCTAACTTCTCACTGAGACACCCCTCCCTTAATAATCAGCCCATTGCTACCATATTTTAATACATTTTTGGAGGCATTACCGGGCTTCGTACACTGTCTTTTCTGTCTAAGCCTGTCTTCCATTCTGTGATTGGTGATGGTGCTGCAACCTTCTAGTGGTGAGCTATAGCCCTTTGTAACCCGGTATCCTCACCTGACTCCGGATATTGGCACCATACCGGGTTGTTCCGCAGCTCAAACGCAGACCCGGAAGCGTCCCTAGCGACCCGAACTCCACCCCTCTCTCCTCTCTCATTCCAGGAACCAATCCCCTCCGAGGACGAACCAGAAGGACACCCGGTTGACCCCGGAAGTCCCTCCCTTCACCAGGACCTGAAAGAAGGAAAAGCCGAACACCAAGGGATGAACAGCGTCGGGGAAGAGAACTCGTTGCAGGAGAGTTTAACCAAAATGGAACCAGAGGCGGAGAAGAAGAAGATGACTGGAGCGAGGACTGGTGGAGTCCACAGGAGGTGACTGGGGAGTGGCCGCAACTCACTGGAGAGTTGCGGCGGAGCCGGTGAGTACCCACCCCCTGAGAGCAGCCACTGAAGCACATTAGGTGCACTGTAAATATAACTTGTCACCAACGGTTCACACACTGTACACTATAAAATATTGTATAGCACACCCTTGGAGTGTCACTTCCCTTTTCCTCCACTTTGGGCCATTACCCCTCCTTTCCTACTGCAACCCCTCACAGCCGTCCCTCCTGACATAGATATTTCTCTCTCTCTTTCTTCCGCCCCATACCGCTGTCCAATACCCTACCCTCCTCATAATCGTTTTTAAATCCCCTCACCTCCCAGGTTTCGGTAGCGGTACTCCGTTTACATAGTCCAGCAGGACTGACGGCTCCTTCTTGTTTTCTGTTTTCCCTATGACCTCTGAGGACTACCCCGGGACAACGCCACGGAGACGAGGACGGTCCAGGACCTTCACAGGACGAAAACCCAGACGCCTATCCGTTGAAGCCATATTTTTTGTGTTTCTTCACTGTACCCTGGTCTGTTGACTGTGCTAACTGTAATAAAAAGCCACAGCCATTGCGCACCTTATACAGCCTCTACGCTTGTTTTTCCAGCCCGCCCTACCCTCACGATCACACCATTTTAGCCACTCTAAGGCTGAGCCAGAGGAAGGTGGTCATGTATTGGTTATCCTCAAATTCTGCTGATATGTGGAGAAGGATCAACCTAGGATCTCACGGAATGGGTGCCCCAAGACACCACCCATAAAAGTTTAGGGTTCGATTCTAATTTGTTTGTATTACCGCACAGTCACACAAAGTGTGCAAGAAGGTACATTCCGATTCCGTAGAGAGCAGACAAGAAGGGTAGGCAGCCCTTCCCATCATCCAGAGTCTGTTTCTCGTAAAGTACGTGTGATGGAGGTATTTTAGCTGGATGAACCGCAGCTGGGACGCAAAGTCAGGCATTTGATGAATAAGGGACCGATAAACCTGAGTGACTTTGTGTTTGCCTAGTTCCCCCAGGAGAAGCTTGGCCTCATGGGGGTTGTACTCGGGGAGGGCCTACAACTTGCGAATGATCAGAGTTAAGGTATGGTGGAACTGGAGATAGCAGTGGAACTGGCTACAATGTAAACTAAACAATTCCTAGAGGGTGGTATAAGATTTCTATGTGACACCCTCCTGAAAGTCCGCCAGGGTATAAATACTACTATTATCCCATGTGGAGAAGCCCCCCAGTGCTGCAACTTGAGGTAGCAGCTCCCTGACCCCGAGTAGGGTTTGTGCCGTAAGCCTCCTTTTCCGCCCCATCTTTGCTAGCGTACCTTTGTAGCACCGCCGTGTCTGAGGGGGAGTAACTGCTGCGTCTTTACCCATATAGTGAGTGGTGGATCAAGGTGCCCTTGAGAGAAACATTTTTAGACGCAAAAGCAGGATTGCCCTGGGTGTTGCATAGCCATTCATTGATAATTATAATTGGACTCCATGTCAGTCGAGGCAATCCCTCCATCATATGTGGATTTTAAACAGTTTAGTAGGGGCTATACGCTGGTGCCATAATTCCATAAAAAACTAAGCAACAGACTAGCATCTGGAAAAGGGTACGCAGTAGGGGGAAACGGGTAGTTCTGGAAATGGTAAATGAACCTGGGAAGGAAAACCATCTTGAATATAGCAGAGTGGCCCAGAAGTAATAAAGGAAGGGCTGACCAGGCTTTAACTGTCCTTGTACAAAGAAGTGACCGAATGTTCATCTCCGATCAGGCGTGATTGTAGTGTTTGAAATTTAAAGCTATGTGTGGTTATCCAAAAGTCGGAGGCCCAGGTTTTGAGAGTGGGGAGTCTGGGGGGGACTGGGAAGATGGTAAACTTGATCCTGTTGGTGTAGAGGCCTGAATTCTCGCCAAAGATCTGGAGAATGCACAGCACCCGGGGCCAGTGGTCTCGGTCAAGAAGATCAAGGAATCACCTTTATAGGGCACAACCCTATCCACAGGATCCCCTCTCCCACTCAAACCCCTGGAATTGTGCATATATGCGAAGCGCCACTTAGCCACGTGATCTATGGAAAGCGCAAAAAGCAGTGGGAACAATGGACACCCCTGAAGTTTGCCCTGTCCAATGCAGAAGGGTCTGGAAAGGGCATTACCTACTTGTACGTGGGCCTTCAGATCAGTATAAATGAGTTTGACATATTGGTGAACTTTAAACCCAAAGTGTAACTGACAGAGGAGTTCAAATAAATATATCTAATACACCAAATCAAATGCCTACTAAATATCTGCCATCAGTATTGCCACTGGGCCGTCAAGAGGGTCAGCCAGGAAAAGCGCTTTCAATCAATCATTCAATCAATCAATAAATCAGAGGTTTATAAAGTGCGACTGTTCATCCGTGAGGGTCCCAAGGCGCTGGGCGGGGGGCAGAAGGGGGTTCTGATCTGTCTGGGTGTAGAGATTCAGTTAGAAAGACACTGTCTTGAGGTCCTTCCTGTGGTAGCGAGGTAGGAGAAGGATCTTCCTCCGGTTTTGGTCTTGTGGGACAGAGGCCAGGGCAGTTGGGTGGAGCAGAGTTATCTGGCGGGCACGTGGAAAGTTGCGAGAGGTGTTGTCATGTGGCTGCAGTTGGGGATGTCGAGGACCAGTCTGCTGTGGCATTTTGGACGTTCCATAGTTTTGTGAGCAGTTTCTGGGTGACGCCGATGTAGTGTGCGCTGCCGGAGTCAAGTCTGCTGATGATGAGTGCATGGGTGGGCATCTTTGTGGGTTCTGTGGGGAGCCATCTGAAAGTCTTTTGAAGCAGGAGGAGTGTGTGGAAACAGAATGAGGATACTGTGTTGATTTAGCGGTTCATTGAGAGGGAGGAGTCCAGTATGATGCTGAGGTTGCGTGCATGGTCTGTAGGGGTGGGAGGGATTCCTAGTGTGGGGCGCCACCGAGAGTCATCCCAGGCTAAGGGGGTGGGTCACAGATTGAGTACTGCGGTCTTGTCCGAGTTGAGATTGAGGCAGCTGTCTTTCATCAAGTTAGCGACTGCCTTCATTCTGTTGTGAAAGTTGAATCTTGGTTTGTGGATTCATTGGTGAGGGAAGTGATCAGCTGGGTGTCGTCGGCGTAGGAGAAGATGTTGAGTCCGTGTCTTCTGACGATGCCTGCAAGGGGGGGCCATGTAGATGTTGAAGAGGGTGTGGCTCAGGGAGGAGCCCTGGGGTACTTCGCAGCTCATCTCTGTAGGCTTAGAGAGGAACAGGGGTAGTCGGACTCTCTGTGTTTTGCCAGTCAGGAAGGAGTTATACAGTCCAGTGCCTTGTCGCGAATGCTGGTGTTGTGGAGTCTTGTGATTAGGGTGTGCTGAGAGATCATGTCGAAGGCAGCCGGGAGGTCCTGTAGGTTTTGGGCTGGTGTTTCGCCCGGATCAAAGAGGGAGCCAATGTCTCGGTGCTGTGGTTGCTTCGGACACCGGATTGCGAGGTATCAAGGACATGGTTTTCTTTGATGCAATCAGAGAGTTGGGCGTTGAGGGCCTTCTTGATGACCTGGGCTGGAAAGGGGAGGAGGGAGATGGGTCTGAAGTACACTTAAGTATATTGTGCCTGGTGGCACATCTGGGCATGAAGCCTACCTGATCCCGGTGGACCAAGGAAGGGATAACCCTAAGCAACCTGTTGGCCAGGGCCTTGACCGGGGTCTTTAATTAAAAAAATTGGCGATCGGAGGAGCACTGACCAAGGGGTCTCCCCAGTTGGCAGTAGTGTGACATTAGCCCCTGTGGTGCAGTGGGGCCCGAGCTCAAGGGGACCTCCGGCACTGTGCATGGGCAACAGGCCCCTAGCCTAAGAGCTCCTGACTGGGTCTGGGGCTTGGGGGTAGGGGGGACGCTTCTATCTACTTTGCAGGGTGGACTCCCTCAAGTTTAATTACACCACTGACAGTTTGGGAATCACCACGGTGTCTGCGCAGTGGAAGTCAGAGGGAAGTGACCCTGTTTCGACTGCTTTCCTGAGGGCTGCCATCAGGTTTTCCCCAAGTTTGCCCATAAACAGTTTAAAGAATTTGCATTGGTACCCATAGGGGCCTGGTGCCTTACCAGATTGCAGATCAGCTAGGGCCACTGTTGTTTCCTCTGGATTCAGGTCATCATCGAGCACTGCCCTATCAGTCAGCGATAAGATTTTGAGGGGCAGGTCTGACCCAACCGCAGGATCTGATCCAAACAGCAGGATCTGTGCGCCAGGCAAATGAGCGCGCAGATCGTACTGGTCTACAAAAAGTCCAACTTGTGCTATATCATCATCCCCAGAGACCCGGTAGCCCACAGAATCTAACAAATAAAGGATCTGGAGTGATGCCTAATATTGGAGCAGAGACTGTGAAGTAGCTTACTAACTTGGATCCAGGACTGCAAGGGTAGCCACATAGTCTTGGCCTCATCAAGAAGAAGGTGGAGCAATTGGGATTCACTATGCAGTTTGTGTCTGAGAAATTGGGATCGCGTGAGTAATGTGCCTCCAGTCCTTGGCTTTGTGATTTCAGATCCCGGACCAAGTGATACATCTGATGTTTTTTTGCATCAGGTAACTAATAGTTAGGCTTTAGGGCCTCCCTCAGAACATGTTATTGTTACCCACTAAATTTAAGGTAATCTTTCAATCTAAAACCTTCTTTTTTGAGACTTCGGAGGCAGTCTTCCAGTGGACCAACAAGCAGTGCCAGCTCCGACCCCATACCCCTTCCCCTCGACAGACAGTCTCTCCCTGGAGCTTGACTGATGGGCCCTCCCCATGATGCATGAGAAACAGGGTAAGGAGCTGGAACAGTTCGCAGACTGCCATATGTCTTGGCTGAAGCGGTGGACCCTCGTGTTGACCCAGTCGGGTTCCAGGCTGTAGCCCCCAGAGGTGGATATGAGGCTGCCCTGCTTACCCCCCCTCTTCCCGCCCCCCCCGGGAGTCCCCCTGATGAATCTCGGAAGGCCTTTTGTCATATACTCAATGAGGAGTGACTGGTGATCTGTGCTTCTTTCTCCGGTGATGCTTGGGGATGAGTACTTGAAGGCGCAATCTTCTTGAGTTCTGATTATATCGGGGTCTGCCCCAGCGTGCTTGCTAGGAAAAGACAAGTGGAGGGAGGCCCAATTGTGTTGTATTACTGGACCCCGTAAGGGTTACAACCTTGGCGTGAGATGGTTGACACTGGTATTGGGTTTAGTTGGGGTTAGATCCATTGGGACATGGCCGCGCTGTAGTATGTGGAATGCCAGAAACCGGTCCTCGGAAGCTTGTTTCCGGTCCAGGGAAGACATGGCTTGGCAGTTCGGGCTGGACTGTTCCCATGAGGCACAGGGTCAGACTGATTTGCATATAGCCATGTCTGAACTGGGGTGGCAGAGTGGGCTAAAGAACGGTGATGGATTAAACCCAGATCTTTTGACTGGGTGTGAGTGTTTGATTGATTCAGATGCTCCGTCCATCACCACCCCCTTTTGTACTGCCAGCGGCCTAACCTTAGCTCAATCTTATTCGCCAAACCCCAACAGTTTGCAGGGTCACATGAGCAGTCCGTTCTCAAATGAAAGAGGCCCCTGGGCACCCGCCAGCTGCCTGCAGGCCAGTTACCATCCGCCGGGGGTGTGTTGGGGCCTAATCACGAGGCCTGTGTCCAATAAGTGGCTTGCTGGAAATGTGACCACCAGCAGATGACAAGACAGAACCATTGGTGCCATCGATGCATCAACGTCCTTTGCCGCTCGGGCTTATATCACCGCTGGCCCAATAAGTCTGGCTCAGTGGGTCCAGCCCCTTGGGAGGTGTCCAGGAGGCAGTAAATTCATAAGGGTCATGAGGCATGACAGGCCCTAATCTCAAGCAATAGGCCCAGGAGTGGAGACAGCAAGATGGGGCCTTCAAAAAGCATTCTACCACTCTCCTGAGCTTGCGATATGTGCCATACTGCACCTGCCTCTGCGGCTTTCGGCCCTGGACGCTCAGACGGGGGGGATGAGGCAGCAACTGGAGCCCTGTCTAGCGGACAAGCAGCCCAATTTCAGCAGCATTTGGGCTGTAGCTTCTGCGCTCAAGGGCGAGGCCAGTCTTCCTCGGAGACCGCATGGGTCTGCAGCCTCCGTTGGTGCGGCTTCTCTCTGCCACCCTTCAGCATATCCCTGCCCAATCTCCTACTTTCGGGCACGGATCTGTAAGACTGGCCTGTGCGCCATAGGGGTAGAGAGAAGGCAGGATCAGGGAGGATTGGTGCTGCACGGTGTGGAGCAGTACTGGGTTGCAGCCACCATCTTCTGCGCCGTGGGCATGCCCCCAAGAGTTCCCTGTATTGAGCTGTAGAGGGACTTCTATCCCTAGAAGAATTCATTCTCTTGAGCTGTAGAGCTTCAACTCTCTTGAGTTGTAAATATACCTCTAATCTTAGAATAATTCTCTCTTGCTTTTTGAATATATTGCTAACCCTATAGAAATTTACTAAATTGAGCTGTGGCGTTACTTCTAACCATCCATAGATAAATATCTGTTGAGATACTTATAATCCTAGAAGGACTCCCTTTCTAGCGGTTTAGGGAAACTGCTGACCTCTTGCCATGTCTGACATCTTTCTTTATCTCCTATCCTGGCACAAATGTACAGTATGCCATTGCATTCCTTTACTGGCTTGGAGGACCTTGCCTGAGATTCTAGAATGATAATGTCTTTTTACTTTTCTTCTCATATTACAATATTAACCAGCTGGACTCTGTCCAACACCTGGATCCTTTGTTAGAGTGCAAATGTAAAGTGTGAATGTTCTCTCAATGATGGAAAACACCTTAAAACATGATGTGTGTGAGCTGGGCCATCCCCTCTCACTGAAATGTCAGTGTTTCAACAGGCCCTACCACAGTTACATTGTGGACACCAAAGCTCAATCATTTCTTTTAGATACTGAAAAAAGGGCTACAAAAATTAGAATATTAGATACAAGATTCATGTCCTTATTCAGTCACAAAGTATTTACCGAAACTGAAGTTTCAGTCGGGTGGAGAGTTGAATCGCACATCAACATTGTTGCTCTCTAAATCAGGGCCAAATACCACAATGGACAGCTGGAAACGGAAACGCCAAAAACACAACCAACAAGGCCTTTTGCCACTCTTTGAAAAGCAGGTAAGCCTCCGGTTATGGATGGGTAAAAAGTAGTTCCTTCTAGTTGGGACACTGTAGGAGATCATACATTTCATGTAAGAAGAGGTAATGATCACCCTTCTTTGAAGTGCTATTGACAAACCTAAGATACTAAGATTTGTCTTGGGTGTTGAGTGCTGGGTGCATTTGCTCTGAGAGGAGTTGTCTGCCCTCCTTTGGTGGCCATGGATTGCTGGGCTCTGAGTGGCCCGTGTCAGAATGTCCTACTGTGGACACCTGGAGTGTCTCCGTCGAAGGGCTGAGCCACGTAGTGCAGGTTCTGTTCTCATTCACTGTGGCCATAAATTGGACATTCTGGTAATGGAACGCCATAGGTAAAGCTCCTCATATATTTGAGCAACACATGTATAAGATGTATGTCTTAAACAGCCTATGGCACTTTGCATCCCATATATGTCATGACCGGGCATGTAAGATAATTTATCCATGTAAGTAAGGCAACTCGCTTATATCTTTAAAATTCCTGATAGTACTACAACCTTGTCCAGGCAAAGAACTCACTTGACACCTCATTGCCTTAAGAAATACTGAGTCGCACAGTTTTCCAAAATGGAAGGAGCAACCCTTCAGATATGCACTGACCGGGATGAGATTACCACGACAGGATTTTGGCAAACAAACAACTTTTGTGGTAAACAAGATTAGGGAGAGAGTTCACCCAAAGAGACACTGAGTCCAGCAGAATGAAACCGAGGTTATGCCTTTGTGCCATGGTCTTAAGAAAGGTGGTTTCCAGATTTATGATTTTTTTAGCTGGATCGTTCGTATAGGACCAAATGTGGTTTAATGGTCACCTTAGATCGCTGTAGTTATAAAGCATTGTTCTTAATGGTCATTGCTGTACATGTTGATGTTTGACAAAGAGACACGTGACAGATGTTTTGTCTCCCCTCCCTCCCATCTTTGCTGTTCATCTTCTACTGGATAGGGTTATATTATAGGCTGGTCATTCTGACTGGTCACCTTTGTGAGTGATATTTTATGTTACTATTTCATCAAGATTTTGGCTACCCCGGACCCGGAGTGTAAAGTAGAGGCTGATCTCAATTCTCTGGATAAAAATCATATAAGTATGAGGTTGACATGAGATCTTTTTCGAATCTTTGCACAAAGTCTGTTTGTGTTGAAGTATGATGCGCTTCCTGGACTGAATAATTTGTTAATAGAACATAAACAAATGACTCGCTCACAAGCTTGGAACTCAAGCTTAGAAGTGCATTCCTTCAACAGGGCTCATGTGGTTTCTAATAAAACATGCAGTCTCTGCAATGCAACCACATATTTTCAAGTGCTATGGGATTCCTCCCTCTCCTCTCAATTCTTTCCCAGACCCTCTGACCCACCTGATGCTTATTGCATGTATACTATCTGTCAGATCATTCAAGTGTATTCTTCAGTATTGATCCACTTTTTTGTATGTACTGTGGCAAGCTGATATACAGTACGTTTCAAGCAGCTTGGTTTCCTGAAGAAGGCCGCCTTCTGCATTATTGCTTGGACAGCTGAAACATATTTCGACAGATATGCATGAGGTGCAGCATACACTAAATGCAAAACTGCCCAGCACACTGTAAGGACTGCATAAGTGTAATTGTTTTGCCATTCTTGTTTGCTATTTATGTATGTTGCCTCATTTAAATAACGATTTTCAAATAGACTTGTATGCTGTTTATGAATATATTGCGTATTAGTATTTACATTATCATCACTCATGTATTCTCATTTATTAGAGGGTGAAGCTGTGGGTTGTGCAGGTATGTTTTGTTGTTGTTTGGTATGTAAGTAAAGTGTACATACAACGGATCTATTTGTGTGGCATTATATTGTCTTTAAAAGTCAAGCTTTTAACATTATTGACATCTTTACTTTATCAAATAAAACAAGTCTTTTTGTGCATTATAGACATCTTTGTTATCCATTTTGTCTGGGCTGACTGTGTTTCAGGTGAGCTCTACCTGGGGCTGCCACACTCCAAGCCATGCAGCACCAGTGAAAGCCCAGGACGGCTTCGCGAATTGTGATCTTGGGGCAGGTTAAGTGGGATGGGGATACAGGAGACAGGATTGATTGCCTGACTTCATAAGGACATTTACATTAGGGTGCACTCAGGATTTCTGGATGACGTGCTCTCTCATTAAGGGAGCTTTTTAAGTCCAAGTCCCTAGACCGCATAGTGAGGCCATGTCCACATCAGCAACTGCCAGAGGCTCTAACTTCAGAAGAAATTTCTCTTATGCATCAGGTTCTCTGGTTTTTGGAAGACCTAGTCCAAGGTCATGACAAAAAACTTCACACTCCACTAGTGCCTAGTGTGTTGGTGCTGAAAGCTGTTGAAATCCCTTCTCCTGCACATGCCTGTGTTGTCACAATGTCGGTCTCAATATTTTTGTTGCTACATTAGTTTCAGGTGTGAGTGCTCGTAGGAGTGCCTCAGAGCCTCTATGTGTCTCCCAAAGTCTGTGCCTTACTGCCTACCATTTAATTCCTGTGTCCACAGCCTTGCATCAATGTCTGTTGTGCCCTTCTCCCACTGCTTGTCCTCTGTGTCTCTGCCCCTGTGTAATTTTCTCATATACTTGTCTTCATCATTGCAGTCTGTCCTGGTATCCTTGTCGCAGAACAGTCATATCACAGAAATCGAAAACTTGCTCTGTGAATGCAAACATGCAGTGCATTTGTTCAGGATACTTTGCATAGGGAACAATATTTTGCCAGGCGCGTTTGGGGAGGCAAAATACATGACCCCAAAATCTGAGAGATTGCTATATTGGCTGCCACTGTTACGCATAGAAACTTCCTGCCTCTATTATGTGTGTGCATGAAATTATTACCATTAACCAGTACAGTCACCCTAAAAAGGACACTTACCTCCAGCAAACCCTAAACAAGGCCAACGGTCTGTTGTTTTCTGCTGCAGCTCGGCCAGATCTCTGCTACCTACCACAGGCCACCAAGATTTTGTCTACAGACCACTATTACTTTGACAACTGCAAGGTCTATTTTCCTAACTTTATGTGATAAATAATTTGTTTCTGTTTTTTCCCCACCTCTAGCTTTGTATTGCTGACCGACAAAAGATATCAGAAACAGTATTCCGTTATAAGTTCAATCCACACGAAGGTTAAAGGCGTTGCAGAGGCTGATAGCAGAATATGGGACACCGCAGAGTACACGCTGCCTATGCAGGTATGCCGTGATCCGGGAAGAATTTGCTGTGTGTGGTTTTTATGTCTCACCTAATGTTGCAGGGCATGCGTTGCTCGCTCGGTTAGACATATTAAGGATGAGATTTCAGAAGGAGACTTAAAGCCCGCCCCTCTTTTTCATTGGCTGGCGTCACTGTTTATGCTAAACGGTGGCCTGCCATTGGAAATGAGGTTTTTTGTTGCTGAACTTTCCCCTTTTCGTCCAGCCCATCTGGACAGGATCCTCTGCTTTGCGGCTGTTGCGAAGCAATTTCTTATCTTTAAGGGGCCATCTGTTTTCACTGAGCTGCGTGTTTATTTTTGCATCGCGCTTTCACTTAAAGTAAAAGTGAAAGAGCAATGCAAATATAAACAAGCGGCTGAGTGAAAACAGATGGCGAGCACTTGTCTTATTATGTTACGTGATGTGCTCTTCCTTATGCAGAATAAATTACGCGGGGTACTTTGTCTCAGGCAGGCCATACATAATATGCTAGTTATTTTATGCATGCTACATTATGAAGGCATGTTAGCAACTAGTGTTATGCTCCGTTCGCATGTAATTTTACACACGTTTGTGCACATTATAGTATTCTAACGTTATTTTATGTGTGATCGTTTATAAATGTTAGATTATGTTTCTGCACGTTGTGTAAGGCGTTTGACACTACGTGTGTGTAATGGCTGGATTTTCTGTTTAGATGGAATCAGCCCCCAGGGGCCCCTGTAACCCAGTCAAAACGTACTCACCTTCCCTTCTTAGATCATATTCACAATAAGTAGATATACAGATAAATATACAGGTTGCACCTAAGAATGGGGAATGACAATATACATATACAGATTTTCTACAATATCTTATTCACATCAGTTGGCCTCGCGGTCACCCCGACCCAGACCGTTCTACCCTAGGGCAGATCTGACACACAATCTGGTGCGTCTACACACGGGCCTGCAGAACCCAATGCTCCCTTTTCCAAACCGTTCGCGATCCTGCAAAACCTACACACTAGTTCAACCACCTAGTGCTCTCATTTACTCAAGCCACAATCCTGTGGGTATCAACACTGGTTCGACCCCCCAGTGCTCTCATTAACGCCGCATATCAACGACGACCACATTCCTATGAACACCTATATATATATATATTGGGATATTATCTCAGCTGTCTACTCGGAATGAAACTACAATAATGACTTTGAATATGGGTCCAGATTGTATAGTGTACTCGCTGCTTTTGGCATCAAAGGTTCACTCACTCCCTATTTATGTGATCACCACTTACCTGATTGGGATTACTCATCCATTCATGTGCCTGACATTCACCTAGGAGTATCGTTTACCAAGATTGAACATAAGCACCAGGTACACGGTAATTCTATATGCATTAGGATATTTATTAACAATAGACATAAATCACATTACTATGCAACATTACATTTGCAAAGGGAATAAAAGATAAAGATTAGAGTGCACATACTACAGGAATTGGTCGGATATCACCTGGTTACTGGGAAATCGGGACTCGGCAGTCATCTAGGCTCCTGTCTCGTCTCTGGGTCCTGGCTCGCCTTGCAGTCACCCTCAGCCGTCACAAGTACACGTCTGCACCGCTAGGCTCAACCTCGTCTGCTCTCCCTCAGGACCTCGGAACCTTGCTGTTTATTAACTACCGTCTCTCTCTCTCTGTATTTAGTGCGCTCCGCGCCACTTCTCGTTCAGTCTATCTCAGAGAGTTTCGGTCTTAAATCTTTCTCCGACTTCAAAGATGGCGACTTGTCCACCATGAAAATGAATAATGGCAGAGATGCTAACGGCTAGATGCCGCCTACGAACTAACTGACAAAAAGACTAACACCTTCGCTAATATCAAAGCCCGTTCCTTCATGGAAATTCACGGCCAGTAACCTGCCGCCCACCAAATTCTTGTACCTCCCCGTACCAAGGACACTTTCCCAGCCGGCCGGCCTGAAGTTGTGTCTTCGGAGTGGAGAAAAATACATTCCTTCGATAAGGGTCAGCCTGAACCGGTTCTCTCCAAGCGAACAACAGCTTAAAACTAAAACATCACACTTGACCTAGAAAGCCTTCTCGAGCTACCAGGCAGAAAGCAAAATGGAGTCTGTCTCGTTTAAGGCCTACGGAGCCCATAATATGCATAGCTCCATGAAAAACAGATCGGCATGTTAGCAAATGAGTGAATCATGACTAATACTTATATATCTAACCCCTCACTTAAATTCATAAGCCTTACTCTAAGGGAAGTAACACGCAAATGCCTTTATATATGTATGACAGGGTCCCTGTCTATCGGCCTAATCCCTATGCTATGGGGGTGATAGGCTGGAGTCACTCTCCATCATTCTCCTTCTCCAGAGAGCTAGCAAAAAGACAGCCATAACATTACACCCCTTGACTCCAGTCTATTATCCACCAACTAAATGGAACTAACGTCAGTAGACGAATAATATGAAACAAAACTAACTGATCTACGAGTCTTAGTAAGTCTAAAAAATTGTAATAGGGAAGGGATACACTGAATAAAGCAGCAAATTGCTATAAGGATACAAACAGCAACAATAACCCCTCCCAAAATTTGTCGTAAAAAATGCATGTCAGGGAGCCAGTTAAAAAGCCAGTCAAAGAAACCCTGATCTATGTGTTCTCTAATTTCTGCAGTCAAGTCGTGGAGTTTATTAATATGGGATTGGATATCTTTAGAATGGTCAGATAAATTAAAACAGCATAGACCTTCAAATTCAGAGCACTCGTGCCCATGTTTCAACAACAAATAATCGATTGCAGCACGGTTTTGCAAAATAGCTCTACGTTCACCTTGGGAATCTAATAATAAATCAGATAAAACAGCAGACGTTTGATTGATTGACTTCACCATCCAGCAGGCCATTTTGCCGATTGTTTTGGCATTATAAACGGCCAATGCCGGAACACCAATAATAGAAAAAGCTAAACCAAGATATTCAGATCTAGAAAAAAGATGAACAGAGGAATCACAATCTTCATGTAATGACATAGAGTCTCGAACAATACGAGAATGGGAAGGAGGACGTGAAGAAAACATTAGCAAACTTAACCTAGTGATAGCACATGGGCCACCAGAAATATTTGCAGGAATATAGGGCCAAGATGAATTCCCGCAAGAAAAGAGCCATCCAGCTGGTAATAGCATTGAATGATAATGGCTAGTGGCTACAACCAAACTTTTACAAGTCATATTGTTTTTCACTGAAAGGCATGAATTAGGAAGTCTCTTTGAGCATAGTAAACGTTGATGAAATGAAAAAGTAGTAGCGGCTTGGAGTTTCAACCGTAGACATTCAGAGATGGCCTTAGGATTACAGGTCATAATGAAACAAAGATCACCAGGGGTAATATTAAAAGTAGTAATTCTGGAATTAAAAGGGACATCCAGGTCTGGAAGAAGAGTACATGAGGGACAAAATTCATGGGCCAAGAAGTCGCCCAGGATAACATTAGGTCGGGCATTGGATACATTAAATATATGATGCAAAGTTTCAGTAGATGCAGGGACAGCAACCAAACAGGTCGATAAAATGTCAGTGACAGACTTCATGGGGGTAAGGCAAAAATGCGGAGAGTTCGTCACTCGCTTCGCGAGTGTGATCCAAAAATTCGAAGATTTCTGCCACGCAGACCGCGCGGCTCTTATTATCCCATCACTCGGCGTCGGTGGATCCTCTCCTCTCCCGGCGTAGCAAGCCAAAAGGAGTCCAACGCCGACACATCCTGCAGCAGCAGTCCAAAGAATGATCTGAAAGAATACAAACACAGGCCTTAATCATTCTCGTAAATAACATTTATCAGCTGGGACAGCTTCCCAGTCATCTTTCCCTGGCTTCATCACCAAAACGGTGTTGTCATGACCGGTCGCAATAATATCAGCCTGTTCAGGAGGATTTTTAGGCGATTGCACCCATATTTTAGCTCCAGGAAGATCAGACGATCCGAAGCCTTTTCGTCCTCGCACAGTTAGCAACGTTGGGGCAGAGCCTTTTTTGATCTCACCACTGAAGACAGGCATAATCAGTAACTGAGCAACACGGTCAGACTTTTTGATCAGTAAATCAGTCTCACTGCTATTAAGCAAGAGAACCTTAATCTCTCCCTGATAATCACTGTCAATCACTCCTCCGAGTACTTGTACACCTTTCAGGGCCAGGCCAGATCTAGGGGCAATTAATCCAAAACTACCGGCAGGTATAGAGACACCAATGCCAGTTTCAACAATGATTCGATCTTTTCCTGGGAAGTGTGCATCATTTAATGCATGCAGGTCAAGGCCTGCGGAACCGGGGGTTGCTCTACATGGAGCCAAAGCACCGGGGGTAATTTCCCAATACGTGACAGTGGTCGCAACAGAATTAGGTTTCGCATCAACATGTGGAGGAAACAAACGCATCAAAGGAGATTCAGCATGTAACAAAGGACGATTGTTTAAAATCAATAAAGCTTGAAGTAGGACATCTCTCCACTGGCTGTAACGGTCATCAGTCAACTTGCGCAACTGTTCTTTCAACAAGCCATTCATTCTCTCAATCAGTCCTGAAGCTTGTGGATAATATGGAATATGAAACACCCAATCTATATTATTCTCTATACAGAATTCCTGCACCAATCTTCCACGAAAGTGGGATGCATTGTCTGATTGAATTTGGAATGGGACACCATAGTACAGAATAATTAACTCCAGGGTTTTAATTGTATTCACTTGGGTAGCATTCTTGCAAGGGAAAGCGACCAAAAGGCCACTATAAGTATCAACCACTGTACAAATGTATTGACAATTTCTGCTCATAGGGAGCGGACCAATATAATCAATCTGCCAAATTTGGGCGGGCAATTTACCTCGATGTAAGTGGCCTCGAACAATTTGAGGCACCTCTTTCTTTCTTGAATGCTGGCAAATGGGACAATGTAAAATGGCATCTTTAATTAAAGAAAAGGGAATATGAATTCCTCTATCAGCAGCCCACCTGTTAGTGGCTTTCTCTCCAAAATGTCCTGCTTTCTGATGGGCCCATTTCGCCAATCCCGCCAAATCAGAATCTTGCATGTCAACCACTGCCTCAGAAATTTTAGACTGTCCATCTGCAATGTTATGGAAAAATTTGTCAAGGGAGTCGATCGGAGTATGAGCATCCACGTGAAAGATTGTTACAGTACTCTGCGGAAGCAGTTCCCAAATATCTTGCCACAACTCTTTACCCCACAACTCTTTTGAATGCAATTCCCAATTATGCGAGTGCCATGTCGGCAGCCACACCGCAAGTCCATTTGCAGTGGACCAAGAATCAGTGAAAATATGACATGTACCTGGTAACTCCTGTTTCAAAACTTGGTAAACCGCATAAAGTTCAGCATATTGACTACTCTTACCGTCTCCAGTTGTACTCAACAATTTCTGTGTAATCGGGTTATAGGAAACAGCTTTCCAATGTCTTTTGTCACCAATGAACTTCGCAGAACCATCCGTAAACCACACATGTTTTCTATCCTCCGCGGACAGATCATCAAATGATTTACCCCACTTCACGGGAGACTCCTGCACTACGGGAACCGAACACTCACTTTCAGCCTCATTGGAGGGCGCCTGCGCCACTCTCTCATGTAAAACCGCCACACCTTTCGGACCCACACGTGCCCTGTCCTGAATGTACCATTTCCATTTAATCACACTAGCCTCCTGAGCATGTCCAATACGATGGGACTTCGGTGAACTCAAAACCCACTGCATGATGGGAATTTCAGGCCTCAAAATCACAGCATGGCCTAAAGTCAATTGCTCGGTATCCACCAGAGCCCAATAACAAGCAAGCAACTGTTTTTCAAAAGGAGAGTAACGCTCACCAGCCTCTGGCAACTTTTTGGTCCAAAAACCTAATGGCACTTTTTGTCTGCCCTGCTTTTGCCACAAACTCCAATTGGCATACAGACCTTCCACGGACACATTCAAATCCACATCACCATCACTCACGGGCCACAAATCCAAAGCATACTGAATAGCTTCTTTAGCCAAATTAAAAGCAGTCTGTTGAGGTTCGCCCCATTCAAACGCATTCTTTTTACGAGTGACTCGATACAAAGGAGCCAAAATCTGACTCAAATGGGGAATATGCTGACGCCAAAATCCAAACAATCCGATAAAGGATTGCGCTTCTTTCCTATTTCTGGGAACAGCAAAATCAAGTATTTTTCGTTTAACCTGTGGAATCACCTCTCTGTGACCCTCATGCCAATTAATTCCTAGAAATCTTACAGCTTGGGATGGAGTTTGTAATTTGTCAGGATTAATTTCCCAACCTTTTGCTCGCAAACAATCAATAATTTGATCTAAATGGGACTGTACCTGGTCTTGCGTTTCACCTTGAATCAAGATGTCATCAATATAATGACAAATCTGAACTTGTGGAATCGTGGGCACTTCAGACAAATGTTCCGCCACCAGCCGGTGACAGATCGTAGGACTATGTACATAGCCTTGAGGAAGACTCCGGAACGTCATTTGACGTCCATTCCATGTAAAACTGAATTGCTCCTGGCATTCGGGGGCAATCGGAATTGAAAAGAATGCATTAGCAATATCAATAGAAGCATACCACGTACCTGGGTGCTTTTGAATTCTTTCAATCAGTGTAACAATGTCAGGCACTGCAACAGTCAATTTAGGTGTATGTTTGTTCAATTCTCGATAATCAACAGTCATGCGCCAAGAGTTGTCACTTTTGCGCACGGGCCAAACAGGATTATTCCAAGCAGATGTGACCGGAGTAATGACTCCCGCGTCAACCAAATCCTGAATCGTAGCTGTAATTTCTTCATGACCACCCGGGATGCGATATTGTTTCTGAGAAATCACTTTCGTCGCTAAAGGGATCTTAATAGGTGGCATGCATAAACGGCCAACCCGTACGGGTCTGGTCGAAATGTACTGTCTAGTACCAAATTGATAGTAACCATCATCCAAATGCAAAGCCATACCTTTCAAAATGTCAATTCCAATAATGTATTCCAAAAGTGGCACAACCAACACAGAGTATTCTCTACGAGGAATCCTACCAATTTTAATTTCAAGTGCAGTTTGAACTGCGGGTGTTTCTTTACCACCCAGACCGGTAATTGTGAAAGACTGTCCATGAAATTTTCTCGACTTACCATGAATTAAAGTGGCCTCCGCCCCAGTATCAACTAACGCTCGGGCCCTTTGGATATTACGATGTTTCCAAAAAATCTCAATATCTACATAGGGTCTGTAATCTCTGTGGGCCCACCTGCGTACCGGAGCTTGACCTATTTCCTAGTCATTTTTCCTGCGTTCCGTCAACCAAGACAGATCAGGGTAAATATTTTCAGTTTTCTTGGGTATCAGAATTTCTTGTTCATATCCGTCTCCAGTACGAAACGGATTAGTATCAGATTCAAAAAGTTGTGAGTTACGGTCAGAGAGTCTGTTACGATCCTCCCTCTTTCGTACGTCAGGGGAATAACTCCTTGCATCTCTACGTCTGCTAGAGCCACGATCATCTCCTCCCCTCTCACGATCATCCTCTCTCCCCCTCCCCTCATTACGACGGGGGGGAACCACCACGTTCATGGCGCCGATCATCACGGCGATCAGAATTCACACGTCGCCTCTCATCACCACTGTCATCCGAACCACGATCATACTCATTCTTTCGCACACGACGGGCACCTTCCTTTCGATCCAAACCACGCTTACGAAACATATCCCATAGGACATTATTAGGCTCGCCATCAATGTCTTCCCTTTTGACACCATCAGAAATGAGAGCAAAAAACATGTCACGTCTAGAGAACTTATAGTCCCCACCAGTACAACCCTCAGGTCGGGATTGTCTTTCAGGTTTAAACCATTCACCCAGCTCACCAAGCTGACGAACAGACTCGAGCACAGCAGACAAAGGATTGCCAGTTTGGTTAATCAACAATGTCATCATAACCTGCTTGTAAGCAACAGGAGAAGTACGTATAATGCGATTACGCACAGAAGATGTTAAAAGACCATCCAATAATTTGTCAGCAGTACTAAGGAAAATACACGTTTTCATAACTTCTTCCTTTAAACGTTGTGACGCATCGCGCAGAGTATACCACGGCTTTTCATCAGAGGGCCAATCAGACTCAGTTGGATATTTATGATTACAGCCATCAGACGCAAGCTGGAGCAAAGAAGTCTGGGCATTACCATTATAATTCCAAAAATGGTCCTGAATAGTAGAATCAGAACTCAAAGAGCAAAACCGTAAACAATCAACAGCATCGAGCATAATACCGGCAGCGCCAAGCTCATAAAGACGCACCATCCAGGTAAGCAAGGTCTCACCAGGCCGTTGTTTAAATCGTTGCAGGATGTCACTAATCTCCTGCTGAGTAAAATCTTCAATACAGTCAAGAGCTATACCACCCGGATTACCAGGGGCTTGTTGTAATTTCCGTCGAAAGATCGGGTGAGCAGAAACTGCGGGAAGAGCTTCCGAGGAAGCCCGCATCTTAGATTTAACAGAACAATCAGGGCAAGCTACGTCATCCACACGGGAAGAACGAGCACGGTCACAATCGGGAATTGAATCAATGCATGAAGCAGATTTACAGTCACGTCCGGAGCGAGAAGACTCGCGCTTGTCACCCTCCTCTGCCGAGGAGTCAGAAGTATGAGAATCCCAGATATTACCGTCCCACTCATCGGGGTTCCAATCCATTCCAGCTTTCGCTACAACCATACGCACTTTGCGCGTAGATACACGACCACGACGATGTTTATACTTATATCGTGCAATACGGACTGCAGCTCTTTCAGCAATAGTTTGATATGTCTCAAGTTTGTCGGCAAGCAATTTATTTTGACAACGCAACAGAGTATGTGCATTTTGTAATTCAATACACTGGCCTTCCATATCTTTAAACTGCTTCTGTAGCTGAACAAACTTCTCATGCAACATTCTGTACGCATTAAGAACAATCCACCCTCTGCGTCCTAAAATAGGAAGCTCATCACCCTTCACTACTGGCGCTTTCTGCAAGCACGACACCACATCGGCAGGCTCCGCCTGCTCCAAGCATGAAGACCAATTTTCACTCAAACCAGTAGAATCAGCCCACTCACGTGCCAAGGCCTCGTAAGGGGTACATTCCCAGCCGGGAATCTGAATCGGTAATTTGAAAACTGACGATGATTTTTTCGCAAACATAATGATACACAAAAAATATATATACACAATTATAAACAAAATTTTATACGTACAAGCCGAGCGCAAACCAACAAGATGAAAACAACACAATGCACACAGGCTTCGTAAACAGTTCGTGACGCCAGATGTAATGGCTGGATTTTCTGTTTAGATGGAATCAGCCCCCAGGGGCCCCTGTAACCCAGTCAAAACGTACTCACCTTCCCTTCTTAGATCATATTCACAATAAGTAGATATACAGATAAATATACAGGTTGCACCTAAGAATGGGGAATGACAATATACATATACAGATTTTCTACAATATCTTATTCACATCAGTTGGCCTCGCGGTCACCCCGACCCAGACCGTTCTACCCTAGGGCAGATCTGACACACAATCTGGTGCGTCTACACACGGGCCTGCAGAACCCAATGCTCCCTTTTCCAAACCGTTCGCGATCCTGCGAAACCTACACACTAGTTCAACCACCTAGTGCTCTCATTTACTCAAGCCACAATCCTGTGGGTATCAACACTGGTTCGACCCCCCAGTGCTCTCATTAACGCCGCATATCAACGACGACCACATTCCTATGAACACCTATATATATATATATTGGGATATTATCTCAGCTGTCTACTCGGAATGAAACTACAATAATGACTTTGAATATGGGTCCAGATTGTATAGTGTACTCGCTGCTTTTGGCATCAAAGGTTCACTCACTCCCTATTTATGTGATCACCACTTACCTGATTGGGATTACTCATCCATTCATGTGCCTGACATTCACCTAGGAGTATCGTTTACCAAGATTGAACATAAGCACCAGGTACACGGTAATTCTATATGCATTAGGATATTTATTAACAATAGACATAAATCACATTACTATGCAACATTACATTTGCAAAGGGAATAAAAGATAAAGATTAGAGTGCACATACTACAGGAATTGGTCGGATATCACCTGGTTACTGGGAAATCGGGACTCGGCAGTCATCTAGGCTCCTGTCTCGTCTCTGGGTCCTGGCTCGCCTTGCAGTCACCCTCAGCCGTCACAAGTACACGTCTGCACCGCTAGGCTCAACCTCGTCTGCTCTCCCTCAGGACCTCGGAACCTTGCTGTTTATTAACTACCGTCTCTCTCTCTCTGTATTTAGTGCGCTCCGCGCCACTTCTCGTTCAGTCTATCTCAGAGAGTTTCGGACTTAAATCTTTCTCCGACTTCAAAGATGGCGACTTGTCCACCATGAAAATGAATAATGGCAGAGATGCTAACGGCTAGATGCCGCCTACGAACTAACTGACAAAAAGACTAACACCTTCGCTAATATCAAAGCCCGTTCCTTCATGGAAATTCACGGCCAGTAACCTGCCGCCCACCAAATTCTTGTACCTCCCCGTACCAAGGACACTTTCCCAGCCGGCCGGCCTGAAGTTGTGTCTTCGGAGTGGAGAAAAATACATTCCTTCGATAAGGGTCAGCCTGAACCGGTTCTCTCCAAGCGAACAACAGCTTAAAACTAAAACATCACACTTGACCTAGAAAGCCTTCTCGAGCTACCAGGCAGAAAGCAAAATGGAGTCTGTCTCGTTTAAGGCCTACGGAGCCCATAATATGCATAGCTCCATGAAAAACAGATCGGCATGTTAGCAAATGAGTGAATCATGACTAATACTTATATATCTAACCCCTCACTTAAATTCATAAGCCTTACTCTAAGGGAAGTAACACGCAAATGCCTTTATATATGTATGACAGGGTCCCTGTCTATCGGCCTAATCCCTATGCTATGGGGGTGATAGGCTGGAGTCACTCTCCATCATTCTCCTTCTCCAGAGAGCTAGCAAAAAGACAGCCATAACAGTGTGTTATGGAGTTTGTGTTATGCGTGTCACATGATCTGATTTCATACATGGTCATTGATTGGGGAGAAGCAGTGGTATCTTACGGATGTGTCTGTGCTGAACTACCCAGAGTAGCCCAGCTCTCTTGTGAGTTGGTGCTTTCGGATTTTTGTGTAGCTTCTCCGTTTTTTTTAAGCAATCACATCTGAAGGTGAAGTATTTGCCGTCTGCACTACCTTTGTCCTGCATTTGTTTGAGATGGAGTAAGCCACTGCATATTTCCAGAATCTTACCAGGTGCTAGATTTGCCTAGATTTTTAAATGGAAGTAATTTACAAAGGGGAGAACTGGCTTGGCGCCAACAGTCTGGCTTCGGGTGCGGTGTCGGCCCGGCCCGCGAAGCTCCTTCTCTGAGTGGGTCCTGCACTTGGACTAAGGCCCTTCTTGAAGACATGCACATATCACTCAGGCCGCACCCATAGCTGCACAGATGCTCCTCGGTGCAGGTGCGCCCACCTCCAGCAGACATGTGTGTCCTCTGGAGCACTGAAACGACTGCGGCAGGTGCACGTGCACTCCCCACCCCGACCCCGGTGGAGCCTGGCTGCCCTCTAGGGAAGCTGCGGGGGGGGTCCACTGTGACAACTAGCGCCAAGCCCCCGGCCAATATCCGCTTTACCATTACCACTCAGAGTGCAAGCTTCCGCATAGATGCGATATCGAGACTTTTTCAAGGTGAGCATAAAACAGGTTAACAATCCCACTTCCAGCTTGCGCCCCGAATATCCACAAATATATTACAACAGTAAAAATAATCATAACATAACTTGCTTTTTTAGGTGCTCGCAGATTTTGCTGTTTCCTAAGAACTGTTAGCAATTTCAGTGAATGGCTATTATTTTACCTCTCAAAAAGGAGTGATTTGCATTTATGCAAAATGTATATGTCCCAGCTTTTAGCAGCGCCTCAGTCATTGTAGATGTAGGAAATGGGGCACAGGTTAATACAGTCGTTTACACAGGATCACACACGTTTGTAAAGGGGGAAAATGTCCTGACTGAATGGAGTGCCCCATACCACCCAGTGGGGTCTAGATACTATGATTAGCAAAGTGCACTTTCTGCTTGAAATCGTGCACTGCATGCCACGCGCACTAGGCCGTATAAATGAACGAATATACCAGTTTACTGTTGCAAACGGTTAGAGAACCAGGCAGGTGCTTCAGTGCACCGTGTGCCTCTATGTATTAGTGTGTCTGTCTCAAGGGGTGCGTGTGTTTCTCAGCGTTTGCATGCATGTGTGCCCATTCGTAGTGTGGTTTATATGTATGTCTGTATGCGGGGTCAACAGGGTGTAAAAGACATTGTCATTTACAACGCCATTACTTGATAAATGCTTCACGAAGGGAAAAAATACCCAACATTTTCAATGCCAATAGCTCAAAACAAAGTCATTGCGAGACCAATTGCATTGTAAAGGCTTGTGGTATAATGCACTCCAGCCACAAGGGAGTGGACTACTGTACCAAGTGGAAGACAGACATACAACCACATTCTGAATCTAGGTAGGGGTGCTTGTCCCGAGAGGGGAAGCCACAACACTCTTTGAGTAGCTGTGCGCTCTACAAATCCCTCATTCATTTATTCATGTGGACTACATACTGTGATATAGTGTTCTTTAAAGAGCCGGGTCTTCAGCTCTATCCTAACTGGCCTTCAAGGACTTGTATTGCTAGATTTCAAGTTCTGAAAGCAGACCAGTGGCTTGGCTAGGATGGTGCAACTGGTGCCAGTGCACTAGTGCATTCAAGGGGTCAGAGGTCCTCAAGTCTTCGGATTTTTGGGGAAATTTACCTTAACTGAGAAGGACGACCATGCTTGACATATTTATTGATTTTTGTCTGATGTGACTTCAAGTTTGTTTGCTCAGAAACAGGTTGTGTTCGGTGCAGGTCCCCCATTTTAATTTCACTTTTCAGCACACAAGCACGTTAAAAAAAAAAAAAGCCTCCACATCCTGTCTGAGGCCTGTGCACTTTTTACCTTTTACAGTTTCTTGAATTGGCTTCTCTGAAACATTTGTTGACCCCTGCATTAGATGTTGTTAGGAGGTAGCGGAGTTGATGGTTATTTCCCACATCATTTAAATTTCTACTGAGGAATGTATTCGTGACATCGCAGCGAGTGCATCAGTGAAGTAGTTGAGTTGTTTACGTTCTCTTCTGTTTGAGACGACGTCAGCCCCTCACCATTTTGCTGCTGGTTTATGCAGGTCTGTATGTGATTTAAATGTTTTTAGGTTATTGATGGTGGTCTGTCTGCGCTTTTCCGGGTTGCTGTGATGCTGTTTTGCATTGATTGGGCCCAGCACCTGTCTGTTGCCTTTAGAACATTCAGCGTGCAGAGGTCTGTCACGTGCAGCGCGCGCAGGGCTGTGAGTCTGCAGTCTCCGGGAGTGATTTTCCTATCTGGCACACACACTGAGCTGAATTGCCTCGAGGTGAGGTGAGGTGAAGGCGTGCTTCTGCTTGCAAGCACCAACATTGTTTTCACAGCAGAGCCCTGCAAACCTCTTACACTAGCATCAGTGTACATCAGGCTGTTGGGGGTATCACTGTTACATCTTGAGTCTTTTGTCCCCCCATTGGTCTGTCCTCAGTGCTCCACCAGGTTGTATTGCTCATGCCATCTAACGTGTTTCCTTCCACCTTTGGGACATTTCACTGCAAACGTTTGCCTTTTAGTCTTGCCTTGGTTAGATTTGGCTACCACAGAATAATGCAAAGCTGGTTTGTGGTTTATCCAGAGTATTTTACTTGGAAGATGACATCTTAGTATTTGCAAAATCTGAGGTGGAACATGATGAACAGTTGGAGATGGTTTTGTATGTTTTGCTACAAAGTAGGATCGCGTCAAAGCCGAGAAGTTAAAACTAAAAGTAGACGCTGTTACTTATTTGGTCATGTCACCCTGTGAAAAACAAATTTGTAGCGTTCAGGATGTTGCAGGGCCAGGTAGTAAGGATGAGTCAAGATCTTTCCTGAGTGGCCGAATTTTATTCCAAATATGTAAGGATGTTTTCTGATAAAACTAAACATATGCATGGATTGTTGAAGAAGGGTAATACATTTGGTTACAATTATTGACCCAGATGAGTAGTGCTTGTATTGTTGAAAACTATAATGACATTTTATTTAAAAAAATAAAAGATAGGTAATCAATGTGTATGGTGTCAGAAAATCCTGTCTGAATTTGAGAATATTAAATGTGAGATCAAGGAAGCATCACCTCTAGGCATGTTTGACATTAAGAACAAGACTATACTAAAAACCACTGCAGGGACCACTGGTCTTTCGCCCTCATGCGTCTTACACAGCAACTGATACTAAACCAGCATTGGCATACCCAATAGGTCTCGCCTTTGGTACCTTATAAGTGTTTAGCCATGCAACAGTTGATGTTGTAGATCCAAGGATATTGTGCTGCATAACTAAATACTTATAAGGTCCCATAAGCGCGACCTATTGGCTATGCCAATGCTTGTTTGTTTCGCTGCAGCTAGCCTGTAGGTGTTAAAGGTACAATAGCAATTATTTAATTCTTTAGAACATATGATATTACTATGATGAAATTATATTTTAAATGCCAGCTTATTTTCCTTGTCAATGATCTTGATAATTACTTGCTCGATTCACAATACTACAGTGTTGTTGTTTGATTACCCTGTAGTGCGAGGACTCGGTTGTGCAGTCTGCAGAGTGCACTATGATAATCTTTACTGGAATCAACGGCTGTACCATAATGTTGACATACTCTTTAGAATTACTGTCAGACTGTGGTTACACTAGAGCATCCTGTGCATGACTGTGGCATGTCCCAACCAAAAACAACACACCAATACCAACTAGACTCGTGCAGCGTTTTACAGAGCAACCATTCAGGAAGCAGAAGCAGCCAGCACCACCCCGCCTACTGCACAAAGACTGTGGGAGACTAATCAGAAACCAAAGATGGGTCAACACCCCACAGATCCTTTGAATGTGTAACAACACTCCCAGATGGAATGACCTGGCTAGAGCAACCAATTTGCTGGATACGGATTGACCATGAGCACTTCCATATGCAAGTGGCCAACCAGCGAAGTCAACAGCTAAGTGAACAAACTAGGTTAGTCTTAAGTCTTAAGGCTGAAGGGCAACACAGTGAACTGATGATGATTGACAGGAACTGCAAACCAGACAAATGTTGGTGCGGTTTTCAACTAGGTACATGGCGATAAGCAACCTCCGGAACATTAAAAGTCAGGAGCGCAGGAGGACTCATCATCTATATCAGCTGTTGTAAGATCTCCACTGTGATCTACATGCTATGAATCCACAAAACCATTCTTTTCAGACCTAGTGGGAACCTGCTTGTGACCTTTAGAACAATCGGATCTGGACTAGAGCATTCTTCTGCATCTGATTCAAAATCTCCCCCACCAGGGCACAGCGCTTGCCTCAAGACTTTGACCAAGGAGTGGGCACCAGTCCAGACCCCACCAGAGAAGAGCTGAACATCTGTAGGCGCACTGAACCTAAGGATTGTTCATAGAAAGTCTGAAGATATCCCCGTAACAAAACCCAAAGGAATGAGAAGCTATAATAAGAACTGCTGCTGTTTCTTGAAGTTGAACAGGAAAGTGTGTTTTGGCAGCAATCCCACCAGAGAACCTACAGGGCTGGCCACACAAATTGGAAGTTTCCCCAGACTGATGACCAGAGGATCAATGAGTAGCAGACCCAGATTTATACTTTCTATGGAACAGGAATGTATATTTCTGTTCTTCAATTCCTTTGACACCATCTCTTTTAGCTCAGCATGTGCAGCAGGAGGTGTCCTGGCTCACATCTGCGTGTCACTCACAAACCCAATCATTTCACCTAGTAGCCACCATACACCACCTGTGAAGGCTGCAACACGAATATCCTCCCATATCCACCAGCTCCTGCAGGCAGGAAATACCTACCTTTTTGAGGCAAGACTGGCTTGACTCACTCCTTTGACTTTTAGCAGGAATGTACACCATTATTGGGGTTAGCCTCATCCCACTCACACTCAGACAGGGTAGTTGTATGACAATCATGTCTATTTTCCAGGGCCACCTCCACCACCTGAGCAGCCATAGCTTAGAAAACTGGCTGAGATTTAGAAAAACTATCCTGATGGGCTGTGGCAGGTGGCCTTTGCCAGTGCCACATTGGGGAGGGAGACTGAACAGGGAACCGAAGCCTGCTATAGCCTCCAAATGTGCAGTGTCAATTCAGACATCCATTGTTGCCCTGTCATTTCTTTGAATGGCCTCAGCTCTCAACAGGCGGGGTGTGTAGCAGAAAGAGTGATATCAGAGATTTACTCCACGCAGACTCTAACACCATGCCTGATCTTCCAAGCAGTGCAGTGTCACCTTGCCTGACCTTGCCTCTCAAGGTTCACAAGCCATGGACGAAATCCAGTGCTTAATTTGAGCCGGTGCTTTCCGGTGCTGAGCACCGACACTTAATTGGTTTCCGGTGCTCGGCACCGGCACCTAATTGTTAACACCACACTTAGGGTAGTCTGCCACAAGGTGGCGCTGCTCATGTAATTTAGAAATGAGCAGTATAACAGTTGTTCGGGAAAACAATGTGCATTAAAAAATTGCTCCTACCTGCCTCCCCAGCGGTTCCTTTGGCTTTGGGGACCGTGAATAATCTGAACCGTCGCATTTAAATGCGAGAGAGATGGTTAGTAGTTGTTTTGGCAGTGATGACAGGGGCGATGAGTGGTGCAAGCTGCTGTGGCCTCCTGGTCCGAGCCTTGGCACTTCATATTTTACAAATTAAGCACTGACGAAATCCACAGCAAAGAGTCACAGGCAGTGAAAGTCGATTGAGACTGTCAACTATCCTTATAGGTGCCAAGGCACAGCTAGCTTTATTTCCTGCAGACAAATGTCTGCAACAGGTCTGTGAGGAGATTAATAAAAATGTGCAACTCCTCTCCTGGATGGACATGGTCTGTGAAACGAGCTACACCGGCCCGGGAGTTGGACTCCGCGGGAAAAGACTTGTTTACAAAGCCAGGAGCTTCGAGGGTTTGTTGGTGAGGCAGCATGCCTCAGTCTGTCAGTAAAGTAAGGAGAAATTGTTGAGAAAAGAATTTAGTGAGGGTAGCAAAAAGACAAACAAACAATGGTCCTGGGCAAAACCTTTTTACAGGAACAGATTTGCATGTTCCACGTGAGGAAAATAATATTGAATGAGAGAGATGAGTTCCTGATCTTTTCTCACTTAGAACCCCTGTTTACTTGGCCAATCACATGTAGAGGATGTGCTGCCCATGAAAATAACACATTTAATTGGCTCAACACAAGAAGGTAAATGAAATGAGCCGAATCGCCCGCACCAGTAAATAAGAGACATTTATTTTACCTTGATGACAAAGCAAAAACAAAGTCCAAAAAAAGGAATGATCATATTACACTGGGACAGATGATAACACGAATAGGTGTCCCACCTACATAGTAGGGTGGCAGAGAGACTCCCATAATATATCTAATAATTAATTGAGTTTCTCTCAAACATCGAAGCAAATACTTTGTACAGTACCTCAAACTGAGATACGAACTTCCGAACCATTTAAGCCTATCTCCATATACTGTAAATAAATGAGGAGAAATAAAGTGTCAACAACGTATTTTTTTTAGTACACTTGAATCACGGACACTCCACAACCTCACTTGCACCACACCGGAGTTGAGGCTGGAATACTTGGGACGACAGATATGATGGAAGAGAATGCTGCGGCTTCACGGAGCCGTGTTGGCAGCTTGACTGCTAGCCATGATATTAGCACAACAAATTTATTGGAAGGTTCCCCTGGTTGTTTTCACAGGGAGGGGGAGAACAGTGCAAAATAAGAGACCCTGTGGTTTGTTATTACTAAATGAGGTCAGAAATACTGACTAAAACAAGACGTGTGGGGGCGAGTTGGTCTGTGGGAAGTCCTAATTTGTCAATTAAATTGTAGTGGCAAATGAATATATAGAACACTTTTCTTACTGTATACCCAAATATTATAAAATAAACAAATGCACCAAAGATATAAGAAATTTATGTAAAAAACATAGTTTATTATAATACCTCCCTTAAGGGTTACAATCTAAATTATTAAAATGCATTAAAATAAATCTTTCACATAGTGAAAAATCTGTGATAAAAAAGTCGAAAGAAAGAGTCGACGCGGCGTTTCGGTGTTCGTTTACAATAGTCACACCTTCATCAGGACATTTTAACATTTGATTTGTAATCTAAAAAATTAAAAGACAGTGTTTTAGGTATCTTGTAATTAGGCAGATATACAGAAATACATACATAGTGTTTCTTTTTCTTTTTAGTGTTCATTTTGCCCTATGGACTCCTAGACCTGTTCCTCTGTGGGGACCACCCTTAGTGCCCTCCCTTATACACTTTTGTATGCTTATCATGAAACCTATTTTTAATTAATTGGATAAATAAACGGGGGTAGTTGGATTGAAGACTATGTCTTCAAAATTAAGAAAAGTTTTATAAACAAATACCTGAATTTTTGAAGCTTTTATTTAAATTTAAAAGACTTCTAGAACAACTGGAAACTTGTATACATCTGTTTCTTATGATCATGTGGTACCTTGATAAGGGGAGAAGAATTTCCACAGTTATCTATCTGGTATACCAAGGTATCCGATGATTTATACTATATTTCATTCATGATTGTTTTACCTGTGATAAGGCAACTACGTAAAGTAGTTAGACACGGAGGAGCCACCGTAATTCACTCTCAGGTCAGTTTCAAAAGGGCTCAGGATCCCTTCGTCAATTCGGAATCGCTGTATATAGAATAGGACACATTGTATAATAGTCTCTTCCTGGGATTAAGCCATCATTGTAGAGTCTAAATTATATTATAAATCCCCCACTTACCGAGTTTATGTATTCATTTTTATGCGGCCGATGTGATTAATTGATCACTTGTCTGGTGCCTTGAATTCTAAAAATGCTTCTTGATTTTCTTAAGCCTGTTAAAGTGAATAGAATACACAGTGATGAATGTGCTAGTTCTAATAGTTATTTAATACGTTTTTGCTGGCACATATTACTGTGAATATACAGAAGCTTGTTTAAAAAAAGCTCGGTCAGCATTCATCTTCGTAGATGGGCAGTTATAACTTATGAAGTATAGGACATACTTAAACACATTAGAGTCCATGCCTTTCTTAACTTTTTAGATTTTTTAGAACGCGAGACACAGTCGATCGCCATGAGGTCAGTTACTGGTGATGTTATTGAGCATGCTTTGCGGTCCCTTTCTAGGGGGTAGGCTCTAGAGATTGACGCAGTAACTACTAGTAAGAATTCTACAGATGTTTACAGTGTATTCTAGGCCATGCGGGATAATTACCACAATACTTATCAATGCGGTCGAGCTTCTAAAGTGAATCTCGCTATTTCTATGCAAAATACCCTAACTATAAGTTAGCGCAAAGTCAGAACTCAACCTGACATTAGTATTACGGCGTCAAGATGCTCCTGTCTAGTTAGGGCTCACATACCTTTGTAGATTGATTCGGCCTCCCTGCTCCTTCGTGTTCAAGTCCTCCGGGGAAGTAGTAACCGAAATTCGGAACCAGCATTTATGCTGACTCTTCCATTTGTGACCCGGAAGTAGATGTTTAGTAATTAATATCATTTTCATAAGTTTTATATTTTTTTAGGATTGCATTGCTCTATCTGCCCCTTACCGTGTATAGGGTTCTTGGCTATATAATTTAGTAAAAGTTTTGATTTTTATACTTTCCGATCATTCAAGGATCGTCTTGCGACCCGGAAGACGCTGATGATATTAGAGTTATATTTTGAAGACTGATGTTTATTTCCTAATTGTTTATTTTCTATTTGTATATTATTCTTCTTGAGGTACCCGAAGGGGCACATATTTAGTTTTTTCTTGAATACGGACTGCACAATTTTGTTCGATTTCCGAGTCCCGATCCGACTTTGGCGGCCATGTTGGATTGGGGAGGTTTGAACCTTACTTGTATCTAAACTCGACAAATATTCAGTTCCGTTTTCTTCCTATAAAATTCATCAGCTTTATGTTTGTATTAACCCATCTCATGTTGATCTTCACCATATTCTCATTATTCTAGAAATGATGATGACACATTTTGTTAAGAAATCCTTAAAAAAAATGTTTTTCGATTTTTGTATACATACAATTATGCCTATTATAAATAAGATTTCTGGCAAAATCAATTTAATTAGACACAAAGATGTTTGTGCAAAACATATAAAGATACATTGCCCTATCTTCAACCGGGTATGGCTTAAAGGTGTTAACATGGTGATTAGGTATAACATTCCATGGTTGTTGTATAAATCACATCCTTTCCCTATATACTGGCACAATACATTAATGATAACCGTTACAGGGTTACATCCTGGAGTGAGAAAACAGTATATAAAATATGCACAATCGTCATGTCCTAAAGTCATTACAACATTCATCTAGTGTCGAAAATACTTGATTCAACTAATATAAAGGATACTGTTTACATCTATGTTCATGGTACAACCTAAATACAGATTTATGAACCCCATTGAGTTGAAGCAATTGCATGTCTTACAGGATCAGTCTTTCCCA
The DNA here is from genome assembly GCF_964263255.1 of Lissotriton vulgaris. Classification (NCBI taxonomy): domain Eukaryota; kingdom Metazoa; phylum Chordata; class Amphibia; order Caudata; family Salamandridae; genus Lissotriton; species Lissotriton vulgaris. The sequence goes on along the minus strand of NC_141699.1, from coordinate 156,559,655 downwards.
TTCCTCTTTGTTGTTTAAGCCACTCCTAAAGGTGTTAAAGAGGGACATATAAAATTGCTCTCTCTTTTTTCTCTTTATCTGAATGTCGCCTCCTCTTGGGTTATGCTGCATTACTTCTATGCCACACCATTTTAAGTCCTCAATCTTATGATTGTGGGACAGCCAATGTTCCACTAGTGGCGCTGTTTTCTTTTTGGTTCTAATGGCTGACTTGTGCTCTGTGATCCGCGTTTTAATTTCTCTAGATGTTCGCCAATGTAAGCCTTGTTACATGGACAGAGTACAAAGTAGACTACATTTTTAGTTCTACAATTTATAAAACTTTTTATTCTGTGTATGATACTGTTATGCTCAATAGTATTCACCTTCATTAGTGTTTCACAGTTAGTGCACATATTGCAACGGAAGTTGCCAACAGGTAAGGGCCTTTTATCAATAGTTTGTTGGTTTTCAGTTTTATCTTCCCTAAACGTGTGGACTAAGCAGTTTCTCACAGTTTTATTTCTTCTAAAACTGAACATAGGTTTTGGGATTTTTGTGTCACTTTTGTCGTTTAAGAGTGACCAATTTCTATTGATTATGTTTTTTACTTTATTGCTAGCTACACTAAAGTTTGTGACGAATATCAATCTATCATTTGAGATTTCTGTTTGTTTGGGTTCGTTTGAAAACAAGGAGTCTCTGTTGTAATGTTTAGCTCGCTTGTAAGCTTTTCTGATTAGGTGTTTTAGATAACCTCGCTCTTTCAGTTTTTGTGATAAAACGTCCGCATGTCTATTAAAATCTCTGATGTCTGTACAGTTTCGTCTGATCCTTAGGTATTGGCCAAAGGGGATATTGTCCTTTTGGCTTCTTGGATGGTTACTATTGTAATGTAATAAAGTATTGCGATCAGATGGTTTAGTGTAAAGCTCGACTCCTAATCTACCGTTTTTATCTATGATGCTGATATCTAAAAATTCAATGTTTTCTTTATTATACTTGGAGGTGAAATGTAAGTTCACATCTCCGAGATTCAGCCAGCTAATGAAGTTGGTCAGGTCTTCAACGGTTCCTGTCCAGATGAAAAAAATATCATCTATAAACCTCGACCAACAGGTGACATTTTCAAAATAAGGAGCTGCATTATTAAAAATGTGCTTATTTTCAAAGGCCGCTACATACAAACAGGCCAGACTGGGAGCACAGGTGGCTCCCATGCTGGTGCATTTGACCTGTTTGTAGAAATCATTTTTGAAAATGAAGATATTATTTTTCAGAATAATAGTCACACATTTGATTATAAAAGTTGCATGACTATTTAGGTCCCCTTCGCCGGTGCTTAGGAGGTCCTCTAATATCTTGATGGTATCATCCTGGGGGATGTTAGTGTAGAGGGCCTCTATGTCTAACGTCACTAGCCACTGGTTTTGGATGTCGTAAGGGTAGCCTTCCACTTTTTCTATTATGCAAGTGGTATCTTTAATGTAGGCCTGTTGGACAGTTACTAGTGGTTGTAAGAACGTATCCACATATTTGCTTAGTGGTCTGTCACTGAGTTTATACTTGACACAATTGGTCGCATGGGTGGGTCTAATAGATTTTTATGGACTTTAGGGAGTCCGTACTATGATATTAGCGCATAGTCACAGGAAATAGCTCACTACAATGACGCGTGCTACAAAGTCAGACGGCAGTGAGACTGAATGAAAAGTCTCTGGAACCGACGCCAAGAAAAAAGGGGAGTCTCTGAGTAAAAGCTTATGGATCAAACGCTTTAGAAAGCTCATTAAAGCAGGGAAGCGGTCACCAGCCAGAAGGCACAACAGACTTTGGTAAATCAAGTGGTGCGCACGCGCGCAATGACACGTTCTATAAAGTCAGACGGCAGTGAGACTGAATGAAAAGTCCCTGGAACCGACGCCTAAAAAAAAGGGGAGTCTGAGTAAAAGCTTATGGATCGAACGCTTTAGAAAGCTCATTAAAGCAGGGAAGCGGTCACCAGTCAGAAGGCACAACAGACTTTGGGAAATCGAGTGGAGCGCGCGCATGCGCGCAATGGGAAAAGTGAAAGTAGGCTGGCGAGTGGTGTGTGATGTGTACGCACCATGACGAGAGAGGAAAGCCATATGGCGCCTCCGCTCGTCATTGTGCGTGTAATCGCAAGCTGGTGGTCAAGCCTTTGGTAGCACTTTTAAAACCGCCTTACAAAATGTCTCGCAGAGCTGCGCATGCTCTGACTCAGGGAGACCTAAAAACAATATTCCGTTATTGAGAGGGATACCCTTGCACTATTAGTAGCAGTGAGACCCAGTACATACAATGAGAGAAAATGAAGCTCAGGGCAGACACTGAGGGCGAGAGAATCCGGGTGCAGCCAGCGAAGAGAAGTGCGCATAGGGCAAAGAGGCAAGAGAAAACATTACATATAGTGAGGGAGATGGAAGCACAGAGCAGGCAGTGACTGGGAGGGAAGCATAGTGAAAATAGTGAGAGAGGGAAGCAGGGATGCACAGTGCAGGCAGTGAGAGATGGAAGCACAGTTCAGGCAGTGACTGGGAGGGAAGCATAGTCCAGGCAGTGAGAGATGGAAGCACAGTGGTAGGCAATGACTAAGAGGGAAGCACAGTCCAGGCAGTGAGAGACGGAAGGACAGTGCAGGCAGTGACTGGCCTATGAGCACAGTTCAGGCAGTGACTGGGAGGGAAGCACAGGGCAGCCAGTGACTGGAAGGAAAGCATAATGAAAATAGTGCGAGAGGGAAGCAGGGATGCACAGTGCAGGCAGAGACTGGGAGGGAAGCACCGTGCAGGCAGTGACTGGGAGGAAAGCACCGTGCAGGCAGTGACTGGGATGGAAGCACAGCACTGACAGCGAGAGATGGAAGCACAGTGCAGGCAGTGACTGGGAGGGAAGCACAGCACTGACAGCGAGAGATGGAAGCACAGTGCAGGCAGTGACTGGGCAGGAAGCACAGTGCAGGAAGTGACTGTGAGGGAAGCACAGTGCAAATGGTGACAGATGAAAGCACAAAGCAGACTCTGTGGTAGAGGAAGAGATACTTCAGATAGTAAATGAGGAGGTAACAAGTGAAGGGGGAGGGAAGCATAGGGCAGACAGAGGGAGAGGGAAGCACGGTGCTGCCAGTGAATGAGCAGGAAGCACAGTGTAGATAGTGAGGGAGACGGAATCACATTGCTGAGGGACAGAAGCACAGATAGTGAGCTAGGGGAAGCATAGTGCCGTGAAGTGCAGGTAAGCACCGTGGAGAGGGGCGGAAGCACATTGCAAACTGTGAGAGATGGAAGCACAGAGCAGACTCTGAGGGAGAGGAAGACAGGTCAGTGAGTGAGCTAGGGGAAGCAGAGTGCAGTGAAGGGGAGGGAAGCACAGGGCAGATGGGGTGGGGGGGGAGGAAAGTACGGTGTTGGCAGTGAATAAGCAGGAAGACAGGTGTCTGCCCAGTGCTTGTCCAGCACTCATTCCACCTTCCTGCATGCACAGCGCTTTCCCACACCCCAAGAGTGCTTTTCCGATACTTATTCCAGCTCACTCTTGAGACTTCACCCCAGCCCAATGTCTGCTCAGCACCTCCCCACCCATGAACTGCACAGCGCTTTTCACTAATGCATAGCCTGCATGGCGTTTCTGCTAACTCTCTCTGTATGCTATTTTGATTGACCGTGTCGAAAACATGGGTGTCCAACAAAATGCCAAGATACTCTTGGCCTCCTTTCTGGCTGATAGGACTCAGGTGGTCACAATGGGATCCTTCCATTCATCCACCCTGTCGCTGCCATGTGGAGTACCTCAAGGCTCATCCCTAAGTCTGACACTTTTTAACATTTATGTGTCGGACCTAGCTAATACCATTCGAGCACATGGGATGAGCCTTACCTCCTATGCAGACGACACTCAGTTGGTCCTTGCCATCAAGAATGATGGCCATAAAATAGCTGATGACTTCAAACTGGGCATGTTGGCAATTGGGAACTGGATGGCCTCCAATTGCCTAAAATTAAATTCCGATAAGTCTGAAGTAGTTATCTTCGGACATCTGACCCCGGAATGGTCCTCCCGCTGGTGGCCCTTGTCACTAGGTCCTCCCCCTGAGCCTGTTAGCAAGGTGTGGAATCCGGGAGTTATTTTCGATGACCGCCTCACTTTTCTCCCACATGCCAACCAGATTACTTACTCCGCCTTTCACAAATTGAGACTCATCAAAAAAATCCTTCCCTTCCTTCCCGATACAGCTGGCAAAACCTTGGTTACCTCCCTGGTACTGTCCACCTTGGATTATTGTAACGCACTGTTTCTAAATGCACAAGAAAGAGTCTTAAACAAAATGCAAATTATTCAAAATTCAGCCGCTAGGCTCCTGGGAAGAATCCCCAAATATCAATCTGCTTCGGAAACCATCAGAGACTTACACTGGTTACCCATTAGAAACAGGATAAAATTCAAAACTTTCTGCATAGTGTACAAGGCCTTGCACAACCTGGGACCAGCTTTTCTCATTCAAAATCTGACCCCCTACTGTCCCCCCAGAACACTACGCTCCTCTAGCCTTCATAATCTTGTGGTTCCCCGTACCAAATCTGTTTCATGGGGAGATAGAAGATTCCTGGTGTCAGCCCCTAAGCTATGGAATACTCTGCCTCATTCGATTAAAACAAGCCCCTCACTTTGGTCCTTTCGTAAACAACTCAAGACCTGGCTTTTTAATCAGTAAACTCAGACCCCCCCTCTCTGGTTAAATATTGCAGATATTTTAGCGCCGAGACGCCCATGGGCCTTTGTTCGCGCTCTAGAAATATTATTAATAAATAAATAAATAAATAAATAAATATGTTACTCATTCTTAACTCGCTCTGCCCGTCCTACCCCACCTCACTTTCTCAGTCTGTTGCTCCCGCTCTCATTCACAGTCCAGTGCCGATTCCTCCTCACAGGCCCTCTGCCCTTTGCTTCTCACTCACTGACTGCTTCCCTCTGATTCAGACTCTGTCTGTGCGTCCTTCGCATTCACTGTCTGCATGCATTGTGCTTCCTCCTCACCACCTGAATGCACTGTGCTTCTCCATCATTCCATCTGTACATGGGTATTCTCTCTCCCTCACTGTCTGCACTGTGCTTCTCCATCATTCCCTCTGTACCTGGGTGTTCCCTCTCCCTCGCTGTCTGCACTGTTCTTCTCCATCATTCCCTCTGTACCTGGGTGTTCCCTCTCCCTCGCTGTCTGCACTGTTCTTCTCCATCATTCCCTCTGTACCTGGGTGTTCCCTCTCCCTCGCTGTCTGCACTGTGCTTCTCCATCATTCCCTCTGTACCTGGGTGTCCCCTCTCCCTCGCTGTCTGCACTGTGCTTCTCCATCATTCCCTCTGTACCTGGGTGTTCCCTCTCCCTCGCTGTCCGCACTGTGCTTCTCCATCATCCCCTCTGTACTTGGGTATCCCCTCTCCCTCGCTGTCTGCACTGTGCTTCTCCATCATTCCCTCTGTACCTGGGTGTTCCCTCTCCCTCGCTGTCTGCACTGTGCTTCTCCATCATTCCCTCTGTACCTGGGTGTTCCCTCTCCCTCGCTGTCTGCACTGTGCTTCTCCATCATTCCCTCTGTACCTGGGTGTCCCCTCTCCCTCGCTGTCTGCACTGTGCTTCTCCATCATTCCCTCTGTACCTGGGTGTCCCCTCTCCCTCGCTGTCTGCACTGTGCTTCTCCGTCATTCCCTCTGTACCTGGGTGTTCCCTCTCCCTCGCTGTCTGCACTGTGCTTCTCCGTCATTCCCTCTGTACCTGGGTGTTCCCTCTCCCTCGCTGTCTGCACTGTGCTTCTCCGTCATTCCCTCTGTACCTGGGTGTCCCCTCTCCCTCGCTGTCTGCACTGTGCTTCTCCATCATTCCCTCTGTACCTGGGTGTCCCCTCTCCCTCGCTGTCTGCACTGTGCTTCTCCATCATTCCCTCTGTACCTAGGTGTTCCCTCCCCCTCGCTGTCTGCACTGTGCTTCTCCATCATTCCCTCTGTACCTGGGTGTCCCCTCTCCCTCGCTGTCTGCACTGTGCTTCTCCATCATTCCCTCTGTACCTGGGTGTCCCCTCTCCCTCGCTGTCTGCACTGTGCTTCTCCATCATTCCCTCTGTACCTGGGTGTCCCCTCTCCCTCGCTGTCTGCACTGTGCTTCTCCATCATTCCCTCTGTACCTGGGTGTCCCCTCTCCCTCGCTGTCTGCACTGTGCTTCTCCATCATTCCCTCTGTACCTGGGTATACCCTCTCCCTTGATGTCTGCACTGTGCTTTAATTCCCTGCATTCCCTTTGCCGTGCTTCCCTCTCATTTACCCTTTGCATTGTTCTTCCCTCTCAGTAACTGTCTGCACTGCTTCCCTATCATTCACTGCCTGCGCTGCACCCAAATGGATGATGTAGCTGTGCTTACCCATACTTTGCAAAAAATAAGCTACATTCAGCAAAAAAAAATATATATTTATTCGCGGGTGTATACTTCAAAGAGTCAAAGTTTATACAAAAAATTGCGTTACATAAAAGGGTACAAACTTTAATTCACATAAAGTCAAAGGTAACTGAGATGACCTTTCTTTCATTTTTTTTTTTTTTTTTAAATATATTTTTATTGCAGGAATCAGTAAATCGTTACATAATCGACCAGCATTATAAAATAGGCAAAATCAATGAAGCATAACCCTCCGTCCCCCCGCCGTAATTCTCGTACACAGCCATTCAGCCCACAACCCTGGGGTCGGGCGGCGAAAGTCAATGGGGGCTCAGCAGGATGTCAAAGCTGGTCCGGATGATCCACTGTCTGTCATCTGCTTTTCCAAACAAGCCTATAAACCCAGAAAGAAAACCCCACCCTCAAAAAGCTAAAAACCAAAAGTAACCCCTACCCAACCCCGCCATCAGCGCACGGTAACTACCGCAACAGGATCTGCTAAAGGACCCATGGGGAAAACAACAGAGCTGAAAAGTTCAATCATCTAACGGGACATGGGGCGAGCTGCATCCTCGCTGTCAGTCGCTGGGGGGCGCAATAATCCCTAAGGGCCTGCACTAGCGTTTCCCACTCCAGCGCTGCCTCCTGCGCCTTCTCATTACGCTGCCTCCAAGCTAGCTGGTATCTCAGTGTGCTCTCCCCCGCCGCCCACTTCAAAAGTTCGCTGTGCCACCGGCCTCCCGTCGGACCAGCTCGTGCCTTCCAATTCCTGGTCACCTCCCGCTTAGCAAGGAGCAGCCCCAAATCGATGAACTTGCTGGATATTTTGTTCTTGGGGGTATGAGGGAACCAGTGCAGGAGTCCCACCGCCGCGTCAATCGATAAGGATCTCCCCGTCACCTCCTCCAGGGTCTTCCCCACTTCTACCCAATAGGATGATAATCCCGGGCAGGCCCACAACATGTGGAGAAGGTCCGCTTCCTGGGCCGGGCACCTGGGGCAGTCCGCTGAATTCGTAGCAAAATATCGCCTGATTTTCACCGGGGTCAGATAAGCTCTATGGAGCACGTAGTAGTGGACCAATTGAAAGCGGGCGTGGCGTGTGCCCTTCCAGGCTCGCCGCACCAGCTGGGACCAGGTCGTCTCCGGGATCTCTTTGCCAATGTCCACCTCCCAACGGGTTCTCAGAGTAGTGAGGGGAGCCAGCCCCTCATTGATCAGTCTGCCATAAAGGCAGGTGACCGCCTTCACCGTGCCCGCAGACATCATCACGTATTGGCACACCGGAGATAAAGGGGGTTCCTCCTGCCCGTGTTTCCAGTGCGCCTGAATCGCTCGGATATGGGCCGAGTGCAGCAAAAAGTCGCCGCGAGGAATCTCGAAGCGATCGATGAGCTCCTGGAAGGGCAAAAGCGCCCCGTCCTCGTATAGGTCACCTATCAGCTGTAAGCCTGCGTCCTCCCAGTTCGCCAACCGCGACCAATCGCCGCCATGGGGCAGAGCCGTCAGCATCCCCAAAGGTATTTCGGGCGCATACGGTGTTCTCAGGTGGCCCCGGGCGTGAGCTCGGTTCCAACACAGGCGAACGGTCCGCTCCTCAAGCGACAAGTCCTGTAAGGCCAAGTGTTGTCGCAGCGCTATGAAGGAGAGAACATGCCTGGCTATACCCGTACCCCTTCTGTCTTCTGGGCCCCGGAATTCCCGGGCGATCTCCTGGGTGAAGGTCTGGAGCTGCGCTGCCAAATAATACTTCTCAAAGTCCGGCACTGCAAGCCCACCCTCATCCTTCGGCCTCATCAGGGTCTTGAGGGCCACCCGCCGGCGGCCCGAGCCCCAGAGGAATCCGACTATCATAGACCGTAATAGTCGAAACGTGGCCGGTGGGACCCATATTGGCAGCGTCCGGAAATAATATAACAACCGGGGAAGCGCCACCATTTTGAGCAAAGCGATCCGCCCTGCCACCGAAAGCGGTAGCGTGGCCCAGAAGTCCATGCTGCCTCGAAGTGCTCGAGTGCCGCGGGCAATGTTCCCATCCAGGAGGTCAGATGGTTCATGATAGACGTACACCCCCAGATACTTAAAGCAGTCAGGTTCCCATCTAATCTCCCTGCTGAGAGCAGGGCTAGGGGTGCCCCTGCGAACTGGGAAAAGACAGGTCTTAGTCCAGTTCACCCGGAGGCCCGAGACCTCCCCAAACTCCGTGAGCGCCGTTGCAGCTCCATGTAAGGCAGCGAACGGGTCCTCGAGGAAGAGCAGCAGGTCGTCTGCATACAGTGAAATGTGGTGCGGGCCCGAAGGAGTCCACAGGCCCGTATAATGGGCTCCCGACCGGAGGTGCAGTGCGAGCGGCTCCACCGCCAGCGCGAAGAGAAGCAGGGATAATGAACATCCCTGCCTCGTGCCCCTCTCCACCGGATATTGTGAGGAGATGAGCGGTCCCGCCCGGACCCTGGCCGATGCAGAGGCATACAGAACCTTGGTCCACCTGATGAAGCCCTCACCGAGACCGAACCTCCGTAACACAGTACCAAGGTAGTCCCATTCCAGGCTGTCAAAAGCCTTCTCTAAGTCTACCGATAAGACAACTGGGCACGGGGCGTCCACAAGCGGTTCTCCCAGCAAGCGGAACAACCTGCGAATGTTCATGGTCGTGTTACGCCTGGGGATGAATCCAGCTTGGTCCTCATGTACCAGGGAGCTCATGTGCCCCAGTAGCCTCGAGGCCAAGATGCTGCTCAGTATTTTATAGTCAACCGTCAGCATTGATAAGGGACGGTAAGACCCCGGATCGGATGAGTCCCTTCCAGGCTTGAGGAGGGGAACCACCAAGGCCTCGCACATCGAGCCCGGGAGTCGCCCAAGCCTCTTCGCCTCTCTGTAGACTATCAATAACCTAGGGGCCAGGAGATCAGCATAGGCTGCATAGAACTCCACCGGAAGGCCGTCCAGGCCCGGGGTCTTATTCCTCGCCATCTTTTTAATGGCGCTACGGATCTCTCCCAATTCTATGTCGGACCCCAGGGCTTTCGCCACGTCTTGCTCCACTGTTCGGAGCTCCAGAGGCTGCAGATAATTATTAAGCAAATCAGGGTCTCGGGTAGAGCGACTGCGGTATAAACTTTCGTAGTATTGCCGGTAGCAACTCAGAATCTCAGGCTGAGTGCACACCACAGTCCCGTCTGCCTTGCGCATGGACGTCGTCAGTGAGGACTGGCGCGTAGGGTTGGCTAGCCATGCCAGCCGCGAGCTCGATCTATCCCCCTCTGCGATGGACCGAACCGTATAGGCCTTGTAGTCAAAACAGCGGAGCCGCTCGACCTCCGCCGCTACCGCCTCCTTCGCCTCCGCTGCGCGTATCTGTAGTTCAGGGCGCCCGGGGCGGCGGAGTTCCAGCTCGCGGAGCTTCCGGTCCGCTGCATCTAGGTCGGCGAGGATGATTCGCCTCATGCCGACCTTTTTAGAAATACAGTATCCCCTCACCACCACCTTAAAAGCGTCCCACTCTAGTGCTCTCGAGCTCGCGGTACCACCGTTGGACGCAAAGTACTCCGAGATCTTATCGCCTAGGTCCGCTCTGAAAACATTGTCCTCAAGGGTCTCGGGCCGTAACTTCCAGGTGGGCACCGCAGGCACCCCGGGGAACCAACGAAGGTCCAGCAGGAGGGGGTTATGATCTGATATGGTCCTGGTCAAATATTCAGACCGGACCGCTGCCGAAACTAGTTCTGGCGAGCCGAGGAACCCGTCCAGTCTGACGTGCAACTCATGGAGGCTCGAGAAGTAGGAGTAGTCCCTAGTTGTGGGGTGCTGCACCCTCCAGATATCCGTTAAACCCCAGTGAGTCTGCCAGTCCCTACGACCCTTAGCCACATGGCGAACCGGAGAATCAGGTAGGGGTGGATGCGATCGGTCAGTGTCCACATCCACTACCGAATTGAAATCTCCACCGAGCAGGAGGGGCCCGGAGAAGAAGTGGGCCAACGAGCCCGATAACCTGGAGAGGAAGGCAGTCTGGTCTACATTAGGAGCGTACACACAGCAAACGTTTAGGTCTCTCCCTCCCAAGGTGCCCGAAATGGCCACATATCGCCCCTCTGGATCTATCATTGTTTTCGTGACCTGGAAGGGAACCCCAGCTCTGACCCAAATCAGCGCCCCTCTGGCATACGCGGAGTACGAAGTGCAAAAGACCTGCCCCCTCCATCTACGCTGTAGCGCCGCCCCTTCCGCCTTGTTCAGATGTGTTTCCTGCAGCAGCGCCATTTGTACCCCTCTACGCACTAAATAAGCGTGGACTTTGTGCCGCCTAGACATGGTATGAAGCCCCCGCACGTTCCAAGTAACACATTTCAGATTAGCAACATTAGCCATTGTCCCAGATCGTTCTCGCAAAGCCTCCCCACCTGGGTCCCAACAAAGAAAGGACATCAATCATCCCAGCACTGATGGCGGCCATTTTCCCCAACCAAGACTTAACAACCCAAATATGAACCAAACCCCCATCCGCCCCCCCCAGAACAGGACCCAAATAGCACCATCTAGTTCCCATCCAAACCTTACCCTCCAAACACCCACTATTCCCTACTAATCCTGCGGTCGCCACCGTAGGAAGGCCTTAAGGACCAGGTGCGGGCCGGGCGGAGGCAGTGGGCCCTCGGCGCTCAGGCCACCAAGACTAAGATAAGCCCAAAACAGTGCCAACCATGCTCGGGGCAAAAACAAGGCACCCCCCCCCCTTTCCCCCGGGAGTCAGCATCAAGTGTCGGCACCCACCACCCCCGTGCCGGGCCCCCTCCCAAAAGGAAGTAGCTCACCCCGTTACCCCTGTCCATCTAGAAGGTCCTCCACCGATTTCGGTGTGATCACCGGCGTATGGACGCTATCAGTCACCGATTCCTCGGAGTCCGTTGGCACCCCCTCGTCACCAGGGTCCGCTTCCTCCTCAATGGCCTCGTTCCGTGATCCAGATAGCGTAGACAACACTTCCAGCACTCCCTTCCGCTCCGTCGATGTCTCCGCAGTCGAGGGTCCGCCTGAGCGGCCACGGCGACTCCGAATTCTTTTAGACCGCCGTCTCTGCTCCGGCTCCGCCGCCTGCTGTGATGAGGAGCTGAAGCCATCTTTCCCTGCTCTGTAGAGTTCGAGCCAGTTACAGACGTCCTCCGGGGTATCAAAGAATTGAGTCTTGTCATCGACAATTATGCGGAGCCTCGCAGGAAATAGGAGCGAGTACTGGATGCCCTCGCTCCTGAGCTCGCGCTTGACCGCCAGGAAGGAAAACCGTCTACGTTGAGTTTCATAGGTGTAATCCGGGAAGATGTTCACCTGGCTGTTCGCCACTTTGAATGGACCATTATGTCTGGCGGCGTTGAGGATGAGGTCCCTGTCCCGAAAGTGCAACAACCGTGCCACCACCGGTCGCGGGGTCCGACCCTGTTGTGGTGGCCTCGCTGGGACTCTATGGGCGCGCTCCAGGGTGTAGAAGGAGGATAGACCCTCCGGGGCCACCGTGTCTCGGAGCCAGGCCTCCAAGTATGCCACCATGTCGCCATCCTCAACTTTTTCCGGCAGGCCCACCACCCGAATGTTGTTCCTCCTGTTACGGCCTTCCGCGTCCTCCGCTCTCTGCTCCAGGGCCGTAATCCGGGACAGGGCATCCTTCATAGCCGCAGCCAGGGTTCGCTGCGCCGGCTCCAAAGTTCTCACCGAGCTCTCCACTTCCTTGACCCTGTCCGAGAGTTTGCCGTGATCCACTCTAAGGAGGCCTAGGCTTGTCGCTACCTGGGCAATGTCCTGCTGGAGGGCTGAGCGCGTGGTCGCAATCGCCTCCAAGACGCGGTCAAATTGCTGCTGCATTGATGCACCACCAGAACTCTCCGGGTCCCCACGTTCCTCTTTGTCCTGGGACTCCGAGTCTGAGGCGGCAGGGGTAGCCCCCTTGGCTCCTCTAGGTTTCCCCATGTCGCCGGGAGCACACCGTACGGGTCCAGGAGTAGGCTTCTCCGAGTGCCAGCGCCGGCTGTGACTCTCCCGGTTGCTGGGCCTTAGGTCGAGTGCCGGAAATCCCCGTCTCCAGGGCCTGTTGGACCTCCTCAGCTTCGGCTCGTGCCACCACCACGTCGTCTGAGGGCACCGGGAAGGAGGCGGAGACAATCGTCGCCAGGTCGGGCAGGCCCGTGCGGCCGATAGAGTCCCGGAGTAAGAGTCACCGACTTCTCCGGATGATCTGCGGCGCCAAAGGGTTGCGCCTCCCATGGAAGTGGGTCGGCCAGGAAAAAGTAGCCAAGTGCGGTGTAGGGAGTGGGGCCACCGTCGGGACCTCCAGGTGCCCGCGTGCGGGATCCACTATAGCGGGGGCATCTGCCCGTCTGAATGCGATCCTCGTTGAAAGAATCCGATCCGACCGATGTCCAGTTCCTCACATCTCCGTGAGACGACAGAGCAGGGGGTGCGCCACTGCTAGTGGTGTTCCATCAGTCTAGTGGATCCGGCCGAGGGGACAATGAAGTCCGGGCGCCATATTGGGTCGCACTCCGCAGTTCCACAAACTCCGATTTTCCGCCGGGTCACCGCCCGTTCGGACTCCGCCAGGGGCCCCGGCAGGTCTCCGTCGGGCCGATCAGCAGAATGCTGGGGTCTGGGTGCCCCACAGCCTCCGATTTACAGGATAATCACGGGCTCAGTCCCGGAGCCGAGCTCTCAGGCGACCATCGCCATCTGCGCCCAAGCCACGCCCCCATGACCTTTCTTTCATATAGATCTTTCTGTCAGGAAGACTTTTGCGGTAACCCATTTCACATATTGGATCACATCATTGGCTATACAATGAACATTTCCTGAAACACTGATGACAAAGAAAATGGGTCAAAATGTCGACGTTTCAGGCTGAATTGTGAAGGCATCTCCAAGACCATCTTCAGGACGTAAGTTCTTATGTGTACTGATGACCCAAAAAAAAATGGCACCTGGTCACACGTGCCAAATTTCTACTATACAGCAACCAAAGTTATTGGCCCGCCAAGAATCAAATTCAATGGCCGTAGTGGTGCAAAAGCTCACCACAAAGTTATATTCCCATAAACTAGGGGAAGCAGAGTGCAGTGAGTGTCGTCTTTATCGGGAGTTAGCAACTCTTTATCAGGAGTTAGCAACTCCCGTTAAAGACGACAGCTGATACTCTTATAACTTTGGTTGTATTCAACTTATGGGAATATAACTTTGTGGTGAGCTTTTGCCCCACTGCGCCCATTATATTTTATTCTTGGCGGGCCAATAACCTTATTTGCTGTCCAGTAGCAATCTGGCACCTATGACCAGGTCCCAATTTTTTCAGGGTCATCAGTACACATAAGAACTTACATCCTGAAGATGGTCTTGTAGATGCCGTCACAATTAAGACCGAAACGTCGACATTATGACATATTTTCTTTGTCATCAGTATTTCAGGAAATGTTCATTGTATAGCCGATGATGTGATCCAATATGTGAAATGGGTTACGGCAAAAGTATTCCTGACAGGACAGAAAGATCTATATGAAAGAAAGTTCATCTCAGTTGTCTTTGCCTTTATTTGTTATTTGAATTATAGTGTGTACCCTTTATATAATGCAACTTTTTATATAAACTTTGACTCTTTGAAGTATACACCAGTCGAGAATGGTTCTTTTTTATGTTTGATTCGTTAGTTAATTACATTATTTATTTTCTGACATCTTTTTGCATAAAGCCACCAATTGGGGCTTAAAGATAATTCATTTTGTATATTTTCTTAAGACTTTGGTATCTAAAAGAATCCATTGAGGGCACTATTACCTGATTATATAGATTACCCAAGCCTCCAAGGGTTTATTGGGTCACCCATTTTCTGTCTTGTACCCATACTTTGGTCCACAGTATCTAAACTACTAAGCCTTTTTCATTGTTGGACATACAATTTTGTTTGTGTACCAGCTGTAGGTTACATATTTGGCTGTAAGGACACGTTATGCCCTTTCATCTTTGACTATTTGCAAAACAAAATTCTATTTGGGTACTTTCTCTACCCGCCAGTTCTTACCTTGCAAGCATTTGCCCAAAGAAGTAGCTTAGCTAAGCAGAGTTTATTCTCTTGATTTAGATCTAGGCCTTCATAATTCTCCCTTGAACTAAGAGGCCCTTTTGAAAATAAGCCTCCTCGCGGTGGTGGGTTGTGTTGGTTCCGTCTACTGAACTCCATGCTTGAAATCAGGGCTGTGTGGAACGGTATTCACCTGTTACAACGCATTTTTTTACAACGCACTACCACTACAACGCAGGCATTACAACGCATACCATTACAACGCATGGCGCTGGGGGGCGCTCTAGGATAAGAGGTAAGTTTAATTTACTATCCAACACCTTCCCTAGGGTCCACGGGGACTGGAGTTAGAATAGTAAATTATACTTACCACTATCCAGCACCCCAAAGCGCTATGCGTTGTAGTGGTATGCATTGTGAATACCGCGTTGTAATGGTATGCGGAGTAAAAGTATGCGTTGTAACGTCATACATCCATGTGGAACTTGTTACCTTGGGGAGTGGGTGGAGGGAAGGGATAGGTTGTGGCCAATTCTTTCTTGCTTTCTGTTGCCAATATTTCCAAAGGGTTAGTGATGACTGCAGAAAAGTTTGGTTCCCTGGCCTAGCTGTAGTGGAAGCCATAACAGACATAGTGGAAGAACTGAGGAAAACTTTTGTTCCACGAGGTACTCACGGATTTCTCCCAGATTAATGTTCCAATCTAATGCTGGGCTTTTTTGAGCTGCATGTATGTATGTAATTATATCTGGGAGTCTAATTCTCTGTCATCTGTATTGAGGAATAGTGTATTCTTAGATACTGTTAGACCAGTCAGCCTTGCTGTGGTCGCCCTCCAAACGTTTGGCCTACTTGCCTCCCATTTTTGCAGAATTTTTGCTTTTCTTGGCCTTAGGACTGTGTGAACTGCTCTGTGCTTCCTTTGCACATACTCTCTGTATGGTGCTTCCTCCTCACCCCCTGTCTGCACTGTGCTTCTCCATCATTCCCTCTGTACATGGATATTCCCTCTGAGATAATTTCGTTAGCATTGTAATTCTGTAACATCTGTTCTAAATTTCCACTTGAAACCCCCACATCTATTCATCTATTTTTACTTCTGCATATGGAGGAAGCTTCCCTGAATTCAAAGCTAAGCCAGCTCTTGCTCTGTAAATGAGGTCCATGTATTGTATGACACATTTTACAAATTTTGACACGTGAAAGTCTCACACACAGGGAAAAGGCTTTGTGAATGAAACCTAATATGTTTAAAACCCACTCAGGTTTTTATTATGTGACCTAACACATCCAGGTCAAGTTTGGGATTCCTCTAGCCTAATATTTTGGTCAGGGCACTGATCTGTCATACAGCCAGATTCATCAAACCAGGATCGGCTCGCAAAGGGCCAGATTCTGAGAATGTGGCCCTTTGCGAGCGCTATTTTTTGCATTTGGGATGCATCATTCCAAATGCAAAAATCGCAAATGTAGAAATCGCTAAATTGCAATTAATTGCATTTAAAGAAACTCAATTTGAGATTCCTTAAATGCAATTCATGAACCATTTTAAAATTGCGAAATCGCAATCTGGGGCCGCTATTTACCGCGAAGTCTAACTACGTGGTAAATAGCAAAAACTTAAAAAATGCACTTTAGTGCATTTTTCTAAGTTGCATGTTACACACACACACATGTCCTTGGGACATGTGTTTGCGCAACACCAGTGGACATTACCATTTCAGGGGTGCAACAAGGTGTCCTTTGGACACCCTGGCACCCTTGGAATTGCTTCCTTATTTGCGATTCGCTAATTGCGAATCGCAAATAAGGAATGACTCCCCATTCATTCCTATGGGCCTTCAGGCCCATAGGAATGAATGGGAAAGCCATCCCTTATTTACCATTAGCAATTAGCGAATCGCAAATAAGGAAGCTGGAGAAATCGCTAAAATTATTGCGATTTCAGCATGCATCTGTTTTGCGAGTTTTTAATCGCGAATCCTCAAAATTTGCTATTACGGACTCTCAAAACAGGACTTTGATAAATCTGGGGGTTAGTTGGAAAGGAACCAACAAAACCTATCATTTATCATTAGTAGAAGTCTCAATTCTTTGTAGTGTCAAGGCCCAGTAACCTTTTTGTCTTCTGTGGAACACCACATGATCATTACTAAAACGATGGGGGAGGGGTGGGGGGCACTGAATCATCATTAGAATCCAGGGACCCCCCACTTAGTCATTACCAGAAGCCGGAATCCCAATCTAAGCATATTCAATGATTTGAACTGTAAAACAATACTCAAAAAAACCCACAAAAACGAGCATTAATGAAACAAAAACACAAATATTACTAAATATTTTATTGATTTCATAAACGTATACCAACAAAATCTAAATGTTAATTTTAATGGGAAGAGTGGAGCATTTTAAAAGTCAATTGAGGCCACTCATCATCCATACTATATTTTGTTTGATGAACTTGCACTACTCCCATAAATCAATCTGAGGATACTAACTTAATTTCCAGCCTCCGATTTCTAATTCCTTAATGTTTTAAAATGTTACATTTTTCATTTTGCTTCTTTGTATACACTTTAATAATATGCTAATATTATTTAATTCTCTAAGCAGTAGCGGACCCCCTAAACAGGCTTCATGGACCCTCAGGGGTCACCAGACCACAGGTTATGGACCACACCTAAAATTGGATTTATCATTATGATCTTGTGCAATAAAATGGAATATAGTCAGTTCTTGAGAAGACCTAGTTTACAACTGTACAGTAAGTTCTGTAGCTGACAGACTTTGAATCACAGGAAGAGGTGTTGAATGATCTAACTGCAGACACCTTGGAAGTGGGTCACCCGCTCACTGTGCTGAATATAAAGATGGAGCATCATTCCTGATGGGGGAATTGAAACCTCTGCACACAATAGGGTAGAGAAAGAATACAACCAAGTGAAGCAAAAGCATCACAGAAATCTCAGGTTGTTTTCCTTTGAGAAGCAGCTATTGTGGCTGGGTGTCAACCTTGGATCAGTTCCAAACAGAAGAAGGGTAGGTGCGCACTCCGTCACATCCCAGTGCTTAATTTGCCCAATGCATCATGGCGAATGCAGTGCATGATAACACTTACTTCATTATTAGTCTTTATTTATATTTTTTCATTTATTTAAAAGGTTTTATATCGCGCTACTGGACCCAAGAGTATGAGAGCGCTTTACAGATAGGTAAACACATTGAGATAAAATTACATAGTGAATTGAACTAACATAGGATAAGGCATTTCAGTTAGACGAGGGAAATAAGGAAAGAAAGGAACTAAGAGATAAATAAGGGAGACGAGGAAGGTTGAAAAATAGGAGAGAGAAGGGAAGAAGGATAGGGGGAGTGAAAATAGGAAAAGGAAGAAAGAGGGGGTGTGTTGAGGAGAATACAAAATAAGGACAGTGTCATTACAGCGACGTTAGGTACCCCAATATTTGTTGAGAAGAAGCACCATGAGTCTTTTTTTGAAGAGAGTGTAGGAGGGGTTGCCGCGAAGATCTTTGGGGAGAGAGTTCCAAATCGTACGGGCCTTACCAGAGAATGCACGTGATTGGGTCTTTTTACATTTGAGTCTCGGGGGTGATGAGGACAAGGGCGTTAGTGCTTCTCAAGGACCTGGAGCAACCAGCTATTTGTAGTTTGTCAGAGAGGCAGGAGGGGGTGTTTTGGTGAAGGGCTTTGTGAGTGATACATGCCATCTTGAAGGTGGATCTACCTTCGATTGGGAGCCAGTTGAGGTTTTTGCGGACAGGAGAGATGTGATCAAATCGCTTACAGTCCGAGATAAGCCTGGCAGCCAGGTTGAGAACCGATTTAATCAGGGCAAGGTGGAATTTAGGGGTGCCAACAAGGGTGGCGTTACCATAGTAAATTCTGGAAAGTACAAGCGATTGGACAACGATTTAGAGCTCCTCAAGTTGTTTGGGGGGTACTGGAAATGCTGCCCAAAGTCTTCTTGGGTCTCTGTACCTCTCACTGGGTGTAGGTTCATCAACCTAAGATCATCAGCTCAGTAGCTCAAGGGAGGCTTTTCAAACAGAAGGGTGGGAGCACACTGCCTCTCACCCCAGGACTCAATTTGCTCCACTGCATCATGATACATGTAGTGCATAATAACACTTAATTCAGTAGTAGTTTTTAATTTGTGACCCTTGTTAGTGCAGCTCTTGCTGTGCCACTCTAGACATGTATTTCTGAATTCATTCCTTAATCAGTAGAGAGCATCAAGTTGTATTGAGGGAACTGGAAATACTGCCTCAGGTCTTCTCCGGGCTCTGTAACACTCACTGGGTGCAGGTACATCAACACAAGCCTGTCTGCTCTGTAGCTCATGGGAGCTTTTTCAAACAGGAGGGTGGGAGCACACTGCTTCACATCCTAGCACTCAATTTGCCCCAATTCATCATGGTAAAGGCAGTGTGCTTTACACTCTTTTTGTTTAAACCAGTTCCAGTTTGTGGTGATGCAGAGATGGCCTTAACACCCACACTTTCAAGAGGAGAAATAAAAGGGTAGACTTAATACAAGGTTCAAAATAAACACCGTTGCCCCTTCCCTTCGAGACACAGCACAAAGGTGGGCGATAGGAGCGGCATCAGGCTACAGGTAATTGTGCTTCCTGCTGTCACCTGAAGAGCAGCGAGGAACACAGTAGCCTTCACAGTACTGTTGCAATTCCTTTTTCCTCTGCTGGATGCTCTGGCCTGGGAGATCTGGCACAAGGAAAGCAGACAGAGTATGGCCCGCAAGGGGCATAAAGGTAAGTACCTGCTGCCTCCAGCCTTGCATGAAGTGGGAAGGTTTGTGCTGCAACACTGGGACCATTTTTCAACAGTTATTTTTATAACTTGCAGAAGCTGCACAGTCTTCATGCTACGATTGCCTATCCAGGATCGAAGGAGGGATGAGGGTTCATCATCTCATGCTGAACAGGGACAACACTCAGATGCCTTGTCCAGCTCGTCCCTTTCCTTACTCTACCCGGCTACCCTTCTTGAGTCTAAACTGAGTATTGTACGCTTGTGTAAAATACTTGGGCATAAAAATTGACTCCCCTCTTTCTCTAATGGATCAAATCAACGGAGTGAAAAAAAGCTGCTCTTTTCAATTACTGTCTTTGAAGCTTATCATATATACCTTTTTCCGTTTTCTCACAGGGTCCAGATTATGATTGTCATTTGTTTCATTGTCTTGATTATTGTAATTCAATCCATCATGACCTCCCAGAGTATTTAACTCACAAGCTTTAAATCAAGATATAACTTCAACAAAATTATTACTTTCTGTCAAAAAAACATAGAAATTCAATGAGAAACCTAGAGCTTAAAGTGGAGTCATACTTGAGGTAGTTAGTAAGATGTTAAATTATATAAAAAAAAAACCTTCGGAATCCAAAAAAAACTAAACTCACTAGTTATAATCACAAGCTTCAATTCATCCAAAATTATGTGGCCAGATTGGTGCTTAGATTGAAGATGGGAGACCACATGCCTCAAACGCTGGCCTCCTTACATTGGTCCTCTTGAAGACTACATCCTCTTTTAACAAACTAGTGTGCATATGTTCGTATAGTTTCAAAGTGCGGAAGCATGGCTGGGGACTTGCTTCAAGAGAGAGCTACAGAGCTATGAGAATTATTATATATGGTCTCTGAGCAAAACAAATACAAAATGTGGAAATCTGTATCTTAGTGGTGGTTTTGGTTACTTAGCGCTATGGCGCAATTCATGGCACGTGGTGCCTTCTAAAAATTAAGGTAATATAAAATTAAACTAACGAGGGTGCCCAACAACGGCCAGCTATATTACATCATCTCATTTGGTTAAATAATAGTTGCTACTCTGCTATAGTGTAGGAAAGCCTGCATAGCAGAAGTGCTACATCAAGCCACAAGTTGTAATATAAGTAGAAGCGTGCTTGTTAGATAATATCCAAAAGTGATGTCCGCCTTCTGGCATTTATAGGAAATTTTTATTTTTTTATTTATTTATTTTTATTTTAGCGATTTCTACAGCGCCTGGTGACCCAAGGGTATCCCCGCGCTATGTAACTTGAAACCTATTGAGAGGGGAGGTAGCCGAAGGGTGTTATTTGGGAAACAAATGGGTCTTTAGTTTTTTGCGGAACGCAAGGAAATTGGATTCCAGTCTGAGGGCGCGAGGGAGTGCGTTCCAGCCTTTGGCCGCCTGAACGGAGAATTGACGGCCTCCTGTGCGGACTTTTTTTAATCTGGGGATGAGGACTAGATTCTCATTTTGAGATCGTAGCGATCTGGTTGCTATATAGGGTGTGATCATTTTGCTAAGGTAGAAGTGACAGTAGAAGAGGGGTTAATTCAGTTTTAGTCAACTTATACATGTGACAATATTTATCCACATTTTAATAAGTTAATCTCCTATTGTTGAGCTCTGACACATCATGTGGCCACATTCGGTCTCTAAACTCTAGAGGGTATCAGTGGCGGCCGCTACGTAACGGGGGGCGGGGAAGGAGGGGTGGAGGGTAAATGGAAAAAATAATTAAACACTTACCTGCAGGCCGGCTGTCACCTCTCGGTCCTCTTCGGCTCCTTGTTCGACTCCATGAGCAGGAAACAAGAACTAGTAAGCACAGAGGCTCCCAGACTCTCTTAGCCAATCACGATGCTGCCTTACAGAAGCTTTGTGATAGGTCTGAGCACCGTGGTTCAGTGCTCAGAGAGGGACTGGAAGGCTGTGCATGTTCTCCACCCAGGCTGTGCATTACAGCCGGTGGAGGACATGCAAAGTGCGCATGACTGTGTGGCTGACCAAACCGTCATGCGTACTTGGAGCGTGCTTACCACTCCTCCTTCTGGCCACTGCTCTGACCAGCCCAGCCTCACCCTGCACCTCAGCAGGAACGGAAAAATATAATGACAATAACATTGCATTATTATCATTTTATTTTTCCTTTTTAAACTGCTTGCTGAGCAGCGGGGTGGCGCTCCCCTTCCTTTGTAGTGTAGTTCCTATATTCCCAATAGGCTCTGCACATTGAAATAATATATAATATAGAATTGACATAGGGCTTATGTCGACTAGGTCTCTATTGAATATATTAGACTTAATTGTGAGTGCCAGCTAGCTCAGTGGTCACTAGAAACTTTCTCGAATAAACAATAAGGGATTTGTTACTGACAACCGCATAAACATGGCAACTTTGTTTCCCCAACATAAAACTGATCTTCAGAGTCGTGGAAACAATAGATAGATATTTCACACAGTCAATCGTGCATGCTTCGCTTCATCAGAGGTACAGAAAAATAGAGAGACGGGCATTTTCAATAAAAAGTATTTATTTATTGAACAGTCTTCTTTCTCTTGCAAGTTAAGTGAACTACTACATTCGTAATACTGGTTGAAAAGTAAAATGCGTACAGCAAGAAGAGTATTATAAAATAATACTGTAAAAGCATGGTATGGTTTCTAAGCCATAAAATACATAGAATACATAGATTGAATAAATAAGGAATCAAAGTACCCAACTGATGCTTCTAAAATACGCCTACCCCGATGTACCTAACCTAAGTCTAGTACGAGGGAAGAAGTAAGTGGGGTGTAGCATAATTTTAGTTTCTTTTTGCAAGAATCTATCCAAGATTTCTCTTAGGGTCTAATCAGCTCCGAACCTTGGTTTAAAATGAAGGTCTGGTATCTCTCTGTCTCAGGACTCGATTTCCCAACAACCCGCAAGGGTAGCTTGGAAACACTGGAGCTGGATTTCTCGGCAAGAGAAAAGACAGCGTCTCTCTCAGTGCGTCTGCTGGAGGGTTGGCTTCCTTCGTCACTTGCTGCAGCGAGATGCGTCGGGCAAGTAGATAGTCGAACTGCTGCAAACCACTGTGTATTTGCTTGGGCAAGGTGCCAAGTTTGACGTAAGGTTGGACATAACAAACATCATCAAAGAGTCTCAGTTCTTTGAAAACTCCATGAGTTCTTGGACAAATCAATATTCAAGCAAGGGGAAGTCCCTGACTGCTGAAGGCGAGTTTTCCAAGAATTCGTTGTGGTTTTTCGGAACTAGTGGAAGTAGCCATGCCGTATTTGGACTGCATGAGCTTTGTCCAAATATGGTTATGATTATCATGCCTATATAAGGATAGGGTGATTTATACCTATATAAGGGCATGAATCGGGAAAATTGCACTAGGGTCCTAAAATCCTATACAACACCTTAGCGAAGGAGTTGCAGCTGGTGGTTATCACACTGACCACATATCTTCCTGCAATGAATTTACTTACACAGAATCACCCTGCAAACTTTGATTTCAACAACCCTTACTTTCCTAGTAATTAGCAATTTTTTTAATTGTGTTAAATTGGCAGAAAAACAATGATGGGACACGCTGGGGAATACATACAGTGACTTTGTAGTTATGTGATAGACCTTGCTTTTAGGGGGACAGGAGGAGAAAGCCCACTACACAAACCTTTGTTAGGAACGGAATACAAACTGTGACTGCGGAGGAAGGACAACCAACCCTATTCGTATGTTAGTTTGCATCACATTTTCTTTAGGTAAGGGCATAGCTTAGTCATTGAGATTCAGAAAGGAGGGGATAGGGGAGGGATCTCACAAAATGTCCCAACTAAAAGAAGCAGTGAGCTCCAGGGTTGGAGGGGTGAGATGGACTGTTTCCACAAGGTACAGGCTTAGTACTGACTTGCATTAGGTGGGCGGTCCTCTAACTAGAGTGACCCATTGGTTGGAATTCTACCTCAAGCGATTGTCACAATTTAGACTATTTTCAAGCATTCACCCCACCACCCTTTGGGAGTTTGATTGCCAGTATAAAGCCTGGAAATCTGAGACTGGCTCGTCTTTCAATCTTACTAATGTCAATGTTTGTAAATTCCAAAAAGTAGTAAATGTGCACCTATTCAAGGAATACTTGTATGGATACAATTGTACTACTTTTTTAGGGGTAAATCAGTCACTATATAGATTTAATTTTAGATCGAAAAAATGAACATGTTAAGCTAAAAGCTCTTAATAATATGAGAAAAACTGACACAAACATAGCATCTCCATCGCAGGTCCCCCAGACCCAACTGCCAAGCCAAGAACGCCTGTGAGTTGTCACACCCCAAACCCTCCCCCTGAAACTACACCTCTGCCCATTTAACCCAGGCCTGGTAGTTCTTCCTGGGAACTCTTGACTATGGTCATGTGTAACAGCCTGTTTCCCTGCTTTGGGATCAGTTAATTTAAATGTATTTGCACTGCACACACACTTCTTTGGCTCTGCTACAATAATGGTAGAGTTGTCAAACCGGTGCTGTAGGCAGGACTCCATATCTACAGTCATCGCCTTTTAAAAATCATTTTATCAAGTATCTGACAGCCCCGTGTACTAAGGCCGAGGCACAAACAGAGGTGGGTGCACCAGCAGGTTAATAGGGCAACCTGAGCCACAGTCGAGTCAAGGGTCTGGGTGAGTCTAAGAATCCGTTACGAGTCAAGCCATGAAAATGTTTGGTCTGTGTATTGTGCAACAGACATAATGTATGATACAGCAGCTTCAAAGTAAAAAAATATTGTAGTTCTTTAGTATGCTTAAGCGTTTCACCTTAGTACATCCGATTATATCATTGCACAGACAGACATTTATTAGAAGTGATAGTTTAACATAAACTTGGAAACATTCATGCCCCCTCCCCCACGACAATGTCATTAGTGAACTAGGAGGCAAGTCAGTAGTCATATATACCCTAGACGCGGCCTAGATCCTTTTCTTAGTATAGATGCAGCTACATTCTATCTATCTATCGGAGGGAATTATAAAGCGCAGCAGCTACCCATTGAGTGTCCAGGCGCTGGCTGTAAGACTGATCCAATTACTAACTTGGGATGTAGAAAGCAAGCCCAAAGAGGCAAGTTCATGACGAGCTCAGCTCGTCATGAGGCACGGTTGAGCTGTGCTCATGACGAGCTGAGCTCGACATGAACAATGGGAATGAAGGGAATGCAGCACAGGAGGAAAATCTCTCAAGCACCCAAGGTGCTAAGAAGACCTTTGAAAGCCTGGATATCTTCTGTGGCCTGGAACTGCACTCTAGGAGTAGGAGCTTCCGCCCCACTTTTTCCTTCAGAATTGTGGAATCACTGCCAACAAGGAACTAGAAAAACTGAGTGATCTGGTAGATTGGTAAGGTAACTCGATTAGACCGGTACTGAGGGCCCGAGTGATAGAAAGCTCTGTCTGGACTAATCCTTTAAACCTCACACGTTCCTTGATAAGAAGCCATTTTCTGAACTCAAATATTGGAAAAGTGCTCTCATATGTGATCATAAAGAAAATGGGGCTCTGTAAAATAAAATATTTGCCGAGGATCACACAATTTGGCCAAGCAGAGAGCTTGTATTGACTCCAGGTTATCTGGTTTCATGTGTTCAAATTCAGACACCAGTTGTGTATCTTGGTCTCTCACGCTGTATCCCATTTTGTATGAAAGGCCGCTGTCACTGTTTAATTTTTGATTCTTGGCACCTCTCTGCCGCCTTCGATACAGTGCCCCATCAATTACTTCTTACTCGACTCTCAGATATTAGCATCGCTGGCCCCGTTTGGGATTGGCTGAAATCTTTTCTGGAAGAACGCACCCAGCCGGTCTGGATGCCACCTTTCTCATCAGCTACCAGGAAAATATCTACTGGAGTCCCACAGGGTTCACCTTTGAGCACTAGCTTTTTAATATCTACCCGACTCCGTTGATTTTTCTGGCAGAGGAGCTGGGAGCAAAAGTAATAACTTATGCTGACGACACCCAGTTCCTATTTACCTGGAAAGACTCTGACCTGTCGACCGAAACTGCCCAGAAATGTCTCGCGTCGGTGTTTCAGTGGCTTGCACATGCCCAACTGAAGTGCAACGAGGACATGTCAGAGATCCTTCTGTATGGTTAGCTCCAGCCTGCCTTTAGATAATCTCTGTGGCCATCTGACTTCCCTCAACCCAACTCTGAGGGCGTCCCAGCTTAGAACTTGGGGGTATGGTTTGGAGAAGACCTTCGGTTTTCGGTCCAAGTCATGAACCTCACCGGAGTGTGTTTTGGCACTCTTAAATCACTAAGATTCTTCTCCCTGCTTCCTAGACTAGCTAAGGAAATGGTCGCCCGGGCTCTTATTCTTTCTCGCATTGATTATGCCAATGCCCTTGGCATTCGGGACTATCTGTTAAATAAATTGCAGACCATACAGAATGCTGCGACCAGACTTCTGTTCAACATCTCCAGAAGATCAAGCGTAAGACAGCATCTTCATGATCTACACTGGCTTCCTGTGGCCCACAGAGTGCACTTTAAAGCCCTCACTCTGGCCCACAGAGCCCTGCATGGTCTTGGACCAATGTACCTTAGGAAGCGTTTTGCTTTCTATGCTCCCAGCTGGTCTCTGCGCTCAGCCACCCAACGTCGGATGGTGATTCCTAGATTCCGTAGGATGCGGCTTGGAGGTCAGTCCCTCTCCGTGAAAACAGCTACAGCATGGAGCTCCCTTCCCTTGGAATTACGATATGTTCAGGACTCTAGGATTTAAAAAAAAAAAACCTTGAAACGTTCCTCTTTAACCAGCTGGTTTAAACTCCTTGCTCCGTCAGGTCACTGTAATTTTGCGCGCCAGGATACTCACGAGTAATTGTGCGTGATATAAAACTACTATAACATAACATAACATAGACCAAGCAGACCCAACTCTGGGGATGGGGAGTGGGAGAGTGTGAAGGGAGGGTGACATCCCCGCCCCAAATCTACACCCCTTTTCTTACGAAGACATTTTTAAAACGTCTTTCCTGGGCGAATACTTAATGATTAGTGTTCATCAAAAACTCATGGATTTAGATGTGTTTCTTTTTATGCCCAAGCGCGACTCTGCTCCTCATCCACCCATTCGGTGTTGCTGTCCCCCTTTGACTTCTTCCCTTGTCACTCCCACGCACACGCCCTCCACAACTCCCCATCCACACTACTTGGAGGGCCTGGCAGCTGCCACTTGCTGCCAGGCTGCTCCATTTCTGAAACTCACTTTCATGCTTATTTAAATCCATTTTAGTTTCTTTAAATCAAAGAAAGAATTGGCGGCTGCGCCGTGACGCACTAACGTATGCGTATAATGTAGGCAGCCACAGCGTTCTAAAGTGCACACTCATATGCACGTATTCTTCACTGTGCTACTTGCGTTATTTGTTTGTGTATTGTTTTATTTTTTTCTTTCTTTTAGCTGAGGCTGCACAGCATTAGCAGAGGAAATGTAGATGCTGTTCAACAGCGGCAAGAAATATTGGCAAAGTCAAGAGGTCTCAAAGGCAAGAAGTATGTGCTTCACCAATGCTTGTTTTCCTTTGACAGATTTAAACACAGGTAGATGAGACTTGTGAAGAAGCACGTGCAACTTGCATGTGAAATGAGGCACTATGATGGACAGAATTCTAGGATAATAAATTGCATGTGAATCAGGAAGTGTTTGAGTAGTTGAATGCCCAGAATCGTTAAACCGTCTCCCAAACCCTTTCAAAGACAAGCATTGGAAATGCAATAGGTCTCGCAGCATTAGAGTTAGTGTTTTAGAATTGTTTATGGGTTTTTGTGTAAGTCTTTAGCATTTTTGTTTCCTGTAGCCAATGCTAAAGAATTAAAAAAAAAAGCCATAAACATTTCTAAAAGCTCTAACTCAAATGCTCCGAGACCTATTGCACTGTGTGAGGGTGAGGGGTTGAGGGTGAGTGAGGGTGGGTGAGGGTGGGTGAGGGTGAGTGAGGGTGAGTGAGGGTGAGTGAGGGGTTGAGGGTGAGTGAGGGTGAGGGGTTGAGGGTGAGTGAGAGCGAGGGTGAGTGAGGGTGAGTGAGGGTGAGTGAGAGTGAGGGTGAGTGAGGGTGAGAGTGAGTGAGGGTGAGAGTGAGTGAGAGTGAGTGAGGGTGAGTGAGGGTGAGTGAGGGTGAGTGAGGGTGAGTGAGGGTGAGTGAGGGTGAGGGTGAGTGAGGGTGAGTGAGGGTGAGGGTGAGTGAGGGGTTGAGTGTGAGTGAGGGTGAGTGAGGGTGAGGGGTTGAGGGTGAGTGAGGGTGAGTGAGGGTGAGTGAGGGTGAGGTTGAGGTGTTGAGGGTGAGTGAGGGTGAGTGAGGGTGAGGGCGAGTGAGGGCGAGTGAGGGTGAGGGTGAGGGCGAGTGAGGGTGAGTGAGGTGTTGAGGGTGAGGGTGAGTGAGGGTGAGGGCGAGTGAGGGTGAGTGAGGTGTTGAGGGTGAGTGAGGGTGAGGGTGAGGGGTTTTGGGTGAGTGAGGGGGAGTAGTTGAGGCTGAGTGAGAGTGAGGGTGAGTGAGGGGCTGAGGGTGAGTGAGTGAGGGTGAGGGGTTGAGGGTGAGTGAGGGTGAGGGTGGGTGAGGGGTTGAGGGTGAGTGAGGATGAGTGAGAGTGAGGGTGAGTGAGGGGTTGAGGGTGAGGGTTTGAGGGTGAGGGTTTGAGGGTGAGGGGTTGAGGGTGAGGGGTTGAGGGTGAGTGAGGGTGAGGGGTTGAGGGTGAGTGAGGGTGAGTGAGGGTGAGTGAGGGGTTGAGGGTGGGTGAGGGTGAGTGAGGGGTTGAGGGTGAGTGAGTGAGTGAGGGTGAGGGTTTGAGGGTGAGGGTGGGTGAGGGGTTGAGGGTGAGTGAGGATGAGTGAGTGAGGGCATTTCCATCGCCAGCGGGCAGCCGGGGACGCAAAAAGGGGAGGGGTGAGGTACACAGCCACACATGCAGACAAAGGGTGCACTTCCTGACACATCACAGGTTCTGATGCCCGGGGCTGCAGTTTTCTGCCAGGTTTCATCTACACCGCTTACAAAGCCAATGCCTGGACTCTGATGCGGCCTGCAGCTGAACGGGGCTCGGGAAGTTTTGTGTTCTGCTACTGGAGCAGCCAAGCTGGGCTGCGGTTTCAATTCGGAAAACTGGAGCAAATGTTTATGTGATAAATTGCACCAAACCTAACACCCATGGCAATTAAACTCAGCCCCGCTCGCACGCAAATGCCATGTACGGAATTAACGGTAAATCACCACGAAGGTTGTGTTTAGAGAGAAAGAAAGGGGCGTCTGTTCTCCCCAGCACGGCCTCATACTGAGAGCCCTGTGAGCCACACGAGAAAGACTGGCAACAAATCACCTATGAGAAACCATGCACAACCACCGCATAATTACATATGCTCTATAAAAAACCTACCTACAAATCAAAAAGGATTTTAGCAGCTAGTACCCAACAGGCGGGATCTATCAAGGTCCCAACATTAAGATCTGTAAATGAGTTACAAAAAAGCGTGCTATGACAGGATATATCGAACAGGAAAACAGAAAAACCACCCTGAGTTAGCAGGACGCTCTTCGCTGTCCTCAGATGAACATCTCCCCTTATGAAGTTCCTGTATTGTATGTGCCAGCGGGGCAGTTCAATACCAGAGTTTAAGACGGTCACATAAAATGCATTTAGATACAATAACACGAAATGGTACTTATTGATATAGTCAATATTAGTCTCAACAGTGTGTGAATGTTTCTGTGCTTTTCGAGAGGAGCAATGTTTTTTTAAACCAAGAACTAGTTCATTTTAATCTGAGAAAGCTCACCTGAAGGGCACGTCTTGGGAAGGCGAGGCTGCTTGCGCCACTAATGATTCCAGAAATATACCCATCTAGTTACCAGCTTTACATGGTAACGAGACAATACAAGCCGCAACTTCACCGAGCCTGAAAGGGCCCCTTCTGGCTGCAGTAATACCCTCCGCGAAGTACCTGGGTGACCTTTCGCTTGCAGTCAGTGTGTATTAATTATAAAGCGCCTGCCAACCCATTCTAATCAATGCAAACCCAGCTCCAGTTTCTCCAGCGGTGAGACAAAAAAATGTTTTGCCGCGTTACACTCCAACAAAGCACGGCTCTCCTGGCCAGACACAGCCTGGAGCGGGCTATTGCTGCCATTGCAACTAGAGCACACTAAATTGCCTCTTATTTGTTACCATCCATAATTGATGGACAGATTGAAATATAGCTGCCGCTGTATCACGGAGCGGGTCTACTGAAAGGATGGGGGAGGGTGGGAAGCTGTAATGCTCGGTTTGCTCCTGCACTAAATATTTCCTTGCAGAGACGCGGCTCGGAGGTGGAGCCCCTCGGAGGGAAGGCAGTGGTGGGGGGTGGTCGCCAACGGGTGCACGGAACAGTATTACATACACTCTTTTCCTTCTCTGAGGGACTTGTCTTGGAGGTGCAGCCCCAATGAAGGGAGGAAAGAGCTGAGGGATAGGAGAACGGTAGGGCCTGGTGAAGAGAGCTAGAACGTTTAGTCTGCTTTTTGCACTACACCACTCCATGCAGCGACAAGTCCTGGGGGTAAAGCCGGTGGGAGGGGGAAGAGGGCATAGTTGTGAGGGGGCGGGGAGGGCCCGGTGTAGTGCGGGAAAGGCAGGGAGCGGTAATGCTCAGTCTTAATTCTTCATCACTCTCTTCTCTGCGGGGGCAAGTCTTGGAGGTGGAACCCCAGGGAGAGAGGGGCGCGCACAGATGGGGAGGGAATGGTGTGGAGGGCCTCGGAAAAGTAGGGAAGGGACAGGAAGATGTAAAGTACAGTCTCTTTTCTGCACCCTGTCATTCCTTCTAAAGTCAAAGCTTAGAGATGGAGCCCACGGAAGGGAAGAGGCACAGAGCTGGAGAGCAAGTTGTGGATAAATGAGATTCACTTTCTGATTTTTCCTCCTGCCAATTTTAGAGAACAGAGACTCTCGCACAACAATCTATTTATAGTCTAAAGCATGCCCTGCCTCACCTTGTCCACTTTGTGGTAGCAGATCAAGCCGTCTGGGCCAAGAAAGAATGTGGAATGAGCATCATAGCATCTGTAAAACAACAAGCCTTTCACCGTAACACGGCGGGCAGGGGAGGGGGCGGGCAGGGGAGGGGGCGGAGAGGGGAGAGGTGCGACACGGCAGGAAGACGGAAGGAAGAGAGGGGAGGGGGAGGAGAAATGCGACACGGCGGGAGGGGGCGGGCAGGGGAGGGGGCGGAGAGGGGAGAGGTGCGACACGGCAGGAAGACGGAAGGAAGAGAGGGGAGGGGGAGGAGAAATGCGACACGGCGGGAGGGGTAAACAAAGACGGACGTGCACGCGCACGCGCTTTTAAGGTCAATGCGCATGCGCATAAGCTCAATGCGCATGCGCATTGACCTTAAAAGTCACGGGCACTGCAAGGAATCGCCACGATTCCTTGCAGTGTAGATAAAGAGTGGATAAGTCGCAATAGTCTCGCTTGCTCGATGCGCATGCGCATCGACAGGCGAGACCTAAAAAAGCATGTTGCTTAAAACGTGTGTAGCAGGTGGTTGGTGCGCCCACCTGATCTGCTAAGTAAAAGATCACAAGTCCTTCCCAATCTTCATGCCCCCGGATGCCATCCGCAGTTTTCAATAAAATAGTAGCTGTAAAAACCTTATTAAAATGCTGAAAACCTAAAAGACCACAATGTTTGATAAAAGAAACCCAAAAAAGTAATTATGAACTAATAAAAGCATTGTATCCGCATTTCAAGAAAACCATCTAAAACCGAGTTTGAAGTTTCTGTTGGAGGATAGCCCGGTGGAATTTCACATGTTTGAGTCATGTTTTGATTTGTTATCTTTCCCTCTAATTGTAAAGCGCTCTGATATCCTTCGAGATCAAGTTTGCGCTATATAAAACTTTATAAATATATAAATAAGAGCTATGACTCAACCCAGAAACAGGAGAGCAGTGCGACACAGTACCGGGGAAAGATGAAAAGCATACAGAATCAGAAATTAAGGGGTGGAGGAGGTGGCATTGAGGAAGAAGGAAGCTGTAATGATCACCAGAACACCTCATACATATTCATTCCTGTGTTTCTTTATTCATTGAAGATGCAAATTCACACCCAACAACCACTCTAGGTCTGCGTAAGAATTATACGAGCTGGCTGCTTCACCCATCTTGGTTCAATTGTTGTCTCTTGCATTGGGAGGGAGTTACTGAATTCTCCGCTTTTCTCACATTACGTTGCATTGGGAGTTTAGCTTCTTGGTCGCTTGTCACCTTCAAGGGACACTTTGGTGGATGCCTTAGGTTATCACCTACTAAGTTTCTTCAGATAGAAACTGGACTGGTTAGTTGACATGGGAGTACCTGCCTCTTTGGGTTCTGTTGAGCCTTGCTTGCTCCTTCATGTTTTTCTTGTGTGGTCGATGTCGTGAACGGTGGATTCCTCGCTGTACTCTGTAGGCGTGTAAGCATCAGACTTTGAGTGCACTTGTGTTAGCTCCAGTCAAAGGAAGGAACGCCTGGAGTGGGACAAGAAACATCAGCCCTTTGGAGCAAAGCTTCACGTTTTTGGAGGGTACCCTGTGCGACAAAACTGAGCAAGAATTGGAAATTTGGGAACAGCACGTGGATCTTACAGTCAGAAATCCGTGAAAACTGGAGGAAACTTGTTTCTACAAATACCTCTCATTCTGACACCCATCCCTATGTTCAGGGAAGTTTTCTAACAATTCAATTATATTAAGGAAGTGACTTTGAACATTTATATTTACAGACTGTTCCATCTGATAGTCGAGAACCAGAAAGAATTTAAAGGGATTTGGGAATTATTATTTCTCAGTGCATTTGGATCTAATCTACATGTGGCTAACAGATAGGAAGGTTGCTTGAAGCTCAAGAGGTCTATGATGTTCACAATGTGCCTATTGTGTTGACAATTCAAAGAGGGTAATTACTGTAATCAGCAAGGTAACAGACAAGACTAATTGATGTTGTATATTTAAGTTCACAAATCCTAACCAGAAATTCCTATTATACACATTAAAAGTTGTGTCACTACAGTTATAAATAGTCATTGTTATATTAAAATTGATACAAGGACAGGCTTCTGCAAACTTAGGCCATTCAACTCTTATCTACGTTTTTAGGTTTCAGACGTATCTGATATTCCACTTCACAAAAGAGTAAAAGCTATAGCGACATGAAGGTATATCATTGTGTTTATTAATAAACTATGCATGGCGGGTAACAATGTAATATGGTCCAATATTTTCATCCAGATAGCAATATAGGACCATATAACACATTACCTGTTATAAGGTGTTTAATTTGGGGTAGCTCTTGAAAGATGTTTTCTTCAAATTGCAGCTCACAATAGGCCCTGATTACTTAGAGACGGTTTAGGTTTACCGTTTATCAATAAATTATTGACAAAACATTGCAGTGCTGCAGCGTTTACCACATCATTATGGATTTAGTATATTTGCCAAATAATTTGCTGCATAAATTGCAAAATTTGCAAACTTCACAAAATATTTTTGTTTCTAGCTAAAATAGATAAAAATAATCCTGCCAGAGAATGTGCCATATAATTTGCTTACTTTTGTCCCATAATTTAAAAATCTTGCTACATAATTCGGTTCTCAATGCTGCGTAATCTTAGAGATTGGTATACATATATATATATATATATAATAGATATTTAAATTTCAAACAAAACCACATTCACTGGATGATGTCATCAGTGATGTCACTGACTATGTCATGAATGATGTAATATGTAACCTCATCAGTAGTGCATTGTGGGCGCACAAGTTATAGTTAGCACAACTATTTATAGCAGAGGAATTTCTATGGTTTTGTACGAGTGACATGTCCAGCTAACTATAACTCTCTGAAACTTATGGTTTTTTCAGTGAATTTCAAAGGTTTTTTAAATGCTAATTTCTAACTATAATGTCTCTGAAACCTATGGTTATTTCAGTGAATTTCAAAGGTTTTTTAAATGCTAATTTTTAAGTGCAATAGTAGTTATACCTATTTTTTTGTACTGAATTTCTACAGTTTTTTAACAGTTTATTTATAAATATTTTATTTATTAAACATTATATATTCTGAAAATTATTTTTTTTGTATTTTAATATATTTATATCATTTAAAAAAAAAATCCCCACATTTTTGGGGGAGTCGCGCACCCAAAGCGTACCTATCGCAGCGGGTCAGTGTATTCTAGCTGCCATTTTGGAGAAGTTGTGAAGGATCCGCGTATGGTGAGCGACGAGTGTATGTTTTTTTCCAGTTACGTCATATACGTCCACGTTACGTGGTGTGCCCGAGCGGTATGCGACCGGGACGGGACTCCTGCTCCTGCGCATTTGCGACACATGCGTATTATGGTTCGCGACGCTTACGCGGTGGCGGGCGCAACGTGACGTCATACATGTGCTGGGGCGCGGTGGGTGCGCGACTCCCGCAACATTTTTTATGTTCTAAAATGATATGTACATGTCTTTAATGTACATATTAGGGCAAAAGATTATCTAAGGTATTCATAAAAATAATATATTTTCACTTGTAATAATCTTTTTGAATATATTTTCGCGAAGTCGCGTCGGGTGCGCCGATTCCATCTGACCTAAAAAAAAAAGATTTGATTGGTTCATAACATTTCCCACTGTAACTATTGAAGGACCCCACCCATTTTAATTATTCTGTTTGGAGCAGTTGATGAGAGACATCTCTTCTACTTCCAGAGCTGGTTTTGGAATTTTTTTGGTGTTTTTAAAATATTGCATTGGAGAAATGGCATCTGGTTCGCAAGCTCCTCGTCATTCTTCAGATGAAGATATCTTGGAGGAAGATCCACCCAAGCAGAGGCCTGAATCAGTGGTATCGAACTTTTTCACCTTTCCTGCCGGAGAAAAAAAGGTCAATGCAAGAAAAGTCACATGCTTGCTGTGTGACAGGGTCCTGTCGCGAGGCAGTGACAAGAAATATTCCTGTGGAACAGAGAGTAAGTATAAACATCTGCGGACCATTCACCCGAAGAATCTGGCACGAGAAGAAATGAGGCGTGCAGCAAAAATTCCACCACCAGGCATTGCTAGCACCTCCGGAGCGTCCACTTCTGCACCACCAGTAGACATTTGCCCAGAATTTGCTTTTCTGCAGCAGCACTGCACTAAGTGCAAAACCATCATCTGTTATGGTGAACAGTCAGTGGACGCTATTTGTGCAGCTCAACGGAACGACAAATGCAATTTTATTAATTTTTTTTGTTTTTGGAATGATGTTGAATTCCAAAAGCTAACTGTTTACTTAGTTCCTTTTTTGTTAAATTTTTAAAAAACACCAAAAATAGTACAAAATTGTTAAACTACAAAAAAATAGAAAACAAAAAACAGAAGAAAAAAAAAGCTCAGAACTACCTTATCTGGTTTAAAAGAAGAAATATAATTGCATGGTAATGTCTGAAAGTTTGGTTGAATGTATGTGTGGAGCATGATGACTGAAAGAATGCATTAGTACTGTATGGTGAATTTATAGGGACAGATCTATGAGGAAGTGCTGCAGCGTGACACTGCAAGCCCTTTAGCTGCACCGCGCTGCAGCAGTTCTGAAGCACAGGGATGTGATATATGTACATGAATAGGTCGCAATTCTGTGCTCCCTCTGCACTAGCACGCAAACTGCAGCCATGCAGTGACGAAGGCACCCTTGCACCATGGTGCAAGGATATCTGTGTCGTGCGGAGATTGTTTTTGTGCAGGAAGGGACTACTTCCTGCACAAAATCAATCACTAAAGGCATTTTCCACCTTCAATGTGTGCTGTGGAATGCAGCATGCATTGAAAGCGCAAAAAAAAGTAGAAATGAAAAAATTTCTTCTTGTTGTGCCTCGCTACACCACCTTTAGGGTGCTTCACCATTCACACGTATCTACAGATTTACACTTTCTCGTAAATCTTGAGATGTGTTATTCCATGGGTGTTGTGGTGGAACAGACACAGCAACACCCATGGAACAGCCTTTCAATGTAAAGTGCTCCGTTTGAATAGGTCGTATTCTCAAGGAGAGGAAAAGCCACGCAGGGTGGCGTTTCCTCTCCTTGTAAACATGGAGGAGTCAAGGGCGTAACACAGGCCCCTGCAGCCCCCGCGGTGCGGGGGGCCCTTACCCTCCAGGGGGCCCCATCAGCACCGCACTTCTGCTGGGGGGCTCTAGATTGAGTCCCGAGGGGGCCCCTTCACGTACCCTGCAGGGGGGCTCCCCTCAAGGTTCGTTACGCCACTGGGAGGAGTCCCCAGCGCCATCACTACGTTACAAAAAGTGACGTACTGGGGGTGCAGGGGGCTTGTAAATCTGCCCCATGAGTACTTAAGTATTGGCAGAGTGATACAATAAGAACATAGTGCTGGATGGGTGATTGGCGAACTGCATGAGACTGACAGGAGGTATCCTAGGCTGCATGAGTACTACTTCAGTATTTAGTGGAGTATACCAATAGTATGTATCTGCTTAGAGGTTTGTAGGGAATGTGCACAGAATATTGTACGTGTACTTGTGTTGGTGCCTAGGTCATTCTATAAGAAGATCATTAGTAACTAGAATGATGATAGTGCTGCAAACAGAGTGCTCAGTTAATTTATAAGTGCTTAGGTACCGTCTCAATGCCTGAGTCATTCTGCAAGTGCATAGACAGTGACTATGTTCCTAAAGTGCTAGTTGTTGACAGAAGGATAAGTTTATAAGCGCTTATGTTTCAGCAGAATGATTAGAGAAGGACATGCTTCTGTCAGGATGATTGTAGGAGTGGACACAGACTCACAGTATGATTCCATACAAGCATGACTATTACCTGGACTTTTTCAGGACTGACTCAGTAGTCTGCAAGGGGTTAAGGGACCGCATACATTGTGCACCTTTGACTGTACCACTGCTATATATACACACATCTGAATGCCCTCTTGATGGACCCAAAGTAAACAGGCATTGAAAATGCAATAGGTCTCGCCCTCGTTTAAGTTAAAGCAATTCTGTTTGTAATTAGGTTGCTTTTTATTAGTGTTTTTCAAACTTTCAAGTACATAACATGAATATGTATGCATATGTGTATATGTATGCATGCATTTATATTTGTATTTATATAGATATGCAGAATATATATATACACACACACACATACATATATATAAATGCATATATATGTGCATATGTGTGCGTGTAGAGAGAGGTAAAGAGGCTAGAGGTGTAGGGGTAGAGGTAGAGAGAGGTAGAGAGAGGAAGAGAGGTAGAGAGTAGCGAGTGAATAGTAGAGTAGTAGAGAGAGTACCAGAGAGTGAGTAGTAGAGAGTGAGTAGTAGAGAGTGAGTAGTAGAGTAGTAAAGAGTGAGTAGTAGAGAGAGTAGTAGAGAGTAGTAGAGAGGGAGTAGTAGAGAGTGAGTAGTAGTGAGGGAATAGTAGAGAATAGTAGAGGGAGTAGTAGAGTGTAGTAGAGAGTAGTGGAGTAGTAGAGTGAGTAGTAGAGAGTGAGTAGTAGAGTGAGTAGTAGAGAGTGAGTAATAGAGTGAGTAGTAGAGCGAGAGTAGTAGAGCTAGAGTAGTAGAGCTAGAGTAGTAGAGTGGGAGTAGTAGAGAGAGAGTAGTAGAGTAATAGAGAGTGAGTAGTAGAGAGTGAATAGTAGAGAGTGAGTAATAGAGAGAGAGTAGTAGAGTGAGTAGTAGAGAGTGAGTAGTAGAGAGCGAGCAGTAGAGAGAGAGCAGTAGAGAGCAAGTAGTAGAGAGTGTGTAGTAGAGTGAGTAGTAGAGTAGTAGTGAGTAGTACAGAGAGAGTAGTAGAGTGAGTAGTAGAGAGTGAGTAGTAGAGATTGAGTAGTAGAGTAGTAGAGAGTGAGTAGTACAGAGTAAATAGTAGAGAGTGAGTAGTAGAGAGTGAGTAGTAGAGAGTGAATAGTAGAGAGTGAATAGTAGAGAGTGAATAGTAGAGAGTGAGTAGTAGAGAGTGAGTAGTAGAGTGAGTAATAGAGAGTGAGTAGTAGAGAGCGAGCAGTAGAGAGCGAGCAGTAGAGAGCAAGCAGTAGAGAGCGTGTAGTAGAGTGAGTAGTAGAGTAGTAGTGAGTAGTACAGAGAGAGTAGTAGAGAGTGAGTAGTAGAGAGTGAGTAGTAGAGAGTGAGTAGTAGAGAGTGAGTAGTAGAGATTGAGTAGTAGAGATTGAGTAGTAGAGAGTAGTAGAGAGTGAATAGTAAAGAGTTTATAGTAGAGAGTGAATAGTAGAGAGTGAGTAGTAGAGTGAGTAATAGAAAGTGAGTAGTAGAGAGCAAGCAGTAGAGAGCAAGTTGTAGAGAGTGTGTAGTAGAGTGTGTAGTAGAGTGAGTAGTAGAGTAGTAGTGAGTAGTACAGAGAGAGTAGTAGAGAGTGAGTAGTAAAGAGTGAGTAGTAGAGAGTGAGTAGTAGAGATTGAGTAGTAGAGATTGAGTAGTAGAGAGTAGTAGTGAGTGAGAAGTAGAGAGAGAGTAGTTGAGAGCGTGTATTAGAGAGTGAGTAGGGGAGAGTGAGTAGGGGAGAGTAGAAGAGAGCGAGTAGAAGAGA
Source organism: Lissotriton vulgaris (assembly GCF_964263255.1). NCBI lineage: Eukaryota > Metazoa > Chordata > Amphibia > Caudata > Salamandridae > Lissotriton > Lissotriton vulgaris. The sequence goes on along the minus strand of NC_141699.1, from coordinate 156,521,748 downwards.
GCGAGTAGAAGAGAGCGAGTAGTAGAGAGCAAGTAGTAGAGAGTGTGTAGTAGAGTGAGTAGTAGAGTAGTAGTGAGTAGTACAGAGAGAGTAGTAGAGTGAGTAGTAGAGAGTGAGTAGTAGAGAGTGAGTAGTAGAGATTGAGTAGTAGAGTAGTAGAGATTGAGTAGTAGAGTAGTAGAGAGTGAGTAGTAGAGTGAATAGTAGAGAGTGAATAGTAGAGAGTGAATAGTAGAGAGTGAATAGTAGAGAGTGAGTAGTAGAGTGAGTAATAGAGAGCGAGCAGTAGAGAGCGAGCAGTAGAGAGCAAGCAGTAGAGAGCGTGTAGTAGAGTGAGTAGTAGAGTAGTAGTGAGTAGTACAGAGAGAGTAGTAGAGAGTGAGTAGTAGAGAGTGAGTAGTAGAGAGTGAGTAGTAGAGAGTGAGTAGTAGAGATTGAGTAGTAGAGATTGAGTAGTAGAGAGTAGTAGAGAGTGAATAGTAGAGAGTGAATAGTAGAGAGTGAGTAGTAGAGTGAGTAATAGAAAGTGAGTAGTAGAGAGCGAGCAGTAGAGAGCAAGTTGTAGAGAGTGTGTAGTAGAGTGAGTAGTAGAGTAGTAGTGAGTAGTGCAGAGAGAGTAGTAGAGAGAGTAGTAGAGAGGGAGTAGTAGAGATTGAGTAGTAGAGATTGAGTAGTAGAGAGTAGTAGTGAGTGAGAAGTAGAGAGAGAGTAGTTGAGAGCGTGTATTAGAGAGTGAGTAGGGGAGAGTGAGTAGGGGAGAGTAGAAGAGAGCGAGTAGAAGAGAGCGAATAGTAGAGTGAGTAATAGAGAGTGAGTAGTAGAGAGCGAGCAGTAGAGAGCGAGCAGTAGAGAGCAAGCAGTAGAGAGCGTGTAGTAGAGTGAGTAGTAGAGTAGTAGTGAGTAGTACAGAGAGAGTAGTAGAGAGTGAGTAGTAGAGAGTGAGTAGTAGAGAGTAAGTAGTAGAGAGTGAGTAGTAGAGATTGAGTAGTAGAGAGTGAATAGTAGAGAGTGAATAGTAGAGAGTGAATAGTAGAGTGAGTAGTAGAGAGTGAGTAGTAGAGTGAGTAGTAGAGAGCGAGCAGTAGAGAGCAAGTTGTAGAGAGTGTGTAGTAGAGTAGTAGAGTAGTAGAGTAGTAGTGAGTAGTAGAGAGTGAGTAGTAGAGAGTGAGTAGTAGAGAGTGAGTAGTAGAGATTGAGTAGTAGAGAGTAGTAGTGAGTGAGAAGTAGAGAGAGAGTAGTTGGGAGCGTGTATTAGAGAGTGAGTAGGGGAGAGTAAGTAGGGGAGAGTAGAAGAGAGCGAGTAGAAGAGAGCGAGTAGAGTAGAGAGTGAGTAGTAGAGATAGTAGTAGAGAGAGAGTAGTAGAGAGAGCAGTAAAGTAATAGAGAGTGAGTGGTAGAGAGTAGTAGAGAGTGAGTAGTAGAGAGTGAATAGTAGAGAGTAGTAGAGAGTGAGTAGTAGAGAGTGAGTAGTAGCAAGTGAGTAATAGAGAGTGAATAGTAGAGAGAGTAGTAGAGAGAGCAGTAGAGAGTGAGTAGTAGAGAGTGAGTAGTAGAGTAGTAGAGAGAGAGTAGTAGAGAGAGAGTAGTAGAGAGAGAGTAGTAGAGTGAGTGGTAGAGAGTAGTAGAGAGTGACTGGTACAGAACACGCCAACGCTGATGGTCTATCCAGGTTTTTCCGCCTTATTGAAGAGAACTCCCAAGGGGAAGGGTAGTTCTCCCCACATTTCAGCTGGAGGGGACACGTGTTAGACCTGGCATCATTGGCGTGAGTCTCCCTTCCATTTTGACGGATTGCCTCCTCTGTTTTGATATGTTTTGCTAGATTTATGCTTTGGGCACTGTGCCACTGCTAATCAGTGCCATTGTGCAAGTGCTCCCTATGTTAAATTAATATACTAATTGGATTCCATTATTGGGTTATTTGATTTATCTGTCAGCCCCCATTACAGTGCACCATGTGTGCCCAGGGCGTGTAAATCAAATACTGCTGCTGGGCTTGCAGCACTGGTTGTTCCACCCACAGAAGCAGCTTGTAACATGTGTCTCAGGCCTGCCATTGCAAGGCCTATGTGCAGTCTAGCACGGTCATATTGACTTGGCCAAGTGCACCCACTTGCCAGTCCCTAAACCTTCCAGGGCAGGGTACATTGTAAGTATAAGATAGGACATGCTCTGATGTGTGTTGCATGTTCTAATAGTGAATTGCAGCCATTTTCGTTTTTCACTATTGAAGGCTACATGTTCTCATAGGCCAAAATGGGCAGTTAGATTATTACATTCTTATAATCCTAACTGACTCGGGGAACATGGTAGAAATTCAAATTTAGTATGCCTGAACTCAGAATAATAAAATACATCTTTCAGTGAAGTTGGTTTTAATATTTTGTGTTTGCAAATACCACTTTTAGAAAGCAGATATTTGCTTGCCTAACCATTTGAGCCTGCCTCTGCTGGGTTGCGTATTCCTTGTCTGCGTTTGTGAGTGACAGGGCTGGGGGATTCCAGGAGACATGCTGGGGTAGCCCAGTGGTGAATAGAGAGATCTGCATCTAGATGGGAGGGAGGAGTTGCACCTGGGACCTGAATAGGGCTGGGTCTTCCCTCTACAATGCTGGCTCCACCCCCTGGGGCTTGTCTGATGTCTCTGCCCTGCACTGTGAAAAGAGAGGAGGAATCATGTCAACAGAGTGCTCCAGAGCTGTATCTTCCCTCCCCTGTGCTGGCTCCACCTTCTGTGGGGCGGCTGATGACTCTGCCCTGAACTGTGAAAGGAAGAGAGTCATGTAAACAAAGTGCTCAGGAACAGGTTTGGACTAGGCAGAGGCTTCTCTGCCTTCAGAGAACAAAGAATTTTGGGGTATAAATATTGGGACCCTGATCCCAAGAAATGTGGTCACTTCTGGAACAAGAAACCTTTCTGCCAAGGAGGAGAACCAAGGAAGCTGCAACAGTTTGGACTGCCCCTCTGCCAGTGTACTGTTTGATGAGTTGGCCTGCAGTGGTTGCTTCATTGCCAAGGGAAAGAAGAAGGAACTTTGTAAGGACTTTCAGCTACAGAATAATGTCCAAGGGCTTGAACTGTGCTTGCCTCCTGCTGAAGTCTCCGGGACAAAAGACTTCACCTCCAGCTCCCTCCTGAATTTCATTGCTGGGAATTCTGAATCCAGACATTTGCGTGCCGCTGGGAGCTGGAAGCGCGATGCATCGAGAAGAAAGAAGAGTGTCGATGCCGCAGCCGAAATCATTGCAAGGCCGGAGCAGCGAACCTTTGCCGCATCTCCCTGGAAGCGTGTGTTCATCGAAGCTGCCTGCTGTCGCATCACCTGAGAAACATGATGCCATTGTGAGAGTCGCCATCGCATCACCAGAGAAGCATGTCGCAGGGCTTGTCGCGGCTCCAAAGTACAGAGTCTTCACAAGGCTGCCAGGGCGTCATCGCATAGTCATCGCATCGCTGCATCAAGGGCACCATCTTCTCGCATCGCAACCGGATCATCGCATCGCATCAAGGCGCCATCTTGCGCACTGCAACGGGCCCGCAGGCCAAGAATCTACGGTTCACCTTCTTACCGGTAAGGCTCACGACGAATTCCCTACTCTGCGCAAGCATTGTGGAAGGACTCAACCGTTCCCCCGGGTCACGGAACCGACGCATCTCCCCTTTTGCGAGCCTTTTGTTTACTTTGCGTTACGCATCCAGGTACTTTGTTGAGATCTTTGTCGCATTTACCAACAACTTGAACTAAGAGACTTTAATCATCTTTTAAGTAATCTTAAGTGTAGTATTTGGGATTTTTGTAATTTGTGGTCTTGTGTTTAAGTCTATACAAAGAATACTTATTTTTTATAAAACCTGTGTTGTGTCCATCTGTAGTGTTTTCACTGTATTACTGTGTATTCACAAATGCTTAACACACTGCCTGCGAGATAAGCCTGTCTGCTCGTGCCAAGCTACCAAGGGGGTGAGCAGGGGTTATTAAGGAGTGTAATCCCCCTATCCTGACTTAGAAGTAAGGGTCCCTATTAGGACAAAGGTGATAACCATGGCCAACTAGATACCCCCAGGTCTTATATATATATATATATATATATATATATATATATATATATATATATATATAGTCCAATATCTGCACTCCTTGCTGCCCAGATAACACACGAACACCTCTTCGTGGAAAAAACAGCCTTTATTTCATTTCAAAAAGGCAAACAAACTATATATATACACACACACAATTGGATGCATGCAGTTTAATAGTTTAATTCATGGGCACTAATAATCTTGTCCATTTTAGGTAATCACTAGGACCTTTTGAAGTCCATGCCCAGCACAACTGATGAGTCACAGCAGGGGTCTCCTATTTCTCTGTTTTCTCTCTCCTATCCCAGTTACCTTTTTCCGAGGTCAGCTGCCATGAAGCATATTGCATATTGCATTTGTGTTGGGATGGTATTGGTTGTTTATTTGGTGAGGTGTTGAAACGTACATCGCTCCCATTGAATCGGGACTATAAGGTTAGTGCTTTCTGACACAAACTAGGTTCTTCTAGGTTCCTGTACTTGGTTGGTCCTTAACTCCTCTGCAGTTGTGATATTATTCATGCCTGGACTGGAGAAGTTGTTTTGGGAAGAGCATTCAACATGGCAGTGTAAAATATTTCCTTCTGTTTCATTATTTCTGCCTTCCTCTGCTGGGATTCTTTTTCCTTGACCAACCTGGCAGGGTGGGACTTGTTCTATCGCCTGGTCCAGAGAACTAGTAGGTATAGTGGTACCTAGGATTTTGTGACTTTTTAGAAAGTTTTTTTGTGCTGCATATATGGGAATGGGACGTTCTGGTGAGTTTCATCTATCAGTCACCTGGTTGCTGTTCTACCTATTTTTGGCCAGCTTTGTTGTTGCAGCAATGTGGCAGTGGTTCTCCTTCTTGCGAGGTTTGCCTTTCTAGGTCGAAATCATGGCTTAGTGGTGGGTGTGGGGGGTAGATCTGTTGTCTTTCTCCATTCTTATGCCAGAAATGGCTTTGCTTGTGGAGTTTCAATTGGCATGTGATCAGCACGAGTGGACACTGGATGGCGGTGCAAGATGTATTCTTTCCTTTGTAGCTGGGTTTAATTCTCAGGTTGGTCAAGATGAGATGTTAGCCTGCATTACATTGTTCTTCTGCCTCCTCCTTTCACGTAGGGTCATTACTTTGCTATCCAGACCACACATGAGGAATGTGCGGGTAGAAGTACCCATCATATGAGTAAGTTATTCACCTTCAGTAATCTTGTTTTTGCAGGCATTCTATCTACCTGCAGATTCCTCATTGGCCCACCTGCCTTCTCATTCTAAAGAGTTTTCTTTCATGTTTCAAGTTAGTTTTTGCTCTCAATTCAAGCCAATATCACCATCATCTAATTCTGAGGGCTTGGGGGGAAAAAGGACAAGAACTGACATTTTAGCGTCTAGGTGGCCCACTATACTGCTCTGTGAGGTTTTGTTTATGATGACCATTATCATGATGATTCTCTGAACATTCACAGTTTGTAGGCAATAAGGTGAAATGTGTGGGCGAATGCCTGGATATTTGGAATCCCTTACAAGAAAGTCTGAATCTGTGTGCATGGTATACCACATTCTTAATGACTTATGACTAGTGACAGTGACTTGCATTAAACTGCTTAACACCTTCGCTGCTAGGTGTTTTCCCCTCCTGTGCTGAAGAATGCAGGATGTCAGTGTTTCATGACGAGCTCAGCTCGTCATCAGCACAGCTCAACCGTGCATCATGACGAGCTGAGCTCGTCATGAGCATGGAAAGGGTTAAACTATCTGCGGGTTATTCACAAGAGTAACTTTACACATGAGTAAATCTTCATATGTAAAGATACTCTTACACTCTTGAGTAACTTTACTACTTTTGGCTATTCATCATTTACGAGTTCACAGCCGGTCAAAAGTGTGGACTTGCGTGATCCATTACTCTGAAATAGGGGGTGGAGTTAGTAAAAACATCAAATATGACCATAAAGTTACTACTAATAATTTATTTATTTTATTTTAATTTATTTTTGGAGTTTTCTATAGAGCTGGCCAGACCCAAGGGTATCGGAGCGCTTTACATTCAGTCCGGGAAAAACAAGTGCGAAAATAGTACAGTATAACATAAACAGGGTTCGTATAAGTTCAGAGATTAGCATAGTGGTCTTCCGCCTGGGGGGCGGTTTTGAGATAGTGTTTTCGAGGTAGTGCGAGTTCGATGTTGCGCTATTGAGGTAGAGTTCGGGAACGCGCTGTTGAGGTAGAGGATTTTTAGACGACTCTTGAATTCTGGAAAGGAGGGGGTAGTTCTGATGTTCACTGGGATGCAGTTCCAGATTTTTGGGGCTTTGCCGGCCAAGGAGCGGCTGGCGTTTTTTTGTTTCCGGGTTTTCAGGGGGATGAGTAGTAGGGAGTTTGAACTTCTGTGATTTCTTGATTGACCCGCTTTCTTGAGCTTGGAGGCTAAATATTCCGGTTTCCCTGTGTGTATGGCTTTGTGTGTTAGGCAGGCCGTTCTGAAGTTTGCGCGCATTTCCACTGGGAGCCATTTAAGATCTTTGAGTGCGGGGGATATGTGGTCAAATTTCCTTGCACCTGATATCATTCTGGGGCTGCATTGAGGGTGGTTTTCAGTGGCGCTAGGTGGGATACGGCTGTGCCGGATAGGGTTGCGATCCCATAGTCGAGTCTGGACAAGACCAGTGCTTGGGTGGCTTGTTGGAGATCTTTTTGTGGGATGTGTGGTTTGATTTTATTGAGGAGTTTCAGGTTAAGGAAGGCGCTTTTCGCGGAGCTCTTGATGTGGTTTGACATAGTTAGTTTATGATCCAGGGTGATTCCAAGTTACTTTACTGAGTTGGTCAGGGTGAGATTTCCTTTGAGAACGTCAATGGCTTTCACCCATTCGGTCATTTGGGGGTTGTCGTCTTTGTTGGAGATGAGGAGGATCTCGGTTTTTCCTTGGTTGAGTTTGAGGCGATTCATCCCTAGCCAGTCTTGGATTTCTTTTAGAGTGTTGTTGACCCTTAGAATGTCGTTATAGGAAGTAGCTTCTATGTAGATCTGTGTGTCGTCCGCGTATAGATAGAAAGAGATGTTAGCTTTCTTCAGTATGATGGTGAGAGGGACCATGTATATGTTGAACAGTTGAGGGGAAAGAACGGATCCTTGGGAGACCCCTCTGGTCACTGGGAGAGGGTCGGATGTGAAGGATTTTATTTTTACTCTTTGGAAGCGGTTCTGAAAGAAGGAGTCAAACCATTTCAGGACCATGTCGTCCGCACCTACTCGTTCTTTGAGGGCCTTGATGAGGAGCTTGTGGTCAAACGTGTCAAACGCCGCTGACAGGTCAAGGAGGATGAGTGTGCAGCACTGATCCGAGTCAAGGGAGTTGCGGATGTCGTCTACTATGTTCAGGATTGCGGTTTCGGTGCTGTAGCCTTTTCTGAAGCCTGATTGGTTTTGATCAAGAAGGTTGATGTTGTCGAGCTGGTTGCTGAGTTGGCGTAGTACGCACTTTTCTAGGATTTTGGCTAGGAAGGGTAGACTTGAGACTGGTCTGAAATTGTTTAGGTCGTTGGGGTCTAGACCTGGTTTCTGGAGAATTCAAAAAATGCCTTAGCAGTAAAGGGGTTAGGAGGGGTGTGACCTGGCCAACTTTGAGGCAGTCCGGGATGATGCCAGATTTTAGGGAGCTGTTGATGATTTTACACCAGAGTGGAGCAAGGGTGAGTTTGAAGTCTTTGGCCATTTGGGCGGGGATGGGATCAAGGTTGTGGGAGGAGGGTTTGGAGGATGCGATTCGATTGAGGATCTCGGCTTCATGGAAGTAGTCAAAAGAGGACCAGGCGATAGAGGTTGTGTCTCCAGGGGTGGTGAATGTTGTAGTTAAGTTGATGTTGATGGTCGGGGCAGGGTTGATGTTTAGGGATAGTTCGATCTTGGGTATTTTTTCATTGAAGAAGGAGACAAAGTTGTCACATAGGGTTTTGGAGGGTTGAGCATGGACCGTGGATGGCTTGGAGGTTTGTTTTTTGATGATATCAAAGAGTTCTCTTGGTCTGTTTTTTGCCTTTTCTCGAGCATTGCAGAAGAAGGTTATTTTTTCATTGTTGATGTGGTTTTTGTACCTTCTTCTCATTGCTCTGAGTTCCTCGCGGCGTCTAAAGGAGGGGTTCTTTCTCCAATGTCGTTCTGAGTCTCCTTTTCTTGTTGATGTCCTTGTTAAACCAGGTTCTCGATGGGATGTTCCTGGGTTTTTTTTGTTTTAGGGGTGCCAGTTGGTCTAGGATGGCGGACGTGGTGGTGTTGTAGTGTGAGAAAAGTTCGGTAGTTTAGAGGCCTTCTGTGGGGATTGGCAGGGAGGAGGCTATTTTTTCTTCTAGTTCTTTTGAGTTGACTTGTGATAGACTCCTGGACCACGTGCATATTTGACGTTCTATATGCTTGACAAAGACCTCTACAATCAGGGTGGAGATTGCCTTGTGATAAAGTATAGGGAAAATATTAAAAGTTTATTAAAATTTAAAAACAAAGTAATATTTTCGTTTGTTAAATTATAATGTTAAATACTTTTATGTACGTATTTTACATCTAGATACATTTTTTAATAGCACCCAAAATTTCTGAAATGTTCTAAATTCATCCAAAGACCCAAAGTGGCCAGATGCCTGAAAAGAAAACACTATTAACTACATATTAAATTACATTTTAGTAAACAAAAGTAACTTAAAAGAAACTTTTTTTTTTGAATCAACCCAGATTAAGTAAGATGTTTATTATGTACTAAATTAGAAATCAAATAATATTTATTTCTAATGTATATTTAATTTTATAAAAGTAATCTTTTTTTAAAAATATTGTTCAATTTTTAAAAATGTATTTGAACATTATTTCCTATGGGGTTTATTTAAGATCCCTTCCTCTATATTTCTCTACCGGAAGGTGTTGCAGTACCTGTTAGTGGCCATGGGTAGAGCTAGACTTACTCTTAGGTGGAGTAAATTTACAACTGTTTTGGGTCCTCTGTGGCTGTGTTAACTTTAGAAGTGCAATTTACGAATAGAAAGAGGCTTACTCTTTTGTGGGTGGATGCATGTCCCTCTCTAAACCTTTCCCTGTCCATCCATTAACTCCTCCTTATTTCCTCCCTTCCTACTCCGTCCCAAAAAAACCCTGCCCTGTAACCTTAAATATTCCCCATTTCTCAGCCACTCTCCCAACTCCTCCCACATTTACTACTAAAACTCTCTCAAGCACTTATGCAGCCTTCTGGAGGAAAAGATGTATGGCACTGAGGATGGGCGAATGGCCCTTTCTAAAACACCTGCCAACATGGCGCCGCTCAAATGATGATATTAAATGTAGGGGCTGCTGTCATCACTCAGAATCAATTGAGCACGTGGTATGTGCTTGACCTGCATTTCTTAATGACCGAAGGAGTTTGTTGCGGGGCAAATGGATTAAACATGGAGTTTGATCATGCCAGCAAGTCATCATAGCAGCAACGAATCCCAACAAGGTGATGCTTAACGTCTGGTTTACGAAATTTGTCATTGAAACTGCAAAATAACTTACATCTGCAGGTTTACAATAATCACCATCATAATTTGTACATCTATGAATAAATCAGAATTCCTGTGTCCTTTTATTATATCTCGGAACACTTATAGATGCTGCCTTTGCTTGTCTTATTGAAGGTTATGGCTGAGTCGCACACCTACCAACAAGGTCATTATGTTTTAACATATTTTAGCTTGTTTCTTGTTCACTTTTTAAAATATTTTGTACCACAGCATCCTTTTAACTTTTTTCCTGTTGCATTTAAGATGAACTGTGTTTTCTTGCTTATTTTTTTTTCTTCTATTTTTCTTCTAATTGTCATGATTTTAAGTAATCAAACAATAAACAATACTCAACCCGTACTACTAAAATGTATACCTATGTGTGTGGAGATCTCGACAGTAGGGCTGAGATCTTTGCACATAAAAGATAGGATAGGTGGAGGCCTCTGCGCGTAGGTTTGTGAATAGCATTTTGTAGCACCTTAGTAGTTTTATTCTAGCACTACTAACATGCAGACCTTAAATAGGCCCCTACTTTGCAACAATGTACATGTTGCTACTGATGTGCTTGTTTTCATATGATGAATGTGACAAATTTCACTTTTATTCTATGTAGCTGAAACCATGTTGGCTCTGTTGAATTATGTTAGGTAGAAGTAAGCTAGAAGAAGGTTTGAGCAAAAATGATGGAGTGATCACGTGATGCAAGGATTAAAATGACATATGCTATAGTTCAAATTGCTATTGAAAGTCACCATGAGGGTCCATGACTTTATAAAGAAGCTCAACCTTGTTCCTCTTTGTGGTTACGTGTCATTGGTGACCTGGAGTATCCATATAATGTACATTAGAGGATATTATTTATCCCATATATTATTGTGTCTGCATAGTATGTTCAGTTTGGGGGTGTGGGTGGGATGCTAATGTTCCATTTACAATCAACATATGAAAAATAATCTATTTTTAACACAGGGCTGACAGGGTAATAAGTGTTTGCCATAATTTCATTGCACTCTCTTTTCTTGTGTTTCCTCCAGGGCGTGGACTCCTTCTTTGTTATAACTAACATCATAAGGACTGAAAAACAAGTACAAGGCACCTGTGCCGAGGTAATTAAATGTGGTTCATGACTGCTCACTCCTGTACACAGCGTTAATTCTTTGAATCCCCAAAGCTTTAATGTGGCTATGCGAACCTTTGTGTTTTGTAATGCCTTGGATACAATTTTGAGACTGAGTGTGTTGATAAAAGACTATTCGTAGGTTATAAGAAAATAACTAAGTTACATATTGTATCCCTATAGGAATAATGGGCCATGCATCCAAAGAACCAAACTGGATCAGGTGCCTTAAAAGAAAATGTTTGATAGGACTCTGTAATGGCTGGATTTTCTGTTTAGATGGGATCAGCCCCCAGGGGCCCCTGTGACCCAGCCAAAACGTACTCACCTTCCCTTCTTAGATCGTATTTACACTGAGTAGATATAACGATGAATATACAGGTCGCACCTAAGAATGGGGAATGACAATATACATATATGGATTTTCTACAATATCTTATTAACATCAGTTGGCCTCGCGGTCGCCTCGACCCAGACCGTTCTACCCCAGGGCAGATCTGACACACAATCCGGCGTGTCTACACACGGGCCTGCAGAACCCAATGCTCCCTTTTCCAGCGTTCGCGATCCTGCGAAACATAGACGTCAGTGTCCCCCCTGACGCTCTCACTTAGTCTTATACCACAATCCGGTGGCTTTACACGGCAGTATCCCTCCTGCCGTTCTCATTAACGCCGCATATCAACGACGACCACATTCCTATGAAACATTATTGGGATGATATCTCGACAGTCTACTTAGGATGAAACTACAATAATAACTTTGGATATGGGTCCAGATTGTATAGTGTACTCGTTGCTTTTGACATCAGAGGTTCACTCACTCCCTATTTGTGTGATCACCACTTGCCTGATTGGGATTACTCGTCCATTCATGCGCCTAGCTTTCACCTAGGAGTTGCGTTTACCAAGATTGAACATAAGCACCAGGCACACGGTAATTCTATATGAATTAGGGCATTTATTAACCATAAACATAAATCACATTACTATGCAGCATTACATTTGCACAAGAAATAAAAGAGAAAGATTAGGGTGCACGCACTATAAAGACTGGTTGGACTTCACCTGGTTAACGGGAAATCGGGACTCGGCAGTCATCTAGGCTCCTGTCTCGTCTCTGGGTCCTGGCTCGCCTTGCAGTCACCCTCAGCCGTCACAGGTACACGTCTGCACTGATAGGCTCAAACTCGTCTGCTCTCCCTCAGGACCTCGGAACCTTGCTGTTAATTAGCTACCGTCTCTCTCTCTCTCTGCATTAGTGCGCTCCGCGCCACTTCTCGTTCAGTCTATTTTCAGAGAGTTTCGGTCTTAAATCTTTCTCCGACTTCAAAGATGGCGACTTGTCCACCATGAAAATGAATAATGGTAGAGATGCTAACGGCTAGATGCCGCCTACGGACTGACTGACTGAAAGACTAACACCTTCGCTAATATCAAAGCCCGTTCCTTCATGGAAATTCACGGCCAGTAACCTGCCGCCCACCAAATTCTTGTACCTCCCCGTACCAAGGACACTTTCCCAGCCGGCCGGCCTGAAGTTGTGTCTTCGGAGTGGAGAAAAATACATTCCTTCGATAAGGGTCAGCCTGAACCGGTTCTCTCCAAGCGAACAACAGCTTGAAACTAAAACATTACACTTCACCTAGAAAGCCTTCTCGAGCTACCAGGCAGAAAGCAAAATGGAGTCTGTCTCGCTTAAGGCCTACGGAGCCCATAATATACATAGCTCCATGAGAAACAGATCGGCATGTTAGCAAATGAGTAAATCATGACTAATACCCATATATCTAACCCCTAACTTAAATTCATAAGCCTTACTCTAAGGAAAATGGCACGAAAATGCCCTTATATCTATAAGACAGGATCCCTGTCTATCGGCCTAATCCCTATGCTATGAGGGTGATAGGCTGGAGTCACTCTCCATCATTCTCCTTCTCCAGAGGGCTGGCAGAAAGACAGCCATAACATTACACCCCTTGACTCCAGTCTATTTACCAATAACTAAATGGAACTAACGTCAGTAGACGAATAATATGAAACAAAACTAACTGATCTACGACTCTTTGTAACTCTAAAAAATTGTAGCAGGGAAGGGATACACTGAATGAAGCAGCAAATCACTATAAGGACACAGACAACAATAATGACCCCTCCCAAAATTTGTCGTAAAAAATGCATGTCAGGGAGCCAATTAAAAAGCCAGTCAAAGAAACCCTGATCTATGTGTTCTCTAATTTCTGCAGTCAAGTCGTGGAGTTTATTAATGTGGGATTGGATATCCTTGGAATGGTCAGATAAATTAAAACAGCACAGACCTTCAAATTCAGAGCATTCATGCCCGTGTTTTAACAGTAAATAATCGATGGCCGCACGATTTTGTAAAATAGCTCTACGTTCACCTTGGGAATCTAATAATAAATCTGATAAAACAGTAGAAGTCTGGTTGATCGATTTAACCATCCAGCAGGCCATTTTGCCGATTGTTTTGGCATTATAAACGGCCAATGCAGGAACACCAATAATAGAAAAAGCTAAACCAAGATATTCAGATTTGGAAAAAAGATGAACAGAGGAATCACAGTCTTCATGCAATGACATAGAGTCTCGAACAATACGGGAATGTGAAGGAGGATGTGAAGAAAACATTAGCAAACTTAATCTAGTGATGGCACATGGGCCACCAGAAATATTCGCAGGAATATAGGGCCAAGATGAATTCCCGCATGAAAAGAGCCATCCAGCCGGTAACAACATTGAACGATAATGGCTAGTGGCAACAACTAAACTTTTGCAAGTCATATTGTTCTTCACTGAAAAACATGAATTAGGAAGTCTTTTCATACATAACAAACGCTGGTGAAATGAAAAAGTAGTAGCGGCTTGGAGTTTCAACCGCAAACATTCAGAGATGGCCTTAGGATTACAGGTCATCATGAAGCAAAGGTCACCAGGGGTAATATTAAAAGTAGTGATTCTGGAATTAAGTAGGACATCTTGGTCTGGAAGAAGAGTACATGAGGGACAATATTCATGGGCCAAAAAGTCGCCCAGAATGACATTAGGTCGGGCACTGGATATATTAAATACATGACGAAGGGTTTCAGTAGATGCGGGGACAGCGACCAAACAGGTCGATAATATGTCAGTAACGCTCTTCATGGGGGTAAGGCAAAAATGCGGAGAGTTCGTCACTCGCTCCGCGAGTGTGATCCAGAAATTGGAGGACTTCCGCCACGCGGATCGCGTAGCTCTTGTTATCCCATCACTCGGCGTCGGTAGATCCTCTCCTCTCCCGGCGTAGCAGGCCAAAAGGAGTCCAGCGCCGACACATCCTGCAGCAGCAGTCCAGAGAATGATCTGAAAGAATACAAACACAGGCCTTAATCATTCTCGTAAATAACATTTGTCAGCTGGGACAGCTTCCCAGCCATCTTTCCCTGGCTTCATCACCAAAACGGTGTTGTCATGACCAGTCGCAATAATATCAGCCTGTTCAGGAGGATTTTTAGGCGATTGCACCCATATTTTAGCTCCAGGAAGATCAGATGATCCGAAGCCTTTTTGTCCACGCACAGTTAGCAACGTTGGGGCAGAGCCTTTTTTGATCTCACCACTGAAGACAGGCATAATCAATAACTGAGCAACACGGTCAGACTTTTTGATAAACAAATCCATCTCACTGCTATTAAGCAAGAGAACCTTAATCTCTCCCTGATAATCACTGTCGATCACACCACCAAGGACTTGAACACCTTTCAGGGCCAGGCCAGATCTAGGGGCAATTAATCCAAAACTACCGGCAGGTATAGAGACACCAATGCCAGTTTCAACAATGATTCGATCTTTTCCTGGGAAGTGTACATCATTTAAAGCATGCAGGTCGAGGCCTGCGGAACCTGGAGTAGCTCTACACGGAGCCAAAGCACCGGGGGTAATTTCCCAATATGTGACCGTAGCAGCAACAGAATTAGGTTTTGCATCAACATGTGGAGGAAACAAACGCATCAAAGGAGATTCAGCATGCAACAAAGGACGATTATTAAGTATTAACAAAGCTTGAAGTAAGACATCTCTCCACTGGCTGTAACGGTCATCAGTCAACTTGCGCAACTGTTCTTTCAACAAACCATTCATTCTCTCAATCAGTCCTGAAGCTTGTGGATAATATGGAATGTGAAATACCCAGTCGATATTGTTTTCCATACAGAATTCCTGCACCAATCTTCCACGAAAGTGGGATGCATTGTCCGATTGAATTTGGAATGGGACACCATAATATAGAATAATCAGTTCCAGGGTTTTAATTGAATTCACTTGGGTAGCATTCTTGCAAGGAAAAGCGACCAAAAGGCCACTATAAGTATCAACTGCTGTACAAACGTATTGGCAATTTCTGCTCATGGGGAGCGGACCAATATAATCAATCTGCCAAATTTGGGCGGGCAATTTACCTCGATGTAAGTGACCTCGAACAATTTGAGGCACCTCTTTCTTTCTAGAATGCTGGCAAATGGGACAATGTAGAATGGCATCTTTAATTAAAGAAAAGGGAATATGAATTCCTCTATCAGCAGCCCACCTGTTAGTGGCTTTCTCTCCAAAATGTCCTGCTTTCTGATGGGCCCATTTCGCCAATCCCGCCAAATCAGAATCTTGCATGTCAACCACTGCCTCAGAAATTTTAGACTGTTCATCTGCAATGTTATGGAAAAATTTGTCAAGGGAATCTATTGGAGTATGAGCATCCACGTGAAAGATTGTTACAGTACTGTGCGGAAGCAGTTCCCAAATTTCTTGCCACAATTCTTTACCCCATAATTCCTTGGAGTGCAATTCCCAATTGTGCGAGTGCCATGTAGGCAACCACACCGCTAGACCGTTTGCAGTGGACCAAGAATCGGTGAAAATATGACATGTACCTGGTAACTCTTGTTTCAAAACTTGGTAAATCGCATAAAGTTCAGCATATTGACTACTCTTACCGTCTCCAGTTGTGCTCAACAATTTCTTAGTAGTCGGGTTATAGGAGACAGCTTTCCAATGTCTCTTGTCACCAATGAACTTCGCAGAACCATCCGTAAACCACACATGTTTTCTATCCTCCACGGACAGATCATCAAATGATTTACCCCACTGCACGGGAGACTCCTGCACTACGGGAACCGAACGCTCACTCTCAGCTTCATTGGAGGGCGCCTGCGCCACTCGCTCATGTAAAATCGCCACACCTTTCGGACCCACACGTGCCCTGTCCTGAATGTACCATTTCCATTTAATCACACTAGCCTCCTGAGCATGTCCAATTCGATGGGACTTCGGTGAACTCAAAACCCACTGCATGATGGGAATCTCAGGCCTCAAAATCACAGCATGGCCTAAAGTCAATTGCTCGGTGTCCACCAGAGCCCAATAACAAGCAAGCAACTGTTTTTCAAAAGGAGAATAACGCTCACCAGCCTCTGGTAGCTTTTTGGTCCAAAAACCTAATGGCACTTTTTGTCTGCCCTGCTTTTGCCACAAACTCCAATTGGCATACAGACCTTCCACGGACACATTCAAATCCACATTACCCTCACTCACGGGCCACAAATCCAAAGCATACTGAATAGCTTCTTTAGCCAAATCAAAAGCAGTTTGTTGAGGTTCACCCCACTCAAACGCATTCTTTTTACGAGTGACTCGATACAGTGGAGCCAAGATTTGACTCAAATGTGGAATATGTTGGCGCCAAAATCCAAACAACCCAATAAAGGATTGCGCCTCTTTCCTATTTCTGGGAACAGCAAAATCAAGTATTTTACGTTTAACTTGTGGGATCACTTCTCTGTGACCTTCATGCCAATTAATTCCTAGAAATTTCACAGCTTGGGATGGAGTTTGTAATTTATCAGGATTAATTTCCCAGCCTTTTGCTCGCAAACAGTCAATGATCTGATCCAAATGAGACTGTACTTGGTCTTGCGTTTCACCTTGAATCAAAATGTCGTCAATATAATGACAAATCTGAACTTGTGGAATCGTAGGCACTTCAGACAAATGTTCCGCCACCAGCCGGTGACAGATTGTAGGGCTATGTACATAGCCTTGAGGAAGACTCCGGAACGTCATTTGACGTCCATTCCATGTAAAACTGAATTGTTCTTGACATTCGGGGGCAATTGGAATCGAAAAGAATGCATTAGCAATATCGATAGAAGCATACCATGTACCAGGATGCTTTTGAATTCTCTCAATCAATGTAACAATGTCAGGCACTGCCACAGTCAATTTAGGTGTATGTTTGTTCAATTCTCGATAATCAACAGTCATGCGCCAAGAGTTGTCACTTTTGCGCACGGGCCAAACAGGATTATTCCAAGCGGATGTGACCGGAGTAATGACTCCCGCGTCAACCAAATCCTGAATCGTAGCTGTAATTTCTTCATGACCACCTGGGATGCGATATTGTTTCTGAGAAATCACTTTCGTTGCTAAAGGGATCTTAATAGGTGGCATGCGTAAACGGCCAACCCGTACGGGTCTGGTCGAAATGTACTGTCTAGTACCAAACTGATAGTAACCATCATCCAAATGCAAAGTCATACCTTTCAAGATGTCAATTCCAATAATGTATTCCAAAAGTGGCACAACCAACACAGAGTATTCTCTACGAGGAATCCTACCAATTTTAATCTCAAGTGCAGTTTGAACTGCGGGCGTTTCTTTACCACCCAGGCCGGTAATTGTGAAAGATTGTCCATGAAATTTTCTCGACTTGCCATGAATTAAAGTGGCCTCCGCCCCAGTATCAACCAACGCTCGGGCCCTTTGGATATTACGATGTTTCCAAAAAATCTCAATATCTACATATGGTCTGTAATCTCTGTGGGCCCACCTGCGTACCGGAGCTTGACCTATTTCCTAGTCACTTTTCCTGCGTTCAGTCAACCAAGACAGATCAGGGTAGATGTTTTCAGTTTTCTTCGGTATCAGAATTTCTTGTTCATATCCGTCTCCAGTACGAAACGGATTAGTATCATGTTCAAAAAATTGTGAATTACGGTCAGAGAGTCTATTACGATCCTCCCTCCTTCGTATATCAGGGGAATAACTCCTTGCATCTCTATGTCTGCTAGAACCACGATCATCTCTTCCCCTTTCACGATCATCCTCTCTCCCCCTCCCATCACTACGACGGGGGGAACCACCACGTTCTTGGCGCCGGTCATCACGGCGATCAGAATTCACACGTCGTCTCTCATCACCACTGTCATCCGAACCACGATCATAATCATTCTTTCGCACACGACGGGCACCTTCCTTCCGATCCAAACCACGCTTACGGAACATATCCCATAGGATATTGTTGGGTTCACCATCGATCTCTTCCCTTTTCACACCATCAGCAACGAGAGCAAGAAACATGTCACGTCTAGAGAACTTATAGTCCCCACCAGTACGACCCTCAGGTCGGGATTGTCTTTCAGGTTTAAACCATTCACCCAACTCACCAAGCTGACGAACAGACTCAAGCACAGCAGACAAAGGATTGCCAGTTTGATTAATCAATAAAGTCATCATGACCTGCTTGTAAGCAACAGGAGAAGAACGGATAATGCGATTACGCACAGAAGATGTTAAAAGACCATCCAATAATCTGTCAGCAGTACTAAGGAAGATACAGGTTTTCATGACTTCTTCCTTTAAACGTTGCGACGCATCGCGCAGAGTATACCACGGCTTTTCATCAGAGGGCCAATCAGACTCAGTTGGATATTTATGATTACAGCCATCAGACGCAAGCTGGAGCAAAGAAGTTTGAACATTACCATTAAAATTCCGAAAATGGTCCTGAATAGTAGAATCAGAACTCAAAGAGCAAAATCGTAAGCAATCAACGGCATCGAGCATAATACCGGAAGCGCCAAGCTCATAAAGGCGCACCATCCAGGTAAGCAAAGACTCACCAGGTCGTTGTTTAAATCGTTGCAGGATGTCACTGATCTCCTGCTGAGTAAAATCTTCAATACAGTCAAGAGCGATACCACCCGGATTACCAGGGGCTTGTTGTAATTTCCGTCGAAAAATTGGGTGAGCAGAAACTGCGGGAAGAGCTTCCGAGGAAGCCCGCATCTTAGATTTAACATCACAATCAGGGCAAGCTACGTCATCCGCACGGGAAGAACGAGCACGATCACAATCGGGAGTTGAGTCAATGCACGAAGCAGATTTACAATCACGTCCGGAGCGAGAAGACTCGCGCTTGTCACCCTCCTCTGCCGAGGAGTCAGAAGTATGAGAATCCCAGATATTACCGTCCCACTCATCGGGGTTCCAATCCATTCCAGCTTTTGCTACAACCATACGCACTTTGCGTGAAGACACACGTCCACGACGATGTTTATACTTATATCGTGCAATACGGACCGCAGCCCTTTCGGCAATGGTCTGATATGTTTCAAGTTTATCGGCAAGCAATTTATTTTGACAACGCAACAAAGTGTGCGCATTTTGCAACTCGACACACTGTCCTTCCGAATCTTTAAACTGTTTCTGTAGTTGCACAACCCTCTCATGCATTATTCTATATGCATTAAGAACAATCCACCCTCTGCGTCCTAAAATAGGAAGCTCATCACCCTTCACTACTGGCGCTTTCTGTAGGCACGAAATCACATCAGCAGGCTCCGCCTGCTCCAAGAATGAAGACCAATTTTCGCTCAAACCAGTAGAATCAGCCCACTCACGGGCCAAAGCCTCATAAGGCGTAGACTCCCAGCCGGGAATCTGAATCGGTAATTTGAAAACCGACGATGATTTTTTCACAAACATAATGATACACAAAAAATATATACACAATTATAAACAAAATTTTATACGTACAAGCCGAGCGCAAACCAACGAGATGAAAACAACACAATGCACACAGGCTTCGTAAACAGTTCGTGACGCCAGATGTAATGGCTGGATTTTCTGTTTAGATGGGATCAGCCCCCAGGGGCCCCTGTGACCCAGCCAAAACGTACTCACCTTCCCTTCTTAGATCGTATTTACACTGAGTAGATATAACGATGAATATACAGGTCGCACCTAAGAATGGGGAATGACAATATACATATATGGATTTTCTACAATATCTTATTAACATCAGTTGGCCTCGCGGTCGCCTCGACCCAGACCGTTCTACCCCAGGGCAGATCTGACACACAATCCGGCGTGTCTACACACGGGCCTGCAGAACCCAATGCTCCCTTTTCCAGCGTTCGCGATCCTGCGAAACATAGACGTCAGTGTCCCCCCTGACGCTCTCACTTAGTCTTATACCACAATCCGGTGGCTTTACACGGCAGTATCCCTCCTGCCGTTCTCATTAACGCCGCATATCAACGACGACCACATTCCTATGAAACATTATTGGGATGATATCTCGACAGTCTACTTAGGATGAAACTACAATAATAACTTTGGATATGGGTCCAGATTGTATAGTGTACTCGTTGCTTTTGACATCAGAGGTTCACTCACTCCCTATTTGTGTGATCACCACTTGCCTGATTGGGATTACTCGTCCATTCATGCGCCTAGCTTTCACCTAGGAGTTGCGTTTACCAAGATTGAACATAAGCACCAGGCACACGGTAATTCTATATGAATTAGGGCATTTATTAACCATAAACATAAATCACATTACTATGCAGCATTACATTTGCACAAGAAATAAAAGAGAAAGATTAGGGTGCACGCACTATAAAGACTGGTTGGACTTCACCTGGTTAACGGGAAATCGGGACTCGGCAGTCATCTAGGCTCCTGTCTCGTCTCTGGGTCCTGGCTCGCCTTGCAGTCACCCTCAGCCGTCACAGGTACACGTCTGCACTGATAGGCTCAAACTCGTCTGCTCTCCCTCAGGACCTCGGAACCTTGCTGTTAATTAGCTACCGTCTCTCTCTCTCTCTGCATTAGTGCGCTCCGCGCCACTTCTCGTTCAGTCTATTTTCAGAGAGTTTCGGTCTTAAATCTTTCTCCGACTTCAAAGATGACGACTTGTCCACCATGAAAATGAATAATGGTAGAGATGCTAACGGCTAGATGCCGCCTACGGACTGACTGACTGAAAGACTAACACCTTCGCTAATATCAAAGCCCGTTCCTTCATGGAAATTCACGGCCAGTAACCTGCCGCCCACCAAATTCTTGTACCTCCCCGTACCAAGGACACTTTCCCAGCCGGCCGGCCTGAAGTTGTGTCTTCGGAGTGGAGAAAAATACATTCCTTCGATAAGGGTCAGCCTGAACCGGTTCTCTCCAAGCGAACAACAGCTTGAAACTAAAACATTACACTTCACCTAGAAAGCCTTCTCGAGCTACCAGGCAGAAAGCAAAATGGAGTCTGTCTCGCTTAAGGCCTACGGAGCCCATAATATACATAGCTCCATGAGAAACAGATCGGCATGTTAGCAAATGAGTAAATCATGACTAATACCCATATATCTAACCCCTAACTTAAATTCATAAGCCTTACTCTAAGGAAAATGGCACGAAAATGCCCTTATATCTATAAGACAGGATCCCTGTCTATCGGCCTAATCCCTATGCTATGAGGGTGATAGGCTGGAGTCACTCTCCATCATTCTCCTTCTCCAGAGGGCTGGCAGAAAGACAGCCATAACAGACTCCTAAGAAATGACACTTCCAACATACTTGGGAGGTGCATAAACGGGTATGCTGATGCCACAGTAATGTCTTTGAGTCTCCCAAAAGTAGCATTACATAGGAGAAAACAGAACATCTGCCTGATCTATGGAAGAATGATTTAAGTATATATCATATTCAGTCCTAGAAGTGGTTGTCGATGTTTCAACTCTTTGGCCATAGTCCTCAGGTCATCATCAGGACAGTGGATGTTGATAAAGTGCCAGGTGCATAAACGGGTATGCTGATGCCACAGTAATGTCTTTGAGTCTCCCAAAAGTAGCATTACATGGAAGAAAACCGAACATGTGCCTGATCTATGGAAGAATGATTTTAGTATATATCATATTCAGTCCTAGAAGTGGTTGTCGATGTTTCAACTCTTTGGCCATAGTCCTCAGGTCATCATCAGGACAGTGGATGTTGATAAAGTGCCACCGTCTCATGTTTATGCAGACAAATGACAGGGTGCACAAGCTTATTTAGATGATGTGGTCTATAGCACCATAAGCTGTCGATAAATCAGCAAGAATTAGGGCTGTTGAAATATTGATCATTCCAGTGATTACGTAAATGGAAAATATTCTTCTTCCAGTCTTCCGGTTTGGTCCAGTTCTGGGTGTTCCTAAGGTATAGCCAACAAAACAATACTCCTAGTCATGGATGGTATATCCATTATTTTGGGATTGCAGAAAAAAGCGGAATTAATTTCAGTTGCGATGTCCCCTTTCTGAAATTTTAAATATACATAATCAGTGCTGAGGATAGTGCATAATAGTGGTTTCAACTGCAGCACCACAATTGTGCCATATTTTCAAGGTACCCACCAATAGTTCAAATGATGAGTATGTACATTTATTTTCTGTGATTATCCTTAAAATATGGTATGGATCCAGCACACACACCCCAGTTTTAGACCTCTACAGTACATCAGTCAGGAAAATTGTAAGGAAAGTTTCTCAACAAAAGGCAAAAAATGGCTGCTATTACCCTTGGTGGACACTTCGGCACCCTGTATAACTTCGTTAATTGGCACCCAAATGGGCTCAAATACTTATAGTAACCATCAGGTATTTTTAAAGTGATTTATTTACATGAATATTCCCTCTGTGATTCCCAAGTTCTATCAATCAGGTCGTTGGTGACAAGTTATCATACTTAAATTGTTCATGTTTTTATAATTGAACTACCCGATAATTAGGCTCTGAACGACGCATGTAAAGGCCCTGATTACAAGTGACTTGATAAATTGTGGCCCTGTTTGTGCAGGTATTGTAATTATAATTGGTGCGATGTACCAGATGAGACAATTTTTGCATCTTCTGTTAAAATCCTGAATGTGTGACCTGCTGAAAGTTAACAGGTAAAAGGCCCTCTATAGACCAGGCCACCATGCGGATTTTGGTGCATTAATCCCAAAAATCCACGTTATTCCCCCAAAAAATGAATAGGTAATAATTATCATACCAATAAATTCCCAACATCTCGGTGTCAAATTTTATTGGGCGTGATAAATATCACATCCACCATGGGCCACTCGTAATAAACCCCAAACTGTGTTATGAATTAGCATTTGGTTTAGACCAGCTGAGGTAAAGACCAGCTTGCTTTGCTCAAAATAAACCATGACAAGAATTTTCAGCTGAAAATTGTAAGGAATTTGCCAAAACAAGATTTACTTCTTCTGATGCAGGCTTTGTGCTGTTTACTGCATTTTCACCCCCATTTGAAACTGACTGGCCTCCTAAAACTATGAAAACATACGTTTCAACAATGAAGTTTGAATGTGAGCCACAGATGATAAGTGCAACACCCAAAGGTGAAACTTACAGTTAAAGAGACATTCCATTTCAGTCAGCGTTTCAAGAATGTGTACACTATTATTAAAAGTGGGATTGAGAAGAAGATTGCTTTCATAACTGGGAAAGTTGTAAGTTGTTTTCCCTCTGCATAAAGGTTTCTTCAAGAAGTTGTATGTATATGGTGGTATATCTATAGTATATGTCCAAAGGTAATACCTAGCTGGGGCAACCAAACATTACGTAATGGGCAGCGCTCTAAGGATATCATTCAAGATCCTTAGAAGAGTCGGGTACTAAACTGATAACTATATTGTTGGGCATTAGTGCCCTTTGAAGAGGCATATCTTCCTTCTGAATTACAGGATTTAAAATACTTTATATGATTTTCTGTTTTTCAGTATCCAAGTCCAAGAACAATGTGCTCTACGGATAAAGTGTGCAAGAAAGGTCATGCAGCCCCGCAGAGTAATGGTATGTGCCTATAGCTATGCATCTTTCAAATGCATGTACATATTAGCGTTTGTGCCCATTGATTTATTGTAGTTGTTGGCATTGCCATTAGGACATGGCCACTGTCTTATGATGTATCTGTACTTGTAGTTGTCGGAATTGATATTATCGGAGTGAAGCTCGAGCAGTAGAGCACCGCGCATGTCAAGGGAGACAGTTTTGATGTTAACAGTGTGGTCAGAAATTGGGTTTTCTTAATATGTTATCAACAAGTGTGGTTCCAGGTAGGTGTGTGAATGATGAATGAGGTGTTTCTGGAAGAAAGAGGCTTTCAGATCCTTTCTGTAGCGGAAAGTGACGGTTCAAGGTTTGAGGTCTGAGGGAAGGTATTATTCCTGACTCTGGGTGAGCAATCTGAGTTTTGTTTTTTGGTCTTCTCATATTCACATCTTCTGGATTCCAGGCTTACGGTGTTGAGGCTTTGTGTGTTGTTTTGGTCACCATAGTAGTTGATTTTATTTTAATGCCAGAAAGAAGGGCTTGTTGGAGGTTACTACCTAGTTTATGATGCAACAGGTCTTAAATTCCAACTCACCAACCATCATGCACCTATCCAACCACCAGTACATGCTGACAGAGCACTAATTAAATAGTCAACCATGTTCATACACCCACAGCCACAAACAAAGTTTATATACAATCATTAAATGCCGCCACACCCACCATCATACACCTACACAGCTACCATAATATGGCAGCATATTTACCATCATAGATGGAAAACCACTCGGCATCATGCATGGCGACATCCACCATCCTACATCCACAAATTGAGCATCATGTGCCAACACACCAAACATCCTGCATACACCCAGTTACCATACACTAATGCTGGACACACTCACTCCAAGAAATTATTCGCCACCATATACAGTTTACCCACTTAGAATCCCAGTGAACAACTCTCAAATTCCTCTCATTGAAAGCTTTCTTAAGTAATAATAGGTACACAGCCAGCATCCTACATCCACAGGGGCACTTTTATATACCAACAGTCCAGCCATCATGCATGCAAATGTTCCCATCAAATATGCACACATCAATCATCATACACCCTCATTAAACATCCTACACTCACACACACCCATCATATGCCAACACGCCTACTACCATGCAACAAGATACCCATCATTTTGAAACTCTCTACAGTGTCACCTCAGGAAATTAGTGTTACCGTCCTATAACCTTTTGCACATGAGGAAACTTAAGTTATCTCTTTCAAAGTTTTTTGTAAAGGTTGGATTTGCAGTTGGATTATTGGTTCACTGTGGATCTTAATGACGAAAGTCGACAACTCAGACATTTGGAAAGGACTCAGAGATTAAACCCTCGACATTATACCTAGCGCAACTTAGATATGCTCGGTGGCATATAAAAACCAAATGTTTATAGAAAAGGCCTCTTTCTTCCGCAGCCTACTAGACCAGGTGAAGAATAGACCGAGAGAACTCTTCCACATTGTTAAAAGTCAAACAAACTGCTCATCCCCACACAAAATAAAAGCCACCAAAGATTAAAGTCACAAAAATTGAACAATCCTTCATCCAAATCTCAAACCCTCCTTCCCTTGCATCCTGCCTCCCTTTAATCACTCTTGACCAAACAGAATGAATTCATACTAAGGACAACCAGGTCCGCTTCCAACTGAAAAATTATGCCAATTGGTCGGACTTTGAAATCATGTCGTAAAACGAGGTCTTCAATATAATTGCAAGTTTAAAGCCCTTTTCCCATACTATGGACCCCCTTCCATCCACAGTAGTAATAAAACTCGACCACATCATTGCCCCTTTCTGGACAAAAATCATCAACTCCTCTCTCACATCAGGCAGTGTCCCAGACTCCCTTTAACTAGGACCAATTACACCCATACTCAAGAAACCAAAGGCCGACCCCCAACAATCTAAACAACCTCAGACCTATCTCCAACCTCCCGTTCCCAGCCAAAACTCGGGAGAAGTGCGTTCTACATCAACTTAACAAACACATTGATCATTTGAACCTCCTCAACACCTTTCAATCGGGATTCAGGAAAGGTTGTAGCACGGAAACCGCTATGCTCAATATTTCAGACTATATCCACAGTGCCATAGACGAAGGTGAAGCTTGTCTCCTCATCCTTATTGACCTATCTGCAGCATTCGACACAATAAATCATCCAGGTTTACTTGAGACTTTGAAGAAGTGCTCTGGCATCAATGCCATAGTGCTAAAATGGTTCACTTCCTTTCGTCAGCACCGTTCGCAACAAAGTAAAATCAAGTCCTGCCTCTCTATGCCAACATGAGTCACACTGGGGTCCCGCAAGGCTCGATCCTCTCACCATCACTCTTCAACCTCTTCATGGAACCCCTCACAATCATTCTGAAACATGCAGGAGTTAAATACCACCTTTATGCTGACCACACTCGAATCTACTGCAAGATCAAATCACCCAGTGACATCCATCACCTCAATGGCACACTTACCAAGATCCAAACTTGGTTTAAAGCTGCTAACCACTAAAGTTGAACCCGGACAAAACTGAATTAATACTGTTCTCTCCGAAAAGTAACCATTGACTTATCCAAGACTGGCTCAAGAATCTTGATGCCCTAAACTGCTCACTCGTCCTATCCGACTCGGTAAAGTCACTAGGCATTACCCTGGACAAGAATCTATCAATGAAGAACCCCATCAAAAACTCTGCAAAAGGTGCACTTTACTCACTAAAACACCTCAAGAAAATGAAACCTTTCATTCCCCAAGATGACCTCAAGTCTATAGTACAATCCCTAGTCCTCTCGAAACTGGACTATGGGAACTCCATCCTAACAGGGTCACCAAAAGCTCACCTAGCCCCAAGATCAGTTCTTAATATGGCAGCTCCACTCATAACTGGTGTAAAAAGATATGAACACATCACACCAACCCTCAACTGGCTTCCCATGGAAGGTAGATGTATTTACAAATTGGCCTGCATCACGCACAAAACCCTTCACTCACATTCCCCCAACAACCTAAACAGCAAACTGGTCAAAGCAGGAAAATCCAAAACTCTGAGAAGCTCCAACTCACTTCTCCTCATCCCCCCTAAATTGAAAAAGAAAACAACCCAGTGCCAATCCTTTTCTGGTAACGTACCCAGGATGTGGAACACACTCCCAAGAGACCTCCGATGCAACCCCTGCTTCTGTGGCTTAAAAAGGGACCTGAAGCTCCTTCTCCTTAACAAATAATTTACCGACCCAGTCCACTACCCTAGACTTCAATAACCTAGATGACTCCCCTCTCACATACCCATCAAGGATAGGTGGTTATCTAACCACCTGCGTTCTTCTCACTCCCCCGCACTGTATGCCTAATGATTATGTTTTTGCTTTTTCTTTTTGCATGTCCTGCTATGCAATGCAATTTTTCTTTCTATATGTAAAGCGCTGTGATACCCGCGGGTCAAGCTAGCGCTATATAAAATTTAAAATAAATATATAATAATTATTACATGTGTGCAGAAAAGCACCAACAAATTTCAGTTTTGAACTGAACCTTTCTCACGGCATCGCTTCGAAAGTCTTACTGCTATGTCAAGTGCCCAGAAGTGTATAAATCTAAGCCAAAGTTCTCAAGACACCACAAAGCACAGACATGAATATTATACTTGTTTACTCCATTTATGTACTACTTCACTGGCACAATTATAGTTGGTATTAGAAAGTTCATGGAATACATCATAGAAATTATAAATTATAATGTAAAATTAAGCATTTTCTGCTATCCTACCATAGATATTGTTATATTTGTAAAAGTATCCATCAATGCTTGATCCTCCTAAAAGTGAAAGTCATATTGTGAAGTCAAATGTGATAGTTGAGATCCACAACCAAATTGCATCATTGGGCTCAATGTGCCATTTGTGCTCTAAAATGAAAAACAATGGACAGTGTATTTCGCCACACATACATTCTTGTGATATAATGCTACCTGTCAAGGCTAACAATGGAGTGGTAATGGTTACTTAGGGGCCCATTAGGATGTCGGGCGGATCGCCACCGCCATGCGGGCGGTGGCGATCCGCCCGACATCCTTGTCTGCCCGTCACCCATTTCCCCCCGCCATATTACTATGGTGGGGGGGGACCGCGGCGGACGGAAACACCGTCCGCCGCTTTTCCGCCCCGGTCGCCTTGCGGCCGGGGCGGAAAAGGGTGTATATGGTGGCGGTGTCTATCAGACACCGCCAACCATATTAGCATGGGCTTTGGGAGATGCCTTTCTGTGGCGGCACCCATGGTGAAGGCGAGGTAGGGGTGCACATGGGGGGTACCTGTGGTACCCCCCTGCATTTGCATGCACAATGCAGCAGGCAGCACGTGGTGCTTGCCGCTTTGTGTATGCAAATGCATGCCATGCATTTATAGCATTGCGGCAGGTGCAGGTGTAAACACCACCCGCCACAATGTTATAAATGCATGATGCACCCGCCACTGTGGCAGGCGCATCATAATATGCGAGGCGAGACCGCCGCTCAGCTCGCAGGCGGTCCCATTTTCCGCCATCCTAATGGGGGCCTTAGTATTAGAATAGCCCCAAAAAAAGCTTGCCTACTGGTTTCGTTAATCACAATTGTTCATAATAAAACGATCAATGACTACTATGAGGGATGAAATCTTAATCTCTTAGCATCTCACTTGATTGTCCATTTTGGGACAATTCCCCCTGCAATAAAACATGGCAGTAAAGTGTTAGTTCAAGTCAAGTCAATAAGTTTTTTTTTCGAATTTTCATCATAAAAGACATACTATACAAAAATCCAGCATTACATCCAATTCATACGTAGAAAAGTTGGTAACACAGTATAATAAAAATATAAATAAATAGAAATGCTAAAACCAGGATCAAAAAGGTATTAAATGTGTAAAATGGCAAAAGACTTGGACATTACAATAATAATTAAAAGAAGAGACTAAAAAAAGGGGTATACTCCAATTAGATCCAAGCCCCACAAAGGTTACCTCCAACGCCAAAGCCAATCGATTATATTATATCCACCACTAAATTAGGGGCTAATCTTGCGCATCTGGAGTATCCATGCCCAGCTCATAAATTTGGCTACACCTACTACCACCAAAGTGGAGGTATCCGATTTCAAGATTCTACTTGCAGCCAGTGCAGATCTGGTACCCAGTGCCCGGTAGACGGGTCTTAACCACCGCCGTCTGGGCTGTTGGTACTCCGGACAGACAAAAAGGAAGTGATCAATCGTTTCAACCTGATCTACTCAAAATAGACATTTGTCACTACCTATGATGTTCCATCTGCTTGTTAGCCCCCGTAACGGAAGGGTTCCTACCCTAAACTGATGATACAGTTTATGGTCTAGGGGTTTCGTTATTGTGTCCCAATATTCTTCCAGGTAGGAATCGTCCTTAATAACAAGAAAGGCTGCAGACATAGAACTACCTATCAGGGATTCATGCCTCTTGGCTTTGATTCTGGCCCAGTACATATCCCTGAAAATCTTTTTGGGTGGGAATACAGCAGTGTCAGGGTTGCCCATAGCTCCCCCATCTCCATGTCAATTAATATTGATTTAATTTTAGTCCGCCAAGGGATCCTGTGAGCTCCTCCAGTTCCCTTAACTTCAAAAAGAGCCTTGGCATATAAGGAGAGTTCCGGTGTAGTCCACAGGCGCCGCCAAAACGCCAGTGGTCTATACCTTACTACGTCCTCAACGGGCTGAAAGCCAAGGTCATACAATAGGGGTATATGTGGTTTTGATTGGGGAAGCCCTACCACTGTCCTAAGGAATTTATTCTGAGCAACCTTTAGAGGGGCCACATTACTAAAGCCCCACAATTCTGCTCCATACAGGACGGCTGGGAGGATTTTTAAATCGTAACTTTTAACCAAGGGGGCCATCGGTCTTGTTAAAGAGAGCTTATGTTCTTTAAGCAAAGCTCCACCTAATTATGCATGTTTTAAGGCAAGTAGATCTATCTGGGGTTTCCAGCTTAATTTATCACTGAAAGTAACCCCCAGGTATGTAAAAACAGATGTATGTTCCAGGGTGTTCTCCTCCCATATGCACTCTTGCCCTGACTGGTCGTGTGCCGTGGAGAACCATAAATTTGGTCTTCCCCGCGTTGACCTCCAGCTCATGTTCGCTACAAAACAACTCAAAACGAGACAGTGCCAGCTGTAATCCCTGTCTCGTCTTGGATATTAAAAGAGTGTCGTCTGCGAACCTGAGCAGGGGCACCTTCATACCAGCCAGGGTTGGTGCATCTGTTGGATGGTTAGTAAAGTATTTAACCACCCTGTTAATAAACAGGGAAAACAGGGTGGGAGCCAATACACACCCTTGTCTAACCCCTTTAGACACTTCAAATCTTGATGTTGCCTCCCCTGGTTTACCCCAGCGAACCTGGGCATAAGTATGTTCGTGGAGATTAACCAATATCATCACTAGCTCGCGCGGCATAATCATCCTCAACAGAACTTCCCAAAGTTTGGTCCTAGGCACAAGATCAAACGCAGATCTTAAATCCAGTAAGACTGCAAACAGCATACCACCCCCAAGATTACTTCCTTCCAATACAGGAGCATGAATCTAAAGGCTTGGTCCAAGGTCCCAACATATGACCGAAAGCCCACCTGGAAGGATGTAAGTATGTCAGTTTCGGACATCCAACTCTGGATGCGTCCTAATACCAGGCGGGCAATGATCTTTTGGACTGCATCGATAAGGCTTATAGGCCGGTAGTTGGCAGGGGCGGAGCGATCGCCTTTCTTATAGATGAATGAATGAATGAATGAATAAGATATTTGTTAAGCGCACCGTGGCCAAGCGGCTTCCTGGCGCTGAGAGCTCTAAACAACAGATACAGACAGGGCCAAGGAAGTTAACAGGTGTGGGCCTGGGCAAACAAGAATGTTTTGAGCGCTTTGCGGAAGTGTGAAAAGATGGGAATTGAGCGCATAGATAGAGGGAGGGAGTTCCAGAACCGGGGGGCCAGCACAGAAAATCTTGTACCACCAGTGCGGGATTTGCGTAAGCGAGGAACAGTGAGGAGGGCGGAAGTAGATGAGCGGAGGGTACGGGCAGGGGTATGAGTGGAGATCAAGGTATTGATGAACGCCGGAGCAGAGCGATCAACAGCCCGGAAAACTAGGCACCCTAGTTTAAATAGGGATCTCTGCAAAACAGGTAACCAATGAAGTGATTTAAGGACAGGAGTGATATGGTGAGTTTTGGGAAAATGAAAAATAAGACGGGCAGCCTGATCCTGGATTGCTTGAAGACGGCGAGTTTCGTAGGCGGGGATGCCCACGAACAAGCTATTTCCATAATCAAGGCGGGAGGTGATGAGGGCCGAAATGATATTTTAAGGGAATCCAGGGAAAAAAAGCGGGAGATTTTTCGGATCAAGCGGAGGGAGAGGAAGCAGGAGGACACTACAGAGCTAACCTGTGCATGCATTGACAGGTCCTGGCTGACCTTGATGCCCAGCGTTTTAACAGAGTAAACCGGGGTAGGAGGGGGACCAAGGATGGGGGGCCAGAAAGCAGAAGACCATGGACTGGATGAGCCACCAGTCAAGACAAGCTCAGTCTTGTCTTAGATCTGCAATATCTCCGCCCCATACCATGAATCGGGGACCGGTGCTCCTCTAGCAAGGGCATTGGCCAGAGTTGTCAAATATGGCACCCACAATGCTGGCTCTTGCTTGAAAAGGTCCACGGGAATGCAATCAGGGCCAGGAACTTTACCACTCGGGATTAATTTGAGAACCGCCTCCACCTCACTGTGGGCAAATAACAGTGTCTCATCAGAACTGAGGGGCAGTAATGTTTCAACTGGAGCTACCCTTATTTTGAACTGGTTCTCAAAGTATCTTACCCACTGTTGGGGCTCAACGTGGTTTGTGGCATCCTATGTTGCCGGCAATTACCCCACTTGAGAACGTTCCAAAATTGTGTCATCTTCCTCCTCTCACAGGCCTGAAGTAGCTCCCTCTAGAGAACCTCATCCCAGTTTTTCTTTGCCTGCACTTGAGCGCCTTTATATATAGCCCTACAACTTCGAATAGCATCAGGAAGTCTAGATTTAATTGCAAATGCAATAATCGGGGCACTGTGAGCCTGTCTGCAGCTATTGTCGTACCAGGAGCTTGGGCTCTGAACTTTATTTCCCTTAGTTTGTAATACATTTTTTTTTTTAAAGACCTTTATTGAGTGTATGCGCATAAGTGAGAGATGATGCATTTCAGGGCCTACAACCCATTGGGCCAGCCGCTACAAGTATATTCATGACGAGCATTATTCAATAGTACACAGCCGTGTGGCCGACAACCCTGAGGTTCGGCGGCGCATGTTCCCCCCATTTCTCATACATCCTCCTCCATCATATTTGTAGCTATTGTCAGGTCTTAATTTTTTTTTTTTTTCAACTTTCATCAACCATAACTCAAAACTATGTTCAAGATAGATACCCACAGTTAGCTGTCATTACCCTGTCTGTTACTATTCACTGATTAGTATCTTCGCAGCCTGTTATTAAATCACGTGTCAAATCACAATCAAGGTGCTGCACCCAACGTCACTATTTAGCTGTATTGCCCACCCATATCATCTAGACACCTTCCTCATCTTCGTCTGAGCTTACTTCGTCATCCTCTGGTAAGGGATCACACAATTCACCTCTGTACACATTCCAAGCTGACCACACCTTGTTCCATTTACGGGGACAGGCCCTAAGTACATACACTGCCCTCTCTGTGAACATTAGCAAGTCCATGTTCCTACTCCACATGGACGCCGTGGGCGGCTCCGAGGCTCCCCATTTTTGTGCAATGTCTCTTTTGGCTACCATTACTGCCAATGTGGCCCATATGAGTCCATACCTTGTCAGATCGTTCGGCTCCCAGATGTTTAATAGGCATTTGCGTGGTTCGGGGATAAGAGAACCTTTGAGTGTCTGTGAGATAGTGCGCATGACTTGCCGCCAAAATTCTACTATTGGGGGACAGTCCCAAAGCCTGTGGAACAGTGTACCCTCCTCCCCACAGCCGCGAAGACAGAAGGGGGTCGGGGCTCTATGTATCTTGTGTAGCATGCATCGTGTGTAATAAATGCAATGTAGGATTTTGAGTTGCACTAATTAGAATTTTGTCTATATGCCCACTTCTTTGGGGGATGCCAGTGCCTCATTCCACTCTGAATCATCAATATCACCCACATCCCACACCCATTTCTCTCGTAATGCCAATGTGGGGTCTTTCAGATTGTTGATCAGTTTTTTGTACGTGAGTGAGGTAGCTCCCTGTTGCATAAAATCTGTAAGTAATCTGTCTTCCAGTGGGGAGGAGTCTGGCACTTCACTACCCCGTGGTATCGCCTGCAGTAACGCGTGTTTGATTTGAATGTACCTATACAGTTCGTTCGGGCCTAGCCCGTAGTGCTGCTGGAGATGCACGAATGTGATTACAGTGTCCTTTTCCCACATATCCCCCACCGTGGAGATCCCAATACTGTCCCACTGTGCAAATCCCTTACTCTCCCGTAGTCGCCCTAGAGCCTTTGTGTCCCAGAGGGGGGTTAGCTTAGTAATCTTCCCCTTCCATCCCAGCTTCGCCTGCGCTGCATGCCGTATCAGTACTGTGTGTTTAGCGGGCCCCCTCAAACGTGTGACTTGCTGTTTGTTATACAGTGGTGCTAGCATACAGTCAGTTCCTAGCTGTGCGCAGTCGGCTCTGTATGCAGGGTCGTCTCTCGGAGCATGTATCCACCGATTCACGATTTTGAGTTGCGCCGCCCAGTAGTATAGGTGTATATCTGGTAGGGCGATACCTCCCTCGTACCAACCTTTAGTTAACTTGTCATGTGCGATGCGTACTGGACCATTATTCCACAGTAAGGCAGAAACCAGTGCCCTTATTTGTTTAAAATAACGCAGTGCGACAAGGTATGGCGTGTTCTCCAGGGCATATAAAAATCTTGGCAGTGCTATCATTTTGTACAATGCTGCGCGTCCCAAGAGGGTCAGCGGCAGACTCGCCCAGTGTTTAACATCTGTGCGGAGACGCTCCAACGGGGGCTTCAGGTTTTGGTCAAAAAAGTCTGGGGCGTTATCCGTGATATGGATGTTCAGGTATTTAAAGGAGCTTGTGGTCAGTGAGAGTTGGCAGTTCGACGGTAATATTGGCCTTGGTTCCCTTAGCATGTAAATTACGGACTTTGCCCAGTTCAGTGTGTATCCTGACGTCTTCCCATGCGTGTCACATAGTGATAAAAGCGCCGGGATGCCCCTATCGGGATTCGTTAAGTAAATCAGCATATCATCGGCGTAAAGGGATACACGGTCCTCCCATCCCTCCTTCCATTCTATCCCCTTCAGTAATGGCGTCGTTCTGATCAGTATCGCTAGTGGCTCCAATACAAAGGCAAAGAGCAAGGGGGATAGGGGGCAGCCCTGCCGAGTTCCTCGTGCCAGCGGGAATGTTTGTGAGATGTGACCGTTAGCGGTGACCTGGGCCACAGGTTTGGTATAGAGGAGTTTGATCCACGAAACAAATTTGGGGTCAAAGCCCATGCGGGTCGGGACAGCAAAGAGGTATTCCCATTCCACCAGATCAAACGCCATCTTGGCGTCCAGAGAGAGGATCACTGCTGCCTCTGAGAGGGAGTGCGCTCGTGCCAACACCCCGTGAACCCGTCTAAGATTGAGGGCCGTACTTCTATGGGGCATGAAGCCCGATTGATCCGGGTGGATCAGCAATTGTAGGTGGTCCATCAGTCTGGCAGCCAGCAGTTTTGCTAAAATTTTCGCTTCCGCGTTAATAAGTGAGATGGGCCGGTAAGTAGAGCATTCCGCCGGTGGCTTCCCGGGTTTTGGTATAGCCACTATCGTGGCGGTACATTGGTCTAACGGGAGCTCCATCCTCTCAAGACTGTCTACGTACATCGCCAATAGGGGCTTACTAAGGGTCTCCGACATAATTTTATACCATTCAATGGGTATCCCATTAGGGCCCATCGCTTTTCTGGAGTGGATCTCCTGTATTGCTCGCTGTATTTCCTCTCCCGTCAGCTCTGCCTCGAGCTCCTGCGCCGCCTCCGGCGGAAGTGTGGGAATGTCTATATTTTCAAGGTACGCCCTCGCCGCCTGCGCTGTGACTGCCTGGTCTGGAGTGTATACATCCTGAAAATGTTCCGCCAGGGTGTGCACTATGTCCTCTGGGTGTGTTTGTAGCTCCCGCCCTCGGTTGTATAGGTGGTGTATACCTCTGTTACTCCCTCCACGTTTGTCAAGCCACGCCAGCATTTTCCCAGCCTTGTCCCCGATATCATAAACCCTATGTGCCGTGTTGGCTATGTTGTCCCTGACCTGTGATTTGAGGTGGTCGCTGTATTGCTGCTGACGCAATTTCAACGTGTGCGCAGTTTCTGCCGTGGGGTCAGCCATATG
The DNA here is from genome assembly GCF_964263255.1 of Lissotriton vulgaris. Classification (NCBI taxonomy): domain Eukaryota; kingdom Metazoa; phylum Chordata; class Amphibia; order Caudata; family Salamandridae; genus Lissotriton; species Lissotriton vulgaris. Next base: position 156,486,608 of record NC_141699.1, on the reverse strand, counting down.
CGCCGTGTCTGCCGTTTGGAGCGCCAGCTCTAGTTCGGAAAGTGTTTGCCTGTACGTGTGTTTGTGTCCCGAGACTGAATCAATCGCTCGTCCCGTAGGACCGCCTTATATGCTTCCCACAGAATCGATGGAGAAGATACCGACAGTGTATTTTCTGCAAAGTAGTGCTTGGTTGCAGATATAAGGTCTTTTTTGATCTGGGGAATCAGGAGATAATTGGGGTATAAAGGGTAAATTCTTGCACGTTTTTTCTCCTTAGTGGAAAGGGATAGCAGCACAGGAGAGTGGTCGGAAATACACCTTGGCAGTATGTCTATGGTGTCTATGTCTCTCATCCCATCGCCCAGGAGTAAAAAATAGTCCAAACGGGACAGGCTATGATGTACCGGAGAGAGATATGTGTATTGCTTCGCCGTTGGGTGAATTTGGCGCCAGGCATCTATCAGACCTAAAGCCTCCATAAACCCCGGCAAGGCAGAGGATCCCAGTGTACGTGTTCTGATGGGAAATGTGTCCAGCACTGGATCCACAATAGCGTTAAAATCCCCCCCTATAATTGTATCTCCCATCGGGAGGTGTAATAGAAACTCTCCCAGTGCCGGTAATGCTACGGAGTGAAGTGCTGGGGGAATGTATACGGACACCACATTCAGGAGTCTGCCCTCCCACTGCCCATGAACAGCCGCAAAGCGGCCCTGATCATCCACCTTGTGCTTTAGAACGATGAAGGGGAGTTGTTCTTCAACAGGATACCCGTTCCCCTAGATCCCGCTGTAAACTCCGTGTGTGCTACCATTTTGTATCCTCGTCTATCGAGTGCACGACATGCTGTCCCGGTGAGATGCGTTTCTTGTAGCAGTACTAGTGCGGGTCACTGGCGTTTGATTGCTTGCAGAACCAACCCCCTCTTAATCTTATCCTCTAAACCTCTAACATTCCATGTGAGTATTCGAAGTGGGGGCACCGCCGCCTATCGCGGGATGGTCTCAGTGGCCTCTGTGTGTGATTGGGAAGCCATCATGTGGTCCTATGAGTGCGTCTAATCGCCGCAGTCGCTGCAGTGTCAATTGTTCAGCGCAACCCGTGGTTCCGCACGTGCATGGTGTGATATGGTGTGTCATATCGTGTGTATCTGAGTCCTGAACCAACAAAACCAAAACTAAATCTCCCCCTCTTCCCCCCTCCCTGCTTCCCTGCTCCACGGACACAACACCGCCTGCTTCCCGAACTGTGCAGAGTGCTTAACCCCACCCCAAAACACCTTACATGCTCGTGGGGGGGTCAAGAGTCCCCGAGCACCAACGGCTCAGTCCATCTTATTCGCCTTCACCCAACCATGAGTCCAAAGGGCATAGTGTCTGGTTGCTTAGTTGCCTCACGGTTATTCGTCGTTGTCGCGGAGAGATAGGTGGTCTGGTGAGTGTCCTCCCTTCTCCGATCCCGCCTCTGATGTCCTCTCCTGAGGCGCTGGCCTTTACCGGTGCTGCTCAACTCGTGTCTCGGCCTGCTGATTTCGACGACCTCTGTTGGATCTGCGGGGCCCCTCCACTAATCTCCATCCATCGAGCCAGTCCTGTGCAACCTACGGTGTGTCAAAGATCCATGTCTTCCCGTCCGCCACGATTCGTAACTTCGCTGGGAACAGCATGGAGTATGGCAGCTCCTGCGCTCGAAGCGCTTTTTTCACCTCAGAGAAGGTTTTTCGGCGTCTGGCCACCTCTACCGTGTAGTCTGGGAAGAAGGCTATTGTGGAGTTCTTAAGTTTGATTGGCGGCGATATTCTCAAAGCCTGTAGTATTGCATCTCTGTCCCGAAAGTTGAATAGACGGGCTAAGACCAGCCGCGGTGCGACGCCTGGTTTCGGTGTCCCCCAAGGCACTCTGTAGTCTGGGAAAGTCCTTTGGGCTGTAGTTTGGTTTTTATGAAGTCCTCTACATAGAGATCTATCGCTCTTTTACTCTCTGTTTCTGGAATACCAAGGATTCGAACATTTCTTCGTGAGCGCCCTTCCTGGTCATCCAGCTTCGCTTGTAGTTGTTTGGTGACCGCCTCCATGCGCTCCATTGCAGCCTGCAGTTCCGAAGTGTCCTCCACCAGTGATTTCGTCACAACCTCTACCTGCGCCACCCGCTCCGACATTTTGCGGAAGTCGGCGCGCAGCAGGTTGACATCAGTGGATATAGTCCCTACCGTTGTTTGAACATTAGAGAGGGTTTTCATAATGTCTTCCAGTGTCACGGTTTTACTTCCTTCTGCGTCTTGTCCTTTGCCCACGGATGTGCGACCACCGGCCGCTGAGTGGTTGTCTTTTTTTTCATACACGTATTTGTCAAGTTTCGCCTGCGTAGACACGTTTCTCAGCCCTCTTCCCGCCATGTCGATCGATTATGTCAGGCCGTATGAATGGATGTGTGGCACTGGTGTTAAACGTTGCGGTTCTGTGCCCCCGGCGCTACCGCCGTTATGTAGTCCATGAGCGTGGCTGTCTGGTGGTCTTCGGGCACCGTGGCCTCATATGTTGTTCTAGTATTGTAGATGGCGGCACCCAGGACCCTTCTACGATCTTTCCCCGTTAGGGGATAGCGCTGCCTTGTGTCCGGCCACTGATATGTACGCTGCCCGGCACCTCGTCGCCCCGCAGGGCCTTCACAGTGTCACCAGTCCCTGTCCTTGTCTGTGGTGGGTGTCGTATCGGGCCCTCTGCCTACAGTACGGAAGAGGAGTCAGGATGTGTGCCGTCCGTCTCTCTGCAGTCCCACCGCATGTACCACGCGCCTCTATGGCGGTGTCTCGCTGGGAGATCAGTTTCCCGGTAATCACGTAGCCAGGCCCTCGCCGGCACCCAATCCTCACCGTGGACTGACGGCTGTTGCAGGAATCCCAGGTGGCGTCTTGTCAATCCCGGCTGTCTCTCCCACTGTCGGGCCCTCGATTGCGCATAGTGCCAGCCCTGGAGCGCGCGCAGCGATGATTTAATGGCGGCGTGCTGCTGTGGCCTCACCTCGAGCTTCAGTTGCGTTAGACCCACCGCGCCTCCTCTCAGGGCACCGCCGACAGCAAGGGCTAACTATGAGGCCCGCACCCCAGCCTCCAAGCTCCGGTATCCTCGTACGCTGTTGTACGGCGCCTTCGGTGCCCCCCTGCCTCCGGCTTGTTTTCCGTGTAGAGTCACGGGGCAGTTCTCGGCTCACCTCCGCCCCGGCAACACAGGATGGGTGGCGCAGGGTTCCGAGCGTGATCTCCGCTCCCGCTGGTTTCCCGACTGTGGCTCGTTCCTCTCACCCCGCGGTGGACCGGGCAATCTCCGATTCTGTCCTCCGGCCTGCTTTCACTTCTGCCCGGGTGTGCCACTAATTCAGATCGGTGCTGCGGCGGTAGCAACAGGCCACTCCCCATCACTCCACGTCCGGATCAGTTCCCGGCATTGGATTCTGCTCACGAGTCGACCATTCGTTGCCGGTTTTCCCCGGGTCTTGGGTTCTGCCCCTTCAGGTGGCGATAGTTCGGATTTAATACATTTTTAATAAAAACCTATTTGAGCCCCAAGAATAAGTCACTATGGATGCCCAACAATTTACCATCAAGCACCTCCTGGGACTCGCAGCTTTTGTATTCTGTCCATGGAGGAACCAACCATGTCCCTTATGGCAACCCCAGATCATTCATTACTGGCTATCTTTGGCTACCGAACCCTTCTCAAATCATTAGTTAGGGTAACTAACTCCTGTACAGGAGCGGCTTCAGCTATAGGGGTATTAATAAAGCTGCTATCGGATATAGTCCGAATCAGGGGATTGTGGTCACTTTCTGGCCTTTTCGCCACCACCATATCTATGATGGCAGACCACATCTCAACTTTGACTAAGATATAGTAAATTCAGCTCCCAACTCTGCCATTATCGAAGGTCATTTCACCTAGCCTATCAGACCTTGATCTACCATTTACTGCCCTCATTCCTTTATCTAGGCACAGCCCCTTTACTTGCAAGGCCACAGGTGTCCACTTCCTTATTGGTTTTAACTCCAGTTGTGGAATGCCCCACAATGCGTCCTCATCCTCAGTTAGCTTTCCATCGTCCTCGTCCAGGGGCTCAAAACTAGTGTTAAAGTCCCCAGCCACTACCTAGTGGCCAACCTTCCCCTCTAGACTGATGAGGCCTTCCAGACATGAAATCATTGGAAAATACCTCCCTCCCGGAAGCCCCCTCGCATAGATATTGACAATGAGGGTGTTGAGGCCCTTAGCAGAACTAACTCTGATTGCCATAATATCGGGACTATCATTGGGGACTTCAATCACAGAGACACCCTCACTCTGACGTACCCAGATGGTCAAGCCACCCACCGGTCTTCCCCTAAGGCCCTTGGCTGCTGGTTTGAAAAAATTCAAGTAACCCGTGCGGAACAGCGCTTCAACCGCCCAGGTTTCTTGAAAAATCCATATATCCGATTGATCTATAAACTTTGCCCAGTCTAGAACATGAAGCTTTGCCTCTAGCCCTGCAATGTTCCATGACGAAACCGTTAGTAGGGGACTAGACACATCGTCGTATAGACTACGGGGGGGAGCTAGGGGTAGAGCAGATGAACCATCATTTGTGGAAGTTGTTATCTGAGTGGGGATTTCCCCAGTGCCCAACTGTACATCACAAGCCAAAATGCCCTGGGGAGCTTTTGCCAAGTCCCCCAAAGACACAGTCCTAGGAGACTTGTTGACCGCACACAGTCAATCGTTATCCTCTAGAGTAGATAAGAGGTCAAATCGATTACTAATTGCTATGGGCTAGTTAACTGGAGTAAAAGCTCTATACATCTCACCGCGTACCCTAGGATGCAAATCCCTCCCAGGATTATAGAAGAACCCCAACGTAGGATTTTAACCTCATTCGATACAGGGGCCTGGTGGGAAGCTAGCTCTAGGATATGTGCAACAAAAGGAGACCTAAAACTCAACACTACACAGTCCCCAGCCAGGGGCTTGTGGGAATGACCAATCCATTTTAAATTCGTCAAACAGTGCCCTACTGTTACCAATTCTATTCCCAAGACAATGCAGGGATTTGTTTTTGAGGTTAGACCAATGCTCTCGAGACCCGTCGGGTAATGGGGGAACATTTTCTAAAATCACAGTGTAGGGGGTAGCTTCAGGGGGTAGGTGCAGGCTAGGTAGCATATCCTGGCTCCCTCCTGCCCCCTCCTCTGACCCCAATCTACTTCCTACTACTTCCCTCAGCTTCTGTGATGGTACCCTATTTGTTTCGTTGGGGCCCACGTTTGCTTTTGTCAGCCATTTCTCACCAAGGCGGCCTGAACAGTATCTACTAGAGCCCGTGTTGGTAAATTATTTCTAGCTTGGGTATCCACTGGGAAGCGGTTACTTGGCAAATCCCCACTATATTGGGCTACTAAAGCATCAGAAGGTTGTCCACTGCCCTTGAGTTTAGCTTCAATACAATTAAGCCTTTCAACTATATGGTCTATTTTAGCCATGACCGGGTCTAGGAGAGCTGTAAATTGATCCCTAGTGTTCATACACAAATTTCCGGGACTAAACGGGGCAGCAGGGCGCAATGGAGGTTTACGCTTGGATGTATTCACGTTATCAGATGTAAAAACCCCCTTAGAACCTGATACGTCTGTACCAGTCAATAGCTTACTGGGGCCACGCCCTTTCCTTTTCTTATTTGGTGGTTCCATAACTGTTTTCTCCAAAGCCTTTCTCCCCCTGCTAGTAACCCTAACTGGGCTCTGTGGGCTACCAATGGACAGGGAAACTTCAGGAGTACCTGGCATAAGGGATATACCCAGGGAATCGGGTAAGCTACTGTCACTAATACAGCTCCCAGCTGTGTCAGCTACCACTACAGGAGGCTGGGCACAGGGCAGCGAGGCTGCAGGCTCTAGTGAGAGCCTACGCTCGGCGGCCTGTGTCTTCTTGATCAGAACCGTCTCCGCGTGGTTCAAGAATGCATCCATTGTGCCCACCACCCTTTCCCTAACCTTCCTTTTGCTCATAATTTAGGGAGCTAATCGCAGTAAGTGGCCTCAGAACAATGAGCTAGAGACCACACAATAGCAATAAGTGAGAACAAGTCCAGGGTCCCAACAGTAAAATGAATAGTCTTACAGTCTTGTCACGGGGGCAGCAGGAGTTAAAGATTTAGCCCGGTATGGTCTCTTCTAGGCTCTGACGGGCACGGATGGGCGGGAGTGCTCTGCTGGATTTGAGCAACTCCTGGCGCTGCTGGATGACGCGGCAGACCGTGATGCGAGGGGCTCCTCAGAAATGTAGTCCCTGACTACAGACCCGGCGTGATGGCGGAAGCAGCGAGCCCAAACAGCGGTCCCCCTTACAGGCAGCAGCCCGTCCTCAAGTGTTTGGCAGCTAGAGTCCCGGTTCAGCAGCAGGTTAGTTCAATGTCCCCTTACTTCATACACAACTCCTAACACGTTCCTCCACTGCTGTCACTGTTCTAGTTCAAGACAGTGCTCAGTTCAGCAGTTCAGCAGCCTGCACTCCTTAGTCCTTACGCTGCCCCCAGACGCACCCCTCCACTGCCACTACAGGCCTACTACAGGCCCATGGGAAACTCGCTCTGGGAAGAGGATCAAGCGGGCAGGCTCCATGGCTCTGTGTCTCGGCAGGCAGCCGAAGGATTAGAATTAGGGCAAATAGCAGAAACCCAGCAAGGAACGAGCTGCGAGGAGCAGGATCGTCTTCCACCACTCACGCCTCTCGCGTCAGCTCCCTCTCGCCCCAAATGCTTAAAGAGTGTCCTTCAGCTGTCCTTCCGCTGACATAAATTACGAGAAAGTGCTCACACCACACACCGCACCATGGCATCACAGCTGCTCACCCCCAGACTTGCTCTTGGGCTTCCATGGCTCCCGCGACTCTCCCCCCAGCCGCGTCTCTCTCCTCTCCTCCTCCTCTCGCTGTCACCCCCCTCGCTGTTACTACAGTGGTGTGGAGGATGGAGGTTACGGGGTCTAAGGTTCAGAGAGAAGGGACGGGGAAGGCAGGATAAACGGAGCAGCAACGAAGCTGCAAACTCTCGCTTCTTGCTTCCTGCTTGAATGGCGGCGTGATCAGGGAAATCTGGGAAAGTGTTAATTAATAAAGGGGCAATAAAACTATGTGGACAGAGGTGAGACTGGTATTTGTGTACATTCCTAAATGTATGATCAATTCCTCATCAAGGTTCAAGCCTTCTGGAAATATAGTTTGTGTTTCAATAATGTATCTTGATTCTAGTTTTCTCAATTAATTAGTTCTAGCAACATGTTTGGGATGTCTAAGGATCCTATCTATGTCAAAATACTAGGCGTGTTACATTTACTGTCATGATACTCAGAGAAATGTCTGGTCACCAGATAATTCCTATCTTATTTTAAAAACCTCTAGAGCATTCCAAAATTCTCTTTTTGAACAGAAAAATCGTACTGCCTACATACCATTTGGAACAAGGGCAAGTCAACATTTAGATCATGTAGTCTATACATTTTACTATTCTCTTATCTCCCAGATGTTTGGGTAGAGAAAAATATTTTCTGTCTTTAATATGTTACAGGCTGTACACTTTCAAAAAAGCCATCTCCCTTAAATGTTCCAGCATAATCGTGGTCCTCCATTGAATGGCTTTGAACCTAGTGGTCCTTAAGACATTTTGATTTAGAATATATTATCTGTTGAACATTAGGTAAATCCTATCCAATAACTGGGTGACTCTAAAGGATGTTCCAGTGTTTAATGATTATCTTTTGTACTTCTTTTGATATCATGTTAAGAGTATTGCTAAGCATAGTAGTTCTACGTTTATCTTTCTTTAAGTTCAGAAGAAGTTTATTAAACAAGAAGAGGTGTCCATACAATATATAAAGTTGATACAAAGACAGGAGCAATAGTATTCAAATAAAGCATTGCATCAATAATAAGAATTAGAATAGACTGTGGAGAGACAAATGAGGCTGTACAATAAAAAGATGAAAAAATAAACAGTAATAAAATATGGTAAAAATAAAGTACATAGGAACAGTAAGGTCAATCAAGGGGGTTTAGAGACTACTTGCTGAGTAGGAGATAAGTGAAATGATCGTTTAGCACAGGCATCAAGGAGTAGTGTTACAGGAAGCCACAAATTAGTACGCTTTGTTGCCATATGAAGAGGAAAAACAAAGGCAGTGTCCAGTCTATGATTGTGACAAACATTATACCAACATGCTTTGAATGAGATATTTGCAAAATTCTTCCAAGTAACAGTAATTTGTTGGAATGCAACCGCTATCAATAAATCAATGATCTGAACATTAAATGTAACGTGATCCCAACAAGGAGAGAGACTCCCTAAAAAAAATGTGAATAAAAGAAAAGGGAATTTGAGTGTGAAAGATATCATTATTTCGGGACCAAATTTGTTTCCAGAAAGCATGTGGAAAAGAGTTGCTGTCGGTGAGGAGCAGGACCAACAGAGACCAGGGACTGAAGAGAACTTTTTACTAAACGTGTGTGGCGTAAAACGAGATCTGTTATAAATAAAAAATAGTGTCTGTGTTAGAGTGGCAGCTCTAGAGGATTTGCGAAGTTTGGTCCATAACTTATCCCACAGAGAAATGGGCCAGGAAGTAGCAAAGTCTCATTCCCATTGTTCCTCTACCTTAGATTTTGGACGAGGCGGAGGTGTGGCGCGGAGGAATTTGTAAATAAGAGAGGCTTTGGAAGAGGTAGATAAAAAGGAGTGAAGTTGTGAGGTTGGGTTAGGAGACCTAGGGCGAGTGCGAGAGTGCTGGAGACGGGTATAAGAGGACAAAACCGCTTCTTTAAGTATGAGGTATCTACGGGCAAAAGAAGCGGGAAGATTAAAAGATTGGCTGAGTGTTGAAAAAGGTAAGAAGGTAGAGTTAGAGAAGAGTTGGGAAACCCAAATTAAACCCTTCTGTCTCCAAGACTTCCAATAAAAGGGTTTATTATTGATAAGGAGACTTCTGTTATGCCAAATGGTAGTGGTTAAAAAATCAGCAACTGAGGAGGGAGGGATAGGAGAGGAAGATAAGAGTAACTTGGCAGTAAATCTGTGCATGGGAGTGGATTATAACTGTGATTTGCGAGAAAAAGAAAGAAACTCAGCAAAAGTAAAAGGGGAAAGTGAGAGACGTTTTACTGTAACCCACAAAGGGCAAGTATCATCTGGGTCTCGTAGCAAAAAAGAAGCTTGGTGCAGAAGGAAAGACTTGTGGTATGCTAGGAAGTCTGAAAAATTGACCCCACCCTCTGATTTGGGACGTGCTAACCTAAGAAGAGACATGCGGGGTTTTTTGCCCAACCAAAGAAAGGAAGAAAGAATGGTGTTAAGTTTTCTAAAAAACTTCATGGGAATAGGAATTGGGATATTGGAAATAGTATACAGGACAATAGGGGATAACATCATTTTAATGGTGTCAAGGCGCCCCCACCATGAAAGATAGAGGGGATGCCACCTAGTAGTGAGATCGGAAAGTTTCTGGGTGCATTTGTTAAGACAGAGCGAGACTGTGTCTACAATGGAGGGAGTGACATGTAAGCACATGTATTTGATATGAGAGGGACTCCAAGTGAAATTGGAGGCAGCAAAGTCAGGTTTGAAAGTATATTTTGTTAAGGGTTGAATTTCGCATTTGTCATAATTTTGTTTATATCCAGATATCTGCGAGTATTCACGAACTTCAGCAAGGAAGGCGGGAATGGAGTCAGCAGGATTAGATATAAAGAGCAAAATGTCATCCGCATAAGCAGCAAGTTTGATGTGGGATTGTGATGTCTGGAAAGCCTGTATGTTAGGATTTTGCCGAAGCTTGGAGAGAAAGGGCTCCAAAGCTAAGTTAAAGAGAAATGGGGATAGGGGACATCCTTGCCGAACACCCTGCCCAAATCAAAAAAAGAGGAGACTAGACCATTTGCACAAACCGCTGCTCTTGGATTGGAGTAAAGAAAGGAAATTAAGGAAATAAATTTAGGACCAAAACCAAACCATTTAAGGGTAGAAAAAAGATAGGTCCATTCCACTCTGTCAAGCGCTTTCTCTGCGTCTAAGGCAATAGCCGCCAGGGAATTTTGAAAGCGTGGGGATTTAGACAAAACATTGAACAGAAGCCTAGTGTTGTCAGTAATAAAGCGTCCCTTAACAAACCCTGATTGCTCAGGTCCGAGTAAGTCAGGCAAAAAGAGGTCTAACCGTGCAGCAAGTGATTTAGCATATATCTTATAGTCAATGTTAACCAGGGAAATTGGTCTATAATTTTTACAATATCGAGTGTCTTTTCCTTCCTTAGGTATTAACCAGATGTGAGCATCGGAAAAGGTACCAGAAGAGGGTGACAAATGTATCTATGAGGGAGTGTAATTTAGGTATTAGCAATTTGGAAAAGTGAAGGTAGAATTCAACTGTGAACCCATCAGGTCCAGGGGCTTTGTCTTTCTTGAGAAGTTGAAGGGCAGAAAGTAATTCTTGTTGAGACATGTCCAATTCCAAAGAGGCTACATTAATAGGGAATTGTTGTGGTTGTTGGATAGTAGAGAAGAAATTAGAGAGAGAGTGGGCAGTAGGTTGAGTCTCAGAGGAATAAAGGGTAGTGTAAAAATGGGAGAATTCATTTAAGATATCATCGTCCTTATGTTTAAGAACAGAATTTTCATCAAAAACAGCTTCAATATTTAACTTATTGTGTTTGATTTTCAAATAATTAGCCAGAATTGTCCCCGCTTTATTCTTCCCACCATAACATTTCGAACTAAATTTCAATAGATATAAAGAAGCATCTTCTGTGGATTTTTTGTTGAATTTCATCTTGGCGTCAATAAATGCTGTCAAGCTTTCCTGTGAATGAGAGGTGTAATAGGAGTGTTCCAAACCATTGATTTTTTAGAGAAGATCGCTAGTGTACTTACGAGCAGTCTTTCGTTTCTTAGCCACGTAACTGATGATGAAATCTCTAGCTGTGGCCTTGAATGCAGCCCAAATAGTGTGTTTAGGAATAGAAGGGGTATTGTTAAGAGCAAAATATTCGTTAAAAAAATCAATAAAAGAGGCAGTAAATTTAGGATCTAAAAGCAAAGTATTATTAAAACGCCACCTCTTGGGCCGAGTAAGTTTAGGCAGGATATCAATGTTAATTGAGACTGGAGCGTGGTCGGACAATAAGATAGGGCCAATTTCTGCGCGAGTGAGAGTTTGGGAAATGTGATGGGAAACAAAAATGTAATCAATTCGTGATTGGGAATGATGAGAAGGGGAATAAAAGGTAAACTCTTTAGTTGTCGGATTACATAAACGCCAAGCATCGACAAGTTTATGCTGTGACACTGCTTGACTAAAAAGTTTGAGGCTTGTTGGGAATGAAAGAAGCCTTAGAGTGTCTATCCAAAAAAGGATCAAGAGGCTGGTTACAGTCCCCTGTCATAATAAAGTTATCGTCAATGAATTTGGTGACTCGGGTGGCCATCTCACGCCAAAAGGTTGGTTCACCGCCTGTGGGAGCATAAATATTTAGAAGAGCGAGTGGAACACCCCTTAAGGAAAGCTTGACATATAACCATCTACCATCAGAATCCGATTCAGTGGCTAGCAAAGAGTGAGAGAGAGATTTACGAATTAGAATAACCACACCATTGCGCTTACCATCACCAGGAGCATAAAAGACTTCACCCACCCAACCTCTTTTAAGCTTGACAGATTCAGCTTCAGACAAATGAGTTTCTTGCAAGAAAGCAAAGTCTACATTCAATTTGGCAAGGTGAGTTAGAATTCTTTGTCTCTTAATCGGAGAATTAAGACCTATAACGTTCCTTGAAACAATACGTACTGACATTAAAAGCAATGAGAAATATAACAAATGATAGCGAAACAGTAAGAGAAAGCCTCAGGATGAAGAAAATCGAGGAATGATGAAAAAAGGAAAAGTAGAATAGGAAATTAGAAAAGATACTTGTATTAGAGGACATCATTTAACAAGAAAGAATAAGAGTCAGAAAAATAAGGAAAAATATTAATTGGACTAGAAGGAAAGTAAAGAAGTAATGAGCCATGTCTACAGCACAAAGAAAAGCAATGGAGTAAGGAGAGCAATGAGAAGGAAGCGAAGATAGAAGAAGAAATGACACCTGACTGAAAAGAAGTGGAAAAGGGCAGGAAAGGGAAAAGCAGAACCAAGAAAGAGATCAGAGGTAAAACATTGGAGAAAAAGACATACTTACAAACGAGGGAGGATGGGGGAGGACGACCAGGAACAGTGCCAGGAGAAAAAGAAGGAGGGAGGGATGGAGCCACATCGGGCAAGGTAAGCTTCCAGGGCAGCAGGTGACGACCAGGAGAGCACCACGGAACAAAGGGTAGAATCTATGGATGGTACAGGGAGGAAGGATATCAGTTAAAACAGAAAATAAATGACGGATGGAGAAAAATGAACAACAGTGAAAATTGTAACAAGTACGAACTAATAAATACGTGAAACATGAACAACGAACATAAGAAACCATCAGCAAGCAAAAACAGGGAAGGGAAGAGAAACAAGGCTATTCAGAACAATAATCTCGAAAAGAGAATGGAAGGCCATAATGTTCAAGTAGGAAGTGAAGATAAAGGTCCAGAAAGGTCCATATCAGATGATCCGCAGGAGTTTAGGAAACTTCTAAGGCGGAGGGTATCTTTGTAAGCCGTCGTTTTGTTGTTATGAGTGACTTTAAAAAGACACGGATGAAAGAGTCCATATCGGGCCCCAATAGAACGGAGTTCAGCTTGCATGTCTAGGAAAGCTTTACGACGACTAGCAGTGGCCTTGGCGTAGTCCTGCGCAAAGAATAAAGATGATCCTATGATCCTGACCAGGCAAGACGAAGAGAAGCTCTAGCTGCTGACAAGACCTTTAAAAGATCCGTATATTCCAGGAAATAGATGATAACTCCTCTCGGTCTGGATGAAGTTGAGGTGGAGGAGGAAGGTCGGCCAAGTCTATGAGCATGTTGTATATTGAGCACTGTGCCCTCTGGAAGTTGCAAGATCTTGGGGAGAAATGATTTGAAAAAGGCAATGGGGTCAGCCCTCTGGCTTCCTTCCACCAGGCCGTAGATACGCAGAATATTGCGTTGATTGCAGTTTTCAAGGTCTTCGACCTGACGCTGATGAGAAGAAACTTGCGACGACAAATGAGAAACCTTGGCAGATGACTCTTGAAGAGAAGAGACACTTTGCTCCACTGAGGTGACTCTTGCGTCCATGCTGAACCAATTATCCGTTAATACTTGAAGTTTGGTGTTGTTCTCCTCCAAAAAGGGAAGAAGAGCTCTGATTTCCTCCAATAGCATCTCCACCGAAACCGGAGACAAGGGCTTAGGCGGGGATGGAGGGTCTTTTTTCAGCCTTTTGGGTGTTGAGTTTCCCTGTGTTCGCACCAGGCTGCTCCATCGTGGACATTGGATCTTGAACAGTAGAGAGGTGGGAGGCTTCCTACTTGGCAAAGGTAGAGAATAATTTTGAATTTTTTAGCAGGGCGTGTGAAGAGCTGGAGGGCTGCCTATTCCTGCCCATGGAGTAGAAAAAGTGATAAGAGAGGCAAAATCAAGGAGCAGGTACACAAAAAGGCAAAGTTAACATTCAGAATCTCCAAAAATGGCCAAAAGACAGTAGAAGCGTAAAAATGGAGCAATGAGGAGAGATAATAGAAACTTCAGTGCACAAAATGGCCGCCACTGCTGAAGTGAGGTAAATTCCTGCAGTCGTTATTAAAAGCGTGAGAAGGGCGGCAGTGCAGCAAGAAAACAAAACGGTGGCCAAGGTGAAAGAGAGAGTCATTATTTGGCCATTAGAAGTGATAAAAGGATAGAGGAGAGTCCGTAGGCAGGGAACAAAGCAAAGCCATTTCGCTGAGATGAGGAGGCGGTGAGAACAAAATGGCGGCCGCGGCCATTGAAAAGCTGTGACCGAACTTACGCCGCCAAATTCGGAGTTAGAACTGCCTCAAAAGTCAATGAAATGCGCCTGAGTGTGTGCCTGCCATCTTCCGACCACACCACACACCATACCATCCGTGACAGAAAGCGGTAACGCAAACCGCGGGTCTCGCTGCCATCCTCGGAGCGCTCACCCTTCAGCTGCCATCCCCGTCCGGCGCCAAGCCACGCCCCCTAGGTTTATCTTTCTTGTGGTGTGGTGAAATAATATTGAAATAACAGACTGGTTTTGGGATTTCTTAGACCTTTTTAATTGGTATATGCATTAGTTGCATTTCATTGTTGACACCTTCATTTGTGGTACAATTTATGCATGCTCACAGAAGTTAACCATATGAAATACTCCATTTCAAGGTGGGTGAATGTCCTCTGTGTGCATGCAGAATACTGTTAGCTGCAGAATGTTTACAAAATATGAATGTGAACACAGAAGCAGACGAAGGCGTGATGCCGAAACGCGTCCTGTTTTGATTGTTTAGAGGCTTGAAAAGAGAGTTGTGGAGTGCCGTCCATCCTTTTGCTACAGAAAAAAAGAAATTTGGAGCGTATATATAATATATATAATTTCACTAAAAAACAGGTTAAAGTAAAGTGGAGAAGTGTGGCTCACTGGTTAGAGGAGGCAGACCTGGGAGCAGAGGTCAGCCCGGGACCAGGGTTCAATTCCCGGCTCAGCGGGGTCTTGAGTCCTAAAATGTCCATGGACTCGACAATTCTCACTCTGGTGCCTACTCGATTCACGGGTTCACACTCTGCGACTTTGGGCAATAGCTTGCTTAATCTCCACAACGGCCCCTCGCGGCGGGTTGCCTGGCTTTCACCTTGTGGATACCCTGCCGGGGTTATCTCACTTGGGAATACCAGGACGGGTTCCCTAAGCAAGCGCTTAGAAACCGCTCGGTGATTTGCGCTATATAAATTCCTGTACATTTACATTATAGTTTGGTGAAAACCACAGAAAATCACCAATCATAGTTATCTCAAGTAACTATAACTCATGTCCTAAGGTTAATATAAGTTGTGCCCGGCCATGAACGTTTTTTTCTTCAATAATTCAATTGCAAATTTTGCAGTGATGTGATGGAAGATGTCATTAGTGATGTAATATGTGGGGTAATTCGCAGTGCATGACGAGGGCGTGAGTTATGGTTACCTTAGGACGTGAGTTATAGTTACTTGAGATAACTATAAGTTTAACTTGTGACTTTCGGTTGTTTTTCGAGTTTAAAACGCTACGTTGTTACTGAACAATTCACCATAACTATAGCGTTGCTTTAACCTTTGTTTTTTTTTCTATAAATGTCTAGTTTTTTTTAATGTAAAGTAATTTTAGTACCATACATAAATCCAACCCCCCCCCCCATGCAGGCAGCCAACCCAATGCTGCAAACGTCTTTCGGCTACGCGGCATAGGGTTGCCCTTTGGGCCCCGGGGACCCCATCCTTTATGCTGCTCCCTCCAGGTTTCCCTGGCGGCATCAGAGCAGGCAGGGAAACAGATCACAAGTCTACACCCATCCAGTGGGAGCAATTATTAAAACTCCCACCCCTGGGAACAGACTTTGTGTTTGCTCCCGTTTGGCAGGAGATTTGAAATTGGTCATGCCAGACGGGACAACATTTTTTCCCTGCCTCTGCGTGCAGGGAAACCGCTGTGTCTCAGGAGTGGGTTACCTGAGACACAGTAAGTGAGCTGTCCCCTGGGGCCCCTATGGCCATTAATGACTTACGGAGGAGGCCCTCTTGGGCCCCCCTCTCTGTATTTAATTATTCGGCCCAGGGTATGGGTCCCTACCCCCATTTTGTTATACATGTCAGCCCCATGGAATGAAGTCCCGGGGCCTAATTAGGCTCCAGGAGGAAGGCTGTACGCCCCCTCCCTTATATTTAACCTTTTTCCCAGGCGATGGGATCCTGTGGCCTCCTAGAGACTTGGGGAGGGGGACCAGGTGCCCCCCCCCCAAAAATCCTGTATCACACCTGGGGGGCAGGGGGAGGTAACGAAAACAAGTGCTGTAGTCAGTGCTCGTAGATTTTTTTTCTGAGGATTGATTTTGTGGTAAACTTAAAAAAAGAAAATATGTTTCTGGCAGGTGTACCTGAATCCTACATTCAATGTCCTTTTTTTTGGGGAGGGGGGAGGGTTAAAACTTTGGGCTGAGTCCCAAGCCCTAAGATGGCTGCTAATACTTCCTGGTTGAGGTGGTGGCAGCCAATCGGATCTCAGGATGAGATCTGTCTGCAAAGAAGCTCTTCCATGGCATGATATATACACATTTCATGAACCTTAAGTTCTCCAAAACTACTTAACAGATTTGCATCAAAACATGAAAAGCAGAGAGGAGGAGCTTCGCGCGCAACCGTGATGGCCGCGTGAGCACAGGGCTCCCGGACCTTCGCCACCTCCGGCACTTATCCTGACTATTATCCTGGTTATGACGACGGGTCATTGAAGATGCAACCCAGCTGACATAATAGCTGTTTCCAGAAATCGATTTGGACCCTGGGAACCGATTTTACGAAACTCTGAACTTTTTTTGGCCTGCTCCACGGAACTGCCCCGGGCTCGAGTCAATGGCCTGCCCGGGCAGTGATTGAACAACATCAGCCAGCCTGATCCTACTCTCTACCCAGGTCTTAGCTTTCGGTTTCGCCTTAGGCCTAGTACCCTCCCCAACATCGGTTTCGCTCCTGCTACACAGGGTTTACCCAACTCCGCAACTTCGCTCTAGTGCCATGATTGAATGTCACTGTTCGTTGTATGGCGAGTGGTAACCTGTTCTTCTAGCGAACCCCTTTGGGTGAGTTAAACGTAGCCATTTTAACCAGGTCTCAAGGTCCCCCTCAGGGGCGCAGCTTTCAAGATGGCCGACAATCCGGAGATCGAGAGGCGAAAGACCAAGTCTGTCCACCGTGGGGGTACCATACAATCTAACGTTATGGACAGGTACACTCATCCTAAGGTATCTCCCGGTGGGGCGAGTAGGCCTCTTGGAGAGGTGGGAGACGTCTCGACGGTGGGAGATGATTTGACTCAACGCGATGTCATGGGCGCCATTCCTGACATGAAGACCTCTATTGGCCTACAATATGAGACTCTGGCCCAAAAACTTGACACTGTGGCGATCGACGTCAATTTGATCAGGGCGGATTTAGCTAAAACCAATGAAAAAGTCAAATCTCTGGCCTCCAGCCTCACGACTGATGTTTCCGATCTACAAACGGAGGTCCACAATCTGCAGTCCTCAAACGATTTCTTTTCTCGCCGACTGGAGGACTTCGAAAGTCGTGCAAGACGAAATCACGTTCGTATTGTGGGTGTCCCTTAAAAACCAGAAAGCCCAATTATTGACCTCCTCGTGGAGGACCTCATCATAAACCATCTTGCACCTAAAGGCCTGAGCAACTTCTTTGCGGGGGAACAGGCACACAGGGTGCCAGGAGGTAAACCTAAGCTGGGTGCTGCCCCGCGGCCCATAATCGCCAGGATTTTCAACTTTCGCGATAGAGACGCTATCCTGCAAGCGTCGCGCGTGGGTGGCCCCACAAAATTCGAAAATACCACGGTGAGCTATTACCCAGACTTCACTCAGCTTGTGCAGAAACAAAGAATAGGGTTCCAGGGGGTGAAGAGACGATTGAGAGACAGGGACATGAAATACGCAATGCTCTTTCCAGCTCGGCTACGTGTGGAATATGGAGATCGGACGTTCTTCTTTGATCATCCTGAGGCTGCAAGTGACTGGCTCGACACGCTGCCAAGGCAGCAGGAACAATCTGAACACTCTGGAGGAGCTGAAGGTGGCCCGATGGAGCATGGAGCAGGAATGAGAAACGGACTTGGTTCTCTGGACTACATATAGATCTTTCAGCTGCGGTTTGATGATTCTTAAACTTGCTCTGATAGAGGTGGTTACCCAGGGGTGGGGGGGGGGAGGGGAGGGGGTGTGGGTCTCTTCCTCCTCTGGGGTTTCTTATCATAGATTAGTTATATGTGAGGGCGACAGGCACACTGCAAGTTGGGGTGGCTTTTGAGTTTAACGCAGGGGTACAGGGTGGTGGGTCTGGTTTTGGGAGTTTGTTGGGGGGTGGAGGGGGGAAGCTGTTGATGTTTGGTACATTTCAAGGCAATGTATTGATGGACTTCTGGACTTGGATGTCTCGTTCGTTGTGGGGTGGATGCAGCAATCATTCCTGGGATGGGGGTAGGGGATTGAAATTATTATGTTGGAATGTTAATGGGTGTGGTGTTACAACTATTAAGACGCCTCTCCCCTGATGTCTTGCTGCTGCAGGAAACACACCTGATAGGAAACACATGCCATGCTATGAATCGACGGGGCTACCATCTTCTGGCTCACTCTGGATTCACTACCGGCTCTAGGGTGGTGGGTATCCTGGTCAGGGGTTCCCTCCCTCTGGAGGTCGATGAAATCATCCTTGATGATAGGGGGCGGTATGCCGCCATTATTGGAAGATGGGAGGGGAAGGTTATCACCGTGCTTTCTGTTTATGTCCCCACTGGCCTACAGACTATGACCTTTGCCGGCTTGGGGAGAGTGATTCTGGGGTTCCCGGAAGGCATCCTGGTGGTGGGTGGTGATTTTAATTCGGTGGTATCAGGAAATAGTGACCGCTACCCCCACAGGGAACTCGAGAAGTCTTGGTCCTGGTTGGGTGGCTTCCTGGATACTTTGGGATTAATAGATTGTTGGAGACTGCTTCATCCGGGGCAGTTGCAATACACCTTTCACTTTGGTGCTCACTGTAGTCTCTCGAGATTACATACTGATGCCCGCGACACAGGCCTCTTCTGTTAGAGAGATCAGACATTTGGCCAGGGGTATTTCAGACCACTCTCCTTTATGGCTTGTCATGGAAACAAGGCTGGGAACTGAGGGCCGGGTAGCCCCGATTAACCCTTGGTATCTTCGCGACCCTAAGATCCGTGCAGAGTTGGTCAAATCACTGGATCAATACTTCATGGAAAATGTGGGGTCTGTGTCATCTTCTGTCTCACTATGGGAAGCCTACAAGACTGTTATCCGTGGCCAGGCGCTATCATTAATCAATAGCGCTAAGAAACGTAAATACAAGGCAGTTGTCCGACTTGAGACTGAAATAACTGACTTAGAAAGGGAATTGGAATTTGTTGTTGCCCAGGACAAGCTCCACCTCCTCAGTCTTAAACAACTAGACTATAGAGCGCTGGTGACGGATGCCGCCAAAGTGATGAGCAGAGAGCAGCAAGGACGTCTGTATGATGTGGGTGATAAGGAGGGAAAGTTGATTGCTTGGCTAGACAAGAAGGAGAGGGCTAGTTGTGTGGTTCCTCTTGATTGAGAGAGTGCATGGAGTGAGAGTAACTGACCCCACTGAGATTGTGGAGTGTTTTTCTGAATACTTCCAAACTGTATATTCCCCTGTATCAGACAGGCCGGAGCAGGACTCACATCTGCTTCTGCGAGACATTGCACTGCCCCACTTATCGGATTTAGACAGGAATCTGATTGACGCAACGCTTTCCGTCGACGAAGTGGTGACTGCTGTCTGTTCCGTGTGGTCGGGAAAGGCCACGGGCCCTAATGGACTCCCCATTGAGCTCTACAAGCAGTGCCCGGGTAAAATAGCACCGTATCTTCGATCGATGTTTTTGGAGCCGCTAGATGCGGGTTCCCTCCCTTCTGATCAACGACTTGCATCTATTGTCGTGATTCACAAGGAGAAGAAGCCGCAAGATCGTTGTGTATCGTACAGACCCATTTCGCAACGCTGAGCCCAAGATCCTCGCAAAAGTGCTCGCGAACCGCTTGATAACTGTCATTGGCGACCTGATCCATCCAGATCAATCCGGTTTCATTCCACACCGTAACACGGCATTGAATCTTCGGCGCTTGCATGGCGCCCTCGCGAGGGCGTTGTTGTTACGTGAGCCGGCCATTTTGGCCTCTTCGGACGCCACAATGGCGTTTGATACGCTAGAATGGCCGTACCTCTGGGCAGCCCTTGCTAAGTTTGGTTTTGGCCCTGTTTTTATCGGCTGGGTGAAATTACTGTATGAGGAACCATTAGCTCAAGTGATCGTGAATGGTCTAGTTCCTGGCTCGTTTACCCTCGGAAGGGGTACGCGCCAGGGATGTCAGTTGTCTCCGCTTCTTTTTGCCCTCGCTTTGGAACCCTTGGCAGCCTGGCTGAGGTGGGAGCCATCGATGAAGGGTATTCGATGGACTCCGGACTTCGAGGACCGAGTGTCACTCTATGCGGACGATATCCTGCTGTATCTCACGTCGCCTCGGAAGTCGCTGATAGTGTTATTTGATGTGTTAAATTCTTTTGGGAAAAACTCCGGCCTCGTAATTAACAGGTCCAAGTCCTGTGTATATGTCCTTTCGGGTGAGTCTCCGCTCTTGCCACGTGGCTGCCCCATACAGGTGGTGCAGGCGGGGTTTAAATACTTGGGGGTCTTTATCGCCCTAGATCCTGTGGTCCGCTATGAACGTAACTTGCTACCCCTGCTTCAACTGCTAAGGTCCAATCTTGAGGCATGGCGCAAGCTTCCGTTGTCCCCTCTCTGACGAGCGGCATTATTCAAGATGATGTCGCTACCCCGGTTCTTATATGCGTTACAGAATACATTTGACACTATCCCAGCAAGCTACTTCCGAGAGGTGGAAAGTCTACAGAGACAACTGATATGGGGCGGGCGATCCCGTATTGCCCTTGCCAAATTGACACTCCCTTGGTACGATGGTGGAATCGCACTCCCGGATATTAGGCGCTACTATTGGGCCTCCCAGCTGGGGGCGATTAATCATGGTACGTATGGTCCCGCGTCGAATCCCGCGTTTGAAATGGACAAATGGCTGTTGCCTGGCGGGGACTACAACAGGGCGCTCTATACAAAATCTGCCGGGAAGATGCTCACGGGTCCAACCAAGATAGCGGTGCAAGTATGGTATCGTGCAAATGCTGCTATGGGATGGAAGGATAGATTGACACGAGCGACTCCACTTTACGCATCCGAGAGGCTGGGCTCCCTGTGGAAGACGAAAGGCGTAGATAGGTGGGACGTGATTGGTATATGCAGGGTGAATGACTTATGGACCAAAGACAGGGTCAAGACTTTTGAGGAGTTGAAGGTGGAGTATGATTTGAGTGACAGAGTTTTTCCGTTACGCGCAGATTCAGCACGCACTGATATCTGTTTTTCCATCGTTTACTACTGTCCAGGAGGCATCCCCACTTGAAGATCGGGTACTGGATGGGTACGTCCCCGACAGTACGATCTCGCTAATCTATAAAAAACTGATAAATAATAGAGTTGACCTCCTACATCGTCTCAGAGAGGCCTGGACCAGCGATGGTCTCGAGTTGGACGACGAGGACTGGCAGTCGGCGGTATCCTCGCCGAGGGAGGTTGCAATTCCGGCCCGTCTTCGGTTTGTGCAGCTCAAAATCCTTCACCGAATCTACGTGACTGGTCCTCGCCTGGTTAGCATGGGACATTCATCGGTCGGGATGTGTAGGCGTGGGTGCGGCTTCTTGGGCACTTTTCTCCACATACTCTGGGAGTGCTGTGCAGTTGTGCATTCCTGGAATCGAGTGCATGAAGTTATGGCAGAGGTCACGGGTGTTGCGTTGTTGCCTGAAGCTAGGAGATGCTTGTTGAATGTTTGGGAGCCGACTGACTGTGATGTGGCGCAGACCCAGTGGGTGACCCTCGGGAATATGATTGCCAAGAGAGATCTAGCGCAATTATGGGGATCCCAGAGGCCGCCCACTGCTCTGGCGTGGAAGGAAAATATGGACTTGTGCATGTTTAGAGAGAAGACGGTATACGTTGCACGTGGCAGGTCTCGAAAATCGGGGAGAGTCTGGGGCCAGTGGAACTCCTACCGAGGTGAAATATGTACACCTCCCTTCGCACATGTAGTGACTACCCCACCTTCCCCCTGACCCGACATTCCTACTGCTATTTCAGCTAAAATGCCTCTTGACTTGCAAATCCTCTTACTTTTCCCCATCCTGTACTGTTATAGATCGTATCAAAATTCTATGCTTTCCTCCCTCACAGGATGCTTCACCATTCGAATGATTGTATTGCCTTGTTTCTTTATTGTTTGTTTTAAACTTTAATAAAAAGAAATACAAAAAAAAAACATGAAAAGCACTTTTTCTGGGCCAAGATCTAGATTTCGGCCAAATTTTGTGTAAATCCGTTTAGTGGTTTGGGATGTAGCGCTGTTTAAATTCCCTATGGAAAAGTGAATTGGTAAAATGTGTGTTGGGACCCCCTTTTCTTGGCCTCTGCTTGACGGATCACTTCAACACCTTTTTTTAAAGTTTTTATTTAAATGTATTATCAGAGGTACAGGATCACTCCAAAACTTTCCATGCGCAAACCAGTCTTGAGTAGCTTTTATTTGGGAGAGTTTTGAAGAGATTCATCAAATGGCGCCAAAGTTATTAGAATACCTAAATGGCATTTCGTATGGAAAAACAATCCTAATTATAACTTCCCAGTGGCAATCACTGTGAAATGGAGCTGAAAAACTGAGTTATGGTTCTGACTCAAATCGACAAACCACTGGAAGTTGACTGTTGTGGTTAACATCACACATCATAACTCGCACCGCCTGCAATGCTGGTCTCCTGATATGTTTTTGATGCCGTGAGCCTAACTTGCTGTGGAAGCAAAGTGCCTTCTGTGCACAGCCTTCAGCCTTTGATTGTGTGAGACAGGAGTTGGTCACAGGGTCTTCTACACCAAACCCACCATGTGCAGACAATCCCTTCTGAGCACAGCCTTTAGCTGAGCACAATCAATCAATCAATCAATCAAAACATTTATATAGCGCACTACTCACCCATGGGGTCTCAAGGCGCTTGGGGAGGGGGGGTCTGCTACTGCTCGAACAGCCAGGTCTTGAGCTGCTTCCTGAAGGCGAGGTGGTCTTGGGTCAGGCGGAGGTGGGTCGGGAGGGAGTTCCAAGTCTTGGCGGCCAGGTAGGAGAAGGACCTTCCTCCTGTTGTGGCTCTTCGGATGCGGGGGACGGCGGCGAGGGCGTGGCTGGTCGATCGGAGCTGGCATGTGGGAGTGTAGAAGTTGAGGCGGCTGTTGAGGTATCTCGGGCCTTGGTTGTGCAGGGCTTTGTGTGCATGGGTGAGGAGACGGAAGGTGATTCTCTTGTTGACCGGGAGCCAGTGCAGGTCTCTCAGGTGTCAGGAGATGTGGCTGTGTCGGGGGATGTCGAGGATGAGTCTCGCTGAGGCGTTCTGGATCCGCTGGATTCTCTTCTGAAGTTTGGCGGTTGTTCCGGAGTAGAGGGCGTTGCCGTAGTCCAGTCGGCTGGTGACGAGGGCCTGGGTGACTGTCTTCCTGGTCTCGGTGGGGATCCACCGGAAGATCTTACGTAGCATGCACAGGATATTGAAGCAAGACGAGGAGATGGCGTTGACTTGTCTGGTCATGGAGAGGGAGGAGTCCAGGATGAAGCCCAGGTTGCGTGCGTGGTCTGTCGGTTTGGGTGCACTGCCCAGGGTGGGGGGCCACCAGGAGTCAACCCAGGCGTAGGGCGAGGCAACCAGGATGAGAACTTCCGTCTTGTCTGAGTTCAGCTTCAGGCGGCTGTTCATCATCCACTCGTCATCCCTTCATGTAGGTTGGCTCTGGCGGTGGCGGGGTTGTTGGTGAGGGAGAGGATCAGCTGGGTGTCGTCGGAGATGATGTTGAGGTTGTGTTGGCGTGCGATGGCCGCAAGGGGGCTCATGTAGACATTGAAGAGGGTGGGACTGAGCGAGGAGCCCTGAGGAACGCCGCAGATGACTTCGTGGCTTCTGATCTGAACGGGGCTAGGCGGACACTCTGTGTCCTTCGTGCGAGGAAGGAGATGATCCACTCTAGTGCCTTCTCCTGGATTCCAACGTTGCTGAGGCGCTGCACTAGAGTGCGGTGGCAGACAGTGTTGAATGCCGCGGAGAGGTCCAGGAGGATGAGGGCCGCTGTTTCTCCATTGTCGAGCAGGGCTCGGATGTCATCGGTGGCTGCGATGAGGGCGGTCTCGTGCTGTAGTTGACCCGGAAGCCAGACTGTGAGAGGTCGAGGGATCCATTCGTCTCGAGGAAGGCGGCAAGCTGCTTGTTGACGGTCTTCTCGATGACTTTGGCTGGAAACGGGAGGAGCGAGATGGGGCGGTAGTTTTTGAGGTCGGTGGGGTCCGCTGATAGTTTCTTCAGTAGAGCGCTGAGTTCTGCGTGCTTCCAGCTCTCCGGGAAGGTAGCGGTGTCGAAGGAGGTGTTGATGATGTCCCGCAGGTGGGGTGTGATGACAGCGTCGGCTTTGTTGAAGACGTGGTGAGGGCAGGGGTCGGTTGGAGATCCAGAGTGGATGGAGTTCATCGTGCGGGTGGTGTCTTCGGTGCTGATCGGTGTCCAGGCGCGGAGGGTGGTGGTGATGGATGTTGGTGCGGACGTGGGGAGCGTTGGTTGCGCGCCGAAGCTGTTGTGTATGTCAGCGATCTTGTTGTGGAAGTAGGAGGCGAGGGAGTTGCAGAGGTCTAGAGATGGGGTGATGTCGTTGTTTCCGGCGTTGGGGTTGGAGAGCTCTTTCACGATGTTGAAGAGTTCCTTGCTGTTGTGTGCGTTGTTGTCCAGTCGTTCCTTGAATGCGGTTTTCTTGGTGGGGTGGATCAGTTGATGGGGTTTTCGAGTGGCGAGCTTGAGGTTGGTCATGTTGTCTGGGGTTGGGTCTCTGCGCCAGGTTCTCTCAAGGGCTCGACAGTTCTTCTTGGAGCTCTTGAGTTCGTCAGTGAACCAGGGTGCTTCCTTGCTGCCGGTTCTGCCAGGCGGGGTCCTCAGTGGGGCGAGGTCGTCAGCGCAGTTGTTGATCCACCTCGTGAGGTTGTCAGCGGCCTGGCTGGGGTTCGTTGAGCTGGTGGGAGGGTGTTGGCTCAGGGATGCGGCGAGTTGGTCGGCTGTGATCTTGTTCCAGCTTCTTCGTGCAACTTGTTGCTGGTGGTGGTGGATCGTTGTTCTTCTGAAGCTGAAGTGGATGCAGCTGTGGTCTGTCCAGTTGAGTCCGGTGGCGTGGCTGAAGACGATGTCCTTGCTGGATGAGAAGACGGGGTCGAGTGTGTGTCCGGCGTAGTGGGTGGGTGTGGTCACCAGCTGCTTGAGACCAAGGTTGGCGAGGTTGTCCAGCAGGGTGGTGGTGGTGTGGTCGTTGTTGTTCTCCAGGTGGAAGTTGAAGTCCCCGAGGAGGATGTAGTCAGCGGAGGGGAGGGCGTGCGGGCTGATGAAGTCGGCGATATCTTCGCTGAATTGTGTGCGTGGTCCCGGGGGTCTGTAGATGAGGGTGCCTCTGAGGGTGGTCTTGGGGTCGGTGTGGATCTGGAAGTGCAGGTGTTCGGCGGTTGTCAGGGTGTCGTCTGTATTGGTCGTGATGCGGATGGTGTTCCTGTGGATGATGGCGATGCCTCCTCCGGTCTGATTGCCGCGGTCCCTCTGGGTGATCTTGCATCCGTCCGGGATGGCGATGGCGATGTCGGGCGCTGAGGAGGCGTTCATCCAGGTTTCCGTGAGGAAGGCGACGTCTGGAGCTGTGGTGTCGAGGAGGTTCCAGAGTTCGATGGCGTGTCTGTGGACGGAGCGGGTGTTGAGCAGGATGCACTTCAGGTGGTTGCTGCTGGAGTTCGGCTTGTTGGGTGCTTGTGTGGTGTAGGTCCGGTTGCAGGTGAACTTGCGGGAGTGGCAGCTGAAGGGTCCGTGGGTGCGTCTCGGGGTGGCTCGGTAGCATCCCGGGATTCGGCCAGTGTTGAGTGCATTGAGTTCGGTGGCGTCATAGGTCCGGCGGGTGGGCTGGTGTCTGCGGGGGCCAGGGGTCCTGGCACTGGGCGCGGTCCTGGCGCGGACGGGCGCACCTTTGGCGCACCTTCAGCGTTCATTCGGTGCTCCCGCTGCACGCGTCCGCTGCGCGGTCGCTCAGGGGGCGTCATAAGTGAGGAGCCGGGAGGGCAGTGGCGGGAAGGAGGAGCGAGGGCGGCTCAGCGGCGGCTGGGTCGTCCGGCAGCTGGAGGGAGCTCACAGGTGGGGGAGGGCAGCAGAAGGGGCAATAGGGGTACAGAAGGCAAAAGGGGAAAGGGGAACAAATGCTAAATACACAGGCGGAGGACAAGGGGAAACAAAAGGCACACAGCAGATTACAGAAGGCAAAAAGGGGAAACCAATGCAAAATACACCAGGCGAAGACAAAGGGGAAACAAAAGGCACGCAGCAGATGGCAAACAGCGGCAAAAAACGATTGCAGTAGCAGGAAGTGCACAGCAGTCAGCAGGGTAGAGTACTGGCAACAGCGGGCAGGAGCAGCGGTATGTGGGGGCGACCTCGCCTGGAGCAGGCTCAGCGGTCGCTCCCTACCCCTGCGTTCGGTCCCCTTAAGGAGCCGGGAGCACAGCGGGGTAGGCGCACAGCTAGGCCTGCACCCAACCCACTGGAGGCATGCAACGCATGCTGAGTACATCCTTTGGCCTTGTACTACATATCCTGAAATGGCTTCCACAAGAGAATTTTTTTTCTTGTGCCAGTTAATCCGATTGCTCAGATTTCGGGATCCAACCCTGGATCACTGGAACCAAAAAGGGGTTGGCTAGACCAAAAGTCTCCCTCCCTCTTTATTTAAATTGCCGGACTCCGGAATTATTTGTGAAGCTAAAAAGCAGAGATTTACTAATGGGTCAACTTTTTAACTCCTTCGATGCTGATAACGAGCTCAGCTCGTCATCAGCTACGGCGCTCGTATGCTGATGACGAGCTGAGCTCGTCATGTAACGCGGGGTTTTTTAAAAATCCAGCACACAGCGGGAAAACCGCTAGCGTGCAAGGGGTTAATGAAAGCTCACTCTAGATTTTTTTTAACCAAACCAAAAAAGTGTGCTTTCTGAGTAAAATTCCACTTTCACGTCAAGTTTGGTGTAAATATTTTTAGCCATTTGAGCTATAGATTTCAGAAAATTGTTACTTCAGACTTTCCACAGAGAAATTTAGTTTTGCTAATAACTTTTGAACTGTTTGACAAAACTTCATGAAACGTTCTGAAATCTACCTCAGCTCCTCTGTAGAAAGTAATGGGGTGGGTCGTCAAGCGGTGGCCAAGAAAAGGAGGCGCTCCAAAACACAATTTTCCCATGCAGTTTCCATTGAAAAAATCTAACAACAATACAGAACGACTGAAAAGAAATATACCAAATTTGGCAGAAAGCTATATCTGTACCTAGAAAGTGTGCATTTTGTGAGTTGGTGTAAATCCCTTCAATAGTTTTGGAGAAACAAAGGTAAAAAAAATAGAGCTATGTTGACAGCTGGTACCTCTGGAGTCCTTCAGGAGTCCTGCAGGAGTTAGAATTAAAAAACAAATGTTGTGTTCTAATTGGTTGAGCAGGCTCTTTCTACTGTTGGTTGAACTTGGTAGCCTCACTACATTAACTAGATCTTGCACCTTCTCCATGCACAGGTGCAAGTTATAGTTAATGTAGTGTGGCTATTAAGTTCTACATTGTGTATGAAGGAGCACGAGTTTAAACAATTTAAAGATGTTGCGTACATTATAAATTAAAGGTATAAGTATGAGTTTAGAATTTTCAATTTTTATGCAGTTTGTTTGTTTGTGTCTACAGAATAAGTAAAGTAATAATAGTTTAAAGGTGGTGCATAAATGATACAATTTAAGGTAGAACTATAACTTCAGAATTTGTAATGTTTGTGTCGTTAGTCGATTTGGTTTGTCTAGAAAGAATAAATAACATATTTCTAACTATAACAAAAGTGTAACCTTTGTTGTTGTCTTTGAATTTTTTTATTTTAATAAAAATATATTTTAAAGCTTACAGTTTTGTTGAGTGGAGTGTTGTACAGTAGAGTGGAGGACCTTGTTGTAGAGTGTAGTGTTGAGTAGTGTGGAATATAGTGGAATGTGGTAAAGGGGAGAGACGTGCATTAGAATAGCATACACTGGAGTGGTGTGGAGTGGCATAGAGTGGATTGTGGTACATGTGAGTGACCTACAGTTGAATAGTTTACGTCACTCCACACTACTCCAGAGTAGAGTGGAGTGGAGTGTGGTACAGTGGCATGGCGTACATTCGAATAGCATACAGTTGAGTGTTGGAGAGTGTAGTATAGCATAGTGCTGTGGAGTACAGTGGAATACTGTACAGTGGAGTGGCATAGAGCAGAGTGGGGTAAAGTGAAGTGGTGTACCGTGGAATAGCGTAGAGCAGTGGTTCTTAATCTTTTGACTTTTGTGGATCTCCACGTAATCATTACTAGAACCCAGAGACCCCCACTGAATCATTACTGGAATCTGTCGGTCTCCATTACCAGACTAAGCGTTTTTGATTATTTGAACTACAAATAATTCACAACAATATAGAAACAAGCATTATTCAGACAAATACACACATTCGTCAACATTTTTTTAATTCACAAACAAATATAAAAGTATCAAAATGTTAAGGGGAATGATGGTGCTTTTCTAATGCAAGTCCTCATGCATGCTATATTCTTGTTGATGCATTTGCACTGCTCCCGCGAATCAACCCAAGGGTACAAACTTAGGGTCTCTATAAAAAATTATAGAGGAGCTTGTGAATAACAATGGGCCCCGGCACTCGTGGCATAGCTCCCACAGTTGTGGGGGAGTCTCCGTACTTTGGGCGTAATCACCGCAATGAGAATTCTCATTGTGGAGGTTTTGTCTTGAGTGCAGAGACTCCCCCACTTCTGCTGGCCTCCGCCATGAGTGTGGAGGCCCTTTATAAATCAGGCCCTTAATTTTTAGCCTCCAATTTCAAATTTCTTCACATTTATGGAATGTTTTCAAACTTTCAGTTTTACATGTTGCTTTTCTTTTTACATACCCTGTTATTAACCCCTTCCTGCTCATGACAAGCTCAGCTCGTCATGCAGTACACTGGTCGTGTGCTTATGACGAGCTGAGCTCGTCATGAAACAATGGAATTCAAAGAGTTCCAGCACAGGAGGGGAATTCCATCAGCAGCGATGTGGTAATCTGTTAATATAAGCAGTCACAGACTCCTGAGTAGGCTTTGGGGTCCCCCAGGGGTCCCTGGACCACAGGTTAAGAACCACTGGCATACAGTGGAGTGGCGTATAGTGGAGTGGCTTACAGTGAAGTGGCATGTAGTGCAATAGCTTTGAGTGAAGTGGTGTACAATGAAGTTGAGTACAGTAGAAAAGGATACAGTGTTGTAGCGCAGACTGTAATGGCGTAGAGTTTAATTATGTAGATTGGGGTGGTGTACAATGGAATGGCATATTGTAAAGTGGCATACAGTGGAATAGGGTACAATGGAGGGACGTAGACTGGAGTAGTATAAAGTTGAATAGCAGAAAGTGGAGTACAGTACAGTTGCATGCAGTCACACAGCAGAGTGGCGTACAGTGGAGTGGTGAAGACTTGAGTGGCGTACAGTGCATTGGCATATATAGGAATAGAGTGGAATGGTGTAGAGTGGAGTGGGGTAGAGTGTAGTTGCATATAGTCTAACAGTGTGGAGTGGAGTGGCATAGGGTGGAGTGCAGTGAAGTGGAGTTGCATACAGCAAGATCGCTTAGAGTGGAGTGGCTTACAATGGTATAGCGGAGTAGCATAGAGTGAAGAACCTCACATTCCAGTGGTGTGGACTGGAGTGGTGAAGAGGGGAGTGGCGTAGAGTGTTGTAGTGTAGCATAGCGTGGTGTGGAGTATACTGTAGTGGGTTAGAGTGTAGTGGCCTACACTGTAATAGAGTGCAGTGGCATGGAGTGGCGTACGGTGGAGTAGCGTACAGTGGAGAGTGTAGAGCCAGTATCTGATTCACTAATGTCTGTCTTTACAAAAAGTTAAAGGCAGCCTTGTAGTTTTCTGCACACTTTCACTGTGTTTTGGGTTTGGGCCTTATATATAGGTAAGTATTAGGTTTTATCGTTGTTCCCTATGTATTACCACTTTATGGAAGTGATAATAGTTAGGGAAAATTATTTATTATTTTCTCTATCTTTTTTCAGTAGTTTAGGGAGAACTGCCCTTTTAAAAAATTAAGTAGAGAGGTAATTTGTAGGTATTACTGCAGTACTCCATAGACTTTTTTGTGAAGATTAAACAATTAAAAAAATTGCAAAGACATGGTAGTACACTATATTTGTAAAAATGTAATGTAGAACAGTGTATTTAGAATTTTTAACATTGATTTTTTTATATATATTTTTTAAGTGCTGCTGTACTTCCCAGGAAGTACTGTGATACTCTGTAAACATTTTAAAACTATATATAGAAACTTGTCAATATTTTTTCTACCTATTACCACTTTATTAAAGTGGTAATAGGAGAAAAATATCAAACCTAATACTTACGTAAATCTAAGGGTGTAACGCAGAACTCAGCCAAAGTGTACCTAAAACAATATCGCTGCCTTTAAGTTTTGTAAAGGCAGTCATAAGCCAATCACATAATGCCTTGTCATCGATATGTATCCTGTGGTACTTTTGCGAAAACTGTGACATTTCGCGAAAGTACCACAACAACAGACATCACTAAGCTAAAGAGCCCTATAATGTAAAATATACGTACCCTACTTACATGTACTACCCAAAAGGATCATCTGCACACCATAATGTGTAATCCTGCCAACAGGGGCGCAGCTTGGCCAATAAGTTTGGGGGGGGTGTGAGCTTTATAATTTCAGACAATCAGGCTGGCATATAGTGTCTAAATATATTATAGGACAAGCAGGGTGCATGAGAGGAGCCTAAGGGGCAGTGGAAAGGGAGAGGAATGCAGATTGGTAGGGGTACTAAGAGAGAAAACACAATATTTGTTTTAATTGTGAAGAGTGTGTGTGTGTGTTTTCGTCTGTGTGAATGTAAAAATCATTGGTGAAATCCGACTGACATCTCACAATACCCGCCTGAAAGCACCTGTACCCAACTATTTTTCAGAAAGTACATTTACTGTAGGGTTGTAACCATCCTCCCCAACCCCCTGAAGCTAGGCCCCTGCCTGGCAAATTTCATAAAAATCCAACTGGGCTTTTAGCTGCTATGCGTGAGTACATAGTCTATGGAAAATGCATTGGTGCCCGACTGTGTTTTGGGAACCCCCTTTTATCATTGCTCCCCATTGGCCAATCACCACACAACTTTCCAACCTTCGCCAATGTAGAAAAAGCAATAGACCTGGACAGTTTCTTGGAGAGTCATCAAACGGGCGCAAAGTTAATATTGGTGGGAATTTCGAGGAACTCCTATCTCTGGTAACCCTAACTATAACTACAGAGTGGGTGCTGCCACTCTGTAATATACATGTATGCGTGATCCATACTAATATAATAAAGAGAGAGCCCAAACCTTTGAGGCGGGTAATCTCAGGAACCAAAGCACCAATCACAACACCCAATACAGCTTTGGAAAGGGCAGTTGCAGCAGAAGGACATAGGCTACGCAGATGCCCACCATATACATTTAAAAAGTAAAAGAACTGTGCCAGCAAAGTAGTCCCTTGTGGGCGTGTCTGCGTTGTGCTGTGGGCGTGTGCTGGGGGCGTGACAAACGCTGGGGGCGTGTGGTACGTTTCGCCCTTCATGCCATGTCTCATATCGTGTGCTAATCCCACCCTGCTCCCTTTATATACCCCTTGTTGGAACTGGGGTCACCAGCTCCCTGAGGGTAGCATGGCACGAGCGGGTAGGCATCCGAAAGCTTATGTGTAAAGCGACCATACAGCACACGCAACCACAGAGTCAGAAACATGGGCACGCAATTAGTGACACCACTCCAGTGAGCTTATGTAAAAACTCAAGTTAACTTTATTAAGATAGAGCAGGATCAGGGTATTAGGAAGTCATCATAAAATTAGCTTATCAGCTTTCCACTAAAATACATGTGTGAGAACACTTGGCAATAAATACTGGATGAATAAATAATAAATATTAAATATTAAATAACCACAGGCCTGACCTTGGCCTGGTTCCTCATCATCACCTGTAAGAAATACATTTTTAGTAAAACCCAGGCCTGACCTATGCCTTGCTCCTGGTCAGCACCTGCATCAAATATATTAAGGAGTTATAACAGGAAGCATTTCAATAAATAACAGTAGGCTTCCAGTAAGGGTGAGCATCTCATTATGCTAGCAACTTCTTTTCTGAGCAGAAGTAAACATTTACTAACAGGTAAACCTTTCATAAGGCCTAGGCTGAACAGGACACTAGGCGGAATATGGATAATCCCTGGGGTTGGGTCTAGCAGTTGCTATCACTCTTCGTCAGGGAACGGTAGGCTTTCCATTACAGCCCCTAAACAGGGGGTTCCCCTATTAGGAATTGAGGCCTAAAAACTATGGACCTTGGGACCTCTAAAACAGTCCAATACCAGGGTAAACATTTCCTGCAATAAAGATAAGCAGTTCAACAACACATTTCCTTGGGGTAGAGAAAAGAGAGCAATTCACTAATGTAACACATACAATGAAGGCATAGTCTTTCATTACTTCATAATAACTTTTCATTGCGTCAGAAATTTGCATGTCACTAAACCAGAGTAGGACATTTCATTATACACTGGTAGGCAATGCATCAACATTTCTCTAGGGAAGAATAACCCTAGCAGTAGACATGAACCAACATCCCATCGCCCACGAGTAAACAGGTCATTACAATCAGGCGGGAAGATACACTTCCTAAGCATAAGTGAAACATCTCCTTAGTCAGCAATAACATTACAATAATCTCATTCGCTGGTAATGAACCTTTACTAAATCAGGGCTAACCAGATCATTAAATGTAGTGCATTTAACTAGTACAAGGAAAACCTTCCATTAAGTATACATCAACATTACCCAGCTATGGACCTTTCATTGTAACCCAGTAGGCATTTAGACAACCTTTCTTTCAGCAGGTTAAATACATGTAGGCCTAAATAAGCCTGGAACCTTACCCCAGGCAGGCAGTGAGTATTTTATCCCCTAACCCAGGCGTAGAAGTGGCTCATTGAGGCATCTGACCCCCTGCTCGTATGTCACAACAACAGGAATCAGGCTTCCTGCTCGGGGGCAGGCCAACAGAACAACCCCCTACCAGAGGGTTAACTCGGTTCCCAAGCAGTCACCCAATGCTTACTTCGGGCTCCTGCCCAGTCCAGGGAACTTCTTTCATACAACTGGGGGCCTACGGGGCCCA
Source organism: Lissotriton vulgaris (assembly GCF_964263255.1). NCBI lineage: Eukaryota > Metazoa > Chordata > Amphibia > Caudata > Salamandridae > Lissotriton > Lissotriton vulgaris. Next base: position 156,453,401 of record NC_141699.1, on the reverse strand, counting down.
ATGGCAGTTTCCCGAGGGGAGGGGCGGTCGCGGGGCTTCCTTTCTGCACCTAGGAGGCCCCGCGTGCTCTCCGGCAGGCCGCCCTCCTCCTCTGGGGATTACCTGTCTGTCTTCAGCCCGCTCGGGGCCCGGGTGACGTCTAGGGGAGGGCTCCGACTTCTTCGTGAGCCCTCCGGTGTGTATGTAAGCCGGTCAGGGCCCGGGGGAAGTTGCGCCGGCAGGTGGGGGCTCTCCTACGTTGTGGAGGCCCCGGTACTCTTGGATGACAGGGTCCCGGGCCTCTAAACCCTCCCTGGGCCCAGGACCAATCAGGAGGAAGGCGCGTGGGGGGCTTGACCCCTGAGCCAATCGCGTAGCGATCTGCGGGGGCACGATGCCGGCAGCCAATCAAAATGTGGCGGGCGGAGTCACTTCCGACGCCCCCGTCACGTGAGGCCGGCAGGCTGGCTTCGTCGGGCCTACCACGGTCTGAGGTAATTTTCACGGCGGCCCTCTCCAGGCACTGAGGGCCGCCGAGCGGAGAATGAAAGCGGCACAGGCGCCACCGAGAGAGCGCCGGGCCGCGTCAGCAAGCACAAGGCCCCGAGAGCCCCCCGGGCTGCGGCGGTGTTCTCCTCGTGCAGCGATGCGGTCGCGGCCCTCTCCTGGCACCGAGGGCCGCCGATGGGGGCAGAAGACGATGCAGATGCTCCCGCGACACAGGGGCACAGCGGGCAGCGCCTTTGGGGACACAGCGCTTCAGAGCCTCCACTCCAGGGCACAAGGCGGTGCAGCGCTCGGCCACTTCAGAGCCTCTAAGGCACAGCAGGTGAGCGCTTAACACTTGTAGCGCCTCGGGGATACTGCTGCCAGCGCTTCTCACAGGTACAACAGTCTCCGGGCCCCAGTAGATCAAAGGATCACAGCGCTTCTCAGGCAGGTCAGTGGCTAGCGCTTCACAGGACCCCACAGGTGAGCATAACAGGTCCTCAATATAGCGCTTGTGCAGGCAACAGTCTCTCAACTTTCCAGCGCTTCAACTAGGCAGCAACCTCCTCCATTACCTCAGCGCTCTTCCCAGGGGCCAGTCCCAGAAATAAGGCAGTTCAGGCAGCGCTTGCAGGACAGGTAGCTCAGGATGCTAGCGCTTAGAAAATGGGAGCACTTAATCAGCAGACAGTTCCTTTAAATTAGGAGCAGGTCATCAGATCAGACTGGACAAGCCACCCAACAGTGGTAGGATAGCGCAGGAACCCCAGGTGGCGTCAGGGGGCACAGGGAGCAACACAGCGCCAATACCTGGGTGGCTCTTCAAATGTCCTGTGGAGATTCAGTCTCTTCTTGGCGCTTTATGTTCCTTGCGCCTTTGTAAGTTTCTTGGTTACTGGTTCCTTGATTTCTTCTTGGCGCAGCTGTTTCTTGCGCCCTTGTAAATAGCAGTTGGGTTCTTGTTTCCTTTGGTTTCTTATTCCTTGAAGGGGGTTAAGTTGGTGGCTGGTGTTGGATCTCCTCAGCCAATCCCCTCAAGTGGTCCCTGGGGGTTCCCTGCCGCGGGGCTAAGTCAGTGGGGGGGGGAACAGGATACCTCAACACTTGTAAAGCAGCACACTAGGCCCTGTCATTCCAGCATCATAAGACCCTGCCCTGACCCCCACTGCCTATCCTCCTGCGTAGGTACTTCCCCAGGTCTTCCCCTCAGCTTCTCTCCTCAGGAAAGTTCCCTCCCTTTCCTTTTATAGTGCCAGTTGACAGTTGGTAGTGTCAGTTGGTGTCACCTCACCTCTCCCAGAAGGTTCCAGAGGCTTCCAGGAGGTTCCACCATTCTACCTGTGGACAGGCTGGCAGGCTAAGATGGATACATTGCCTGAGGGTTCCAGCCAGCCCCTGGCTACTAGAATGCGCCCACTAAATCACGCTGCTGCAGCAGTGGTCTGTGGCGGCCATGTTAGGGGTAGGAAGTACCTGTACTTTAACACTAGTTTTAAACTACACAGGGCATTCTCCACCACCCAAAGCCTATACAGTGTTCTTTCAATAGGGGCATTCTAAATTAACAGGGGATAAAAAGCGAAACATTTCTGGGGAAAGGGCCAAGTCTTACACATCTCCCCCCCAGCCAAAAGCCAGGGTAGACTGATCATTCCCTTGACGGGCTTCCCTGCTTGGGGCGGAAAAAGGTGGACGCAGGCCCAATACCACCATGACATCCTCGCTAATCCAACCACCCCACTGGTGTTCCTAGTGGGATGCGGCCAGGACAGACCTCCAATCCAGATGTCTCTGGCCCTTACTCTCTCTCAGAGTGGGGGGCAGTCCCCCCAGGCCCGTGGTACCTTTTTCCACTCTCCTCCTCAACCTAGGGTCTAAACCCTTAAGTTGAATTGGTGACAGGGGCGAGACCTACCTCTCCCTGCACCCCCTCCCAGGGTTCCGCACCCTCCCACCTGGAGTAGTACCCCTGAGAGTCACAACCGGAGGAACTCTGAATACAGAGATTCCTCCCGCCAGGTCAGGCAACCCCTGAACCTGGCCACCCAACCCAGGATCTTAACCCCGTGGCTGGACCGATGCCAGAGGAGAGTCCTCCCTCCCTCTGCACCCCCCTTCCAGGGTTCCGCACCCTCCTCCCCGGATAGGTACCCCTGGAAGTCACAACCGGAGGAACTCTGAATACAGAGATTCCTCCCGCCAGGTCAGGCAACCCCTGAACCTGGCCACCCAACCCAGGATCTTAACCCCGTGGCTGGACCGGTGCCAGAGGAGAGTCCTCCCTCCCTCTGCACCCCCCTTCCAGGGTTCCGCACCCTCCCACCTGGAGTAGTACCCCTGAGAGTCACTCTGGTAGGGTCCTTAGTTACCGGTACCCCACCCTCCAGGTCAGGCAATTCCTGATCCTGAAACCCCAGTCCAGGTCCTACACTCTGTGACTGGTCTAAACTCCGAACTTCGGGTACGCTGCCACCATTGGAAGCACCTGGTACACATAATTCCAAGGCCTTCAGCTCTAACTCTTCTAGCTGAAGCCTGTGCACCAGCTTCCTCTCATCCATTGCAAGGCTCTCACTCTCCCTCTCATGCTCTATCATCTTAGACGACGCACACCCCCAGTTACTCTACTCCCTGCCCCAGAACATCCTCCCGGTAGCACCTTGTCAGACACAACAATTTTGAGTAGGCCTGGGTCTTCTGGTGTGCCCGCCTCCCTGGGTGTGACCTGCCCCTCCTGTTCCCCATCCCCTCTCCCCTCTGGGTGGGCTCCTACCCGTGCCCCCAAAGTGGTACGGAGTTCCTTCTTCCCTCCGCCCAACAGGCACCCCCATCCCCTGACACAACACTCCAGTGCCAGGTGAGGACTCAGATAATTCAGGAAAAGGTTCTAGGATGTAGCGACAGAATGAGGTCCAACAGGCCCTGATACACTCACAGGCTAGACAGTGGAGGGGTCAATTCCTTTGGCTTACACACAATAATTGTGCAGCCCAATTGCTGTGCACCCTGTCCCAATGGAGGGTGCTGCATGGTCACAAGTCCTGGATCCCACCGCTCGACACCAATATGTTGGAACTGGGGTCACCAGCTCCCTGAGGGTAGCATGGCACGAGCGGGTAGGCATCCGAAAGCTTATGTGTAAAGCGACCATACAGCACACGCAACCACAGAGTCAGAAACATGAGCACGCAATTAGTGACACCACTCCAGTGAGCTTATGTAAAAACTCAAGTTAACTTTATTAAGATAGAGCAGGATCAGGGTATTAGGAAGTCATCATAAAATTAGCTTATCAGCTTTCCACTAAAATACATGTGTGAGAACACTTGGCAATAAATACTGGATGAATAAATAATAAATATTAAATATTAAATAACCACAGGCCTGACCTTGGCCTGGTTCCTCATCATCACCTGTAAGAAATAAATTTTTAGTAAAACCCAGGCCTGACCTATGCCTTGCTCCTGGTCAGCACCTGCATCAAATATATTAAGGAGTTATAACAGGAAGCATTTCAATAAATAACAGTATGCTTCCAGTAAGGGTGAGCATCTCATTATGCTAGCAACTTCTTTTCTGAGCAGAAGTAAACATTTACTAACAGGTAAACCTTTCATAAGGCCTAGGCTGAACAGGACACTAGGCGGAATATGGATAATCCCTGGGTTTGGGTCTAGCAGTTGCTATCACTCTTCGTCAGGGAACGGTAGGCTTTCCATTACAGCCCCTAAACAGGGGGTTCCCCTATTAGGAATTGAGGCCTAAAAACTATGGACCTTGGGACCTCTAAAACAGTCCAATACCAGGGTAAACATTTCCTGCAATAAAGATAAGCAGTTCAACAACACATTTCCTTGGGGTAGAGAAAAGAGAGCAATTCACTAATGTAACACATACAATGAAGGCATAGTCTTTCATTACTTCATAATAACTTTTCATTGCGTCAGAAATTTGCATGTCACTAAACCAGAGTAGGACATTTCATTATACACTGGTAGGCAATGCATCAACATTTCTCTAGGGAAGAATAACCCTAGCAGTAGACATGAACCAACATCCCATCGCCCACGAGTAAACAGGTCATTACAATCAGGCGGGAAGATACACTTCCTAAGCATAAGTGAAACATCTCCTTAGTCAGCAATAACATTACAATAATCTCATTCGCTGGTAATGAACCTTTACTAAATCAGGGCTAACCAGATCATTAAATGTAGTGCATTTAACTAGTACAAGGAAAACCTTCCATTAAGTATGCATCAACATTACCCAGCTATGGACCTTTCATTGTAACCCAGTAGGCATTTAGACAACCTTTCTTTCAGCAGGTTAAATACATGTAGGCCTAAATAAGCCTGGAACCTTACCCCAGGCAGGCAGTGAGTATTTTATCCCCTAACCCAGGCGTAGAAGTGGCTCATTGAGGCATCTGACCCCCTGCTCGTATGTCACAACAACAGGAATCAGGCTTCCTGCTCGGGGGCAGGACAACAGAACAACCCCCTACCAGAGGGTTAACTCGGTTCCCAAGCAGTCACCCAATGCTTACTTCGGGCTCCTGCCCAGTCCAGGGAACTTCTTTCATACAACTGGGGGCCTACGGGGCCCAATGGCAGTTTCCCGAGGGGAGGGGCGGTCGCGGGGCTTCCTTTCTGCACCTAGGAGGCCCCGCGTGCTCTCCGGCAGGCCGCCCTCCTCCTCTGGGGATTACCTGTCTGTCTTCAGCCCGCTCGGGGCCCGGGTGACGTCTAGGGGAGGGCTCCGACTTCTTCGTGAGCCCTCCGGTGTGTATGTAAGCCGGTCAGGGCCCGGGGGAAGTTGCGCCGGCAGGTGGGGGCTCTCCTACGTTGTGGAGGCCCCGGTACTCTTGGATGACAGGGTCCCGGGCCTCTAAACCCTCCATGGGCCCAGGACCAATCAGGAGGAAGGCGCGTGGGGGGCTTGACCCCTGCAGCCAATCGCGTAGCGATCTGCGGGGGCACGACGCCGGCGGCCAATCAAAGTGTGGCGGGGGCGGAGTCACTTCCGACGCCCCCGTCACGTGAGGCTGGCAGGCTGGCTTCGTCGGGCCTACCACGGTCTGAGGTAATTTTCACGGCGGCCCTCTCCAGGCACTGAGGGCCGCCGAGGGGAGAATGAAAGCGGCACCGGCGCCACCGAGAGAGCGCCGGGCCGCGTCAGCAAGCACAAGGCCCCGAGAGCCCCCCGGGCTGCGGCGGTGTTCTCCTCGTGCAGCGATGCGGTCGCGGCCCTCTCCTGGCACCGAGGGCCGCCGATGGGGGCAGAAGACGATGCAGATGCTCCCGCGACACAGGGGCACAGCGGGCAGCGCCTTTGGGGACACAGCGCTTCAGAGCCTCCACTCCAGGGCACAAGGCGGTGCAGCGCTCGGCCACTTCAGAGCCTCTAAGGCACAGCAGGTGAGCGCTTAACACTTGTAGCGCCTCGGGGATACTGCTGCCAGCGCTTCTCACAGGTACAACAGTCTCCGGGCCCCAGTAGATCAAAGGATCACAGCGCTTCTCAGGCAGGTCAGTGGCTAGCGCTTCACAGGACCCCACAGGTGAGCATAACAGGTCCTCAATATAGCGCTTGTGCAGGCAACAGTCTCTCAACTTTCCAGCGCTTCAACTAGGCAGCAACCTCCTCCATTACCTCAGCGCTCTTCCCAGGGGCCAGTCCCAGAAATAAGGCAGTTCAGGCAGCGCTTGCAGGACAGGTAGCTCAGGATGCTAGCGCTTAGAAAATGGGAGCACTTAATCAGCAGACAGTTCCTTTAAATTAGGAGCAGGTCATCAGATCAGACTGGACAAGCCACCCAACAATGGTAGGATAGCGCAGGAACCCCAGGTGGCGTCAGGGGGCACAGGGAGCAACACAGCGCCAATACCTGGGTGGCTCTTCAAATGTCCTGTGGAGATTCAGTCTCTTATTGGCGCTTTATGTTCCTTGCGCCTTTGTAAGTTTCTTGGTTACTGGTTCCTTGATTTCTTCTTGGCGCAGCTGTTTCTTGCGCCCTTGTAAATAGCAGTTGGGTTCTTGTTTCCTTTGGTTTCTTATTCCTTGAAGGGGGTTAAGTTGGTGGCTGGTGTTGGATCTCCTCAGCCAATCCCCTCAAGTGGTCCCTGGGGGTTCCCTGCCGCGGGGCTAGGTCAGTGGGGGGGGGAACAGGATACCTCAACACTTGTAAAGCAGCACACTAGGCCCTGTCATTCCAGCATCATAAGACCCTGCCCTGACCCCCACTGCCTATCCTCCTGCGTAGGTACTTCCCCAGGTCTTCCCCTCAGCTTCTCTCCTCAGGAAAGTTCCCTCCCTTTCCTTTTATAGTGCCAGTTGACAGTTGGTAGTGTCAGTTGGTGTCAGTTGGTGTCACCTCACCTCTCCCAGAAGGTTCCAGAGGCTTCCAGGAGGTTCCACCATTCTACCTGTGGACAGGCTGGCAGGCTAAGATGGATACATTGCCTGAGGGTTCCAGCCAGCCCCTGGCTACTAGAATGCGCCCACTAAATCACGCTGCTGCAGCAGTGGTCTGTGGCGGGCATGTTAGGGGTAGGAAGTACCTGTACTTTAACACTAGTTTTAAACTACACAGGGCATTCTCCACCACCCAAAGCCTATACAGTGTTGTTTCAATAGGGGCATTCTAAATTAACAGGGGATAAAAAGCGAAATATTTCTGGGGAAAGGGCCAAGTCTTACACCCCTGCACCCACATAATCATAACCCACCCTTATTCCTTAAAATACCCCAAAACCCTTAAACACGAACCCGTCTTAACCCTATAAATATACCCTGTACCCCAAAACCCAAACCTATCCCTAAACCCTAAAAATACCCCTGTACCCCAAAACCCAAACCTAGCCCTGAACCCTATTAATACCCCTGTACCTCAAAACCCAAATCTACCTCTGAACCCTAAAAATACCCCTGTACCCCAAATCCAAACCTAGCCCTGAACCCTAAAATACCCCTGTACCCCAAAACCCAAACCTAGCTCTGAACCCTTAAAATACCCCTGTACCCCAAAACCCAAACCTACCCCTGAACCCTAAAAATACCCCTGTACTCCAAAACCCAAACCTAACCCTGAACCCTAAAAGTAACCCTGTACACCAAACCCCAAACCTACCCCTGAACCCTAAAATACCCCTGTACCCCAAAACCCATACCTAGCCCTGAACCCTAAAAATACCCCTGAACCCCAAAACTCAAACCTAGCCCTGAACCCTTAAAATACCCCTGTACCCCAAACCTACCCCTGAACCCTAAAAATACCCCTATACCCCAAAACCCAAACCTATCCCTAAAACTACCCGTGTACCCCATAACCCAAAACTATATATGAACCCTTAAAATACCCAAACACCCCAAAACATATACCTCAGTGCCCCAAAACATATACCCCTATACCCATACTTACCTTATCCAAACATTAAAAATAAACATGCTTTTACCATTCATGCATTTACAACGAATTTCGTTGCAAATGTATGCGTGGTAAAAGCATATAAAATGTAATGCCATGCGTTATAATGGCATTGCGGAGTCATGGTACTTTCGTAATGAAAGTATGCAGAGTGATGGTATGCGGAAAGAAAGTTGCGGAATAATGGATATTTACCCTCCCCCGGTAAGTACATTGGTGGCACGGCGGCCCAGATCTCCAGCAACATACTGATATTTTTTCACCACCCATTTGAAAAATGAACAGGTCTCTCTCATTGATGGCCAGCACCGAAATACACTTTTAGACACACCTCCCGCCACAAGTTCTAAAATTGCGAACTTTAGAGCTGGGTAGCTACGTTCGAATCTCGGCATCAGCTCAACATCCTGTGATTCCAGGCAAATCGCTTTGTCTCCCCGTGCCTACCACAAATGAATGTGTTCTTGTGTAATGTAAATTGTGCTCATGCCATGTTGTCGAGTTCGCGCTATTTAATATTGCAAGGAAAAATAAAGTAGGGAAACTCGAGTTCACACACTACTGAACACGCACTATTAAGTGCATCAGCAGTGCACTGTGAATCGGAGCGTTTCACAGGCCTGTCACAGATAAGAAATGCTATCAAAACGAAATCCTACAAAACAATATACTACTGGCCGGCAGCAATTCATACCCGGACAACGTTGGGACGGGCTGCTAGTTTATATATATACACGTTAATACCACTTTCAGATGAAAGGACGAGCAAAGAGCAGGTATTAATACATTTGTGCTGTGAAAAACGGTGCCATTGTCTTAAGGATAAAAATGTGTCAAGAATTGTAATATAGGCAAATATAGGCAAACCTTCTAAACATCTATCTATATATATATAAAAACGAAAGTATGTCTGTTTGTCCTTTATGCATTACTACACCATTCATCCGATCGGCATGAAACTTTGGGAAGTTGTTGAGTACACTCCGGCGAAGGTTTCTGGCAAAAAAAAAAAAGAAAAATTTGTTAAATATCGGGCCCCCAGGGCGCTCATAATCTTTCCAATACTGAACGTTTACAGTTGCCGGTGCGCTCGCTTTTGCAATAACAATCAACAAAGCACAAGGACAATCGCTGCAAGTGTGTGGACTAGATTTGGAGAATCCGTGCTTCTCACATGGACAACTGTATGTGGCCATCTCACGCGTCGGAAAACCTTCTGATTTATTCGTGTACGCACCAGACGGAAAAACAAAAAATACCGTGTATCCACAAGCACTTGAATAAATAAACAGAATTAAAACAACACTTTAAAATGTTTTCCATATTAAAATGAATACGTTTCAATAAAAATGACACAATGTAAATTGAATGTTATCATAACAAGTTTCCTTAAATTTCCTTTCTTCTGAGATTGCAGCAACGCGCGACGGGTAAGCTAGTTTTAAATAACATGAAGTCATGGTGTTATGTACAGCCTGAGCATAAAATATCTAAATGTAGAAAGCATGTGTTAGAACTTCACAGAGATTAGACTGCAGTTTAATTCAACAGATACCCAGAAGGCAGGAATTACAAATTAACGTTGAACAACATTGACACCTGGACTGTTTGCAACCGACTAATTCCCATTCTCTTCAGGTAATAGTGACTCTCGGGCTGCTGCACTGGTCTTGTGTTCTAACTGTAGTTTTGACATTATGACGTATATGTATGTTTATAATAGCCCCATTTGCAGGGCATGTCAACAAAATGGCAGCTCTCTTTGTGCTGTCAGATTACGGGTAAGAATCCCGGCCTGGACATTTCAGTCTTTCGTTCCCCCGAGGGCGATTAAATTAAGAACAAGACATTTTATGATATTAGGACTTGGCTAAACAGCAAAACTGCTGCAGTCAGCACTGTTTAAAATAAACCTTGTTTCTTATAAACAAAAAAACATCTATACATGCTAAAACACTTCAAGGCGATGTATTTGTAAAACGTGTGATTATGGAACCGTTTCTTGTTGTTTTTTTCTGAGATGTCATTTCAAATCTTATTTCTAATGATTTTCTTTCAACCACCAGGAATACAGACTGGAAAGTGCGTCAGCTATAATTCATCTGTGAGAACCTGTGAGGTGTCGGCCTGGTGCCCTGTGGAGTCGGATAGAAGCGCCCCTAGGTTAGTATCACGATTGGCTACCTAAAAACGGGATCGCTGTCCACTGAGAGTCCAGAGGATGGGTGGTTCATCTACAAGTTATTATTACATAGTGCTAGGCTGCTTAGAAAAATAAAAATGTAACCTAACTAAGCTTTAGTTCCTGGGCTGTCCACCCAGCGCTCAAGTTAGGTTTTCATGCTATCCACAATGATTATGTATGAAGTGAATTTACATATAATTACTTCCACTGAAGATTATTTACATAGTTTCTGATTATTGTGAAAACTTGGCAGAATATTATAGTTTGCGGTTGGTCGGTCCCAACCCTAGACAGCATTAGCTCTCTATGGGATATTCATAGTTACAATGGTAGAAGGAAGAACCAATTCAGAGTTTGGGGGTGGAAAAGAAGGGGATACATGTCTGGGTCATGACTGAGCGGCCATGTAGCCCTCATAGATTTGGTGTTCTTCCACGTATCCTAAAAGACCAGTAGGACCATAGTGAGTGGAGGGAACGCTAAAGGGGAAAAAGAGAGGACTTATGGAAACACTTCTAGGTATATCAGCATTACTTTATAATCACTTGCCTGGGATCAGAGTTTGAATGAAGTTCACTTACTTTACTTCTTAATTCCAGGCCCTCTTGGCTGTTGTGCTTCTTTCTGCAGGCCCAACCTTCTTTTTTTAAGTTCAAATAGTTTTATTGAAAGGAAAACAAGGTGACCATACAAAGTATACACTATAAGTCTTACAACATCTCGTTCCAATCTTGCTGCATAGAAAGTAAAGGAATTGGACTAATAATACAAAAGTGAGACAGAAAAAATGGTTTGGGAACCTCCTATTGAGACGGTTCTGGTAAATAACATCGTTTGGCACAATCATCAATAAATGTTGTGACATGCGACCACAAGTCAGCACGTTTTGAAGCCATTTGAGGAGGGTACACAAAGGCCGTGTCTAACCTATGATTACGGCAGACAGTGTACCACCAAGCTCTATATGAAATTTTCGAAAAGTCTTTCCATTTGAAAGTAATTTGTTGAAAGGCAATCGCTAATAATTAATCAATTATCTTGACATTAAATGAAACCTCGTCCCAGATAGAAGAAAGACTGCCCAGGAAGATATGAATGAAAGAAAAAGGAAATGTAGTGTCATAAATTAAGTTAACTTGAGACCAAACTTGCTTCCAAAAGTTGTGTATCTGTTGACAAATAAATAACAAATGAAATAGGTCAGCGTTGGGAGAAGAACAAGTCCAACATGTGTCCGGAGTGGCTGAAAAACGTTTACATAAAGCGGGTGGCGTGAATAAAAGTCTGTTATAAACAAAAAATAATATCTGAAAGAAACACGTTAGTGTTAGATTCCTTACCTTAGAATATCCCCAGGCGTCAGACTGGATCCGGAAAGGTTTCGTCGTCGGCATCGTGATCGCTGGGATGACGTCGTCGGAGTACTTAGATGCCTCCCTCGCGCGCTGACGTCAGTTCTTCTTTTTTCCGCGCTAGCAAGTGCAGATCCGGGGAGAACTAGTTCCCTTAGTCACTTTTTGACTATCTTTTTGGTCTTTTTGACTATCTCTTTTCGAGTCGACCTCGACTCCTGGTGCCGGTAGGGATGCCCGGTTTCAAGCCGTGTGATGCCGGTCACCGACTGATGTCGGTTACGGACCTCAATCGCTGGTGTCTCTACTGCCTAGGGTCCGACCACGACGACACGTTGTGCCCCGACTGCTAGGCCTTGATGTCGAAAGCTAGGCGGGAGCAGTCCCGCAAGCTTCTCGAGATCCGGCAGTCGGCTCCGCGCCGCTCAAGGTCCTGGTCGAGGAGGAAGTTGAGGGGCTGGTCGCGGAGCCGGAGCCCGCACCGTTCATCAGGCTCCAAGTCCTCGCATTCAGGTAAGTCGAGGCACTCTAAAAGGAAATCGAAGAAGCGACATCGCTCTTCTGACTCCCCTCATCGGTCGTGTGACTCAGCTGAGGGTTCGGGTGGCACCACCCGCGCGGCTCCGCCGGAGCCGCAGGCTTCGCATCCGGTCTCATACCCTCCGGTCCTGGACTGCACGCGACGTCTGAGGAGATTCGTGATTTCCTCGTGGCCATGAGGACTCACTTCCCTCCGTCGAAGCCTGCCGGCATGCCTTTGGGCCCCGCAGACCTAACTAGGTGCCCTAGCGACTTCGGCGCCATCGTTGACTTCGGTCCTGACGCAGCAGGGCCCCAGGGGATCCAGGCCTGGATCCTGGTCGATGCCAGTTGACCTCAAGACTCCTGCGCTGGTGCCGACCCCGATAGTGCCACTCCCGGCACCGTCCTCTGACGCCGCCGCCCCCAGTTTCAGCCCCGGTCCAGCGTCGGAGCGGCGCCGCGGTGTGTGACCAATTCACCTATGACCCGCCTCCATCATTTCGGCCTGTTTATCAGTACACGGATGAAGGGGAGGACTGGGAGGGATCTGGGGACCTTCTGGCACAACAGTGCCAGTTACGTCAGGACTGAGCTGATGAGCTGGGGGAAGCCAGTGGTCTTGACACATTGCCTGACACTGGATTCATCTCTCCTCCCTCTGTGGCTACGGAGGAGGGTGCTACTTATGGTGTGGTGTTGCGCAGGGCAGCCTAGGCCTTGTCTCTTGAGCTCCCTGCTGCGGCCGTGAGGACTAATGTACTCACCGAGGTGCTTCAACCGCTAGTAAGCTGTTTGGAGCCTCTGCTACCGTTTATTGAGGCCCTCGCGGACTTTCTGATGGGCACTTGGTCCAAGCCCTCCACAGTGCCCCCTGTGGATCAGAACGCCACGACGCCACCGCCCGGCTCCGGGCGACCCCTGCTTTCTGTCCATACACCCCACCCCTGAGAGACTGGTGATCCAGTCCTCTACTTCCCTGACTGCATTCCCGACTTGATCGGGAATCCAAAAGGTTTGACCAGTTTTGGAAGAAACTGTTCTCCTCACTTAGTCTGGGGTTGCAGTCTATCAACACCGCATGCCTTTTGGGCCGTTACACCCACTCTTTGTGTGATACGGTTGTGGACGTGCTGCCCCAGTGTCCAGAGGAGTCCCAGGCACAGCTCGCCCAAGCTAATGCTGAGGGGCAGGATGCAGCATGTTATTCCATCAGATATGGACTTGATACCACGGACTCGCTGGGCAGAGCGATTTCCACGACGGTGGTGATCCGTCACCACACCTGGTTGAGGTCCGCCAACTTTTCTGGGGATTTCCAGTCCACGCTCATGGACATGCTCTTCGATGGCCATCGCCTTTTTGGGGACAAAGCAGACAGTGCGCTTGAGTGTTTCAAGGACTCCAGGGATACGGCCAAGTCCTTGGGCCTGTTGGGCCTGCACCAGCAGACTTCTGTTTTTTGCCCCTTTGGTGGCCAGGGAAGGGGCACCCCCACATGTTAGTCCAGCTACAGGCCGCAGAACCAACCTCAACGCGGTCGCGGATGTGGTAACCACCGTGCCGGTGCAGGGGGACAGAGGCCAGGTCAGTCCACATCCGCTCCCGCAGCATCTGCCTCAAAGCCTTCCTAGTCCGAGCTTTCAGGCCCATTAAACGCCAGTTTGGGACAGGGTTCGCCATCACCTCCTCCACTGGCGTACCATCACTTTGGACAGGTGGGTACTGCAAATCGTCCGAAGGGGATACTACCTCCCCTTCGAGGTGATCACTCCAGCCATGCCACCGCAGTACCACCGCATGTCGGGGGATCACTTGCAGCTTCTGCTGGAGGAAGTTATGGCCCTCTTGGCGAAAGGGGCCATCGAGCACGTTGCTGGGCCAGAAGTAGGACTTGGTTGCTACTCCCACTACTTTCTGGTTCCCAAGAAGGGTCAAGGAGGCCTGCGCCCTATCTTGGACCTCCGGAGCGTCAACGGCTTTCTCCGCAAAGAGAAGTTCAAGATGCTGACTTTAGCTCAGGTCCTGGCTGCCCTAGACCCTGGAGACTGGATGGTAGCGTTGGACTTGTAGGACGCATATTTCCACATCCCCGTCCTGCTGGCCCACCGGCGCTACCTGCGGTTCAGGGTAGGCCACAAGCACTTTCAGTTAACCGTGCTCCCCTTCGGCCTCACCAGTGCCTCTCGGGTGTTCATGAAAGTGATGGCGGTGGTCGCAGCTCATCTGCGCAGATTAGGGGTTCCAGTCTCCCCCATCTCGACTACTGGTTGTTGAAGTCGGACTCAACCCAGACAGTCATCTCCCACCTCCAGACTACGGCCAATCTCCTGCACTCACTGGGGTTCTCCATCAACGTGCCGAAGTCACACCTGTGCCCTTCTCAGAAGCTCCTCTTCATCGGAGCGGTTCTGGACTCGGTGCAGTTTCGGGTTTATCCTTCCGAGCAGTGGGTTCAGGATATTCAGGCTCTGATTCCGATTTTTCGGCTTTTATTCAGAGTCTCGGTCAGGATGACGCTGCGGCTCCTGGGGCTGATGGCCTCCTGCATCCTGCTTGTGCATCATGCCAGGTGGCGGATGCGGGCCCTGCAGTAGGACCTGAAGTTCCAGTGGGCACAGCATCAGGGCAACTTGTCCGACCACGTCCTGATCTTGGAGGGCACTGCAAGACAGTTGCAGTGGTGGCTCACCGACCGCGATTGGGTCAGCGGCAGATCCCCCCTCCCTACCCCAACCGGAGCACGCAGTGGTGATGGATGCGTCCCTCCTGGGATGGGGGGCCACATGGGAGAGGCGGAGATCAGAGGCCTCTGGTCTCCAGCGGAGTCCCAGCTCCATATCAACCTTCAGGAGCTGCGGGCGATCTGACTTGCACTGAAGGCATTCTTTCCCTCTGTCCGGGGAAGTGTAGTGCAGGTGTTCACGGACATCACCACCGCCATGTGGTACTGCAACAAACAGGGCGGGGTGGGGTTGTGGACCCTTTGTCAGGAGGCCCTGCGCCTCTGGACATGGCTGGAACACTAGGGTGTCACCCTGGTGGTTCAACACCTGGCAGGTTCCCTGAATGCCAGGGTGGACAAACTCAGCCGCCGGTGCATGATGGATCACGAATGGCGTCTGCACTCGGACGTGGCGCAAGGTCTCTTTCAGCAGTCGGGAGAGCCTTGGTTAGATCTATTCGCCACCGAAGAGAACGCGCAATGTCATCAGTTCTGCGTGTTGGAATTTCCAAGGCGGTACTCGCTCGGAGATGCTTTTCGTCAAGAGTGGAGTTGTGGTCTGTTGTACGCCTTTCTGCCTATACCACTTCTGCCCAGAGTGCTGAAGAAGATCAGGCCCGACCGGGCCCAAGTCATCCTTGTGGCTCCGGACTGGGCACGAAGATACTGGTATCCCGAGCTACTCAGTATGTCAGTCGATTCCCCAGACTCGTCTGCCTCTTCAGGAGGACCTTCTGTCACTGCAACAGGGGACGGTCCTCCACCCGAACCTGTCCAGTCTCCACCTACATGCGTGGAGATTGAGCGGCGACAGTTGAGGCCATTTGACTTGCCTCCTGAAGTCTGTGATGTCATTCTGGCAGCCAGGCGTCCCTCCACAAAAACGGTATACGCCTGCATGTGGAACAAATTTGTGGCATGGTGCACAGCAAAGGCTATGGATCCACTTTCTGCCCCTCTTTCAGAGGTTCTCCTTTTCCTTCTTTCTCTTGCCCAGCAAGACTCTGCTCTGGGCACTATCAAAGGCTTTCTCTCTGCCATTTTGGCCTTCTTAAGGCTTCCTGATCAGCCTTCTCTTTTCAAGTCCCCTGTTGTAAATAGGTTCTTGAAAGGCATCACACACATGTTCTCTCCTATTCCCTTCGTGATGCCTCAGTGGGACTTGAACTTAGTACTTACTTATCTCATGTGCGTTCCCTTTGAGCCACTTAATAATTGTCCTCTTCATCTTCTAACTCTTTAAACTGCTTTCCTGGTTGCTATCACCTCTGCCAGAAGAGTGAGTGAGCTTCAGGCTCTGTCTTCTAAGCCTCCTTTCCTCTCTGTCCATTCGGACAAGTTGTTCTGAGGACTAGTCCTTCTTTCCTGCCCAAGGTGGTTACGACCTTTCACATCGGGCAGTCTATCACCTTGCCCACCATATTTCCGCCTCTGCATCCCTCGAAAGAGGAAGAGAGGCTCCACCATCTGGACCCAAAACGTGCGCTCTTTTTATCTAGACCGCACATGCCAGTTCCGGGTGGACAACCAGCTCTTTGTTGGTTACGTGGGAGCTAATAAGGGACGGGTGGTGCACAAGTGGACCATCTCTCAGTGGGTTGTTTTGTGCATCAAGGTCTATTATTCCTTGGCGCAAAAGGAGCCTCCTGTGAGGCTGCATGCCCATTCCACTCGGGCCACGTCGGCTACTACTGCCCTGGGTCGGAAAGTCCCCTTGCAGAGCATCTGTCAGGCAGCTACATGGGCCTCGCTGCACACGTTTGCTAAGCACTACTGCCTGGACAGCCAAGTCTGGAAAGACGGCTTTTTGGCCCGTTCCGTTTTCCAGGACTTCCTGGTGTGATCTTGGTTCGCAGATCCACCACCGGGGTTGGTGTTGCTGGTGTATCTATTCTAAGGTAAGGAATCTAACACTAACGTGTTTCTTTCAGATGCACAAGTTACTTAACTTCGGTAACGATATATCTGTAAGAAACATTAGTTAGTGTTAGATTCCTTACCGCCCCACCCATCCTCCCCGTTCTGCAAACCCATATCTAGGGTTAAGGTATCTCCCTTTAAAGGCCCTAGTTTCATGGCACCAGTGTCGGTTTCTTGCATGGCTCTGCATTCCTGGAGTGGAAAGCAATGTACAGAACTGACGTCAGCGCGCGAAGGTGGCGTCTAAGTACTCCGACGATATCATCCCGGCGATCACGCTGACGGATGAGGAGCTGCAGACAACGCCTACCGACGCGCAGGGGTACTGCTGATGAAAACTTTCGGATCCAGCCTGACGCCTGGGGATATTCTAAGGTAAGGAATCTAACACTAACTAACGTTTCTTACAGATATATTGTTACAGAAGGTAAGTAACTTGTGCGTTTGTGTGGTGTTTGCTGCTCTAGAGGCTTTACGTATTTTGGACCAAATGCCTTTTCAGAGTGAGAGTGGCTAGCATACTGCGAAGCCTCGTTCCCAAGCCTATTCAGTTTTTGTTTTCTGTCTATCGGTGTCAATGCCTTGCAAGTGGTTGTAAACAGTAGAGGCTTTGGATGTGGTCGTTAACAGGGCATGAAGTAGTAAAGAGGGTTCTGAGTTATTGGAGGTGACTGGTATGACAGGGAAGTAGGAGTAAGTTTCCAGTACATCTTTTTTGAGTATATTGTATTTATGGATAAAGGAGGTCGGTAAATTGAATATCTGTATGAGTGTAACAAAAGGCAAAAATTCTGATTTTGAGAATAATTGTTAAAACCATAACAAACCCCTTTCTCTTCAAGTCCTCCAATAAGAAGGTCTGTTATGGATCAATACATTTTTATTATGCCAAATTGTTGAGTTTAAAAAGGAATCCTTAGAATCATGAGTAGAGTGAGAAGGTAAATCGAGTAATTTGGAAGTATTCTTTAATATAGGAGTGGAAAAGGAATTGTGGTTTGTGTGAAAAAGAAAGATATTCACGAAATGAATAAGGAGACCTAAACAGGCACTCTGTTGAAGTCCAGAGAGGACAGTCGTCTGCAGAGTCAAGCAACCAAAGAGAGGCCTGACGTAATAAGAAAGCTTTTTGATAAGCCTGGAAATCTGGGAAATTAACTCCGCCTTCTGTTTTAGGACGAATTAATTTTGATAAAGACATTCGAGGTTTCTTATTCCATAAGAAAGAGGATAAAATGGAGTTGATTTTTTAAAATATAACTTGGAAGTAATGGGGATTGGGATGTTCGAAATAGTATATAAAACTATGGGTGATAGCATCATCTTTATGGTATCTAAACGGCCCCGCCAAGACAAGTAAAGGGGATGCCATTTAGAGGTCCGTTCTGAAATCTTTTGAAGACATTTATTCATACATAATATTACCGTTTCTGAAATTGAAGGTGTAAAGTGTAAACCTAAATATTTAATGTGATTTGGAATCCACTTAAATTGAGAAGCTTGGAATTGTGAGCTAAAAGTATGTTTTGTTAAAGGTAGTATTTCGCATTTATCATTGTTTGATTTGTATCCGGAAATAAGTGAATAAGATTTCACCTCCTCTAAAAAAGCCGGAATTGATTCTTCTGGTTTGGACAAAAAAAGCAGAATATCATCAGCATAGGCTGCTGGTTTGATGTGAGCATTTGATATTTGAAATCCATAAATGTTTTGGTTTTGACGTAGTTTAGATAAAAATAGTTCTAGGGCCAGGTTAAACAGGAAAGGAGAAAGAGGACAACCCAGCTGCACCCCTCTGCCCAAGTTAAAAAATGAGGAAATTAAGCCATTGGCACAGACTGCTGCATGAGGATTAGAGTAGAGGAGAGATAGTAAATTTATAAAATTGGGGCCAAATACAAACCATTCAAGGGTGTAGAATAAATATTTACACTTAACTCTATCAAAAGCCTTTTCGGCATCCAGTGCAATTGCCGCCAAAGAATAGTCAAGATGTGAAGATTTGGATAAGACATCAAAAAAGAGTCGCATATTATCTGTAATGACTCGCCCTTTGACAAAACCAGTTTGTTACTTTCCTTATACATTTGGTAAGTAAGAGTCAAGACGTATGGCCAAAGCTTTAGAAAAAATGTTGAAATCAATATTAACCAGTGAAATAGGTCTATAGTTTTTACAATATTTAGAGTCTTTACCTTCTTTGGGGATAAGAGAAATATGGGCTTCGGAGAATGAGCCAGAAGAATTTTTTGAAAAAACCACAGTTGGACAGAATGTAGAACAATGTCATACATTCACCCCAGTACAGAGATCTGGGCCTAAATCCATCGTTTTTTTTGCACTCCACACCACCCCAGTTCAGACATGGCCATATGCAAATCAGTCTGGCCCTGTGCCTCATGGGAACAGTCCAGCCCGAACTGCCAAGCCATGCCTCCCCTGGACCGGAAACAAGCTTCCGAGGACCGGTTTCTGGCATTTCAGCCGTCTTCAGCCCGACTTGCTTGAATCCAGTGGTGTGGAGAGCATGGGACTCACGTCTGAGCATACCCATCCCACTCAGGGTGACAAATGCAAAAACCACAGTTGATGGACAGAATGAAGAACAATGTCATACATTCACCCCAGTACAGAGATCTGGGCCTAAATCCATAGTTTTTTTTGCACTCCACACCACCCCAGTTCAGACATGGCCATATGCAAATCAGTCTGACCCTGTGCCTCATGGGAACAGTCCAGTCCGAACTGCCAAGCCATGCCTTCCCTGGACCGGAAACAAGCTTCCGAGGACCGGTGTCTGGCATTTCAGCCGTCTGCAGCCCGGCTTGCTTGAATCCAGTGGTGTGTAGAGCATGGGACTCACGTCTGAGCATACCCATCCCACTCAGGGTGACAAATGCAAAAACCACAGTTGATGGACAGAATGTAGAACAATGTCATACATTCACCCCAGTACAGAGATCTGGGCCTAAATCCATAGTTTTTTTTGCACTCCACACCACCCCAGTTCAGACATGGCCATATGCAAATCAGTCTGACCCTGTGCCTCATGGGAACAGTCCAGTCCGAACTGCCAAGCCATGCCTTCCCTGGACCGGAAACAAGCTTCCGAGGACCGGTGTCTGGCATTTCAGCCGTCTGCAGCCCGGCTTGCTTGAATCCAGTGGTGTGTAGAGCATGGGACTCACGTCTGAGCATACCCATCCCACTCAGGGTGACAAATGCAAAAACCACAGTTGATGGACAGAATGTAGAACAATGTCATACATTCACCCCAGTACAGAGATCTGGGCCTAAATCCATAGTTTTTTTGCACTCCACACCACCCCAGTTCAGACATGGCCATATGCAAATCAGTCTGACCCTGTGCCTCATGGGAACAGTCCAGCCCGAACTGCCAAGCCATGCCTTCCCTGGACCGGAAACAAGCTTCCGAGGACCGGTGTCTGGCATTTCAGCCGTCTGCAGCCCGGCTTGCTTGAATCCAGTGGTGTGTAGAGCATGGGACTCATGTCTGAGCATACCCATCCCACTCGGGGTGACAAATGCAAAAACCACAGTTGATGGACACAATGTAGAACAATGTCATACATTCACCCCAGTACAGAGATGTGGGCCTAAATCCATCGTTTTTTTGCACTCCACACCACCCCAGTATAGATATGGCCATATGCAAATCAGTCTGACCCTGTGCCTCATGGGATCAGTCCAGCCCGAACTGCCAAGCCATGCCTTCCCTGGACCGGAAATAAGCTTCCGAGGACCGGTTTCTGGCATTTCAGCCGTCTACAGCCCGGCTTGAATTTTTTGAGGCATAACATTTTTTTTATAAGTGAATGCAGTTTGGGTATTAAAAGCTTAGAAAAATGGGTATAGAATTTGACGGTAAAGCCATCCGGGCCAGGAGATTTGTCTTTTTTGAGATTTTGAAGGGCTTGTAGGAGGTCATGCTAGGAGAGGTTCTATTCTAAGGGGGAAAAATCCAAAGAAGCCGATTGAGGCTTTTGGATGTTAGAGAGGAATTGCGATAATGAGTGATCTGTAGGTTGGATTTCTGATGAATATAAAGATTTGTAAAAGAGAGATTTCACTAAAATCTCAGCATCTTTAAATTTTAAGACGAAGTGCTCATCGAAGACAGAATCAATGTTTAATTTGTTTTGGCGAATCTTTAAAGAGTTGGCTAAAATTTTCCATGCTTTATTTTTACCTCCATAGAATTTTGTGCTGGATTTTAATAAGTAAAGTGAGGCATCTTCTGTTGATTTCTTATTCAATTTATCATTAATGAGGGTCTTTAAACATTCTTCGGAGTGTGATGTATAATATGAATGCTCTAATGCCTTAATGTCTTGAAGGAGGTCCATAGTAATCTTACGAGCAGCTTTCAGTTTCTTTGCAAACTAGCCTAAAATAATATCTCTTGCTGACGCCTTAAAGGCATCCCAAATGGTTGCAAGAGATAGGGAATCTGTAGTATTTCTCTCAAAATAATCCGTGGAAAAGGAGGTAAAAGCTACAGAGAATTTGGAATCTAAGAGGAGTGCGTTATTAAAACTCCATCTTCTGGAAGCGTTGGTTCTAGCGAGTTTGTCAAAGCCAATTGAAACAGGTGCAAGATTTGATAGGAGAACAGGGCCAATTTCTGCATGTGTAAGAGACTGCGAAATGTTATGAGATATGAAAACATAGTCAATTCTTGATTGGGTGTGATGGGTTGAGGAATAAAAGGAATATTCTCTGGTGGTCGGGTTACAAAGGTGCCAAGCGTCAAGCAATTTATGTTGACGCATAGTGTGAGTGAAAGATTTATGTCACTTGTTTCGGAAGAAGGACACCTTAGAGTTTCTGTCTAAAAAGGGGGTCAAACACTTGGTAACAGTCTCCAGCCATAATGAAATTATCTTCGATGTAGTGAGAAATATGCTTAGCCAAAGCAGGCCAAGAGGAAGCATCTCCGCCCGTAGGTGCATAAAAATTAGGAAGAGAGATTAGAACACCATTTAGTGATAATTTAACAATGAGCCATCTCTCTTCAACATCGGATTCTTGCGATAACAACGTAACTGGTAGAGATTTACGACATGATATAACCACTTCGTTTCGTTTACCATCCCCTGGAGAAAAATAAGCCTCACCCATCTAACCCCTTTTCAATTTCAAAGATTTAATATCCGTAAGGTGGGTTTCTTGTAAGAAAACAATATCCGCATTTAACTTAGCCGAGTGTGACAAAACCCTCTGCCTCTTGATAAAAGAGTTTAGTTCCCTAATGTTCCATGGGACTAATTTAAGAGACATGAGATATTAAAATGGATAATAAAAACAGTATAAAATTACAATCCAATTCAATAAGATGAAAAAATCAACAATAGAATAACCCCAGCTTGTAGTGCAAAAGTCTAGTTTGTTAGAAAAACACTGTATAGTGTTAAAAGATATAAAAGAAAAAAGAAGGGATGAAATAATTCAAAACATTGAGAAATATAGAGAATATTTAAGCAAAAACAAGAATAGTAGGAGAGAATAGCCACATAAGAGGAAATAAATGTAGAAGTCAAATGACAGAAGAAAGAAGTAGAAGGATGTATTTCAAAACACAGAACAAGAGACAGGACGGATAATAAACCTGCATAGAGTGAACATGAAAGTGGGTTAAGGTACAAAAGCCACCATACTAGAAATAGAAGGAAAATTGGAAGGCAAAACAAAAAACAGAAGACGAAACAAAAAACATACCTACAATGCGGGAACATGAAAGCAAGGGTGGGTGGAACCACATGGAACAAGCGGAACATCGGGTGAAGACTGGACCGGACCAAGGAAAGGACACGCCATACTATGAACATCACTGTATAGGCGAAGGATAAAGAAAATAGAAAAACTTAATAAGGCATTTCATATTAATATAAGAAACAAACAGCGAACCAAAAAAATCTCTAGAACTAAGTAACCTTAACCATAATTGCAAAGACTATGTGCAACCCTAAAAGAATAATAGGTCTACATCACTTAAAGAACCTACAAACAAATTGAATTAAGATCATGAATGTGGGAGCAAAGAAAGTCAAGTAACATGTGAGGAAGAAGGCCGTGAGGAGTCCATCTTGTTCGAAATGAAGAAACTTTGCAATCAGACAGGTTCTTCGTAGGAAGACGTTCTGTTGTTAAATGTGACTTTGAAGATACATGGGTGAAAGAGACCATATGTAGCTCCCATGGTGCGGAGATCTGATCTCATTTCGAGGAAAGCTTTACGTCTAGCTGCCGTTGCTCTAATCTTGCGCAAAAAATAATGTAGACCCAGACCATGAAAACTGCTGAATGGCTTTGGCAGTCGTCAGAACTTTCAGGAGATCTGTATATTCTAAGAAATAGAGGATAACACTTCTGGGTCTCTGCGAGGATGAGGAATTACTAGAAGTACGCCCCAGTCTGTGAGCACTCTGGATATTCAGAGTGGTGTCTTTTGGCAAATGTAAGATTTTGGGAAAAAAGGATTTGAAAAAAGTAATAGGGTCTGATCCTTCAACTCCTTCATTCAAACCATATAAGCGTAAGTTGTTTCTGCTGTTATGATTTTCTAAGTCCTCAACCTGCTTTTGGAGTGTTGAAACTTGCGACTGCATGAAAGGAACCGTTTTGGAGGTTTCGTCCAAGGCTGAGACACAGTGTTCCACCGCTGTGAGCCTGGTATCAAGCTGTGACCAACTGTCAGAGGGGATTTGCACTTTGGAATTGGTTTCCTCCATAAAGGGTCTGAGTGCTTTTATTTCCTGCAACAACAGTTCCATTGATACTGGGGAATCCTGTTTGGGTGGTGATTGGGGATCCTATTTTAGACGTTTCACCTTTGACTTTCCTGGTACAGTCCGCATTTGATCCATTATGATGTTGCCACACTCCATCTCAGGAGATCTAGAATTCTCCAATTTTGAGAGCTCTGGAAAAAAAGCTTCAAATTTTTTATGAAAACACGTTTTGGTTTGGACGCAGTAAAAGAAGAACCTTTCATTCTGCCCATCAATTATTAAGTCAGCAAACTGAAATGTCTCGTATTAGTTCAGAGCAGTATAGTGACACAGTCAAGTAAATGAATAAGTGTAAGCATCACAATGAAAGAGCCAAGTAGATGGGGCAGGTTAACAAAAAGGTAATACGGATCATGCTACAATTCAAGGAATACCTGGCATCGTCCTACACCACGGACTGCTACATCCGCCATTGTGAACGGACTATGTTGCATTTGGGATGCAAATTCACCTCACATTTAATACAAAATCATTTCAGTCGTATTGCTCAGTAGGTAAAACTAGAATGCTGAGAGGTTTTCATGAAATGATATATGTAGAAAACATGATGTCTATATAGACAAGTTCCTCGTATCTCCTCAACATTTGTCTGAAAGAAATCTCAGAGTGCATCTAAGATGGTGCCCTTAACCCCAGTGGTTCAAAAATGAGAGGGCTATAAGAGAAAAGCAAAGTTGTTGCTATATTATGGAAAACTGCTGGGGAAATGCAGTAAAAAAGCAGCAATATAAGGATATTTGGGGCATCATTGAGAGTAGACAATACTCGTCTAAATTAGAGAAGGATAAACGCATCCGTCACGTTTACCGAAAACAAAATGGTGGCGTCAATATCGCGGACCCGCCTCTAAGCGTCTACCTTCAAACGCTGTCTTCCTTAGCTGTGTGAGCCGCGGAAATGTTCCCGTCCTAGTCAGGGGCTCTTTACATGACAACTCCGCCTGACAGCTTAGCTCTGGACGGTCTATTAGCGCGAATCCTTCATCTCAGGTCCGGAGCCTCACAGAACTGCTGCCATGTCCGCTGGGCACTAAGCCACGACCCCAGGCCCGACCTTCTAATACAAGCTTAGCTCAATTTGTTCCATTCTGCGTTAGTGTGACTGGGTCCTTCCTTCTCTGCTTGTACTTAACTCGTTACGTTCTAGATGATGATGTTTCTTGATCTCCTAGCAAGACTGCAGTTTTTCTATGTAGTTTTGTACGCTTTATTTTCCTTCTTTTTGTTTTTAGAGTTTTATATAGCGCAAAGTAGACCCGAAGATATCTGGTATCAGAGTGCTTTACATAGCACCAGTTTCGTTACACTGGAACACATTCATTTTTTTTAGGCACGGGGAGATTAAGTAATTTGCTCGGAATCACAGGATGTTGAGCGTCGTTGCTGAGGCTCGAAACATATTCCCCACCCTTCACGTCGCCCGCTCTAGCCGCAAGGCTACATCCTCTCCCCACGCTTGAAGATTTTTGCTTAAAGCATTATGAACTTTGCAGTTGAAAAGAGAGTAGAATAAGTTGTCCATATCTGTATCACATTGGCATCTTGTTTCTGTAACTCAATCAAATTTGTCTGTTCGCTCAATTTTTGTCCACGTCAACATGTTTATCGGTAACATGGTTTAGTATTGTGCATCAACAGGCTATTTTTTTTTACTAACTGCCGCTCATGTCGTTTCCTTTTCCTGTTTTCTCTTTTAACCTGTGTTTGTTTCCAGATCTTCCTCCTACTTTTCCACCGACATTCTGTAACCACTGCAAGTTATGTAATGTACACATACAGCAGATTAAAACTCAGCGTCTAATTTACTGGTCGTCAATGAAACTCATAATCTCTGTTCGCCTGGTGGACTCCTCACTCCCTAGCAGGAACCCTTGCTCTGAAAACAAAAACGGCTCATGGATTACCAGAATTTGTGCTATCTGCCTAGTCTATCTGTGAAAGAATCCATGTTTTACTCTCCAAAAGTCTCTGTTGTAAAATATATGGATCCTTTCTAAGGTACAATTGGAACAAGCATTCGCAATGCAATAGGTCTCGCATTTACACGTGTTTGAGCTATTCGTATTATAAATGACAATAGCTTAAATTCTTGCAAATGCAAGACCTATTGTTTCGCAAATTTCTTTTTTAATCAAAGCGCCCCATGCTACAGTTTCACTTTAATAGCGGTCGCGCCCCTTCCCTTCACACAGATCGTCTAAATAAAGGGGCACTGCCTCCATTAACGTGTAAGTGCGTCATGGTGAGTTTTAATAAAAAAAAATATTTGCAAAGCAATTGGTCTTGCATTTCGGAGAGTTTAAGAATAGCTCAAACTCTCGTAAATGCGAGACGCCATTGTCCAAGGCTGCTTAGAAAGTGAAAGCGCACATGGCACGCTGAATGTTGTAGGAAAGCACGTTGTGCCTGCAGTCGGGCAAAACTCATAAAAAATAATAGTGCTTACAGACTAAATAAAACATACCATGTAACAGAAGTAAAAGGGCCAGTCCTCATAGGATGTTTCAAGTGAAGATAAGGCGGTACTAAGAAGAGACTAACAAGCCTATTAACGAATCAGAAGGCAGCATTTACAAAGGGCAATGACACAAGCTAATCAAAAATATGGGTGAAGAGTGGGCAGAGCTTCCAAGTACCTACCTGAATACAGGGTGAGTCGCAGAGCAGTGCATGCAATGCCCAGGCTCGACCTAAAAAGCATACCTTACCTATATTTGACATTTAGGGGAGCATTTGAGGCTGGGCGTCCATGGTGACAGCCATATTTGTTTCCACAGTCCTGAGGGGTTGGGCATTGACTGAGCTCTGGGATCTGTTGATGAAGAGCAAAAGTCATTGCTGGAGCTCTGACCTCATAAATTCCTATTGTTAAGGATTCATCTTCAACTAGGTCTGGGTCATCCAAGCCTCAAAAGCTAACCGACTTTTACAGAAACTCTTATTGGCATAAGCAAGACGGCACTTCAGGTTACCTGATATTGGCACACAGAAAGAACTATACTGCAAAAGACCAAATCCATTGAATGTGGGAGGAGTGTGCACCCGTGAAAGCGGACCAGACTGATGCCTATGGAATGGATGAATGAATGAATATTAGACTTATAAAGCGCGAACTTTGCCCAGAGGCGTCAAGGCGCTATAGAAAGGGCCATCAGACAGGAATACACTTAAGGGTCATACTGAGAGACTGGTAAAGAGCCAAGTCTTCAGGGCTTTGCGGAAGAGAGAGTGAGACACTTGTCCAGAAATTGAAGAAGGGAGGGAATTCCAGAGCCTAGCAGCGGCGACGGAGAAGGCTCTACCCCCCCCCCCATCTGGCTCTCTTGAACTTTGGAACTAGCAACATATTTTTACTGGCAGATCTTAACTGCTTGGTAGGAACATACTGTCGGAAGATCCCTTTAACACCATCATTGCTGCAGCAATTCCCTTGCTGTGCTGGAGAACTCCGAAAACAATGCAATCATGACACGAGCTCAGCTCGTCATGAGTGTACGAGAGGTGTACCTCATGACGAGCTGAGCTCGTCATGAGCATCGAAGGGGTTAATGCTTTCCTAAACTAGATTTTAGAAAGCCTTGTGAGTAACACAGAGGGCCTTAAACAGAATTCTCCTGTATAAAGGGAGCCAGTGCATCTTACTGACAGAAGCAGAGACTAAATAGGACTTAGGAAGGCCCATCACCAGCCTGGCCGCAGAGTTCTGCACCAGCTGCAGTCTATGAAGAAGCCCCTTGTTAATACCCAAATAAAGTGCATTACAATAGTCCAGTCTAGATAATACTAGGGCAATGACTGCCTGCTTTTGGGAAGTGAAAGAAAGAAATTGAGAAATGTTCCTGAGAATCCTGATGGTCCCAAAACAGGTAGCCACCGTTCTGTTGATCTGGGGGCCCAGGGAAAGGGAATTGTCCACTATAACATCAAGATCTTTTCCTAGGGACACTGGGCAAGGGCCAAGCATTTCAGGCCACCAAGCAGTGGACCAGATATGCAGTTGGTTTCCAAAGATCAATACCTCAGTTTTGTCCCCGTTAAGTCTGAGATAGTTCTCTACCATCCAGGAGGAGACTGCCTGCATGCAGTTTTGTAAATTGGTAGCAGATGCCTCTATGCTGTTGGTGATAGACACCATAATTTGTGTGTCGTCCGCATAGGACAGCACATCTAATTCAAAGGATCTAACGACCCTGGCCAGGGGGACAACCTAAATATTAAAAAGAGTCTGACTCAATGAGGAGCCCTGAGGGACTCCACAAAGCAGCTGGTTGGGGGCAGAATAGAATTGATCAATTGTTACTATTTGTGACCGATCATTGAGAAATGAGGTGAGCAGCTTCAGGGCAGCGCCCCTGACCACCATTCCCTTAAGCCAGTCCACCAGTCTCACAGGGGATACAGTGTCGAAGGCCACCGTAAGGTCAAGAAGAATCAGTAGCGTGGTATGACCAGTGTCAACCTGAACTCTAATATTGTTGATTATGGAGGTTAACGACGTCTCCGTACTATGATCACTTCAAAAACCATGCTGAGATTGACACATGCTTAACCTAGAGGTCACACACACAACATAGTAGCCACTAACATGATGATACAACCTGCTTTGGTGCAAAGAGTTTTGGGGCTGCAGGCACAATTCCATTTTTCTATTCATGCTCCCCCGTGGCCTACCGGTGGTGACATAAGTCTGTTGCTTTATTGTTGCACCAGCCATGCGGCAACCACAGATCTAAGAGGACTCCTCACTGACCTTCCTGGGGAATTTGTTGTACAATGCAACACCCCAAAGCAGGATAGACTTACACACCATCCCAGATCACAGGCATAGAAGAGCTTGAGGGGACTTGCAGAACAGTGAAACAGGGCCCACTGAATGCCATTGACACAGAAGCCTGCTGTTAAAACTCTACCTACTGCAAGATACAGACAGTTCACCCCCTCAGAACAAAAATCAAAGATGAACATCAAAGTTACCAAACACCTGCGAAGAAGGCGGAAAAAAGAACCATTTGAAACTTGGGATGCTAATGATGGGAGTCAATGTCTGAAAAAAGGAAAATGCACTGAAAGACACAGAAGTCAATGAAGTTGCAAAAAGAGCCAAAAAAGGCCTACTTTCCCAAACCTAGCAGCCAATCCTTCAAAGAAAGAAAGGGGACTTCCAACATATAACAGACACTATCTAATCCACCTGCCCTAAAAACCACCCTGTGTATGGCTCACCAACGCAGGCAAAACACAGTGGCATTCTTTAAGTCTAAAATAACTAAAATGCCAAATTCCATCTGAAACAACCCAGAGCTTTGCTGTTGCATTTCCTCAACCTGTGTTGCACCACATTTAAAAACCTGCCTGAGGAGGCGGTGTTTGGGCTGCCCATTGTAATGAAAGCATGCAGCTTGCCTGCCGAGCCTTGGTCTTCCTCGTGCATGAAGGAATCCCCCACCCCATCCCTCCGAAGCAGGTGTTGCAGTAATGATAAATGCCTTTCTTCTGGAAAGAAGCTGGTCCCTGCTCCCTGAAACTATCTGCACACCAGATGACCATGGCCAGCTATTGTCCGATCTACACCTGCCCCTTAGCCCAGGAAGTCCTGGAAAGAGAAGCATCAAGACCATCAGAAGAATATGCAGAGCTGAATCTGTCCACCTCAATAATGCCTTGGGGATGACTCCTGCATCCGCCCTGGGTAACATCAGTTTGCATCTCACTGGCTGAAGCAAGAAGTCCTCACTAGTCTTAAACCTCTAAACAGCCGACAGTATAGTCGGGGTTAATGAAATTATGTGATTGTGATCCGTTTGCCACATAATCCATCATCTGCCGCATAATCTGCGGATTTAGCCTCAAAAAACTGTTTCTATCTCAAATGGTTCAAAAGTTACTAAAACTGTGACAACACATGTTGCCGCACAGTAAAACGCCCGATGTAAGCTGTACGGGTCACCTTTCTGTTGCTTATTGTTCTAATTGGATGTTAAACTGGTACTAATGAGATGCAACCAGTGCCCACGAAGTGTTACCAAGTTTAAAAATGGTGAAATAATGAAGTAATACAATTACAAAATATGCTGCATTATGCCTTCTAATTTGTTGCATAATTTACTCAACCCTGCCACACAATTTGGCCCTCTCATGCAGCATAATTCCAGTAGCCCTGAGTATAGTGAATGATACAGTGAACCACTGCATACTGATGAAAAGGCTACCATTGTGTGTGGTTGTGCCTCAATCCACTATGAAGTGTATCAGATCCTTTCCCCTCAATCTTGGATAACTAATATGGTTTGGGCGAGTAGAGTCTTCCACACACCGGGCATTATGTGCAGTACCGCAGTAATCATTCTTTCAAAGCTCACCCCAAACCTCCACCTACTGCTATGATCTCCAAATAAACACTTTCTAGACCCTTCCTTCTTCTATCCCTCCACTATCCTTTTCAATCCAACTAACACTCGCTTGTCCACCGCTCACATTAATTTCATTTTTCCCTATGCTAATTCACCACTAATACTTCTTGGGTTCTGGAGTAGCAAGCTACTTGTCGAAAAGCACTTTGACGCCTCGTCAGGAGTAGTAAGTGCTGTATAAATGCAATTACAAAATCAGCTCAGCATCTATGTGCATCCCCTGGCACAGTTTTTAGAAAAACACCAGGTGTTCTTAACCAGCTTGGAAATCAATGTTGGTAACCATGGCAACATAACTTGCTGGGAAGCATGTTTAATTGGATAGAGAGAGCATCCTTTGTAATAGCAGAGGCAAGTCCAAGATTGTAGGTATGGCAGGTGCAGAGCCTGACTCCCTGTGTTTCGGCTTCCGTCCAAACCTGGGAGTGCACCATTCACCTCCTCCTGGAAATAAAGAATGTGATTCCATTCTGATTACTTGTTCACGCCCCAGGTCTGTGCAGTAGTCCAGGGCGGTATCCTGTATGTAGAAGCGCAGTTGGCGCTAGGAAGGAAAGCTGGGTGACCACAGGAGTTTTCAGCGCCCTCTCCGCATTGTAGGGTGGATGACCCAAAGAGAGGTAGGCAGCTTGCTTCAGCGTGCACGGAAAGGTTTTTTTTAGCCATGTATCTACCTGGTTGTGGATTAATAGAGGTGAGTGCGTTTCACTTGGGGTTCATGAACATGTAGAAGGTAGTCAAACTTTGCCCAGCACCTGCAGAAATGAAGGCCAGGTGAAATACTTCCCAAGAGTTTTCACTTTAGGTAAGGCCAAACAAGAAAACACACTCTGTTTATTCCCTGTACCTGTGTACACTATCAAAGCGAATAAGAAACCATATGCATGGTGTGTGTACGGCCACATAGTCTGTCTCTTTACCACTACAACCAAGAGGTTGTAGACACCATATATCAGTCGCCAGGGGTTGCTGCTGCGACCCTTGGCCTCCCCATTGCTACCCTGGCCACTGCCTTTGCAACCCTTGGCCTCAGAGGTGGCAAAAGCAGAGCCTGGAGTACAGGAGCAGCTCGCCCTCATGGACGTCGGGTAGAGCGCCATTTTCCTGTTTTTCTGTCAAATATTTTATTATACAAATACTGAATAATTTTATTCACCATTAGTGTATTAAAAAATGGAGTATAATGAGCTCGAATATAACCTTATCTGACAGCTATGGTACATAAAATAAGCTTTTGAATGTATTTTGTATGCATGCTTGCAGGCGAGTGTGTCTATCTGAGAGGGAGTTTGTGAATATCAATCAGGAGTTTGTATAGCGCGGCTACTCACCCGTGAGGGTCTCAAGGCGCTGAGAGGGGGTGCTGCTGATCCATTTGGGCATGGAGGTGTGCATGTGTGAGTCAAAGTAAGTGTCAAAAGGTGTGTGATGTTCCTTCCGCTACCCCTGGCATTCTGGTGAATTGATGCCCGTGAAGAGGGCCCTCCTGCCTCTTATCGTTGGAGCTGTTGGCATGCAGCGTTGGCACACGTCGATGGGGTGGAGTGGTTGGAATGCAGGTCTCTGAGGCTTGCTGCCCTTGCAAAGGAGCAGGTGCAGCAGATGGTGGGCCTGCACAGTGGTCGCAGAGGGTTGATGCAGCGGCCAGCAACGCAAACCTAAGTGTAAAGCATCCACAAGGGTTGAGGGTCCATCAGCGGTGCACTGTGCATGCCAATCCCTGCTGAGAGCAGTCTGCTCAGATTCTAATAGTTTGCAGGACTGCCAGAAGTTGGAACGCGGAAATGTCAGTGTGGTTTCATTGAACCCTTACAGTAAGCACCGGTCAAGCCAGGGCCTGCTTTAGCACTGGTGCCCATATGTGCGACAATGTTTGTTGGCGCCTCCCAAGACCACCTCTGCCACAGATTCCGTTACCACCCTTTAACAGTCCCCTCAAGTCTCCATAACCAGTCTCTCAGATTCATTTAGTTGTATAGCGCCACTCATAGAGACGTGTCAGAGGAGCACTTAACATCATACACATTTAACAGAGACAATCATGTGGAAATCAGGGTATAGGAAATGTTACATAAGATAGAGGATTACAAGATGTAGGAGTCAGATGTCAGCCATACTGGTAGGCAGTATAGTTTGATAGTCCTTGGTCTGAAAAAGCACAAATTCAGAATTTAAAACATAACACTAATTGTTAGAGGTTCTCTTTAATAATAATAATGTATTTCTACCCAAATGAACCCTTTTTGCAAGATTAGGTTAAGGAAAGTCTGGGCAAAAAAAACTGTAGGTCTAATGTACACCTTGCAGTTTGCTTGCACCTCTTTCGTGACAGTTAATAGCTCATTGTTCTATATTAGGGTTTTAACTTATAAACTGCAAGTAACAAAAAGATCTCTCTGACACAAGCAGTATCCTATTGACCTATTAACATGATATGCACATTGTGATCTGCAGGGCACACTTTCTTAGCAGCTAGCATATTAACCCTCTGAGCTACCTTAGGAGGAGTCAAAACTCCGCCTCTCTTCTAAAGGAAGAACATTAATCACCGGAGTTATCTTGACATTTTTATTGATGTCGGAAAATTGCTAGAGGCATAAAATATAGCAGCAGGTGGTTTTCAAGCCATAATATATTTGCAAACAGGGCGCCCCCACCCCAAGTCAACACCTGGTGCGGTGGCACCGATCGCACCACCCTAGAGCTGGCCCTGAGTCAAGCACCAGTTAATCAGCTGGGCAGGCTGCTTCTCCCTTCTGAGTCCTTCCTGGTGCAGATACAGGAAAGTTCTTACAGATCCTCTCCAAGGCAGCAGCAGGGTGCAGTGCCAGTGGCAAGGAGGGATGCTCCGGTAGCTCTAAGCAGGCTCCAGGGGTTGATGAAGTGCAGTGGGCGACGGCCTGCTACTGTCCCGAGGGGGTCTTGTCCTTTTCCCAGGAGGCATTCATGATTCCTGCCAGCAGCAACCACACCCCCATCCTCTTCATCTGAGAGGTCTAAACCATTCATACTGGACAGCCAATGAAACACCAGAACAAGTTATGCAGGTGCATAACCAGGCAGCCCCACTGGAGGTGAACCTGTGAAAGTGCACTCCTGCTGAAGCCTTGTTAGCAGTGCAGTCCACGGGTAACCAGTAGCTTCAGGGTTGAGTGCAGAGTTCTCTTCTCCATACAGAAGGGCTGACGCTGAAATTGGGGAAGATCGTGCCATGCATTTTGATGGACTCTATCTGTCCCTATTCAAGCCTTCAAGCATGCGTGTCTTAAGCACACAAATACCCGTAGGTGTCCGGGTGCTAGCTCATAACAGCAGGATAGGGTTGATTTTTGGTGATTTGAGTGCCTTCCTGAAAAACAATGTGTAAAACAATAAGTGCCAGGACCTTCTTCAGTAGGCCACTGCATCCGGACTCATCCATTGCCATCACTAGTGCTACCAGTGATAGTACCAAGACAACTACTAACCAACACACTACTACAGGTCTGACAGTTCGGACTATTTCAGGCTCCAAATCTACAAGAATGGCTTGGGCGGCAGGTATTAGTCATTTTTTATTTAAATTGAATTTAAAAAAAACAACTGTT
Source organism: Lissotriton vulgaris (assembly GCF_964263255.1). Lineage (NCBI taxonomy): Eukaryota > Metazoa > Chordata > Amphibia > Caudata > Salamandridae > Lissotriton > Lissotriton vulgaris. The sequence goes on along the minus strand of NC_141699.1, from coordinate 156,419,995 downwards.
GCTGTGTTCATCCCTAAATTAGACAAACAGCGCCACCATGTGGCAGGCTGTCCTATGTTCTGGTGTTGGAAATTAAGTGCCAGTGCTGAGCACCGGAAACCACTGGCTCAATTAAGCACTGATTTGGTCCACTCCCCTATGCTCTAAAACTCACAAAAGAAAACATGCTGTGCTTAATAAACACTACAAATAAAGAAATCATTAAATAGTAGAGGCCATGGTAAACCTAGTCCTCATCTGGTCCCAGAGACCCCTTCTTATCAACACCATCTTGACCCGGGTATTTGTGGTTTCGGTGTTATCTTTAAAGGCACAGGCAGACAGAACAGTCCAAACTGGTGCAACTATCACGTAAATGTAGAGCGTGAAAGGACTGAACCCTTGCTCTTGGCTCCAGGGTTTTAACTTTCGCTTTTCAACTTGTTGAAAAATGAACTCACTTCTTGGTAATCCTGTTCTGCTACAAGTCATGTGCACTTTCGGAAAAGCATTCTTATGAGTTCAGGAGCGTCACCTCCCATCAGCCAACATTTTTCAAATACCGTTGCAGCCTATAGGCAGATTTCTTTGAGTTGTCCATGACCCTAGGCCAGTGGTCTTAACCTTTTGACTTCTGTGGACTCCCACTGAGTTATTACTGGAAGCGGCGCCCCGGTCTCAGCATTTTCCATGATTTGAACCGCAAAACAATGCACGAAAAATAGATGGTTTTCTAAATTCAATTGAGTCCATTCATTATCCATACTGTATTCTATTTGACCCACCAGCACTACTCCCACGATTCAATCTGAATTTTTAGCCTTCAATTTTTGCCTTCAATTTCAAATTTTCTCAAAATTACAGAACATTTTGAAATGTTCAGTTGTACATTTTGCTTCTTTATTTATATAACTTTTTTTATGTGTTCATTTTATTAAGTGTTCCAAGTCGTCACAAACCCCCTGAGTAGGCTTCGCGGTCCCCGGACTACAGGTTAAAAACCACTGTCCTAGGCCATGGAACGCTTTGATCGGAAACCTGAGAACTAAGTTGAACTACATGCGTTTCATAAAACCTTTTAAGGCAGAAGTATTCTAAATAGCCTACCACTGTCAGTGCTTAATTTGTAAAAAGAAAAAAAAGTAAGTGCCAGCTTCCTTTTTAGGATACACTGCTGCTGGAACCACCCATTGCCCCATACTAGTGCAGCTAATGACAGTACCCACACAAGTAATAACTATCCCACACCCACAAGTGTGACAATTCAGACTATTCCAACTTGTCAGGCCAACTTGGGGAGAGGAGTTGGCCTAACGGCTAGGGCGGTCGACCTCGAAGTTGGGGAACCGGGTTCAAGTCTTGGCAATGACGCTGAACATCCTGTGATTCTGGGCAAATCACTTAATCTCCCCGTGCCCAACAAAAAAGAATGTGTCCTCATGTAACGCAACTGGTGCTATGTACAGCAATCTGATACCCGATACCGGGTCATGTTTGCCCTGTATAAAACACCATAAAAAAATTTTTTTTTTTTAAATGTCAGGCTACCCAAAGCTATTAAAATGGCTTCTGCAACAGGTATTAGTCATTTTGATTGTATATTGAATTATAAAAGAAACTGTTGTTGTGCGCATTTCAAAATTAGACGAACAGCGCCACCGTGTGGTGGACTGCCATATGTGTTGGTATTGATAATTAATTGCTGGTACTTAGCACTGGAAACCACTGGCTCAAATTAAGCACCGACTAAGATGTCTATGCAGCAAAGGGGTTATCAGTGAAGAATAATGGACATAATTTCCCCTTGCTGACCCCACACTAATGGTCTTTAAATGTCTTTAAAGATTATTCATTCTTTCACAATAGATTGGTCCGCTGTAGTATATGAAAGGCGACACACCGTGCTTATAAAACTTCAAATAAATGTAAAATGGCAAATTGTTCCTCAAAGTAACATTTATTTAAATTGTCTGATTCTAGTCCATTTCCTAGTAGTGGTCCAATTTAAGGCACACCATAATTTAAAATCTCTCACTATCCTTCATCATTAATTTGACCATATATGAAAATCCTTAATTACCGTTAATATTGTCATCAAGGTGGAACATGAATGAACTCTGGGGCTTTACCTTTTTATGCGCACCAACATTTTACAAATGTGTGCACTTTTAATCTTGACTTGCATTCAACTTGGTTATAGAAATTGTGCCGTGATTGCAAGGACAGTCCTTGCAGGCAGTTAATCCCAGTGTGTAATTCTTCTCAGTTTGTAAGGAATTCTCCAGCCTATTGGAGGACAGTGGCAAGGATTAAATGGACAGTCTACTGTGAAAGGAATTTATTTGCCAAATAAGTTAATAAACAAGCATTGGCAAACCCAACGGTTGTGAGTTGGATGTGCTAATGCTGGCACCTTAGCGCATTAAAGCCATCAAGAGCAAGGAGAGGGTTATAGCTGTTAATACTTCCTTTTCGGTTCAAAACCAGCACCCAAGTGAATGACAGAATGATACACCCAATAGCATTAGGTGAGAGACGAAAATCTCCACTGAGCTAAGTCAAGAGGTGATTGAAAATTTCTCAAGACAATGACTAAAAGAGGCTAGTCAAATAATCATTGGATGAAAGGGGCAGACACAAATCCCACTCTATGTATATTGTAAGCAGTAGGTCAAGTTAATACCTGTGCTGGCAAAAGCCAGACTTAAAATGTAAGTTAGCACTTGCCTGAAGATAAAGCAGCTTCTTTCAGTTGTGTCAGCCAGGCTACAGAGGTGTGATCGCATTGCTTCTGTCAGTGGAAGTATTTAATGTCATCCCGAGTCCACACAGGGGCCTTCTTACCATAACTAAACAAACTCATCCCTGCCCAGTGTCACGAGGTCATGGCTTACAAAACAGGAAAATACACATGTCTGACTGTCTAAAGTTGCAACGTCTGCAAAACGCCACATCTGATTTGACCTCGTTTTAGAGAAATCGTACATGGCCTCGGTTCTATATTGTTGTTAAATACGCATGTTTAAGCCTTCTTAGATAAAGCATTTCAGTGTGACGTGAAGCATTTGTGCTTTGTGATATAGACTTGTAATAAAGCTGCCCGTCAGCCTTCCTAAGCCTGCTCTCCCGTCTGGTTGAGACCTTCTAGCAGAAGTCTGAAGTTGAGTCGAAAAAATAGAGAAACTTGAGAGGGGAGTGAACTCTAATGGGGTTCCGTTTGCAGGCGTCTCCTTGTATGGATTCCCTCAAATCACTGCCTGTCTTGTTTCCATGACAACCGCTAACTACAGCGAAGGGAAAGGTAAGCGCGTGGGTGCTGTCAAGGAACAGACCGTGCTTGACACGCACTCACATTCTCACTCTCCCTGCACTCTCTCACACTCTCACTCTCACCCTCCCTTACTCCTCCTCCTCCTCCTCTTTCCAGGCTAGCTGGACAGACCTCTACACCTGTTGTGCCCCGGGCCTTTTTTTGTTTTTTGCTCTTTGAACATCTCGCTTTCCACGAGGCTTCGCTTGAGCAGTTTCATAGTGGGATGCTGTGTCTGTGGTGGCAATTCGTCAAAACAAGGGCCCTTAACTACAAACTATCTTCTGTGACCACAGTTGACCCTTTTTTCTTCGCTGGGGTCCATGAGATCACTTTGGGTGCAGAGTCTGAAAGTACATTACCCAAAACACACCTCTTCCCATACAGGGAGAGAGACCTTTGTGCCAGCTAGGAGAACAGAATGGACTTGGGCATTTCTTCCTGCTCAAGTTTCAGGGCCATCCTAGGGTGACGGAATGGGCTAGAACAGGGGAGGTCAAGGGAGGTCCCGGAGAGCCAGACCCACCCTACAGTTTGTTGACATTGCCATAGGATACGTTTGCATCCAATGGATCTAAATGGAACTTAGTTTATGCTTCACATGGGAATGTGGTGTCTGATGTTACGTTTATAGAATTATCTTATTAATATTCCCCTGTAATGCCCATCATTCCAAAGGGTATGCATATTTTTAATCATGCTGTACAGCCATTAGTAAGTGTCCAGTGCTGCTGCATTACCTGCTCTGATATACAGCATATTAGAATAAAGTTGCCTCTCTTTCTTGAGATATTGATGTAGCTTAATACCCAGATGCCGTCCAAACACACCTTGCAGGGTAAATTTGGGTATCTTGAATGCCCCACGGAAAGATCCCAACTGGACAAAGTAGTTTATAGATATGAGAGCTTCAATTTATAGGATGAGACATAACCTCACATTATTCGGCCAGATTTTGTATCCAATTTACCAATGGTTACAAAGAATGACCTGGTATTCAGCTTTGAGACCAGTTTTATAGTGTGGATTCTCACAAACCACAATGCAAATTCTTTAACACAATATGGACAGTGGACCGCTTTTAGCAACCTATAAGCACCAATCCAACTATTGCCAATAAATACATTTAGGTTGTCTTTCAACTAGCGTGCAATTTTCAAAATACTCTCTGTCCGGAGAGTATATCCCAACAACTTTGGGAACAATAAAGTTGCACCAAGTTTTGAAATGCACCGCTTCAACAAACAAATTTGCACCATATGTCGGTGAGGAAGTCTATATTCAAAAGAAATGTTCCAAATAAGAGAACGCTGAGTCCATAAATGCAAACAAGTGTTCAGGATTCCTTTAATATTCCAATTTGAAAGCCAGCCAACGCGTTTCGTTCCGTCAGGTGGAACTTCTTCAGGGCGTGATGGTAGTTGACGAATGAAGAAATATTTTCTGAGCCGGGATCACGAGCTGCTGTGAATATCTAGGTCCTATATCTGGATATTAGTGACTGAGTTATGTCACAGGTTACCAAAATACGAAAGAGGTAGTCACCTTATGTCTTCAAAGAGGAACGCTCCTGTGTAAAGGCCTTCCTACTGTTTATTCATCCACAGTGGCGATGAGCTGTTGACCTTGGAGTATAAATAGTATGCGTTTTATTCGCTGTCGCTTATTTAGGTTCGTAGACCCCTAGTCGGCTCTGGCGAAGCAGTCACATTGAGGTAATTACCTGTAAGGGTCCCATTCGATGCCCCCAGTCGGCGTCTCTGAAATAACGCGCCAAATTCTTCTCCGACCGATATCCATTTCCATCCAGCACTTTTGTATTATTATTTTAAATGTACAGTTTATTACGTTTTAAATATTTAAAAAATATTACTTTTTAAGTATATATAAATTTCTTTATTCGGAATTTCAGTATTGGAAATCCATAAAAGCAATATTAATACACAATAATTTCTTTCTTTAAAAAATTTGTGAGCATAAAATTTTGGAATGCAATACAATTTCACATAGAAAAATAGCTTTCACAGTTCATTTAAAGTACATTGATTTTTGGAAATTACTTTACAGGTTTTTCCTGTGTCTAAATATGCATTTCAAAAAGTTAAGAACGTGATAGCAGGACGGCACTGTCTAAAGCCCCAAGATTTTAGCAGGGACAATAACCAGAGTTTACGATGTTCATTATAAAATTTACAGAACATAACTGCGTGTAGAGTGGATTGTGCTAACTTTTCGTCACAAGGACAGGGGGGTAGAGTAGGATCCCATGCATTAATTACTGGGAATGCTATTAATCTGTGAAATAGGTTTAAACTAAATCTTGTCAAAAGGAAACGATCAAAGATACTGATTTCAAGATTTAGATAGGGCTGAATAGAAAAAGTGGATTGAACCATTACAGCATGTTGGACAGACGGTTTGCCTGCTTCAGAGGAAGCCTTAGATTTTCTAAATGTCCCAGGGCTAGAACTTTTAGCTCCTTTTTCGAAAGTTCACAGATCTTTTCAGGAGTGGTGTAATATTTCTCTAACCCTAGGTCAATAAAAAAGTTCGTAATGTAGGCTAGCCATTTTATTTTTAGAGCGTGATCTAGTGTCATAGCATCTGCCACTATCATCTTGGTAAGTGCATTTTTTTCCGAGGTCCAGATGCGACACCATAAGAGTAGAGGTTGTATTCTTGCCAGATCTTCAACGTATGGGACGCCTAGTTCAGCATGGCATGCGTACGTTGAGGATCGCTTTGGGGCCATCAGGTGGAACCTCAAAAAAGCATTTTCTGCAACCTGTAGGGCAGAGACATCCGTGTGACCCCATACGCCAGCCCCATATAGAGCTGTTGACTGGCATTTGGCTCTATAGATTGCTAGTAACTCCAGGGGTGGTAGTTTTCCCAGTTTTTGCAAGAAGGACACCAGGGCTGCTATAGCTCTCTTAAAGCAGTGTTTCCTTGCTTCAACTGCCACTTTCCAGGACAATTTATCATCTATTGTAATGCCCAGGTAACAGTATTCAGATGTGAACTCTATTTTTTGGTTTTTAAGGATTAAGTCTTTGGGGTGTTTCTTCCCTGTGCCTGCCGTCATCACAAAAGTCTTTGTCACATTTATGTGGAGGTCTAGGCTGCCCATAAACGAAGAGTATCTGCTAAGTACCTTCTTGAGTTCACGAGGGGTCCGTGCCAGCAGGACGGCATCGTCCGCATAGAGTAGAGTGGGAATCGGGCGATGTTTTGCCTGTGGGAGGTCCTGGGCGCCCTTCAAAAGCTCAACCTCCAAGTTGTTAGTATAGAGGGAGAATAGGAAAGGCACCAGGACACATCCTTGTCTGACTCCACGCTCCACTCTAAATGACGTCGACAGCTCGCCCTTTGTACCAAAACGGACTCTAGCAGAAGGTTTGGAGTACAGTTCCCTCAGAAAGTTCAAAAGTGGCAAATCTACCCCCATTTGTGACAGCAGAGACCATAATTTAGTGTGAGAGACACAATCGAACGCGGCAGACAAGTCCACATAAACCATATAGAGTTTGTCTTGCTCTGCGTGTATGTACTTCCCCATAGTAATGGAAAGATTTAGGGCCTGTTCCACTGTTCCGAATCCCTCCCGGAAGCCAAATTGCAACTCGGACAGAATGCCTCTCTCCTCCACCCACTGCTGGAGTCGCTCCAGGATCACCCTACCTGCTATCTTTCCCAATGAATCCAGCCTTCCCAATTTTAAGTAATTATTTTGGGATAATTGAATTAAAATAATTTTAAATGTAATAAACATTACTTTTTTAGGTCTTGCCTGCGTTACAGCGTATGTGCTGCTCGTTGGCGATAAATTTTGTGAGAGAGGGATTTCAGAAAAGGGCTTTAAGCCCCGCTCCTCATTTTCTTTGGCTGGGGCCACTGTTTATGCTAAACGGAGGCCTGCCATTGGAAATCAGCGTTTTTTGTTGACACCCTTTCGCCGCCAATCGGACTGGGTCGCCTGCTTTGCTGCTGTCGGAAAGCCCTTTCTTATCTTTATGAGGCCATGTGTTTCTAATTAGCGTGGACCCTCCACGCTAATTAGAAACACATGACCCCATAAAGCTAAGAGATCGATGCTTGTCCTATTTTCTCAGTTTCTTAGTAATGTGTCATAGAGGCATGCTTTTTCAAAAAATAAATAAATCGTACCTTGCTGCCGCCAGGTCCCACGTCTTCTCTCCTGCTCGACTGTATCTGACTCCAGGTCAGAACAGGAAGCAGGCAGCAAGGCTCCCACCTCTAAGCTGATCACAACGCTGCATGCAGCGTTGTTTGGTCTGAGCACCATAACACAGCGCTCAGACAGGGGCTGGAGGGGTGGGCATGTTCTCCATGCCAGCTGTAATGCAGCATGTGTGAAGAAGAGGGGAGTGCGCATGACTGTTTTGGGGTGGCCTGAGCGACCACACCAAACCGTCATTGCGCACAGGAGTGTTCTGCCACTCTTCCCCTGCAACTCCGCCCGCCCCTTCACGCACTGCTGCAGCAGGAGGACAATATAAAATGATAATAACATTCGGTTAATATTATTTTATTTTTTCCTTTCTTTTCTGCTCCCAGCAGTGGGGCGACACTCCTCCATCTTAGTGGAGGGTCCGCCACTGAGAGGAAGTGGTGTTTTTAGGACGGGGATGCCCAGAAATGTGGGGGAAAGTATAGGGGCTTGGATGGAGTTTAGAGGGTTTTGAAGATCAGATAAAAATAGAGCTATCGAGTTCTCAATGGGTCACATAGGTTCTTCACAATCAAATTGTTTGCATGGGAGGTGACTATAATATTGTAACACAATGTGTAATGCTGTTGTACTGATGTCTCCCAATTGTCGCTCCGCTTTTTAAGAAACTGAAAAATGTACTCATTACACATACATGCTGCATGATGCAAAATTAATAAAAAGACTTCTGAAAAAAAGCAAAATATTATCATACTTGCTTTTACTGTGCTGGATTTATGGCCTGTGAAATGATGAGTTTTGTCTCAGCTGATTTGTTTTGGTAAGTATTGTCAGACAAGTTACCAGTTGAGCCAGACGTGAATCAGGACCTGAGTTGCATCTGAATTTTTTGATTCCAGAATCTTGTCTTATGGCATTCTTCTATTTTTTTTTCAGGCCTGCAGTTTTGAACAGTGCTGAAAACTTCACAGTTTTAATTAAGAACAACATACACTTTCCAACATTAGATCATACAGTGTAAGTGAAATCTCTGTGCTCCTGTATGTTGCTGTTCACTTTGCATTGTGGCTGGCTAGTGCTACCGCTGCGTAGAGGATGGAAATCTGTATAACCCCATTTAGCGCTCCATAAAACTCTTCTTCCACACCACCTTCATAACCAGGCTAAAACCACCACTCTCAGGTTTAGAAAAGACGTTTAAAGAAGCACCTATAAAGCAGGGTATTGTTTAAAGGAATTCAAAAATGTCATCCCTCTTTTAAGCAGGTGTTAGGCCTGTTGGTCTACTAGCTTTCACCTTAGAATCCAGAAATAGCAATTGGTATCCATGCTGGTCAATCTGTACCTGATTATAGTTGGCGCATAAAACCTAAATGTGTTCCTTGTCTCTTCTACAGGACAAATATCCCTCCAGTCTTCAACGTATCCTGCACATTTAACAGATTCACATCTCCGCAGTGCCCCATTTTTCGACTAGGAGACATTTTTCAGGAAACGGGGGAGAATTTTTCAGATGTGGCCATTCAGGTAAAGCACTTTGAGACCTGAGACTCATTATATTTGAATGATCAGTTTATCATTCCTCACACTGCATATTTTATTAAAGAATAGGGAACATGTCTTTCCAAGAATAGTCGCATGTGGTTGTGTAATGGGAAATCTGCACATTCTTACATGTTGCTTTAATATATGAATAGAGACGTGCAATTTTTTTTTCTGTTTGCTCTTCTGACTGAAGTGGTCAACAATTAAGTTCCTTAATGATTGTTTCATTTTGCATTCTTAGGGTGGAGTAATGGGCATAGAGATCAATTGGAATTGCAACTTAGATAAATGGTCCTACCACTGCAAGCCAAAGTACGGCTTCCGTCGATTGGATGACAAAAAGCAAACAGAAGCATTATATCCTGGCTACAACTTCAGGTATTCTATACCTTTGCCATTCCATAACTTCAGGCACCCTATATCTTCAGGTATTTCATTGCTTCAGGCATTCTATAAATTCAGCTATTTCATAACTTCAGATATTCTATAACGTCATGCTCTCTATACTGTCAGGAACTCTTTAACTTCAGGTTTTCTATATCTTCAGGTATTCTTTAACTTCAATAATTCCAAAACTTCAAGTACTCTTCAACTTTAGGTCCTCTATACTTTCAGGCACACTAAACATTTAGGTACTTCAAGTATTCCATAACTTCATGCATTCTGTAGCTTCAGGTACTCAATAACTTCAGATATCCCATAACTCGATAACGTCAAACGATCTGTATCTTCAAGCACTCTACATTGTCAGGCTTTTTTCAACTTAAGACATTCTATCACTTCAGGTACTCTACATCTTTAGACTTTCTATAGGTTTAGGCACTCTAAATGTTTAGGCTCTCTAAAACTTCAAGTATTCTATAACTTTAGGCACTCTGTAACTTCAGATATACCATAACATCAGGTACTCTATAGCTTCATGTATTCCATAACGTCAGACACTCTACATTTTCAGGCACTCTAAATTTGGGCACTAATTCTTTAGATAATTTTGAGTAAACTCCATATGATATCACTGAGGAGGACACAGTGAAGGCTTCTGGGAAAATATAATATGACTTGACAATAGGAAAATGATGCCATTACCACAATATTGCATCAGAGCCGTAAGCCTTCGGAGCAGGTGTTCTGTAGAAATAACACTTGATTTATTGTTGTTTAAAGAGTTACTCCTAATTCACTTACGATGCCCATAGATGAGAGAACACGAGAAGAAGTCGAGAAACACAATTCAGAAGGACGGAATAGGAAAGAACGTGTATGGTGTCTTGTCGCCACATTCGCTTGTACAGGATTCTTCAAGGTACTGTTGAGGTAACAGAAGAGAAAAAAGGGGGAGTGGCATGGAGCAGACGGGTCAGGATGGAAGAGTGATCCGATTTCACTAAAATTGTTTTAGTGACATTGTGCCAGTTAGTGTGCATGTCACTAGTTAAGCACAGTGTGTGGTGTCTAAGTAGTCTCAAAAAGATTGTATCCATGAACAATATTTTGGAGACCTATATGGTTACCAGTAGCTTGCTCATTCCATCGGATGACCAGGCGAGTTTCCTTCTATTCTTACACCTGCCGGTCCCAGGTGTGAAGCTCAGCAGCGCTGAATCAGATATTCATCTTTTAGCGGTTAGTAAGAATACCATCACATTTGGTTACTACACCTTGTATTTGAAAACAAAAAATGAAAACATTGTACAAATGCTATGCAAAACACAAGTTATTATTAGGTTATGTGAGTCATTTTCATAACATTATGCCACCCTGAGATCTCCTCAAAGCACTTTCGGGGAGAGGATAGTTGGAAAAGAGTTTGTTGTAAAGGAGAGGCAGGGTAGAGTGAATGAGGATGGGTTGCATAAGAATGGTTTGTCACCAAACAGTGCAACAGTGGGTTGTTTAATGTGTGGGCAGAGGTGTTGGAGGAAGAGTGTAAGTGATCACATTGTCTATTGACAGCTGAAGTCCGGGATATCTGGCATGTGCTTGGAAGTGAATGAATGAATGAATGAATAAAGGGAAACTTATACCGCGTAACTTAGCCCAAGGGCATCAAGGCGCCGAGCAGGTCTTACAAACTGTAATTCTCCTAGTGCATCATTACGGGTAGGCCTCAATAAAAAAACACATTTTTAATGCTTTACGGAAAAGCAAAATGGATGGTTGCCCAGCATGTTCGGGGGGAAGCGAGTTCCATAGCTTAGGAGCTAAGGTAGAGAAGGCTCTACCTCCCCATGTTGCTTTTGTAAATCTGGGAACCAAGTGAAGATTTTTGTTGGATGAGCGGAGAACTCTACTGGGGAATTAGGCGTGGAGGAATGACCTGATCCCTTCTGGGCCAGAACCGTACACAGCCCCATGAGCAAGACAAAGGATCTTAAGAGATCCTAGACCAGATGGGCAGCCAGTGCAGGTTTCTTCTAGCCAATGAAGCTGAAGAAAGCCTGGGAAGATTGAGGACCATCTTAGCCGCCGCATTCTGTACTATCTGCAAGCGGTGGATAAGGCTCTTATTAATACCCACATTCAGTGCATTGCAGTAGTCCAGTCTTGAAGAGACAAGTGCCACAACGGCTTGCTTCCGGGCATCGGGAGAAAGATAGTGAGCGATCTTTCTAAGGATCCTGATGATACTGCAGCAGGTGGAAACAGTCCTGCTGACCTGACGGTCAAAAGAAAGTGAGGTATCTATCAGTACCCCTAGATTCCTGGCAAATTGAGAGGAAATAGGACAGTCCCCAAGGGAGGCAGGCCACCAGTCTCTTGACCAGATGTCCTGATTACCCCCGAAGATCAGGACCTCGGTCTTCTCCCCATTTAACTTCAAGAAGTTCTGGATCATCCATTGTGAAACCGCCTTCAAACAGTTCCTGAAGTTCAGGGCAGAATCACTCACAGATTGTGTGAGAGAGACCATAATTTGGGTGTCGTCGGCATACGACAACACCTCCAGCCCAAAGGATCTCACCACCCTGGCAAGTGGGGCCACATAGATGTTAAAGAGGATGTGATTTAAAGAGGAGCCCTGGGGGACCCCACACTGTACCGGTTTTGGGGGAGAGAGGAACTCGCCCAGCTTCACCCTTTGTTCTCTTTGATTGAGAAAAGAGGCCAGGAGACTCAAAGCCGAACCTCCGACTCCTATCTCCCTGAGACGAGTGACCAGGATGGAGGGAGATAGGGTATCGAAGGCCGCCGTGAGGTCTAGCAGGACCAAGAGGGTAGTATGGCCCTTGTCGAATTTCGAGCGGATGTTATTAATGACCACAGTAAGGGCAGATTCAGTACTGTGGGATCTTCTAAAACCATGTTGTGACGCATCTAGGAGGGTGGAATCATCCAAGAAAGAGCTGAGGTGGCTATTGAGATGTAATTCAAGTGTTTTTGTTGGGGCAGGTAGGAAAGAGATTGGCCGAAAGTTTTTCAAAACCCCTGGATCCAGAGTGGCCTTCTTCTGGAGAGGTTTGACGACCGCCATCTTCCATGAGAAAAGGAAGATTCCCTCCGTGATTGCAGAATTCATCACCTCCAAAAGGGGAGGAATAACTACTTCCCTACAAGCCTTCAGGACCTTAAGCGGACAAGGGTCCAGGGGGGAGCCAGATTTGATGTTGTCAAGAAGCTGATTGATCCGTTCAGAGGTGAGGAGAGGGAAATTCAGGAGGCTGGCAGAGAGACCATCCGCCTGGCACCCCATAGTAGGAAGGGGAAAGGTGGAAGGGGGATTCAAGGGTGTCATAGATACCTGCAATTTTAGAATGGAAAAATGACGAGATGCTGTCACACAACTCCTGAGTTGCCACTATGGGATCAGCTGCCTGAGGGGCGGAGAGGGAGTCTATAATCTTAAAAAGGTCTCTGGGGGAGTTGAGGGAGGCAGTCAAGTTAGCAAAGTAGGCCCTCTTTCCCTCAATATTAGCTAATTTGTATTCTTTTAGGAGAAGTTTATGTTGTTCCTTCTCCGTGGGGTCGAGACGAGCCCGCCAGAGCCTCTCCTGTTTTCGACATCCCTGCCTCAGCAGCCTGAGACTATATGAAAACCAGGGGGCCGATGGGCTCTTCTTAGCAGAATAGACAGCTTAGCTGGGACCAGAATGTCCAAAGCCCCAGAGATGGTGTTTGACAATTTAAGAGCGACAGAATTGGTATCCCTCATTTTAGTGGACCTTAGTCTATTCATGAATGGGGAGAGTGTTTCATTATTAATCACCTTGAAATTCCTTCTAAGTTCCCATTTCCTAGCATCCAAAAGGGAAGGGGGGTTTCTGGTATTTGAACTCCAAAGGGACGGCCATATGGTCAGACCAGGCCAGCGGGATTGGAGTGCCTGCCTTAAGTCTAGAGTCATTGGAGAAAACTCCGTCAAGCGTTTGGCCCGCTAGATGGGTGGGGCTAGCCACAGGCTGTGTAAGGCCGCATGAGTCGAGAGATTCCACCAGGGAGAGGCTGTCTCTGGAACTCATGTTTTCCAGGTGAAAATTAAGATCGCCTAGAAGGGTGATATTGTGCCTATCGATAAAGGGTTCTAGTACCTTGATCACGTCTTGGCTAAAGGCAGACCTGGGACCTGGCAGCCTATAAAATAGGAGGCCGGAGAAGGAGTAGAGTTAATGGAGAAATATATGGCCTGAAATGAGTCTGAGGAGGTGAAGAGGCATTCAGTGCGACAAATAGAGGAGTTTTTGTGTAGTATTCCTAACCCTCCTCCTCTTCGACCAATTCTATCCAACCTTGTCAGGTCATAGCCCTTAGGGATTGCATCTACGAGGTCCGGACTCGAGGATTCCGAAGCCCAGGTTTCAGTAATGAACACCCAGGAGGGTTTCCTCGAGTAAAAAAAAATCCCTGAAGGCAATATTATTTTTAATAAGAGATCTCGCATTGATAAGAAAGCCTTCTTCGATGACCCGAGTATGGGGGGGCTTGGACATACCAGTGGGTGGCAGCGCCCTCGAGGTATTCACTTTTGTAGAGCGGCTAAAAATGCATCTGCAACTGAGTGAACCCAGGAATGCCTCAGGGCGAGAAGTGTAATGGCAGGGCTTTCTAAGGGGTTTTAGAGCCAAAAGCGCTTGTGCAGAGTAGTAGGTGCTTACCTGAGGGTAGGCAGGAGAGGGGCCATTATCCCTGGCCCCTAGCGCGGACTCAGCGCGGGCAGGCACAGACGGCTTGACTTAGGCGCGACTTCGGCGTGCGCCTGCTGCGCGCGTCCGCTGAGCGCGGAGGAGAGCATGAAGCCTAAATAGGGTGGCGCCTGAATGTAGAGCAGCGCGTGACCCTCCGTGACCAATGAGGGCAGAGACTCTGAATGTATGCCGGCGCCCTCCACAGCAAGCGGGAAAACCCGTGGTGGACGGGGGCGCTGGCAGAAGTAGCAAGAAGCAAGTAGCGGCGAGCCTCTAACAGGTAGGAGCGAGCAGGACAAATGTGCAAATGTAGCAGAGTACATTTTAAAAGCAAACGTTTTAAAAGCGAGGCATAGTAATCATGCGCTTGACAAATTACAGCAAACAGGTACTGTGCAAAACATGAAGCCTAAATAGGGTGGCGCCTGAATGCAGAGCAGCGTGTGACCCTCCGTGACCAATGAGGGCAGAGACTCTGAGTGTATGCCGGCGCCCTCCACAGCAAGTAGGAAAACCTGTGGTGGACCGGGGCGCTGGCAGAAGTAGCAAGATGCAAGTAGCGGCGAGCCTCTAACAGGTAGGAGCGAGCAGGACAAATGTGCAAATGTAGCAGAGTAAATTTTAAAAGCAAACGTTTTAAAAGCGAGGCATAGTAATCATGCGCTCGACAAATTAGTTAGTTTGGTGATTTTGCTTTCCCAACATGGTGTTGTGTGGAACAAGGATCTTTCTTAGGTACTCTTGGCACAGACTACAGGAACAAAGTTATGCTGTATGAATATTTTGTTCCATGTAAGTCATACAGAGAATTAAGTATCACAAGCAAGTACCAATGCAAGGAAATCATTTTGACAAACCTAAAGCTTTACAGATTCACAAACAAAATATCCATTACCAAATTCATAAAGCATTTCATATTTCTTTTTTATATTCATCCAAATTGTATGCTCTATCATTATTGCATGGAAACTGGCCTAACATGCATGAGGGGACGAGTTAAAGTGTTGATATGAGTGAGCTCCCACTCTGACTAGTAGATCAAGGACTGGGCGCAGTGTAGGTCTGTCCAGTGCCTTTCAAGATTGGGCAAGTAAACGGTGACGGAAAACCCACAAGAGAAAAAACCTCCTTGGGCAATCTATGTAGATCTTGTTGGTGATAATCATCAAGGCACCAAAGGCACCCCTGTCATCAGGAGAGAGAGAAGAGCAAAGAAGGAAACATAGGTTCAGAGTGAGATGATCTACAAAGAAGTTGATCAAAACTGCTTAGAGGAACAATAAGACCAACATTAGCAGAAGCTGCACTGAGCAAGAGAAAAGGGAGAATGCATAATGAATGATCTAGATCTGCGGAGAAAAATCTGGGACGATGAAAAATATGGGAGTGAAATGTGTCAAGACTCATCCACCCTTTCCAAGCGCTGCCTCAAAAATGCCACAAACCGGAATCAAGCTCCGAGGAAGAGACTCAGACACATCTTGGTTGGTGTAGTTCATATTATTCCCAGTGAAGAACTCAGCATCTTGAATAGGTGACCGTATATGGTCCAGCTCCACCTTCCACTAGAAACTCATGACATGAAGTCCAATTAACCCATGAAGAAGCGCATGTTTGATATTCTGTGCACTATACAGAATCGGAAGCCCTCTGTCCGCACTCAGCACTTTCTGCTGCCCAAAAGGAACACTCTGGCTTCACACGGGTGCAGCAGAGCCAGAACAACTCCAACAAATAGAGGACTCGGTTCTGAGCAGCGATGTGTTGAAAAGGTGCATGTCCAAGACTTCTCCTCTAAAAGCCACACAAACTTGAATACGTTCTAGTGTTTTGCTTCACTCTAGGCACAAAGGTGGCACCAAATCATCGAAGGGACCATATTTTTAAAAAGGTAAGTAGGCGTGCCCAACATGGTCGTCCTCAAAGAAAACATGGTAAGGTATTGCTAGCTCTCTGACTGTAAAAAATATGCAGCGCTATTAAAACTCATCATAAATACATAAAGCTGTTGTGCAACAGCACAATCCAGCCGTAGGGGGAAGTGGGCAAAGTCAGGAAGGGGTTGTATGTTTGTAAGGTTAATGTTAGTTGTGTATTTGCCTTTTGACTTGGACAAATTCTCAGTTTAGTTAGTGTCAATGGGTTGAACAAGGAAACCTTGTCCATCTAGAGGATGTGGAATCTAAATGCAAGTGGTTGCAGTTGTGATTAATTAGTGCTGCTGCTAGGAAAAGATATCCATTGAAACTTAAATCAGAAGCAAAGTCATGTGATGTGAGCCAAGTGAACCCCAGGCCAGTACGCCAGCTGGAAAACAATGATGTTCTAGCTCAAAGGCATCTAAGTATTCTGCGGGAGGAGTTAAACTGCTAATCCACAATATGATAGCCCAGGCAAGGTCAAACTAAGTGTTGGACAACCAGCCATGATTGGGGTGAAAAGATGAAACCGAGCAAAGCGGTTTCCTCAGGGTTGCATCATGTGTATCACCTGAGGCTTCGAATGAGTCCATAGTTCTATGTGGAATTGTATTTATTTATTTGTTAAGCTTATAGGGCTGTGGACGATGCAAGTAGTCTTGCAGAAAGCCTTCCTTCTTCTGAATCCAAGCCTGAATCAGAAGTGCCCACAGGTTAAACATAAGGTTTTAATCGGAAATTAGATGCCATTGGTAGTTGTTTACCCAAGCAATGACATGTTCCAACACTTGCACTCTACATGTTACTGTAGTGTGATGTAGGTTTTATTCTGGGGTGGTTTTGTGTGGCATTAAAAAAATTCCAAGAACCGTTTGCAAGATCCAGCAAGCCTGGGGACATCCTTGTGGCTGAGGACCTTTCTTCTGCTTTACAACTCTCCCCACCACTTACCACCTCAACCTATTACAAAGGCATCTGCCAATACTTATGGTATGTTATGTTATATTATAGCATGGTATAGTTATGTTGAGTAGAAAGGTGTGGCGCAGCAGCCAGAGCGGCTGACTCCGGAGCTCATGGTTCGATCCCCAGCGACATCTCAGCTCGGCATCATGTGACTGAGCAATAGCTTACTTAATCTCCTCAATAGCTCCCAGCGCCTGGGAACCCATAGGGGTGATAAGTCGTGCTTTGCAAATATGGGATTTAGATTTATTTTGGACTCTTATGTTATGTAACGGTTTGGTATGTTATGGTTTGGTATGGTTTAGTAGCGTATAGTATGGTTTGTTATATTATGAAGCATGTAAGCACATGATTATCAATAAAGTGTCCTGGCACTACACCAGGATGTCCCACAGAGCGGTGGACAAATATCCTGAAGTAGAGCTCTTCATGAAAGAAGCAAGTTCATACCAGGCCAATTCACTGAAAAATATTTAGCAATAATCTCCAGTTAACTCCTATCTGGGTCTAGAGAAAGAAATAGAGGGAATATGTGTGTGTATATTTTTCTCTTTAAAGTTTGGGCTTAGTAAATGGAAAACATAAGGTTTCAAAAGGGGGTGGGGTCGCACACCACTCACTCACCAGCGGGATCGCCCCTAAGGACCATGGTCAGTGTCGTTTTGTATTCCGCGATGTATCTTTCTTCGCCATCCCTGTACACGTGTTTCGGGGTATTTACCCCTCATCAGCAGGGAATAGGCCATCTTCTTATCTTCTGGGGTTGCCGGTGGCTGCCAAATATTGCCAGGTCTAGTACCACACAGGCGCGCAGGTGCGGGGTCCCAGGCTCGTCAGCCCACAGCTCAAGGGAGCTTAAACATTTCAAAAGGGGGTGGGGTCGCACACCACTCACTCACCAGCGGGATCGCCCCTAAGGACCATGGTCAGTGTCGTTTTGTATTCCGCGATGTATCTTTCTTCGCCATCCCTGTACACGTGTTTCGGGGTATTTACCCCTCATCAGCAGGGAATAGGCCATCTTCTTATCTTCTGGGGTTGCCGGTGGCTGCCAAATATTGCCAGGTCTAGTACCACACAGGCGCGCAGGTGCGGGGTCCCAGGCTCGTCAGCCCACAGCTCAAGGGAGCTTAAACATTTCAAAAGGGGGTGGGGTCGCACACCACTCACTCACCAGCGGGATCGCCCCTAAGGACCATGGTCAGTGTCGTTTTGTATTCCGCGATGTATCTTTCTTCGCCATCCCTGTACACGTGTTTCGGGGTATTTACCCCTCATCAGCAGGGAATAGGCCATCTTCTTATCTTCTGGGGTTGCCGGTGGCTGCCAAATATTGCCAGGTCTAGTACCACACAGGCGCGCAGGTGCGGGGTCCCAGGCTCGTCAGCCCACAGCTCCCTTGAGCAGCGGGCTGACGAGCCTGGGATCCCGCACCTACGCGCCGGAGTGGTACTATACCTGGCAGATATTGGCAGCCATCGGCGACCCCAGAACACTGCCTATCCCTGCTGACGAGGGTTGAAAACCCGAAACACGTGTCCAGGGATGGCGAAGACAGCGAAGATAGCAAGATCGAAAGATGATGCATCGCGAACACTCTACTACAATGACCAGAGTCCTTAGGGGCAACTTCCGCCGGTGTGTGAGTAGTGTGCGACCCCACCCCCTTTTTGTAACTTAAAGCTCCCTTGAGCAGCGGGCTGACGAGCCTGGGATCCCGCACCTACGCGCCGGAGTGGTACTATACCTGGCAGATATTGGCAGCCATCGGCGACCCCAGAACAGTGCCTATCCCTGCTGACGAGGGTTGAAAACCCGAAACACGTGTCCAGGGATGGCGAAGACAGCGAAGATAGCAAGATCGAAAGATGATGCATCGCGAACACTCTACTACAATGACCAGAGTCCTTAGGGGCAACCTCCGCCGGTGTGTGAGTAGTGTGCGACCCCACCCCCTTTTTGTAACTTAAAGCTCCCTTGAGCAGCGGGCTGACGAGCCTGGGATCCCGCACCTACGCGCCGGAGTGGTACTATACCTGGCAGATATTGGCAGCCATCGGCGACCCCAGAACACTGCCTATCCCTGCTGACGAGGGTTGAAAACCCGAAACACGTGTCCAGGGATGGCGAAGACAGCGAAGATAGCAAGATCGAAAGATGATGCATCGCGAACACTCTACTACAATGACCAGAGTCCTTAGGGGCAACTTCCGCCGGTGTGTGAGTAGTGTGCGACCCCACCCCCTTTTTGGAAAACATAAGGTATTAATAGGCGTGAGTAAAACTGGTCTCTCTAGACAAAGGTATGAATAGTGTTTGTACTTCTGCTAAATACGTGGATAGCTTAATAATTCTGCCTAACTGAATCCTAGTCACAAAATTGCAATATCACCCAAGTTCCAAAGCTAATGTTGGTAACGAAACTGATTGCAGATTTGATAGTTTGAAGCTAACTTCTTGACCGATGTTTTGGTGTTTTAGAGCATTTAGCAAACATTACAGCCAAATGAAGTGCCTAGTTTTCGTTTTTCTGAACGAGATCAGGCTTTCTGCAGCATAGCGGTCAAAGATCGGCACATCCTTTAAGCTGACCACGTTTGTGTGATTTTAAATTATGTGGTTTAATGATCCTGCTCCATATAACTGAACCCCACGCAGAAAAAGAGGTTGTTCTTACCATGGTCCTGGAAGGGGAGAGTAATTAATGGTAAATACATCTGTCAAGAATCCAGGGGCATTGGAGGTCTCCTCTCCCTTGTTTTCTTCCCGTTTTTCATTATACTAAAAGTAAATAACAGTATGTTATTCACTATTAGTGTAATACAAAATGGAACACAGTGGAAGCTCGAATGGGACTTTCGCTGGCACCTGAGAAGTGAAAAATGATTTTAAATTTATTTTGGGTGCATGCTTGTATGTGAAAGTGTTTGTGAGAGAGTTTCTGTATCTCTGATCATGCAGATCTGCCTATATGTCTAAGCATGGGTGTGTGACAGAGAGAGAGAGAGAGAGAGAGAGACAGTGACAGGTAGTGAGTGTTAGTGAGGTTGAGTGCCAGTAAGCGAGTAAGAGTAAGTATGAGTCGGTGTGAGTTCGAATTAGACACTTAGAGTAAGAGTGACTCCTAAAGAAAGAATGTATGGGTAAAAAGTGAGAAGTGAGAGTGAACATTTGTTTTAGTGAGAATAAGTGAGTGTCAGTGAGTGAGCATAACTGAATGAGTGAGTGAGAATGAGTGAGTCAGGGTAAGAGTGCATGTAGGTGAGCATGAATTAATGACAGTAAGAGTAAAGTGAGTGTGAATGAGACAGTCCGTGAGTGAGAATAAGTGAGACTAAGTTGACAGTAAGCGAGTGTTAGAGCGGAAGTATGAGTCAGAGAAAAGATGATAGAGTGAGTGCAAGAGAGTGAATGAGAATCAATGAGGGTGAGAATGAGTAGAAGTGAGGGAAAATTAGTATGAGTGAATGTAGGTGAGATGGAGTGAGAATGTGGTCTGCTTGCAGGTCTACCATAGGCCCTGGCATACTGAAGGCAATTCTGGTCTCATAGAGGCACCGTTGCAAAACACTGGTACTAGCAGACTGGGTATAATTATTGGCGTAATGGGCACCTATGATAAAGCGTTGGTGCTGGCATGCTAGAGGTAGTTATTGGCATGGGAGCGAGCCACTGTAAATTCTTGGCGCTGGCTGACTGGAGGGAATTCTTGTCATACAGGAGGAGGACAAGTGTGGCATATTGCAGGAGACAATCATGACAATAGGCTGACCCGAACATTCTGATGTCATTTTGACATCAGGATAACCTATGGAATATGGACAGTATTGATGGCAACATTCTTTCAGTAGCATGTAATTTTTGACATAGGGCGGCACCCCTAGCGCAATGTGGAATAAAAGAAGGGGTAAACTCCTGGAGGCGGTCAGTTTTCATATTTAATGAGTATATTTTCGAGGCCAGGGCACTTTACTAAATACATGTGAACATTGTGGTTTGCAATGCACTATTTGACACAATGTTTTCAACATTTTCTCCGGTGGGGGACGAGAATGTCCTTTCAAGAACAGGTCTGGCTCACTCGGTTCGCTCAAGAGCTACAATCCTGACAGTATATTCACATGAACTGCAACTTGACATAAAATTACTAGCAGTTGATGTTTATAACAGATGATCACATATTGCACAGCCAAACAATCCAAATAGTGGGTAGTTCAAGAAAAATATGTGCAAGACTGTTGCGTGGACACGCTGGTTTTATTCCTTGTTTCCAGCATTATGTGCATGATGTGTGTGCCAGAAGACATTGACACTTTTCATTTTAGCTGGGGTGTACGGTTGTCCACTGCTCAGTTTCTGTGGCCTTTATATTTCAAGGTCCTTTTTGGATATCATGTGATGCAATGCTGTGTGCACGTGGTTATGGGAAAATGTACTTACTCCATCTGGCCAGGTAATATGTTTGTGCACTCCATGACATGGATGTGTTGTTAAAGTGGCAAATAGTTTAGTTGAAGATTTAGTGGATCGGCAATCCTTTCATAGTCAAAATCGAGGATTTAGTTCGCTCGGACTATGAAAGAGCTTTTTCTCTCCTCCTGTTACTCACGAGTAACCTACACCTTTTTTGGTCTCACCTGCCAGGCATCTTTCAGCTGTCTGGTAGATGAAAGCCTATTGTGGACATACAATAGGCTTTAGCCCAGCATGTTGCTTTATTTTGTTTGCCTTTGCTTTACATTTTATTGGCTAGCTTTTATTTGTTGGCTTTCCTATTCCATCTTGTGCTTGCACCCCCCTCCCCATTCAACTGTTGGTCTCTCCCCTGGCGCATAAGGTCTCTCCCCTGGCGCATAAGCTCTTCACCATCCTTTTGATTGGATGACTTGTATCCTTCCAGTGCTCATATTAGGGAGCTGTTTTTTTCTTTTTCTTTCAGCACTCCATAAGACTGCATATGTTTCCGAACTCTTTCCCTTGTGTGCTGCTTCTCTTCCCAAACACCCACCCATGGGCTTTCCATTTTACTTCCTCATACCTCCTTTTAAAGCTCCCTATTGCACATTGCTGCTGGGTTGTCCTACCTTTCAAAAAGTGCTTTTACACTTGTCAAGTTTTTTTAATGTATCCATCCATCTTGGATCAGTAAATAAACTAGTGTCAATTCATAGTCGTGCCCATGCATGATGACGGATGGGCAAACGTATGTCATCGCGCATGCATGTGCCTTCCAACTGCAGCGGTTATATGACCGCAACTTTTTTTTTCTTTTCTTTTTTTTCTTATTGTGGCCGATTCTGCACAGCATCGGCAAACAACGTTAGCACAGCAATAGGTCCAAAATGTCAGATTTACTTGATTTGCCAATGCTTGTTAACTGTCTTTGTTAGATATGACCATTTACACTTGCCGTTAACAACTTCGTCAAGCTTTTTATTTTTATTTTCAGGTTTGCCAAATATTTCAAGCTTCCAGATGGAAGAGAGGAGCGGACACTTATTAAAGCCTATGGAATACGTTTCGATATTCTAGTCTTCGGCACAGTAATTATTTCTATCTTCCACTGCAATGCACTAATACCTTGATTTTCCTTAATATGTATGTAATGTAATGTATGTGGTATTTGTATAGCATGAACTTCAAAGAAAAGGGAATGTACTTTATTCTTTGGGATTAGGGGTGCCGGCAGTATTTGTTGTACATACAGCACAATAGGAGATGTATTTGTTTAGAAAGATGTGGATAAGAAAGATAGATTATCATGATGATTTGTGTTACTTGTAAACAAAACTTATGTTGACATTTGCAAGAATTTATTTTCCTAATCTAGACAGTGATGAAATCGGAAAAACACTTCTCATGCTCTGGTAGATTTCAAAGGTCACCACCTCCTGAGCAAAGGAAAACATTTTGTCAATGTATTGAATTTTGTTTACATTATTTTTAAAGGTCTTTTAAAATGTAGGTAAGAGAAGATGTAAGATTCAACAAGAGGTTTAAGACTAAGAGTGTCAGACCAGCACAAATTCGAGAAAGACGAATTCCTTGAGGCCCCACAAATCTCTATCTTGGGACTCCCAGCAAACTGTTTAGAAACCGGAAACAGTTCGCTTTAAGCTCTGTAAGGAAAAGAGGAATTGAGGAGAAAAAACCCTTCTGTCATCTTCCAGCAGCTCAGCCATAAATTGAGTTCCCTGATGTCCTGCAATAAAGTAAGTCACTTGTGAGGAAAACCGAGGACAATAAGAAACAAAAAGAATACAGGGGAGAATAGATGACAAATCCATGTATGGGATACCTTGTTGCAAAGAAGGAATTAAATGTAACTTTTAATTTCTGTGCAAGATGTTTTTGAAATCTTTTGCCTTGATGCTGTGCAAATATGTTGGCCCATTTCCCCTGCAAGATATCTTGGCCTAATATTTCATTCGAGTATATTTGGGACACCCTATCATTCTATTTATCATTCAGACCAGGAAGGGGTTGCCTGGGTATGTTCAGAGGGTGGTGGAATCCGTCAAGCGATTACAAGTCTTCTTTAAAATTGAGAACTTTAATTGCAATTTTAATAGTGGCAGAGATGAGAATATGGCTCTGATTTCCAGTACATTCACTGCTTTATTTCCAACTTCTGATCTGATGTAAATGCATCGGAGTTCAAGTTGATGACCTCGAGCCAAATATTAACCAGAGAACCTTATTCTTATTGTGGAATTTGACATGATGCCCACAAGTAGGATAAACTAGGACCACTTTGATTTGGATCAATTGAGCAGTTCATCTCCTCAACTCTTGCAAGCACCTTACTTGGTGAATATCCTGTTATGTTGGCAGGGAATACCCAATAGTGCACTGTTTCGTGTCAAAATGTAGGCTAGCGCCAATGCTAGTATGAGCATTTACAGTGCTGTACAAGTAGATATGGATAGTGCAACTGTAAAAACGCTAAAACTTTCAAAACAAAAAAGCCAACATTATGGGCTTTCAAACGGTTTCTGTCCCAATTACTAAATAGTGCTTCCTTTCAGTGGAAAACACAAAGTAACTATTTTTGCCGTCCAGCACAGCACTGCCTGTGAGCCGTGAAGTGTAAAAAAGGGAAATAGAAAATCTTATTTGTTTGCAAAATGCATGTTTTAGGAACGGTATGCAAAATCTATTTATAAAGTGCCAATTAACTGGTGTCTTTCGGTGCCGCTATCGCAGTGTAACATCCAAGGCGCTCAACCTTGCACAGCACCTTGGAGTGTGAGAGACGGCCTTGCTTAATGTAAAAGTGAAAATCTCAGCGATTCAGTGTCATGAAGTTCTCCCACCATCTAAAAAAGAATCATTTATTTTACATGCATTGAACAGTTGGCATGGAAACCTGCTTCCACCCACCCATAAAAATGGTTGTCAGTTTCATTAAATTTGAAATCAAGAAGTCCGGACCAGCACTGTGAATATTCAAACCTGCAACTTGTGGGTGAAACTCACATTTTCAGCATGCATTCTCTAAAAACTATGGAGGAATTTCTTTGTGATGGACCGGCACACTAGTTCTCGCTGGGGAAGGCAGTATTTGTATTCGGATTACCCATGCTACCTGAAATGTAAACAAATTACTAGGAGGCACTAAAAATGTTTTACTACTGAAGAATATGTTTTTACACTTATTTAACTATTTGTGTATTATTGAATTACTTCTGAACCAAATACAGTTCCTGCCAATGCCAACATATGTTTTGCAACTTAAATTGGTTGCTTCCTCAGGGCAATTACATCAAGAAAGTAATCTAAGTTTAGAAATAATAGTTTGATTCCAATTCTAGTAACAAAAGAAAACAAAAGAATGCTGTAAATGTCTTTCACAATTTCAGAGATATTGACTATTTCAATTCCACAAACCTCAGGCACTGAGATGTTACTTTAAAATAATTGCATTTGCCAAAAAATTATCCGTTCACAGTAAAATTGTTTCCCAAATGACATCATTTCACATTATATTACTTTGGCAAATTTAAAATAGGTTTGATAAAAATGAACAAAGTAATTCATCATCATCATCATTCCTTTGGAAAGAACAGCTGCTTACTTTGTTCTATTTTTACAGTTAACCGTTTTTTGTCACCTTTTAGGTGTCATTTGGATTATTTCATAGGGAATTCCTACTATACAAGACTTTAAATATCCAACTTGCTATATTTAAGTGCGGACTTAGTGCTTCTCTGAATTCATCACTTGTAAATGCATGTTGTTGAATTAGTTAGGATTTCCAGTTTACCTTGACCCCATAAGTCATGACTTAACTATCAGCGATCATATTTCTCACTCCTCAAACATATTCTAATTTGAAATTATATTCTTGTATTGGACAACTGCCTTGCTGGTCGAGGAGTAGCTCTTCCTCTCTTTTTGTAGAAAATAAACCCACCAACAGTTGATGGTCAGTTTGCACAGCAAACACCATCCCCCAGACATGCTGGCAGAAATATTCAATTCCCCAGCACCACACCAATGCTCCTTTTCTATTGTCAAGTAATTCAATTATACACCCCCTAAAGGTAGGGATGCAAACACTATAGTTTCTATTAGCCTCATATGTTCTTATAAGAAAACTGCCCCAAACCAACATTACTAACATCAGTCATGATAATTGGTTAAACGGTTGTAAAGCTGGTGCTTTAGTTTCTCAAATTCAATATCATATTTGTCACTCCACTGATACTGGGTGTCTTTCTTCCACAAGGCGCATATATTCACAGTCATATCAGTTAACATTAGTATGAATTTTGAATAATATTCAACCACACAAGATTTTTTTTAACTGATCCTTATCTTTGAGGTCTGGAGCATTCTTGATGGGCAACATCAAAACCTTTAATGATGGCTACACCATTCACACTAATGCTGTAACTTCTATAAGCAAAACCAAACGGGATGATGGACGGAGCATTGACAATGCAAACACTCCCCCCCCCAGTCAACTGATCTGGGTTTAATCCATCACCGTTCTTTAGCTCACTCCGCCACCCCAGTTCAGACATGGCCATATGCAAATCAGTCTGACCCTGTGCCTCATGGCAACAGTCCAGCCCGATCTGCCAAGCCATGTCTTCCCTGGACCGGAATCAAGCTTCCCAGGACAGGTTTCTGGCATTACAGCAGTCTTCAGCCGGGCTTGCTTGAATCCAGTGGCAAAGAGACCAAGGGACTCACGTCTGAGCATACCCTGCCAACTTCTATAAGCAGCACTTTTTGCACTGATGTTACATTTCTCCTTAGTTATGGGCAAACCACTGTCCTCTAAAATGGATAACACTTTGAAAAACTACATCAAGTTTATCATGCATAGCTCGGAAAAACGAAATAGTGTATTAAAAATATGTGGTACTGTCTGTGTTCTTCAACAACTGATACATTGCCCTCTGATATACGTTTTATCTTATCTTATCTTAATAGTCATTTATTGAGCGCACGTACACCCTTGAGTTTCTTGGCGCTATAGAGTCAAGACAGCAACACCATTCTTAAGCATAAGCCTGTTGGAATAGCCAAGTTTTTAAAGATTTTCGGAACGTCAATAGATCCTTGCTCTGTCTGATATGAAGGGGGAGAGCATTCCAAAAGGAGGCAGCCAGGTGGTGAAAACAGCTGCCACCCTGGCGTTTTTTTTTAAATGAGGAAACGTTTACAAGAAGTAGATGTTTAGAACGTAGGTTGCGCGAGGGTGTGTAGTTGGTAATAGATTGCCTGATAAATCTAGGGCCAAAGTCATGGAGCGCCCTAAAGGTGATACATCCTGCTTTGAAGGCAATCCGCTGGGCCACTGGCAGCCAGTGAAGTTTTTCTAGCCCAGCTCTGATTGATTGCCACTTTGGTTGTTTCCAAATCAGTCTTGCCGCCTGGTTTTGGACAATCTGTAAGCGTTTTAGTAGTCCCACCGGAAGACCTAAATAAAGACTGTTTGAAAAATCTAACCGGGAGAGGACAAGGGCAATCACCACTTGAATGAGAGCAGAGTGTGTTAATAGATGGGCAATCTTTCTAATCTTCCTGAGTTGGTAGAAACTAGCAGAGACTACCGTTGCCACCTGTCCTTTGAGGGATAGATCCTCATTGAGTGTAATCCCCAAGCTTTTTACCGATTGGGTCTTTGTAGGGGGGGATCCCATGTCTGTTGGCCAGCACAGTTGCCCCCAGCTCAGTCCACTTTCCCCAGGCAAGATCAATTCTGTCTTGCCTGGGTTCAGTTTAAGATGGTTATAGGTCATCCACTTTTGTATGTGTGACATTTTGGCTGAGCATTCGGTTGCGGAGTTTGGGGAGTTTAGAGGGATGATCAGCTGAAGATCATCAGCATAATTAAATAGGGTTAAGTTGTAATTTTTTAAGGAGTAAATCAGTGGACGAAGATAAAGGTTAAATAATAAGGGGGAAAGTGATGAACCTTGGGGGACACCACAGGTCGATGACATCTTGGGGGCTGTATATGATCCCAAACGCACCGATTGTGTGCGGTTTGTGATAAATGAGGCAATCCAATTCCGAGCGGGTCCCCTGAGGCCAGCCTGTTCGACACGGTTGATCAAGATGTTATAGTCAACCGTGTCGAACGCGGCCGACAAATCAAGGAGCACCAGGGCCTGGTGGATGCCTTTGTCAGCATTAGATCTTAATGTGTCTTGAACGGCCAGAATGACAGTTTCGGTGGAGTGACCTGGCCGAAATCCTGCTTGGTTTGGTTCCAAGTATTCAGAGCTTTCAATGAAATTGGAAAGACATTTGGAGACATGACCCTCCAGAAGCTTAGAAAAAAAAGGAAGGAGGGAAATGGGTCTATAGTTAACTAAAGTTAAGGGATCAGCTCCTGGTTGGATGCTGTTACCAACCCAAATGTCACCCATTTGTATTGAAACACACCTTCTTGCATTATGAAGTGTGGTAAAGGTTTTGATTCATCATGCAGTGTGCAATTTGGTGATAAGATGATGTTAGATCCAAGGTAGAAAGAAGTTCAGTAGCCCAAATTGCCATCATTAGTTTTCCATTGTTGGACAATGGATAACTGTTCAACCACACATATTCGTTCAGATCTCTCAAGTTGTTATAAAGTCTCTGTTTCTCATTTGGCTTTTGTGCTAAAATGACAGGAGACAACTATTCCGAGGACTTTGTTCTGAATGTCCTTCCCAGCATAACTTTTACAGTTCTTCTTTCAAATCGTTCCTCTCAGATAGGAGTACATTCGGCAACTTATGAATTTTTTTTCTTAAAACAGATTTTATTTGTCAAATAGCACATATAGAGCAGAGCTCTGTACCCCAGAAACTTCTGCATAAGAAACGTACATCGTTCTGACTGACTGTTTACATGAGCAAAGCAAGGAAAAATGGAGAGCAATACAAACAAGTAATTAACAGAAGAACTATAACCCCCATCGCACTAACGTCCACTCCGGAGCAGCAACGCACCTTTTGAATTTTGGTTTGGATACCACCTTTGACAATAATTTTGTGTACCAAACCTTTAGCAGAAAGTATAAAGCCGTTTTTTTCTTTAAATCTTTATTACATTCATTTCCCTCTTTTATTGTAGGTATGGGATCTTCATACCCAAAACCTGTTTAGGATGAGTAGGATTGAACATCCACTCCAAACAGGGATTTTCAGGTGTCTGTAAATATATCACAGATGCACTTGTCCCATCCATGGCAATCAAAAGAAACACATATTTTAAAGTATGTGTGCATTTTTTCAGTCTTATGAGTTGCTTTACCATTACCTACTCTTATTATAACATGGGTTCTTGTTCCTTAATACTGTTGCTCGCTTATATAGCTAAGAATATTTCCCTGCTTGCTTTTATAGTCTTAAAGGTTTCCTATACTACATCAGTAAAGTTTTCCAAGCCGTTCTAAAATTGCTGTTGCTTTAATGGAGTGGAGTGCAGATGCTGAACAAGGTGGAGCCTTGTGCTAAGTCGTGTTGAAACGCATGCTGGTTTCAGGCAGGCTGACCGGCCCCTAAGCAGTGACCGTGGATCTCCTCTCACTGATGGGGGGGGAGAGGGGCTGAGAGGATCTTCACTCTGGGTCGGGTGAACGTATGACCAGAAATGGTAGTTTGAGGTTGCGCAGGCAACACTGCTGCTCTAAGTCACAATGAGCAAAACAAATAGGTTCACGGTTTTGCTTGATCTGTTTCGCCTGACACCAGCTGTGGTCTGTGCAGGTAACAGCGGTGGGGCGGTGGGACTGCGTTGGATTTCGAGGGAAAATTAATTATTTAATTTTCCCTTGCCAACGTCACTTGAAATCCCCCTCCCCATGTGCTCCACCGCTGTTACCTGCATGGACCCAGCTGTCTGACACACATCCCAATGTACCTTCTAACAAAGGTCTTATTTTCCTCTTATGCCTCAATGTTTCTTGACCTCCCATCAATTGAAATTAGTGAGACCACAGCGTGAGCCACCGTGCACCTAATTGAAGTGCGCACTCTCTTTTGATTTCTCCATTCATCGCCACTCTGAAATCTCGTGTCCAGGGCGAAAATGATGGCCACAGATTAAAATAAATCACATATTTTAATCAAACACATTAGGTACATCATATAATGAAGCGTCTCCTCATGCAATTGCCAGTAAACTAATAATCACAGTGACCCCTTCAGATTCCACGTTCCTTTAGACCCACATTATCCATAATATAAGAACACTTAGATACCATATAAACATTATTATAAGAACACCTAAATATATAAAAGTTATGAGCATGGGAGCCTGTATTGCAGAAGTATAAGCTAGGCCAATCAGATTTAGCAAAAGCGAAACCTGGACTGACCATGCACATAGAAGCAGAACTACAATTAGTTTAGATCATGAAACCTGCAGCTTTTAATTAAACTAATTTAATTAACCTCCATTTTTAATTATTTAAATGTAACCATCAATTATTGTAATTTAAATTTTATTTTATAATTTGCATTGCAATAAGTTTACTTTGATTGTTACTATATTTTAACAATTGTTAGATGAGTTTGAAGAAGTAATCCTAACTCTTTAAAAAATTAATGAAAATAATCTAATTTGTCTTCGTTCTACTTATTCTACTTACCGGACTATGTACTGTCTGTTGAAGTGCTTGCCAAATAGATAAAGAGGGAATAATCTCTTTAATACCCATTGAATGTGCACACATGTAGCACCCAATTGACGTAAAGAGGGTGCTACTAAGCATGGGTGTGCCCCCCATCCATATGAGGAAAAGCTGTTGTCTGTGTGCCTGTGCCATATTACAGAAACAGTCCACCTATGAAGTGGCACACAGTTAGTGTGAGAAGTTAGCCTGGCGTATGATGTCCACTAGTTCTAGTGGGCACCTTGCACCAGTCTAATCGACCCTTATTGATGATGGTTGTAAAGTCAACCTTATAGAAAGCTATCCTAGTGGTAGCATGAACCAGCAGTCTTCAGGCAAAGACTTCATTCAGGAGGCAAGTTAAGACTTCAGGAGGCGAGTTAAACAAGTTGTTTTACCATATATAACTCCTTGAATACCAAATGAAAGGACACCACCCAAGGTATATATCAAATATATATGTATTTAATCTAAACACAACCCCTCTGCACTCTTTATGAGGTCATAGGTCAAAATACAAGTCGCACAGTCAATATACGATAAGTTGCACAGTATACGTTATGCCCTAGGGGCCTCACAAACCATTTTTTTAAACATATTTTATTGGTTTTATATATTCATCATACACTTGACCATTGTCATGAGTCATCAACATGAATCAACCCCTCAAGAATCTACTCCCCCCTTGCCACCTATAATCCATGCAATATTAATATCATAGCATATGGTACTGACGAGTGACACATGGTCATACTACAGCCCTTAAATTGCCAAACCTAAATAACAATTAAAATGAATCTGTGTTATAAACCCCCCTCCCCCTCCCTCCTCACCGGTGTGGGTTACTGCACTCATTACAGTCCATTGTGTGTGACAGAGCAGCCTCAACTGACAATATCCCTCCTTGCACCTGTATTACCAGGGGACCCCCACCTAGCTCAGAACCCTCCGCTCACTCTGCCTCCGTCCATTACTCCAGTAACGCCTGTACCAATGTTTCCCATGCGTTTGCTGACTCTAGCATCTTTTCATTATTAAGCCGTCTCGCCTGTTGATATCTAAGCACACTCTTGCTTCCTGCCCATTTAAAAAACTCAGCCTTCCACTTCCCACCCGTAGGACCTTCTTTTGCCTTCCAATGCCTTGTTATTTCCCTCTTTGCTAGTATTAACCCCATGTCTACAAATTTGGTTATCACCTTGGTTTTAGATGTGTGGGGAAACCAGTGCAGTATACATGTGGCTATGTCTAAAGTCAGCTGTCGCTCCGTAAGCGTGTTCAGTGTGTTCCCCACTTCTACCCACTAGTCTCTTAATTTAGGGCATGACCACAACATATGTTCAAGCTCTACCCCTTCATTCGCACATCGGGGGCACGCTGCCTCTTCCACTTTAAAATACTTCCTAATTTTCCCTGGGGTCAGATACGCCCTATGGAGTATAAAAAAAATGCACCAGCTGGAATCTTGCATTTCTTGTGCTTTCCCAAGCCCTGCGCAGTATTTGTGCCCAGGCTGCTTCCGGTTTCGGTTTCTCTATGTCTGCCTCCCACTTAGCTTTCAAGGTGACCAGGGGCGTCAGCCCTTCATTCAGCATTCTAGAGTAAAGGCATGTAACCGCCTTAAAAGTCCCAGCTGCCATCATTGTGTATTGACACGCCATTGTCGTTCTGGGTTCAACAAGCCCTTCCTTCCAATGTGCTTGTAACGTACCTACCAGCGCGGCGTGGACCAGAAACCCTCCTCTAGGCAGATCATACCATTCTTGTAACGCCTGATAAGGCAACAGTACCCCGTCTTCATAGAGATCTCCAAGTACCTGAATTCCCTCCTGTTCCCAAACCTGCAAGGACGTCCAATCACTTCCGTGGGGTAGCGCAGTGACCATCCCCAACGGGATTTCGGGCGCATATGGATGGATAACCCCCGCCTTACGCTGGGAACGATTCCAGCACAGTCTGTGTCTTTTCCTCCAGAGAGAGGTCCCTAAGGTCCAGCCTTTGCTGCATGACTATAAAGGAGAGGACATAGCGTTGTATCCCCCTACCTCTCAGGTGCTCGGGCCCCTAAACTCCCTTGCCATTGCTTGTGTTAATATCTGTAGTTGGGCCGCCAAGTAATACAATTCAAAATCAGGGAGCGCTAGTCCGCCCTCCGCCTTCGGTCTAATCAGCGTCACCTGCGCTACTCTACGTCTGCCTGATCCCCACAAGAACCCCACTATCATTGATTTCAACAATTTAAATACTGAACAAGGCACCCATACAGGTAGCGTCCTAAAAAAATATAGCAGCCTAGGTGTCACAGACAGTGGGAGCGCAGCCCAAAAGGCCACACTGCCCTTCAATGCCTTCACGCATCTCCCAATATTCCCCTTCAATATATCAATGGCACTATGATATATATGCACCCCTAAATATGTCAGGCAAGTCAGTTCCCATCGCACTCCCCTAAACATAGTGGGTGGAGGCTCTCCAGGTCTTGTCGGAAACAGACAGACATGTTTTTGACCAATTCACCCGCCGGCCTGATATATCTCCAAATTCCAAGAGCAAACGCGCTGCCCCCTCCAGTGCTCCCTCTGCATCCTCCAGGAACATCAGCAGGTCATCAGCGTACAGCAAAATATACTGCTGATCTCCCCTACAGCACAGGTCATCATATTTCTCTCCCATTCGGGCTCTCGCTGCCAACGGTTCTATAGCTAGAGCAAACAGTAAAGGGGAGAGCGAGCACCCCTGTCTTGTCCCACGGGCCATGGGTTACTGAGAGGATATCAATGATCCAACCCGCACCCTAGCCACTGCTGATGTGTAAAGTACTTTCGTCCAAGTCACAAAGTCAGTTCCGACTCCAAAGCGTCCTAACGTCTTATAGAGATACAACCACTCCAAACTGTCAAAGGCTTTCTCGATGTCCATTGACAGCACCACAGGCTGTCTCGTTCCCAGCTGCTCCTCCTCCAATATCCGTATTAACCTCCGGACATTAAAGGATGTGTTCCTAGTCGGGGTAAACCCAGCCTGATCCTCATGGATCAGCGTGGTCATATGCTGCAGGAGGCAAGTCGCCAAAATCCTGCTCAAAATGTTATAATCTACAGTTAGCATTGTCAATGGACGATAGGAGGCCATGTCCGTCCCCACTCGGCCAGTCTTCAAAAACGGGATCACAAGTGCCTCTCGCATGGAGGCAGGGAGTTGTCCCATTTCTCTCGCCTCTTTGTAAACCTCTAATAGCCTCGGGCCAGTAAGTCTATATACTTCCAGTAGAACTTGATCAGTAACCCGTCCACCCCCGGTGTTTTATTGCGGGCCATATGCTTGATAGCACTCCTAATTTCCTCCAGTTTTATATCCTGGCCTAGGCATTTCGCTTGCTCCTCTTCTAGCACTGGGAGTGTTATCTCGTCCAGAAAGGAGTCGATCTCGAGATCCACTGCCACCAACGAACTTTCATATAGCGTCTTATAATACTGCAAGAATCGATGTAGAATCTCGCTCTGGGTATAAACTGCCTCCCCCTCATCGTCCTCTAGCGCCAGTATGGGTGAGCCCCTTTTTGTCAAGTTGGCCAGCCAAGCCAGCAGTGTCCCCACCTTGTGTCCTTCCGCATGCGATTTCGTGACATAGTTTTTATGGTCAAAGCAACGCAATCTCCATCTCCACCACAACCTCCTCTTTCGCTGCCATGACTTCCTCGAGGTACTCCGGTCGTGCTAGTTCCGCCTTCCTCAGTCTACTCTCGGCCCGCTCTACATCCTGTAATAGTACTTTGCGCAATCCTACATATTTACTGATACAGAGCCCCCGTATGACTACCTTGAAGGCATCCCATTCCAAAGCCCTTGTGGATCCGTGCCTGCATTCTCAATAAAGTAGTGTGTAATCCCCTCGCTCACCTCTCTCTGAAAGATTGGGTCTTCTAGTGTCTCAGGTCGTAAGCGCCAGGTGGGGACAGTCGACACCGCCGTCATCCAATGCATAGTAAACAGCAATGGGTCCTGGTGAGATATTCAGTATGCACTACAGAGGGCACAACCGATGGCGAGCACAATATTGCATCTAGTCGGACATGCAGATCGTGCATCGCCGAGAAGTATGAATAGTCCCGGTCCAGTGGGTGGTGCGTACGCCACACGTCCACTAAGTCCCATCTATTCTGCCAGTCCACCCTGCATTTAGACGAGTCCACTAGCCGGGGATACGACCTATCTAGAGTTAGATCCGTTATAGAATTAAAATCCCCCCCAGCACCACAAAGCCCGCGAGGTAATGGGCCAACGTGCCTGTCAAACGTTCCAAGAAACGCGGTTTGTCAGTATTCGGCGCATAGATGCTACATAGACCTATTTCCCTACCCCGGAGCTTGCCTTCTATTGCTACAAATCTACCCTCCGGGTCTATCGTCTGCCTCATCACCTGAAAAGAGACTCCAGCCCTGACTCATATCAATGCACCCCGTGTGAACGCTGAATATGTGGTGTTAAATACCTGACCTCTCCATCTCCGTTGTAAAGCTATACCCTCCGCCTAAGTAAGGTGAGTCTCTTGCAGCAGCGCTATGTGGATCCCTCTTCTGACCAAGTAAGCATGGACCTTGTGGCGTCGTGTCATTGTGTGAAGCCCCCTCACATTCCAGGCGATGCAACGTAAATCAGCTACAGCCCCCATCGCTAATGTGTAATGGCCTCATCTCAATTCCTGTTACAGAAACCACACCAGTGACCCCCTGAACCCAAACCCCCAAGAACAGGACCTGGAACCGAACAGCTAGTCCCCATCCAAACCATTGCAACAATTAACACACTTCTAAGCCCATCAGTCATCTCTGAGGGCATGCCTTATGGGCAACTAGGGGAGCTCAGCGCCGACGGCGTGCCGCCTATACTCTATACACATCCCGCCCGATAACCCCAAATAAGTGTATGCTTCAGACATTCCTATCCCCCAATCGCCACCTGAAAACTCGATGAGCAGCAACAAATAAAACTAGCATGACCCGAGTCCGCTGGGTCAAAGGTGTCCCACCTCCCCGCTTCGCATTCAACATTATTCCTAGCCCTTCATCATCTGCGTCCTCAGTGCCACCCGGCATCCCCAGCTACATCGTGTAAGCTGCCCCAGCTGCAATATGTCATTGATCTAGTATCCCCTCCGCCATCGCTGGCGTGATCGGCGGTACTCGTGCACTATCCACTTCAGAGTTCTCAGTGTCCGAGTGTTCCTTGTTCTTTTCCGAATCAGTGCTTCCCGGAGAGTGCATTATCTGTTCTCCCGATAAAGCAGAAACCGCCTCCAGCGCTCCCTGCCGCTGTGCTTCAGTTTGCGACATGGAGGGCCTCCCCAATCCTCTTTCTCTCCGTCGGAGCCACTGCGATTTGCGCTGTGGTAGCCCCTCCGACATGTCGTGGGTCTAACGTCTTTGGCCCACCTACGCAATCCGTGGGCCCGGGTCCCCCCGCACCCCACTCACCAGTGCGAAGCCGGGCCTCTCCTACGCCCCCGATCTGTCTGCGTCCGTCGCCTCAGTCCACCAGGGTCCACATCCATGGTCAACGCGGTGATCCTGGCCTCCTCAGCGCCGTCCGCCCTAGGGGCCTCACAAACCATATACTAAGAAAGTGGTATAAGTACCACGTGAGAGTTAGAAAGCAGGCCTGGGGCTTGTAGAATCGCTGGCGCTACACTAAACAACCAAAGGTTAGGAAGTAGGAGACCCACGGGAGCCGCATGCAGTGTCTAAACACAGGTG
This sequence comes from Lissotriton vulgaris, assembly GCF_964263255.1. Taxonomy (NCBI): domain Eukaryota; kingdom Metazoa; phylum Chordata; class Amphibia; order Caudata; family Salamandridae; genus Lissotriton; species Lissotriton vulgaris. The sequence continues at coordinate 156,384,089 of NC_141699.1, read as the reverse complement.
CGGGTTCCCATTGACTTTCTATGAAGTTCGTAAGAGATACAAAGTTACAATTTATGGACACTTCCGGATGGACTAGGATGGAACCCTTTTAAACTAGGACACTTTCAGAGTCAAGACCCACGGGAGCACCGGAGTAGTCGTGTTACCTCACCCAGGGAAGCCGGGTGCATAGGTGTCTTTTCGTGTCAGGTTTTGTTGTCGTTTTCTATGGAGAGCTGCAAAGAAGTGCTGCAGGCGACCAGAGGAAAAGTGTCCGGGTGATGTGAAGAACCTGAAAGCAGAGGGGACAGAGTCTGTGACCAGGAAGGAACCAGGTGATGTTGCGTGCTTGAAGGTGAAGAAGGTGAGTTTGTCTCTTCAGCCACGAGGTACGGAGGCATCGACGATGACCAAGTGCTGGATTCAAGCTGTCCCATGATGGATCTAGATGACTGCGGTGTCGTTATCCGGATTGGACCCAACAAGCCTTGGCAACCGCAACCCACGCAGAATGTCGAGATTGGCTCTGTTGCAGACCAGCAAGGTCTGTGACGCTTCTCCTTTTCAGAGAAGCTGGAGCAAGCCTGGAGCAACCAGAAAAGCAAAGTAATTTCAAGATGGCGTCTTCAGGGGGCTCACTAGCCAACGGGCAAGGAACCTGGAAGACGCGTCAAGCTCAAATGCAAAGGCAGGGGCCTGAGCTTCGGTGCAAATGGTGCTCAGGGCTGGGGATACTCATAACCCAATGCACAACTTACTGAGGCTTTAGGAAAGGAGTGCAGGTAGCAAAATGCAGGATGTCCGGTCCCACGTCTCTCGTGTCCGCCATGGGTCTCAGCTTTGCTGTGGATGTGGGTTGGGGTCAGAGAAGTCTGGAAGTCCAGTTCTTTTGTCGCAGAGTCTTTGGGTTCCGATGTGGGCCTTGAAACTGCAGACCGGCAAAGATGCTGTTGGTGCCTGTTTGCACAGGGTGGTCACTCCTTGACCACAAGGGAGATGTCTTCCGTCTTCCAGTCAGAATGGAATGTCGAAGGTCCAAGATATGTCTTTCAAAGATTCGTCCAGGATAATCTAAAGTCCTGGGGACACAGCTCCTATACTTATACTAAGGATGGGGGCTGGATTACCTGACTAGGTCCCTCCTGTGGGTGGACCTGAGAAGGGGGTAATTACACCCCTTTCCCTTTGTCCAGTTTCACGCCAGAGCTGGGGCTGGAGTGCCCAAGCAACTGGTTTGAACCAGGCTATGCATGGAGCACCTTGTGTGCCCCAGGCAGTGTCTAGATGCATTCACTGAATGCAGCCCTCCCTGCCCCAAAACACAAAACCCCTGTCTGGGGAGGTGCTGGCACCTACCTGGACAGGAAACCTATTGTCCAGGCCTCCCCTGCTGGAGTTTCGTCCAGCAACAGGAGGTCAGACTCGTGTCTGTGGCAGCAGCATCCATTTTGTGATGCTGAGGCTCTGTTTAACTTTAACTGGATAAAGCAGTAAGCTACATGTCTTTTCCCTCTAGAAGGGTGGAATGCTATCCCCGCTGCCAGAATTGGCGAGGGGTAGTATAGCAAAGTGTTTGACACCTTACACAACATGTTTTGATAAAGCTAAACCAAAGTTAGCATTAACCGCAAGGATTATAATGCACTTAAGAGTATAAGTATTGGCTTTATCATAGAACAGCTATAAGGAGATGGTTCCGAAAGCTGCAGTGGGGCTCAGCTCATGCTAGGGCACCCTCTCACATAAAACCAAGCACTCTGCCTCCAGAATTGTCGAGGCCTACGATAGGAGTGGCTTATAGGTGTATATGTGTCTATATATAAAGGTAGATATAGGTATACTATATCTAAGTAAGGGGTGATTACGCCACCTTACCCAGGCTGTGTGATCAGACCTGTGGTGTCAGTTTGGAAGGCAAACCAGGGGTGGCACAATGCATGCTGCAGCCCCTGGTAGGACTAGGGTACACCTATGCCCTGGGTACCTATGGTACACTATACAAGGGTTCACAAGGGTGACCCAGTAACCAATCTGGTATGTACCTAAAGTACATGGAGTCCATTTCATAGAGAAAGCAGATAGTCTGGGGTCCTGAATAGCAGGGTTCCAGGCTAACTAAGTCGAAAACCAGCAAAACACCAGGAAAAAAGTTGGGGTAACCATATAGTCAGATTCCACCTTCCTACAGTTAGTGTGCTCCCCGGTCACAGAGAGCCCTCCTAGTTGGGGTGCCCTTGGCCTTCTTCCCAAGGACACCAAGAGTGCGTATGCAAAGAAACAGTTTTTCGTTGTTTAATGCTGCAGTCTCTCCAATGCATGCGCGAACATGAAGTCAGTGTATGCGCTGCAGCAAGTGCACAGTGTCTGTTTGCTGCAGGAGTACCAAGTGAGAATGTGTACCAGGGCAAACCATGACCATTCATCATCATCAAATAAAATTTATTCGGTTTTTGTGTCACTCAGTAAGATTATATATCATCCTAGTTTATTAGTATTTGTTTGACATACGCTTTACCTACATATGTGGAACCATAATAGAGGATCTGTGCTTTGATGAGGAGCCCTTTGCATGCTTCACCGGCAATGGAAGGACATTACGTTTTCCTGGAATATGATGGCACCACTTAGTGTGAGACCCAGAAAAGCTTTGTTTGCATGGAGTTGGCCCACCAGGATGAGACCACTATCTTCGTAAAGATGAGACGATTTACCTACTGGAATCTGTGTACTTCGTTCATGTAGAGAAAATCCACTGTAACATGGCGGCAGTGGCTTGTGGCAAAGTGTAATAAGGCAAAAGTCAACTGAAGCCTTTCAAAAATACAACTGCTGTTTCCTTTTTTTTAAATTCAAGTTATTACACTAAAATGTATTTGCTGGTTTTTTTCCAGGGTGGAAAGTTTAACATTTTTGAATTGGTGGTGTACATCGGCTCCGCTCTATCCTACTTTGGACTGGTAAGTGGTGTTGCCGCTGCATGTTTCAAGCCCTGCTTACTCTTTAGAAAGTCTTTACAGCAAAGTCCTTTCTGCGTTCATTCAGGCTGTGCTGGTCATCGATTTCCTGATCACAACTTACGTTTGCCCCTGCTGCCAAGGGAACGTGGTCAAGAAGTACTATATGGGAAAGAAGTTGGAGTCTGTGATTGGGCCAAGAAGTGTAAGTACCGTAAACTGCTCCATAAAACGACTAAACAACAATGACATCTGTTCTATAACATTACGTGTATTTGTAAAGCATACATCCATGCAGAAGGGTATCTTGGTGCTGAACAATAGATGTTTATTGCTAAACTCCACTACAGCACTTTACAAAGACATGGAGCCATAAAAGCGTCTGGCTTCCATACCTTAACTAGTACCACTTGCCTTCAATTCTGTCTTGGGCCCAGACAACACTATACATTAATCCACACGCACACCCAAATGAGGTGTGTTGGGCATGCAGTTCAGGGAGCGACTTCAGGCAGCAGTAGACAGCAAGAAACCCCTTAGTAACAGTCTTACAGTTCCAACCATTGCAGCAGCCCAACAGCAGTTACTAGAGAGCCTGTGAGATGGGGAGTGTTAGAACTGGCTATTTCTGGTAGGCTAAGGCTGACGCCAAAGCCAGGCAGAAACCACCATTCTAGTCAGGGCAAGGGAGTCACACGCCAAGATAACCCCTGCTCACCCTCTGGTAGCTTGGCACGAGCAGTAAGGCTAAACTCTGAGGCAATGTGTAAAGCATTTGTGCCAGCACACAACAGCAACAACATCCCAGGCACACCACAAAAGGAACTCCACACAAGATTATTATAAAATAACTTTTGTATTGTAAAAACGCATCAGATAGTATCACACAAAATACATGGTGCCAACTGGCACGGGCAATATTCACAAGGGATTATTTACAGGAGACAGGGCCACATGTGCCACTGTCAGAATCAGAAATAGCACTTTTAGAATAAAGAATAATAAAGAATAAAAATCATAGTAGCACAAATTAGCAACTATGGCACACAACCAGTAACCACTGGTAACAGGAACCAGGACCTCACTAGGACCACCTGTACTAAAAGAACAACCACCTAAGAATCAAATACATTTAGGGGTATAAACAAGATCACATTACCCATGATGCATGAAACACATTCAGAGGAGTAGTAAAGGAAAACACATGATGCCTAAAACATTCAGAGGTGTAAGGACAACCACCTAAGTATCACACAGCGTTAAGGGGTCTAGGAAAGAACACATTACCCATGATGCATAAATATACATTCAGAGGAGTAGTAAAGAGAAACACATGATGCATAAACCTACACATTCAGCGGTGTTAAGAACAAGGCCCATGATGAATCACAAACACATTCAGAGGTGCAGCGCTAGGAGACACAAGACGCCTAAAACATTCAGCGGTGCAGCGCAGGGAAAGAAAGACACATAATGCATAAAAACATTCAGAGGTGTAAAATCAAGGAAGACACATGATGCATAAAAACATTCAGAGGTGCCAGAACATAACTCAATAGCGCAAAAACACACAGTAGGCAATTACCATCCTAAACATAGCAGGTAACCACATTGCGCAAAACTTACATAAGCCACCCTCTGTGGCAGTCCCTAGGCCAACTGGCCTTGTTGGGGCTTAGACGCCCTGTGTCCAAATGTCAGGGCTCGCTGCCAAGCCGCGCCAGTCCAAGCACAAGCCTAAACGTAGCAGGTGCCCACTACTTGCTGGGCACCTGAGGACATCCCAAGACCTAAACGGTGCAGCTGCCCACTAATTGCTGGGCAGGTGGGTACTTCAAAACTGCGACAGGCTCCTCACTGACCCTTGGGCGCAAAATGCACCCACTGTGGGAGCCACACAGGCTCTAAAAAAACACATTCCTCGCAGGCAGGAGAGGGCGGGCACCGGCAATGTGCCCCGACGCCCCCTCTAACTAAAAATGGCCAAACGCTGGAGCCAAACAGGCCCTTAAACAAAATAGTCTCCATGGAGCCCTCAGGCTCTCAAAACAACTGTGCCCCCTAGAGCCTCCGTGGCTCTAAGCACAAAATGGCCCTCGAGCCTCGCTGGGCTCGTAAATCGGATATGCTCCCCTAGAGCCTCCGTGGCTCTCAACACAATAATAGGGGCAGGGAGCCTCTCAGGACTCTACACGCGTTGGGGCGACCCACTGCCAACCGGGGCTGCCCTTGAAGCCCTTGTGGCTTCACACTGACAATGAGCGTGAGCTTGCGCTACTGGGGGGGGGGGTGGACACCGACAATGTGTCCCTGCACCCCTCCCTTTCGTCTGCCCCACTCACCGGTTTGCCAGACGATCGGCGGCTCTCCTCACTCGGGGCTCTCCCTCCATCCGGGGAGCCTCGCGCCAGACTTCTCTCTCTCTCCGGGGCTCCCTCAGCACCCTGGAGCCCTAGCAGCAGGCCACGCTTCGTTCTCTCTTCCCGGTTCTCCCTCCTCCTCACGGGAGCCCCGTGAGCACCATCAGCCTTCTTCCTTCGTGCCGCCTCACACACGGCGGCTCTTCGGCCAATCCGAGCGCGGCTCAAGGACAAGCCCCTCGTGACGCCGCCCAATCACCACGCTGCTCGAAGGACGAGCCTCCCGCAGCCAACCAATGGCTGCGCGGCTCTTGAGGCGAGCTTCTCCGGCGGCCATTACACACATCTCGGGCCGCGGCGGTGAATAAAGGAGCACAACGAGGGGTGGGCACCCTCGCTATTAAAATAAAACTAAGAAGCGAGGTGGGCACTTGTAAAATAAGTAAATAAACGGGCAAAGTCGCAGGGTAGGCACCTGCCGAACCTCACGCAAAATGCGTGAGGGCGCCACGCTCGCAATGGGTTCAAATAAAGCGCTCTCCCAGCGCTATAAATAATATACAGCGCTCCCAGGCGCTATAAATACCAGTCAAGCGCTCCCAAGCGCTTAGGCTTCAACAAACCTGGGTAAAGGCAAGAAAAAAGGTCTCTTGAAGGAAAATGCAGCTTCTCCATGCTGCCAAAGGTCCCAGAGATTTCAAGGGGGCAAAGCAATGTCCCCCCCATCAGCCCAAGCAAGGCAGAGGGTTCCCCAAGAGGAGTCCAGGAAAGTCCATCAGGTGTCCAGGGGCTGGGCAGGGCCCAGGGATTCCCCTGAGCCCAAGCAGCAGCACACCCCTGGTAGGATTCAAGTCAGAAAACAAGAACAAATTGGAAGGGGACACAGCCCCTTCTTATACAGAGAAAAGTCTTTGAAGTCTTTGTGCAGGCAGTGTGAGAACCAGCTAGAACTGGTTTTAGGGAACTCTCTTCAGTGTCAGGGACAGAGGTGACAGTCGCCCAGCGGGAGGTGGAGCCAGCATTGTGGTCAGGCAGGCACAGCCCTAGTCACTCCCAGGTGCCATCTCCTCCCATTTCCCTGGCAGCAGATGCAGCCTTTCATCCACGGGCTGACTCAGAAAACCTCCTGGGGCTCCCCAGCCCCTGTCACCCTCAAACCAGACAGTCAATCCACAAGCAGGCCCAGGCACTACTGGACCAGGCTCACCCGCCAATCACACGCCAGACACAAATTACACAAATACGCCAACCTCTAAAAGTGGCACTTCTAGACTAGACACATTCATGCCGCATATATCATTACGCAGCATTCACTCTCACAAGTTCGTACATATCAAACTCTCCCCTGCACTCCCCACACATCAGGAACTACCATGGGCATACATATTCCCCATTCATTCCTATGGGAGGGCAGGTCACTCACCACACATACACAGAGAGCTCAAGCACTTTACACTGTACCACAGTGAAAAAGTGCGCAGAGGCCTAAAATCACCAACACCAGGTTCCAGAAACAGGCTAGGAAAAAGCAAAAAGTCTCGGGGTGAACCTGCCAAAAGGGCCGGGTCCAACACAACCCCCTTCCAGCCAAAACGCAGGGTAGACCAACCACTCCACTGATGGGCTTCCCTGCTTTGGGCGACAAAACATGGGCACGGCAGGGACACCTTCCGGTTTTTCGCCACTCTGAACCTACATGGTTTCCTCCAAACAAGATCTATCTGACACAACTAGGATACCCCACTGGTACTCACTAGTCATCCACAGCCAGGACCAGGCCCTAGGCCATCCAAATATCACAGGTCCTAACCAATCCACAGAGCGGGGGGCAGTAACCCCTGGCACACAATAGCCATTCTCCACTCTCTCTCTCAGTGTAGCTACAACTACCACTGATCCTTCAACCTAGGGACCATACCCTCAGGCTGACCAGAGGTCACGGGCAAGAATGCCCCACCCTACCTCTACTTCTGGGTTTCCGCACCCTCACATGGAAGCCCTCACCAGAACACAATTCTCCTACCAGATCAGGACCTCACTCCATCACTGGTCTACCACCTGGAAACTATTCCACTTCTGAGGTACAAAGCACACAGCACAGTTCCTCTTCAAGCAGGGGGGGGGGGGACACAGCACACAGCAAAGTCCCCTTTCAAGCAGGTGGGGGGACACAGCACACAGCAAAGCCCCCTTTCCTCTACCCTAGTGGAAACAACAAACTGCAGGTGAGCCCCAGATCACACAGCAAGGGCAGCCCCCTCAGTCTCTTCTGCTGATCCACTTTGGTAGAGATTCCTCTTGACCTGGAAGTTTCCTAATCTCCCAACCTAGGATCTAAACTCTCAGGTTGCACCGGGGTCAGAAGTACACCGTCCCTCTGCACCCCCTTCCAGAGTTTTGCACCCTCCCACCTTGGAGCGGTACCCCTAGAAGCCAAAACCGGTCAGGACACTGAGTACAGATGCCCTTCCCTCCAGGTCAGACTGAACCTGAACCTGGCCTCCCCCCTCCTCGGGGAACAACCTCCAGAGGCCCCACAAATGGGCAAGCACTCTAGACGGTCAAATGCTCAGCGAGCCAGGACTTCTGCACCCTCCACTAGGAGTGGTGCTGCCCAACACCAGGACCGCCGGAGTTCTGGTTACAGACACTCCCCGTCCTCTAGATACAGGAAGATCCTCCTCAAATGACCTGTATGTACAGCCTAGGCCCCTGACCTGGCGCTCCCTTAGGGAACCCTCCAGGCCCTGAGTATAGGGTTTCGGGCCAACGTGGAACACACCGTCCCACACTCACTCCGCCTCCACTGAGACAGGGCGTGAGCCCCTACACCCCTACCATCCTACTGGGACCTAGCTGGGTTACACATGAACCTCTTCCCCTTCACAGGATCATCAGATACACCAGCCACTCCTTTTACAATCACTCCCTAATGCCTCTGCAAGACATCTATCACACTGCCAGACATCCACCTTCTTGTCCAGTGCCTCTGCAGGACCTCCTGCACACCACCAGAGGTACACCTCACGTGCAAGCTCCTTAAAAAAAACTCCCACCAACTCCTCCAGTTCAAGACACCACTCATCCACACACTCCCCCTCCAGACTGGTGAGACAGTTCCTCACTGCCTCTGACTCTCAACCTGTACCCCTCTTACTGAGCACCAGGCACCATACTCTGGGAACTGGGAATGTGACTTCACACGCACTGGACATATTTAAGCTGCCACCACTGGATCCTATCATACTGGGGAATCCAGACACACACACTACACTCAGGCGATAACCACCCTCCTGAGCTAGTCATTTCTCCTCCACACTCCCTCTCTTCCATCTACACACACAGGAAAAGGAACAGGGATTGGGCACTGGACCCAGCAAGGGATTCCTAAGCTATGGGAACCTCCCCCTCTACTGGCGACCCGCCCTGTCAATTTCTCTCATCTGCCACTAAACATAAAGCGCAGAAACACATTTGAAAATGACACTCTTGAGGGAAAACTAAAATCAAAAACAATAATCCCAAACATGTGACTATCTAAAAAATGCAGAGTTTTGTAATGTAGCCAGTTGTCGCTGTGGCACTGCGCAAACACAAGTCCAAATCCGCACCGCTAACCAACAATGTTAGAATTGGCTATTTCTGGTAGGCTAAGGCTGACGCCAAAGCTAGGCAGAAACCACCATTCTACTCAGGGCAAGGGATTCACACGCCATTTTAACCCCTGCTCACACCCTGGTAGCTTGGCACGAGCAGTAAGGCTAAACTCGGAGGCAATGTGTAAAGCATTTGCGCCAGCACACAACAGCAACAACATCCCAGGCACACCACAAAAGAAACTCCACACAAGATTATTATAAAATAACTTTTGTATTATAAAAACACATCAGATAGTATCACACAAAATACATGGTGCCAACTGGCACGGGCAATATACACAAGGGATTATTTACAGGAGACAGGGCCACATGTGCCACTGCCAGAATCAGAAATAGCACTTTTAGAATAAAGAATAATAAAGAATAAAAATCATAGTAGCACAAATTAGCAACTATGGCACACAACCAGTAACCACTGGTAACAGGAACCAGGACCTCACTAGGACCACCTGTACTAAAAGAACAACCACCTAAGAATAAAATACATTTAGGGGTATAAACAAGAACACATTACCCATGATGCATGAAACACATTCAGAGGAGTAGTAAAGGAAAACACATGATGCCTAAAACATTCAGAGGTGTAAGGACAACCACCTAAGTATCACACAGCGTTTAGGGGTCTAGGAAAGAACACATTACCCATGATGCATAAATATACATTCAGAGGAGTAGTAAAGAGAAACACATGATGCATAAACCTACACATTCCGCAGTGTTAAGAACAAGGCCCATGATGCATCACAAACACATTCAGAGGTGCAGCGCTAGGAGACACATGACGCCTAAAACATTCAGAGGTGCAGCGCTGGGAAAGAAAGACACATGATGCACAAAAACATTCAGAGGTGTAAAATCAAGGAAGACACATGATGCACAAAAACATTCAGAGGTGCCAGAACATAACTCAATAGCGCAAAAACACACAGTAGGCAATTACCATCCTAAACATAGCAGGTAACCACATTGCGCAAAACTTACATAAGCCACCCTCTGTGGCAGTCCCTAGGCCAACTGACCTTGTTGGGGCTCAGACGCCCTGTGTCCAAATGTCAGGGCGCTCTGCCAATCCGCGCCAGTCCAAGCACAAGCCTAAACGTAGCAGGTGCCCACTACTTGCTGGGCACCTGAGGACATCCCAAGACCTAAACGGTGCAGCTGCCCACTAATTGCTGGGCAGCTGGGGACTTCAAAACTGCGACAGGGTCCTCACTGACCCTTGGGCGCAAACTGCACCCACTGTGGGAGCCACACAGGCTCTAAAAAAACACATTCCTCGCAGGCAGGAGAGGGCGGGCACCAGCAATGTGCCCCGACGCCCCCTCTAACTAAAAATGGCCAAACGCTGCAGCCAAACAGGCCCTTAAACAAAATAGTCTCCATGGAGCCCTCAAGCTCTCAAAACAACTGTGCCCCCTAGAGCCTCCGTGGCTCTAAGCACAAAATGGCCCTCGAGCCTCGCTGGGCTCGTAAATCGGATATGCCCCCATAGAGCCTCCGTGGCTCTCAACACAATAATAGGGGAAGGGAGCCTCTCAGGACTCTACACGTGTTGGAACGACCCACTGCCAACCGGGGCCGCCCTTGAAGCCCTCGTGGCTTCACACTGACAATGAGCGTGAGCTCGCGCTACTGGGTGGGGTGGACACCGACAATGTGTCCTTGCGCCCCTCCCTTTCCTTTTCCCTCACTCACCGGTTTGCCAGACGATCCGCGGCTCTCCTCACTCGGGGCTCTCCCTCCATCCGGGGAGCCTCGCGCCGGACTTCTCTCTCTCTCCGGGGCTCCCTCAGCACCCAGGAGCCCCAGCAGCAGGCCACGCTTCCTCCTCTCTTCCCGGGGCTCACTCCTCCACACGGGAGCCCCTTGAGCACCATCAGCCTTCTTCCTTCGTGCCGCCTCACACACGGCAGCTCTTCGGCCAATCCGAGCGCGGCTCAAGGACAATCCCCTCGTGACGCCGCCCAATCACCACGCTGCTTGCAGGACGAGCCTCCCGCAGCCAACCAATAGCTGCGCGGCTCTTGAGGCAAGCTTCTCCGGCGGCCATTACACACAGCTCGGGCCGCGGTGGTGAATAAAGGAGCACAACGAGGGGTGGGCACCCTCGCTATTAAAATAAAATAAAGAAGCGAGGTGGGCACTCGTAAAATAAGTAAATAAACGGGCAAAGTCGCAGGGTAGGCACCTGCCAAACCTCACGCAAAATGCGTGAGGACGCCACGCTCGCAATGGGTTCAAATAAAGCGCTCTCCCAGCGCTATAAGTAATATACAGCGCTCCCAGGCGCTATAAATACAAGTCAAGCGCTCCCAAGCGCTTAGGCTTCAACAAACCTGGGAACATGCAAGAAAAAAGGTCTCTTGAAGGAAAATGCAGCTTCTCCATGCTGCCAACGGTCCCAGAGATTTCAAGGGGGCAAAGCAATGTCCCCCCCCATCAGCCCAAGCAAGGCAGAGGGGTCCCCCAGGAGTCCAGGAAAGTCCATCAGGTGTCCAGGGGCTGGGCAGGGCCCAGGGATTCCCCTGAGCCCAAGCAGCAGCACGCCCTGGTAGGATTCAAGTCAGAAAACAAGAACAAATTGGAAGGGGACACAGCCCCTTCTTATACAGAGAAAAGTCTTTGAAGTCTTTGTGCAGGCAGTGTGAGAACCAGCTAGAACTAGTTTTAGGGAACTCTCTTCAGTGTCAGGGACAGAGGTGACAGTCGCCCAGCAGGAGGTGGAGCCAGCATTGTGGTCAGGCAGGCACAGCCCTAGTCACTCCCAGGTGCCATCTCCTCCCACTTCCCTGGCAGCAGATGCAGCCTTTCATCCACGGGCTGACTCAGACAACCTCCTGGGGCTCCCCAGCCCCTGTCACCCTCAAACCAGACAGTCAATCCACAAGCAGGCCCAGGCACTCCTGGACCAGGCTCACCAGCCAATCACACGCCAGACACAAATTACACAAATATGCCAACCTCTAAAAGTGGCACGTCTAGACTAGACACATTCATGCCGCATATATCATTTCGCAGCATTCACTCTCACGAGTTCGTACATATCAAACTCGCCCCTGCACTCCCCACACATCAGGAACTACCATGGGCATAGATATTCCCCATTCATTCCTATGGGAGGGCAGGTCACTCACCACACATACACAGAGAGCTCAAGCACTTTACACTGTACCACAGTGAAAAAGTGCGCAGAGGCCTAAAATCACCAACACCAGGTTCCAGAAACAGGCTAGGAAAAAGCAAAAAGTCTTGGGGTGAACCTGCCAAAAGGGCCGGGTCCAACAGGGAGTTCTGTTATAACTGATGACCAAAGGTGTTCAACATAAGATGGCTTGACAGGCAATGTATCTTCAAGTTGCTGTCGCAGAGACTTGACAAAGGATCCAGTAGTAGAGAAGAAACCATTGAGGTGGGTACGGGGTTAAAAATGGTACCGCCGGGCTGTTGTTGGATTGAAGTCGAGTTTCTTTGTCTAATTGGAGAGTTATTGATGCAGTGCAGGGTCTTCCTTATAATGTTCTTCCTTCCAAAGTCAAACCATGCTGCATAAAGCTGCTTCTTTCTATTAGCCCCGTGCTGATGACGGCTCCCGTCCGTCATGCGTCACGGTGGGCGTGTGCTGATGACGGCCGGGAGCCGTCATGACCACGCCTGCGATCGGAATGTGGTGACAGGCGCGAAATTCCGGCCACGGGCAAGGGGTTTAACCTAATTCACATTCCCTTAAGATCTCTATGTAGCAGAGATGAGGAGCCAAAACTACACCAGGCTCAGACTAGTGTGTAGGTAACTCTGCATCACATCAGATGTCCAAATATTACCATGGCCCATGCTACTCCAATTCACTGATGTACATATAATTCACTCATTTAAAATATTATTACATAGTGATTTATATACAATACTCAGAACTCATTTTACATTCTCTAGAACTTGCTGGTGCCACAGGTTTGGATTTCTGACCTTAGTCGCTATATCAGTCTAAATCAGAAAGCCTGTTGAACTGCAAGCCAAACACAATCCAAGGAGCAGTGTTTACACAAGATGTGTTTCATGTAAGATGCCGTTCCATGAGGATAGACTGGGGTTGTTAGTGAAGCACCAAATCCTCTTTCAAGAATGAATGAACAGAACACTCAAGGATCACTAAACCGCTTTAAATATTTATTTTAAAAATAAATGTTTTGTCTAGTGCACACTATATGAACTGTTACCACATTGAAAATAAACATGAAGGTCGTAAGGAAGTGTATACTCAACATGAACAGTAAAAAATACTCCAACATTATTGCTGTGTATTTTATAGCACTAATGCTCTCATTTAGTAATTCTAAAGGCTAAACTAGCTCTAACACATTAGTAGCACATTAATAATAAAAAATTCCCTGAGTTTCAGAGGTGGTTTGCACTCACATACCTTATTTCAGAGCAATAAGTTGTGTTTTCAGCTCACAAAGCCAGCAGTGTGTGCTTGTGATAACCGCAGTTTACAGCACAACCCGCCTGACCGCTAGTGAAGGCGGGCTTCCTTTCCTGCTTCAGTCAAGACTAGCGTGTAACTAGGCCTCTATCATTGTGTCTCCTACATGAAGTCCTCTCTGACTTTAAGATTCTATTGTTTTTATAGATTATTCTAGGCTTTGCAACTGAATTGCAAAAATTTCCACAAAATATTGGAGTAACACCGTTGCAACTATTTTCTCTCTATCCGGCAGTGTTCGTTCTCTTGGAAAGATAAGATATGTACCACATAGTTAACAATCTTCTATAAGCTCTGTCGTTTCAAAAATAATGATCAAATATAAAGATAATCAAAAGCAAGGAATAAATACTAAGAATATTCATGCAAGATTGATTTTCATATGTACAGGAACAGAACATTATGAAAAACAATTTCACAAAAATGTTTGCAGGGATTCTGAATGTCCTGGAATATCCTGTACAGCAGAGGAAATTCACAGTTCCATCTAATCCTAGTCAACAACCTTGCTACGTGACCTCCCTTTTTAGTTGTCTTTACTCCTTTACCCCTAACCCTGTGGTTGTTGAATTATCAATTGTTCTTTTCTGACAACATATCAGTACGTTTCATCCATTTTTGCTTTCTTGCTGCTCCCTCATCAGTTGAATTTCCTCTCCCTTAAGTGCCTTCACTATTGTATGATGGTGGTAGGTATAGTACTGCATTCTGTTCTCTTTTGGGGATCAGTTATTGAAAACTCTGATAAATAACGTAGCAAAATCCTGATGCCACACATGTTGCAATAACAACTTTCCTTTCTGATTCCAGGCTGTGATGTACGTGTCGTTTGCTGATAGCAAGCACATTTATTTGGTGGACACGGAGTTGAGTAAGAGCTTACAAGAGACAAAAGGGCAAATTGTAGAGGTATGTTGCATTTCTGTTTGGGGTGTTAATTTTTAAATGAGCACTGTTTTGTGGGGTCGACGAGAGCAAGGCAAGTGGAAATGCCCGGGCATGTGTTCCTAGAGTCCAGAGTGTAGAAACCACTAGTGAGAGATTGTAACGAAGCCAGTGGCAACTTAACCTTCAAGTGTTTTGAATTGGATGAAATGAACAGAGGTGGATAACATTCAGTGAGGATGCACATTTGTTTAAATAAGGGATGGTAGAAACTGCCATACCTTCCATAGTACCTCATGATTTTTTTTTTATTGTTTTAAGTCCTAACGCTGAAGACTTTTAAGAAGAAAAAAATAGATGAGAAAACCAGATTACGGAAGAAAACCCCCCACAAAAGTCTTGCTTTTAATATGGAAATTCTTCCAAAAAGTTTTAAAATGTTTTTTATCGGAATCTGCTATGCAGACAAAGTTGTCTGAGGTACACAAATTTCAATGTCTAGAAGTTGTAAACGTGTAAGATCTTAAGTAGCAGGGTTATAATGTCACATGCTCCTAGCGTAGGGTTAAACACCCCTTGGCAAAGTCAGCAAGTTCCAACCTGCTCCACATTCTATCGTTGTGGCAAAGAGAGAATGCTTTTTGATGCAAGAGGTGCTCGTCAGTAGAGTCTTGATCAGTGCTTTAGCGCTCTCCCTGGTAATTCCATGTACTATGTAATGGCAGAACCTCCTTACTCAACTCGGCCTGTTCAGTGTGTGCTCAAAGGTGCTTGCGTGTGCTGGATACTGGTGCGGTGGTGTACTCTAACTTGGGTCACCCCGAGGGTATGTAGCCCCTAAAGTTATGCATTGAGACCTATATTTAAGAGTAGCAAGTCCTAGCAGTCTCCCCGTCCCTATAAATGTGATGCTATTTACATTCCCTCCCTTTAGAAATTCTTTGGAAATCTAAGTGCAATGTCTGGTTTAGACTCGTAATCCAGAGGAAGGACCTTTAGTTGCAAGTGAATGAAAACTGAAACCGCTGCAGCATCTCAAGGCGTGACTGACCATACTTGTACCAAGTCTGCGGCCTGGGACACACACCTGAGGCCTGGGACACGGGACACACGCCTGACAGAAAGACTGGTACTCACTGCCCCTGTCCTTTATCTTGTACTGTGTGTTGAGAGGAGAAACGGTCTCCCTTACATTATCTATAGGATAGGTTGCACTGTTCCCTATTTTAAATGGTTGTTTGGAACTTAGGCCAAGAAATGGCGAAATGCAGTCATCTGTAATCTGACCTTTTCTTTTTTTTATATATATTTTTTTTTATTTATTATCATTGCAAGAAAAAAGAAAGATTAATTAATTACAAACATAATATTAAGCATCTCAATGTAAGTTGTTAATACAGAGGTATCAATTATAACATATTATTTCATTGAAGAATAAAACATATCCTAAATTCATATTGTAGTAGTCTTAACACAGTTTAAATAAACATTCCTCAAATTTTCTCCCGTTTTCTCAATAAGCGTGGGCCCCTTATCTTTGCTAATGCTAATTCCATCGTATGAATTTCATTGACTAGAGTCCACCACTCTGTAACATGCGGAGGTTTCGGGGAGATCCAAGCCCTAGCAATTATCAGTCTTGCACAAGCAAATAAGATAGTATTCAGATCTTTATGTGGGCTATTTACATCCTGTATATCCAATAAAATCAAATGAGCTGAAAGGTGCGGTAATTTAATTTGTTTCTTAGTAAGAACACCTTCTATTCCTTTCCAGAACTCAGACAGAGTGGGGCAAAAAAAAAGCATATGCTCCAAGTCAGCAGCTACCAAATCGCATTTAGGACATTTTGTACGATCATTCGATAAATTATTTGGTGACCAGCTGGAAATTCTTTGAGGGGTGTAATATAACTGACAAATAGTTCTGTATAATTGAAGTCCTAAACTAGAAGACTGAACCACCTGATTAATTTGACGAAAAGAAGCGGATATCTGATTTGATGTTATATATGACCCTATTCTAGTAGTCCATTTAGCCGGCTAGTTTACAGTCATCCAATTTTACCTGAGTAAGATATCTGTAACTTTCGCTAATAAGTGATTTGGTCCGATCATAGTATAGACAATTTGGAATATCAGAACGACGAACTTCGATAATTTTCATTTTCCTAACTAAGTAATCCTGAATTTGCATATATTTAAAATACATACCGTCGTTCAATTTATATAGAGATTTAAGTAGTGTAAAATCAAGCAAACCTTCAGAGCCATAAAGATCGCCTAAAGTATTAATGCCACAGCTAGACCATGAAGTCCCTGCACCATCCAAGAAAATTCCCGGAAGCCCTGGATTGCCCCAAAGTTGTAATTCTGCATGAAAAAAAGAGATCTTACCATAGTTCATAATCAGATTCCATATTCTTTTAATATCCCTGGCAGTCTTAAATTTAACTCGCTTGAAATAGTTTAGATCGTGAACTCTAGCCAGAAATTGATTATGATCAGAGCCCAACATAAACTGATAGAAAAATAAAGGGTTTTTGATTTTAAGCAAACTTCGAATACGACCAAAAAAAGTTGCATAGAAATATAATTTAAAATCAGGGAAGGTTAACCCTCCTTTTTCAATTGGGAGTTTCAAAAACTGGATCGATCTACAAGCTTTTTTGTACCCCCAGATATAGCTGCTACATATTCCATCAAGTTTTTTGAAGAAAAGACTATTAAGACGTAGAGGAATGGATCTGAATAAATAAAGAAATCTCAGTACTATTTTCATTTTAATTAAATTAATCCGTCCAACTAGACTGAGGGGTATCTTATGCCATCTTTTTAATAAGAGGGTTACTTCTTTTAATAATACATTATAATTAAGTGCTATTAATTCGTCAATATTTGCAGAGATTTTCACTCCCAAGTATATAGCATTTGTACACATACCTTGAATTGGGATCAATGGTTTGTAATTAACAATGACCTGTGTTTTATTTAAGTTTAGTTTATAGCCAGATATATACCCGAACCTTTTCTCTTCTTTAGTTATCTCTGGAATCGCTTTGACTGCATCAGTAATGAAGATTGCAATATCGTCCGCATACGCGGTGATTTTAAAGTGTTTCCACCATGCACGAAAGGGATAATATCAGCTTGCGAGAGGAGAGCATTTAAGAATGGTTCCATAGAAAGAGCAAAGAGCAAGGGTGACAAAGGGCACCCTTGCCTAGTGCCCCTCGCTATTGGAAATTTAGATGAACTCATACCTGCGTAACTTATTTTAGTGGTAGGTTGATCGACAATGACCGAATCCAACCAAGATATTGACCCTGTAAGCCAAAAGCCTTAAGTACTGCCCATAAATAGTCCCACCCCACTCTGTCAAATGCTTTCTCAGCATCCAGCATAACCATTCCAAGTGGGGTGGACTCAGTTAGTGCAACATCAAAGGCAGTAATAGCCATATTAACATGGGCGGTGGTATCTCTCCCCATGACGAATCCATGCTGTTGCGTATTAACAAACGTAGCCATGAGAGGAGCTAGCCGGGTAGCCAGTATTTTTGCGAATGCCTTCGCGTCCGCATTGATTAATGAAATGGGTCTGTATGACCCACATTCATCAGCGGGCTTTTGTCTTTTAAGGAAAAAAACAATTTTGGCAGTATTCCACGAGACGGGGGCCTTCCCTGTTTCCCCGATTGAATCTATGACTAAACTGAAAAGAGGAAGTAATTCTTGAATACAGATTTTATAGAGTTCAATAGGGAGCAGATCTTCCCCAGCAGCCTTGCCGGAGGGAAGAGAGGCAATTGCTGAACTTATCTCTGTAGCAGTAATATTTAATTCAAGTTGTCTAACTCCTTCTCTATCTTCTTGATTAGTCAAATAAGTGTTAAGGTATGATGGTATATGATCCTTGAAGGGAGAATTTTCTGGGGTATATAACCTACTATAATATTTAACAAATTAATCGAGTATCTGCTCAGGCTGATTATAAGTTACCATTTTATTATCCTTAATAGCTTTAATTAGTGTTTAGCCTTCTTGTCCGCTACCTTGTAAGCTAACACTTTTCCAATTCTGTCGCCGCTTTCATACTGTGAGAGATTGTATTTATGAAGTTTTACCCTATATTTCTCCCTCAATGTCTTTTTAGTGGCTGACTGTAGATTCACCAGTTCAATTCTGAGCTCGTCAGCATTAGATTCTCCTTGCGAGACAGACGCTGCCAGCCGAATTTCAAGAGATAAGATATTAGAAGTCATAGATTTAATCTCCTTTAAACGTTCTGAGTTCGTTCTAAAAACATATTGCTGTGCAAAGCCCCTTATACTAGCTTTACAAGCATCCCAGACAGATATCACTGCAGCAGAATTCAAGTTGATCTCAATAAATTCAATATTATGCCTTTTAAGTTGAGAAGTAAAAACTCCATCCAAAAAGAGGTATCTAGGAAACGTAAATTGCCGAGCCCCATGTTTCTTAGTAGAGATGTTAAATTCTAGCAAGATGGGGTTATGATCTGATGTGACTCTTGGGCACAGTTCTATAATGCAACTATCCAAGATCCCATCTGTAGCCCAAGTCATGTCTATCCGGGAGCACAGTTTGTGGGGCGCAGAGTAATAAGTGATCCAAGCTGTGTTTGGGTGTATTGTACGCCAAACGTCTTTCAGATTGTGCAAACGGCTTAGTTCTGATATTGCAGCTCTGATTTTGCGCATTCGCTGAAAAGCTCCCCGCTTGGTAGAATCTACATCATAGTTCATGACACAGTTGAAATCGCCCATTATCAATAGTTCACCCTCCCAATCTAACAATTACATATTTAACCGATCATACATAGTAGGTTCATCGATATTAGGACCATATACCACACAAAATACGTATTTGCAATGCTCAAATTGTACTTGGGTTATTACCCATCTACCCCTTGAATCAGCAGCTGTTAGAATAATTTCAATAGTTAATTGTTTCTGCTTCAATATCGCAACCCCCCGAATCGAAGCACCCAGAGTACAACAGACAATAAGATCATATCCCAGTTGTCCCAATATTTTCCTATCCCGAAATCCTATATGCGTTTGTGAGAGCATAACCAAATGAGGTTTATACATATTAAGCTCTTCTTGAACCAATCTCCTCTTAATCTTATTGTTAAGACCAGCCACATTCCAAGCTAAACATCTAAAAGAAAACGTATTTGGAATACAAGTAAACTACCTTCCTCTGTATTATAGAAAACCACAGTGTAACTATTTTAATTAGAATTTGTTTTACCATTTTTACTCTTGCAATGAAATTTTCAACCCTTTTTACCCAACCACCCTTCCACCCTCTTTCACCCCTCCCACCCCTATGTCCATTTGAGGAGAGCACCCCTCTATTCCCTGCAGCTGTTGACATGGCCGCTCTGCAGAGTGGCGGCCGGGAGGCTCCGACAGGTGATCCCTACCTAAAACCCTAATAGATAGACAAAAAGAGTGAGGGGCAAAGCCCTAAGGCGAGGAAGACAGTCAAGAAACATTGGCTGCAATAATCTCACCAATAAGTATGGTAACTATAGTAAACTCAGTCAAAATATTTAATCATTTCTAAAGAGAGAATAGAAAAAAAGGAAAACATTTTTTTTTTAAAACGAGGAGAGAAACTCTCCATAAGGTCAATTAATTACATCATTCAATCGGCCCACTTTTAGTTCCTATGCAGGCAAGTCCACATATGTATAGCTTAACAGACACGATCCCTTCGCTATAGCGGCCAATTAAACTGTCATTGGTATTCAATTTCTTAGCTTAGAAAGTGCCAGCTCTGCTTCTTTTAAATCTGTAAAAAAATACACATGCCCGTTCTTAATCACCTTAAGACGGGTCCGTTCCTGCAAATATACATCACAACCGATAGATTTAAAAGAATCAATCATTTGGCGGAGCTTCCATCGTTTTTCCACAGTATTTTTACTAAAATCAGAGCGGACAAAAAAGGTTACATTTTCTACAGTAACAGGAGTATTGGGTCTGGCTTTTAATGAGACAGCTTGTCTCAGTAGAAAGTTACCAAAGTGTATCAGAAAGGGGCGCGGAAATGTACTCTCCTTGTTTCTTTGAAAGAGAGGTAATCTATGCACTCTTTGTAATTGCGAATCCCAATCCGAGAGATCTATAAAGGCCTTCTGAAACAATTTGACCACATAAGCCCTAGGATCTGAGCCTTCTGACCCCTCATGGACCCCGAAGAGTCGTAGGTTTTGCCTTCTTGTACGATTTTCCATGTCCTCTAGTTTGGTTTCTAGGTTCGCTCTTCGTTCCGCATGTTGATTAGTTAAAGATTCCGTTTGCACGGCCCCCTCTTCCACATCCACAACTCTCTGCTTTAACTCTTCAACTTCTTGAGTGACCCCCCCTAGTTTACTGGACAGATCTGATAGGGAATTCTGCAATGTGATGTTATCTTCCCTCAGCTGAAGAAAGTGTTGTTGCCCTTCTTGTTGATGAACTGTAAGAGTCTTCAAGATTAAATCAAAAGAAGAGGTAGAATGATCCGAGTCCAGCAATCTTTCAGTGACAGGTAGCTCATTAGTACCGCCGGTAGCAAAAATTAGAGCTGGAGCATCGGGAATAATTGACAAATTGGCGGTTGTGGCCAGATTTTGAGTGGTAACTGTGATACTACTGGCGGGTTCGCACATTTGGTCCGTGCAAACAGATTTTAGACCATCTTGAACAAAAATCGGAGGCATCAGATTGTCCAGTGTTAGAGAAGAATTTGCTCCGTCTCTTAGATTAATATCTTCCACTAAGCTAGCTCCGGATAAACGTAGGGCCATATTCTTGACACCTCCCTTCGCTTGAATCCATTTACGCAAAGGACTTTCATCCCTAATGAGCTTTATACGTGGTTTAGCAGGGGAGATACCGAGGTTGGAAGAGTTACAGTTGCCTTTTTAAAGTTTAGTTTTAGCTTTTGTTTTTCCTTTTTTGAGGCTTAAAAGTTTAACAGTACCTGCGGTGGCGCCAGATACCTCGTCCTCGTCATCATATATCTCCTCATAATCTGCACTCAAGCTCAACTCTGCCTCTTCAGTAATTGGAGCACCAGTTTCAGATATATCGGCGGTTTCGTTGAGTAATTCCTCTCTTAGAGAACCAGCCTGCACAGAGAATTTGCTTGATGAATCAATTATTGTATCCAGTAGTTTGTTGCTGTGTGAGCTTCCCACATTTAAATTCAAAGCGGAATCTATACCGCCCTCCTTATTTTCCTTAAATTCCTTAAAGGCTGCTTCTGTGTTCACCTCGACTCTGTCCATACTTTTCACCGGGTTGGCTTTCCCTATCGTTTCACTAGACTGCTCACTCAATATAGAAGAGACCTTGTCTTTATCATCCACATTCACATTATTAACCGCTTCTGCTACTTCCGATGCTCCAGTAGTTGTTAACACGGCACCGCCGGTCGCAGTCATAATCACAGTATTATTTAAATTCTCCTTTGTAAGAACGTTGTTACCGCCATTATCGCCAGAGTTATTGCTACAGTTTGAATCTAAAATAACAAAAAGCGGAGCACAAATCAATTGCTTACCCGCTACAGTCAGTGTTTTATCAACAGCAGAAAGTTCAGTTGTACCCGCAGGCACTGGTTTCAGCGTCGGTGTCTCCGGGTTAGCGCTTCTCCCTGCGCGAGCGGCTCTGGTGCTTCTCTTTGGAGCCATTCCCATCTCAGACGATGATACTGCGTTAAACAACTGTGACTGTGTTGGTACGCCGTACAACACACCACTGGGGAGCAAGGCGAAAAGCGCCCACTGAATCAGCGGGCTGTAAGGCAATAGAGTTCTCGGCAATCGCAGCGCCAGCAACCACCGCCGGCACCAGCCCCCAGAAAAGCGGAGCATCCGGCGATTCCTTGCGATGCAGGTAAGACGAATAGATGTAAGCGGCTGTGAAATGTAGAAAGCACGGCCAAAGCGCTCTTTACTCCTCCCGCTCAGTCCAGCTGCTGGTATTTAGCCGAATCCCTCTCTCATCGTCTCTTAATGGTAGGGAGCTGGGAGCCTCCAAGACTGCTTCCACTCCGGGACGGCGTCAATCCGCCATCTTGACTCTCTCCTGTCATAATCTAACTTTTTCAGATTACATTTATTGTCAATTAATTTAAGTGCTAATCACTTTTAAGTGGTCAGATCCACAGAGGTTAAAGTGTATGATTTGGGTCTATCTCATCATCCCTAGCTGAAATTTACCATCCTCTTTTTTAATTTTATTATAAAGTGTATGGGCGAGGTCACTTAGTCAGGGTTCCTTGAAAGGCTCCTTAATGCTGAACCCATTACCCCTTGTTCTGAATGATATATTTTCTTGGATGAATGAGCAGCACAATTAGGAAGGAATCTCTGGCACATTTAGACTCAGTCTGTGTTCTGAAGATTCCCTAATTTTTCGATACCTCACCCCCTTTGCTGTTTGCAAGAAATGGGATTTGGATGTCTTCACATATCACATATGCACCTATAGATCAGTGTGCCTGTTTCCAGGATGTAAATAAACACATAAAAAACAAACAATCTCAGGTAAATAGAGGTCAAATGAACATAAACGCTGAAAGATAAACCCTTCAATGCAGTTAGGTGCAATCACCCTTGTCAAGATGGCGCCTACAGATGTGTACATGCACTCTGCCACTCTCACTCCCAGTTGCATAGCACCAGATAAACACAAAATCCCTAGGCCCCAACTGCCTTCTACCTTCAAAGTCCTTTTTTATGTTGTAGTAATGGGAAATAAAGGCCATATTCCAACCACATATTTATACCATTAATGCAGATTTAGAGAATTGAAGTAATACCTTATTTGGTAAAGGATATGTTAGGACTGGTTACCACAAGCAAAACACTGGTGCTAAAAAAATGAAAATGAATACTGAAAAGTGTATGACCATGATAATATTGTAATGTATTTCTAATTTCTTTGCACAGAATTCTAAATCCAGAGTTAATACAGTGTGGTAATGTTTATATCGCACTGCGGTACAACCACCAGATTAAGCGCTGAATGCATGAGTCGTGAACTTGTGTCAAAGTTTTGTTTCAATAGGGACCTAACCAATACATAATGCTGGCCAATAGCCAGATATCCAATTGTAAGAGGTTTGGACAGATTCAGACAACTAGGTTGTGCTCAATAAAATGAAAAAAATTGGAGAATTTGATCCAGCAAAGTAGAAATCTAATGTTTTATGCAGTTTTGCCGGCAAGAGTGCAGAAACCATGCACTGGGTCTTGCTCACACAAAGGGCGTCACCACTTTGCCTTCAAATGCTCCATAGAATGTAGATGGACAGTTCTCATCTGTTCTGAGCCCTAGGCATGGTGAAATGGCGGATTTACTTAAAATGGCTGAACCTGAGGCAAAATGAAAGCAGGCAAACATGCGCCCACTGTTCGAAGCACCATCCTCCCAGAATGCCCACTCTTTTTCAATTTTCTGATGTCAGAGGTAGGAGGAGTCCATCGGCAGCCGTTGCAGTGCACATAAAAGTAACTGCTTGTGGCCAAGAATGAGATTTCATATGCAGTGTAGAAAACACATGGCAAAAACACTTACTATAATCTTTAAAACATGTGCTTTATAATCGGAAAAAGGAAGCATAGCTTTGGCGCCAGACTGGTAATGTTGCATGCTTTATAAGAATTTGAGGCGTTCTTCACCCGCTGACATCATAGACGATCATTGGAAAAGCCAATAGGTCTCTCCTTTACGACCTATTGGCTTTGCCAATGCTGTTTCCTGATGGCGTAACTCGTCAGCAAAAAGCTAGACAAACTAAAAAAGGTGTGATGACGTGGTCGCTACTGGATGTCGGCCATTCTATAGGTACCCTTGTGTCAGCATGCAAAAGTGATTTTTAGATTTTTGTTAATGAGCCTATATAATATGGCGACCACCACTTAGATCAGTAAATGAAAAAAAGTAATGTTAAGTCCATGAGAGTTTTTTTTTTTTAAATGGAGCACCCTGCTGCAAGCTGGCCCCTTCACAAATGGATTTTTTTTTACATGCTCGCAAGGAGAGGGACAGCAACAGAGGACCAGGTGGGGGGAGGAACGAGGAAAGGACGAGGGAATAAAATTACACCTGCCAAGCAGCAGACAACAGCGAGAGTGCGGGGGGGAGAGAGAGACGTACATGAAAGTGGGAGAACAACATGAAACTAATGGAGGAGTCGGCTGTTTGGGGAAGAGCTGAAAGAAATGTTTCTTCAATAAAAGTGAGCAGTGGAAGAATTCAAGCCAGCCACTTAAAGGATGGTACTGTGTTCCAGTAGAGGTCTAAACACACGATGAACAAGGCAAGGCACCAAATAGGAAATATTCAAACAAAGAAGATGCCCGTACCCTCATGTCTTAATATGACAATTATTTGATGAAAACCAAGTACAAATTCATGAAACCTGGCAAGGTACTTTTATTTATATCCATCACTCATATTTTTTACTTTTTTTCGAAATTATTCTTTTAGGCAAAAATAGATATACATTTACACCATCACAAAACTAAACAATTTTGACAAAAGATAAATCAAAAGAAACATCAAGTTAACACAGAACAATAAACATTAAAAAATTCATTTCATCAATGTTTACATATCATTTCCTGTTTAAAGACAAACAAAGCAACGTGAAACCAAGAGCAGAAACAGTGTATATTATTTTGACAATGAATCACTCAATGATATAATTGGCTCTTGTGGGTGTGCTGATGCGTTTCAGGTTCGAATAACCAGTTTTCGAACCCTGATCAGGGCTTTGTTATTTGTCTGTGTGGGACACAAAAACAATAAAGTTTTGTTGAGAACCTATGTGCCTCAAAGCTACCTCTCTTAGTTTGTAGAATCATCAAAATGTACCTGTATCTTTCAGGCTGGCGGTATTTCCATTAATGGACCTGGGGGACGATGCTTCAAGCTTTACTTCTAAAGTGAATGAAGCAAGGACTATATGAAGAATTTTGGCGATATTTTATTGAAAACACTCAGGTGCGAGTGTCTTAATTCTACCTACCTCCATGTGCACCGTCCGGCACCTCGTGGAGGAAGGAGGTTGTAATCACTATGTCAGGAATCCTGATTGGGAAGAGAAGGGAAGTTGTTGTACAATCGTGTTAACCTTTTGGCAGATAAATGTGTATTCATTAAAATGGCCCCATACCTTGTGCCTTCATCCTAGATTAAGAAGACATTTCGGGTCTCTTTCATTCAATGGCGGTTTATTAGTGCAGAACGACCTATCGGGAAATTAAGAACTAATCAGAGCAGGGGGAACAGCAACACGGGTATATTGGTTATAAACACCAGAGTCTCTTTGTTCCTTTCGAAGCTAGAGCGTACCTGGATATTAGAACGAGTTTATTCTCCAGGTGTCTTTTCCGTGTGTCCCTATTTACCCGTAGCGCACTACATGGAGAAATATTAAAAAATAAATGAGAGGAGCGCTAAAATGGATGTCCGGGCAACTTGTCCTACCGACATCGATCTCAAAGAAAAAACGCTTGTCCATACCTGGATATGCTCACTTGGCAGATACGCTCGATGCCTCCACTGTCGGGCTCCCGCTAGAATGCCTAACAGGTTGGGGTGGCCATCTTGCCTAATTTAAAAAGTCACGAGTTCCGCGTCCCGAGGCGTTGTGGGACATGTAGTCCCGTATCTTATTCAGTACGGGCATTGTTGTTATACGTGATTTATTTGGATTGTTCGAATCGCTACGATTTCGATAAAGCTATACAGGATGCATGTTGCTCGGGGTGTCATTGGATCGTGTCAGTGTTAATGATGCTGGTAATGCCATGCTTTGAGACCGGCTCATATGCCTCATGGGGTGATGGAAAAAGGGCGGGGGGCAGTCATCTGTCTATTCCGATGCTTTTATTTGAAAAGTTTTTTTAGGGGACGATCTGATTCATAAATAGCCATTGTGAATAACGGATACATTCAGATCCTTGATAATTCAGACATACTGTTTAGGCCTGTAAGTGTGCTGTTGAATTTAAGGATACGGTATGCTTCCTTTTGTAATAACGCCTTGTCAACATCCTCTGGACGCTGTACTGTACCTATTGTGAAAAGTACTGACCATTTAAAATCATGTTCAGTGTGGGATTTCTCCATAAAGTGTTCAACCATTGGAGCAGTTAGGACTTTCTTTTTAATCCGAAACCTGTGCTGGCTGATGCGTAGGTTCACTTGCTGGTTTGTTTTGCCAATATAGATCTTTTGGCACGGACAGGTAATTACATATATAACATTTTTGGTCTTACAGTTAGAGAAACCCGAGTGTTTCCACTTGACCCCCTGATGTTCAAATTTGTTTCCTTCAATAGTGCTCGAGCAAGCAACACAATTGCCACATCTTTGATGGCCATCAATCGGTTTCATGTTCCAACAGGACAAAATGTCATGTTTAGGTTTTGGCTGCGCTACATTAGCCCTCACGATTTGCTGTCCAATACTTTTGTTCTTTTTGTAACAGACACTCCGTGGCGTAAATCGTGCTCTTTTTTTCCTTGGGACATAAGGAATTTGGCGGAAGCATGGCGTTACCAGCATCATTAACACTGACACGATCCAATGACACCCCCGAGCAACATGCATCCTGTATAGCTTTATCGAAATCGTAGCGATTCGAACAATCCAAATAAATCACGTATAACAACAATGCCCGTACTGAATAAGATACGGGACTACATGTCCCACAACGCCTCGGGACGCGGAACTCGTGACTTTTTAAATTAGGCAAGATGGCCACCCCAACCTGTTAGGCATTCTAGCGGGAGCCCGACAGTGGAGGCATCGAGCGTATCTGCCAAGTGAGCATATCCAGGTATGGACAAGCGTTTTTTCTTTGAGATCGATGTCGGTAGGACAAGTTGCCCGGACATCCATTTTAGCGCTCCTCTCATTTATTTTTTAATATTTCTCCATGTAGTGCGCTACGGGTAAATAGGGACACACGGAAAAGACACCTGGAGAATAAACTCATTCTAATATCCAGGTACGCTCTAGCTTCTAAGGAACAAAGAGACTCTGGTGTTTATAACCAATATACCTGTGTTGCTGTTCCCCCTGCTATGATTAGTTCTTAATTTCCCGATAGGTCGTCCTGCACAAATAAACCGCCATTGAATGAAAGAGACCCGAAATGTCTTCTTAATCTAGGATGAAGACACAACGTATGGGGCCATCTTAATGAATACACATTTATCTGCCAAAAGGTTAACCCGATTGTACAACAACTTCCCTTCTCTTCCCAATCAGGATTCCTGACATAGTGATTACAACCTCCTTCCTCCACGAGGTGCCGGACGGTGCACATGGAGGTAGGTAGAATTAAGACACGCGCACCTGAGTGTTTTCAATAAAATATCGCCAAAATTCTTCATATAGTCCTTGCTTCATTCACTTTAGAAGTAAAGCTTGAAGCATCGTCCCCCAGGTCCATTAATGGAAATACCGCCAGCCTGAAAGATACAGGTACATTTTGATGATTCTACAAACTAAGAGAGGTATCTTTGAGGCACATAGGTTCTCAACAAAACTTTATTGTTTTTGTGTCCCACATAGACAAATAGCAAAGCCCTGATCAGGGTTCGAAAACTGGTTATTCGAACCTGAAACGCATCGGCACACCCACAAGAGCCAATTATATCATTGAGTGATTAATTGTCAAAATAATATACACTGTTTCTGCTCATGGTTTCACGTTGCTTTGTTTGTCTTTAAACAGGAATTGATTTGTAAACATTGATGAAATGAATTTTTTAATGTTTATTGTTCTGTGTTAACTTGATGTTTCTTTTGATTTATCTTTTGTCAAAATTGTTTAGTTTTGTGATGGTGTAAATGTATATCTATTTTTGCCTAAAAGAATAATTTCGAAAAAAAGTAAAAAATATGAGTGATGGGCATAAATAAAAGTACCTTACCAGGTTTCATGAATTTGTACTTGGTTTTCATCAAATAATTGTCATATTAAGATATGAGTGTTCGGGCTTCTTCTTTGTTTGAATAGTATAACGGTCCAGCCCCCCTCAGTCCCGTCAAGGACCTAACTCCTTTGTTTACCTCATCGAATAGGAAATAAGCAAATGGGTGAGGAGGCGGGCTGGGGAGGCAAGCCGGACCAAATTGCGGCCCGCAGGTAACCCCTACTAGCGTCTGGAGTACTGGAAGGGCTGCGGGCATGCATGCAAAAACAGATGCCATCTGATTCGACGTGTATTTTGAATGTAGGAGCCATCCAATGAGAACAGGGGGCGGGGAGGCCAAAGAGGGTCATAAGAGGGCAGGAGGCACCCCTCCTTGGCATAACTGGCTGAACTCACCGCCTGGTAACGTTGGAGCGCTGAACGATTGGAACCCCGGAAGGAAGAATCGTGACGTGGGAGCAGAACAGCTGGGGACGTTTTAGGAGGCGCTACGGCTAGTGGTGGCTCTTTTGCTATGGTGGAGGAGCGAGAAAACATACAATTATAATCACTTTCAGTTATTATCATTTTATGTTTGTGCTGCTTTGCTGGTTGGCAGGGCTGCTCTTCTCTCGGAGCAGGGCAGGAGGAGGAGTGGTTTGCCCACTTCTAAGTGCACAATGACAGTTTGGCCAGCCCTCTGGGGCCACCCAACCTAGTCATGCACACTTTCCCCGTTCTCCATGCAGGCTGCATTACAGCCTCAATGGAGAACATGCCCAGGCCTTCATTCCCTGGTTGAGCAGCAAACCAGGATGCTCAAAACCAATCACAATGCTGCATTGCAGCGTTGGGATTGGTCAGGGGAGCCTGGGTGCCTACCAATCACAACACTGCATTGAAGTGTTGTGATTGGTCAGTGGGACCTGGATGTGCTTCCTGTTCCTCGAGGAGAGCTGAGACACAGGACCCGGCGGGAAGGTAAGTTACATTTTTTGGGGGGATTTTTTTACTATGCACATCCTCGCGCCATGCCAGTCGCCACTGGCCACAGCGATCAACAGGTGAGGCTGAGGAGCTGGGGACACCGCCGGGAGAGATCACAGCAGGAACCTCTGCTTGGTAGGGCGGCAGGGGGAAATCAGAACTGTTCCACCCAGCCGAATTGAGTTGTGCCTGCTCCGGCGTGAGCCCACCTCTCGTTGCCACTCTGGAGGACTAGCAGGACTGCAGCGACACAATTGCATCAGGGAGCAGAGTGGCGGTGACATATCCGGGCTATTGTACCCAAGCAGGGAAGATTTCGTGTAGCACCCCCACCCCCAACCCACCCCCTTTCTGTTGTTCTCGAGAGGGCAAGCAGCCGTTGACTGACCAGATCAAGAGTGGTAGTGCGAGACAAGGGTTATCAGGGCTGGTGCAAGAAGGATTGCGCACTATACACCTTTCTTTCTTCCTTTTCTTGGCTTTCGCCCGCAAGGGATGGTGGGATGGTCCGTGACGGGCACCAGGCAGAGAAAAAGGCCTGCATGCTTTCAGGAGGAAGCACCAAATAAGGAGGAGCCTAGGAGGGCTGGGCAACAATCACCACAGGAGTCGAGTCAAGAGATGGACATGGACCTGGAAGCCCTGCTGGAGCAGGCAAGGGCTTTGGTAGCAAAGAAGGGGGAAGGCCTGGGTGGATAGTCATATGGCAGCTGGTTTGGAAGGAAACCCAGCAAAAAATAGAGAGGCACCCGAAGAAGCAGTGACTGCAGGAACAAAGCCAGGTCGGAGGGGGGATGCAACCAAGACAGTGCCTCCCACACCAGGCAGGGCATGAGAGGAGCAAAGGGGGGGGGGCGATAGCCTCTATCTACTGCAGGGAAGAGAAAGGCAGGACCGTACAAAGGAGGGCAGGCCAGTCAAAGCGGTAAGAGAGCACCAGCCCTATTGTCATTGGTGGAGGAAAGCAGAGACCCTGAAGGGTACGTCCGCGACGACTCTGAAGGGAGGCCGGTAGCTGGAACAGTGACACCCAAGTGGGTGTAGGACTCGGCGAACTACGATGCAGCCAGGTGTGCGGGTAGCAACTAGCGCACTGTGAGAGGGCACGGTCACGCGCTGGGAGGCAGTCACAGGCGGCAGCGGGGAAAATTGGCAACTACGGGACTCAAATCGGTGTCACCGACACCACCAGGTAGGGCCCCTGGGGACTCCCTTACCCCTGGCAGGCGTACCAGGGGGGCTGGCTAGGTCAAAGAGACTTCGAATGGGAGGAGTGGGGACAATGCCCCCTACAGAAACAGGGTCCTCACTCATCTGCATTTATGCCTTTGTGGGCATGGACAAGGACACAATTTGCCCCAGGTTACCCACCTGCCAGGACAGGACCCAGGGACGGGATGGAGCCAGGGACAGAAGGAACGGCCCAGGCCACGCCTGGGAAGAACAGGGCTATGGCTGATAAGCAAACGGCAGACGAGGGCACAGAGGGATAACACAAACAAGGAAGGGGCCGGAGGGGATAACCAGAGCACCCCAGACAACATGGCTGCAGCCTGGGAGAGTGAACAGCCCAAGACTAGAGCAGAGGAATGTGCACGAGGGGACATGGGCAAACCCGCTAGCGAATACATTCGCCCTTCCCCAGGGGATCCTCCTATCGCAATCTGCGTAACAAGACTGCCCAGCTTGATACTGCCGACAGTAAAGGAAAGAATCTGGCGAAAGGAGTACATTGACATATTCTCCCTGCTGGAGGAGCATCAAAAAAGAATCGGACAGGAGGGATAGGCGCAAACCATGGGTAGAGAGGTCAATAGAGAACTGGCTATGGGCCTTCAGAACCTTGGCATGCTTGTTCGTACAAAAATTCCCAAAAGCACAAGGGCATTGTTTCTGCACGAACAAAAGGTCCACGAAGCTCAGCAGAAATACCAGGGGGAGGCATGGATTCGCTACAATGAGGGTTTCAGGGAAAAAATGCAAACATGGCCGGTCATAGAATAAGACCACCAGGACATAGAGGGTTTCACGAATCACATGGTGGTGGCCAGGGAGGGGGTAGGGTCCGCGAATATAAATGTAAACCCTCATTTAGCATAAGTAGACACGATAAGCTCATGCAGGGTGCAAAAGTCTGGCGTCACCCGGGGGGGGCGAGTGGGGTGGGGGTGAAAAAGGGCGCACCACAACATGCTGGAAAAAAATGACTAAAACGAGTGTAAATGGGGACATGCCAGCATATTTAAACACATTTGTAGCAGCTGCGGTGGCACCCATCTGACGGTCCACGGAAATAGGTGAAAGGTGTACGAGGGTACATGAACCACGGCAGCAAGAAGTAGTGAGGTGTGTCCGTGAACGGGGAGGGCTTGGAAGCAAATGTACAATGCCCGCCCTGATTAGAGTAAGGAGACTAGTTCAGTGGATAAACAGTTATTCCAACATTAAAGAGAGTCAACTACTGGCGAGCGTTTTCACAAAAGGTTTCACCATATCATAAAACGGCCCCATAGCCCGTGATTAAGCAGCAACCCAAAATTCATAAGAGACAGCCCGGAAGTCGCCAGACTGAAGGTACTAAACAAGCATTTACAATGCAATGGTCTCGGCAATATTATAGGTAGAGCTATTGCCATTGCTCATTATTATTTTTTTTTGTATCCCTAAATAAATGGCATTGTCATTTATATTGCTTGCATATGCGAGACCTATTGCATTAATTAATTAATTAATTGCAGGTTTATATAGCGCTAGGATCGACTCCCGGAGGAGTATCTCCGCGCTTCGACCGCTGCGAAACCCTTCCTGGCTTCCCTGAGAGATGGTCCCTTAGTGGGTATCTCCAGGGTGAGACCAGGCATCCCCGGCGGTCTGGTGGGGCCGTTAGTGAAGATGAGGCAAGCTTATGCCCAGAGTTGCCGAGTGTGATCACTGATCAGAGTGGGCACCGAGGCGAGAGAATTATCGAGTCCGCTGACCCTGGTCCAGAAACCTGCCGCGTCGGGAATCGAACCCTGGTCCCGGGCTGTCCTCTGCTCTCGGGTCTGCCGCCTCTAACCAGTGAGCCACACTACTTCACATTAGCAGAGAGAGAGTGAGGTAGTGAGATAGAGAGAGAGTGAGGTGGTGAAATAGAGAGAGAGTGAGGTAGTGAGAGAGAGAGTGAGGTAGATAGAGAGTGAGGTAGTGAGAGACCGAGAGAGTCAGGTAGTGAAAGAGTGAGGTAGTGAGGGAGAGGGATGTTCTGAGGTAGTGAGATAGAAACAGAGAGTGAGGTTGTGATGTAGTGAGATAGAGAGAGAGTGAGGTAGTGAAAGGGAGTGAAAGTACGTTAGAATAGTCTGGGAATAGATGGCGGGGAAGCAATGGACGAAGTTGGGGGAAAGATGAGGGAGCAACAAGGAGTGCATGGGTGCGGTGTGTGTTTAGAGGAGGGGAGCATTGAAGCAGGACACGAGAGAAAGAAATCACAAGTCTTTCCAGATTTTCCAGAAATTAATCAAATCTATCCCATTTTGTGTTGAATTTCTAGAAAAGGCGTCAACGATGGTAACCGAGTACTAGGGCACATAGAGATGAATAAACCAATCCTGATTCAGACTGGAAACTCCCAAACGTATCCCTGTAACGTATACTAAGAGTCTGACGAGTACGAACGAGCTACCAGAAGCTGTAGCAGTAAGCAAAATGTGTGAGTGCATACCAGATCCGGAGGGCAATCGCAATGGGACCAACTCTTTGCTAATTCTGAAACTGCGATCGAAAATGCAAATCATAGTAGGGGTTCATTGTGGATGCTAAATAGAACAAACACTGACAGTAATAGGCGGTCTCAATGCACATCACCCTCGGAGAGCAGTGAGCAGTGCAGCGACTGCACCAGTGTACAATGACACACCATCCTGCTCGGAGCACCGCGCGCCACTGGGTCCCCCCAAGGGGGACATGGCTGCGCCTCTCAGGGCTGCTCACCTTAACGAGCCACACAAAAACAACATCCAAACCTTTATGAGAGCAATGTTAGAGTCGTCACTCCATTAAAATGCTCATTTTATATTAAAGCAAAATAATTGTGACTATTAGAAACATATATGGAGAAGTGTGGCTCAGTGGTTAGAGGCGGCAGACCCGGAAGCTGGGATCGACCGTGGACCAGGGTTCGATTCCCCGCCTCAGCGGGTCTCGGGCTCAAAATTCCACGGCCTCGACAATTCTCGCTCCGGTGCCTACTCGACTCACGGGGTCTCACTCTGCAACTCTGGGCAATAGCTTGCTTAATCTACACGACGGCCCCTCGCGGCGGGATGCCTGGCTTTCACCCTGTGGACACCCTGCCGGGGCCTCTCACAGGGGAATACCAGGACGGGTTCCCTAAGCAAGCGCCAGGATGCCCTTTGGGTGACAGGTTGCGCTATATAAATACACCTACATTTACATTTACATATGGATCTGCATTCTATGATTCATTATAGTATGTGAGTCTAAGCACACAATATGGTTTCGAGTTTCATAAGCATATTCCCTTATGTGCCATATTGCGCATCACTGTGGACATTTTGTTCACCACCATATCATTAAAATGTAAATGTAAATGTGTGTGTCTTGTAAAGCGCACTGCTACCCGGAGGCGTCCTGGCGCTATAGACCGCTGGGGAACCCGTCCTGGCTTTCCCTGTGAGATGTTCCCTCCTGGGTATCTCCAAGGTGAAACCAGGCATCCCCGGCGTTTGTGGGGGGCCGTTGTGGAGATGAGGCAAGCTAATGCCCAGAGTTGCCGAGTGTGATCCCTGGTTAGAGTAGGCACCGAGGTGAGAATTATCGAGTCCGCTGACCCTGGTTCACGACCCTGCCGCATCGGGAATTGAACCCTGGTCCCGGGCCGTCCTCTGCTTCCGGGTCTGCCGCCTCTAACCAGTGAGCCACACCACTCCACTAAAGTTGTTGATAGTTAGACATTTGGAGTATAGAACGCTGTACAGGGCATAACTTTTTCGTTTTAACTGCAACGTGAGTTTTTTTAACTTCCAGTAAAGAGGATTACTGCTTAGGACGCAAACTATATCAAACTACTGTAAACTCAGATTGTAAATTATTGTTTTAAGAAGGTGTTGTAATAAATCCGAGCTGTTTATGCTTACCAACACAATCTATTGTTCCCGTATTTTTTCAGCGACTACAGATCAATTGTTCACGATCAGAACTAGAAGAATATATCTACTGTGGATTCTTAAGTACCTCGTCTGTGTTTAAAGTACTCGGAGCTATTGGTGCACGTCATGTTTTGTTGGAGCACTTACAAAAGAGGGAACCGTGTTTAGTCATTCAATATGCTATCTGCTGGCCGTGTCCGACTCTTACATGGAGGACTGGAAGGCTCCAGATTACTGTTGCCATGGCAAAGTTGCCACCTGGTGAAGAATCGGATACACGAACAGCGGGAGGGGGCGGGAGGAAGGACAGCTGAAGCTACGAACAGCGGGAGGATGTGGGAGGGGGGACAGCGGTAGCCAAGAACAACGGTAGTGGGCGGGAGGGGGAACACCGGGAGCCACGAACAACGGGAGGGGGCGGGAGCTACGAACAGCGGGAGCAGGCGACCTACCACAGCGGGAGCCACGAACAGCGGGAGGGGACGGGAGGGGGGGCAGCGGGAGCCACGAACAGTGGGAGGGGGAGGGGGCTACGAACAGCGGGAGCAGGCGACCTACCTCATCTTACTGTGCAGAAAAATGGCGGCCATAAGCTTCCGATATTTTTCGGATTTGGGGGCGTGGTTTTGCTGTCCTGAGTGACAGGCTACGTCACGAGCTAAAGAACAGCAAAAATGACGCCCCCAAGTCCGAAAAAGACGGAGCCAATTCGGAGGGACGGCTCTCTCCTCCAATGACTGGCCTCCGTTTAGGAAGCCAGCCAATGGAGGGAGAGCCAAAAAGAGGGAGGGATAAAGCAGCCCTCTTACTGACATTAATTCTCGGACTTATTACCGAGACCTAAAAAGGTGCAGCTGGGGAGATTGGCACCCCCTTCAGCAAACCCCCGCTGGGCAACCTCATAGTGTCCCCATTGGGGGTGGTACCAAAGAAGGAGGTAGTGAAATTCTGTCTAATACACCATTTGTCATACCGGAAGGGAATTCCGTCAATGACTGACTGGAACAGGGCCCCTCCTCACTGTCGTATGGATCCATAGATGTATGGTATCCATAGACGACATGACAATAAAACAACCTATTGTAAGCAATGGGTGAGCTTGAAGCCCACTGTAAGTTTAGGTAAGCCACAATAGTCTTTCTCAACCAGGCAGTTTGTACTATCTGGTATGCGAGACCTACAAAGAAGGTGAGCGGGTGTACTTAGGTAGCGTCTTCATTCATTTTTTGCAGTCAGGAAGCGTTTTTCTCTTTGCAAAACTAGCCAAAAATAAGCATAGGAGTGTTATTTAAGTCCAGGTTAAAGCCGGGGCCTGTTGTGTGCCTAAAACAGAAGTAGGTGCATGGCCATTGTAATAAAATGTTAAATACGTGACTAAAAAAGAAACTTTCAAATGGAGACGGAAACAGTGGCTTTTGTGGAAAGCAGAATCATTTCCATAGCGCTGCTTCTTGCTGTAAAGGAGATGCAGTGCAGAAAACAATTTTAAAGCACTGCTAGTGTAGCAGGAGGCTTCTTGGTCGCAAAATCACGGAAAAAGAAAAATGTGTGGAAGTAGACTTAACCGAACGAACTTATTTTATGGGTTTGCAGGCAAGATAAATGTGGTTTATTTTTTTTAAACCAGTCATAATGCGAGAAATTGAAGATTTATTTACCAAATCCCTTTTCTGTGGTCTTGCTTTTTTCCATTCCTTCCTCAAAGGCTTTTGTGTACGCAAACACTATTCCTGTAGTGACTGGTTTATTATACTAGTTTTCCCAAGCAGAACACGCCTGCACTGGCAGAGTGATTATTACAATTCAGAACTCTAACCCTGGCAGAGAGCCTGGTGCTCAGAGGATGCTGGAACAGGGACAGCTCTAGGCGAAGCTGGCAGCGGGACAGTCCAAAACACAGTCTACAACGCTTCAATGGCGTATCTAGGCAATGAGGTATCGCTGCACTGCCCGAATCAGAGCCCTCCACTGCCCGCATCAGAGCCCTCCACTGCCCGCATCAGAGCCCTCCACTGTCCATTAGATACATTTTTACAGGATCGAGTGAGTTACATGTCCAAGGGTAAGAGCAGGTCTGCCAGATAGCACTAAAGTTAGGAACTACTTTACTATATTCAGGAGCCCAATATTCTTGAGTTGTGTGCAGGTGCCCAGACCTGTCCCCACTGTTAATACAGTTCTGTCTTGCCTTCTCAGACACCGGTTCAAATCACTATGACCTTCCTTCACCAATATCTTCTGCGTAGGAGGAGGTTCCCCCAGCTCCTTTACTTATTCAAAAACTAATCAAGAACATAGCATAAATACTAAGAGCCTCGGTGATGTCAGACGTGATTCTTCATATTAAGGAAATGAATGGTTTTCCAAGTTTTGAGCCCATTCTGCAGTGGATAATTTGTATAACAATAAGTGCCAGGGCTCTCATCAGGAGGCAGCTTGCTCCAGACCATTTCTCCTGTTAGCGCCACCTAAAACAGAACCAACTACTAACCCTGAAAGTGGGGAGAGGAAGTGGTGTAATGGCCAGAGATGCCGACTTCGTAGATGGGGAACCAGGTTCGAGTCTCTGCTGCTAGTGAACCTGCTGGTTTCGTACCTAACCGAGGAAAACCTGGAGCTGAACAAAACCAAAACCAAAGTGCTTCGAATTACGGAGTGTAAAAAACTGAAATACACATGGACAATTAACAACTCTCTCCTCGAAGAACAGGACTCGTATCAATACCTGGGGATGACCATCGATAGTGGCAACACAAAAAAGCACATTCAGGTACTAAGAGGGAAAGCGCAATGGCTAATATACGCATATAGACAACTGCAAAAGACAGTGGGCGGTCCAAACTACTCCCACCTATTAAAAGTTATGGCCGCCCAAATAATCCCTACCTTGTCTTACGGACTAATCGGGTGGCTCGGGAGCGAATCGGCAACATTAAACAGCCTTTTAAACAAAATATACAAAGTGGTGTTTGGGTTGCCAAAAGCAGCATCGGCAGCCCAAGTTCGACTAGAATTCGGTTTACAAAACCAAGACATTAGGTCAAACTCCACATTTGTAAAATTTTGCCACAAGATCCGACTCGCACCCAGGGACTCCTTGGACAGCATGTGCTGGGAGGAACTACATTTTTTATTAGACAAGCCGAACATCACCCACTGGGGTGAATTCCTTAACCAGAGTCTGTCAACCCTTGGACTACACGAAATGTGGAAAAAAAATACTGACCACAAGCAGTTTTGCAAAATAGCAAGTGGTTCGGCAAAAAAGATCTCTGTGCTCAAAGACAAAAAAACCCTAAGTAAACGGAGACACGCTTGGACAGTAGTAAACTCCTATTCCATCCAAAAACCGCAAGTTTACTTAGCCCAACACTTCAGTCTACACCTAAAAAAAACTCTAACAGCGTACCGTCTGGGCATGCATTTTACAAAAGATCTAATGCCTTCCTGGAAACGAAAAATAGAAAGTGCAAACTGCAGACTATGCGGATATAAGAACGAAACAGTGCCGCACATACTATGTGTATGTCCTGCGCTGCAAGCCTTAAGAAGAAGACATCTGCGGGCAATCTTCAACACACTGAAATCCGCACATGCAGACAGGTGGTCATACGGTGGCTAAGCGGTGCCTCCCCCATATTCTCATGTCGGGGAATCAAATTCATGTCCATGGCAATAAAGCAGATATTAGAAAAGGAACAGACTCAATGAACACATAATGATTAAACCGAAAACCAACGGACTTAACACGCTGTGTCCAAAGGACCATGACAATAGTAAAGACAATCGACAGGCAATTTTCGATATTCTTTAACGCGTATTTTAAAATTTGTTGCTGTATTGTTTTTATTACCTGTAAACATTGTAAAGATTTTAATTAATCAAACAATAAAACCATGATGATGATGAGTCTCTGCTTCGGCTCAAAATGCTGTGATTTTGGGCAAATCACTTAATCTCCCCATGCCTACCAAAAATGAATGTGCCCTTAAATGGAGCTTATGGAAAGCACTGGTGTTGATGATTAAGTGCCAGTGCTTGCACCGGAAACCACAGGCTCAAATTAAGCACTGCAGGCGTTCTGGGTTCTGCTGAAGGAAACCCATTGCCAGACCCTGATCTTCAGGGGAATATTGATGAGCCATTGCATCCATCAGCACCAAAGAAAGCATGGCTACAGATGGACTCTGGCATGAAGAGGAAACCTTTGCAGCCTGTGAAGTAATCTAATGCTTATCAAGCTTGGCTGGGAATCCTCCATGAATGAGGAGATCCATGTGGAATAGGCCTCAGTCTGAGCCTTCTATCTCATAAGTTTTGACACCAAGTTAAAATACCTAAAGCTGAAACTTTCATTGTTTTGGGCAATGTTTCTACTCTGCTTCAGAAAACTGAGCGGACCAACTCCTTGTCCTTTCTTCGGGTTTAGAGGAAGAGGTAAATAAAATCAGAATGCCTTGCATGGTATTGGCTATGTGGCATAAAATTCTGTAAAACTGGAACAAATTAGACACGTTTGCAGAAAATCTTCCCCGGGTGCCACAGTGGGAACGTTCTTGGGCCTCCAGAGGCAAAGGAAACATTTTTACAGCACCTACAAATAATAGTGACCATTATGAGTGCAATTAAAACACCTCCCAAAAGTTTAAAATATAGATCAGACATCAGATGCTAGTGTAAGAGACACCAGCAGGCAAAAAGCAAGATCTTGTTGCAAAACAAAGTTAGTACTATTATGTATAACCACAACACAGGACTTTAAAAAGCAAAGTCAACTGATGTCACATACTCGATGCAAGATGCTCATTTAAGCATCCAGGAGAGATTGCATCCACGTAGCAGAAAGACTGACCCATCCTCCCTGGACAAATATCCCTCGAGAACAATGGGCGTTGAATATTGTCAGGAAGGGATATTCATTAAATCTTCCTTCACACCCTTGTTCTTTGTCCTCCAAGTTTGCAAAGAGCTTCTGCAGAAAAACTAGAGAAGATTCAAAAACTGCATTCCCCTGAACTAAAGCAAATAGCTGGAATGAAATCCCATTCCCAGTCCTCTTTTGTTCCAAAGTACATTGTGTGCAAAAGGTGCATCATTGATCTTCACTACCTGAAATGCTTTCTCCTTGGGGTATCCTTCCCTCTTGTGACATTAGCTTTTATCTTGAGTGCTGGATGGCATCTGCATCTCAAAGATTCTTGCTTCCATAAACCAATCATGGAAGAGCATCAACGTTACTTCAAGTTGGCTATTGACCACCGATAAGGGCACTGCGACGCTGCCTAATCTTGGCTGACACATTTGAAGGTTTGTTTAGGTGTGGCAGCCCATCACTTTAAAAAAATCGCTCTTTTGCTTTACCTGGATCATTTTCCAGTCCTATGTGTAGAGTTAGAAACGTGCAGCATCTTCCATATTTTTAATACGTTACTCTTTCCATTCTTATAAATATTTTCTCCATTTATGACACCCCGTCCTCCATGCTTACTGATGGTTGTTGTACCTTGCCCTGTTTTCCACACAACATAAGCTAGTGTCACTTACGTGTAAGTTAGGTCCTTGAATTAGTGTTGCAAGTATCTTCACAATACTGCGACAAAGAGAGGTATCCTAACTGCCAGAATGGTACTGCCCAGTTCACAGCTCACAGAACGCACCAGGAAAGCTATTCAGGAGGCGGAAGAGACTGTGGTAGCCCTGGCCTGCCTACACTATGGTCCAGGAATTCTCTGGTTGGGTTAGTGTCACAAAAGGTAACCGTAACCTTTTGATTGCTTCATAGTCAATGTGTAGATTTCTTGAACTGGGTCAGTGTATGTATATGTTCATACTGATGATAGATTAAATTACTTTTCTTTGGATAAAGATAAACCACTTGTTGATTATTGATTTATTATGAGCTATTATTGTTACCTTGAGTTCTGAGTTGCTAACCCCACACCAACTCTCCGAGTAATTCTTCAATTGCTCCCCTTCGCTATCCTGAGGATCAAGTGATAAAGGGTTGTCCATGGTACTCAGTTTAGGGATCAACTAGCAGACTGGGCCCCGAAACATCTGGGTAAAAGGCGCCCCGCCGATACAATATATGCCCAGAAAGAAACCCTTTTGTGTCATAGGGCCCCTGAATGAGTTGCCACACAATCAAAAAGCATTTTTTTAAAATTAGATAAAAATCAGATCTTAAAACAAAATAGTTAAATATGCTACAGAGGGCCAAAGTATGGGGTAGAATGGTGCACAATGTTAAGATTATGGGTTGGGGCATGCTCAGGTTTAGGTAAAGGCTAGGTTTAGGCTTGGGTTAAATGAAGCGAAATGATTAGTGTCAGGGCTTGGTTTAGAATTAGTTCAAGTTTAGGAGAGGGTGGATGAAATTCTTTTGTTGGGTAAATTAATTTATTGTAGCATTTTGTTGTAGGGGTTTTAATAGTAATAAGTAGAATCTTTAAATGGGTTTCTCTGTAAAATATCTTTTTATAAAAGTTTTTGTTGTAAGGCTGTAGGTCCAACAACTGCGACAGTTTCGGTCTCCCTTACTAGATTATGCATGTGGGACTCATTATTATATGTAAGGGTGGTGTATGGTGTCTGTGATTCTACCAAGGGGAATATCAGTTTGTTTTTATATTGAATTGTGCTGCCTTGCTTAAAAATCCATTAATGAAAAATGGAATTGTTCTAAAATGTACAGGGATGTTAAACTGTCCAGGCAGGCGAGTCTGGTTACTTAATAGCACCTAAATAATGGAGAGAATGGCGAGCTTGCAGAAAAGAAGTCTATAGCTTGTGAGGTTGATTTAACTTCTAACTCTAGAGAAAGTGATTTCTCGCTTCCTTCCCAGCAATACCATAGAAAAGGACTCAACACTAGCGGTAGTCCGAGCCATTATAAAAGTATGTGAAAAACTCTGGAAATATTTTCAAATTGGTGTGGCAAATAAAGGTAAAATCTTTGGAATTATTCGGGCCGAATATCTATCCTTGACTTACCCCTTGTTTAAATTTTGTGATGATTGATAGTTATGCTGAGAAGTGCATAGCACTATCTAATTAAAGGTTTAGGAGGTAATCTGAGGTCCTACCCCCTTTCCTTCCTAGGACTCATAAAAATGTGAGATAATTGCTGGGTCTAAGGACATAAGGGATAATGGATGAGGTCAAGAGAGGTATCCTGGTATCCAACCTCTGTCTGTTTGCCCTCTTCAAACCCCTTGTTTCCATGTCTTCATTTCCAAGATGGCTGCTTGCTTGTAAGAGAGAACGGTTGAGGTCAGCTGAGGAATCCTGGTAGCCAGTGGTACCCACCACGACAGGGAAGGATACTGGTTATAAGGAACAGATAATCCCACCCCTGCTTCTCCTTCAACTTCGAGGATGTGAATTGATTAGGACAGGGTTGACTCTGCCCCTGTTTCCAGTTCTCCTCATGGATTGGCCCTGGGCTTTGCAGTCCATGCATACTATAAAAGCTCCAACCCTGCCCGCTCCCTTGGCGGGATAGCAATGATGTCTTTGATGAATCCTCGTTTGTAGGCACCCCGCTATTTTATCCTCTGGACCCCTGGACCGCGAAAGGCATCGGGTGCGATGGTTTGGGGACCTTATTCCCTATCACAGATGGCTGTTGGCAAGTGAACAAGGTATTGGATAGAACGGTGTTGTCCCATGGAACAATACAAGATGTAGCCCTACGGCACTGGCCTTGAATTCATCCACAAGGAGATAACCTACCAATCACAAAGGCCACCTATAACCCAGTTGCTAAGACGGAATAGAGTGGAATGATGCAGGATGATGTGCTCTTAACCTGTCTGCATAGCCCTTTAGAGAATTCTTAGTATAGTCCATCATTTTGATGTAGCTCTCCTAATTAGGAGTCCTTGCACTGCCCAGGAGTGGAATACTCACTGTGCTGTGAAGTGTTGGTAATGTTACATGAAAAGTATTGCTTCCATTTCTAACGATAATGGCATTACTCCTAGTCCTACTCCCTCGCCTTCCTTCCATACAATTGAGGCTCCGCCTCCCACCCAGACCCACCCCCAGCATAAAAACTCTGCCCGCCCCCTCCTCCACCTGTACGTAAACAAGCCGAGCTAGCACTCAGTTGAACCGCACCGGGAGGGAGGGAGGGTCCTCGAAGGAAGGCGAGGCAGTAGGACTAGGAGTAATGCCATTATCGTTAGAAATGGAAGCATTACCTCCCGTCCCTCCCTCGCCTTCCTTCCATACAATTGAGGACATAGCAAGCAGAAGAAAACAGAGACGGACAACTGAGTGATAAAGAACACCAAAATTTAATACAGTGCCCAAAAACACAGCAGATCAACATCCCTGGCCCTGCATAGAGGACAAGACCCTGTGGCCCAGAACATTATCCAAACGTTCCAGACTCGCAATTCGATAGTGGCGGACAAAAGTAGACAGAGAAGACCAAGTCGCCGCCCTACAAATCTCCACCACAGAAGCCCCATGCAACTCAGCCACCGTAGCAGCCATACTGCGAGTGGAACGCCCCTGAACCCCCACAGGAGGAACCACACCCTTAAGATGGTAAGCCAGCAAGACCGTGGACCTAATCCAACGACTCAAAGAGGCCGTGGAAGGCTTAACCCCTTTCCGAGCCGGACCAAAGTTAACAAACAAAGAGTCTCCCACCCGGAAGGACTCAACAACATGGAGGTACCACAGCAAGGCCCGTCGGACATCCAAACAATGCAAGCGAGAATCCTCAGCCGAGGAAGGAGCAGGACAGAACTCAGGCAAAATCACCTCCTGACTGAGGTGAAAAGCTGAATTGACCTTAGGGACAAAGGACGGAACGGGAACCAGAACCACCCGATCCGAAAAGACTTTACAAAAAGGAAACTTGCAAGACAAGGCCCCCAACTCCCCCAAGCGCCTCGCAGAGGTGATAGCGACCAAAAAGCAAGTTTTAAAAGTCAAGAGACGCAACTCGAGACCCTCAAGGGGCTCAAAGGGAGGACCAGACAGGACATCCAACACCAGATGCAAATCCCACGAAGGGAAGGACCGAACAGGGCGGGGAAACAAGTTCGACAGACCCCGGAAAAAACGAGGCATCAGAGCCCCCTCATCCTGCAAATTACGCCAGGAGCCCCTAAAGGCCTGAATAGCTGCCCACTGCACCCGCAGAGAAGCCACCGACAGCCCCAGAAGAGCCCCATCCTGAAGGAACTGCATCACCAAAAAGAGGTCAGCAAGCGTAGGGTCAACACCCTTACCAGCACACCAGACCGAAAAGACCCGCCAATGCCTGGCATAGGACAGCAGAGTGGAGGACCTACGCGACGCCTGCAAAGTAACCGCCAACTGGGCAGGAACCCCCAACCCAGCTAAGCCCTGCCGCTCAACAGCCAGGCCGTCAGGTGCAACCTCCGGAGAGAATCCAGGGGAAGGGCCGGAAACTCCAACGGGGACGGAACCACCGGAAGGACCCACTCCCGGTCGCAACACAACTCGGTCAGGAGAGGAAACCAATTCGCCCGAGGCCAATAGGGAGCCACCAACAACACCCGAGCACAATCCCTACGGACCCGCACCAGAAAGGACCGAAGCAGCGGAAAGGGAGGGAAGGCATACAGCAGACCCCGAGGCCAAGGACAGGTCAAGCCGTCGACCCCCAGAGACCCGGGACACCTGCCCAGAGAACAGAACTGCACCACCTTGGCATTCCCCAGATCCGCAAACAGGTACACCACAGGGAGGCCCCAACGACCCACCAACTGGAGGAACACACCGGGAAGGAGAGAGAAATCCCGAGACGACGGAATGGCTCTGCTCAACAGATCCGCCCTCACATTGTCCACCCCCCGAAT
Source organism: Lissotriton vulgaris (assembly GCF_964263255.1). NCBI lineage: Eukaryota > Metazoa > Chordata > Amphibia > Caudata > Salamandridae > Lissotriton > Lissotriton vulgaris. Next base: position 156,339,832 of record NC_141699.1, on the reverse strand, counting down.
GTAGGGAGCAGACAGACCCAGCACCCAGACCTGAGCCCACCGAAAGAGGACGCTGGCAATCAAGTTCAAGGACCTGGACCGGGTCCCCCCCTGACGGTTGACATAGGACTTCGCCACCAGATTGTCCGTCTGAACCAACACCCAATGCCCCCTCAAAGAGTCCTGAAAGTGCACCAGGGCAAGCACAATCGCCCTCAGCTCCCGCCAGTTCGAGGACCTCCGGGAATCCAGCAGAGACCAGAACCCCCGAACCTGCTCCGACCCCAGCCAAGCACCCCACCCGGATAGGCTGGCGTCCGTGGTCACCACAAGCGGAGCCGGGGGAGTCAGAGAAACCCCTGCCAGGAGGTTGTGGCGGCAGAGCCACCAGGAAAGCTCCTTCCGAATCCGGTCCGTCATGGGCAGCAGGGACAATAGACTCTGAGACCCTGGAGACCAACCCAACAGGATCCAGTTGGCCAGGCGGAGGAGATGAAAACGAGCCCATGGAACCAAAAACACCACGGAAGCCATGTGTCCCTGCACCCGCAGCCACTGGACCGCCGGAGAAGCCACCCGGGACATCAAGGCCCGAACCTGCGACTGAAGAGACACCAGGCGCTTGTCGGACAAGGTAACATGGCCGAGCAAAGTCTGAAAACGAGCCCCGATGAACACCAAGTCCTGAGACGGGACCAAAGAAGACTTTCCCCAGTTCACCAAAAATCCGTGTCCCTGAAGAACCTCCAAGGCCCTCCCGATGTGAGAGAGCAAAAGAGACTCCCCCGCAGCATGCAGCAAGAGGTCGTCGAGATAAGGATGAATGAAAACCCCTTCCGCATGAAGGAGAGCCACGAGAGGCGCCAGGACCTTCGTGAAAACCCTGGGCGCAGACCTGAGGCCGAAGGGAAGCACGCAAAACTGAAAATGGGCGTCTCCCACAGCGAACCTCAGGAAACGTTGAGAAGCAGCGGCAACCGGGCCGTGGAGATAAGCGTCCTCGAGATCCATGGATGCCAGGAAGTCGCCAGGCTGAACCAAAGGAATGATGGCCTGAAGGGTCAACATACGGAAGTGTACGGCCGAACCCAGGCGTTGACCCACTTGAGATTGAGGACAGGCCGAAAGCCCCCGGTCACCTTCTGAACCAGAAACAGAATGGAGTAGGTCCCCGTCCCCACCTCCTCGACAGGAACCCGGCAGATGGCAGCCTTGGCAAGCAAACAGGACACCCCGTCCAGCAGAGCCACCCTGCGGGGACCGGAGACAGGCAGAGGAGTCAGCCGAACCCCAGAATCCGGCGGAACCTGCAGGAAGTCTATCACGTACCCATGACCCACAGTGTCCAGGACCCAGCCATCCGAAACGTCCTGCTGCCAACGAGGAAGAAACTGCTGAAGACGACCCCCCACCGGCAGGGAACCGGCCAGACAGTAGTTGTCAGGGACCCTTCTTGGCAGGGCCCTTAGGAGCGGAGGCAGCGTGCCTGGGAGAAAAGCGGGGCTGAAAACGCCGCCTGCGGAAAGACTGACGAGAATCACGCTTCGGGGAAGAACGAGGGGCCCTACTCCAAGGCTTACCAGACGGAGCCGCCCCGCCCTTATACGGCAAGGCATGCTTCCACTCCTTGAAAGCCTTCGAAATCATGGCAGGCAATTGGTCCCCAAACAGAGCCAGTCCATCAAAAGGTAATTTCAACAGAGCCGCCTTCTCCCCAGGATCAGCCTTCCAGGACCGGAGCCAGAGGGAACGACGTGCCGCCACCAAAGCCCCAGTGGACATAGCCGAAGACTTTATAACATCCGATGAAATGTCCGCCAATAGCCTAGCCTGCTGTTCCATAGCAGCCAGGAGGTCAGAGCACTCAGAGCTCTCCTGAACCGCCGCAGCCAATTTCTCGAAATCCTGAACCAAAGACTGCGCAGAGTAGGCAGAGAAAAGGCTAGCCCTCAGCGCCAGGTTCCCAGCAGCAAAGGAGCGTTTAAGGCCAGAATCCACCTTCTTGTCAGTAGCATCCGCTGGGGTACAGTCCTCAGACTGAATAGCAGTCTTGCCAATCAGAGTGGCCAGGATAGAGTCCAGCTTCAAATTGTGAGGCAAGGGGTCCTCCCCCTCCAAAAGGTAAAGTTTCTGAAGGAAGCGAGGGACCTGCAACTTATCAACCTCACGCCACTCCCTCAGCACCATGTCCTTGACCGGACCCTGAAAAGGCATGCCCAACCTGGAGGGAGAAGCATACTGAGGAAAGAGATTCCCATCCGCCTCCAGCTGGAAAGGAGGGAACCCTAAATTGTCCCGCACATGAGCCAGAATATCCCATCTCTCTTCCCTGGAGATAAACTTCCCACCCGAGGAGGTAGAAGGACCATCATCATCCGACAAGGAAACCTCCCTCGCAGGATCCAGTGAGCGTGGACGAGAAGAAGCCCCAGGCACCTGACGAGCCAGGAGAGCCTTAGACACAGCCGCCTCAATCATGCCCTGCACCTCCTCCTTGGACATGAGAGGCACATCACCCCCAGAAAGGCCCCGACACCGAGGGCGCTTGGAGGGAACAGGAGAAACCTCAGGCGAGGAGGAAGAGGAAGAAGACACCACATGGTTCCGCTTAAACGCCTGCTTGCGACCCATGGCAGAAGCACAAAGGAGCAGAAAACCCCACGCTGCTACATGAAGGGAAAAATCATAACCGGGAACCAATGACAGCCCCGGCCTGAAAACCCGCCAAAAACAGGCCCTACCCTCATCACAACCAGCAAATGCAAAAAAGAAAAACAAAAACGGGCAGTAACCCGTCCTACCAGGTCTTCCAGAAGAGTGTAGTCCGGGAGGAGGCATCCATGACAGCCCGACCCGGAAACACAGCCCCAGCCACAGGAGGACCGCCCAACAACGCTGTGGCTTCCCGAGTCACCGCTCCGCCCCCAACCACGAGGGAGACGAGGAGAGGAGACACAGCCAGGAGAACGCTGCAGAGGACACCGTCGCCGCAGAGAACCAGCACGAAGACTCCCCGGCACCGCCACAGGGAGGAACTGAAGGTAAGTCCCACTAGGGAGACAAAAAAAAACAGGTGGAGGAGGGGGCGGGCAGAGTTTTTATGCTGGGGGTGGGTATGGGTGGGAGGCGGAGCCTCAATTGTATGGAAGGAAGGCGAGGGAGGGACGGGAGGTAATGTGTCATACCTAAGGTAGTGATGACTTGATTAGATTTCTGAAGTAATTTCACCTAGGAAGCTGCCAACATGACTTACCATCTTTTTAGCTCACCCAGTCCATGCTAACCTCTCCCCCACCTGTAATGGTAAATGCCGGAAGTAAAGGTTTTTCATTTCCAGCACTGGTCCCTGCTTAAGCACAGCTCTAAAGTCTACACAGACTAGTTTATTTGCCTCTCCCAATACCGCACCTTTCAGCTTCAGTGTAGGTTTCAGTCCATATTAAGTGCCCTTAATTTGAGTCAGGAAGTGTTCAGTAAAAGCAGTAATTTTTGAAAACCTAAAGGACAGCACCAAAAAAACCACATCCTCTAGAATGTACAGAAATGTTAAACTGTTCAGTAGGACAGTTTGGTTACTTAACAGCAGCGGAAATAAGTGGAGGGAGTGGTGAGATGCAGAAAAGATGTCTGTAGATTGGGAGTTTGATTTAAATTCTTACTGTGGAGAAAGTGATTTCTCACTTCCTTCCCAGCAATGCCATACAAAAGGACTCCTGGGATGTCTAGAGAGGTAGTTGGCTGGCTAGCCGCAGCCTGGTTTGTATTTCACAGTGAGTTTATATTTTTGAAGCTGCAGGACCCATTATTTGACCCTGAGCAGTGAGTGTGGAGCAGTCCCAGCTAACAAAGACAGCAGCGGCTCGTGGCGACTCTGAGGTCTACAAGTAGAAGGTGGGAGTGATGACAGCCCCACTTGATGGTGAGGGCTTCTTGTTCGATGTGTGCATAGCGTTCTTCTGTCTTTGTAAGAGCCTTGCTGGCATAGGAGACTGGGGCCCAGTGGTCGTTTCTGGCATGTTGCATGAGTACGGCTCTCAGACCAATTGGGCTGACATCAACTATCACCTCTGAGTCTAGGGCGGGGTTGAAGTATGCAATAACGGTGTCTTGGAAGAGTGCCTCCTTGATCACTTGTAAATCGATTTCCTCTATAGGGCCACACACCCAAAGTGTTGATCCTTTGGTGAAGTGTCTCAGTCACCCTGCTAGTTTCGCCAGGTTGCGGATGAATCTACCGAAATAGATGGAAAGGCTAAGAAGCTTGGAACTTCAGCTGCAGATGATGGAGTTGCTGCCTCTTTTATGTCGGTGTACTGGGACGGGTCAACCATGACACCATCTTTGGAAAATAATATAGCAGAAGGCCCCCATCCCTTGTTGGAAGAACTGGCATTTCACCCAGTTGAGGGTGAGGCCGGCCGACTCGATCCTCGAGAGGGCAGCATGCATGCGGTGCCGGTGGCTGTCAAGAATAGGCGCAGGAATGTGGATGTCATCGATGATGTTGATAACACCCTCAAAGCCTGTCAGAATTTCCCAGATAGTATTTTGAAACACTTCTGCAGCTGATGATGTCCCAAAGATGAGCCGGAGGTAGCGGTGGAGGCCAACATGAGTGGCGAATGTTGTAAAATATACCTGCTGTCCTCATGGAGCTCAAGCTGGTGATAGCCTCAGTTCAGACTTAGTTTTAAAAACCAGGTTGATCTGTTGACATCATCTATGAAGTCGTCAATAGTAAGGGATGTGTGCCGTTCTCTATTAATTGCAGTTTTAGACAGGCACATATCTATGCAGATCCGGATTCAGCCTGGTTGCTTGGGCTAGTTGGCGATGACCATAGGAGACTTTTTCAAAGACTCTTGCATTTCCCAGTTTTTAGAGCTCAGCTTTCATAACTGGATGGAGATTGAAAGGGATTCTGCGGTTGCAGAGTCCAACTGGGCGAACCAAGGAGCCGATGTGAAGTGAAACGGGTGGATACTTTAGGCAGCCCAAGCTGGTGAACAGACAGGGAAACTCAAGGAGGAGCTTGTCTACGTTTCCTGAGAGGTCATCCAAGGCTCAGTGAAATGGAAAGGTTGAAGTTGTTCAGCCTTTTCACAACCAATGAGCATTTTTTTCCGTAGAGGTGGTGAAGAATTTGTCCGGGCAGGAGCAGGTACCATGTGACGCCACGCAGGTGAAGACCATAACCAAAGGGTTAGAGGTCATTCTCCCATATGGGAAGATGTGTGTTGATGTGGGCTGAAGGTTAGGCCGCAGAAGTAGAGTGTGTAAGTGTTGTAGGCTGGTAATGTTCACAGAAGCATTCGTGTCAATGAAGGAGGTGGTCAGGAAGCTGTTGATGAGGACTTGCTAGGTGGGGTGGAATCTGCATCCGGGCTGTCCTAGCATCAGAGATGAGGAAGACTTTGTCCTCGTCTTCGCCTTCAACATCATCCTTCCCTGAGCCAGACTTGGTGTGTCGCTCTCCAGATGTGTCATGTGTGACTGCCCTCCCTTCTTGTGGGCGTGGTGTGCTGCAACCCTGGGGAGCAAACAGACTGCGCCCCCCTCTGCAGACCTTGGCAAAATGATTTGGCTGAAGATACAATGAGCAGGTCCTGCCCCTGGTTGGGCAGTCGTGGCATAGTCGAGGAGAGAGACTGCAGCACTGTTCCCTCCAACGTGCGCGGGTGGGCGCGCGCGCACGATTGTCACCTGGAGCGCGCAGTGTCCTTGATTTAGCGCGCACACTGTAACAAAGACATGCCTTCAAGACCGTTCGCGCCCCCGCTTTTTAAACGCGAGTGGCGCGAAATCCAGGCAGGAGGCAGAGACATAGTGCTTGCAGGCATGCAAAGTCCATTGTGCTTAAAGGGCTTCACCCCCCACACCCCTGTCGGAGTGTCAGCCCAGCCGAGACAGCTTCCCAGGAACACAACAACCGCGCCGAGTACTTCACGGGTCTTTAAAAGACCATTTGAATGTTAATGAGCTTTGTGCTCTTTCGCCCCTGCATCTTCACACTTCCTACTGCTAAAAGAAATTAAACACCCTCAAGCGACTGGCAGGGTCTGTTTGCTCGAGTAATGCAGACAAGTTCTGTAATCCTATGAACTCTGGGTGCCAATTACAAATGCCACGGGTCTCTCCGAGGGCACATCTGCTGCCTAATTGTGTTTTTTTTTTGCAGTGAAAAGCTATTATGTGTTGTAACTTGGTCTTGAGAGGCAGAGTAACTACTCGGTCTTCCAGCCATCCTATCTGTGACTGCGTAGCTAGGAGAGGGGGGGGGGGGGATTGGCGAGGGCGGTAGTCCGCCCCAGGCGGCGCTATTTTGGAGGCGGCCGGCGGCAGCTGTGTGGCTCTGGTGGCCAGCCCATGATTTATTTGGGCACATAGTCGAGCAGTATTAAGTGCAAGCACACCAGGCTGAACTCCATCAATAGCGCTGCTGGCCTGCCTGGCAAGACTGTTCCCGTTAGGCAGCGCTAGCTGCGTCACACGTTCCCTGCACTCTGCCTGCACTACTTTGTTCAGGGTGGAGAACGGGCAAAGGTTGCACGTCGTGGCTCGGAAGATATTAGGCGCAGACGAGACAGAAAATGTGCCTTCTGCCTCAGCTGTGAGAAGTGAGATGTAAGTGAACCCCAGCAGGGATACTAACAAGTAACATCATGCGTCATAAAGCGAGAAACTGCCCACTGCAGGCTCAGAATCTAGCGCCTCGAGTATGGAGACGGCTCAAGCGTGACCTGGTTGTATCTCCGATGGGTGAGTGCAGGCCGGAGAAATGTTATGTGTGTCATGTCAGGGTCTGAGTTGAAATGTTTGGGATATAGCTCTCTGTGGCCCATTTGTAACATGCTCCTTAAGTTAGAAACGGCTGCTTCTTAGCACGTGATTCGAGATTGTACTTCTAAATATGGACACTAACACTATTGTGGCATTCTAATGCTGAGAGGCAAAATATCGGCGGGAAGTGCATATAGGAAAGTACACACCAGCAAAGTGCTGCAAAGCCATACCAATGGCACAGGTGCGTTATATACAATATGTAACATACCATCAAATCATGAAATAAGGTAAGAAGTACATCCTAGGGTTGGATTGTAATCCCTAAACAGATCCGGTTAGTATTTTAAACCTGTGCATCGTAAGAGAACTGAAGAGACTGTGGTGTTTGTATGCAATAATATCATATACAAAAAAATGTCTGGCATAAATATGGTGTCCTAAATATTGTTTCCAACACTATTGTGCCACTAGTTATACATTTTCTAATATTAAATCCACATTTTGCAATATTTTATAGACCGTATATAGGATACAATATATGTATCAAACGATATATTTGCAACGATATTCTGGGACGAAAACTTTGTGGCGCTTTGCACTCAGGGCAGACTGTATCACGACAAAAGTACCCAGATTTTCTTTTTAATTTAAAGTGAGTGCTACTTCTCTTTTCAATAGTCAGCACGTACTGCTTTATTTGTTGGAGAGGCGAATCAGTTGGTTTTCCATGCAGTAGAACATTTTTGTTATAACTGCTTGCTGCCAGGGACGTCGTGAACTCTCTCTTTAGCTGTCAAAAGCTCATCCTTAATGCAGGATACAGACTGAATAGAAGAGCAAGCAGGGGCGACGAAAACCGACAGCTGAGTAAATGGAAAGGGAAAGAAAGAAGGAATGTTGGAAGAAAATGGTGAAAAAAGGAATTAGGGATGAATGAGTAGGAGGATGAATGGATATGTGGGTGGAAGAAGTGAATGATGATGGATGGACACATGAAAGTATAGTAAAGTAAAGGGATGGGCGAGTGAGTGAATGGATAGGTGGATGGACAAGTGAAAGGATGGCAGAGCAAATCGTTCAGTGAATGAATAGGTAGAGGGACAGCTGAAAGGAGGATAGAGTAAAGGGATGGATGAGTGGGCGAAAAGATCTGTGAATGGAAGTCATAGTGGATGGATGATGAATGGATGGCAGGGTGAATAGATGGGTGGCAAAGTCAATGAATGTATGGGTGGATGGCAGATTGGATTGATGGCAAAGTAAATGGATGGATGCGTGGCAGCGTGAATGGATTAAAGGCAAAACGACTGAATGCATGATTGGATAGCAGAGTGGATGGATTGATGAATGAATGGCAGGATGAATGGCAGAGTGGATGAATGGATGGATGGATGAGCGGATGGATGGCAGAGGGGATTGATACATGGCAGTGGGGATGAATGGGTGGTTGGATAGCAGAGTGGATGGATTGATGGATGAATGAATGCCAGAGTGGATGGGTGGTTGAATGGATAGATAGAATAGTTGATAAATGGATGGGTGGCAGAGTGGTTGTATGGTGAATGGGTGGCAGAGTGGATGGCAGAGAGGGTGAATGACAGAGTGGATGGAGGGATGGATGGAAGAGAGGATAGAAGGACGGATGGCAGAGTAGGCTGATGGTTGGCCGAGTGGATGAATTGAAGAGTTAATGAATTGATGAAAGGATAACAATTGATCGATGAATGGCAGACGTGATGGTAAGATAACAGAGTGGAGGATGGATGGCAAAGAGAATGGATGGCAGAGTGAATGGATCGATGGGTGGCAAAGTGGATGGTTGGTTTTTAGACTGCGTGGATGGGCAGATGGATGGCATAATAGATGGATGGCAAATTGGATGGATGGATGGACAAATGGATAGAATGGGGAAATATTGATTAATGGATGAAAGAACGAAAGGATGACAGAATCTAAAGGTGAAATAGTAGATGCCAGTAGGTGGATGGAAGGGTGAAAGAATGAATAGATAGATGCATGGATGGAAGAGACAAGGAAGCTGTTCTATTGAGGGTTCGGCTCACTTGCTTTGCTTGCTTGGAGGCATCAGCACTTTAATTCAAAGTAGAGGCAATTGTTAGGACCAATAAATGTCAATGCCTGCCACATATAAGTCGCCACATTTTGTCCCTGGCCACTGCTCATATTTTCTCTACATTTTCATTATCAGTGTTCGTGATACTATGATTTTTTAAAGAAACACTGCAGTGCACATATCAGGCCACCAGTGTCTGCTTCAGATCACCATCTTCCTCTGAAGCTGACAGAAGGGTGACTGAGGGGGCTGAGGCAGACCCTGAAAGTACTGGAATATTTCATAATCTCCCCTATAGAACCTATGTTTTTTTTGTTGCATTAAAATTGACTATTTAACCCCCTTTTTAAAACCATTTTCAGGGTGAAAACCCCTAGCAAACATAATAGGTCTGTTGCATACCTGACTAAAATGGTGATGCTGTCAAGATCACTGTACTGTTTCTCAAACTACCAATTTCCAGATCCAAGAGCCTCTTCCACATGCAGGATGCCATGCTAGGAACCTAATTTTAAATAATCACTGATGTATAGTAGCACTTTCCTTTCCAAATTGAAACTACCCACGGATCATGGAGGCCTGGGACCCCTGCACTTCAAGCACTGCTATCTAGCAGTGCAACTTCAGCGGCCTTCTCCTGAGCACTATCTTGCGGTGCAACTTCAGTGGCGTTCTCGAGAATGCATGTGTATAGTATGGCCTATGTGACATTGGTTTCATGCATAAGGACCTGAGGGGTGTTTCTTAAATGACATGCATGGAGTGGATCAAAAAGGAGATAACTATAGCTTTGCTTATGTTTCTAAATACTGTTGTTGTTTGGTAGAGTGTGGGTGTAGTGTGAGACCTATGTGGGAGTTGTTTTGGTGTTGTGCTTGATGTCAGGCGGGTGGTTTTACAGCTGTGGCCTTGTAGCAGCAGTTAAGTATCGAGTGGTGTAACGAGGAGGAAGGGATACATTTACTTAATGCAATTAGCTACCATTTTAGTGCTGGTGGGCCTTCATCAACTGAGACTTGTCCTTCGAGGTTTGCTCTATGCTTACGCCACAGTTTCACACCCTTTCTTATGCAGTGGAGTAGAGACTGGCGTCATAACTTAAACCCTGCCAATCCACCCCTGCTGCTCGCTGTCATTTTTCCCCAGTCCCCCCCCTGCCGCTACCTGCCATGGGCGGCAATCTGGGGGATAGCCCCGGGCTCCAGAAGCTCTAACTACGCCAGCTGCTGCGTGTCAGTCACGAATGGCACAGCAAAGAAGAGGTAGCGAGCAGGAGGATATGGAGTCATGTGCGACCAGGCTGGTCCCATCGGGTCACATCGCTACGTGTCCCTGTGTTGTCTTTCAGCCCCATTTGATGTTGGCTGTGAATAATTGCCTCTCAGCAGCCAGCATTAATTTGTGTGCATGAAGAGGAATGCGAGTTACTATAATTAAGTATCCCTAAACTTTTGACTGGGGTGGGGACGCCTCTTGGGAGGTTTAAATGCAGTCAAGACCGTGAATTAACCTGAATGACTTACTAACCAGCCTCAGTAGACACTAGCCAGACAAGACAGTGCTAAGGAATGTGGTGGATTCTACAGTGTGCAACAACTTCATGACTTCAGTAGTCATTGGGATACATTTCTAACACTGGGAAGTGTTAAAAATGTCACATCTTCGCATCTTTATTGTAATGTAAGTGTTAAGAATAGATCTTGATACTAGGCTTGCTCTGAAGATCTTGCATATTGACAGATAAGGGCCCGGAAGCGTAGGACGAGTATAATTAGGACGAGTATAATTTGACCAAGGTCAAAACATTTTGTAAAGTAGGAGATCCGAGGCTGAAATGCTGTGCTGTTTGCCCCAAAGGCTTTACAACTTCCAATGTAGGACATTTTGTTGGAGACTGTGAGACAGGATTGTTTCCCTGTGAGTATTGTCTAGGCTAGAGTGTGTTTGGTTCCAGTCCAGTTTTTTAATCTATCACTTACTAGAGCTTTTAAGTCTGATTCGAAGTGCTCCTAAATTCGGCAAAAAATGGGAGAAGAAAAATAAGGTAAAAAAAATAAGAATGCCTAAGTACACAGTATTTAGCCAAATGAAGAAGTCAAAAATAAAAACTATCTCCTGAAGCCACAATTTCCATCTAGGCCAGCCCTGGGGTGCGAGAATTTTGATGGCAATGCCAAGAAAATATCCATCATAGGGAAACACCAGTGCATGGCGAGATATTTCTAATACAATATTTAGAACCAGCATTAACATGGTAAACCCAGTTTTAGATGTGAACAATGTTCCCTCTAATTTTTTTCCTCTGTGTGCGGCAGTATAAGGTCTCTGTGCGCTGCAACCAAGGCTATGTGCGCCGGGAACCAGACCGCGTATATGGTGCAGCGCCAAATATCACTCCAAACCTTTGCTTAAAAAAGTGAAAAGAGGGGGGGCGTGGCTAGCAGCCGATGATGGCGGCTGCCTAGAAGGAGAGCTCCGTGTTTAAGGCGGCTCCCGATTAAATCCGAACATCTATCCGGCATTATAATTACCCAGGCGGGTAGGCAGCGAAGCCCAGGACCAGGCGGCGGCGATCCGGATTCGCCGGACCTCAATCCGAGGTCAGGAACACCAGTTGCAGTCAGCGCCCCGAGCGGGCCTGTGGGCGACCTCCGGACCGGGAGGCACAGTAAGCACCAAGCCGACAGGAAGTGGCTTGAGTCAGGCAGCCATCCGCCGGAAACGACCGATCGCGGAAAACGCCGGGGCACTCAGAAGCCGAGCCCTCCAGCATCCGTCACCGGACCAAGGGAAGCCGATCGGCCGGTCAGGAGGCCCAGCGGAGGTGAGGGGGACGCTCGGTGAAGGCGGGCTCCAGCGCCCGGAGCGACGACGGGGGAAACTGACGCCGCCATTTTCGGCAGCAGCGGCCAGGGCAACGGAGCCGCGCTGCCACCGTGTAAGTACGGCGTCCCCCCCCCCTGGCCGACCAGAGAGCCTGGCAAAGCGCAACAGACCCGAGGGAGACCCCACCCAAGAACCGACAGGGCAACGGCGCGGGGCACCCGTCCCCGCAACAAAAGGACCCATCTGGGAGCAACCCGGACCCCCCCCCCTCGCCATTAGGGGACCGAGCACCGAAAACTCCGGTGAGCCAGGGTCGCTGTAAGCGGTGGCGGAAGGGGCAGAGGGAGTCCTGCAGAGCGGCAACAATCGGCTGCGTGCCCCACTAACGAGTCGGTGACCCGGCCGGCCACCACACACCAGATCTCTGGCCCGTGCATATCCGTAAACTTAGTGGGACACCGCAAGGGGGCCACAATCCCCCCCCATAACCACAGCCGGGGCCCAGGATAGATCCCCAGTAGCTGGCAAAGGACGATAGCTTGGCCCAGGCAGATCCAGGATGGCTGGCAAGGGGCATAAAGGCGGAACAACACAAGCACGCCTAGATCGCTTTGCCTATGATAAGCCCGGCTCCCCCTCCCCCTCGCAGGACGCCAAAACACAGGGGAGCAAGACGACCGAAGTGACAGGGGGCAAGAAAGCGACCATTGACGACGTCATGCGGGCCCTCACGCAGGTACAGGCTACGGTGGGGTCGATTTCGGCCGAGATCACACTTATAAGGGCGGACTTCCATAAAATGACAGAGAAAGTGAACAATATGGAAGTCGTGACCAAGTCCCTGGTCGAGGACGTCTCGGAACTCCAGATTAGTATGGAACGCATCTCGAAGGAGAACAAAGAACTACGCGACAAGCTCGATGACCAAGAGGGGCGCTCGAGACGGAACAACATCCGTATTATTGGTGTGCCGGAATCGGAAGACACGAGGGCTATGGACCTATATGTCGAGAAATTGATCAAAGACACTCTGAAGCCCAAAGGACTCTCCGCCTTCTTCACAGTGGAAAGGGCGCACCGGGTACCGGGGGGACGCCACAAGACAGGAGCTAACCCCAGACCGATCATAGCAAGGCTCTTCAACTTCAGGGATCGAGATGCCATCCTACAGGCGGCGAGGAACTCGCCCCCTATCAAAATCCAGAACGCGACGCTGGCATTCTTTCCTGATTACACGGCCGAGGTGGCGCGGAGAAGACGAACCTTCTTTGAGGTCAAAAAAGAACTCAGAGCCAGGGAAATTCCATACTCGATGCTCTTCCCGGCCAAGCTTCGGGTCGTAGCGGACAACAGGACTTGGTTTTTCGAATCACCGGAGGTGGCGCAAGATTGGCTGGAGGGTTGGAGGGCGGCGGGCCCTCGTCGCTCAAATAGACAGAACAAACACCGACCAGCAGGCCCCCGGCAGGGCTCACAAGCCAACGACGAAGATCCAGAGGTGCATTCCCCTTTATCCGACCGTCAGGAGGACGAAGCGAACGGGGATCTGTAAGACACAGCCATGGTCCGACCGACCGGAACACGATATGACCAGTAAACGCCGCCTTGGACACTGGGCGGAAAGGCCTCCGCAGTTGAAGATGGGGGCCGCTGACCACGGAGAAACCTTCACCCCAGCGAGCAAGTACTATGTTAAGGGGTGGGATCAGGCACTCTGCTGAGTTGGGGGGGCGGGCAGTTCTGAGTCCGTTGAGCAGGGGGGCAGGGAGGGGGGGAGTTGGGGGTAGAAGGGGGTTTTGGTTATTAGTTTCTATGCAGGGACAGGTTAGCTACGATGGGGCACACGAGTATATGATGGTATGGTCACAATGCAACATACAGGAACACTGCACAGACCTCCTGGCCATCCCCGAGCGTAAATCCACAAGCCATAAACCAACACAGGATGGGGGAGGACACTAACATAGGGCAGACGTCCCCGCTACTCCTCATGTCCTGGAACGTAAGGGGCCTGGGCGACAAGATTAAACGTGGGCTGGTACTGCAGAGTATAAAGAGGCTACAACCCGCCCTGGTCCTACTACAAGAAACACATCTCACCGGCACAGCTACGAAGGCCCTAGACAGAAAAGGCTACAGCATGATAGTACACTCTGGGTTCACAAGGGGGTCCCGGGGCTCCGGGATATTAATTCATCGCTCATCCAGGTTCATAGCCCAATCAACGGCGACAGACACACAGGGACGCTTTGCAGCGATACACGGCCAGTGGGAGGGGAAGCCACTGAACGTGGTCTCGGTCTACATCCCACCAGCACTACACAACATAGCTTTCCCGGAACTGGGGAAATTCTTGTTAGGTCTTCCTGAAGGGGAGCTTATTATGGGGGGAGATTTCAATGCAGTGGCACAAGACTCCCTAGACCGACACCCAACGCGCATGCGCATACCAGGGCCCTCCAAACTGCATGACTTCATGGAAGCGCAGGGTCTAGTGGATGTGTGGAGGCGACTGCACCCAGATGATAGGCAATACACATACCATTCAACAGTCCATGATAGCCTGTCGCGGATAGACTATTTCCTGACATTGGGGGGGGGTCTCCTCACTTTCACTGACTCCCAAATTAAGCCGAGAGGGATCTCTGATCACTCCCCGCTTACACTGACTCTGCTCAGTCAGAGACAATCCCACAGACGACTTTACCCTATTTACCCGGGTTACCTTAAGGAACCGGGCGTCACTAAGGCCTTGAGGAAAGGCACACGATCCTACCTTGCAGAAAACGTGGGGTCCGTGGAGTCTCCCACTGTACTGTGGGAGGCGTACAAGACAGTCCTCCGAGGACAGGCGATCTCGGCAATCGCACAGCACAGACGCACACAACGTCGGGAGCTAACAGACCTAGAGGAACAACTAGATAAGGCCACACGAGACCACGAGGGGAACCCGACTGGAGACACCCAGCACACACTCCGACTGGCCCAGCAGAGTCACACCGACTTTCTGCGCCGCCGGGTGCGAGACAATATGTCCGCAACTGCGAGCAGGGTCTACGACATAGGCGACAAGGCAGGGAAGCTTCTGGCGTGGTTGGAGAGGGCGCGGGGTGGCCAGCGGGCGATACTACAACTGAGGGACCCTCAGGGTGAGGTACAAACCAGTCCGGCACAAATAGTGGAACTCCTAGCTGACCATTTCCACTCCGTATACTCCCCTGACTATGAGGTCACACGGGAAATGGCAGAAAACTCCCTTGTGGGAGTGCCGACCCGCACTCTCTCCCCAGAACAACGGGACGAGCTCGACTCCGATTTGACGGAGGAGGAAATACAGGCAGCCATAGCAGCAATACACCCCGGGAGAGCACTGGGCCCCAATGGTGTGCCAATAGAATGGTACAAACTCATGTCCGAGACACTGTCCGCGCCATTGCTCGATATGTTTCAGGAGTGCCGGGAAAGGGGACGGCTCCCCCCTGATCAGCGCACAGCCACAATAGTCGCAATACCTAAGCCCGGTAAACCCCCAGAGGAGTGCGAATCGTATCGCCCGATCTCCCTCCTTAACGCCGAGAGTAAAATCCTGGCGAAACTGCTGGCCACCAGGCTCATGCCCCTTCTGGCACACATTATACACCCGGACCAATCGGGCTTCATGCCACACCGCAGCACGGCGCTGAACCTGCGACGGCTGCATGGGGTATTGGCCCGAGCCCCGCAGCTGGAGGAAGCGGCAGCGGTACTATCGCTCGATGCCAAAATGGCATTTGATATGGTGGAGTGGCGCTATCTCTTTGCTGTCCTGGAGCACATTGGTATCGGCCCAACGTTCATATCGTGGGTCAGGCTACTATACACCGAACCTATGGCTAGAGTAACCGCAAACGGATACATATCAAGGGAATTCCCGTTGGCAAGGGGCACGAGACAGGGGTGCCCACTCTCGCCACTACTGTTTGCCTTAGTGCTAGAACCCTTGGCCACAATCCTCAGGACCACCCAGCTGCTGAAAGGTATACAATGGGAAGGCGGAGGCGAGGATAGGGTTTCCCTATACGCTGACGACATGCTCGTTTACCTCACGGACCTCACGACCGGAATCCCGGTCTTGCTGGCTCTATGTGAAAGCCACGGCACGGCCTCGGGCTATAAACTCAATTGGTCCAAATCAGTGATATATATGGTAAAGGGCGACCTTCCAATACTACCCACAGATTGCCAATTACTCGTGGAACACGTCACCTTTAAATACCTAGGGATATGGATTACAAGGGAACACTCGACCTTCCTTGACCGGAATCTTCAGCCCCAGCTGGACAAATTGAAGACTGACGTGCGCCTTTGGAAAAATCTCCCCCTAACGCTGCTAGGTAGGGCGGCACTCTTTAAGATGCTGGCACTCCCTCGCTTCCTTTATGTTCTGGAAAACACGCCGGCGGTGGTTCCAGCATCGTTCTTCCGTCAAGTCTCGGCCCAACTGTCCACTCTCCTATGGGGAGCCAAACCGGCCCGGGTCGCACAGTTAAAATTGACCAGAGACTGGTATAGCGGTGGGATAGCCCTCCCCAACCTTGAACTATACTACTGGGCGGCTCATCTCAAGGTGATTAACCAGTGGATACACGCACCGCAGGACGACCCAGCGTTTAGGGCGGATAGACACCAACTAGGCTTGTCCACTCTGCTAGCCCCGCTCTACAATAGAGGGATGGTGAGGAAATTAGAGGGGCCTACCAAGCACACTGTTGCCCTATGGCACAAAGCTCAGAGACGGCTGAGATGGGAGGGAGTGATCACCAAGCTCACGCCACTATGGGACGCCAAGGCCCTCGGCAACCTGCGCAGCTCCAAGGGGTTCGACCAATGGGACACTATTGGGATCTCCACGGTGGGCGATCTATGGACCAGGGAGGGAGTGCTCTCCTTCACGACACTGAGAGAACAATACGACCTTGCAGAGACCGAAACATATAGGTACATACAAATCAGGCACGCACTCCTGTCGGTGCTAGAAGCTGGTACGACGCCTCCGGAGTCGGCTCCGTTAGAGGACCGACTGCTTACGGACTACATGGAGGCCGGGGCAACCTCCCTCACCTATCGGAAACTCATGAATAACCTGCCGGATCCCCTGGGGAAACTAAAGGAGTATTGGGAGGACGAGATAGGGGACCTAGATGAGGCAGACTGGAACGCAGCCCTGGCTTCGCCCAGGGAGGCGGGTATTTCCACTCGATTCAGACTGATCCAGTTCAAAGTGCTGCACAGGGTATACTACACACGCACGACGCTGTACAAAATAAATAGAGCAGAACACCCACACTGCCTGAGAAGATGCGGGGAGGAGGGTACACTATACCACACCATATGGACATGTCCACATATACAGGATTATTGGCGGCGAGTCACGCGCACGATCGGCCAGACTCTACAGAACCCATTTACACCAGATCCCAGGATCTGTCTCCTGAACGTCTGGGGCCCAACAGACCTTTCACTGCATGCAAAGAGGTGGGTAATCATAGGGGTAATGCTAGCGAAACGTGACATCGCAAAGAACTGGGGGGCACAAGAAACACCGACACTGGCGCAGTGGTGCAGAAATATGGATGTGCTTATGCTAACTGAGCGGGCTGTGTATCAGCAGAGACATAATCCTCGGAAATGGAACGGGATTTGGTCACCCTGGAACAAATATAGGGGAGACCTCTGTGAACCCCTGCCCGAGGAAGGAGATGGGGACAGCTCAGAGGATGACGAAGGCCTAGATTAAAGGGGGGGAGGGGGGAGTGGAAGGTGGGGATAGTAAATGTTACAGGCCCATGGACACTTGCCTGCAGATGACCTTACTGAAATGTATACTTGAACCGAGACCTGATGGTTTAATCTAGACAATTCTAATGTTGATATAGAACATTGCCAGTTTTTAACTTAGCCCCGAAAGTAGCAAGTTCAAGTTGGGGGGGTAAAATATTAAAAAGTTGCTCTAATGACTATGGCAGCTGAATGTTGACGCTGCACTGAAGATCTAATGTACGTTACTGCATACCATGTGACAGCAACAACAAAAATAAAACTTATAAAAAAAAAAAAAAAGTGAAAAGAGAGTGCATTTCCACACATGTAGCGCCACATGAAGTGTCTTAAGGCAGCCAGAAAACACACTTGTCAAACCATAATGGAAACTGCATTTGTACTGCACTACTTTTGAAATGTTATGCCGCCAATTTATATCTCTATTTTATTTCATCATTTGTATTATTGTGTGGCAAAGAAGTGAAGCCCATCTGCTCAGAAAGCATTTATCAGAATGCCCGGTCACAGTTGTGTTCATTAAGTTTCATATGTGGGACTTGACTGTGTGCGAGCTCCATACGTGTCTATGAGCGGCATCAAGAGAGAAGGTAGGTGGCCGCACACGTGGGCAGGCGAGAGGGAGCTGTGGTCGTCGGGGGACACCATCACTGAATGTTATCGTGTGGCTGTGTTTCAGCCAGGAAACCAGGAGACTTCACATCCAGTGTTCCCTCTAACCCGCGCGGCTGGGCGCCCGCGCACCTTTAAGGCACCGAGCGCGCAGTGCCTCTTGAGAAGCGCGCACACGTTCTGGCCGCCGCCCGCTTTCACAACGCGAGCGGCGAAAAACGGCAATTAACTGGATGCCTGTGGCCTTAGAAATGCCCTCAATCAGCCCGCAGCCTCTCTCTATTCGGAAAAGCCACGCATCAATTCCAAAAGCATTACGTGTGCTTTACACGTCATGCTTTTGGACTTGCTGCATTTCTTTTCTAAATAGAGCGCAGCTGGGTGCTGATTGCGGGCCGTTGTGAAAATATTGCTGTTAATTGCTGCACTCTCATGTGCTGCAATTAACAGCAATATTTTCACAACGGCCCGCAATCAGCACCCAGCTGCGCTCTATTTAGAAAAGAAATGCAGCAAGTCCAAAAGCATGACGTGTAAAGCACACGTAATGCTTTTGGAATTGATGCGTGGCTTTTCCGAATAGAGAGAGGCTGCGGGCTGATTGAGGGCATTTGTAAAGTAGGGAGGGCACTTGAGGGCAGCAAGGCCCGGTTCACCGGCCTGGAGCATCGGGGAGAGAGGGACTGAGGACCAGTGGGGTAGCTGGGGGGGGGGCGGTCCGCCCCAGCCGGCACCATTTTTGAGGCGGCGCTGCACGGGAGACTTCTTAGGGGACTGGGCTCCGAGTTGCCAACTTTACAATCTAAACTGTATTGATTCGCCGGCCCCACAATAGCGCGGTATGCTTTCACTTTCGTGAGTCCATGATGGGAATGAGCTCTGCTGAACTGAGAATGAGCCTGATGTGGGAGGCCGTAGGCGGAAGGCATCGCGTGAAAAGCAGCTGCTCTCGAGCAGGCCGCAGTTGCATTTTCTTTTCAAGTAAGTGTGTGCCCAGCCCTGGTCCGGAGTTAGAGAGGGGCGTATCTTGCTGGCAATAAACAGTTCCAAATTATCTGTGCTCCCGGGTTTGGTTTGCATACCGACCTCCTCCAATATCAAAGCGCGGTGCAGGGCTCGTTTATTATGAATTGTTTGTTGTGCCATTAGCCCCTGGAGATCAGAAGGTGTCTGTGAATTTTTTCAAGGCATGGTGGAAGAAAGCCATCTATTCTATACAAAACATAAATCGCACTTGAAATGTCCGATTTTTCCACCAAAACGTCATGATGGCTCTGAGGATAATATTTTTCACAGAAGCTCGAGCCACGTTTTGTATGACCAGAGAAATGGAAATGAAACACACCACCACGCATGGAGAGGTGAATAATCGGGTAAAATCTACGAGGATGTGTGTGTTTTTTTAAATAGATGTGCACAGTTATATAGTGCTCTGTTAAGTACCATTTCAAGATTCAACTTTTTAATTTTTCTTGAATGTCAAAATAACTTTTTTAACTGTATAAATATTGATCGAATTTTTTTCAACTTTCGCTCTGACTTACCCTAGCTTAGCAGGACTGCCTAGGAAATGCTGTTTGTTACTAAATCTGACTCTTAAAGGATCATTACAAACACGCCACACACATTAAGGGAACGTCTATGGCAGGCCAGGCTCTCTAGGTCCTGGACCGGCAGCTCGTGCCGGTCTCCAGCTCCTCTAGGTTAACGGCAGCTCACGCAGCAGGGGCTTTTAGGAGACAGAGGGAAAGAGGGAGAGAGAGCTGAGAGGGAAAACAGATCAAAGTGCGAGGGAGGGAGAATGGTGTGGCTAGAGAGAGACATAAGCGATCAGAAGAAGAAGAGAGAGGGGAGAGACAGAGAATGGATGGATAGAGATAGAGAGCAAAAGAAGGGAAGGAGCAGGGCTGGCTTGGACATTTTTGCCAGCCCTGCTCTGAGTGAGCTTCCAGCTCTAGCGGAGGTTCTTGAAATTTTAAAATCCATTAGAGATTTTTCAGGCTCCCCTGAGCACACAAATAGCGATTTCACAAACCTTTTGTGGTTTGACCAAGTTAGGAGTGTCCCATCCCAAGTCCATCCATGGCTGCTCAGGCAATGATGGGGTGAAGTACGCCATTCCCATCTCTAACCCTGCCCCATCGGAGTCCACGCCTCATCTCTCGGACAGGCAAACCGAATTGCCCTGTCCAACATTGGCTTGCAGCCTGAGCCTGCCTGCCTGCCTACAGCCAGCCTTGCACTTCAAAGTCGCTGCCTGCAATGGTAAACCCAAAAGCGCAAGGCCAGAACTAGTTAGTTATGGGAGCCCAATCTACTGCCTCTGAAGATGTCCAGGGTTTCATCAGCAGGCAACTGACATGCATACCTGGATGATGGTAAGACAATACGTTTATAATAAGTTGACAATAATTTGATAATCATGTGATGTGGATACATTCAGATAGTCATGATGGGTCACTCACATATTGAAGGATAGCCATTGATGAATAGGACATCAGCACACTTTGTAGCATTGCTGAGTGCATGCTCGAGGCAGAGACTCAAACTCTAAACGCTAGGCTATGTTCATGTTGTGCACAGTACAAGCTAATGTACAGACAGGTTGTAAATACGCTCCACACCAGGATTGGATACAGTTAACACTTGGTTATTTGTATCATTTATTCAGTCTAGGTAAACTTGCTGGCGAGTGTCACTCATAGTCATTGAAATGTCACTCATCAGGTAGCATAAATGGTGCCGAAGCAGGAGCCCAGGCCCAAATTTACCGAAGGTAAATAAAAAAGCACACCGCCTGCTTTTGAAGGACAGTTGCATCAGTGCAAGGCTTTTTAGTAAGGAGACTCCAGATTTATCACTGCTTGAGTTGAGAAGGGAGCGCGTTTTGTGTTTTCACGGACCTCTCCTTTATGAAGCCAAGGGTGTGAAGGTTTCCATAAAGGAGAAACAAGTCAAGCGAAATACATTATACATTACAGCGGTTGGAATAAGAACTGGGATGAGTGGGTGGCAGAGAGCAGAGTACTCAACTACGTGGAAACCAACCTGCAGAAGCAGAAGGGACTTCAGAAGGCTAATCAGGAGCAGTATGCAGAGAGGAAAATGAGAGGTGCAGCACCAAAGAAGGCCGGGGGTCCGCAGCAGAAACATGTGGAAGTAAAAACGAAGAAAAATAAACAGAAAACTCCAGGGGCTGGAGAAGGCAGTAGTACGAGTGAAGCACCTCAACCCCCACGTAAGAAGAGAGCTCGTGTAGACCCCAGCGTGGAAAATGAGGAAACGTTTATGGACAGAGTTGAAGTGAAAGTAAAGACTCCAGAGGAGCTCAAACCGTGGCTGGTTGATGACTGGGGCTTGATAACTAGGCAAAAGCAGCTCTTCTATCTCCCTGCTAAAAGTGTTGATGCCATTTTGGAGGATTATGCAAATTACAAGAAATTGCGAGGCAACACAGATAACAAGGAGTATGCAGTGGACAAAGTGGTTGCTGGAATTAAGGAATACTTTAACGTGATGCTCGGCACACAGCTGCTGTACAAGTTTGTGAGGCCACGGTATGCAGAAATTCTGGCTGATCATCCAGATGCACAGATGCCACGCGTCTATAGAGCGCCTCACCTTTTAACCCTTTCGATGCTGATGACGAGCTCAGCTCGTCATCACCCAAAGGTGTCGTGTGCTGATGACGAGCTGAGCTCGTCATGGTGTCACTAAAATGGCATTTTCCAGCACAGGGGGGGAAAACGCCCAGCAGCCATGTGGTTAAGACTGTTTGTATTGGTGCAATGCTTGCCTACACACCTCTGGATGAGAAGAGTCTGGCTTTATTATTGAACTATTTGCATGCTTTTCTGAAGTACCTTGCAAAGAATGTGCTAGTATTGTTCCCAGCTTGTAGCGAGTGAGGTAAGAGGAGAGCAGCAGCAGATTCAGAGGGGTGGGTGGCTGAGTCTGTGGCCCATCCATGATAGCTGCCTAGGTTTCAGATTGCTGTGTGTGGCACTTTCAGAATTTCATTGTAATTATGAGTGACATTTTAACATCTAGAAGTCACACTTTCTCAGGGGCAAAAATTAAAATCCCTCATGTACGTGCATGTAACTTGCATGATCGAGGTAACTATTAGCAGCAATACTAAGTGTCTCTCGGACATCTTTCAAGTGCTCACCGGCCTTTTTCCCCATTCCCCCCCCCCCCCCAAGGGGTGGCAATCTAAGGGATAGCCCCGGGTGCCACAAGCTCTAGCTACGCCCCTGCTGAGGACCCCCGGTACCACAGCTGTGTTGAGGAGATGCATGGAGCAGTGACGCTGTGCTCGTCTCTCACATAATTTTTTTATGCTAGTAAGCCCTCGAGTGAAAAAGTAATGAGAGATACTTAGGAGTATATTTATGGAGGGGTTTTGAGTCTTGTTTGCACCACACAACATGGAGAAAAGAAATGCAGCAAGTTTTTATATAGTGCAAACTCAACCGAAAAAGTATTGCAGCGCTTTACATGATTTATTATAATATATTTTTTTGTATGCATGGGGAGATTAATTGGTTTGCCCAGAATCACAGGATTTTAAGCTGACCTGAGACTAAAAACCCATCTCCAAAATCGACAGCTCAATCATTAAGCCACAACCCCAACCACAAGAGCAGAAGCATTTTCATTAATATATACAACTTGATTCAAAAAACAACTATTGATAAAGCCAATTGTCTTGGCCAGGGCTCGAGTCGGGGTACCACGCGGGTGGAAGGCATCCCCCCACTTATTTTGCCGGCAGCTCGATAACTGGAGCAAATGGAGCCACACATTCACTCTTTGGCCTCTCTGGGGTAAGATCGGAGCCCATTCAGAACGCTGCTCACGCGCTGGCTTCTCTGATGCAATCGCATCCAAGGGGTGAGTGAGGAGAGGCAATGACAGAAGCAGCAAAATATCAGTAGGCTGGCACACTATATGATGCACTCATTTTTAGCTTAATTGCTTTGAAGCCACACCCTTAATTGCATTGGTTACGCCCCTTTGTAAGATCCCCGAGAATTTTCATCCCACTCAAAGCCCTGGTCTACAAGCGCGTTCAGGTTCTTGGCGCACATAGCCTTGGTTGCAGCGCACAGAGACCATACTCTGCCGCACACAGAGGAAAATAATTAGAGGGAACATTGGTGACCAGGGGTGCAAGTGAGCGATTGGAGGAACTGCATGCAGCCCACTGCGTGAAGGGAGGACTTGCGAAAGGTGCCAGGTGGTGATATGAGCAGAGAGTGACTTAGGAGCCCAGAACCGCAAGAGTGCTGGGGGCTGACTGGAAATGAAGAGTGATTGCTTGCCTTAACCTGAGGGCGCATGTGGAGCTTGGAGATAAAGTGGCATTTACAAAACCACAAAATGCGTAGATAAATAATAGATTTTTTTATAGCACACATACTTCCTAATGTCTTTATATTCGAAAGGAACTAATCCACAATTGCATTTAACTCGCTGCACGCTGTGGTGGCCGCAGCATGATCAAGGCAGCAGGACCCGTGCTCGCAGTGTTCCCCGCAGCAGTGGCAAGGAGGTGATTGGGAGAGCCTGGCCCACTGATTTGGTCCTGGGCAGCACACAAAGGCACTGGGGAACAGAACTGAGAAAGGAAAAGGAAGTGCTTGTGGGCATTCATGGCTCACCCAGCTAAAAGCATCAGCCAATGTGAGGTGGATGAGGTGGGGGAGGAGCTCGCCTCCTTGTAAATTAATCTCTCATGCCACCCTTGGCAAGTTATGGCTTCCGCTACTCCCCACTGGACCAAAATCGAGTTAGCAATTGCTGTTTCACTGGGAAACTCGAAACTCTTATGCACCACAAGTTCCTTAAACTGATTTCCATGGTGCACACAGGCAGACAGGCACCAGGCACCTGGCTGAAGACGGCTGATAGCCAGAAACCGGTCCTAGGATGCTTGATTCCGGTCCAGGAAAGACTTGACAGTTCGGGCTGGACTGTTCCCATGAGGCACAGGGTCAAGGCTGATTTGCATATGGCTATGTCTGAACTGGGGTGGTGTGGAGTACAAAACAACGATGGATTTAGGCCCAGATCTCTGTACTGGGGTGAATGTATGACATTGTTCTGCATTTTGTCCATCAACTGTTATTTTTGCACAGGCAAAAGTTAAGCACAGTTCTTGTGGAATCTTTATATGCATATTCTTGAAGTTATTAATCAAACAAGTGTGTATCTCTGAATCCATACATTTAGAACACAAAGAGTACCAGCATGTAGGTGAAATTTACATTTTAGCGCATTATTTTGCAAAATTTGAAACCGAAAGAGTTAATGGACATAGTAAAGGGCTCCGTTATCTACACAAAGTAGCAGCTCTCCCATAGTTGGACAACATTACAAAGACAACTCTCATGTCTTGATTTTGTCGTTTTATATAGCACATAGAAGGCCAAATAGACATAAGAGCTCTTTACAAATCAAGCAAACATTACAGTAGGCAACAGTGAAACGCAAAACAGTGTAGAGATTACCAGGAGCCATGTGTACAGCAGAGGGAATTACAAGGAACAAAGAAAAGTAAAATAAAATATGTATAATAAGGTGGGAGAAATAATAACAACGAAACGGCAAAATAACAAGATCTGGCTACAATATACAGTGCTCAGCAATTAAAGGAATATAGACATTAGTTTACATCTTTAGAGCACAAAGATCCTCATCAGGGGGATGCAATGGAGAAACCTCTTCTGGAACCCTATGGAATTTTAAGTAATCTAACAAACCTGCACTTTCTATGCTCTTCCTTATAATTGTCAATGTGATAATTTTAATCCTGCGTGTTAAATTGCATTTTTAACTGCGTTTTACAGTTTCTATTTTATTTTTAAATAAAATAGAAATTAAAAAAACAATACAGAAACTTGTGTGTCCTCAACTTTTGAGAAGAAAAGGTTGCTACTGTATAAAAAAAAATATAAGGACTGTACAGCTCTGAAGGGTTTAACAAAGCTACTGCAAGCATACATTTTGTGCACAGCGCCTTATCTAATATTTGTAATCTTTCAGTTGCAGAGGAAAAGCAGTAATATGAGAGACGTTCAACTGCCGGTTCTTGTTTCTCAAAATCCAGAAGAATTGCCACTGCTCAACAGGTCTGAAAAAAGCGACCCCAAAAGCGTGCCGTGGTGTGTCTGCGGCAGGTGCCAGCGTATGGAAAAAAGGAGGGAGCAGTTGTGTTGTCGAAAGAGCCACGGCCCATGCGTCACCACTGCCCCGCACTTTGTACGCCTCGTCCTGTCTAGGCCGACGCTGGAGTTCATTCTACTCTACAAAGAGCCTTTATTGGACTTGCACAGCGCCGACATCAGCGACAAGTTGCGACACTGTGCGTATGAGCAGTACATCCACTGGCGGTTCGGTTCCGACGAGATTGAGACTTATGCTGTAATACCAAGCTGTTGCAAACAGACAATTCGGGAGATGTATCCAAGCAAAGATAGAACATACACTGGTTTTTAGAGATTTTTTACTTGACGGTGCGTCGGTAGACCCACAGCCTCCAAAATCCATCACTTGTAGATTGTGCTACTACTGAATATATTTGTGTTTTTTCACTAAAGTTATTGCTCCTCAATTTTAATAGCATTACAGATTACTTCGCTGTTGACTTTAGTGCACTCTTAATATAGTAGATGGGACAGCTCCACTTTTTGGCAGGTGTCCCTCATCCATCCAGTTCTAAATAAGAATGTGTTTTATATTGTAAAAGTTTTTAACTCTGTTCTTGAGGAGGTATTGCCCCCCCAGTCAGCTTGGAGAATTGGTGTCCGGCACCATCTTTGGCCTCCCGTCGTGCTTCTTTACCTCCTGGGTGCTGATGCTAAACTGACCCATCATGTTGTGACCCACAACCAATCAGTAGGTAGGCAGAGAATGTGAGAGGAAGATGCCCAAAGGCCAACCATTTTTTTAATGGCAAGTTAGGTGGAGCTAGGAGGCACACAAAGTTACAATGACTATTTGGGTACTCTTTCTCAACTTCATAGTCCTTGCAGGTTTTTACAAGCAGCACCACTGCCACTCTGGGTATAACCTGCCATGATCCGCATGGTGGGGAGTGGTAGGGTGGGGGCCATCAGCCATTTATTTGGACTGCTTTGTTTGTAAATAGTTTTATTTTTCAACTGTTTTGCTTTTTACATTGACACCTATCTTATAACATCTCTAGCCAACCCATATTACCGAAGCACATGGTTAACAAGTGGTGGTATAACTATTTTGTCTTTTGTATTATAACCTGTTTTTATATTTTTAAATATTGTAAAGCACTACTGTGCACTTGTAAGTTGGAGCGGATTTCTACTCCAAATAAAACAACCAAGAGGACTACACTGTATATATCTTGATATATCACGCCATACATTAACTTGCATGCAGTGAGCAAAGCCGGTTACATTTTATAAACCTGCCTAACACGAGATGCTGACCTTGGGTTGCTATTAAATTGTGGTTGTAACCAACTCCCTGAAATTAAGAGGCTATTGTGGCAGGAAGACATTCTGTCTAGCATGGGTGCCAATTATTTTGGCATACATCAGACAGTAACATTCATTATTATGAGGAGGGTGACTCCTTTATAGTTTAAATCTTTATTGTTATTATTATTCAAAATGTTAAACATACACAGATCTACAACCACGGGCTGGTAGGGAGGTATAATCAGTAAAACATTATTTTGTAGCATAACAATAAATCAACTCCCCTCCCTCAAAGATTCTTCTATCACAAAAAAATTGCAAGTAAATACCTTGGCATCCGTCCCTGGTCCCACACAGAACTACTAAATAGTGGCAGTGCTCACTTCTCAACATTGTGGGGTGGTGTCCACATGGACGCCATTTAGAAGTCACCAGGGGTCGCAGCTGCGACCCCTGGCTTGCCCCTTGAGACCCGAGGAACTGCTTTTGCGAACCCTGGCTTCAGAGGGGGCAAAATCAGTGCCCGGAACACCGGGGCATCTCATCCTTGTGTCATCAGTTGAGGGTCCACTTTCCTTGTTTTTAGTCTGTTTTTTTATCGCGCTAATAATGAATAATATATTCATCACTATTAATGTAATTTAAAAAATGGAGCTGGATTAGCTGGATAATGACCCTATCTTGCAGCTGAGGTAAGTAAAAATGCTTTTGAATGTATGTAGTGTGCATGTTTGCAGATACGAGTGTGCTTATGTAAGAGGGAGTGTGTGTATTGGTGAATGTATGTGTAAGCATGTGTGTGTGAGTCAAAGTAGGGGCCAAATGGCATGTGATGTCACTTCTGCTACCCCAGGCATTTTGATGAATTGATGTCAATGGGGGTCAGGGCCTTTGCTATCAGTGGTGTGGCAAATGCAATCCACCGGCGCCCAGAGGTGGCAGAGAGTCCAACTACAACAGCCCCTTGAGCCCTGAGAAGCCACCTTGGTAACTGTGCTGAAATTCCAAAGGTCAACGAGCATTTAAGAGGTTTTTTATCTTGAGGCATTTGCTGTGTGTTCAAAGACAGAGGTAAAATTTAATTCTAGTATTCTGACAAATGGTTGGTTGTTATTTTAACTTTGTAACTGGTGTTTACCTTTCTTTCGCTTACTACAAAGTGTAAAGTGAACTCTGTGACCATCTTGCTGGGATGAAAAGAAAGGCTGTAAGACATTGATAGAGTGAATTTCCTCATTTTGCAAATCAAACACATTGAAATGAAAAGAGCATAAATTTTATGCTGAATAACACGCATATAATAAATACAATTTTTGTAGCAGGTCATCATGCTTCCACATTGCAAGCACAAATGAGGTAACTAAATGTACTGGCTTAGGTTAGCCTGACTGCTGAAGCCACATTCATTTTTTTTTATTCGTTAGGGTTAAAAGCCCTATTTTTGTATTAACCTGTTGCCTTGTACAAGATATTTTTCTCTTCCGCTGTAAATGCTGTAACTTTCCAGAAGCCTTCTGTTAGCTAGTGAACAGGCATTTGTAATGTATTAGACAACAGTAGTGAGGTTATCACCGGGAGGAGAGGAGATGGTAGGAAATGTGACTCGCAGGAAGAACTCCCTGAACTCCAAGATGTGGATGATGTATCATTTCCAAGAGTTTGCTAAGATCTGACTGGGCATCAGGAATAGGGGAATGTATCAATTGTTGCAATTATGTTTTAGCAGATGTATATTAGTGTGTGTTTGTAGAGCAGGATAGGATTCTTCTTCTTTTCAGGAGAGACCCTTTGAGTCCTTTCCTTTTGCACCCAGAGATGTCTGCTGATTTATACCCGAGTATACTTTCCAGCTTTGCAAATTATCTATTGCTAAGTGCAAAGACTACATACCTTTGCATTTTTAGTCTCATTAGAACTCTTCATTTGGGTTTCTGAACTGACATCTTTTTTTCATACTTACTGGAGAAATTTCCTTTCTTTTACCTAAATATGATTAATCTAGATCAGGGAATTCCTTTATTTACAACAATTGCTGTATTTTTTAAATTGTAATATTCACTAATGTGGTATTTTATCTTGTTTTAAAATACTGACTAATGGATTATTTATATGTAATGATTATGATTAAATATTAATACATAATGAATAAACACATCCATTTGAATTTATTTGTTAATAACATTCTCGCATCAACTCTCTCCATTGATTCTTCTGAAGCCCCTAATGAACTTCACTGTTCATGGTAAATTAATTGCTAATCTTCAGTTTTTCTTGGCGAACAAAGGTCCATACAACCAATGATGGGGACAATTTAATAATTACACTCAAATCAAGAGATACAAGAATCCTCGCTCTGGCAATGTCCTTTTCTTCTAACACACAACAACATTTAAATACCTATAAATAAACTGTACAAATATTCAAAAATCAAAAGGAAAGCACAAATTAAGCACTTTTTTATGTTTTTGTGATTGAAACAAAGATTTTAATAGGCTCAAAACAAGCAAGAATATTTACTTGATATGCGCAAATGACAAATATTTGTCAGATTTCCACACTTCATTTGTCTGCTATAGTTTTATAAGTAAAATTGTATGTCTGCAAATGTAATTAGCATTTTAATGGAAAATATGCTGTATGTGAGTGGCAATGGCTATCACACAATGCTTTAGCGATATATTTCCGACAGTGTGCTCCTAGTTGCAACACAAGCTATATACTACACACTTAGCACTCTCCTGCTGAATGGGCGTGGCTCATTTGCAACATTTGTTCTTTGTGTGATGCAGTCCAGTGATGTGCCATTGATGGCAGCATCGCCAGCCTGAAAATTGTTCCAGCTCCACTGCATACTAGGGCCACAGGGGCTCTTACAGCACTGGGAGCTTCCTACTACCGCCAGTGTGAATCCCTCCGCTGCAGGAGTCAGACTGAAAGTAGCAGAATCTTCAGAAGCACCTACAGGGGCACTGCAAAGGACTCACTGCACTCACTGAATGGCTGAGCAGTGCCTCTGCTCACTTTTTTAAATGAAGAGTGTGCCATTTGACCCTGGCTGCCTGATGCCAGCAAATGTCAAAGAAGAAGTTATGCCCATGCTGCTGGGGTGCTTCTGAAGACAAGGCAGTCACAGTAATCACTGCATTCATCCTAACTGGTGGAGGTTAGATGGTGGCAGTTTCTAAAAGAACATAGAAACACTTATTACAGAGTACAGTAACTGTGAAAACAAATGATTTGAGTGTTGTTTGGTTTATTTTATGCTAAACAAAAATGTACAGGTAAATGTAAACAATTTCTTTGGGTGGCTAATGCACAACTCTTCCTTAAGAATTCCCGTAAAAATAGTTATCCTTCTGAAACCTGAGGGTACCAGCCAGAATCTTGGAAAATAAGATGTTGCTCCTGAGAATGAAATACTGAGAGAGGAGGAATTAGAGTAACCCTTATACACAGTACTGTGGTAGAGGTGATGAGCCAACAAAGCAACAAGGTGAGAAGAGTTAAGGGCTTGTCTTGGCTGCAAGAGTCCACCTTGGTTCTATTCTAAGAGCTGAGGTGTGAACTGAACCATGGGATCATTTGGCATGGAAATGGCAAAACAAATATATAAAAAATATGATACTATGTCCTCAAAATGCAAAAAAGTATATTTCTTTGACAAGCGCTTCTCCTTAGGACATCAGATTATATCACAACAATAAGATACATTTATTAAAAGTGATTAAACATGAACTTAGAAATATTCATGTCCCTACTCCAGTGACAATACCATTAGAGAACTAAAAGGTAAGTGTTAGACCTGACATCATTGGCTTGAGTCTCTCCTCCATTTTTTCTGTTTGCCTCCACTGTTTTACGATGTTTTGCTGGTATATGCTTTGGGCGCTGTGCCACTGCTGATCAGTGCCACAGCGCAAGTGCTCCCTATGTTAAATTGATGTATCGATTGTATTCCATGTTTGGCTTATTTGGTTTACTGTCAGTCCCTAGTCTAGTGCACCAGGAGTGCCGGGGCTTGAAAATCCAAATGCCGCTCGTGGGCTTGCAGCACTGTTGTGCCACCCACAAGAGCGGCCTCGTAAAAGGATGTCTACGGGTCGGTCATTGCGAGACCTACGTGCAGTCTGGTACTGTCACGCGGGCTGCGCAAGTATACCTACTTGCCAGTCCCTCAAACCTTCCCTTATCTTCATGTTAGTCACCCCTATGGTAGGCCCGCGGGCAGGGTGCATTGTAAGCATAAGTTAGGACAAGCCTGACCAAGTTGGCATGTCCTAAATAGTGAATGACAGCCATCTTCGTTCTTCACTATTGCAAGGTAACCTGCTCTCCGTTAGTTAGAATGGGCCGCCGGGATTATTAATGCTATGATCCTAGCTGGCTCGGGGAGCATGGTGCAATGTCGAGATTGGTATCCCTGAACTCAGGGTTTAATTACGCATCCGTTGGTGTGGATGGTTTTTGGACTCTGGGTTTGAAAATAGCACTTTTAGAAAGTGTCTATTTTCTTGTCTAACCATTTCTGGTTTCTGCTGGTTCTGCGTGTGCGTGACAGGAGCTGGGTGGCTCCAGAGGTCTGAATGAGTCAGTGTGGGATGAGTGGGACATTTGCGTTGAGAGTAGGGGGAGAGTAGTTGCTGATAGCCTGCCCTGTCTGATACAATGCTGGCTCCACCTCCTGCCGAGCGGCTGATGGCTCTGTGCCTGCCATGGACGATCCTAGCCCCACCTCCTACCAGGAGGCCGATAGCTCTGCTCCTGCCAGCGACAATGCTGGCTCCACCTCCTGCTGGGCGCCTGAGGACCCAGCCCTGCTCAGTGAATAGGCCAGGTGCCTCTGCCTGGCTCCACCCACAACGGACCCAGGATGTTGGGAAATCCCCCTACGTGGACAAAGGGATCAAAGCCAAAAAGGGGTATAAGAGAAGGACCCCTGAACCAAGACTTTAGATCACTTCTGACAAGGAACCCTGAAACCAAGGACAAGAAGCCTGCTGATCCAAGGACTTGCCTACCCCTTCTGCCAGTGTGCTGTTTGCTGGGGGGAATCCTGCAGTGCTTCTTTATTTTTGCCAAGGAACCAGGAGAGAGGAACTGTGTGTGTACTCTCACGCTTGCTAAGAAAATCTCCAAGGACTGGAAGAGTGCCAGTCTCCTGTTGAAGTCACAGGGCTAAAGGACTTCATCTGCTACAAGTGCTATTTGCTGGAGCCTGTGAATCCAGCACCTCTGAAACCAGCAATCTCGATGCCGACGGACGTCGCCGAATCCAGCTCGACACCGTGAGTGACGGCTCAAGTGTCCCGCTTCCCCGACGCCGGCCGCCGGGCCTGATCGACGCTAGCAGCAACGCCAGTGAGTAGTGAGTTCGGCTCCAGCTCCAAGGGACCTCGTGTCTGCACCGCTGCTGATCGCATCGACCTCGTGCCCTCTCGACGCCGTGAGCGCTGCTCACTCTTGCAACTGCATTATCGACAACGACGCCTGCTGAGGCCTGATCGACACCGAAGACGCGACGCCGGATTGCTCGACGCCGCTGATCGTGTGCTTCATTCTCCTAAGGTACTGTGTTGTTGGGGGTCCGTGTGACTCCGGGCTCGACGTAGCGCTCCTCGCGGTCGACGCCGGACCTTTGGATTAACTTTGCCTCGACGTCGTGTAACTCCCGTGTGGGTTACCTTGTTGCCAAGAACTGTGTTTCCAGGAAGAAGAGTTGCTTTGATACGAAAGACTTTGTGCTGAAGAAGAAACTAAATTTGAACTACTATTTTCCCTTCCAAGAGTATTTATTAAGATTGTGTATATTTTTGTCGTTATTTGGTCTTGTGCTAAGCCTTATATAAAAATCCTTATTTTTATAATACTACTGTGTCGTGTCCATTTGTAGTGTATTCACTTTATCACTGTATGTGGTCATAAATGCTTAACGCACAGCCTCTGAGATAAGCCTGTCTGCTCTGCCAAGCTACCAAGGGGGTGAGCAGGGGTTATCAAAGGGTGTGATCCCCTTGCCCTGACTAGAAAAGGTGTGTCCCTATTTGTCAGAAGTGCATACCTCTGCCAACTAGAGACAGCCGGTTCTAACATTGGTGGGTCAGCGGTGAGGATTTGAACTTTGCATTTATGACCCATGTGCAGTGATTAGTGTGCGCTACATAGTGAAAGCAGACCATAGCGCAGCCACAATCTACTGGAAGGATCCTATTTTTTGTTCTCCACTTTTCTGAAGCTTCATTTTTTTAACACTGCCAGTTTTGACCATGAGTGACACCGGAGTCACTACCCCTGTTGTTGTGGAGGAATTTGCTAGAGCGAAGATAAACGTCTACAAATTGGAGGAGCTGAAATCCTTTTGCAAACAGTTTAAAGTTCCTACCAAAGGCCTCAAGATTAAGGAAAACTATCTCAAAGCATTGGAGGCCTGGTTGGAGTCCAGAGATCCCTCTGATGCGGTGGTGGTACAGCCAGGGGAAGGGGATGAGGAGGCTCCGGTGAATGGGCCTGTGTCCTCTCCCGGTAGCAGTGTTTCCTCCAAAGGTCTTTCCCCCGAAGAAAGAGAAGAAAGGGCGAAAGAGCGAGAATACAACATGGAAATGGCAAGGCTAAAGATAAATGGGCAGTTGGAGTTAGAAAATGCAAGAGGTAGAAGAGAAGCTGATTTGGAGACCAAACGGTTGGATTTTGAAAGAGAGAAGTTAGCTTTGGAGCGTGATACCAAGTTGAGGGAATTGGAGATCCAAGCTAAGAAGTTAGAATTGAATCCCTCTGGTGGCAGCATCCCATCTGTGCCTGCAGAAAGTAGGTTTTATTTTCCCAAAGATGTGATCAAAGATTATCATAGGAATGAAGATATTGGTCAATGGTTTAAAGCGTATGAGTTAGCATTGTTGGCCCACCGGGTCCCTGAGAAGGATTGGGGAGCGGGGTTGTGGGGTCGCTTTGTGAATGAGGGAAGAGATACCCTGTTAGACATGCCTATTGAGGATAGGATGTCGTATGCTCATATGAAAGATGCTTTAATGTTGCGGTATGGCCTAACCCCCGAGAAGTACAGACAAGCTTTTAGAGAATGTAAGAAGTTGCCTGGTACGACGTGGGTTGAATATGTGTCTTATTTTTGCAGAGCCATGGCTGGTTGGGTAAAGGGCAGCAAAGTGGAAAGTTATGAAGCTCTTTATGATTTGTTTGCTTGGGAGTATTTGTCTAATAACTGTTTTCCAGAGCTGCGCCAGCACCTTATTGATAGCAAGATATCTAACCCTAGAAAACTTGCTGAGGAGGCGGACCGCTGGGTCAGTACCAGGGTCCACAAGGGTCCAGTGGGAGACTCGGCCAAAGGTGGGCAGGGTCCCCAGCAGAAGAGTGGGGGGGACAAGGGTAAACAGAAGGAGTCCCAGAAAGGGCCCCAAAGTAATCCCCAAGGGAAGGGTTCCCAGCCTCCCCCTGAGAAGAAGCCAGGGGCCCGACAGGTAAACCTGTTCATAAGGGCCCCCTGACCTGCTACGTTTGTGGGCAGGTGGGACACCGGTATTATGACCCCCAGTGTCCCATGAAGAATTCGAATGCACCGCCGTGTGCACCCCCCCGTCAGTTGGCGAGTGTAGCCCTGGGAGGGGAGGAGATGGTTGTCCCTGGTGGGAGGGGTCCCGCAGAAATATCCCTGGTCTCGCTAGGAGACATCCACCCCCTCTGCCTAGTAACATTAGTAAATATAGGCAGTGGGTGACCATTAATGGCCATAGAGTGGAAGCTCTCAGAGACACCGGAGCGAGTGTGACAGCTGTCAAGTGTCACTTGGTGTCCAGAGAGCAGGTGGTTCCCCACGCATTCTACCCCGTGATAGCTGCCGACAACTCCCAGAAAGAGTGTGAGGTAGCTCAAGTTTCCTTTGAATGTGGGGGAGTTTCAGGTACTCTTCAGGTTGCTGTGAGGCCCGCCATGCCTGTCGATTGTCTCCTGGGCAATGATTTAGAAGACTCCCCTTGGGCTAAGGTGGAGAGGGAGACACACTTGAAAATGTTGGGTGTGCCAGAGTGGGTGTGTGCAACCACTCGATCAATGACAGCGAGTAAGGGTGTTGATGGGGTCCCGGAGCCTGAAAGTACGGCCCAGGACCCAGCTGTGAAGAGAAGAGGCAGGAGGCGCGGGAAACCGGCCCCCGTAGTTCCTGTGGTCCAGGAGGAGGTAGACCCTGAGGGGGATGCCCTGGAGCCCACAGGGGAACAAATTGCCGAACTGGGAGACCTGCCCGAGCTGACCCATTTATGTGAGTTGAGCGGCTGCACTCCTTCCCTTACTCACAGGTGTGCGACCTTTCTCTTTAAATAACCATATGAGCCTGAAGGAAAAATTTCTAGCACGTTTGACACGCACGAAGCGAAATGAGGTTTTGCTGCCGGTTGCAGCGTTGAAAAGGTAAAAACTCGAGAGAAGGGTGGATTGGTGTCTAATGAGAACTGTTGAGCAGGGAGTGAGTTGTATTGTATTACACAGATTGAGCCATATGCCGATTAACATCTTTTGGGAAAGAGCGGGTTGTAAACACTAAGGGAAAGGAAAGGGAAATATAAACAGTTAATGGTTTCAGTTTAGCACGGTAGAGGGGCAGTTTAAGTTCACAGAATTAGTTATGTACAATGTCGAGTAGTCAGCTTAATTGTTTCTTTACTTACAGTTAAACCCCTGACGAAGAATTTTATAATTCGAAATGCATTGGGAAATACTTTGATGTCATTTTTACGCTGGTGAAAAATGTTTGTCGTCACATGCCCTCGTAAAAGCCCAGAAAGGCAACGTGTGGTACTTGAAAATGAGGAATAAATAATTCCATGCACAAACATGATGTCTCCGCAGTGATGTGTTTAAGGAGGATACATGAATTAAGAGTTTGGATTAATGTTGATAACTAAGTAACAAAGACGTGACTATTGAAGACAAGTTTAACTAAGGAATGATTTCCCAAACCGCAGTGCAACAGATGGGCGCAGGAGAGAAGTGCCCCCTTGGATTTGTTTCGAGCTGACCCATTGGCAGCAGGATGGTGGTCCCTCCAGGGAGGAATTCTGTGCCGAACAGAAAGTGTGCCCTTCTCTTGTGGGTATGAGGCAGCAGGCCTCAGCCCAATCCTCAGGTGATCAGTCAGGGTCACATTTTGTGTACTGGGAGAACGACCTCCTGTATAGCGAGCCTAAGGCTGCTGAGCCTGGGTCAGCCCGTGTGCTGGTGGTACCCCAGCGCTTTAGAGCCTTCCTACTGGGTTTGGCTCATGACGTTCCGTTAGCTGGACATCTGGAGCAGGAAAAGACCTATGACAGGCTTGTCACCCATTTTTATTGGCCTCAGATGCGAAGGGATGTAGACATCCATTGTAAGACTTGTCACACTTGCCAGGCAAGTGGGAAAAGCGGAAGGAAGCAGAAGGCTCCCCTCCAACCTTTTCCGGTGGTCAGTACCCCCTTTGACTGGGTGGGTATTGACATTGTTGGGCCCCTGGACCCCAAGACAGCCCTGGGCAACAGGTTTATCCTGGTCTTGGTGGACCATGCCACACGGTACCCGGAAGCCATCCCTCTCCGAACAGTGACGGCCCCCGTGGTGGGACAGGCGCTGATGGGTGTTTTTTCCCGAATGGGATTCCCCAGAGAGGTGGTGTCAGACCGGGGCACCAACTTCATTCCAACTATATGAAGTCTCTGTGGAAGGAGTGTGGGGTAACCTACAAGTTCACCACTCCTTACCACCCTCAAGGAAATGGGCTGGTTGAGAGATTCAACCGGACCCTTAAAGGCATGATCATGGGTCTTGAAGAACCAATGAGGCGGAAATGGGACGTCCTCTTGCCATGCCTGTTGTTTGCTTACCGAGAGGTGCCGCAAAAGTCTCTAGGGTTCAGCCCCTTTGAGCTTTTGTATGGTCACCCGGTAAGAGGACCTTTGAGTCTGGTCAAGGAAGGCTGGGAGCAATCTCCCAGGAAACCTCCCCAGGATGTATACAGTTACATGCTGGCCTTTCGGAACCAGACTCGGCGCTTCAGAGAACTTGCTCAGGCAAATCTGGAGGCCAGCCAGGAGGAGATGAAGCGTTGGTACGACCGGAATGCCACTCTGGTAGAGCTTCAGCCTGGTCAGGAAGTTTGGGTCATGTCCCCTGTGGAACCTTGTGCGCTCAAGGACAGGTGGACTGGACCGTTTAAGGTTGTGGAGAAGAAGAGCAATGTCACCTACTTGGTGGACTTGAAATCTCCCAGGAACCCCTTGAGGGTCCTGCATGTCAACCGTTTGAAGCCCCACTTAGAAAGGTCCGAAGTGGGCATGCTCCTCGCTACAGATGCTGGAATGGAGGAGGAGAGTGAGCCTCTTCCTGACCTCCTGTGCGCTAAAGAGCAAGACGGGTCAGTGGATGGTGTGGTCCTCTCTGACACACTGACCCTTGAGCAGAAACAGGATTGTCGCCAACAGTTGGGACAATTCCCTGATCTGTTTTCCTTGGTTCCGGGTGTCACTCATTGGTGTGTCCATGATGTTGACACCGGAGACAGCCCTCCTGTGAAGCACAAGGCTTACAGGGTGACTGACAAGGTCCGAGCATACATTAAGGAGGAGGTCTCCAAAATGTTTGCGTTAGGGGTGGTTGAGTACTCTAGCAGTCCTTGGGCCAGCCCAGTGGTCTTGGTCCCGAAGGCTGCAGCGCCTGGTGCTTCGCCGGAACTTCAGTTCTGTGTGGATTACCGAGGACTCAATTCAGTCACGAAGACTGACGCGCACCCCATCCCCAGAGCTGATGAGCTCATAGATCGGTTGGGGGCTGGCAGATCGCCTTAACCGAAGGGGCACAAGAGAGGTCAGCATTCTCCACACCAGATGGGCTATACCAGTTCCGGGTGATGCCCTTTGGGATGAAGAATGCCCCTGCCACCTTCCAGAGGTTGGTCAACCAGGTCTTGGCTGGACTGGAGGATTTCTGTGCCGCCTACCTGGACGACATCGCAGTGTTCAGCGCCAGCTGGGAGGAACACTTGCGCCACCTCCAGGAAGTGTTGTTGGCCCTGCGCAGAGCAGGCCTCACAATCAAAGCCAGTAAGTGCCAGATTGGGCAGGGTTCTGCGGTGTACTTGGGGCACCAAGTAGGGAGCGGCAAGGTTGCCCCCCTGCAACCCAAGATTGATACCATCCTGGCTTGGGCGCCGCCCAAAACCCAAACTCAGGTGAGAGCCTTCTTAGGTCTCACGGCTTACTACAGGAGGTTTGTCAAGGATTACGGTAACATTGTGCACCCCTTGACTTCGCTGACTTCCAGGAAGCAGCCACGAAATGTGATCTGGACTGACGCCTGTCAAACGGCCTTTGACACCCTGAAAACTGAATGACAGCCATCTTCGTTCTTCACTATTGCAAGGTAACCTGCTCTCCGTTAGTTAGAATGGGCCGCCGGGATTATTAATGCTATGATCCTAGCTGGCTCGGGGAGCATGGTGCAATGTTGAGTTTGGTATCCCTGAACTCAGGGTTTAATTACGCATCCGTTGGTGTGGATGGTTTTTGGACTCTGGGTTTGAAAATAGCACTTTTAGAAAGTGTCTATTTTCTTGTCTAACCATTTCTGGTTTCTGCTGGTTCTGCGTGTGCGTGACAGGAGCTGGGTGGCTCCAGAGGTCTGAATGAGTCAGTGTGGGATGAGTGGGACATTTGCGTTGAGAGTAGGGGGAGAGTAGTTGCTGATAGCCTGCCCTGCCTGATACAATGCTGGCTCCACCTCCTGCCGAGCGGCTGATGGCTCTGTGCCTGCCATGGACGATCCTAGCCCCACCTTCTACCAGGAGGCCGATAGCTCTGCTCCTGCCAGCGACAATGCAGGCTCCACCTCCTGCTGGGTGTCTGAGGACCCAGCCCTGCTCAGTGAATAGGCCAGGTGCCTCTGCCTGGCTCCACCCACAACGGACCCAGGATGTTGGGAAATCCCCCTACGTGGACAAAGGGATCAAAGCGAAAAAGGGGTATAAGAGAAGGACCCCTGAACCAAGACTTTAGATCACTTCTGACAAGGAACCCTGAAACCAAGGACAAGAAGCCTGCTGGTCCAAGGACTTGCCTACCCCTTCTGCCAGTGTGCTGTTTGCTGGGGGGAATCCTGCAGTGCTTCTTTATTTTTGCCAAGGAACCAGGAGAGAGGAACTGTGTGTGTACTCTCACGCTTGCTAAGAAAATCTCCAAGGACTGGAAGAGTGCCAGTCTCCTGTTGAAGTCACAGGGCTAAAGGACTTCATCTGCTACAAGTGCTATTTGCTGGAGCCTATGAATCCAGCACCTCTGAAACCAGCAATCTCGACGCCGATGGACGTCGCCGAATCCAGCTCGACACCGTGAGTGACGGCTCAAGTGTCCCGCTTCCTCGACGCCGGCCGCCGGGCCTGATCGACGCCATCAGCAACGCCAGTGAGTAGTGAGTTCGGCTCCAGCTCCAAGGGACCTCGTGTCTGCACCGCTGCTGATCGCATCGACCTTGTGCCCTCTCGACGCCGTGAGCGCTGCTCACTCTTGCAACTGCATCATCGACAACGACGCCTGCTGAGGCCTGATCGACACCGAAGACGCAACGCCGTATTGCTCGACGCCGCTGATCATCGTGTGCTTCATTCTCCTAAGGTACTGTGTTGTTGGGGGTCCGTGTGACTCCGGGCTCGACGTAGCGCTCCTCGCGGTCGACGCCGGACCTTTGGATTAACTTTGCCTCGACGCCGTGTAACTCCCGTGTGGGTTACCTTGTTGCCAAGAACTGTGTTTCCAGGAAGAAGAGTTGCTTTGATACGAAAGACTTTGTGCTGAAGAAGAAACTACATTTGAACTATTATTTTCCCTTCCAAGAGTATTTATTAAGATTGTGTAAACACTCACCCCAAGTCAACTGATCTGGGTTTAAATCGTCACCATTCTTTAGCTCACTCAGCCACCCCAGTTCAGACATGGCCATATGCAAATCAGTCTGACCCTGTGCCTCATGGGAACAGTCCAGCCCGAACTGCCAAGCCAAGTCTTCCCTGGACCGGAAACAAGCATCCTGGGACCAGTTTCGGATTCATAATCCTCATCAGCCAGGCTATCTTTAATCCAGTGGCCAAGTGAGCAAGGGACTCACGTCTGAGCATACCCTGCCATCTTATGGCGAACAAAGCGATACAAAAGGGGATGATGGACGGAGCGTTTGAGCAAATCAAACACTCACCCTCAGTCAACTGATCTGGGTTTAATCCATCACCATTCTTTAGCTCACTCAACCACCCAAGTTCAGACATGGCCATATGCAAATCAGTCTGACCCTGTGCCTCATGGGAACAGTCCAGCCCAAACTGCCAAGCCATGTCTTCTCTGGACCGGAAACAAGCATCCTGGGACCGGTTTCGGATTCATAATCCTCATCAGCCAGGCTATCTTGAATCCAGTGGCCAAGTGAGCAACGGACTCACGTCTGAGCATACCCTGCCAACTTAGGGCGAACAAAGCGATACAAAAGGGGATGATGGACGGAGCGTTTGAGCAAATCAAACACTCGCCCCCAGTCAACTGATCTGGGTTTAATCCATCACCATTCTTTAGCTCACTCAACCACCCAAGTTCAGACATGGCCATATGCAAATCAGTCTGACCCTGTGCCTCATGGGAACAGTCCAGCCCAAACTGCCAAGCCATGTCTTCTCTGGACCGGAAACAAGCATCCTGGGACCGGTTTCGGATTCATAATCCTCATCAGCCAGGCTATCTTGAATCCAGTGGCCAAGTGAGCAACGGACTCACGTCTGAGCATACCCTGCCAACTTAGGGCGAACAAAGCGATACAAAAGGGGATGATGGACGGAGCGTTTGAGCAAATCAAACACTCGCCCCCAGTCAACTGATCTGGGTTTAATCCATCACCATTCTTTAGCTCAGTCAGCCACCCCAGTTCAGACATGGCCATATGCAAATCAGTCTGACCCTGTGCCTCATAGGAACAGTCCAGCCCGAACTGCCAAGCCATGTCTTCCCTGGACCGGAAACAAGCATCCTGGGACCGGTTTCGGATTCATAATCCTCATCAGCCAGGCTATCTTGAAACCAGTGGCCTTGTGAGCAAGGGACTCACGTATGAGCATACCCTGCCAACTTAGGACGAACAAAGCGATACAAGCAGCCCGAACGATGGCAGTTCAGGCTGGACTGTTCCCATGAGGCACAAGGTCAAGGCTGATTTGCACATGGCCATGTCTGAACTGGGTGGTGTGGAGTGCAAAAAAACGATGGATTTAGGCCCAGATCTCTGTACTGGGGTGAATGTATGACATTGTTCTGCATTCTCTCCATCAACTGTTGTTTTTGCATTTGTCACCCCGAGTGGGATGGGTATGCTCAGACGTGAGTCCCATGCTCTCCACACCACTGGAGTCAAGCTTATCCTGGCTGAAGACGGCTGATAGCCAGAAACCGGTCCTAGTATGCTTGATTCCGGTCCAGGAAAGACATGGCTTGGCAGTTCGGGCTGGACTGTTCCCATGAGGCATAGGGTCAAGGCTGATTTGTATATGGCCATGTCAGAACTGGGGTGGTATGGAGTGCAAAAAAACGATGGATTTAGGCCCAGATCTCTGTACTGGGGTGAATGTATGACATTGTTCTGCATTCTCTCCATCAACTGTCATTTTTGCAATGGAAAAATAGGAGGCACAATAAAATAATTGCCTAAGATCACAGAATTTGGTCAAGTGGCCAACCCAGGATTGATCCCATGTTTTTTGGTATCATAATGTGTAATTCAGTCACTAACTTGGTTTCCCTTTCTCGCTCCGGTTTGACATCAAAGTTTAATGATTTTCTTTCATTCTTGATTCATGAGGGCTGGTGGGAATGGGGGTAGCAGACAGAAGACACTAGAAAGCTCAGCTAATTTTTGCCTCAAGAGGACCTCAATGTGATCCTGAGCCCTGCATCTGGCTCCTGCCTTCAGTGACTCACCCACCTCTATACCTTACTCTGGGAATCCCCTGCATTGAACAAGCACAGATGCTGCTGCCAGTGTGATACCTGTTTTGAATGTGAGGATTATTAGCTTGCACTGCTGACAACCATCTTATACCTGTGCTGCGTGCAAAGTGGACCTACACTGCTGCCAAATGCTGCACATTTTTTTGGGTATCTTTACACACAGGCTTGGACTGCTGCTGGATGTGCATGTTCAGCGCATGAGGTAAGCTTCTGTTTTTTCCCAGACCTGATGGGTATGTGTTCTATGGTTGTGATGGACTTGTGTTGTACCTCTTTTTTTATGTAGAACTTTTGTTGGGCATGTGAGTCACTTTCACTCATACACACCAGTGCTGTTTCTTACACTTGTAGCAAATCTGAAATTCTTCTTGTTCGTTGTATATAAGGGAGGGTGTTAAATGATGCTTCCCAGTGCCCCTTTTGTTCTAGGTCATAGAAGGAAGCTTGCAGTGGCCATGCAATACCACACTTGTTCTATGTCTTTGAAAGAAATTGAAATTGAAATTAAAATATTTATAAAGCGCATGACTACCAAGCGGTTTCTTGGCGCTAGGGATGTAACCATAGGACAGTGGGAGGGACGAACTACTAGTGTGGGAAGGCTTGGGCAAAGAGAAGTGTTTTCAAAGCTTTCCGAAACTCCAGATAGTGGGGGGAGGACCTGAGGAGTGGGGGGAGGGTATTCCAGAATGTTTGCGCTAGCGTAGAAAATTTAACGCCTCCTGACCTCTTCTTCTTAAAACGAGGGACAACCAAAAGAGATTGTGAAGAAGAGCGCAACTCTCTACTAGGAAGGTAGGCCTTGATCTCAGAAGAAATAAAGCCGGGGGCTGTTCCCGCCCTGTCCTGGAAGGTGATACAACCCATCTTAAACAGGGCACGTTCCCGGATAGGCAACCAATGCAGAGCTTTGAGCAGCGGGGTGACATGATGAGACTTGGACTGGTTGTAAGCAATTCGGGCTGCCTGGTTCTGAACCAGTTGAAGTCTCCGAAGATTGTATGCGGGGACACCGGTATACAAGGCATTGCCGTAGTCTAAACGGGAGATCATCATCGCAGACAGAATACGTTTGAGTGCACAAAAGGAGAAAAAAACGTGACACCTTTCGAATAGTGCGGAGAGTGAGGAAAC
This sequence comes from Lissotriton vulgaris, assembly GCF_964263255.1. NCBI lineage: Eukaryota > Metazoa > Chordata > Amphibia > Caudata > Salamandridae > Lissotriton > Lissotriton vulgaris. The sequence continues at coordinate 156,297,131 of NC_141699.1, read as the reverse complement.
ACGAGGAAACAACTGAACTAATCTGAGAGTGCAAGTTGAGGTGAGCATTAAGTTTTATCCCTAGAGTTTTGACCGAGAAAGAGGGGGTAGGAGGAGAACCCAGGGAGGGAGGCCAAAACAAAGAATTCCAGGAAGTGGAGGAACCACCCGTTACCACCAACTCGGTTTTGTCGGGATTAAGTTTCAGATGGTTGAAGCTCATCCCGTCCCTGATGAAAAGCATAACAGAATGAAAATTATGAGTGGATTCTGGAGAGGAGAATAAATTAAAAACAAGCTGGAGGTCATCAGTGTAGTTGTAGATTGTAACTTCCATCTGCTGAAGTGCCAAAATAAGAGGGGAGATGTACAAATTAAACAGCAGAGGGGACAAAGAAGATCCTTGCGGGACTCCGCAGTGAACCTTTTGAGAGGGTGCAGAAAAGTTAGCCAGGTGGCCTGAGTGCGATCCCTCAGAAAGGATGCCAGCCAAACCAAGGCGGTTCCCCTGATGCCAACCGCCTTGACACGGGAAAGAAGGATGGAATGGTCCACCGTGTCGAAGGCGGCGGACAAATCAAGAAGAACCAGAGCTTGGGGTTGGTTGGTGTCCATGCCCTCTCTGAGGTTCGTCCATCACAGAGAGGACTACGGACTCCGTGGAGTGCGCCGGGCGAAAACCGGCCTGGCGGGAGGCTAGACAGCCATTCTCCTCCACAAAGACGCTGAGTGTTCTGGTGATATGACGTTCCAGTATTTTGCCTACGAAAGGGAGAAGAGAGATGGGACGATAGTTTGCAAGTGAGGATGGATCTGCACCGGGTTTTTTTAAAATGGGAATGATAATCACAGATTTGTGAGATTGAGGGACAATGCCATGGGCGAGGGAGTTATTAAGGAAAGTGAGCAGGGGGAAGGGACAGGCCAGATAAATTTGTTTTAGAATATGTGCAGGGCAGATGTCGGATAGAGAGCCTGACTTTACCGTTTAGAGAAGGGACAGAAATGATTTTTTAGTCAGAGGGGGAAAGTGGTCAAGGTACACCCGGGGGGAGGAGGGCTGTGGATCCGAAAAGGAAGGAGAGGGAGGGGAAATGTTGGATTTGATAGCTATAATTTTCTCTAGAAAATAACTGTTAAGTGAATCACAAAGGGTCTGGGATGGGGAGAGTTTAAGGGTAACTCTATCCGAAAAAGCCAAGTCCTGCACAATAGAGAAGATTTATCTCTGCTGATTTTCGGCGAGCAAGATTTTAGAAGAGAAGTACTCAGTTTTAGCAAGGAGAATGGACTTCTTATATTGGTTCAGAAGTGTGGTATATTGAGTTTTGAGAATGGGACAATAGGCATGTCGCCAGGCACGCTCCGCTTTTCCTCCTTAAGTGCGGTGTTGAACCACCTATTGGCGTCATAGTCGCGCCTGGCAGTAACTCGCCTGAGTGGGGCCACCTGATCGCAGCCTCTGCTGAGCCAATTGTTTAAAGAGTCCACTTGAGAGTGAAAGGGGAGATCTTGAAGGTTGGGGCAAGAGGCAGAAAGGGAGGAATAGAGAGATGTCATGTCAACATGATTCCAATTACGGGCCCAAGTGTTCCTGGGAAGAGGAGGTTTCTTGACAAGTCTGGGGTGCAGAGAAAAAGAAATTAAGAAATGGTCAGACCAGACACATGGGGAGACCACAGGGGAGGAAACAGGACAGTTAAGCGACTAAACCTGGTCTAGAATGTGGCCATGGATATGAGTACGTGTGTGAACATGGGACACAAAATTGAAAGAGCAAAGAGAATCCGAGAATTCTTTAGATGAGAAATCCTCAGCCGGGTCGGAGGGCCAGAGATTAAAATCGCCAAGCACCAGGATGGAGGAATTATTCACTGCCAGAGTGGCCAGCAGGTCCTGGATTGCAGGAAGGAAGTGCGGGGTAGGTTGTGGGGGACGATACATAAGCAAACAGGTGAGAGGTGGCGAGAAGGAGGCAAAACGGACGACTAAATAGTCGACCGTTGCAATGGGAGGGGCTGATAATGTCTGGAAATGAAGGCCAGCGCGGGCAATGAGGGCAACGCCGCCGCCAGCCTTGCCGACCGGTCGGTCTGTGCGATTAGCGTAATAGGAGGAGGGGAGGGTAGCTAAGAGAGTTGGAAGGAAATCCGGACAGAACCAAGTCTCTGTGAGAAACAATAATCAGGTTTATGCATGTCGAGCAGAACAGAAAGTTCATGGTAATGCTAGATCGCAGATCTAGTATTCAAAAGGAGAACGGGGATTGCAGGGGTCACTGAGGGTGAAGGGGACGACTCTGGTGGGATAAAGGGAGGAGGAACAGGGGCCAGAAAGTGGGGAGTGGGAGAAATCGGCGTACAGCCGAGTTTGGAAATTTTGGCAATGGTGGAATCTGCCAAGGTCCACGGACCCTGTAAAGATCGGAGCGGGGCTGACGAAAAGGTAAAAAATTGGGCAGAGTGGAGTGCCCCTAGCCCCGGCCGGCCGCGGACGGGCGCAGACGGGCTTGCCTTTGGTGCGCCGCCTGCGCGTGCGCATGGGGCGTCCCTTTTGTAGGATAGAGACCGCGATGGCTGCTGCGCTCAACCATGACCCACCACTGCCCCACCAAAGATGGAGCCCGCAACCCCGTCAGCCCCCTGGAACAAGCAGCACTCAGCCGTGCCGGACCGGGGCTAGGGGAGCGGGAAGGAAGGAAATAAGCAGCGGCGGAGGGTAAGGGAGAAAACACAAGAATAAGTATTTTAAAAATGCAAGCTAAAAGTTAAAGTCCAGCCCATGCGCAACCAGCGTCCGCGAACCCACTGCCACTGGGAGTAAGCGTCCGCTGCGCGTGCGCATGGGGCGTACCTTTTGTAGGATAGAGAGCGCGATGGCTGCTGCGCTCACCCGTGACCCACCACTGCCCCACCAAAGATGGAGCCCACAACCCCGTCAGCCCTCCGGAACAAGCGGCACTCTGCCGTGCCGGACCGGGGCTAGGGGAGCGGGAAGGCAGGAAATAAGCAGCGGCGGAGGGTAAGGGAGAAAACACAAGAATAAGTATTTTAAAAATGCAAGCTAAAAGTGAAAGGCGAGCCCGTGCGCAACCAGCGTCCGCGAACCCACTGCCACTGGGTGTAAGCGTCCGCTGCGCGTGCGCATGGGGCATCCCTTTTGTAGGATAGAGAGCGCGATGGCTGCTGCGCTCACCAGTGACCCACCACTGCCCCACCAAAGATGGAGCCCGCAACCCTGTCAGCCCTCCGGAACAAGCGGCACTCAGCCGTGCCGGACCGGGGCTAGGGGAGCGGGAAGGCAGGAAATAATCAGCGGCGGAGGGTAAGGAAGAAAACGTAAGAATAAGTATTTTAAAAATGCAAGCTAAAAGTGAAAGACCAGCCCGTGCGCAACCAGCGTCCGCGAACCCACTGCCACTGGGTGTAAGCGTCCGCTGCGCGTGGGCCCCTTTTGTAGGATTGAGAGCGCAATGGCTGCTGCGCTCACCCATGACCCACCACTGCCCCACCAAAGATGGAGCCCGCAACCTCGTCAGCCCTCCGGAACAAGCGGCACTGAGCCGTGCCGGACTGGGGCTAGGGGAGCGGGAAGGCAGGAAATAAGCAGAGGCGGAGGGTAAGGGAAAAAACACAAGAATAAGTATTTTAAAAATGCAAGCTAAAAGTGAAAGGCCAGCCCGTACGCAACCAGCGTCCGCGAACCCACTGCCACTGGGTGTAAACGTCCCATTGCCTGGTCCTGCAGTACCACATGTGCTTCATGTCTTTGAAGCAAACTTGCACTGGCCCCGAGTACCACACATGTTCAGCTTCTTTGAAGGAAACTTGCACTAGCCCTGCAGTGCCAGTCTTGTTCCATGTCTTTGGATAAGGCTTGCACTGGCCCTGCAGTACCACATTTGTTCTGTCTTTGAGGGAAGCTTGCACTGACTGGCCCTGCAATAGCATACTTGTTACATGGCTGGCACTGCAGTTCCACACTTGTTCCATGTCTTTCAGAGAAGATTGTGATGCTCCTGACCAGTTCATTATGTCTTATGTGTCTCAGCCAAGGACTCCCAGTGCTCTATCTATTTTTGTGTAGTTTAGGTCTGACCATAAGACTGTTTTAGCTGTCTCACCAGCATTACTTTTTCTCAGAAATACTAAATAATCTTGCTTAGAGAAAATTGACTTTAGGTAAACCCATTTCAGTTATTCATCACACGAGTGACATTCACAAATTAGTTTCACCCTTTAGAACAACCTATATACAATTAGGCAGTAGTTCAGCCCTCTTCAGCCTGGGGTATTGTTGCAATGTTTGGCTCTGCCTAGTAGCCAGCCACTGGTCTTTAGGATGTCAGGTAGTATGAGTAACAGTATTTTGCCTGCTTACTCTGTAACTAGAGAAGCGTGACATCAGGGGATATTTCCTTTAGTTCGTCCCCAAGCAGCTCACCTGCAAATGCAGACTGGTCCTAATTGAGTAATGAGAGTGCAAGCAGGCCCGCTGCTATTGCTATTGTACCCTGAGTGTACTGGGGTAGCTCAGACGTGGGTCCCAGAGCCTCCACACCACTGGAGTCAAGCTAGCCGGGCTGATGAGAGGTGTTACCTCGAAACCGGTCCGGTCCTCGGATGCTTGATTCCGGTCTGGGAAAGATATGGCTGTTGTAGTTCGGACTGGACTGTTCCCATGGGGCACAGGGTCAGAGCTGATTTGCATAAAGCCATTATCTGACCCAGGGTGGTGTGGAGTGCAAAAAACGATGGATTTAGGCCCAGATCCTTGTACTGGGGTGAATGTAACACATTGATCTACATTCTGTCCATCAAATTGTTTTTTGTAATTGGACCACAACTTTCTTATGCAGAGCACCAGGGATCACTGCTGCAAGCTTCAAAACCATGTCACCATCTTGAAACAGTAGTCTATGTACCCTATCTTTTTTTACTGTTCCAAGATGGTAGACAAGTGTGAAGCTTTACATGTTAATGTTTTTTATTGGAGCACATGCCCTCCACATCTAGTTGAGATATTTTTTCTTTATTTTAGCATATGCTTGTACTACAAAGAATACCACAACATTGCTTTTTAGAAGGCAAGTGGGATTTGTTTCTAATGCAAAGACTCTTCCCCACAAATGTCCGAAAATATCAGACTCACATAGCCTGTAGTGCTTGTCCAAGTGTGGCTGATGGGAGACTAGATAACCTCAGTCGAAATTCAGGCTTCAGTGTAGCTTACTTCAAGAGCTTTGAAATTCACTAGAGGACAATGTACCAGATACTCAACTAGTGTCTCTTATGCCATCACCGGTCTAAACTCTTCTCCTTCCTAGTGAGCGGTGTACCTGTGTGTGACCAATGTGCTTGCGTAAGGGCAGGATAGGAACCATGTTTTGCGAATGCATTGTGAAGGATGTGCATGTATGAATGAGGGATTAACATTGTCCTTCATGAGTGCACTCATACAGGCACAACTTTTAACCTGTAGACCACTTACCCTGCAGAGTGAGGCAAATGTCTGTGTGACTGCAGCATGAGGACTGTGCCTATGTGAGGGCAGCAGTGTGAAGTCCCTGCAAGTTATGTCTGTGTGCATGCACTTTATAAGGGGCTTTCTGGGTTATAGCTTTCACTTTCAGAAATGCAGTTCCGGGAGTGGAAATACAGTAGTGTGTGCATGAGAAAAGAAGTGAGTTTTGATATGGCAGCTACAGACTCTGTCGAAGGAGATATACGAGTGTCAGAGGTTGCTGACAGACTAAGATGTCAACCTAGTGATGAGGCCCAGTTACATTGCGTGCACTAAGGCCCATGGCAATTTAGCTAGACCACTGGGTGGTGTAATACGAAGTACTCTGAGATACCTACGGCAAGTAAGATTCCTGAATTCAGAGGACTGCAACTCAATACATTGTCTGCAAACTGGTCCTCTTTTCTTTCTAGATTTGCTGAACACTTCTCCGTACCCAAAAGCTCCCAGAAACTGGTGAGCCAAGCCCCATATTTCGGTGCCATTTCCTTTCCTCATAGTGCAGTGATTGCATGACTGACCATGCACAATCAATTATCAATCAAGATTTATAAAGCACGGCTAAACACCTGATAGGGTATCCAGGCGCTTGCAGATCCTGGAGGCTCATTCGAACAGCCAGGTCTTGAGGGCTATTTGGAATTCCGGAAGTGAGGTGATGGTACGGAGTTGCGTGGGGAGGCTGTCCCAGGTCTTTGCTGCGATGTGGGAGGAGCATCCTTCACTTCTGCTTCGTAAGATGCGGGGTGTGTGGGCAAGTGATAGGGAGATGGAGTGTAGTCTTCTTGACTGTTGATGGAAGTTCAGGCAGTGGTTAATGTAGGCGGGTCATTGATTGTTTAGAGCCTTATGTGCGTGGGTCAGCAGATTGAATTGGTATCTCTTCTGTATGGGGAGGCAGTGGACTTGCCTGAAGTGGGGCATGATGTGGGCTCGTCGGGAAAAGTCGAGTATGAGTCTGGCTACGTCTTTCTGGATGGATTGAAGTCTCTGTAGGAGATGTGCAGCTATTTCTACATAGAGAGCTTTACTGTGGTCCAGTCGGCTGGTGATAAGTGCCTGTGTCTCAGTGAATCTCGTGTGCAGGGGTAGTAGCTTGAACATCTTACGTAGCATGCACAGAGTGAGGAAGCAGTGGTTAAGATGGCATTGATCTGCGATTTCATGGTGACCTTGTTGACAATTATGATGCCGAGATTCCGGGCGTGGTCGGAGGGAGTGGGTGTAGGTTCTAGGTCTGATGGCCACCAGGACTTGTTCCATATGTTGCTGTTGTTGCCGAATATCAGTACTTCTGTCTTGTCCATGTTCATCTGCAGGCTGTTGTTCTTCATCCAGTCGGTGACGCTTGTCCTGCATCTGTGGAAGTTGGTCCATACTCTAGTAATTGCTTTACCTCTACCGCAATGTAGTTTATAACTGTTGGGAGACCCAATAAGGTGTAAGCTGGAAACTGAGGGATCTCTGTGTTGAAGATATTATTCATGTTATTCAGCTCCTCCTGCCAGTATCGATGTAACTTTGGGCATCTCTATAATAGATCAGTGAGTGCGCCTACACCTCTGCCCCCAGCTTTCCTCCAATATGCAGGCGCTCTCCAGGTGTGCCATTATGAACGCGGGCTGGTGTTAAAAACCAATATAGTGTAGATTTTAGGAGTGCCTCTGTAGGAACTGCTCATTGTGGAGATTCCAGCTCTAACAAAGATATCTGCCTATTCGTTGTCTATGAGAGAGCGTTCCAGTACCGCCACCCAACTCTTGTGCTGAGATTTCACACTGTGAGTCGTCTTCCATAAGAACTTGTAAATATCGTATATTGGACTCTTAGAGTCCTGTTTAGTCACAATCCATTTCTTGACGTGGCTCAACTAAGGTTGGGTGATCCAGTTTCGAATATGGTTATGCATGTGGTTCTTCTCACATAGTTTTGTTTCAGAAGGTCAAAGGACTAAATACTATCGGTCATATAGAGGTCTCCTGTTTGTTTGCAGTTGACCATTCTATATACTCTGTGCCCAATTTTGCTGGTGCATATTGTTGGTTTCAAAATATTGGGCACATATGGGAAAAGTAGGAAGGCTCTTTTGGGTCCCCACTCTATTCCAAGCATCGACATTGGCCCTGACAACCAGAGAAGAGTAGATGCCCCTAGGGTGTATATTTCTTAGCCAGCCAGGGAACTTTCCAGATGTGGATACCTGCAACACTGGTCCAAAAAGCACCAATGTTTCTCTGTAGCTAGGCGATGCCATTCACCATATATCGAAGCTGAGATGCTAAGTAATAGAGCTTTAGATGAGGGATCCCCAGCCCACCCTCATTGAGGGGGAGATATGCTAGACTGGTTCTTTTACATGGTCACTTAACTTCTGGAATTTCGAATGGCCCTCAAGACTGGGCTCTTCAAGTAAGCCTCCTGGACCTGCAAGCACCTGGACACCGTATCAGGTGATTAGACGGCATTATAAATCCTGATTGATTGATGATACTAAGAGAAGTTAAATGAATAACATTTTAATGTTGTGTTTTGAATGTGCATTACTGTCCGTGCAATTGGCATATTGTGCCAAAGGACTTCCTGTAGCCTCTACGGTGGCAAGCGTCCAAAATATAGCTCAAGCCCTCTGATAGCTTGTGTTCTGACTTTGTAGCATTAATTGTGTGGTGTGCAGTAGAGATGGGGGCAGAGCATGTGGCAGAGGGACAGACTGCACCCTCTGCCCTCAGCACAGGGGCAATGCTAGTTTCTTTAAAGCAGAGTCCTAGGCTCTGCTTTATCCAAGAGGCTTCCCAGGGCTTGCAGCCCTTTACTAACTGGTAATCATGCTATACATGTATCGCAATAGAATAGAAACACCTTTTTCAAAACGGCAGATGTACAAGTCCTGCCAATAAATAATTCGACAAGAGCAGAGATAATCTTCTAAAGACACACAACTTGGGAAGATAGATTTACACAATGTGTGTGTGAGCAGGTATATAACTGCTTGAAGTTAGTGACAAAGGAAAGAAGAAGAAGGATCTATGAAAAAAATGGTACCCCCACCAGTTTACAGATATACCCATATTAGATAATCAGTATCTTCAGGCCCTTTGTACCTCTGGTGTTACCGCCATAAAGTAAATGATGGTTACTTTAAGATCGACCCTCTGTGCTTGGAGCAATAAAAACCTCACAAGAAGTTTGCAGTCTATTCAGAACTTGGCAACCAGAATCACTCTGAACCTCCAATGCCCCTCTCACAGCAAACCACACCTGAAGAAGCTCCACTGGCTCCCCATTCACAAACAAGCACAATTCAAACTCCTATCCCACACTTTCAAGGCACTATATAACACTGTTTGAGCATACCTCAACATCGCATCCGCTTGCACAAACCTTCCTGACAGCTCTGTTGTCATCTCCTACTTTCACACATCCCAGGCATAACGAAAACTAAATCCGGTGGTCGTGTCTTCTCCTACATCGCCCCTAAAGTGTGGAACAACCGGTCACTACACATAGGAGACTCCTCCCCATTTTTCGAATTCTGCAGGAAGCGGAAGATCTGGCTTTTTGAGTCCCACTAAGCCCTGGGTGTGGCTAGACTCACACCTGCTTGTGTCACAAACTCCAGATGACCATAAATGACAGCTTGTAAATCCTTAAAAAATTAATTGCATATGTACATTAGCTCAGGGACAACCCATCAAATTCATTTAAGTATTTCATTTTAACAAATATCAGATGTTATATATTGCATAACAAGAGAACAATTTACATTAGCCCAAGTGTGATGCTAATTCTTCATGATTATTAAGACCCAATGGACTCTTAGTTTGAAGATCAATAATATAACGAGACTCTAGCTGTCATTTATGGTCATCTGGAGTTTGTGATACAAGCCCATCCATGGGCAAGATTGTGATTAGTTTTGCGAGTGCAAAATACTATCATTAAGCCCATCCAGGGCTATATAATTCAAGGATTAATATGTATTCGTTTCATCCTCTACCTTAAGTGATGTAATGCAATAATGATGTTTGAAACATTCACCCGATTTCGAATTGAATGTTCATTGTAATTACACGTTCTAAGATGGCGGGACTGTGTGGATTATCATGTCCCTTTTCTATGTTCACGAAACACTGATGACGTAGACAGTTTGAATATTATTTAAAAAATTGCCGCAGTGCGTTATGTGGTGCAATGGAGAAAGGCTAAGTGCTGAAACGCGTCTTGCTGGTGCTTGAAGGTTTCAATAAAACACTGGAAACCTCCCCCTCATGAGTGCTTTCTTCTTTCTCGGCGGCTGAATTTACCGCATTTTTGAAGGATACTGGGAGCTCAAATATATATATATATATATATATATATATTTCCGAAACAGTCCACTCCAGTCTGGCTAGACAAACGACCAGCACACCATGCCATAGGTTTCAAAAATATTTAATTTAAGCCCCTACCCCCAGAACAGACGCGTTTCGCCAAGAGGCTTCGTCAGTGTTCACCCGTGTTGTAATGCACAACGCCATTTAAAGCCAACTCATCATGGAAATCAATGACGGTTTAACATTTTCCAAATACATTTCATGGCAGCCATCTTTCAATGTGCAAATCTCACAGAAATATATACTTGTCATGGCGTTGTAATAACATAAAGTGCTCAGTGCCAATTAAAAACATTCAGGTAAGCAATGAATTTTTCTCTAAAGTGCATGCATGCTTGTATTCAATCAAACACAGTTGTACCCTGCCTGTTGCGATGTAGATGTTCTAGTTCATCTCGAACCATTGTTCTTGGATTCTCAACGCAAACCGGACTTTTCACTCGCTCAGACCTACGCCCTGAATGGGCTTATACAACACTTCTAAATCTGAACAGTCTATACAGCCCTGAATGGGCAAAGTCAAGTAGGGTAAAACAAAACAGTTTTGAGAGTGCGGAAACAGCAAGGACCTGTACAAGGAATATGGTACTTATTTGGTGTATACAATACACAGTTGTTATTCCAGATGTACCCACATTTCCTCATTGTTGTTAAGACCCCAAGGAACCGTGGTTTTTAGCCCGATGATATATTTAGACTCTAAAGTGCGAAGTGTTTTTTCTCTGTCACCGCCCCTTTCGCTACGTTCCACCTGATCAATACAGTAAAAGCTAAGCAGATCCCTATCGCTTTTGTGGAATTCCGCGAAGTGTCGTGCCACAGGCTACGACTTGTCTCTATTCACAATTGCCCGCGGATGTTCGAGAATTCGCATTTTAGTAGGCTTGATCGTACTGCCTATATAGCGTTTCCCACACGGACAAGTGAGGCAGTAGATGGTGTACTCAGAGTTGCAGTTGAGTAGTTTTTTTATGTTTCTCTCTGGTTCATTTTCATCAGTTTCCCTGGGTAGGTTGTTGTTATTTTGCTATTCTTACAGGCCTTGCATGCCCGACATGGAAAGAATCCTTTGGAAAAAAAAAATATATATATATATATATATATATACATATATATATTCACAGAAAAAACCATAGGTTATAGTGGATATATAGTTAGGAATTTGCATTTACAAAACCTTGAAAATTCAATGAAAAAACCATTGGTTTTAGGCCATATATAGTTAGGGATTTGCATTTACAAAACCTTATTTTACTCGCATAAAACCATTGAAATTCCATATATAGTTATAAGCGCTAACTATATATCGCGCACCCGCAATCCACTGCTGATGATGTCACATATTACATCATTCATGACATGGTTAGTGACATCACTGATGACATCACTGATGACATCTCAAATGACATCACTGATGACATCACTGATGACAACATGCAGTGACTGTATGTTTCTGTAAAGTTAAAATATCTCTTACATATTGAAGAATGAGTGGATATATAAGTGTCTGGATGAAGGATTTAGTAGGTGCATGACTGACTGTATGAGTGAGTGATTAAATGTGTCTCACTGAGTGCATGGGTTAGTGACTAAACTGTCTTAATTTGTGCATCATTATGTCTGTTGTTCTGTAAACTGTTGCATGTGTTGATAAGTAGCTATATGAGTAACTATATGGGTTATTGATTGGTTGCCCAAGTATTTGTATGGGATACTGAGTGTGTGTGTAGGTGGCTGGGAGGTGTATGACTCTGTGCATAGATGTGTGAGCAGTTGATTCACTAGATGTATGGTTTCAAAAGTGCATGTGGAAACAGCTGTATGGGCGGTTGACTGAGTGCATTGGAGAGTGAATGGATATCTCAGTGCTACATGTCAAAGTAAGTACATATGTAAAACACAGTACATGTGAGAGTTGACATATATAAATAACTGTGCATAAGAGCCAGTGAATGTGTGAGTGGCTGTATGGATCATTGTGAACTTGTATCAGGGATTGTATAATAGAGTAAATATGTGTTAGTATATGTTTGAATAAGTAAATTTTGTATAACTGTATAGTTGAGGAAATGGAGGTGTGATTGATTCTTTGCATGACTGACTAGGTGTGTGAGTAACTCCATGGATGAGTGACAGTCTGTGAGTGTCTGTTTACACTGATTGTATCTAAGGTTATATTAGAGTCTGAAGAGGTTCATCGTATTATCACATGAATGATATCATCAGTGATGTTATCAGTCATGTCAAATGAGATGTTTTCAGTGATGTCATCAGTGATGTCATTTGAGATGTCATCAGTGATGTCATCAGTGATGTCACTAACCATGTCATGAATGATGTAATATGTGACATCATCAGCAGTGGATTGCGGGTGCGCGATATATAGTTAGCGCTTATAACTATATATGGAATTTCAATGGTTTTATGCGAGTAAAATAAGGTTTTGTAAATGCAAATCCCTAACTATATATGGCCTAAAACCAATGGTTTTTTCATTGAATTTTCAAGGTTTTGTAAATGCAAATTCCTAACTATATATCCACTATAACCTATGGTTTTTTCTGTGAATTTCATTGGTTTTTTAATAGCAAATATGAAAAGCTTTAAAATGTCAAGTACGTGATAGATAAAAACATTTTCGTATTTATGCACGCTGATGTGCTTTGAACGCTGCACCCCCCCTCCCCTCTTTTGTCTTAGTAGTACTCTCTCTTTGCAGATAGTGAACGGTAGTTAACGCAAGCCTTTGCCCCCGTTGTAATCCGTCGTGCCTGCTTGTCTCTCCATTTGATTGATTGTTGTCCAAGCATTTACTGTTTTAGAATTGGTTCTCTTTGGATCATTCTCTATTTACAAACAAGCACAAAGTCGCAATACTCTGTTTAGTCTTTGCAGATAGTGAAAAATCGTGTAAAAAAAATAAAAGTAATCGAGCAAAATCAGTAGGCCACTAATTGGATCTCTTTTTGACCTCGCTAAAATAGAAATATTAGGAACAACCCTTCATGAGAAATACGAAAATAGTGAGATGAACTGAGCTCCACACCATGAGGGCTGCAAGACAGCTCGGCTCCATCACCCATCCCGCACAAAATAACGACAAACCCTATGCAAATATTAAAAATATAGACAACACACCAGCAAAGAAACAGGGTAAAACATTTTATTAAAAAACTATTTACATAACGTTGGTTTATAAGATGATATCAGTAGTGGACCGATGTGTGAATAGATCAAAAGCAGCACAAGGCTCCAAGATCCGGATGGCAAGCTCCTGGATGTTGGGTGCCATAGTTTAGAGTTCTGAATTTGAGCCTTTTTCAATGCCTGTGCTTTGTTGAATCAAAATGGCGGCTTGACACAAAGCTGACTCAAGCGTTGCTACTGATGCTATGCAGACCAAAACTGTTTTTCAGTTTGTACATTTTTCTAGATTTTTCAATCCAAGTTTGGTTGACTTTGTAGAACGATGGCTTCAAATTTTCAACATACGGTGTGGTGGCGCTGACTGGGAGGGGGCGCTTCGCTCCTGCCCCCTCCCCAAGTAAGATTTTCATACGTGAAAGTACGTTAATGGTTTTGGTCCCTGAGATGCTTCGATGTCACTGCCATTCTCAAATAGCATAAGTTCTGGATGTTGGGTGCCATAGTTAAGAGTTCTGAGCAGTGCTTGTAACACTGTCTGAAGCTTATTTCCACCTACTGCAGCTTCACTATTCTCAAAGTAAGTGAGTGTCGTTTGTGGACCTGACTGCATTAGAAAACAATGTGATATGTTAGCTTCCTAAACAGCTTGACGGAGGCCCCTGAGGGGCGGTGTGATGGCCATGGACTCGGAGAAGACGCTTGGCTCCGACACCCTCCCCAAGTCTTATAGCACTGGTGTAGCCTGAGATAGCCCCCGACATAGGCGGCCGGCTCCCGGGGTCCGGCGGAACTTTTTGCCTTTTGATGACTCTTCAATTCTGGACCTTGTCCCACAATCCGTTTGACCTGAAGACAAGCTGTAGTGGGGCGCCCCTTTACCGTTTTAGTTGCCATTCCGCCCGCTTTTGCTACACTGTGCCTCTTCCGCCATTCAGCTGTTTACCGCCCGCTCTTGCGACTACAGCGTCTCGCTCATCATGTAGTTGAGTTGCTCCCGCTCTTGCGGTGCAGCGATAGGCGGCTGCCACAGGACTCTCAAAATGGCGGCCGGCTCTTCGGTTTTGGGCCTGGTCCACTAAAATGGCCCTGGGACACCTTGGAACTCGGACGCTTCCCTGATAGGGCTTGGGTCCCATTCTCGAAAAGCGTCCCCTCAGCCGTGAAGATTCTACAAAAGTCTTGGGGGCCTCCGACTCCCGCAGGCTTCTGGTGGGGAGCGGCTGCCATGATTGCTCGTGGAATGGCCACGACGGAGCTACGAGATGGTAGTGGTCTCATGCTGACGCCAGCTTTAGTCTGAAACATCCAGAAACACTGTAGACTACCAATTCGATCAGTTCCGGTAGCGCCCCAACATGACCCGGAAGAGAAGAACTTGCCCTCCCCTCTTTGACTGATGGTTCTTGTTGCCTGTCCCCTCTGTTGTCATTTAACAGAACTTTTTGGACTGCTGAAAGGGGTTGTGTTCTGAACGCTGGTTGGTGGAGACATTTTGACTATATTCTTGACCTACGTTGTCGCGTAATGCGTTATATGACACGCCGCGTTAGCGCACCCGGAAGTGATCCGAGGCGCGGCGCGCAGCGCGTAACGTAAGCATAACAGGTCATGTGACTTGTTAATAAAACTTTTCATTGGTTCATTTTACTTTTGTTAATTTAATGATGAAAAGCTTGGTCATATGACCTAAAAATTACGCTTTTTATTGTTTTCGAACAATATTTTTTTTCAAACATATGTTATAATATTCCAGGCTAATGTACTTTCCCGGAAAATTTACAACTGTCTTGCAAGTAAAATATATTCCTTTTTCGAGAAAAAGGGCGTTTCTTCCTTCCATGACGGAGCCGTTGAGTAAAAGAGATTCGGCCTGCTGTCTTAGTCGCCGATACGCCTGATTATCAGATTCTTATCGATCACTTTATGTTGCAGACATGAAAAACACAACTGCCCTTGACCATTTATCTTTACTACGTTCCTACATATTATACCTTTTATCCGTCATGTAATTGGACTGCTTTATTTCACTTGCCTTTTACTGATTCGAAAACAGTGACTAAAAGTAAAAACTTTACCAATGTAAATACTACTACCGTGTTTTGTTTTAAAAACCTTTATTGTGAAAATGTCAGTATACAAATACGGGCCTATAACCACGTGGGCCGGCCACGGAGCAAACTGAAATCGTATATGATGAGGAGACATTTACACTGTAGAGAAACGTAACGAGCGGGCCATTAGGTTGCAAGAACTAAGGTGTCTAACAGTTGCGGAATCGGTGGACATACATTTTGTAATTAAAATAGGACAGGGCCACTTACAATAACATTTTCTAGATATACATTTGCGGGCAAGGAGTTACGAGTCCCATTTATACCGGCGCCATTTTGGGCGAGGCCGGGCAGGTCCAAGATATAGTCAAAATGTCTCCACCAACCATCGGCCAGACCAGAACCCCTTTCGGCCCTTTATGCTACAAGATGGTGTCTTCCATTCAGAAAATATTGTTGGCAGCATTTTGAAAGGAAATAGAAACAGCCGTTCTCCTAGTGAGTTTCACATTGTTACATTTAGGAAGAATGTTGAAGAGTAGTATGTGGAAAATCTGAAGCCATTTTTCTACAAACTCTCAATCAGACTTGGATGGAAAAAAAAAACCTGAAGAATGTACAAACTGAAAACCAATTTTTGTCTGTATAGCATCAACAGTAACGCTTGAGTCAGCTTTGTGTCAAGCCGCCATTTTCATTCACTCAATAGCGTCCCCCTACACACATTCAGGGACCTGGTCGTGTCTTCAGATGAAACGGATTGTAGGAAAAGAAGCAGAAAGGAAAAGGAAAAAAGTTCCGCTGGACACCACCTTGGGCAATAGTGAAGCTGCAAAAGGTGCAAATAAGCTTCAGACAGTCTTCAACTTACTCTGATTCTTATAATAAACTTCAGATAGTCTTACAAGCACTGCTCAGAACTCTCAACTGAGGCACTCAACATCCAGGACTTGCCATTCGGATCTTGGCGCCTTGTGCTGGTTCCGACCTATTCACACATCGGTCCACTACTGACATGACCTCATAAGCCAACGGGGCACCCCACGCCGACTTTCGGCGCAGCATTGTAGGATGGCCACACCAGTGCGGCAACTTGCTGGACACAACATCGGGGCCATCCAGATCTCGGCGCGTTCGACTCACTGTACCGCAACAGTGACCGCAACTCAGCTGGACACGCCGTCTTTCGGCGCAGCATTGTAGGATGGCCACACCAGTGCGGCAATTTGCTGGACACCACCTCGGTGCCATCCGGATCTCGGCGCGTTCGAGTCACTGTACCACAACAGTGACCGCAATTCAGCTGGACACGCCGTCTTTCGGCGCAGCATTGTAGGATGGCCACACCAGTGCGGCAATTTGCTGGACACCACCTCGGTGCCATCCGGATCTCGGCGCGTTCGAGTCACTGTACCGCAACAGTGACCGCAACTCAGCTGGACACGCCGTCTTTCGGCGCAGCATTGTAGGATGGCCACACCAGTGCGGCAATTTGCTGGACACCACCTCGGTACCATCCGGATCTCGGCCCGTTGTGCTGCCTTCGGCCTATTCGCACATCGGTCCGCTACTGACGCCGCCTCACGTGCCAACGGATTTTCTACGCTTTTTGTAGCCCTATGCCGCATAACAGGTCATGTGACTTGTTTATAAAACTTTTCATTGGTTCATTTTACTTTTGGTTTCCTAAAGATGGAAGGCTTGGTCATATGACCTAAAAATAACACTTTTCATTGGTTTAGAACATTTTTTTTTCCCAAACGATGAAAGCCCCACCTTGTTTCTGGATCATTCAGACTGAAGCTGGCGTCAGCATGAGAGCACCACCATCTCGTGGCTCCGTCGTGGTCATTCCGCGAGCAATCATGGCAGCCGCTCCCCACCGGAAGCCTGCGGGAGTCGGGGGCCCCCAAGACTTTTGTAGAATCTTCACGGCTGAGGGGACGCTTTTCGAGAATGGAGCCCAAGCCCTAGCAGGCAAGCGTCCGAGTTCCAAGGTGTCCCAGGGCCATTTCAGTGGACCAGGCCCAAAACCGAGGAGCCGTCCGCCATTTTAAGAGCCATGTGGCAGCCGCCTATCGCTGCACTGCAAGAGTGGAAGCAACTCAACAACATGGTGAGCGAGACGCTGTAGCCGCAAGAGCGGGCGCAACTCAGCTAGATGGCCGCCACCTGGGGAGGCCCGTTCACGCCGCCTCCCCCACCCCCGGGCCGCCGCACGCCAATTTTCGGAGCAGCATTGTAGGATACCAAAACCAGTGCGGCAGTTTACTGGACATCACCTGGGTGCCTGTCGTACATGTTGTGTCAGCCATGTGACACTGGACACAGTCCCATCAACATCTCAACGCGTTCTGCTGCCTTGGGACTATTCGCACAACAGACCGCTACTGACGAGGCCTCCCCCCGCACCACCCGGGACGCCCCACGCTGTTTTTCTGTGCTGCATTGTAGGATCCCAAAACCAGTGCGGCACCCAGGCGACATCACCTGGGTGCCGTCCAGAACTCTGCACGTTGTGCTGCCTTGGGACTATTCGCACAAAAGACAGCTTCTAACCATTGTTGCTTTTTGTGTTGAAAAATGTTTAAATGTTTTTAGTTTTTGTTCCGTTCGTTATAGTTAATAGTTAATAAAGTTTTATAATCTTACTTTGTTGGAGTGTTATCTATTTTTTTAAAAACGGGTGAATGGGGCCTTGAATCGGGTTATTGTCATGTGTGGGCTTTGGAAGTGTGCTGCTGCAGGATCGGACATTTCAAACTCAAATGCACGTTCTTTTTCTTACCTTTCCGAAGCATGGAGCGCAATAGCAGGCAGAGAAAGGGTGATGCACGTGTTGAACACTACCTGACCTGGCAAGTTGCTGGCAGTGCCCCCCTCCCCCCCCCGCCCGCTCCTGAAAGAGGACACACACACACACCGCCGCCCCGAGTACTTCACAAATCTTTAAAAGACCATGCGCTTGTTCATGAGGCTTAAATGGTTTATCACCTCTTCTAGAACCCCTGCATCGACCCTCTGACGTTTCCTGGAAAAATTACCATGTAACACAATACCAAGCCCTGTCAGCTGAAACCCCCAAGGAATCGTGGGGCATATTATCAAGGGGGTTTATCTCCGCTTTTTTGGCTTTAAAAGCCATGAAAGCGGAGATAAAATTATCTCCCTATTACCAAGCTGTCGCTAACACCAGTTAGTGACAGCTAAAAGGAGATAGCGACCATCTTGGGCCCCGCTTTGCATGTCAGTGATACTTATCACTAATGACATGCAAAGTGGCGTGCCAAGATGTTAGCGACTGGAAACAGTCCCTAACATCGCTATCTTCTATTACCAACTTTTGGAGATATTCGCGCTAAGCGCGAATATCTCCAAAATCTAACACCTGCCCTGAGCAGTTCTTAGCCATGTTATCCAATGGGAGGTGGATAACATGGCTAAGAGCATTTGCTCGATAATACATGAATATCGCTGACTTTTCTGCGATAATAGCAAGGTTTATCTGCGATAAAAATCGCCGATGTGCGGCGATAATTTTTGTCTCTAAACAAGTTAGAGACAAAAATTATCGCTAGTTGTTCGTAATATGCCCCCGGGTTTTTGCTTGCAGAAATCGGGAGGCGGGAGACTAGCACTGAAATCAGTAGTCACACGCCTGAATCGGGAGGGTTGGCATGTCTGAATTCTCTACAGCTGGGGCCATAAACTACATCCGCAGGGGTAGGTGATAGCCTAGGTCCGGCCTGGACAATCGGACACAGAGGAAGAGGAGTGTCAGAGGGTGCGGTAGTGAATAGGGTGAAAGGGAGGTGTCGGGAGGGCACAGGGTGTGATTCTCAGAGAAGAGCAGCGCAGATGGGGGGAAGTATATGGCCCATGCATGAGAGAGAGAGCGGGGATGACCAGTGCGTGGGGGAGATGCTTGCGAGGGTGGGGAGCCATGCTGAGGATCGGCGGCGTGCAGAGAGTGGGCCTGGTCAAGGCATCTAAAATGGCTGCCGTGCACAACAAAATTGTGGCATTGGACAAAAAGGCAAGATGGCGCAGACAATGTTTATCAATAAGGATTCATTTATAACAAAATATTTACTCGCAGTGACAAAATGGTGGTCAACACTTCCTGATTTCCATCGAATCGAACGTTAACAAACGTCACGCAGCAAAAAAAAAAAAAAAAAAAAAAAAAGCTCACGCACAGAGCAGTTTTTAACCATGTTATCCAATGGAAGGTGGATAACACGGCTAAGAGCATTTGCTGGATAATGCATGAATATCGCTGACTTTTCAACGATATTCATGCATTGTGGCCGATGTGCGGCGATAATTTTTGTCTCTAAACAATTAAAACGAAGCACAAAATGGCGAATTCCCGTTTCGCTACCAGTTTGCGGCCCAGTTCGCGGCCCGTGAAGCGCTTCTACCGTGAAAAATCATTTTTTTTTTCTTTTCCCCACGGGACCCTTTAATAACCCCAACAACATTCCTAGGGGGTCAAGAGGGGGATACCTTGCCCCCTTTCATTAAATTCCCCTTTCGTTTTTCACCTCTTCTTCTCTCTCGATCCTACCGAGAGACAAGATGGCGGCCGCTCCGGACTGTCACGCAGCAAAAAAAAAAAAAGCTCACGCACAGCCGCTGGAAGAGATGTATCAACATATATCAGCCTCCTCAGCCACCCTCAGGAAACATAGGGGATTAGGATACGTCTCCCGCACCCCCTTATACCTAGTAATTTAATTAACGAAGCACAAAATGGCGAATTCCCGTTTCGCTACCAGTTTGCGGCCCAGTTCGCGGCCCGTGAAGCGCTTCTACCGTGAAAAATCATTTTTTTTTTCTTTTCCCCACGGGACCCTTTAATAACCCCAACAACATTCCTAGGGGGTCAAGAGGGGGATACCTTGCCCCCTTTCATTAAATTCCCCTTTCGTTTTTCACCTCTTCTTCTCTCTCGATCCTACCGAGAGACAAGATGGCGGCCGCTCCGGACTGTTTAGAATGTTGACAGACACCGGAGAGCCAATCAGCTTTCTGCGCGCAAAGTTCCGAAACGCGAAAAGTAAGCGGACCGGATCGCTGCCCGGAGCGCTGTTACAGATATATATCTTGATTTAAACGTTAATTTCTCAAAATCCACTGAAGCACATATATTGAGACCTAGCAAAGGCACATCGGGCTAACAGTCCCTACAATTTTGCCAAGTTTCGTGCAAATCCATTCAGCCGTTCGAGCTAAAAGTGAGTCCAACCGCCCTATGGAAAACTCAATGTAAAAAACGCGTTTTGGGACCCCCCTTTTTTCTCAGCCCCCCCTTGACGAAACCCCACCAAATTTTCAGGGGCTGCTCAGAAACAAAATGTGCCATTTTCCTGAAAATTTCAGCCGATTCCGTCCACAAACGCCAAAGTTATTAGACATAGAATTTTCAGAAATCCCATAGGGAATTAATCCTAACTATATATACCTACTGGCGATAGCCAGTAGGTAATATATATATATATATATATATATATATATATATATTAAAATTCCACTTCAGTATGATTTTTCGAAGAGAGATTTTTTTTCCATATTTGATTCACAATGGAAGAACGACTAAGTTGGTTACTGTCACGACAAAGTGACTAGAATCGTTATACAGCTAAACTGTGTTACTGGATGTGATTTATTGCAATATTTAATCCAATTTTCATTATGAATTAAACCTCGAGAAAGCTCATTGAGTGAAACACATGCCTGCTGCACATCATCTGACCCTAATGTGACACAAACACTGTGGCTATACTGTTCTCACTAATCAAAATATTAATACAATCTTTAAAAAACACTGTGAATCTAACATGCAATAAAATATTTCCCCAAACTCATGCTGGCTTAGATTATTCATATATATCCTATGGTGTGCAGGATCAAATCACCTAACTCAGGAAAATCCAAAGTTCAATAAAATTGATCACAAGTCTGCAGTGAGCTGCAAAGGATTTGCTTTCTGTTCACTGTTGCTCTTCTATCCAGTGATGAGGGAGTAACACGCAAGTGGCAAGAATGAGTTACGCTTCCTGTGAGTTGGAGCACATTAAGCTGCAAAGACTTTACAGCTGGACAGCTTACTATGTAGTTGTTCAGAGACTAGTACAGATATATTTGACCTGTATTTTATTGGGCACATCTTGAAAAATGGTGCACATGTCTTTAGTGCTCAGCAGTAAGGAGGTGTGAGTTAGGGCCTAAAAGATCCTTGTTAGAGCAGAACCCTTTCATTCTGTGGTGACTACAGGTTTCTTGGTACTTGTGCTCTCTGGAGTGGGGGGGAGGTTTAGACTCAATCCCATAAAGAATTCAACATTGCAATTTTGTTTTTCCAAGTGCTCCATATTACTTTGTTGCTTTTCTGGTACCTCACATGTCCCTTTAGGATGTTGTATTCATGCTTTTACCTCCTTCCACTTCCGCTCCTTTGTACAGCGCTCTGATACGGGTCATGTTCACGCTTTATAAAACTTTTCAAAAAAATAAGGAAAGAGTTGGGGGGGGACAAGTGACTTTTGGGACTTAAATCCTGGCACTTACAAAATAAATCGTGGGCACGTTCTGAATGACAGTTGTGCACTTATTCGCTCAAAAGCAATACAAAAAAAACGTAATTATATCAGAAAAATAAAACCTAGTGCTTACTGTTGGGGAAAAATGGAGTCTCCCCCACTTACGGAACCGTACATGCACATCAGGAAAATAATAACCAAAATATGATGTAATTTACAATCGGTCCACTAGGTGTTCCTCACACTTCAGCCAGCATGATTAATAGGCTCCATTGGGCAGTAAGAAATGTGTTGGTAAACAATGTGTAGTTTGGCTCTGAAATACCATTCCATTCAACAAACTTTATTTCGGTCATGTGAGGCCATACAAAGTAAAAAATACATATATAGCTATGTTAGGGCAAATCTTACAAATTTCAATGACAACAGGCTATAAAATATAGCCACAGAACCATTTTGGTTTGTTCAATATCTTTACACAGTTAAACGCAAGGATGATTAAAAACAGATACAAAATATTAAATATTAAAATATTAATACTAAAAAAGACAAGAGTGCAGGGAACATTTTTTTTAATAGTTACTGAAATGTGTTAAGTATGACCCTACGCCTGTCCCACATAGAATTGAGGTATCAGGACATGGCAAAAACTATAGGTGGGTGTGTGTCAGATCTTAACATTCTATACACCTCCAAACACTGCCTGCAGCCCATGTTTCTACATAGTGGTAGGAGCCAACGCCGTCTGGAGGATTTGTAGCCAGGGCAGAAAAAAAGAACATGAATGTCGGTCTCATCAGAGGTGTTGCAAGCGAGACACCAAGTCAAGTCAAGTCAGAATTTATATAGCGCACTACATACCCAGAGGGTCTCAAGGCGCTTGAGGAAGGGGGGGAGGTTTACTGATCGAATATCCAGGTTTTAAGCTGTTCTCTGAAGGCTAGGTGGTTTTGAGTAACGCGGAGGTGGGTGGGAAGGGAATTCCAGGTTTTGGCCGCTAAGTAGGAGAAGGATCTTCCCCCCATGGTGGCTTTGTGGATGCGCGGAACAGCGGCGAGGGCTTGGTTGGACGAACGCAGCTGGCGGGTGGGGGTGTAAAAGGAAAGGCGCGTGTTGAGACAATCAGGTCCAAGTTCGTATAGGGCTTTGTGTGCGTGGGTGAGGAGACGGAACGTTATCCTCTTGTTGACAGGGAGCCAGTGAAGGTCTTTCAGGTGAACGGAAATGTGGTCTGTGTGGGGGATGTCTAGTATGAGTCTGGCTGAAGCATTTTGGATGCGTTGGAGTTTTTTCTGCAGTTTTGCGGTGGTACCGGTGTAAAGGGTGTTTCCGTAGTCCAGACGGCTTGTAACCAGTGCGTGGGTGACCGTTTTTCTTGTTTCGGTGGGGATCCAGCGAAATGTTTTTTTGAGCATGCGTAGGATGTTGAAGCATGATGATGAGACGGCGTTGACTTGTCTGGTCATCGAGAGTGAGGAGTCCAGGATGATGCCCAGGTTCCGTGCGTGGTCCGTCGGTATGGGGGCTTTTCCTAGGGCCGTTGGCCACCAAGAGTCGTCCCAGGCGGAAGGGGGTGCGCCTAAGATAAGGACTTCCGTTTTGTCCGAGTTCAGTTTTAGACAGCTGTGCTTCATCCACTCGGCTACTTCTTTCATCCCTTCATGTAGGTTGGTTTTGGCGGAGATTGGGTCTTTGGTGAGTGAGAGGATCAGCTGAGTGTCATCAGCGTAGGAGATGATGTTGAGGGTGTGTTGACGTGCGATGGTTGCGAGGGGGCTCATGTAGACGTTGAAGAGGGTGGGGCTGAGTGATGATCCTTGCGGGACGCCGCAGATGACTTCGGTGGCCTCTGACTTAAAAGGGGGGGGCGGACTCTCTGAGTTCTTCCAGCGAGGAACGAGATGATCCAGTCTAATGCTTTTCCTTGAATTCCGATGTTTCTGAGGCGTTGTATCAGGGTGCTATGGCAGACTGTGTCGAAGGCTGCAGAGAGGTCAAGGAGGATGAGGGCGACTGTGTCTCCGTTGTCCAGTAGTGTTCGAATGTCGTCTGTTGCTGCGATGAGGGCGGTCTCGGTGCTGTGTTTGGCTCGGAAGCCAGACTGTGAGGAGTCGAGTGATTTGTTGGTTTCGAGGAAGGCGGCGAGCTGATTGTTGATGGCTTTCTCAATGACTTTGGCAGGGAATGGGAGGAGCGAGATGGGGCGGTAGTTTTTGAGTTCGGTGGGGTCAGCTGTGGGCTTCTTCAGAAGGGCGCTGAGTTCGGCGTGTTTCCAGCTTTCTGGGAATGTGGCGGAGTTGAGGGAGCAGTTGATGACGTCTCTGAGATGGGGTGCGATAATGGAGTCTGCTTTGTTGAAGATGTGATGGGGGCATGGGTCTGGAAGGGATCCTGAGTGGGTGGAGTTCATTAGGCGAATGGTGTCTTCTGTGGTGATTGGGTTCGAGTCGAAAAGGTTATTCGGAGGAGTTACAGGTTCGGAGGTAAGTGAGGTGGACTGGTTTACGGGTTGGTTGTCAAAGCTGTTATGAATGTCGGCGATTTTGTCATGGAAGAATGAGGCGAGGGAGTCGCAGAGGACTTGAGAGGGGGTGATGTCGTTTTAGCTGGCGGTGGGGTTGGTGAATTCTTTGATGATGTTGAAAAGTTCCTTGCTGTTGTGGGCGTTGTTGTCTAGTCGGTCTTTGAGTGCTGATTTCTTGGCTGTCCGGATTAGTTGGTGGTGTTTGCGGGTGGCGTTTTTGAAGGTGGCTTGGGTGATAGTGTTTGGGTCTTTTTTCCAAGTTTTCTCAAGGGAACGACAGAGGTTCTTGGATTTCTTAAGGTCATCGTTAAACCAGGGGGCGTTCTTGCTGCCTTGCTTGATTTGATGTTTTTTCAAGGGAGCTAGTTTGTGTGAGGTTGATGGCGGCTTGGTTAGGGTTCGTTGAGTAGGCCGGGGGTTTTTGAAGAAGCGATGTGGAGATCTGGTCGATGGTGATTTTGTTCCAATTTCTTCGCAGAGTTGGTTGAGGGTGGTTGTGGATCGTGGACACCCAACAGAGGGATCTTTTGACCATTTATTCATAAATGCCTTCAGCGGGAGGGTCCCTGTTCTAAACTGGATATACAGCTTTCTTGCCATGGAGGGCTGTGTATCATCCAGAAAAGGCTTTTATTTTAAGAAAATCAGCCGTTAAGTGCCAGAGTTTGGTGTTTCCCTGCAGATCAACTAGTTTGAGCAATCTATATGCTCTTACTAAGTCAAGTTGAGATATTGTTGGGGACACTTCCTCGGGATAACTCCACAGGTTAGGCAAGCCTATTCTAGCGCATGCTTCTTTTATGTACTTAAACCATGCAATTTTCCAGCCCCCAGATGTCCCAAGACCCCCTTGAGTTCTGTTTGGTAGAATGCTAGTTCACGGGTAGCTCACAGTCTGCGCCAGAAGGTCAGTGGTCTTAGTCCAATCTCCTCTGCAATGGGTTTGATTCCTAAATCCAGGCGCAAGGGAATGAGAGGGGTGCTTGGCGGTAAGCCCAAGAGCCTTCTCATGAATTGATTTTCTATTTTGGCCAATACGCCAGAGGGGCGGTGACCCCGTAATTCCACCCTGTACATTACAGCACTCCTTACTTGTACTCTGTATATATATCAGCAACTGAGCCAGGCGGTTTGTATAGGGAGTTCCTAAAGGTGTTAGCGATTTCCCCCCACCATCTGCGCTAACCTCAAGCCTGCCTTGTCTAGTTGTAGGCCCCATTCGAACTTTTCGGACAGCGTGACACCAAGGTAATCAAAGACAGTCAACCTCTCTAACAAGGTGCCATTTACAGAGGGGTTTGGGTGAAATGTTTTGGCTGGGTTGAAGACCATAAATTTGGTCTTTGTTGTGTGTAATATGGGGTAATGTATTTTTATGTTGTTTTTACTTTAAAAAATGTTAAGTGTTGTAGTATTCTTTTTATTAGAAAGTTTGTGAAGGGCTTAGTAGAGAACCTGCTGTGAAGCTAGAAGCAGGAGGTTGTGGGTCCTGTACGTCTAATAAACGTATTTGGAAATTTTGACTACCTCGCTTGGATTTCTTCGTGGAAATCATACTACATTGTGGCAATCTCCAGACCTCGATTTTTACAAAATAAAGAAAAACTGTCCAGGATCCTTTGGATGCCCATAGGGGACTTGGACAACAGCAAGGTGTTATCTGAAAACATAATTGCTGGCACCTTGCCTTGCACCAGCTTCGGGGCGTCATTGTCTTCTACTTCGTTTAATTGGGCCACCAGGGCGTTGATAAAGAGACAAAACAGGGTAGGGGCCAGCACACACCCCTGTCTCACTCCTCTGTTAACTGGGAAGCGGGGGTCAATTCCCCGGATTTCCCATACCTGACTTGGGCAAAGTTACCTGTATGCAATAGCATAATCAGTGACAACAGGTAGGGCGGGATACCCAGCTGCTCAAGAACCTCCCACAGTTTGGCTTGGCGGACCAGATCAAAGGCCGATTTAAGGTCAGCGAATATCAAATAGAGGCTGCCACCCTCTATTGACACCGTCCTCCAGTATAATAGTTGTAGCCTGAAGAGCTGATCGATGGTGGAAATATTCTTCCGAAAACCACCCTGGAACGCACTCAGAACTTCACGCTCTTCCATCCAAGAGTGTAGTCGCTCGAGGAGAATCCTGGCGAACAATTTCTGGGTGAGGTCTATGAGGCTGATCGGCCTATAGTTGGTGGGCAAGAGGGGTGAGCCTTTCTTTTTTTTTAAGACCTTTATTGTACCTTTAATATAGTATACAGTTTTCAGCCTACCACCGCCTGGGCCGGCTGTGATGTAATCATTAACCTTCTACAATATCCGGATAACACAGCCTTTGTGCCGATAACCCAGGGGTACGGCGGCGTTCAGTAGCCATGCGAGTACACAATTTACAGTATGAGTAGAAATCTGGATAGGTCTGTGTTTTTTCTTTTTTTAAACAAACTTTTTGAAATTGCATCAGACAGAATAAATGACATAAGCAACCATGTGTGTAAAATTCGCCTTACCTAATATGCCTAGCACTTTGCATTTCTGTTAGCTATAGGTTACAGGCATAACTTCGTTGCAACACACTTCCCGTTTCATATATCAATAAAAACTCGCTACTTTCTAGCTAGGATGAGAGGTTCTCTATCTTATCGGGCGTAGGTATTTCTGACATTAAATCTTCATAGAGGGGCGCTATCTATCAAACACCTTCTTTTGCTATCCTCTCATCACACCAGTCAAGGGATATATATGGTCTCTATCACTCCCTCCGGCGACTGAATCTCCATGTCAATGTACAATAACAGTTCAATGCCCCCCCTTCATGGAGTACTTTCAAGATCAGATAAGTCCTGTGGTGGGTCACACAGTTGACCTCTGTATGCGTTCCACTTTCCCCACACCCTAGTGGTTTTCCTGGGGCATCCTCGATGTATATACACTGCCTTTTCTTCCAACATGGCTGTGTCCATATCTCTCCCCCATTGTGTGCAAGTGGGTCCTACCCCCGAGCCCCAGTTCCAGGCAATGTTTCGTTTAGCAAGGGCTAGGCCTAATGTAGCCCATGTCTGCATTCCCCGATTCATGTCAGTGGGCGACCATATATTCAGTAAACAACATCTAGGTTCTCTTGGTAATTCGACCCCGCCTGCCTCTGATATTTCGGAGAGTATTTGGTCCCAATAATATTGGATCTTGGGGCATTCCCATATTACGTGAAAAAAGGTGCCCGGAAGACCGCACACACGCAAGCATATAGGTTCTGGGATACAGCCCAGCCGGTGTAGGAGTGTGCGGGAGTAGTATATTCTGTGCAATATTTTCAATTGTACTAGCTTGAGTCGTGATGGGATGGAGGACTCCCTGGGAGATGCCAGTGCGTATAGCCAATCTTCATCCTCTATGTCCCCCAGGTCTATCTCCCATTTGCTCCGAAGGACAGCCGTCGGGTCGGGCATGTTATTAATAAGTTTGCAATATGTGAGGGAGATTGCCTTTTTATCTAGGCATTCAGTAAGGAGTCTATCCTCCAGGGGGGAGGATTCGGCCAGTTGGGTGCCTGTTGCAATCGCCCCTTGTAGTGCATGCTTGATTTGTGCGTAGCGATACTGCCATCCCGTATTTTTCTTTGAGGGCTGTGAAGGTTACTATTTCACTTTTTTTCCATAAGTCTCCGATTTTGGAGATACCAATTAGGTCCTATTGCCGGAAGCCCTTTGTGTTTGCTAGGGTACCTAGTCATCGTGTGTCCCAAAGTGGTGTGGCTAGCGTGAGCACCCCCTCCCATCCCAAGGCTCTCTGTGCTGCGTGCCAGACCCTGATCATGTGGGCTGTTGGGCCTGTAAGGGTGTGGCGACGTTTGTTTGTGTATAGTGCCCGCATGAGTTGGTCAGGCGGCAGCACAGTTCTGTCAAGGCGGAATGCCGGGTCCATTTGTGGGGCGTCTATCCACTGATTAATTGCTATTAGTTGTGCTGCCCAGTAATAAAATTTAACACAGGGTAGGGGTGAGCCTTTCTTGAAGACTGGGAAGATTTCAGCCCCTAGTCAGGTATCCGGGATCTTCATGCCTATCAGGATAGCGTTAAATATTGCCCAGAGATAGGGTCCCCAGATGTTAGGTTCCTCCCTGAATAAGTCCCCGGGATCTTGTCTAAACCAGGGGCCTTTCCTAGGGGGAGCTTCTGATTGTGTTTAAAACTTCTGTTAGAGTAACCCATTGGGGGTCTTCATAGGGAATACACGTGTCTTCAGTTCTAGCTCATCAGAGATGATGGACAGACATTAGCTATGAATAATGGTTCATTTTGTTTAATCTCGTCTGTGCAAGAGGAACTAGGAGTCCCTTTTCAGTAGCCGAAAAATGTGTTCACTTTGCCTTGAGTTTGGTGCCAGAGGTCTGACCTTACCATCAATGGCATCCCCAGTACTGAGAATCATTGATGTCTGCTTACCTGGATCTCTTTTCTCTGTTAGCTCCCCATGTTCACTCTCTCGCTCACTAACGTTGCACTTGCTGGTTTTCCTCTATTATACGCACCCTCTTTTTTTTACTGTGAATATGACCATGTAAACTCCATTCTTCATACCAATCTGAAGTAATTTGTAGAATTTCTCATATACTTAAACCTGCTCCAGAAAAAAACAGTAGTGTTTCTAAAGTGCTGTATAACTACTGTGCTAGATTTTTTTTAAACATACTTTATTGATTTTACAATGCGCTGCGCATGATTTTTGATACAATCTGTATATAATCAACTCAGCAGGGAATGGAGTAACATAGGCATCACTGTGTATATAGGTTACATTCGGAACAGAAATGCAAACCAATGTGAAATCATTATTTTAGTACCGTCACACTACTGTGAATCTATTGCAGGCAAATATAAAACCAAGTCAGTATAAACACTAAACAACCCCAGTCAACCCTCCCCCTTACCTCCCATCTGGCTCACCCCCAGCTAGGCTCATTCGAGCCCAGAATTCAACTTTATCTACTTGCCATCTTCTTGTTGAGGCCCCAAAAAATGAGTGCAGCTCACTGCAATGGGCCCTGCACCGAGCGGGCGCCAGTCACTACTGCATGCTGGAGGGGAAACATATGGCCAATGTGTGTTATGGTATTGAGGGGTCAATTGCTTTGAATGCCTCCAACATCCGATCCCAGTTTATGGGGAGCAGCGTTTCCAGCAGTCTCTTCTATTCCTCCCTCCTGATGACTGCACTCTCTGCCCTACCCCACCGGATTGCTTCCTCATGCCAGTTGTGTACTGTTGGGGGGAAAGACCGATTTCCACCTCATGGTGATGGAGTGCTCTGCAATGATTAGAGCTAGGTCAGGGAATCTGAGCTGTTCTTGCTGTGTCTTAGGATGATGATACAGCCCCAGTATGCATCGCTCCACCATGTCCCAGCTATGAATCCCTGTTATGGTTTCTAATACATGTGCGATCTTGGCCCAGAAACCCACTAGGCGTGGACACATCCACAACACGTGTAGTATATCAGCGTCATCTGCATGGCATCTTGGGCAACATACCTGTGCCGTGGGATACATGCGGTTTAAGCGGTGTGGGGTGAGGTGGGCCTTGTAGAGGACCATGTATTATATAAACTTGAATTTGGCATTACGGGACACCCTCTTAGGGTATTCCAGGAGAGAGGCACAATCCTTGTCCATTAGTTCCTTACCCAGATCTCTAGCTCATTTCTCTCTAAGTGTCGTAAGGGTGGTCTCTGCATGTGCACGGGTACCTCTCTATAGCCATCTTATAAGCTGGCGACCGTCACCCATCAGGTATACAGCATGTATCAGCTCATGTGTCGGGGGCTCCTCGCCTTCCGGTGCCCAATGCTTCTTCACGTATTTGACTATAGCTGCATGTAGGATAAAAAGAGAGTGCAGGACTCCTTGCTTCTTCAACCAGTGTTTAATTTGTGCCGGTGCTGAGCACCGGCACATATTTCCCAAGGCTGGGGCTGTTGAATCAATTTTCCCTTCCACTAATACATTTTAGTGCTGGTATCACTGCACTAAAATGCATTAGTCACGCATTCACATATACAAATGGAATGCGAAAGAAACACTGCGGCCTGCACATAATTAAACAAGCATTTACAATGCAATGGTCTCGGCATTATTAAGGTAGAGCTATTGCCATTGCTCATGACTTATTATTATTTTTTTTTAATCATAAATAAATGGTATTGTCATTTACATTGCCAATAGCTTAATCGATAAATAAATGGCACTGTCATTTACAATGACAATAGCTTAATCGTTCTCATATGCATGACCTATTGCATTTACACCCACAGAGCCACACACACAAAGCCACCCACACACACACATACAGAGCCACCCACACAGAGCCACCCACACAGTCATTCACATAGAGCCACCTACACAGAGCCACCCTCACAGACAGAGCCACCCACACATAGAGCCACCTACAAAAAAAGCTATCCACACAGAGCCACACACACACAACCACACACACAGAGCCACACACACAGAGCCACGCAAACACACACACACAGAGCCACGCAAACACACACACACACAGAGCCACGCACACACACACACAGAGCCACGCGCACACACACACACAGCCACGCACACACACACACACACACACACAGAGCCACGCACACACACAGAGCCACGCGCGCACACACACACAG
This sequence comes from Lissotriton vulgaris, assembly GCF_964263255.1. Classification (NCBI taxonomy): domain Eukaryota; kingdom Metazoa; phylum Chordata; class Amphibia; order Caudata; family Salamandridae; genus Lissotriton; species Lissotriton vulgaris. The sequence goes on along the minus strand of NC_141699.1, from coordinate 156,266,316 downwards.
AGCCACGCACACACACACACACACAGAGCCACGCACACACACAGAGCCACACACACACAGAGCCACGCACACACACAGAGCCACGCACACACACACAGAGCCACGCGCACACACACAGAGCCCCACGCGCGCACACACAGAGCCACGCGCGCACGCACACACACAGAGCCACGCGCGCGCACACACACAGAGCCACGCGCGTGCACACACACACAGAGCCACGCGCGCGCACACACACACAGAGCCACGCGCGCCCACACACACACAGAGCTACGCACACACACAGAGCCACGGGCGCGTACACAGAGCCACGCACACACACACAGCCACGGGCACGCACCCAGACAGCCACGCACACACACAGACAGCCACGCACACACACAGAGCCATGCATGCACACAGAGCCACACACACACACAGAGCCACGCACACACACACAGAGCCACGCGCACACACACACAGAGCCACGCACACACAGAGCCACGCACACACAGAGCCACGCACACACATACAGAGCCACGCACACACATACAGAGCCACGCACACACATCAGAGCCACGCACATACAGACAGAGCCACGCACACAGACAGAGCCACGCACAGACAGATCCACGCACAGAGCCACGCACAGACAGAGCCACGCACAGACAGAGCCACGCACACACACACAGACAACATAAATGCAGTGTGTATGTGTTAGCTGATCACTGCATAAGTGAGTTAAAGAATGTGTTGAGGGTTTCACTTAACTCATTCAGCTGTAGTGCTTTAGGGACGAATTCTACTTGGAAGAGGTTTGATAACGTTCTTTAGACCCCCCAAAAGAAACGTTTTGCTTCATTTGTGGGACTAATAAACGCTATTGCTACCTACACAATATACATATTTCACAAAAACTACAAAGCTGCTGGTTTTCAGTTCATCAGAAAATGTGCAGTTTAAGTTTTGCCAGGCAGGAGTGTGCTTGTGACCTCCGTCATGCTGTGTGACTGACGGAAGTGGTACTCACGGTGGTTGTCGGTGTTCTCCAGGACTATTTCCGCCAGCATGAAGGCCCCTTCCTCCACGGTGTCGAGCAGCATGGTGGCGGCCCACAGCTGGTCGCTGGTCGTCAGGTCCCTCCATGCACCCACGGCCTGCAGCTCCAGGAGGTCGTTTACCAACTCCACCATGGCTTGCGGAGCAGAGGAAACAGGATGACAAAGTCCGGTGGGCCCGCACGGGCTGTCAGACATCTACTAAAACATACTGTGTGAAAGGCAAGAAAACGAGGCGAGAGGTGTTTCCTTACCTTCAGTTCCTCTGAGCACTGCAGCAGAAAGAGGGGGGGATGAAGGAGGTAGGAGGTAGATGGAGGGTGCGGGCTGAGCTGGCGGTCTCCGGCTCTCACGTCGTGGCCATCCTGCGGCAACAACCAGCGAAGGCAGGCTCACAAGGAAGAGGGAGCGGAGGGCAAAGGGCACACGGCAGCCGCGGGGATCACCAGTCTACAGGCAGTTGTCTTGCATTCCCACAGGTGCCCAGCCGTCCTCTTTCTCAGGCTCTGTAGCCTTTGAATCCCATAGGCTCTCAAATCACCGGGCCCGTGTGGCTCTCAAACCTTCCAACGCCCAGCCCGGGATCCATACAACCCCGTGAGTTATCAAACCATCAGATCCCGGTGGCTTTCAAGTCTTCCAATCAGCGGCCTCCTCGCCGTCCAGTTCCTGTAGCCGTATATTTTCTAATCTCAGTAGCTCTCGAATCCTCCTGTCCCGGTCCTGTCGAGCAGTCCGACCCCGGTGACTCGGGTCTGCAGCCCGCCTGCTCTGCTGTCTATCGTTCCCGCCCTGCGCCCCTAGAATGCTAACCAGGGCACCGCCGGAGCTGGGAGAAGCCATTCTCCTTCACAGAACTGCTTAGCTCAGCGCTTCGCTTCCCGGGGTGTTTATTTTGTACAAAATCGCTGATCCTGTAAAGTGTCGAGAAACATCTGGGAATTGGCGCGAATAGAAAGATGGCGTTGTCACTTGTGCAGCTTTCTATGCCCTGGATTCGCGCTGACTAGGCAGGCTGTCTATGGCTCTCACAAACACGAGCAGCTTCCGACCCGGGCAGGCTGTCACTCACTCTCTCTCACTCTAACAGAAATCTCCATGCACAGGTATTCTGAAGCTCACATACAACTCTCTAGTGCTCCCACTGGCCTCAGTCTCTCATTCTCTCACATGCAGATAATCGGACGCTGTATCTCACTCGACTCTCCCGACGGAGGCCCTCTTTACTGTCGACCATAACTTTACCCAAAGAGGCTGCCTGCCACTTTCCAACACAATATCTACATTTGAGGAATCCTGTCAGTGGCATAGCAAGGTGCCCTGGCGCCTAACGCAACTAGAAAAATGTTATAATTGGGTCCAGAGTCCCCTTCACACACCTGGGCTCAATGCCACTGCATCTGCGAAAATAAAATTGCGGCCACAAGCTTCCGAAATTTTTGGAATCGGGGGCGTGTTTTGGCGTTCTGAGTGACGGATGACGTCACAGGTGGAAAGAATGCCAAAAACACGCCCCCGAATCCGAAAGAGACGGGGCTTGATTGGAGTGATGCCCCTCTCCTCCAATGGCTGGCCTCCGTTTAGGAAGCCAGCCAATGGAGGAGAGGTGGAGGAGAGAGGCTGGTTCAAGCCCGTCTCAAAAACATTAAATCTCCGACCTAAGACTGCGCAAGCGCAGCCTTTAGGTCCTCGACCTAACAAAAGGGGAGCTTACTTGGGCTACACGATCACCGCACTGCCCTGAGCCCGTTGCCTCTGCTGCATTACATGGGTGCAACAAACACATAAAAAGCATTGGGCCGCAGCCCCAATACGTAATATACAGCACCAGATAAATAATGAGATGGCAACGTGATGCCCGGTGGCTGGGGATTGTTTCAGGAGGGGTGTCAGTGGTTAGCAGTTTCGGAATCAGAGACGAGAGCGAGAAGACGGGAGTCGGGTGTTAAACAAGGAGGAACAGAGCTCAAGGAAACTTTGGCTATACAGAGTCGCAATAACAAGGCGCATCTTCTCCCTTGAGGGATACAGTGCAAGATTACGCTTGTGATCTTGCACCTGGAAACGCGGTACCCTTTTCCGTGCACCCGACCCCAAGACGAACTTTACCGTAATTTTAGTATCGAAATAGAGAGGAACAACGTTACTCTGGAACAACCCAATGATTAGATGTTGATGTGAAGACTAACATCCACTGCAACCCTGCAGCCAATGATAAGGGAGGCAGAATTCCTTAATTCTTATTGGACTACGGTGAAACAAAAACCACCAGTGTATACGAAAACAGATTTTAATGAAAGGTCATGGTGAAACAATGCGAAACCAGAAAATAGAAACTAAACCTTTGTCCAAATAATTGAATATGGAATAAGGATCCATCCGTAGAGGCAACCATCCAGTGCCACTATAGGAGAGACAAATAATCTAAAAGTCTTGAAAAAGATGGTACACGAATAAACAAAAGCCATCGAAACGCGTCAACGCTTACTGTTGCACAATCCAACCACCCAACTCACCCCAAGAACAAGAGAAAAAGCCAAGTCTTGGATTGAGTTTAAATGAGGGCTATGATGTGCATTTTCGAATTACAAATTGTTGATGTCTTAGTGTGTCTCTCTCTTCTCATTTTTCTCTTTGATACATAGAAGGTTTTTAATCACTTGTTAGATTTCAGTACAAGCATTTGTTTACGTATATAAATTGTGAATGAGTTGTTTTTTTAATTGATGCAAAGTGTCTTTTTTATGTAAGAACAATGATTTTTAATATGTTTTTATTGTATGTTTGAATACAATTTCTACATTTTATATACAAAATTGTTATTGTTTATGCTTTTGCTTAGTGAAGCTTTGTGTCCAAGATCAATATTTGGGCATCCCTACACAGTTACTCACCCAAGGGAAGCTGTTCACTTTACTGTGTCAGTGGTTAGTCCTTAATGGCACTGCACTTGGATGATCACCCGTAATCTAAACCTACCTGCATATATATGCATAACAGAATGCGAATACACTTGCAACAGTTTTCCCACAAGATAAGGTGTTGGTCTGTTTTTTATTGATGATGCAACTGTATTTTGAAACAAGAGAGGATGCTTATATCGATAAGTGAGATAATAGCGGGCTAGGGGTGGGAATGCTAGGGAGGGAGGTAGAAACTGATTAGAATGAGGTACAGTTAGTGGGAGTGCATGGAGGGGCCTACCAATTAAATCAGAAGTTTGAGGAGCTAATCAGGCAATATTAGAATACGGGAATACTATTGAGTATGTATTGAAAACGTGTATTCAAAGAAAAAACAGTAAAACACATTTCCCACTTTTTTACATATGTAAAAAATCACTTTGACAAAACAGTACAGACTGATTAAGGGTAAAACCAGGGTTCGAGTCGGGGTACCACGCGGATGGCGGCATCCCCCACTTATTTTACCAGGTTTTTACCGGAAGGACAGCTGATCTCCCCCCCCCCCCCGCCTCCCCCGCCCAAAAGCTGGACTTCACTCTTTGGCCTCTCTGGGGCTAGATCGGAGCTCATTCAGAACGTCTGTCTACCTGTATTCAATGCGGGGGGATTAAATGCAGGAACCGGCAGCCCCCGTGAGGCAGAGTGCAGACCACCTTTAATCTAAAGGCATAAGAATACCTATGAGATTCCTGTTGTGACATCACTTCCGGTGACAGCGTCCCCCCACTTCTTTTTTTAGGACTTGCGCCCTGGGTAGAACTGAATTGGAAAGGGGCAGATGAGGTTAGTGTAGGAATCATTACATTTAGCGTTCAATGTTATAAAAAAATAATGAATTCTAACTACCCAATGTTGGCATAACAGAACCTCAAGTTATAGAAGCATTAATCGTCCGGCGTGCGCTCTATGTACGTTGATAATACACAAAGCCCGAATTTCAAAATGAGCCCGCAGACTCAAATCAATAATCAATTCATGATAACATAATACACATAAAAATAGCCACTCAAGGGTAGGCGTCCTCTAACATACAAACAGATCTGGGGTTCAATATCCTTAACTCAGGCAAAGATGTTTAGTAAGCTCTGCACAATCAAATAGAACGGTTTTGCAACACTCAAATTTAGTTACAATGCATTTTGCACTGGTGTTGAGAAGAGATTTTCTATTCTTTAACGAGAAAAAAATGCAAGATTGGCACTAGCCTCTCTTCGTGAACAACTGAAGGACAATCCCGTTTAGTGAATATTTTGGCTGCTTACCTTTTACATTCAAATAGCCTTTTATTTTACACTGTTACATGGGGATATTGCACCGGGCGCGAAAAGGAATTAGTCGCCACACCGCCATACGCTCCCCCCGCTTGTACAAAACACAATTACAATTCCCACACAAAGGAAACTCAGGAGACATATTTGTGGGAAAGAACTGCTGCAGGTTTATTTCATACAACACGGGTATGATGTTATGGTGGGTCATCTTACGGGCGATCCAAAGCAGGCGGCCCCTTGCTGTCCCGCTTGCCTAAGGAGCCATCTTGCAAGGCGAGTCGATGCTCTGGCGGTGCAGCACATTACCATTTTCGTTATACTCCCGCTCCCCCTGTCAGGGCGAAGCGGTGTGGCACACCCCCGATCGGTTCAGGCCCCCCGACCGCCCGAAGGACTAACGGGGCGCCGTCACGGTTTCCCGGAACCTCCTTCGGCTCCTAGTCCTTGGCTCAGGCACCCTTACTGTGCCAGGCCGAGGTACCCTTACTGTACCCTTCTGCCGCAGAGGTACCCTTACTGTACCCGTCTGCTTCCAGATCGCCCTGTAACTCCGCCTGCAACACAAAACCAGACCATTACAACATTCTAAAACTTCGCTCCGCCGCTCTAGCTGCTGGGTCAGGGTTCAGGGTGGGAACAGAGCAGAGCCGCGGGAGAATCCAGGAGGAAAGAGGCCGAGCTATGGCTGCTGCGGTATAAGTAGCGGGCCGCCCCTCCTCCTCCAGGTGAGCCCTCCCCCTTGGCCAGTGAGAGGTGGACGCAGGGAGGGGCGCCGATAGGTAGGCTCGCTAGCCGGGTGGGACTAAAGTGCTGCCCCGCCCATGTTCCCCTGCGGGTCACGCGGTCAGCGGCATAGTCGCCACACCGCCATACGCTCCCCCCACTTGTACAATACACAATTACAATTCCCACACAAAGGAAACTCAGGAGACATATTTGTGGGAAAGAACTGCTGCAGGTTTATTTCATACAACACAGGTATGACGTTATGGTGGGTCATCTTACGGGCGATCCAAAGCAGGCAGCCCCTCGCTGTCCCGCTTGCCTTAGGAGCCATCTTGCACGGCGAGTCGATGCTCTGGCGGTGCAGCACATTACCATTTTCGTTATACTCCCGCCCCCCCTGTCAGGGCGGAGCGGTGTGGCACACCCCCGATCGGTTCAGGCCCCCCGACCGCCCGAAGGACTAACGGGGTGCCATCGCGGTTTCCCGGAACCTCCTTCGGCTCCTGGTCCTTGGCTAAGGCACCCTTACTGTGCCAGGCAGAGGTACCCTTACTGTACCCTTCTGCCGCAGAGGTACCCTTACTGTACCCGTCTGCTTCCAGATCGCCCTGTACTCCGCCACAGCTCTGGAGGAGGCCCCCGTCGATGATAGAGCCCCCCCACCTACTTAGCTGCTTACATCCTGCTGTTTAGTGCCTCTTGTACGTCTAGGAGGAATATATCCACTCCCAATCTAGACAAGTGTACCCTGTCTTTATCGCAGTACCCTTCAGTTCTCTTGTATTGGTACTTGCCTAATGAAACCCAGGCCTCTCTTCCCATGAACTTCTGCATGGATCTGTTGACCCTCCTGCGGGAATGTTCTACTGCTACCGGTGATCTAGCCCTGCCACAAGAGCTCGCCCGCTCCTAACCTGTTGCCCATCGCTGCCAAGGCCTTCTGCATGACCTAAATCAGTGCCCTCCTTCCAATGGTGACTTAGTTGCTCTCCCCCCCCCAGATGAAAGATGAGGATATTGGGTGGGGGCCCCCCGTAAGCAAGGAGTTGGTCTGGCTCGAGCCTCAATCAGCCTCATCTCATTCCTGGGTGGCCCAACCAGGCTCACAACCAGGTATACCGGATCTTGCATTTTTTTGTCAGTTTAACAGGATCAAAATACAGGAAAGGGGCAGAAAAAACGTTAATGGAATAATTTCTAGGCACGTGTCTATCTTTTGGTAATCCCCCCCTGAGTTAGAATCATTCCATACTCTACGACTCTAATGGTCTTTCTTCCAGATATTTTCACATAACAATCCAGGGAGCCTTCAATACAATCCACTTGTGTTCCCTCATTAGGCCCCAATGAACGTACCCTGCAAGGTGAGCACAAGAAAGCCAACCTACTGGCCTTGCCAATGCTTTCTAAAATCTGTAAAGGTGTCCTAAACTGGTTTATTACATAATGGACACTAAGATTATAGCATAGTAATGACCCCTTCTGAACAACTGCTAGCACTTGATCATGCTACAAAGAGCCGGTCTCAATTATAGTCAAGACTAGTTACCATCAATGTTCATTAAGATTACATAAAGGCGAGCTCGGTGACCGTGCATAGGAAATTAATTATATATATATTTTTTTGTGGCGGTTTAAATGTCAGCTCCCCACCAGGTGATCAGTATCGTACATTTTGTTCTCAGTCTAAACAGGATCAAAATGCAGGAAGGGAGAGGAAAAAACGTTAATGTGATATTACTACGCACGTGTCTTATTGTCTCATTTTCCCTCTTTCAAGATATCTTATCTAAATTATTATGCCAATAGCTTCTTCCCAGATATATGATCTAAAGTTATTATGCAATAGATTAAACCTGTAAGCCAGGGTTATTTCCCAGACACCTCTCTTGTCATTCTAAGCCGCTGCCCGAGTCTAATCTAAAGTTGCAAATTGCTAGCATTCCTCCTATCACCTTGGCGTGTTTGAGTACATTTTTACCTGTCACTCCCTTCGCCTACCCCAAATAATTGGGGTACTGTTAACTCCAGGGGTTGTAAGTATTTACGGTTACCCCCGAGAAATTTCACACTCAGAAAATCGCTTTTCTGGCTCTTTTCCAGAAGTTATTTCATTGATTGCCTGAAGTCTAATTACTTAACTTGAACCGAAAGGAGGTTATTTCAAAATATCATATTTGTTCACCTTCCCTAGTTTTACTTAATATGCACTACGTTAGCTGTTCTCATTCGGGAATAGGATACAGGGGATCGGCGATTGACTATTTGCATCAATTTATTTGATGCTCATAGAAAACCAGTGATATTTGTCCAAGAAAGCAAAAAGTGATGGGGTTATGAAAGTTATCCTGTAGTCAGCATTATTTTCATGCTGTGAGCACAGTAGCTGTAATAATTATGACAGTGCATGTCATGGCAATCAATGCAGGAACATTACTTGGACTAGTTAGAGCACAGTCTAGCATATGTATTTTAACAGTCAAATTGTCATTCCAATTTCATGGTGTAAATATGACATGGCCGCTAGAGGCATTTCCAAGTTTTGAAGAAAATTCTGATTTCGACGAAAGTTCAATGGCTGCTGCGGTATAAGTAGCGGGCCGGCCCTCCTCCTCCAGGTGAGCCCTACCCCTTGGCCAGTGAGAGGTGGACGCAGGGAGGGGCGCTGATAGGTAGGCTCGCTAGCCAGGTGGGACTAAAGTGCTGCCCTGCCCATGTTCCCTGCGGGTCACACGGTCAGCGGCATTCACAAAGAGAACCGCCCTGCCTACAGTAGCGCACAGCAGGTTGCGCAAAAGAAAACAAAGCAGCCACGTTCTGCATTCGATATATGTGGTTTTTAGCAGCGTTTTCAATGAATATTTTCAGAATGCAGGAGGGAGCAAGTACAACAATTGAAATAGTCCGTTTGAGGTTGGCTTCAGCGGCCAAACAAACTAGCAGTGCTCATTAATTCACCGACTTCGAGGCAAAGGAAGGCAAACCCTGTCACCACCAGCTGCATCACAGCTGAAATCAGAATGCTTTTTAAAGAGGCTGCCCCCACAGAGCGCTACAAATTCCTGAGCAAGAGGTTTAAAGACACTGAACTGGGATTCCCACACAGCACAGCAGTCAGCAGTGATTAAGTATGGCGGATAATACATGAGTGAGCGTGAGGAAAATACAAACACAAAGGTTCTTTTTAAGTTTGTGATATAGCAAAATCTACAGTGTTGAGCACACTGTAGCATTTACTCTACACCATACATTTTTTAATGGATTAATTTGTACCAGTGCTAAAAAGCATTGGAAAAGCGAACACGTCTTACCTTGACAAGCATACAACTTCTTTATTCGGTAGTTATATGTATTATTTGCAAACAAAAGCAATATGTAAACTGGCAAACATGGAAAATATATATATAACAAGCCCTGATTAATGATTAAAGTAAACAAAGGCAGGAAAGTCCTAACAAATACATACGATTTTGAAGACTATTAAAACTACAACAAAAGTCTGGTATTTTTCTCTTCAAAGGTGGCAACCCTATCCATAACTTAGGGCACAATGCGGGTGGTTCTGCGACAGATGAAGGTGAGGAGGGCCGCGCAGTGTGCTCCTATTGTATTTGCTAATCCTTATCCCGCCAAATCTCCCTCCAAATCATCCCTTTATACAAAGCAGGGCGGAGGAATGCGCGGACCGGGCTCCTATGGCCCGGTTAGCATCCAAACCGCGGAGTCTGCATACCTGGCAGAAGCTGAAAGGAGACTTCAAAGCCTGCAGCGTCCTTTAAACTCCGCTCCTCGTCCTCCACCCCCACCAGCTCCAGAGGCTTCCCTGGGAACACGCGAGCGCGCGCTACAAAACCGTTTCAGCATGTCTGGCTGCAGTCGTGGGCGCGCGCGCGCAGTCCTGGCGTGGTTCCCCAGCGCCGAGGTGTGGAGGCTGGCTCATTTCTACGACAGGTCATATATGGGGAGCAGATAATCAGGCGTGAGGGCCCATCCGTCAGTCAGCCGACTCAGACGCACCTCAGGTTCTGAGAATTCCAGAGTGCACTGTCACGTGATTTGTGTTCGCACCATATTCTACAACATAAAGTATCTGTTACCAATGGTATTTAACGGACAACATTTTGCACAGCGCCAGGAAATCCTCGTGGGTGATAGTGAGCTACAGTTACATAAAACAGACTCGAATACAGGCAAAACAAAACTACGTGCATGATCCCTGGCATATAATTGTTAATTCCAACAGCCCTGAATATACTAACAAGCCGTGAGCGTGCAAGGTCCCGAACTTCCGGTTTCGGGATGTGCACGCTAACGGCTGTGTTGGGGCGGGATTTCCGTCTTTGCGAGAAGCCCACGGAGTGCACGGCCCAGAGGACCGGTGAGAGCAGAAGTCAGGAGTGGCGGCTGAGGCCGCTGATGCGGTAAGTGGGGCTTGGGGGGCTCGTGTGTGTGTGTGTCTGTCTGCGCGTGTGTGTGTGAGTGTGTGTGTGTTTGCGCGTGTGTGTGTGTCTGCACGTGTGTGTGTGCGTGCCTTCGGCGTAAGCGCGTCCACAGACCCTGGTCGGCTCGTGCACCCGTCTGTGTCCCTTGACAGGCAACTCGGCAGAAATAGGTCTCGATGCCGAGACCTAAAAAGAAAAGTGCTGCTGCTGCGCTCTTCATTTACCTGCCTCGGAGCTCAGAGTAGATGGCCTCAGGGATTTGAACTGTCTTTTTACACGTTGTATTTGAAATGGCGCCGGATATACAAAAACACAAATCTGTCTTGAGGGCCGACCTCAGCTCTGGGACAAGTGGTTCCGGTGCATTCAGTACTGGATGCATTTCCCTGGAGGGTGAGGCGCAGACAGAATCTGCGCTGCACGGCCCGGGCCCAGCTCACATGGATTCGGGGCTGCTTTTCATGTTTTACAAACAGAGTGCACATTCCTGTTGAATGTCCAGGCGGCAGTCTCAGGCTGGATTCACAATTTATTTAACTGCTGCTGCCCCTGACCGGACAGGTGGTGCTGTTTGCGATCCATTTTGATTAGAATGGGCATTGCCACCTCAAACCATGCTCTCCTCTCTGGCCTGCTGCTGCAGCAAGCAGCCCCTGGAAATCATGGTTTGCCAGCCCTTCAGGTCTCTGTTGTGTCTGGCACAGGACGATGCACGATGTCTTGCTCTTGCCACCAGGAATTGCTGCTGCAGCCCGAGGACGTACAGTATGAAACAGCCATGACCTTCTTGACATGTGCTGCTTTTGGAGGTTTGCTGGCGGCTATGACAGTCACGGTGAGAGCTGGCGCTGAGTGCCTAAAGATCGAGTCACGGCTCTGAAGACAGGTTGAGAGCCACACCATGCCCTCTCAAAGCAACTTAACTCTATAGCTGCATATTAGATGCAAAGTAGTACAGTACTATCTACAAAGAAGAGAGTCAGCATCATCTTTCACTGCGGCAGCCTGCACTCTATGACCAGTACCTGACTCCTGTCTCCAGTGCAGCATCATGGCAGTCAGAGCATCTGTCTGCAGTGAGGGACTCCACAGTCTAAAGCTACATGGACCGTCCTAAGCCAGCAGATATTTAACCACCACTGTCAGTGACTCATCTTGGTAAGTCAAAGATAACCTGGTGATTAATGTTCCTGCTGAAGAAGGATTAGAATTTTGTGTAGTGCAAGTTTTAACTCACCAGTAGTACAGGGGGTTAACATGCCTGTTGGAATGAATGTGTGTTTTGCATGTCACAGAACTGTATTTTATGTGGATAGTTCAGTGGGTTACTGCTTTGTAACAGAGATCCTTTGGTTGCTTATAATTAATAAATGATAATCCTATTCCACACAGTAGCATAAAAAATGTCATTAGTTAGTTTGGGTAAAAATGCATTCTTATTAGTAAAGGCAATCCCAATTACTGTGGTACATTTAAACCCTGAGTTTGTGTTTCCCAGACCACCATTAAAATATAATGCCTACCTAACTAGAGATGACATGATCCTACACCTTTTAATCCTCATTGTTTTCTTTACATTTCCTAGGATGATTCATTGTCTCTGTACAATATGTCTGTGTTATAAAGTGCTCTGGCACCCTGCACTTGTATGAGCTGCGCTATAAAAACAAATGAAATGCTTGTGAGAGATGAACTGAACTATGGAGAGATAAGGGGTACGAATGGAGAGTAGTAGTAAGGGAATCCATGGAGAAGGAGGTTGGAGGGAGGCATCAAAGAAGTTGTTGCACTGGGCACCACCTGTGCACTCCGCCAGCCAGTACGAAAGCCATTGCAGTTGGCTTGCAAAGCACTATGCGTGGACGTCCGGCACCCTTTCCCTCCCCCTCTCGGTCCCCAGCTGTAGTTTGGCCAGCCCCACTCTTCTGCGGCCCCTTCCCCAGATTAGATCCGACAAGAGTATGTCCAGAGTTTTAAAAAGGGAGGAAGGAATCAGTACTGGTAGATTGGTAAAAAAATATAATAGGTGCAGGAGCATGACCATCTTGGAGATGGCTATTCGGCCCGCCACTGAAAGGGGCAGTGACACCCAGAAAGATACATGGGTGCAGAATGCCTTAGCTGCCCTCATCAGGTTGCCCTCCAGTAAGTCTTGTGGGGTCCTATATATTTGGATGACCAGGTATTTTAAGGTACTTGGCGCTACCTGAAGAGAGAGCAGCCCAAACCTGATGATCTCTGGGTGGTTTCATGGGCGAAAAAAGAACGCGTGAGACTTATTCTCATTCACGGTTAGGCCCGAGATGCGTTTCAACTGATTAAAAATACACGGTACAGGCTCTAGATCACCCGCTAGGTTGTGGGTATATAGGATGAGAGCATCAGAATATGCTGACACTGCATGTGCTGTGTTGGCAATCCGGCTCCCGTTCATCTCTGCCTCCCTCCGAAGCTGGATAGCGAGGGGTTCAAGCGCCAGCGCAAATAGCAGTGGTTACAGAGGGCAGCCCTGCCTTATGCCTCTACATATAGGGTAAGGCCGCGAGATATGCGCCGCAGACCGGGCTCGTGACGTGGGAGCAGTGTAGATCAACTTAACCGATTTCACATACCCCGGTGGAATGCCAAATTTACCAAGGGCAATTAACATGTATTCGCTGATGTTTTTGAACCAGCCATAAGAGTATAAAGTCTGCTGAGCTAATTTTTCTTTCCCATATGCTGAAGACTATCAGAAGTATTATCTATCTAAGATAAATGCCACCTGGTCCTCTAGCATACTAAAACATGGTTAAAGTAATGTTTAGAAAAGAAAAGTAACCTGTGTTTCCGAATATCCAAAAAGTCGCAGTACAACCCCACACTCAAGGCAAAGAGGTTGTCTGCCAAATGGACCCAGCCCTACAGTTAACGAAACCACTAACAATTTCTAATCTTCTCCATGTAGCCAGATGAAAGCCCCCTCTGTGTAGGTTTATGTTGAATAGTGTCCTCAAATAGAGTTCATAAAAGGATGTAGGGGCAGATTTACAAGGGCCTTGCGACACTTTTGCGGCACATTCCCCATGTTAAAAGTGACGCAAAAGTGGCGCAAGGGGCTTGTAAATCTTCCCTTAGAAGTCATTGTTTAAATAGTAGTGGTTTAGCAATGCTCGTTGTTTAGCCTTCGTGGTTAAGACAGTCGTGGTTTAGGTTATAGTGGTTTAGTCATACATTCCTTTTTTAAATGTCTGCCTGCGGTGTCAGTTTGCAAGCTACTTAGAGCCATACTACCGACCAACAGCATAGTGAGGATGAGTGCATTGAGTAATCAGCCTTATTATGATGCACAAAAAAATGCCTACATTTTCTTCTCACAACTTGAGATGCATTGAATAAAGGCACCACTATGTGCCATGTCCCTGCTAATAGTATTATAGCAAAGTCTGACACTTTGGTATTCCTGATGCTTGTTTCTAGGTGTACTTAGGGAATGCTCCCAGCATTAGAGGAGCTCCAGAATACCCATAACAATTAACAGGAGCTAAGCAGCTGTCTACTCACTGCTAGAGACAGAGCACCCTGTTTTATTGAATCCTGAACACCACTCTTTGGCCCCATAAAAAGGCTCACAGTGGGATTACTTTGCAAGAAGAGAATAAATAGATATGCTTCTGGTTCCTCAGAGCTGACACTGCGTCATCATTCTCTTAATTCAAAAGTTGTTACAGTAAATCAACCACTTACGAGAGATAACAGGAAAATATTGCTGGGCTGATTGTAGATCCTCAGTTGTAGATTTTGACATACAAGTATGCCTAAGTAAGGATATGATTTACAAGCGATGCATAAAGCCTTCAGTCCTAGGTATGCATAAATTACTACGGTTGTCATTGACACAAGGAGGGTTGTAACAAACATTACTTACCTGTTACCCATGTTTTCCCTAAAGTACATGTGCATCATTTACAGAGTCCCTAGTTTCTGATGTGTACAGTTAGAAACTTTGTGAAATAGCAATGTTTCTTTAGGTTAACTTGTTTCTTCTTTAAGTATATTTCTTTCTTTAAATGCCATACTTTGAGAAAAGACACCCTGTGAGATTCGGGGACTTTTGGTGCACTTTCTGTACCATTTACACCTGGATCATTGTGGCGTAAGGCTGTCGTGATGCCAGGTGTGGATAATGCCTGGCAGAATGTTCGCGAATTGTGACTGAGTGGATGAGCTCCTCATTTACAGGGCAGTTATAAGGCACTCCTCTGACGCTTGCCGCCATAAGTCTACTTCGGCACAGAGACTGTGGAAGAGAGACACTGATCTGTTTGCATAGGCATGGTATGAGTATGAGTAGCTGACACCCGTGCAAGCACAAATGAGATGTTACTGGTCCTCCAAATGAGTTGGGCATGTAGAGATTACAGGTCTTTGCAGATGGCGGACACATTCGCACATGGTAGACATTTTGTCTCTGTGTTTCCGCAAGAGAACTTCGATAAGAGTGGGAAAGCACTTGGCAGGTCACCGTTGAGGAATTCATCTGAGCCGCGATGCTCCTGAGCTCCATTACGGTGGCAAATAATCATGGGATTCCTATAAGTCTTTAGAATACTATTGATCAAAAACTATTTCTACGGTTCAGTCAAATCCATGTATCCAATCTCATTGCTCTGTGCACTTCATCCCATCCGGTCCAGCCAGGGCGTGCTGGGCATAACTCACGTTTTAAGGATGTGTGTTTTAGACAGAAGCACGAAAAACCATCTCCTAGCAGACCTATCGAGTGAATCCTGTACTTGCGTCTGCCAAATATACCTAATAGTTCACTCGCCTCTATGTGTCCAATATTTACGAGGGACACGCCACAAACATGTACCCCATCACTCTCTTCTTTCGAAGCAACAGCATGTTTCTTCCTTTTACTTTTTATGACAAATTCTAGTACAACACTTTCACGCTGTAAACATAATTTCGTATGGGTGAAGTTGGATGGATGTAGAAGGTTAACGTATACTTGCAATGGTGATAACTCGAGTTTTGGCCTTTACTGCCCATGGTGGCAGCTTCCTTTCTTCTTCCAAGATCAATAAACTATTGTATATACCATAATATGTTTTCCTTTATAGAGCTGGGTACAAACAGCCTTTTCTGTGACAGAACTTTTGTTAGCAAATTTTTTTAAATATTAATAGAGTGGACTGTGGCTCATCCCCAGGAGTTGTCCGTCTTTCTCACCTCATGGGATTGACTTGTTTGGTAAAATGTTACCTCCTAATGGATTGCATGCATTACAATGTACTGGGGACTATTTTACATCTAAAAGGTACATTCAATTACCATACACGTAAAAGATGCATGTTGTTGAGTCAAAAATACACGAAGCACTCAATTTTGTGATTTTTTTTTTTACTGCAGCAGGCTTTATGTTGAAATTATATGGAAAGGTGTAGCTACTACTCTTGTTCTAAGGACTCTCAGAGCATGCACTGGGAAACAGTGTTTCTCCTGCAGTCATGTTTTTTTCCATCTACCTCCACATTTGTGATTGGTGAGTATGTTTTATGGGTCCATCAATGTTGTGCTTCTGAGTTGCCTACTTGATCGTTTTCTGGCTGACGACATCAACTCCTCGCTTTACATTCTATCCCCTCAAGCCTTCATGGTTACCCTTTGTATCTTCACCAGCAGAGGCAATCTTAATTCAGAATTTTGAAAATACCAAAAATATTCAGACCAGGGAGCCAACTTCGAACTAAATTATCAAGGTCCTGCAGAAGAGCAGGGGTAAAATACAAGAATTAACTCTTGTCTACTGTAGAAGTCGCGGTACACGCAGGCAAAAAATTTACACACAGCATGTAAGGGAGTGAACCCTTTACAAGCCAAGTGCATTCTTCAAGTTAATCTTTGTGGGCTTTATGAACAACTTCACAGCAGTGTCAGGTGGGCGGGTCACTGAAGATTTAACCTATATAGAGACTGTGCTTGGCAGAGCTCCCAGGTGTTACTCATGCAGAAACTTGGGTCTCATTTAAACGTCCCCGAACAGCCGCGTAGCTAGGGGGGGGCGGACCGCCCCAGGCGGCACCATTTTGGGGGCGGCGGCCGCGAGGGACTGGCAGCCGGTTGTGGCGGCTTTTATAATTTATTTGGGGACACTACTTTATGATGTATCCGTCAAAGAGAGATAGGCTGCTCACCATTTTAGTGTAAAATGAGGATTTATTGAAGTAGCGAGAAAGAGACACGAAGAGCCCACGCCAACCGCTGCAGTGGAATCGGAGGAATACCTAGGCACAGGATTCCACATTCCAGAGCATGCGGCGAGGCGAGCTCAGAGGAAGCACGAGGATACAACACATCCTCCTTTCTAGAAAAGAAAAGAATTAACCTTAACAATAAATTCATACAAGCAAAGTAATAAATGCAGTTACATCACATTGAGAATAATTTGGAAAGAAAAGGTTATTCACCAACAATATAATCTTTATGCCACACAGGAGATTTCCTCAGACGGGAAAAACTTGAATGAGGGGTGTGTACGGGAATGGGCTGAAAGGAACGGGGGAAAGCAGGAGGGTGACGTGAACTGGAAGGAGAGGTTCCTGAATGGTTGGGAGCAAAGGAGCTGCTAATAAAAGGTGGAACTTTGACAACCTTAGAGAGACTCCACACATTCCCGTCTGATAGCTCAACAACCTGCCTACCCACTCTAACAACCAACAACGGGTCAGAAAAACGTGAAACACCAGATCTAAGGAAACCCGACTTTCTCACCCGTACCCAATCACCAACCTTACAGGGATTGCTGGAATTGGAAGACACCACGGGAGAACGACAACTATCACGTTTACCATCTACAAGGTCATGCATCCAGGGTTGGCTCAAATTACATACACCTTTCCTCCCCCGCATAATTTCAAAAGGAGAAAGTTCACCATAAGCCTTAGGGGTATTCCGATAACTCCATAAAAGTTTTCTAACAGCTTCGTAACAATTCTCACTGTTGCACACTGCAAGCTGCAGACCCTCCTTGAGTACCCTAATCCACCTTTCGACCATGCCGTTGCCTTGGGGATAGTAAACGGAAGAGCGCTTGTGTGAGATGCCATGATTGTAACAAACGGATTTCATCTCAGCAGAGGTGAATTGTGTGCCATTATCGGAAAGAATAGAAGAAGGAAAACCTTCCTTTTCAAAAATTGAATTGAGGAAATCGATAACCACCCTAGAAGATACATGGGGAACAAATTTCACCTCCGGCCAACTAGAGAACTGGTCTATCAGGACAATGGCGTATACAGGACTCAGACCAAAAGACATTGGACCGGCTATGTCTACAGAAACGCACTCCCATGGCTTTGACGGTCTTGAGATAGAATCGTGGTGATATTTAACGGGCTTCTGTGATTTGTCACTCACACAACATTCGACACATAGCCTTACTTTTTTCTCGATCAATTTGTCGATACCAGGCCACCAAAACTCGCTCCTTATTCTTTTTTTCATACTGGACATACCTGGGTGACCCTCATGAGCCATGTCCAAAACAGTGTTTCTTAAGTTATCCGGAACTACTAACATTAAACCTCTCAAGAGAGTTTCTCCCTGGATGGAAAGTTCTTGAGCCACATGAAAATAAGGCAAAACATTAGGGGAAAGACTATTTTTTGGAGGCCAACCATTTTTGACGTAGGATACAACATCCAAGTAGTCACGGTCGCTATTACAGGCCAAATTCCAATCATCTTCACGAATGCATCCATTGGACACTTCACAAATAGACACTACTTTATCAGGGTCATTGTCAGGAGGAACATGATTGTCGTCTTCGATGGGAAGTCTGGAAAGAAAGTCAGCAAGGACATTCTTAGCACCGGGAATGTACTCAACAGAAAAATGAAAATCTTGTAGTTTATACTGCCACCTTGCAATTCTAGAAGTGGCTTTTCCACAACCTTTGGTCGTAAAAAGATCTACAAGGGGACGATGGTCCGAGCGTACAACAAAGTTTGTGCCATATACATACCTACGAAAGTATTCAATACCCCACCAGCAGGCTAATGTTTCTTTTTCAAGGGTGGAATATTTTGTTTCGGCACCCCGTAAAGGTCTTGATGCAAAAGCAATGGTGACAAGACCATTGTGTTGCCTTTGCATCAAAACCGCACCAATGCCAATGTTGCTAGCATCCGTAACAATAAAGGATTTACAATTGGTGTCAAATGGTGACAAAGCAGGAGCAGAAATGATACATTTTTTGACAAAGTTAAATTGGCATTTGCAGTTATCATCCCAAGTAAATTCTTGATGGTTCTTCATTAAATTGCGTAAGTGAGAAGTTTTATCAGAAAAAGATGGAATAAATTTGGCATAATACTCGGCTAAACCGAGAAAGGATCTAAGTTGATCTTTGTTGACAGGTTCAGGTGCATTTTCGATTGCCTTAACTAAACTCAATTTGGGAGAAATGCCCTGTTTACTAATGGAATGACCTAAATAGTCCACTGAATTTTTTCCAAATTTGCACTTTTCTTTAGTGAGGGTGAGGCCGTTGTCTTGAAGGATGGACAGGACTTTAAACAAAACTTCAGAATGTTCACAATCGTCCTTACCAAAAACTAAAATATCATCCTGAAAATATAGCACATTAGATACATTCTTAAACATGTTGTGCATTACACGCTGAAACACTGAGGATGCGGACACTAATCCAAACGGCATTCTTTTATATCTGTAAGCACCCTCAGTGGTTATAAACGAAGTCAGATGTTTACTATCATCATGAAGTGCTATCTGGTGATATGCGTTAGATAAATCCAATGTGGTGAAGATAGATGCATCCTTGAGCTTAGCGAACATTTCTCCAATATTGGGTAAAGGATGTCTATCCACCTACACATTTGAATTTAAATCGCGCATATCCACACACAAACGAATTTTCCCATTTGGTTTGTGGGCTACGACTACTGGCGAGAGCCACTCGGAGGATTCAATTTCTTCGATGACGTCTAAGTCGCATAACCTCTGAAGTTCTTTTTTTACAGATTCACGTAAGGCTAAGGGTATGTTGCGTACTTTATGTACTTTGGGAACTGCATTGTGTTTGAGAATAATTTTGTGTTTAAAATTTTTTAGTAGACCCAAAGTAGGGGAGAAAACTTGTGGAAAAATAGTTTCCCATTTGTTGTCAGGGGATACCTCAACAGAATTGATGAAGTCAGAATAACCTAAAACCTGATCGGGGTGATTGGGATCAAGTTTCATCATCAATTCTCTTTGTTGTGGCCAACCTAGTAAGCATGATCCATCCTTAGCAACATATACCTTAGCACTTATTGACTTGCCCTTAAACGATAAAGTGGAGGGAAAGTAACCAAATACATCAATGGTTTTTTTTCCATACCCCCTTAACTTTATGTCAGATGGAAATAATGATATAACATCAGGAAATTCTTTCAGCAATACATCATCACCTATTAAAGTGTATTTCGCACCAGAGTCTGCCATGACTTTTATAGATTTGGACCCAATTTGAAGCATACAGAAGGGTGAGTCTTTTTTTTCCTCTCCAACTTCATAGACGTTGCAGATGTCGTCGTACTCGTCGTCATCGATGTCCACAGGTTGAACTTCGGAGAATCTGGGGCGTCTAGGATCAGAATTAGAATATTTCGATCTGTTGCGACTCTTACACATCCTGGAGAAATGACCTCTAGACTTACAATAGTTACAAAATTGTCCTATAGCAGGACATCTCTTATCCGTTGCTACATGGCCAGGAAAGCCACATTTGAAACAAACAACATCCTTTCTGAAATTTTGATGTGAAGTAGAGGTCAACGTAGGTTTGTTGGAAGCAAAAGTAGATGGGTTCTTCTTGATATTTTGGACTACTGATACACAAGAATTTTCGGAAGCAGATTCTTTAGGTTTTTTATCAGAAAGTTCTTTTATGCCAAGCTTCATATCCTCAAATCGGTGAGCGATGTCAAGTGCTTTTGAAAGAGATAAGTCTTTTGCATCGAGCAATTTTTCTTGAAGCTTTACATCGGAGACGTTGTGCACAAGTTGGTCTCTTAGCATTTGATCCTGGAATTGTTGATAGTTGCACTTTGCAGCCAGGATCCTTAAATCTTTGATAAAAGAATCAATTGGTTCAACGGGAAGTTGTTTTCTGCTGAGAAACTTGTGACGTGCCACGACTTCATTAACTTTTTTGATGAACTGTTTGTCAAGCTGCATAATTGCATTTTCATAGACATCAACTTCTTCTTCAGACGAATTATCTAATGTCATTGGAGGTAAATGAGAAAGAATTTGTCTTCCTTCTGCACCCAGTGAATGCTTAAGTATTGCAAGCTTGCGTTTGTCCGTGTAGTTCCTGGGCGCGTGGTAGAGCGCATGCGTCAACTAGCGCAGAGGAAAACAAAGCGAAAAGGAAAAAATTAAAATAATCTCACCGCTTAGCGTGGGAAAAGCGGGATTTTCACCGAACTGACATCGATTTGATAGCGAAGGCTCGGCAGACATGAAAGAAGAAATTCAGCATCTAAAGATGGCAACGGTAATCTTGGTCCGGGGATACCGGGGCTGCGGGCTCTGAAGTCGCGTAGGTTCGTTCACACCAAGTCGCCAGTGATGTATCCGTCAAAGAGAGATAGGCTGCTCACCATTTTAGTGTAAAATGAGGATTTATTGAAGTAGCGAGAAAGAGACACGAAGAGCCCACGCCAACCGCTGCAGTGGAATCGGAGGAATACCTAGGCACAGGATTCCACATTCCAGAGCATGCGGCGAGGCGAGCTCAGAGGAAGCACGAGGATACAACACTTTACTACTTTACAGTAGTGTTCCCAAATAAATTATAAAGGCCGCCACAACCGGCCGCCAGGGCTAGGCGCGCGGCCCGTTTAAATTGCGCAACTGCTGCCTGCAGCGTGCAGCGCACGCATGCACGCCACCACCTAGGCCCGTCGCACGCAGGTTGACTGCGGCGGGCGGCTGCATGCAGGCTAACGCAACTCCCCTTAACACTCAAAAGTCCGATGGACCACGACCCCCGCAGACAGCTCAGTATTGCTGAGGACGATCGGGAGCACTTCACTTTAGACACCACCAGAACTGAACAGACGAGGTAACAGATTTGTGACTGCACTGCAGCTGGCCTTCGCACCCATTTACCGGATGAAATTGAAGGCCTCGAACCCTACTCCCGTCTGCCCGAAGTCCGACGCCTCACTCATTATGCCACGCGATCTGCCATCGACCGCTCCTATCCCCGCGTCGTAATTAACCAGCTGCGCCTCCCGTGTCCACATTGTCGCTCCCCCCCTGCCATGCCACATGCCGAAGGAAAACACCCCCTTATATTACCTGAGCTCCTTTGATTAGCGACTGCACACTTTCACTGAAATTTAATAATGCCACATAATTTTATTCTGTCAACCCGGGATGCGAACCCTGGTTGCCTGCTTCACAGCAATGGTGCCTATTGTCTGATCCAGCGAAACCTCATCGTGCCCCCAGCGGCCTTCATCATCATGCCGTGAGCCTAAACGCTCTCATTGACTTTTCTTTTACTATGCCACAGATTTTCTTCACAATTGCCCGACATTAATCAAATCCATTTTTTTTAAACGCGCCTTTAATTCAGGGTTTGGACAGCAGCGTGCACGCAATCTCTTCAGGTCATCACAACACTGAGACCTTTGCCCTGCCCCAACCCCCCTCCCCCGCACAGGTCCAGGTTAGGCTGGGTTATATTGGCGTTTGGGTGGCACTTAATTTGTTGGAAGATAGTTGACAAACACTCAGTTGCTAGTGCCTACTGCCACTCAGTTTCTAGTGCTTACTGCTGTAGAAGAGACTTTTCAAAACGTGCCTTTGAAAAAGAAAACAGACTCCATTACACTCATAATTACACCGATTTTAAGAAAATGTCAAACATAAGCAATCTGAAACCTTGGCAGCTATGGGAGAGTCCTGCTCGCGTCGTCAGACACGTCAGGCCCAGCTCTACAGACAAACAAAACTGCAGCTAGAAGCCTTATCGATAAGCAACTCTGCCTTTCTTCTGCTAGGTCTCTGCTGTTAGATTAGAGCTCAGGGCACAGCAGTCGAGTCATCACCTAGAAGGATAGCCTGTATACACAGCATGCACTTGGCTAGCACTGCATATCTCACAGAAAAGCACGTGGAAGCTTGAAGACGCAGTAACGAAGAGGTCAGGAATGTCTTTTTTTTAAGTTAAAAAAAATATTTTGAAGTTCTCTGGTTACGTGTTTTTTTTTTTTAAGACAAGTTGTGTTCTTATTGTATTCAGGTTCGATGCAAGGGACATGAATATCGTTGCACGCTGCCTAGTTGCGCAACTCCTTCCTGTAAAAGTGGTTACTTTCTTAACCTGTGCCAGCCAGCCTCCCTTTGGCATACAAACCCCAAAATGCTTTATTACCATCAGCACATTTCATTCATCATCGTCAAAGTGAAATGATGGGCTCCTGCACAAAATTGTTTCTTGGAGCATTTTTATTGCTTTTGTTAATGACAAACTTTCAGGGCAATTGTAATTCATGTTCATGACACCCAGGCAATACCACGTTTTTCGTATTGCGTTTTTCGGCTGGGTGTCTGCAAAATGAGATACAACTGCCCTGTGCTTTGGAGCAGTTTTAGTTTTTCGTTAGTCAAATGGATGTAATTATTGATGTTTATATGTTTTTCTTGCCTAATTGCTTGATTTTGATTGCGAAAAAATGTCACTCATACTTGTTGAATGTCCCTCATAATTACACTGAAATTATGAAAATGTCACAAGTAAGCAATCTGAAACCTTGGCAGCTATGGTATCCTGGTGCTTGCGAGCCGAGGACAGGACTTTTAAACTAAAACCGGCAGAAAGCTTCCTCCGCCGCAAGAGCACTGTTTGTGGAATGGGAGGGGAACTTCATATGCTAGAAACCGAAAGGTGAGCAGTTTACCTTGCAAATGAGCGATGGAATTAGCAGGCATAAAACGTATAAGTGCAATAAAACTCACTTTCTTTCAAGACTGCTGTTGTAAAACAGGCAATTGGTTTAATCAGAAACTTCAGTATTATCAGGTTCGGGGGGGTGAGGTAACTGTTTGATGGTGTGCTTAGAAGCACGTTGACTTTTTGTCAGGAGAAATTTAAATGCGGTCGAGATTTTGTTAGTCTTCGTTTCTGAGCCTATAATTTTGCAGTCAATGTGCTTATGTGTCTGGCCTAGAAACGCCTCATGTTATCCCAAACGTAATGAAAAAATAAATACAGGGCTTTCGGTTCCACCAATTCATCCATTGGTCTGTTCATACTGTCAGTCATATTTACTTCCGCCCAGCATGGTATGGGCTCAGTGCGTCAGTCAACTTGACCCATTTGCTGATGTGCACTGTGAGTGACAGCACTTTACCAGCGTGTATGTGCTTACCCGCCTGAAAAGGATGGCACTTCAGTATCAGGGGAGGTATGTCAAGGCTGCTGAGACACTGCTTCAGTTTCAGTTTTTTATACATTTGGCAATTTATTTTTGGATATTGCAAATGTTTATAAAAAAAGACATACAAAAACATGTTCACACTTTTCAAGGCCTGGTCTATTTTCTTTGCCAATCCTGGTTTCATCAGGTTCTCAGAAGCTACTCTGGGTCTTTCAAGGACCTGTGGAGACTTATTGATCTGTTTCCCCATGTTTTGATGGTTTTAAGCTTTGCTCATGCTATGTATCTGCATTGCAACATCTCATCACACCTTATTGTTGGTTATTCTGAAATGTAAATACAGTGTGACAGAATGACAAATGAAGGGGTGCATTTGAGTACTGAGATCAGAGCTGTCCTGCACTTCATTGTAGTGGGACGTGTGTGACACTCAAGGAGGGTTTGGTTGTGATCTGGCCAGATTTTACCCCTGCACACCAGGGTTGCTTTGGTTTAGCGCATGGTGATGTGCGCAGGTTAGTGAAAAAGCTAAAAACGCATTCTTCTGGCACTTGGACGGTTAGCAAAGCAATCCGTGTCCTGTCATTTGTACATCCCAACATACCTGTCAACAAGGAGGCGGCCTCATGCCCTGACCACAGAGCTGATGACGCGCCACACAAAGTCTTCCTGCACAGACTGTGCAGCTCAGGGCCAGCTTTAGCACTGGTGGCATCCAGTCAATAAAATGATCTTCAACAGCTGGTAACTGTATGGCACCAACTTATGATGCATTTGAGCTAAAAACATTTTATGTAGAGATCTTCAATTTATATAGCAGATGGCGGATTATGTGGAAAGTGCAGCAAATCCATATTTTTATGGATGCAGCTCCAGATTCCTACCATATTTTCAAAGTAACTGATGTGTAAATGAGTCCTATTTAGATTTGTGGCATGTAAATATATACTATACACATATTCTGAAACTGTATCATGGATCAAGCCTTGCTAGCCCAGCCGCATATTGATGGCTTCCATGCCATCCAGTACCTCGGAAAGGACATACCACCCCACTACCCAAAGCGAGACCATCATCTTTACTGAAGGTGAGGTCGAGCTGGCACTAAATCTTACCATGCGAGGGAAAGCACCAGGTATGGATCTTATTCCCGCCGACCTATTTAAAGCAAACCCCGCCATGTGGATACCATATATTATCAAGGTGGCAAACTCCATAGCTGCAGGTGCAAGAATACCCAAATCTTGGAAGGGGGCGGAGATCTTACCGATCTATAAAAAGGGCAATAGGTCTGACCCAGGAAACTACCGCCCGATTAGTCTTATTGACTCCATGCAAAAACTCATCGCCCGCATGGTCTTGGGCAGGGTTCAAGGCTGGATCGAAATGGAGGACATTCTATCTCCTATGCAGGCGGGCTTCAGATCAGGAACTAGCACCATCGACCAGGTGTTCAGATTCTGTCTGATCTACTGGAAGGTGGTGCAGCTTGGCGGCGGCACCATCTTCGCAGCGTTCATTGATCTGAAGTCCGCCTTCGATCTAGTCCCGAGGGACAAACTGTGGGGAGTCTTGAGGAATTTGGGAATGCCTGTAGAACTGCTCGATCTAATAGTCAAATTGCATGAGGAGAATTTTGCAAGGGTAAGATGGAGAGGACAGGGCCATGGGAGGCAGATCCTTTTCATACCTGGCTGCTAAAACATGGAACTCACTCCCCGCTTACCTTCGCCTTACCCAGAACCACCTAGCATTCAGAAAGCAACTTAAAACGTGGATATTTGACAAGTAATCCTCCTCCCCTTCCTAAGCGCCTTGAAACCCTCTGGGTATGTAGTGCGCTATATAAATTCTATGACTTGACTTGACTTCCCTGTCACCCGAGGTGTTCACCAGGGGTGTGTACTGGCACCCACCCTTTTCTTACTGTTCATTGACCAAGTGGTCAAATTTTTTGAATCAACCCCGACAGATGCCCCTGTGTTGGCAGGACAGCGTTTCCCAATGCTCATCTTTGCTGATGACACATTATTCCTCTCCAGAACACGCAGCGGATTACAGCGGACCTTGGACCGCTTTGAGGAGTTCTGTGCCATCAGCAACCTTAAGGTGAACGTGGGAAAATCCAAATTTATGGTGTTAACTAAGAACCGCCCTGTCCGGAGCTCAGTTAGTATGGGTGGAATCAAATTGGATCAAGTGGAGAACATGATTTATCTGGGGGTCACGCTAGATAGTCGCCTGAAATGGAAGGCCCAAGTCGATGCTCAACATCTTAAGCTTGCTCGACCTACTGGCTGCCTCCTTAGTGAGCAAAGAAAATCTATCACCAAGCGGGTTACCCCAGCTCTTAAAATCTACGATGCAAAAATCAATCCTGCGATCCTATATGGTGCAGACCTGTGGGGCCATATGGATCTTACGGGGCTGTTCAAAATACAGTGTAAATTCCTTCGTAATCTGGTAGGCTTGCCACAGTCGTCCCCCTCCATTCCCCTCAGTCTGGACTTAGGATGCCCTCCGATTAATGAGATGGCCAGATTTAGACTGGTTGCCTTCTGGAGGCGCCTATGGACCACCCCCGCGCTTACATTATTTGCAAACGGGGTAGCAGAAGTTAGGTCAATCAGGGGTTCGGAGAAAATCCCCTGGTTCCAAATGGTAAAATCCATCCTGATGGATATGGGCTTAGATCAGCTATGGATATCCCCTGCCACCAGTACCTTCCCTTCCAAATTGGCACTAAAAGAACTGTATTGGTCTACGCTCTGTCTGACTAGAATCAAAGCCTCCAGTTCTACCAACCTCACGGGTAGGTTCCTTTCCTTTAAGTTGGACCCATCCCGGGAACAATATTGGGATACGATCTCTAAATCCTTAGATAGGAAACTCTTTCATCAGTTCCGGGTGGGCTCACTGCCACTGAACACCTTTACTAAAAACTGGCCATCAAGTACCACGGATTATTGTAAATGGTGCCCAGGACATAAGGAAACAGTGGGTCATTTTCTGTTCGCTTGTCCTAGATACCATGCACCTAGGGCTAAATGGCTAAAACCATTGTTTCAGCGCCTGCCCATTAGAAAATCTGAAGAGGCCATTCATGTATTAAAAACGAACACACTAGAAATCATTACAGTGTGCATGGCCAAATACCTGGGCTGGGCCTGGATACTCAGGGCAAAACAATAGCCCAACTTGGATTCTTTTAACACACTGATGGTTCATGTATCCTCTTCTTTTTATTGAATACTTTCGTTTTATCATAGTTTGTTGATTGGAATATATTTGTAATTCTCTTTCCCTTTAAGGAAAACTTGCTTCAGGACTATCTTTACATTGTTTAATGCTTTTTTATTCTTATTGTTAATGAATTCAACGTCAATCAATGTATGCTATTATTTGTCTTTTATGATTTTTTTTAATCGAAATAAAGACTTTAAACCTGAAACCTGATGGCCACCGCTGACTTAGATCATCTTTCAGTGAACATTTAGGGCATTCAAAAATTTGAATGACCTGAAAACATCCTACAGCACCCCATTGTTCCCGCTCTACATTAATTAACCCTGGTGTCATACATACTTTAGCCCTTATAAAGTGTATTCAACTGTGTAGCCTTGGACCGTGTCATGGAAAGGCATGTAACTTGCATGATCGAGGTAACTATCAGCAGCGATACTAAGTGTCTCTCTGACCTGTTTCAAGTGTTCAACGTCCTTTTTCCCCAGCACTACAACCCCCCCCCCCCCCCCCGGGGGGGGGCAATTTGAGGGATAGCCCCGGGCGCCACAAGCTCTAGCTACGCCCCTGTCCCCGAAGGTACGTTTATGCTGTGAAATGTTGTGGTTAAAAGCACAATGACCAGCAATAACCACATTTACCATGATGCCATGGTAAATAACTTAAAAACCAATAGAAGCACCAGATTAACACACTCATGACCACCTAGCAGAGGTTAAAGATCTCCTCCTGAGGCAGAAAATCAATCAATCAATCAGTGATCATATAAAACGTGACTACTCATGCATGAGGGTCTCAAGGCGCTGAGTGGGGGGGTGGGGTAGGTCTGCGGTCTTGTCGAAGACCCAGGTCTTGAGATCCTTCCTGAATTTCAGCAGCCATGGTGATTGCCTGAGGTGCAGAGGCAGGGAGTTCCAGGTCTTCGCAGCGAGGTAGGAGAAGGATCTTCCTCCATCCGTGGTCTTGTGGATCCATCTTTCCGATACACATGGCTCTTGAGGTAGGCAGGCAGCAAACTACCATCTTAAGGACTGTTCTTGCATTCCTTTTAGGATGGATGGCCATGTAGGATAGATGGCCATATGGGACGCAAGGGGAAACCCTATATCTGCTCGGGGACAGTGAGAACGTTTTTATGCTGGGTGGGTGGAAGATCTTTTACGTAAAGGCACCTGCAGGATTTGCAGATGCAGAGAAACAGTGTGGTAGGACACTGTGCCAGAACATGAAGTACTGCAATCACAAAAATGCTTGTAAAATCAATGGCTTTTTAGACATAATGGGCATCATTTAGAGTGTAGTGGCAACTTGACATCCACTATAATGTAGTGGATGTCCCGTTGTGCCACACTCACGCCTCACCCCTCCCCCAGTCTAAATTCTAAGTAAGAGGGCAACTGCTCTGCTTCCAATAGCAAAGCCCCAGCTAGCTCTGCATTGACCCGTCCTACATGAGGCCGGTAACAGGACAGCGTTTTCCAATGCTGCCTTTTTCCTTCTTGCAACCACAATCTAAATTTAGTGGTTGCAAACAAATCAAAATGTCAACTGCGCTCTCGGAGAATACTTCTAGGGTGTTATAGGATGTCTTTGTTTTGTTTAGTTGATTAAAAATAGCTCTGATTTAGGGACTTTTTTCTGAAAAACATTAACATTCTGGTTGGTGGACTGATATTACAGATTTTGATGAGTGTACTCCTGCTGTAGAACAAAGGAGAGTACGCAGTACCCCAATAAAAGTGGTGGAAGAACCAACGTAGGTGGAGACAAACAGGAGGGGAATTCTCCTTGTCGGAACTAGAGTCCTCACACACCCAGAAAGCTAGGTGTCATGTTTCATCATATGGACCTGCTCCTTGTCGGGTCGGCAGTGCAATACCCACCGGGCACCCGTAAAGGAGCTCTTTAGCAGAGATCTTCTGTTCCTGCCATATGGTGCCGTAGGTGTGAGGACCCTAGGGGTGGGTGTAGATGTGAGTGAGTGGTTTAAAAAAGGTTGGATAGTCCACAAGGAAAAGTTAATAGAGTGGTAATCCACCTTGTTAAAAAACAGAAGAGAGGCTGCTCGCTGGCTCAATGGTCCAGGGGAGCAATGCTCTACTCTAAACTTGAGGTCGACATGGTTCACGCAGTGTGTTCAAAGTGATACAGTGCATTTCATCAGGACCTAATAACGATCTACACATAGTGGTCTGGTGGAAAAGTTCCTACCTCCCACTAGTCTTGTGTGCGAGCATGTAGTCCCGCCAACTTTAGTGGAACCCTACTAGGTAGAATAGCTTGCTTCAACGGTCTTCTCAACAGTGAGCACCTCAGCTCCAGGTGCCCTGTCCGTAGTAGGACAAACTACGGTCATCTACCCCTGCGCAGATGCTTAGAAGCCGGAGTCGGAGTACTCCTGATGTGCCAGGAGGAGCATCTGTAATTAAATGTTTGTCCCTGCATCGCAGAAACTAGAATGTGTGGGTGGTTAGTTGCAATGCTGGCAAGCTTGAGCCTACACTTTTACAGCAGATGGGCATGCTGTGGAAATGTGCCTTTTGATAAGCACACCGGTGCAGGGTTCACCCTTCTCTGTCCACGGGTCCATAGACCAACAAAATAGAGATTGGCACTGAACTGGAATTCAAATAACAAGTTTATTAATCACTCATGAGCAGGACTACATCCACACAGCACTCTCGAGTGCTGCCTGAGGTAGCACATTGAGGTCACAGAACACAGGACTTATATACAGCTTTTTCTGCACTGGTAAGCATGTGGATACAAATAGAAGGTACAGGCCTACACAGGAATAGTTACCGACAAATATGGGCAAATGGGAAATCACTTAGTTAGCAAAGTGGGAGGGGGAGCAGGAGTGCTTATGGCAACAGTAAGAAATTTATATTATACACAAGGGTTGCCGTGCACACCTTTTTAG
The DNA here is from genome assembly GCF_964263255.1 of Lissotriton vulgaris. NCBI lineage: Eukaryota > Metazoa > Chordata > Amphibia > Caudata > Salamandridae > Lissotriton > Lissotriton vulgaris. The sequence goes on along the minus strand of NC_141699.1, from coordinate 156,236,266 downwards.
CGTTTTGCTCATTTATAACTTGTATCCCAATGATTTGTTGATTTGCGTGCATCCTGTGTGTTGGGCTTTGGAAGCTATAAAAGAGATGGATTGTAGGAGATGGTGTTACGAGTGACTTTCTAGTAATTGCAGGAAGGTTGTGATAGGTTAAAACCAAGAGGCAGGGTAACGTCATTAGATTTTAAATTGGTAGGGGAATCGTGTAGTCAGTTTAACATTGTCTCTTAAGGAGAAAATGGCTTTGAACGGGAACGTTTGGAATATAGATTCTGAAGGTACGATTCATAGTAGATTAAACTAGGGGTACGAACTATGAGTGAGGAGTTTTTGTGGGGTGAAGATCAGAGGACTGGCAACGAGGAAAGTATTTCAGGCACGATGGCGGGAGGAATATAGTTCCGCGTGTAGAGGGAAAAGCGCTGCATAACGAGAGGGCATGGACTCGTTAGTGTTATAAATGTAAACAGGTTGTAAAAGTGGTCAATGAAATCGAATCCCAACAGCAATGTTTTTTTAATTTGTAGAAAACCCCTGACGAAGGGCTTTTATATAGCCCGAAATGCATTGGGTGTAATGAGATCTGCTACTAAGAATGTTTTATGTTTTTGCCACGTGCCCGGAAAAAGGCTTGGAATAGCATATCCGTGGCCGAGAAGCTGTTAAAGACATACCCATCTCACGTGTGTGAAACAAACCAAGAAATAAATGAACTGTTCCAAAAGTTTGGGAGTACATGGATTCATTGTTGAAAAATATGGAAAAGTTTTAAAAAAAATAGGAAAATCACTAGAAAAGCTGGGGTACAAGGAGTGTAACTTCGCTTTTTTTTCGATGTCAGCAGTAAGAAATTGGCAGCTGAGTCTGAGACCAGGGGTTCTGGCAGCTATAAACTCTTTAGCATGCATATTGCTTTTAGCTGAGTCAGGAAGTCAACTAAAATAGACAGCACAGACCGGGACAAAGACGAGCAGCAGAGGACGGGGAATTCAAAGCCAACAAAATGGATGCCATAACCAAGATGGTTTCAGCTTATGCTAGCAGAAATTATTTTCAATTTCCACAGTCGGCCCTTTTAGCATATGCTGAAGACATCTTCCTATACTTTTGAGGGAGTACGGAAAACATTATGCACATCTATCTGCATTAATTTAGTAATTTCTTGGTCCATTGACCAAGCATTTACATTTGTGACATTTCGTTTAGTCGGTATACATGAGTTACGAGTAGAAATACATAGGGAACAGAGCATTGGGCCACATTAAATACATAGGCAATAAGTAAAAAGAATAGCAAAAATTATACTTAGGGCTGACAGTAATTTCCAGCCCCATACAGTAAACATGTTCCATAGCCATCCAGTCAAAGTCCAGGTTCCGGAATCCTGATGGATTTCAGTGGCTATTTTGTGCATTTTAGAAATTGCTTCAAAAACTGAAGGGGCGTGGTCAGGGATGTATACGCAACAGCTGCTCCCAATGATGTGGCATGCTCCACCACGGTCGGCCAGGATGACATTGAGGACCATCCTGTTTTGGAGCACCACAATTCTCACAATTTGCAGTTCTTCTGTGGTATTTCCAAGTGCCATGGGGGTGTGATTGGTTACAGCCTCTACAACACGTGTCAAGCGCCTGATCTCCCTGCTGTTTAAGGCTGCACCAACAAAAAAGAATAGTCCCAAGTTAAAGTCAAAATACTGCTGCAGTGCAGTATCAGTTTGATCCACCTCATTGTGATTTATTGTCCTCTTGAATTGGCTCTTAGAAATGTCATTATACAGTTTATAGTCTTTGTGATAGGATGCAGGTGCCAAATACACAGGTGGAAGCAAAAAGGACACATAGCAGCTTCTAGAGCAACCAATAAGTAGATGATAATAACCTTTGCTTCCACAAATGAAATAGGTTTTGTGTGAAGACAAAAAACTGCTATTGTTTATTCCAGTAATGTTCAATACTACACAGGTATACTGCCAATACTTCTCACACAGAGATTCGCTCGAGCTCTAGTGACAGCGATAACAGGAGGCCCATTTCCCTTGGTTGTTCGAGTGTTAGGGAAAACATAGCGTGCAGAGGAATTTCCTTGACGATACTTCTCCATTTCCCATACAGTTCCATTAGTTTGTGGATCTCCTTCCTCATCAGGGTAACAAACCCTATTCAATTGAGCATTTAAACTACCTACGTCCGCATAAGTAATGTTAGCAACTTCAGAAGCCCAAAACAATGCAAACCAGGCTCTGCAGGAGCCATTATGTAAAAACGGCAAGGGAATAAAAGGCGTTCCTCCTGTTTTCTGATGAGCTGGCATAATTCCACATACCCAGCAATTGGTAACGTTTGTAGATTTGTGTGTATGGTGCAACATCTGAATGAAAGTGTTATTGAGGTAGGACATCCTGTGCTTCTGCTCATGATAAGGAAGAGTGAAGTAGTGATGTTCAATGGGGAAAGGAGTAGTAGCAGTCAGTAGATTTCAAGCATGAGCTACTACCTCTACAACCCATGTTATTATAGTAATAATAACACCAGTCAAAGTTAGTCCAGATCAATCCTTATTCTTTTTCTAGAAACTCTTGCAGCAGTTGGTGTCTTCTCCTTAGGCATATTTATTTCTTTGACAAACAACAAAGCAGATAGTGGCCTAAGGTTCTTGGCAGACGTTGGTTTCTTCACTAACACTGAGACGAGCAGTCACTAAAAGGCTACCCCCCTTTGAAGTCAGTCTTTAACCATCCAGGAAAGTGGCTCTGACTGTCTTTTTCAGCAACAAAGTGTCTTTCTTCCTTGGTCGCAGCTGATATCGGGATGTACCAGGGTTCATGTGGTCCAGGAAGACTTCCTTAGGTCCTTCAGGTGACGTAGCTTGTCCTTTCTCTGTAGCCAGGATATCGCGGGGATCTGCCAACACAGCTGGGCTCACTAGGTCTTGCAACACTTTCCGGCAGTGTGTCGCATGGACCCAGTTCTTCCGGTTAGTCACTCGAACCGCAGTCCTAGTAGCCAGTAGCACCTGCTCCGGCCCTTGCCACCTCGGTGCTAGGGAGCTAGGGAGGTAGGGAGTTAGCTCTCTGGAAGGACTTTGTGACAACATAGTCACCAAGGCAAAAGGGGACACTCAGAACGCCAATGTCCAATCTCTTTACAATAAGCGCACTGATCAGAAGACAAAGTTGCTCGAGAGAAAGGGGGTACACCAGGGGGTATATACTGCATGTCCGCCTCTACCCCTACCTCTTAATGGTGGACCATTTACTTGAGCCAACATAACTCTCGTCTTTAAATCCTTAACCTTCTTATCCTCCTTGCCTTTTGCTTCCAATTCCTGATGCTCATAATACTGGGCCATAGTCAAAAGGGAGACGGGGGGAAGACGTGGTCCATGAACTCTCGCTGGCCTTTAGGCAACTAGCTATTACTGGCAACGTTAGCGACAAATTTGTGGACGAACAGATGCTAACCCGTGTCATCTGTCAATGACTGCCCACTAAAGTCATGAAATGTCTCTTCAAATCGTGTAAAGAAATCAGAAACTGTCTCATCCGCTTTCTGTTTACAGGATGCTAACGTCGTCCAATCTATTTTTGTAGGGGGTATGAGAGTTTTCAACTTAGTCAAAATAGCTTTGGGAAGATCTATTATCTCCTGTTGTGGTTTCTGAGCAGGTTCCATGGCCACATCTATTGCTTCTAAATGTACCCAAGTATCATCATATGCTACATTATCATCTATTTTCTGAATTGATCTCCACATATCAGGGGGCAAAATAAGCGCAAAAATATATCAATATCTGGCAAGGTCATAGTGCAGGAGCTAATGGCTCCTTCCACTTCTTCATAAAAAGCGGACAGATATTTCCGCGGGTCGGGCAAAGCAGCTTTAAGAGCCATTACATCTGCTCTACTTCAAGGAGTGTAGACCCAATTATAGACAAAATATTCCTTTGCATCATCGGAACCTTTATCGTTATTCGTTCCCGCTCCCTTTGGGGGAACATACAGAGGTGCTGCTTCACACATTGGTTTCATAACAGCTTCACTGCTACTAGGTTTGTTCGCATCTTCTGAAGCATCAACTTCCTTTGTCTGAGATGGAGCTATTCCTACAATGTTATTTTTTTCTAGCTAATTCTTTCTCTTTTCGTAAACCCAATGTTTCATCTCGTAATTTGACCACTCGCCTAATCATATCGGGTAAGTTTGAAAGAGGGAAAGTCCCCTATACAACTGTTTATAATCAGTACCTATATCATCTGGCTCTGTTTCATTAGAATTATGCCGCCAACCATATATTACCTCTCAAGAGAATTGTTCTAAAAAAATATAACTGTTTGGCGTCTTCCCAAGGCTGAACTGTAACTGTGAGGACTGTCTCTGTAGTAGTACGACACACTTCCTTTCTAGCAATGTCCGGTAACTTATCTTTCTCTTCCTTGGTCAAACTGGAGCGAGTTTGCTGCCCACCTTGCTTATCTTTATCTTTTTCTTCTGAAGACAAATGCTCCTCATCAGAAACCTCATTCTCAGGGGCACTAGGGAATTTATTCGGGATGGAGGTCTATCTAACAAGATGGAATCATCCTGAGGTTTATTAAGTATGGGATAAATGGGGCGCCTAATAGGGTACTGGCCAGTTACCTCTAAATGACGCTCCCTTTACTCTTTTTTTTATTGACTTCAACTCTTTATTTTTTAATTCCAAGGCTTTTTTGATATATTATTTTACGCTGTTCTTTTTCTGCTATTGATTCTTCTTTCCTCACTCTCTCTTGCACTCCTTTCTCCCACATTCGTACACAATCAAACATATCTTGTTGACTTTTTCCTTGAATAAACTGCTCTAAATATTGAATCTTTTTAAAGTCAAATGACCCATTCACAGGCCATCGTAAATCAGGATCCTTTTTCATATATTTGTTCCTCAGTGTACTAGACATTATGGACGAAATACCGTATTTAATGAACATATGCCTATTAGGTGTCCCCTCTGGGGGAGCCGGCTGACTTCTGTGTAAATACATTTTGGTACCTCCAAGACAGCAACATAGCCTTCGGAGTGTGCTGAAAACAGGCATGCTACCACATTTTTGTAAAATATTACTTGTCCAAAATATTCAAAAGTAGAGAAAAATCTCCACATTACCTGCCTTTATCTTTTGCAAAAAATAAATCAAACAAACAAAACCCAGACTCTTGGCCAAGCAAATCAAGAGTGCCGCTTCAGCGAATTACCACACAAGAGTCTCCAACTTCCAACTGCCAGTCTCTTGGTCGACCTGATTGTCACTGCAAAAATAACGCCAAAGGATACCTCAGTCAGGACCGGCCACCACCTGGAGGGTCAAATCGAGAAAACCAGAAAAATCACTTTGGCTGCAAAGACAAGGGTCTCCCCATGCAGGACATCTCCTCAGCAAAATTCCACTCTTCCGTCAAGACCACTACTTTGGACGGTCGTGTCTCCGATGAGGCCCCACGAGTCGGGCTCCAACTGTGGAAATGTGCCTTTTAATGATTACACCGGTGCAGGGTTCACCCTTATTTCGTCCACGGGTCCATAGAGCAACAAAATAGAGATTGGCACTGAAGCTGGAATTCAAAGAACAAGTTTATTAATCCCTCATGAGTGGGACTACGTTAGTACATTGAATACACAGACCATGGTGCTTATATACAGACTTTGTTGCAGAGTAAGCATGTAGTTACAAATAGAAGGTACAAGCATACACAGGAATAACAACCGACAAACATGGGCATATGGGAGATCACTTAGTCAGCAAAGTGGGAGGGTAAACAAAACTCTTCACAGCAGCAGAAAATATCTAACAGTTACATCTTTAACCAGATGCATTTCAGCAGCTACAGGCCTTTTCTCAGCACATAAATTGCTTTAACACAGTACAGAAGGGGTTAACTAAAGCTGATGACTCCAACAGAATAGAAGGGCAAGTAACAGTGCAGATCGAAGAATTACAAAGCTATGAAAATGAATCCCACAAACAAGATGGCTTCAGCTTACGCTAACAGGAATTATTTTCGATTTCCACAACAGCATTGTACACTTCACCATCACTAGCTCACCGGAACCCTCCTCCGCACCACTCAATCCCCCACTACACCACAGGTTGGGGAACATCACTGAGACACAATGGACCACTGCCCTCAACACCAACAAACCCAACCCCTCAAACACCCTTGAGCAAGACATCCGAAACTTTTCCAACTGGATCATCACCTGTGCCAATGCGGTCTCCCCTATAAGGGAATCTAACACCAGCAGATCCAGCACGCACGCCATCTAGTTCACACCAAAACTCTGACCACTAAAGAGAGGATGCAAGTGACTTGAGTGATAATGGCACACCAGCAAAAGCCCTACATACCGCACCACCTTCAAAGCAGTCCTCAGCAAATATCACCACCACCTCAGAGAGGTGAAGAAAGACACCCTGGTAATCCGCATCAAGACCAGCGCCAACTGCACAGATAAGCTCTTAAGCATCGTCCGAGTTCTCCTGCCCCTCAGCCACCAGGAACATGATCCAACCCTCAGGACCTATGCGCCACTCTAGCACACTACTTCCACGACAAAATATCAGACATCTATTGCAATTTTGACCCTCAACCAACCAACCTCGACCACCTCCTGACACCAGCCGATGCTACCCACAGCCACCTGCTCACTGACTGGAATCCTCTAACAACACAGGACACCATTTAACACCGACGCCTGCCCCCACCACCCCTTCAACTTGAGATGATAGAAGGCAATCAGCATCACCCTCACTCCCATCCTCAACGCTTCCATCACCATAGCCACTGTTCCCGACGCATGGAAGCATGCAGAGGTCAAATTGCTCCTGAAGAAACCATCCGTCGACCCCAGCGAACTAAAAAATGACCACCTCATCTCATTACTACCATTTCCTACCAAAGTTCTGAAAACAGCCATCAACCGACAGCTCTCTGAACACTTGGAATAACACAACCTGCTCGTTGCCTCCCAATCCAGCTTCCCTGCCAACCACAGCACTGATTGTTCGAACAGATGACATCAGATCACTCCTCGAACTGGGAGAGAAGGCAGCCCTGATACTCCTCGACCTCTCAGTGGCGTTTAACACGGTTTCCCATCATGCCCTCATCACCAGACTCCACCACATTGGAATCCAAAAGCAATGCCCTCAAGTGAATCAGATCCTTCTTCACAGGACAAACCCAGAGAATCTGCCAACTACCTTTTACTTCTGAACCCAAGAACATCTTCTGTGGTGTCCCCCAGGGGTCATCCCTCAGCCCCACCCTCTTTAACACCTACATAACTCCTTTGGCCGACATCATTCGCACCCACTGACTCAACATCATCTCCTTTGCAGATGACCCTCAACTCATCCTCTCCCTCACTGATGACCGCGCCACCAACAGTTCCAATTTGAGGAACGCCATGACCAGCATCACTGATTGGATGAGGTTCAACTGCCTAAAGCTGAACACAGACAGGACCGAAGTGCTCATATTTGGAAACAACACATCACCATTAAATGACAGCTGGTGGCCCACCGCACAATGGTAAACTCCTACCCCAACAGAACACACCCGCCACCTTGGCATCAGCGTCATCAAGAGCCAACTGACCGTCAAGCGACAAATCACTGCAGTGTTCTCATCCTGTTTCCACATGCTACAAAAGATCTTCAGATGCATCCCCGTCCATACCAGAAGAGCGATAACCCAAGTGACGCAAATACAGAAAAGAACTCTAAGCCTGAACCAATACACAACTCATCAAGCGCCTCCAAACTATACAGAACACCACAGCCAGGCTCATCCTAAACCTTCCCCTCTCGCCTCACCTCAGAAGCCTCCACTGGCTCCCAGTGTAGAAAAGATGCAAATTCAAGGTAATGACCCTTGCATACATTCAATCAATCAATCATAGCATTTGTATAGCACGCAACTCACCTGGGAGGGCCTCAAGGCGCTGGGGGGGGGCGTTCGGGGTCCGTTTACTGCTCGAAGAGCCAGGTCTTGAGCTGCTTCCTGATGGCGAGATGGTCCTGGGTTTGCCAAAGGTGGGTGGGGAGGGAGTTCCATGACTTGGCTGCCAGGTAGGAGAAGGATCTTCCTCCGGCGGTGGCTCTGCGGATGCGTGGAACGGTGACGAGGGCGAGGTTGGTTGATTGTAGCAGGCGGGTGGGCGTGTAGAAGGTCAGTCGGTTGTTGAGGTACTTGGGGCCCAGGTCGTGGAGCGCTTTGTGTGCGTGGGTGAGGAGTCAGAACGTGATCCTCTTGCTGACGGGGAGCCAGTGTAGGTCTCTCAGGTGGCCGGAGATGTGGCTGTGTCGGGAGATGTCCAGGACGAGTCGTGCGGAGGTGTTCTGGATGCGTTGGAGCCTTTTCTGGAATTCGGCTGTGGTTCCGGCGTAGAGGGTGTTTCCGTAGTCCAGTCGGCTGGTGACGAGTGCCTGGGTGACCATCTTCCTGGTTTCGGTGGGGATCCATCGGAAGGTCTTGCGGAGCATGCGTAGGGTGTTGAAGCATGATGATGAGACGGCGTTGACTTGTCTGGTCATCGAGAGGGAGGAGTCCAGGATGAAGCCCAGGTTGCGTGCGTGGTCCGTTGGCTTGGGAGTGGTGCCCAGGGCAGGGGACCACCAGGAGTCGTCCCAGGCGGAGGGTGATGATCCCAGGATGAGGACTTCCGTCTTGTCTGAGTTCAGTTTCAGGCGGCTGTTCTTCATCCAGTCGGTGACATCTTTCATCCCTTCGTGTAGGGACAGGGTACAAAGCCCTCCATACCATCAGACCCAACCACATCAACTACCGCCTGAATTTCAACCAACCCGCCAGAGAACTCTGCTCAACCTTCCTCGCACAAGTCCCACGCATTAATCAAAGCCGCTGCGGAGATCGTTTCTTCTCCTTCCTCTGTGCCAAGTCCTGGAACTACCTCCAGCGACGAACCGCACCCACCCTCTCTGACAACAGGCTGTCAGTTTCTTAGTGCCTGGATACCCCCCAGGGTGATAAACCACGCTCTACAAGTACTTGATTGATTGATTGACAGACAGAAGCAATGCAATAACAAGAGTTGTGTTCGTTATGATACTTTCCAGCTGCAGAATGCTGGGTCCCAGTGTACCTAAGCCAACGTGGAGATAGTCGGTATCGAAAATAGTGAATTTCAGGCTGACAGCAATCCTGGCAAAAGGTAAGAGAAAGCAAGGGACAAAACAGAGCAAACCAAGCTAAATTGTAATTCAATAGCAACTAAAGTTTATGCAGAAGATAGGAAACTGAGGCAACTGAAACAAGAAGTAAAACAACAAATGTGGCAGATAGGTAATATGGTGAACGAACTAAAGTAAAAGAAAAGTAGCCAATACAACACGAGAAGTTGTCAGCGACCTTTACAAGTTAAATGAACTGTTTATAAAGCACTGCTGCCACTCATTACCTTGAAACCCCAATCCTTGACCTTCCAGCCTAGCATCCCCAGCACCCCAGTCGCCGCAGGCTGGTTCTCTATAGTACCACAGGAAATTTGGTGCAGCTTTTGCCCTACAGCAAATCCCCATTTCTGCACATCCTGCTGATTCCTGACACCACCTGCTGTAGCACCATTTATGAAAAAAGGAAAAAAGGGGTCCCTTTTATCCCGGTGTAGATTGCCGGTGATAAAATCATATCACTATAAATGATATCTCTCTGTTGCCTTTAAATACAAAATGGTTGGATCAAGTGTAAAGGGACTGCATTTGAAAGCTGCATCCATGAAAAGCTTATAACATAGTAGGAATTGAGGGAGAGGATAGGTGGGAGACAGTGTTTATTACATGTCTATGCCATTTTGGATATAAAGTTATGCCACATAGCTTAAGCCAGTGGTTCTTATCCTGTGGTTGGGACCCATGGGGGCTCACGAAACCTACACAGGGGCTGTGCGACTGCTTAGAAAATGTAATACTATTAACCGAATGATAAAGTGCATATAAATAAAGAAGCAAAAGGTAAAGTAAAACATTAAAAAAGGACATACGATTCTCTAGCCTACAAGACTCACGAATGCACAAAAATAGGCAATTGCGTGTTTCCTACCTCTAACACATCTCTACTCCCATACAGGTGGTAATACCAAACATGCCAAATACTGAAAAAACATAGGTTCACATAAGACAGATCCATTCATCGCATTTCACCTTAAACTGTTGGTATTAGACAAATAAAAATATTTCAGCAAAGGGCGGTTAATTATATATGACATTTATATAGTATATATTTACATACACCGAAGAACCATAAAGAAACAAGTTGATGTGCAAATCATACAAACCTGACCAGCTTTTGTAGGAAAACGCACAGATATAATAAAACTGACTGATGTGGTTTATAAATAGGTCTATATTTTTTAACACATCTGTCTATATTTATTTTTTGCTCATTTTTGTTCTGTATGTATCCATTTTTATTTTGTTCCGTTTATGAAAGAAACTGCAATGGGTATATTTCCACATTTATTTATCTGATAAATGTATATTCACATGTGAATGCCCAACAGGTTTTAACTATATACAGTACAATGTGGCCATCTGAAAACATTTGTATAATGGAACAGCATAAGCAGCTGTATATCTGCACCTATTTAATGTTGATTAGGAAATATATTTTCTTTTTAACTCCTCTACCTGTCAATTTGCACACCTACTGACCTGGCACTCGTGATTGACAGTAGTGAGAATCAGACAAAGAAGATCTATTTTCCGTAGTTTTCTTTATCAAAAAATAAATAAAGACAATAAAATGTTTGTATTTTACTGGGAAAAATGGAAAACTGTAAGCCCCATTTATAAAGTCTTTCAAAAATTAAAAAAGAAACAAAAATATTCAACAAAATAATTTTCTTCTTAAATAGAATACAAATAATATGGCATATGGAATATGGCATGAATGTAAACTTAGAGTAAACATAGAGTCACACATAGTATGAGAAGATCTTCTACAGACAAGGTAACCTGTGTGTCCAGTATCCAGAACATTCTACAGCTGTGGAGTAATCCAGGATGAAAGTTCTGTCTACACACGGTATAAAAATCCATCCTACACTTTCAACATCCATCTCAGTTTGTATGTAATATATGCTGCATATATGCTTCGGGTTCACAGATCAAGCGGCTGCACTAGTGCTTAATTTGTAAAAAATCAAGGGGCAGATTTACAATAACTGGCGCATCCCTGCATATCAGCGGGGATGCGCCAGTTATTGTGCGCCATGGCTCCGCCACCATGGATGCGCCGCATTTACAATGCGGTGCACCATGGGGCAAAAACGGCACAGATGCGTGACTCATCCGTGCCGTAAAAGTGGCGCATTGCTGGAGTTGCGTCGCAAGCGCGACGCAGCTCCAGCAATGCTCCGGGGGGCTCTATTCATACAATGCTGCGTCAATCCTTATGCCTGCTTCAAGCAGGCGCAAGGTTTTGGCGCAGCATGGGCCCAAAAGTGACTGAGTGAAATCTTGTAGATTTAACTCAAGCCACTTTTAGGAGGCGTTCCTACGCCGGAATGCCTTCCCTGCGCAGGAAGGCCTCCTTCTGGCGCAGGGCTTTACAAAGTGACGCATCTCCCATGTTGTAAGTACCCCGCACCATGGCACATCTTTTGCGCTGCAGTTGCGTCACAAAAGTGACGCAACAGCAGCATAAAAGGGGCGCAAGGGGCTTGTAAATCTGCCCCTAAGTGCTGAGGCCCTTCTCCGAAGGCCAATGCAGCCTGCACCACCCATGCCCTGCTAGCTCTGCCAATGGTCTAACCATCACACTCCTACAAGTGTGTGAAAATTCAGCCTGTTGCAGGCCACATAAAGCTATAATAATGGCATGAGAGGATGGTATTATTCATTTTTATTGTATATTGATTTAATACACATGGGTGTTGTGCTCATCTCAAGATTTAAAAGACAGCACCATCATGTGGCGGACTGGCACTAGAACAGGTACTGGCAGTCAAGTGCCGGTGACGAGCACTGGAAACCACTGGCACAAATTAAGCACTGGTCTGCATACATATCTCAGGTTGCCATATCAGGTGTGCATGCAGAGACAAAGAAGACATTAAATACCAACCTAGATCGACTTTACCGTCAGAAGGCCTAACGTAGCACATAAGAAAACGGACTTGTGCTAAGGCTGGGGTGTTTGGAAGGTGCAAAGCGGACTAATCTATCCTGATAACTAGGGGCGTAGCTATCAATAGTGCAGCAGGCACAGTGGCACCAGGGCCCGCATCTGAAGCGCCTACTGCACTCCTATTAAATATATTTTTTTTACTAGTAAGGGGTGGGACCTTATTCATTGCTTTTATTAGAGCCCGTGGCACCCTTAGTACACCGTCTAGACGAGGGACTGGCAGTGTTGGGCTAGATTTGCTGCTTGTAGAGCTTGTCTAGCCTTCCTGCCCACTGAACTCTAAGTGCCCACGAGGTTGTACTACTTTCCCATACAAGTATGGGACGATGGCACCAGGGCCTGGAAGGTTCCACTGACCATGGATCAGTTCTTTATTTTACTGCCTAAGCAACAGTTGGGGGGGGGCATTTTCATTGCTCACACTGCAGCAGCACTGTCAGTTACACCCACGCACCTGCGCTCGTACATGTCAATTCCCCTTCATTCAGGCGTGAGCACCAACACACCCACCTTTTTCAGCTGCGGTGAAATATGAAGCACCCCCTTAAGAGGGAGCCCATGGTGACTGAGCTTGGGAAGCATCGAATGTCTACAGGTGCTTGCTATATCCGAGAAAGGGTCTGCATTTTCCTCCTAATCCTGAAAGGAAGGGGTGTGACGGGACCTGTCATCCTCACACACCTGTGTGGGGGTGGCCAGGGTTCTGTGCTCCTTGTATATTGGCTGTCAGTTCAGCTAGTTGAGACTGGTTTTCTCACCCCGGAGGAGCTTTGAAAAGCTGGCCTGCTCTCTTCTCACAGAACAGTTAGAGTTTCAAGTGTAAGCACATCATCCAGTCCAGATTTCTATTTGCATTCTGTGACTCGTAATCTTGGTTTTCTAATGGTAAACTATAAGGAAGGGCAAGTCACTCATTGAAGGCAGCTTCCCTGAACTTGGTGGCCACAGCTGGCGCAGAGAAAAGTGCCAGAAAAAAAGCACAAAAACAATTGACACCTGGCATGTAGACACTTTGGAAGATAGGAGCAAAGTGGAGACCCATGCAGGCACAAGGTGCAGAGTGGGGCATTTATACTGGCCTGCAAAAAAGTGCAAGAGAAAAGGGGGTTAATAACAATAAATAAACAAACAGTTCACCAAGTGAGAGCTCCTCAGTGGTCCTATGGGGAGGATCATCGGCGAGACCTCACCATTCGCAACTCGGGGGCTTGCAGATCCATTCCACAGTGTCCATTAGGTGTCAGATGCTGTTCTTCCCAAGGTGCCCCCTGGACCTTAGCAGCAGTGCCATGGGTCGAAATGCAAGGAAGGAAAATGGTTCCTCTAGGACATGGTTCAGTAGTAGTAAAAGACAGCTATTATTGGAGCTCAGTACACCCCTCAGCCATGCGCCCCAGTACCAGTGCACCTGTGGTGCCTTAGTAGCCATGGTCCTCAACACGCCCAGAGTGAGGGGTGGGGCAAGGTCTCGACCATCCATCATTCAGAGCCCAGTTCCATTTTCAACATGAGAAAAATGTTGCTGGCAGCCATTACAGGATTCAGGGACTTATTCCTGTAGCCAGGGCCAGACTGGGAACCAAAACCGGCCCTGGCAAAGTGCTCAGCCGGCACCCCCTCGCCCCACCCCCCCGGAGGGGGGTGGCCGCGTTCTCTGCCAGGGACGGTTTTCGGCCGATTTTGTTACAGGGCCGTTTTTGCAGCTATGCTGCAAAACGGCCCTGTAACAAAAACGGCCCCCAGGGGCCCCAAACCGGCCCCCACCCGTGCGGCCCACCGGGGGATTGCCCGGTGCCCGCAACGGCCAGTCCGGGCCTGCCTGTAGCTCAGTGGTTTCCAAACCGTGCGGTGCCACGGTGCAGCGTTATCAGTAGCCAGGGGCGCTGTGCACGATGTGGGAAGATAGCGTCTGGCCGTTTGTACGACCTACGTGTCTCTTCTCCGAGAGCCCTTGTTAAGTGCTTTTGACTTTTTGGACTTTAGGCCCCCTGTGCAGCGATGTCAGAAGTGCAGAGCGCCAGAACAGCAGAGTAATAGTGCGCTATAAACAAACACATGATCACACGCACGCTCATGCATGAATAAACACACATACGCCGCGCACAGGCTTAATTTCTAACAAGCCCATTTTCTTTCTTTTCCTGGGGAGACCGGAATTAAGCAGGTGTCACAAACATGCTTATACAATTGTTATTTTCAAGTTGTAAGATGCATCCTCCCTGGGAGTTCCACTCTCTTCTCTGACAGTTTTATGACCATGATGATCGCTTACAAATGCCCTTTCATTAATTCATAGAGTACAATCTCCTCACCCGAGATGAGACTACTTCAGATCCTTTCCATTACCTCCCTCTCCTATGACCTTCCGTACTTTTCCTCTGCCCCCGTTGTTTGTTCCCTCTTCTGTCCTCCTCCCCCCCTTGCTTTCATTTTGCTTTTTCATTTTTGCATCCATTTCTTTGTTTTCTTCTTTGCTGCATTCTTCACATATACAATGCTTCCCACTTTATTCTACACACTCTTCTCCTCTTTGACTCAGTTTCACTCTTCCCCTTTTTTACTCCCTCACTTCTTACCTCTGGCTCTCTTCCTTCAAAGATTTCAAATGGGTCCTGGTCAGCTCTAAGTAGATCACCTTTTCCTTGCTTTTCTTTTAGGGGCGTGCACTTTTCTACTTAGAACTGAAAATGCAAAGGACTGCTGCGTGAATTATATAATTATTCACACAAATGACATGGGACAATTTCGCCAAGTGATAAGCCAAAATCACATTGAGGGTCAAAAGGAGAGCTGAAACCCACCACATTGAGTAGGCTTCCAGCTCTGTTTTGGAGCCTCTGCACAGCTGATGTTCATTAGGGTAGGGAGGGGGGGGGGGGTGCTAACACCACAGGATATGAGTGGCAGACTTACAATCGTTTGTGAGGCGCTGGAGAAATACGCATTGTTTGGCACAAAGTCTCCTACCTAAGACCGCCCCTTCCCTCATGGCGAAAAAAAATTCAAACTTGGCAAATCTAAAAATAAAGTGGCAGATAGGCAGAGGCACTGCACCACACCGGGCCTGCATATGAACGGCACATCAGTAGTGGCACGTGAATGACACTCCATAGAGAGCAGGTGCTCTGTAGGCACTTAATGCGTTCTAATGCTTGACATGGGTAGTCACATTCTGCCTTTTGGTTATTGTCAGCGATTAATGATCTCTCCCTGCACACCTGCAATACTTCTTATTTTTGCGATGTGTGCTGCAGCTCTTGCTCCTCTTCTTGCAACATCTATTGCTAACACCCCATGTGTAGTTCTTGGCACAACACACCCAGCTGCAGCTCTGCCTCTCACTGCATCTACTACTGCTCCTTCTTCAATGTACTGCATCTTCTGCTTCAGTTCCTGTTACACTCATTGCTGAAACCCTACTATAGTGTGATTTTGTTGAGCTCCTCCAGCTGCATGGTCTATTGCTGCATTCCTGCTGCATCTCTTGCTTCAGCTCGTCTGCTAGCAGTTCTGTAATTATTGACTCAGCTTCTCCAGCTGCAGTCAATAACTTGCCTTCTATTGGATTTAAAGCTGTACCGTTGGTTTTGTTTGCACCAACCCTCTTCTTCAATTCCTGGCCCTACTGTCTATTCAACTTGCTTGTGACCTCTCCTGCTGCACAACTTCTGTATTTCTTTTGTTCCGCCCTTCATACCCCCACATCTGTAGCATCCACCGATGCCCCTCGGCTATTGCATTTACTGGTTTTACACAACTAGCAGCCAGACTCGCCTTTCATGTGTGAAAGTTTGAAATATTTTAGACCAGTGGGCTCTGCCAATATCTTAAGGTGTGTGCGCTACGTGGGTACGTGGGCGCATCCCTGTATGTTAGGCACACTTATTAAAGTTCAGTTTAACTGACTCAGATACAGTTCAATCGAAAGTAGTTCAAATAAAGAGTTCAATGGTGAAGTTTCATTATTTGTTGTATTTGGTGAGTTTCACAAATATTTGAAAATGCGTTACATCACGCTGTATTCAAAGTAATTCAACGATGATTCAACGAATGCTCCAATGCATTTCGGACTGGGATAGTCCTTTATCAAGGAGCGCTGCGGGAGGATACAAAAGATGCACCTTAGATCAACGGTAACTGAATGTGATAAGTTACAATAGAGACATGCTAAGTGGCGTGTTATCATGCGGGTTAAGGACAGTGCAGATTTTAACGTGCGTTACGAAAAACTGAAAAAACAGTGTTGGGAGGTGAAATGTTGGTTGTGATGGGAAAATAGTAAATAAAAAGTGGTGAAAGTCAATAGTAGAAAAGGTGAGGTTTGTGACGGGATTAGGGAAGGTTTAGAAAAGTATATTTGCTAAGTCTTACGCTTCGAACATCAGTTCTGTGCTCACGTTGGTGCTGCAAAGAGAAAAGCGGTGAACGGTCATAAGGCGTACCGAACGAAAGAGCGTTCGGTTAGAAAGTGAAGCGCATGCGGTTAGAGTTACTTACTAGGAGTGGTTCAAGCAGTGAACCGGGTATCACGAACTTCGCGGAGTTACTGCGGAGTTCCGGGAGGGTGAACAGAGGGTAAGAATGGATAGAAATAGATAAAGGACCCAGGGTAGGTGTGGAAATGAGAGCGGCCATTTTGTAGTGGAGTGGAGTAATCGGAAAGTGCTTTACAAATATGATAATATGCAGAACGAGGGTACAAAGCATCAAACAGAGTAATTACAAATAACAACTTAATTCGGTTCGATCATTGAGGCCAAATGGCTTCAAAGATTGGAGTCTGTAAATCCACGAGGTCTCCCGTTGTAGGAGAGTTTTGTTGTTATCTTTTCCTTCTGTGTGGGTAACCATTTCCAGTACGAGGTATTTGAGTTGAGCCACGCTGTGATGGGCTTCATTGAAGTGCATTGCCACATTTGATTTAGTGTTCTTGGTTCGGATATTCGATTTATGTTCATTTAAACGGGTTTTGATTTTTCTGCTGGTTTTTCCCACGTAGATCTTCCCACATGGACATTTGAGTAAGTAAATCAGATTGGCTGAATCACATGTAGCATCTACTTGAAGATTGATCACGAAACCTCTCATGGGGTGGTTGATCGTGTTCCCTGTAATCACATTGTTACAATTGTTGCAGTGATGACACGGACGTGTGCCCGTGTGTGTTCTTGGGGTAGCAGTTGGTTTAGACAATATTTCTCTAATATTCATGGGTCTGCTGTAAGCAAAGATGGGGGGTTCTTTGAAGAGATCTTCAAAATCTGGTTCTGACGATAAGATTCTCCAATGTTTGAGTATGATCTTTTTGTAGGTCTTGCTGGAAGTGGAGTATCTGGAGACCAGTGCCATTCTTTGGTTTGAATTTTTTTGTTTGCTTTTTAAAGCTTCAGATCGAGGGATGGTGTTTACTCTGTCTATGGCCTCTTTGATGATAGTTTGGGGGTACCCCCTATTGGAGAATCTGGTAGCCATGGATTGTATTTGGGAGTTCCTTATGTCATTGTTGGATACTATTCGGGTAACTCTCAACATTTGG
This sequence comes from Lissotriton vulgaris, assembly GCF_964263255.1. Lineage (NCBI taxonomy): Eukaryota > Metazoa > Chordata > Amphibia > Caudata > Salamandridae > Lissotriton > Lissotriton vulgaris. The sequence continues at coordinate 156,218,543 of NC_141699.1, read as the reverse complement.
CTAAAAGGTAGATGTTTCTTAAGTGAATCTTGATGAAAACTGCTATATAACAATGTGTTATTGCGGTCTGTGGGTTTTCGATGGAGGTCAGTTTCGATGCCATCAGGGGTGATTTTCACAAGAACGTCCAGGAACGTAAGGGCTTTGTCAGAAATGTTCCATGTGAATTCAATGCGGTCGTCTTTAGAATTCAAGGTGGTTAGCGCTGATTCTAGGTGGGCACGAGAGTCTTTCCAAATGAAAAATAAATCGTCGATGTATCGTGCGTATAATTTCAGATTGTCTCTCCAGTTGGTGTTGGTCAGGCCGCAATAACACATCTACGTGGGAAAAACCAGCAGAAAAATCAAAACCCGTTTAAATGAACATAAATCGAATATCCGAACCAAGAACACTAAATCAAATGTGGCAATGCACTTCAATGAAGCCCATCACAGCGTGGCTCAACTCAAATACCTCGTACTGGAAATGGTTACCCACACAGAAGGAAAAGATAACAACAAAACTCTCCTACAACGGGAGACCTCGTGGATTTACAGACTCCAATCTTTGAAGCCATTTGGCCTCAATGATCGAACCGAATTAAGTTGTTATTTGTAATTACTCTGTTTGATGCTTTGTACCCTCGTTCTGCATATTATCATATTTGTAAAGCACTTTCCGATTACTCCACTCCACTACAAAATGGCCGCTCTCATTTCCACACCTACCCTTGGTCCTTTATCTATTTCTATCCATTCTTACCCTCTGTTCACCCTCCCGGAACTCCGCAGTAACTCCGCGAAGTTCGTGATACCCGGTTCACTGCTTGAACCACTCCTAGTAAGTAACTCTAACCGCATGCGCTTCACTTTCTAACCGAACGCTCTTTCGTTCGGTACGCCTTATGACCGTTCACCGCTTTTCTCTTTGCAGCACCAACGTGAGCACAGAACTGATGTTCGAAGCGTAAGACTTAGCAAATATACTTTTCTAAACCTTCCCTAATCCCGTCACAAACCTCACCTTTTCTACTATTGACTTTCACCACTTTTTATTTACTATTTTCCCATCACAACCCACATTTCACCTCCCAACACTGTTTTTTCAGTTTTTCGTAACGCACGTTAAAATCTGCACTGTCCTTAACCCACATGATAACACGCCACTTAGCATGTCTCTATTGTAACTTATCACATTCAGTTACCGTTGATCTAAGGTGCATCTTTTGTATCCTCCCGCAGCGCTCCTTGATAAAGGACTATCCCAGTCCGAAATGCATTGGAGCATTCGTTGAATCATCGTTGAATTACTTTGAATACAGCGTGATGTAACGCATTTTCAAATATTTGTGAAACTCACCAAATACAACAAATAATGAAACTTCACCATTGAACTCTTTATTTGAACTACTTTCGATTGAACTGTATCTGAGTCAGTTAAACTGAACTTTAATAAGTGTGCCTAACATACAGGGATGCGCCCACGTACCCACGTAGCGCACACACCTTAGGATAATAGCTTGACGCACACGGACGGTTGCGTCGCCTGTCAGAGCACCTTTACCCACCTTCAACCGCTCATCAAATTTTCCTGAACTATTCCATCAACCCCACGCTGTGCGCCTGTGCCTACTCTTCCTACCTCTGCCAATATCTATCAGAGTCTTAGGCATGGTCCAGCAGGCAAAATGCAATTCCTGAATAAAACATAAAAAAAGAAACTTGATGCATTGAGGATAGAAAAACAAAAAAGGATTGCTTTGACCACAAAATATATGTATGAAGTACAGATTATTAATCTGTGTGCTATGGAGATTTAAAATGATCCCTCCTGCATTCCAGTGCACAAACTCCACAATAAAAGGAGAAATGCCAATGGCATGATGTGGGAGAGTGTGCTCTGGGTGGGCCACCATGTCAAGTCAACCCAACAAATACGTGAACCACCGCAATGACTAATGGTCTGCTGGTAGTTTGTGAATAGCTAGCAGCTGCTATCCTTTTTATACCCTTTCCATTGCAATGCAAATTTTGAATGTAACACCAGAGCATACATTTCTCATGTTCATCTCCAACATTGCACTAGCAGCAGCACTTTGCATGACAGCGCTTACTTCAGTTATTACTGAGGTGGCATGGTGGGTGTGGTTAAAAAAAGTTGCATGAAAACATATGGCTATTAATCTTGTATTATCGTTTCTCACTTAACGAGTTTTTATTAAACAACTGGTATCTTTTTATTTTGTTACAAATATGATTGTAATACCTTCATTGCATCCCAATTAATTTAAGGAAGCCAACAGGAACTTCTTCCGAGGTCGTGCTTACATCCCCCACCAGTAAAAAAAATGGTGGGGAGCCACGGCCAACTGCCAATTAGGTCAAGGGAGCCACAGGTTAAAAAAGTTTGGGAACCCCTGCTGTAGCTCATCTACCGAACTCGTGTGGTCCGGTCTTTGCTGCATCAAGATAACTTTTATTTTAATATTGCGGAGGAAGTCCTGTGTGTTTTTAAATTGCTTATGTGCACATTACCAAAGGCCTGTTTTAACCTTAACTACTGCTCGTTTTACACATTGTTTGTTTAGGGCCAAGGGAGCTGTGTTCAATGCTCCGGGAGGCGGGACAACAAGTCAAGGGCATTCTAACCTCCAGATTAGCGCTCTTGCTGCTTTTGCTTCCAAGTTCGCCCAGTAGAAATGGGGCGGATGACGCGGCCGCGCCTAAGACAAGCCCGTCTGCGCCCGTCAGGCCAGATCCCCTGTTTCTCACACGAGAGAAATGCTTCTTTATTCGGCAGATCAACTCCATTACATTCGAGACGCCATGACATTTAAGTGTGGCCACATAATTTCGCTGCCTAACAATAGGAGTAAATTACCTCACTGTCCATTTGAATTAGCTGCTCCTGCCATAGCCCCACCGGACAAGATTCCACCGCTGCTTATAAAATGTTGCTATTAAATTGCTGTTCAATACCTAAGCATGCAACTGAAATCAGGATATTGCTGGAAGAAGAAAGACCGGATGCGTTGTTTCTTAAAGAAACATGGCTTACCAATACGTCTGACCCGGTAGTGGTCCAAGTTCTTCCTCCTGGATATTTGATCCTGAGGCATGACCGGGAACTCAATACAGGAGGTGGCTTAGCTATTATTTATAAAGACACAATCAACTGCCGCATATTTGCGCACCCAATATCTGATTGTGAAAGTCTCTCCTTTGCTCTTGGCTTCTCCCACACTTGTACTTTCTCGGGGGTTCTAGTATATCGCCCCCTAGGAGCTATTGGTCAATTCAGTAGGGACCTGTCTGAGATAATTGCCAAGTCAGTCAGCTCTCTTCCTAATTTCTCTGTACTAGGTGATTATAATATTCATTTTGATGACATTTCTTTACCTGCTACAGAGGAATTGACTTACAGTTTAGGTGCCCTTTTACTCAATTTAAAAGTGACCGGCCCCACTCATCTCAAAGGCCATCTACTGGATCCTATCTTCTCCAACATTAACAACCTTGCTGTTGAAAAGCCAATCCCGATACCATGGTCAGACCATCATCTGATCCCTTTTTCGTGGTCCCCTCTGGTCAAGAGTTTGCAAGTGGGAACAGCTAAAAAGCTGAGCAGCAATTGGTCCAAATTTTTCTATTGAGTCCTGGGCACCAATTCTTAATAACTCTAGACCTGTGCTTGATGCCAATCCAGTTGCTGCTAACGATAAGTTCAATAACTGGCTTGAATCTTCACTATACTTGGTGGGTCTCAAAAAATGGATTACCAATAAGAAAGGATCCAATAGAGTAGCGTGGTACTCCCCAAAGTTAAGAGAGATGATGCAAAAGTGTAAACGTTTGGAGAGAAGTTGGAGGAAAGATTTCTCCACCCACAAGAAAATTAAATATAGAGAGGCTATCAAAGCAAATAAGGTTGGATTTAGAAGTGCTCAATCCTCGTACTTTGGAAAAAGGATCACCTCAGCCTCCAACTTTCCTCTGGGAATGCTTTGCAATTGGGAAATCTCTTCTGAATCTTCCTCTGCCCTCTTTTTTACCTGATGACACCTTAGTGCACTGCAACAACTTGGCAGTATTCTTCTGTTTTAAATCCAAGAAATTTATTCTGCATTCCCCTTGTCCTCAGCACATCAAAATGTTTTATCTTCGTTTAATCAGCCTTCAACCCAAGATTGTTCCGTAGCGGGCATTCCTCACATGGACTTACATTGACTAAAAAACCATCTCAACCAACTGAAATCTGGCTCCCCATAGAGATGTGTCCCCCCCACTGTTTTAAATTAGGCCTGTGATATGATCTCTCCAACAATACTGGACCTGATCAATATCTCACTCTGTTGGAAATGAGCTATGGTCAAAGCTCTTCTGAAAAAAAACGCTGAACGGAATTATACCAATTGGCAGAAACTTAAATCTTGGTCCAAAAAGCGAGCATTTGTAATTTGGTGTAAATCCGTTTTAGTAGTTTGGGAGTTATTGAAGAAAGAAATGTATACCTAACTAGGGACGCGGATTTACCCGCAGGGGATCTGCAGGTACCCGTGGATCTGAAGCTTCCAAGCCCTGCCACACATGCCCAAATGCTGTGCTTGGCGGGGTTTTATTATCGTACAGTAATTTGGATCCAGAAGTGTTTGCAAACTACCGTCCGATCTCGTTTTTGCCAGGAATTGCGAACATTGCCGAAAAATATGTCAATTCCACGCTCTCTGCCTTTTTGGAGAAGAATGGATGTTTTCATCCTTCACACACTGGCTGCAGACCCCAACAGGGCATGGAGACTGCCCTGTTGGTAGTAGTAGAAGAAGCCAGAAAAAATCCTGTAAGTCGGAGGCTCCGCGGCAATTGTTCTCTTAGACCTTAGTGCGGCCTTCGACGCGGTTAACCATCAACTACTGATACAGAGACTCAGGGAGGTAGGAGTGAGAGGGACGGCACTTAAGTGGCTGGAGTCCTTTTTAGAGGATAGATTGTTTCAAGTTTTTGAGGATAGATTCATCTCTGAAAGTATGCCACTGAGGTGTGGGGTTCCTCAGGGTTCATCCCTGAGCCCAACGCTTGTTTACATGAGCCCCCTGGCTGACATTGTTAAGCCTTTTGGCATTCAGATTATCACGTATACGGATGACACTCAGCTTATTGTCTTCCTTAGTCAACGTGCTAAAGCTGAAACTGATCTAGCGGGCTGTCTCGAAAGGGTATCTGCCTGGATGGAAGATTCTTATCTGAAGCTTAATGGGGCTAAAACAGATGATGTTCCTGGGAAAAGCCTCCTCCTTGAACGCTAGGTCATTCTGGCCCAGGTGTCTGGGTCCAATGCCCCCTTCTAAAGAACAGATAAGGGGCCAGATGTAGGTAAATCTCATTTACCAATTCTTAAATACCGAATTTTACCGATTCGGTATTCATGAATCGGTAAATGAGATGTAGGTAAAAATTTGGTATTTTTTACCGATTCGGTAAAATTCGGAATCGGACGTTCGGAATTTACCGAATCGGTATTTACCGAATCGGTATTTACTGAATCGGTATTTCCCATTCATTCATATGGGCCAAAAGGCCCATAGGAATGAATGGGAAATACTGAATCGGTAAATACCGATTCGGTAAATTTGTAATCGGAAAGCAAGCAAAAGTGAAACTTAAGAAAACAGCCAATCAGGTGCTACCACCCTCCCCCTCCCTACCAGGAAGTGGCTACACAGGCAGCTGCAACTAATTAGAAGCTTCTGGAGAGGCAGTTGGAGCAGAGAGATTGGGAGCAGCAGCAGAAAGAGTGTGTGCAGTTTAAAACCTGTAAAATGGCAACTAGCAAACACACAGAGCAGCCAGAGAGGAAGAGATAGCTGAAATTCAGCAGCATGGAGCTACAGGTCATTGTGGAGGAGGTGGTGAAGGTGCACCACAAACTGTTTGGCAGGCTGTGGCTGAATCTGCCAAAAGGAAGATTTGGCTGGATGTACTGGACAAAGTAAATGCTGTGGGAGTGACCACCAGAGACACAGAGGACTTGAAAAAGAGGTTCTATGACCTGAGGAGCCTCACAAAAAAGAAATTGGCAGACCACCACAAGCAGGCATCGCAAACTGGTGGAGGAAAGAACACAGCACCCCCCCTCACTGACCTGGAGGAGATGGTGGCCTCAACCTTAGAGCCAGAAAGCGTCTGCGGACTGGGAGAAGTGGACAGCTCAGCCAAAGCTGCAAGCAGAAATGGTAAGATGCATGCACAGCAATCCCCCTCACACCCTCATCCCTCCCTCACCCCTTGAAGCTAAGTGACCCCAGTCCAGGTGTGCCAGCACTATACAGTAGCAATGCATCATGGTACATGTAGTCAGTTAATGAAAGACCATGTCATACAGCACAGCAACCACCAAGTTAGGCAAATGATTGCAGACATAATGAAGGGCAGGCAACATGTACATTGTGCAATTTAAAAAGATTTCATTGTAGTGGCTGTGAGACATTTGTGCTTAGCTGATATACGCTCATATGTCCACAGGTCACACATCCAGAAGGCAGTCACAGGAGACTGAAGGCACGGCACCCGAGAGGGATGAAAGTCAGGAGCCAGGTCCCAGTGCATCACAGGACACAGGTGTACCGAGTAGCCAGCCACCTTCCCAAGAACCTGAAATCACTCAAGAGTTGCAGGCATCCCCCCGACGTTCTTAGTCCCCTCTGTTAATGTCTTCACCAGATATGCCAGCATCACTGCATGTTGAAATACCTTCAGCACAACCAAGCAGGAGGCATGTCGTTGCCCCACTGATAGAAATGGACACATCTGCCGGTGAAATGGAGGTGGAAGACACACACACTTTCCTGGAGATGATATCTCTGCCACACTGCAGTCCAGTGCAGAGGTTGTCCGTAGTAGCACAAGATGCCGCAGAGTCCAACAAAGGAGTGTAGGTGCACGTGGGGAGGGGTCCAGTGTGTTCCAAGGCCTGGAGGGGAGCATGGTGAAGATCCAGAGGAAGCAGGGAAAGGCCATCATGTCCTGTCAACGCCAAATGCGCAACCTGAATAGCAATATGGAAGAAATAGGAAAGGGCATCAGGGAACTGGTGGAAGTGAACAAGAACATGGCTACAGGGATACATGAAATTACACAATTGGTGCAGCTACTGTGTACCAAACTGGACACAGAGATAGCATCAAGTCACAGGGAGAAGCAGCATGCACATCAACAAAACAAAGCAATTCACCGCCTGGCCACAGCCACATCCCTGCTATGCAGGCGAAGCATAAATAGTCAGGAGTGTTTGACGCAAAACAGCAATAAGGTGACAAGGGGCATAGCCAGGATGACCGGTGCTCTTGAGGCGCTAATAAATGCTCAAACAGCACAAACTGCTGCTATTGATGTGCCAGAGAGTGAAGGGAGCACAAGTAGGAGCAGCATGGCAAGCCCCCTTGGTGTAGAGACAAGGAGGAGCAGCAGGCGACAAGGTGAGGCTACAGCCCAAACGCCCAGCGAACACAGTGAGGCACATACATCTGCCACTACTAAGCATGGGCGCAAATAAACAGTTGATATTATGGGGAAGTGACCCAGGACATACAATTTGGAAAGTTGAAAGTTTGTGTTGCACATTTGTGCCTTAGATACCTGCGTAGTGACAAAATTAAACTACGTTGGGTGCATACTCCACCTGTCTGTGTCTCTTTACTTATTTAAAAAAAGTTGCGTGTGATCTCTTCCCGTCTGTGTCTGCCATCTGTTGGTGTTGCATGTCCAGCTGTGTGTGGGTCAGGCAGAGCTAGGTCATCATCACGATCCTCAAAATCTGACAATTCCACTTCAGTGCCCTTCTTAACTGCAAGGTTGTGCAACATTGCACAGGCTGCAATAATTTTGCAGCAGGTCACTGGTGTGTACTGGCGTGCCCCTCCACTCTTGTGCAGGCACCGAAACCTGCTCTTCACAGTCCAAAGGTGCGCTCCCCAATGTTTCGGGTGGATTTGTGTGCCCTGTTGTACCTCCTCTGGCTGGGTGTTGATGGGTTGAGGTAGGGTGTGAGGATGAAGGACCGAAGGGCATATGCACTGTCTCCTATTTGTAAGAATGGAAATACATTACTCACATGCACATATCCACATACAGCTGCAATATGTATCAAGGGAGATTCACACAGTGTATTACCTAGCAAGTAGCCTTCGTCAAATTCCCCCGCTGTCAGCCGGGAGTAGATGCCACTGTTCTGAAAGATGTAGGAGTCGTGGGTACTCCCGGGAAACTTGGCAACTATGTCCGTGATGATAAATTTGGAATCACAGATTACCTGTACATTTATTGTGTGTGTGGATTTCCTGTTTCTATAAATGTACTCTGTGGCAGCAGGTGGGCATATTGGGATGTGGGTCCCATCAATGCAGCCAATGACATTGGGAAAATGCGCCATCTGATAAAAGTCAGTCTTGGTCCTGACCAGTTCATCGTGCGTTGCAGGGAACCTGAGGTACACATGCATTCTCTGCAACATGGCGTCAAAAATGTTTCTGAAAAACCGGGACAGGCAGCTCTGGGACACCCCACCTATCGATGCAATGACACTTTGGTAGCTCCCAGAGGCAAGCAGGTGTAGGCTACAGAGCACCTGCACATGGGGTGGGATGGCATGGGCCCTTGGGGTTGGGTGCTCCAACAGTGGGTGGAGGTCCCTGATTAGCTCCAGGATGGTTTGGTGGTCTAGCCTGTACCTTTGTAGGATCTCAGCTTCAGTCTGTTGGAATATGGTGATCCTCTGCCTGAAAACCTGCTCCTCTCTTCTCCATTCCCTCTCTCCTGCCTGGATCCGTAGCCGCCTCGCAATCACATAGAATGCCGCCATTCTGGTCAAACTGTTGCATTTTGGGCCCTTTTTTATGGCCTGCACCTGGTTACGACCTGATATCAATCCATGGTAAATACCGACTCTTAAATACCGAATTTAATGCAAATTCGGTATTTTAGGGGTTACCTACATCTCAAACTTCATTTTTACCATTTCTTATTTATCGAATCGGTAAAATTACTGATTCGGTAAAATTACCGATTCGGTAACTTTTCCGATTCGGTATATTTACCGATTCGGAAACTTCACTGAATCGGTAAATTTACCGATTCGGACGATTTTCTGTCCCCTACATCTCAAATACCAAATACCGGTCGGTAACGGCCGAAATTCGGTATTTTCGGCCGTTACCGACCGTTATTTGGTTACCTACATCTGGCCCCAAGAGCCTTGGTGTTTGGTTGGACCACAATCTAAACTTCAAGGAACAAGCACGTAAAGTAGCAGAGAGTTGTTATGGGATTTTGAAGATGATAAGTAAATCCTCCCCCTACTGCCTTTTAATGCCAAGATCCTGTTGGTTCAAGCGTTGGTTCTCTCTCGACTTGATTATGCCAATGTTCTTTATATAGGATCTGCTTGTTCAACTATTAAAAAATTGCAGACTGTACAGAATTGTGCTGCACACCTCCTAGCGCAGGCCTCCAATCAGGAATCTGCAAGGCCTTCTATTGCCATCCTCCACTGGCTTCCTGTCACGGAAAGGGTTCAGTTTAAAGAATTGTGCATCAATCATAAGATAATGGCATCAAAGGGCCCACCCATTCTCCGGTCTATCATCTCCCCTTACTGTCCCAATAGGTCCCTGCGTTCAGGGAATAAGTCTCTTGCAGTAGTTCCAAGGATAAAAAGGTCCCAGAGTGGTGAACGTCGGTTCGCCTATAACGCTGCGAAATTGTGGAACCAGCTACCTGATCATATTCGGCTTGAGGATAACTATTTGACCTTTCGAAAACTTCTGAAAACGTTTCTGTTTCCATGAATACCATCTTTAGTTCAACTATGACTCAGCTTCTAGCGCTGGGAAGCCTTCTGGTAGCCATGCGCTTTAGAAATGCAGATTCATTAATTCATGCTGAAGTTTAAAAAAAATAACATAAGGGGGCAGGGTGGGGATACCCTATGCTCTGGGCCCTGTTTGGGGTGAGGGGGGCAAAATACAAACATTTTGACAATTTTTCTGCGATTACGCAGGAGTTCCTCTGGATTACGGCAAAACAAATGGCAGGCAACATTTTTTATATTTACGGATAAGTGGTCGTAACTGAGGCCCTCCTCCCTGAACTCATTTTGGGCCCCATGGACCACATCCCCTGGGGCGAGGCATATTATTGAAGAGGTGAAGGGCGTGCAGCCGCTCCCTGAGCTGTTCTCAGCCTCAGGAACCCCATCTTCCAGGAGCTAATGTATTTATTGAGAGGAGGAGAGTCCAGCCCTCCTTCCCAAACCATTTTCAGCCCCAGGGACTCATTTCCCAGAACCCAATGTGTTTATTAAGGGAAGGAGGCCATGTCGTCCCCCTCCCTGAGCATTTAATTGTCCCAGGGAACCCATTCTTTGTAGCCGGTTCTGCTTAATGTGTCCGAGGGAGCTCACTGTCGGGACACCGTAATTTCCCTGCCTGCACTAGCCACAGTTAGGAAAATGTGTTTGCTCCCATCTGAGGGGAGATTTAAAAAAGCACCTGCAAACTGGAAAACAAAACATATATTGCTCCCATCGTTTGAGATATCATCAGTGAGGTCATAAATTAGGTCATAGAACATGTCATGAGTGATGTAACATGTGAGGTCATAAGCAGTGCGTGGCAGGGGCACAAGTAATAGCTGGTGAATTTCTGTGTTTGTTTTTTTAAAACGTTGATGTTGTCACTGAGATATTCAGCTAACTATAATCTCACTTTAACCTTTGTTTTTTCATTGAAACATTCCAAACTAGTCTCCCAGTTACTCCAGCTGCTGTTTGGAAAGTTTTGGGGTGATTGGTCAAGCGGGGGCATAAAAAAGGAGGGAGGGTCCCATAACACTTTTCCCCCATGCAATATCTATGCGAATTTTGCTTCTTTTGAACAAGAATACAGCCTGACCCGCTGAACGGAATTATACCAATTGGCAGAAACTTACATCTTGGTCCAAAAAGCGAGCTTTTGTAATTTGGTGTAAATTAGTTCAGTAGTTTGGGAGTTATTAAAGAAAAAATGTATAGTTATCTAGGGACGCAGATCTACCCTCAGGGGATCCGCAGGTACTCGTGGATCTGAAGCTTCCAAGCCCTGCCACACAGCCCAAATGCTGTGCATGGCGGGGTTTTATTATCGTACAGTAATGATATATTACTTTACGTTAAAAAAACATAGGAAATACCTAAAAGAAACAAAGGCTACTGGGACTTTATAGTTAGGTCCACATTTCACCCACATACAAAACTATAGAATTTTGGCAGTTTAGTTACATTTATCTGAAGAAACTATAACGTGTGCTGTTAAGTAACTTTAGCAAAAACAACAATTGATGGACAGAATGCAGAACAATGTTACACATTCAGCCCAGTACAGAGATCTGGGCCTAAATCCATTGTTTTTTTGCTCACCGTGCCATTTCAGTTTGGACCCAGTCATATGCAAATCAGTCTTGACCCTGTGCCCAATGGGAACCGCCCAGCCCGAACTGCCATGCCAGATCGTCTCTGGACTGGAAACAAGCATCATAGGATCGGTTTCAGGGTTTCAACCCTCATCAGTCATGATAACTTGACTCCAGTGGCATGGAGAGCAGGGGACTCACGACTGAGTATACCCGTCCCACTTGGGGTGAAAAATGCAAAAACAATTGATGGACAGAATGCAGAACAATGTCATACATTCACCCCAGTATAGAGATCTAGGCCTAAATCCATCCTTTGTTTGCTCACCATGCCATTACAGTTTGAACCAAGCCATGTACAAATCAGTTTTGACCTTGTTCCCCATGGGAACAGTCCAACCCGAACTGCCAGGCCAGGTACTCCCTGGACTTGAAACAAGCATCCTAGGACCTGGTTCCGGGTTTCACCCCATATCAGCCAGGATAGCTTGACTCCAGTGGCATGGAGAGCAGGGGACCCACGTCTGGGCATGCCCGTCCCACTCGGGGTGAAAAATGCAAAAACAACAATTGATGGATAGAATGCAGTTTGGTCTGGACTGTTCCCATGAGGCACTCAGTCAAGACTGATTTGCATCTGGCTGGGTCCATACTGGGGTGGCGTTGTGGACAAAAGAACGATGGATTTAACCCAGATCTCTTGATTGGGGGACAATGTTTGAATCATTCAGCATTCCCTCCATCATTTGTTGCAGTTAAGTAACTTTAGGCCACAAGTTTGAGTTTCTTAACATAACTGTAACTTCTGAATTGCTATGGTTTTTTGAGAGTGAAACGTCAACCTAACTATAACGTCCCCATAACCTTTGTTATTTTCAGTGAATATATATATATATATATATATATATATATCCTAGCTGTCCCTAGACCAGACCTAAATACAGTCATGGATGCACCTGCCAAGGACTTAAATCGCTTTACTCTCAGTGTAGCATGACATCCAGGCGCCCAACGCCCATAGGACTCAAATGGTCCCCCCCACCCCCACCCCCATTGTGTGTGTCAGCCCGGGCTGAGACAGCTTCCTGGGCACACACACAGACAGTTGTTTTTTTTTAAAACAGATTTTATTTGTCAAGTTGCACATATATTGCAGAGCTCTGCATCCCAGAGACTTCTGCATAATCAACCCACACCAATATGATGACTTTGACTTTTTCCAATGCTGCCCGAACAAATTTATGCAACAAATAAGTTGAAAACCCCAACTCCACCGCACCCCCTCACCCCTCCCCCGATCACAAAAGGTCTGCTCAGCCCTGCCCCCCACATACATGCAAAGCCAGGCGAATGGAATTCCCTGAGTCCCCCCTCTCTTGCTCCCCCACCCCCCACATCATAGCCATAGCCTACCACAATGAATGAGTTTCCTCCGCCGGTGGCGGTTCTAGCATCAGACCTCGATAGTCCGCCCAGCATCTCCAGATTTTGTAAAGCTTGCGTGGGCATCCCCTGGCAACAAAGATAGGCTGTTCCAAGCCCATACAGAAGTCCAGACCATTCTTCCATGCGGCCAAAGACAGGGCCCTAGGTGTCTTTCTTCCATGCCCTGGCGATGTCCCTCTTCGCCAGTGTGAAACCCAACAGCATGAGGTGTCTCTTGTAAATATTACCGCCTATCCCCTCCATGACATGCAGCATGAGAGCCTCCACCCCAGGACCTCCGATAGGTAGTCAAACACCCCCCTCCAAAAGCGATCCAAGGACAGACAATGCTATACCGTGTGAATGAATTATGCCCTCCTCCTGCCCAAAGCGAAGACACTCGGGGGAGACAATCAACCCCGCCCTCCACAAGCGGACCCATGTATAGTAGACCCGGCGAAGGTACTTGAACTGGACAAGGAAGAGTCGCATAGCTATAGCCGCACCCTGCGGTGCAGCCAGGGCCTCCGTCCAGTCCTCCTCCTCCAATGAACCCACATCCTCCTCCCAATCCCCCCGGAGCTTCTGCAGTGTAGAGGAGCAATGTATAACCAGGGATTGGTATATACAGGAAATTTTCCAGTCTGGCAAGTCTCTCATGAAAACCTTTGCTTCCAGTGGACTGAATTCCGTCAGGGACTCTAAGCCCTCTAGGCTGGGGGATAGGGCATGCCGAAATTGAAGGTAGCGAAAGAACTGGGACCGTGGCATATGAAACTCGGAATGACAGTCTTGGAAGGATTTGAGCGTCAGACCCCTCATGACATCCCCAAGTGCTGAGATGCCTTTATTGTCCCCCCCCCCCGAAACCCCTGCAAAGCCGCCAATTGAGGTAGTCGCCCATTATTCCAGAGGTGGGTCTCCCTAGTTAAAGTATTCCACCAACCCATTCGTCGCAGTGCCTGTCTCCAAATCAGGAAAACCATCCTCCTCAGCCGGCAGAGAGCCCCTCAAGGGCGGCAAGTAGAGAATTGTGTGTAATGAATAGTGCCCCATAAGCCATCGCTCGACAGTGTATGCCAGGTCTCCTCTATCACTGTACCACCACTCGTTAAGGACCAACAGATGCGAAGCTTGGTAATACGATAGGACATCAGAGGACGCCAGCCCCCGCAATATGTTGACAAGAAACATGTACGCAGACCTACGCGCACCTTACCCCCCTCCCATAAGAACAGCCCAAGCGCTACATTCACCTGCCGGAACCATCGGGGCGAGATCTGATGTTGATGGTTTTGCAGCTGATAGAGGATCCGGAGGAGCGACACCATTTTGAAGATTGTGGACCTGCCATACAGTGATAGGGGCATACGAGACCAGGACTTAAGGTCTTTCCGGGTCCGTGCCCAAACAGGAGCCAAATTTTGCTCCCAAGAGATTGCGGGACATCTGAAAAGAACACTCCTAGATATTTCAGTCCCCCCACCACCCGCTGAACTGAGGGGACCAACGTGCCCAAGCCCGTCTGCTCTCCCAGAAACCATATCGTTGATTTGCGGGGGTTCATATAAAGTCCTGAGGTCTCACCAAAGATCTGCATAATTCGCAGCAGCCGTGGCCCCGTCCTATCTATAGCCGTAAGAAAGAAGAGGACATCGTCCGCATACAATGCGATCCTGTCAGACAGGCCTGGGGCCCATTCAAACCTGTGCATCTATGCGCACCCATGCAGCTAGAGGCTCCATGGCTAGCGCGAACAAATACGGGAATAGGGGGCAGCCCTGCCTCGTGCCCTGTCCGATGGAGAAGGTAGAGGATGCTGCCCCAGCCACCCGCACCCACGCCGTCAGATCTGTGTACAGGAGCATAAGGTAGGAGAGAAAGCGTGGTCCAAAGTAGAGTCGTCTCAACAGAGCAAAGAGGTAAACCCAGCTTAGGGAGTCAAAATGTCCTGTCCAAGTCGGCCAATAAAAGCGCCGCTGGTTCCCCCAGCCACCGGGCAGCTGCTATCGCCACTTGCGCTCGCCTAATGTTGTGCCTGGTTGCCCTCTGAGGCATAAATCCAGCCTGGTCCGGATGCACCAGGGCGGAGATGTGGGGTAAAAGGCGATTGGCCAAGGCCTTGGCCAAGACCTTAGCTTCCACATTTAAAAGAGAAATGGGACGGTACAAAGCATGCGGCTCTGGTGGCCTGCCCGGTTTATGGAACACCACCACCTCCACGTGTCTCCATTCTGGAGGGAGCAAGCCTCGCTCTTGAGCCTCCTCTATTACGGGGAGAAAATGAGGGGCCAACTGTACAAAATAGCTCCGAAAGAATTCACTGGGGAATCCATTGGATCTCTGCGCCTTCCCGGGGTTAAGTTCCCCCAATGCCGCACCCATTTCTTCGTCTGTCAATGGGAGCTCCAGCTGGTCCCTCGCCTCATCTGACACTGTTTTGGGTGGTAGATCAGTGATAAATTTGTCTATATCGGCATGTGGTAGGCATTCCTTGGGCGCATATAGGGCTACATAATACTCTGCAAAACTTTCCGCAATTGCCGGGGGGTCCGTAATTGGTTCTCCCGCCTGGTCTGTCACGCCTGGCAGGGCCGGAGAATGGAACGTTCCCTGGCACAATCAATGCAGCATTTTGCCGGACTTATCTCCCCACTGATACACTCTGCTACGCGTCGCTAGCCAGGCCTGGCAGGCCTCATCCATCAATTCGGCCGCATAGCTCTGCTGGGCCACCAATAATTGCCTCCGAAATTGGCCCCCTCCTGCTTCGCGGTTCCTGCGCTCAAGGGCTTCCATTTCTAGTTCCGCCCGCTGTAACCCCTCTCTACATTTCCTAGGCGCTGCCATGCACCAAGAAATATCCACCCCTTCAGAGTGGGCTTCAGAGCCTCCCACAAGGTCTCCGCACCGGAGACGGAACCCGCATTGGTTGTTAAGTATTGATCAATGGCGTCCCTCATATGTTCTGTGTATTCGCCATTCTGCAGATATCATACTGTCAGGTGCCACCTAAACGGCTGTCGTCCTCGCCCAGTCCGAAGCATAAAAGCTATCGGGGAATGGTCGGAGAGGCCCCGAAGCAGGATCTCCGCCAACACCACCCTACTAACTGCTGTCCTGGGGACAAAGAGGTAGTCAAGTCTGGAATACGAGTCATGCACCGCAGATACATAGGTGAATTCCCGGCAATCACCATTAAGGCGCTGCCACACATAAGTCCAGTCACGTTCCATCACTAAGGAGTGCAATCCCATTGTGTGGCCCCGCTCCTGTCCACCCCCGGCCCGCCATCGATCCCTGGTCCGCTCCATGACGTCATTCCAGTCTCCCCCAACCACTGATAGGATATCCGGCATGTCTGTCCATAGAGTCATCAATCGTCCTACTAAATTGCACTGCAGAAGGGGAGGTGCATAGACACTGCCCAGCACCAGGTGGTTTGCCCCAATCTTGCTCTGAAGGAATAAGTAGCGCCCCTGTGTGTCGGACCACTGTCTATCATGGGTAAAGGGAACCCTGCAGTGTATCAGAATCGCCACCTCCCGTGAGCCCCTTGTGAAGCCGGAGTGGAAGACCTGCTGAAATCCAAATCGCTGAAGGCAGAGCGCCTTCGTATCCATGAGGTGTGTTTCCTGTAGCATAAGTACATTGGCCCCCGCTCGCTTAGCGTAGCCAAGCAGGGCCCGCGTTTAATTTTATCCAGGGCACCACGAATGTTCCAGCTAATAATACGGAGAGTGCCTGGTGTAACCTGCTCTCCTCTGGGCGTACTAACCATCTGGGTGGACATCTACACCTATAGCAATTGTGGGGACATTTTGGTACAAAGGAGAAGAGCAATGAACCAGCAGTAGCCGTGCGATCTGACAACAAAACCAACCCCCCCCCCCCAACAAAACCCCAACCTATACCTCAAGAATATTGAAGCATTTGTCGCGGTGGGCTAGACCCAGATCCCCAACGGGGACCAGAGTCCGCTCCAACCAATGGATCCCCAACATACAGCCCCTAGTCCCTGGGCATGTCCACCGCCGGCAAGGGCCCTACAGAGAAACCAGCCCATATTACAGTCTCCTCTGACCAGCATTAAACAGTTCGGCAACGTAGAACTCCGCAGCTCCTCATGGACCCATTCATCAATCTGCCGATGACTGGCACCCAGGCAACGAGCCTCCCACCCACCCATCCAGCAAGGGGATGCGCCACAGGACCGGGAGTGACGCAGCGACTGTCTGTTACCCTTCAGTTGCCCCCAGGGACCTCTCCAGGCCATCTTGCTAAATGAGGAATTCGATTCTCTCCAAGGTGATGTGTGGACCCTCACCCACACTGTCTCATCAGTCCATTTAAACACCTCCTCCGGAGTGTCGCAAAAGTGTGTGCGGGAGCGGTACACCACTCGAAGGCGGGCAGGGAACAGGAGAGCCAGCCGCGTAGCTAGGGGGGTGCGGGGGGCGGTCCGCCCCAGGCGGCACCTTTATTGAGGCGGCCGCGGCCGCCGGACACTCACACTCACTGTCACTACTGACTGACTGTCACTGCAGCCGCAGTGGCCCTGTCTTTGAAGCTCCGGTCGGTGTAGGGATCAGCGCAGTGATACAAGCCCTGTGTGACTGTGGCGCCTGTCGAAGCTTGAAATAAAATTGAATACATTATACATACAAATTACAAATACATGATGCAGCAGCCTGGAATAAATAATCATTATCGGTTCGACCGACGACGTCACCGACCGTTGTTGGGGGCCCCGCCACCTCCCAGTGCACACACACTACTCTCAGTCAGGGCCGTCAATCAGCGCGGTGCGCACGAGCGCAACCAATGTCGGCCCTGTAAGGACCGTTGGGCCAGCCCTCGCCGCACCGTAGCCAGCCAGTGTGTGTGACAGGCCGGCGCGTTACGCGCTGCACAAGTTCGCGCTCAGATTGCCCCTCCCGTCCTCCTGCTGTCGGAGAAGAAGTGCGTGGAGAGAGAATGAGACCACCGTGACAGACCACCATCATTCAAATTGTGCGTCCGTCCGTCATGCCTGGCCCTGCTGCAGCCCACCACAACCAGCCTGTTGTTTTTTTTACTCTCTGTGGCTCAGTGGCTGCGGGCGCCGGGCGGCAGTGGCACGCAACTAATAAATTCAGCAGGTGAGAGAAGAAGAATAATGAAATGTACTGCCCGTCCCACCGTCCGGTCCGTCCACCACATGAATGATTACAATGATTGTAATCATTCAGGTGGACGGACAATGATTGCACCGCAGCAGCACCAGATTCCTTCATGATGAATCAAAAATTTGCTAGCATTCGCGACAAGAATTTTCAATTCTATTAAGGACACGGAAAATATATTATTTTCACAAATAAACAATAAATTACTACATTTCCCATGAACACCATGGTTATAGGCACGCCCCCACAGTCCATAAGAACCCCTTGCGTGCACATCACTTCCTCTTTCTTTGAGGCGATAAGTCCATAACGTGAACCAAACAAATCCTCCAACATGGAAGAAGAACTTCAGATTATCATCTTGACGTCCATCGTCTTTCAATCCGACTTTTTCTCAGCTCCTGAAATAAAGGAAATAACACCACCGTACACCACCGTAATCACTGAAAAAATGGGTGGGTAAGCGTATGATATACAATACATTAAGCCGGGTGGGATAATCCTCGCCTCCGTGTCCTTAATAGAATTGAAAATTCTTGTCGCGAATGCTAGCAAAATTTTTGATTCTATTACAGGACCGGAGGCTTCAGATTATGCTTAGTTTAACGCTGAGTAAATACAACAGAAGTAATGTCTCCCACCGGCTTATAATAAAATGTTTTAAATGTCGATTCAGACGACCAATCTGCACAACGCATGATATCTTGAATACTGGAACCTAAACCATATGATTTGGACGCCATAGCGCCTCTCACAGAGTGAGCACCAAAGATCTGTGTATCCACACCAGCTTCCTTCATCACATAACGAAGCCATCTAGCTATTGTGGCTGCTACCACAGGCTTAAAGGGTTTCTGAATAGCAATTAACAACTGATTACAACCCTGCGGCCGCAAGGCCTTGGTACATTCCTCGTAACATTTTAAGCATTGAACCACACATAATTTTTCATTTGCAGGAAAAGCATTGTATGAAATGTGTCTCGATAAAGTTTTTGTGCGCCCTGTAATATGAAAAGAAACCCCTTCCGGGGAAAACACTCCCTGTAACGTCGAGCGCTCTCACATCAGAAGACCGTCTGCAAGATGATAAGCACAGTAACATAGCTAATTTCGCCGACAATTGCTTCCTAGATAGAAGAGCATTGACCGGCCACTTGTTGAACAAATCCAGTACCAAAGATACATCCCACAACCCGGTATACTTGGGTTTGGGTGGGTTGGCAACCCTGATGCCCTTCAACAGTTTGCATACCATCGGATGCATACCTACCGGTTTTCCGTCAATCTGCCTATGCCCCGCTGAAATTGCCGAACGGAAATTATTCACTGACCTGTACTCTAGACCGCCCCCTGCCTTCTCCGTCAGAAAGTTCAAAATTTGGGACAACTCTGCCCCCACGGGATCCAGGTGTCGTCCCCTGCACCAATCCACCCAGCTCTTCCAGGCCGAGGAATAACGCTTTCTGGTGGAAGGTGCCCATGCCTGTCTGATGAACTCGGCAGTTTTTCCCGAAATTCCCGGCAACTGCCACTGTTCCCTGAAAGCCTCCATGCCATCAGCGATAGCCTGCCCTCTACCAATAACGGATGCTGCTCCTGTTGAGGGCCCTGCAATAACCAACTCGAGTCCGGAAGCATCCGCGGACTGTCACAGCTCCACTGCAGAAGCTTGGGAAACCAAGCTTGTGACGTCCACCACGGCGTCCCCATGACTATTTCCGCCTTCTGCCTGATCACCTGTGTCATTACCCTGGGAATCAATAAGAAGGGGGGAAAGGCATATTGGATCCTCCGAGACCAATCCTGAAGAAAGGCATCCGTCGCCGTCGCCAACGGGTCCGGTCTCCAGCTGAAGAACCGGTGAATCTGAAACGTTAGCCTGGAGGCAAACAGGTCCGTCTGAAACGGTCCCCACGTCTCCTGAAGCCATTGAAAGACACGAGGGAGCAGCTTCCAATCGCTGTAATCCCTCAAGTGTCTGGAATTCCAGTCCGCTACCTGATTGGCCTGGCCCGGAATGTATTCTGCCACCACCGAAATTTGATTCTGGAGACAGTAGTGCCAAAAATCCTTGGCTATCTGAACAAGCATGGACGACCTCGTGCCGCCCAACTTGTTGATATACCTCACCGCCGACACATTGTCCAAGCAGAGGAGGATGCAACAAGATGTCTGCCTCGGGATAACGTGCGAATCGCAAACGACCCCGCCAGCAGTTCCAAACAGTTTATGTGCATCTCGAGCTCTTGAGCCGACCATCTGCTGCCTGTAGAAACTTCTCCACAGCGCGCGCCCCAGCCCCACCTGCTGGCGTCGGACTCGATCACTACCTCTGGTTGGGATCCGAAGATCGCCCTGCCGTTCCAGGCGTCCACGTGACTGAGCCACCACTGCAGCTCTGTTCGCACCTCTTCCGATAGAGGAACCGAATCGGTGTACGAAAGGCCTCTTTGTAGGTGTTGGATCTTGAGGCGTTGGAGTGCTCTGTAATGCCACGGCCCCGGAAATATGGCCTGGATGGACGATGCCAGTATACCCACAACTCTGGCCAGCGTCCTGAGAGTCACCACTTGCCTGTCTAACAACTTCCTTATCTCCAGTTTCAAGTCTCGCAACTTGGCCTGAGGTAGACATAGTTGCGCGGTCTGGGAGTCGATCATGAATCCCAAGAAGTCTATAGCTTGTGTCGGAACCATCACCGATTTTTTTTTAATTGATTACAAATCCCAAGCCTTGGAGCAAGGATGTAGTCATGGTCAGATGTCGCAGCAGACTGACTTGGTCCTGCGCCATGATCAAAATGTCGTCTAGATATATAATCAGTCGTATTCCCCTTTCCCTGAGGAATGCTACCACCGGCTTCATCACCTTTGTGAAGCACCATGGAGCCGAGGAAAGACCGAAGGGAAGAGCTAAGTATTCGTAACATTGGTTGTCCCACATAATCTGAAGCCTCCGGTCCTGTAATAGAATCTGTCTGCACATTCAATGCGCTGCGACTGCCGGAGTTCATAGTCGTCTCAGACTGACCCAGAGTGCAATGCAGACCAATTAGTTTGGCAAAGTTTCTTTGTTACGACGATGAGTTCATGATTTACCCAAAAATAAAGAAGCAGCTGAAGTTGCATTGCACACTTTTTGGCCATCACTAGCATTACAGTGCATTCAGTCATGGCTTGTGACCCACCATTGTACCTTTTTTAATTTGAAGTTTATTTGAATGTCTGCATTGCACTCTGGGTCATGAAAAAATATTTTAAAACGCCTGCTATAGTTGGAAAAATAAATCGGAAAACAATTGCTTTCTGTATATAATGCACCCATAAGATCAATAATTTGCTTCGTGAATCAGTGTGCATTTGAGATGTACAGTTGCCCCTCATACATTGAAATGCAGGCATTCCATTGGAGAGAACGATGCGCCAAACAGTATGAGGAGTGGGGGGATACTCCTGTCACTATGTACTGGTGAAAAAATCGGTAAGCCGCGGCGCTGCAGGCCCTCTGGTCAATCTATATAGCAGGCGCTTTAAAATATTTTTTCATGACCCAGAGTGCAATGCGGACCAATTAGTTTGGCAAAGTTTCTTTGTTACGATGGCTTCATTTTACCCAAAAATGAAGAAGCAGCTGAAGTTGCATTGCACACTTTGTGGCCATCACTAGCATTACAGTGCATTCAGTCATGGCATGTGACCCACCATTGTACCTTTTTTAATTTGAAGTTTATTTAAATATGTATTTACAACAAGGAAATGATCATTGATTGCCCATAAGCATCAACTATGTGCAACTGAAACTAAAACGCTACGGGCAACCTACCTTTCAGATCAGATATCACACTGGTGAATTTAAAGGGACTGAACAGTAGTGATAGGGGGGGGTCAAGAGCCAGTAGTCCAAAGTTATAACGAATTATCAATTGCACTGAATCCACTTCGTACTCTCAGTCTCAGCCGTGCTAGAAGTGTAACTGACAGCCCCTCAATAATATTGATACATACTGAGTTTCCTTTGCATGTCAACCACCCGCACGCTCTTAAGTCATGTGTAAAAAATTATTTATTGATGAAACTCAATAAATAGCTGCTTCCGTAAAACATAAGACATGTAATCAATCAGATACAAAAGGGGATGATGGACGAAGCGTTTGAGCCAATTAAACACTCACCCACAGTCGACTGATCTGGGTTTAATCCATCACCATTCTTTAGCTCACTCAGCCACCCCAGTTCAGACATGGCCATATACAAATCAGTCTGACCCTGTGCCTCATGGGAACAGTCCAGCCCGAACTGCCAAGCCATGTCTTCCCTGGACCGGAAACAAGCATCCTGGGACCGGTTTCGGATTCATAATCCTCATCAGCCAGGCTATCTTGAATCCAGTGGCCAAGTGAGCAAGGGACTCACGTCTGAGCATACCCTGCCAACGTAGGGCGAACAAAGCGATACAAAAGGGGATGATGGACGGAGCGTTTGAGCCAATCAAACACTCACCCCCAGTCAACTGATCTGGGTTTAATCCATCACCATTCTTTAGCTCACTCAGCCACCCCAGTTCAGACATGGCCATATGCAAATCAGTCTGACCCTGTGCCTCATGTGAACAGTCCAGCCCGAACTGCCTAGCCATGTCTTCCCTGGACCGGAAACAGCACCCTTGGACCGGTTTCGGATTCATAATCCTCATCAGTTGTAATCAATCAGAAAAGCATCGAAACCAAGAAAAACCACCATTGGTAAGAACTATTATTTAATACACCGTAACTACACAAGTCCAAACACATAGCTAGACATCCATCTTCTCCTATAAGTTGGATACCTTCAAAGTTTTAAGATACCTTTTTAATGGGTCATCTCAATTTGGATATATATATTTTTTTTAAAGTTGTAACAACTGATATTGATTTCCTTCTGTTCTGCATGACTGTGTTTAGGCATGTTGATATTAAGGTTTAATACAAGGGTTAATAGTAGTGGCAAAGGAGCTGCACTGATATACCACTCAGTGATGACTATAGTTCACTTCACTTATGGCCTTGGCTGGAGCTGAGGTAAATTTCAGGTAATAGGAGTAAACTATTAGAGAATGGTAGCATGACTGCTGCACAGCGCTCCTATTTAGGGACGTGGTCACCATATCCGCTCTAGGCATTTGGAGGAAGCCTAATGAATTAGTGGTGATACACAAGTTAACCAGTTGGTTGTGTATCCAGTCTGTGTTGGCAAGGTGGAGCAGACTGACCCCTTTGTACTGTGTTTAGTTCTAAGGGCACACAGTGAGTCAGTCCCTGTGATAATAATTAATTTGCTGTTTTTAAAAGGTAAAGAAACACGGGCTTCGACACTGTTAAGTTAGTTTTGGGTCCCCAGAGCACATCACGTTTGTGCAGGTCCCCACTGCTTTAATGGGGGGACTATGATGTATGGTCATGTAATGTCAGCTGTAGATTATGGATCCCTGAACAGTGTCATGTATGTGTGTTAGACCTGGCACCTTGGCGTGAGTCTCCCTTCCACTTTTTGCTGATGTGCCTCCGATGTTTTGCTGGTTTTCCGATACTCAGGGCACTGCGCCACGTCTGACCCGTGCGCAGTGCAAGTGCTCCCTACTGTAAATTGTACATGTGATTGATGTCTATGATTGGTTCATTGGATTTACTGTTAGTCCCTAGTAAAGTGCACCAGGAGTGCCAGGGCTTGTAGATGCCAATACTGCTGGTGGGCCTGCAGCGCTGGTTGCGCCACCCACCGAAGCAGCCGTAAGATGTGTCTGGGGTCCGCCATTGCAGACCCCGCGTGCAGTCACGTACTGTCACGCTGGCTGGGCAAGTGCACCCACTTGCCAGCCGCCAAACCTTCCCTTAACTTCATGTTAGTCACCCCTATGGTAGGCCCGAGGGCAGGGTGCATTGTAAGTGTAAGGTAGGACAAGCCCTGATGTGCGTGGCATGTCCTAGTAGTGAATTACAACTAAATTCGTATTTCACTATTGTAAGGCTACCTGCTTCCTTTAGGCCAGAACGAGCGGCTGGAATTATTACACCCTATAATCCCAGCCGGCTCAGGGAGCACGGTAGAGAGTCGTGTTTAGTATGCCTGAACTCAGAATAATAAAATATTTCTTTTAGTAAAGTTTATTTTAATATCCTGTGTTTGCAAATGCTACTTTTAGAAAGTTAGCATTTGCTTGCTTAACCATTTCAGCCCGCCTCTGCTGGTATGTGTATCTGACTGTCTGGGATGTGTGAGTGACAGGGCTGGGGGATGACAGGTGGTGAATGCGCAGATTACACCTTAGTGGGAGGTAGGAGTGGCTCTTGACTCTGAATCTTGCTGTGCTCTGCCACCACAATGCTGGCTCCACCCTCCTGGGGAGCGACTGATGACTCAGCCGACACCTGGCCCAGGAAGGGCGAAGCCCCATCAACAAGGTACTTCTGGCTGCCCCTGTCCACACAATGGTGGCTCCACCTCCTGTGGGGCGTCTGATGCGCCTGCCCCTCACACTGAAAGCAGAAGCCGGAGTACACCCACCAGAGTACTCAAGGACTGAAAGTGGCTATGCGAAGGCCCCCCTGGCCTGCGAGAACAAAAGAAATGCAGTATAAAAGAAGGAGCCCTGCTCCTTGTAAATTCGATCCTGTTTGTCCTACAGAAGGAAGTCTGCCCGACGAGAAGGACCGGGAAGGACAAGGAAGAGTGCTGACTCTTGCCTGTGTCTGGTGCCTTGCTGCCGAAGGAGAGGAAAAGGAAAGACTACAAGAGACTTTTGCTTTGTGAAACTTTGTGCCAAACTCTACTGAAGAGATCTCCAAGGGCTTGCTGCTGAACTTGCCCCGTGACCAGCGCCCCAGGACCAGTGGGCGCTACATCCTGAAGAAAGCGACTGTGTGTGCTGCTTATCGCTGCAGTACTGACAAAAGGGTCTGGGAGCGCTGGGCAAGCCTGCCACACTCCCCGTATCCAAGGCATCGACATCCCCCCAAGGCCCAAAGCAACAGCGAGAGCAACGTGAGGTCCAGCCGCCGCTGGCCCGAACACCGTGACTGCACCTGCACTGGGAGCCCGAGAGCAAAGTAAAGGAGGACCCGTCCGGTCCAAGCTCCCGGATTGACTGCGTCAAGCCACCTGCGAAGACGGCCAGCTGCCTATGATAAACCCCCCTCTGGTCGGTAGCCTGCCCGACAGCTCAGCTGTGAGCGCACAGCTGCAACCGGCACTTAGCTGGGTACGTCCTGCACTTGGGGACCGTACTGCCACTTGCCGCCACCACACAGCCGCCGACTCCAAGATCGGAGCGAACGTCGAAGGAAGGACCCTACCGCCACAGAACACCGCCGCCCCGGATGACCCGTGACCTGCCCGGCTGAGAGCCGCAGCGAACAGCGACCCCGGAAAAGCAACGCGACGTGGGACAGCTCCCCTGGAAGCCGACCGCTCCAAAAGAATCGAAAGGTACTGTGTTGTATCCTCACGGTGCGAGCGTCCTGCAATCCGAGCTCGCACCGCGCCATCTACTCCCAACACGAGCCTGCTCTGAAACCGAGGCTCGCACGGCGCCCGGCCCCCGGGGCCCACGTGGAGAGCGCACTGAGGCGCTAAGAGACACTGAACCTTGTCGAACCTGGGCAGAAGGCCCAACAGACTGCGTATTGCTAAAAGAGAACTGTGGCAACCTGAACTCAAGTAACCTGGAACCGATATTGAAAGTTTGATAACTGTATTTACAAGCCTGCTTGAAATCTATATAAAGATATATATTTTTACAAATACAGTTTGGTGTCATTGTGTGGTGGGTTGGTTGTGGTGGTGTGATATTGCAAATGTTTAACCCTATGTGCCCCAAAGATTAGCCTAAGACTGCTTAAGCCACACTACCTAGAGGGTAAGCAGAGGTTGTCTGGAAGGTAACCCTCAGCCCTGACGAGGAAGAGAGAGTCCCTGCTTGTCGCTAGTGCTACACTGCGCCAACTAGAGCCTCCCCCTTCCTACATTGGTGGCAGCGGTGGGATTTTCGAATTTACATTTGCAGTGTCTATACCGTAACTTCTGACCATTGCACGGTGATTACAGTCCAGTTACTTAGCCACAGGTTTTATTGTAATTTTGCCGGGAGAAGATCCCTAGCGAAGAAGCCATGCCGGGCGCGAAGAGCCTGGATGGAGCGGAGTCCACGACCTCTGAGATGTTGGAGGTGGAGTGGGACACCACAAAGCTGGATACATACTCCAGAACGGACCTGAAGTTTTTTTGCAAGAAACTCAAGGTTCCACACACCGGTTGCAAGAACAAGCCACAGCTCTACAAGGCCCTGAAAGCCTGGATAGAGTCCAGAAAGGCCCCGGAGGATCAAGATGCCCTCGCGGAGCAGGAGGCAACTGAGGAGCAGAATGCACCTGTAGATCTGGTGGATCTCGAAAGGCAAGACAGCGTGCACAGCTTTGGTAAAGGCCTGTCGCCAGAGGAGCTGGCGGACAGGAAGGAAACAAGGGATCACGAAAGGAAGCTGGCAGAATTGAAAATCCAACTGGAGCTTGAAACCAAAAGAATGGCGCTGGAAGAGCGAAAGCACCTAATGGATTATGAGTTGAAAATGAGGGAGATGAGTCTAAAGGAGAGAAACTTGGATCATCCTCCCTCTGGTGGCAGCACAACGCCAGTGCAGGTAGAGTCAAGAGTGCACATCCCCAAAGATGTAGTTAAAGAGTTCTTTAAGGGGGATGACATAGGACAATGGTTTAGGGCATACGAGGTAGCCATGTCCTCCCACCGGGTCCCTGACAAGGATTGGGGAGCGGGGTTGTGGGGAAGGTTCCTTAGTGAAGGGCGGGACACCCTGCTAGATTTGCCCGTTGAAAACCAGAAATCCTATTCCCACATGAAAGAAGCTTTAATGAACAGGTACGGGCTTACCCCTGAAATGTATAGACAGAAGTTTAGGGGATGTACTAAGCGGCCTGGGAATACGTATGTGGAGTATGTGACTTACTTTTGCAGAGCACTGGATGGTTGGGTGAAGGGTAGCAAAGTGAATGATTTTCAAGGTCTCTTTGATTTAATTGCATGGGAGCACTTGTCTGATCACTGTTTTCCTGAGTTACGCCAACACCTGATCGATATCAAGCTGTCCAACCCGAGGAAGCTTGCTGAGGAGGCGGACCGCTGGCTCAGCACCAGGGTCCACAAGGGTCCAGTGGGAGACTCCGCCAAGAGTGGGCAGGGTCCCCAGCAGAAGAGTGCTGGGGGGACAAGGGAAAACAGAAAGGGTTCCAAAAAGGCCCCCAAAGTAATCCCCAAGGGAACCAGCAGCAAGGTTCTCAGCCTCCCCCACCCCCAAAGCAGAATGGGGCCCCGACAGGTAAACCTGTTCCAAAGGGGCCCTTCAATTGTTTCAAATGTGGTGAGCCGGGGCACATATCCAGTGACCCCAAGTGTCGCCTGTTTGGAAAACCCGCACCCACTGGTGCTCCGCCCCGTCAAGTGACTAGCGTTCACTTAGGAGAAGAAGTGATGGTCCCGGGGGTGGAGATCCCGTTCACATGACCCTATTCTCGCTAGGAGACAGTGAGATGATCCCTACGAACTACCTACCCTCTAACACTAAGAAATATGGGCAGGTGGTGATCATCAATGGTAAGGAAGCTGAGGCTCTTAGAGACACAGGAGCCAGTGTGACTGCAGTGAGGCAGCACCTGGTGTCTCAAGAGCAGGTTGTACCCCATGCCTACTGTAGGGTTATCAACGCTGATAATTCAGAGAGTCAGTGTCCGATGGCTCAAGTTCCCTTCGAGTGGGGGGGGGGGTCTCTGGTACTCTGCAGGTCTGTGTGAGGAAAACCATGCCTGTTGACTGTTTGCTAGGGAATGACTTGGAGCACTCCCCTTGGGAAAAGGTGGAGAAGACGACTCACCTGAGGATGGTGGGTCTGCCTGACTGGGCGTGCGTGACCACCCGGTCGATAGCAGCCAGTAGGGGTGATCAAGAGGTCCTGGGGCCTGAAGGAGAGGCCCAGGAACCGGCCTTAGGGAGAAGGCGCAGGGGGCGCGGGAAACCGGCCCCTGAAGTTCCCACGGTCCAGGAGGAGGCAGACCTTGAGGGGGATGCCCTGGAGCCTACAGGGGAACAGATTGCCGAACTGGGGGACCTGCCTGAGCTGACCCATTGGCAGCAAGAAGGAGGACCCTCCAGGGAGGAATTCTGCAAGGAGCAGAAAGAATGCCCTTCTCTCGTGGGTATGCGGCAGCAGGCTGCAGACCAGGCCAATGGTGTTCAGGCCAAGACACATTACGTGTACTGGGAGAACCACCTCCTGTATTCAGAGCCTAAGGCTGCTGAACCTGGGTCAGCCCGTGTGCTGGTGGTACCCCAGAAGTTCAGAGCCTTCCTACTGGGTCTGGCTCACGATGTGCCTTTAGCAGGACATTTGGGGATGGACAAGACCTATGACAGGCTTGTCACCCACTTTTACTGGCCCCAAATGCACAAGAGCTCAGATGCTCATTGTAGAACCTGTCCGACTTGCCAGGCAAGTAGGAAGAGCGGAGGGAAGAACAAGGCTCCCCTCCAACCCTTCCCTGTGGTCGGTACGCCATTCCAGCGAGTGGGTATTGACATCGTTGGGCCTCTGGACCCCAAGACAGCCATGGGCAACAGGTTCATCCTGGTCTTGGTGGATCATGCCACCCGGTACCCTGAAGCCATCCCTCTGAGGACAGTGACGGCCCCCGTGGTGGGACGTGCACTGATGGGAATTTTCTCACAAGTAGGATTCCCTCTAGAGGTGGTGAGCGACAGGGGGACCGACTTCATATCCAAGTATATGAAGTCCCTTTGGCAAGAGTGTGGTGTAACTTACAAGTTCACCACGCCTTACCATCCCCAAGGAAACGGGTTGGTTGAAAGATTCAACCGAACCCTGAAGGGCATGATCATGGGCCTGGAAGGTCCAATGAGGCGTAAGTGGGACGTCCTCTTACCATGCCTGCTCTTTGCATATCGCGAGGTACTCCAGAAGTCCTTAGGGTTCAGCCCCTTTGAACTGCTGTACGGTCACCCCGTGAGAGGACCACTGAGTTTGGTAAAGGAAGGCTGGGAGCAATCTCCCAGGAAACCTCCCCAGAATGTATATAGCTACATGCTGGCCTTCAGAAACCAAACCAGGCGCTTCAGACAACTTGCCGAGGCAAATCTAGAAGCAAGCCAGGAGGAAATGAAGCGGTGGTACGACCAGAATGCCACTCTGGTCGAGCTTCAGCCTGGACAAGAGGTGTATGTCCTGGCCCCAGTGGAGCCCTGTGCCCTTCAGGATAAGTGGACAGGTCCATTTGAGGTTGTGGAGCGCAAGAGCCCAGTGACATACTTGGTGGACATGAAGACGCCCAGGAACCCTTTGAGGGTCCTACATGTCAACCGCCTCAAGCCCCACTTAAGACGGTCCGAAGTGGGCATGTTGTTGGCAACTGATGATGGAATGGAGGAGGAGTCGGAGCCTCTTCCTGACCTCTTGGTGGCCTGTGAGAAAGATGGGTCAGTGGATGGAGTTAACCTCTCACCCACCCTGACCCCCGAACAACAGGAAGATTGCCGCCAGTTGCTGGGGCAGTTTCCAGATCTGTTCTCCCTGGTTCCGAGTGTCACAGATTGGTGCGTCCATGACGTGGACACTGGAGACAGCTTACCTGTGAAGCATAAGGCTTACAGAGTGACTGACAGGGTTAGGGCCTGCATTAAGGAGGAGGTCTCCAAGATGCTTGCCCTTGGGGTGGTTGAGTCTTCCAGCAGTCCTTGGTCCAGCCCCGTGGTCTTGGTCCCAAAGGCTGCTGCGCCGGGAGCCACACCCGAACTCCGGTTCTGTGTGGACTACAGAGGACTCAATTCAGTCACGAAGACTGACGCGCACCCCATCCCCAGAGCTGACGAGCTCATTGATCGGCTAGGGGCTGCCCGGTTCCTCAGCACGTTTGATTTAACGTCTGGGTACTGGCAGATCGCCTTGACCGATGGGGCAAAGGAGAGGTCAGCATTCTCGACACCAGATGGGCATTTCCAGTTCCGGGTTATGCCATTTGGAATGAAGAATGCCCCTGCCACCTTTCAGAGATTGGTCAACCACGTGTTGGCTGGGCTGGATGAGTTCAGTGCCGCCTACCTGGATGACATCGCGGTGTTCAGTGGCACCTGGCCAGAACACCTGCGACACCTCTGGGAAGTGTTGATGGCCCTGCGCAGAGCAGGCCTCACAATCAAGGCAAGCAAGTGCCAGATTGGGCAGGGTTCCGTGGTGTACTTAGGACACCAAGTGGGGAGTGGCAAGGTGGCACCCTTGCAACCCAAAATCGAGACCATCCTGGCTTGGGAACCCCCCAAGACCCAGACTGCAGTGAGAGCCTTCCTGGGGCTCACTGGGTATTACAGGAGGTTTGTCAAGGGCTATGGCACGATCGTGACCCCCTTGACAGAGCTGACTTCGAAGAAGCAGCCCAGGAATGTGATTTGGACTGACACCTGTCAGAAGGCTTTTGACACCCTGAAGACTGCCATGTGCACGGCGCCCGTGCTCCTGGCTCCTGATTTCTCCAAGGAATTCATAGTGCAAACAGACGCTTCAGAGCATGGTGTAGGGGCTGTTCTTTCACAGATGACTGAGGAGGGCTTTGACTAACCCGTAGCCTTCATAAGTAGGAGGTTACTTCCACAGGAAAGTAGGTGAAGTGCGATAGAGCGTGAAGCATTTGCTGTGGTCTGGGCGCTGAAGAAGCTAAGACCCTACTTGTTTGGGTCTCACTTCCGAGTTCAGACGGACCACAGGCCCCTCAGATGGTTGATGCAGATGAGGGGTGAGAACCCGAAACTGTTGAGGTGGTCCATTTCTCTACAGAGTATGGACTTTACGGTGGAACACCACCCTGGCACCGATCACGCCAACGCTGACGGTCTGTCCAGATTTTTCCGCCTTAGTTTGGCGCAGTGTAGCACTAGCGACAAGCAGGGACTCTCTCTTCCTCGTCAGGGCTGAGGGTTACCTTCCAGACAACCTCTGCTTACCCTCTAGGTAGTGTGGCTTAAGCAGTCTTAGGCTAATCTTTGGGGCACATAGGGTTAAACATTTGCAATATCACACCACCACAACCAACCCACCACACAATGACACCAAACTGTATTTGTAAAAATATATATCTTTATATAGATTTCAAGCAGGCTTGTAAATACAGTTATCAAACTTTCAATATCGGTTCCAGGTTACTTGAGTTCAGGTTGCCACAGTTCTCTTTTAGCAATACGCAGTCTGTTGGGCCTTCTGCCCAGGTTCGACAAGGTTCAGTGTCTCGTAGCGCCTCAGTGCGCTCTCCACGTGGGCCCCGGGGGCCGGGCGCCGTGCGAGCCTCGGTTTCAGAGCAGGCTCGTGTTGGGAGTAGATGGCACGGTGCGAGCTCGGATTGCAGGACGCTCGCACCGTGAGGATACAACACAGTACCTTTCGATTCTTTTGGAGCGGTCGGCTTCCAGGGGAGCTGTCCCACGTCACGTTGCTTTTCCGGGGTCGCTGTTCGCTGCGGCTCTCAGCCGGGCAGGTCACGGGTCATCCGGGGCGGCGGTGTTCTGTGGCGGTAGGGTCCTTCCTTCGACGTTCGCTCCGATCTTGGAGTCGGCGGCTGTGTGGTGGCGGCAAGTGGCAGTACGCTCCCCAAGTGCAGGACGTACCCAGCCAAGTGCCGGTTGCAGCTGTGCGCTCACAGCTGAGCTGTCGGGCAGGCTACCGACCAGAGGGGGGTTTATCATAGGCAGCTGTCCGTCTTCGCAGGTGGCTTGACGCAGTCAATCCGGGAGCTTGGACCGGACGGGTCCTCCTTTACTTTGCTCTCGGGCTCCCAGTGCAGGTGCAGTCACGGTGTTCGGGCCAGCGGCGGCTGGACCTCACGTTGCTCTCGCTGTTGCTTTGGGCCCCGGTCACGGTGCTTGGGGGGATGTCGATGCCTTGGATACGGGGAGTGTGGCAGGCTTGCCCAGCGCTCCCAGACCCTTCTGTCAGTACTGCAGCGATAAGCAGCACACACAGTCGCTTTCTTCAGGATGTAGCGCCCACTGGTCCTGGGGCGCTGGTCAGGGGGCAAGTTCAGCAGCAAGCCCTTGGAGATCTCTTCAGTAGAGTTTGGCACAAAGTTTCACAAAGCAAAAGTCTCTTGTAGTCTTTCCTTTTCCTCTCCTTCGGCAGCAAGGCACCAGACACAGGCAAGAGTCAGCACTCTTCCTTGTCCTTCCCGGTCCTTCTCGTCGGGCAGAGTTCCTTCTGTAGCACAAACAGGATCTAATTTACAAGGAGCAGGGCTCCTTCTTTTATACTGCATTTCTTTTGTTCTCGCAGGCCAGGGGGGCCTTCGCATAGCCACTTTCAGTCCTTGAGTACTCTGGTGGGTGTACTCCGGCTTCTGCTTTCAGTGTGAGGGGCAGGCGCATCAGACGCCCCACAGGAGGTGGAGCCACCATTGTGTGGACAGGGGCAGCCAGAAGTACCTTGTTGATGGGGCTTCGCCCTTCCTGGGCCAGGTGTCGGCTGAGTCATCAGTCGCTCCCCAGGAGGGTGGAGCCAGCATTGTGGTGGCAGAGCACAGCAAGATTCAGAGTCAAGAGCCACTCCTACCTCCCACTAAGGTGTAATCTGCGCATTCACCACCTGTCATCCCCCAGCCCTGTCACTCACACATCCCAGACAGTCAGATACACATACCAGCAGAGGCGGGCTGAAATGGTTAAGCAAGCAAATGCTAACTTTCTAAAAGTAGCATTTGCAAACACAGGATATTAAAATAAACTTTACTAAAAGAAATATTTTATTATTCTGAGTTCAGGCATACTAAACACGACTCTCTACCGTGCTCCCTGAGCCGGCTGGGATTATAGGGTGTAATAATTCCAGCCGCTCGTTCTGGCCTAAAGGAAGCAGGTAGCCTTACAATAGTGAAATACGAATTTAGTTGTAATTCACTACTAGGACATGCCACGCACATCAGGGCTTGTCCTACCTTACACTTACAATGCACCCTGCCCTCGGGCCTACCATAGGGGTGACTAACATGAAGTTAAGGGAAGGTTTGGCGGCTGGCAAGTGGGTGCACTTGGCCAGCCAGCGTGACAGTACGTGACTGCACGCGGGGTCTGCAATGGCGGACCCCAGACACATCTTACGGCTGCTTCGGTGGGTGGCGCAACCAGCGCTGCAGGCCCACCAGCAGTATTGGCATCTACAAGCCCTGGCACTCCTGGTGCACTTTACTAGGGACTAACAGTAAATCCAATGAACCAATCATGGACATCAATCACATGTACAATTTACAGTAGGGAGCACTTGCACTGCGGCACGGGTCAGCAATGGCGCAGTGCCCTGAGTATCGGAAAACCAGCAAAACATCGGAGGCACATCAGCAAAAAGTGGAAGGGAGACTCACGCCAAGGTGCCAGGTCTAACAATGTGCATGTTTGCTTTGTGCTGAGGGGTAATTGTTCACACAGCTTTCTGATGGATGTCAGATGTGGGTTTTCTGAGTCCCCAGATAGATCATGCAGTCTGTGTGTTCTCTTTTGTACTGCCAGTCACCGTTGTATTCAACTGTCTAGCCTTTGACCATGTCATGTATGTGCATGTAACTTGCATGATCGAGGAAACCGTTACAAGCAATACTACGTGTCTCTCCTCGGAGACTCGGACATCTGTCAAGTGCTCACCAACCTTTTTCACCAGCACCCCTCCCCCCCCCTCCACCCCACAGGGGACAGCAATCTGAGGGGTAGCCCCGGGCGCCACAAGCTCTAGCTACGCCCCTGAGGAGAGCATAGGGAAGCTTGAGGTCCCTCAGCGGGCCTTTGCTGCCATGAATGACTGTCGCTGCTGTTGTACAAGACACGTGTAGTCAGGGAAAATGAGGATGCACAAATTATCGTAGAGAAGGGGCTCTTGACCCGGGCCTGCATCAATGTAGTGTCCTGATCATGATAGTTCAAGAGTTTTACAATCACTGGCCATGGGTGAACTCCCACCGGGGGCTTCTGTGTGAGTCCCCTGTGGGCCCGCTCGACAACTAAGCAGCGGGATAGGATCTCCAGGGGGAATCCAACTCTCCAGCCACTGCGTGATGAAGTATTCCATATTGGCCCCCTCGCAGCCCTCCGGAAACCCCACAAATCTGAGGTTATTGCGCCGGGCCCGCCCCTCGGCAACCTCCGCTCGTAAGGTGAGCCCTTTCTGCACTTTTTCCATGGTCGTGACTTTGATCTTTAGTGCGGCAACATCATCTTCCACTCCGGAGATACATGTCTTGGCATCAGTGTTGCATGATACTGCCTTGCGCAAGTCTTGCCTCAACAGCATGACATCCGAGCCAACTGCCCCTATTTTGCATCCAGCATGTCTCTTGATTGAGTAATGGCCGCCATGAGTGCCGCATTGTCGGGTACCATCCCCGCCTGTCCTCCTGTCGACCCGGCCGCCGCCCCTGCTCCAGTATATTTGTCTATGGGGCCCTGCTTTGTCGAGCCATCCCCTCCCTTGTCGTGCGTCATGGCCACTTTCATCACTCCTCACATGAGCCAACGGAGATTAGAGGAGGGAACAGGAACAATCGCCACTCCACTGCGGGCCACGGCGGCCCGACTGACCTCCAACCGGGATCCGGCGGTGCGCCGCCCCACAACCAAGGTCAATACGTGACCAGGGAGTCGGTGCCGCTGCTGACCCAACCAGTGACCCCGGCAACTCCTGTGCGGCACGAGAGACCGCCAAAACTGCTGCACCCGGGGAGCTCAAGTGGATACCCCCGTATGCCTGCAATACCTCCACTCTCTCAGCTGCACATCCCCCCAGCGTGCCCCGAGTGGCGCTGGTCACACTGTCCCTTATAGCACCCCCGCAGCCCAATGGACTGCCGATGGGCGTGCTCCTCGTAGCTGGAAGGGAGGGGGGTGAATCCGCTCCTGCTGATGCCCCGAATGGGCCTATGCATCCTCAGCAAGCCTTCGCCGCCATCCATCGCGAGGCGACCACACTGCTGAGTGCCCGCTGCTAAGTAGCCCCAGTGAGGGGGGAGGGGTCCAAGGAGGCGAGCTCCACTCCTCCGGGTCACAGGCCATGCATACCCCCGGACCTCAAGCGCCACTGCTGCCGTCTTCTAGGATGTCACAGGGGGCGCGAGCACTCCAGGGGGCCCGTGGGACACCAGGTATTGCAGCGACTCCCGCCCCAGAGTACCGCTCCTCACCTCCCCACCGTGGCTCGATCCAGCCGCCGAGCCGCTCTATCTGGCCCCGCCTCGAGCAACGCTGCGGAGCAGCAGTCAGCTCACTGCCAGCCCCTTCAGCCCACATATCGGTCTCCGGAGCCTTTCACACCGCTCCCGCTCAGTGAGCCGATGCCGACACTGCTGCTCTCTCCTCCACAGTGGGCGGATGCCGATCGTCAGTGTGGCCAGCTAGTTGGGAGGGAGGGCGAGGGGTGGGAGAAAAGTAGACCAAGATTGTTTTGAGTGTGGAAAAGGCCACTTTATTAGGAAACAGGTGCGCATTACAAATATAAAACCTTGGCAACGCCTTACAAAACTATACCTCACTAAATAAATAATTAACTACAAACCCCGCCCCCCGCCCTCTCCCCTAAAATTCTTTGGCCCCTCCCCCACCCAACAATACAGCATTAAAACATTACAACATTATAAACATCACATCATCAATAAAACATTACGTCATTAATCAAATCATTACGTCATCATTTAAAACCTTTATTCATCAAACCCCATCACATATTGAAAGCCAGGCCCTCTATAACCATAAACCCTGCCTGACCCTTCACTCCTGCCAATACCCCCCCAAAACCTGAACGGTCAAACAATGACCAACATACCCCTGAACCTGTCCAAAAAACATGAATGCCATTAACATGGAAAATAAACATGACTCAAAATCATCTGAACAAACAAGGAAGAATAGTGATCAACCGAGCCAGGATCTGCCAAGATAAAGGAGCCCTGAGTCTACTAGTATGCCCTTGCTCTCTGGCCCAACCCTCAAGCATCCGTCTGCCAATTTCCCCCGCTGTCGGAGAATAACCCCACAACAACTTACCCATGAAAGCTATCCCTGCCAATTTACCTGCAATGGTTACCTTGGTCAACCCTCTATCCATGAGGTCTAAAATGAAGTTCACCACATCCTCAGAACGACGCCAAACTTCCTCATGCCTAGAAGCACCTGACTCCAGAAACTCCCTCCAGGCCAGAGAATAAGCAGAACGCGTAGACACAGACAAAGAACCTACCACCAGTTGTACGACCCGACATTGCCTACGTGCCAAAGATGAATCGGCGTCGGTGTTCTGTCTTCTTCCCTCGCCAGTCCACGGAATCTCCCCCACTGTGAACGAGACAGAGCATCCGAAATGTCATTGTCCACACCAGGGATGTGCAAAGCACGAAAGTGAATGTCATGTTTCAAACAACCCAGCACGAAGACTCTCATGAGCTTCAATACCTGTTCATCCCTGGCAGACTGTCGGTTAACGATCTCCACTACAGCCATGTTATCCACACGAAAAAGCACCTTCTTGTGTGCCAATTCCTCCCCCCAAAGGGTCAACGCCACCAGCAAAGGAAAAAGTTCCAAAAAGGTAATGCTACGACCGCCATTCAACCACTAATCCGGCCAACGTTCAGCACACCATCTTCCATTCCAATACAGCCCAAAACCATCACTGCCAGCAGCATCTGAGAACATTTGCACATCCCACTGGAAGTCAACGTCCCGTACCAAAGGAACACCATTAAAAGTAGAGAGAAAACATTTCCACATTCTTAAGTCCTCCTTGACACCAGCAGACAAACGAACACGATGGTGAGGCAACTGTTGACCTGCAAGAGCCCTGCCCAATCTGCGACAAAAAGTCCTGCCTGCTCTCACCACCCTACAGGCAAAATTGAGGTGGCCTAGTAGCACCTGAACATCTTTCACCAACACTTTCCTTTTGGATAACATGGCTTCAAGTAACTCCAACATTTTCAGTTTTTTATCCTCAGGCAGGCGAGCACACATTGCCACAGAATCAATTTCAATACCTAAAAAGGACAAAACAGTGGCAGGACCCATCGTTTTCTCGGGAGCCAAAGGAACTCCCAGATCCTCCATGAGCCCTTGGAAAGTGTCCAGAGCAGACTGGCACTCCGTGGAGCCCGGGGACCCGACAAAGAAAAAGTCATCTAGGTAGTGCGTTACCAGTGAGTGACAGGA
Source organism: Lissotriton vulgaris (assembly GCF_964263255.1). Classification (NCBI taxonomy): domain Eukaryota; kingdom Metazoa; phylum Chordata; class Amphibia; order Caudata; family Salamandridae; genus Lissotriton; species Lissotriton vulgaris. The sequence goes on along the minus strand of NC_141699.1, from coordinate 156,181,260 downwards.
CTGATGAGTAAAGTACCATTGTAGAAAAGTACTAAAACACTCAAAAAGAGCACATGAAACGGAGCAACCCATCGGCAGAGCCTTGTCCACATACCATTGTCCTGAAAAATGTATACCCAGGAGACACCAATCATCCGGGTGGACAGGCAACAGCCGGAAGGCAGACTTTATATCACACTTGGCCATCTCAGCAGCTGCGCCCGCGGTCACAACAAGTGACATGGCCACGTCAACTGAGGAATAAGAGACTGAAACAGCCTCTGGGTCAATAAAATCATTAACAGACGACCCTTCTGGCCATGATAGGTGTTGAATAAGCCTGAATTGTCCCGGATCTTTCTTTGGGACCACTCCAACAGGTGATATAATTAAATTAAGGATCGGCCAATCATGAAAAGGGCCAGCCATCCTTCCGTCATGTACTTCTTTATTTAGTTTGTCTTGTACCACTGCGCCATGCTCAGATGCTGATTTTAAATTAGCAGACCATCTCCTCTCCCTTGAGCCCATGTAACCCAGCCGGAAACCGAATTCAAAACCATCCAACAATTTTTTCTTTACTGCTTCATCTTCATAGTCCTGAAGCGCAAGGCGCAACCTCTCCAACTTAACCGGTGTATGAGCCTTTGGACCCAACACCCTTAGAACCTCTGGATCCCCTTCCCCCTGAAAACTGTGGGGGCGTCCCTGAGCCACCTGCACTCGCCTGTTTCCCCTGTTGGCTTCCTGCTGGCTGGTTATCCCAGCATCTGGAAAATGGGTGTCGCCTACCACAGCCAGAGCATTCGTGTTTAAACTTACAATATTCTCTGGTACAAGATCCCTTGTTAAACTCCCAGCATGCGCCAATCCCTGACTGTGTGGTTGAAGTAGCTCCCACCCCTCCCCGGGTGGGCTTGCCCTGAAAGGGCCGGTAAACTAAAGGGAAGCCACTCGCTGTAAAGATAGTCTTCCCCCCAGATGCAGAGCCCATGGTATGCTGCCATAAGTCAAGATCCAGCTCACCCCACTTGGCCTCCGGATCCCAAGCCATCCTGGCTCTGAACTCCTCATCATACTGGGACCAAGCAAACCCCCCTCCAGTGATCTGCGCCATGCGTATAACATCCATGTATTTAAAAATAGACACGCTGCGCTCAGGAAACTTTTCACAGTATAAACTCGCATAAATAAGGAATGCAGCTGTCCAATTTTCAATGTTTAAGGGGACTCTAGGACGTTTGGCCAACTCAAACTCCTCTTCCTTAGACCCCTCTTTGGACCGGACTTCCAGGTGTAGCAGCTTAAGAAGTTCCACATACTCACCGTTCCAAATACGTTCTTTTGTAGTCAACATCAAATGAGCCCCCAAAGGCTTTGTGACCCCCATATAAGGTAATTTTTTAATTTTCAATTCTTTACTGGCCACTGGCTCTTTAACCGTACTGGAAGCACCAGTGTTAGTACCACTCTCCACTTTAGCCGTTACTTCCACAACATCATCAGTGCCCACAGCAGTGTCCTTAACGTAACGTCCCTTCAGCAACCTCCCTTCACAAATAACAACATCGCTTTCCCCTCCTATGCCCACAGACACCATAGTAGGTTTGGCCTGTGTAGCTAACTGCTCACCTGGCAACAGAGAGACCACTCTCGAAGGCTCCGCCCGTGGCGCTGAAGTCAATGTGTCCAGTCTGCAAGGCGCTCTGACCGATGGGCCGTGCTCTCTTCTCACTTGCACTTGACTCCGTACCACTGGAGCCTGTAAAACACTACCAGATACATGAGAGGGCACCCCCCTCCACGTCCCGCAATTCACCTTCTTCGGGACTATCCTCGTCATAATCCAGCACCACTGAATCAGAAACAATAGGCAACACATCAGCACAGGTCTTACCCAACCCGGTATCGACAATATTACATTTAAATGTTTTCGAAGAACCTCCAGGGGGGGGAGCAGACTGTACCCGCCTGTAACTCCCCTTGCGTTGACTCTGCGGCTCCATAGCCGCCGGCAAGGTAGGACACCTATACCTGCTACTCGTTGGGGCCAGCGGGGTCACGCCGGACCCTCGTGTGCTGGCCGCGGCGGGTTCCCTCGGTGGAACAGAGAGGGCCGCACTAGGCATTCTCCTCGCTTCACCTTGGCGAAAGTGGACTGGACCGCGCCCTGCCAAGTCTGGACCGCCGCACCTATCCCTGTCCTGAAAAGAAAAAGTTTGGACTGGTGTGCTAGGGTTCCTAAAAACTACGCCCAAACCAGACTCTGTCCCCCGCCAATTAGAACCCACATTCAACATCTGACCTCTGTCCAAAGAACGTCCTCGAACACTAGATCTCAAAGGCACCTCCCTGACCGGAGAGCCACCTATCACCTCTTCATCCTCACTGTAATCCAAATTATCCACCGCCACTGCTGAAGAAGAAGTATGAATAGGAGCCCTTGCACGCCAATCGTGGCCTGTACCATCTTTCTGAAAACTCCGCTCCCAGTGATACTCTCCTGCCTCCTCTCTGAAGACTGTCATCCATTCCCAGAAAAACAGCAGACTCAAAACCCCCGTAACGTGGAGCCTCTTGTTCCAAAGCCACACCAGAAAGAGAACCCCCTTCGCCCATTTGGGCCCATTCACCCTCACCCCTAGAACCCCCCCCAACAGACAGAACATCACCCACTGAAGAACCAGGCGTGGAAAATAATAAAGGGCTACCCACATTACCCCCAACATCCACCATACCAGTATCAGCATCCTGGCCAGAAACTACCTGACCATAAGAAGGTGCCGAGCCCCTTGAGCCCAACTCAACATGAGGTACCAGCATACTCGAATCCCTCCACTCCCCAGCCTGTCTCTCATAAACAAACTGCCTGGAAGGGGTTAACAACATTCGAGGCGCCGCCTCAGGCAAAAACTGTGACTCCTCGACAACACACTCAGCGTCACGGACACCGGGCTCAACCCGCTCTTGTCCTGCTCCTTGCACAACAAATTGAACAGAGCCTCTGCGCGGACCACGCGCAGAGACTACCTCTTCAGACTGTACGCGCCGCTCGACCAGCGGGTCCGAAGCGGAGCGCTTCTTGCTCCCTCCCCGGCCCCCTCTTCCCCGCCTTCCCGTCGATGAGGAAACTGAACCTAACGGTTCAGTTAAAGACAGGGCTCATGCTCGCACACCCGGGGGGGGGAGCAGCGCGCCACCCGCCACCTGCGCCGGCCCCACCATGGCACCGGGCATGCCCGGAGCTCCCCCCGCCCCTACCATAACTCTTACCTGGGGCGCCGGAGCCAGGAACGCCTCCCTCCCGCCCTCAACAGCAGCGCCGAGCACCGCCGGAGCTTCCGCCTCACCCGCAGCTACGCGCGCCAGCCGCTGAGGGGCCGGCTTCCTCGTACGGGACCGGCCCCTATCGCTTACCTGGCTCGGGCGTCTCTTCTTCGGCGACGAGCACGCCATCACCGCAGCGACCACGCCAGCAGAAGCCTGGCGCTGGGGCCGCGCCTGCACACCTCCTGCCAGCAAATCCATGCGACCTGCCTCAGCCAGCAGACGCATCGCCTCGACAACTCGTGAATCCTCCATTGGAAAATAGCTAAGACAATAAGCCTAAACAATAAAGCCTAATAAACTGTCTCACAAAACACACAGTACTCTCTATCACAAAAACGCTAACAGCCCTCCTAGCCACCAGGTCACCAAACCTAAAATGGTGGCTAGGAGGCGGGGGCAGGGGAATTTATAATTGGGCTGGCCAGTCCTACTAGGCCAGCCCAAAAACCAGAACATTCTGGCAACTTCTTATGAAAAACCCCTCGCAGCCCTCCCAAACCGCCCGGGGGAGGGGACCTCCCTGCGGTCAGCTCCCTCCCCCAAGCCCCCCGTCTCGCCTTCGCGCGCCCCGTCCAGGTCCGCTTGATGATATGCCACTGCTTATCTCGGGGGCGGCCCAAAACTGCCCAGTTCAACATCGCTCAAGCCACTGGACTATTGAAACGCCTTTGGCAAGCAATTAGTAACTCCTTAATCCACACAGACAGTTTTTGAGCTTACTGCAGCCGCACCCGAGTACTTCATAGGTCTTTAAAAGACCATTTACGTGTTAATGAGGCTTTGTTATTTTTCCACCCCTTTATCTCCACTCTGCCTAGCTAATGGATTAGACCTCCCCTGAAATTTTTAGTAGCCCTACTTAAATTTGGCTTTAGTTGCGCCTCTGATGACGTCATAGCCTCATGTCAAGTGTGCCATCCACGCGTCCTGGGTGTTCAGAAAACAGAATGTTGCCTTGTGTGACATAGTTTCCCAATGGAGCATAGCAGCGTGAAGGCGGATGGTCACGTCACCTGCAAAGGGCCCCCAGAGGAGACAGCCCCTTAGCATTCCCCCACTGCCCGGTATGGGCTAGTATTTCTTCAATGCCTACCTGGCCAGAAGAGGACAACCGAGGGGCAGCAGATCTCGCCTCCCTCAGGGACGATGCACTTCCATCAGCACAAGGGTACTTAGGTGGGCAACTCAACTGGGCAACCCCTCCTTTCCGGCACAGGCAGCAGAAGGATTTCTCACCCACCCACCCAGCAAGGCAGCTGAACAAAACAGCACTCAAGAACTGACAAACAGCGTCGCAAGCGGAGTTACAGGGTGATGCTTATGCATAAAAAGGCGAGCTATACCCCATCAGAGTGGCAATGGGGACGCCAATATAAAATGAGATCCTCAGGCCATAGAGGGCCATAAGAAGAACGCAACAGCGACCCCTTCATCCTGTAAGGGACAGTTGGTATCCTGACAGCTGGGGGTTGTGTTATATCCTATGCTTCCTAGTCCTGGCTGCTCAGCCTGCATGAGTGTGATGTCATAGAATGTTGGGTGTGTGTGCATGCTTTGAATGAGTGATCAGTTAGATTGAGTGGGGCTGAGCAGCAGGCTGCTGCTCCCGGTAGGGCACCCTGTACCAACTTACCTGAACCATTAAATCTACTTAACTACATCTCTGGCTCCTGGTCTACCTATCATGACAATACTTCTTCAATTACAAAAGGTTGGCCTTTCATGGTGGCACGGGTGCAGCAAACATTTTTTTAAAAAGCATTGGGCCACAGGCCTAATATATAAGATACAGCACCGGTTAAAGAATAAGATGGCAACGCAATGCCCGGTGGCTGGATATTGTTTCAGGAGGGGTGCCAGCGGTTGGTCCTTAACAGAGCTGCACTTCGATGATCACCCGTAAGATAACCCTACCTGTGTATATATATATATATATATATATATATACATATATATATATATATATATATATATATATATATATATATATATATATATATATATATATATATATATACATGCATAACAAAATGCAAATAAACTTGCACAGTTTTTCTCACAAGACAAAGGTGCTTGTGTGTTTTGTTCATAATGCCACTATATAACTGTTTTTCTTGTCTTATAACAACCAGGCAATAAGGACAGGTATGGGTAGGGCTAAAGGGGGATTAGTGATTTTTACTTCAGTCAAACTTCCACTATGTTTGATTTCCTACCTCCCTGTGGGACACCACTCCCAAATTTTAATACTAGAACATCCTAAGGGCCATGTCCTAGTGGTGGTCAACCACTATAACAATGTGTTTAATGCCTCAGATACCTCGGTGGCAGAGGAGCTGGGTCCTTTTTTGAAGAACCTACGAAACGATGTTAGTAAGCCAATTGAGATCATCTGGGGTGGGGATTTTAACCTTCGTACTTGCCCACATTCCTTTTCTAGAACCTGTGGTTTTGATGGAGACAACGGGGAAAACAGAGCACATTTTGTACACTCCCCCCATGGTGACTCCTTTAATTCCCTTGTGCTGAACCTGGATCTTATGATCCACTCCCCGGCCCTAGATGTAGATGGTATGCCTGTTCCAACTTTTGTAGGACCCAATTCGTCCTCTGCCATTGATCACATACTGGTTTCTACGCATTTCACTCCTCACTGTACAGTCCCCGTTGTTACTGATCTGGGAGGTAGTGATCACCAAGCAATCACCATGCTTATTTCTGCATGGGGGCCTAGTGCTAGGAGTGATTATTTGGTATTAGAAGATGCTACCCCATGCAGACAGAATGGTTTCCGTATAAAGTGGAAATTGGACAACTCCGATAAACTGCAAGCTAGAATTATTAAAGAGGGGTTTGCTGAAATTTATAGTTGCCTTAATCCTGAGGCCCCTAACGGGTGTATTATAACTAATTTTGTGGCACTCGGTGATGCTGTAAAAAGGTGCCTTACCACTACTAAAGCCCGAATTAGGAACCAAAATGTGGGCTGGTTTGATAGCCTATGTACTCAATCCCTGCGGGAACTCAAGCTGGCCTTAACAAAACACCCGAGAGATAGGGAGGCCGTCAAATTACTTAGGCTTACCTATAAAAGCAATCTTGTACGTAGGAAGCAGGAACTAAGGGAACTTGCCTGGGATGCCCTGAACCAAGCTTCGGTACTACGGGACAGTAGGCTGTTCTGGTCTACGGTTAATAGCCCTTTCCTTGCCAATGAAGAGTTCCCCAAACTATCAGCGCAGGTTAGTGAAGCCAATTGGGTCTCCCATTTTTCTGGTATTTTTAATCCACCCGGGGGAGACTCTAACGGTCCTACTATCCCGATGTCTGAGACTAGGATACCTTTGGATATTACCCTACCAGAGGTGGTTATCTCCCTAAGCCAGAGTAAAGGTGGAAAGGCACCGGGACCCGATGGGGTACCGGTAGATCTGTACAAATCTAACCCCAGTCTCTGGTGCCCACTCCTGACCCAGGTGTTTAATGCATCAGTCCTGGAGAACACCCCTCCTACTTGGAGTGAATCCCTGATTCTACCTATTTACAAGAAGGGAGATAGAGGAGAGGCTAAGAACTATCGCCCTATCTCCCTTCTTGATTCCTCCCTGAAGATTATGAGTAGGGTTCTCCTTATAAGGCTCGAGGAGTGGGTTGAAGAAAATAATATCATGGCTGAATCCCAATTTGGTTTTCGCAAAGGCTTAGGGACTACGGAGCAGTGCCTTAACCTTGATCTCCTTATAGGGAAATATACGAGAGCGAAACAAGGGTCCCTATTTCTCTGTTTTGCCGATCTTTCGAGCGCCTTCGACCTTGTGGACCATGAACTCTTGTGGTGCACTTTATTGGCCATGGGCGCCCCCCAGGCAATCATTCACTTCCTGGCCCGTCTCTATAATAAGCTGTCGGCCCAGATACGTTTTGGTCCGTCGGGTGAATGTACCGAGAAAATCAGGGTTAAGTCAGACATAAGGCAGGGCTGTGTACTGGCCCCCCTGTTATTTTCCCTCTTTATCAATTCCATCGAATCTGAATTCAAAAAGGTCCAGGCGGATTCCCCTCAAGTCGGTGGACTTCCCGTACCAGTTCTGCTTTATGCCGACGATACGGTGCTCCTTTCGCGTACTCCAAATGGGCTACAGAAACTTATGAACACTTTTTATGATTTTATTAATGCGAGGAAATTGAAAATAAATAACACCAAGACTTTTATTATGGCCTGTGGTAAACGGATGAAATCTGTTATGCCGTTCCATTTTAACAATCATACTATTGAGGTAGTGGATAGGTTCTGCTACCTCGGTGTTACCTTTAACAACAAGGGGACATAGTCCCAGGAGATCTTAAATGTTAATGGTAGAATGGCCAAAAGCTCATCTGGTATTTTTCGATTCGCTGCAAAGCTAGGAAGCCGCTGTATACCTGATATGGTAGACATTTACAGGCATAGATGTGCGTCTATTGCTCTGTACGGTTCCGGTATATGGGGCTATAGTCAGCATAGGACACTGCAAAATACCGAGAATGGGTTCCTTAGAAGATTGCTTTGCCTACCTCCCTCGGCTCCTACTGTACTGTGCCATAGCGAAGTCTGTTTAAACTATCTGACTGACCTTACGGGTTTAAGACCCCTCATGGTATGGAGGTCAATATGGGCTAAAGAAGAGACTACTTTTTCTAGGAAGATTATTACCGATTGTTTGAAGTTGGACAAAGTCCTTAAGATTCCCTGGCTAAGTTATGTCTCTTATACTTATGACAAGGTATTTAATTTTGACATCATTAAGGACCCCTATTGTGCCGTTACTGTATCGAAAAAGGAACTTAAAGATGTTTTCATCCAAACTAAGTCTGATATGCGCAGTGTAAAGTGTTCTACCATGTCTACCTATGTATTTTATCACACCACTAAATTCGAAGGAAAGGGCATGCCTATGTACTTAAAATTCATAACCAAGCAGTCTCATCAGTTTGTTCTGACACGTCTCAGACTTGGTATAGTACATAATTTAGTTGCCTTCCCTGAGATGAAAGTTCCTAGCCATTCCCCCTGTCCTTGCGATGGTCAGACTAGGCAAAGTACTCGGCACTTTATGCTTATTTGTCCACTCTATATGCATCTTCGCCGTCTCTATCTCAGACCTATGTTTTTAAGATTATCAGTGTATACTATTACCCAAGCCATGGAATTGTTATTTGCACTTGACTCTGCAGACACCTGTTTTTTTACTGCTACTTTTTTACTTAAAGCCATTTCTCATAGGAAAAGTTTGGTGTTTTAAATCTTCCTAAATTTTTCATTTCTGAACTATTGTTTTATTATAATGTTTGTATTGTGTTTTATTGTACGTTTTGTGATTGTTTTTAATAGTCGAATAAAGCTTGAAATTGAAATTGAATTGAACTGTTTTTCTCCAGATAGGTTTCCTACAACGTACGTGAGATAACAGGGGGCAAGGGTTGGCAATGCTAGGCATGGGTGTGACCGGTGAAGAAGGGCGGGCACGGTCGGTTTGTGTACAACCCCTGTGTCCTTCAGTGGTGTGGCTTTCGCTTTCTGCGAGGGCGGGTGGGGAGAAGCACGGCTTCTGGAGCTGGCACAGTGTGAGGAGGCGGCGGCTGCAAGAATGGCTCCCGGGTGCTGCAGCTTGAGCGACATGTGCGAATATGACACGAATAAAGTTGTCCGCATCCGGAGCGTCAAGTACGGCACCATAAAGTGGGCCATCCACCTGGCCGTGCTCCTGTATGTCGGGTGAGTGGGTCCGGAGATGTGCCCTCTGACCTCGGGGTGGCGAGGGCGGGCTGCGCTGTGCATGGATGGATGTCTGACCTCAGAGCATCTTTTCAGAGAGGCGAGGGTGTGCTGCACCGCGCCCGGCTGCACACTTAGCTGAAAAATGAATTCAAATCGTGAGTGACGCCGCCTCACGGTCCTGGCTCTTTAACCAACAGCACTTTGCATCCTGTGATTTTTTTGGGCTTGTACCTACGATGTTAAATTATAAATACCAGTATGCAACCAGTTGTTGAGTCAAGAGTTAGGACATGCTGAAGGTATCACAGATGATGACATTGTATTTGCCAGCTTCTGAAGCTAGCTGCGCTCTAACAATGTCCGCGCTATATTATAAATGCAATACTGTATAATAAAGTGACAGATAATGACTGACGTTTACCCCTATTACTTTTTGCGTTTTTATACAGCACGAACTCGACCTGAAGGCATTGATTGGAGCGTTTTACATGAGCACCAGTTACGTTACACAAGGATACATTCAGTTTCTGGTACGCACGGGGAGACTGTAATTTGCTCAGAATCGCAGGCTGCTGAGCCGACGCCGAGACTCGAACTTGGTTCCCTAATTCCAAACTCTGCAGCTTTGCATTAGGCTGCCGTAAGAGCAGTGATCACCTATCTAATGGTCGTTCGGCAGCCGGATAAATAATGACTTCCTTCCTTGCAGTAAAGCAGGAACAGGGCTGCTTGTCTTTAGGAGATTTATTGAAAATTCGCTAATTCAGGTTAGAATTGCTGTGCATGTCACCGGAGCAGTCACATGCCTGCTAATAACGACGCTGTGGCAGATGAGCTGGCGGTGAAATCACCTCCGGCAATTGCAGATGCATCGAAATGCCCAGATTGTGGTAAGCCTTGCAGCCTTTAGCAGAGGCACCTGTGTTTATTTACTCAGTTTACACTCCTATTGACTCGCATACTAACGCTAGCTAGACCCCTGAAGATATTTTGAATTTGAGCTGCAGGCTGTTCTAAAGGATTTACTCGGTTGCGTTTAGTATATTTGCGTCGCAGAGCTACCGAGGTTGCCAGTTCCACGAATTTGGGGTTTAATATTTTCATACTGGGGCTCGCAGTGCTCCTCACCCCATTAAAAAACTGGGACTGTAAATCCGACAATGCAAAGAATCAAACCTGGCCTGGATGGGCTACTCAGATGGACCTAGGAAAATGCGAGTGCTCTGTCAGTATTACTTCTTGATCTGTGCGCTCTGCTACAAACTCAGAACTGCAAGTACCAGAATGCAATGCAAGGTACTGGACCGGAAGACCCGCTTTCCATCTATGATGGGGCATGTTAAGATCTCGGGCCAGGAGAAGGTTACCTTCTGAATGGAACTGGGTGGAGTTTGGGGGGTGAAAGCAGGAAAAGGTCATCTGAATATAGCTATTCCTGCTGCTGCTAGCCGCATTTGTAAACAAGCACTTGCATAGCCAATAGGTCTCGCCTTTGGGACCTTTTATGTTTTTAGCCATGCAGCACTTTATCCTGGGTGCTGCAACATCTACTGAGCCTCAATTCCATTACATATACACCCTTTGCAACTCTCAAGCAGTGCACTCAGAAAACGTATTTGTATAGTGCTTCAATAGTGGACGACGGCAAATCACACTTTAGAGATGGAAGTCACAAGGTTATCAGAGCCACTGGAATTAGCCAGGAAAATAGGACCAACGTATGAAGTGCGTTCCACTATAGCATTATTTATCACTTTTGACATTTGAACACACTTACAGTTTGAACATGTTCACCTTATCCGTACCAGTCCAACACAGGTATAGCGCAATCGGCTGTTATACTAAGCATTGAGCCGCCAGTTGTATCTGCGCTGCTGCTGAGCATTGCTTAGCCCCGAGAAGCCCAAGTGCCAGCCCCAGCTGCACCAGACCCGTGCCTGGTCAGCTGCAATTCGAGAGACCCACTGACTAGACGTTTTTAGGTCTCGGGACCGTTAAGCTGCGAAGCAGCTTCCGGTCAGGAGATTTAATGACTCTTAGTAGGGCAGTTTAGACCCGCCTCTCAGCTCAGTTCGCTTCCATTGGCTGGCTTCCTAAACAGAGGCCAGCCATTGGAAGAGAAGTGAGTCACTCCAAACAAGCCCCGTCTTTTTCGGATTTGGGGGCGTAATTTTTGCTGTTCTTTAGACAGTGACGACGTCCGTCACTCAGCACAGCAAAACACGCCCCCAAATCCGAAAAATGCCGTAAGCTTTGTGGCCGCCATTGTTGCCCAGCCAGCGCCGAGTAAGGAGGCCTCCGTTCGAGGCCCACGCATCCTTTTGTCCCATATTTCTACCGGTGACTGCCGGCAGCCCTGATGCGGTGCTCAGCGAGAGGCGGACTGTGTATCGGCAACCGGGAGAGAAGCAAGGACACGCAGCTGCCCTCCACCGCCCTCCACCAAATGAATATCTGCCAGTACAGTGTAAGTGCTTATGAAGGGAGACCTCATTCGAACTGACATTTCCCATTCCCGTTTCATAGTATCCTACTTTCCCCAAATTCTCAACCAGTGGACAACTAAAGAGGGGGAGGGGACAACAGATCCGCTTCCGGCCCGGGCGCTCTGTGAGTAAAGCCCAGCTCCGGTTTCAGAGAGCCGGAATTCAGCAAGGTAAGCGCCGAAAACAGACCCCGGCTCCCGGGGGACATTTCAGCCTCTTCTACTACAAAATGTTCTCTCTTCCCCTGCACCTCCCAACAACCGTCAGAGGGGGCTTAAGTGAAATCCATATACACCGCTCACAACGCCCCGCTGAGCACATCTTCCACGCCCGACGTCACTTGGAAACAAAGCGGCCCCGTCGCCTCCCCTCGCCCGCCCTCCCCTGTAGCCCTTTCTTGTGCCACGGCTGCCAGTTGTCGCGCTTAGGCGAGCTTAGAGGATTTGGGCAAACACCGCTTCGTGCTGTTGATTAGCGTCGTGGCGCTTGGGTTTAATTGGCGCGCGGTGTAATGGCGTGGAATCCGGGAGGTGCTTTAATTAACAGCGCAGAGGCGGCTCCCGGCTCCTGTCAATACTGCAAGCCTTTGTTCTGGGGCCAGGGATCGGTTCTCTGTCGATGGCAGCCGGCTCCTGCGAGATGCCTCAGGATCAAACCGTGAATACTTTACCGGCTCCTCGAGGATAGCTCATAGCAAAACCCTCTAGTGGCGTTTTAACTGAGCGCTGACGGGTAGCATGAGACAGACAGCCCGACAGAATGACTTCAATTCACCAAGCCAGGGGGAGGGGACGTGACATCACACACCTCTGAACCCGCGCCCCCCTTTGCTACAGAAAGGCTGACCACCTCTCACACCTTTCACTTGTCGACTCTCATCTGGCTGCAGAGAGATGCAAGGGAAAGAACTCGGTTCAGCAAATATTTATGAAAGGCCTATGTATTTAATTATTTCAGTGTATTGGGGGCGCTCCGGCAGGCAAAATTATATTCTGCCTACACAGACAAAATCTACACCCGGGAAGACGCCATGTTCTACGACAGCTGAGGGGCGGCTTCGGCCTGCCTGGTCTGTAAACTGAGAAAAGCCTGTGAGAAATAAGATATACGGCTTAAGGCGCAAGCTGTTGGGAGTGAAGTGACGCCCCCATCACTTTCACTATAAGCTGTTCCAGGGACTCCGCATGCTAATGAGTGAAACCATCATAAATAACCCAGTAACTGCAAATGCTTCTTTCTGAACTGTGCATTAACAAAGCCATCGACTTTTCATAGTTAATGTATTTTACAACCGAGCTGTACCTTTGCACATTGTTTTGTGTTACGCCACGTAGAAAGGGTGCTCTTGAACCTTCAGGTTGTTTTTACCAGTTGCCTCCTTAAAAGACAATGATTGAGAGTGACAGCAGAGTGATAGTGACAGCATGAGTGACTGCAGCGTGAGAGTGACTGCAGAGTGAGAGTGACTGCAGAGTGAGAGTGGCAGCTGAGTGACAGTGACTGCAGAGTGAGAGTGGCCACCAACCATCAGTGCAGCTTTCACCAAGCATACACACACCACCAGCCGTCAGTGCACACTATCTCTCATTCACTCTCTCTCTACCTCAATCTCTACCTCACTACTCAACTCTCTTTCTCACAGCATCACAATATCACTACCAAAGTAACTATCTCTCTAACACACTACTTCACAACTTCCCTCTCTCTATCTCACGACCTCACTCTCTCTACATCACTACCTCACTCTATCTATTACTATCTCACTCTCACTGCCTCACTATATCACGACACGCTCTCTCAAAAATTCACTACAACACTCTCTCACTACCTCACAACTTCACTCTCTCTCTCTAACTCACTGCTTCACTCTCTATCTCACTACCTCACACTCTCTATATACTACCTCACTCCATTTCTATCTCACTATCTCTCTCTCACTATATCACGACACACTCTCTCTAAAGTTCACTACATCACTCTCACTACCCCACAACTTCACTCTCTAACTCACTACTTCACTCTCTCTCTATCTCACTACCGCACTCTCTCTCTCTCTCAAATACACTTAACTCATTTTCACTCTCTCATACACTACCTCACTGTCTCTCTAGCTCACTACTTCACAACATCGCTCTGTTTATATCTCAATACGGCACAACAACTCTCACCCTCACTACCTCATTCTTTCACTACCTCACTCTCTCTATCTCTCACTACCTCACTCTATAACTACTTCACTCTCCCACAAAACAAAAATAACTACATCACTACTCAAATTATATCTATAAAACTATCTCACTCTCTCTCACTAACTCTCTCCATAACATCACTCTATTTTGATATCACTCTCACTACCTAACTATAACACAAGTCACTCACTCAAAAAATAACTACAACACTCTCTCGCTGACTCACTCTCTATCTCACTAGCTCACAAGTTCACTCTCTCTCTCCAACTCACTACGTCACTCTCTATCTCACTAACTCTCTCTCTTTCTATCTCACTAAGTCACTTTCACTCTCTCTTACACTACCTCAATCCTTCTCTATCTCACTACGTCACATCTCTCTTTCTATCTCACTAAGTCACTTTCACTCTCTCTTACACTACCTCAATCCTTCTCTCTCACTACGTCACAACATCACTCATTGTTTCTATCTCACAACCACCAAAAATCACTCCATCACTAACTCACTCTTTCACTACCTCACTCTCTCTCACTACCTCACTCTATCTACCTCACTCTCTCTCACTACCTCACTCTCTCTTTCTATCTCACTAAGTCACTTTCACTCTCTTTCACTACCTCACTCTCTCTCTATCTCACTACCTCACAAACTCACTCCCTGTTTCTATCTCACTACCTCAGAACATCCCTCTACCTCCCTCTTTCACTACCTCACTTTCTCTGTCTCTCACTACCTCACTCTCTATCTACCTATCTCTCACTACATAACTCTCTACTCCACTCTATCTCACTACCTCACTATCTCACAACTTCTCTCTCAAAACATCACTACCTCACTCTCTCACTACCTCACTCTCTAGCTCACAACCTCACAACGTCACTCTTTCTCTAACTCACTACCTCAATCACTCTCTATCTCACTACCTCACTGTTTCTATCTCACTAACTCACTTTCACTCTCTTTCAACATCTCTTTCTCTATTTCACTACATCACAACATCACTCTATGCTTATATCTCACTACCTCACAACATCCCTCTCCCTCACTACCTCACTCTTTACTACCTCACTCTCTATCTCACTACCTCACTCTCTATCTTCCTCACTCTCTATTTCAATACCTCACTCTCTCTATTTCAATACCTCACTCGCTCTCTATTTCAATACCTCACTCGCTCTCTCTATCTCACTGCCTCACTCTCTCTCTGCTAATGCAATAGGTATCACATATGCAAAAAACAAGGCTAATGCCAATACAAATGACAGTGCCATTTATTTAGGGATACAAAAAAGATAAAAAAATAATGAGCAATTCCAATAGCTCTACCTATAATATTGCCGAGACCATTGCATTGTAAATGCTTGTTTCGTCTACCTTGGAGAAAAGCATCACCGCCAGGGGATCGGAGGAGTCCTTCATCTGTGAGAGCTATGTTTTACAAGAAAGTCTGGGGAAATTACTAAGCAATCATCTCGTCCCGAGTATACAAAAACGATTCATTTACCTAATTGGTTTTGGTTCATGAAATAGTTTAGAACTGCCTCGCAAGCGTCGGTGAACCACTTCCGTGTTTCTGTAAGTTGTGCTTTTATGATAGAATGCAAACTCACTGAAAACCGTGCCATGATATGGCAGTAGCAGTTGTACAACTTGCAGTCTTCAAAACGTTGCAGCCATTAATGGTATAGAGGGCATGCCTCCCGGTTCACTGGAGAATTACATTTAAAAAAACATGTGCAGTGTGCTTCGAGGCCTCAATCGATGGCTGGATCGGAGACTGAACCTCTGAGAGCCCTTCTGTCTGAGCCCTTATACAATCTGACGTTGATCAGGTCACGTATGAGGCTTAGGAGAATACACCTTTTTGGTTTAGGCCACCCTACCTACCCCATGTTTCTGCTGAAGAGGAAACAAACTAAGAATGATGCTGCCTGCTTCCAACACCTTGCAAGCATTATCTTTCACCTCCGAGTAAATACTGGTGGTGAAACTGGTTGATGGTACAGTTTCATTTCATTGATAACTTTATTTCGACCACCATGGGCTATAAAAGCACATATTAAAACGAACACCATAGCATAAAAATCAATTTGCAAATGGTACATAAAATTTGATAAAAATGAATTTCAGATATATACACCTATTTACAAACAAGTCTATCATTAATAAAAATAGAATTAAACCATCTGATATGTTATCAATGCAATGCAGAGCATTCAGTGCAAACCCGTAATCTATTTCAAGTCATAATATGGGTTCTGCATTTAATCCACATGCAACGTAAAAAATAACAATGCCTTTTATTTTTGTTTTCATTTTAAAAACATAAAGGGCTTTGTCATTTACAAAACCAATAGCTCCAACTTTCCTACCGTGAGACCTATTGTGCACTGCACAGTGTGGGTGAAAGTGGCACTGCGTGGGTGTGAGTGGCTTTGAGTGAGTGGCGTTGCGTGGGTGAGTGGCGTTGCATGTGTGAGTGTTGTTGCGTGGGTGAGTGGTGTTGCGTGGGTGAGTGGCGTTGCGTGGGTGAGTGGCGTTGCATGGGTGAGTGGCGTTGCGTGGGTGAGTGGCATTGCATGGGTGAGTGTGGCGTTGCGTGTGTGAGAGTGGGCTTGCATGGGTGTGAGTGGCGTTGTGTGTCTGAAAGTGGCACTGCGTGGGTGTGAGTGGCGTTGCGTGTGTGAGTGGCGTTGCGTGTGTGAGTGGCGTTGCGTGTGTGAGTGGCGTTGCATGTGTGAGTGGCGTTGCATGGTTGAGTGGCGTTGCATGTGTGAGTGGCGTTGCATGTGTGAGTGGCGTTGCATGTGTGAGTGGCGTTGCATGTGTGAGTGGCGTTGCGTGGTTGAGTGGCGTTGCATGTGTGAGTGGCGTTGCAGGTGTGAGTGGCGTTGCATGTGTGAGTGGCGTTGCATGTGTGAGCGGCGTTGCGTGGATGAGTGGCGTTGCGTGGATGAGTGGGGTTGCGTGGATGAGTGGGGTTGCGTGGATGAGTTGCGTTGCGTGTGTGAGTGGTGTTGCTTGGGTGAGTGGCGTTGCATGGGTGAGTGTGGTGTTGCGTGGGTGATAGTGGGCTTGCGTGGGTGTGAGTGGCGTTGCGTGTCTGAAAGTGGTGCTGTGTGGGTGAAAGTGGCACAGAGCCTTTGATGTGGCCTGGGGCAGGAGAAATGCTGCTGCTGCTAATTAAATATAAAAAGTGTTTAGGGAGTCACGGCTGCCGAGAGTAACAAGGCAGTGCTGGGAGGGGGGCTGCGCACCAACTGAAGTGCTCTGGTTGCACGGCCTGCGGCCGTGTGAAGTGATAAGCCTTTGAAGTACACAGGCATGCTGTGACGGAGGTGTGAGAGGTCTGGCAGGGAACAGATGGCCTGGCCGTGAAGCAGGGGCGGGGCAGCGCTGGGGAAGCCTGTGGGAGGGTGATTGATGCCTATGATGTGGGGAGGGAGGAGAGCCTTTTGCGAGCCTTGTGCAGGAGAAATGCTGCCGATGCGCGTGCATGTTTAATCACGTGATTCACGTGAACTTAAAGAAAACCGCGGCTGAAAGCCCGTGGTTTGAAGAGGATTTTGCCGACATGAATTCTCGCTCCGCTCAATGCGCTTGCGCGCATTGATAGGTCGCGAGACCTAAAAACGGGAGACAGCGAAAACAACAGGGGGATGTGTGTCGTATTTTAAGACTCTGAGCGCATGATCACACTTACGAAAACCCAAGTTCTTACAGATAGGTTTAACCCAGCGACGGCGTGCCAGCCCATATGCCGGACAGACAAAGAACACATGACTTTCATTTTCCAGGGAGTGTTCACACGCTGGGCACACAGAACATTTATTAGCGTCCCAACGGCTAGTTAGTGACCTTAATGGTAGTGTACCCAATCTAAACTGTAAGTACAGCTTTCTTGCTTGTGGAGGGTGTATCATGTCAAGGATTTCCTCTATTTTGTATTCTACTTTAATATTGAGGAATTCGGTTGTTAATGTACCAACTGAGCCGCTAGTTTGTAGAATCATCAGGTTAAGTGACCTGTACCTTTTTATCAAATCCACCCTGGAACGCACAGGGCAGACTGATTCCGGGGATTCCCATAGCTCTGGGAGGCCTAACCCAGCACATAAATCCTTGATGTGGGATAACCATGGTATTTTCTTGGTTTTAAGGGAGACCCAACCCTCCTGGAACTCTGCACAACAAGAAACAAGCTCTGGGTCTGACCAGAGTCTTCGCCGGTAGGTAAGTGGCCCCAGGGCCACCTCTTCTTCCACAGGAAGTAGCCCCAGGTCTAGTCTTAATGGAACCAGGGGATACTGACTGGCAGGGAAAACAGGGTTCTCATAAAAGTATGTTGTACCCTTGCCAGGCTTTTGGGCCAATGGTGTCCCCATAGTTCCGCCCCATATATAGCGGCTGTTCTGGCTTGAACCTTATATATCTCTACAACAGGAGCAGCTGGCTTCCAGGCTAGTGTTCTATGCATTTTAGAAATCCCACCCACGGTCTGGGTCAGTTTCAAGGTCGACTTAGCTATCTGTACATTCCACCCCAGATGTTCCTCGATACTAATGCCAAGATATTCAAAAGTTTTTACTCTCTCGAGGGGTGTACCCTTCAGAGCCGGATTTGGCCGCGTCTGCCTAGGGGGATTTAAAATCATGTACTTGGTTTTAGCCAAGTTAATATCTAGACCGCTTAGCTCACAGAAATCTGCGAAACCATCAAGGATACGTTGTATACTGGTAGCTGTTCGAGACAACAACAGAGTGTCGTCCACAAACATTAATGCGGGCACTCTTCCAGTAGCCAGCCTCGGAGCATCCGTATCCTTTATGTTTAGGAGATATTTAATAAGCCCGTTGATGTAAAGGCAGAAGAGAGTGGGAGCCATCACACATCCCTGGCGCACCCCCCTCTGCACCTTAAATCTTGCTGACAGTTCTCCCGCTTTTCCGCATCTAACCTGAGCAAAGTTGCCTTGGTGGAGTCTCTTCAATACTTCCAACAGATATGGTGGGAGGCCCAGGTCATGGAGGACTTTCCACAATTTGTCTCTAGGGACCAGATCGAACACGGCCCGCAGGTCCACAAAAATGAGGTAGAGGCTGCCACCCTCTACACTCACTGTTTTCCAGTACAGGACCTGTGGTCGGAAGATCTGGTCAATTATGGATGTACCGGTTCTAAAACCTGCTTGGAATGGACTCAAGATGCTATTGTCCTCCTCCCATATCTGGATTCTTTCCAGAAGTACCCTCCCAAATACTTTCTGTGGGATATCTACTAAGCTGATTGGCCTGTAGTTTGAGGGTTGCAGAGGGCAGCCTTTTTCGAAGATTGGAACGATCTCCGCCCCCACCACGTCTCTGGCGGGTCTGCCCCCATCAAGATTGAATTGTAGAGGACGCAGAGATATGGGGCCCATATTTTCGGTTCCGACCGAAACAAGTCACCAGGGATTTTATCAAGCCCTGGGGCTTTATTGGGCAGCAGCTTCATAATGGCAGATTCCACTTCGAGTATTGATATCTCCTTGGCCCCCCAGTCTATACTCGTGGGGGGGACTCAGGGAAACCAACTCGGAGTCACCAGTGAGCGGTCGAGTGTAAAGACTACCAAAATGTTCCTCCCAAACAGCTGGGGCTATGTTGGGGCTAACTGCGTTATTCCCACCATCACCATCATTAGTAACAATTGCCCAGAATGTTTTGAGATCTCTACACTGTATTGCCATCTTTAGATCATCCCACTTTTCTGCTTCCCAAGACTTTCTTTCGCTCTCTATAGCTCGCTTGTACTGTACCCTTAATAGCCTAATTCGGGGTCTATTGTTGGCCTAAATTGCTCTAGTTAATTCCCCTTTCAGTTTACGGCAATCAGCAGTATACCATGGGTGGGTTTTCACCTGTGTTTCCCTATGCGTCTGGAGTGGGAAAAAGACCTCTACCAATTTTTGAGATAGCTGCTTGTGAATTTCAACAGGCCTGTTGTTCCTCCCCTCTACAAGGCCCAGTTGTTCAGCCTCTGCCATGTCTATGAGGTGAGGAAGAACCTGGAGATACATTTGAGAATGTTTGTTTGGGCAGCTTCTTATATGAGGCCATTTTATTCTCTGCCTATTATTATGGAGGAGGAGAGGCTGTTGGACACAGTTCTGTTCAATCAAGGGGTTGGTCAATCCCCACCTCCCTGGTTTTAGTGACAAAACCAGGGCTTTGTGGTCACTGTCTGTCCTTTCATAGATCTTATCCCATGACCTTAGTTCAATCAAGATGTAATCGATGATTGATGATTGACCTACTCTATTAAAAGTCGCATTTCCTGGACTGTCCGATTTGAACCGACCATTACAAGGCCTTACAGACAAAGACAGAGTGAGGGAAGTTATTTGCAAAACCAATGGGGTCCACACTTTCACTGGAGGGATACTAGATTCAGGAATATTCCAATGTAAGTTCTCCTCATCAATATCCTCCAAACCTAATTTCATAAGGGGGTCAAACTGACAATTAAAATCCCCCCCGAAGATTAAACCAGTCCCAGGGTCAAGAGTCTGTGCAAATTCCATCAGTTGTTTAAAGACTACTGACTCTTGTCCGCTCTTGGTAGGTCTAGAGTATATGTTATTAATAGCTAGAGACTTATTTCCCGGGAGGGATAACATCACACATAGGATATCCGGGGAATCAACTGTTACCTCCTTAGTTGTGGCGCCAAGGTGGGTAGCTACCCAGGTGCTTAGCCCTCCTGAAGGTCTTCCTCTATCACCTTTCATAGCGGGGGTGTTAGTAGCAAAATTACTTTGCTCGAACTTGTCCCCGGCCCACATCTCTTGCAAAAGGCAGATATCGTGTTTATCCAGGAACAAACCCCAATCCTCCGATGTTATATTATTTTTCAGACCTGCCACATTCCAAGAAAGTATGTTAATATTCCCGTTATCAACGCTATATTTTAGGCTAGCATTTTGGTCAAGATTTATTAATATGGTCTCACAATCGGCCACCTGAGTAGTAGTGGCCTTAGTGGCACTACGCTCCCCTCCCCCTCCAGATTCTCCTACCATAGCACCTCCGTTAGACGAACTACCCGCTATCCCAGACCTCAGTTCCTTTTTCTTTTGGTCTATTTTAACCCTGCGAATACCTGCATCTGGCATGGTTCCTACTGCAATGATAAGACGCCTCAGCTCTCTGAAGTTAACTTTTGCTTCCAGCAAGACCTTACTTTCTGTTCGTACAGGTAGGGGATTCCTTGCTTCAGGCAGTCAATCTACCGATTCCAGGTTGTCATACCTGTTGGGATGGTGGAACATGTCGAATGACATGGGACTATTCAAAGGCCCAAACCTGGCAACATTCCCATGAGTGTGGTAACCTCCCTGGGTTTCCTCTCCCGCCCAGTTTGTCCCCTCCCATTTTTGTGCAAAACAAACTTTACTCTGAGTTTCTGGATAAAAATATGTTAGCGGCAGGGGTTTTATTAGTGTATCTGTGCTACCCAGCTCGTAGTTACAAATGTGCTCGACTCTCCACCTGTTCCGAAAATCACGATACAATCCCCTTCTATGCTTTTCCCTCTGGGCCCCACCCAATCGACTCGTCTGACAAATAACATTTCGCTGGTTCCCCCATTTGGAAGGGGTCTATTATGGTTCAACCAGTGAATACACTTATTTTTGAGATCTATGTAGTCCTCAACCTTACCCGGACTTAGAGTAAGGACCCCCGCAAGAATGACTACAAAGGGAACTGATTCCGGGGGCAGAGCTAAGCAAGGGAGCACAGGCCTACTTGGAACCACTAGTCTCGGCCTTTGTTCCTTATTTGTTGCCTGAGTCGGGCCTTTGTTGGAAGAGGCTACCCCTCTGCTCCCCCTTCCCCCCCCATTCCCTGTGCTGGCCAAACCACTAGATGCGGCCACCCCTGACTGCGTAATTGAAAAGGAACTTGGGCAAGGTACTGTCGTGCCAATTTGAACTGGTGAAGCCCCTTCTGTATTTATAGTCACCAGAATTAGACTCTGTGTACCTGGCTGACTAGGGCCAATTGGGCTTATCTCATTACTGCTAGATTCCACACCCCTAGCCCCCTTTCCTCCCAGTTTAGGCAAACACAGCGATTCCTGGTAGGACTGTCTTTTTTCAATAGAGTCCAGTCTTTTGTGGATCAGGAGGCAGGACTCTATGAATACATACACAAGGGGGTGGAGAGAGGGGCGTGGCTTGGACGCCGGAGGGAATGGCGGCGTGAGCTTGGAGCTCCGCGCCCGATCCCCTATTAATCCTGACTAAACAGAGCGCTGACTCCCGCGACTACGCTCATCTGCGCACCGGAGGCGGAGGGAATCATAGTGGCACCCCTGTGGGCACATACGGAGCCAGTCGGAGGCGCATCGGTCGAGCGGAGCGAAAGCAGAACCCGAGAACGAAGGAGACCTAACATGGCGGCCATCTCCGAGGCCGGTGATCACTAACGAAAGACCTTAGCGCAGAGGGGCGACCCCCGGAGAGGCGCACTCTGGAGTGACACAGCGGCGTACTTAGCGCTCACAGACAAAGGCGCAAATGGCCTCATAGCCCCGTATCGCTGCATCGGCCTGCTCCTGTTACGGACTGCGCTGGAAGAGGCTCCGCAAAATGGCGGCGGGGACTGTGTCCCTGATATGAGTCGGCTTTGCTGAGGCTAGTACCCGAAGGAGACATTGAACGTCTGTGAGGCGGAATGGCACTTGGGACACCACCTGGCTCTACGCAGTGAGATTTGACCAGGCTGTTTAACGTGGATATATGAGAGACCGGCGGGGCACTGAGTGGGCGGATCGGCGCAACAGTGAGGGGGGGACGAACTTCTTACCCCTACGGAGAGAGCTACGGCTGGTGCATGAGGGCCCGGTGGGGGAAACGCCTGAATACCGGCTTGAGTGTCCCTACCGGCGATTGCTGAATGGTTGCTTGGGCGCGATGGCCGACAGGACAGATCCGCACTGAGATCAGCTCCTTAGAGACGGAGGCAAGATGGCGCAGCGCGTCGAGACCAATGCAGCGTGAGAATCGGGGAAGATAAGGAGCGGGCGCTCAGAGGCATAGGAGGCCCGAGGGGGCCCTGGAGACACTTGTTCACGAGCCCAGACACCGAAGGCGACCCTGGCAGGCGGCATAATTGCGGATCTAGGGGGCAGAATCGCTGAGATATGGCGACCACAGTCAGACTGGATGGCGGAGGCCGAGGTTGCTGATCACTGAAGGAGGGTAGCCCATACAGGACACTCAATTCAACCAGAGGCCCTGTGGATTTAGCGGGGCACACGGCGCAACATCGGCCTGCCCCCGCGATTGGGAGTTCCCGGCACCAGATCGCAAAATGGCGGCGTGAGCTGAGACCTGGAGCGGGGCTGGGTGGGTGCCGACTGGCATCTAGCGGAGAAGTAGAGCACCTCAGCAGAGGCCGGATCGCAGGAAAACGCCCAGGCCCTGAAGGCAGCCTTGGACCAACCTGAGAACCGCGGGTGCACACGGAGGCAGCAGTGAACGAGGCAGGTGAGCCGGCGCGACAACGAGGGTGAGCAGAAGGCATTGCCCCACAAATGGAAGGGCCCCAGCTCTGTGTACGACCCAAGGAGAGATTTGGGTCCTGCAGTCACTAAATACTACCGGCAAGCGCTGCGGGAACGCCCAGAACCTGTGGACTGGGGCCCTGCGCGATAAAAGATCCTCGGGAGCTGAGGTGGACCGGAGAGACGCCCCGCAGATTACAACAGCGCGACGGTGTGGGGGAAGGCGGCAGGCCGGCGATCGACGACGCTGGGGGCCCGGGGGGCAGTGGTGGAGAGAACTAGCAAGCTTAGGCCCTGCGGGCAGCCCTGGATCATGAACCAAGGAGCGCTGTTAAACAGGAGCAGCAGAAGAGTGTGGCTAGGATGAGGAGTGCTCAGGTCTGTCCTGACTATTAACACCGTACGGAAACAACCCCAAGGGCTCACAAGGAGCATAAAATCTGACCGCGCTTGGGACCTACCCTCTGCGAAGCACCACGGGGAACCCAGACATACCCGGCAGAAGAACCCCGAGCAAGGGCGGGAGAAGGCTGCATACTGGGAGTGGGAGAGAGTACTCGAACAGGACGACCCCACATGCCTGGATTCAACTGGTACCGAAGCTGCACACATTTGAGGAGCCGCAGGACCAACGGGGGCCATTGCTGCGAACCCCCACACAGACAGAAGCCACGGACGCACCCCTCGCACTGCGGAGTATATCGGCTCAACAGGCGATTTCAAATCATGGTGAAGAACAAGGAGAAGACGGAGGGAGCTACGGTCTCGGAAATGCCGGAGGGATCCGCCACGGGGCCTTCAGACCTGCAACAACTCCAAGACCGCATACTGGAGGCTATTGCAGCGACGAGAGACACTTTACAGCAAGATATCGCGCAAGTGGTGTCGGGTCTGGGCCTCCTACGTGCGGACCATGACAAACTTAAAGACAGGGTCAAGAACACGGAAGACACCCTACAGGAGCTGGCCCCTGCCCACAAAACTATGGAGGTGAAGCTAGCGGACGCCCTAGACTGAATACAATCACTGGAGAGGAGGGCTGAGGACGCCGAAAACAGGAGTCGGCACAATAACGTCCGCATAGTGGGCCTCCCCGAAAAAACAGAAGGGGAGGATATGGTCGGTTATCTGGACAATTGGTTTAAGACAACGGTGGTGCCAGAAGGCCTCTCTCCATTCTTCACGCTGGAGCGCGCCCACCGCATCCCGGCTAGGCCACCCAGACCGGGTCAACTGCCCAGACCGGTTATAGCCAAACTACTGCACTATAAGGACAGGGACTTGCTGCTCCAGAGAGCCCGAGATGCGGGCCATTCCAGGTTGCGAATAGCAAGGTGACACTATTCCCTGATTACACCTTTGAGACGCAGCGGATGCGAGCCTCCTTCTTGTCTATCAAACGGGAACTCAGAACTGAAGGCATAACGTACTCTTTGCTCTTCCCGGCTAAGTTACGGGTAGTGCTGGACGACAAGACGCTCTTTTTCCTCACGCCAGCAGATGCCTGGGCATGGTGGAGAACGCCGGACAACGCAGGTGCGGAAATCACAGAGACTCCGTAGAAGGCGACAGGGTTCTCGGAAACCTACGGTGTCCCAAACGGATGAGGAGAGAAGGGCGGTGCTGCAGGCGGTGGTGGCACTTTCGAGGTCTGATGCTTCCCCTTCAAAACGGGGCACGGAATCGGAGGGCCACATCTCAGGCTCGGAGACAGACCAGTCAGAAGTAAACAGCACCAAAGGCCCGTTGGTAACGCCGCAGACGGCAGAAGACATCTTGAGCCTCTGACACGGAAGCAGAAGGAAGCGGACACTACTGGTAACGGGGGAAATTTAAGATATGTAATGCAGATGTAAGTTGCACACACGGGATGTTCCACCGCTGCTATTTATGGGGGATCTGAGGGTGCGGGGGTTGGAGGCTGGCGTAGCTACCTTACGGATAGAGTCACACTCCACTAGCCCTTAAGGCACCCACAGTGATGACTGTGGTATAGGTGGGAGGTTGGGTAGATCGTCTGAGTTTGGATGGGAACTGATGGTTTAATATTGGGTCCTGTTCTGGGGGGGTGGGAAGAGAGAACTGTTGGGGACGTTCTTCGTTGGCAACTGCTTGATTTTGTTTTGGAGGGGGCCGGGACATGTGAGGATCTGGAGACATGTTGGGGGGGCACCACCACTTACGCAGGGACATGGAACTGTGTTACACTGCATCAGCTACTATGGGACAATGGCTAACATGGGCACATTGCGATGTCTAACCTGGAACGTGCGGGGACTACACACAATGGTGAGGAGACATAAGGTCCACGCCTATCTGGTCCGCAGGGGGGTTCATATCGCACTGTTGCAAGAAACACATTTGACAAAACAGGAAGGTATCGCTCTACAGCGTAGGTGGAGGGGGCAAATATTTAACACTACGTACTCCGCATTTGCTAGAGGCGCACTGATTTGGATCAGGGCGGGTACCCCTTTCCAGGTGACCAGGCACACAATAGACCCTGAGGGTAGGTATGTTGCAGTAGAGGGCAAACTTAAGGGCAGAGACATAGCTCTATGTAGCATATATGCACCAAACATGAACAGTTGTCCTTCTTGACGAGACTTTCTGGGGCACTTACGCACTACTTAGCGGGCCCTGTTATGATAGGAGGGGACTTCAACTCAGTGGCGGATGCTACCTTAGATAGATCCCATCCGCCGCTGGGAGACTCCCCAGTACACCGTCTCACAAAGGGTAGACTTGACAGGCAAGGGAGGTGGGAATTGGTGGATGCTAGGCGTACGCAGCACCCGACTAAACGGGACTACTCATATTTCTCTAGCCTGCACGACCTTCATGTTCGGATTAATGCGATATTGTGCTCCCCGCTCATGATGACAGCTGTTGCGCGAACCGAATACCTTGCCAGGACAATCTCGGATCATAACCCTATGTTGGTCACGCTGGATTGGACGACTGAGGTCTTGCGCGTTCCGACTTGGAGGCTGCGGCCTGAGACATTGGACGACCCACTGTTTCGCGCGGCACTTGAAGAGGGGATAACTCAATACTTCGCTGAAAATGATGGCACTGCTACATCTAGAGCGATGGAATGGAATGCCTTCAAGGTGGTTGTTAGGGGGCAGTGTATCGGGAAATAAGTAGGGATACGAAAGGTTTTACTAGACGATCTGGTTAAGGCAGAGGACAAACTGCGAGAAGCAGAAGTGGCGCGACCAGGCCACCCTGAGCTCCAGGAGGAGGTTAGCTCAGCTAGGGAAGCAGTAGCGATTGAAGTGGAGCACCTCCGTAGCTTTGATTACAGAGCTTACATGTTGAGGGCACACGCTGAGGGGGATAAAGCTGGGACGCTGCTGGCATGGTTGGCTAACCCCGCTAAACAAAGCTCCCCGATTCTGGCTCTGGATCCCAGGCGCCCCTGGTCCTATCGATTGATATCGAGAAAGCGTTCGATAGTTTGGAGTGGGAATACTTATACAAGGTCATGGAACGCTTTGGCCTTGGGGAAGGCTATATCCAATGGACGAGAGTGCTGTACACGTCGGCGGTGGCAAGAGTGCGAGTGGGGTCCCTCATCTCTCACCAATATCCGGTGGAACGCGGAACACGGCAGGGATGCTCTCTGTCCCCCCTGTTATTCGCCCTGGCGATTGAACCCCTCGCGGCTGAGGCCCGGACGGGGAAACACTATAAGGGTGTAAACAGTAGAGGGGGACAACAGTTTATCTCCTTGTATGCAGACGACCTATTGTTATTCCTAGAGGACGCGGACGTGTGGGACGATGTATGCGGGCGCTGAAGGGAAGCATGGCCTTTTGGGCCACCCTCCCGCTCTCGGTAACCGGCCGAATCTCTTTACTGAAAATGATTGCCCTGCCGAGCCTTCTTTATTATTTCTACACCCTACCTGTCTTGGTACCCAGCTCCACCTTTAGTCGATTGAAGTCGCAACTGACCTCGTTCCTCTGGGGCTCGGGCAGGCATAGAGTCGCATTAACAACGCTCACTCGCCCGAAAGACGAGGGAGGCCTAGCGGTCCCGTACTTCAAGCTTTACTACCTTGTGGCTCAGTTGCAGCTCTTCATGCAGGAGGTGGCAAGGGTGTTCCGAGGTCCGGAGCACGAGAGGGATGGGGGCACTCCGCGACATGTCCTCGCTTATATAGCCTTGCAACAGAGGCTTACCCTTAGAGATCTAACCCTTGAAGAACAAACGTTTAGGCTCTGCTGGAACCGCTCCCAACTTTGTGCGGGCGTACGACATCCATATGCTCCTGAGATACCTCTTGGCATGGTAACAGCGCTCCCCCACGGAGGGGACTGGGCGCAGTTACAGGTTTGGGAGGACGCGGGGCTGCAGGTGATTGGCGACTTATACGAGGATGGGGCGCTCATTCCGTATCAAGCTCTACAGGAGCGGTTCGACCTCCCGCGGGGAGGCTACCTACTGCATGCCGCGGTAACTGGGGCCATGCAGGCGCACTGGAAGGGGGGGCTCTTAGAACCAACAACGACCATGGCTTGTCAGTACACCATGATGGCAGCCGGGACTTATAAGGCAGTAACATGCCTGTACTCTAGAATGCTCCAGGAGAATTTGCCGCCCTTAACGGTGCTTAAAGCCAAGTGGGAATCCAACCTGATTAAGGAGATCCCCGAGACGACTTGGGCACAGATAGTGCGGCGAGCAAGGAAGAGCACGAGAAATGCACGCTTCCAACAAATCCACTTTTACGTCCTCCACAGAGCCTATTTAACACCTGGTAAAATTAGGAAATATTTCGGGGCGGCCGAGGCGGCGTGCCCCAGATGCACTGCAGAAGGGGCAGAACTAGACCATATGCTATGGTCCTGCCCTGACCTGAGGGAGTACTGGCGGGCAATTGGCAACACGTTGAACGAGGTGACAGAAAGAAGCCTACAATATGACATGGCTGTCAGTATTTTGCATTAGTTCCCACACACTCCCAAAAACAAGATCACAAGTAAATTTATTGATCTGGGCCTTCTCTTGGTCAAAAGGGAAATCACAAGACTTTGGAAAGTGAGAACGGGCCCCACGCACAGGCGGTGGGTCAGTGAGTTCCTGAAATGGGCTGCTTGCGAAAGCACACTCCGATACCAAATGGCTCGCCGAAAACCGGACGATAAGGCATTGGACGGAGCGGCTGCGTGGGAAGCGCTAGTGCAGACCTTGAGAGATAGCACGTCGCAAGAAGATGGGGACGTTCCTGACCCTGACAGAGACACCTCCCAAGACACGCCATGCACATCACATAACTAGACAATCATTAGCTCCTGATTACACCCATAGAAGTAGGCTAAACGAGCTCTCATGAGTAGGTGGTGGGATTTGGGGGGGGAGGGCAGGGAGTTGGGGACCGTTAAAGGGATGCAGGGGGGGTAAGGGAGGAAAACTAAAAGCGGACATGTACACTCCTAGCGAAAGGGTTGCAACTGTTATTACACTTATGCTTCTAACACTTCCCTGCACGACGCCGCACAACCTCTGGGTTGTGGGCTTAAAGGCTGTGTACGGAGCTGAACAGAGAATGGTGCACTGGGGAGTCAGAGATGAAATGTATGTATGGAAGTATTCTATGTATTACAATTCTGCAATAAAAACTACTTTATAAAAAACAAGGGGGGTGGAGAGCACAAGAAAAAGAACAAAACTTATGCCAAAGCAGACAAACTCATTAATTTGAGAAAACTGCCCTCACTCACATACCGAAGTATGTGACATGCTTCATCATAGGGCCTGCTTGCAATACGCCCTGTTGTAGCCACACACAGGACGGAGCATAAGGGAGGGGAAAAAAATAATAAATTCCACGCAACACAACATATAACAGTGGAACTAAACAAATAAAACACGTAACATATAATGTGTAAAGGCAGTGCCAATCACCAAGTGGCTTCAGACAATGGTGCGACAGAAGGGTGCAGTTTGTTAGAAGTGGTTTAAAACTGGTTTGAGGGTACCAAACAAACCATTTTTATTATTCTCAGGTTCCCCCCACCAGAATTAAAAGAAACAAAGGATGGGTAATGTCTTCGTGAGAAAATGA
Organism: Lissotriton vulgaris; assembly: GCF_964263255.1. Lineage (NCBI taxonomy): Eukaryota > Metazoa > Chordata > Amphibia > Caudata > Salamandridae > Lissotriton > Lissotriton vulgaris. The sequence continues at coordinate 156,151,892 of NC_141699.1, read as the reverse complement.
GGGTTCTCAAGACTTCCCTCCTATTACTGCTGTGGTCAACATGTTTCGACCACCTTTCTTCCAGCAACCCTTCCAACAATACTCTAATCAGGCCTACAATTAGCCGATGATGGGTTACCCTCCAACTGGACCTTATCAACACCAACAATTTGGCAGCCCAAGATTCCAAAATTCAGAATTTCAGAATACTCCGTTCCAGAATTTTCTGGGGCTTTTTTTAGGGAAAGGAGGGAACAAGGGACGCGGCAAACAGAAGGGCCAAGCACGAGTAACATGGGACGACCAAGACCCGGAAATTACTCGCGTGACCAGGAGCATGGCACAGGGAGGCCTACCGAGCACGAGCCGCGGACCTCTCTAGTGGTTAATCTATCCTCCTACCGCTTGTCTCCCCTACAAGAACAGGTCCTCAACAAGGGTTTGGGATTTGTTCCAACTAATCATCCGGACCTTTTCAAACTCCAACAGGATTTGGCCAATTTCTTTCGAAATCTACGAGTGAGAGTCTTTTTTGCGGATCAGGAACCACGTGAGGAACTGAAAGGGGACACGCCGTTTCGTCCGAAGTCTATTTTCATTCCACAGCTGGCTTTACTCACTCCTCAGGTAGCCGCCTTTGAACAGGAAGTGGTCCACGATTTGGAAATTTCCAACTTGACACAACAACGCCACTTCTCTAACCTCTCGAACTGTGAGAGACATGCACTTAAGGAATTGGCGGACAACAGAGACATCATTCTGAAACCGGCAGATAAAGGCGGTGCAACGGTGATTCTGGACCTAGAAGCTTACCGGTCAGAGTGTGTCCGTCTGTTGTCCGATCCAAGGACCTACCGGAGATTGATGGAGGACCCCACCGAACAGATTACGAGGGAGATTATGACCATGGTAGAAGAGGCCAGGACCAACGATTGGATCGCGGGACATGAAGCAGAGTTTTTAATCAACAACCAGCCAAGAACTTCGTACTTCTATGTCCTTCCTAAAATCCATAAAGCGGTGATACCCCCTCCCGGAAGACCGATCGTCTCTGGGATTGGGTCCCTGCTGGAGCCTCTTTCGCAATTCTGCGATTTCTGTTTAAAACCCATGGTACAGAAGCTACCTACTTACCTGCAGGACACTTCGGACATTTTAAATCTTCTAAAGGATGTCCCCTTCAATCCAGACATCGAATTTCTAATAGGGTTGGATATAGAGGCTCTATATACCAACATTCCCCTATTGGAAACTCTCAGAGTCTTGGAGTCACTGCTGTTTGAGGAAGAACAGCCCTATGAAACACCACGGGCTTTCATACTACATCTAGCCGAGATAGCCCTCACGAAAAACATTTTTGAATTTGAGGGCGTGATGTACCTCCAAACCCATGCAACTTCTATGGGGAGCGTATTTGCTCCCAGCCTGGCTGGATTATACGTGGGGGCGTTTGAGAGCCTGACGATTCTGGATGCGAATGGACCTTGGGCTTCATAATTGCGGATGTGGCGACGTTACTTTGATGACGTCTTGGTGATCTGGAGAGGTGACAGAACATCAGTCGAACGCTTCTTAAAATGGCTCAATGACCAGAATCCGTTCCTCCACTTCACCTCCAATGTCACCAAGACCAGTTTCCCCTTTCTGGACCCAGTGATAGAGCCTAGTGAAGGTACTTAAAAAACAAAAGTATTCCACAAACCATCTGAAAAAAATGCCTTGTTGGCTTTTGAAAGTTTCCATCCCCGTTCTTTACGGGAGAATTTGCCGGTGGGACAGTTCTTCCGAATACGTCGGAACTGTTCGGATAGAACTGACTTTATTGTGGAATCCGAAACCCTAACGCAGAAACTACAACAGAGAGGGTATCCCCCCAGGATCATCAAGAAAGCCAGTAAAAGAGCTTTTAATTCCAACCGCGACTGTCTACTCTCTAAGACCATCAGACCCCAATCTAACAAACCAATGTTTGTGTCTACTTTTAACACAGCATCTCAACAAGTCAGACGACTGGTACTAAGAAATTGGAAAATACTGAACTCAGGGGGCCTGAGTATAGAGAAACCACTTTTTTCTTTCAGAATCTGAAAGATCCCCTTATACACACGAGACCTAGGGACCTGACTGTCACGAGGAACACCACGACTGCGGCAGGCTTGCTGCGCTTGACGGGTCATACGCGGTGTGGCTCATGTAGCGTATGCCACCTAACATTTAACACCCATTCTATTGACCTTGGACTCTAAACACCCTGGGAACAAAGATCGCACACCAACTGTAATTCCCAGGGGGTAATTTACTTGATCTTCTGTCCCTGTAATAAAATGTATGTAGGGATGACAAGTAGAAGGTGTGGACAAGGATTACGGAACATCGCAGCATTATCAGATGTGGCAAAAGTAACACCAAACTCACTGCACACTCCCTAGAACAGAGACATAGTATAGAGGACCTTAAATGGACTGTCATTGAAAAAGTACCGCTAGGGAGACACCAGGCGGATGAACAGAGAACCCTACTACTTCGCGAGCAGAAGTGGGTCTATCGACTTAGAAGCCACCTAGTGAGGTTAAATGATAAAATCCCATGGCAGTCACTAAGAAGTTAAAATATACTTATGTTGGAGTCTGAAATACTAGAACTATACTGGGCCTAGAATGAATACATTATTGGCACAGTATTCCCTTTTACCTCTTATGTCTGTGGATGGTGACGTCCATCTTCCGCCACCTAGCATAATTAGGTACTTTTCCATTATTCCTACTGAATATCAACAGGAGTGACCCTTGCTGCCTCCTTTGTTCATGCTCACCACTACTTGCCCCCCACCCTCCTCCTCTCCCAGAACTCACTCTCAAACCATCCTGCACCTCCCAAGAGCGGTATTGGCTCTACAATTCTTCTCCTTTATACAATCTGATTCTCTGAGCGTTCCGGATTCAGTAATAGCGGGATGCAAGTCCCTCCATTTTCTACCTAGCGATCTTATTTTTTAAGCGTCAACAAATAACAACACTTAAGATCGATTAACAGCTCTGGCCATTGAGCAAACAGCGTTCCTTTGTTGTTCCGGTTTTCAATTAAACCCATAACTTTTACAGACGAACTCACTTTCCCTTGAGTGGCCACACGGGAAAACTACATTTACCATCATTCCCATTTTTCGTTCCGTCGAGTACGTCATGACACGTCGGGCTGGTGCTCATGTGGGACGTCAGGGAACGTAATGGAGGAGGTGACGAGGCTATTTAAGCTTCCGAACACCGCGCAAACGCTACCTTCACTGTGTTTTGGAAAGCAGGCCGATTTGGCAGGGCAGACCTACGGAACAGTAAGGAGGCTGGAAAGAGGGAGGGGGAGGAAGTGAGAGGGAGAGAGAAAAAGGAGGGGAATGGTGACTATGGACATCGCTACGAAACATTAAGGGCCACCAACAAGGGGAATATGCAAGTGTGTGGCTATCACTACGGACTAGAGTACGAGTCCGACTTCCTGAAACAGGGGTTCATTGCCATATCCTCCTTTTTCCTTTTTCTATCAATGTGATATATATAGGTTGTGTCCCTGGGATACCCTCCTGCCGGACACCATTTTGGGTTTATCTACTACATAAACTCGGTGAGTACGGAGGCGGGGACAGACAACCACGTCCTATTCTTGAAAATATATGATTGGGAGAGATATGTGTATGTGTGTAGGGAAAAACAGGATGATCTATGGTGGTTGTGGATGCACATAGCGTTTTTATGGAAATATTAGCAATACTACTTATCAAGTACGTGGCATTGCTAAACCCGAGGGATTATTAAGAGACCCGGGATAAGGATGAAAAGGGGCGTACTCTCTCCTGGAAATACAGGGAACTTTAACGAATGATTTGTGATGTTTTTGTAATAAGGGGATGAGAAGAGACTATTTATGAGTATAGCATACCTATACCGCTTTTCTCCTTTTCCTTAATAGTGAATGTTCTCCCTGACTATTGGGAACATTCTCTACACGTGACAAGAAGAGCTAGGATCTAGGCAGACCGGCTCATACTTCATGGCACAATAACCGAAATACGGTGGTACAGGAAGCGACAACAGTCCTGAAGACCGGGGTGACCTTTCGAGGCACAGTAAGTCGGTCGAAACATGTTGACCACAGCAGTAATAGGAGGGAAGTCTTGAGAACCCTCATTTTCTCACGAAGACATTACCCATCCTTTGTTTCTTTTAATCCTGGTGGGGGGAACCTGAGAATAATAAAAATGGTTTGTTTGGTACCCTCAAACCCGTTTTAAACCACTTCTAACAAACTGCACCCTTCTGTCGCACCATTGTCTGAAGCCACTTGGTGATTGGCACTGTCTTTACACATTATATTTTACGTGTTTTATTTGTTTAGTTCCACTGTTATGTGTTGTGTTGCGTGGAATTTATTATTTTTTCCCCTCCCTTATGCTCCGTCCTGTGTGTGGCTACACCATGGCGTATTGCAAGCAGGCCCTATGATGAAGCATGTCACATACTTTGGTATGTGAGTGAGGACAGTTTTCTCAAATTAATGAGTTTGTCTGCGTTGGCATAAGTTTTGTTCTTTGTCTTGTGCTCTCCACCCCCCTTGTGTATGTACTTTAGAACCTGTGGGGGCTCGGGGTGGTTGAGTGCAATTGGTTGGCCCTCTCCCCTCTAATGTGTTAAATGAAAATAAAGGACTCTATGAATACCCGTTCCATTTTGGCACAAAAGTCCCCTTCTTTCCCTGGCGATGGTAGTGGCAAGTCTTCATTAGCCTCTATGGGTGGTGATTTATGCACTTCAGACTGTGACTTTTCTAGTGCCACTATTGGAATATCATTCTCCGTGTTGGTCCGTTTCGGTTTTTTCGATTTTGTATTCACTAGTGCAGTTCCCCCACGCTTTATTTTTACTGCTTGGTCGGGCACTTTGCTCCTGGCCCCTAGATTGGAGTCCGAGACCAGCCGGATTGACTGCCCTGATCTAGTAGTTCCCGGGCTTTGAAGTGGCGTTACTGGTTCAGAGATGATTATTCTTTCGTCTACTGGTGGACTATGCATGATAGCTACCACTTTTGAAACGTTATTACTTGCTCCCGCCACGCTGGTTGACAAGGTGTCTGTTTGCATGGGATGCAAAGGTATCGTAGGGAGGGGTCCTGGAATTGGTGATGGGGCCTTGGCTATTTGCCCCAATGAAGAGCGTTTATTGAAAGTAGGATCCAAAGACAATCTTCTTTCAGTTAGGTCAATTTCCCGCTGCAACATTGAAGTGGCCCTAGTTAAAAACTGATCAATAGTCCCTACAACACTCCCTGCCACTGGTTTCCTCCCCTTCGTGTCCAGGACCGAAAAATCAGTGAGGGGTGCCTTTGCAGTCTGTTAGTCAATGGTGAATCAAGTGTTAATGCTATGCTATAATGCAGTGCTACGAAATGCCAAGTGGCACACTGACCTTGTTCATAGGGTCCCAGGCGAAGATCAAAGAGAAGGGCCCCGTCCCGTCCACGTTCATCCTCGGACGGTCACAGACGGCCTGCCCTTTGCCCGGGCTTCACCCGGCGCTGCCCGCACGCGATCCCGCGACACGGGGGCTCAGCTGTGTTATATGCGCCTCCGGGCGCGGTGAGAGCGTCGTCGGCGGCTTCGGCCACAAGGAATGCTGGGGATTGTGGTCCCTGTGCCGCGCTCGCCTCGCTGTGGTAGAATGGACAGAAGCGGCGGCAAGACCCACACAGGCACCACCAGGGCAGGGCAACAGGGAGACAGCAGCTCCCAAACAGGTAAATGCCCTCTTCGGCGAAAAGTGGCTGAACCCCCGCTCCACCGGGGCTCAGCTGTGTTATAGGAGCCTCCGGATGCGGTGAGAGCGTCGTCAGCGGCTTCGGCCGCCAGGAATGCTGGGGATTGTGGACCCTGTGCCGCGCTCGCCTCGCTGTGGTGGAATGGACAGAGGCGGCGGCAAGACCCACACAGGCACCACCAAGGCAGGGCAACAGGGAGACAGCAGCTCCCAAACAGGTAAATGCCCTCTTCGGTGAAAAGTGTTCTACTTCTAGTGGAAAGAGTCCACCTTCAAAAGAAATCCTCTGTATACCAAGTTACCATGACAAAGCACTGGAATTGGCTAGATTACTCAGTTTATTAACCTCGTAACAGCATTTGATGACATCTGCATGTCATGGCCAACTCGGTCTTCCGTTCTCCTAAGGTCAGTAATGTGGAGACCATTACATTAAGTTAAGGAGATAATAACACCTGTTTATATATAGCATTATTTAGGAAAGCCCTATGCAATATATATATATAAAGATTGTTGTGGGCTACTTACATGAAGCCTATGCTGATGGTGGAGCTCTTCGCCGGGTTTAAGAAGCTACGATGGAGAAGGAAAGATTACCAACTATATAAAGTTAAAAGCAGAAGGCAAACGAACATGTTGATTTTTAGGTATGGGTTGTGAAAGCACAGATATTAAACAGACCTTATAATACCAATATACATCGAGTTGGCTTTGGGCCTGCCCTTTTCAACCACTAGCCTTCTTTGATCAGCCACTTTTAGCCATTGGTATGAGACTTCTCATTCCTGTCTTAGTTTAGCCCAGTGGAGTACTGATCTCTCACCTATGCTTTTGGCTGTTTGATTTACCCGTCCAATTCTACTCGGGTGCTTGAAGGAATAACTCCTTTATAGCACTAACGGTCTAGTCTACTCCTGCTGACTCCTTCCTATATGTGTCGCTCTAATGTGCCTACGGCTACATTCGTTAGCACATTCAACCAGGCTCATTAGCTTTGCCAATGCATGTTTGCTTAGCACTGTTGACGAAGCAAGCTGTAGGAGATATGAATGCACTTCTTGTCTTTCTCTGATGCCTCTTCCGGTTTCAGTGATGAAGCATGCTACAAAAGGGAGGGGAGTGCAAGTCAGAAACAGCATTTGCATTACAATAGGTGCCACATTTGTGAGAGTTTGAGCTATTGGCATTGTAAATAACAATGCCTTTTATTTATGTGTTTTGAATACCTGCAAGCGGTGTGTAAAAGAGGTGCAGTAACTACCAGCCTTGCTTCCTGTAAGCAACGACTACAAGTATAAAGTGCGTGTTTACACACCGGTTGTTATTGGTATCTGTTACCTGCTAGAGTGCGCGTGTGAATATCAAAGCGCAGCACTTCAGGTATGGAAGTCCGCGTAGGGTAATTCTTTAAACATAGATATTTTATCAGGGGCACCGGGCAAGGGCGGATTCTCACACTTCCCGTACTTTCTCTGGATCCGAGGGTTAATGCCCAGACAATGCGATGGAAGAGCAGTGCTTAATTTGTGCCGGTGCTTTCCGGTGCTTAGCACCGGCACTTATCGGTCAGGGCCGGGTCTACACAGGATATCAGCTCCTGCCTGCTCACTGACTTCACACAAGTCTTCCCAGTGGCGGCGAAGAGCTGATAAGCGTTCAGCTATAATGGGACAACAATCCGCATACTGCTCCGAGACGTGCTGGGCTCAGGAAGGTTAAAAATAGTTAAAAGATTTCTGCTCTCAGCTCTGGACCGGCTGAGAGAGCAATGAACAAATCTGCCCAGCCAGGCTACCACAAATATATTCCTGCGGCGCCGCGCGATGACACACTGCTACAATGTTGCGATTCCCCCACGTGCAGCTCTGGCTGTCACCTTGACGTCACAGGCGGGCCCTTCAGGGGCTTGCTGGCGCCATGGTGGACCGTCGTCACACCCTGTCTATCTGAGGGGGAGTTCAGTTTGTTTAGGGAGGGAGATGGCTGGTTGCTAAATTTGCCGCCCGCAAACCATTCATAGCTTTCGCAGCTTCCTGCTGCAGCTTGCACCGGCCGAGGGACGCAAAGGAAAGAGTCAGTGACCCGAGTTGCACCAGTTGTTGCAGGACAGCCTGTCACTGGACAGTCCCGCTCTGGACTCATTGAACAGCCTGGACGACTCGCAGCTCAATTAGGGAACGTGAGTGAAAAAAAACAACTTTTGCATTTACTTTCATTTGCCGTTTTTTTGTGATAAATGTCAATACAGAGACGTTTAAATACTTCCTGCCGGATTCATGTGTACTAAGCGAGGGAAAAAAAATAATCTACTCTGATTCCCCACGGAGGCTTGGCAGAGACAGGCAGGGGTCATAGCAAGAGCTGGTTTCACTGCTTCCCCCTCCCCCCCCCCCCTGCAACCAGCAGCACACGGTCCATTAATACAGCCTTTGCAGAGACATTAATACAGCCTTTGCAGAGGTGAGCAGCCCTGGAATTGTCGCTCGCACCCTCAAAGTAAGTCAGTGCCTCTAAAGTAATCTCTCGCTGATACAACTCCAGCCGCTGCATTTCCAATATACACGTGTATTTTTTATGGGGTGTTTATGTTGTTTCACACTCGTGAGCACACCTCTGATGCACGACTACAGAGGTACTGAGTGTTTACCTCCCCACCCGCCTGCTAAACATACAGCGGGCTCGTAATAGCTGCAGGCAAGTATTTGTGAAAAAGGTCTCATTAACCCCACATCGCCTTCTGGCAAACATCTGTTTATTTTTTTAGAGTCTGCCTTTGATTAACGGCAGAGTACCTAGAGTGTGAAAGAGCACGGATGGGCGCAAATCCTGCTAGAATGTTCTGCAGGTACTGGTGGACAAGCGGTGACTAATGTAAATGTGCCCAAAAAAGCTCTTATTCGCCAATCAGTTCACCCGATGACCTGGGATCTCTACTATCTTACCCTGACCTACCCACTGCTTAGGGGACATCCTTGGGCTGCTTGAAAACATATGAGATTAGATTCAGAGAGATAGAAGGGAAGAGAGGAAAAGGGAATGTTGGGAAAATGTGATGTTCGTATAACAACATGTCATTTTACGTTTACTTTGAAGTGCTGGTGGTGAACAGAATTGTAAGGGAGTATAGGAAAGAGAGGAATGTTCTGGAATATTGGGTAATGAGACAAAGGGGTGGTGCCCTAGGCGGCTGTTTCATATTGCCTTTCCTGCACAGCCAAAAGACGATTCAGTTTGCAGAATTGTATATATAAGTGTAGCAGTAATTATGAATGCACCATTTTCGACATTGACACACAGTATTACTACACGGGCCGGAAGAGATATTTGTAAAGCTTCTCCTCTGCCTTGTATTCCCACGACCGGACCATCCGACAGGTGGTCCACCGAAGGAATTATTAATTGCCCTGCTGAAGAGGACACATAACGGCGCCAGAGAGAGCCCATTAAATCAGCTGGGCATCTCCCTGCTTGCAGAAACGAATTTAAGTGTTGCAGCGAACTATTGTATTGTTTTAGTTTGGAGGGGTAGGTGCTGTCGACTCGCTGACTCAGGCTGGCAAGGATGGCAGCCGGGCTCAGAGCACGCAATAATAGAAGTCATTACGTGCCATTACCAGCCAGAATACAGCACTTCTCGCAGACTTCTCGCAGTGAAGACATGCTGCTTAGCTATTGTGACGTCTCTGCTCAGGCACACACACACATTCTGTAATTCAAGTTCACTTTTAAGTTGTTATAGGCTTCTCATATTTTATATTTTGGTATATTGATTGGTATAGCGCACTATTCACCCAATAGAGTATCCGGGTGCTTGGGCAGTTGTGTAGGTGTGAGGTACTCTAGGTGCTTATGTGAAGAGCCAGGGCTTCAGCTTCTTGTGGAACTCAAGAAGTGATGAGGTGGCTCTGATGTGTTGAGAGTTGTGGATGTCGGTAGACCCAACAATGGAAGTGGGTGGAGCCGGGGAAGTGGGTGTGGCTCCCTAGAAAAATGTTAGCACCTGCACTTCATATTTTACAAATTAAGCTGTGTGGAAGAGGCTACTTGAGCACTAGTCTAACAGCTTTCTGCACTGAAGAACCTACCTTCCTAACTCCACTTGCCTCAATTACCCGGTCTGTACATCGAAGGCTTTCTCTGATGAGACACTGCAGCAGGGCTCTTTGTCTGACTCTGAAGAAGAGACAGGTTAGCGATCCACTGCTAAAATGCGCCATGTTTCTTCTAAACTCGCAGTTTAGCTGATTTATTAGTAGTGCAAAGTGTTTAACATCCCTGCTCGACAGTGACACTACGAAGCAGAACCCTTTATTTTCTCAGCACAGTTAGACTTGCTAAGTCGGAGATAAATCAGGTGATTATTGTTCCCGCTGGAGCGAGGTCAGAATTTTATCTACTAGCAGTTTTCTCTCTCACCATTAAGTAGCGTAGAGGGTTAATATGCCTCCAAAAAAAAGCATATAGTATTGTACTGTATTGTATGTGGATAGCTCAGTGAGTTGCTGTTTTTGTCACAGAGATCCTTTTGTTATATGTGGTTTAGTGGCCCTGAAGCTGAGGTTGGGATGGAGGGTGCTGATTTTTTTTTTTAGAACTTAAATAATAGCTTCAAAAGCACCTGCTGCAGAGTTGGACTTCCTTGTTGCTCAAATGAGTGTGATTTGTGATATTTGTCTGTTTCCATTGAATTCATTCCATGATTTTGGTCAAAAGAAAGTGCCACTCTAAGTGTTACACATCTAGTTGTTGCCTGACTCTCCTGAATCTAGGAAAATACCACACATAAGCAATCTGAAACATTAGCAGCTAAACTCAAATGAGTGTCATTTCTGATATTTATATGATTCCCTCGTCTTCCTTGCTTAATTTTGCTCATGGGAAAGTGTCACTCATACTCGTTTAAATGTCACTCATAATTACAATGAGAATATGAAAATGTCACACATAAGCAATCTGAAACCTTGGAAGCTCTGGGGTCCGTTCAGGCCCTGTGCTGTCACCCACATTCACACTATCCTCTGCATTTGCGAAAACACAGGAATCATGGCTGTCCCCTGGCAGTTGCAATTTAAAAAGCCATGGTGAAGAGTATAACATGACTTTTAACATACCGGAGTCTTTTCTGTGTCTGCTTAGGTTTGTGTGTTTGCCTGCATTTGTATGACTGTTTTTTTGTAAGGAAACGCGAGAGAGAGAATCAAGACACTCTCAGGAGGTATTTTAAGAAAATGGGAGGCCCTTTGTGTGTACATGTCTGTGGCGACAAAGGTTCATGAATAACGTAGTAGGGAGGGTTGGTGGGTGAGTGAGTGGATGGATGAGTGAGCAAGGGTGGATGTATAGATGGATGAGTGGATGGATGGATGAGTGGATGGATGGATGAATGAATGGATGTATGTGTGAAAGCAGGTGGATGATTGGATAAAAGGGCGGATGATTGGTGTATAAGTGAAAGATTGGATGGATGGATAGATGAAGAAAGGAAGGGAGGATGGATGGATGAAAGGGTAGATGATGGATGAGTGAAAGAAGGGATTGAGTGAAAGGGTAGATGGAATGAAAGAGTGGATGGTGCAAAAGAGTGAATGGGTTGAAGGATAGATGAGCCAAAAGATTGATGGATGAGCGAAAGGATTGATGGATGAGTGAAAGGGTGGATAAAGAGATGGATGAGAGAAAGGATGAATGGATAGGTTTAATGGGTGGATGGATAGGTTTGGATATGAAGGGTGGACAGAGAAAATGGTGAAAAACTGAATGATGGAGGAAGAAGTGGACAGAAAGTAAAGGGTAAAATGATGGATATCAGTAGGTAAATGGAAGAATGAAAGGATGAATGAATAGATTGATGAAAGAGACAAGAGATATCTTCTGGGGAGGGTCATGATGATTTGCTTCATTTGCTTGTTGCCATAACAGCTTTGATTTGATGTGGGGGTATTTTCAGTTTCTTCCTACTCACATGCTCAAAAATATATAGTATTGTGCCACACAACATCAATTAACAGTATGGCATTAAGAAGGTGCAACTATTGCAAAAAAAGGAAAAGTTAACATATGATCGCATTTCTCTTTCATTTTGTATAATGAGTTAACCTGCTTTGTTTATATAAACACATTTATCATGTGTTTTGGTGTGTGCTGTAACTATTATGGAAATTGTTAAGTATCATTATGTCTTACCCTTAGCCCTGCCCCTAGCCCCGCCCACTCACTACAGCTCTAGCTCATTTTAATGAGTACCTGCATTTATTTTTTGCCATTTAAAGCACTGCCCGTAATGTACCTTTTGCTACCTCTAGTTGTATTTGGTAACTAATTAAGCAGGGTCTCCTGGCGAGACGATTTCAGAACCGTCGCGAAACCAGGAAACGAACGGGTCCACATTGTCGGCAGCTCAAAGTGCTATCGAGTGTTTTTCCAGTACCACAAAGCAGGCGGCATTCAGTGGGCAGGCGGCCAAGAGTGATCAGTCTCCGCCTACGTATGGGTAAATAATGACGCTCATGCAGTCAAATTCGTCGGTTCGCTGAGACACACGCAGCTCATCGCCAGAGCTCGTTTTCCTCTCTGCTCTCGCGGGGGGAGAGATCAGCGCTTTGGATGATGACATCGGGCAGCAAGACCCAGCTGGGCGGTTATAGTGGAGGAGCTGGGTCTCATCGGAGAGCGCTTTAGGAACGGCTATACTTTTCGTTAAAGTCACAAAGACCCTGCTGGACTCGAATTGGTTAAGGCAGTTTTCGCCATCTCGTCAGTTTCGCACCCTAATTTACTCTTTTGTATTGCATTTCGGAAGTTCTATCACTGCGTTTATTTTTAAACTAAATTTGTAAAGTAATTGCCATTTATTTACATCAAACTTCGACATGTAACAAAAATATGGCTTGGAACCCAGACACTATATATATAGCCCGTGTCCCACTGGTGAACAGCTTTACTCCTGCATAGCTGTCAGAGGGACTCCGTCTCCACGGATACACGTCTGGATTGCAACCTACATGATCTAGTGCGTGAGGTTAGCCGTAGCTGCGTAGCCTCTAGAGGACGCTCAGCATGGGATCTCGTACTAAAGTGCGACATGACGTATGCCCGCCCGACTAGCATTACATACTGATTGCCCCACTCTTACGTCCCTAGTTCAGGCCTCAACAGGTGAAGTAACAGAAAGGAACAACAAAGGGAACAGCACAGACGATCATAAGCGATCTCAAATAACTTCTCGTTGTTATGGTCTGGCAGGGCGCCAGCACTCTACTCTTAGTACAATGCCATCAGTCGCAGGAGACCGGTGGGACCAAGCACAACAGCTGCGGGTCTTGACGAGCTCAGGACAGTTCTCTGCAATCATGGAAGTCTGCCTTCGTCTAGGCTTACAAACAAATTCAAAATTTGCAAACATTCGTGACAAGAATTTTCAATTCTATTAAGGACTAGGAGGCGAGGATTATGCTTTCTCATTTCTTTAATGAAATGCTCAGCAGCCAATAAAAAACAACCAAAAACTACATTTCCCATGAACACTAGGGAATGACCATAGAGACTATCATATAAAAAGGTCCAAACATTAGTCCTTCTTCCTCTTTCTTTGTGGAAACAGTTCCAGATCAAAAAACAATCCCAGGTAAATCAACAAAAACAGTTCCAAACACGCCGCAGAAATCCAAAGGATCTTGAAGCAGAGGAACGAAGAACACTGGGTCCGTGAACAAGGAGATGAAGGAAACTCCTGAAGAAGATGGCCAACATCATTTCGGGTCTGAACCTGAAAAAGATACATAGCCGTAACATCCAAATAATGGAAGAAAGTCAAAGCAATCCAGGGGGGGAAAAGAACAAGGATAAATAGACCTGCAGCAGTAGGTAAACAGTATACAGTACCTAACAATGCAAATGAATCATAAAAAAAAAAAAAAAAAAAAAAGGTGGGATAATCCTCGCCTCCTAGTCCTTAATAGAATTGAAAATTCTTGTCACGAATGTTTGCAAATTTTGAATTCTATGTCAGGACAGGAGGCTCTGATTATGCTTTTTTAAAGCTGATCCACCACAACAGAAGCAACATTAACTATAGGTTTAAAATAAAACGTCTTGAAAACAGAATCTGAGGACCAATCTGCGGCCTTCATAATATCAAACAGAGTGACACCCATGGAAAAAGCCTTAGAGGCCATTGCCCCCCTCGCAGAATGTGCACCAAACACAGACACATCAATGCCCGCCTCGGACATTAGCCAACGCACCCAGCGAGCCAAAGTAGCTGGGGCGACAGGGCGAAATGGTTTCTGTAAGGCAATCAACAATTGACCTTGCATGTCTGTACGCAAAGAAGCAGTACTCACCACATAATCCTTAAGACACTGGACAACACAAAGATTGGGATGATCAGGAAAAGAGGGATACGTAATGGAAGTAGTATTAGACTTAGTCCTCCTAGAAAGACTAAACGTAACACCCTCAGGAGTGAAACTGCGGCCCGCAAGATCCAAAGCACGGACATCTGAAACACGTTTGCAAGATACCAGGCACATCAGCATGGTCAATTTAGCAGACAACTGCTTACGGGATAATAAGAGATTAGAAGGCCAAGCCTCCAAAAACAATAGAAACATCCCATAAAGAGACATACTTAGGAGTGGGAGGTTTCGCAAGACGAATCCCCTTTAGCAATTTGGAAATGAAGGGGTGCTCACCAGCAGGTTTGCCATCAATCTGGATGTGTCATTGAGAAGGGACAAGGGGAACCCATTAGCTCGCTCGGGACCATGGGTAGCAAGTATTCATCAAAACAACAAGTGGTCCTGAGCATACGAAAATAGGGAAAACAATTGATATATATAGATCACAATGGGGTTCTATATAGTTCAAGGTTCCTTGACCAGCCGGCCAAAGAATATTTATTGGTTCAATAAATTTATGATCTCAAAGATACAACAAATAACCCGAGAGTTACGGGTTACATTGGGGCACAGTCCTGTGCTATGCAAAGAGGAGACAGGTGAGAAAGTAGAGGTAAGTGAAGAAAATTTATCAGGCAAACAGTGTGAGCTTGCAGGTCACTGGTATAAGATATACATTTAACAGTGTATCCTGGAGTCATTCATACAACCAATAGTATCAGGGAAGTACATGTATGAACTACTCTAAGGTCGACGTTTCGATCCCCAGCTCGGGTATCACGGGATCATCATCAGGACAAGTGAAATAATTTTGCCTGAACACAGTTATATAACACACCTGTTTTGAGAAAAATCAGAAAGGGAGAAAGCAAAGAGATATATGTACAGTCATTATTTATGCAGTCAGGGCTCACATTGTTACTACAGACTTTGCATTCGGAAACGCGGTGTTGCCGTGAGGCGTGACTGTTCCGTGCCCAGATTTTGAAAGTCATGCAATTTAAAAAAAAGGTTTGTATTGTGAAAAGTCATCCATTTGGTGTGGGGGGTACTGACTGGACTTGTGAGTGAAGGGGATTTTTGAATCTGTAAGTGAGCCCTGCAATTGGTGAGGCTTGTGACGGTGAGAATTAAGGTGTGTTTGTAGGGGCCGCGGATTTTGGGGGCTCATGAAGCTTATCAGAATGGACCTACCAAGGTGGTGGCTTGAAACGGACTTGTCTTCAGATGAGAGAGTTCTTAATGGGTCAGCCAAGTTATTCTGTTGGCAATAAATGGGGTTAGGAGACGTCAACAACCAGAGTGGGAGGAAATATATCATTTGGGCCATTATTCCCGAGACATAGAATTGGGTCAGGGCGTTCCTCAGGGATCGTCCCTGAGCCCAACTCTTTTCAATCTCTATGTCTCCCCAGTGGCTCCAATTGTAGTGGGACACGGACTACAAATTGTTACCTATGCCGACGACACACAGCTAGTTGTCTCCCTCTCGCGTACACCCGGTCTTGCTATGGACAGTTTCAGGGCTTGCATGCAAGATCTTGCAACCTGGATGTCCACTAATTGCCTGAAATTAAATGGCAACAAGACCGAGGTGCTCGTGGTGGGAGGCAGCCCATCTGTCTGGACGTCGGCATGGTGGCCACCATGCCTAGGCGAGGCCCCCACACCTCGGAAGGAAGTCAGAAATCTCGGGGTCTGGCTAGATACTGACCTGTCTTTCGGACCACAGATTAACAGGGTGACGGGCATTTGCTTCAGCATTCTAAAAACTCTGCGGAAGGTCCTAATTCTCCTTCCTACGGCCGCCCGCAGAACGCTGGTGCACGCCCTAGTCACCTCACGCTTGGACTTTGGCAACCTACTCTATTTGGGAGCTACCTGTAAAGCGATAAATCGACTTCAGGTGCTACAGAATGCTGCAGCTCGCCTCATCTTAAACCTCCCAAAAAGATCGAACTCCAAGGCCGCCCTCCAGTCACTCCATTGGCTGCCAGTGAGGAGCAGAGTTGAATTTAAGTCCCTCTGTACCTGCCACCGTATCCTCGCTAAGAAGGCGCCAGCACCACTCCAGAACCTTATCACAAGGTATGCACCAACTCGTGCATTGCGCTCCTCGCAAGGAGGCTTACTTAAGGTCCCTAGGGTGAAAAAGGCCCGTATGGGAGGAAGATCCTTCCGATACCTGGCGGCAAAAAGCTGGAATAATTTACCTCTCAATCTCCGTCTGGACCCCTCCGAATCTAGTTTCCGGAGGAAATTAAAAACTTACCTCTTTTCAAAACAAGTGGGCTCCTCCCCTACTTCTCTTTCAGAGTGCTTCAGTTCAGCGCGGGGACACGCATTCTGCGTAACCAGGCGCTCTATAAATGCCCCTTAATAATAATAATAATAATTTACCTTAAGGGGTAAAACGTTCCATAGGATGTTATGGATTCTGTGTTGGTGCTGGGATTGATGAAGCCCAATCTAAAATACCAAACTTCTCCGAGGTGTCGGTCACTCGATTCTGTATTGGTGCTGGGATTGATGAAGCCCGATCTAAAATAGACGTTAATATTACTAATTATACTCTATTTACGTGCTATTAATGTTGTCAAGGTGGGGAGTTGCAAACAATTACCTTTAAGGTTTGCGCGGTGATGTGAAACCGCAATAACTGGTCTTGTAAATGATCAATCTGGGACATCTGGTCCTATGACATTATTTTACTGTGGAGTAAATAAGGGCTAAATTCAATACAGTGTTCTAGTCAAGTCAAGTCAAGGAGTATACGGTATTGTGCAACCAAAGTTACCGTGGTATGTTGATGACTATAAGGGATTTGCAAAAGGTCCGTTTCTGAGGATGAAACTGCAAGGTGGTATGCTTGAGGGAACCTCGGTAGGGAAAAAGACAAGAATTAATTAATTGTCTCGGGGTAGGGTGAAGTAAGGTAGCCGGGAACTCGCTGCCGTTTTTCGCTATATTACCGGTTGCCTTCTGTGCCGGATCGCCGTCCTGCAGCGTCTCGAAATTAGCGCTGAGTCTGGACACGCGGCCAGACGAATATCTGGTCCGCTGTAGGTAAAAAAGGGAAACGCCTGTAGTTTAGGCATTTTTTGGGGGGGTGTTGGCATTCGGTAGTACACCCAAGGGGGTTCACGGAGCTTACCGGTGAGGGAGAAGTTCCCCCAGGCGTCGGTCTCTCGAGCTGCTCGCACTGGAACGCTACAGTGAATTGGAAACACTCCCTGGTTATTGGATGTGACGGAGGTCACGTGATTGGGGAAGGAAAGTCCTCGCGCGCTGTGATTGGGTTGCAGCGCGGCATGTGACGGGGGAAAAAAACCGAGCCTATGGCCGCTTCCTAGTGGAAGAAGGGTGGACATTTTGGGCTGGGGTGAGGCTCATGGAGGGATGGAAGTGAATTCGGGAGGCGAGTTGAGATTTGGTTCATGAATTTCGGGCCAGTTAGGTGGAGCCGGTGGCAGTATGGGATGTGAAATTAATTTTAATATGAGTGCCATAGAAAAGTGCTCAAATAGTGAACATTTTTGGGTCAGCATTTGTCAAGAAAAATTACTAATAACATCAAGTTTCAGTATTACAAGAAAAAAGTGATACTTTGCACAATATATGCCAAAAAATTGTCTTTTCAGAATAACATTGGTTCGGGGCCAAAGTCAATTGTTTTTCAGAATGACAGAGGTTCAGGGCCAATGTCAAGTACTTGAGGGCAGTTTACAGCAAAGTTGTCCAGTCCTCACTTCTATTTAGCCCTGTGTGGATGGTATCAAATTGAATGATTGTCTTGAGCTCCTCGCGGTTGAGGAGTTGGGCCAGGTTTCCGCCTCTTTGTGGGAGTTTCACTGTCTTCAGTACTGTCCATTTGATATCATCCACTGTGTGTTGCAATTCGGAGTAATGTTCAACTAGCGGTGCGTTTGGAGTCCCACAGCGTATCCGGCTTCTGTGCTGGCCAATGCGAGTTTTTATTTTCTGAGTTGTATGGCCGACGTACATTTTTGGGCAAGGACACAGGATGGCATAAATTACATTTTGACTGTTGCAATTGGTAAAGCTTTTCATTGTCCATGTCACATTGTTATGGCTGAAGTTCCTTGCCTCAATAGTGAATTCACACATCGTGCAACAGCCACACTTAACGTGCCCAAGGATAGGAGGAAGGCCCCAGTTGGCTTTAATTGTGGTAGGCGGGATAGAGGCTGGTAATGCTGCTCTTATCAGATGGTCTCTTAGATTTTTGCTTTTCTTAAAAGCAAATAGTGGCCTCTCTAAATGAATTGGGCCCGCATTTAGGGTGGGCCAATGCTTGAGGATCGATTGCCGGATTTTATTGGAAACAGGGGAGAAGGTGGTTACACACGCTATCCTTTCAGTTTTGTCCCTTATTTTCGGTGTTAAGAGGACTTCCCGGGGGCAGTACCAGGCCCTTTTGGTGGCAGTTTTGATCAGTCTCTTGGGGTAGCCGCGTGCTCTCAGTTTGCTCGACAGCACGTCGGCTTCCCTGAAATAATCTTCTTTAGCTGAGCAATTTCTTCTGATTCGCAGAAACTGGGAATACGGTAGGGAGTCTTTTAGTGCCCTAGGGTGATTACTTTGGTAACTCAAAAGTGTGTTTCGTTCCGTCTTTTCCGTAAACCCACGGAACGAAACACACTTTTGAGTTACCAAAGTAATCACCCTAGGGCACTAAAAGACTCCCTACCGTATTCCCAGTTTCTGCGAATCAGAAGAAATTGCTCAACTAAAGAAGATTATTTCAGGGAAGCCGATGACCAGCCTTTATCCCGCCTACCACAATTGAAGCCAACTGGGGCCTTCCTCCTATCCTTGGGCACGTTAAGTGTGGCTGTTGCACGATGTGTGAATTCACTATTGAGGCAAGGAACTTCAGCCATAACAATGTGACATGGACAATGAAAAGCTTTACCAATTGCAACAGTCAAAATGTAATTTATGCCATCCTGTGTCCTTGCCCAAAAATGTAAGTCGGCCAGACAACTCAGAAAATAAAAACTCGCATTGGCCAGCACAGAAGCCGGATACGCTGTGGGACTCCAAACGCACCGCTAGTTGAACATTACTCCGAATTGCAACACACAGTGGATGATATCAAATGGACAGTACTGAAGACAGTGAAACTCCCACAAAGAGGCGGAAACCTGGCCCAACTCCTCAACCGCGAGGAGCTCAAGACAATCATTCAATTTGATACCATCCACACAGGGCTAAATAGAAGTGAGGACTGGACAACTTTGCTGTAAACTGCCCTCGAGTACTTGACATTGGCCCTGAACCTCTGTCATTCTGAAAAACAATTGACTTTGGCCCCGAACCAATGTTATTCTGAAAAGACAATTTTTTGGCATATATTGTGCAAAGTATCACTTTTTTCTTGTAATACTGAAACTTGATGTTATTAGTAATTTTTCTTGAAAAATGCTGACCCAAAAATGTTCACTATTTGAGCACTTTTCTATGGCACTCATATTAAAATTAATTTCACATCCCATACTGCCACCGGCTCCACCTAACTGGCCCGAAATTCATGAACCAAATCTCAACTCGCCTCCCGAATTCACTTCCATCCCTCCATGAGCCTCACCCCAGCCCAAAATGTCCACCCTGTTTCCACTAGGAAGCGGCCATGGGCTCGGTTTTTTTCCCAGTCACATGCCGCGCTGCAACCCAATCACAGCGCGCGAGGACTTTCCTTCCCCAATCACGTGACCTCCGTCACATCCAATAACCAGGGAGTGTTTCCAATTCACTGTAGCGTTCCAGTGCGAGCAGCTCGAGAGACCGACGCCTCGGGGAACTTCTCCCTCACCGGTAAGCTCCGTGAACCCCCTTGGGTGTACTACCGAATGCCAACACCCCCCCAAAAAATGCCTAAACTACAGGCGTTTCCCTTTTTTACCTACAGCGGACCAGTTATTCGTCTGGCCGCGTGTCCAGACTCGGCGCTAATTTCGAGACGCTGCAGGACGGCGATCCGGCACAGAAGGCAACCGGTAATATAGCGAAAAACGGCAGCGAGTTCCCGGCTACCTTACTTCACCCTACCCCGAGACAATGAATTAATTCTTGTCTTTTTCCCTACCGAGGTTCCCTCAAGCATACCACCTTGCAGTTTCATCCTCAGAAACGGACCTTTTGCAAATCCCTTATAGTCATCAACATACCACGGTAACTTTGGTTGCACAATACCGTATACTCCTTGACTTGACTTGACTAGAACACTGTATTGAATTTAGCCCTTATTTACTCCACAGTAAAATAATGTCATAGGACCAGATGTCCCAGATTGATCATTTACAAGACCAGTTATTGCGGTTTCACATCACCGCGCAAACCTTAAAGGTAATTTTTTGCAGCTCCCCACCTTGACAACATTAATAGCACGTAAATAGAGTATAATGAGTAATATTAACGTCTATTTTAGATCGGGCTTCATCAATCCCAGCACCAATACAGAATCGAGTGACCGACACCTCGGAGAAGTTTGGTATTTTAGATTGGGCTTCATCAATCCCAGCACCAACACAGAATCCATAACATCCTATGGAACGTTTTACCCCTTAAAGTAAATAATGGCCCAAATGATATATTTCCTCCCACTCTGGTTGTTGACGTCTCCTAACCCCATTTATTGCCAACAGAATAACTTGGCTGACCCATTAAGAACTCTCTCATCTGAAGACAAGTCCGTTTCAAGCCACCACCTTGGTAGGTCCATTCTGATAAGCTTCATGAGCCCCCAAAATCCGCGGCCCCTACAAACACACCTTAATTCTCACCGTCACAAGCCTCACCAATTGCACGGCTCACTTACAGATTCAAAAATCACCTTCACTCACAAGTCCAGTCAGTACCCCCCACACCAAATGGATGACTTTTCACAATACAAACCTTTTTTTTTTAAAATTGCATGACTTTCAAAGTCTGGGCACGGAACAGTCACGCCTCACGGCAACACCGCGTTTCCGAATGCAAAGTCTGTAGTAACAATGTGAGCCCTGACTGCATAAATAATGACTGTACATATATCTCTTTGCTTTCTCCCTTTCTGATTTTTCTCAAAACAGGTGTGTTATATAACTGTGTTCAGGCAAAATTATTTCACTTGTCCTGATGATGATCCCGTGATACCTGAGCTGGGGATCGAAACGTCGACCTTAGAGTAGTTCATACATGTACTTCCCTGATACTATTGGTTGTATGAATGACTCCAGGATACACTGTTAAATGTATATCTTATACCAGTGACCTGCAAGCTCACACTGTTTGCCTGATAAATTTTCTTCACTTACCTCTACTTTCTCACCTTTCTCCTCTTTGCATGGCACAGGACTGTGCCCCAATGTAACGCGTAACTCTTGGGTTATTTGTTGTATCTTTGAGATCATAAATTTATTGAACTAATAAATATTCTTTGGCCGGCTGGTCAAGGAACCTTGAACTATATAGAGCCCCATTGTGATCTATATATATCAATTGTTTTCCCTATTTTCGTATGCTCAGGACCACTTGTTGTTTTGATCAATCTGGATGTGACCAGCTGAAATAGCGGAACGAAAACTATTGACTGTCCGATAGGCCAGACCGGAGGTGGCCAGAGAAGTCAAAAAGTTAATGATTAAACTGATATCCGCTGAAATGGGATCAACTTCCCGTTGAGCACACCAATCACACCACCGCTTCCAAGCACCTTTATATCGTTTGTGAGTATTGGGAGACCAGGCGTCACTAATGAATTTGGCAGCGTCGCTAGAAATGCCCGGGATCGTCCAACGATCCCCGAGATTCGCCACGCCAGCAACTGGAGAGAGCCGGACAGAATGAGGGGATGTGGATCTCTGAGAGGATCCAGTAACAGATTCCACTTCAGGGGAAGAAGGAGCGGCGGTTCGCAACACATCTCTAGGAGAACCGGGAACCAAGCCTGAGCCCTCCAGAGAGGAGCAATCAGAATCAGCTCCGCTCGAAACCGCTTGGTGTAAGCCAGCACTCTGGGAAGCATCATGAATGGGGGAAACGCATAGCAGAGAGTTGATGGCCACTGCTGAAGAAAAGCATCCGTGGCTAGAGCCAAGGGATCCGGTCTCCAACTGTAAAACCGGGGAAGTTGCGCGTTGAGGCGAGAGGCAAACAGATCCAAGTGACACTGGCCCCACTGCCGAAGAATGGCACGGAATACTCGAGGATGAAGCCTCCAGTCGCTGAAATCCCGAAGATGTCTGGAGTGCCAATCCGCAACTTGATTGTTGCGACCCGGAAGATATTCTGCAATAACCGTGATCTTCCGTTGCAGACAAAAATGTAAAAAATCCTTGGCTATCTCCGCCAACACCTTGGACCGAGTCCCGCCCAGCTTGTTGACATAGCGGACTGCGGAGAAGAATGCAACAACTCGTCTGAAGGGGAGAGAAACACTTGATCGCAAATGAACCCGCTAGGAGTTCTAGACAATTTATGTGGAGAGACAACTCCTGAGGGGACCAACGGCCCCCCGTCGAGACAGACCCGCAACGGGCTCCCCAACCCCACCGACTGGCATCGGATTCGACCACCAGTTCCGGCGACGCACCGAACAGGGCTCGACCGTTCCAGGCCTCCATGTGGTCCAGCCACCACTGCATCTCCCACCTCACTTCCTCTGAAAGAGGAATCTGATCCGAATAGCGGAGGCCTTTCCGGAGATGCTGAATTTTCAGACGTTGCATCGCCCTGTAATGTAGAGGGCCCGGAAAGATCGCCTGAATGGAAGACGCCAACAGACCTACTACACGTGCCAATGACCTCAATGACACAGTCTGTCTGGAAATAACAGACGTCAATTCACTCTTGATGTAACGCATCTTCTGGCCGGGCAAGAGAAGCTGGCAAGCCACCGAGTCTATCTGAAAGCCCAGAAAATCTATAGATTGAGTCGGGACCAAAACCGATTTCGGAATGTTGACCAGAAAACCTAGAGAATGCAAGAGTTCGATGGACCACTCCAGATGTTGCAGAAGTCTGAGAGGACAATCCGCCATAAGGAGAATATCGTCCAGATAAATGATCAATCTGACCCCCCGCGACCGTAGATGTTCTACAACTGGTCTCAGTATTTTCGTGAAGCACCATGGTGCTGACGAAAGGCCGAACGGGAGGACCTGATACTCGTACCAACGCCCCTGCCACTGAAATTGGAGAAACCGACGATGGGGCTTGTAGATCGGGATCGACAGATATGCGTCCTTCAGGTCCAGACGGACCATCCAGTCTCCTTCCCGAAGGAGATCCCGCAAGAGATGGATGCCCTCCATCTTGAAGTGTCTGTATACAACCCCGCCGTTGAAGTCTTTTAGGTTGAGAACTAGGCGAGACCCGCCTCCTTTCTTCTCGACCAGAAAGACTGAGCTGACAAAGCCCTTCGGATGACGGACGGTGGGAACAATCGCTCCTTTCTGTAGTAGAACTTCGATTTCCTCTGAAAGACAAGCTTGTGCGTGAAGGGAAAAAAGCAAAGGAGGGGGAGGACAGGTCTGATGCAGAGGGTGATAGAACTCTATCTTGAAACCCTGAACGGCTTCTAGCA
The DNA here is from genome assembly GCF_964263255.1 of Lissotriton vulgaris. Lineage (NCBI taxonomy): Eukaryota > Metazoa > Chordata > Amphibia > Caudata > Salamandridae > Lissotriton > Lissotriton vulgaris. The sequence goes on along the minus strand of NC_141699.1, from coordinate 156,128,121 downwards.
CCCATGCATCGTTGGAGATCATACGCCAATTTTTTAGGAAAAATTGCACTCTGCCCCCCAACATCACATCGCAAGCATGAATCAGGCACACCTGCAGCGCTGGAATCCTGGTAATGGCCTTGCTGTCCACCTGACCGACCTTTACCATACTGTCCCTTTCCTTTGCCGGATGGGTAGAAATTTGCTCGAGTGGAGTATCCAGAGTCATAGCCTCCACCACGCTGCTGTGAGGTTCCTCTCTGGGACTGCTGCTGCGACCCACGGCCGAACGAGCGTCCCCGTTGTCATCCGGCCTTGGCAAAAACCGGACGCATGGCCCGGCGTAAGGACGCCTGTGCTTTGTCAATTCCACTAAAGGTGGATACAAACTTTGTGAGTTCTTTTAAAAATGGTTGACCAAACAATGGACCCTGCGCCTCCGGACCTGAATCTGAAGCTGCCACTTCCGCTAATTTAGGATCTAACTTGAGCAAGATGGACCTACGCCTTTCCGCAGAAACGGCCCAATTCACATTTCCCAACTGGCAGATAGCCCTCTGCGCCCACTCAATGAGCTCGTCAGGGTCCACAAGAGCCGAAGCTTCTTTAGCCCGAAAGCCAAGATCAAGATCTTGGAAAGGGGACCAAGCATGTCCAGCAACTTATCCTGGCACGATCTTGGGCACTCCGAACGGAGCCTGGCCCGAACTGAAGCCTCAAATGGCTGGCGAATGTGCGCTTGGATATAAGCTGCCACAGCCGGAGAGGGTAACCATGAAGACGAGTTCGGGTGGACAATGTCCGCTGGCTCAAAATTCAGCAGGGACGGACGCTCAGGGGCGTCATCAAAATGCTCCTTGCGGAGACGCTTCTTAGGAGGGGGAGAATCCTGACCAGAAGAGGTGTGAGCATTATCTGACTCTTCCGTAAAGTGTGACGCAGAAGATTTTGAAGCCTCAGTCGCCAAAGTCTTTGCCAGCTTCTGGAAGTCAGATTTATGAGGATTAAGGGGCGACTTGGTGGACTTCTGTGAGGCAGGCAACCAACCTTGCTGCTTTGCATATTGGTTCAGATGGCGCTTCAGTGGGTTTATAGCACGAACAAGCGCCTTATTGACCGATAGCTGTACACCTTTATCCAGTTCCTCTACCAGATTATACTCAAGAGAATCATTATCCTCATCCTCATAGAAGCAGTCATCATCTGCGTCATAATATTCCGCCATGGCACTGGAGTGCAGTTATTCAAAGCCCACAAGATGACTGGCACAGATATATAGTATCAAAGATACAATTAAGGGGGAGTGACCACCCCAGAGCAGGCTAAAGAGAGGTTGAATGAACCAAACTCATTAAAATTAAATCAAGCGTGGAGGGAGATAAGCCTGCCAATCAAATAATCACTCTAGGCAGAGCCTATGCATAGAAATTACAACCAAAGCACTTTCCTGTGCTCCGGCGTCGAGCGGGGTCGAAAGTTCAGCAGACTGTGGGCGTGAGCGCTCAAAGGAACTCTCCTTCTCTCAACCGGCGTGAGGAAAACAAAGCCGAAGCCGGAGAAACGAAGTGCGCACGTGCGACACCACCGCCTGCAAACTCCGTCTCGAAAGCGCTCGCGCTCCCGTCGCGAGCCGGCAACCCCTACTCCCGCTCCACCAAGGCAACCGGGCACCAGCGGCCAGGCGCAGGGAGGCGAACACACGCTCCCACGGGACACGCCGCAGAACGGACGCGAAAACAACCGGCAACAATATCGGAGCCAAAGTGCTCGAAACAGACACAAACGCCGCGCGCTAGCAAAGCAAAGCGGCGAAAGGCAAGGCAAGCTCAATTAAAGTACAACAATGCACAATTCAGTAAAGAGCATAAGAAGTAAGATAAATAGACTTAACTGACTGCGGAGCAGCAAAGAAAGAGGAAGAAGGACTAATGTTTGGACCTTTTATATGATAGTCTTTATGGTAATTCCCTAGTGTTCATGGGAAATGTAGTTTTTGGTTGTTTTTTATTGGCTGCTGAGCATTTCATTAAAGAAATGAGAAAGCATAATCAGAGCCTCCTGTCCTGACATAGAATTCCACATTTCGACAGCCTATCATCACTGGTTCTCAAAGAGAGACTGGGATAGGCCTGTACCGGGAAAAATCTTTCCTCAGAAGCCTGAACCACCGTCCTCCAGCTCATACACTGAAGTGATGGCAGCTTGCGTAAAGTCAGCCAGCATTTCGGAAGTAAAGTTATTTAAATTTCAATTTTGTTGGTCATCTCCAAATATTAATCTGTCCTTGTCCAGCTCTATGGAAAAAGGCACTGGAACCCCCAATAGTTAAGGCTTGCATTTTGAGTACAGTACATTTTTTTTAAACCTTCAACAGTGAAAGATTAGCAAATAAGGATTTTTCGGTCTGCAGTGCATTGATGAGAAAGTTTTTAATGTGTGATGAGTAAATGTACTCAATTTTGAGATATAAAATAGTCCATTGTGCACTGCTTTCAAGCGCTTCGTAGTAGGTGGAATGAAACCTCAAACAGACAATAGCATGAGGTGAGAGGAATACTGCACTGGATGAAGCCAAAAAAAAATGGATATTTTAAATAATTGGTAACAGACATGAAACCAGCTGTGCAGTCAAACAAGACCTAAAAAGGTTGAATTCAATTTTCTCCCAATAACATTTAATTGGGCGAATCTGTATAACTGGGGGGTTAGATACTGAGTGAAAACCAAAATTAGCATTAAGAAAATTACCATTTCTAAAGTCAGCTACATATTTACTGAAAGACATCAAAAAGATTTGTCTATTTTGCAATTCAAGTCTTATAGCCAGATTTAGCCTTTGGAGGACAAGTAATTCACACGCTTCACTGATGCCCTGTCTGCTTTATCAGAGGTGCATTAAGATATAATGCACTTTTAGTAAGGGAGACATGATGTGCATCAAGCTGGTGACCGAGTAACGTACAATTTAGAATCAGTTGGGAATGGATCACTTGACCTGAGTAACCAGGGTCTCCAATATCGTGAGGCAGTATATCTTGGTTCTCCGCCTTATATTAAATACGTGACGGCATCATCATAGGGTTTAGTTTTTAGGTCTCGGCCTGCGTAGGCTGCGCTTGCGCAGTCTCGCTGGGCGAGAAATTATGTCTTAGAGTAGGGAGGTAAACGAGCCAGCTCTTCTCCATTGGCTGGCTTCCTAAATGGCGGCCAGCCATTGGAGAAGAGCTCTGCCTGTCAATCTAAGCCCCGTCCGTTTCGGATTGAGGGGCGTGTTTTTTGCTGTCCTTTCTATCCGTGATGTCATTCGTCACTCAACAAAAAACACGCCCCCCAGTCTGAAAAGGACGGGGCATAGATACAAAGGGGTAGGTTCCCTCCGCGAAAGGCTGCTGTGCTACGAAGGCCATGCGACACCCACAGTGGCACGCACTCTGTCATCGGCCTCCTGCAGCATCCGCGTGCGACGTCTGCGGGGAGCGGCTGTGACGTGGCCAGGGCTGCCTAGAATTTTTTTATACTGGCTCTTAGGTAAAGCCCTCCGATGCCCTTGCGTCGAGGTCGCGCTATGGCCATGCGACACCCACAGTGGCACGCACTCTGTCATCGGCCTCCTGCAGCATCCGCGTGCGACGTCTGCGGGGAGCGGCTGTGACGTGGCCAGGGCTGCCTAGAATTTTTTTATACTGGCTCTTAGGTAAAGCCCTCCGATGCCCTTGCGTCGAGGTCGCGCTATTTAAAACTGAAAAATATACATTGTAAAAAAATTAAATGTTATACATTACTTGAGATTTACTTTTATCTTTCAAGCGAAAAAGAAAGTAACACTATTCCAAGACTGCGATAGCTTCGTTCTGATGCGGGTTTGATCCTAGCGAGTCTTTCTTCTCTCTCTACGACGTAGAATCTGCAGCAGGCTGTGCAGACAGTCGCAGGATAGTGATGTCACTTCCGGTGGTGACTGTTAGGTGGCAGAGAGAGTGCGGTGATCCGTGGAGCGAAACCCAGGATTTCGGGAGAAACAAAGCCAATCCCAAGTAAGAGATGGAAATCAGGAGAAGGGAGGGTAGGGCAGCCTGGCTGTGCTTAAAGGAAATCCTCGATAGTGGGCTTGTACACTTGAGTTACCTTCTGATATGGAGTGCCGGTGGGAGGCTTTGCACAGCACCGTGGGGATTAACACAGAACACCTGTGTGGACGAACAGCCTCAGTCTTTGTGTGGGCGATAGCGAGACTACAATGATAGCTTTAGTTATCCGAATGTTGTCTGAGTTTTCTTACAAATAGTCCTGTCTTAGTCGTTCGCTGGACAAAGGTGAACGGTCCATTGATATTATTTTAGCTTACCTCGACTGACTTAATTTCCCCAAATAAAACAGACCACGGCCACCTGTCTGAAACATTTCTTGAGAAAATCACAAAGGTGGCGTCCCCATTCGGTCATAGCCTCACTCTGCAAAATTCATAGCGAAACCCCGAATTAACTGAACGAGGATTTGGCCGCCAGTGCTGTACCCTAATGGAAATCTCTACTGTTTGTAGTTCCTGGGCAATCGGGTGTCTTTGGCTTCCCATCAGTTAGCGCATATCTAAAGGAACGCCCTTGAAGATGCGTCTCGTCTATCGACCATAGACTTGGCGGTCGTTCCCGTGAACTTCTACTACAGGGCTGAAACCCTAATTGCCTCTGCCACATTAACACAGTGATAACTACCGGACTACTATTCTAATGATATGGGCTTCCTTACGCACTATGCTTTGTTGTGTAGCGCTTGCAAGCTTCTGTTCTTCCTAAAGGGCTGTAGTGTAGCTTTCACCCAAGAGACAGTGACTCAAGAGCCATAACGCTGTAAACTTCCAAGTTCTTTTTCAAATAAGGCATTTTTTTTAACTACAAGGCTCATTGCAAACGCATTTTGTACAACGCAAAACAGCAGAAATCGGCCTGCACTCACTTTTATAGCGTTTATTTGCAGCCCGTTAAACTGAATGTCAACTCTGTTCAACCGTGCTTTCTCTAGACATCCCCTTTCATCAATTACAAAATAATTAAATGTCACCACAAGCCTAAATCTTTAAAACATATAGTATATATCGGGGCGTGGCCAAGATGGCGACCTGAGAGGACATCTGTTCGAAAGGCTCCTCGTCCCAAACCCCCACAGCGCCCCTTTAATGCTGATCTAACCCCCCAAACACCTCAATTTTCGACTGCTTTTGAGGGATAAACGGCGGCCGCCTCTGTGTGACCAGGCTCAAGCGCGTTTAACGCCCGAGATCCTGGTCGACCGAGAGAGCTGCATCCGGACCGGGGAGTACAACATGGCGGCCGGACCCGCTGAGTGATCGCGGCTGGCCTGGTCCCCAGGTCCCCTGCTGCAGACCGAGACAAGCCACGGAGAGGAGCTGCCCGAGCCACCCACCCGCTGCCACGGAAGGGGAGGCGCGGACGAACGGAAAGCTGCGCACAAGCCCATCGGAGTGCCGCCTGTGGCGGGACGCAGGAGAGCCAGCCGGGAGAAGCGGAGTCCGGGGCCCGATCCGGGCCCGCAAGGCGGCTAAAGTGAGAGCCCCCCAGCGCCTCAGAAGGCGGAGAGAGCAGCAGACTGAGCCGTGACACACAGGGCCCCCATTGAGGTGAGGAGTGCGGCGAAAGGCTTGTGGGGGTCCGGAGCTCGGGGGGCAGCTAATCGAGCCCCCGGCGTGGGGCCTAGCGAGGCCTACCAGGCGCATCCCCTTAGCGCGCAGCACGAGGGCCGGGAGTGAAGAGGGAGCCCTCCGACGCCTAGGAAAGCGGACAAAGCAGCCGACCTACAGGGCCCCCATAGAAGCGTGGAGTGCGGCTGGGGAGGGTCTGGAGCTCGGGGGGCAGCCAATCGAGCCCCGGCGTGGGGCCTAGCGAGGCCCAGCAGGCGCATCCTTCTAGCGCGCTACACGAAGGCCGGGAGGGAGCCCTCCAGCGCCCTGGTGGGTGCAGAGGCGGCAGCAGGTTCTGGGGATCCTCTGAAGGCACCGGCCGAGCCGCAGCACACAGGGCCTCCACAAAGGACCCGGGAAGGAGAGCTGCATCAGACGGGTTAGAATCGAAGGCTCGGGGGGCAATAATCGAGCCCCCGGCAGGGGGGCCTAGTGGGACCCACCAACAACCCGGCCCGACGCAGCGACGGACAGGCGGCGGGAGGCGGGAGTGGCATGGAGGCCGCTGCATAAACACCTGTGGGCCCCGGACACAGGGCCCGCAACACAGCGCCAAGAAGGTTCACAGGCGGAGGGGCCCAAACGAAGAGACCAGCGACAGCCCGCGCGACAGAGCGAAGGGCGGGCCTTGGAGGGGCACAGGGAGAGGGCCCACAAGCGGTGCAGATACAAGACCGACTAGGGGACTCCCGCCGGACATAGGGCTAATAAGACAACCGCCGGCAACCCCGCCAAGACACCTGGAACTCCCCTGGGAATCCCCCGAACCCAGTCCACGTGAGGGGCCAGCGTCGGGGTCAGCTTACCCTCTTCTCCTGGGCAGATAGACTCCTGCACAGGCCCGTTCTTGGTGAAGGGGCCCGCTCAAAGAAGAGGCCGACGAGGTGGGGCGAACGTGGGGTGCACCATGGCAAACACGAATCGCAGAGGGGGCCGTACTATCCCCGAAATGCTGGCTAAAGGCGGTCCAAAAGGCGAGAAGAGCCCCGAAAAGCCAACACCGGCGGGGCACCCTAAAGGGCAAGGGGAGGGAGAAGCTCCAATCACGAAAGCTTTCATGGAGGCCCTGTTCAACTCCCTCAGAGAGGACTTCCAAACCCTCAAGCAAGATATGGCGGGAGAACACAGAGAGCTGCGTCGCAATGTCGACGTCCTCAGTGAGCGGGTGTCGGCGATGGAAGACGCGGAACACAGTAGAAGCGAGGAAGTTGAATTTCTACAACAAGAGATTATTAGGTTCCATGAACAACAAACGGACCTGCAGGCGCACGCTGAGGACCTCGAGAACCGCTCCCGGCGCAACAACATACGGGTCCGGGGCGGGACACCCAAATCGGAAGGGGACAGCATTTCGTCATTCCTACAAAGACTGTTTTAGGAAATACTGGGAGAACCCGAGGACTTCGAAATTCGCATAGATAGGGCACACAAAGTCGGCCTGGCATGCCGGGCGCAGGCCCCGCCGCCCGACATCCTGGCCTTCTTGCCTAATTACCCCTTATAGCAGAGGTCTTCAAACTTTTTGATGCCGAGACCCCCCTGTCAAAAAACTTTAGGCATAAGGACCCCCTTCTGACCAAAATATCAAGAACTTGGTACTCACCATCATCGACAACCAAAAGCGCCCCAAATTCCCACGGCAAATCCTTTTACGGTGGTCAAATAGAATTAAACAGTGTTTAGCAAAACCAAAGGTTAGTGGGTGACTGTGGGCCGTGGTCTTTTGGGTTTTGTTATTTGTTTCAGTTTTTGGTAACCATCTTGGCCAAGTGAACAATAAATTCAGAAGGCCATGAGAAAATGCTAAGAGGCTGGCTGCCGGAGGGTCCAGTCACCTAGGCTATAATTATATTCACATGGTACAAGTACGGCCATGGGGTATGCCCTTGTGATTTGTGTGCTTGAGCTATACTCAAAGGTCATCTTGAAGCAGACTACCTATGCTCATGGTGCATCTATTGTCCCTAGCAGGTGACCTATGACCTCTTTCACGTCAGTGCCCCTAGAAGTGCCCTTCTTTTCAGGCCACACATTCAGTACAGTGGGAGGCTTAGTGTCTGGAATTGTGGACACGTGTGCCCATGCACTTGGTGCAGGACAACATGTTGCATGGTCAGACTGGCTCAACTGAGCCTTCGTCTTAGAAAGGCCTTCGCAGGGTGAGGGTCAGAAGAGAGGCCGTGAAAGGTATCAAAATACGCTCGTCTAGAGATGGAAGTCAAAACACGCCTGTTTAATTTTAGTGGGTGACGTTCATTGTACCCAGAGGCAGCTACCAACCACAGGATATCTAACAGAGAGAGGTAAACTATATTATTTAAGATCACACAGGCCGTCAGCAAGGAGCTGGATAGCATCCAAATCAGCACATACAGTGATTCTCTGTGGGCCTTGACATGAGACAGACAGATGTTTACTGCACACCCTTGTCTTCTACTTCTCCCCGGTACCTGGTTGATTAATGGTAGCATGTGTTCTAAATGAGCTGAAGACTCACAAAGCATTCATTGCTGCAGTGTGTCAACGATATCTTGTTGGAAACTGTCTTACAGCCACACAGAATGGAAGGTGTACACAGTCTTCACACTTTATTCTTTCCAGCATGACCGCTCATCCCTATTTGGTAAAGCTGATATGAACTGGTTCACAATTCCATGCATTAATTCACCATATCAAAAATAAATACAATGTTAAAATAGCTAAATTTGAAATACCATGCCCAAGCCTTTGCAGAGTTCTACACATGAACAAATGGCCAGCACTTTTCTTTGGAAATGGTGCAACCAGTATCAGATTAAACTGCTGCAACAAGAATGAAAACGGAAAGCACACTGAAAATAAACATTTGAAAGTCATGAAAATAAACTGGAGCCTTTGCCCCAACCCTGGAGTTTAATATTGAAGTATATTTCAGCTTCAAGGCCACATGTGAGACCTAGATGTTTGACCTGCATAAATCAATTTAAAAAGTTATAAATTTGAGTGCTTGTAAAAATGTACTGAGGAGGCTAGTAGGGAGATTCAGTAAGCAAATGTGGTTTATCCTAATCTGCTCCAAATTAAGACAATTTAGTGGGCATCATAATAGTGCCATCAAAACCCACACCGCTCCATTGTGGTGCTGCTTATTTGAGCAAAGACTGCACAACCAAATGGGTTTAATAATATTGGAATTGTATAGGCTTTACCATGTAATATTTTGATGCTGTGAAAATATTTGGCTTTGTCAATTATTGGAAAAATACATTCTCCATTCAGACAAATAACATGAGCATTGACACTTTAATTTAACCATGCTGCCTGAATTTTTCGCTGCAGTGATATTTAAGCAAACCTAAAAGCAATGATGTTTCAGACATCAACTTTGTCATCTTCAGTAGTCCATTCACTGCACTTAACTTACAACCACGTTAGTCTCTATAAGCTTAGTTGAAAAGTAAAACATATATATGTATAGCATCATTTTACTTAGTTAACAACTTTTCGAGCATTTCACAGTGAATGTCCATTGTCAGCAGCATCAAGCACCACACGGACCTGCCGTGTTTAAAGAGATAGTTTCAGTGTATGTCGGCAGCGGAGAAGAGGCAGGATTGAACTGGGAAGCTTTGGGTTGCCATGGAAATCAGCAGAAGTAACGAGGAAGAGGCAGCAACGAGCCACAAAGCACGAGGTGAAAGCAGGGATGGCCAAGGAAGGCAGCAGTGACTGCGTGGAATATTGCAGAACTCCCTCGAAGTACAGGCTGCATTGCAAAGGTTCTGGCCCATCTTTGTGGACAAAGTTTGCGGGCATTTCCTGGTATGCCTGCTGCAGTCTCTGATTGTAGGACAGGTTTTGATGACGTACCCACATTATGATTGGCTTATTTTACCTGGTCCTCCAATCAGAGAGCCTCCTGAGATGCAAGTATTTCTAATCCAAAACGAAGAGGAAACGTTTTGGATTCGAGGCAGGTGTGAGGCTGGAGAATGCGCGACCCCCTTCTGATGACTCTGCGGCCCCCCTGGGGGTCGCGCCCCATAGATTGAAGACCTCTGCCTTAAAGGAACGCATCTTAAAAGTGGCACGACAAAAGCAACTCCTCCTGTTTCAGGGGCACACAGTGGGGCTATTCCAAGACCTGTCGGCGGTCATGTTACAAAAGAGGAAGGCATTCAAGGTGGCCACCACTTTCTTGCGAGACAATGGAATCCCGTACTCCTGGGGCCACCCCTTTAGCCTCATTTTCAAACGGAAGGGGGCCCTCCATCAACTCCGGTCCCTACGAGAAACGTGTGAGCTGTTGGGCATTGCCAACGGGGAAGATGCCAAAGAGGAGGGACCCTCTATGCAACACTCCCAGACGAGATCTCCACGGACATCAGGTGACGGCTGGCAACGGGTGGAACGCCAGCATTCGCCTAGAAGTAACCTCAGGCCAGACCCCAAAACCATGGCCCAAGCGCACGCAGAGGTGATACAGGAAGTCTCCAAAGACACGAACAATGGAAATTGAAGCAGCACATGAAGGGGAATCAGTGAGCACCATCTTAGCATTGGGCCGGGGTTGGCGGGACGGGGGGCCAACAAAGTCGCCACTGCCACACACTCTCTCACTCTGTAACGTTTCTACAGGCCTGGACTGCGGTCTGATAGGCCTGGGACTATGGTTTGTTCTTGGGGATTCCTAGTTGGGGCTCGGGAGAGGGGGGGACGAGGGTAGGGCTGGAGGGGAGGGAGAACTCCGGTGTGGCGCAATGCGGGCAGCGCAGGAGAGGGGGCATGGCTAACGATGCCTAGACGCGATGGGGCAGCTACCTGCAATTCCCGGGAGGTGGACTCCGTTAATGTTAAGGGGCTTAACAACCCCATTAAACGCAGGGCCGTCCTTTCCTTCCTGGAGAACTCCGGGGCGGAGTTTTGCCTCCTACAAGAAACACACTTATTACCTAAGGACTGACACCGCATGCGCTCTAGGGCGTTTCCAACGCAACACTATTCCCCCACCACAGAGAAGAAGGCGGGGGTGGCCATTCCGTTTGCGCGTCACTTCAGGGGCTTGGTCGGGGACAAGGTTGCAGACATTAAAGGGAGGCTCCTAGTATACAAAATTCAGGTGGGAGCGTGGACAGCCATGATAGGGTCAATATATGCACCAAACCGGAATCCTTTCTCCCAGGGGCCTTGGTGGACACACTCACCCACAATATCAACTCCACACTTGTTGGGGGCGACATTAACCTAGTGATGGACACCCACAAGGACAGGTCGGGACAACGATTCAGTTCCACGGGAGCAATCTCTGAAGAGGGGGGGCAATGGCTGGAGAGCAGAGGGTTTGTAGACATCTGGAGGAAGAGGCACCCAAACGACCCGGGATATACTTTCTACTCACATGCACATTACACATATGCCCGAATAGACCACTTCCTGGGCTCCTCGGAGATGGCGGCTCTGATCGCGGACACTGAGGTCGTCCCTGCAGCGCTTTCTGACCACGACGCGCTGGTGGTACACATTCAGATTCCCAGACCCAAGACGCAGAGAGGAAAATGGCGCCTAAAAGAAACTCTCTTACACTGCAAATGGGTTTCACAACACATCAACACGCGCATCACCGAGTACTTGGCTACAAATGACACAGCAGAAGTTTCCATGTCGGCGCTATGGGGGGGTTGAAGGCGGTGTGCGGGGAGCTAATAGCAATTGCGGCGGCTGAGGCCCGGGAGCGTCGAGAAAAAAGACAGGCGCTGTCCGAACAGGTGCTTGAACTAGAACGGGTCCATAGCAGGACCGGGGCCCCAAGGATTTGGCAACCAAAAGGAACAGGACAACCTGACCAAGGTTTAGCACAACCAAAACAATAGTCCAAATCAAATTAATGTTGGTGCAAGGATTTGGCTTAAGCTTAAAGCAGCCAGAGCCCAACTTGCGAGCCTTGACCTGGACCGGGCAGAATACGCGGCACTGCACCTACGCCACACTTATTATGTGGGCGGTGATAGGACGGGCCACCTACTAGCTAGCAAACTCAAAGCCAAGGTCCTGCGTTCGAAAATCACATCCATTCGGGATAGCAACTGGCAGGAGCAACGGGACGACGAGCAGATCGCCGCAACGTTTCGGGCATTTTACACGCCATTATATGCCACAGAGCCTAATCAAGACGGCGGGGGTGCGGACTCCTAGCTCGACACAGCGGCAGTCACAGCCCTCAATGAAGCGAATGTATGCTCTCTCGAGGTACCGATAAGGACGGACGAGGTAATCTCCGCAATAGCACGCCTCAAACCGCTCAAATCGCCGGGACCGGACGGCTTCTCTGCGGGTTTTTATAAAACGTTTTGCCCCCTGATAGCCCCGATCCTAGCCAGACTATTTAACTCTTTTGAGGACCCTGGTTCCATCCCACGAGACATGCTCGAAGCCGATATCATCGTTCTGCCGAAACCAGGGAAAGACGCTACCAACTGCGCGGCCTACAGGCCCATATCGCTGCTCAATCTAGACCTTAAGCTATTTACCGGCATCCTGGCCGCGAGACTGGGTCCCTGCCTTCCCGGCATCATCGAACCGGACCAAGCAGGATTTATCCCCAACCGGCAATGCGCGGATAACACGAAACGTCTGTTGCACGTCATAGACAAGGCCCACTTCAACGATTCGGACGCAGCCCTGGTTTCGGTCGACGCAGAGTAGGCGTTCGACCGGGTCGATTGGGGGTATCTAGACGCCACCTTGGCACGCTCCGGCGTGGGAGACCGCTTTCGGGCCTGGGTCGCTGGATGCTACTCTGCCCCACAGGCGGTCATTAGGGTTAACGGGGTGTGTTCCAAGCCATTTACCATCCAAAGAGGGACGAGGCAGGGGTGCTCCCTATCTCTACTGCTTTTTGCTCTTTACATCGAACCGTTTGCCCAAAAAGTCAGGGACAACCCAGCGATTGCCGGAGTTAAATTCGGGGGAGAGGCGCAGACCATAAGCCTATATGCTGATGACATCCTCCCAGCGCTGGAAGACCCTGTTCGCTCGGTCCTAGCCTTCTTGTCGGAAGTGGAGACATTTGGGAAGGTGTCGGGTTTTAAAATAAATGTTGGAAAGTCGCTGATCCTGCCACTCGGGTGTAATGCCCGGACATCTGGCACGCTCCCCCGCTACCTAGGGGTACTTTCCTCCAGCGTGTCCGTGCCCTATCTGGGTATATCCCTTACACAATCCACCGTCCACTCCGTCCACTGCGCAAACCGTGGAACAGAACTACTCTGGCCTCCTCAGTTAACTAACGAGCGACCTTACGAGGTGGCGTCAACACTCACTCTCATGGCTAGGGCGTGTAGCGGCGATCAAAATGCCTCTACTACCAAAGGTGCTATATTTATTCCAGACGCTGCCAGTCACCCCCCCAATAGGCCTACTCACTAAACTTCAGCATGCCATCTGACAATTCCTATGGGCCGGCAAACAACCGCGGTTACGCAAGGAGCTCACTAGTCACACCACGTCGGTGGGCGGCCTGGGAGTCCCGGACCTATTGCGATACTTTCAGGCGGCACAACTCCGATACCTCCTGGAATGGCACCGCCCTGAATCTGAAAAGAGGTGGTTATTCCAGGACCGCGCGATGGCCCAAATGCCACTGTGGAGGATTCCCTTCCTCCGACGGCAGGATGGGCCCACATATATGAAAAAATCACCTATCACTCGCACTACTTTAAAGGTGTGGGACAAAGTGGCGGTGTCCCGGGGACTTACTACATACCCGTCACCTCTGACGCCCCTGTTCGATAACCCAGCCTTTGGGCCGGGCACTGTCCGTGGATCTTTCCGCCAGTGGCGGTCGTCAGACTGCAGATCGGCTAGCCACCTCTTCGACCTCGACGGCTTTATGACGACGCAATCCCTACAGGACGCCAATGCGCTCCAACGGATCCCACGCTTCGAGTACTTTCAACTTCGTCACTGGCTCACGAGCACGGATATGCTAGCGCAGGTCAGCAGACATCTCACCCCATTTGAAAAATGGCTCCATACCAAGAAGTCGGATAAGCATACGATAACGGAACTATATGCAATGCTAAGCCCGTCGCTTTCCTCCTCGCGATCAGTGGGTCACAAGAGATGGGAGCGAGAACTAGGTCGACCCCTCCCTAATAAAGAATGGCAGGACATATACTACAGGGCACATCACACCGCCAAGAATGTCGCTAGCAAAGAATCGGCAGTTAAGATTGCCTATTATTGGCACCTGACGCCGGCAAGGCTTCATCAGAGCAACCCAAGCCGCGACCCCATGTGTTGGAGGGGATGCGGTCAGCCAGGCACCCTGACCCACATATTGTGGGAATGCACAGAGGTGTAAGAATTCTGGGAACAAGTACTCATGGATATAGACAAATACTTTGAAACTGAAATCCCCCGTTTCCCTGCCTATATACTGCTGGGATTACCCAACAAAATTACCTTCCCACTTAAATCACCCAGGGGCAAACAAATGGGATTGGAGATGGGGGCGGCAACACAACACATATTGTCATTATGGAGCTCTACACGGAAATGAAAACAAAACAGGGGTTGGAGGGTCTAAGGGAATTTAAAGACCTGCCTAGGTTCAAGTCCCCTTGCACATTAATACAATACAAAAGAACCCAGGGGTCTAGAGTCACAAGAATTCTATGCTCTCTCAAGACTGTATTTCTCAATTCTGTGTATATAGTACAAAAGTGGATAATATACCAGTCCTTATTAGTTGTGTACAAACCAACGCAAAAGACCACTAGCAACAGTAGGTGAGACCCAAGATCCAGATAATGGATTACCATCAAAGTTCTTGTTAGTGATATAATTTTATCATCTGGCCATCCACAGTACAGGGCTGGAGCGTCTCTAGATCATTTGAGACTAATTCCAGTGCCGTCTGGTAGGACTGGGGTCAGACCCACAGTCACATGTCGACCATGCGTTGGATCACTAAATGGAAAACGTGCAGTGCAGAGTGTGAAGATGTGAAAAAGTGATATTAAAAAGAATAGAGGAATTACAATAAGAAAACTTTAATGTCTGTAATTCTCTTTCTATTAAAAACCAGAACAGTGCAACATCACAGTATAAACAAATGACTGTTAAGGGGCCAACATGTTTCTGCCTCGACGGGGATTCACTCCCTAGGCTTTCATCAGGGCCTCTGTTCTTATATATAATTGCTACTGCAAGTGATAATGTGCTCTTATTTATGAACTAACAAAACAGTGACAATACAAAGGATATAAATTATTTTAGTCCTCCATGTCAGCTGGTGTATCAATCACCTAAAACACAAATTGCACAGTGGTATAATTACATTGGAAATGTAACTCTTTATATTGATATGAAAGGACTACAAGGGTTCCATTACTCACCCTTCTTGATAGGGGAAAACACCTCACCTCACCTGGACCAAGCTCAGAGTAAGGGAGGCCACGCTCTAAGAATAAGAAAAAGAGAAGGGAACCTAAAATCAGAACCAAAAACAAAACTGTGCTTTTCTATCTTATAAAGGTCCCCTAGGAATGTCTTAACTAAGAGGTAAAGTCTTTGCAACCTCTAACCCTCCTTGCTCACCCTAGAGCAACTGGACTGTATACTTGAGAAATGCTGTAAAGGTTGCTGTGCCTATAAGTACCAGAACTTCCTGGTCAGTTATAAAGTCAGCATAGGCATGTAAAAGGACTCACCTCTCCGTCGTTGCCCCGAACTGAATCTGAGGTTTGGGGGAGGCGACGCCTTAGAGAAGTGTCCGGTTATTTGTAGAAAGAGGAGTTGCCAATTATCCTATTAGCACTCGTTTCTGTTCTTTTACGTGTGGAAGGGGCTCGGTTAGTGTCAGCCAATGGAATAATGAAAAGACTGGGCTTCGCGTTTTATCGCGAGATATCCCGAGGGCTCACTAGCTATGAATTATGGTGGTATCTCTTCAAGCTGTGTGTGCCTAGTGGTTTTATCAGGTGAAAGCAGCGATGCGTTGAAAGGTCGCAATAGCTTAGACCGGGACTGGAAGCGGTGTATTGCTGCTCCTTCTGTGTGAATACAATGCATCTTCTCGCGAGAGGTGGCTACTCTCGCGAGACCTTTGAAGAACCAAATATTTACAATACTCCTTCTCAGGGGTCTTACCAATAAGTAGTCCATTCAAGAGTGGCAAAGAAATCAACACAGAATCTGAAATATGAAAAGACATCTTTATTATCATTAATTGTGAGGCTCCGTCGCCCAGCCACGCTTAAAGCAACTGGATGAGAGAGTCTGCCTGCATGGCCTTCGCACAGGCCTTTTATACAGAATATTTCGCTTTAAGCACACATTCCTGCTTTGAAGTGCATTATGTTGGAAATTCCCAGGACGTGCATACAAAGCACCACTTTCAGGATGAGTCCAGGCTAAGAAAAGAATTTCACACATGCTTGGTTTCCTGTTCCATCAGGCCGGACAAACCCACCATAAAACCTTTCAACTAGATCGATGAACATGTTGTAAAGGAAAGGCAGCAACAGATGGGACGGAGATAGAAGCCGTGGGAATGGTGCCATAAAAGGTCGGACATGTCCTGCTCTTTGAACTTTATTGCACCAGCTGCTGAACAAGGAACTGGCTTGGGAGGTTAGCCTCAAGCAACAGGGTCAGCTGTCGTCAGGTCATGCAGAAGTCAGCACAAACCCATGCTAAGGTTATGTCCTTTAAATGCTTACTCTGCCATGGGGAGAGCCTACTGTAAGCCTACTGTAAGGGCAACGAATAACATGGCTGCTATTTACAAGATGAAACCCAAGTGTTCAATGCAAAACCTTCAAATGCACAGTGAATCCATTGGTGTAACATGATGAAAATACTCATGAATAATGCATTCGCCATTTGCGGTTCACTGATACCAAATTCATAACAGAATAATGACATTTAAAACACAGGTTCAGAATGCCAAGAACCTCACCTTCTTAGAACTACAGAAATCCGGGGACTGTAGTTCGTACTATACTTCCTTCAGTTCCGAAAATATCGGCATGAAAAGACAGGATTTAAACGCTGTGAGACAGCGTATTACCAAAAAAGCTGTCGCATTATAGTTGGAAATTATTTTAAAGTAACCTGGCCATAGAAATAGAAATGGCATAATATAATTAAAGTACCCGTATTACGAGATTAGTAGCCAGGTATATCACCAGCCATAGATGTTATATTTATTTCTTTGGCTGTATAGGCATCAATGAGACAGCTAAACATATTAACACATATTAGTTTAATTAGGATAGTGTATTTACGACTCTAATGATAGTCAATGATGTAGTCGGTGGTATGAATCTGAACGAGATAAAACAAAAGCAGTCTCAATTTCTTGGATCTGTACGGATGTTTGTACATTATGGAACAAAGGAAACAAAGTCTCTCAAAAAAGGAAACAAAGTCTCTCAAATAGAGTGTAACCACCCGGTGCAGGGTCTAGATTGGTACAAGATATTATAGCTCTTCTCCTGATACATTACATCATAAGTACAGATATAGTCTTGCTATATTTTCTGGAATGATGGATCATAGCGTAGTCCAAGGAATATCATCATTTAGACCTTGAGAATCTGAGGATAGTTTAAAAATCCATTTTTGTTCTTTAACAAATAGAAATTGCGATCTATCTCCAATATGTGAGGGTATGAAGGGCGTCTCCAGGATTATCCAAGAGAAGTCAGTCTCATTGTGATTGTGTTCGATGAAGTGTTTTGTGAGTTTCGAGACATTTTTCTTACAGCGAAAAGCGCTTTTGTGCTCTAGCATCCTAGTGCGTACTTTTCTTGTAGTCATCCCTACATATTTTTCATGACAGGGACATGTAATTAAATAAATTACATGTAAGGTGTTACAATTTGTGACATTTTTCAAGATCCAAGGGCGGCCAGTACCTATATCAATTTGGGTTGCTTTTGTGGTTTGTGGGAAAACCGTGCAATTTCCACACGGGTGGTGACCAATGACTGCTGCAATGTCCCAGAGTGTACCAAGAGGTCTTTTAGGTGCTTCTCTAGGCCGTGTGTATATCAGCCGATCTCGCAAGTTGGTAGATCGTTTGAAGGAGAATAGAGGAGGTTCAATTTTTTCACTGCCAAAGTTTAGAATTTTCCAGTTCTGTCTCACTATACGTTGTAGCTGGTTAGATTTAGTGTTATAGGTTGTCACCAGTGTTAGTCGGTCTAGAGGTGGTTTTACTACACCGACTTCTAGTAGTGCCTCACGGTGGTTGTTAGCTGCCCGTTTCCAAGAGCGAGAAATCAGCTTCTTGGGATAGTGCCGTGCCTGAAGTTGTTTAGATAGGCCCTCGGAGTGTTTTTGAAAGGTAGTGGATGTGGAGCAATTCCGACGTACCCGTAGAAATTGCCCATAGGGCAAATTGTTCCTTAGTGACTTCGGATGTTGACTCCCGTACAAAAGCAAAGAGTTTCTGGCCAGTGGTTTCTTGTAGAGCTCAGTTTCGAGGCCAGTGGTGGCAACGAAAATGGACAGATCCAGGAAAGAAATTCTTTCTTTGTTGCTTTCCACTGTGAACCTCAGAAAACGATTCTGATTATTTAGCCACTGGTGGAATGCCATAATAGATTTTTGGTCCCCTCGCCAAATGACGAGGATATCATCTATGTAGCGTTTCCACCAGTGGATGTGTGACTTGAAAGGGTTGTTAGGAGTCAATACACACTCTTGCTCAAAAGCATGGACGTATAGATTCGCCAGGCTGGGAGCAAAAATGCTCCCCATGCTGGTGCCTGAGATCTGTAAGTATATAGTGTTCTCAAATTTGAAGAAATTCTCTTTCATAGCTATTTTCGCTAAGGACATAATGAAAGGCACAGGTGTTATAGATTCCAGGTTCGCCTCTTCCAGAATCTGCATGATGGTATCAAGAGTCTCATCCTGCGGGATGGAGGTGTAGAGTGACTCTACGTCTAGTGAGACCAGGACGTCAGTCTCTACATTGAATTCAATGTCTGGGATAGCTCGTAGTATATCCTTGGTATCCTTAAGATAAGTCGGCATCGTCTGCACCAAGGGCCTCAGAAAGAAATCCACGAATGCCGATAGGGGCTCTAAAAGAGACCCCTGACCTGATATTATTGGTCGCCCTGGTGGTGGTCTTTGTGTCTTATGGACTTTCGGTAGGGTGTAGAAGTAAGGCATCGTTGGATTCTCTGTTTGCAAAAACTGTGCTTCATGTGTAGTGATCCAACCTTCATTAAGAGCTTCTTCAACTAGGATCTTGATCTCATGCTTGAGTCTATCAGTAGGATCTACTTCCAGGGGAGCATATGAATTCCTGTAGTTGAGTTGGCGGAGGCATTCTATGCGGTACACCAAAGTGTCCTGTACCACTATTGAGCCCCCTTTGTCTGCTGGCTTAATAGTAATTAGGGGATCTTGTGACAAAGATTGCAGTGCTCTCTCTTCGATGTTAGATAGATTTTTGAACACTCTGGTTGGGTGTGTGCCTTAATTTCTTTACTTCCTCCTTCATGGCCCTTTCGAAAACCGCCACTTGGGGTGGTATCGAGTGGATGGGAGGGAGAAAATTGGACTTAATCCTAAGTCTGGTGTTTCTGTCAACTGTCTCATCACTCATGGCTTCTTTGTCTCTAAAGAAATAATGCAAACGCAGTTTGCGAAAGAAGTTATGTAGTTCCACCTGAAGTTTGAAGGGGTCTCCATTGTCTGTGAAGACATATCCCAAGCCTTTATTCAAGACTGCCTCTTCCAAAGTTGAGAGGGTCTTGTTGCTAAGGTTGATTACTAGGCTGGGTTGGTCAATGTGAGTCAAGGACGAGGGGTCCCTCTCGTTTGGCTCCGCGTCGCTGTGTGTGGTCCCGTTTGACCTTCCCATTGTACCTGGGTTTGTGTGTTGTTTCTTCTTTTGCCTCTTGAACGGCGTTGACCAAACCCTAAAAAAGGAGGGCTATTGAAATTTTGGTGGCCTGGGAAGGGTCCTGCTGGAGGTTGTAAGGGGTATTGGTAGGGCCCTGGGTGACCCCATGGCATGGGTGGCCACCAGGGTTGTTGATATTGAATGAATGAATGAAAATATTTGTAGAGCGCACGATGGCCAAAACGGCTTCCTGGCGCTGGGAGCTCTAAAGAACCGAACAGACAGGGCCAGGAGGTTTAGCAGGGGTAGGCCAGGGCAAACAGAAAAGTTTTCAGCGCTTTACGGAAATGTGAAAAGATAGGGATCGAACGCATAGAAAGAGGAAGGGAGTTCCAGAACCGGGGAGCAAGAACAGAAAAACGGGTTCCACCAGTGCGAGATTTGTGAAAGCGGGGAACAGTGAGGAGGGCAGAAGATGATGAACGGAGAGTGCGGGCAGGGGTGTGAAGGGAAATCAAAGAATTGATGAAAGCCGGTGCAGAGTGATCAAGGGCCCGATAAACAAGGCACCCTAGTTTGAACAGAGATCTCTGCAAAATGGGCAACCAGTGAAGGGATTTAAGGACGGGAGTGATATGATGGGTTTTGGGCAAGTGAAAGATAAGACGGGCAGCCTGATTCTGGATAGCTTGTAAGCGGCGGGTTTCATAGGCAGGAATGCCGGCGAACAAGCTGTTGCCATAATCAAGGCGGGAAGTGATGAGGGCAGAAATAATGATTTTAAGGGAGTCAAGAGAAAAGAAACGAGAGATTTTCCGGATCATTCGGAGGGAAAGAAAACATGAGGACACCACGGCACTGACCTGGCCGTGCATGGACAGGTCCTGTCTGACCTTGATGCCCAAAGTTTTAACAGAGGGAACGGAGGTGGGAGGGGGGCCAAGAATGGGAGGCCAGAAAGCAGGGGACCAGGGGCTGGATGAGCCGCCAATCAGGACAAGCTCAGTCTTATCTGGATTGAGCTTGAGGTGGTTGGCGCTCATCCACCCAGAAATAAAGACCATGGTGGAGTGGAAAAAGGATAAAGAGTGAGAAGAAGAGGAAAGATCAAAGACGAGCTGGAGGTCATCAGCGTAGTTATACACAGAGACCCCCAGCTCAAGAAGGGAAGAGATAAGAGGGTGAATATAGAGGTTGAAAAGAAGGGGAGAAAGAGAGGAACCTTGGGGGACCCCACAGGGCACCGGGAGGGGGGAAGCAGAAAAGCCGGGAAGGTGAACGGCTTGGGAACGACCTGTCAAGAAGGAGGTGATCCAGGAGAGGGCAGAACCTCGTATGCCCGCTGCGCTGACACGGTCCAAAAGAATGTTATGGTCGACCGTGTCAAACGCAGCGGACAAGTCGAGGAGGATCAAAGCTTGGGGGAGTTGACGTCGGCCTTGGCTTTAAGCTCGTCAAGGACGGCTAACACCACGGTTTCGGTCGAATGACCCGAACGGAAACCGGCTTGGTGAGAGGCCAGGAGCTGGTTCTGTTCAACATAAACAGAGAGACAGGAAGTAACGTAAGATTCAAGGATTTTAGCAAGATAAGGGAGAAGAGAGATAGGTCTAAAGTTAGAGGGAAGAGAAGAATCGAGACCAGGTTTTTTAAGGATGGGAGAAACAATAGCAGATTTAAATGAAGAAGGGACCAATCCAGTGGAGAGAGAAGCATTAAGAAAGGAGAGAGGGGTATCAGGACAGGAAGAGAAAAGGGTTTTAAGAATACGGGCAGGGGCACAATCAGTGGGGGAGCCAGACTTGATTTTAGTGAGCAGAGCTAGAAAAGAGTCCAAGGAGAGGGGGGGAAAAGAAGAGAAGGAAGGTTTAGACACAGAGGGAACAGGAACAGAGTGAGGAGGAGTAAAAGGAGTGACCAAGATGTTAGATTTAATTTTAACAATCTTCTCGATAAAGAAGTTGTTAAGAGAAGAGCAGAGGGCCTGGGAGGGAGTGAAGTGAGGGCAAGCACGATCAGAGGTGGCCAAGTTGTTGACCAGAGAGAAGATTTCTTTAGCTTTGTTAGCCGATAGCGCCACTTGTTCGGAGAAGTACTTGGTCTTAGTGGCCAAGATGGCCATCTTGTACTCCTTAAGAAGAATTTTGTATTTGGCCTTGTGGTCAGGGCAGTAGCTACGGCGCCAAAGGCGCTCTGAGCGTCTAAGCTCCAGTTTAAGAGTCTTGAGCTCCGGGCTAAACCAACGGTGAGCCTCGTGAGGGCGAATGGACTTGACTAACTTGAGGGGGGCTACTAAATCACATGCAGAAGAGAGCCAATTACCAACTACAGCGGCCTGTGAATCAAGGGGAATACCAGTGAGGTCTGGGGAAGAAGAAGCAAGGGAGTGAGAGAGGGAGGCCAAGTCAACACGATTCCAGCTACGGGAGAAGACATTCTTGGGACGAAGGGGCTTGTGAGGGGAACCAGTGGTGATAGAAAAGGAAATGAGAGAGTGATCAGACCATGTACATGGGAGGATACTGGGGGGGGGAAACTATGTCCTGGGATGACCAAACTTGGTCCAGGATGTGTCCGAGATTGTGGGTAGGGACCAAGACATGAGACTTAAGGTTGAGACAGAGGAGAGTGGCCGTGAAGTCCTTGGATGCTGAGTCCTCCCTGGGATCGCCAGGCCAGTAGTTAAAGTCCCCAAGCAGGAGGACAGAGGAGTTATTAACCACCAGCGTTTGGTGGTATTGGTGGCCTCTTTGTTGTTGGAAACGTATTGGGAGACCTTGTCCTCTACCTGGATGGAAAGGAGGACCAGCCGTATCCGTGTCGCTCCCTGAATCATTGCTAGACCCTGAGTAACTAGACCCATAGTATCTTCCATTCTTTCTAAATTCAGGTGCTTTGTAGGAGTCGCTGGTGTAAGGATATACGACCTCTATTTTGAATTTCTCTAAATCTTTTTTGAATGTATCCACTTTTGACTTCAGAATGGAATCATTAAATTCTTTGTTGTTTTTGTTGCATTCTTCCGATTGTTTTTTGAACACTGCTGGTGCAATGGTGGTTCTAATTTGCCCTTCAAGGACCTGGATTTCTATGAGGATAGCATCAGCTACCCTCTTGGCGGTGCTGATTATCAAAATTAACCAGTCCCTGGTACACCGCCAAGCTATTAAGGACCAGTCCTTGAGGAATGCCTTATCCGTCAGAGAGAGTCTTGGGGCATTTCTAACAATCAACCCGGGTGGGGCACAACTAGCTCTGAGATATTCGGCCATTATAATTCCGTGTACTGCTGTACGTGAATATGACTTTTTTAATGAAAGGGCTTTGGCCCAATCATCGGTGGGAACCGAGGACGGACCGGGTAAAGACTCTAAAATGCTAGGCATGTTATCTAGGATAGTTTGTGAGACTGAATCATCAAAGGTCAGTCCCTGACGTTCTGCCATAATGATTAGATCAAGTAAATTAGTCCAAAAGCCGTGTCGGGGAACTGGGGAGAATAAGGGTGCAGAGACAACAACTAATTCGGCAACCGTGATTAGGTAACTACCTAATTAGTGTAGTTAAATGAAGAAAGACCTGCAGCCGGCAGCTGCTCAAACTAATGAAAACAAAACAGGGGTTGGAGGGTCTAAGGGAATTTAAAGACCTGCCTAGGTTCAAGTCCCCTTGCACATTAATACAATACAAAAGAACCCAGGGGTCTAGAGTCACAAGAATTCTATGCTCTCTCAAGACTGTATTTCTCAATTCTGTCTATATAGTACAAAAGTGGATAATATACCAGTCCTTATTAGTTGTGTACAAACCAACGCAAAAGACCACTAGCAACGGTAGGTGAGACCCAAGATCCAGATAATGGATTACCATCAAAGTTCTTGTTAGTGATCTAATTGTATCATCTGGCCATCCACAGTACAGGGCTGGAGCGTCTCTAGATCATTTGAGACTAATTCCTGTGCCGTCTGGTAGGACTGGGGTCAGACCCACAGTCACATGTCGACCATGCGTGGGATCACTAAATGGAAAACGTGCAGTGCAGAGTGTGAAGATGTGAAAAAGTGATATTAAAAAGAATAGAGGAATTACAATAAGAAAACTTTAATGTCTGTAATTCTCTTTCTATTAAAAACCAGAACAGTGCAACATCACAGTATAAACAAATGACTGTTAAGGAGCCAACATGTTTCTGCCTCGACGGGGATTCACTCCCTAGGCTTTCATCAGGGCCTCTGTTCTTATATATAATTGCTACTGCAAGTGATCATGTGCTCTTATTTATGAACTAACAAAACAGTGACAATACAAAGGATATAAATTCTTTTAGTCCTCCATGTCAGCTGGTGTATCAATCACCTAAAACACACATTGCACAGTGGTATAATTACATTGGAAATGTAACTCTTTATATTGATATGGAAGGACTACAAGGGTTCCATTACTCACCCTTCTTGATAGGGGAAAACACCTCACCTCACCTGGACCAAGCTCAGAGTAAGGGAGGCCACGCTCTAAGAATAAGAAAAAGAGAAGGGAACCTAAAATCAGAACCAAAAACAAAACTGTGCTTTTCTATCTTATAAAGGTCCCCTAGGAATGTCTTAACTAAGAGGTAAAGTATTTGCAACCTCTAACCCTCCTTGCTCACCCTAGAGCAACTGGACTGTATACTTGAGAAATGCTGTAAAGGTTGCTGTGCCTATAAGTACCAGAACTTCCTGGTCAGGTAATAAAGTCAGCATAGGCATGTAAAAGGACTCACCTCTCCGTCGTTGCCCCGAACTGAATCTGAGGTTTGGGGGAGGCGACGCCTTAGAGAAGTGTCCAGTTATTTGTAGAAAGAGGAGTTGCCAATTATCCTATTAGCACTCGTTTCTGTTCTTTTACGTGTGGAAGGGGCTCGGTTAGTGTCAGCCAATGGAATAATGAAAAGACTGGGCTTCGCGTTTTATCGCGAGATATCCCGAGGGCTCACTAGCTATGAATTATGGTGTTATCTCTCCAAGCTGTGTGTGCCTAGCGGTTTTATCAGGTGAAAGCAGCGATGCGTTGAAAGGTCGCAATCGCTTAGACTGGGACTGGAAGCGGTGTATTGCTGCTCCTTCTGTGTGAATACAATGCGTCTTCTCGCGAGAGGTGGCTACTCGCGCGAGACCTCCTTAGAACTACAGAAAACCGGGGACTGTAGTTCGTACTATACTTCCTTCAGTTCCGAAAATATCGGCATGAAAAGACAGAATTTAAACGCTGTGAGACAGCGTATTACCAAAAAAGCTGTCGCATTATAGTTGGAAATTATTTTAAAGTAACCTGGCCATAGAAATAGAAATGGCATAATATAATTAAAGTACCCGTATTACGAGATTAGTAGCCAGGTATATCACCAGCCATAGATGTTATATTTATTTCTTTGGCATATTAGTTTAATTAGGATAGTGTATTTACGACTCTAATGATAGTCAATGATGTAGTCGGTGGTATGAATCTGAACGAGATAAAACAAAAGCAGTCTCAATTTCTTGGATCTGTACGGATGTTTGTACATTATGGAACAAAGGAAACAAAGTCTCTCAAAAAAGGAAACAAAGTCTCTCAAATAGAGTGTAACCACCCGGTGCAGGGTCTAGATTGGTACAAGATATTATAGCTCTTCTCCTGATACATTACATCATAAGTACAGATATAGTCTTGCTATATTTTCTGGAATGATGGATCATAGCGTAGTCCAAGGAATATCATCATTTAGACCTTGAGAATCTGAGGATAGTTTAAAAATCCATTTTTGTTCTTTAACAAATAGAAATTGCGATCTATCTCCAATATGTGAGGGTATGAAGGGCTTCTCCAGGATTATCTAAGAGAAGTCAGTCTCATTGTGATTGTGTTCGATGAAGTGTTTTGTGAGTTTCGAGACATTCTTCTTACAGCGAAAAGCGCTTTTGTGCTCTAGCATCCTAGTGCGTACTTTTCTTGTAGTCATCCCTACATATTTTTCATGACAGGGACATGTAATTAAATAAATTACATGTGAGGTGTTACAATTTGTGAAATTTTTCAAGATCCAAGGGCGGACAGTACCTATATCAATTTGGGTTGCTTTTGTGGTTTGTGGGCAAACCGTGCAATTTCCACACGGGTGGTGACAAATGACTGCTGCAATGTCCCAGAGTGTACCAAGAGGGCTTTTAGGTGCTTCTCTAGGCCGTGTGTGTATCAGCCGATCTCGCAAGTTGGTAGATCGTTTGAAGGAGAATAGAGGAGGTTCAATTTTTTCACTGCCAAAGTTTAACATTTTCCAGTTCTGTCTCACTATACGTTGTAGCTGGTTAGATTTAGTGTTATAGGTTGTCACCAGTGTTAGCCGGTCTAGAGGTGGTTTTACTACACCGACTTCTAGTAGTGCCTCACGGTGGTTGTTAGCTGCCCGTTTCCAAGAGCGAGAAATCAGCTTCTTGGGATAGTGCCGTGCCTGAAGTTGTTTAGATAGGCCCTCGGCGTGTTTTTGAAAGGTAGTGGATGTGGAGCAATTCCGACGTACCCGTAGAAATTGCCCATAGGGCAAATTGTCCCTTAGTGACTTCGGATGTTATGTTCGGACTTATCTTAAGGACACCAAGGATATACTACGAGCTATCCTAGACATTGAATTCAATGTAGAGACTGACGTCCTGGTCTCACTAGACGTAGAGTCACTCTACACCTCCCTCCCGCAGGATGAGACTCTTGATACCATCATGCGGATTCTGGAAGAGGCGAACCTGGAATCTATAACACCTGTGCCTTTCATTATGTCCTTAGCGAAAATAGCTATGAAAGAGAATTTCTTCAAATTTGAGAACACTATATACTTACAGATCTCAGGCACCAGCATGGGGAGCATTTTTGCTCCCAGCCTGGCGAATCTATACGTCCATGCTTTTGAGCAAGAGTGTGTATTGACTCCTAACAACCCTTTCAAGTCACACATCCACTGGTGGAAACGCTACATAGATGATATCCTCGTCATTTGGCGAGGGGACCAACAATCTATTATGGCATTCCACCAGTGGCTAAATAATCAGAATCGTTTTCTGAGGTTCACAGTGGAAAGCAACAAAGAAAGAATTTCTTTCCTGGATCTGGCCATTTTCGTTGCCACCACTGGCCTCAAAACTGAGCTCTACAAGAAACCACTGGCCAGAAACTCTTTGCTTTTGTACGGGAGTCAACATCCGAAGTCACTAAGGGACAATTTGCCCTATGGGCAATTTCTACGGGTACGTCGGAATTGCTCCACATCCACTACCTTTCAAAAACACGCCGAGGGCCTATCTAAACAACTTCAGGCACGGCACTATCCCAAGAAGCTGATTTCTCGCTCTTGGAAACGGGCAGCTAACAACCACCGTGAGGCACTACTAGAAGTCGGTGTAGTAAAACCACCTCTAGACTGACTAACACTGGTGACAACCTATAACACTAAATCTAACCAGCTACAACGTATAGTGAGACAGAACTGGAAAATTTTAAACTTTGGCAGTGAAAAAATTGAACCTCCTCTATTCTCCTTCAAACGATCTACCAACTTGCGAGATCGGCTGATACACACACGGCCTAGAGAAGCACCTAAAAGACCTCTTGGCACACTCTGGGACATTGCAGCAGTCATTGGTCACGACCCGTGTGGAAATTGCACGGTTTGCCCATAAACCACAAAAGCAACCCAAATTGATATAGGTACTGGCCGCCCTTGGATCCTGAAAAATTTCACAAATTGTAACACCTCACATGTAATTTATTTAATTACATGTCCCTGTCATGAAAAATATGTAGGGATGACTACAAGAAAAGTACGCACTAGGATGCTAGAGCACAAAAGCGCTTTTCGCTGTAAGAAGAATGTCTCGAAACTCACAAAACACTTCATCGAACACTATCACAATGAGACTGACTTCTCTTGGATAATCCTGGAGAATCCCTTCATACCCTCTTATATTGGAGATAGATCGCAATTTCTATTTGTTAAAGAACAAAAATGGATTTTTAAACTATCCTCAGATTCTCAAGGTCTAAATGATGATATTCCTTGGACTACGCTATGATCCATCATTCCAGAAAATATAGCAAGACTATATCTGTACTTATGATGTAATGTATCAGGAGAAGAGCTATAATATCTTGTACCAATCTAGACCCTGCACCGGGTGGTTACACTCTATTTGAGAGACTTTGTTTCCTTTTTTGAGAGACTTTGTTTCCTTTGTTCCATAATGTACAAACATCCGTACAGATCCAAGAAATTGAGACTGCTTTTGTTTTATCTCGTTCAGATTCATACCACCGACTACATCATTGACTATCATTAGAGTCGTAAATACACTATCCTAATTAAACTAATATGTGTTAATATGTTTAGCTGTCTCATTGATGCCTATACAGCCAAAGAAATAAATATAACATCTATGGCTGGTGATATACCTGGCTACTAATCTCGTAATACGGGTACTTTAATTATATTATGCCATTTCTATTTCTATGGCCAGGTTACTTTAAAATAATTTCCAACTATAATGCGACAGCTTTTTTGGTAATACGCTGTCTCACAGCGTTTAAATCCTGTCTTTTCATGCCGATATTTTCGGAACTGAAGGAAGTATAGTACGAACTACAGTCCCCGGTTTTCTGTAGTTCTAAGGAGGTCTCGCGAGAGTAGCCACCTCTCGAGAGAAGACGCATTGTATTCACACAGAAGGAGCAGCAATACACCGCTTCCAGTCCCGGTCTAAGCGATTGCGACCTTTCAACGCATCGCTGCTTTCACCTGATAAAACCGCTAGGCACACACAGCTTGAAGAGATAACACCATAATTCATAGCTAGTGAGCCCTCGGGATATCTCGCGATAAAACGCGAAGCCCAGTCTTTTCATTATTCCATTGGCTGACACTAACCGAGCCCCTTCCACACGTAAAAGAACAGAAACGAGTGCTAATAGGATAATTGGCAACTCCTCTTTCTACAAATAACTGGACACTTCTCTAAGGCGTCGCCTCCCCCAAACCTCAGATTCAGTTCGGGGCAACGACGGAGAGGTGAGTCCTTTTACATGCCTATGCTGACTTTATTACCTGACGAGGAAGTTCTGGTACTTATAGGCACAGCAACCTTTACAGCATTTCTCAAGTATACAGTCCAGTTGCTCTAGGGTGAGCAAGGAGGGTTAGAGGTTGCAAAGACTTTACCTCCTAGTTAAGACATTCCTAGGGGACCTTTATAAGATAGAAAAGCACAGTTTTGTTTTTGGTTCTGATTTTAGGTTTCCTTCTCTTTTTCTTATTCTTAGAGCGTGGCCTCCCTTACTCTGAGCTTGGTCCAGGTGAGGTGAGGTGTTTTCCCCTATCAAGAAGGGTGAGTAATGGAACCCTTGTAGTCCTTCCATATCAATATAAAGAGTTACATTTCCAATGTAATTATACCACTGTGCAATTTGTGTTTTAGGTGATTGATACACCAGCTGACATGGAGGACTAAAAGAATTTATATCCTTTATATTGTCACTGTTTTGTTAGTTCATAAATAAGAGCACATTATCACTTGCAGTAGCAATTATATATAAGAACAGAGGCCCTGATGAAAGCCTAGGGAGTGAATCCCCGTCGAGGCAGAAACATGTTGGCTCCTTAACAGTCATTTGTTTATACTGTGATGTTGCACTGTTCTGGTTTTTAATAGAAAGAGAATTACAGACATTTAAGTTTTCTTATTGTAATTCCTCTATTCTTTTTAATATCACTTTTTCACATCTTCACACTCTGCACTGCACGTTTTCCATTTAGTGATCCCAAGCATGGTCGACATGTGACTGTGGGTCTGACCCCAGTCCTACCAGACGGCACTGGAATTAGTCTCAAATGATCTAGAGACCCTCCAGCCCTGTACTGTGGATGGCCAGATGATAAAATTAGATCACTAACAAGAACTTTGATGGTAATCCATTATCTGGATCTTGGGTCTCACCTACCGTTGCTAGTGGTCTTTTGCGTTGGTTTGTACACAACTAATAAGGACTGGTATATTATCCACTTTTGTACTATATAGACAGAATTGAGAAATACAGTCTTGAGAGAGCATAGAATTCTTGTGACTATTGCTCTACACGGAAACCCACACACATGGGGTGGCTCCACAAGCTATGGTATACAATGGGTATGGAGAGGATACAGGCCTCCTTAACCCTGACGCAGGCCGCATTCCTCGACACTTGGCAACCATTGGTAGACCTACTGGCAGATGAATTCAATGAGGTCACCTGTCCGAAATACCTCAGGGTTCTACGATTGGCGAACGAGTTCCAGAACATCTCTGAGGTCCCTGCCACCGACACCTCAGCTAGACAAGCTGGCACATAGTTCTTTAGCAAGCGACCACACCGGGGGGGGGGGCCTCTGGGGTAAGGGATAAGGAGACAGGGGGAGGGCGGGTTGTTAATGGGGGGGGGGTGGGTTTGCTCTGTTGGGGTTGTTTGGGACATGGCCGGTCCGCACCCAGCCCACACCCGCCCACATGGACCTATTTTCTACCCCAGTCACTCTGGACCCTTTTGGGGGTGTGGGGCTGCGGGGCAAGAAAGGGGCCCGCCCCCGATATGCATACTGTCCAACCGGTGTTATGTCCTCTTTGTTTGAAATGCAATAAAAATGATTTAAACAAAAAAAAACATATAGTATATGCGAATTACACTTAAAACATGCACTCGTACACACCCAAAAGGGTTTCAGAAGAGCAATAACTTATTGCCCCTTACTATCTTGTCATAATCTCTGGTACTATCCTCGTATGCTTTCATGCTTCACACTACACACAACTTATGATTAGTTGGAAACTCTGGATAAGAAATACATTGCACATTTGGCTTCGTACGCCTGGAAATATGAAGTAAAATCATGGCGAAAACACTCTGTCTTTTTAATCCAGTGCTAGCATGTAAGAGGCTCTTTTGCGGGAAAACGGGTATAATGACATAATCTATTTTCCACACAACTGATTCCTTGGTGAATCTCTTTTGTTTGGCCCTTGTTTGCATTTAGTTACAGATCGTTACACCACCCTTTATGTGAAGCTTATACTTTAGCACCCGGATCCTACAGCAATTAGAACCCCATGACTTCCTGCCATTGGTGCAGCAGGTGCAGTAGCTCCAGAACCCCGAGGGGGTCACTGAACTCTGATAATTGCAGGATAATACGATGAAAGCGTCATACCAATGCACCATTGTCCTTGCTCACAACAGGGCCCATGGAATCCGAGCTGCGCTACTGCTTATAGACACACCCCTCCGGGATACAGGCACCTTCCATGACCGTATCTACTGCTGATGGGTTTAAAGGTCTCATTGAATCTCCCATCTCCCTTTTCTGTCCCGGGACATCCCATCCGTTTTATCCCAGGCATGGCTGACCTCTGCTTCAAACAAAATCGGTAGTTTGAGCCCAGCACGTGTGAAAGTGACACTCCTTTCCCACAAGAATTGCAAACCGCTGCCTAGACTTTTAGTAGCACTTTTAAGATGTTACACTGGATTAAGGCACCTGCTGCACTGATCTGTCTATGTCCAGGGACTCCCAGAGTGTAGTGCTGACAGGGTAGTTTACATGTTTAGGGCACAAATGCAGAGATCAGCGTGAAATGTGCTAGTCAAAGTGCCGAACCCTCCCCCCTGTCAACCTCTGCTCTCACCACCACCTCCACTCCCCCCTCCCTCCCTGCACCTTTACTCCCACCTCCACTGCCACACCCTCCTTCATCCCTACACCTCCTCTCCGCCTCCCTCCACTTCCACTCCGACCTCCACTCCCTCCACCTCCACTCCTGTTTCCCTTCCCTCCACCTCCACTCCCACCACCAACTCTACTCCCCCTCCCTCCCTGCACCTTTACTCCCATCTCCACTCCCTCCTCCCTCCCTGCACCTCCTCTCCCCCTCCCTCTACTTCCACTCCCACCTCCCTCAACCTCCAATCTCCCACCTTCACTTCCTCCTCAATCCCTCCACATCACTCACTCACCCCCTCCCTCCACCTGTACTCCACCCTCCCCACCCCTTCCCTGCACCTCCACTCCCCCTCCTCCCATCCCCTCCCTCCCTGCACCTCCACTCAACTCTTACCCCACCACTCCCTATACCTCCACTACCCCCCTCCCCCCACTGCCCCCTTCCTTGCATAAACAATAAAACTAGAACACATTTTTGGTATTAATTCTGGTTTTTATTAGGATACGTCAAATGTATATAATGTTTTCTAGGTTATATATGAAGTGACAAATGGTTATAACACTTTCTTAATTATAACTTATAACCTATAACTTTTAAACATGCTGCACAACCTGCTCTGCAACACATTAACACCACCACCACCACCACATCCACCACCACCACCACCGCCACATCCACCACCGCCACATCCACCACCGCCACATCCACCAGCACCACATCCACCAGCACCACATCCACCACCACCACATCCACCACCACCATATCCACCACCACCACATCCAACACCACCACATCCACCCCATCCACCATATCCACCACCACCACATCTGTGTGTGTGTGTGTGGCTCTGTGTGTGTGGCTATGTGGGTGTGTGTGTGGGTGGGTGCAAATGCAATAGGTCTCGCATTTGCATGACATTAAGCTATTTGCACTGTTCCCTCGCTGTGCTTGCTTTCCTGCCCCCTGGTCCCTCGTTGTGATTGTGATTCTGCCCTCTGTTCCCTCGTTGTGATTGTGATTCTGTCCACTGTTCCCTCGTTCTGATTGTGATTCTGTCCTCTGTTCCCTCGTTGTGATTGTTTTTCTGCCCTCTGTTCCCTCGTTGTCATTCTGCCCTCTGTTCCCTCGTTGTCTTTCTGCCCTCTGTTCCCTCGTTGTCATTCTGCCCTCTGTTCCCTCGTTGTCATTCTGCCCTCTGTTCCCTCATTGTGATTGTTTTTCTGCCCTCTGTTCCCTCGTTGTCATTCTGCCCTCTGTTCCCTCGTTGCCATTCTGCCCTCTGTTCCCTCGTTGCCATTCTGCCCTCTGTTCCCTCGTTGTCATTCTGCCCTCTGTTCCCTCGTTGTCATTCTGCCCTCTGTTCCCTCGTTGTCATTCTGCCCTCAGTTCCCTCGTTGCGATTCTTCCCTCTGTTCCCTCGTTGCAATTCTGCCCTCTGTTCCCTTGTTGTGATTGTTTTTCTGCCCTCTGTTCCCTGTGTGAGGCTCTGTGTGTGTGTGGCTCTGTGTGTGTGTGTGGCTCTGTGTGTGTGTGGGGCTGTGTGTGTGTGTTGGGGCTGTGTGTGTGTTGGGCTCTGTGTGTGTGTGTGTTGGGCTGTGTGTGTGTGTGTGTGTTGGGCTCTGTGTGTGTGTGTGTTGGGCTCTGTGTGTGTGTGTGTTGGGCTCTGTGTGTGTGTGTTGGGCTCTGTGTGTGTGTGTGTGTGTGTGTGTGGGTGTGTTGGGCTGTGTGTGTGTGCGTGTGTGTGTTGGGCTCTGTGTGTGTGTTGGGCTCTGTGTGTGTGTTGGGCTCTGTGTGTGTGTGTTGGGCTCTGTGTGTGTGTGTTGGGCTCTATGTGTGTGTGTTGGGCTCTGTGTGTGTGTGTTGGGCTCTGTGTGTGTGTGTTGGGCTCTGTGTGTGTGTGTGTGTTGGGCTCTGTGTGTGTGTGTTGGCCTCTGTGTGTGTGTTGGGCTCTGTGTGTGTGTGTGTGTGTGTGTGTTGGGCTCTGCGTGTGTGTGTGTTGGGCTCTGTGAGTGTGTGTGTGTTGGGCTCTGTGTGTGTGTTGGGCTCTGTGTGTGTGTTGGGCTCTGTGTGTGTGTTGGGCTCTGTGTGTGTGATCGGCTCTGTGTGTGTGTTGGGCTCTGTGTGTGTGTGTGTGTGTTGGGCTCTGTCTGTGTGTGTGTGTTGGGCTCTGTGTGTGTGTGTGTGTGTTGGGCTCTGTCTGTCTGTCTGTGTTTGGCTCTGTCTGTTTGTGTGTGTGTGGCTCTGTGTGTGTGTGGCTCTGTGTGTGTGGCTCTGTCTGTGTGTGTGTGGCTCTGTCTGTCTGTGTGTGTGGCTCTGTCTGTGTGTGTGGCTCGGTGTCTGTGTGTGTGGCTCGGTGTCTGTGTGTGTGGCTCTGTCTGTGTGTGGCTCTGTGTGTGTGGCTCTGTGTGTGTAGCTTTTTTGTAGGTGGCTCTATGTGTGGGTGGCTCTGTGTGAGGGTGGCTGTGTGTGTGTTGGTGGCTCTGTGTGGGTTGTTGTGTGTGTGTGGGTGGCTCTATGTGAATGGCTCTGTGTGGGCGGCTCTGTGTGTGGGTCTAGCTTTGTGTGTGTGGCTCTGTGTGTGGGTGCAAATGCAATAGGTCTCGCATTTGCGAGCGATTAAGCTATTGGCATTGTAAATGACAATGCCATTTATTTATATGTTTTAAAAACAAAAACATAAATAAAAATAATGTCATGAGCAATGCCAATAGCTCTAACTTTAAAAATGCTGAGACCATTGCATTGTAAATGCTTGTTAAAAGCATTTAATTGAGTCGCTCGCAAGTTCAGATAAACCTTAAGGACAGTAGGAAACGGAAAAGCCAAAAACACAACGAAAGTCAACTTTTTCCACTCTGAAAAGAAGAAGGTAAGCCTCAAGCTACGGACAAGAAAGAAGTAGTCTCTTCTAATTAGGACACTGTAGGAGATCATACATTTCACATAAGAAGCAGCAATGTTCACCCTTCTTTGAAGTGCCAGTGACACCTAAGATGGTAAGATTTGTCTTGGGTCTTGAGTGATGGTTGTATTTACTCTGAGAGGATGTGTCTGCCTTCCTTTGGTGGCCATGGATTGCTGGGCTCTGAGTGTCTCATGAGTCCGAGTGTCCTAAATGTGGACACCTGGAGCCTCTCCTTCAAAGAACTTAGCCACGTAGAGCAGGTTCTCTACTCATTTACTGTGGCCATAAATAAGTTCTATGTCCTAAGCAGCCTATGGCACTTTGTATCCCATACATGTCATGACAGGCCGTGTGATGTAATTTATCCCTGTAAGTAAGGTGAGTTGCTTAGATCTTTAAGATTCCTGATAGTACTACAACCATGTCCAGGCAAAGAGCTCACATGACACCTCATTGCCTTAGGAAATACTGAGTCAAACAGTTTTCTAAAATGGTTAATGACTCAACAGAACGCAGTACCCCTTCGGATATGTACTGACCGGACTTCGCAATTTGAGAATCGCAAATTGAGAATAATTTCAAGGGTGCAAGGGTGTCTTAAGAGCACCCTAATGCACCCCTGAAATGAACATGTTTGCGCAAACGGCACACATACATGCCCTAAGGGCATGTATATGCGCCACATGGCACCTTTACAAATGCCAAAAAGTGCATTTGTGAAAGAAATAGCAAATTACCACCAACTCGAAGTTGGTGGTAATTTGCGATTTCTTAATGAGAAATCGCACAGCTTGGGTGCTTGATACATAACATTTAAGGAATCGCAATTTGCGATTCCTTAAATGCTTTCGCAAAATTAAGGAATCGCAAATTTTGCGATTCCTTAAATATTGCAATGCGATTTTACTATTACATCGCATTTTGTGAATTTTTAGTGCAAACGCTGCTTTTTTGCGAATCGCAGCGTTTGCAACTAAAAAACGGTTGATACATATGCCCCATTGAATCCAGCTGAATGAAACAGAGGTGATGCCTTTGTGCTGTGGTCTTAGGAAAGGCGGTTTCCAGGTGTATGATTTTTTTCAACTCGATCGTTCGTATATGACCCAATGTGGTTCGACAGTCACCTTAGATCGCTGTGGTTATAAAGCATGCATTGTTCTTTAAGGTTATTGCTATACATGTTGTTGTTTGACAAAGAGACACGTGAGAGAGGCTTTGTCTCCACTTCCTCCCGTCTTTGCTCTTAATCTTCTAACAGAAAGGGTTATATTACAGGCAAGTCATTCTGACCGATGCCCAAGTGCATCAAAATGTCATCTTTTGTGGGTGATATTTTATGTTACTATTCGTCTAGATTTTGGCTACCCCCGGACCCGTAGTGTAGATTGGTAGCTACTCTCAATTCTCTGGATTTAAATCCCACAAGGATGAGGTTGACATGAGCTCTTTTTTGAATCTTTGCACCAAGTCTGTTCATGTTGAAGCATGATGTGCTTTCTTGCCTGAATAATTTGTTAATAGAGCATAAATGATTCGCTCACAAGCTTGGAACTCAAGCACTTAGTGAAGTCCTTCCACAGGGCTCATGTCGTTTCTAATAAACCATGCAGTCTCTTCAAAACTAACATGTGTTTACAGGTGCTGTGGGCTTTCTTCCTTCAAGTTCAAGTCTTTCCCAACCCCTGTGACCCAGCTGATGCTCATTGCATTTACACTATCTGTCCAGATCATTTTGGTTGAGCCTTCAGTATTCCACTGCAAATATTGATCCAATATTATTTTATGTACTGTGGCAGGCTGATATACAATCATTTTCAAGCAGCTTTTTTCCCTGAAGAAGGTCGCCTTCTGCATTACTGCTTGAACTGCTGAAACGTATTTCGACAGATATGCATTAGGCGCAGCATACACTAAATACAAAACTCCCCAACACAATTTAAGGGCTGCATAAGTGCAATTGTTCTGCCATTATTCTTTGCTATTGATGTATGTTGTCACATTTAAAGAACAATTTTAAAATAGACTTGTGTTCTGTCTAGTTTAGAAATATATTGTGTATTAGGATTTACATTATGACTTATTTATTCTAATTCATTGGAAGTTGAAACTGTTTGTTGTATAGACATGTATTGTTGAGTTATTGTTTGGTAGAGTAAGTAACGTGTACGTACATTTGATCCATTTGAGTGGCGTTATATTGTCTTTAAAATTTAAGCCTTTAATATTATTGACATCTTTACTTTATAAAATAAAGCAAGCATTTTTCTGCAAAATAGATATATTTGATCCCTTCAGGGAGCTTTTTAAG
The DNA here is from genome assembly GCF_964263255.1 of Lissotriton vulgaris. Taxonomy (NCBI): domain Eukaryota; kingdom Metazoa; phylum Chordata; class Amphibia; order Caudata; family Salamandridae; genus Lissotriton; species Lissotriton vulgaris. The sequence goes on along the minus strand of NC_141699.1, from coordinate 156,091,632 downwards.
TTGAAGGCCTTAGACCGCGTAGTAAGGCCATGTCCAAATCAACCAGTGCCAGAGGCTTTAACTTCAGAAGAAAGTTCTGTTGTGCATCAGGTTCTCTGGTTTTTGGAAGACATAGGCCAAGGTCATGACAAAAAAACTTCACACTCCACTAGTGCATAGTGTATTGATGCTGAGAGATGGGGAAATGCCTTCTCTTGCACATGCCTGTGTTGTGTCACAATGTCTGTCTCAATAATTTGTGTTTCTGCATTCGTTTAAGGTGTGAGTGCTATCATGATTGCCTCAGAACCTGTGTTTGTCTCCCATATTTTGTGCCCTACTGCCTTACATTTGTGTTTCTGTGTCCATAGTCCTTGCATCAATGTCTGTGTGCCCTTGCCCCACTGCCTCTGCCCCTGTGCCATTTGCTCATATACTTGTCTGCATCCTTGCAGCCAGTCCTGGTATCCAGTCCCACAACAGTCACATCACAGAAATCGAAAACTTACTCTATGAATGCAAACATGCAGTGTAATTAATTGTTCAGGCTAATTTGCATAAGGAAATACAATATCTTGTGGGGCGCGTTTGGGGAGGCAAAGCACATGGATCCAAAATCTGAGCCCTTACTGTATTGGCTGCCATTGTTCTGCAATAGAAAGCCCCTACCTCCAGTATTTGTGTGAATTAAATTGTTACCATTAACCTGTATAGACATAGTCACCCCAAAAAGGACACTTTAACTCCAGCAAACCCCAAACAAGGCCTAAGATCTGATGCTTTCTTATGAAGCTGGGCCAGATATCTGCTAACTATCACAGGTTACTAAGACTTTGTGTACAGACCACTATTACATTGACAACTGCATGGTCTGTTTTCCTCACGTTATGTGATAATTTTTTTCCTGTTTTTTCCTTCACCTCTAGCATTGTATTGCTGACCGATAAAAGATATCAGAAACAGGATTCCGCTATAAGTTCAGTCCACACGAAGGTTAAAGGCGTTGCAGAGGCTAATAGCAGAATATGGGACACCGCAGAGTACACGCTGCCTATGCAGGTATGCTGTGATCCGCAGAGAATTTGTTGTGTTTGTGTGGTATTTGTAATGCACCCCAGCCACAAGGCTTGGACTAATGTACCAGGTGGAATGCAAAGCAAACACAAGGAGATGATGGACGGAGCGCTGAAACTTTTCAGACATTCACCCCCAGTCACTGTTCTGGGTTGAATCCATCATCATTGTTTAGCTCACTTCGCCACCTCAGGTCAGAACCAGCTATATGCAAACCAGTCTTGACCCTGTGCCTCATGGGAACAGTCCAGCCCGAACTGCCAAGCCAGGTCTTCCCTGACCCGGAAACAAGCGGACATACAACCGCATTATGAATCTAGGTGGGGGTGCTGTTTCCGAGAGGGGAAGCCGCAACACTCTTTGAGTAGCTGTGCACTCTACAAATCCCCTTCACTCATTCATGCATTCATTCATTCATGTGGACTACTTACTGAGTAGTGTACCTTATCTGGGGAGGAGAAGCATGCCTGACATACTTACTGCCTATTGACTGATGTCACTTTGTTTGCTCAGAAACGGGATGTCGTGGCTCCAGGTCGTGTATTTTAATTTCACTTTTCAGCACACAAGCACTTAAAAAAAAAACCTTAACAGCCTTTCTGAGGCCTGGGTCAATTTTAAGGTCTCGCACAGGCAGCCTGCATGTGCTGCTCTAGGAGAGGGCCTTTAGAAATCCGTCTTCATTTCATTTTTCAAGCACTCGTGCTTGTGGCGGCATCCACCTTGCGCACCGCTACTCTCTCCTGCGAGGTGGATGTCGGCACAAGCACGAGTGCTTGAAAAGTGAAGTAAAGACTGAGTGCAGACTGCTTGTTATTTATTGAAGGCCCTCTAGTGGCCATCAGCTTTAGCTTCAACCAGGAAGAACCTTGAAAAGCAACATTTTGAGATGAAAGCTTCCTTTGAAGCTTACAAAGAGCAACATCTTATTATGAAAGATTCAATAATGTTTTAGTGCAAATTTTGCAGCGTGTGAAGACACTAAGAATAAAAACATGATGACATTTTGAATTCAAAAATAGAGTTAGTGCCCAGTCTGGCCAAATTAACAAAACTTGTTTCTTTTGAGAGCAGCACAGTTGTTTTAAATACAAATTATTCGCGCCACTAAAATAGTCATTATTTAGTTAGAAATTTACTATAACAGATCCATCAGAAGAACCAAAGATACACTCTATCTTGACGAGTTGGTCAACATATAAACTAGAGAGTATTTTACTTCCTCATCCTCATGTGCGTAATTATACTAACTGAGATGGTTTTGTAGCACATAATACAACAGGAAATGTATTTAGCAAATGAATAATACATGTGTACTACTACCCAACACAACTGACCCCTGGTATCAGCCTAGGTAAAATCAAATAGTCTTTTAAATCTGCATTGATTTAATGTGTGACATGCAGGTCACATACAGTTATCTGCAGGAGGCTCACTACACCCTAACCTATTCTACCATACCAATATTTCACCCTGAAACGTACTGAATACACCTAAATATCTGCAATAAGTGCCTGAATTAACTCCCTGAGTAATTAAAAGTATTTGTATGTGACGAAAAAGGTCATCAAAAACATCTTTAAATTTGCTCGTATCGTTGTTGACAAATTCTAAGTCAGACTTTGTCAAAAATAATGCAAGTGTACCACCACAATATATTTTGAATGTCATTTGCTCTCTGACGCTGCCGATCATGACTCTGCTTTCCTTGATGATATCCACTTTAAATCGCCCCCGCCCAATATGAGTTCCCTGAGCAAATATTTTTTCATTATGAGATTAATTGTTGTTTTTTACCCCGCCTCCATCATTAAGGCGACGTGGTCTGTGAGTTTATGAAGGGGTTGGTGGTGGGTGATGTGGGGTGAGGTGTAGATGTTCCCTAGAAAAATGTGCACTGGGTGCTCACCTCGTACATTGTGATTGCTTCGCCCTTAGCGTTTATCGCTTCTCATCGCGCAATAAACAGACCACGCAGATGTCTTAAGCGTAAAATGCCATTTATTAGGACCAGGCTGCACAACAATAATCAGTTAACACAAATAACATCAACATCAATAACAAAACCCCCACATCAACTCTTCCTCGCTTCACTCTCTTCACCCACTCTGACTCATGTCTCCAACCACTCCATGCCCATTCTGTTCCTCATCCATATCCAAAAATCTCGTAGCATCCTACCCCGGTATCACCTGGCATTCCATTCATGCCTCCAGCTCCCCACATCATTCAATCTCCCCCCCCTCCAGGGATGGGTGCACCCGCTCTTGACTCCCCCACCCCTCCAAAGTATTGCCTACCCCACAGTCTGGCCTAAACTGGCACGCTATGCCAACCCTACCTCCAAACCCTGGTAACTGCAGGGTGGGTGGGTGGCCTTGCAAAAACTACCCTTCCGATGATACCGAGCACAGGAAGAGGAAGTTGCCTTCCTCCCCTGCGTGCTTATACCCACCCCCTAACTCCACCCCTTGACCCTGCCTGGGCCTACCCCTGCGCGAAAGACCCCGGGGGAAGACTAGTCTGCGACTTTGATTCCCCCAGGGCCCAGCATCTCGCAATAAACAGACCATTCAGATGTCTTAAGCATAAAAGGCCATTTATAAGGACCAGGCTGTACAACAATAATCAGTAATAAACACAAATAACATCAACATCAATAACAAAACCCCCACATCAACTCTTCCTCACTTCACTCTCTTCACCCACTCTGACTCATGTCTCCAACCACTCCATACCCATTCCGTTCTGTGAAAAAATACTTCTGAGTCTGTAATTTTATTGAAGAATCTTCTTTAGTCAGGTTATAGATGGTGACTTTTCCACGTAACTTCAAATCATAAAATTCTTTCGGAATCAGGGAAATGTTTGCACCAGAGTCAAATAACATGTTTATGTCACAATCATTAACCTTGACCAGATCGAGGGGAACCTTACATTTATTCTTGTTAATGGGAGCAAGAATCTCACCACAAAGTAATTCATCATCCTCAGATCGAGGGTCACTGTCACTTTGTATCAACACTTCTTTAACTCGCCTATTGGATTTGTATTTCTTGGCTCTACATGCTTTCGTGAAATGACCAACTTTCCCACAATTTCTACATTTAGATTTAAGAGCCGGGCAAGACTTGTCATTGGCAAAGTGATCTGTCATGTCACAACGATAACATTTCACTTTCATATCATTTTTTGAAGGAGATCTAGAGGATTTAGAAATGTACATTGGTTAATTTTTTTTTTAAGTAGACTTGGATGGTTTATTGGTAATTATCTGTACCTTTTCTTCGACAGAAACATTTTCTTTCTTCTTTATAACCTGAAAGCAAGCAAGAGAATGTTCTATTCTCTTTGCAATCTCAATGACCTCATCAAGTTTAGGATTGTCTTTCCGCCAGAGTTTGTCTTTAGCCTTTTCAATCGAACAACCTAGCAGACATTGATCCCTTATTCGTTCTTCAATGGCACTATCAAATTTACATGTGGCACCTAATTTGCGTAAGGCTGTAATATATGTTTCAACTGACTCATCTGGTTTTTGTACCCTCCTCCCAAAATGATAGCAATCAAGAATTGTTCTAACTTTTTAGGAGAAAGTGTCTGTCTAGTTTTTTGAGACAAATTTCAAACTCATTTAAGTTGCTCGACTTGTCATCGGTCAGACCAGGAAGTGTTCAAAAACTTCCTGCCCCTCAGAACCAAGATAGTGTTTTGACCAAACGCTCTTTAGGTCTAACACCCTCACTAGTCAAGCAATGACCTAAATAATCAATTTCTGAGAGAATAAATTTGCATTTGACTAAAGGGAACAATAAATGTCAGCCCCCTGTCAATGCAATGCAATACAAACTGCAACACTCCTTGCTCCACCGCTGAGCAATCTCCCAAAGCAGAATCCCCACGCCATCCCATAAAGGATCCAAATTCCACCCAAGCCAGTCGGTATGTCCGTCTTGTGGCATCAGCAATAGATTTTTCAACCAGGCCTATCACCCTCACTCCCCCAAGGCCCAGATGCCATCCGGCAGCCCGGTCTTGCACTGAACCGCTCCTGGTGCCAATCGCCGGGACCGCTGCCACTGCGAACGAGACAAAGCATCCGCAATGTCATTATTCGCTCCAGGGACATGCTTGGCTCTAAAAAACACATTCAAGCGCAAACATTTCAACATGAAACTTCTCAGAAATTGCAGCACTCTCAGGTCCCTTGCCCTCTGACAGTTAACCAGCTCAACCACAGTCATGTTGTCCATGTGGAAGAGCACAGATCTGTTATGAAACTCTGGGCCCCACACTTCCAGCTCCACCAGCAAGGGAAAACATTCCAGAAATGCAAAGCTTCTCCCCTGCTTCACCCAGTGAGCCGGCCAGCTCTCTGTGCAACACCTGCCATCCCAGAAAATCCCAAAACCAGCTGCCCCGGCTGCATCGGAATAAATTTGACATTGCCAAACCATCCTTTCGTCCTCAAAATCCAGGGACACCCCGTTAAAATCCGCCAAGAACGTCAGCCATGCCCTCAAGTCCGCCCGAAAACCCATGGAGATCCGGACCCTGTGGTGCAGAAGAACTGCCCTCGCATCGTCCACTGATGCGTAAAGCACCCTCGAGTCCTCCTCAGCGATGAAATCGTTCACAGACTGTCCTTCGGGCCACGAGAGATGATGTATCATCCGAAACTCACCCTCCTCCTTCTTGGGCACCACTCCCAGCAGAGAGATGATTAAGTCATCCGCCGGCCAGTCGCTAAACGGGCCAGCTATTCTCCCCTCCTTCACCTCCTTCTGCAATTTGGCAGCTACCACTCCCGGCAACTCCTTAGCTGATTTAAAATTTTCCACCCATCTCCTCACCCTGGGACCCTGATAGCCCACCCGAAAGCCCTTTGTGAAACCCCACTGAATTCTCAAAGCCGCCTCCTGATCCGGGTAACATGAGAGCTACGGGGCCATCGCCTCCACCTTAACAGGTGTAGGCGCCCTTTTGTCCAGTCTGTCCCCTTCCTTTTTCGTTTCGCCACTGTTCCGAGGGGTTGACCAGTGTAAGGCATTGGGTAAGGGCGTGCTTCCCCCCACACTTGCAGCACTCGTGTTTGAACTTACAAGGGTAGCGCGAGCAATAGCCCCGGTAGTAGCTCCAACAGGCCCCTGTGTTATAACTGCCTGGCTTGGTGGTCTGGCCTGTGCTACTGGCACCCGTGGTGTTTCCCCCTGCCCCGCTGTGGGCAGGACGCGGCAGAAAGGACTGATACACCACCGGCAAACCGCTGGCACTGTGGGTAGATGCCGGCAAGTGCGGGGATGCATCCACTGCATCCACAATTCCTGATCCACCTCACCCCAATGCTTGTCCGGATTAGCACTGACCCTGTCCCTGAACTCCTCATCTTAATTCAGCCAAGCAACCCCCCCGAACCGCATTTGGGCCTTCCTGATGATGTCCATATACTTCATTAGCGCTATGGCCCTATCCAGGTGCTTCACACAGTAAATACTAGCGTAAATAAATGCAAGATCCCTCCCCAAGCACAAATTAGAAATCGCCGACCTGATTGACGCGCATAACCTAGATCTCTTGTTCATCACAGAGACTTGGGGGGACGAAGCCTCCGGACCAGACTTTGGAGCAGCCACTCCTACTAACTACAATGTTTGTAGATTAGACAGGCCAATAAAAAAAGGGGGTGGCATTGCTATAATCTACAAAGACCACTTCAAACTTACGACGAAAACTTATATTTGCCCTGAATATGAGTCTCTCATTTTTACACTATGCCTCTCGGCCAAATCATCCTTCAAAGGCATGCTAATCTATCGCCCTCCGGGCTCAAGAGCCAAATTTCTCGCCAATATAGGCAATTTAATTGAAGCACCTGCAGACTCCCCTCACTTCACCATACTAGGTGACTTTAATTTTCACCTAGAAGTCACCAACAACCACGATACCACTCAGCTACTCACAGACCTATCAGCTGCTGGCCTGTTACAACTGATAAACTCTCCTACGCACCAGGCAGGCCACACATTAGACGGCATATTTACCAATAGTCCCCTTGTAACTGTCACCCAAACTATCACCCTTATTTGGACAGACCATGAAGCCATTTGTTTTACTGTTGAAACAAACCATACCAAACCTACTCCCACTGCCCCAAATCAATCCTCCTACAGAGACTGGAAAAACTTCGACATAGCTCAGTTAGCAGAGAGGATGCAGGAGAATCATATTCCCGGTGAGCAGGACCCCATTATAGCGTCCTTCAATTATTTGACGAATCTAGATACGGCCTGTAAAATACTTGCACCGATAAAATCCTTCCATCGAAACAGGAAAATACCTTCAGCCCCGTGGTTCACTGAAGCCCTCCGGACGCAGAAACAATACTGCAGGAATCTTGAAAGGCAGTGGTGTCGCAACTACAACTCCGCAGACAAAACGACCTACAAAAATGCTCTCTCTATCTACAAAAGACTAATAGTTGCTGAAAAAAGTCTCTACTATACTTCCCAAATCGATCAGGCGAAAAATTCAGCTGGAGAACTATTTCTGGTGGTTACCACTTTGTCTAACCCCCCTGCCCCGTGCCTAGAAGGTTCCCAGTCTTTAACAGATGCTCTGGCCAGCTTCTTTGAGGAAAAAGTCAGTTCCATTTTCCTTACCTTCTCTCATTCCTCCACTTCACTTTTGCCATGGCACTCCCCATGAATACTTCGCCCATTCTATCAGTTTTCGACACCATTGACCAGAAGCATATTCAACGCCTGATAACCAGCACTAAATCCGGATCCCCCTAGACCCATGTCCCCCTGCTATCCTGAACCTCATTCCAGAAGCTATTTCCCCCGCGTTGACTACCATCTGCAATGCCATGTTTTCAACAGGAATATATCCCTCAGTTTGGAAGGAGGCTATTATCAAGCCACTTCTAAAAAAGCCAACCCTGGACCCTCTGCTCCCCTCCAGTTACAGACCCATCGCATGTCTCCCCTTCCCAGCCAAGCTCTTCGAAAAAACCATGAACATTCAACTTTCGAAATTCATCAATGACAACAACCTACTTGATGACACTCAGTTTGGCTTCAGACAGGGACACGGGACGGAGACAGCACTGCTAAAGGCCGCTGACGAAATTCGAACGACAATGGACATGGGAGGAGCGGCAGTCCTAATACTCCTAGATCTTTCTGCGGCTTTCGACACGGTCGATCATGTCACTCTGATCGACCGTGTCTCAGCTCTAGGAATTAGAGGCAAAGCTAAAGACCTGATTGCCTCTTTCCTAGCCAATCGCCCCCAGACTGTCAAGATGGGTAATTTCACCTCCCAGACCTTCTCCCTCCCATGCGGCGTTCCACAGGGCTCCTCGCTAAGTCCAACGCTTTTTAATATCTATGTATCGGACTTAGCGAGGGGATAAAATCTTATGGAATTGCCCTGACAACTTACGCCGACGATACCCAATTAGTATTATCAGTGCACAACAACGGAGCATCTATCGCCGCCAACTTTCAAAAGGGAATGAAGGCGATAAGCTCCTGGATGTCATCAAACTGCCTCAAACTTAACTCCGACAAAACGGAGGTGATGACATTCGGGAGCTTGCACCCAGCATGGTCCCCTCAATGGTGGCCACCTCAGATGGGGTCCCCCCCCCCCAACCAGTGGTCAAGGTCCGAAACCTCGGAGTCATTTTTGACAATAAACTTACTTTCATACACCATGCCAATGCTGTTGTATCTTCTGCCTTCTACACTCTAAAAAAAATAAAAAAATTACTTCCTTACCTACCACAGTCCGCGGGCAAAACACTCATCAGCACCTTAGTGTTCTCGAGAACCGACTATTGTAACTCTCTTCTCCTGAATGCCCAAGAAAAGGTTCTCAACAAGCTCCAGACAGTACAAAACGCGGCGGCCAGAACCCTACTATCCATTCCTAAGTTCACTTCAACCTCAGCTCATATCAAGGAACTACATTGGCTTCCGGTTAGGAGCCGAATCAAATTTAAGGCTCTGTGCATAGCCTATAAAACTCTGAATAATGCAGGACCACAGTTTCTAAAAAGAGCTCTCCGCCCACTGGAACAACGCCGGACCCTTCGATCTTCCTCTGCCTACCTGCTGAGCGTCCCTAGGACAAAAAAGGCCAGCTGGGGAGACAGATGTTTCACAACCGCCACGGCCAAACTGTGGAACACCCTACCACTTCATATCAAAACTGCCCCCACGCTACTCAAATTCAGAAAGAGCCTTAAAACATGACTGTTCTCATCGTCCTAATTCCCCCGTCACACCATCAGTGAGCTCTGTAAACACTAGCGCCGAGACACCCGTACGGGTATTTGCACGCTTTAAAAATTGCAAAAAATAAATAAATGAGAAACACCGAAGTCAAATTCTCCATAGTCACAGGAACCCTGGGCCGTCTAGTCAACTCCCACACCTCCTCCTTGGAACCCTCCTTCGCCTGCACCTCCCTGTGCAATAACTTAAACACATCCACATACTCGTGTTTCCAGATTCTACTCTTAATCTTATCAGACAGGTGGGAACCCAGGGGCATGGCCAGCCCCATGTAGGGAAGCTTTTTCTGATGTTTTTCGTCTGACTTGTCCCTTTTTCGTCCTTCCCTTCCACCCTGTCAGTCTGCACCCCCACCGTAGAGACACACTTACCACCACCTGCTTGTCAAGCAGTGGCGGCCTGTCCTTTGGCAACCCTCCGAACTCCCGTACAGACCCGTCCCCACGCCCGCTGACCTACACGCCTTCTTCCTACCCCCTTTTGGCCCAACGTCCCAAGCGTTCCACCAAGACCCCTCACCTGCTAGTGATGAGTGCATCTCTCCGAGCTGTCCTCGGGGGGTAGAAGCCTTGGTCGTCTCTGCCTTCTCTTTGCCTTTTGATTGCCTAGGAACCTGCAAAACACCAAGTCCACTGTTGTCTTTCGCTCCCCCCGTCCTGCCATCGTCATCCCTCACCTCCCCTTCCTCAAGTTCCTCACTCTCCCCCTCATAGTCCAACTCCACTTCAGGCTCCACATCCACAGGTGCTCACAACACCTCCCTCACAGCCCTCTTCACTCCCTTACTCTTGACAGGACTCGCTCCCCATCCAGTTGACACACACCCCACAGTTGCCCGCTCACGCGCCGCAGGGATGGCCGCCGCGGACTGCCCTGCTGCTTCAAGCAGGCATCCCGGGCGGTCTTGCGCCCTGCCGGGCCACCCCGAACTCTGCCAACATTTGCCAGCTTGGATCCCCCTCTACCCCCCAGGTCGCTCCAACCTGAGTGGGCCCTGGCACCATCGGGCCTCAAAGCCATCCTGGCCATCCCTAACAAAAACTGTGGTCCCTTGCTGAGTGCAGCACCACCCTTCTTCCCCTTCAAGGCCTTCGCTGCCTCTTCCTGCTCTGCCCAGCTCTCCTCCTCAGACGTAGGAGTAGAGGGCCCCTCAACATCATCTTCCCAGACAGCACCCACCCTGGCCGCATTTTGTTCTGCCCAACGTGCCTCCTTCAGCTGCACAATCAAGTGCTGTTCCCTGATCTTGTCCTCCCACGCCATTGCTTCCCAACTTGGGAGGGGAGGGGGCGAGCAGTAGCCCTAAACCCCACTCCAGGCTGTAAGAACCAAGGCTGAGCCGACAATGGGCATGCGCCCCCTCCGCTACCCCCCACTGGCGCTGGCAACTGCAGGGCACTCCCCCCGCTACCCACTGGGACCGGGGTACCCACACTAGACCCCCTAGAGAGGTCAATGGGAGCGTCCTCCCAAAGCCCCAAGTCAGCACCCCCATCCCCAGCGCTCAATCCTGGCACTATTCCCCCACCAATGGGCACTGTGTCCTGACAAACGGGCCCGCCCCCTCTCTACCTCAACACACTCAAACACCTCCTGTGGCAGGCATAACTGTCCGAGGTGCTCCCGCCCCCTGGCCAGAGAACTCCAACTGTGGGAAAACCACGCACGGAGGCAGGCTCTTCCGCCGGCCTCTGCGGGCGGGTTCCTTCCGAGCCACGCCCCACCCCCGCCCAAGCGCATTCAAGCTCTGCGCCAGCAGCTCCTCTTGCCATGCGATGATCGCCACAGCCACCCCAGCAGAAGCCGCATGCGGTGCCCTCGCGAACCCCACACACTCCTCCCTAAGCAAGCCGGGCCAGAGTAGATCCTCCAGCCCCGCGCGCCCGAGCAGCCTCAACGCCTCCCTCACCTCATCAGCAGAGACTCCTGACATGCCGGCAACCGTCGCGACCTCACCCGACATGCACCAAACCACCGGCCAGTGGCTCCCGCACACCGAAAACCGCCTCAGTAAGAAACCCGCAAAGTTAATAAAACACTTCCTGGCCTACACTACCTAAAGACCACTTTCCTCACACCTTGCAAAAACTACCCTCCCGATGATGACGAGCACATGAAGAGGAAGTTGCCTTCCTTCAATGCGCTCTTATACCCACCCCCTAACTCCACCCCTTGACCTTGCCTGGTCCTACCCCTGCGCGAAAGACCCCGGGGGAAGACTAGTCTACGACTCTGCTTCCCTTGGGGCCCAGCATTTAAACTGCACTCATTCTCTCTTCGGCCTGTGGACATGCTGCCCTTTCGAATCCCTCTTGAATTGGTAATGGAGTAGAGGCTGAGTGTTCTTTACGTCTCCTAGCAACCTCTCCGCACCTTCACGCATTCCTTGAAGCGTCAGCAAGTGCGGCGAAAGAGAAAAGGGACACAAGTTAAAGGTTCTCTCCGGCAGTCTGCACTAAAGGGCTTAAATAAAAGTCTGCTATCCTGGAATGGAGAGCGTTTTGTTCATAGTCACACTTTTGCAAAATATAACTTCTCAAAGACATGGATATTGTAGCGTACTTTCTTCTTAGTTCCACGTGTCTGCAAGTTCCACGTGCCAGCATCTTGCTCAGTCCAGGTTATTGCTTTGCATTCTGTGATTTGTATTGCTGTTTATTGTTCCAGTATACAAAGCAAAAATCTGGACTCAATGAGATACTCGTATTGACCAGGGTACCTTGTGAGCTCTGCTACATTACAGCTCCTACTGATTTATTTAATGTTTCTAACTAAGGGGACTTTCCGGCTCCACGGTTGGGTGCATTGATATCGCCAATTTTACAACTGTGGTTGCCCTATTATCTCTACAGAAAAGGCCAGTAATAAATTAAAAACTCTTGGTAAAATGTGCAATGAGTGAGAAGGTCGATGAAATGGCAAAATAAACGGCCCCTAGTACGTAACATGTTCCTTTATTGCTCTGTTTTGCACTTGCACCTGACACCCAATGGGTGCTTCTCCCAGCATATCTGCCCCAATACTAGCCCTCTATAGTTGCCCTTTTCTCCTGACACACATCCTTCACTTCCCTTCTCCTAACAACCTCATGATTGGGCCATGGGCAAGCGCTTCTTAGAAGATGACCTCTTGGAAATGCTCTGTACTTTCTTGAAAACACGTGCATGTTTTGCACTGTTTCCAGTGAGTACTCGACTCGTGCATGCAGAGTGTTTGCATTGCGGGAGCAAGCAGTGGCTCCATCTGTTTGCAATTATCACACCTGCCGCTGCCTGCTGCCGCAAGGCAAACACTCTGCCTGCACAAGTACACTTTAACTTTCGCGGCCGCGCTTGTCTTTCAGCGCTTGTGGTTGAATAGGTGGGGAAGTCAGTGATCGTATGCAAAGGGCCGAGCGATAGCCGAGTCACAGATCTAGAGTGTCACCCAAATAAAAACCAGAACGATCCGTCATGTGAATACTTTCTTTCTCCAAGTTTTTGCCTTGACTTTTGTTTTTTCCCTCTTTCCATCTCGCTCTCTCACTCTCTATGCCTCCAAATCTCCCAGTTTCTCTCTCTGCCTCTATATGGCTTTTTCTCTTCTGTCTCGGCTGTATTTTCACTTGTTTTTTTCAGCGCTTGTGGTTGAATAGGTGGGCAAGTCAGGGATCGTATGCAAAGTGCCGAGCGAGAGCCGAGTCACAGGTCTAGTTTGGCACCCAAACTAAAACCAGAACCGATCCGTCATGCAAATACTTTCTTTCTCCAAGTATTTGCATCGACTTTTGTTTTTGCTCTCTTTCCATCTCTCTCTCAGTCTCTCTGCTTCCACAATTCCCAGTTTCTCTTTCTGCCTCTATATGGCTTTTTCTCTTCTATCTCCACTTTACATTTGTACTGTTAACTGACAACTTCTGAAAATACAAACATGTTCTTTGCAGCAGACATCTTAATCATCTGCAAAACTTTAACATGAGTGGAAACAGTCTGTAGATAAAATTCCGATATCTCTCCAGGAGGAACATTAATCACCAAAGTTACCTTTACATTTTTATTGTTGCCTGGCAACCTCTGAACACACAAACACAAGTTCTTTGCGGCAGGCATCTTAATCCTATGCAGTACTTTACCATGAGTGGAAACAGCCACTAGATAAAACTCCGATCTCTCTCCAGCAGAAACATTAATCGCCAAAGTTACATTTACATTTTTATAGTTGCCTGAAAACCTCTGAACACATGAGGACATGTTCTTTGCAGCAGGCATCTTAATCCTCTGCGTTACTTTAGCATGAGTGGAAACAGCTACTAGATAAAACTCCGATCTTTCTCCAGCAGTAACCATAACCGCCAAAGTTACCTTTACATTTTTAATGTTGCTTGAAAACCTCTGGACACACAAGAACATGTTTTTGCAGCAGGCATCTTAATCCTCTGTGCTACTTTAGCATGAGTGGAAACAGTCACTAGATAAAACTCTGATCACTCTCCAGCATTAACAATAATCGCCAGATTTACCTTTACAATGCAGCACTGCCTCAGCACTAGTGCAGCACCAATTTAGCACCAGCGTAGTGCCAACACAGCGCCAACACCTCAAAAGCAACACAGTTCACCTCAGTACCATCGAAGCCCCACCTTAGCACCAGCACAGACACCACAGCATCAACTCAGCATTACTCAGCACCACCTGAGCACCATCACCTGTGTATCACTAAGTACCACCTCAGTATCCTTAAGCATCACTACAGCACCACCTTAGCATCAGCACAACGCCATCTCAGCATCAGTACCACCTCCTCATCAGTGCACCACCACCATTAATGCAGCACCACGCCAGCACCAGTACAGCACAACCTCAACACCAATGCAGCACCACCACCTCAACGTCAGGGCAGCCCCACCTCCACATGGGCGCAGCCCCACCTCCGCACCTGCGCAGCCCCAAGTCAGCACCTACACAGCCCTACCTCAGCAGCGATTCAGCACCAAAACAGTACCACTTTGGAATCAGCACAGCACCAACTCAGCATCAGCGCAGCACAGAAACAAATCAGCATCACTCAGCACCACCTGACCCCAGTTCAGCACCACCTGAGCATTAGTGCAGCACCACCAACTAAACATCACTTAGGATCACCTCAGCATCACTATGCATCACCTCGGTATCAATCTGCATCACCTCCGCACCAGCACACCACCATCTCAGCACAACCTCATCCTCACTCAGCACCACATAACTATCATTGAGCATCACCTGAGCATTATGTCCACACCAACACAGCACCACCTTAACACAACCTCAGCCTCACTCAGCACCACATAACTATCATTCAGCATCACCTCCGCACCAGCACACCACCACCTCAGCATCACTAAGCATCACCTTAATATGCCCTCGGAATCTGGCATCTGTTAACTCAGCCCCCAATATACCTCCGCTGCTTATGTTGTAATTCAGGAACTACCATTGTTTATGCCCCCATAACAAAAAAAGAACAAACAAGCATTAGAACAAGCAGGAAGAAGTTGCAAGCATTTCAAGAACCAAAAAATTAGAAGCCTTGTTTTATGTTAATTCATTTTTTAATACAGTCGGCCAGTGGTACATAATGTTTTTTTGTTTATATATAAGGTAACAAAAATGTTTATAAAACTGTTTTATTGAACCTTTTCAACATACTACACAGCAGACACACGGCTCTACACATAGCTTAATGACATAAGCAAAGCCGAAAGCTCTAGCTAAACACTTTTAAGGTCACAAAAGCGAGACCTATTGGCTATGCCAATGCTTGTTAACTTTACAGTTTCTTAAATTTGCTTCCCTGAAACATTTTGTTGACCTCTGCATTAGATGTTGCTAAGTGTAAGCTGAATTGGTGGGGGGTTCCCACATCATTTAAATCTCTACTGAGGAATTTTAGTGACATCGGCGCGTGTGCATCAGTGAAGTAGTTGAGTTCCTTAAGTTCTGTTCTGTTTGAGACTTCGTCAGACCCTCTACATTTTGCAGCTGGCCTAGGCAGGTCTGTATATTATTTAAATATTTTTAATTTGTTGCTGGTGGTCAGCCTGTCTGCATTTTTCCAGGTTGCTGTGATGCTGGTTTGCATTGATTGTGTCCAGCACCTGTCTGTTGCCTTTAAAATGTGCAGCGTGTAGAGGTCTGTCACGCGCTGCGCGCAGGTGTGAGTCATACGGTCTCGGGGATAGGGAATGAATTTCCTCTGTGGTTCACACATTGCGCTGAATTGCCTCGAGATGAAGTGAAGGCGTGCTTATGCTTGCAAGCACCAACTTTGTTTTCACAGCAGAGCACTGCAAAGGTCTTACACTAGCATCAGTGTACATCAGGCTGTTGGGGGGTATCGCTGTTACATCCTGAGACGGTTTTCCACCATCATCTGTTCTCCGTGTACCACCAAATTGAATTGCACCCACAATCCAAGGTATCTCTTGACACCCTTAGGGCATTTCAGTTCAAATGGGGAGAGAATGTGGTCTCTTGGCTACAGCTGCCGACTTTGGAGCTGGGAAGCCAAGGTTTGAGCCTCTGGGTCGACTCCGCATCCTGTAATTCTGGACAAATCACTTAATAATCTCCTGCGCCTACCCAAAAAATGAACGTGTTCTCCTGTAATGTAACTGGTGCTCATGTAAACGCTCCAATACCTTTGGGTCGAGTTTGCGCTATATAAATCTGCAACCAAAGAATCCTTTTGGTCTTTGCTTGGCTAGCTCTGGCTGGCAAAGAATAATGCAAACACTGTTTTGTAGTTTTTACCCAGAGTGTATTACTTGTAAGATGACATCTTAGTATTTGCTAAATCTGAGGTGAAACATGAAAAGTTGGAAAAGGTTTGGATATTTTGCTACAAAGTTGGTTAACGTCAAAGCAGAGAAGTTCAAACTAAAAATACACCCTGTTACATTTACCAGCACCTGGATACCCCTCGGAGTGTATGGTCTGGGACTACCGACCACTCCCTTCCTGTCCTGTGCACCACAACATCAACCCTTAAAGTATTAGCCATCTGAGGAGTTTTCTTTGGAAGGCAGGGGGTCTCACGACCCCGGCCGTATTTATCAAAACATGAAAACAAATAAAAATTGTTGAAATAAAACATTATTTACACAATCATTATTATGCAAAATTCTGACATTAGATTTACAGCAATGTAGACAGGTAGGAAAGGGCTAACCATAACAAATGTCTAATACAGTGTGTTTCCTAACCAAATCTAACATCCTACGTATGAATTTTGCATAATAGCATTTATGGGCCTACGGTAAGGTCGCTAACCAGTGTCAGATCCTTATTATTCAGCTACGCCCTCACGTATGAGTGCGCATGCGCGACAGGGCCCGGTTACCGGGAGAGTACGTCCCTCTCCTGGTTACCCCGTACGCTCCGTGAACTCCATTAAACCAAAAGGAGGGCCCTTTCACTCTACGCAGTTTGATGACGTCATAGTGTACGTGCGGGGTGGCTAACAGCCCAAAGAAAGCGTGACTCCCTCCCCCGCACCCTTCCAACCAAGCGGATATCCTGCCCCTGAAGTTCTAGGAGAGACCATTGGCCCCTCCCTCTGGGCGACCCCCTTCGAGAATGGTGACGCCCCCTAAGGACCTTAAATTGCTGCTCACCGATCATGACCTTATCGCCTGACCAAGGATTACAATAAATACGACAAATATGGTTCCTGTTAAAGGGAAAAAAGGCCTAAGGGAAAAAACAAGTATACGCACTTTAATGCACACAAAATTGCTCAGATTCCAATACTACAACCTGTGAAAGGGGGAAAAAAGGCCTAAGGAAAAATGTACACCAAACAATATATACAATGACACAGCACCATCAACGGTAAGACCGACCTACTCATAACTTGATATTCTGCTTCAAGGGCTGGTGGGTGGGAAAAATATTCAGCCACTAGCTGGGGGCACGGAGCGGGCCTGGAGAGCATGGGGGCAAGAGGGCGCCTCCCGCGCTCTCCCAGCCTTTTATCTTGGTGGCATACATGGGGGGCTGACAAGGTTTTGCTGGCCCGCCTCCCCCTGGTCCCTCCCCTTGACCCGGAAGCATTCCTATCGCTTCCGGGTCAACGGTGAGCCGGGACCAATCAGTGGTGGGGCGCCCCCGCAGCGTGATCAGGACCGAGCATATGGGGAAGGGGGAAGCCGGTGCCCCGGCATACGTGCGAGAGGGCCGAGCGGCCCTCCCTTTCCTAGAGCGCTCTACAAATATTGATTGATTGGTTGATTTGGGCATGTCAATAATGTTGAAGCATTAGCCCCGTGACCAAATTGTTGCAGCATTCAGTATGCTGCAGGGCCAGATAGAAAGGATGATTCAAGATCTTTCCTGTGAGGGGCCGAATTGTATTCCAAATTTGTAAGTATGTTTGCTGATAAAACTAAACATATGCGTGAATTGTCGAAGAAGGGTAAAACATTTGTATACAATTATTTACCCAGACGATTAGCGTTTGTATATTTGGAAACTACAATGAGATTTTGTTTTTTAAAAAAAAAGATTGGTGATACATTTGTATGGTGTCAGAAATGCCTGTCTGAATATGAAAATATTAAACGTGAGATCAAGAAATCATCATCTCTGGGAGTGTTTGATTTTAAGAACAATGATATACTTTTTTTTTTTATATTGCTTTTTATTAAATAAAACAAGCAAGGCAAACACAATATACATAGCGCTTCGTTTACATGAGGTCAGGTATACAGTATATCAAATAAGAAGCAATCATTGTAGGGAAGAGGAGCACAGGGGATAGACAAAAAGCAGACGAAATTACAAACAGTGAATGTGGGGTCAGGGGGAAAGTGGGTTATCGATGTCATCCACTGCAGGTGGTGTACATATGTCACCTCGAAACCTATTCCATTGCCCCTAGATTTTTTGCTATTTCCGGGGGCGGCCCCGGGCCAGATATACCGTTTTTTCCCGAAACATGCACCAATCCATGTTTTCCTTCCACATCTCAACCGTAGGCGGTCTTTGGGACCCCCACAGTTGTGCGATATCACGTTTAGCAATCATGGCCCCCAGGGTCGCCCACTGGGTCTGGGCCACGTTATAATCTGTGGGTTCCCAAACGTTTAGCAAACAGCGTCTGGCCTCTGGTAGGAGAGGGACACCCGCAACTTCTTCCATTACATCATACACCCCATTCCAATAAGCCATCACGTCAGGATATTCCCAGATAATATGTAGAAATGTCCCCACCAGACCACATCCCCGCTTACACAAACCCTCATCGGAGAAGCCCATGTGAACCAGACAGGGGCCCGTAACGTACACCCTATGAAGGATCTTAAGCTGGACCAGCCGAAGTCTCGCTGGGATCGCAACCTCCTTGCCAGTCTTCATCATCTAATTCAAGACCGTCTCGGACCCAGAGATCACGCAAAGGCAACAGAAGATCCTATCTATCATTAATCAGCTTTCTATATACAAGGGAGATTGTACTATCCGGAACATGGCCATCTAGCAATCTATCTTCCAGCGGGGAAGACTCGGGTATCGCCTCCCCCACCGAAAGGACAGACAACAAAGCATGGCGGACCTGAACATAGTGGAAATATTCTGAGTTCCCCAATTTAAACTCCTTCTTTAACGTATCAAACGACTTCACTTGTCCTTTGACCCATAGGTCTCCCACCTTGCTAATGCCAATGAGGTCCCATCTATCAAACCCTTTTGTCTTCCACAGAGTACCAAGCCTATCTGAGTCAAAAAGTGGGTTCGCTAAAGTCAGGCGGTCCTTCCAACCCATAGAAGCAGTTGCATCATGCCATACACGAACCTCCGTCCTAGTAGGCCCGGACAATGACCTGACCGCTGATTTCGAGTACAGTGCCCTATAGTAATTGCCCCCCGGCAACAACCATTTGTCCATAGCAAACGCAGGATTCAGTTCAGGACCATACATACCATGGTTAATGGCCCCCAACTGAGACGCCCAATAATATCGCTTGAAGTCCGGGAGGGCGATACCACCATCGTACCACGGGAGCGTTAGTTTGGACAGTGCAATGCGAGGTCGACCGTCCCATATCAATTTCCTCTGGAAACCCTTGATGTTTAGAAAATAACTGGCGGGGACTATGTCGAGGGTGTTTTGGAGGGCGTATAAGAAGCGAGGCAAAGACATTATCTTAAAAAGGTCCGCGCGTCCCAACGGCGAGAGTGGAAGCCTACGCCATCCTGCGACATCCTGCCGCAATCGAGTTAACGGTGGGAGAAGATTAAGCTCATACCGGGCTACAGGGTCTGTGGAGACCCAAATACCCAGATATTTAAATCCCGTTTGTGTCACCTGTATGGGGCAATTACTTGGGAGGAGGGGGGCATCGCCAGAAAGAACATATAAATAGGATTTTGCCCAATGGATAATTAAACCCGAGTTTCTGCCAAAGGAGGCCAGGACATCACAGAAAACCATCAACGATTTCCTGGGCGAGGTGAGATATAGCAATATGTCGTCAGCATAGAGCGAAATCGAACTTCATAATCATTGGACCACCGAATACCCCTTATCGAGGGCTCCCAGCGGTTCTAGGCGGCAAGGGGCTCCAGGGCCAGGGCAAACAGGAGCGGTGATAGGGGGCATCCCTGACGGGTACCACGCCCGAGACTAAACGGTACTGAAACTCGACCATTGACTACGATCTGAGCAAGCGGGTCTTCATAAAGAAGCCTGACCCAACCGATAAAGCCGGGACCGAAACCAAATTTAGCTAATGCAACCCACAAATAAGGCCACTCAATGGTGTCAAAGGCCATCGTGGCATCCAAGGACGCCAAGATGGCCGGCTCGCGCAAAGTCCCAGCCCTCGCGAGAACTCCGTTCAGACGTCTGAGATTCAACGCAGTGTTACGATGGGGAATAAAACCGGACTGATCCGGATGGACCAGGTCACTAATGACAGTGATCAAGCGATTGGCCAGCACCTTTGCAAAAATCTTAGGCTCGGCGTTCAAAAGAGATATAGGACTATACGACCCACATTTGTCCCTTGGTTTCCCTTCTTTGTGTATAACAACAATCGTCGCAAGTCACTGGTCTCGGGGGAGAGAACCACACTCATGAGACTCCAAAAACATATCTCTCAAATAGGGGGCTATCTTGTCGGGTCGCAACTTGTATAGCTCTATTGGCAGCCCATTAGAACCCATGGCCTTACCAGACCGCAAGGAGTGGATCGCAAGGGCAACCTCATCGGCGGTTAGTGCGCTGTCCATTCGCTCTCTATCAGCGTCCGAGAGACTCGGCAATGCAATGTCACGTAGCAACAAATGAGAGTCCTCCTCCGGCCTATCCGACACAGGGGAGTATACCGTCCGAAAGTGATCAGCAAAACACTCAACAATCTCTACCGGGTCTGAGACCCGCACACCACTCACCCTCTCAATTTCAGGCACGACCCGACTAGCCCTGTCCTTCTTGTCCAACCATGCTATCAATTTACCTGCTTTGTCTCCCACGTCATATAGACGACCCTGTTGCTCTCGACTCATGGCCTTAGCAGCATCTGTAACTAGAGCCCTATATTCCAACTGTTTCAATCTTAACATATGTGTCTTCGCACAGGTTACCTCCTGTTCCAGGTCTAACTCAAGATCCGCTATTTCAGTTTCAACATTCACCACCGCCTCATTGTTCAGTTTTTTAACGCCAGCAATCAAAGACAAGGCTTGACCCCTGAGAACTGTTTTAAAGTCCTCCCAAAGCGACACTGCAGACGAGATCGAGCCCTCATTTTCTGAAAAATATAGATCAAGTGATTTTATCAAATTGTTACGAGTTTTAGGATTACGGAGATACCAAGGGTTGATCGGGGCCATCCGCCCCTCGGTCCCCGAAGACATTTCAATTCGAACCCACAGAGGAGAGTGATCAGAAATTTCTCGGGCCATATGTTTAACCTCAGCGACGGAAGCCGCCTGTGCAGCAGGCACCAGGACGTAATAAATCCTCGAAAGGCTACCGTGGGCACCGGAGTGGAACGTGTATTGCCGCTGAGTGGGATGCAACAGTCTCCAACAGTCTACAAGGCCTAAGGTATCGATAAGACCACAAAGCCAGTTCTGCGCCCCCTTAAGGTCTCTAGGTGGATGTCTATCAAAAATACCAGACACAACCGCATTAAAATCACCACCCAATATCAATGACCCCTCGGGGAGAGCCAGGAGAACCCGCCCCAGATCTGCGAAGGTTGTGGACTGTAGACCGGGAGGGACATATACGGATACCAGGGACAGGGTCCTACCCTCCCAACGACCAGTAAGGACGACATAGCGCCCTCTATCATCGATAACCGTTGCATCTACCTCCAACGGGAGAGAGTTCTTGATAAGAATACCCACCCCTCTGGAACCTGAGGAAAACCCTGCATGAGCGGCCAAACGATACCCATTCCTATTCATAGCATAGCATGTATTTCCTATCAAGTGAGTTTCCTGTAGTAGGACCACATCAGGGGAATGACGTTTTAACTGCTGCAGTACCACCCCACGCTTTATCCTATCCCCCAGCCCATTCACATTCCAGCTCAGAAGTCTCAATCCCCTACCCCCATCCCACACAAGAAAGAAAATCCAACCCCAAGAGAAACCCAGCGCTTTAATCAGAAAGTCTCGCAATACATTGCCTTAGAGAAAACGAAACTGAAAAAACAACACAACCCCCCTCCTCCCCACCAAACAACCCGTTACAACACACCACACCCTGCACCCCTGCATAAGACTAGAAAGCCACCCCAACTTGCAGTGTGCCTGTCGCCCCAACATCTAAACTAATCTACAGAAAGTTAAGCAGAGAAGGAAACGACCCCCCCAATAGCCCCGCAACCCCCGAGATGCCTCATAAAATCACATTACACAATTAGTGCGCCACAGTTTGAAGCTTCCAGAATACCCCAGGAACCAGTCAATGATAAAGCTTATTCCTGGACCATCGATTCGCCCTCCGCGCCACCACTCTGCCCGTCCTGCGGATGATGGGCCGGAAGAGTATCAAGCCAGTCGGACACTACGTCTGGTCTGTCGAAAAAATAAGTCCGCTCTGCATGTTCGATACGCAACTTGGCCGTAAAAAGCATGGCGTATTTGAGGCCCATCTCTCGGAGTCTCCTTTTCACCCCAAGAAAACCAAGTCTCTGTTTCTGCATGGCTTGGGTAAAGTCTGGATAAAAACTGATGGTAGTGTTCTCAAACTTTATGGGACCGCCTGTACGCGAAGCCTGCAGGATAGCGTCTCTGTCGCGGAAATTGAAAATGTGTGCTATTATAGGCTGCGGCGGGGCACCCGTCTTGGGTTGTCCACCCGGAACCCTGTGAGCTCGTTCCACAGTGAAGAAATTGCTCAGTCCCTTGGGTGCAAGGTGATTCATGATCAGGTTCTCCACAAAAAGATCAGTTGCTGAATCCTGCGCCTTCTCCGGAACTCCTATAATACAGATGTTATTTCGCCTAGACCTTCCTTCAAAATCCTCCAGCCGACGTGCAAGGAGGTCATTGGAAGCCCTTAAGTTGCGGACCTCCGTCTGTATTTCAACGACATCGTCCGTCAGGCTAGTAGTCTTAATATGCAGCGATTTAACCTTTTCATTGGTTTTCGCTAGGTCCGTGCGGATCAAATTCACATCAATCGCCACAGTGTCAAGTTTATGGGCAAGAGTCTCCATTTGTCCCCCGAGGGACGATCTAATCCCATCAATGGCGGCCATGACGTCTTGTAGGGTAGGCTCCGTCGCTGAGGTCAGTGGATCTTTCGCTCCCTCCAGCAACCGACCCGGTCCACTGGGCGACACCTTAGCCTGGGCATAGCGGTCCATGATGTTGGTTTGGGTATAGCTGCCCCGCCGCGTAGCCTTTGATCTCTGCTTGTCCCCCTCCGGCTTCCCCGCCATCGTGGAGACAGTGAAAATGATTCCAAACTGGGGCGGGGGATAAAGGCGCAATCAAGAGGCTAAGTGGAAGGCCATGCCCGGCAACGGTCGACCTTGATAGAAAGATGGAGATCTCTGAGGTCCCTCGAGCAGCAGTGCAGAATCTGCAGTATTTGGTCTGCCCAGCAGACGAAAAACGAAAGTGAAAGTTGGCCGGACCGGTCGTCTCCGCCGCCTCAGGCCGATGTTGTTCAACTACAACTCGGGCACCATGCCAACTCCACAGCCGAACTGAATGCGAACGAGAGGCGCACGATCAACGTCCACATTGAAAAACTAACGGAATTCATACAACGCGGTCGGAACTTTACAATACCGATCTGAAGAGAAACGATCCTCACCCAATAGTGGTCCCGCTCCGCGGATGGTGACGAACTGATGAGGTACGCCTCATTGACAATTAGAGAGTCTATGGTCCTGACGAGAACTCCATACCGAAGGAGTTTGAAACGCGTAGACCTCCCCACTGAAATGTTCTCATGTAGAAACCATAAGAAAACTGAACAACTCTTTGATTAGAGGGATTTATTTTTGCAAATGAAATTCTATGGTTTCTGATTCAAAAAGTGTATAATAGTTGTAAAAAAAAGCACGTATTTTTGTAGATTGTTAGCAGAATGAATGGTTCTTGAGTATGAATGATATGTCTAGTGGTATGAATGTATATGAATGAGAGTCCAATAAGAAAAGTACTTTGATGTCTGTTTTTTGTAATATGTTTCACTATAATGTTTTTGTAAAAAATCTTTGAAATGACAAAAAGAATAAGTTAAAAAGAGAAATTGTAAATAAAATGCAAATTTGAATTGATTAACTCTTGGATTTGAATTCCCCTTACATATTGTTTGGATCATATGTAGAGTATCCACAAAGTTACTGAACCATTTGGCAGTACTGGCATTCTTTTTTGTATAAACTCCACAGCCGGGCATCACGGAGGCGCAGGCCGCGATCTTCAAATCGTCATAACTCCAGCTCCCGGGGTCTGATCGGATTCTGGTTGCAGTATTTGCCTCACCAGCGGTTCGTCTTCACGGGGACATATATGAAAGTCAGGATAAGCTACAGGATATATGCGGGAGGTTGCGAGGGTCTCGGGAGCCCTATGCTCACGTGGCCATCTTGGTTGCGCGCGAAGCTCCTCCTCAACAATGATATACTTAAACCCATTGCAAGGGCCCATGGTCTTTCGCCCTCATGTATCTTGCACAGCAAATGATATTAAAAAACAATATTCATTTATAGAGTGGGATACC
Source organism: Lissotriton vulgaris (assembly GCF_964263255.1). Taxonomy (NCBI): domain Eukaryota; kingdom Metazoa; phylum Chordata; class Amphibia; order Caudata; family Salamandridae; genus Lissotriton; species Lissotriton vulgaris. Next base: position 156,067,066 of record NC_141699.1, on the reverse strand, counting down.
CTAGCAGTATTTCTGGCAGTGAGGCACAGTTCATATAATGAGAGAAAGAAGCTCTTGGCAGAGATTAAGGGCGAGAGAATCAGGGGCAGATTCACAAGCCTCTTGCGCCCCTTTTACACCGTCTTTGCACACTTTTGTGACGCAGCACGTCGCAAAAGATGCGCCATGGTGCGGGGTACTTACAACGTGACGCATCTGCTAGATGCGTCACGTTGAAAAGCCCTGCGCCAGAAGGAGGCGTTCCTGCGCAGGGGGGGGCGTTCCAGCGCAGGAACGCCTCCTAAAAGTGGCTGAGTGAAATCTACAAGATTTCACTCAGTCACTTTTGGGCCCATGCTGCGTCAAAACCCTGCGCCTGCTTGAAGCAGGCGTAAGGATTGACGCAGCATTGTAACATTAGGGCCCCCTAGAGCCTTGCTGGAGCTGCGTCACGCTTGCGACGCAACTCCAGCAATGCGCAGCTTTTACGGCACAGATGCGTCATGCATCTGTGCCGTTTTTGCCCCATGGTGCGCTGCATTGTAAATGCGGCGCATCCATGGTGGCGGAGGCATGGCGCACAATAACTGGCGCATCCCTGCTGATCTGTTGGGATGCGCCAGTTATTGTAAATCTGCCCCTCAGAGTGCAGCCAGCGAAGAGAAGTATGCATAGCGCAAAGAGGCAGAAGAAAACATAGCAGATAGAGAGAGAGATGGAAGCACAGTGCAGGCAGTGACTGGGAGGGAATCACCATGCAGGCAGGGAGAGGTGGGAGCACAGAGCAGACTCCTCAGAAATGATAGGAAGAGACAGTTCAGATAGGGAGCTAGGGGAAGCATAGTGCGGTAATGGGGAGGGAAGCACAGGGCAGACAGAATAAAAGGGCAGCACGGTGTTGGCAGTGAATGAGCAGGAAGACGCGTGTCTGCTGAGTGCCTGCCCATCACCCCTTCCACTTCCCTGCACGCCCTGCGCTTTCCCAGATCCCAAGTCTACAGAGTGTTGGTCTGACACTTATTCCAGCTCAGTCTCTGCAGACTTCACCCCCAGCTGAATGTCTGCCCAGCACCTCCCCACTCTCTAACTGCACAGCGCTTTTCACTAACGCATAGACCGCACAGCATTGCGCCCTCGCTCATTCTCTGTAAGTTGCTCATCCTTAACTCACATCATTTACTGTCTGCCCGTTCTCCTCCCAGCTCACTTTCTCCAGTGTTGTTCCCTTACACATTCCCTGCCCAGTGCGGATTCCTGCTCACAGGCTCGCTGACCTCTGCTTCTCACTCACTCTCCTACTCACTGCTTCTTTCCTCTGATTCACACCTTGCCTGTGCTTCCTTCGCATTCAGTGTCTGCAATGTACAGCCTTCACGTTCATTGCCAGCTCTGTGCTTCCTTTTCACTCAGTCTCTGTATTGTCCTTCCTCCTCAGCCCCTCTATGCACTGTGGTTCTCCATCATTCCATCTGTACATGGGTATTCCCTCTCCCTCACTATCTGCACTGTGCTTCTCCATCATTCCCTCTGTACCTGGGTATTCCCTCTCCCTCACTGTCTGCACTGTGCTTATCCATCATTCACTCTGTACCTGGGTATTCCCTCTCCATCTCTGTCTGCACTGTGCTTCTCCATCATCCCTTCTGTACATGGGTATTCCCTCTCCCTCACTGTCTGCACTGTGCTTCTCCATCACCCCCTCTGTACATGGGTATTCCCTCTCCCTCACTGTCTGCACTGTGCTTCTCCATCATTCCCTCTCTACCTGGGTATTCACTCTCCCTCACTGTCTGCACTGTGGTTCTACATCATTCCCTCTGTACATGGGTATTCCCTCTCCCTCACAGTCTGCACTGTGGTTCTACATCATTCCATCTGTACATGGGCATTCCCTCTCCCTCACCGTCTGCACTGTGCTTCTCCATCATTCCCTCTCTACCTGGGTATTCCCTCTCCCTCACTGTCTGCACTGTGATTCTACATCATTCCCGCTGTACATGGGTATTCCCTCTCCCTCACTGTCTGCACTGTGGTTCTACACCATTCCATCTGTACATGGGTATTCCCTCTCCCTCACTGTCTGCACTGTGGTTCTCCATCATTCCCTCTGTACCTGGGTATTCCCTCTCCCTCACTGTCTGCACTGTGGTTCTACATCATTCCATCTGTACCTGGGTATTCCCTCTCCCTCACTATCTGCACTGTGCTTCTCCATCATTCCCTCTGTACCTGGGTATTCCCTCTCCCTCACTGTCTGCACTGTGCTTCTCCATCATCCCTTCTGTACATGGGTATTCCCTCTCCCTCACTGTCTGCACTGTGCTTCTCCATCATTCCATCTGTACATGGGTATTCCCTCTCCCTCACTGTCTGCACTGTGGTTCTCCATCACTCCCTCTCTACCTGGGTATTCACTCTCCCTCACTGTCTGCACTGTGGTTCTACATCATTCCCTCTGTACCTGGGTATTCCCTCTCCCTCACTGTCTGCACTGTGCTTCTCCATCATTCCCTCTGTACCTGGGTATTACCTCTCCCTCTCTGTCTGCACTGTGGTTCTACATCAGTCCATCTGTACATGGGTATTCCCTCTCCCTCCCTGTCTGCACTGTGCTTCTCCATCACCCCCTCTGTACATGGGTATTCCCTCTCCCTCGCTGTCTGCACTGTGGTTCTACACCATTCCCTCTGTACATGGGTATTCCCTCTCCCTCACTGTCTGCACTGTGGTTCTACATCATTCCATCTGTACATGGGTATTCCCTCTCCCTCACTGTCTGCACTGTGGTTCTCCATCATTCCCTCTGTACCTGGGTATTCCCTCTCCCTCACTGTCTGCACTGTGGTTCTCCATCATTCCATCTGTACATGGGTATTCCCTCTCCCTCACTGTCTGCACTGTGCTTCTCCATCATTCCCTCTGTACCTGGGTATTCCCTCTCCCTCACTGTCTGCACTGTGGTTCCCCATCATTCCCTCTGTACCTGGGTATTCCCTCTCGCTCACTGTCTGCACTGTGCTTCTCCATCATCCCTTCTGTACATGGGTATTCCCTCTCCCTCACTGTCTGCACTGTGCTTCTCCATCATCCCTTCCTTACATGGGTATTCCCTCTCCCTCACTGTCTGCACTGTGGTTCTACATCATTCCCTCTGTACATGGGTATTCCCTCTCTCTCACTGTCTGCACTGTGGTTCTACATCATTCCATCTGTACATGGGTATTCGCTCTCCCTCACTGTCTGCACTGTGGTTCTCATCATTCCCTCTCTACCTGGGTATTCGCTCTCCCCCACTGTCTGCACTGTGCTTCTCCATCATCCCCTCTGTACATGGGTGTTCCCTCTCCCTCACTGTCTGCACTGTGGTTCTCCATCATTCCCTCTGTACCTGGGTATTCCCTCTCCCTCACTGTCTGCACTGTGGTTCTACATCTTTCCCTCTCTACCTGGGTATTCCATCTTGCTCACTGTCTGCACTTTGCTTCTCCATCATTCCCTCTGTACATGGGTATTCCCTCTTCCTCACTGTCTGCACTGTGCTTCTCCATCATTCCCTCTGTACATGGGTATTCCCTCTCCCTCACTGTCTGCACTGTGCTTCTCCATCATCCCTTCTTAACATGGGTATTCCCTCTCCCTCACTGTCTGCACTGTGCTTCTCCATCATCCCCTCTGTACCTGGGTATTCCCTCCCCCTCACTGTCTGCACTGTGCTTCTCCATCATTCCCTCTCTACCTGGGTATTCCCTCTCGCTCACTGTCTGCACTGTGCTTCTCCATCATTCCCTCTGTACATGGGTATTCCCTCTCCCTCACTGTCTGCACTGTAGTTCTCCATTATTCCCTCTGTACTTGGGTATTCGCTCTTCCTCACTGTCTGCACTGTGCTTCTCCATCATTCCCTCTGTACATGGGTATTCCCTCTCCCTCACTGTCTGCACTGTGCTTCTCCATCATCCCTTCTTAACATGGGTATTCCCTCTCCCTCACTGTCTGCACTGTGCTTCTCCATCATCCCCTCTGTACATGGGTATTCCCTCCCCCTCACTGTCTGCACTGTGCTTCTCCATCATCCATTCTGTACATGGGTATTCCCTCTCCCTCACTGTCTGCACTTTGCTTCTCCATCATCCCTTCTGTACATGGGTATTCCCTCTCCCTCACTGTCTGCACTGTGCTTCTCCATCATTCCTTCTGTATATGGGTATTCCCTCTCCCTCACTGTCTGCACTGTGCTTCTCTATCATCCCTTCTGTACATTGGTATTCCCTCTCCCCCACTATCTGCACTGTGCTTCTCCATCATCCCCTCTGTACATGGGTATTCCCTCTCCCTCACTGTCTGCACTGTGCTTCTCCATCATTCCTTCTGTATATAGGTATTCCCTCTCCCTCACTGTCTGCACTGTGCTTCTCTATCATCCCTTCTGTACATTGGTATTCCCTCTCCCCCACTGTCTGCACTGTGCTTCTCCATCATCCCCTCTGTACATGGGTGTTCCCTCTCCCTCACTGTCTGCACTGTGCTTCTCCATCATCCCCTCTGTACATGGGTATTCCCTCTCCCTCACTGTCTGCACTGTGATCCACCATCATTCCCTCTGGACATGGGTGTTCCCTCTCCCTCACTGTCTGCACTGTGCTTCTCCATCATACCTTCTGTACATGGGTATTCCCTCTCCCTCACTGTCTGCACTGTGCTTCTCCATCATTCCCTCTGTACCTGGGTATTCCCTCTTCCCCACTGTCTGCACTGTGCTTCTCCATCATCCCTTCTGTATATGGGTATTCCCTCTCCCTCACTGTCTGCACTGTGGTTCTCCATCATTCCCTCTGTACCTCGATATTCCCTTTCCCTCACTGTCTGCTCTGTGCTTCAATTTCCTACATTCTCTTCACTGTGCTTCCCTCTTATTCACCGCCTGCATTGTGCTTCTCTCTCAGTAACCTTCTACACTGCTTCCATACAATTAATTGCCTACTCTGCACCCAAATGGATGATCTAGCTCTCCTTACCCATACTTCGGTCCACGCTATCTGAACTTCTAAACCTTTTTCCCAGTTGGACAAATAGTTGTGATTCTGTTCCAGCTATAGGTTACATATTTGGTTGTAAAGACATGATATGCCCTTTCATCTTTGCCTATTTGCAATAATTGTTTCTATTTGTGTTCTTTCTCTACCCGCCAGCTCTCTCACCTTGCAAGCATTCTCCCAATGAAGTAGCTGAGCTAAGCAGAGTTCACCTTCTTGATTTAGATCTAGGTGTTCATAATTCTCCCTTGAACTAAGAGTCCTTTCTGAAAATAAGCCTCCTCGCGGTGGTGCGTTGTGTTTGTTCCGTCTACTGAACTCCATGCCTGAAATCAGGGCTTTGTGTGACTTGTGCCAAGTCTTTCTGGCTTTCTGTTGCCTATATTTCCAGAGGGTTAGTGATGACTGCAGAACGTTTTGGTTCCCTGGTCTAGCTGTACGTGGAAGCCACAACAGAGTAGAAGAACTGAGAAGAAAGTTTGAAGTTTTACATGTCCTGGTAGTGAAAAACAAATACAACTCTCAAATTCGTTTTTAACTACTGTGAGTCCTACACCTCCCATATGATAACATTGGAGATTCCTTATTACATTTAATAAGTTGTAATTACTAATTTAGAGGAGGTAGATATGTCACGCTTGCTACCTATACAATTGTAATGATAAACCCTCTTAAATGGTAAAGTCAGATTATTAATTACAATTCTGAAAATGCAACTTTTAGAAAGTTACAAAAAAACGGAGGAGGTGGGCCCAAAGGACCAAGGCCAGGTAGAGCCGGGCTAAATTGAAGACACAAAAAGAGGGGTACCTGGCTCTGTTATGCCTTAGGCTCATATTACTTTAGAGCAACAAACAGACCACTGCCTTATCTGTTTGAATGGAATTTTTATTAGACCATTCTTTTTTATCTCAATTATTCTTGTTATATTTACCACAAAGAATTTAGTTGCATGAGAAGTGGAGAGACACGCATTTTTCAAAATAACATACAAAACATAAAAAATGCTTATGACAATTCGCAATAGAACACCATGTGCAATACTTATATACAAAAACATTTATATACAACAAAATGTAAAGTGTGCAGCATAACATAAAAAACTAAAGCAATCTTATCGCTATCTTGCTTTTTGGGCCAAACATGTGCCAAACACGGGGAAGTTCTTAGGGTGAGTCTGTGAGGCATACTATTCAATACAATTCCCTCACATACTACAACAGACTTATTCCAATTCCTCTGTGTTGAAAAGTGCTGACGCGTTTCAAGGCCCAGTCCACTGGTACTGCGACTCTCATCAGGGCTTCTAGTTAATGGTCAGCAATTTCTAAAAACCAAAAATGAATGATCCAAACTTGTACTAACTGAGTCCAGACATGTAGAGGATCTTCAGATGTTTATTTGTAGTTAGTTACAGTTCATCTAGTTAAGTCCAATACAAACCCCCAGCAGGAGCAGCGAGCATGTTGCTCAGCCCTTCTCAACTGACATCTCTGGCTCCCAACATTCTATAACACATCATCCAATGAACATTCCACTGGCAGAGCAAGATATTGCATGAATAACATCAAAGCCAGGATACAAAATATCCCCTTTCCTTCCATATATAAACAATAATGATAGGAAACAGAAAGAAAACCAAGATAGAGGAAAGACAAAGAGTAAATCAGAAACTTCGCAAACCAATGGGGGAACAGAGCAAACAAAAGAAGATGCAAAGATATAAATGAGGAAAACAGAGAAGAAAGGCAAAAGGTGAGCATGCCATCCTCCCTTCTAACACAACAACAAAAACGAAAAGAGAAAACCCTAATGACTACCTAAAGACATACTTGGTGGCCAGGCATGTGTAAAAAGAGACAAGTCATAGCACAACACAATGACCAACAGACCCAAACATGACACAAACAAAGAGTAGGAGAAGAAAACCTCCAATGGACAAAAGAACACAAGGTAAGAGAAAGACAGAGAACTAAGAAGAATAGAATCCACTGAAGCACTGAACTGAACTGATGAGACAAACCCATAAAACACACCACATAAAAATATTGTGCACTGTTGTGAAGGAACTTACCGTACCACACACCCTAAGTAGGCTAAAACATAAAATTGTTGTGCACTGTTGTGAAGGGAATACCCAGAATGAAACACCTCATATAGAGGTCAAATATTGTAAAATGCAGTGATGGGACTGTGATGCATACTACACACCTCGAGTGGAGTGTTGTGCGCTGAACAGATGTGACTGTAACCCATGTGACACACCGTGTGGGGTGCAGTATACTGGAGTTGCAAACATATGGGTGAAATCCCATGATTTATCTCTATAAATCTCTATAATTTTGTTTACAACAGACTGAAAAATATTCCATAACATTCCTTTAGGCAACACAACCTAAAGCAGAGGAAATAGGAAAACGTAAGTTGTGAACATGAGAATTACTCAAATATAGATTTAAGAAAAACAAACTCTGCATACATATGTATAATGCATACGTAAAACATATTAATCCAAGCTGGTGAGCCCAATATGCACACCCACACTTGTGCACCCCGAGGTAACCTGTAATAAAAAAAAAATGTAGTTAAACTGTAAATCTAGCAAGTATGATGTATAGGTAATAACATCCATATACTGTAATAATGCTCACGAAAAACACCTTGAGCCAGAAAAGTCAAGACAAAACAGCTTAAGGGAACCAAAGCAAAATAATGATACCCTAACTGTGCAACAATGAAGAATGAAGAAAATGCGTGTCACTGAAAACAGGGAAAGAACAAAAGGCAAAGTTCAGTGTCCTGCTTTGGTTTAAAAGCACATGAAGAAAAATCATTGAAAGCTAGTTGAAAATCTGCATGCTCCGACATGATTTTTATTGTGACAAATACCAATAAAGAAAAGAATACCTGCAATATCCCAAAACGAAGCAGCAGAAGAGTACGAAGGAAAACGTGGTTGGCAAAACGTGACAAGGATAGTTGAAACAGATGGAAAGTAAGAAGATCATTCCAATCACAAAATGGAGGCATGCACCAGTGATGCTGCGCCGGATGGCTCCCGGCGTCACCGTGTTCCCAAACGTCCTCTGCAGCAGGGCACCGCATGGAGAAGGACACGTCACCGAAGGTGCTCGGAGAAGCTGTGTGTCTTCCAAATGCAGATAAATGCGCACGAGCTGCATCGCTCGTGGCATGTTTTAAATTGTCCAAGCAGCAGTTAAACTGCTACTGTTTTAAGATATGGGAAATGAAAACCCACAGAAAAACAATAAAGCATAGTGTACTCACATGAAACCAGAGAGACACACACTGCAAATAACGCGCACTCACTCGTCGCTGTGCAAATAAAAAACAATATTTTGATTGAGTGCACTTGCCTTAAAGTCCACATCAGAGAGGCCGATCATCCGAGACCTCAATGTCTCTCAGTTCTCTGCACAAGCACCACAAAGCTCACCAAAAGTGGTGCATGCAGACATCCAATAACAGACAATAGTCAGGTCTGAAGAGTTGTAGAAATGTTTGTTGTGACTGAAAATGGATTGTCACCAGTCTTGTGAAAAGACTTAGTTGGTTGGAGACACAGTTCTTGCACATGTGACCAATGAAGCAAGGTACATCACATTTGAGATGGTTTGATATTGAGAGGAGCTTGAAGAAGAACCAACCATGAAGTAGATGAAAGACTGTTTTTCTTTACTTGTGAACAAGTGTAGTTGTTGTAAACTTGTGCTAGAAAACTTGAGTGGAAGAAAACTTGAGTGGAAGAAACATCCAGATAGCAGTGACACTTTGACTGGCGGACACATACGAAGGCACACTACTTCCTGAGACAGTACAGATGGAGATATGTGGCAGTTGAACGCAAAATCGGGCTTACCCTCACTGAAGGCGCAGCACTGGAGAACAACACGTTTAAATCAGGCTTACCCTCACTGAAGGCGCAGCACTGGAGAACTACACGTTGAATCAGGCTTACCCTAAGCCAGGATAAAAAAAACTCTGCATCAGTAACATGTAACTTCTCTCATTCAGTACGCTTGTTTATATATTGTGTACCTGATTGCCTGGTTCCTGAACAGAGCTGCTGCTCTAAGTTCTATTTATGTAGTAACCAAATTGACTCTCAAAGGTTATTGCTGCAGAGCGCCCCGTGTTTAATGCCGGTGAAGGTTTCTACAAAACATTCAATTGGAACAACCAATTCATGGTCGTGTCTATTTCGGTTTGCTGAAATACATAAACATTGGGCAAATAAACAGGAAAGGTCAAAAGTGTACATCCCATAGCCATCTCAAGCCGCTCTGAAGCAGGCGTGTATCACTGCAGTGATTATTTCCCTACAAACAAATGGGGGGCATGTTTCTTAAGCCGCCACATCGCCACAAATATTGCAAGCATGCTTAAACGTGACCTGAGGCACACTTATTGTTTTTGAATCTCAATCATCCGTAATCTGTATCTGATGTAGACTGCAATTTGACTGTCATGCGGGGCGTTCGCAGAGAGAACACTTCCTGTATTTTTACCCTTGGGACATGGGAGATTAGTTTTAACCAATCACATTGTCAATCAGGCCATGTTGTTATCAGGACTGAAACGGTGCATTAAGGGACATGTGGTTCTGAGCCATGCTCTTGAAAGTTCTGTCATCTCATTCAATCCAGTTGCAACGCTGTTAAACTTTAGAATTAGGTAAGCTTCTTTTTGTAACAAAATGGTATCAATGTCTATCAGGCGTTTGATTGTGTCTAGACCTGACAATACTGCCCACTTGAAGTCTCTTTCACTATGTGAGTTATCCATGAAGTGTTGCACCATTGGCACAGCGACAACCTTCTTTTTAATCCTAGAGCTATGTTACATAATGCGTTAGTTGATCTGTTAGTTGGTCTTGCCGATGTATAATTTCTTGCATAGGCAAAGTAATGCGAAATTACATTTTCAGATTTACAGTTAGTAAATTCTGAATGACGCCATTTGATGTCTTTATGTGAGAACTCATTCCCCTCTATTGTAGAGTCACATGCAGCACAAGTACCCCATTTGTGATGGCCCTCAACTGGTTTTAATTGCCATTGTGTCCTCAAGTTGTGTTTAGTTTGCGATGGAAAGATGTTGGCTCTTACAATCTGTTGGCCGATACTCTTGTTTTTCTTCATGGCAAAGAGTGGTTTCGGGAATGGGCAATCTAGGTTTTCCAACAGGTGCCAATTTGAATTTGAATTTGTTGGTATCTGGACCAAAAGTTCTAACACAAACCAATCGTTCCAATGGTGGTTTGAATTTCTTTTGTAAAAGGTCTTCCCGAGGCACATACCCCGCTCTCTTTATTGCGTGCTTGAGCAGTTTCTTGGGATATCCTCGAGGATCATCTGTTCCTTAAAGATTTCTGCATGCTGTTTGTAGACGGATTTTCTTGAACAGTTGCACCGTATCCGCAACAATTGACCATACAGTAAATTTTCTTTCAAGCTCCTGGGGTGAGCACTTCTGTGATGTAAAATAGTATTTTTATCAGTAGACTTCCTGTGTAATGTGGTAGTCAATCTTTTCTCATTGGGGGACACCTCCACATCCAGGAATGTCAGGCTAGTCTTGCTGGTGTCCAAGCTGAATTTTTTTGTCCTCATGGCACGTATTAATCCAACCATAAAAGCTTTCAAACTCTTCTTTCGACCCACTCCATCTATGTAGCGCAGCCATTGTATTATTTTTTCTCTGAATGGGTTATTGTTGAAGATGAATCTCTCCTCATAGTTGGCCACATAGAGGACTGACATCTCTGGAGTGAAGGGACAACCCATGGCAGTAGCCTTCACCTGGATGAAGAATGAATTTTCAAAATTAAAATAGTTCTTCTTTAAAGCTACCTCCGCAAGTTGTAGAATGAATGTTGTTGGTATCCGGTGGGAACGTGGTCTTTCATCTAAAAGCGCCTAAATCATTGGGAGAGCTTCATCCTGGGGAATCCGTGTGCACAAAGAGGTTACATCAAACTATCCATTGTGAGAGACCGTCAAACTCTTGGCCTTCAACCCTGTTTATAAAATCGGCGGTGTCTTGCAAGTAGGATGGCACATCCGCCAGGTAAAGGCTTCAAGAAACAATCAACATATTTTGAAATTGGCTCTAAAAGGGAATCACTTCCTGAGACTATTGGACTTCCTGGTGGGTCATCAAGTCTCTTATGTATCTTAGGTAAAAAATACATTACCGGGATCCTGGGAAACTTTTTAGATAGATATTCAAATTCTTTAGGTCCCAAAAACCCACTGTCCAGTCCCGCCTCCAGTACTCCTGAAATGAATTCTTGTTTGGACTTGGTTGGATCTTTTTAACCTCCGGGTACCATTCCTGATTGTATACCTCTAGAAGCTCTCCCTAGTTGAGGGAACTGGGGCTGCGAGCTGCAACACTGTGATCTGTGTTATTAGCGATATTAGCGATCTGAACTCGGAGCATTGGAGCGTTTTTATGAAATTTTAAAAATTGCACTATTTTATTCTTGGGGGCTTTGAGAATAAGGGGAATTGATTCATAGGCACTCTGACACCTTAACAAACTTCCTAACACTTGCCCAGCCGCTTCTCAGCCGATACTCGGCGGCGGTGGGCGCCATATTGAGTGAGGCGGGGACAGCGCTCTAGTCGCGCCGTCCTCCCGCCCTCCTAGATTATTTAATCAGTTTCTTTCTTGCGCTCGGTGCCTCTAGAAGCTCTCCCTAGTTGAGGGAACTGGGGCTGCGAGCTGCAACACTGTGATCTGTGTTATTAGCGATATTAGCGATCTGAACTCGGAGCATTGGAGCGTTTTTATGAAATTTTAAAAATTGCACTATTTTATTCTTGGGGGCTTTGAGAATAAGGGGAATTGATTCATAGGCACTCTGACACCTTAACAAACTTCCTAACACTTGCCCAGCCGCTTCTCAGCCGATACTCGGCGGCGGTGGGCGCCATATTGAGTGAGGCGGGGACAGCGCTCTAGTCGCGCCGTCCTCCCGCCCTCTTCTCTCCCTCCCCTCTATATCATGTGTCAGGTGGCCAGACGGCGCAGCGGGCTGGCGCAGCAGGCGCGCCGGATGCGCGCCGAAGCCGCGCCTAAGCCAAGCCCGTCTGCGCCCGTCCGCGGCCGACCGGGGTCAGGGGCCAGGACCCCTGCCCAAATCATGGGTAAGATGCCGGACTCTAGTGGGAACTTCACTTATACACGCCGTAATTTGCTGGATCTGGCTGGTACGACGGCCATAAATACATCTGACTGTGCTCACATGGGTCCGATGGATACTTACGGCCCATTCAGCTGTTATAATTGTAGATGGGAATGCACCCCCACGCTGTCCCCCGTGACACTAAATTTACCTACAGTTCCCCTTAAATGCCTATACACGAACGCAAGATCATTACCCAAACATTCCACCTATATTTGGGATCTTCTTAATGAACATCAACCCGATCTATTGTGCTTATCGGAAACTTGGCTAGATGACCATAATATCCCTGATATAGTCACAACCCTTCCCCCAGACTATAAGATATTGAATGTTAATAGAGTCGATAAAAGGGGTGGTGGTGTAGCTCTATTGTTCAGAGACCACCTCTCATGCAGGCAAGAGACTATCGTGCCGGCTGAAAAATATGAAGTCCTGGCATTTACTGTGTCCATGAACACCAATGTACTATTCGGAGGCTTTTTAATCTATAATCCCCCAGGTTGCACTTTAAATTTTAGTACACAACTACTTACACAAATCATGCCTGTCTGTTTGAAGAATAAGAATATCCTCCTTCTTGGAGATTTTAATATACATTTGGACAACAGTAGTAGCTCCCTGACGAATCTACTAGTGGAAGACATGGCTATCCTGCAATTATCTCAGAGAGTCCATCAACCAACTCATATTGCAGGACATACATTAGATTTGATATTCTCTAATATTGAATCTATAGACATTGACCCTTTAATACCACTGTTATGGACTGATCATTACTTGATTACCTTTCGTATTAATCTTCCTATCCCCCAGACCAAAAAACACAATGTTTTTACAGTAAGCACGAGAAACTGGAAATCTTTCACAGTTGATAAATTTAGAAATTATTTCTCACACCCCTCGTGCACAAGCACCAATATCCATGAGGAGATAGATCTCCTTCACAAAAATATCAAAAATGCTCTTGAACATTGTTCGACCACCCAATCTCGTCATACACCAGGCAACAAAAAATCAGAGAGATGGTACGGACCTGAACTTAAGCTTCTAAAAAGAAATTGTACTTCCTTTGAGCATAAATGGAGATTATCCAAAACAGATGAGACCAAAGATAACTTCAGGAAAGCTCAAACACTTTATCACAGGGCAATCAGAAAGGCGAAAAAGGAATACTTCACACGTAGAATATCTGAGAATAAAAATTCCTCAAAAGAACTTTTTAAAATCGTCAAAGAATTATGCAACCCAACCAATCTCTCCCTACATCTTACCCCCTCACAGGAAAATTGTAATAAGCTCAATGACTTTTTCTGCGAAAAAATTGATACCATCTACGCCTCCTTTCCAAATCACCTGACTGAAATCTATGAACAGGATGCACCAACCGTTGCACACACCAGCTGCCATGGTTTCGGCCCATTTTCAGAAGAGGAGGTAGAAAAGGTCATGCTTGAGGTCAAGTCGGGTTCTCCACTTGACCCTTGTCCACATCACATTTTTTCCCAGTTAACTCCTGTAATATGTCCAGCAGTTACTAGAGTACTCAATCTCTCCCTTAGTGCTGCTGAATTTCCAGATTCATGGAAACAGGCCCTAGTCACCCCTTTAGTAAAGAAGGCTGGAGCAGACGTAAACAATCCGGCCAATTACAGACCAATATCCCAGCTACCTTACTTATCAAAGGTTCTGGAGAAGTTAGTCAACAGAAGTCTGTCCACATTTCTGGAAGCAAATGGCCTGCTGGATGATTCACAGACAGGGTTCCGGACAAACAACAGCACCGAAACTACACTCTTAGCGGTGACAGACAGTATCAGAACCAAGGTAGATCAGGGTAGAACAGTCGCACTGATACTTCTTGATCTATCAGCGGCTTTTGATACTGTACCCCACAATCAACTGTTGAACATCCTGGCAGAGAAAGGAATACTGGGCAAAGCATTGGGATGGCTACAATCGTTCCTAGCGGATCGAACCCAATCAGTACGTTTGGGTGACTACACATCCCCTCCACGACTCATAAAATACGGAGTTCCCGGGGCGTCATTGAGCCCAACTTTGTTTAACGTATTCGTCTCCTCGCTGGCAACCATTGGCAAAAAGTGGGGCGTAGAAATGTGCTCCTATGCTGATGACACTCAGCTGATGGTCACCATTGATGGAAATGATGACTCCAAAACTAGACTGACGAACTGTTTGACCGAATTAGCAACTTGGATGCAGGACCACTGTCTTAGACTAAACGCCGACAAATCCGAAATCTTACTGTTCGGCAGAGGCACACAGGCCTGGGACAACAGCTGGTGGCCAAGTGACTTGGGTTTGCCTCCCAACCCCACTGCTAAAGCAAAAAACTTAGGTATAACACTGGATAGGGATTTATCCATGAAATCCCATGTTTCTATAACTTGTGGAAGGAGCTTTGGACTTTTGAAGTTGCTTAGACGTGTCTTCCCCTGGGTGCCAACGGATTGCAGGAAAACCTTAGTCCAGTCACTACTGATGAGTAGGCTGGACTACGGTAACTCTCTGTTTGTAGGAATGGCGGATTATCTCTTTTCTAAATTACAGCTGGTTCAGAATGCCGCTGCCAAAGCCATCTGCAATAAAAGAAAATATGATTCAGCTAAAAGTTGCATGCGTGAGCTTCATTGGCTCCCAATGCGGCAACGAGCCATCTTTAAGCTGTTGTGCATTTCTCATAAGGTGCTCCACGGCACAGGCCCCACCATCCTACATGACAGGGTCAGATTTCATAAACCCTCTAGACACCTACGATCTATGACGTTAGGAAGAGCAGTCATCACCCGAGCTCGTACTGTCAGGATGGGAGAGCGGGCCTTCTCTCACATTGCGGCAACAAAGTGGAACGAGCTACCCCCTAAAATTAGAACAAATGACTGCTTTGTCTCATTTAAGAAACAACTGAAAACATTCCTCTTTCCCAGGCCAGATCAATAATTTTCAATCAGAGCTGATGTCAAATCACTTGCAACTTTCTTCAGCGCCGTGATGTCCTTTCAGGATGAATGTTAGCGCTTTACAAATAAATAAATACAAATACAAATACAAATATACCTGGTTCCTTCCTTCGGATATGTACATCTCCCTGGGCCAAATGACCAAGGCCCGCCCTTCTCTGCTTCTTTTATCACTACAGTTGCATCTTGTTTCATAAAATAGTATATTTATCAGTAGACTTCCTGTGTAATGAGGTAGTCAATCTTTTCTCATTGGGGGACACCTCCACATCCAGGAACGTCAGGCTAGTCTTGCTGGTGTTCATGCAAAATTTTATGTACTCATGGCGCGTATTAAGTCAAACATAAAAGCTTTCCAACTCTTCCTTCGACCCACTCCATAGACACCAAATATCATCTATGTAGCACAGCCATTGCGCCATTTTTTCTCTGAATGGGTTATTGTTGAAGATGAATCTTTCATATTTGGCCATGTATAGGGCCACCATCTCTGGAGCGAAGGGACAAGCCATTGCAGTACCCTTCACCTGGATGAAGAATGAATGTTCTTACTTAAAATAGTTCTTCTTTAAAGCCACCTCCGCAAGTTGTAGAATGAATGTTGTTGGTAACTAGTGGGGACATGGTCTTTTATCTCAAAACGCCTCAATCACTTGGAGCGCTTCATCCTGGGGTATCTGTGTGTACAAAGAGGTTACATCAAAAGAAACCATCCATTGTGAGAGATCGTAAAACTCTTGGCCTTTAACCCTGTTTATAAAATCGGTGGTGTCTCGCAAGAAGGATGGCACATCCACCAGAAAAGGCTTCAAGAAACATCACAGAAAACAGCCTTCGCGAATTATTACAAAGACCTCTATGTCAGGCGCCCCCTAATTGAACAATCGCAGATAATAAAGTATCTAGAGACAATCGAGATCCCTAGATTAGACCAGGAGGATGCGCAAGCGTTAGATGAAGAAATATCGATAGAAGAAGTCAGAAAAGCAATCGGCCACCTGAAAACCGGGAAAACCCCAGGTCCCAATGTATTCCCTCTGAACTTTTTAAACAGAATGCGACTCTGTTAGGTGCCCATCTCCTAAACCTGTTCCTGGAAGCACACACAGCAGGCAGCCTCCCGAGAGATGTCCGTACAGCTACAATAGTGGTGATCCCCAAGAAAGATAGACCACCACAAAAGTGTGCTTCATTTTGGCCCATTTCACACCTTAATATAGAAACGAAGATAATTACGCGAATTCTTGCTATTAGGCATAAGTACAGAAGTGGATCTCTCAAAACCACAAATGCTCCTAACCAATCTTGGCTTGGTAGTCGCCAAAAGAGATGTGGCTCATAGCTGGGGGGTGAATCAGGTGCCCACAGTAGACCATGGAAAAAGGGGCTGGACATGTACATGTTAGGTGAGAAGACTACATATGTGGCTAGTGGGTGCCCCAAGAAACTCCCTGGATACAGTATTATGGTCTCGAAATACAGGAATTGCAAATGATAGCTCAGTCCAAAGATATCTAGGGTGTGGGAGATGGGGTAGGGGTAAACTGAGAGATGAGGAAACGGGGAAAGCCATGTTCATGCTTTCTGTTTTGATGTTCACCCTGTTGCTACCAATGTATAAGCAGGGCATTAAGACCCTGGTTCGCTTGTCTGGGACTATTAAGTGTATTAATGCTGACCTATTGGAAACTGTTAATAAAATAAAGTAAAAAAAAAAAAGAAACATCACAGAAGTTCTCACCCCAGGAGCCTGAAAGAAATTGTACCGTATGGTCAATTGATGTGGATACGGCGCAACTGTTCAAGAAAATCTGACTACGAACAGCACGCAGAAATCTTTAAGGAAAAGATGATCCTTCGAGGATATCCCAAGAAACTACTCGAGCACGCAGTAAAGAAAGCGTGGTATATGCTTCGGGAAGACCTTTTACATAAGAAAGTCAAACCACCATTGGAACGATTGGTATGTGTTACAACTTTCGGTCCAGTGACCAACAAATTCAGACAAATTGTGTTAAAAAATTGCCCCTGGTTGAAAAACCTAGGTTGCCCATTCCCGAAACCACTCTTTGCCATGAAGAAAAAAAGAGTATCGGCCAACAGATTGTTAGAGCTGACATCTTTCCGTCGCAAACTAAACACAACTTAAGGACACAATGGCAATTAAAACCAGTTGAGGGCCATCACAAATGTGGTACTTGTGTTGCATGTGACTCTACAATAGAGGGGAATGAGTTTTCACATATAGACACCAAATGGCGTCATTCAGAATTTACTAACTGTAAATCTAAACATTGTATTTATGTGGTACTTTGCCCATGCGAGAAATTATACATCGGCAAGACCAACCAACAGATCAACCAACGCATTACGCAAAATTGCTCTAGGATTAAAAAGAAAGTTGTCACTGCGCCAATGGTGCAACACTTCATGTATAACTCACATAGTGAAAGAGACTTCAAGTGGACAGTATTGTCAGGTCTAGACACAACCAAATGCCTGATAGACATTGATACTGATTTGTTATAAAAATAATCTACCTAATTCTAAAGTTTAACAGCGTTGCAACTCGATTGAATGGGATGACAGAACTTTCAAGAGCATAGCTCAGAACCACATGTCCCATAATGCACCATTTCAGTCTGATAACAACATAGCCTGATTGACAATGTGATTGGTTAAAACTAATCTCCTATGATCCTTAGGGTAAAAATACAGGAAGTGTTCTTACTGCGAATGCCCCGCATGACAGTGAAGTTGTAGCGGTCTACATCAGATACAGGTTACGGATGTATTGAGATTCAAAAACAGTAAGTACGCCTCAGGTGACATTTAAGCATGCTTGCAATATTTGTGGCAAGATGGCGGCTTAAGTAACGTGTCCCCCATTCTTGTGTAGGGAAACAATCACTGCGGTGATACACGGCTACTTCAGAGCGACTCGAGACAGCTTTGAGAGGTACACTTTTGACCTTTCCCCTTTATTTGCCCAATGTTTATGTATTTCAGCAAACCGAAACAGACACAGCCATGAGTTGGTTGTTCCAATTTAATGTTTTGTAGAAACTTTCACCGGCATTAAACATGAGGTGCCCCGCAGAGTCAATTTGGTTACTACGTAAATACAAGTTAGAGCAGCAGCTCTTTTCCGAAACCAGGTAATCAGGTACACAATATATAAGCAAGCGTACTGAATGAGATAGGTTACATTTTACTGATGCAGAGTTTGCATCATTCATTTTTGTTTTTTAGAAATTGCTGACCATTAACATGAAGCCCTGATGAGAGTCCCAGTACCAGTGGACTGGGCCGGCACTTTTCAACACGGAGGAATTGGAATAAGTCTGTTGTAGTATGTGTTGGAATTGTATTGAATAGTATGCCCCACAGACACACCCTAAGCACTTCCCAGTGTTTGGCACATGTTTGGCCCAAAAAGCAAGATAGCGATAAGATTGCTTTAGTTTTCTATGTTATGATGCAAACGTTAAATTTTGTTGTATATAAAGGTTTTTGTATATAAGTATTGCATATGTTGTCTATTGTGAATTATCATAAGCATTTTTTATGTTGTGTATGTTATTTTGAAAAATGCGTGTCTCTCCACTTCCCATGCAACTAAATTCTTTGTGGTAAATATAACAAGAATAATTGAGATAAAAAAAGAATGGTCTAATAAAATGCCATTCAAACAGATAAGGCAGTGGTCTGTTTTTTGCTCTAAAGTAATACGAGCATAAGGCATAACGGAGCCAGGTCCCCCCCTTTTTGTGTCTTCACTTTTAGAAAGTTGGCATATTCCTGCTCATAGCCCTTTGTGCCTGCTGCCTGTCTTGGGTCACATGAGTGGGTGTAGCTGAAAGTCAGACTTTGTGAATTCCTTCCAGACATTCACACAATAGAGGGATTAGGTGTGCCTGAATGGGCCAGCTGCATAATGGGGTGGGGGCGGAGACGAGCACAGCCCACCTACACCTGAATAGCCTTTGCTCTGCCTTCACACAAAGGGCCTACCGACCCTCTATTGGCACTGCAGCCAGCTTGGTGTTGAGGCAGAGAAGCCTATGTCATTCAAAGAACCATTCCTTAAGCTTCTCACACCTTCCATAAGAATGGCACTAGGGTATTGAAATTGGACCTTCAGGCCCACTCTTTAGTTCACTACTGGACCTGTGGAAGGACTCTCGGAGGACTGCCTTCTGCTGGTGTGACCTGCTGTGCACTCCGCCAGACTGCTGCTGTGCCTGGAAGAACTGCTTTGCTGCCTGGAGCCTGCCTTGAACCCCCAGAGGCCAGCACGGCTGTTGAGACCTATATCTACTCCTGCACCCAAGACTACCAGAATTGACTCCAAGGGTTAGTTTGCTGGCTTCCTGCTCAGAGCCACAGGGACATTACAGGCTCCCACCATCTCGAACCCACATCTGGACCCAGCCTGAGTGAGTCCTGAACCCCCAAGAGGTCTAGACCAGGAACAACCTGCTTGCCTAACCGCTCAAAGTGCATCGCTGATCAGATTAACTTCGCAGCTTCACCTGTTATGTTCTTCTCCGCAGCAGCAAATCGGTTTCAGCGGTCCTTTGCTAAAGTGGTATCTAACTTCAAGGAAATGTCTTCAGCTACAACCTTCTGCCTTGTCCCACTGGAGTTTTTCAATTTCCATTTCGGCGACTAGACTGAACGTAAAGCTCTTCACCACGACTTCAACCCAAGGCTATTCGATGATGACAATCCTTCCTCCAAAACGGCCCGCAGCCTTGCCCCACTGAGTTTTACCTTTTCAGACACTTTTCTTCAGAAATGTTTCCAAGTCCGAAAGTAAGCATTGACCAGTTCATGTATCCGAACTTTGGGACATCGTGGTTGGCCTTAACTTTCGACTTTGTCCGAGTCTCGCGCAACTAGATGTTCGTGGTTGCCTCTTTGACATTTAAGCGCTATTTTGAATCTTATTATTATTATTATTATTATGAGTTTTGTATAGCGCCTGGTTACCATTAGGCATCCCAGCGCTCACCAGGGAGTGAAACTACCAAAGTAATGAGGGGGTTAAGCAGAGAACAGAAAAGTTTTTAAAAGTTTGCGGAACCGAAGAAGACTAGCTTCCGAGCGTAGATGTAGGGGAAGAGAGTTCCACAAGGTGGCCACATTTATCGAGAACCTTCTGCCACCAGATCTTGCCTTCTTCACCCTTCCTACCTGCAAAAGATGTTGGTGGTCAGACCGGAGAGAACGGAGGGCCTTATAGGGCTGAACCATCTCCCCCAGAATAGGTGGGCCTACCCCCTGCAGGACTTTATGAGCGATGCAAAGAGTCTTGAACTTCACTCTGTCCCTCACAGGGAGCCAATGCAGCGCCTTCAGCGCAGGGCGAGCAGATTGATGCCTGGGGAGACCCGTCAGAAGCCTGGCGGCCGCATTCTGCACTTGCTGCAGTTTGTTCATAGTAGATTCTGGAGCACCCAGGAACAACGCGTTGCTGAAGTCCAGCCGCGAGATGATGAGCCCCTGGATGAGAAGTCTCCTAGTGGCCGCTGGGAGCAGAGGTAGAATCTTCCAAGCCGAGCGGAGCAGGCCAAAACACACGCCAGCAGTCTTTTTGGCATGGGTTTTAAACGACAGGTCCTGCTCAAGCCAGACCCCCAGGCTCTTAATCTCCTGCTTGGGGGTGGGTACGGGTCCAAGGCAATCGGGCCAGCTGCTGGGGGACAGAGATGGAGAGGGGTTTCCCAGCAGCATCAGCTCCGTCTTGGAGCCGTTGAGCTTTAGTGCTGAGCTGCACATCCACGTATAGATCTTCTCCAAACACGAGTGCAGCCGGTCAGGATGGTGCGCCGACTGGGAAAGGCCTACCACCAACTGAGTATCATCAGCATAACTGATGATTTTAATACCCAGCGGCAGTACCACACTCTCCAGGGGGGCCATATAGACGTTAAATAAAGTAGGGCTCAAAGAAGAGCCCTGTGGCACACCACACTGGAGAGGGATTGAAGATGATTTTTCATGGCCTTCCCACACCTCAAATGTACGTCCTTCCAAGAAGGAAGCAAACCACTTGAGGGCCGAACCGGTGATCCCCACCCCCGCCAGCCGTTGGAGAAGCACCTGATGGTCCACGGTGTCGAAAGCAGCACTGAGGTCCAGGAGGATCACTGCCACTGATCCCCCCGAATCCAAAATGCTCCTAGCATTCTCCACGACTGCCAGCAGGGCGGTGTCGGTCCCCTGACGGGGACGGAAACCCGTTTGGGAATCACCCAGGAGGGAGTTGGCCTCCAAGAAGTCCGACAGGCGGCTGTTCACCAACTTCTCAGCAACCTTACTGAAGCCCGGCAGCAGAGAGATAGGCCTAAAGTTGGCGAGGTCGGCGGGGTCCAAGTTAGGCTTCTTTAAGAGAGCCTTAACCACCGCCCCTTTCCAACTGGGGGGTACTACACCTTGAGTGAGGGACAAGTTTATAAGGTCTGTCACTGGGCCGCCGATGGTAGAGGCCACCTGTTTTAGGTATTTAATAGGTGCCGGGTCTTTCGGGGAGCCACTCTTCATGGTCCTCAAAATTGAGAGAACTTCCTCCATAGTGACAGTACCAAAAGAGGTTAGCTCCACTGATCGCATCCTAAACTGAGAACTGGAGTTGTCACCCGAGGAAGATACCTCACCTTGCCGGGGAAGGGAAGCCAGTATGTTGTCGATTTTTGTTTTGAAAAAGGAGGCCAGTTCTGTGCATTTTTTGCGTGGGTCCTCGTGGATGATCTGAGGTTCGGGGGTATTCAGTAGTTCCTTAATAACCCTGAATGACTCTTTAGAAGAGTTGGCCGCAGAGCCTATTCTCTCTTCAAAGAATCCAGATTTAGCCTCCCGAATGGCGGATTTGTATCTACTCAGAGCCTCCCGATATTCCTTCCGCTTCGTTTCACTCCAGTCTTTCCTCCAGGACCGCTCTAGCCTCTTGCATCCCTTCCTCAAGGTTCTCAATTCGGACGTATACCAGGGCGCCGAACACACTCTCTTCCCCTTCATAAGTTGTTTCCTTTTGGGTAGGAGGATGTCTAACGACTCCGTGAGCCAAATGTGTAAATTCGCTTCCGCGACTAACGGGTTAGATCCAAGAGGGGGCCCCGTTGCCTCCAGATGTGCCGCCCAGGTGTCAACCGGGAGCCTCGACCAAGCTCTTTCCAAGGTGTGAACCCTAGGGACCATAGCAGCTAGGCTATCAAATTGCCACACTGCGGACACCAAAAAGTGGTCTGTCCAGGGCAGGGCCAGCGCCGGAGATGAATTAAGGTGGTCCAGGTTTGAGAATATGGGGTCCAGCAAGTGGCCCTTCTCATGGGTCGCCCCCGGGTTGGCCAGAGTGATCCCAAACACTTTGATATCATCCAACAGATCTACTCCCGGGGCGTTAGAGGGGTCATCAAGATGGATGTTAAAATCCCCAAGAGCAACAAAGTTGGTGGTCGAGGAAGCAAGAAGTGCGGTTGTTTCAAGGAAAGAACTGGGGAAATTTCCGAGAGATCCAGGGGGGCGATAAATCAGCAGGCCCGCCAGAGACACGGTGGATGACAGACGGAGGGAGAACTGACAACTCTCACAATCAGTCACCCCTCCATTCTGAACCTTACAAGCAAGTGTGTCTCTAAAAAGGATAGCAATTCCTCCTCCCCTCCCCACAGGTCTATCAAGATGGGATATGAGATAACCTGGAGGGAGTGCTCTGACCATATCAGGGCCCGAGCTGGGGGACAGCCAGGTCTCAGTAAGAAACAACACATCAAGCTCGTGGTCCAGAATGAGCGAGTTAATCTCAATGGCGTGACTCGGCAGAGACCGGCAATTCAATAGCGCCATATAAAGAGCAGACTTCACAGCAACAGAGTTGTGACCGGTAATACAGGCTCTGCACGGTAGAAATGGAGTAGTTACCTCATGTGCAAAACTGCAGATGGTAGAGTGGGACGGGCGATAGGAAAGAAGCGCCTCCCTCCCATATCGGTACCTATTGATAGGTGGCGCCAAGGAAACGGGCATAGTAGCAGGCCCTAGGCCCGTCTGTGCACAGACGGGCTGAACTCTGGCGTAACTCCGGCGTCATTACGGCGTCCCCGCTGCGCGTAACCGCTGCGCGTCAGCATGGCTGCCTAAATACTCAGCGAGCAAGGTAAAGAAAGGACTTCTAGCACACTGATCCCACTCACCAAAGATGGCCGCCTCGAGACAGGGCGAAGGACCCGCAAAGCGCGGTGAGTTTACAGATTAGAGTGCAAGTAAAGGATGGCAGAGGTGGGGGTATGTGGGCCAGGCTTTTAAAAACTTACACTTTAAAAACTCATAACTCTGGTTCTACTGGTTGGATTTTTGTCATTTTGGTGTCAAATAATTTATTACAGTTTACTCTATTTGTCAAAATTGGTTTGGGATTTTTCTTGTATTATGTTTTCACGTTATTACTGTTACAGTTCTGCATGAATGCTTTACACATTGCCTCAAAGTTAAACCTGACTGGTTTTTGTGCCAAGCTACCCAGGATTAAGCACAGGTTAATGTAAAGACTTTTTGTGGTTCACCTGCAAGGATTGTGGCTGTTGTTTGACCAGGGCTCACACCTAAGTCAACCAATAACTAAATTTCACACAGTTACTATCGAGGTTCTTCCCT
Source organism: Lissotriton vulgaris (assembly GCF_964263255.1). Classification (NCBI taxonomy): domain Eukaryota; kingdom Metazoa; phylum Chordata; class Amphibia; order Caudata; family Salamandridae; genus Lissotriton; species Lissotriton vulgaris. The sequence continues at coordinate 156,043,199 of NC_141699.1, read as the reverse complement.
TCCAAACAAAAGATAACAGTTTTTCTTAAAATTTGAGCTATTAGATCATGGCGAATTTCATGGACATAGTCTGTGTGCTCTATATCAGCCGAGGGAGAAAACACATTTTTACACATTTGATTCTTCACATTCAAGTTATTTACAGGACATATTTGTAAACTTTGAAACAGATCCTCATCCTATGAAAGACTGACCTCTGTTTGATGGCCTGGGCACGGTATGTACCTCTTACATGCCAAGACATGATTACAGTTCTTCCCAAGATAACATCACACAAGGCAGCACCTGTTTTCCTTACCATTTCCTTTGCAAGGTCTACATTGCAGAGATTTTGGACGTGAAGTGTAGATAAGCGTAGGAAATTAATTGTGGTACATATCGGCAATGTTACACTGTATAGGAGTTAATTTCCTTACTATTGTAATTCTGTAAACTCTACCCTAAATTTCCACTTGAAACACCAACATTTACTCATCATTTTTTACTTCTGCATATGTAGGAAGCTGCTCTGCATGCAAAGCTAAGCTAGCTCTTGCTCTGTCAATGAAGTCCAGGTATTGTATGGCAAATTTACAACTTTTAACATATGAAAATCTAAAGGACAGGGAAAAGGGTTTGTGATTGGGGCCTCACATGTTTAAAACCCACCCAGGTATATATTATGTGACCTGACACTTCCAGATCAAGTTTTGTGACTCCTCTAGCCTATTATTTTGGTCAGCACACTTATCTGTCATGGTTGGAAAGGAACGGGCGCTAGGTGGCACTAGACCGCAATGGCCCCGCTGATGCAAAGCTCCCGCTGACCCGAGCGGCAATAACAACATAAACCCCATCCTGATTTACAGATCGGACCCTTAATGTCACCATTGGGTGGTGGAAGGAGCCCTGGAGCAACGATCCAAATTTGGTGCGGGTAGCCCGTGGTACTCCGGAGATATGAGCGGTGAGGTCGGGAGGCGGAGAGCGGACTGAGCGGGCTGGAGGGACAGGCCGGCTGAAGAAGTTATGGGAGACTGATGCTGCGCGGGTCCATCCGTGAGGCGGGTTTTGAAAAACTGCACAAATCTCAATGACCGGAGATCGCGCCTGTGCGGACCCCGGAGATTGGCCCTGCTGAAATAGCCCTGTGGTGGAAGATACAAGCTGCACCGTGTTGACCCTGGTGGGAAAACGTCGCCTGTGATACCCCCGATCATTTGCGTGGTGACTGGAGATCGATGGAAACATCCAGGGCCCAGCTGAGGCGACGGTGAGGAACGGGATCAGCTGGAGGCATTGGTGGCACTAATATTACGGCGCAGCCCGGAAGCGAAGAGCAGCTGTATGAGAGAGGGCTCGAGGGCGCAATAAGCGATTGGTGACCGCTGGCGTGTCCGTCAGGCCTGAGCCGCCATTTTGAATGTGAGACAATGGCTAGCCCCTTTGCCCCAACGAAGGCACAGGAATCACCCCGTTGGCTAAATTGAGGACCTGCTGCCCCTGTGGATAATAGACTACTGGTGACTCTCTATTGGGACCTGTTGCCCCACACATCCCCTAGTACGCTACCAACATCCCGAAGATACGAGCGACTGGGACGGGGTGTTGTGAGGACTGTAAGAGCGGAAGAAGCCACCATACCCACCATACCCGCTGCCTGGTGGCACACAACACATATTTGGGCAAGAAAGCTGGCAAAGCAAGTGAGGGCGAAGGGGCACATGTGAAGGACTAAACGCCACTGTTGCTCCGCGGCAGGTCCTGAGCCGCCATTTTAACTGAAGACCTACCGATAGATACCTGCTGATCCACTTATCCCCTGGCTCGCTGGTTATAACATACAGATACCAGCTGTTGAGGCGAAGTACGGAGGGCCAGAGGGATTGGAAGAGAGAAGGCATAGGAGGGGAGAGACTGGCTGGCCCTATTATACCTGCTCCCCCCTGAGGCACGACTATCAGATTTGTACATTCGGCTAATAGCACACCGGCATGGGGAGGATGGAGCCCAAGCAGGCGAAACTATCATTTGACGCGCGCAATACACCAGGCTCCAGCACCAAAGAGCGCGGGGTGGAGGACCCGCCGGACACCAGAGATGAGGGGTGGAAGGCGTTGCTGGTGGGGATGCAGCAGAGCCTCACCTCAATAGATTCCAAAATGGACGCCATAAATAGCAGGCTGGAGACAGTGGTCGCGAAAATTGATCAACATGAGGAGCAGCTAAAAGAAGCGGAGCACAGAGTGCCGGGGCTGGAGGATGGAGCGGTGGCCAGTAAGCAGCACATGTTACAGATGGACAAACTACTGAAGGTCATTGCGGACAAGAATGAGGAGTTGGAGGCCCGCTCCCTAAGAAATAACGCAAGGGTACTGGGTTTAGCGGAATCTACCAACACTGGAATAATGGAAGACTTTATGGAACGATTGATGGTAGATCTCTTTGGTAAAGACTCCTTCTCCGTGCACATGACCATCGAACGGGCCCACAGATCATTGGCTGTGCGCCCTCCACCGGGAGCCCCGCCGCGCCCGGTGATCATGCGCTTCTTGAACTATCGCGACAGGGGTACTGTGCTACGCTTAGCGCGCAAAAAAGGAGAAGTACCTTATGAGAATACCACCTTAGCCTTCTATCCTGACTTTACCTAGGCAGTACAGGAAGCTCGCCGCAAATTCACAGCTGTGAAGAAAAAGCTACAAGCACAAGAAATCACATACGCTATGCTATGCCCAGCACGATTGAGGATTCACCACAGGGGGAAACAACACATCTTCAACTCTCCTCAACTGGTGGAGGAGTACCTTACACAGGACCGCAGATCGAGATGAAGCAGCCCGACGACACTCCCGGTTTCACTCGCCATTGTCGGAGCCGGGCTGACACAGACCCTAGATATGAAGCGAGACACTGCAGCACTGAAGCCTAGGGATTTCTGGACGCTGTGCCATTTGGTGATGTATTTCTAAAGTTTATTGCTTATCTGGACTAAATTGCTGCCCGGACACTCACCTCCATCCCGTTAGACTGACCCATTTACTCAATGTGGTTGGGGATGGGTGAGATAGAGAGATTGAGGGGGTACGGCGAGGGCCCCTAGTGGTCCCCAATTGAGGGCATTACCCTTATACCTTGTTTTGGTTGGATTTCAAGAGGACGAATGCAAATTGTTGAATCAGATGTGGGAGGGGGGTGGGTTGTTTTTTCCTGGCAAGTTAGGGAAGCCGGTGTGGGAGGAGGGGAGGGGTGGGTAAGTTGGACAGGGGGATAAGGTTGTTATATATGATAGTACAGGACGAGTGCGACCTTTGCCAGAGACTGAATGAGATAAATAGAAGTTATGGCTGATACCACGAGTGATAGAAATGATATTCACATTGTCTCCTGGAACGTGAGGGGTCTGAACGACCCCAGAAAATGGAGGCAGGCACTGCGATATTTGGATCGTCATCATGTCCACGTGGCTATGTTGCAGGAAACTCATCTGCCGCATGGAAGTATGCCCCGGTTTGCAACACGGTGGGCCTCCCATAGCTGCTTTGCATCTTATTCCAGTTATTCCAGAGAGGTGGCCATCCTGATCAAACGAGGGGTTAGTTTTGTGCTAGGGGGGACGGATATTGACCCTGAAGGGAGGTTTTGTATACTGTGGGGTAGGCTACAATCACATGATGTTGCCATTGCAAACTACTATGGCCCTAACGTGGATGATGCCCACCCCTTGCTTATGCTGCGGTCAGGCTACAAATGCTTGGATCCCCATACGTTCTTTGGGGAGGGGACTTTAATACTGTGGTAAATCCGAGGCTTGACCGCTCCCATGCTACTGCATCCCATTACACCTCTACCCAGCACACTCTACAGGACATAATGGGAACCGACTATTTACTGGACGCATGGCGCCACATGCATCCCACACGGACGGAGGGGACACATTATTCAGCTGTGCATAACACGTGGGCCAGATTAGACTACGTGCTAGTAACGGTGGGAATGACACATTGGGTCAACAGTGCAACGATCCTGGCTCGTACGTATTCTGATCACTCCCCTGTGCTAGTGTCCCTACGGCATCCAGTTGATCTACTCCCCTATCTTAACTGGAGTTGAACCCTCGCCATTTGCAAGATGTAGTATTTAGAACAGAGATGGAGCTGGATATTAAGGACTTTTTCACTAGGAATATTGACTCGGTAGCCAGCTCAACAACGGTATGGGAGGCATTTAAGGTGGCAGTGCGGGGTGGTGTATTTCTAAGGGAGGGGGTATATTGAAGGACCTGCGGCGAGACCTGAACAAATTGGAAGAAGAGCTGGAGGCACTAGAACGGGATATAGGTACGGGTGGAGAGACGGGGGAGTTGAGGGACAACCTGCGGGAGAAGCTAACGGAATACACAGAGGCAGCGGATAGAGAATGTAAATTCCGTGGAAAGCACTGTATGGCTCGGGTGTATGGTGAGGGCGACAGGCTGGGAAAAGCTCTGGCTAGTGCAGTCCGTTCCTCCAGATTTCATAATTATATCACTGAATTACGAGGTGAGCAGGGAAGACTGCATAGAAATCTCCCAGACCAAATGTCTACCCTGATGGAGTTCTATAAACAGCTCTATTCGTCACAGAGGGGAGTTCTGCTAGATCTTGAGGAATGTCTAGAGGATACGGCACTGGCATGGATAGGGGACGCGCAGCGTAAATTCCTGGCTCATGACTTAGAGGTTGATGAGATTACGGAGGCTATTATGACCATGTCATCGAGGAAGGCCCTGGGGTCTGATGGGCTCTCCATAGACTTCTATAAAACTTAAGTAACCATTTTGGCGCCTATTTTGAAGGTGGTATTTTATGAAGCACTGGAAGAGGGTTGCCTTCCCACTACTATGAGGGAAGCTCAAATAATGTCATTGTTAAAACCCGGCAAGTCCCCCGTCTTGTGTGATTCGTATAGGCCCCTGTCGCTTCTTAATAGTGATACCAAAATTTTGGCAAAAGTATTAGCGAGAAGACTCAATCTCATACTAGAACGATTAGTGTTGCCTGACCAGGCGGGGTTTGTACCGAACCGAGCCACAGCTCATAATCTACGGACCCTCCTAGCCGTTCTACAGGATATTGATCCACACAGCGCCGCGGTGGCTGTCTTCCTAGACGCCACCAAAGCGTTTGATTCCATAGAATGGGACTATGTGATAGGAATACTGCAACGTATGGGGCTGCCGGAATCATTTATAAATTGGATTTGACTACTGTATACGGAACCATGCACCAGGGTGCTTCTTAACGGCTCCCGTTCAGAGGCCTTTCCGATTACTAGAGGGACGAGACAGGGGTGTCCACTCTCCCCTGTACTCTTTGCTATAGCAATAGAGCCCCTGTCCGAGAAATTGCGACAACACCATAATCATAAGGGCCTCATTACCCATCCAGGCAATTACTGGTGTCCCTTTACGCCGATGACATCACCCTTTATATACACAAACCACAGGAAAACCTAAACCCAGTCTTACAGGAGATTACTAAGTTCGGGGCAATAGCTGGGGTGCACATAAACTGGAGCAAATCTGCGATCTTTCCCTTAACAGAACACACACTTTCTCATCAACTGGATTACCCACTAACATGGGAGACTGGAGATCTTAAATATCTGGGCATTCATGTTACCAGAGATAAAGAGGCATTGATGCGGACAAATTACGGCCTGGCCATGGATAAGGTGATGAATAACATCTCTAAATGGATTAAGCTACCCCTCTCGTTGGCTGGGAGGATATCTTTAATTAAGATGGTTATACTCCCGAAATTCTTTTTTTTTTAAAATACATTTTTATTGCAGATACACAAGGAGCCAATGTACAATCTATCGGGGAGCACAATGATGCATCACAGCTGTTGCTACACACCGCCCTGGAGGGACACACAGCCATTTAGCCCACACCCCGGAGGTCGGGCGGCTAGCATGATCGATGTAGTATGTTCACCCACAATTACCCAGCTGCAATCAGTCATAGGCGTTCCAAGTTTCTGCATTTTTAATTTTTAAACGCACCCCCCCCCCTCCCTTTGGTGAACGGAAGAAAACTCAATTTAAGATCCTTCAATGGATACATAGACGAAAAGAAATGCATCAGTTACGAATCCTTGTCCCTCCCTCGTCCTCCCCAGTATTAGTCAAGGACACCCATTCGTTCAAGGCCCACAGTAACGGGTGGCTCACTGTTTCCTATGTTGTCAACATTATGTAGTCATGACCCAACCTATATCCCTGCGGTCTAGGAGTTGTGTCCCACCTCCCCTTCCATTAACAACCCTTCTACAGCCCCCCATCTAACCCGTGATAATGTCTCCATTTGGACCAAACTTTCGGGAATTTTTTGGGGCAACCCCTGGCCTTATATGTGACCCTCTCCGCTGCCATGTATAGGTCTAAACCCCTTCTCCACTCCTCCAGGTCTGGGGGTGCTGGTGCTCCCCAGTGTTTTGCAATATCTCGTTTGGCAACAACCAATGCCAGGACTAGGAAAGTGAGTAGTGGGCGGGTCAGGTCAACCTCGTTCGTCATTCCAAGCAGCGCTAACATGGGGTCAAGAGGGATGGAAGCCCCGAGGACCTCCTCTAATTCCCCAAATATCTGAGCCCAATATCTCTGTATTACATCACAAGTCTATATAGTATGAAAGATCTCCCTCCTCCTGTAGGCATCTAAGGCATCGTGGTTCCTCTATTTTCCCCATCTTGCAGAGCCGCACTCTGTCAAAGTATGTTCTATGGAGAAAGTTAAATTGAATAAGTCGTAGTCTAGATTTGATAGCCACTTCCCGAGGATGCATCAGGACTATCTCCCAATCTAGGTCCTCCATCTCTCCCACCTCTGCCTCCCAAGTGTGTCTAAGTTTTGTTAAGTCACCCGGCATGTGATTAGTCAGTGTTTTATAAGTAAAGGAGACCGCCTTTCCCACCATTTGCTCTTGGAGAAGCCTCCCCTCCAGTGGCGCGTATTCAGGAATATCAGTAAGCGTGATATTTTGGGCTATCCAGGCATGGCGTAGTTGGACATATTTGAAATGTTGTGTATTATTTAACCCGAACTCTGCTTGGAGAACTCGGAACGACTTCAACTCCCCCCTGGCTATTACATCACCTATGGTGGAGATGCCGATGTCGTCCCACCTTCGGAATCCTCGTAGTTTATGCAGCTCGTGCAACAATTAGCAGTGCCACAGCGGTGTCTGCCGTGTGGGTTTCTTTTCCCAGCCCATTCGTCGCGTAGCTTTCGTCCATGCCCTTGTAGTGTAGTTCCTATTTTCCCTATAGGCCCTGCGCATTGGAATAACATAAACAGTAGTATCGACGTAGAAGTGCGGATCTTCCAGGTCTCTACTGACTATGCTAAACTTAATTGGGGTTGTTACCAACTAGCTCAGAGGTCACTGGAAACTTTCTTGACTGAATAGGAAGTGATCGGCTTCCTTGGCACAGCCAAGAAGGGATTCAGTTTTCCAACAACCGCAAACATGACAACTTTGCTCCTCAGATAAGAGTCAATCTCTAGAGTCGTGTGAAACAATAGACAGTTATTTTACTCAGTCAGTTCGCGCAGCTTACTTTCACTAAGGTGCAGAGAACAGAGAGACGGGCGTTTTCAATAAAAGGTATTATTTATTGAACAGTCTTTCTTCTCATGCAAGAGAAATGGATTGCCACAATTGCAATACTAGTTATTAGATAAAGTGCGTACAGTAAAATGAGTATTGCGAAATAATACTGTAAAAGCATTGATATGGTTTCTTAGCCATACAATGGTTAAAAGGAATAAAATATATACAGTCATATATACATTAGGCTAACATACTCAAATGGTGTTTCTAACTAAGCCTACCCCAGTGTGCCTGACCTAAGCCTAACATGTGGAAGGGAGTAAGTAGCTTAAGTTAAGTTGGTTTTGCCAAGGTTTGCTTCAAGAATTCTCTCTAAGGGTTTAGTCAACACCATACCTCTGGAATAGAATGTTGGAGGTCTGGTATCTCCTCTCAGGACTCGATATCCCAGTCACTCGCAAGAGTAGGCTGGAAACGCCGGAGCTGGATTTTCTCGGCAGGAGAAAAGACAGCGTCTTTCTCAGCGCGTCAAAGAGGAGGAGGAGGGGCAGCGTCCGTGGGCTGGTTGCATCTGCTGGGCTCTGCAAGGGACAGCTGTTTGGCTCCTCTGTTCAGCACACCATCGTTCGCTTAGTTATCAGCAGCGACTGCAGCGATAGCATCAGCGCATCAGCGTTTGCTTAAGGCAATGATGGTATTATTTATACCTGAAAGGTGCCTTGTTTGACGTAAGTTTTTGGACATAAGACGTCAATAAAGATGTCACTAGGAAGTGGTCGTCCTTTCAGTGCTCATTAGAGTTCTATTACTAATCAAAACATAGCAAGCGGGGCTTTCCCAGGTTGCTGAGTTTTATCTTGTTGAAGAACTCGGAGTGTCATCTAGGAATCTTAGATAGTGGCTTCTGCTGTGTCATTTGCTCTAATGAGCTGCAGAGGAAGCGATTCTGAAATGTGGCTCTGATCGTGTGAGGCCAGAGACGAGTTTCTGAAATATCATACTTGAACGTTTATGCCATTATAGGGGTATGAATGGATTATAGCCGAATAGGGGCATAAGGTCACAGTATTGATCGGGGTCCTAGATTAGAACGCGACACCCTAAGCGTTATAGATGTGGCAGGGAGAAGGTGGGCCCCCCTAGCGCTCCCATAGAGATATCGCAGTATGTTATTGGATGCCAGTTTAGTTCTTTCTAACCCGTATGTCGGGTGCTCCGCCGGCGCGTGGAGCCAGTCATTTTTCGGAGTCAGATGTTCCGCCCAATAGTAGGCCTCCAAATTGGGGGGTGAGATTCCTCCACTATACTGGTGCCTCTGTAACGTGGACAGGGCCACCCTAGCCTGCTTACCCAGCCAAAGGAAGGATCTCAAATCTGCGTGGATCCTGGTGAAGACCGCCAGTGGTAGTGGGTAATATTAATTTTGTAGGGCGTATAGGAATTTCGGTAGAATGATCATTTTGTACATGGCCGCCCTGCCCAGAAGTGTCAATGGGAGCTATCTCCAGCGGTCCATATCCGCCGTTGCATTAGTGATGATTCGTTCCAGGTTTCTTCGGAACGAAAGGGTCGCATCCGTCGTTATATAAACCCCGAGGTATTGGAATCCCTCGGCTGTTGTCATCAGTTCCTCTGGTAGTTTTCCCACTGATTGCGTCCCCTCGGATCATAGAGTACTGATTTGTGCCAATTTATTTTGTGGCCCGCCATCCCCCCGTATCGCTCTAGTTCTTGGAAGAGCTCCGGCACAGTGGTCTCCGGCTCGGTAATGTAGAGCAAGACATCGTCTGCGTAAAGCGAGACCTTTTCTGGGTTCAGTGCCGTATCACCAGTGGTAAAGCCATGAATGTCTGTATTGTGCCGGATACTCCCGAAATTCTTATACTTATTTAAAAATATCCCATACCAACCAGGAGCCTTCTTTTTTAAAACACTCACCACGCAATTGGTGCATCTAATATGGGGAGGGAAGCAATCACGTTTGAAGCTGACCTCACTCATGCTGCCATACCAATTCGGGGGGTTTGATGTACCTGATTTTGAACAGTATTACTATAGTGCACAAGCACACTTTGCAGTTTATTGGTTCCATCCCCCACCGTTTATGGCCCATCTCGCGGTTGAGGATGGGTATATGGCCCCTGTCCCGATGGCTGGATATGTGTTTACACCATTTAAAGAGGGAGGGAGAGACCCCTCCACAGTAGACTGCACTGTTAGGGCGTGGCACTGGCTGGCGCGCGCTGAGGGGGTCCAACTGATGTACTCGCCTAGGGTGTCTCTGCGACACTGCCCCATACTACCAGTTACAGGTGAAAAGATATGTCAAAACTTACTGACCAGGCTGCACTATGCGCATTGGGGGGATTTGTACATAGGGGAGAATTCCGTACGAAAGATCAGTTTTTCGGGAAGGTGAATGTTCATTTATGGATCTGTTCCTTTATACCAGATGTAGGCAGAGCATTAGGGCCAAGACCCCGGAATTTCCCAAAGAACCAGAGACTTTACGTCACTCCACTTATTGTTACAGACAGACGCACCCACACATGTTATCTCTTTGTTGTATAAACGGGTGCATATGGCGCCTCCCCATTCACCAGTAAGAGCCAGAAAGGAATGGGATGGGGACCTAGACATCCCCCTAACTGACGACCAGTGGGAAGAGGCATGCTGCCAGACTGACGCGATCTCAGGCAGGAGCAGGCTGCGATTACTGCACTACAAATTTTACACCGACTTTACCATACTCCAGCGAAGTTGCATAAGCTGCATCTCAGGGATGATGATAAATGTTTACGATGTGGTCAAGGACGAGCAGACTTTAAACATTTAGTATGGGGGTGCCCCCGAGTGGCCACTTACTGGGAGGAGGTCTTTATGGGACTCACTCAGATGCTTGGTACCCAAGTTGAACCGAATCCCCTCAGAGCGCTACTAGGCTTGCTTAGTGACATAAAAACGCCGCACCGCAGGTTCCTGGCCATGGGTGTGCCTCTGACGCGACGTCAGGTGGCCTGCAGATGGGGCAGGGGCTGGGCGCCTAAATTCAAAGATTGGATACATGACATGTCCACTTGGCAGGAATATCTTAATGTGTACGCAGACCAATTGCAGCTGAAGTATCGGCCCAGGGATATTTGGGCCCCCCTGACAACTTACTTACTGAACAAGCTCACAGGGGATACAAACGCTGAGGGTGCTGAGGGGACCTTGCAGGAGGAGTGAAATGGTTGGTAGGGATTTGGGAATAGTGCTGTTAACCGGTTAATGTGGTGGGGGGCGGGTGGGGGGGTCAGTTAAATCATTCGAAGTAATTGTTGCTAGCGTTCTGGAGACATCGGCTCATTTGAAGAGTGGACTTTTGAACTTTGGACTTATTCATTGAGGCCATGGTCGAACTTCTCCGTTTTGGTTAGACCATAGTGATGGGGGAATTCAGGGGGGTGGTAGTTGGGGGAGGGGGTTAGACTGGGAAGGGATGGCAGGGGATAGTGGACCACTGACACTTTATGTGTGAAGCCAAAGTGCATTGGTTGTTGATAATTTGCAATGTGTTGTACATTATGCTTATTTTGTAATAAAGACTTTTAAAACCCCCAAAAAATGGTTGGAAAGGAACCAACCACACCTATAATTTGTCATCTGTATAAGGCACAATTCTTTAAAGTGTCTAGGCCAGTGGTTCTTAGCCTTTTGACTTCTGTGGAGCCCCTCGCAATCATTACTGGACTGATGGGGGGGGGGGCACTGGATCATTATTAGAATCTAGGGACTCCCACTGAGTCATTACTAGAAGCTGGGACCCCAGGTTAAGCATATTTGTTGATGTGAACTGAAAATAATATACAAAAAACACAGAAACAAGCATTAATCAAATAAAATAAATAATGATTTTAAAAAAATGTGATTCTCAAACATATACAAAAAATCAAAATGTTAATTTTTATTGGGAAGGATGGAGCATTTCTAAAGTCAAGTCAAGGAAAGCTTTATTCGATTGCTTTTTTAACAATCATAAAAGCACATAAAATGCAAAATTCTTTTTCCAAATTTAACACAGAAATTAATATACAATAAGAATAAGAAGACTTCTTAAAATTTGAGGTGATATTCAAGATATTTAAAATCAGATAATATTCAAAATTTTAAAATACAGTGTGACCTAACAATCTCACTCCTTAAGCCACTATGCTCTTCCTTTGATGTGCTCATTTTCTAAAAACTGGAGTTTTCTTAGTGCAATGCGAGATTGCCTCAACCCCATTGCTTTTAAAAGTGGAATCAACCACACCTTCCTTAAATCCATGTAAAATTTGCAAAATGAATAGTAGATTGGGCTGAGTGATTATCATAAGGACAGGGTTGTAATTCTTGACCCCAATCATTCATTCTTGGGAAAGAAGAACATCTATGAACAGTCCTCAGTCTAAACCTAGTTAGTAGCAGCCGATCATATCCACCAGGGACAAATGCTAAGAATGGCTGCATACTAAAAGTAGTTAAAACTACCTGATGCTGTTGAATGCTGGGCTTTAATGTCTTCCCAGGCAGTCTTAACATATCCAATAACTGAAGGCTCTCCTATTCTAGATTATTTCTAGTGATCAGCTGGGTAGTGCTTGGATTTGTAAAATATTCTAAGTGACCTAGAACTCTCATGAAATCACACACATACTTAACCTATGGGATCTGTAAGGCCCCTTCAGGTTCAAGCTATCCCGTAAAATCTCCCTATTTAGCTTGGTCTTTTCTTTTGACCAAATCCTGTGCCAGAGGAGAATAGGTTCCAATTTTATGAGGTCAGAAATATATAGGAGGCCCAACTCAGCAAGGCAAGCATATAAAGAGGTACCGGCTGGAATGGACCGAATATTCCTTAGGAAAGTGTTTTCCCCTAATTGTATTGGATTCATGTCTGTAAAGCCCCAGACCCCTGCTCCATACATTGCAGTAGAGATACATTCGTTTTATACATTTTGATAAGCTTTCCTGGTGGCTTCCTTCCCAGTTTTATGGGGAAAAGGTGGCCAGTGCAGAGGTAGCCCTGGTGAACGGCAGCCTTTGTACAGAGACAGCTTGGGGCCATAGATCATTCTGATTTAATAAAATACCAAGATATGAAAAACTCTTGGTATTGGCTATTTTTTGCCCATCCACAAACATGTTAATAGACCTCTGATTCCCACAACCACATCTCATTGTGAAGGTCTTGGTTGTGTTAATACTGAGGACAAGATCCTTCATAAAATTAGAAAAACTTTTTAAAACCTTCTGGAGACCAATCTGGATGTGTGACATCAACACTGCATCGTCCGCATAGAGGAGAGCAGGTGTAGGACGTCTGCCTATTTGGGGAAAGTCTTGAACATCCTTGAGCACTGCCTGCCCCAACCTGTTAATGTATAGGTTAAAAGGGAAGGGGGCTAGGACACTACTTTTCCTAACCCCCCTCCAAATGGGGAAAAAAGCAAGTACTTTCACCGCCCAGGCCACAACACACTTGTGCCTTCGCACCACTATAGACACGCTTAAGAAAATAATTAATGTTAGGGTCAACCCCCACGGTTTCAAGCACCTCACACAATTTGTCATGCCTCACAGAGTCGAAGACCGCAGTAAGGTCCACGAAGGGTAGGAACAGTCTGCCCTTCTTCACCCTTGTGTACTTCCCCACGAAGATGGCTAAATTTAAACTCTGCTCTGTTGTCCCTAGCCCTTCCCGAAAACCATATTGTATGTTGTATAAGATCTGGCTGTCCTCGGCCCAATCATGCAGGCATTCCAGAATGATTCGCCCAACAGCTTTTGTCTAAGAATCCAGTAAGGAAATGGGCTTATAGAAGCCAGGATCCTGACAATCCCCTTTTTTAAAAATAGGGACAATAATGGATTTCACCCAGGTCGGCGGAAATGAGGCCTGTCGGCTGGCATTTATTACCTGTGTATTTATTGGTCCCCAAAGATTGGTATTTAACTTAAACAAGTTAACTAGGACCCCATCTGGCCCAGGGGCCTTGCCACCTAGGCTTGCTGAAAGTGCTTGATTTACTTCCTCCAGGTTAAACTGGAGGTCCAAGCTATCGGGGGTTTCCTCTTGAGAGTTTGTTAAATTGGATATTAGGATTTCCCTGCCCATTATACACCATCGAAAAATGTTTAATCCACTGATCCCCGGGTATGGCAATTTCTATTGAGGGGCCCCTTCTGGGTGATACAAATGATGCTTTGACTGCTTTTCAAAAGGCAGGACTATCTTTCATTTGGGAAGCTGTGTGGAGGGATTCCCAGGCTTCTTTCATTAGGGCGTTTTTTCTTTCTATAAGTGCAACCATATAGCCCCTTCTTGCCTGCCAATGTTAATAGGATTCCTTGGTAGTCTATGTAACTCGTGCTTCAAAGTCGAATAAGCTTGTGTGCTCGAACCAACCCTGGGACCCTACCTTTTTTAGATTTTCTGCACGTAGTGCTTCCCTTACCACACAAGCTATTTCTTGATTGCTACAGGGTCCACTATAGACCACTGTAGAGAGTATCCATTGACTTTGTCAATTTTTTCATTTGCTAATACCTGGTCGATCCGATCATCCCTTCCCGATTTACTCGTTGATAAAAGAGAGAACGATAGACAGAGAGGGAAGTGGTCACTCAGCGAGTTATCATCAACTGTAAAAGAATGCAGCCAAACTGCATGGGTATTTGACACTAGTATGTAATCTACTGTTGAGCAAAGGCCTCTACCATCAAAAGTGAGTATTGCTTATACCTTCTTCACAGTCGGAACCACAAATGTTACCATCCTCATAGGAGCACAAAGCACAATTAATATCACCAGCCAATATTAACATCCTATCGTTAACAATGTCATTGCACAACAATTTCAGATCATTGCCCAGTATCTTAATCGCAATCAGAAGTCTGTCCGATGGAATATCGATTACTACACCAGAACCATTAATGACGCCAAACAAAAGCAAAAAACTCTGTTTGCAATAGTGAAATCCTTCACCCATCCTACAGCCTTACAGTCTGAAATACCCCCCTCTCAAGATCTCTGCGACAAAATAGCAGATTTCTTTGAAGAGAAAATCAACCTTATTCAGAAGGACTTCCCTCCATACCAACGTTCCCAGTCCCCCGCCAGACAGGAACTTGAAGACAATACCACAGCTCACCTAAAGACCTTCTCACAGGTCACCCTAGCACAATCCAAGGAAGTCATCCTAGCATGCAAGTCAGGCGTCCCCTCCGATTCCTGTCCTCCTAGTATCCTACATCAACTGATTGACACTGTCAATCCTATCATAAATGAAATAGTAAACACCTCCCTCAGTACTGGTATTGTTCCTAGTGCATGGAAACATGGCACCGTCAAACCTCTGACGAAAAAACCAAACAAACCCCCTTCGGACCTGACCAACCTCCGCCCCATCTCCCTCCTCCCAGTCTTGGGTAAAATCACAGAACAAATAGTCTACAGGGAACTCAAAACCCACCTGGAAACTAATAATATCCTCCACCCCCAACAATCAGGATTCCGTCCACAGCACTCAACAGAAACAGCCTTGATTGAGTTGACTGACTCCATAAAAATTCTCCAAGACCAAAGGAAAAACGCCGTACTGATTTTGTTGGACCTCACAGCAGCGTTCGACACAATCTCCCACCTAATACTCCTAGATAGACTTAGGGACATTGGCATCTCTGACCTAGCATTGGATTGGATAATATCCTTCCTTTCCGAAAGATCACAATCCGTTAAACTAGGACCTTTCAGCTCTGTAGAGAAAAAGATTTGATCAGGAGTCCCACAGGGTTCTATCTTAAGCCCTTTGCTCTTTAACGTCTACCTTATACCCCTTATCTCTCTGATCGAATCCCACGGTATCACTGTTACATCCTATGCCGACGATACCCAACTCATAGTCCCGCTTGAAGAGAACTCCACGACTGCCGAACAAAATTTAACAAACTGCCTGAAAGATGTCTTCCTTTGGATGGAAACCAACCATCTCAAGTGTAACACAGGGAAGACAGAGATCCTCCCCATGGGGAAAAACGTCAACTTCTGTCCCCATCTCTGGTGGCCAGAGGACTCCACAGCCCCCCCACAGACCGTCGCTACTGCAAGAAACCTTGGAGTCACCTTGATACTGACCTGTCCTTTGACCAGCATGTCAGGACAGTTGCAGGAAGCTGCTTCGGAATCATTAAATCCCTCAAAAAAAAATTTGATTTCCTACCAATTGAAGCCAGAAAGACGGTAACCGTGGCGCTAATCCTATCGCGCATAGATTACTGCAACGGCCTCCTGGCAGGTGTGAAAAAACCACACTCAAAAAACTACAGAGTGTCCAGCATTCGGCTGCTAGGCTGGTGCTTAAACTCCCCAGAAGATCTTCAGCCTCCTCCGCCCTGAGAACCCTCCACTGGTTGCCCTTGCACAAAAGGATCCTATTCAAGATCCTAACCGTGGCTTTCCGAGCATTCAACCACACTGGTCCCAAGTACCTAATCAAACGCTATCCCCACTACAACCCACACAGGACCCTGAGATCCTCCAACAACAACCTACTAACACTAGTTAAGTTTAACCTAAAAACCAAAGGGGGTAAAACCCTTACCCACCTATCCTCCAAAGCATGGAACGCCATGCCCCAGCATCTAAGATCCCTGACAAAGGAAAGCCAATTCAGGAAACAACTGAAAACATGGATCTTCAGCCTATCGGACGAGTATGTGCGGGACACTATCTAATCCTGCCTAATTTCACCCTTCCGCACACCTTCCAGTCAGCGCCAGGATGCTTCTTCCGAAGCGACAGTCGCGCTCTATAAATACCGATTCCAATTCCAATTCCAATATTGTTATAAAAGTTAGCCAATACAATGTGTTGCACTTAGATGCAGGGTGACTAATTGGAAGCAACTTTCCCTATGATAGGTCTCAATCTTATTTATTGTTAACTTGTTGGATATATAAGTGAAAAGCCCACACTTTGCTCTACCACTTAAACACCCCACTGCTTGCATACTAAGCGTTTTGAACCCGTTTATATGTATTGCCCATGTTTCCTGGAAACATAATATATTAAAGTTTCATATAAAATCACACAATAGTGGATAATTGATCTTAGAACCTAAACCTGATAAGTTCCAGGAAATGAGGTTACAGTCAGGACTCTTAGGAATATGTGAGGGTCTGGTGGTTACAGCGTTAGGGGACTTAGGGCCACAATCACAAATAGGTACTTGGGCTAAAGTCTGGGGATCGTGCAATTCATGGGAGAAGCCAAGTTATGTAGGGTAAGGCCAATATCTTGGGCTTCTTCTTCAATACAGGTTAAGTGCATCCAACCGTTATCTCGTTCTGTGTTGACTAGAGCTATATAATATTCCCTTGGATCCTTATCTCCCTGAAACCCATATGGACCACCATCAGATTTTAAATACTGTCTCAGGGGGCTCAGTCTGTCAGCCAGTCAATGTCTTTTAAGGTATTCAGGATGTCAAAGCGATTACTGACTGGGACTGAATACTTTTGCTGGTTTGCCCATGTGAATCTATCCTCCTCTACGATATACCATGGGGGTCTATGTTGTTGATAGAAAAACCCCAACGGTAGAATAATTATCCCCTTCGCCCTTACAGACCAATTGCCACCCCTATCTAATATTGTCTGTGCCAAATTTGGAGACCTGATTGTTAGTACTACACAATCTCCGGGTAGGGTCTTGGTGGACTTTCCTACCCAACCAATCCGACGTGCCATCTTAAATTTTGAAAACAACAAGTTGTTTATCCCTATCTTTGCACTCAGAAAGTGTAGTGATTTATTCCTCAGGGTCGACCAGTGCTCTGTGTCATCAGGCAACAAGGGGGAAACATTGGCCAACACCACTGTATATGGTGTTACTTCTGGTGGTAGGTGCAGATTAGTGATTTGACTACGAGAGCCTCTTAGGTCAGAAATCTGACTTTTTAAGGTACCCGTGGTCCGAGGTCTGTCCTCTTGAATACAACTATCCTTATCAAGGATGGCCCTACTTGGGTCGTGTGTGGTCTGGACATGCCTTGTGGTCCGACCATCTATCAGTTGTGGGGTCTCAGTGCCATCTAACAAAGTGGATACTACTCTTGGGCATGACAGGTCATCCTGAGCTGCATTGGTAGATCTAGATGTAAGGTATAAATGGCATTTTGAGTGATGCACAAACCCATATATAACGTTACTCTCAGGTGATTGTTAGAAGAAATAACCTCATCCCTGCTTTGGCAGTTATCGAGAGAAATTGAGGAGGTGTAATCGCAGGTTTTTCAAGGTTAGCTAGCCTAACCTCCATTTGGGTTAACTTTTTCACTATTGGATCCAGAAAGGCTGAGACCATTAACTCCAACTTTTTCCAAAAGTCTTCCTTCTCCTGGGTTGGAAGAATTCCTGTTAACACCACCTAAATAATGATGGGATAGGCCAGTGGGTAGGCTCTTTAGCGGCAGGTTTATTTATGTGTCCTAATGAATTTGGCAAAAGATGATTTTGTTCATGGGGACCCTCCCCCTTCCTTTTCTTAGATAGTGGTGCAAGACTATTCTCATGACTAGATTTTGCTTTTTGACCCCTTGTAGTTACATTTGGTCTAGTTGATTTGTCAATTATCTCGGGAGCATTGGTAGTTTCGAGGCCGAGACCGTGGAGTGAAATAAGCTGGTTTGAGAGGAATTATCTTCCGGGTTCATTTGTGGCACAGGGGCGGTGGGTTCAGATCGTTTGTGGGAGCTTCGGAGCTCTAGGGATAATCTGTGCTCTGTAAGTTTGATCTCATGGATGAGTGCCGACTCAGCCCTCAGTAAGAAGGCATCCAATGTCCCTAATACACCCTGCCCAGTCCCGGATTTAAGCCTACTCATTTTTGTACCCCCCCTCAGAACAAACTCTATGTCAACTGTCTTAGTATTACAGTATCACAGTACCTTAGTAAGTCAAAGCAGAACGTCCCAGGGACATTAAATGTCAATAATGTGGCCCAGCCTGGCCTCCTTCACTCTCTAACAGGCTCAGACGGGCCCACCCTAGGCCAGGGCGCGGCCCGGGCACGCCTGAGCGCGTCCCGTGCGGCGGGAGCCCTGGCCTCCTTTAGAGCGCCTCCTGGCACGTTAGAAGACGTTTTGCGGCATGCGAGGCGCTAAGACTGCTGGGTGGTGTAGTCCCTCACCCTCGTAGTAGCGTGGCAGCCTGAGTGCAATCCTCAGCAGTGGCGTGGTCCCGTAGCAAACAGGGGCAAGTGGCAGGCTTCAGTAGGTAGAAAAGTCAATTAAGGCCACTTATCATCCATACTATATTTTGTTTGATGCACTTTCACTGCTCCCATGAATGAATCTTATGACACTAACTTAGTTTTCAGCCTCCGAATTCAAAATCCTTCACATTTACAGAACATTTGAAAATGTTCTATTTTGCATTCTGCTTCTTTATTTATATACACTTTATTAATATGCGAATATTATTTAATTTCTAAGCAATACGGGACCCACTCAATAGGTTTCTCGGACTCACAGGTTACGGACCACTTCTCCAAGTTGTTAATACACCTAAAATAGGATTTATGGTTATGGTCTTGTGTGATAAAATGGAATATTGTCAGCTCTTCAGAAGACCTAGTTTACAACTGCACCTTTTGTTCAGTTCTGTAGATGACAAATTCTTATTCACTGGAATGATCTAACTGCACATACCTTGGAAGTGGGTCACCCGCTAATTGTGCTGAATATAAAGATCCTTGGGGATCTGAAGCATCACACGCGTTGATTGTGTCAGCGCCGGTGAGCGAATGGAGGAGGATCCGTGAAGGACCCACAAAAGAAACAGACAGACATCGGCATTAATTGCGGTCACATGGTGGAGGATCTGTGAAGGACCCGCAAAAGAAACAGATAGACATCAGAATTGAGTGCGGTCATGTGGTGGAGGCCAGATCAACTTTTTACAACACGATTGAAGTCCCTTGCTAAAAACTAAAATTCTAATTACTCTAGTTTGCGGAGTTTGAGTGACAACTGCTCCTGTGATGGGATTCTAACTACAATGGATTATTTTGTACGAGCGAGTGAGACACCACAGTATATATTGGCGATTGGCAGAGCAAAGTAGGCTCTCTTTCATGATTAAGATTTTTTGGTCCTGAGGAGAACCCTGTTATTCAGTGGGTTTGAAACGTGTCGACCTTGCATTGTTTCAAGTCAAACAAACGTGTACATAATGTATTTGTTTCTTGGTGCACTGTAGATATTTTTTGTTCACTGTGTACATTTTGAGTGTAATTCTTTGGTGCACCCTTCATCTGAGAGTGGTGTTTAATTTTCTTGTTGTTTAGCTGATTGCGCTGAGTTCCCTTCCTTGTTTCGCCCTGTTAAGAAAACGAGCTATTTTGGCTTAACCTGTGGGTGAACTGTTTGTTCTGTGGAGTGGCCTATTTGTGCGGAATGAGTGTGGAATGGGTGTAGGCGAGTTTTGAATAAGTGTGGTGTCTCGATTGTGATACTGTGTATTGGCATTAAGTGTTTGTCGCTTTTGTATTTTTGCATTTAAATATAATAGTTTATGTCTATGTATTATCTGAAAATAATTTAAATGATTTTGCAAATAAAAAATGAAGAATTTGATTTGACTCAGTATGGTACTTTTGATGTAATTGCATTGGTACAATTATGAATAAGTATGGAAAGTAGTGTTCAGTGTTGGCATTTGTTTTGGTTTTGAATATAAAGATGGAGCATTATTCCTAAAGGGAGCATTGAAACTTCTGCACTCAATAGGGTAGAGAAAGAATTGAACCAAGTGAAGCAAAAGCATCACAGAGATCGCTGGCTGTTTGCATTCGAGAAGCAGATGTTGTGGCTGGATGTCAATCTTGTATCACTTCCAAACAGAAGGAGGGTGGGTGCACACTGCCTCACATCCCAACACTTAATTTGACAAATGCATATGGGTAAATGCAGTGCATGATAACACTTACTTTAGTAGTAGTCTTCAATGTTTCATCCTTATTGGTGCAGCTTGTGCTGTGTAACTCTAGACAGGGTTTATGGATTCATTCCTTCATCAGTAGAGAAAATCAAGTTGTTTTGGGGGCACTGAAAAAGCTGTCCAATGTCTTCTAGGGTCTTTGTATCACTCACTGAGCACAGGTACATCAACACAAGCTCAGTAGCTCAAGAGAGCTTTTTCAAACTGGAGGAGGGTGGGCGCACTCTGTATCACATCCCAGCACTCAGTTTGCCCCAATTCGTTGTGGTAAAGGCAGTGGGGTGCTCCCACCCTCTTTCTGTTTGGATTAGTTCAAGTTTGCTGAGATGCAGAGATGGCATTAACATCCACACCTTCAAGGGGTGAAGCTCTCTCCCTTCCAAGTGCAAGAAAATAAAGGGAAATAAAAGGGCAGACTTAATACAAGGTTCAAAATGAACACCATTGCCCCTTACCTTCGAGAAACATCATACGTGGGCGATAGGAGAGGCATCATCCTACAGGTAATTGTGCTTCCTGCTGTCACCTGAGTGACAGCCAGGAATACAGTAGCCTTCACCGTACTGTGTCTATTCCTTTCTCCTCTGCTCGATATTCTGGCCTGGAGGGTCTGGCACAAGGAAAGCAGACCGAGTATAACCCACAAGGGTGCTAAAGGTATACACCTTCTGCTCCCAGCCCCACATGAAATGGAAAGGTTTGTGCTGCAACACTGAGTCCCTTTTTTAGAAATTTCAAATGCTTTATTGGTTTTTTAAAAACAGAAAAGGAAAAGGAGAACACCTGAGTGAACCTCTAATCAAGATTAGCACAGCATTTAAATACAAAAAGGTTCACGTATAGTAGCATAAGATGAAATGATTGTCACAATTATGACACAATGGATCTAACCTCTAATAATAAATAAAGAGAGAAGAAAGAGAACGGATAGGGAGAAGAGAGGGAAATAGAAAAGAACAAAAAGGCGAAAGGAAGAGAAATCCGGAGTCCGATACCACAAGGTTTCTATGTAGTTGAAGGCACAAGAGTGAACCATTAACAGCACATGTACCATATAGCAAGTTTATAATACAGAAAATAACACTTTCGTATGAAGTAACTCAGAGTCTAACATCATGGTTGTTCACCATTTCACGGAGGTTTGTGAGAGTCAAAATAGCTGTCCAACATATTCCACATCTGTCTGGATAAGGGTTTCCAAGGAGAATTTTGTAAGGCAATGTTGTCTGGACCCCTAAGATGAGAAATCCAATCCATCCAACTTTTGTAGGAAGTCTTGCTTGTGTATTTCCAGTTGGTAAGAATCATTTCACAGCAAAAGTTAATAGCAGGTCAAGAAGAGCTTTCTCAGAGTCAGAGACCAAGTCTACCTTTAAGAAAGCCATTGGTAGAGTAGAGAATTCTTTAACCAAAGTACACTTAAACAATTCAGATAAGAATTTAAAAATCTTATCTCAGAAGGACTGAACAGCCGAACAATGCAGGATAAGATGGGCTAAGTCCCTTGTTTCTTGGTTACAGTTTCAACATAATGCATTGTCCCTAATTCCTAAAGAAAACAATCGGGCTGGAGTCCATGCCAATGTTTGGTTTGAGAGAGCACAGGAGATATCTTATTGCATGAGACAGAGCTCATTGCGTAGACCATAAAGATTCGGTTAATGGAACCGAAGAGTGCAGGTCCCAGTAAGTTACAGTCTTATCATTGAGGTTCGAGGTTTTAGGACGGAGGAGTTTATATATCTGGGAAACCTGCTGGCCCAGTTTGTTTATTTTTGTCACAAACAATGGCAATGATGGCTGTTTAGTGGATAGTTTGGATTTTGATATAGCAGCTTTTACTTTCAGAAAGTTATCAAATTGGGGGAGGAGCCAAGATGGCGACCGGGTCGGACGTGTAGTCCCTCAGCTCCGAGGACCATCTCCTTCTTCGTGCCTATCCTGCCGGTGATCCTGCGTTACGAAGGCACATTACGGTAGCTGTTATGCTCCGACGGCCTGTGGAGAAATCCTGAAGCTTATGCCTCCTTGCTACCTGAAGAAACGTTCGTCCGAAGTTTGAGGCCCGCAACGGCCCTGAGACCGGGGACTCGAGTGGACACCGGAGCCGGCTGCGGAGCGAACAACATCGGGCGTCGGCAGTTGCATTGAACCGGTCAGACCACCTATGGAAGGCGCGACCGAATTTGAACCGTCCGCCTCACTTGGCTACAGGTACAGAGCTGATTGTGCCTGGCGCATGTATTTGGAGTTATTTTGTGACTGCGGGAACCTTTACTGTGGATTGCCGAGCGCTGCCTGAATGCTAGCCCGCTACCAGCGGGAGGTTCCCGAATATCCACCCCACTGACTTTAAACAGGGCGGCTGGTTTTGGGACACTGCCTGCGGCCGCTTCCGGGGCCTTATACCGCTCTTCTCCAAACTGTAGACCCAGCGATTACTGTGAGCAGCCTGCCCTGACCTGGAGGGCTTCCATTTGAGACCGCGGTGTGCATAATGGCGCATAACCTTGAGGAGCTGGGGCCATGGAGTGGTCACGGATGTGTGGTGCAGAGGGTCACGAGTGGCAAGGAGCGTGGATGTGATCAGGGTTACGGCGACTTATTGGCAGCTATCATCTCCCTTCACCACGAAATGGTTTACTCTGCGCAAATCCTGATCAGCAAGTTTGACGAAATAATGTTTGCACAGGGATGCTCTAAAATGGCGGACCTGCCGGACCACAGCGATACTTCTCGCCCCGCGTCTGTCTCATACAAGAAGGCGGCCTCGCGCAATAGTGATGGCAATGGGACTCCAGGTTCCAAGGCTGTTCTTGCAGCGGACGATGTCTGCCCGGACAGAAGTACGACCCAAGGATTGCGATCACGACGGGAATCCTTTCCCCACGTCTTGCCCCCTGATACCCGGGGATCGCTCCAGAAGGGGCTGGACATCGAGACTTTTTCCTCTGGCTCGGATTTGCTTTATGCTGCGAGGGTTGCGTATTCCTGGCTCAGCAAGGGACCGGTGGACTCCAGTGTTCTTGATTTGCTTGTGTGTTTGAAGCAAAGTACCCCTTTCGGACTAATGTTCGCGCCTTCTTGGGTTATCTCTGTTAGCGGTGGGGGTAGAGTGAAAACGGGACAAGGGTGAACGCTTCTTATCGCTGTATTGTGGCTTTCCTCGTTGCAGACCGTATTGGGTGTGGGGCGTGCTGATTTCTTGATTTTTTTTTTTTTTTTTTTTTTAATTTTTGGAAGACCTTTATTGACAAAAAGAGAAAGGTTACACATACATCCAGGAGCGTAGCCCGAAGGCGTTAAAATGCAATACAGGTCAATAAGGTAAGTCCGACAGGATCAATTACAGGATCATTGAGGTCTAATTTTAAATTTAAAGTCTGAAGGAGAATTGGTGTCAGGATAGCAAGATCATACATCGGTCCGTTACAAGTAAGCAGGATTAAATAGCAAGCAGTGCAATATGTCGCCGGAACCACAATTCGCCACAGTTAATAACCGTCCTGGGAAGGGCACAAATCTGGAAGCCAAATGAATCACAAATAATGCCCTACAACACTGTAGTCCACCTAGAAATGACAGCAAATAACCCAATCCGCAACGATTCATGGTGGACACCTTCCCAGATTATGCGAAACCCAATCCCACAGGAGAGGAGGACAGAAAAGAAAAGACTAGAAAGAAGAAACGTAGGGCCATAGAGACAAAGAAGCACAAAAAACATGTTATACCCCCACCCCCCACCCTGCATGCAGCGGAAGGCCACGGCCCACCCCCCCCATAGGCATGCTTGGTACCCCAGAAAACCCACAAGAGGGAATAGAAAAGAAAGACTTAGCCAAAGAACGGGCCATAGAACCGAAGAAGAACTAACCCACAAGTGCCCAACCCCCCACCCTGCACGTCTAACGAGGCTATGGCCCACCCCCGATTTAGCGTGCCCGTCACCCCAGATGGTCCCACAGAAGGGAAAGAATACGGGGGGAATACACAACAAATAAACCCCCCCCCCCCCCTCACCCGCATTAGTCAGCTCAGCGCCGATCTTAAATAAGACAGCATAGGATCATGAAGCAGCGGCGTCACATCACAAAACAATAATCAAGATATCTGCACAAGTTCTCCGGGAAGCAGGCCTGGCAACTTCGATAGAGGGGTCACCCCTGGCCCGTTCTGTCTCTGCCGGCGATGTGCGGCAGCTGAAGGGCAGCAATGCAGTACATTAAAAATTTAGGGTGATTGGACCAACAAGGCAGGATCAGCCGCACAAGAGATCTCGCCACCCGGAGGCCAGGAAAATGATCGATCCAAACGTGTAGGGACCGCAACAAAGTATCAGGCCAGCATGCCAAGTCATCACATAGTGAGGGCCACTCGGGGTCGGTAGTCCCATAAGCAGGGCCGTGAACGGGATCCACCAGCGGCGCTGCTGCAGGTCCCAAGTCCAGACTCACCCCGTCGGGCTGTCCAAGACCACCACCCTCACTGTTCCGGGTCTCCCACAGGGTCTGCCGCGAAGTCGTAGTCGATGCCCCCACCTCTTGCGCAAAACTGTCCATGACCCCACTCTCTGCCCGATCTTCGGGGCTATCATCCAACGGCGAGAATATAATGGCATCGAGCCGTTCACCCAGGTCTTCGGTTACCCCCACCAAGGCAGCACGGAGAGAGGTCAGAGCATTCAGGACCTGACGAAGTGAGGGCTCCATCTTGCGACGCCTGGCCAAACAAACACCCCCACTTAGAGGCGCCCTCGCGAGGCAGCGTCGGAAGTGGACAATATGTCTCACAACCCAGAGCGCCCGGTGGGATCAGCATACAGAAGCCGGCATAACACCCACTCATGAAGTGCGAGTCATCGCGCTGACCACGGCCGTAGGCAGGGAGTGTTGATCAATCAGCAATCCATTGGGTTCTCCGGAGGCATCCGCTATACACTGCATGGGGTCGCAATATGTAGACTAGCCAGCTCAGGAGGGCTGATCCCCATGTCGCTGAAGTCCAGGCACTTGTGAATCAGAACTCGTTCCAACCAACAAAGTCCCCACCGGACGGGCAGCTCCAAAATGGCGCCTCACCAGCCTCTCCGAGAACAAAGGGGCGACTCAGCAAGCTGGAGCGGCTGGCCCTGCAATGCGTGTGTCCGTTATCGGGGTTGCGCCGGTCGCTTCGCTCACCCGTGCGTCTCCTGCGCCACTCGCAGCATTCCGGACCCCCGGTCGCCTCGGCCTACACAGCCGCGGTCCCCAGTGCCTCACCGCCGCCGGCGTATTCCTCCGGACCCTCGGCCAGCTGCCCGTCTTCGCAGCGGCTCGAGCAGTAAGGAGCAGAAAAGGGGGACACCGGACTCTACGAGCCCCAGGATTTCGGCCAGCGACTCCCCGGATAGTCCGACGCCGCTGTGTTCAGCACCACTTTCTTGATTTTTTAGATAACGCAATGTGCCGACTTTGTGACTTTTATATTGTATGCTAGTAATGCTGTTTTTCACCGGACACTACATCCTGAGCTAATATTGATCTACGGGAAGGGGGATGCCGGGGGACTGATGGTGGGCTCCTCCTCCGCTTCTCTTCATTTATTATAGTTATAGGTTGGAACTCTTATCTTACTTTCTATATTTCGGGACTCCTTTTATTGGGCGACAGGCACACTGCTAGGGGGGGTGGGCCGTAGCCAGCTGCAGGGGTTCAGGGTGGGGGGTGGGAGGTGGGGTTTTTGTTCATTTCTTTTTTGTTCTATGGGCCTTCTATTCTTTTTCCTTTTTCCTTCTGGGTTTAAACGTTTTTCTTCAATGGGAAAGTGCTCGTTCTGGTATTTTAGTGCAATGTATGTATGCCTCTCCTGATCTTCTATGCCGGGACCATTGTGCTGCTTTATGTCATCCTGTCACCGTTTATCCTTCAGAATTTATCTTTGAAAATTAAACCTCAGTACCTTTGTTCTGGATCCTTCTAGCATTGCCTAATTGTTATGTGCTATCTTTGGGAGCCTTCGGGCGTTTGTTTTGGCTGTGTGTACAATGCATTCTCAATAAAGGTCTTCCCAAATTTTTTTTTTAAAAAAAAAGAAAGTTATCAAATTCGATATCAGCTAAATTATATCTAGTTTGGAGGTCTGCAAACGTAACTGGATACGAGGCGTCCTCCAACTGACAAGGAAAAAATAGACCTTTCTGAACCCAAGACTGGGGCCCTTTTTAAACATTTCTTTTCATTACTTGCAGAAGCTGCACAGTTTGTATGCTAATATTGCCTATCCTGGATCGAAGGAGGGATAAGTGTTGATCATCTCATGCTACACAGGGACAATACTGAGATACTTTGTCCAGCTCGTCACTCTCCTTATTCTGATCTCTTTCTGGCTACCCATCTTGGGTCCAAAACCAGTATTGTCTGCTTGCATATAATACTTGGGCACAAAAATCGTCTCAACTCTTTTTCTGGTGGGTCAAGTCAACGGAGTGAAAAAAAGCTGCTATTTTCAATTAACATCTTTGAAGCGTATTTTATATCTTTTTAAATTTTCTCACAGGGTCCAGATTATGAACGTGTTTTGTTTCATTGCGTCTTGATTATTGTAATTCAATCTACCTTGGTCTCCTGGAGTATTTAACTCACAAGATTTAACTTCAACAAGATATTACTTTTCCATTTAAAAAACTGAAATTCACTGAGGGGCATATGTATCAAGCCTTATTATTAATCGCAAATGGTCCGATTCTCAGAATCGGCCTGTTTGCGAACGGGGAAAGCCTTTCGAGATGTATCATCCTACAAGGCCATCGCAAAATAGGGAATCTCAAAATTTGCGATTCCCTATTTTGTGAAAGCTTTTAAGGAATTGAAAATTGTGATTCCTTAAAGCCTATTCTGGAAGCATCCGAAATTAGCGATTTGCCCTTAAGGAAACGCAAATTATTACCAACTTCAAGTTGTAGGTAATTTGCGATTTCCTATAAAAATGATTTGTTTTGCATTTTTCAAAGTGCCATGTGGCGCACATACATGCCCTTATGTTCACCACATGTGCACACATGCATATTTCAGGGGTGCAACAGGGTGTCCTTTTGACACCCTTGCACCCTTGAAATTGCATTTGCAATTTGCGAGTACCTAATGGGTGCTCGCAAATTGCGAATGTTTTCCCATTCATTCCTATGGGCCTCTAAGCCCACAGGAATGAATGGGAAGGTAATCCTTAAATGCGAATCGCAATTTGCGATTTGCAATTAAGGAACATGTAAGAATCACAATTATTATTGCGAAACCTACATAGATTGCATTTTGCGAATTCCGAAAATTAGCTATTAAGGACTCGCAAAAAGGTTTTTTGATACATATGCCCCTTAGAAACCTAAAGCTTAAAGTTGAGTTATACTTGAGGGAATTAGTAAGATTTTAACTCATGTTGAAAAAAAGTAGAAATCTAAAAAAACAATTAAACTCAACAGTTATACTCACAAGCTTCAACACATTAAACAAGCATTTGCAATGCAATAGTTTAGCATTTATGCGAGTTTGAGCTATTGACATTGCAAATGACAATGCCTTTTATTTAAGTTTTAAAAACGAAAACTAAAATAAAAGGCATGTCATTTGCAATGTCAATAGCACAAACTCACGAATATGCGAGACCTATTGCATTGCAAATGCTTGTTAAACAAGACCTCTTGAAAGCCCTCGCCTAGGCAACGGCAGGGCGCCCTCCAAGCACCATGTGTGTGCTTTTTGAAAACCGAACAAATGCGACCTTGCACAAAAAGGTTCCAGCCGCGCACCCGTTTATGGCTCACGTGCTCTACAGCAGCTCGTGCTGCAATAAGGGGGCTTGGCTTGGTTCCGGTCAGTATGTGACTCTCTCGCAATGACGCACGATGCGCTTGCGCTGTCTTCCTCCTCAGACCCCACCACCCCCCTTCTCCACCAGCAGATGGATGCTTTTAAGGTCTTTCCGCAGTGGTCTTTTTGTAAGTGTACCAGACTCAGCAGCATCTAACTAAAAAGGCAGGAAATGGTTACAGAAAATAACCCGCGGATTCTGGCTTTGCACAAAGCCTTACTGCACTCCCGGGATCCTGCCGGAGATAAATTATTGGTCTCTTTCTGCACCCGGAGGTTGTTCACATAGCGGAGCCTTCTGACAACATGCACGCAAGTGGTGCGCGCGCGCACTACAGCGAGACATCTGTTTTGCATTATCGGCTACAATAATGCAAAACAGATGTTGGCCGTGCGGGTGACAGACACCAATAGGCCATGGGCGGGGCAAATGCGGGACATGCGCCTGCATTTGCCCAATTGCGTGCTGTCTTTGTTAGAAAGACGCACGCAACGCCCAGTAGCCTGCAACCATAACAAAACCACACGCATGAGCGTGTGGTCAGCTTTCCGAAGCCCCTACATGAAGACTCTCCCTTCGCGAGCAGTGCTGCACCTGCAACGCTAGGCACAAGACCTAAAAATTATGTGGCTTAATTGGTGTTTAGAGTGAAGACGGGAGATCATATGACTCCAGCACTGGCCTCCTTACATTAGTCCTTTTGAACACTGCATCCTCTTTAAATCTATGTGTCTGGGGTACAGTGCCATTATCTTCCCAACAAGCTATGTTTTTAGCTCATGAATCAGTCTTTAGCAGTCAGCAAGATCATTAAGGTAACAGAACAAATCACCACATGTCACACTTTTAGGTGTAGGAATTTTCCCATTTTAGTGGCAAAGGAATGGAATATCTTGCCCTTACTGAGGCGTTTCAACTTAGCACATCCGATTACATCCCTGCACAGACATTCATTAAAAGTTTCTTAAACAAGAACTTAGAAATATACTTGCCTTTGCGTCTTAGGCACATTGCAGACCTCAGTAAATTTAAGAAGGAGCTGAAAACATGTTTAGCTTTCTTTCTATAGCTGTTTTTTATGGTTTGATCTTGGTTATAGTGTCTTTCAAGGTCTGAGTTTGGTTCTTAGCACCAGCATACCCCTTCGAGGTAAACGCAGCGGCCTAAAAAACAAACAAGAGTTTGCGAAGTTGCCACAGTTTAAAAAAAATATGCACAAAGTTGCCAAGCCAATAATTTTGCTCACCCCAAGTCATAACCTTGTGTATGCTGTGCACTACAGAGCCATAGCTGGAGAACTGCTAGACATTGTCTGACAGTTGTTTTTACATGGTGGATTACATAACAAACTAGTGTGCATGTGTTCGGATAGTTTCAAAGTGCAGGATAACGGCTGTGGGACTTGCTTCAAGGGAGAGCTACAGAGATATTAGAATTATTATCAATGGTTTCTGAGCAGCCAAAAGTTTTCCACAAAATAAGTAAATACAAAGGGCCCTTTTCAAAGAACTAACTTAAGACAAAATCCTAAACTTACTACCATTTTGGTATTCACAGAAGGCACTTACTCATTTCGGTATTCACAGAAGTTAGGAGTCCTAACTTTAGGACTCCTAAATACCTTCTGTGAATACCGAAAGTCTTAAAGTTAGGATTTTTCTCAGTTTAGGAGTAGTAAAGTTAGGACTCCTAACTTTAGGACTCCTAAATGCCTTCTGTGAATACCGAAAGTCTTAAAGTTAGGATTTTCCTCAGTTTAGGAGTCCTATAGTTATGAGTCCTAACTTTACTACTCTTAAACTGAGAAAAATCCTAACTTTAAGACTTTCGGTATTCACAAAAGGTATTTAGGAGTCCTAACTTTACTACTCCACACTCTCAGAATGAACCTTGCGCTTTACAGCACTAATGAGCTCCCCCTTGAACCTTCTACAGACCTGGTTGAACCAAGTACTGTTGGAATTATGCTTAATGCCAGTACAGTGGCTACCACTTCCCAATACTTTAGCAGGCCGACTAAGCAGTTCCCTGACCTCATTATATAGTTGCTCATGACATAGACCTAAATTTTTTACAGCATCATAACTAGGGATTACTATTTTAACTAAAGACTCGATTAAGTCTGATGTTTTCTTATTAACTAAATCCAACGCTTCCGGATGCTTTTCTACCCAGCCCCACTTAACTGATCTCTGATTGTTTGTGAGTGAGAGCACTCCCAGGTCACATTATCCCTTTGAGTCGCTCTGTACATTGCCTAGCATGAGTAGCGAAAGTGCAAGTGCATTATGATCGCTTTTGTGTCTAGTTTCCATGTCATGTCATCTAATACAGGCCATGGGTCAGGAGTAATTAAGCAATAGCCTATTCCACTTGCATGGTTTGGTCTGTTATAAGTGTGAGCCCCATTTTGGTCTGATCTAGTTCTCCCATTTGTTGCTCTTAAGTCATGCTGCAGTGTTAAAGCAAGCAGCTGACCACCTCTCTTCGTCCATTTGACCTCTGGTAAATTTAGTGGCGGGATTGACCACTCCCTATCCCAATCCTCTGTCAAATCTGGGGTGGTAAGGGCAAGGGGCTCGAAAGTGCAATTAAAATCAACAGCCACTAGGGCAGGGATGTTGTCCTGGTTCTTAGAGCATTGTTGTGAACGTATCTAGGACCCTAATTAAATATTCCCAATGTATGCCCTTATGTGGTTATAACAAATCATATCCTTATAAAGGCATAAGATTCATATCCATATTTAGTCATAGCCAATGCAGTCAAATACGGCAAGGCTACTTCCCTAGACTCCTAGAAAGTACAACGCGTTCTTTAAACAAAGCAAGCCTCAAGCAGCCCGGGAATTCCCCCTGCTTCTGTTTTGATTTGTCCTAGAACTCCTGAGAGTCCTGAAAGAACTGCCAGTTCTTAGTGACAGTTCTTAGTGACGTCTTCTGTCCAACCTTACGTCAAACTCG
This sequence comes from Lissotriton vulgaris, assembly GCF_964263255.1. Lineage (NCBI taxonomy): Eukaryota > Metazoa > Chordata > Amphibia > Caudata > Salamandridae > Lissotriton > Lissotriton vulgaris. The sequence continues at coordinate 156,011,792 of NC_141699.1, read as the reverse complement.
GCACCTTCCAGGTATAAATATACCAGCATTTGCCTTAAGCAAGCACACGGTGGTTTGGAGCAGAGCGGCTATCTACTTACCCAAAGCCCAGCTGATGCGAGTGCCGAAGGAAGCCGACCCTCCCATTTGACGCACTGAGAGAGACGCTGTCTTTTCTCCTGCCGAGAAATCCAGCTCCAGTGTTTCCAGTCACCCTTGCGGGTTGCTGGGAAATCGAGTCCTGAGAAAGAGATACAAGACCTCCTTCATTCTAAAACCAAGGTACGGAGCTGATTAGATCTTTAGAGAATTCTTGATTCAGATTCTTGGCAAAAATAACTTAACTTAAACTGCAGCTCACTTACTCCTTCCCACGTACTAGGCTTAGGTTAGGTACACCGGGGTAGGCGTATTTTAGAAGCACCAGTTGAGTACGTTTAGTCACCTTTTATCATTGTATGTATTGTATATATTTTATCCGTTTTAAGTATCATATGGCTCAGAAACCATATAAATGCTTTTACAGTATTATTTCATAATACTCCTTTTACTGTACGCACTTTACTTTATGACAAGTATTGCAATTGTGGCAATTCACTTCTCTTGCATGAGAAAGAAGACTGCTCAATAAATAACAACATTTTATTGAAAACGCCTGTCTCTCTATTTCTCTGCACTCTGGTGAAACTAAGCATGCACGATGGACTGAGTGAAATAGCTATCTATTGTTTTCACACGACTCTGGGGATATACTCCTTATTCTGGAGGGAGCAAAGTTGTCATGTTTATGCGGTTGTCAGAAGCTAATCCCTTCTTGTCTATTCAGGAAAGTTAACTCATTCCTGTTCACTCAAGAAAGTTTCTAGTGACCTCTGAGCTAGCTGGCATTCATAATTAAGTCTAACATATTCAATAGAGACCTAGTCGACCTCAGTCCTACGTCTAAACTATTGTTTATGTTATTCCAATGCGTAGAGCCTATTGGGAATATAGGAACTACACTACATGGTGCGCAACGTTTGGTAAGGCGATAATCTAACGCAAGATACTAGAGTAACTCAGTTGTGCTTTTCACACAGACCCCTTTTTTCCGTAAAAACTCCAATAGACGTCTGGAGTGGGTAAAAGGTTAATATCCGCCAGAACTTAGTAGGAAGAGATTCCTATGTATTAGTTTTTGGTTTAGTCAACGTTGAAGGATACAGTGTTCCAAAATATTGTGCACCTAATCTTTGTTTCCTTGAAACTTCCTCTGCAAACTTTCATTAAACAATGTCAACTAACAGCGACAACAACGAAACCGGTGGAGCTGCAGTAGATGTGAATCAACCGGGTTCAGACGTTACAGGGTTTAATGAAAATGACCCGGATGCTATAATCATCTCGGTCAATGTAAGAAAAACTATAACTATAAAACTTATAGAAAATGGAGTATCATCAAGAGGTGGTACAGTCATATTTGTGGTAGAGGCCCATGAGTATCGGCAGACAGAGGTATTCTATTCCTGGATACATTTTCCAGCAGCACACGCTGTGACACGCGAGTTCCACTACTACAAAATAGAGGAATCTCCAGAGGAATACGCCCCTTTCGAGGACGTTGAAATTCCACTAACATACCAAGAGCACCTGCTCTGGTTTAATGGCGCCCTAAAACATCAAAATCACATTACCAGGCTCGGTCCACTAGGTAGACCAGGAGCCACATGGCCGGTTCTAGCCAGCTACACACCACATCCCGACATTGAAAAAATGTCAAGCGAAGAACTCTTAGTTAAAATAAAAGAATTAACAAAAGCATATAGAGATTTAGTTCAATTACCAGTTGACGGTACAACCTACTGACTAAATACACTAATTGAAAATCCTGAAAAGACTTTCATTAAAAATAATCTCAACTCTCAAAAGAAGAAGTGGGAGGGTAATAAACAAACCTCTCCCAGAGAAAAACAGTTTCATTCCAGAGGAAGGTCTCCTCAACAAAGGGATAGAACTCCAGAAGGAGGAGGCAAGTCTCCCCAAAGGGAGCCCTCTGAAAAAAGATACAACCTTAGAAATAGGGACAATTTGAGAAAACCTGACAGATATCAAGATATTGATACACATCCCTCTCGATCTTTTCATACTTCCTCACAGAAATCGGAAAGAAGAGGACGGTCAGAACATAAAGAAGAGCACGTCAAGTCCAAAGACAAAGAACCTGCTCATCAAAGTAAAAAATTACAGTTTCCCAGAAAGAAGGTAGCCAGTATTAAAGTAAAACATGCAGAGAATTCTGAGGACACAACTGAAAAACGGAGAGTGGGCTCAGACAATGCTAGACAGCGCAGCAGAAGTGACCATAGCTCGCAAGATCCTGATGAATCTTCTGGAGACAGTGGACACGAATGAATACATTCAAGTGTAAACTGCAGACACCAGAGTTAGCGTGCCCCATAAACTATATGAAATAACATTACGTATAGAGGTAGATAAAACTAGGAAAATAAAAGGTCTCTTCTGGGAGAATCTATCTAAAGGTTATGATATCCTTCTAGCAGAGAAAGACTGGCCACCAGAGTTTGTCAGAGAGTGCCCACATGGAAAAGAAATGATTATGCCTGCCTTCTCAAATCACATTCCAATTCATAGAAAATACATATTTGCTAGGAAATGGGCAGTGACCCAAGCCCCTGCATTATATAAAAATCATGTAGGATGGGATGAGGATTCTCCTCACCATAAAATCCAGTTAAAAAATCAACCTACTGCACAGAGGCAGTATCTTGTTAAGCAAGAAGCTAAAAAACAAGTCAGAGAAATCTTAGATCAACTTGAATATCAGGGGGTGATTGAAACATGCACCTCATAAATGAACAATCCTTTGTTTCCTGTCTCCAAGCAAGACGATTCATATCGTCTAGTTTTGGACTAAAGACACCTAAACTCATGTTGCAAAACATTTGCAGTACAAAACTCACACAGTGCAGCACTAATGAATAACATTGTTCGCAAAAAATATAAAACGACATTAGATATTTCAAATGGTTTCTTCTGTCAAAACATAGCACCTGAAAGCAGATATTTAACCGCTTTCTCCAGCATGGTTACCCAAAAACTATTTTGTCGTCTCCCACAGGGATTCAAGAACAGCCCAGGATTATTTTCAGCCAGGGTAACAGAGTTACTACAAATGTATGATGATGAGGCATTATCTTATGTCGACGACATCTATCTTACAGATGATGACCTGAAGACACACTTGAAAAGAGTGAACACCATCATACTTGGGTTCGCATCTGAAGGGTACAAATTAAACTTTAAAAAGTCACGAATTGCCCACTTAACAGTCCTATTTTTAGGATATGAGTTATCGAGTGAAGGCAAAAGCCTAGCAGACAACTTCTTGGAGAAGTGTGCAGTACTCCAAGCTCCAAAAACGCTGAAAAACTTACAATCAATTCTAGATTTCCTGAATTTCGGAAGAACATACATTCTAAATTATGCAGAGAGGGTTAAACCTCTCTACGAACTAATAAAACCTGATTTTAAACCAATTAATTGGACACACAGAAATTTTACGATCATTACAAACAGACATGTTAACTAAAACAAAACTGCAAACACGCGCAAACGAACGCAACCTTGTAATCCGAGTCATCCCAGGAAGATGCAGATTCACATACCTGACCTCTAATGAGGGAGAAACGGTACCAATAGCTTACAAATCACACTTGTACACACAAGCTGAAATGAAATTCAGTTCTATTAAAAAAATTCTAACTGCGGTTCAAACTGCTGTAGCAAAAGAAAGAGCCCTCGCACAAGGTAAACGTATATTAATCGTTACACCGGTACCTGCCTAGAAGCAGTAACAAGAACAAGCATTCCCAATGCTAAAGCTTTACATCCGAGATGAATACAATGGGTTAATTATCTTGCTGCATCAGACGTAGTTTATGAATTTGATCCTAACTTGAAAACACAAGAATTTCTCCAATACGAATATGAATGTCCTCTGCCGACCGAAATCCTGCCTCTCAAACATTATGGCTGTATAATATATACAGACGGTTCAGCACAGCCCGCAGTTGGGGGTAAACAAGCATATAGTGCTGCATGCGCGATTGTTAAAGGTCGTTGGCACGAAGGAAAATTTAGACCACTGGTCACACTGGAAGAAACCTACGGCGGACCCCACCGACCTCAAGAACTACCGTCCCATCTCGCTCCTTCCTTTTCCGGCCAAAGTCATCGAGAAGACCGTCAACAGACAGCTTGCCGACTTCCTTGAGACGAACGGATCCCTCGACCCCTCGCAGTCCGGGTTTCGGGCCAACCACAGCACCGAGACCGCCCTAATCGCAGCCACCGACGACATCAGAACCCTGATCGACAACGGGGAAACAGCGGCCCTCATCCTCCTGGACCTCTCTGCGGCGTTCGACACTGTCTGCCACCGCACCCTACTGAAGTGCCTCAGCAACATCGGAATCCGAGAGAAAGCACTGGAGTGGATCATCTCGTTCCTCGCCGGAAGAACCCAGAGAGTCCGCCTCCCTCCGTTCAGATCCGAGGCCACCGAAGTCATCTGCGGCGTACCACAAGGATCCTCACTCAGTCCAACCCTCTTCAACGTCTACATGAGCCCCCTCGCAGCCATCGCACGTCAACACGACCTCAACATCATCTCCTACGCCGACGACACCCAACTGATCCTCTCCCTCACCAACGACCCCACCACCGCCAGAGCCAACCTACACGAAGGTATGAAAGACGTCGCCGACTGGATGAGGAACAGCCGCCTTAAACTGAACTCAGACAAGACGGAAGTCCTACTCCTGGGATCATCACCCTCCGCCTGGGACGACTCCTGGTGGCCCCTGGCCCTGGGCACCGCTCCCAAGCCAACGGACCACGCACGCAACCTGGGCTTCATCCTGGACTCCTCCCTGTCGATGACCAGACAAGTCAACGCTGTCACATCTTCGTGCTTCAACACCCTGTGCATGCTCCGCAAGATCTTCAGATGGATCCCCATTGAAACCAGGAAGACTGTTACCCAGGCACTCGTCACCAGCCGACTGGACTACGGGAACACCCTCTACGCCGGAACCACATCCAAACTCCAAAAAAGACTCCAACATATCCAGAACGCCTCCGCACGACCCATCCTGGACATCCCCCGACACAGCCACCTCACCGGACATCTGGAAGACCTGCACTGACTCCCCGTCAGCAAGAGAATCACGTTCAGACTCCTCACCCACGCACACAAGGCTCTCCACGACCTGGGCCCCAAGTACCTCAACGACCGCATGACTTCTACACGCCCACCCGCCAGCTACGATCGACCAGCCACGCCCTCGCCACCGTACCACGCATCCGCAGAGCCACCGCCGGAGGAAGATCCTTCTACTACCTGGCAGCCAAGACCTGGAACTCCCTCCCCACCCACCTTCGGCGAACCCAAGACCATCTCTCCTTCAGAAAGCAGCTCAAGACCTGGCTGTTCGAGCAGTAACATACCCCTTCCCCCAGCGCCTTGAGACCCTCCCGGGTGAGTAGCGCGCTTTACAAATGCCGTGATTGATTGATTGATTGAAAAACACAATCACTCGGAGACTGCACAGCTCAGCGAGCTGAACTACAGGCTTTTAAGATGGCGCTTGAAAATACCAATCGCGAATTACCCACACTGATAGTGTGCAATTCGCATTACTGCGTCCAGTCTTACAATAATTCCATGCAGACCTGGATAAAAAACGGTTACAAAGATGAGACAGGTGCCACAATAAAGCATAAAAAACTATGGGAACAAGTAGTTCTTTTGCAGAAAGAACTACGAAAGACTCACGTGATACATACGAAGAGTCTTCAACGTGATGGCGTTCACGTTGCAGGGAATTCATTGGCTGACAGAGCGGGTCAACCGGCTTCCGTAGCTACAAAAAAGCGTACGAAAAAACAAATAGACGGTGAAACGCTACTAGCGGTAAAAGCCTCATTGAAAGGCAACTATGCAACATTACCTCTAAATTATCCACTCGGCAATACATACATAATGGATGCAAACTCCGTTCCTTTTGCTCAAATCCCTGGAGTGGGGGATAGAGTAATTCCAAACACGAAACGGAGAGTCTTCTTGATTCAAGAAGCACACATGGGATTGGGTCTGAGGCACCAAGAGATCCTGAAATCTCTAATAGAATTACAATCACGATACTGGTGGCCGGAAATGAGCGTGCAAGTTTACAACTTTGCAATAGAGATCGCAGTTATGAACCGGACCAGATATCTGACTCTAGCACTGTAATACCAGCCCAGATACCCCTGTTAGACAGCACTAGACTATCTACACGCAGGCGTCCGACCGGACAAATGCGATCCCATAAATATTAAGACGAGATTCATTTGTATGTGGTCCCAGCGCTTGGCTGACGCCAGAACTGTTATAAAAAATTTGCGAGTCTTTATCGGCACATACGCAATTGGCATGCTACATTCTGACCAGGGTCCTGCGTTTAGCTCTCGGGCTTACAAGGAGGCCGTGGCCAGTATGGGCAATGCATTGCGGTACTCTAGTCCATTCCATCCTGAGGGAAATGCGGTAGTGGAGAGAAAAAACCGTGACATAAAGCAATCTATAACAGCGAGCACATGCTGTCACTGCACCTATGTCTTCCGACATCACCGCTGCACTAATCAATGCACGATCCCTTGTCAAGCACCAGCAAGAAATACACGATTTTATTATCAACAACAACCTTGATTGTCTCTTTCTCATGGAGACATGGACGGATGGAGCATCCGATCCTGACATGGCAGTTGCGACCCCCCCAGCCTATAACGCCTATCACCTAGATAGAGTGAGGCAGCGCGGAGGAGGACTAGCCATCATCGCCCGCGACCACATAACGGTCAGAATATCTCACATCCACTCCACCTCCTGCGAAGCCCTTCTTTTCGATCTTAAACTTACCCCATCGTTTCATTTTAAAGGCATCCTCCTATATCGACCACCAGGCTCTCGCACCAACTTTCTAGCAAATCTGGGTGCAATACTAGAAGCTCCAGCGCTGGAAGAATCATTTACATTATTGGGCGACTTGAACTTCCATCTTGAGAATGCAGCTGACAAAGATACCCATTCCTTGATATCAGACATGCACACCATGAGTCTTCGGCAACTGGTAACCACCCCCACCCACATAGCCGGTCACACGCTAGATGGCATTTTTACTAATATGCAACGCGTTAATATAATAGATACCTTACCAATGCCATGGACCGACCACTTCGCCATTTTCATAAAAATATCAGTCACATTAAATAGACTCAGACCCCACTCTGTACCGAAACCACAAACCATCAAAGTTTGGAAGGACATCGATCACACTGAGCTAACGAGCCTACTTGAAAAAACTCGTCCTGACTCAACATTTGATCCAAACTTGGCCACACTACAATTTCAGGAGTGGATAGGTACCGCCACCCACTCCTTAGCCCCAACTAAAAAATTCTCTAGAGTAGAGCAACGCCATCAGCCCCATAGTTTACAGAGGAGCTCCGTATTAAGAGGCAATTCTGTAGAAACAGGGAGAGACATTGGCGCAGATCCTACAGCGCTGAAAGCAAGACCAGCTATAAGGAAGCACTCGGACAATACAAAGCCCTTATAGTCGAGACAAAAAAATCCTATTTCACAGAACAAATCAATTCTGCTAAAAACTCAAGTAAAAAACTTTTTGAGATAACTAAGGTTTTAGCGGGAAACGCACCGGACCTGAATCCTCCACAATCTCAAGTCTTTTGTGATTCTCTGGCTGATTTCTTTTTCACAAAGGTGAATGATATATATCAAGCATTCTCCACAAAAACAGTAATCAGCCCCCCCCACATTTAACAACGGGACTAACAATATCGAACTTTCTCAGTTCTTAGACCTTGGAGAAACACAAATCAAGGAAATAACGGCCACAATCAAATCAGGCTCAGCATTAGATCCTTGCCCTCTAAAAGTCATTCGTCCGATCAAGGACTATCTCTCCCCTGACATTGTATCAATCTGCAACACAATGTTCAGAACTGGGATAGACCCAGACTCCCTTAAAAACACCTTGGTCAAACCCCTACTTAAGAAAGCTAATCTGGACAAGGACCAACTAAAAAACTACCGCCCATAGCCAGTCTCCCCTTTTTAGCCAAGATAGTGGAAAAGGCTATGAACTCACAACTCTCAGAGTTCATAGAAAAACATCAACTACTGGACAACACCCAATTTGGTTTCCGCAAGTTCCACGGAACCGAAACTGCCTTAATAAAAGCTACAGAGGACATAAGAGTGATCCGGGACCAGGGAGGTACAGCAATACTCGTACTGCTCGATCTGTCGGCGGCCTTCGACACGGTCGACCACAAGATCCTGGTCGACCGTGCCGAAAACCTGGGCATCCGCCACATGGCTAGAAATCTGCTTTCCTCCTTCTTGGCCGGTAGATCACAGGTGGTCACACTGGGGCCCTTCCAATCGCACAAGCTGTCACTACCGTGTGGGGTTCCCCAAGGCTCATCCCTTAGTCCGACACTATTTAATATCTACGTGTCGGACCTGGCCTCTGTCATCAAGGCCTATGGGATGAGCCTTAACTCGTACGTGGATGACACCCAGCTTGTGTTGGCCATCAACGGGAATGGAGACAAGGTAGCTGAAAACTTCCAAGAGGGCATGCGGGCGATCGGTGAGTGGATGGCCTCTAACTGCCTAAAGTTAAAAGCTGAAAAAACGGAGGTCTTCATATTTGGACATCTCTCCCCCGGATGGTCAAACACCTGGTTGCCCCCTACGCACGGAACACCACCTACACCAGCCATCACCGTCAGAAATCTGGGGGTGATTTTTGAAGATAAATTAAATTTCATGGCCCACTCAAATAAAATAGCAGCAACAGCCCATCACAAACTTAGGCTGATCAAGAAAATCATGCCGTTTCTACCAACCTCAGCAGGTAAGACGCTGGTAAGCGCCCTCGTGCTGTCATCTCTTGACTATTGTAACGGCTTATTCATCAACGCCCAAGCAAGAGTGACCAACAAAATGCAGACCATCCAGAATGCTGCAGCCCGCCTATTGTCTGGAATCCCAAAGTTCTCACCAATCTCTGAGACTATAAGAGACCTGCATTGGCTCAAGATTCGAAACAGGATCAAGTTTAAAGCGCTGTGCATACTCTATAAAGCACTGCACAACTGTGGTCCACATTTCCTGAAATCCCATCTCAGATACCAGTCCTCCATAGGATCTCTCCGATCTAACAGCCTTAAAATCCTTCAAATACCACAAACAAAAACAGTCAACTGGGGCGATAGACGCTTCCTTGTGGCAGCTCCCAGGTTATGGAACTCCCTGCCAGCTTCCATCAAAGACAGCCCATCCCTGATGCATTTCCGCAGAAAGATAAAGGACTGGCTGTTTGATTAAGAATAGTTACCGGCCTAACCTCGGGAATACATTCAAAGTTTCTAGCGCCGAGACGCCTACGGGCAATTGTACGCGCTGTATAAATCTCAAAAATAAATAAATAAATAAATATTAGGTTCGGTGACGGGTGGGTCAAACATCTAATAAGTGTCCAACCTAGTCTTAATAATCTGCCAAGAAATTCTCTAGGAGGCATCACTCCGTACGAATTTTTATTTGGTACAAGAATGATCATTCATGATCTCGATTGTCACACTTCAGTGGTGAAACAAAAAACCTTTGATATCAAAGATCGTTTGGCTGTTTTACAGGACTTAAATGAAAGAAGAAGAAGTCTAAGTAACACAAAGCTAAAGCCAAAGACCACTGAAGAAAAACCACCTGTCCCAGCAAGACCTGTCTGGATTCCAAAGATTGGGGATCTGGTCAGAGAAAAGATCGCGGTGAAGAAGGAATTTGGGCCTTCCTACAGAAAAGTAGTACCTGTCTTAACTGTCAGCGGAACAAGATCAGTAGTACTACCGCCCCTTGCTGGTAAAAAGGAGAACCGAGTTGTATCAATCGACCTGGTAAAACCACAATCATTTGGCCAATAATAAGTAGTAGGCCCAGTGGACTCCCAAGAAATAGCAGAAGACCAAATCTCGCTACAATCCAAGAGGTTCAAACTGAGAGACTAATCACATTTGATAAACCTGCAGTGAATAAAAAAGGACTATGCAACAAAGCCATGGAACTTGTGCCTCTTGAAACCCAAATTGCAACAGTTCGTCAAGAAACACCTGTCTACAATGATGTAGCATCTGAACATACATATCCAAAGATAAATGAAAATCCAGAAGCAATTCCACCAATTGACAGAACTGCATCTGGCTACTTTATCAACTTTGATGACTTTTCTGATGATCCAAGTGAACATGGAAACAAGCCAGCAAACAAAACTTTCAAAAAGAAAATTACAGAGCTCTTTCATCAACTCAGAGAAACATATCTGATTTCACCATGGATTGAATTATGGATTGTGTTAGGCGTACTTTTCCTCCTTCTATGGCTCATCTTGGTTTTAAGTTTGGGTAGATTTATTGATGGAAAATATAGTACAATGGACACAGCAAGTCGGAACATCAACTTGGTCCTGAAACCACACAGATCTTCTCACATCGAAAAACGAGAACTATCATCAGTAAACATCACAGCAAATCCTATACCTGGTGGTATAGCATGGGACAAAACTGATTACGAAATCTGTGGCCCGGTTGAACTCTTGAGATATCCACATCAATTCAAGATCTCCTTAAGTGACTTTGTATCACCTAGTACTTTCTCTGATGATTGGGACTTTGAAAATATTAATAATATCATGTCAGATTTAGAAATGTCAGCAAAATTTACAGAACATGATTATTTACAGGGTTCTTCGAATTATGAAGAAATGTATTGCTTCAATCACTTTGGGCATCATTATCTGCATAAATCTGCTAATCCTAGAAATATTTTCAGTTATAATCAGTGGGAACATTGTCCAACTCCGCCAAAAGGCAGTTCAAAAACATTTTATGAAAAATTCCCATACTTCTCAGGGTTTAATATCACTAATCCAGAAACGTTTTATTTCAAAATGTTAAATAAGACAGGAATGAAAATCATGTTGGCAAATACTAAACTGATTTATTCTGAAAAATGTTATGAAAAAATGTCTACATTTGGTTTTGAATTTTGGAAAAACAACATTGAGACAAAAACCATCTGGGGTACAAAAGAGTGGCAGGTACAAGGTTTAGAATCATTATTTAGAGCCTGCATGATCCCAGAACAAATAATGTTCCTGAATGACACCATTCAACAGACAACCTGACTTGGCCTGGCCAAGATAAAAGATTTAAATAACCCGTCTATACCAAAGCCTATGCCTGATAGAAACAACACTACAGATGAAGGGTTAGACGTGTCCTATATTTTAAAACAAAACAGAACTATTCCTGATTTGAACAAATGGTTGATCTGGCCCACAGACACTAATAACTGTCAAGATAGATTCCTGAACAAAACACAGGGGTTCAAACAGAACAGGCCAGACCCAAGATATTCCCAGAGCCAACATCCAGGAATAATTACAACATCTAGGCCTAGATGTAGGTAATAGCAATTTACCGAATGGTAAATACCGAATTTTACAGATTCGGTATTCACTATTCGGTAATTGCTATGTAGGTAAAATATTCCGTAAAAATACAGAATCTGTAAGATTCGGTAATTACCGATTCTGTAATTACCGATTCTGTAATTACAGAATCGGTATTTGCCATTGATTCCTATGGGCCTTGAAGCCCATAGGAATCAATGGCAAATACCGATTCTGTAATTACAGAATCGGTAAAATTACCGATTTTGCAAGGGTGACAGGGTGTCACTTTGACACCCTGTTGCACCCCTGTTTCTGGCTTGTGTGCGATGTGACACACAGACATGCCCTTAGGGCATGTCTGTGTGCCACATTGCACAGGTGTACATGCACAGATGTGCATGTACACTGGAAATCGTTATTTACCATGGAATAGTATTCCATGGTAAATAACGATTCGGTAAGGGCCTGTGGCACTGATTACAGTGCCACCTACATCTTGATTTACAGAATCGGTAAATTTACCGATTCGGTATTTTACCGATTCTGTATATTTACCGAATCGGTAAATATACTGATTCTGTAAATAAAATGCCCCCTACATCTCAAAAGCCAAATACCGGTCGGAAACGGCCGAAATCGGCCGTTTCCGACAGGTATTAAGGCTCCTACATCTGGCCCCTAGTGTAGGAAAACTATGCTTCGAATGGCTACAGAAATCCACACTACCCAAAATTAGGCAACACTTAACTTTACTTAAAGAAGGTGCTGACTTGCAAGATTTCATAATGGGACCTCGCAAACAGTGTCAAAAACGTTTCATATACGCCGGTATATACGCAGCTTACAATGAAGCTTGGACAATAACACAAATTGAAACTGCAGAAAAAATACGAGAAATTGATCGTATTAATTTGGAAAAATCACTTTCTGTAGTGGACAATGGATTAACGACTCTGTCCTCCTGAATTTATTCACTGGACAGCATTGTATCATCTGCTATTGATATAATAGAACAGGATATGCTAATGTTACAACATGGTCAATCCCAATTGCGTTCTATTGTACAGCTAGGCTGGACGTTACAAAACCTCCGTTCAGGCTACGTGCCATGGCGTCTAATCAACACAACGTCATTATTTTCTATGTTTAACCTTACTGATAGACAAATCTTGTTGGCACAAAAAGGAGCAGACTATACGGTGCTGAGCATTGAAAAACTAGAAAAATTACCATTGACAATGTCAGTCAGTCAAGTTATCTTTATTCGATTTAGTTAAAAATCATACAAAGAGCATAAAAACATATTATATACAAGTAAAATAGAATTAAAGAATTTCATTACAATCGAATTCATGTGATAAGGTGTTACAGTAAAAAAACAGAGTTTAAAAAATCTATAAAAACAATTTATACAGGGAAATTTACTAAGTTCTTACGATTACTTGATCTAGCTGCCGCCACTAAGAAGTTTGCCATGCAAAATGTAATGCGGATATTTTTCAATGATTGTAGGTAAAACATGGCTGGTCTCACCTGGAAGAAGCCAGCTTCCCTTAGAACAGGTAACAAATGTTTTTTTCTCTGTTCAGAAAAGAAATCGCAAAACATAATAAAGTGCATGGTGTCTTGTACAGAACAATTATCACAGGTACAGGGTGGAGCTAACTCTGGTTTTATCCAAGTATTAAAACTGCCCAGTTAAAAATGAATAAGATTAAACCTACATTTCGTTAAAAGAAACCTGTGGAATGAATTGGTGACAAAACATAAGTATGGTTCAAGTGCAGGTGAATGAACTAACATATAATGGCGTCTAACTGTAGGTTTTAACAATTCAATTTCTTCTCGGCTCATTCTTGCCCCTAACATAAATTGTTTTTTTTATAGTATCCACATCTTGGTTTGTTATGCCAGAAGGATCAGTATATAAATCTGGCCGTCCCAGGTCCGTAAAGGTTTTTTTAAAATAAGCCAACCATGGGATTGCACTACTATGCTCCAAACACATAACATATTTCATGATCAGATGGTTAAGGGTTAGTTCTGTGTTTAGCCAAGTCTTGAGCCAGAATATTAAAGGCGCCAATTTTAACCTGTCTTGGACATAGTCCATTCCTACCTCCGCATGAATGGAAAAGGTCGGTGTCGATTGGGGAAGGCACAAAAGAGAACGTAAGAATCTATTTTCTGCCTTCTGGATATTTTCCAAACGTGCGTAGCCCCATAAAGGCGCACCATATAGCGCCACAGAGAAGCATTTACTGTTATACATCTTTAAGATAGCTTCCATCGGTCTGTGGCCCAACCTTTTAGCAAAGCCCAAGAGGGCCATTGCTGTCCTTGTCACCGCTATGCTTTTGGCCCTAACCTGGGGTCCCCAGTTACCCGTATTGTCAAAGAGCACACCAAGGTAGGGAAAAACGGGTACTCTAGAGACTACCTCTCCTTTACATCTAAATGTTTTACCATGGCTCTCTTTTTTTGAGGGCCAACGACCATAGTGTGAGATTTGGTTGAGTTAACCTTCAGGTCAAGGTGGTCCATGAAGGTGCCAAATGCATCCAAAAGCTGTTGAAGACAGACACCAGTATGAGCTATAAGTACTGCGTCGTCCGCGTATAGGAGAGCAGGGATCTTAACTTCTCCTACACGCGGAACGTCTCTCGCAGCCCCCTCTAAGTGGTTACCTAGGCCGTTGATGCTAATTGTGACTAGCAGGGGTGCTAATATGCAACCCTGCCTAACACCCCGCTTCGAGTTAAAGCGTGACGTACATCTACCTTCTTTTGTGACCCTCACCACAGCAAAGAGCTCTTGGTGGAGTGAGGCCATAAAATTGACCAGAGCCTCATTTTATTTTATTTTTTATTTTTTAATTATTTATATAGCGCAACTGATACCTTGCAGGCTTCCTGGCGCTGGAGAATACTTTACTGAAGCAGAGACCGAAAGTATGTAAGGCGGGGAGGTCTAAGGGAAAAGCCAGGTCTTGATGCGCTTCCTAAATGGAAGAAGTTGAGGGATCTGGCGTATGTCAATGGGCAGGCTGTTCCATAATTTGGCAGCCGCGACCCTAAAGGATCTACCCCCAGTTCTGGCTTTGTTGTATCTGGGCACCCTTACCAGATAAGCCGAGGATGATCGCAGATCTCTGGTAGGATATACCACAGAAACAGGGCTTGCAGGGGCCTGGGTCCGAGTCCATGCAGAGCCTTGAATACAATGCAGAGGGACTTGAAGGCCACACGCTGCTTTAGGGGTAGCCAGTGCAGTTCGGCCAGTGCCGCTGTGGCCGAAGACCTTCTCGACCAGCCAAGAGCCAGCTTGGCCGCGGCTGATTGAATTCGTTGCAGCCGGTCCAGTAGCGTGACTGGAGACTCAAGGAGCAGGGCGTTGCAGTAGTCAAGGCGACTGAGAATCGTGCACCTGACTACCAACGCCCGGGCTTGTGCAGGGAGAAGTGGCATAATATTTCGCAGGGAGCGTAGCAGAGCCGTGCAAATCCCCACTGTTTTTGCCACCTGGGTTTCCATACTCAGCTTGTTATTGAGCATGACCCCCAGGTTGCGGACCGAGGAGACAGGTTTAGGTTTCTCCCTTGTCTCAGGAGGCCAGAAGTCGTTCGGGAACTGGCGAGATAGATTGGTGCCAGCACAGAACAGAACCTCTGTTTTGGAGGCGTTGAATTGAAGGGAGTTTCTATGGAGCCATCCAGCCGTCTCTCTAAGACACTCATGGAAGGAGGTCAGAGAGATGGAGTCTTCTCCTTCCCAGGAGAGAATGAGCTGGGTGTTGTCTGCGTAGTTAATTGTTTTTAACCTAAATGACTTAATTAATGTGATCAGCGGTTTAAGGTACACATTAAAAAGGATGGGACTAATGGAAGATCCCTGGGGAACTCCCTGTGGCACAGATGAGAAGGCGGATTGGAATGGGGGGAGGGAGACAGCCTGTCTCCTGTCCTGCAGGTAAGAGTGAAACCAAAGCAGAGCTGTGCCTTCCACACCAGCTTCCCTGAGTCTCAACAGCAGCGTCCTGTGGTTGACCGTATCGAATGCGGCAGACAAGTCCAGCAGTATTAGTGCTACTGGCTGGCCCCTGTCTGCACGCATGCGAAGATCCTCCATGGCTGTTAAAACCGCAGTTTCGGTGCCGTGGGCAGGGCGGAAACCGAACTGGAGATCGTCTAGAAGGTTGTTCTGCTCAAGATGAGTGGAAAGGCAGGAACTGACCCATCGTTCCACTACCTTCACAGGGAAAGGCAGTAGGGAGATGGGTCGATAGTTAGAGAGACAATCTGGGCTCAGGGAGGGTTTTTTCAAGAGCGGAGTGACAAGCGCCTGTTTCCACGGAGTTGGGACGTAGCCACATTGCAGAGACTGGTTGCATATTTGGCGCAGGATGCCAAAAAGTTCTGTTCCAGAGCTTTTCCAAATTTTTGGAGGTAGAGGGTCAAGCGGGGAACCCGAGGTGATTCAGAGCGCCAGGTTTTCAAACTCGGGTTCAGAGATCGGGGAGAATTCTCGCAGTCTAGCCGTCGAGCTGGAGGATCGAGGCGACAAGTCGTGAGGGCTAGTGCTGGCTCCCTGAGTGTTGGCATCTCCCAGTGAGGGGGGGGTCTTCAAATTTTGAATGATGATATTGATTTTATTAGTGAAAAAAGTTGCCAGATTATCACAGAGGGCTTGGGTGGGAGGCTGCGTCGACATGGCACAGTCTGGGTGAGTTAGATTTTTAAGTATCTGAAAAATACTTTTTGAACTGTTGGTGGCGTTGGTAATAGTAGAACAGTAGTAGTTAGCCTTTTCTTGGACAATGGCAGTTTTGTACGCCATTGTCATCAATCCCTAACCTCAAGAGGGTATCCCATAGCTTAGACGTGTTGACCAAATCGAAGGCCGAGGAGAGGTCCATGAACGCTTGGTACAGTGACCCCTCCTTGGTCACCGTATATTTCGAGATCAGCAGGTGTAAGTTAGAGCACTGCTCGATCGTGCCTCGTTTCTCTCTGAACCCGTACTGGACATCGGTCAAACCACCACAGCTTTCCAGACTATCCCTTAGCCTAGCCAAAAGGACTCTACCCAAGATCTTTATTGCAGAGTCCAAAAGGGATATAGGCCGGTAGCACCCCGGGTCGTCCCTTTGCCCCTTTTTAAATATGGGGACTATTGTGGAAGTCGCCCATGTGGTTGGGGGGGGGGTGTGCTGTTTGCAGCTGTGAATACATTTACCAGAATGCCGGCCCATAGTTCTGGTGAATGTATATAAAAGTCAGCCGGTACCCCATCCGGGCCAGGGGCTTTATTCCTAGTAGTGCCGCGGATTGCTTTCTCGACCTCTACCCTGTTAAAGTACAAAGGAGTAGCCTCAGGGAAGGTTGTGTTAAGTGGTTGGGTGATGGTACCATTATCTCCATAAACTGAACTAAAGTGTGCCAACCACTTGTCATCAGGGATGACACAGTCCGTATCTAAGTTAGGTGAGTCAGAGAAGTAAGGCTGCTTGATTACGGCCCAGAATTGCCTACTGTCCCGCAAGATATCGATAGAGATTAGATTCTCCCAAGCCTCATGTTTAATCTTATCCTGTCTGTTCTTAATGGCTTTTTTATAATCTTTTCTTAGTATTGCAACCAGTGCCCTGTCCCTAGGGTTTGCTTTAAAAGCCAGTTTTAGGGATTTGTGGGCTTTAGAACAGGAGGCATCAAACCATCGGCAGTGTTTAGTTTCTCCCTTCCTCAGTTTGACCATGAGGTTAGAGGAAACTTTACTGCAGATCGCTTGAAAGGCATCCATTGACAATGTCAGAACGACCGGTCATTGAATGGATAACACATGGCACCATTACAATCCCAATAACAACGTTTCACTTTCAATACTGCCAAAAGCATATACCAGCAGGTCTGTATGAAAGGTTGGGTAAAGGATACATCAAGTCCGTGGAATTTGCCTTATACACATAGATGTTGGAGTGGGGGGAAGAAAGAAGTATTTCTTAGTCGTAACAATTGTAAAAAATCACTAAGCGGTACACTTCTGTGTCAAGGTATTAACTTGCATGGAGCCTGCGAAGATTCATCAAACAACCTTTCATGTCATCTGCACGGCACCCCTGCTACACAGATAGAGCCCTTTTTCAGACAACTTTCCAACGGTAGCTATGTTATAATAAGTGACCACAGCTGTTGTGGCATGATGCCAGGAAAAGCCTATCTCGTGAGCGTTACTTCCAGGGTCATTTGTTGTATGCAAGTATTGTATCCAAATAGCAATCCAGACATGGAGGCAGCAATATGGCCTTCTGTGAATATCTCTTCTATTCGAATTGATACTTTAAGCAGAATGAAGTCTATTCTTGTACAGACAACTGTGCCTTTAACCTCGTCCAAAGAGACGTATGATCTGCAAGTTGCAAGGACAGCGGCAGAGATACATACCCTATTATCGACAAATTGCCCCGTGCATTTCGTAGAAATGTTAAGCCAAATCTTAAACATGTCAGATACCAGTGGCATCGCATATGTATTTAAAACAATTTTTTCAGGACTGCTAGCGCCATTTGAAGCAGTTCTTGGCGTCTTCCCGAATTTTGTGGCCTGCCTCTTTTTTTGGGACTCGTAGCAGGAATTTTATTTTTGTTCCTCCTGCTCCGATATGGCAAGCCAAGTCACAGACAAAACTCAGGCTACGATGGAAGAAACGATCTTAGCAATACAATACCGAGAACGTATCACTAAAGTCCTCGGATTGGCCCGGCTAAGAGATCTGAATACTACCTGGTTTCTTTCATTCAGACCAATCTGGCAAGATTGCATCTTACCTGTGCTTCGATGTCTGCTATGCGGAGAAGAATCCGTGTTGAACGTCTGTCTTACACTACCATCAGCAGTACCAATGGATATCGATGCTTTGCTTGGTTCAGTAACGGCTCATGCAACGTGTTGTCCCCAGCAGCTACCTATTCTGATGACGGCATTCATTGAGACTTCACCATTACGATTAGGTGGCGGTGAAGTACGAGATGAAAGCGGCACCACACAGGTACAACCTTTTGTGACCATTGCTGATCTAAACACCTATGATGGCAATGCATCGCATGTATGCACTATTTCCGATTTTTCGGAGTTGCCCAACTTTCACCTACTGTTTTAGACAAATTTTTTGCCGGCCTATCTGAGGTAATGTTCTCTCCTAACAACGGGAATAATATTTGAAATAGCGAGCACACATCGTTCCCTTAACTCTGAATTCGGCCTTCAGTTTTCTATAAACAACACTACTGAAAACATTTGGAACTATTTTTCTTTCCCCATGAAAGCGAAATTATTTTTTCCAATTTCCAAAATATTTACCTTTTTTTGGCACATGGTACTCTGCTTAAAGTAGAACTATTCTTAGAGAACAGAACTTCTATTTTTAGAGACTCTAGAGACAATATTTTGAATCAGCCTCTAGCACATGTACAATCTTGTATAATTATGTGATAAAATGGTCTCGACCTTCTCTTCTGTATTAAGAGCCATTTCATAAATGTAACTTTCGTGATTCATTCAGTGAAGATTATAATGCACTACAAAAAATATTATCTGAATGATACCACTGCTTGAAAAACGTACAGTATAATACTCATTTTCGTGTATCTATACCATTTTAAATGCATTTTATGTATTTTGGGGTGGGCTGGAAAACACATGCATACTTATATGTTTATATATTGCTTAGTATTTAGTAATGATGGACATTATACGTGGAGTGGGTGTTGTGAACGTATCTAGGACCCTAATTAAATATTCCCGATTCATGCCCTTATGTGGTTATAACAAATCATATCCTTATAAAGGCATAAATAATAAATAAATAACAACTTTTATTGAAAATGCCCGTTTCTCTATTTCTCTGCACTCTGGTGAAACTAAGCATGCACGATTGACTGAGTGAAATAGCTATCTATTGTTTTCACACAACTCTGGAGATATACTCCTTATTCTGGAGGGAGCAAAGTTGTCATGTTTATGCGGTTGTCAGAAGCTAATCCCTTCTTGTCTATTCAGGAAAGTTAACTCATTCCTGTTCACTCGAGAAAGTTTCTAGTGACCTCTGAGCTAGCTGGCATTCATAATTAAGTCTAACATATTCAATAGAGACCTAGTCGACCTCAGTCCTACGTCTAAACTATCGTTTATGTTATTCCAATGCGCAGAGCCTATTGGGAATATATGAACTACACTACAGCATGGTCCAGTATACAGAGAGTATCTGTTTCCTCCCAAGTAAAGTCTACCCTGTTATATACATTAAAGAATTTGCCCTTCCAACCACTAGAAAAGGACAACTCAAAAGCCAAAATGTCCTGCAAGTCTACGTGTAGGTGCTTAATTTTAATCCCTACAGCGTTCTTTACCCAGGCAACCAAACCACCCGCAGGACGGCCCCCATTTTTCTGGTAGCGGCAATGGCAAGGGCAGAAAAACCACTTCTATGTGGGGTTGATAAACTCCAGGTTTCCTGTATTAGGATTATATCAAAAGTATCCATGAAGGTACACCATTCAGGATCTGATAATAGTTTGGAAATCACAGCCACATTCCATACCAGAATCCTAAGAGTCGATGTTAGGGAAGGCCCTATTTAAATAGAACATGTATTCTGAGTTGTGCCATGTGTTTCAGTTATGGCTTCAGGCACAGCACAGAGTTCAGTATTGTGAACTAAATTATTTAATAACAGTGAGTTCAGTGGGGTTAGAGAGTGATCCTGCCTGGGTTCAAGCAACAAAGCGCCATCAGGCTTCAGTCATCGTTGACTACTTTTTATCCAACCTAGGCCAGTACATAATGCTTCCCTAGGTAATCCATTCGGGATTGCTCCTTCTTTTAATGGATATTTATACCTAATCTGAATGGAAGTGTTGGTGGGGGGAAAAGTATGAGAATCAATCGACAGAAGCCCAGATACCATAGGTTTGTCATAAAATCTAACTAGACTTGTATAATTTTCTACCCCCGGGGTATTCAGTCTACGTACATTTTTGATGTCATACATAATAATAGAATAGCAGTGGCAAGATGATCTAAACCAATGAATGACCTTGTTTTTTAGGGAATCCTAGTCTTCATAGCCACTTTAAAAAAATGTTGGGACATTTGCGAGGTAGACAACATCATGACTACCTTTACCATCCAGCCTTCTATACACTCCATCTCTAACTACCCAATCCCATGTGGGACTTAATAGCTTAACCTGTGTATATGCCCTTTGTCTAGCGTCACTTCCCCTCTATCCGGGTGCCTAGGTCCTAACACCCCAAGGTTTGCGCCCTGTTGCATATGTTTTATTACTCTTAAGTCCCTGAGGTTAGAAAAGTATTTCTCCACAGGATCTTGGAATTGGTGTGATATGATTGACAGAGGGGCTCTGGGCTGTATTTCTACCGGCCCATACCGATGTTGCATCGAGCCGCTATCTTCAACTGAAGATGCCGACATTAATATGGGACTTTTAAGAGATCCATGGAGTGCTTCATTTCCATTCCCACAAATGGCCGTCTGGGATAGAATCTCAACCTCCCTTCTAAGGGCAACCACTTCTTTCTTCAATGACTCAATTAAAGACCTTAGTATAGACATTTCTTTTGAATGGGCACTTCTAAATTCACTAGGATTAGACTCTCCAACCTCACAATCATCGGACACTAGAGCATCATGACCTATTATGACAATCAACCTGGACAATATAGGGAGCAGTGCAGGGCCCACATAGTTCCTCTTGATGTTGTCTGTTGTTGAATCAGGATCCTTACCCTTACCCTTGCCCTTTGCCAATCCCTTTCTCTTTCAAATTAGAATTGAACATACATGGAATTATCTTAACCGAGTTTTGTTTGTGCAGTGATTTTTGGGAGGTAGGGAACGAGGATGAGCCAGGTGTCCCAACAGCGGGACCTACAATGATCTTTCTGTATATGATAGGACTGACAGAGTTTTCTACCAAGATGGACGAATTTGGTTGGGTATCAGCCATCTCCTGGCACTCTGATAGGATCGATTCAATGCGATCCATAGTCTTGTGGCAAACTGTACCAAGCGATTTTTTCTTCTTTTTAGCATTGTCAAAACCATTGACCCTCTCCTGACCTTTCCTTTTACCCATCTGCCCCAATAGCCCAAAAAAGTTTTAGGTAGAATAGTTGTAATATTAATTTTGCTACTTGGCAATAAATTAAAGCGTAAAGAAGTATTTGGTAGAGTAGAGGGACTCAGATGACATAGGGAATTCTGGCTTATCACTATACAATCGCTAAGTACTTACAATTTTTAAGTTCATTGACATAGAATGATGAAATTACACTCTGGCGACCCCTAGGTACCAACCCCACATTACAGCAATATGTGACCTTTGCAATGATCAGAACAAGGGAGGAGCAATTCCAGGATGCTGACCCAACCACAAACTTGGATAACAAGCTCAGTACTCTAGGTCCACAGAGAGTTCAGTAGATCCAAAACCTGCACCATAGAAGAAAAGATTGCAGACCAATGGCAGACCAAAGAAGTGTGGCCCAGCCCTGTCTCTTTCTGGCACTGACGGGCAAGGACGGGCCCGCCCTTGGTCCGGGCGGGGGCCGGGCATGCCCACGAGCGTCCCGCGCAGCGGGAGTCCGCTGCTGCACTTATGCGCCTCCGGGCGCGGGATGACGTCGTGGGTGGTCTGGCGTTCCTAGGACTTGTAGTCCTTGCTGCCTGTGATGGCCAATGCCCTCATGGCAAAACGATTACATGCTTCCCCAGGCATTTTTTAAAAGTGATAGTTTTTAAACATGAACTTAGAAACATTCATGCCCTGCTCCCCCCCCCCTCCCCCCCCCTCCCCACGACAATGCCATTATTAAACTAAGAGCCAAGTCAGTACTCCTATAAACCCTAGATACGGCCTACATTATTTTCTTAGTGTATATGGAGCTACATTCTTTCTATCTAACGGATTTATAAAGCACAACAACTGCTCATTTAGTGTCCCAGCACAGGCTGTAAGACTGATCCAGTTACTGACTTGTGATTTGAAAGTGAGTTCAAGGAGACAAGTTTTAGGAACTTTTGACAGCATGGATATCTTCTGTGGCCGGGTCTGCTGTGGGAGTGCGTCATAATCCCCGGCAGCCAGGTAGGAGTTGAAGCTGGCGCTCCACTTTTTCCTTCTAAATTGTGGAATCCCCCCCAACAGGCAACTGGTCTGGTAGGTGGGTAAGGGGTAATTCTATTGGACAGGTACTGACGCCCCGAGTGATGAAAAGCTCTGTCTGCTCTAATCCATTAAACCTCACACGTTCCTTGATAGGAAGCCAGTGGACATTATTGTCTATGAAATCAAACATGAGGTGCTTGTACAGCGCATATCCTAAACTCAGAAATTTACAAGGGCTCTCATATGTGACCATAAAGAAATAAGAGGCTCTATAAAATAAAACATTTGTCTAGGACCAGACAATTTGGACACACAAGGAAGCTGGTATTGATTCCAGGTTATCTGGTTTCATGTTTTCAAATTCAGCCACCAGCTGGGCATCTTGGTCTCTTCCGCTCTATCCTATTTTATATGAAAGGTCACTGTCATTGTTTTATCTTTAATTCTTGGCACACGACGAACCCAATAAAAACCTAGCAGACCCAACTCTGGGCCGCCAGACCCAACTAACAAGCCAAGAATGCATTGATTGCGGGTCGGGAGGGGGTTGAAAATGGAGTGACACCCCCTCCCCTAATCAACGCCCCTATCCTTCGGAAGACATTTTTAAAGCGTCTGTGCTGGGAGATTATGCATAATTAGTGTTCATCAAAAGCTCATGGATTTAGATACGTTTACTTAAATCGATTTTGTCTGATCATTTATTGTTTTCGTATGTCTGGCAATACAAGGAATACAAATCATACGTCTTATCAAGTTATAATTGCTTTTTTGAATGGCAGGTTATACAGTTTTTAACTTTTATGTATTAAAAAGCATCCATTCGTCTTAAGACTCTGGTACATACTCACCATTTATTCGTAATTTAACAAATACTAAATATATTATTCAGTAAACCAACAAACTAAACTGATTAAGAAAGTTGAAAGACCATGAGTATCCAGCGGCAAGAAATATTGGCAAAGCCAAGAGGTCGTAAAGGCAAGATTTGGCTTTACCAGTGTTTGTTTTCCTTTAGCAGATTTGAACATAGGTAGATGAGACAATTTGCATATGCTTCTACTTGTGAATAAGCACATGCAACTGTAGGCACATGTGAAATGAGGCACTATAGACAGGATTCTAGGATGATAACCTGCATGTAAACGGATTACCAAGAAGTGTTTGAGTAGCTGAGTGCCCGGAATTGTTATACAATCTCCCAAACCGTTTTAAAGAGCAAACATGTTGCTTAATACGTGTGTTGCAGGTGGTTGGTGCTCACACCTGATCTGCTAAGTAAAAGGTGAAAAGTCTCCCAATCCTCTTACCCCCTGATTGCCATACTCGGTTTTCAATAAAATAGTAGATATAAAAACTTCTACATAAAACCCTGAAAACATAAAAGGCCACGAACCCCAAACCCCAAAAAGTAATGATAAACAAACAAAAGCATCGTATCCTCATTTAAAGAAAATCTATAACCGATTTTGAAGTTTGTGTTAGAGGTCAGCCTGGAGGAGTTTCAGAAGAGCGATGGCTCAACCAAGAAACAGCAGAGCCCCACAGTGCCTGAGAAATGAAAAGCACATCAGATCAGAAATTTAGGGGCGGGGGTAGTTGGCATGGGAGCTGTAGTGATCACCAGAACACCTCAAGCAGGGTCATTCCTGTGCTTCTTTATTCACTAAAGATGCAAATTCACCCCCAACAACCACTCTAGGTCTGCGACATGGCTTCTTCATCCTCCTTGGTTCAATTAATCTGTCTCTTGGTTGTGAGGGAGAAACTGATTTCTTCGCTTCTCTCGCATTACCTTGCGTTGGGAGTTTAGCTGCTTGGTCATTTCTCACCTTCAGGGGACACTTTGGTGGATGCCTTAGGTTATCATCACTGTTTCTTCAGATAGGAAGTGGGACAGATTAGTTGATATTGGAGTACCTGCCTCTTTGGTTTCTGTTGAGCCTTGCTTGCTCCTTCATGTTCTTCTCATGTGTTGATGTCGTGAACGGTGGATTCCTCGCTGTCCTCTGCAGGCGTGTAAGCATCAGACTTTGAGTACACCTGTGTTAGCTCCAGGCAAAGGAAGGAAGGGCTGGAGAGGGACAAGAAACAGCAGCCCTTTGGAGCAAAGCTTCACGTCTTTTGATGACATTCTGTGCAACAGAACTAAGCAAGAAATGCATTGCCAATAATTCCCAGACTCTCACATTATTTAATAATAAAATAATAATAATAAATCATTTGTAGAGCGCCTGGCTGCAAGAAACAGTGTGTCCCCGCGCTAACTGCTGATACAATACATATCCAAAGGAGTAATGGCATGGAGCTCAGACGAGGGATTACTTACTAGGGTACAGATGAGTTTTTAGTTTTGCCCTAAATCTCATTTCGGATGGCTCCATCCGTAGGTGGAGCGGGAGTGCATTCCAATACTTGGTGGCTAAGTATCGGAAGGATTTTCCTCCCATTTTAGCTCTTGTGATTCGGGGAAGTTTAAATAACATCATACCCGATGATCTTAGATCCCTAATCGGGCGATGTATGGTAAGGAGATTTTTTAGGTAATCAGGGCCTTTGTTCTGAGCGATGCGGTGGGCAAAGCACAGGGTCTTAAATTTAATTCTCTCCTTAACAGGGAGCCAGTGGAGTTTGGATAAGGCAGCTCTAGCAGATGTTTTTCTTGGGAGACCGAGCACCAGTCGGGCCGCTGTGTTCTGCACACATTGTAATTGGTGAAGGCCCTTCTGGCTGAGACCAATCAGGAGGGCATTCCCATAGTCCAAATGAGGTGTTATCAGAGCATGGACTATGGTTTTCCTGGCTTCGGTGGGAAGAAGGTCTAATACCTTGCGAAGAACTTTTAATATGCCAACGCATTTTCCCGTTATCTTGTTGACTTGGGTCTTACCGGAGAGGTCAGAATCCAGCATGACGCCAAGATTTCTCACCGTCTCTGGGGGAGTAGGCAGCTTGCCCAGTTCACTAGGCCACCATGCCTGAGACCATACAGATGTTTCTCTCCCCACCACCAGAACCTCCGTCTTATCTCCATTCAGACGGAGACAGTTGTTATTCATCCAGGTCGCTACCGCCGACATACAGTTCGAGAAGTTGGTGGCATATTCTCTTCGGTCAGGGGTTAACTTGAACACCAACTGGGTGTCGTCAGCGTAGCTGACAATGCCCACCCCAAAATCCTCTACAATGTGTGCCAGGGGTTCCATATAGATGTTAAATAGCGTTGGGCTCAAGCTAGAGCCCTGTGGAACCCCATGGCTCACCTTCCGAGGAGATGATCTGAAGGGTGGGCAGTGTAGCTGGAAGGTTCTGTCGGCCAGAAAGGATTGAAGCCAAGCGAGTGCTGGGCCCATTACTCCCATATCCGAGAGACGAGACAACAGCGTTGAGTGCAACACGGTGTCAAATGCTGCACTAAGGTCCAAAAGGACCAACGCCGCTGTCTCGCCCTCGTCCACCATCTTCCGAATACATTCAGTCGAATATAGGACTGCCGATTCAGTTGAGTAGCCTGATCTAAATCCTGACTGGGAAGGGTGAAGGAGTGCTTCTTTCTCTAAAAGCTCCATAAGTTGTTTATTTGCCACTTTTTCTATAATTTTGGCACAGAACGGGAGAAGTGAGATTGGACGTAGATTTTGGAACTGAGAAACATGAATGTTTGGTTTCTTTTTTAGTGGCATAACTTGGGCAGTTTTCCATATTTCTGGAACGTGGCACTACTGGAAAGATAAAGTGATCATATGACTAATATGGTCAATTAAAGTGCTTTCCATGACTCCCTTACACTGTTCCGGTGGACAGGCGTCGGTGGGGGAACCCGACTGTATATCATTAATGATTTTCAATAGGTCTTGTTTGTCCGGGGTAGTGAACCTGGTAAGAGGGGTTTTGTGCTTTTGGGTGCCTTTAATATCCACGTTGATATTTACGGAAGTTGTGTTGCTTACAAAGGTGGCATGAATTCTTTCTACTTTTTCTACAAAGAAGTCAGCGATTTGATCACATATCTCAGCGGAGTATGTGTCTTGATTATCTAGTCGTGATGGAATAGTGAGTTCTCTGTATATACTAAACAACTCTTTCGTGGGATTATCTGCTTCCTCAATTCTATTTTTATAGTGGTGACTTTTCTCCGCTCTAACCATTTTTTGGTATTTTTTTAATTCAATTCTGTAGCTATCTTTAAGTTCAGGTGCGTAGCTTTTCCTCCATCTACGCTCTATTGATTTACATTGCGCTTTTGCTGTTCTAAGTCTCTCTGAAAACCATGGAGCGGTTTTGGATTGTCTAGCTGGAGGTTTGGTTGTCCAGGGAGCGATTTTATCTAGTGCTTTTACCATCCATAATTCGTAATTGTCCCAAACCTCTTGCAGGGAGTTACCTGTTGTTGGAGGTTGCTCGAGTAACATGCTCTTAAAGAGTTCAGGGGTGAATTTTTTCCAATTACGGCGTTTTTGAGGAAGATGTTTTATAGGTATGGTATCAGTAAGTTCTTTTATTATCTCAAATGGCACAATGCTATGGTCAGACCAAATCAGTGGGATGGGGGCTAAGGTCTCAATGCCCTCCCAATTCGCAAAAATAGGGTCTAAAAGATGTCCCTGCTGGTGTGTGGGAATTGTAGAGCGAAGTTTTATGTCTACAGAGTTGAGTGCGGCCGCAAGAAGTTGTGCTTCAGCGGAGTTAATATCTTCAAAATGCAGATTCAGGTCGCCTGAAATGATTAGATTTTTATGTCTAACTGAAAGCTGGGTGGCTGTTTCGATGAGTTGGCTGCAGAAAGGCGCTGCGGTTCCCGGAGGCCGGTAAATAAGTAGGCCAGTGATCGTATTCGTAGGTTCTAATTCTTCGAGGCATGTGGGCTGCTGAATTCATATCTGTGCATAGATCGCCGGCTAGTGTTGGGTCCGGATGATTGCACATTGTTGTCCTGGAAGAGTCTTCGAAGTATCACGAGATAGGTGGCTCCTCCCCTGGACTACAGTGCGCATGGGCATCGCCTCCATCCCCAGATTGTTTTTTTCCGCCATTGGGTTCGGATGTGTTTCGGTTCCCTCTGTCGGAATCGATAGTTGATAAACTTTTCTAACTCGAGACCAAAAGGTCTTTAGGCTGGGCGTCGGTATCGTTTTGTTCGGGTTTTTGTCTGTTTCTCAGCTCCGAACTCTTGCTACCCATCCGCGTGCTCTCGGCGCGGACGGGCCTACTCGACGCTCCAGACATGGAACGAACTCCGTTCAAAAGGTGCCCGGTGTGCACCTCCAAGTATTCACACCTCGATGTGCACCCTGTGTGCAACAAATGTTTGTCACCGGACCATGATGAGGCCAGATGTATGGCCTGCTCGAAGTTCCGGTGTAAGAAGACTCTCAAGATTCGTCGGGCCGCTAGACTCCAGGCCCAGTTAGCGGCACCCCCGGCGCCCCCGCCGGACAACATCTTCGAGGAATTTGTTGAAGACGACGATGTCCTACAGGTTTCGGACTCTAGCCCCGCGTCCGAGGGGGATGCCTACGACGCGGGTGATGAGGACTTTGACGAAGCCGGCGACGAGGTAGGGGACGACGATGGGGCCATTGCCACCGTGGGGGATAGCTCGGAGGAAGAGCATCCCCAAACTGACTCAGGGGTCAACCCCCTTCATGCGGCCCAGGTCGAGGGATCGCCTTCGGGCCTTACCCAAGACCTCGTTACTAGTCCAGCGGCCCCGCCTCCGGGCCCGGTCACGGACATTTCTGATGCGCCACTCCCGTTAACAAAAACAAAAGTGAAGCCATTGGGATCCACTCCTCCGGTTTCGAAACCGAAAGTGAAAGCTGCACTGGTGCAGAAGGCTCTGGAGGCATCGACTTCCAAGAAATTCAAAATGGCCGACTTGAAGAGCCGCGCCAAGATGGCCGACCCGAAGGCCTCAGGGTCGACGCCGAAGGCGAAGTCGACCGACGCGGCCGCGTCGGCGCCGAAGATGGTCGAGGTCGATGACCCGAAGAAAGCTCCAAAGAAGCGTCAAGGCGATTCCACAGCTCTGGCTTCGCCGGCTCCGGCCGCCAGGGACAAGGAACGTGATGTGTCGGCTCCGAAGACAGTGCCTTTCGCCGACCCGACTCCCGACTCGGGGAGATCGATCGAGCCGGTCAAGCCCTCTCCAGCCTTAACGAAAAAGGTTGCGGAGTCCCTGCAACGGATTCGGAAGGACGCTGTGGTTCCCGAACCAGGGGATGTGGTGCCGAAGCACACACCAAAGCCCGCAAAGGCGCAGACGCCTATCCGCTTTACCCTGCCGCCGAAGTCGACGCCGAAGGCTTTCGCTCCGAAGCATGGGGCAGGCGTGCCCTCGAAGGAGGTGTCGACGCCCAAAGCGTCATTAGTGGTGTCGAAGCCTCGGCTCCAGCCACTTGCAGAGGAAGAGCGTCGAGAGGTCATCATCGACGCCAATACTGGGAAACTGTCTCTCCTCAAGAGGAAAATCACCACGGAGCTGGTGTTGGAACATTTTCGGATTCCTCTAAAAAATAAGAAGGATTCTGCGGGTACTTCGGCCCCGATAGAGCCTATGTCTCCACAAGCCTTAGAACACTCGCCAACGCGTTCCAATGCAGGGGATGCTGACGATGAGGAGGTCGAGTACAACTATCCGGCGTACTCGGATCCGGAGGAGGAACATGAGCCTTGGTCTGCCGGAGGCGACCCAGAGGACCCGCAGTCGGGTCAGGAACCGCAGCTTTTTGCCGCAAAGACCTCACCGACGGAGGACTCGGCAGCCTTCAACGCTTTGATTGAAAGAGCTGCAGCTAACCATGATGTCGAGCTGCACTCGGATCCTGTGGATGTGGACTTTTTGTTTGACACTTTCTCAGTGGCTGAAAAGTCAGTCAAGACATTGCCAATGCTCAAGGGAGTGCTAAAGCACGCGACGGAGGTCTTCAAGGAGCCCACTCGGGCGCGTGTCATCAATCCTCGCATTGACAAAAAATATAAGGCAGCGCCCTCGGATCCAACATACAACAAGGGACACTTGCCACTGGACTCTTTGGTTGTATCCAACGCACGCAAGAGGGCGAACTCACAGACCACTGGTGACGCTCCTCCCCCAGACAAAGAGTCAAAAATATTTGAGGCCTCAGGGAAACGGATTGCTGCGCAGGCAGCTAATATTTGGCGAATCTCAAACACGCAGGCCCTACTTGCACGCTACGATAGGGCTCATTATGACACCTTAGAAACACTGCTGCAACACTTGCCTGACCAGTACAAGGAGGCAGGGGAAATGTTAATTCAGGAGGGAAAGCTCATCACAAACGCTTCCATCAAATGTGCGCTGGACGTGGCTGATACAGCCTCCAGGGCAATCAACACTAGCGTGTTGCTAAGACGACATGCATGGCTTAGAATATCAGGTTTCAAACCGGATATACAGACTACCATCCTGAACCAAACAGTTAATCCTGACCACCTGTTCGGCCCAGAGGTGGATGCGACACTGGAAAAAATGAAGAAAGACACAGACACTGCCAAGTCTATGGGGGCCCTCCAGTCTCAGCAGTTTCGGGGTGGTTCCTTTCGCCGCTCCAATACCAGAGGCACCTCAAGGGGTCAGGCATCGCAGTCCACACAGTATTATAAAAGTAATACCCAAACCTCATACACCAACAAAGGTAGAGGTGGCTACAGAGGCAACAACATCAAGGGCAGGGGACGTGGAAACAACAGCTCCAGGTCCACCACCGCCAACAAGCAGTGACGTCTTGTCACTGCCCCCCGACCATACAACACCGGTCGGGGGGAGACTCCAGCAGTTCCTGCCCGCGTGGAAATCCATCACCACGGACAGGTGGGTCAAGTCTCTTATCCAGTACGGTTACTGTCTGGAACTTACTTCCACTCCACCAAACATACCTCCAAGAAGCCGTCCTATGTCCGGCGAGCACTTGCACTTGTTGCAGCAGGAAGTTCAAGTCATGCTGCAAAAAGGGGCAATAGAGCTCGTCCCACTGCAAGAAAGGGGAACAGGGGTTTACTCCCTGTATTTTCTAATCCCCAAAAAGGACGGATCCCTCAGGCCCATCCTGGACCTCAGGCCCCTCAACTGGTACATTCTCTCGGAGCACTTCCATATGCTCACGTTACAGCAGGTACTCCCCCTGCTTCAGCAGGGGGACTTCCTGGCTACGCTGGATCAAAAAGATGCATACTTTCATATCCCCCTGCATCCTTCCCACAGGAAGTATCTCAGATTTACCATTCAAGACCAGCATTACCAGTTCAGGGTTCTGCCGTTCGGGGTCACCACAGCGCCAAGGGTCTTTACAAAGTGCCTGGCGACTGTGGCGGCGCATCTACGACGCCAAAACGTCCACGTCTATCCTTATCTGGACGACTGGCTCATTCAGGCAAAAACAGAACAGCAGTGCGCCGAACACGTGTCCCGCACCATTCATCTCCTGCACGATCTGGGATTCTCTCTGAACTACCCAAAATCCCATCTCCAGCCCGCCCATGTACGGCAGTATCTGGGCGCGACGATAAACACTCTGGCAGCCACTGCGCAGCCAAATTCAGTGAGAATCGCCAGTATCCAAACGCTGATCCAACGATTCTGGCCCCAGCACTCGCTTCCAGCGAAAGTGTTCATGCAGTTGAAAGACATGATGGCCTCCTGCATCTCCATTGTCCCGCACGCGAGACTACATATGCGTCCGCTTCAGGAGTGCCTAGCACGTCAGTGGACTCAGGCTCATGGGCAACTAACAGACCTAGTGTTGGTGAGCGGTCGGGCGTACAACTCTCTGCATTGGTGGAATCCACAAAACCTTTGCAAGGGCCGGCCGTTCCAGGAGCCTGTGCCACAGATTATCCTGACAACGGACGCCTCTCTCCAGGGATGGGGAGCTCATGTACTCCACTACACAGTGCAGGGACTATGGACACTACAGCAAAAGAAGATGCACATCAATGTATTGGAACTGATGGCAATCTTCTTGGCCTTGAAGGCATTCAAAGTACACCTGTGCAACAAGGTCGTGTTGATCCGGACGGACAACATGACAGCCATGTACTACATTCAGAAACAGGGAGGCACACACTCTCCGCAGCTGTCTCATCTGGCTCAGAGCATGTGGAAGTGGGCCATTCAGAGGAACATCTTCCTCATGGCAGAGCATCTCCCAGGCAAAGACAACCAGATGGCGGACCTGCTCAGCAGGCACAGCCATCAGATGCACGAGTGGGAGATACATCCATCAGTACTCCAACCGTACTTCCAACAGTGGGGTCATCCAGAGATAGACCTGTTCGCCACAAAGGAGAACGCAAAATGCCGAAGCTTCGCCGCCAGGTTCCCACACCCGCAATCACAGGGCAATGCGATGTGGATGAACTGGTCAGGCAGATTTGCATACGCTTTTCCCCCAGCGCCTCTAATACCGCTGGTGGCACGCAAGCTCAGGCAGCACTTGATGACTCTCATCCTGGTTGCTCCAACGTGGGCTCGCCAACCATGGTACACCACGTTTCTGGAACTGTTGAGTTGCCAGTGTTCTTTCAAAACCCAGAGTCGCTGGCGGAGCGGATGCTCCACACCCTTGACGTGAAAAGAGCCTTAATGTACTACATTGACAGGACCAAAGATTTTCGTAAGACCAAGCAGCTTTTTGTTGCTTTTGCCTCACACCACAAGGGAAACGCTATCTCCAAAGCTGGGATCGCTAGGTGGATTGTAAAATGCATTCAGATCTGCTACGCTAAGGCCAAGCGCACTCTCACAATTCCACCAAGAGCCCACTCCACCAGGAAGCTGGGGGCCTTCATGGCTTTCTTAGGTAATATTCCCTTAGAAGATATCTGTAGAGCAGCCACATGGTCTACCACACATACTTTCACTAAACATTACTGTGTAGACGTGCATTCCAAACAGCAAGCAGCTGTTGGTCAGGCTGTTCTCAGGACACTTTTTCAGACTGCTGCAGCTGGCACGGGCGGCCGCCAATAATGGGAGGACTGCTATGTATTCTATGCACAGATATGAATTCAGCAGCCCACATGCCTCGAACTGCAAATGCTACTTACCAGTATGCATCTGTTCTTGGCATGTAGGGCTGCTGACATTCATATCGCCCACCCTCCTCCCCGGCGCCTGTAGCAGCTGCAGTCTTCATTCATATATATATATTCATATATCTGCTCGCAGCATAGGCATCACTCACATACTTCACTCCATCTCTGCCAATGGCTAAAAACAATCTGGGGATGGAGGCGATGCCCATGCGCACTGTAGTCCAGGGGAGGAGCCACCTATCTCGTGATACTTCGAAGACTCTTCCAGGACAACAATGTGCAATCATCCGGACCCAACACTAGGCGGCGATCTATGCACAGATATGAATGTCAGCAGCCCTACATGCCAAGAACAGATGCATACTGGTAAGTAGCATTTGCATTATTGTAAATAGGCCACATTCACTATTGATTATGGTGGATTTTGTTAGAGTGCATTCAAGCTCTGCAAGTCCTCCTCCACGTTGTTTTTGTCTATCAATTCTCAGAAGACTATAACTAGGAGGTATAGCTTCTAAAATATCAGGGGAGGATGAATCTTCTAGCCATGTCTCTGTAAGAAACATGGCGTCTAGGTCTTTATTTATCAACAGGTCGTGAATTTCCATTTTATGTTTAGTCATAGACCTACAGTTTAGCAATATCATCTTCCGATTAGCTACCTTTCCTGAAATTTGGTTTATCATGGGAAGTGCCTGGTTGCATAAATTACAAAAAGAGGGTATGTGATCAGGGTCTATAGTGTGAAAGCAGGTTTGATTTGGCTTCTTACCTAGTGTGAGGAGATCTGTTTTAGAATAGTGAATTCGATGGCTGCTGCTGCTTTGGGCCGCGGAGTTTGTTTGAGGGGTAGGGCCATGGGGTCCTGCCCCGCGCCCCGGTCGTTCGCGGACGGGCGCAGACGGGCAGGACTCTGGCTTGACTCCGGCGCGCGACCGGCGCGCCCGCAATGCGCGTCCGCTGCGCGGAGCCATGGACGTATGTTTTTATGCCGTCGTCCGAGCGACGTGCACTGCGAGCCCTCACTAAGATGGCCGCTACCCTATCCCTGTCAGTCCCCGCAGATGACGGCCCGTGAATCGGCCACACCCTGAGGGGAAGGCAAGTAGTCTGCCAGCTGTCAAGGGAAAGCGGGTAAGATCTATTCACCCTTGCCTTCTCTGTCGCCCAAAACGATGTGAGGATAAGTCCCTCCAAAGTTCGTGCCTCAATGTTACACAGCGAGTAATCAGCACTGTTGCCAGAGGGAGGGGGGGAAGGACACACGGGGAGAATATTCAACAATTAGTTAAAAACGAGATCAGAGTTTTAAAAAGTTAGCCTCCGGGCTCAAGCCTCAGGAGTGAATGAAAAAGCAGTATTATTGCTCAAGTGCTTCCTCTGTTTTTATGCCGTCGTCCGAGCGACGTGCACTGCGAGCCCTCACTAAGATGGCCGCTACCCTATCCCTGTCAGTCCCCGCAGATGACGGCCCGTGAATCGGCCACACCCTGATGCCAAACGCGTTTCAGGAACTTTATTCCCTTCTTCAGTGGCTGTCAAGCGCTTAGTGAGAAAGCAGCTTTTCCTGTGCACCATTGTATTCTAGTCCCGCCCAGTGGGCGTGGCTACCCTCGTAGCCTTCTGGATCTCGTAGTGTCACAAGGTATTCTCCAGTGAGTCCGCTTTTACACACTGCGCAATAAAACAATAATTCATAGCCCATGTGGGATGTGGCTCAAAGCTGCTGACAGCCACTGAAGAAGGGAATAAAGTTCCTGAAATGCGTTTGGCATTACAAAGGTTACTGTCTGCTGCTGTGGAACCTGTTTGCAAGCTGCTTGAATAAAGTCGAAGTATTGCACTGCCAGAGGCCTCTCTCGTTTTTGGGGCTAACTTTGTTGGTGGGAGGAGCGGGTGGCCGCCCAGTTAGAACATCATGATCGCTGTGTCCTGTGGCTAAGGTACATAGACGACATCTTTTTGATATGGGATGGTGACATGGAATCTGCTAACAATTTTGTGAAACTCCTTAATGATAATGAATATAATTTGGGTTTCACTGAACATATGAGCTACACCAAAATTGAATTCCTGGACGTTCTAGTGGAGATTGTAGATAACACTATCCAGACGAAACTATTCTGCAAAAGTACTGCAGGCAACAGTATCCTCAATGCTGCTAGTTCTCATCCGAGACAGTTGGTATACAGTATCCCCTATGGCGAGCTCTTACGAGCCAGACGTAATTGTAGCTCTGATGAGAACTACCAACTTGAAAAACATACTATGATGGGACGTTTCCGGGAGAGGGGATACAATAGTAAGACTATCAGTGAAGCCTGTGCCAAAGTAGATGCAGTTGTTAGAACTAAACTTCTCTACCCAGATGCTGAGGTTCCAGAAAAGAATACCCTACGATTTATAACCAAATTCTCAGGACAGGCTACACAAGTCCGTAGGGTACTTCAGAAACACTGGCATGTCTTGCTTACTGATACAAACCTTGAGAAACATCTAAATAACAAACCCCAGATAACATTCCAAAAATGCAGTTCTCTCAGAGATGAATTGAACCCTAGTTTTATCACCTCCAAGGGGAAAACCAACAAACCACAACTAGGTGGATATACTAGGTGCAGGAAATGCAAAGCTTTCAGTAATAGCATTGATTGTAAAACCTTATGCATTGCAGGCACGAAAAAGGTGATGACCATCAAAAAGAAACTGAATTGCAATACTATGTATTGCGTGTACGCCTTATTATGTCCATGCGATAAGGCGTACGTAGGCAGCACTATTCATTGTGCAAAGAAGCGTGTTCTTGAACATATCAGGGCAATTCGGCACAATAATAGGCAATATCCAGTTGCCAGACATTTTTTTGAACAACACTTTCAAAACGAAAAGCTGCTGAGGATGGTGGTCATTGACGATGTCCCCAATAACACTCGAGGGGGTAATCGCAAGCTTGCCCTGCGTAAACTGGAATCCAAATATATCATAGACTTGGAGACTATGATTTGAATTTGAATTTGAATTTAAAAACATTTATTCAGCGCACTTTTACCCAGCGGTTTCATGGCGCTATATGTGATGCAGTGGACGGCAGCAGCTGGAAGAGGTTAGACAGTGTAAGCTTGCGCAAATAGGAAGGTTTTGAGATCCTTCCGGAATTGAAGGTAAGAAGGTGATGTGCGGAGGGCAGCAGGAAGGGAGTTCCAGAAAGCTGGAGCAAGAACAGCGAACCTCGCTCCACCAGCCCTCTGTTTTTTAAAACGGGGGGTAGCTAGGAGGGCTAAATGAGTGGAGCGAAGCTCTCTGCCTGGAAGGTAAGGCTTGATATCAGAGCATATGAACTCGAGGGCAGTGCCCGACCTAGCCTGAAAAGTGAGGCAGCCAAGTTTAAAAAGGGCGCGCTCTCTCACCGGAAGCCAATGAAGTGCTTTGAGCAGAGGAGTGGCCCGATGGTATTTGGGTAGGCCGTGAATCAGGCGGGCAGCCTGATTCTGTACCAGCTGCAAGCGGTGGATCGCATAGGCAGGAGCCCCATTGTAGATTATGTTGCCATAATCAATACGAGATAGTACCATGGCTAGCATGATGATTTTTAAAGCAGAGGGGGAAAACAAACGAGAGACTTTCCTAATTATTCTGAGGGAAAAGAAACAAGAAGAGACCACTGAACCGACTTGTGAATGAACAGAAAGTTGTGAGTTTAAGAGGATCCCAAGAGTTGTAACCTTAGGTACAGGGAGTGGAGGAACACCAAGTGACGAGGGCCAAAAGGAGGGGGACCATGGACTGCAACCACCTCCGGTCAAGACCAACTCGGTCTTGTCCGGGTTGAGTTTGAGGTGGGATACCACAGGGATTGAATTCCAGTGAGGAATTAGCTATCCACCTACACTAATTATTCCTTGTGCATATAGAAGAACCGATAATCTGTGCAAGTATGTAAAATACTGAGATTCTTTGTCTTTGTCTGCTGCCGGCCGATGTTTTTAATCATTGTATGTATTTGGATATTATTAGTTAATTATAGCACTTTTATTTTTCATTTTTTAGGTGGTGGCACACAATTTTTCTTGAAGGTGGTTTGGACTTTGCCTATATGAGACATTCTATGCACTGCACCGTGCAACTATTTGAGACATTGAAATATTCTGTGCACTTACACCGTGCAACTATTTGCCCACTGGGGCAAGACCTTCCTTGTCGTGTGATGATGCTTGGAAATTGGGAAAACAATAATTGCCCACTTGGGCGTTACGCCAGATGTTTTTTTTTTTTTAATACTATTCAAATGAATTTTGAGATCTGTATATATTCCAAGCGGACTTCTGTGGACATGGTTTGATATGAAATGCTTATGTCTGCACAGTGTTATTCAGTAACTACTCTGACTAGGCTAAGATGGCGGAACCACCATGTATTATTTTCTATCACTTTAGTGTAAGTCCTTTGTTGATGTTTACTCACTACATTACAGGATATTTAAGTGTGTTCACTGTGTAGCTTCTCTAGCGTGATCAAGACGTTAAGTCGAAACGCGTTGCTGTGCAGTCTCCATATGATTAAACTATCTGCAATCCATGTGAGGTGTCCGTGGTAATCTTTCTCGAGCGAGGAAGTGCTGGTGTGATAGTGTGCAGGGCTTCCGGTGCCCTGACCGCGGACCGCCCTGCAAGACGGCTTCTTCTATACCGGAGCTGGGTTGCTTATATATATATATATATATATATATATATATATAGATAGATAGATAGATAGATAGATAGATAGATAGATAGATAGATAGATAGATATATATATATATAGATACATATATAGATATAGATATATAGATATAGATATATGTACACATATACAGATATATACATATATACACTGGAATTTGCCACATCATAGTTCTAGTTAGGGCAGCGTTTTCATAGAAATAGGATTTCGCTACTGACTTTGGTGCTGTTTGACAAATTTTCACAAAACTTTCCCCCATAAAAGTATATTCACTTCTGCTCCTTCCTGCAATGTTTTGCTCGGACCCGTCAAGCAGTGCCAAGAAAAAGGGGGTCCAAAACATTGATTTCCCAAATTAATTCTCATAGGGAACTTCTGGTGCAAATGGAATGGATTCATACCAAATTTGGAACTTAACTCTGAAAGCGTACTTTTTGTCATTTAACATGGCATGTACTATGTAATATGTGAGGCCCTAAGCAGTGCAGAACAGGGAAGCAAGTTATAGTTAGCTCAGTAAACTATAACTGGTTAATCTCAGATGTTTTTTGTTTTTACCTTATATCAACACCTAATTATAACTTTACTTTAACCTTTGTTTTTTTAAGTGGGAATACAAACACTCACACTCACACTCACACTTACACCTACAATTAGATACAGTTTAATTGTTTAATTCATGGGTATTAATAGTCTTGTCTATTTTAGGTAATCAGTAGGACCTGTTGAAGTCTGTGCTCAGCCAAACTGATGAGTCACAGCAGTGATCTCCTGTGTCTGTTTTCCCTCTCTTATCAAAGATCCCTTTCCCCAGGTCAGCTGTCATCTAGCATATTGCATTTGTGTTGAGATGGTATTGGTTGTTTATTTGGTGAGGTGTAGAAGCATACATCGCTTCCATTGAATCAGGTCTATAAGGTTAGTGCTTTCTGACACTAACTAAATTCTTTTTGGTTGATGAGATCAGCAGTTGTGCTTGGGTGGTCAGCGTCTCTTCTGCAGTTTTAATACTATTTGTGTCTGGACTGGAGAAGTTGTTTTGGTCACAGCGTGCACCGTGGTAGTGCAATATAGTTCCTTCTGCTTAATTATTTCTGTAGTCCTCTGCTGAACTCTTTTACCTCCAATGGCCAATTGTCATGGGCCTGGTTGTGAGAACAAGTAGGTAATTTGGTGCCTAGAATGCTGTCTTTTTAGGTAGAAAGAGTTTTTTGAGCTGCATATATGGGAAGGGGGGAGTTCTGGTGTGTTTCCTCTGTCGGTCACCTGGTTGCTGTTCTACCTATTTTTGGCCAGCTAGGTTTGTTTCAGCAATGTTTCTGCTTCTTGAGTGGTTCGCCTTTTTATGCCGAAATTGGGGCTTACTGGTTGGTTTGAGGGGGAGGGCTTTTGCATTTCTCCACTCTTATGCCAGACATGGCTTTGCTTGTGGAGTTTCGATCTTCCTGTTATCAGCATGAGTGGACACTGGATTGCGGTGCAAGATTTATTCTATCCATTGTGGCTGGGTTTTATTCTCAGCTTGGTCAAGCGGAGATGATTGCCTGCATGACATTGTTCTTGTGCCTTATTCCTCCACCTGGGGTCATTACTTTGCTATCAAGACAAGAGGTGAGGAATCTGCGGGTAGACGCACTCATTAGATGAGTAAGTTATTCGTCTTCAGTAATATTGTTTCTTGCAGGCATTCTATCTACCTGCAGATTCTTCGTTGACCCACCTGTATTCTTATTCTAAAGAGTGTTCTTTCATGTTCCAAGTTAGTTTTTGTTTTCAATTCCAGCCAATATTACCATCATCTAATTCTAAGAGCTTGGGAAAAAGGACATTATAGTACCAAGGAGGCCCAATATACCGCTCTGAGGTTTTGTTTATGATGACCATTATTATGATGATGATAATGCATTGAATCTTTCAATAACCGTATTAAACCTGTCTCTAATGTTCTTATTGCAGTCTAGTTGTGACATCACTTCTCAGCTGTAATTAAAAAATATCACTACTACTCTAGTATGATATCTAACTATGGTTCAGTTATCTCGTCACAATGCCTCTGCTAAAATAAGCAGACAGTGTAAAGGGCATGTCATGGGATACAAATGCAAATGTTGCTTTACCAACGAAAGTGAAAGGGT
Organism: Lissotriton vulgaris; assembly: GCF_964263255.1. Lineage (NCBI taxonomy): Eukaryota > Metazoa > Chordata > Amphibia > Caudata > Salamandridae > Lissotriton > Lissotriton vulgaris. Next base: position 155,972,135 of record NC_141699.1, on the reverse strand, counting down.
CCTTTTCAGCACTCTCATGTAAGCTTTTTTTCCCCTAATAATTCACAGTTTTTAGCCATTAAGGTCAAATGTGTGGGCGTAAGCCTGGTTATTGCAGGACTGGGATCCCTTACAAGAAAGTCTGAATCTATCTGTGAAAGTGACTTGCATTAAACTGCTTAAACTATCCTCACAAAGGTAACTTTACTCATAAGTAAATCTTCACATGTAAAGTTACTCTTCCACTCTTAAGTATCTTTACTGCTTTTGGCTATTCATCATTTACAATTCTACAGTTTGCCAAAAGTGTAGACATACGCGATCCCATACTCTGAAATGGGTGGAGTCAGTAAAAACATCAAATATGACCATAAAGTTACTACTAACAATGATTTTGTAACCATATTTGACATTCCGTGTGCTTGGTGTAGACCTTTAGAAGCAGGGTGGAGATTGCCTTGTGATAAAGTATAGGGAAAGTAAGAAAAGTCGATCAAAGTTTAAGAGCAAATTAATATTTTCATATGTTAAATTATAATGTTAAACAATTCTATGTACATATATCACATCTAGATAATGCAAAACAATGGTACTACACTAGTAAATAAATGTTTTGGTAAATCAAAGTAAATTATACTTTTTCAACATTTTTTTTAAATCAACCGAGGTGAAGTAAAATGTTTATATATTATGTACTAAATTAAAAATAAAATATGTATTTCTAATGTATATTTATTTTTATAACAGTAAAATAATGTTATATGTATTCATTTTTTTACATTCATTTGAACATTGTTTCCTATGGGGTTTTATCTAAGGTCCCTTCCCCTATACTTTTCTACCGTAGGGTGTTGCAGGACCTGTGAGTGGCCATGAGTCTTGCTAGACTTACTCTAGGTTTCAGATGGAGTACATTTACAGCTGTTTTGGGTCCTTTTTGGGTGTATTAACTTTACAAGTGCAATTTGAGAATATGAAGAGGCTTACCCTGTAGTGGGTGGTTGCACGTCCCTCTCCAAACCCATCCCTGTGCCTCCCTTAACCCCTCCTTACTCCCTACCACCCCATCCAAAAAAATCCCCTCCCCTTTAACCCTAAATACTACAAGTTCTCAGCCACTCTCACAGCCCCTCCCTCATTTACTACGTCATTGTATACCTGTGTGTGAGTAGATCGCCACAATTGGGCAGAGATCTTTGCACATAAAAGGAAGGTTAGGCGGAGGTGGAGGCCACTACACTTAGGTTTGTGAATAGCATTTTGTAGTACATGCACACCTTAAATAGGTCCCTATTTTGCAAACATGTATATGTTGCTACTGATGTGGCTGTTTTCACATGACAAATGCCACTTTTATTCTATGTAGCTGAAACTATATTGGCTCTGTTGAATTATGTTATGAAGGAAGTAAGCTAGAAAAAGTTTTGAGCAAAGATTATGGAGTGATCACGTAATGCAAGGATTAAAATGACATATGCTATTGTTCAAACTGCTATTGAAAGTCACCATGAGGGTCCATGACTTTATAAAGAAGATCAACCTTGTCCCTCTTTGTGGTTACGGTGTCATTGGTGACCTGCAGTATCCTTATAATGTTCATTAGGGGATTTATTTATCCAATATAGTGTTATTGTGCCTGCATGGTATGTTCAGTTGGGGGGTTGGGTGGCATTCCAATGTCCCATTTACAATCAACATATATAAAATCTATTTCAATAGATTGTGCTGGAGTAATACGTGTTTTATCATAATTTCATTGCATTCTCATTTCTTGTGTTCCCTTGTAGGGTGTGGACTCCTTTTTTGTGATAACTAACATCTTAAGGACCGAAAAACAAGTCCAAGGTACCTGTGCTGAGGTAATTGAATGTTGTTCATGACTGCTCACTCCTGTACGGAGTGTTAATTATTTGCATCCCCAAACCTTAAAGTGGGTATGCAAACCATTGTGTTTTGTAATGCTTTGGATACCATTTTGAGTCTGTGTGTGTTGATGAAAGACTATTTGTAGTCTATACAAGATTAACTAAAATACATATTGTATTCCTAAAGGAATAATACACCATTAACTAAGAAATTAAAGAAACAGTAGTTTACCAGATTGTGATTTCAAACTTAATTACTTAAATCAATTCCATAGCACTCAAAAGTCTAGAAATTTTCTAAATGCATCCAAAGAACCAAAGTGGATTAGATGCCTGAAAAGAAAATGTTTGCTAGGACTAGGCATGGACGGATTTTGCGGATTGGCAATCTGCGAATTAGCGGATTTGCGAATTTGCGGATTGCGAAAATCCGCAAAATCCACGAATCCTCGCGGATTTTTTTTTTGTGTTCGCGCGGGTTTCTGCAAGTTCGCGAGGGTTTTGTACAATTTCGCAAATTGCGAAATTGTACAAAATGCTCGCGAACTTGCAGAAACCCGTGCGAACACAATGTGCCTACTCATTTGTGCCTCTTGTGTGTATAAAAGGTCAGAGAAAGATCAGTTCAGCAGATGAAGAGAAAGAAGCTCCTGGTCACAGGAACAGCACGGGTATTGCGCTTGTGAAAGTCAAGGATGCAAAGGCCTCTATCCAGCATCACAGCTGATTTTCCACGGTAGATTTGGGAAGAAGGCACACCTGTCCAGCCTCGACGACGCTCACGATTGTTTTTGGGCTAATGAATGAGTCACTGAATTTGAGCATCAACTAGTTCGAGCGACCATGTGTGTGTTACTATGCAATTGCCCCGAAGGGCGCAGGGGTCCCTTGAGTGAGCTGTAAGTAACTATTTTACAATGGCGCCAGCAAGCTGCCAGCGCCATTGTAAAATAGTTACAAAGTTAGCTTGCACAGGAAGCACTTAGATAAAATAAAGCATCACCTGCTTCGTTTTATCTAGTGGTTCCTGTGCAAGCTAACTTTGTAACTATTTTACAACGGCGCTGGCAGCTTGCTGGCGCCATTGTAAAATAGTTGCATGAGTGGGGGTTCAACTTTTGAACCCGTTACGTTCGCGGATTTTTTTTTGCGGATTTTGCGGGAAATCCGCAAACTTCGCGGATTGCGGATTTCCCCAAAATCCGCAAAATCCGCGAGCGTAACGGATTTCCCGCTCACCCCTAGCTAGGACTCCTAAGAATTGACACTTAAAACCTAAAGTTGGGAGGTGCATAAACTTGTATGCTGACTTCACAGTGAAAGACACACACAAGGTATGGTGCAGTAAACTCTTTGAGTTTCCCAAAAGTATATATGGCTGATCTATGAAAGGATGATTTAAATATATATCATATTCGGTCCTAGAAGTGGTTGTCAATGTTTCAACTCTGTGGCCATAGTCCTTAGGTCATCATCAGGACAGTGAAGTGTAATAAAGTGGCACAGTTGCATGTTTATGCAAAAGAAATGCCAGGGTGCCCAAGATTATTCATGGTCTTAGCGCCATAGGCTGGCAATAGATCAGCAAGAATTAGAGCTGTTGAAATATTGACCATTTCAATGATTACGGAAGTTGAAAAATATCTTGGTTGGACCTGTTTTGGGTGTTTTTAAGGGTACAGTTATTAAAACAATACTCCTAGTCATGGATGGTATACCCATTATTTTAGGATAACAAAAAAAAACGTATCTGAATCAATTTCAGCTGTGATGTCAGCTTTCTGAAAATATACATAATCAGCGCTGAGGATAGTATATAATAGTGCTTTTCAACTGCAGCACAACAATTGTGTCAGAATTTCAAGGTACCCGCCAATAGATCAAATGATGAGTATGAACATTTATTTTATGCAGTTATCCTTAAAATATGGTATGGCGCCGGCATATGCGTGCCAGTTTTAGACGTCTAAAGTACATCACTCAGTAAAATTGCGAGGAAAGTTTCTCAACAAAAGGCAAAAGATGGCTGGTATTACCCTTGGTGGACACTTCAACGCCCTGTATATCTTAGTTAAATACTTATGGTAACCCTAAGGTATTTTGAAAGTGATACATTTACATATGAACATTGCCTCCGTTACTTTGCTTCCAAAGTTCTATCATCCAGGTAGTAGTGACAAATTATCATACTTAAATTGTTAATTATTTTATCATTGTACCACCGGACAATTAGGCTCTGAAAAAGGCAAAATGTAATGGCCCTGATTACAAGTGAACTGTTAAATTGTGGCCCTGTTTGTGCATGAATTGCAATTATAAGTGGTGCGACGTACCAGGTGTGATAATGTTTGCATCCTCTGTTACATTCCTGCAGGTGTAACCTGCTGAAATTTAACAGGGAAAATGCCCTCTATAGACCAGTCTATGCCGATTTTAGGGCAGTAATCAAAAAAATCCATGTTATTCCCCCAAAAGATGTCATATGTCCAGTGCAGGCCCATTGTCGTATTCTCTATGTTAGCATGAGCACGTTGCAGACAGCCCTCTGCTTTGCGCACGTTACTATACAAACTTATTTTGCTTTATGCCACACTTTACTTTCACGCAGAACCCGCATTCTGATCTTTCCTGGGATTTAGTCTGAAAACTGTAGACCAGGTCGAACAACAAAGCCCCTTGTTATTTTGTTCAGGTCAGGCCCTAGCACCGAGACAAAACATGCAGATGCAGCTATTGTTTGGGAACACGTACTTTTGCCATATAGGTAACACACATTTGGAGAGGGATCTTTTCAGGGAAGAGATTGTGACAGCACCTGAGGTATAGAACTTTCATCTGTATATGCTAAGGTACCGGGCTTGCTGCCAACCATCAGAGATCTTCTGATATATAATCACTTTGCTTCTATAGAAGGGGAGGGGGGGTTTTAGGCTACCCTGTCTTATATAATGGCAACTCCATTTATGATTTATGGACTACTTGCTATGTTAACCATATTTGTGTTAGTCATTTTCATCCTTATTGTGGCACGTATACTGCATACTAGAGCACGATAGTTAAAATAAACATTTTAAACTTTTCTTGTGTCTCTGTCAGGTCTTATTGTGGAGTAGTGCGAGGTAACGGGTGTGTCCTATAAACGCGATTCTTGAGAGGGTCGGGAGTGTTGTGTTCAGGGGTGTCTAATCACTTGTTCCTCTGTGAGTAAGTTGAAGGGCAAGTGAGAGACTGTAGATAGATGGTCTGGGGCACATGCCTCCTAAGGTGGTAGGATGACTCAGTCTCTGCCTACTAAGGTTCTGTGATCTCAAGCATAGTTCTGCGCCTCCGCAGAATCCCTGCAACAAAGATGAATAGGTGATAATTATCACACTTATAAATTCCCAACACTTCGGTGTCAAATTTTATCAGGTGTGATAAACATCACATCCACCACAGGCCACTCCTAATGAGCGCTGAATTGTGCAATGAACAATAACATGTGGTTTAGATAAGCTTAGGTGAAGACCAGCATTCTTTGTTCAAAATAAACAATGCCAAGAATTTCCAGCTGAAAATTGTATATGTACACTATTATTAAAAGTGGGATTGGGAAGAAGATTGCTTTCATAACTGGGAAAGTTGGTAAGTTGTTTCCCCTCTACATCCAGGTGTCTTCAAGCCGTTGTGTGTTTGTGGTGGTGCGTCTATAGTATACGTCTATAGTACAAGCATAGCTGGGGGCACCCGAGCATAAAATAGTGGGCAGGGCCCTAAGCATGCCATTCAAGATCTTTAGAAGTGTCCGGCAATAAACAGGTACCTATATCATAGGGCTTTGGTGAACTTTGAAGAGGCAAATCTTCTTTCTGAATTACAGGATTTAAAATACTTTCTATAATTTTCTGTTTTTCAGTATCCAACTTCCAGAACAGTGTGCTCTACGGATGAAATGTGCGCGAAAGGTCATGCAGCCCCGCAGAGTAATGGTATGTGCCTATAGCTATGCATCTTTCAAATGCATGCACACATTAGGGTTGGTGCCCTTTGATTTAATGCAGTCTTAGTTGCTGGGATTGACATTAGGACATGTCCACTTACGTATGATGCATCTGTACATATAGTTGTCGTAACCTATAGTATCTTAGTGTAGTTCAAGAGCAGTGGAGCACAGTGCCTGTCAGTAGAGGCAGTTTTGATGTTAACAGTGTGGTCAGAAATTGGGGTTTTTTCATATGTTGTCAACAAGTGTGATTCCAGGTAGGTGTGTGAATGATGAATGAGGTATTTCTGGAAGAAAGAGGCTTTTAGATCCTTTCTGTGGTGGAGCAGCGACGGGTCAAGAATTGAGATCTGAGGCAGGGTATAATTCCCGATTCAGGGTGTGCAATCTGAGTTCTGTTTTTTGGTCTTCTCCTTTTCACTTCCCTTGGATTCCAGGCTTACCATGTTAAGGCTTTGTGTGTTGTTTTGATCACCATAGTAGTTGATTTTCTTTTTAATACCAGAAAGGGGGGTTGTTGGAGGTTGCTGCCTAGTTGATGATGAAATGAGTTTAAAATGCCAACTCGCTAAACATCATGTACCTACACAGCTACCAGTACATGCTGACAGCCCCAATTAAATAGACACCGAGCCATGTTCATACACCCACAAAGTTTATATTCCATCATTAAATGCTGCCACACCCATGAAGCCAAGATGGCGGATGCACTCTTGAGATGCTCTGTGCACCTACCCCTTAAAGGGTTTTTATCCACCATGAATCCTGACCAAACCTGCCCCATCCACCTTCTGCTGGTGTTTCCTGAACTGATTGCCCCTGCAGATCCTGGGGTGCAACCCGACTGGGGCCTACACCAGTATGGAGGCGGGCTGCTCGGAGCTGCAGCCATGGTGCCTGGCAGTGCTGGGGTGAACTGGCAGATGGCACTGACTGCCCCCTGCTGGCCTGAAAACACACCTGCCACAACAATTGCTGTGATCACTGACTGGGCCGGCGGGATTGATACCCGCCTCTAGCCGGGTTGACTCCATTGTTGGGACCGCTCTGCCTGGAGGATACATTTGCAACACCAGCAAGGCCCCCCGAGGGAGCGAACTGTTGATGAGTGAAACCGTCACTATCAGGTGAGCCAGGAATAATGGTGCTGCCACTCTTCTACCTGCACGCCCTCTCCCGGATGTGGTCCTGACTGAGAGCCCGGAGGTCATGTCAGGTCTATGCTCGGCTGTGAAGTGAGAGGTGAACGTCGATGCGCTGAGCCCGCACACCTTGCCCGGCCCTGCTCCTGCATCTCTCCCCGCACCTATAGCTGCGAAATCCTATTTGGAAGACACTGGATGCCGTCTCTGGCCCTCGGTGGGCCGCTGCCGGAGATAAGCACGCAGGCAGGGGTGGAATCGGACCCAGGGCCCCAACTCCAGCTGTAGTGTGATATAGCTGCCTAGCGAGGCATCTGCTGGTGACACATAGGCGCAAAGACACATGGCCCAGACCAACCTCAGATTACCTGGGAGGGAACTGAATGCCGCCTGGCCAGACCGTCACTACTGAGTGAGCCGGGAGGACCGGTGTTGCTGCTCTCTTGCCTGTGCACCCCTCTCCACTGAACACGCTCCCAGCTGTGAGCCTGGGGGCCATATCGGGCCTAGGCCGGACCACGTGAGGGATGGTAGTAGGCACTGTGCTGAGCCTCTGCACCTGGCCAGACCCCCGCCCCAGCACTTTCCCTGCCATTCCAGTTAAGGCACCATACATACATACAGGCCCTATATACCGCTACAAACATTTGGTGAGGACACAGCTGGGTCTGCACACACAGGCAGGAGCACTGGAGTGGACCTGGGCCTAGGCCACCGCCACTGGCTTTGGTGTGGTGCTGTGGCCTGGTGCACTGCCCCTGGCACTGCATTGCACACCTGCCCAGAACTGGGGCTGGTCTCTTGTGCCCACAGCCCTGCCCTGCAGCAATTCGCTGAAGAACTGGTTATACTTAAACACTCAGCACAATTATAATCCCTAGGCCCCCTGATGGTCCAGCGTGGTAGCTTGCGAAATGACTAGATTGGCAGATCGCAAACCAACCTTTAGACATGCCTAGAGACAGGGCCATTGAACTCGCCTTACCAGACGCTGGCCACTCGGACGCCCAGTGCCCACCAGTTGGCCATGTGTCACCTGTGCTCTGGGGCCCAACCTGCGACGACCCATCCTGCTCAGCCCTAAAGCGGTATCTGGCGACCAAATAGGGGGATGGATCGCCCGCTTCTGATGTGTCTTTTGGTGCCAAAATGGTCCATGTCATACAAGCTGTGGAAAATATCGACACACCCTTGAGCAGACACACGTAACTCAAGAGCAGAATCGACAAAGTGATGGCAGATTTCACTCTGCTACATGCAGATCATCGTAAACTAGCAGTCAAGGTGAATGTTTTTGAACATACACTGGCTGAACTTCAACCAACAACTTGTGAAACAACGGCCTTGGTGCAGACCCTAGTGAACCATGTGCACATCCTGGATTGCAGATCGGAAGACACGAAGGGCCGCTCTAGAAGGAATAATATACAAGGGGTTGGTCTTCCAGAAGGAATAGAGGGTCAAGATGCTGTAACCTATACTGAGAATTGGATCTTTACCCTTCTGCCTAATGCCGCGCTCTCTCCCTTCTTCTAGATTGAGCTTGCCCACGAGTTTTAACGTGCAGACCTATGCCTGATGCTAATCCCAGACTTTTTCTGTTTCACCTTCTGAACTACAGGGATCGTGTCTCCGTTTTACATTACAAAAGGGGGTGGTGATGGACGGAGCATCTGAATCAATCAAACACTCACACCCAGTCAAAAGATCTGGGTTTAATCCATCACCGTTCTTTAGCCCACTCTGCCACCCCAGTTCAGACATGGCTATATGCAAATCAGTCTGACCCTGTGCCTCATGGGAACAGTCCAGCCCGAACTGCCAAGCCATGTCTTCCCTGGACCGGAAACAAGCTTCCGAGGACCGGTTTCTGGCATTCCAGCCGTCTTCAGCCCGGCTTGCTTGAATCCAGTGGCAAAGTGAGCAAGGGACTCACGTCTGAGCATACCCTGCCACACTTATGGCGGCCAAAAGCGGTACAAATGGGGGTGGTGATGGACGGAGCATCTGAATCAATCAAACACTCACACCCAGTCAAAAGATCTGGGTTTAATCCATCACCGTTCTTCAGCCCACTCTGCCACCCCAGTTCAGACATGGCTATATGCAAATCAGTCTGACCCTGTGCCTCATGGGAACAGTCCAGCCCGAACTGCCAAGCCATGTCTTCCCTCGACCGGAAACAAGCTTCCGAGGACCGGTTTCTGGCATTCCAGCCGTCTTCCGCCCGGCTTGCTTGAATCCAGTGGCAAAGTGAGCAAAGGACTCACGTCTGAGCATACCCTGCCACACTTATGGTGGCCAAAAGCGGTACAAAAGGGGGTGGTGATGGACGGAGCATCTGAATCAATCAAACACTCACACCTAGTCAAAAGATCTGGGTTTAATCCATCACCCTTCTTTAGCCCACTCTGCCACCCCAGTTCAGACATGGCTATATGCAAATCAGTCTTGTGGAGTGGTGTGGCTCACTGGTTAGAGGCGGCAGACCCGGAAGCAGAGAACGGCCCGGGACCAGGGTTCAATTCCCGACGCGGCAGGGTCGTGGACCAGGGTCAACGGACTCGATAATTCTTGCCTCGGTGCCTACTCTAACCAGGGATCACACTCGGCAACTCTGGACATTAAGCTTGCCTCATCTCTACAACGGCCCCCCACAGACGCCGGGGATGCCTGGTTTCACCTTGGAGATACCCAGAAGGGACCATCTCACAGGGAAAGCCAGGACGGGTTCCCCAGCGGTCTTGAGCGCCAGGACACCCCGAGATGGGGTAACAGTGCGCTTTACAAGTATCATCATTACATTACATTATTACCCTGTGCCTCATGGGAACAGTCCAGCCCGAACTGCCAAGCCATGTCTTCCCTGGACCGGAAACAAGCTTCCGAGGACCGGTTTCTGGCATTCCAGCCATCTTCAGCCCGGCTTGCTTGAATCCAGTGGCAAAGTGAGCAAGGGACTCACGTCTGAGCATACCCTGCCACACTTATGGCGGCCAAAAGCGGTACAAAAGGGGGTGGTGATGGACGGAGCATTTGAATCAATCAAACACTCACACCCAGTCAAAAGATCTGGGTTTAATCCATCACCGTTCTTTAGCCCACTCTGCCACCCCAGTTCAGACATGGCTATATGCAAATCAGTCTGACCCTGTGCCTCATGGGAACAGTCCAGCCCGAACTGCCAAGCCATGTCTTCCCTGGACCGGAAACAAGCTTCCGAGGACCAGTTTCTGGCATTCCAGCCGTCTTCAGCCCGGCTTGCTTGAATCCAGTGGCAAAGTGAGCAAGGGACTCACGTCTGAGCATACCCTGCCACACTTATGGCGGCCAAAAGCGGTACAAATGGGGGTGGTGATGGACGGAGCATCTGAATCAATCAAACACTCACACCCAGTCAAAAGATCTGGGTTTAATCCATCACCGTTCTTTAGCCCACTCTGCCACCCCAGCTCAGACATGGCTATATGCAAATCAGTCTGACCCTGTGCCTCATAGGAACAGTCCAGCCCGAACTGCCAAGCCATGTCTTCCCTGGACCGGAAACAAGCTTCCGAGGACCGGTTTCTGGCATTCCAGCCGTCTTCCGCCCGGCTTGCTTGAATCCAGTGGCAAAGTGAGCAAGGGACTCACGTCTGAGCATACCCTGCCACACTTATGGTGGCCAAAAGCGGTACAAAAGGGGGTGGTGATGGACGGAGCATCTGAATCAATCAAACACTCACACCCAGTCAAAAGATCTGGGTTTAATCCATCACCCTTCTTTAGCCCACTCTGCCACCCCAGTTCAGACATGGCTATATGCAAATCAGTCTTGTGGAGTGGTGTGGCTCACTGGTTAGAGGCGGCAGACCCGGAAGCAGAGAACGGCCCGGGACCAGGGTTCAATTCCCAACACAGCAGGGTCGTGGACCAGGGTCAACGGACTCGATAATTCTCGCCTCGGTGCCTACTCTAACCAGGGATCACACTCGGCAACTCTGGACATTAAGCTTGCCTCATCTCTACAACGGCCCCCCACAGACGCCGGGGATGCCTGGTTTCACCTTGGAGATACCCAGAAGGGACCATCTCACAGGGAAAGCCAGGACGGGTTCCCCAGCGGTCTTCAGCGCCAGGACACCCCGAGATGGGGTAACAGTGCGCTTTACAAGTATCATCATTACATTACATTATTACCCTGTGCCTCATGGGAACAGTCCAGCCCGAACTGCCAAGCCATGTCTTCCCTGGACCGGAAACAAGCTTCCGAGGACCGGTTTCTGGCATTCCAGCCATCTTCAGCCCGGCTTGCTTGAATCCAGTGGCAAAGTGAGCAAGGGACTCACGTCTGAGCATACCCTGCCACACTTATGGCGGCCAAAAGCGGTACAAAAGGGGGTGGTGATGGACGGAGCATTTGAATCAATCAAACACTCACACCCAGTCAAAAGATCTGGGTTTAATCCATCACCGTTCTTTAGCCCACTCTGTCACCCCAGTTCAGACATGGCTATATGCAAATCGGTTTGACCCTGTGCCTCGTGGGAACAGTCCAGCCCGAACTGCCAAGCCATGTCTTCCCTGGACCGGAAACAAGCTTCCGAGGACCGGTTTCTGGCATTCCAGCCGTCTTCAGCCTGGCTTGCTTGAATCCAGTGGCAAAGTGACCAAGGGACTCACGTCTGAGCATACCCTGCCACACTTATGGTGGCCAAAAGCGGTAAAAAAGGGGGTGGTGATGGACGGAGCATCTGAATCAATCAAACACTCACACCCAGTCAAAAGATCTGGGTTTAATCCATCACCCTTCTTTAGCCCACTCTGCCACCCCAGTTCAGACATGGCTATATGCAAATCAGTCTGACCCTGTGCCTCATGGGAACAGTCCAGCCCGAACTGCCAAGCCATGTCTTCCCTGGACCGGAAACAAGCTTCCGAGGACCGGTTTCTGGCAGTCTTCAGCCCGGCTTGCTTGAATCCAGTGGCAAAGTGAGCAAGGGACTCACGTCTGAGCATACCCTGCCACACTTATGGCGGCCAAAAGCGGTACAAAAGGGGGTGGTGATGGACGGAGCATCTGAATCAATCAAACACTCACACCCAGTCAAAAGATCTGGGTTTAATCCATCACCGTTCTTTAGCCCACTCTGCCCCCCCAGTTCAGACATGGCTATATGTAATTCAGTCTGACCCTGTGCCTCATGGGAACAGTCCATCCCAAACTGCCAAGCCATGTCTTCCCTGGACCGGAAACAAGCTTCCGAGGACCGGTTTCTGGCATTCCAGCCGTCTTCAGCCCGGCTTGCTTGAATCCAGTGGCAAAGTGAGCAAGGGACTCACGTCTGAGCATACCCTGCCATACTTATGGCGGCCAAAAGCGGTACAAAAGGGGGTGGTGATGGACGGAGCATTTGAATCAATCAAACACTCACACCCAGTCAAAAGATCTGGGTTTAATCCATCACCGTTCTTTAGCCCACTCTGCCACCCCAGTTCAGACATGGCTATATGCAAATCAGTCTGACCCTGTGCTTCATGGGAACAGTCCAGCCCGAACTGCGAAGCCATGTCTTCCCTTGACCGGAAACAAGCTTCCGAGGACCGGTTTCTGGCATTCCAGCCGTCTTCAGCCCGGCTTGCTTGAATCCAGTGGCAAAGTGGGCAAGGGACTCACGTCTGAGCATACCCTGCCACACTTATGGCAGCCAAAAGCAGTACAAAAGGGGGTGGTGATGGACGGAGCATCTGAATCAATCAAACACTCACACCCAGTCAAAAGATCTGGGTTTAATCCATCACCGTTCTTTAGCCCACTCTGCCACCCCAGTTCAGACATGGCTATATGCAAATCAGTCTGACCCTGTGCCTCATGGGAACAGTCCAGCCCGAACTGCCAAGCCATGTCTTCCCTGGACCGGAAACAAGCTTCCGAGGACCAGTTTCTGGCATTCCAGCCATCTTCAGCCCGGCTTGCTTGAATCCAGTGGCAAAGTGAGCAAGGGACTCACGTCTGAGCATACCCTGCCACACTTATGGCGGCCAAAAGCGGTACAAATGGGGGTGGTGATGGACGGAGCATCTGAATCAATCAAACACTCACACCCAGTCAAAAGATCTGGGTTTAATCCATCACCGTTCTTTAGCCCACTCTGCCACCCCAGTTCAGACATGGCTATATGCAAATCAGTCTGACCCTGTGCCTCATGGGAACAGTCCAGCCCGAACTGCCAAGCCATGTCTTCCCTGGACCGGAAACAAGCTTCCGAGGACCGGTTTCTGGCATTCCAGCCGTCTTCCGCCCGGCTTGCTTGAATCCAGTGGCAAAGTGAGCAAGGGACTCACGTCTGAGCATACCCTGTCACACTTATGGTGGCCAAAAGCGGTACAAAAGGGGGTGGTGATGGACGGAGCATCTGAATCAATCAAACCCTCACACCCAGTCAAAAGATCTGGGTTTAATCCATCACCCTTCTTTAGCCCACTCTGCCACCCCAGTTCAGACATGGCTATATGCAAATCAGTCTGACCCTTTGCCTCATGGGAACAGTCCAGCCCGAACTGCCAAGCCATGTCTTCCCTGGACCGGAAATACGCTTCCGAGGACCGGTTTCTGGCATTCCAGCCGTCTTCAGCCCGGCTTGCTTGAATCCAGTGGCAAAGTGAGCAAGGGACTTGCGTCTGAGCATACCCTTCCATATTTATGGTGGACAAAAGGGGTACAAATGGGGGTGGTGATAGACGGAGCATCTGAATCAATCAAACACTCACACCCAGTCAAAAGATCTGGGTTTAATCCATCACCGTTCTTTAGCCCACTCTGCCACCCCAGTTCAGACATGGCTATATGCAAATCAGTCTGACCCTGTGCCTCATGGGAATAGTCCAGCCCGAACTGCCAAGCCATGTCTTCCCTGGACCGGAAACAAGCTTCCGGGGACCGGTTTCTGGCATTCCAGCCGTCTTCAGCCTGGCTTGCTTGAATCCAGTGGCAAAGTGAGCAAGGGACATGTCTGAACTGGGGTGGCAGAGTGGGCTAAAGAACGGTGATGGATTAAACCCAGATCTTTTGACTGGGTGTGAGTGTTTGCTTGTTTCAGATGCTCCGTCCATCACCACCCCCTTTTGTACCGTGGGTGTCGGTGCTGTTCCCATTGTTGTCGGCCAGCAGGAGTCTTCCCAGGCTGAGGGGGGGCCATGGATGAGGACCTCCATCTTGTCTGAGTTCAGCTTCAGTCGGCTGTTCTTCATCCATTCGGCGACATCCTTCATTCCTTCGTGGAGGTTGGTTTTGGCGGTGTGAGGGCCTTTAGTGAGGGAGATGATCAGCTGGGTTTCGTCAGCGTAGGTGATGATGTTGAGGTCGTGCTGTCGGGCGACTTGGGCAAGGGGTGCCATGTAGATGTTGACGGGAAGCCAGTGCAGGTCTCTCAGGTAGGGTGTGCTGTGGTGAGGGATGTCCAGGATCAGACGTGCAGAGGCGTTCTGTATGCGTTGTAGTCGTTTCAGGAGTTTGGCCGAGGCTCCTGCGTAGAGGGCGTTTTCGTAGTCCAGCCTGCTGCTGACGAGGGTCTGGGTGACTGTTCTTCTGGTTTCAGTGGGGATCCACATGTAGATCATACGGAGCATGCAGAGGGTGTTGAAGCAGGAGGACGAGACAACTTTGACTTGCTTGGTAAGGAAATGTTGATGGCCTTGTGGAGATGGGGTGCGATAGTGGCGCTGGCTTTGTTTTTTTTTTTTTTTTACTTAAGCAACTATTTTATTTTGCTTGACAAACTGCAGATTGATTTTAGCAGTTTAAATAAAGTGCTCTAATGCATACTTTTTTTTTTTTTTTTAAACCTTTTTATTAACATTGTGCATCACAGAGTCATGACAGTAACAGCATCAATAATCCTGTACAGTATCAATTATGGTACATTCAGCGGACAAATATCATCTACACCGGGTAAGGGACAACATAGATGCATTCCAACAATGTTCCGGAGTCATAAGCCACTGTGCCTGTATCCATCCCCCCGCCATCCTAGCTGTGCAAGTAGCAGAGGGGGGGACCTCCCCACCCTCGTAGTCAGGTATCCCCCCGGCAAGGGAGAAAGGAGTCCGTAATGTCACCAGTCCGCAGTCTCCCAGCCCCCACCCAGTGACCCAACCTCGGTGCCCGGAGTATCAATATGTTAGGTGTGCGCCTAGTGTATGTGGGTCCGCTTCGCATCCCAGGGAGCTAACCATGGAAGTATAATGAAAGGTGGAGCTCTGCTGGTCAAGGGCCAATCTATCGGGCGGAATGCAAAACGGTGAGTACAGTGTAGTGTGCACTTATACGCTCATGGGCCAGGTATCGGCTCGTCATCACCAGAGGAGTCGCTGCCGGCAGCTTGGGACATCCAGTAAGCCTGCAAGGGGGACCAGAAGTCACTGGGTCTACAGCGGGCAGGCATCAGGTCCGCATAAACGCCATGTTGGTCCTGGCAATACTTGAGGTCGTCCAACCATTCTTTAAACTTTGGTGCCCTCCCTCTTCCTCATCTGCATGCAATTCTCCGTTTAGCAAGAAGGAGTGCGAGATCGACAAACTTGCGATCCGATTTGGGAACGTTTTTGGTGTATCCCAGCAGCATCACCACCGGCTCAAGGGCAAGAGGGCCACCGATCATCACCTGAAGCGCAGTATGAACCTGCTCCCAGTATTCCTGAATTACTCCACACTCCCAGGCCAAATGGAGGAAACCTGCGCCCTCTGCACGGCACCTCGCACATCTGTCGTCATCCGACAGTCGAAATCGTAGTTTCCGAACTGGGGTATAATAATACCGCTGCACAAATTTATAGTGGATAATTTTCAGTCTACAACTAGAGGAGACTCGTGCGGTAACCGAGCAGCAGTATCTCCATTGTTCATCAGTGAGTGCAGCGGGTAGGTCAGAGTCCCAGGCAGTACGTGCCTTGGACGGAACAGGGGGGCGTTGCTCTCGAATGGCCGAATATAGCTTCGACACCAAGTGTCTGCCGTCCGATACGAGCATGACGTGCAGCGGCAGGACCGTGCCCGGTTCCTCCGGGTAGCCAGGAATTATCTCCTTCATACCCTGACGGAGCCTGATGTAATAAAACACCTCCATCGGCGTCAGGGGAGTAGCACAAAAGAGCTGCTCCTTAGTGCGGAACTGCTTCTCATGAAACAAGTCCCCCCAGGTATGAAGTTGGATGCGGTTGCACATGGAATGAAATCCATTTTCCGTTAGGAGCGATAACTTCGGATGATATGAGAGGGGCATCGCCGGTGAGTAGAGCATGGGGGCTTCCAGTAATCTAGTCACTCTTCGCCAAGCGTCCATGGTACAGGTGACAGTGGTGGCAGGCGTCTCAACGTCTCCAATCAAGCCCAGCAGCATGCCCTTAAGCGGCAGCGGGTGAACTATCCAGTCCTCAGCTGCCACCTGAGGCATAAAGGGGGTGGGGTTAATCCAATAGTAAGCATGTTGAGCCTGAGCACTGAGGTAATACACCTCCAAGTCGGGCACGTCGAATCCGCCCCTGTCATACGGTTGCGTCAATACTTTCCAGCTGAGGCGCGGCTGCTTCCCGCCCCAAAATAGACGAAGCAGTTCAGACCGTAGCCTTTTAAAGAAGTAGGCTCCCGGGTAATAGGGTATATTTTGAAAGAGGTATAGGAAGCGCGGGAGGATGACCATTTTTATCAGGGAGGCTCTTCCCGCCATCGACAGTGGGAGGGCCAACCAGCGAGTGACAGTATCGGCTAATTTGGTGATGGCCACCCCATAGTTCAGTCGGACCGTGTCCTCCTTAGCGAGTGACACAACAATTCCCAGGTACTTCAAGTCCGTACTACACCACTCCAGCGGGTAATTAAGCGGGAACTGGGCCACTGAGGGCGTAAGGGGGAAGAACTGCGACTTCTTCCAATTGATGTGCACGCCGGAGACGCCACCAAATAACACAAATTCTCTCAACAGGGGGTTGAGGTGTTCTTGCGGGCGCCGCACATACAAGGTAACGTCGTCCGCATAGAGGGATATGCCAATCTGTCTCTGGTTGCAATTAAAGGCGCTGTCCTTATGCAACTGCCGGATCCTGCAAGCCAGGGGTTCGATAGCTAGGGCAAAAAGCAGGGGCGACAAGGGGCAGCCCTGTCGAGTCCCTCTCGTGATTGGCATCTGCGATGACAGCACTCCGTTGACGATGACCCTAGCAACCGGAGAGGTATAAAGCAATGTCACCCAGGCAATGAAGATCCGGGGGAAGCCCATCCTGCCTAATATGGCCAGGAGATAGCCCCATTCCACCGAATCAAACGCCTTAGTGGCGTCTAGAAACACAGCAGCGACCGGCAGATCCGGCGAGATGGTAGGTATGAGGGAGAACAGGGTGCGGAGGTTATGGGACGTAGCTCTTCCCGGGACAAATCCAGATTGATCCGGCAGCACCAGGGTAGTCATAAGTAGGGATAATCTAGTCGCGAGCACCTTCGCTAGAATCTTTGCATCGCAGTTTAGCAGCGATAAGGGCCTGTAGGCGTCGGTATCCTTCGGGTCTTCCCCGGCTTAAGCAGCGAAGTGATTGCCACCTCCCTCATAGAGCCCGGTAGTATCCCCTCCTCCAGCGACTCCTCAAACACCTCCTTCAGCACTGGTGCCATTATGTCTATGTTTACAACAAGGGCAGTGAGATAAATAACGGTGATGGATCAAGCCCTGATCTTTGGACTGGGTAAGAGTGGTCTGCTCAATTCAGACACTCTGTTCATCACCACCCCCTTTTGTAAATCGATTTTGGCCACTATAGGTGTGGCAGGGTATACTCAGACATGAGTCCCTTTCTCACTGCTCCATCAGGATTCAAGCAAGCCGGGCCGAAGACGGCTGAAATGCCAGAAACCGGTCCCCGGTAGCTTGTCTCCTTTCTGGTAAAGAATTGGCTTGGTAGTTTAGTCTGCACTGTTCCCATGATGCACTGGGCCAGGGACAGACTGATTTGCATATAGCCAGGTTCTGAGCTGGGATGGGGCAGTGAGATAAATAACGGTGATGGATCAAGCCCTGATCTTTGGACTGGGTAAGAGTGGTCTGCTCAATTCAGACACTCTGTTCATCACCACCCCCTTTTGTAAATCGATTATGTCTATGTAACATTTATAAAATTCGGCTGGAAGGCCGTCCAGCCCCGAGGCTTTGCCGTTACTCAGTGACATGATCGCTTCTCGGATTTCATCAATCTCGAAAGGACACCCCAGGAAAGCCCTATCACTATCACTCAGCCAACACAGTGCAATGTCATCGAGGAACCCACCGAGGTCAACCTCACCAGTCTGCTGTGTGGTATACAGCCGTTTATAATGCTGCAGGAAGGTGTCCTGTATCCCCCTAGTGTCCTGACAGGTTCTGCCTTCACCATCAGAGATTTCCAGTATGTGCGTGGCAAATCGCTGGTGCCTAGTGAGTGCCGCCAACACTTTTCCCATGTGTCAAACAAACAAGGGAACCCATAAGGTATCACATAGGGACCTTGGGCATTAAGTATTATAAAGAACAGTGGTCCCTATAACAAGAATTGTTGTGAGCAATGATCATACACTAAATAGGTTGTATGTCTTCTGTCCGTCCGGACAGGTTTTTATTTTGAGTCAGAAAAATAATTTTGATTATTAAAAAATGTCAAGCGGGCACAGCCGTGACCTTCAACATTTACAGGACAACAACAAAAAGGACAGAAATGGAAAAAGCAAAAATTTGTCTGTACATTAGCTTTTCAATGGGACAGACATCAAATTTCAGACCGCACCATTGCAATTATCCATGTTACATACACTTTTTGCATATGGGGTTTATGTGTCGACGTTTCGATGCCTTTTTTAGAATGGGGGCATCATCATCAGGACATTGGATGACATTATTGTTGTCTTAAATATTAGAACCATATCAATTGGCCTTCAGATTTAGGACAGCCGGCGAACCTGTATTTCCGTAATTAGCCTGGCGTTGTGCGCAGAGTGATCTGCAGCTCCGCGGTTCGTTATATGAAACACGCGTCGGTTTAGTCACAGCATTATATGCGGGGATCCGCCGGAATGTACAGTGGTTCCCTGGCGGTATGCGCAGAATGTGCTGCAGTTCGCCAGACCCGCGGCTGCCTCCAAGTTATCCCGAAAGAGCCATTGTGCCTTTCGGCGGATCCCTTAAAATATGCTGTGACAAAACCGGCTCGCGTTTTATATAACGAACTGCGAAACTGCAGCACATTCTGCGCATACCGCCAGGGAACCACTGTACATTCCGGCGGATCCCCGCATATAATGCTGTGACTAAACCGACGCGTGTTTCATATAACGAACCGCGGAGCTGCAGATCACTCTGCGCACAACGCCAGGCTAATTACGGAAATACAGGTTCGCCGGCTGTCCTAAATCTGAAGGCCAATTGATATGGTTCTAATATTTAAGACAACAATAATGTCATCCAATGTCCTGATGATGATGCCCCCATTCTAAAAAAGGCATCGAAACGTCGACACATAAACCCCATATGCAAAAAGTGTATGTAACATGGATAATTGCAATGGTGCGGTCTGAAATTTGATGTCTGTCCCATTGAAAAGCTAATGTACAGACAAATTTTTGCTTTTTCCATTTCTGTCCTTTTTGTTGTTGTCCTGTAAATGTTGAAGGTCACGGCTGTGCCCGCTTGACATTTTTTAATAATCAAAATTATTTTTCTGACTCAAAATAAAAACCTGTCCGGACGGACAGAAGACATACAACCTATTTAGTGTATGATCATTGCTCACAACAATTCTTGTTATAGGGACCACTGTTCTTTATAATAGCCAACACTTTTCCCGGCCTATCTCCTTCGCAATAGCGGCGAGCCGTCCAGTACTTGCCACGGAATTTGGCTTCCCTGGCTGCCTCCCCCTCAAATTTGGATAACTTGGCTCTGAATGCTATCGCTAGGTCAGGGCAAGGGTTTCCAACCATCTCCGCCTCTAACGCCTTGAGTTCCGTTTCAATACCCGTCAGCGTGCGCACTATTTCCCTTAACACGCCACAGCTCTTAGAGATTGTGACACCGCGCACAGTGACCTTGAAAGCCTCCCAGATCGTCTCGACCTTAGCAACAGATCCCTTGTTCCTAGGGAAGAAGGCCTCAATTTCCTCCCCGAGTTCTTGCTTGAATACCGGGTCAAGGAGGGCCGAGGGGAATAGCCGCCACGGTGGGCGTACTCTCGCATATCCAGGCAATTCCAAGACGGTCAGCACAGGACAGTGATCCGAGTATGTGCGAGGCAGGTGTCGCACCTTGGCGACGCCACCAGCCAGTCCCCGTGAGACGAAACAGTAATCGATCCTGGCCCACGAGCGTGCATGCGTGGTGAAGTGGGTGCCTTCCCTAGCCCCCGGGTGTAAGTGCCTCCAGCTGTCCAACAAACCCGCTTCCGTCAGTATGCCCCGCAACGCTTCTCTGGCTTTCGTGTTGTACTGTCCGCTACCGTCTGACCTGTCCGCCCCCGGGTGTAAGGCGAGATTAAAGTCCCCCCCCCCATACAACGTGTGTGGCCTCGACCTCAAGTGCGTGTCCCCATAGTGACAGGAAGAACCCAGGTGTGTCGATGTTGGGTGCGTAACAGTTTATGAGCATCACAACATCAGTGCCCAGTCTCCCCCAGAGGATTACGTATCTCCCCTCACTATCCGTTTGAGCACCCAGCTTTTGGAACGTTAGTCGTCTATTGATCAAAATGGCAGTGCCCCTGGAATAGGTGGAATAGGAGGAAAACTCTCTCACGGTCGCCCATCTGTTTGCAAACCGAGGGATGCAGCGCGGGTTAAGGTGAGTCTCCTGGAGCAGCGCTATTTGCACCTGGTGTCTATCTAAGTACCCCAGCACATTCCTACATTTCCGCGGGTTATTAAGGCCTCTGACATTCCAGGATATTATAGACACAGTATTCAAAGTATGGTCACCCGTGCTCATCATCACATCCCTGTAACCAATAAGTGCAAAGAGTCCCGGCACTCTGTGGTGCCGCATCCTGTACCAAAAACCACAGCGCACAGTACCGTCGGTTTTCCTGATCATTCATGCTGACACAACCCACACGTCCAATCCCAGCACACATGCCATGACTACCATCCGCACATTCATTCATTCTCCCAACAAGCCCCACCCCAACAAGTGAACATTCCTCCTCACTCCGTTCACAGTAACAGAAACCCCACTCCCCATGTCCTCCCCCAACCCACTGAAGCAACCCAAACTTGCCAGTATTACGATCCCTCCCCCCTCCCAAACCCCGTACTCAATAACCATAGTAAAACCATGTGGGGAATCCCCTCCTGGGGGCATCAGAGGTACACGTCCACTCACCCCAACACTCCCCTCCCCTCCCGCATATACCATATGGGGAAGACAGAGAAGAAGGGGTGGTGCCTGGCTTATAGTAGTCCTGCAGATATAAGCCTCAACAAAAAAACAGCAGCGCCGGACCCACAGCCCTCTAATTATAGAAAACAACAATAACTTCAATGACCCGTCCCTTTCCCAACTGCCACCCGCAAAGTCACCTGCATTTTCATCAGTGCGTGCGTCCCAAGCACTAGTCAATCAAAGGAGTAGTGCGCACCAGCTGGGCCAGTAGTCTGCTGGGGGTCCACGGCGCAGAAAGGTAGGTACCCAAATCAAATGATGAAGGGGAATGCCACCCCGGAGCAGCCAGGGCGGGGATTCCGATGTCACCGCCAGCAGCGCCCAGCCCCTACTCCAGCAGTGCGATAAGGTGCGGGTGGCATAAACATCATGAGGGCGCCGTTATGATTCATTCATCCTGTTCAGCAGGATTCCCTCCCGCTTCATCCTCTCCCTCGTTTCGCCTGTCTCTCCTTTCAGTGCGAAGCCTTTTTACGTAATCCTCAGCGTGCTGTGGGTTCGTGAAGAAGTGTTGTTTGCCCTGATGGGTCACCCGGAGCCGGGCCGGGTACAGAAGTGCGTAGTCGATCTGCATGTCCCTCAATTTCTTTTTCACGTCCAGGAACTTTCTCCTCTGGTCCTGTACCATGGGCGTGAAATCCGGGTAGAGTGAAAACTGTACTCCATCACAGGACAAATTCCGGTGTGTGCGAGCAGCTCGAAGGGCAACGTCCCTATCACGGTAGTTAAGTAACCGGGCGATGATAGGCCGCGGTGGTGCTCCTGGCTTGGGGGCCGGGCCCAGGGAGCGGTGCGCTCTTTCAACTATGAATTGGCTCGAGAAGGCCTCCTTGCCCACAGCCGTTTGCAGGATACGTTCGACATAGTCCTCCATGCGCCCAGTGTTGGTGGACTCCGGAACCCCCGTGACGCGGATGTTATTGCGTCTACTTCTCGCCTCCAACTCCTGGTTCTTCGCCGCTATCACTCTGAGGATGTTATCCATGCGGGTGAGGCGTGTGTCGTGCGTCGCGGCAGTGTCCTCGGCAGTGGAAATGCGTCGCTCCGCCTCTGATAACCGTTCTTCGTGCACCTCCACTTTTTGCACCACGCCGTCCATCCTGGAGGACAGCCGATCCACCTTATCCACGACAGTCGCGAAGCCCTGACGCATCTCCTCTATGATCAGGCGCAACTCAGGTGTCATGACCGCAGGAGGGGTCTCGGCGCTTGGCTGTCCCGAGGAGCTCCCGGCGCCCTTTGTACCTTGTGTTGGTTTCTTTGAAGCTGCAGGTTCGAAGGACAGTTTGGGTTGCTTGGCATCGTTCTTGCCCATGGCGACCCAGCTGTTGGCACCCAGTGGTGGCATTGAGTGGTTGGCCCGCCAGTCCCCGAGATCAGAGCCTTCGCGTAGGTCGTTCCCAATGTGATGACCCAGGGAAACCGAGGCAGTGACCCGTTAACAGGGTGTATGCAGCCCCCACCAGACCTGGGAGCCGGCCCAGTCCGGAGCACTTGCGCCCACAGGCGTGTCGCCACCCCCTGGGGCTCAGTACAGCAGCCCGCCACAGCAGGAGCACCTCAGGTAGAAAAGAGCAGTGGAGGGCGAGTGCAGAGTGAGTATGTCCCAGCTGTAGCTGCCGGCGGGGCCCCGCTCGTAGTGGTCAGAAATCGCCGGTGGTGCCCCAGGCCGCCGTGTGTAGGCGCAGCAATAGCCCCGCCCGGGTCCGGGGTGAGCCCTCCAGGTGAAGGGTTGCGCCCTCGGGGATGCCCGCCTCGGCCTCCGCCGGGATCAGGGGTGCAGACACCCGTCCAACCGCCGATGCAGCAGGGGAACTGGCGCGATGATCAGCCCTCCCCCTCAATGCAGCGTTCTCAGGGGGGGGGGCGAGACTCACCTCCGCCAGTCCACGGCAGTCGTCCAGCAGGCCTCCCGCAGTTCTGGCCGGGTTACGCGGTGTCGAGGCCTAGCAGCCTCGTGTAAAGCCACGGTCTCAAGTGGCTCAGCTCCCGGTCCCGGTCAGCGGCCCTCCTCAGCAGCGCACCTCGGGGTAGTTTCAAGGCGCCACAACTCGGGTCCTGGGTTTCGGATCTTCTCCAGATTCGGACCGGCGCCGCAGCTCGAGTGTAGCCAGCAGCGGTGCAATCTTCAGGCATCCATCTGCAGGGGAAGCGGATTAAAGCAGGATAATGCTGGCCAGGCAGCCAGAGCCTCACAGAGGTGCGGCCATTAGCTAGTGCGCCCTCTAGCGCCCCTATGGCGCTGGCTTTGTTGAAGATATGGTGTGGGCATGGGTCTGACGGAGAGTCGGAATGGATGGTGTTCATGATTTTGATGGTGTTGTCGTTGTTTATGTTGGTCCAGGTGAGCAGGGGATTGATGTGGGTGGTGGCCGTAAGGTCAGAGGACTCAGTGGCTGTCAGGGCGGTCTGGTTGTTGAAGCTGTTGTGGATGTCTGCGATCTTGTGCTGGAAGAAGGTGGCAAGGGCGTCGCACAGGTCTTGCGATGGTGGAATGTCGTTGGTGTTGGAGCTGGAGTTGGAGAGTTCCATCACGATGTTGAAGAAGAGCTGTTTGCTGTTGTGCGCGTAGTTGTCTAGGCGGTCTTTGAAGGAGGCCCTTTTGGCAGATTTGATGAGGTGATGGTGTCTGCGGATTGCGTTCTTGTGGGCTGCGTAACTGTCCGGTGTCTGTTCGCGGTGCCACTTCTTCTCTAGTTTCCGGCAGGTTTGCTTGGAGGCTTGGAGTTCCGCAGTGAACCAGCTGGCTTTCTTGTTGGTGTGTCTGTTGGAGGGTTTCTTGAATGGGGCGAGAGTGTTGGCGCAGTCGTCGATCCATTTTCTAAGGCTGTGTGCAGCATTGTCGGCGTCAGTGGGGTGGACTGTAGGGCTTCGGGCCAGGGTGGTGTTTAGCTGGTCTTCAGTAACTTTGCTCCAGCAGTGGCGGGGGATTTGTTGAGTGCGGTGGTGCGTGGTGGGTTTCCAAAAGGTGAAGTGGATGCAGCGATGGTTGGTCCAGTGGAGTTTGGTGGTGTGGCTGAAGGAGACGTGGGAGCTTGCAGAGAAGATGGGGTCAAGCGTGTGGCCGGCAGAGTGGGTGGGTGTTGTGACGAGCTGTCTGAGTCCAAAGTTGGTGAGGTTGTTGATCAGGGTGGTAGAGTTGGTGTCATTGTTGTTCTCGAGGTGGAAGTTTAGGCCCCCTAGGTGGATGTAGTCTGTGGAGGTAAGGGCATGCGTACTGATGAAGTCGGCGATGGAGTTGCTGAACTGTGGCCGTGGTCCGGGAAGTCGGTAGATGAGGGTTCCTCTGAGGGTGGTGTTGGGATCAGTGTGGATCTGGAAGTGCAGATGTTTGGCGGTGCTGAGGGTGTCATTGGTGCTGGTCGAGACTCTGAGGGTGTTCCTGTGGATGATGGCGATTCCTCCTCCTGTTCCCCTGGTGCGGTCACTGCGGGTGATCTTGTATCCATCAGGGATGGCTATGGCGATGTCGGGTGCCGCGGATGGGTTCATCCAGGTCTCCTTCCTTTTATGTGAATATAATACTCAGGCAAATGTATAGACAACACTAGCACATGAATATTGGCATTTGCCTAACAATAAAAAGCAATCAAAACAGGTATTTGCACATTTGATACATTTTAATTAGTACAAAAAAAAAATTTCATTTAAAAAAAGCAAGTACATTCATATATATGCATGATAAAAAATGTTTTAACATTGTGACATATGTATAAGTTCAGATATTCATCAAATATATATCATGATTCAATAAAAGATGGTGTGTCTTCCTCAGGACTGTACCATCGTATTTCAAAAGGCACAACGGATCTGTAGTAGTAATTTTTGAGCAGTATAGGTGGGAAATCACGTCCTTATTTTGAGATTTTATTCATGTTTAAAAACAATAGTGGTCGTGTTTCAGAAGGGTAGGTTCTGGTATACCGGAGATTAAATCCAGGTCTCCGTCAGGAAGGCGATGTCTGGGGAGGTGGAGTCGAGTAGGTCCCAGAGTTCAATGGAGTTTTTGCAGGCGGAGCGGATATTGAGTAAAAAGCATCTAAGGTGGTTGCGTCCTTTCTCTGTGGGTGGTTTGGTGGCTCGGAGACTGGTGAAGATGCAGCTCCGGCAGGAGAAGGATCCTTGTGTGCGCTTCGGGGAGGCCAGGAAGCAGGTGTGTGATCATCCCGTGTTGAGTGCATTGAGGGTGCTGGCCTCATAGCGGTGGTGGGTATCGTGGCGTTTGAGGGGGCCTGGGGTTGTGGCGCTGGTCGCGGTCCAGGTGCAGATGGGCTTGCCTTAGGTCCGCCAGCGGTGCGCAGCCGTGCAGCGATTGCCATAAGAAGGGAAGGAGCTGCTGGGAGGTGGGGGCGGACGAATGGGCGAGCGGTGGGGTCGGGGCTTCAGGGGAGGCAGCGGCAGGAAAAACAGGCGAAAGGTACAGAGGCAAGAAAGGAGAGTAACAAAAATCGGGGAAAGGAAATAAACAAAAAAAGAAGAAAACCCATACAATACAATATAAGGCAATACAGTACAAGGCAAACCAATACAATACAACAAATACAATGAAAACACCTACGGCCTACCACTGGCCACCAGGGCTCATGACGTGCAGGTGGAGGAGGGCCGTAAACTTCCTCAGCAGGGGCAGCAGGGGCTCAGGACACGGCCACACAGGTGGTGCTGTGCGGCATGGGGAACCACCTGTCAGGAAAGGGTCAAGGGTTGCTCTCCTCGACGTGCAGTGGCCACCATAAAAGGGGGAGGAGGGAGGGAAGAGCAGTTGGGAGGTAGGGGCCGACAAATGGGCGAGCGGGGACGGGGCCGCAGGGGATGCAGAGGCAGGAAAAACGGGCAAAGGGCACAGAGACAAAAATTGGGGAAGGGGAAATAAACAAGAAAACAAGAGCACCAATACAATACAATATAAGGCAATGCAGTGTCTGAAAAGTTTCAGCACTCAATTCATCATTTCCTTTTTTTTGCTTTGTTCACCCTAAGTAGGCAGGGTGTGCCCAGACAAGGGTCCCTTGCTCACTTTGCCACTGGATTCAAGCTAGCTGGGCTGATGAGGGGTGTTATCCCAAAACTAACCCCAGAATGCTTGTCTCCAGTCCAGGGAGGACCTGGCCTTGCAGTTTGGGCAGGACTGTTCCCTTGAGGCACAGGGTTGAAATTGATTTGCACATGGCTGGGTCCATACTGGAGAGGCGAAGTGAGCTAAAGAATGATGATGGATTCAACCTATATCTGTGAGTG
Organism: Lissotriton vulgaris; assembly: GCF_964263255.1. Taxonomy (NCBI): domain Eukaryota; kingdom Metazoa; phylum Chordata; class Amphibia; order Caudata; family Salamandridae; genus Lissotriton; species Lissotriton vulgaris. The sequence continues at coordinate 155,945,503 of NC_141699.1, read as the reverse complement.
GGGGTGAGTGTCTGAAAAGTTTCCGCACTCCGTCCATCATCTCCTTGTGTTTGCGTATCTAATGGGACAGCATGTTTCTTCGACTCCTCCAAAGATGCGTGGAACTGCATGGGATATATCGGACTTGCGCCCTCACTCCCTTCACCCGTTGAAGTGAGGGAGAACAGGGGATGGGGTAAGGGTCTTCAATCAATGACGCCATAGGAGGACAAGTCACCCTCCTCAGCCGAGAGTGGTGCTGAACTTGGAACAAGTAAAACTAGAACGACAGCAAGCCTTAAAAATTGCATCCAAAATGTGAGAACACGTTCAGAATCCGAACCAGGATGCAAGCTCCACGAAATCCTTCAACAACTATGGCTCCTCTAGCTCATGGCTGTCGAGGACAGACTCCTTAGCCTACCAGATGTTCTGTGCGTAACTGGGCTACCCCATTATCCTATACAACCCCCCATGCAGGCAGCCAACCCAATGCTGCAAACGGCTTTCAGTGACGCGGTGTAAGGTTGGCCTTTGGGCCTAAGGATCCCATCCTTTATGCCGCTCCCTTAGGGCAGGAGCAATCTGTTGTTCTGTTTCCTTGGCGGCATTAGAGCAGGCAGGTAAACTGATCACAAGCCTACTCCCAGCCGGCGGGTGTATTTTTAAAACTCCTGCCCGCTGGGAGCAGACTTGGTGTTTGATCCAGTATGGCAGGAGTTTTGAAAATACGCCCAACAGACTGGAGCAGGCACGTTTCCCTGCCTGCGGTGGTACGGACTAGGAAACTGCTGTGTCCTAGGAGTGATTTACAAAAGGGGGTGGTGATGAACAGAGTGTCTGAATTGAGCAGACCACTCTTACCCAGTCCAAAGATCAGGGCTTGATCCATCACCGTTATTTATCTCACTGCCCCATCCCAGCTCAGAACCTGGCTATATGCAAATCAGTCTGTCCCTGGCCCAGTGCATCATGGGAACAGGGCAGACTAAACTACCAAGCCAATTCTTTACCAGAAAGGAGACAAGCTACCGGGGACCGGTTTCTGGCATTTCAGCCTCTTCGGCCCGGCTTGCTTGAATCCTGATGGAGCAGTGAGAAAGGGACTCATGTCTGAGTATACCCTGCCACACCTATAGTGGCCAAAATCGATTTACAAAAGGGGGTGGTGATGAACAGAGTGTCTGAATTGAGCAGACCACTCTTACCCAGTCCAAAGATCAGGGCTTGATCCATCACCGTTATTTATCTCACTGCCCCATCCCAGCTCAGAACCTGGCTATATGCAAATCAGTCTGTCCCTGGCCCAGTGCATCATGGGAACAGGGCAGACTAAACTACCAAGCCAATTCTTTACCAGAAAGGAGACAAGCTACCGGGGACCGGTTTCTGGCATTTCAGCCTCTTCGGCCCGGCTTGCTTGAATCCTGATGGAGCAGTGAGAAAGGGACTCATGTCTGAGTATACCCTGCCACACCTATAGTGGCCAAAATCGATTTACAAAAGGGGGTGGTGATGAACAGAGTATCTGAATTGAGCAGACCACTCTTACCCAGTCCAAAGATCAGGGCTTGATCCATCACCGTTATTTATCTCACTGCCCCATCCCAGCTCAGAACCTGGCTATATGCAAATCAGTCTGTCCCTGGCCCAGTGCATCATGGGAACAGGGCAGACTAAACTACCAAGCCAATTCTTTACCAGAAAGGAGACAAGCTACCGGGGACCGGTTTCTGGCATTTCAGCCTCTTCGGCCCGGCTTGCTTGAATCCTGATGGAGCAGTGAGAAAGGGACTCATGTCTGAGTATACCCTGCCACACCTATAGTGGCCAAAATCGATTTACAAAAGGGGGTGGTGATGAACAGAGTGTCTGAATTGAGCAGACCACTCTTACCCAGTCCAAAGATCAGGGCTTGATCCATCACCGTTATTTATCTCACTGCCCCATCCCAGCTCAGAACCTGGCTATATGCAAATCAGTCTGTCCCTGGCCCAGTGCATCATGGGAACAGGGCAGACTAAACTACCAAGCCAATTCTTTACCAGAAAGGAGACAAGCTACCGGGGACCGGTTTCTGGCATTTCAGCCTCTTCGGCCCGGCTTGCTTGAATCCTGATGGAGCAGTGAGAAAGGGACTCATGTCTGAGTATACCCTGCCACACCTATAGTGGCCAAAATCGATTTACAAAAGGGGGTGGTGATGAACAGAGTATCTGAATTGAGCAGACCACTCTTACCCAGTCCAAAGATCAGGGCTTGATCCATCACCGTTATTTATCTCACTGCCCCATCCCAGCTCAGAACCTGGCTATATGCAAATCAGTCTGTCCCTGGCCCAGTGCATCATGGGAACAGGGCAGACTAAACTACCAAGCCAATTCTTTACCAGAAAGGAGACAAGCTACCGGGGACCGGTTTCTGGCATTTCAGCCTCTTCGGCCCGGCTTGCTTGAATCCTGATGGAGCAGTGAGAAAGGGACTCATGTCTGAGTATACCCTGCCACACCTATAGTGGCCAAAATCGATTTACAAAAGGGGGTGGTGATGAACAGAGTGTCTGAATTGAGCAGACCACTCTTACCCAGTCCAAAGATCAGGGCTTGATCCATCACCGTTATTTATCTCACTGCCCCATCCCAGCTCAGAACCTGGCTATATGCAAATCAGTCTGTCCCTGGCCCAGTGCATCATGGGAACAGGGCAGACTAAACTACCAAGCCAATTCTTTACCAGAAAGGAGACAAGCTACCGGGGACCGGTTTCTGGCATTTCAGCCTCTTCGGCCCGGCTTGCTTGAATCCTGATGGAGCAGTGAGAAAGGGACTCATGTCTGAGTATACCCTGCCACACCTATAGTGGCCAAAATCGATTTACAAAAGGGGGTGGTGATGAACAGAGTGTCTGAATTGAGCAGACCACTCTTACCCAGTCCAAAGATCAGGGCTTGATCCATCACCGTTATTTATCTCACTGCCCCATCCCAGCTCAGAACCTGGCTATATGCAAATCAGTCTGTCCCTGGCCCAGTGCATCATGGGAACAGGGCAGACTAAACTACCAAGCCAATTCTTTACCAGAAAGGAGACAAGCTACCGGGGACCGGTTTCTGGCATTTCAGCCTCTTCGGCCCGGCTTGCTTGAATCCTGATGGAGCAGTGAGAAAGGGACTCATGTCTGAGTATACCCTGCCACACCTATAGTGGCCAAAATCGATTTACAAAAGGGGGTGGTGATGAACAGAGTGTCTGAATTGAGCAGACCACTCTTACCCAGTCCAAAGATCAGGGCTTGATCCATCACCGTTATTTATCTCACTGCCCCATCCCAGCTCAGAACCTGGCTGTATGCAAATCAGTCTGTCCCTGGCCCAGTGCATCATGGGAACAGGGCAGACTAAACTACCAAGCCAATTCTTTACCAGAAAGGAGACAAGCTACCGGGGACCGGTTTCTGGCATTTCAGCCTCTTCGGCCCGGCTTGCTTGAATCCTGATGGAGCAGTGAGAAAGGGACTCATGTCTGAGTATACCCTGCCACACCTATAGTGGCCAAAATCGATTTACAAAAGGGGGTGGTGATGAACAGAGTATCTGAATTGAGCAGACCACTCTTACCCAGTCCAAAGATCAGGGCTTGATCCATCACCGTTATTTATCTCACTGCCCCATCCCAGCTCAGAACCTGGCTATATGCAAATCAGTCTGTCCCTGGCCCAGTGCATCATGGGAACAGGGCAGACTAAACTACCAAGCCAATTCTTTACCAGAAAGGAGACAAGCTACCGGGGACCGGTTTCTGGCATTTCAGCCTCTTCGGCCCGGCTTGCTTGAATCCTGATGGAGCAGTGAGAAAGGGACTCATGTCTGAGTATACCCTGCCACACCTATAGTGGCCAAAATCGATTTACAAAAGGGGGTGGTGATGAACAGAGTGTCTGAATTGAGCAGACCACTCTTACCCAGTCCAAAGATCAGGGCTTGATCCATCACCGTTATTTATCTCACTGCCCCATCCCAGCTCAGAACCTGGCTATATGCAAATCAGTCTGTCCCTGGCCCAGTGCATCATGGGAACAGGGCAGACTAAACTACCAAGCCAATTCTTTACCAGAAAGGAGACAAGCTACCGGGGACCGGTTTCTGGCATTTCAGCCTCTTCGGCCCGGCTTGCTTGAATCCTGATGGAGCAGTGAGAAAGGGACTCATGTCTGAGTATACCCTGCCACACCTATAGTGGCCAAAATCGATTTACAAAAGGGGGTGGTGATGAACAGAGTGTCTGAATTGAGCAGACCACTCTTACCCAGTCCAAAGATCAGGGCTTGATCCATCACCGTTATTTATCTCACTGCCCCATCCCAGCTCAGAACCTGGCTATATGCAAATCAGTCTGTCCCTGGCCCAGTGCATCATGGGAACAGGGCAGACTAAACTACCAAGCCAATTCTTTACCAGAAAGGAGACAAGCTACCGGGGACCGGTTTCTGGCATTTCAGCCTCTTCGGCCCGGCTTGCTTGAATCCTGATGGAGCAGTGAGAAAGGGACTCATGTCTGAGTATACCCTGCCACACCTATAGTGGCCAAAATCGATTTACAAAAGGGGGTGGTGATGAACAGAGTGTCTGAATTGAGCAGACCACTCTTACCCAGTCCAAAGATCAGGGCTTGATCCATCACCGTTATTTATCTCACTGCCCCATCCCAGCTCAGAACCTGGCTGTATGCAAATCAGTCTGTCCCTGGCCCAGTGCATCATGGGAACAGGGCAGACTAAACTACCAAGCCAATTCTTTACCAGAAAGGAGACAAGCTACCGGGGACCGGTTTCTGGCATTTCAGCCTCTTCGGCCCGGCTTGCTTGAATCCTGATGGAGCAGTGAGAAAGGGACTCATGTCTGAGTATACCCTGCCACACCTATAGTGGCCAAAATCGATTTACAAAAGGGGGTGGTGATGAACAGAGTGTCTGAATTGAGCAGACCACTCTTACCCAGTCCAAAGATCAGGGCTTGATCCATCACCGTTATTTATCTCACTGCCCCATCCCAGCTCAGAACCTGGCTATATGCAAATCAGTCTGTCCCTGGCCCAGTGCATCATGGGAACAGGGCAGACTAAACTACCAAGCCAATTCTTTACCAGAAAGGAGACAAGCTACCGGGGACCGGTTTCTGGCATTTCAGCCTCTTCGGCCCGGCTTGCTTGAATCCTGATGGAGCAGTGAGAAAGGGACTCATGTCTGAGTATACCCTGCCACACCTATAGTGGCCAAAATCGATTTACAAAAGGGGGTGGTGATGAACAGAGTGTCTGAATTGAGCAGACCACTCTTACCCAGTCCAAAGATCAGGGCTTGATCCATCACCGTTATTTATCTCACTGCCCCATCCCAGCTCAGAACCTGGCTATATGCAAATCAGTCTGTCCCTGGCCCAGTGCATCATGGGAACAGGGCAGACTAAACTACCAAGCCAATTCTTTACCAGAAAGGAGACAAGCTACCGGGGACCGGTTTCTGGCATTTCAGCCTCTTCGGCCCGGCTTGCTTGAATCCTGATGGAGCAGTGAGAAAGGGACTCATGTCTGAGTATACCCTGCCACACCTATAGTGGCCAAAATCGATTTACAAAAGGGGGTGGTGATGAACAGAGTGTCTGAATTGAGCAGACCACTCTTACCCAGTCCAAAGATCAGGGCTTGATCCATCACCGTTATTTATCTCACTGCCCCATCCCAGCTCAGAACCTGGCTATATGCAAATCAGTCTGTCCCTGGCCCAGTGCATCATGGGAACAGGGCAGACTAAACTACCAAGCCAATTCTTTACCAGAAAGGAGACAAGCTACCGGGGACCGGTTTCTGGCATTTCAGCCTCTTCGGCCCGGCTTGCTTGAATCCTGATGGAGCAGTGAGAAAGGGACTCATGTCTGAGTATACCCTGCCACACCTATAGTGGCCAAAATCGATTTACAAAAGGGGGTGGTGATGAACAGAGTGTCTGAATTGAGCAGACCACTCTTACCCAGTCCAAAGATCAGGGCTTGATCCATCACCGTTATTTATCTCACTGCCCCATCCCAGCTCAGAACCTGGCTATATGCAAATCAGTCTGTCCCTGGCCCAGTGCATCATGGGAACAGGGCAGACTAAACTACCAAGCCAATTCTTTACCAGAAAGGAGACAAGCTACCGGGGACCGGTTTCTGGCATTTCAGCCTCTTCGGCCCGGCTTGCTTGAATCCTGATGGAGCAGTGAGAAAGGGACTCATGTCTGAGTATACCCTGCCACACCTATAGTGGCCAAAATCGATTTACAAAAGGGGGTGGTGATGAACAGAGTGTCTGAATTGAGCAGACCACTCTTACCCAGTCCAAAGATCAGGGCTTGATCCATCACCGTTATTTATCTCACTGCCCCATCCCAGCTCAGACCCTGGCTATATGCAAATCAGTCTGTCCCTGGCCCAGTGCATCATGGGAACAGGGCAGACTAAACTACCAAGCCAATTCTTTACCAGAAAGGAGACAAGCTACCGGGGACCGGTTTCTGGCATTTCAGCCTCTTCGGCCCGGCTTGCTTGAATCCTGATGGAGCAGTGAGAAAGGGACTCATGTCTGAGTATACCCTGCCACACCTATAGTGGCCAAAATCGATTTACAAAAGGGGGTGGTGATGAACAGAGTGTCTGAATTGAGCAGACCACTCTTACCCAGTCCAAAGATCAGGGCTTGATCCATCACCGTTATTTATCTCACTGCCCCATCCCAGCTCAGAACCTGGCTATATGCAAATCAGTCTGTCCCTGGCCCAGTGCATCATGGGAACAGGGCAGACTAAACTACCAAGCCAATTCTTTACCAGAAAGGAGACAAGCTACCGGGGACCCGTTTCTGGCATTTCAGCCTCTTCGGCCCGGCTTGCTTGAATCCTGATGGAGCAGTGAGAAAGGGACTCATGTCTGAGTATACCCTGCCACACCTATAGTGGCCAAAATCGATTTACAAAAGGGGGTGGTGATGAACAGAGTGTCTGAATTGAGCAGACCACTCTTACCCAGTCCAAAGATCAGGGCTTGATCCATCACCGTTATTTATCTCACTGCCCCATCCCAGCTCAGAACCTGGCTATATGCAAATCAGTCTGTCCCTGGCCCAGTGCATCATGGGAACAGGGCAGACTAAACTACCAAGCCAATTCTTTACCAGAAAGGAGACAAGCTACCGGGGACCGGTTTCTGGCATTTCAGCCTCTTCGGCCCGGCTTGCTTGAATCCTGATGGAGCAGTGAGAAAGGGACTCATGTCTGAGTATACCCTGCCACACCTATAGTGGCCAAAATCGATTTACAAAAGGGGGTGGTGATGAACAGAGTGTCTGAATTGAGCAGACCACTCTTACCCAGTCCAAAGATCAGGGCTTGATCCATCACCGTTATTTATCTCACTGCCCCATCCCAGCTCAGAACCTGGCTATATGCAAATCAGTCTGTCCCTGGCCCAGTGCATCATGGGAACAGGGCAGACTAAACTACCAAGCCAATTCTTTACCAGAAAGGAGACAAGCTACCGGGGACCGGTTTCTGGCATTTCAGCCTCTTCGGCCCGGCTTGCTTGAATCCTGATGGAGCAGTGAGAAAGGGACTCATGTCTGAGTATACCCTGCCACACCTATAGTGGCCAAAATCGATTTACAAAAGGGGGTGGTGATGAACAGAGTGTCTGAATTGAGCAGACCACTCTTACCCAGTCCAAAGATCAGGGCTTGATCCATCACCGTTATTTATCTCACTGCCCCACCCTAAGCGTGGAAGGGTATACTCAGATGTGAGTCCCTTGCTCATTGCACCATCAGGATTCAAGCAAGCCGAGCCGAAGAGGCTGAAATGCCAGAAACCGGTCCCCGGTAGCTTGTTTCCTTCCCAGTGTAAGAATTGGCTTTTGTAGTTTGGTTTGCCCTGTTCCCATCATGCACTGGGACAGGAACAGACTAATTTGCATACAGCCAGGTTCTGAAACTGGGATGGTGCAGTGAGCTAAAAAACGGTGTTGGATCTAGCCCTGATCTCTTGACTGGGTGAGAGTATTCTGTTTAATTCAGAGACTCTGTCCCTCACCACCCCTTGTTGTAAATATTTTTGTCCACCCTAAGCGTGGAAGGGTATACTCAGATGTGAGTCCCTTGCTCATTGCACCATCAGGATTCAAGCAAGCCGGGCCGAAGAGGCTGAAATGCCAGAAACCGGTCCCCGGTAGCTTGTTTCCTTCCCAGTGTAAGAATTGGCTTTTGTAGTTTGGTTTGCCCTGTTCCCATCATGCACTGGGACAGGAACAGACTAATTTGCATACAGCCAGGTTCTGAAACTGGGATGGTGCAGTGAGCTAAAAAACGGTGTTGGATCTAGCCCTGATCTCTTGACTGGGTGAGAGTATTCTGTTTAATTCAGAGACTCTGTCCCTCACCACCCCTTGTTGTAAATATTTTTGTCCACCCTAAGCGTGGAAGGGTATACTCAGATGTGAGTCCCTTGCTCATTGCACCATCAGGATTCAAGCAAGCCGGGCCGAAGAGGCTGAAATGCCAGAAACCGGTCCCCGGTAGCTTGTTTCCTTCCCAGTGTAAGAATTGGCTTTTGTAGTTTGGTTTGCCCTGTTCCCATCATGCACTGGGACAGGAACAGACTAATTTGCATACAGCCAGGTTCTGAAACTGGGATGGTGCAGTGAGCTAAAAAACGGTGTTGGATCTAGCCCTGATCTCTTGACTGGGTGAGAGTATTCTGTTTAATTCAGAGACTCTGTCCCTCACCACCCCTTGTTGTAAATATTTTTGTCCACCCTAAGCGTGGAAGGGTATACTCAGATGTGAGTCCCTTGCTCATTGCACCATCAGGATTCAAGCAAGCCGGGCCGAAGAGGCTGAAATGCCAGAAACCGGTCCCCGGTAGCTTGTTTCCTTCCCAGTGTAAGAATTGGCTTTTGTAGTTTGGTTTGCCCTGTTCCCATCATGCACTGGGACAGGAACAGACTAATTTGCATACAGCCAGGTTCTGAAACTGGGATGGTGCAGTGAGCTAAAAAACGGTGTTGGATCTAGCCCTGATCTCTTGACTGGGTGAGAGTATTCTGTTTAATTCAGAGACTCTGTCCCTCACCACCCCTTGTTGTAAATATTTTTGTCCACCCTAAGCGTGGAAGGGTATACTCAGATGTGAGTCCCTTGCTCATTGCACCATCAGGATTCAAGCAAGCCGGGCCGAAGAGGCTGAAATGCCAGAAACCGGTCCTCGGTAGCTTGTTTCCTTCCCAGTGTAAGAATTGGCTTTTGTAGTTTGGTTTGCCCTGTTCCCATCATGCACTGGGACAGGAACAGACTAATTTGCATACAGCCAGGTTCTGAAACTGGGATGGTGCAGTGAGCTAAAAAACGGTGTTGGATCTAGCCCTGATCTCTTGACTGGGTGAGAGTATTCTGTTTAATTCAGAGACTCTGTCCCTCACCACCCCTTGTTGTAAATATTTTTGTCCACCCTAAGCGTGGAAGGGTATACTCAGATGTGAGTCCCTTGCTCATTGCACCATCAGGATTCAAGCAAGCCGGGCCGAAGAGGCTGAAATGCCAGAAACCGGTCCCCGGTAGCTTGTTTCCTTCCCAGTGTAAGAATTGGCTTTTGTAGTTTGGTTTGCCCTGTTCCCATCATGCACTGGGACAGGAACAGACTAATTTGCATACAGCCAGGTTCTGAAACTGGGATGGTGCAGTGAGCTAAAAAACGGTGTTGGATCTAGCCCTGATCTCTTGACTGGGTGAGAGTATTCTGTTTAATTCAGAGACTCTGTCCCTCACCACCCCTTGTTGTAAATATTTTTGTCCACCCTAAGCGTGGAAGGGTATACTCAGATGTGAGTCCCTTGCTCATTGCACCATCAGGATTCAAGCAAGCCGGGCCGAAGAGGCTGAAATGCCAGAAACCGGTCCCCGGTAGCTTGTTTCCTTCCCAGTGTAAGAATTGGCTTTTGTAGTTTGGTTTGCCCTGTTCCCATCATGCACTGGGACAGGAACAGACTAATTTGCATACAGCCAGGTTCTGAAACTGGGATGGTGCAGTGAGCTAAAAAACGGTGTTGGATCTAGCCCTGATCTCTTGACTGGGTGAGAGTATTCTGTTTAATTCAGAGACTCTGTCCCTCACCACCCCTTGTTGTAAATATTTTTGTCCACCCTAAGCGTGGAAGGGTATACTCAGATGTGAGTCCCTTGCTCATTGCACCATCAGGATTCAAGCAAGCCGGGCCGAAGAGGCTGAAATGCCAGAAACCGGTCCCCGGTAGCTTGTTTCCTTCCCAGTGTAAGAATTGGCTTTTGTAGTTTGGTTTGCCCTGTTCCCATCATGCACTGGGACAGGAACAGACTAATTTGCATACAGCCAGGTTCTGAAACTGGGATGGTGCAGTGAGCTAAAAAACGGTGTTGGATCTAGCCCTGATCTCTTGACTGGGTGAGAGTATTCTGTTTAATTCAGAGACTCTGTCCCTCACCACCCCTTGTTGTAAATATTTTTGTCCACCCTAAGCGTGGAAGGGTATACTCAGATGTGAGTCCCTTGCTCATTGCACCATCAGGATTCAAGCAAGCCGGGCCGAAGAGGCTGAAATGCCAGAAACCGGTCCCCGGTAGCTTGTTTCCTTCCCAGTGTAAGAATTGGCTTTTGTAGTTTGGTTTGCCCTGTTCCCATCATGCACTGGGACAGGAACAGACTAATTTGCATACAGCCAGGTTCTGAAACTGGGATGGTGCAGTGAGCTAAAAAACGGTGTTGGATCTAGCCCTGATCTCTTGACTGGGTGAGAGTATTCTGTTTAATTCAGAGACTCTGTCCCTCACCACCCCTTGTTGTAAATATTTTTGTCCACCCTAAGCGTGGAAGGGTATACTCAGATGTGAGTCCCTTGCTCATTGCACCATCAGGATTCAAGCAAGCCGGGCCGAAGAGGCTGAAATGCCAGAAACCGGTCCCCGGTAGCTTGTTTCCTTCCCAGTGTAAGAATTGGCTTTTGTAGTTTGGTTTGCCCTGTTCCCATCATGCACTGGGACAGGAACAGACTAATTTGCATACAGCCAGGTTCTGAAACTGGGATGGTGCAGTGAGCTAAAAAACGGTGTTGGATCTAGCCCTGATCTCTTGACTGGATGAGAGTATTCTGTTTAATTCAGAGACTCTGTCCCTCACCACCCCTTGTTGTAAATATTTTTGTCCACCCTAAGCGTGGAAGGGTATACTCAGATGTGAGTCCCTTGCTCATTGCACCATCAGGATTCAAGCAAGCCGGGCCGAAGAGGCTGAAATGCCAGAAACCGGTCCCCGGTAGCTTGTTTCCTTCCCAGTGTAAGAATTGGCTTTTGTAGTTTGGTTTGCCCTGTTCCCATCATGCACTGGGACAGGAACAGACTAATTTGCATACAGCCAGGTTCTGAAACTGGGATGGTGCAGTGAGCTAAAAAACGGTGTTGGATCTAGCCCTGATCTCTTGACTGGGTGAGAGTATTCTGTTTAATTCAGAGACTCTGTCCCTCACCACCCCTTGTTGTAAATATTTTTGTCCACCCTAAGCGTGGAAGGGTATACTCAGATGTGAGTCCCTTGCTCATTGCACCATCAGGATTCAAGCAAGCCGGGCCGAAGAGGCTGAAATGCCAGAAACCGGTCCCCGGTAGCTTGTTTCCTTCCCAGTGTAAGAATTGGCTTTTGTAGTTTGGTTTGCCCTGTTCCCATCATGCACTGGGACAGGAACAGACTAATTTGCATACAGCCAGGTTCTGAAACTGGGATGGTGCAGTGAGCTAAAAAACGGTGTTGGATCTAGCCCTGATCTCTTGACTGGGTGAGAGTATTCTGTTTAATTCAGAGACTCTGTCCCTCACCACCCCTTGTTGTAAATATTTTTGTCCACCCTAAGCGTGGAAGGGTATACTCAGATGTGAGTCCCTTGCTCATTGCACCATCAGGATTCAAGCAAGCCGGGCCGAAGAGGCTGAAATGCCAGAAACCGGTCCTCGGTAGCTTGTTTCCTTCCCAGTGTAAGAATTGGCTTTTGTAGTTTGGTTTGCCCTGTTCCCATCATGCACTGGGACAGGAACAGACTAATTTGCATACAGCCAGGTTCTGAAACTGGGATGGTGCAGTGAGCTAAAAAACGGTGTTGGATCTAGCCCTGATCTCTTGACTGGGTGAGAGTATTCTGTTTAATTCAGAGACTCTGTCCCTCACCACCCCTTGTTGTAAATATTTTTGTCCACCCTAAGCGTGGAAGGGTATACTCAGATGTGAGTCCCTTGCTCATTGCACCATCAGGATTCAAGCAAGCCGGGCCGAAGAGGCTGAAATGCCAGAAACCGGTCCCCGGTAGCTTGTTTCCTTCCCAGTGTAAGAATTGGCTTTTGTAGTTTGGTTTGCCCTGTTCCCATCATGCACTGGGACAGGAACAGACTAATTTGCATACAGCCAGGTTCTGAAACTGGGATGGTGCAGTGAGCTAAAAAACGGTGTTGGATCTAGCCCTGATCTCTTGACTGGGTGAGAGTATTCTGTTTAATTCAGAGACTCTGTCCCTCACCACCCCTTGTTGTAAATATTTTTGTCCACCCTAAGCGTGGAAGGGTATACTCAGATGTGAGTCCCTTGCTCATTGCACCATCAGGATTCAAGCAAGCCGGGCCGAAGAGGCTGAAATGCCAGAAACCGGTCCCCGGTAGCTTGTTTCCTTCCCAGTGTAAGAATTGGCTTTTGTAGTTTGGTTTGCCCTGTTCCCATCATGCACTGGGACAGGAACAGACTAATTTGCATACAGCCAGGTTCTGAAACTGGGATGGTGCAGTGAGCTAAAAAACGGTGTTGGATCTAGCCCTGATCTCTTGACTGGGTGAGAGTATTCTGTTTAATTCAGAGACTCTGTCCCTCACCACCCCTTGTTGTAAATATTTTTGTCCACCCTAAGCGTGGAAGGGTATACTCAGATGTGAGTCCCTTGCTCATTGCACCATCAGGATTCAAGCAAGCCGGGCCGAAGAGGCTGAAATGCCAGAAACCGGTCCCCGGTAGCTTGTTTCCTTCCCAGTGTAAGAATTGGCTTTTGTAGTTTGGTTTGCCCTGTTCCCATCATGCACTGGGACAGGAACAGACTAATTTGCATACAGCCAGGTTCTGAAACTGGGATGGTGCAGTGAGCTAAAAAACGGTGTTGGATCTAGCCCTGATCTCTTGACTGGGTGAGAGTATTCTGTTTAATTCAGAGACTCTGTCCCTCACCACCCCTTGTTGTAAATATTTTTGTCCACCCTAAGCGTGGAAGGGTATACTCAGATGTGAGTCCCTTGCTCATTGCACCATCAGGATTCAAGCAAGCCGGGCCGAAGAGGCTGAAATGCCAGAAACCGGTCCCCGGTAGCTTGTTTCCTTCCCAGTGTAAGAATTGGCTTTTGTAGTTTGGTTTGCCCTGTTCCCATCATGCACTGGGACAGGAACAGACTAATTTGCATACAGCCAGGTTCTGAAACTGGGATGGTGCAGTGAGCTAAAAAACTGTGTTGGATCTAGCCCTGATCTCTTGACTGGGTGAGAGTATTCTGTTTAATTCAGAGACTCTGTCCCTCACCACCCCTTGTTGTAAATATTTTTGTCCACCCTAAGCGTGGAAGGGTATACTCAGATGTGAGTCCCTTGCTCATTGCACCATCAGGATTCAAGCAAGCCGGGCCGAAGAGGCTGAAATGCCAGAAACCGGTCCCCGGTAGCTTGTTTCCTTCCCAGTGTAAGAATTGGCTTTTGTAGTTTGGTTTGCCCTGTTCCCATCATGCACTGGGACAGGAACAGACTAATTTGCATACAGCCAGGTTCTGAAACTGGGATGGTGCAGTGAGCTAAAAACGGTGTTGGATCTAGCCCTGATCTCTTGACTGGGTGAGAGTATTCTGTTTAATTCAGAGACTCTGTCCCTCACCACCCCTTGTTGTAAATATTTTTGTCCACCCTAAGCGTGGAAGGGTATACTCAGATGTGAGTCCCTTGCTCATTGCACCATCAGGATTCAAGCAAGCTGGGCCGAAGAGGCTGAAATGCCAGAAACCGGTCCCCGGTAGCTTGTTTCCTTCCCAGTGTAAGAATTGGCTTTTGTAGTTTGGTTTGCCCTGTTCCCATCATGCACTGGGACAGGAACAGACTAATTTGCGTACAGCCAGGTTCTGAAACTGGGATGGTGCAGTGAGCTAAAAAACGGTGTTGGATCTAGTCCTGATCTCTTGACTGGGTGAGAGTATTCTGTTTAATTCAGAGACTCTGTCCCTCACCACCCCTTGTTGTAAATATTTTTGTCCACCCTAAGCGTGGAAGGGTATACTCAGATGTGAGTCCCTTGCTCATTGCACCATCAGGATTCAAGCAAGCCGGGCCGAAGAGGCTGAAATGCCAGAAACCGGTCCCCGGTAGCTTGTTTCCTTCCCAGTGTAAGAATTGGCTTTTGTAGTTTGGTTTGCCCTGTTCCCATCATGCACTGGGACAGGAACAGACTAATTTGCATACAGCCAGGTTCTGAAACTGGGATGGTGCAGTGAGCTAAAAAACGGTGTTGGATCTAGCCCTGATCTCTTGACTGGGTGAGAGTATTCTGTTTAATTCAGAGACTCTGTCCCTCACCACCCCTTGTTGTAAATATTTTTGTCCACCCTAAGCGTGGAAGGGTATACTCAGATGTGAGTCCCTTGCTCATTGCACCATCAGGATTCAAGCAAGCCGGGCCGAAGAGGCTGAAATGCCAGAAACCGGTCCCCGGTAGCTTGTTTCCTTCCCAGTGTAAGAATTGGCTTTTGTAGTTTGGTTTGCCCTGTTCCCATCATGCACTGGGACAGGAACAGACTAATTTGCATACAGCCAGGTTCTGAAACTGGGATGGTGCAGTGAGCTAAAAAACGGTGTTGGATCTAGCCCTGATCTCTTGACTGGGTGAGAGTATTCTGTTTAATTCAGAGACTCTGTCCCTCACCACCCCTTGTTGTAAATATTTTTGTCCACCCTAAGCGTGGAAGGGTATACTCAGATGTGAGTCCCTTGCTCATTGCACCATCAGGATTCAAGCAAGCCGGGCCGAAGAGGCTGAAATGCCAGAAACCGGTCCCCGGTAGCTTGTTTCCTTCCCAGTGTAAGAATTGGCTTTTGTAGTTTGGTTTGCCCTGTTCCCATCATGCACTGGGACAGGAACAGACTAATTTGCATACAGCCAGGTTCTGAAACTGGGATGGTGCAGTGAGCTAAAAAACGGTGTTGGATCTAGCCCTGATCTCTTGACTGGGTGAGAGTATTCTGTTTAATTCAGAGACTCTGTCCCTCACCACCCCTTGTTGTAAATATTTTTGTCCACCCTAAGCGTGGAAGGGTATACTCAGATGTGAGTCCCTTGCTCATTGCACCATCAGGATTCAAGCAAGCCGGGCCGAAGAGGCTGAAATGCCAGAAACCGGTCCCCGGTAGCTTGTTTCCTTCCCAGTGTAAGAATTGGCTTTTGTAGTTTGGTTTGCCCTGTTCCCATCATGCACTGGGACAGGAACAGACTAATTTGCATACAGCCAGGTTCTGAAACTGGGATGGTGCAGTGAGCTAAAAAACGGTGTTGGATCTAGCCCTGATCTCTTGACTGGGTGAGAGTATTCTGTTTAATTCAGAGACTCTGTCCCTCACCACCCCTTGTTGTAAATATTTTTGTCCACCCTAAGCGTGGAAGGGTATACTCAGATGTGAGTCCCTTGCTCATTGCACCATCAGGATTCAAGCAAGCCGGGCCGAAGAGGCTGAAATGCCAGAAACCGGTCCCCGGTAGCTTGTTTCCTTCCCAGTGTAAGAATTGGCTTTTGTAGTTTGGTTTGCCCTGTTCCCATCATGCACTGGGACAGGAACAGACTAATTTGCATAGAGCCAGGTTCTGAAACTGGGATGGTGCAGTGAGCTAAAAAACGGTGTTGGATCTAGCCCTGATCTCTTGACTGGGTGAGAGTATTCTGTTTAATTCAGAGACTCTGTCCCTCACCACCCCTTGTTGTAAATATGTGTCCTAGGAGTGGGCTCCCCAGAACACCGTAAGTGTGCTGTCCCCGGGGATGAGGTCCCTGGGGCCATTACTGGCTCAAGAGGGGACTCCATGGCGCCTCTACCTATATTTAATTACT
This sequence comes from Lissotriton vulgaris, assembly GCF_964263255.1. NCBI lineage: Eukaryota > Metazoa > Chordata > Amphibia > Caudata > Salamandridae > Lissotriton > Lissotriton vulgaris. Next base: position 155,929,313 of record NC_141699.1, on the reverse strand, counting down.
CATCCCTGGGGAATGGAGACCCAATGGCCTTTTTAGGCTCAACCAGCCCTTCTCCCCTTTTGCTATACATGTCAGCCCCAGGGAATGGGGTCCCCGGGCCTAATAGAAACTCGGGGAGTGGGGCCATGCACCCCCTCTCTCCCCAAAAATATCATGCATCGCACCCTAGGGAGGGGGCGTTACTAAAACAAGTGCTGCAGCCCGTACATGTGTTTTTTTTCCTGTGGATCTAATTTGTTGCAAAATTTAAAACAAAAAACATGTTTTTGGCCCCTGGCATGGTCTCTCTGGGACCCCACCACCATGGTAGTTCAGGGTATCTGTACCCTACACCCTATGCCCTTTTTTTTGGGTTGAGTCCTGAACCCTAAGATGGCTGCTACCACTTCCTGGTTGAGGCCGTGGCAGCTAATTGGATCTCGTTCTGTCTAATAGGAAGATCCTCCTCCTTGGCATAATATTTACACATTTTATTAACTTTAATTTCTTCAAAACTACAGAACAGATTTAGACCAAACTCTTTATGGGGCAAGAAGTAGCTTTCTGCCAAATGTGGTGTAAATCCCTTTAGCGGTTTGGGCTGTATCTGTATCTAAATTTACTATGTAAAAGTGAATGAAGAAAACACGTTTTAGGACCCACCCTTTTCTCAGCCCTCACTTGACAGACCACCCAAAACCTTTTTCTTTTTCAAGGTTGATTGAAGGAGAGACTTTTTCAAGGTTTTTTATTTTTTTAAATGTTTATTAGTTCTGAATTCACATATCGCATACAGAATCAACATCTCAGGTGTATTAAGAACAACTTAAAACAAAACATCCTGTGGCTAACCAATTTGCTGCCCTTTTACCCTCAGTACAATCAAAGGTGTGGTAACAGATATCTATGCAATGAGAAAGAAAAAAAAGAAAAAGTACAGTGCTATACATTTTCACATTCTAACAACGTTACATGTTCTTGAGTTCGTAGATATTGCACCAGTGGCTCCCAAATGTCCTTTGGTCGAGAGGGGACTGGCAATTCTTCTGCATACAGTTCTAAGTTATCTTGACAATATACAAGATCCTTTATCCAATGTTCTGGGAGTGGGGGGCTGAACTTTCCCATCTATTTGCCACCCTCCTCTTTGCTAGCAGTAAAGCAATTCTATTAAATTTACCAATTACACCTCTCAGAAACAGCGTGTGACAAAGCAGACATACCTGTGGGGTGCATTGCAATCTCTGTATCGCCTCTGCCCAGAACCCAGCCACCTGGCTACACTCCCAAGCCAGGGGCCAAAAATCGTCCCCTTGTACCCCGTATCTTTTACAAGTATCAATTTCCCGAAGGCCGTATCTATGCATTTTCAGTGGTGTGTGGTACATTTGGTGTAAAAATTTGAAATGAATAATGTGCAGATTACCATTAGATGTGAATACACTCGCTAACTGACAGCAGTATTCCCACTCCTTCTGGGTGAGCTGAGGATGGAGTTTAGCGTTCCAGCGTGCAAGACTCCTATCAACGATAGTAGCATTCTCATCTCTGGCTGCCCTGTACAACTTGGAGGTCAGTTTATGCCTTGAGGAGCTTGTTAGAAGGGTTTGTAAGGTGTGCAATGTGGGCAGTTCATCCGGAAAGGTGTGGTAGTGCACCTTCATCGCCCTCTTGAGCCTGTAAAATCAAAACAAGAACAACACAACTTATTTAGTATGCATTGTAGTTCTTCCTCTGTTTTTATTAATACATTTTTATTAACATTTCAGCAAACAGTGGTGTACATCACAGTCACACAGTGCAAGACATATAATCGTACCTCGGGAAATCAATTGTGAGTAAGGGGTTGGGTACCTTCGACGTCGTTCTTTACAGTTCATCAATGTACATTCAAAAGTGCGAGTGGCTCGTCAGCCCGGGCAATCAGGGGGGTTCGCAAATGTGACCCCTATATTCATTCCAATTAGACCAGATACCGACCCATTTCTGTGGGCACCCCCTGGCTATATACACTGTCTTCTCCTGGAGCATGCACCAGTCCATGTCTGTCTTCCAGAGACCAAGCTTTGGAGGCCCAGCAGCCCCCCACAGCCTAGCAATATTACTTTTTGCGATAGCAAAGCCAAGCGTGGCCCAGATCCTCCCACGGGGGGACAAATCCGTGGGCTCCCATATATTCAGTAGACACCTTTTTGCCTCAACCCGGAGCTCCACCTCCCATACCTCCCGCATGCATTGGTGTATCCGTCGCCAGTAGACCTGGAGCACTGGGCACTCCCATATGGTGTGGACGAATGTCCCTGCCTCTCCACACCCCCTCCGACAAAGCCCGTCTACGCTGCGGCCCATTAATCGCAGTCTAGTCCCTGAAATATAGACCCGGTGGAAATTATAAGTTGGATCAAGCGGAGTCGAGCCGAGATGGCCACTTCCTTAAGGGACGCTAGCGCACTGTTCCACTCCTCCTCATCTATTTCCAATCCATCAGTCTCCCACTTCGTTTTCAGGGTTTGTAGAAGATCTGGGGAGTTGTTAATGATTTTTTTGTAAGTGAGGGAGATGGCGTGTTCGGGAAGGTGTCCATCCAGTAGTCTGTCCTCTAAGAGGGACAAGGCTGGGGTAAAGCGTCCCAGCCGGAATGTTCGATTCGAGGGAGTGTCGGACCTGCATGTACCGAAAGTGTTCTGTTTGTGCAAGCTCATAAGTCTGTTGGAGTGAAGCAAAGAACACCACACCCCCTGAACCCCATAAATCTCTAATGTGTGAAATCCCTATCAGGTCCCAGTTGCGGAACCCCTTGGTGCGTCTCAAGGTACCCAGTTTTTCAGAGGCCCATAGCGGGGTCGCAAGGGTCAGGGTATCCGCCCAACCCAATTTCCGTTGCACCACTTGCCAAATTTGTACTGAGTGTTTGGTGGGCCCGGTGAGCGGGTATCTGCCCGGCCTTGAGTATAATGCCGCCTCGAAGTTCCCTCCCGTCCATTCCATACCCCGGGTCATTACCGTCACAGTAGGTGCCATGTTTGATCACTGCAAGGTGTGCAGTCCAATACTATTTACGGATGTCCGGGAGTGCTATACCCCCATCGAACCAGCCTAGTGTAAGCTTCTAGAGGGAGATGCGAGGCACTCCGGCCCACAGGAGCTCCCGAATCGCGGTTTCAAGAGATGAAAAGTATGGCTGCGGCACCAAGTCGGGGTAGTTCTGTAGGGCATACAAGAACCTCAGCAGCGCCATCATTTTAAAGAGCGACGCCCGGCCCAGCAGGGACAGTGGGAGCTTCCGCCAGGATGGCAAGTCCCTTCTAAATCGTTGCAATGGGGGCACGGGATTCCTCTCGTATCGGGTAGCAGCGTCTCTAGAAACAAATATACCAAGGTATTTAAACCCGTCCGTGGCCACTTCAATTGGGCAGCCACGGGGGAGCACCGGAGAGCCGCCGCTGAGGACATACATGACAGATTTTCCCCAGTTTATACTATATCCCGAGTTCCTCCCGAAACTGGCAAAAATGTCCATAGCCACTATGAGTGACTACCGAGGACTAGTGAGGTACAGGAGGATGTCATCCACGTAAAGCGATATCCTGTCCACCCATCCTTCTGCCCACCGGAGCCCCTTTAGGGAAAGATCTTGTCTGATCCAGGCAGCTAGCGGCTCCAAAGATAGGGCAAAAAGCAGAGGCGAGAGGGGACACCCCTGCCTAGTCCCCCTCTCTAAGGCCTCTCTAAGGGGAAGACCTCAGAGATTTTGTTGTTCACTGTGACTTGGGCCAGGGGCTCCGAGTAGAGAAGACTCACCCACCCTATAAATTCAGGACCAAAGCCCAATTTCCAGAGGACCGCCATCATATAGGGCCATTCCAAAGTATCAAACGCCATTGCGGCATCAAGCGATACAACTACTGCCTCCTCGCGGAGGGTGTGGCAGCGCTCCAGCACGCCATGCAGTCGACGGAGATTGAGTGCTGTATTGTGATGTGGCATAAAGCCTGACTGGTCCTGGTGTACAAGCGATGGCAGGACTGGTTTGAGCCTATTGGCCAGGACCTTAGCCAGGATCTTAGGCTCTGCGTTGAGCAATGAGATAGGCCTATAAGATGCACACGAATCCCTGGGTTTGCCCTCCTTAGGGATGGCCACAATAGTGGCTATCCGTTGGTCCCTTGGCAACACTTCCTGTTCCATGCTCTCCTCAAACATCCACTTCAGATAGGGGCTCAGGCCGTCCGACTGGAGCTTATAGAGTTCGATGTCAACCCGTTAGGCCCCATGGCCTTCCCTGAGAGAAGGTCGCAGATGGCTTGGCCTAGCTCCTCGGTAGTGAGCGGCGCCTTCAATGTTTCCCGCTCTGCCTCAGTGAGGGTCGGAAGACGGATGTCCGCCAGCAAGTCCACTGAGTCCTCCTCTGGCCGGTCAGACCCTCTACTATAGACCTTCCGGTAGTGTCGCTCAAACTCTTTGACCACCGCACGTGGTTCAGTAACGATCTCTCCTGACTCAGTCCTGAGTTCTGCCACTACTTTCTGTTGCTACTGCTTTTTGTCTAACCAGGCTATGAGCTTGCCAGCTTTGTCGCCCTGTTCGTAGATCCTGCCCTCCCTGTCTCTGAGAACCGTTTTGGCGGCGTCAGTGGCCAGTGCCTTGTATTCAGCCTGCTTAAGTTTCAATCGATGGGTAGTCTCCGGGTCTCCCCCATCAAGCGCCCCCACCTCCAGGTCTCATACCTCGCCCTCCAGTTGGACCATCTGCCCCTCCCGCTCCTTACGACTGCTCGCAAACACTGAGAGGGCCTCCCCCAGGAGCTCTGTTTTAAATAACACCCCAGCAGAGTCCACTGTTCCCTCATTCTCCTCAAAATACCGGCTGATCGCCAGTGTTAGAGCTTTACGTGTGTCCTCATTCCGAAGATGCCAGGCATTGATAGGTGCAATACTTCCCTCCCGCTTGTCCCTTATGGTGAGATGGACCAATAAGGGGGAATGGTCAGAAATTCCCCGCGCTAAATGTGTAGCTTCTTGAACAGCGTTGCCGTACTGCAATGGTGTAAATAAATAATCTAGGCGGGAGAACGAACCATGAGGGCCTGAGAAGAAGGTGTACTGTCTGTCATCGGGGTGTTTGAAACGCCATAAGTCGGTGAGGCCAAATGTCTCAATGAAATCAGCCAGCCAGGTGTGGCTAGCAGACATGTCTCTTGGAGGGTGCCTGTCACAGTGCCCAGAGATCACGCGTTGAAGTCGCCCCCCACAAAAAGCTGTCCGTCCGGGAGGGAAAGAAGCAGTTTCCCTAAGTCCTGAAAGGATTGTGTTTGAAGCCCAGGTGGGACATAACTGGTGGCAAGTTGAGCCTACGGCCCTCCCATTTACCCGAGATGGCCGCATACCGAACCAGTGTGTCTGTATCTGTGTGGTCTATGTCTAAGGGGAGGCTCCGCCTCACCATAATACCCACCCCGCGGGACCCTGAAGTGAAGCCAGCATGAATCACAAGGAAATACCCCCATCTGTTAAGCGCGTGGCAGGTGTTACCTAGGAGGTGGGTCTCCTGCAGGAGCACTACATCCGGCAAGTGTTGTTTAATAAATTGCAGCACTATGGTCCTCTTGAGTTTGTCCCCTAGCCCGTTGACGTTCCAACTCAAGATCTTTAGGCTTTTATCTCACCCCATCGCGGTTGATAGTCCGAAGTCCTCTAAAACTCTTGAATTTCCTGGTACATTGCATTGAAATATTCAGTTCAATATGCTGTGACAACACCAAACAGTGCCCAATGCCCCTCCCCACCCCTCCCCCCCTGGCCCCAACCCTCCAACATGGCTGTTGCAGGACATCAAAACACCCCCCCCCCCCCAGTTCAACCAGCCCATCCTCAGAGACCTTCGCTACGTCAATAGGACTCACCCCCCCCACAGTTCCCCTCCACCCTGCTCCCTGCTCCGTAGGTTTCAAACTACCCACAACCCCATTTAGCAGAGTGCCTTTCGCCCTGTCCCAACCCGGGAGTGAGGAAAACCACCCCCTCCCGAAAAACTCCTTTAGGGGAAATGTGTGCCCGCCCCAACTCCAGCCGCCATACCTACACCACCCCTCCTACAGTATGTTACTTTCAGCCGTGGAGCACCCAAAGCATAGCAGCAGAGTTAAGTAGTCATTGGGCAGAAATTCGTACCACCCCCAAGTCTGGTCAAAGTTTTGCATCAGCCCCAGCACAATATACATTACAGTTCAGCAAGGCGTGGTCCCACAGCCTTCGTCTTCAGCGTGCAGCTGTGTCACGGAGAGTGTCCCCCCTCGGACTGGCTGATCTGGAGCGCCACAAACATTGGCTCTGCATGTCTACGTCCGACTTGTCCACCACAGACCCAGGGGATGCGGCTCGGCGGTCCCTCCATGAGCCATGATCTTGTTGTGCTTGTCCGGCTGGCGCTGCTGTGTCAAGCCAGTTCTGGACCTCTGCCGGCGTGGTGAAGAACAGGGACTTACCCCCTGAGATGACCTTCAGCTTGTCCGGAAAGAACATCATGTATTTTATGCCTTTGTCTCGGAGCGCCGCCTTTACGCCCAAGAAGGATCGCCGTTCCTGATGGACTTGCAGTGTGAAGTCAGGGAAAAACCGGATCGTAGCTCCCTCGTACTGCAGGTCTCCCTTTTGTCTCGCCGCCTGCAGGATGGCGTCGCGGTCCCTGTAATTTAGTATTTTAGCAATGATGGTCCTGGGCGGAGCCCCCGGCTTGGGCCTGGGAATTGGTGCGCGGTGAGCCCGTTCCTCCGTGAAGATATTGGGCAGTCTTTGTGGCTTGAAATGGTTGAGTATCAGGTCCTCTAGGAACAGTTCTACGCTGTGCCCTTCCATTCCCTCCGGCACACCTACTTGGCGAATGTTGCTTTTTCGAGCCCGCCCTTCCTGATCGTCCAGCCGAAGGGCCATTTGACAGTGCTGGTGTACTAGGTCATTGATCCGGCTTTCAAGCTTCTTTTCCGAGGCCTTTAGTGCTGCAATGTCTGTTGCGTTGGCCTCAGATCGCTCCTTAGTTTTACCCAGATCAGCTCGCAGCAGGTTCACTTCAATGGAGATTTTGTCCATTTTAGTTTCTAGGTTAGTACCCAGCGTCTGGATTGCAGTCAGCTGCCGCCCCGGTCTGTCCTTGTCCCAGAGGAACTGCGTATTTATCCAACTTGTTCGTCTGGGTGTTGGCTCCCCCTTTAGGTCTCATGATGGAATGATTTGCCACTCCTGTGGTCCGTCCCCCGACTGCAGGGTCCACCAGCCTGCTGGACAGGTAGGTAAGTCACTCGCCCATACACTGTAGCCTTGATAGGCCTGATCCTTCCCTCTGCAGGGAGGCCCTCCACATGCTGCCCTCACTTGTTGCCTGCTAGCGTGTGCGCACTTCCACTGTGTCTCAGCCTGTCCGCTGCTGCCGCTCAAGATTGGGGGAGCCCCACCAGGTTCGCATCCCCAGTACCCAAAGCAGCGGCAAGCGTGTATTGTGCCCCTCCGGGGGCCTACAGCAACACTGAAGCGCATGATTGCCAGCGCCACCTCCCCTGACCTTCCTCTGCTTTTGGGTTCCAAGTCAGGATATAGTGCAGTTCAGAACCCCCTTGGAGTCCTCCCACCTCACCTCCTGTCACAGCTGTGGTGCTCAGGGTCCGTTTGCCCGATCCTCACGACGCCGGGGCCCGGTCCCCCCAGGGCGCCTCAACGGATCCCGTTCTGCTGCTGAGGCTTTGCTGCCCTCGCCCCGTCGCTGGCACCCGGCTGTAGTTTATGAGCAACTACAGGCCCCAGACTCCGTCATGGCCGCCTGTTCCGCTTACGTGGACCCAGCGGGTGTGCGGCCAAGCTTCAAACCTCCGGTTACAGCTGCTGGGAGGCCGCGGTAAAATGGCGCTGTGTTAGCGCGTTGCGCACTTAACTTGGGCCCTTGGGGATCACGGTGGGGCCTGCACTGGCCCTCTCGCTTGTCCGGCGAATTCCCGACATCCCTCCTGGTGTTTTAGCCGGCCGTAGGCCCTCCGGCCGACATGCCCCTCCAGGCGGGCCGCATACAGTATAGGCCTCGAGCCGGGGCCTCAGGTACTTAGGCGCCCGGCCTTAGGCTCCGGGTAGATTACTCCTTACAGCCGCCGCGGATTGAAAGGGCCGCGACTCGGCACCCAGGCAGCTGCGAGCTCCGCTTTTGCAGCTGCCGGTGGCGCTCCGTGGCAGGGCTCCAGGGCGCTGGTGCAGATTCACCCTGGCTCGGATTATAGCCGGATAATTGCAGGGACGGCTTCAGTCCCGGCGGGGCTCGGGTCTCAGGCTGCCATCTGCATTGGCGCCTGGCCACGCCCTCAGTTCTTCCTCTGTTATGAAGCTGCCTTGTGGGTAGAGGTGGTCCTGCATTGTGTCTATACCTGCCGATTTCAGAGTATATATAGCTCCTGTTTCCTACATGAACGATAGTGCTGCGTGGTGTGCTAATGGAAGCATAGGGGCATATAGTGGAAGCTTCGCCGCCATCTGGCCTAATGCTTGCCAAGCTTCAATAGTGGTGTCTATTGTGTTAATTTCCTGTTTGGGGGTGTCTTTGCGTACATATGACAGCATACATCTCAGTGTGATCGGGAGCGCATGGCCCTGTTCAACTGCCACATGGGGAATTAATCCATGCGGTTGATACCAATGGTATGCATATTGCACCTGCGCGCATAGATAGTACAAATACACATCTGGGTCGCTAAAGCCACCTTTGCCGTAATTTAGGGTGAGTATCCCAACCCACACAAGGGGGCTTGCTTTGCCATACCAGCCTCAATAGCAGCGATCGTATGGTTTTAAAGAATTGTTAGGTCAGTTTTATAGGTATGTTGCTAAATAGGTACTAAAACCTGGGCAGAACTATCATCTTGATAAGAGCTATGCGATCAGCCATTGATAGTGGCATCTTTATCCTCCTGTCTACCTGTTGCTCCAACACCATACAAGACACACCATAGTTTTCCCTGATAACTATTTCCAGGTCTCGATTAACCCATACCCCTAGGTATTTAACAGGGTCGGACGACCATGTGAGCGGGAACTCCAGAGCGTGTGGCACTGTGACCGTGGTCAGAGGCATTATCTCTGATTTAGTCCAGTTAACGCTAATCCCTAGAAAAACCTGAACTTGAAATACTCACTCAAAATGTGTGCACGGATTGTTTGTGGTTCCTGGACAAAGAGCACCATGTCGTCGGCATAGAGTGATATACTTACGGGGTGATGTGCAAAGCGTAGGGTCGCCTCTTTGTCGCTATCTGATTACGCAAGCTAGGAGTTCCAGCACAAGGGAGAACAACAGTGGCGAGAGGGGACACCCTTGTCTTGTGCCCCTACTTATCCAAATTGGTTCCGATGTAAGTAATAATAATAATAATCCACATTTGTAAAGCGCGAAAAATCACCCGTAAGGGTCTCCAGGTGCTGGGGGCCATCAGGAAGATTAAGCAAGCTATTGCCCAGAGTCACTTGGTGCTGGGCTAATCTGCTGCTGGTGCAAGGAATCGAACCGTGATCCCCAGCTTCCAGCGCCAGTCCCCGTGGCGCGACACCTCTCAACCGGACCCGTGCCATGGAGTCATTGTACAACAGCCGCACCCATCTGCTGGAAAACTAAGTGATTCCTAAGCGTTTTAATATATGAAACATGTAACCCCATTCAATGGAGTCGAAAGCCTTGGCTGCATCGAACATCACTGCCGCAGCCCAAAGCTCGGGGACAAGTATATGAAACATTGCAATTATTGTACGCAGGTTGTGTGACGTAGACCTGTCTGAGATAAATCCAGAGTGGTTGGGAAGGATTAACAGCGGAATGAGCGGTTGAAGTCTAGTGGCCAGAATTTTTACCACGATTTTCGCATCTATATTAATAAGTGACACTGGGCGATAAGATTCACAATTATAAGGCGGTTTGTCTTTTTTTAATAGAGTGATTATCAGGGCTTCTCTGATCGATTGTGGCAACATTCCAGTTCGTATGTTTTCTCGTACATTTCCATTAGATAGAGTGTGATTTCCTCCGCATTTTCCTCATAGAATTCACAGGTGAGGCATTCTGGCCCTGGCACTTTCTTATTAGGCAGCGAACGGATTGCCTAGCGAATGTCGGCGGTTTCAATCGGCTGACAGAGGTATTCGCGATGTCCAGCTGATAGCCATGCAATTGCAACATCTGCTAAATAATCTTCTATCTCCCTCCCCGTGAGGTATACAGCTCAGCGTAGCAGTTGCGGAATTGCTCCACGATCGCTGGCATAGAATAATGGTCCCCCCTGCATGATCCGTAATTTTGGTTATGACTTGACGGTCTGTTCTGAGTTTGATCTTAGTAGCTAAATTGCACCTAGGTCTACCACCTTCACCTTATGCACGTGCCACATGTCTTTTAGAGCGGTAGAATACCTCATTAGCCGCTAATTCATTATATTCTAGAATTAAGTCTTTAATTTGAGCAAGCATGTGCATGCATAGTAGGGTGTCATACTGGCGTTCCAAGTACCCAGTGTGTTTTCCACTTTGGTGAGTTGTCCCCGGATATCCCGGAGTATACCTGCTGTGGTGCTTATACATGTGCCTCTTATAGTGACCTTGAAGGCCTCCCAGAGAGTTGCAGCACTCTCACGGATCCCTTGTTTAATTCAAAATATTGATTTATGGCCTCTCTGATCGTTTCAGTGTATATAGAGTCAAGCAGCGCCTCTGATCTGAAACGTCACATGAACTGCCGGGAGAAGCCTAGCTGGACACATAGTGACCATGACTGGATTATGGTCAGACAGCGTTCTGGGCAGTGTGTCTATTTTGGAAACCCATGTATTAGCTCCTTCACCTAGCAGCCAGTAGTCCAGTCGCGACCAGCTGCAATGAGCAATAGATGTATGTGCGCCCTCCATCTTATCGATGTTGCGGAATATCCATACATCTACAAGTCCCAGTTCAGCTATCCCACTATTTATAATCTGAGACGCCATTTGTGATTGACCTCCCTGCTCACTGGACTTGTCTTTCCTTGGGTCCAGGTGTGTATTTAGGTCGCCACGCCAATTAATTTCTGCTGCGGGTCATTCGCGTAGCAAATTAAAATTACCTTAAACAAAACAGGTTAATCGGTGTTAGGTCCATATACATTCACTATGGTTAGTAGTGATCCAGCTAGTTTACCATGGATTATGGCGTAACGTCCTCCATCATCGGTGCAGGACTTAATCAAGGTGAACGTGAGGTTTTTCTTTAATAGCAATAACACCACTCTTGCATATGATGAATACGAGGACGCTAAGCGACACCCCACCCAGGTCTCCCCCACCCTCGCCTCCGACTGCTTTGTCATATGTGTCTCCTGTAGGAGAGCAATTCTAATATCATGTCTGTCCAAGTGGGCTAATACTTGTCGTATTTTTTGGGGGGCGTTCAGGCCACGAACATCCCATAATAAACACTAAATTGACTCAGTGTCTAGTACTGTCATGTGAACCCACTGTACAATCTACATTTTGCATCCTCACAAAGGGTCAGACTATAGGTCAGCATTTGTACCCATGAGTTCAATTTAGCCACATTAAACAGTCCCAACTTACCCGTCCACTCCAGTACTCACCCCCCACCCACTTCAGCACCCCCAACTTGCCAAAGCCATCCCTGAAACACAACATTAAACCCCACTTACGAAGCATAGTGGCACTTAAGTATGGGGAACAGCCACTAGGGGAGTGCTGGGGCACCTTCGACCTCCCAGGTAAAAAGGGAGGTGGCTGAACATTTTAGAGAAAAAAATCCCGCCTTTAGTTAGATATTGAACACAGAGAAATATAAGGCTACACACACGTTTATCATGTCATTCTTCTGTGCATGTGTTGCAAATATATTAACGATCAACCATTATGAAGTCAGTAGGACTCCGAGCACACCCACACCCTGCATGCTCATTCAGGTAACCAGATACCGCGACAGTTTGAGGCATTGCCCTGCAATCTCTGAGTGTTCATCGCCAGCTGCTATATTTGCAGTTCATCAGTAGTCAGTCCTCATCGTCCTGTGCTCCCTGAGTTTCGCGACCTCTCCGCTTAAGATTTTTGGCGTATTCCATAGCTGCTTTAGGGTTGGTGATGATCTTGAACTTCCCCTCTGTGCCAATACGCAGACGGGCCGGGTAGAGTATGTCGTATGGAATGCTTTCAGCTATTCAATGTAAACAACAAGGACCCCCTGTTCAAATACTGAATTTGTAATGCAGGGAAATAGACAATATGTGAAAAAGGAAAACACAATAGATGATATAGCTAGGGAAAAGGACAGTATGTAAAGCACAACAACCAATTAAAAATTACAAGTTCGATTTATTTATAAAAAAAAATACATCATCATCTTAAAAAACATGGACATGGACAGAGCATTTGATTCCCTAAGCTGGGTATATTTATTCGCACTGCGGCACATACTTAACCTACACCCACATTTTATGTCATACCTAACACTCCTATATGCAGATCAGACGGCGTTGGTACTGGTGGCAAGAGCAGTCTCTTCCAGCTTCTCCATCAGACGAGGCATCACGCAGGAGTGCCCTCTCTCGCCGTATTTATGCGCCCTGGCTATGGAGCCGTTGGCGGCGTGGGTGCTCATCGACGCACAGATCAGAGGCTTTGAGTGGGCTCCTGGTCTGTCTGACAGGATCGCTTTATATGCGGAGGATGTCCTCTTTTTCCTTACAGCTTTGGACAGAACGGGGCCACGACTCCTGCAGATCATGCAGATCTTCGGGGAAACGTCGGGGCTTTATATAAACCCCCGCAAATCCACGTTGTGGGTTCTGGGGGACTTGGGCATCCACGATTCAAGTGGCAGTGGGGGTCCCCCAGGTATTTGAGGCAGTGAGGGGCCTCAAATATCTGGGGGGGTTTCTCTCGGAGGTGCCGACCATCTCCTGGGAGCAGAATCTGGCACTGATATGGGAGCGAGTCCGTGCGGATAATAATACTTGGTCGCGCATGCCTTTGACACTCTATGGTAGATCAGCAATATTTAAGATGGTAGCGCTTCCTCGGTTATTATCCCAGCTACAGAACCACCAGTATCCGATCCCACCAAAATGGTTCCGGCTGGTGAATTCTGTGCTTAGGCAGTTCCTGTGGGAGGGAGGAGCAGTGTGTGTAGTGCTGCGCACATGCTTTCTTTCCACCTACTGCGGAGGACTCGCGACCTCGGATATTCTTTCGTATTACCAGGCCTCGCATTTACTGGTCCTTCATGAGAGGTGGTATGGTGACAGGGAGGACCCGGCATATGCGTTGGAAGGTAGACTTATGGGGCAATTCTGTACTCGGCGTCGCTACGGGGTGCATTGCCACCAGCCACACTGGTAGTTTCAAATTTGGAGGCAGGCATTGCGGCGCATGGAATAGTGGAATACCCTGACCCGAGAAACCCTCCCTCTGGCATAATGGCTGCCCGCCCTACCTCGCGGCCCTACAGGACTTCCAGGGCTGGGATGCTATAGGTATCTCGACCCGGGGTGATGTTAGAAGGGACCCGACACTCAAGTCCTTTTAAGATTTGCAAGAGGAATTCCCCGGTCTCAGTTTTATCGATACCTTCAACTCCGTCATGAACTGTCCCTCAACCTAGAGGGCCTGGAATCTCTCCCTGAATCTAGCCCATTGGAGGCAAAGGTTTTCATGGGGGATTTAGAGACAAAGAAGATATCCCGGATTTATCAGTCCCTGGTTACTCATTGCTCCCCCACACTTCAGAGGCTCCAGGGGGATTGGGAGGAGGACGTGGGCACACGAGGAGGAGGATTGGAGGGAGGCCCTGGCCACCCCCCGGGGAGCAGCCATAGCGATGGGTCTCCCTCATTCAATTAAAATACATGACCAGGGCCTACTTCACCTGGGTTCAACTGTGGCGGGTAGGACTGATTGCCTCCCCAGAATGTCTTCGATGTGGCCGGGAGGAGGGCACATTTCTGCATACCGTCTGGCAATGCCTATCCCTAGACCGATTTTGGACCGGGGTCTTTTCCTGCCTGTTGGAGGTATTGGGGTGGGAGCTCCCACATACACCATAGTTCGCCCTGCTACACGTCATCGAGGGAATAGGGGGCAATGCTTATTAAAGACATCTTATGCAACTGGGCCTCACATTGACAAAACGTGATATAGCTAAGGCTTGGATGGATCCACAGGCCCCCTCGGTGGCAGTAGGGAAAAACGTCATGGACTTTTGTATGGGGTTCGAACAGCCAAACTTTGTAACCAGGGGATGCCCATGTAAGCATTATGAAATATGGAAACGTTTGGCTGAGTATTGTGGTCGGTGGCTGGAGCCTCCTATTGTGGCAGGCGACCTTCCATTGGATTAACTGTTGGGGCACATGGGTTTGTTCTGGTGCAGGGTGAGGCGTGTGCTGGGGGTGTGTGTACATATGCTAACATTCTTCTGTTTTATCTAGGATGATCTTGGACTGGACTCTGTGGAATTTGTGCGACTCTGGGGGAGAGTTTGGGGGTCTTAATAGTCTAATTGGTATACAAAGTCATGTATCTTAATTGTTCTCCTAAAAAGTCAATTGCTTCATTGCTAATGTAATATGTGATACTGCAGTTGTCTCTGGGGTGCAGAGCCCTGCAACGTATGTGCAATTTGACAATAAAATACGTTAAAAAAAAAAAATCGGTCTTGGCAGGGCCCCTGTGGGAGGACGGGCTGCCAGTGAGCGACAAGCTCTCTCCACTATCATCACTTGGGACAAATTTGACACACCAAAGATCTGTCAGCATGGTCTCAACATAGATCTCCAGCTTCCCAGTATTGGTCGATTCGGTCAGGCTCGTGATCCGCAGATTGTTATGACGGGATCGGGCTTCCAAGTCCTCATTCTTAGCTTGAATGAGTGCAAGCACTTATTCCATATCCAGAGTCTTGGATGTCACTTGCTGTAGATTATCTTCTGCATCCGAGATACGTTTCTCAGTGTCTCTTAGCCTGGTGACATGCTTGTCCAGCTTTGCAGACATATGATCCATCCTGATAGTAAGGGCGTCAATTTTTCCATCAATGGACTGTAAGCTGCTTTGCATGGTGAGGAGCATTGTTTCCAATGACAATGATGTCGCAGTCGGAGTATCAAGCTCCGAATCCGAAGTAGCCCTCTGCTGAGATCTGCTGGGCGTGCGGGGTTCAAATGGGAGGAGGGATTGCCCTCTGTTGGTCTTCCCCATATTTGCTTTCTTGCGTGTATCAGCGGAGGTCAGCACACCGATAGCCAGCAACGACCACAGACCTTATTGAGCGTTGGGCACCACACGAGCTTCAGCCTCTTGATCCCAGGGGGAGCAGCGGTCAACACATATACACGATATGCATGCAAATGATCAAATGTAATAATCTGCACGGGAGCAGGTGAAGGGGGAACATCGTTCACGACGCGGTTTTTACACCGCAGTGCCTTTACCCCGCAGCTATTACAACGCAAGTCGTTACTACGACTTGCGCTGGATGTCGCTGTGGGATAAGGAATCTTGCAATTTTATATTCCAACACCTTCCCTACTGTTACGGGGACTGGTGTTGGAATATAAAATTATAAGATTCCTAAATCCACGCCCTCCAACGCAAGTCGTTGTAACGACTTGCGTTGTAAGACTTGCGTGGTAAAGGCATTCGTTGTTACAACATGCGTTGTAACAACGTACATCCCAGGTGAAGTACCTTCAGCAGGAGTGAGATGGGCTGGCCCTTCCCGCAATGCAGCGTGCACCTCCTTTGCTCTTATTCAGGGCTGTGACGTTAGAGCGGAGTTTGTGGCTTTACGGGGCATTGTGTCCTCACCAGTGGTCCAGCGTCGAGGCAAAAGAGGCACCCCTACCTCAGTCACACTGCAGGTGGTGCAGACAGTTTTATATGCCTTTGTGTCTTTTAACTACATAGTGAAGCAGCAGTCGCAGCTCCGTACATGCTGGGGGTTATGGGGCCAGGCCGAGCGCCCAAGCTCATTCAGCCTTGATCCTCATCTTAAACTTACGTCAGCCATCTAGAGTCCCGGTCAGGAGCACCAGACCGAGCGCGAATATTCACTGATAGCCACAGTTTGATTTTTGCACTTGCACAGCGCTTGATGGCACCTGCGCCTGCTAATCAGTCTTGCGGCCTTCCCTCAACACGCCTCAGGGGGTGTAGGATGTGTTCAGCCCAGCGACTATCATTATGCCGGTTTGCAGCGCTGCCACCTTCCTCCGGCTGCGCCCTGCTCTGGTTGCAGCGAGCAGTGCAGCGCTTTCACCTGGATTAATCACAGATTATTTAGCGCGGGAACAGATGAAGTACCCTCAGCAGGAGTGATATTTGACCACCTTTCCCCCTCTTGCACCGGCTCAGCAGTGACAGCGCATGCAGCATGCACCTCCCTTACTTTTATTCAGGTTTGTGACGTTATAGCGGAGTTTGTGGCCCTGCGGGGGCTTGTGTCCTCGCAAGTGGTCCAGTGTCGAGGTAAAAGAGGCACCATTACCTCACAGTCACACTGCAGGTGGTGCAGACAGTTTTATATGCCTTTGTGTCTTCTAACTATGTATTGAAGCAGCAGGGGCCTGGCCGCACTCCCAAGCTCATTCAGCTTTGATCCTCAGCTTAAACGTGCATCAGCCATCTGGAATCCTGGTCAGGAGCACCAGTCAGAGTGCGAATATTCAAAGATAGCCGTAGTTCGATTTTTGCACTCATCCAGCCCTTGTTGGCACCTGCACCTGCTAATCAGTCTCTGGGCCTTCACTCAACAGTATAAAGGAAAAGATATTCTTTTGGATTTAATAGACCCTAGTGACTAGTCATTCACCTCAACCAAAAAGTCCACTTTCATATATGTTCACCATTCGTGTATCATCACAGTTGCATTGAAGACAAGAATATCATACGCCTCCCTCTGAAGAAAAACCTTAATAGTTCAAATTACAAAAATATAAATGCATTTATTAAAAGAATTTATTTTATAACAGGCACATAATAAAAATATATTCAATTAAAAAAGGGAAAACCATGTGACTCCTACAAGCTATTATATGATCACAATAAATGCAGCACGGGGTGTAGGAAGTGTTAACCCCATGCCTCTCGTTTTGCCAGTTTGCAGTGCTGCCGCCTTCCTCTGGCTGCACATTGCTCTGGTTGCAGCGAGCGGTGCAGTGCTCTCACCTGGATTAATCACGGATTATTCAGAGGGGCTGACATAGTAACTTCGGTCAGCGGGATTCACCATTTCACCGCGGGCAGCCATCTTGTGTGCGGAGGCAATCCGCCGGGATCACCACAGAATATACATTACAGCAGCAATCAGCAATATGCTGACCTCTCGGCTGTCCTATTGATGTCAGTTTCACTTTCCTCTTTGTTTTGAGCTACGGATGGAGCCGGGAATGCAGGGTTTTGAGCGGATCATATATTCAGCCGGCTGAGCTGCACTATAGCACAGCCATCTCGCCCTGCACACTCTAGCACCCCCCAGATCACCCGAAAACTTTCCATGTGTAAACTAGTCGTCAGTAGCATTTTTTTGGAAAGTTTTGAGTTGATTCATCAAATGGCACTAAAGTTGTTAGCAACACATAATATGCATTTCCGATGGAAACATGATCGTAACTATAACTACCCAGTGGCGAGCCCTGTGCAGGGCCGGCTCTAGGCTCATGGTGGCCCTGTGCAGGGAGCGTAGGTGGAGGTCCCGGAAGAGGGGGTCCGGACGGGGCGGAGCTCAGGAAGGTGAGGCACTTGTGCAAGTATCAAAGCAAACAAAATGCCATTACCACGCAGTCCCCGGCAACACTCACTCGAAAGATCTGCCACGGTGCCCTTTTTGTCAACTGGAGAGCATCATTATATTCCCACCCAGTCAGGTAGATTTGTCCACACACGCCCACTGCATTAATCTGAAGAGGATAATTCAAGTGCACAAAATCTGATAGTCTTCAGAGCATCACCCCCATTGGGCACATCATGCCATGCAAGGCGTAGATGGCAAGGGGTCATCTCCGAGGGGGGGACTCTATGCAGGCAGTAGAAGGCAAGGCGTCTTCTTTTCTGGGAAGTGCTGTGCCGAGAGTAGAAGGCAGAGGTCATCTCTGGGGGGCATGCTACGCAGGGAATAAATAGAAGGCAGGGGAGGTGGAGTCTTCTCTAGGGGCTCCGTGAAGTGGTTAGAGAAAAGGGAAAGGGTATTGCTTTAAATGGGAAGATACTGCCCGGTACTGCGTGCCTGCACTTCCTGAATGTGAAGGGTAGAGTATCTGCACCTCTCAGCACTGCTGTAACATATTTAATGGGAGAGCACCGGCACTTCTCAGGAGCAAGCAGGTACTCTAATTAGTGAGTGCCTGCAATTCAATATTTCCATTTCACGCACTGAGGCCTGAACAAGGGGTATTTTGGTCGTCTGTCACCTTGCTCCTTTGTTCTCGACTCAATCGCGCTCTCCAAATGACATGTAGTCTGTAGGAGAGCGCGATTGATTCGAACAAAACCGATTGATTTAAGGCTGGAATAAATCATTTAAACAACGAGCTAACTCCTCCTGCCGGCCTGAATTGGGTTCAGTGCCCGAGCGCTCCCTGCTCTGCGCGTCTCAGACTCAGTCCTTCATTACTGCGCCATAAATGTGAGCTGTCTCCATACTTGAACGCTCTCCGAAGGCACACGCCCTCAGTCCTGTTTTGCCTATGCTGCAGGGTTGACTGCGAACTACACTATACCTACACTACGGCAATCTTTGTGCCCCGTGCAGAATCTTTCCCCCAGTCCCTGTCCTGAAGAGAACCTAGAACATCCAGGTTCGAAACGCGTCGACACTACCACCCTGTGGCAACAATAAAGGGTGCCGCTAGGATATAAATTATACCACAATTTTGGACCCTAGTGTTGCAACCCCATAGAAACATCACACCACAGGCTTTTGTAGACAGGCAGGCTTGGTTTTCCGATCTCAAACCCGCTTGTCTTTTGGTTTTTTAGTTCCTAGGACTGGTGCTTGTTCTTTGTTTATGTATTTTTTTGCACTGTATATAATTGCAATTCAATTGGACCATTATATATTCGAATGTTTTTTTTTGGTGTGTTCAACCAACTCTGCTTAATTCACTGTTGCAAATTTATAAGTGTGTATGTTTGTAGATACTGTATATATGAACCTTTTGATCTGACAGTGGTTCTGTTTGTGCCTGTTTTTCTTAAATAGTGTGTGGAAATTATGTGAAAAAGAAAATAAATTTGTTTGGAATACAAATCCAGTGGTCACACGGTACATATTGGCTGTGTGAGTGGGGAATGGCTTTGTGAATAATATAGAATTATGGCGTGCGTCACTGCCGGTGTCGGCGCGATCAGGCAGCACTGCAGCAGGCTGTCATTGTAAGACTGTTCCCACTCGAGGCCTGCACATTGCACAACAGTGCCTGCCAAATAATATTCACAGATTGAATCTATCTTTGTTGTGTCTATTAACACACCTGCAAGTCCGCTGTCCGCTTCAATGAAGATAACAAAGAGGAAGCAACCTTTCCCGAGAGAGCTTAATAGGCACGCAGCAGCAGCTCATTAAAAAACCATCCCTGCCTTTGAAGGGTTAGAAATCCTCTAAACCGGCTGCACGCTTTCTACTGGATTTATAATGCAATGTTTGGCAAATTTGGACTGTTTGGCAATAAAGCAAGGCACTGGAAGTTGGGGATGGGCTGGGCTGCCTCAAAAAGGGCATGTGTGGGGCATAGGATTTAGGAAGAATTAAGCCAGCTTGACTCGAGCCTGGCTGGTGGTGCACCCGCCCGAAGAGGGCCCTCAGGTCAGGGCTGTGTTTTCATTTGTGTGCCGCCACTGCACTGCCACATTTTTTACTTAAACGTACTACTTAGTCAGTATATTCATATCATATCATATATACAGTATTTTATATATTATAAATTAAAATTATACTATTTAATTAATTTTCAGACTCTCTCTAGCAGTCTCGTCTCAGAGTCAGACTCTCACCGTTCCAAATTTGAAGGGTCGGGGAAGAGTCAAGATAGTGCCGGAGTCGGACAGGTGTTCTCTGATGATCGTCGGTGGCGTTGGTATTAATTGTTCTTTATTCTCACACGATGACGACGCACAGTGGCACCACCGCTCACTCACGTCACGCACTCTCCCTGGCGGGAACATGACCACTGTGACGCGTCAGAGCGGCTAAGAGCAGCAGGTGCACAGTTGCGCACTGCGCACAGCGCGCGGGGGCTGTCCCAGGGCCATCACGTCATTGGTAGTAGGGCTAAGATTGACGGCCCTGGGAACCAAACTGCTGGCTGGCTGGGCAAGTGAAACTGAAAACAACAACGCTGCCATGGTATGCATAACTGGGTCAGGCCGGCTTCGGTTTCGTCAGAAGAATTCAACCTGGCTGATTGTGTGAGTGTGGGTGACCCATCCGTGCAGATTGCGGACCGGGGTCGGAGCCGGAGGCCGCCAAATCCTGCCAGGGGGCCGCCAGTGCCACGATGTATCATGATCCTTCCGATCCGATCCTCGTCGTGGCGGCCCCTGGGGTTTGGCGGCCCTGTGCAGGTGCACACTTTGCACATGCCTAGGGCCGGCCCTGCCCTGTGAAAAAAAAAAGTGAAAAACTGAATTATGAATCTGGCTCAAATGTGACAAACCACTGAAAATTGACAGTTGTGGCTAACATAACACGTCATAACTCACACCGCCTGCCATGTTGGTCTCCTGATATGTTTTGTGATGCCCTGTGCCTAAATTACCGCAGGAGCACAATGCCTGCTGTGCACAGCCTGCAGCCTTTGGTTGTGTGAGGCAGGAGTTGGTCACAGGGCCGGCACCCATCCCACCATGTGCAGACATTCCCTACTGTGCATGGCCTTTAGCTGAGCGCAGTATGATTGGCGCACAGCTAGGCCTGCGGCCAACGTACTGGAGGCATGCAACGCATGCTGAGTACATCCTTTGGTCCTGTGCAGCATGTCCTGAAATGGCTGTCAAAAGAGAACTGTTTTTCTAGCAGCAGTCGATCCTATTGCTCAGATCTGCGGATCTAACTCTGGATCTCCAGAACCAAAAGGGATGGCTAGACTGGCTAAATTGTCGGAATCTGGAATTATTTCTGTACCTAAAAAGCAGAGGTCTATAAAAGGCTTAACCCTTTAAGGAAAGCTCACTCTGTTTTTTTTTTTAACCAAACCAAAGATGTGTGCTTTCTGTGTAAAGTTCTACTTTCGTGTCCAGTTTTGTGTAATTCTTTTTAACCATTTGAGCTAAAGATTTTTGAAAAAATCCTATAGGAGCAAAAATGAGGAATCACTTATTGTTTCATCCTCCTTAACTTTATTCCCATGGGCAGACCTTCACGCAACTTGCCATGCTGAAATGCAGCTGACTCAGTAAGTAGATTGGCACATTTATTGCAAATCTAGGGTCAAAAGTTATTGGCAAATCAAAAATGAAAAATGCTTTATCAACCGAAACCCCTTTTGTACTGTGTGTGTGTTTGTGTAGGTTTTTTTATATATATATTTCCTACTGGGGGTCGGCAGTAGGGAGGCATAGTTAGGATCTCATTTCAATTAAAAAAAAAGTTTTCTCTTTTGCTAATATCTTTGGCGCCGTTTGACTAATCTTAGTGAAATTTCAAAAACGAATGGTTTACTCAGGTCAGCTCTTGTCTGGAAAGTTTCAAGGTGATTTGTCAAGTGGGGGCAGAGAAAAAAGGGGGGTCCCAAAATGCATTTTCTCCATGTTAATTTCCATAGGAACTTTAGACACGGCTACAGCCCAAACTGCTGAACGGAATTACACAAATTCTGGCAAAAAGGTAGGTCTTGGTTCAGAAACCGACCTTTTTTTAAATGGTGTAAATCCGTTCAGTAGTTCTTGAGAAATTAAAAAAATAAAAATAGCAATATCTAAGGGCCCAGAAGGATACGCGAACCCTCCAGAGCACGAGCTTCATTTTGATTGGCTGTCAACACTACAAACCAGGAAGTGTTAGCAGCTATCTTGTGACTCGGTACCGAGTCAGAAGAAAAAAAAAGGAAAAAAAGGATAAAAGTCAAGAAAAGGGAGCAGGGTAGAAACACTCTGACCACCTAGGCCTGCTCGGAGGTTCCCACAAGGACCCCCAGGGCCAAAAAAAGCAAAATATTTTTGACTGGATTCGCGCTGGTTCCTGCGCTTTGTTTCTTTAAGCCGCCGGGTGAGCCAGGTCCTGGGGGCAATGTTTTATTAGGGTTTTATTAAGGTGCGGGTGCCCGCGGCAGCATCTGCAACCCCGTGGACTGCCACCTCTCGGGGCTTTATTTATTATGCGCGAGAGCACGCAGCCCTCCCCGCAGCCCTGGGGCCCGCCACCTCCCTGGGGCTTTTCACAATTATGGGCGGGGAGCCTTGTGCCCCCCCTCAAGCCCCGGGGACCACCACCTCCCTGGGGCTTATCTTAATTATGTTCACAATGTCTCTGCTGCTTCTTTCTGCAACTCTCTTGCAAATTTCTGCACCCCTGGTGTCTCTGTGTTCAACTCTCTTGCCTCGTTCTGCTCCTCTCTTGCCTCTTTCTGCGCCTCTCTTGCCTTTTTATGCACCTCTCTTGCCTCTTTCTGTACCTCTTGCTCCTTTCTGTACCCCTCTTGCCCCTTTTCTGCACCCCTCTTGCCTTTTTTCATCCCTCTTTCTGCATTTCTCTTGCCTCTTTCTGTACCCCTCTTGCCTCTTTCACTATCTCTTTTGCTTGTTTCTGTACTTCTTTTGCCTCTTTCTGTACCTATCTGGCCTCTTTCTGTACCTCTCTTGCCTCCTTCTGCTCCTCTCTTGCCTCCTTCTGCTCCTCTCTTGCCTCTTTCTACAGTTCTCTTGCCTCTTTTTACACCTTTGTTTCCTCTTTCTGCACACCTCTTTCCGGTTTCTGCAACTCTCTTGCTTCTTTCTACAGTTCTCTTGCATATTTCTGTACCGCTGTTGCTTCTTTCAACACTTCTCGCCTCTTTCCACACCTCTCTTCCTTCACCTCTCTGGGCTGTTTCTGTACTGCTCTTGTTTCTTTCTGCACCTGTCTTGCAAATCTATGTACCCCTCTTGCCTCTTTCTTTCCCCCTCTTCCCTCTTTCTGCACCTTGCTTGCCTCTGTCAGTGCCCTTCTTAGCTCTTTCTGCACTCCTGTTCCCTCTTTCTACACCTCTCTGGGTTGTTTCTGTACTGCTCGTTTCTTTCTGAACCTGTCTTGCAAATCTCTGCACCCCTCTTGCCTCTTTCTGCACCCCTCTTCCCTCTTTCTGCACCTCTCTTGCCTCTGTCTGTAACCATTTTGCAGCTTTCTGCACCTCTGTTGCTTCTTTCTGTACTTCTCTTGCTTCTTTCTGCATCTATCTTGCAAATTTCTGCACCCTTCATGCCTCTGTGTGCACCTCTCGTCCCTTTCTGTACCTCTCTTGCCTCTTCTGTACCTCTGTTGCTTCTTTCTGCACTCCTATTGCTTCTTTCTGCATCAATCTTCCCTCTTTCTGAACCCCTCTTGCCTCTGTTTGTAACCTATTGCCTAATTCTGCACCTCTGTAGCTTCTGTCTGCACCCTCTTGTCTCTTTCTGCACCTCTCTTGCTTCTTTCTGCACATCTCTTGCTTCTTTCTGCACGTCCCTTGCTTCTTTCTACACCTCTTTTGCTTCTTTCTGCATCCCTCTTGCCTCTTTCTGTACATGTTTTGCCTCTTTCTGCAATTCTCTTGCCTTTTTCCACATCTCTTTTGCTTCTTTCTGCACGTTTGCCTCTTTCTGTGCCCCTCTTGCCTCCTCATGCACCTCTGTTGTTTCTTACTGCACTGCTCTTGCAAATTTCTGCACATCTCTTGCAATTTTCTGCACCCCTCTTGCCTCTTTCTGCACCCCTCTACCCTCTTTCTGCACCTCACTTGCCTCTGTCTGTACCCATCTTGCCTCTTTCTGCACCTCTGTTGCTTTCTGCACATTCTCTTCTTTTGCTTCTTTCTGCACCCCTGTTGCCTTTCTGCTCCCCTCCTGCCTATTTCTGTACCTATCGCCTCTTTCTGCGCCTCTGTTGCTTCTTTCTGCGCCTCTGTTGCTTCTTTCTGGCACCCCTTTTGTCTCTTTATGCGCCTCTGTTGCTTCTTTCTGCACTTCTCTTGCCTCTTTTTGAACCTCCAATGCTTTTTTCTGCACTTCTCCGGCCTCTTTCTGCACCTTTCTTGCTTCTTTCTACACTTCTCTTGCTTCTTTCTATACATGTCTTGCTTCTTTCTGCACCCCTCTTGCTCTTTCAGCACCCCTCTTACCTCTTGTTGTACCCCTCTTCTCCCTTTCTGCACCTCTCTTGCCTCTGTCTGCACCCTGTTGCCTCTGTCTGCACCCTCTTGTCTCTTTCTGCACCTCTCTTGCTTCTTTCTGCACGTCTCTTGCTTCTTTCTGCACATCTCTTGCTTCTTTCTACATCTCTCTTGCTTCTTTCTGCATCCCTCTTGCCTCTTTCTGTAAATTTTTTGCCTCTTTCTGCACCTCTTGCCTTTTCCACATCTCGTTTGCTTCCTTCTGCACTTTTGCCTCTCTCTGTACCCCTCTTGCCTCCTCATGCACCTCTGTTGTTTCTTACTGCACTGCTCTTGCAAATTTCTGCACATCTCTTGCAAATTTCTGCACCCCTCTACCCTCTTTCTGCACCTCACTTGCCTCTGTCTGTACCCATCTTGCCTCTTTCTGCACCTCTGTTGCTTTCTGCACATTGTCTTCTTTTGCTTCTTTCTGCACCCCTGTTGCCTTTCTGCTCCCCTCTTGCCTATTTCTGTACCTCTCGCCTCTTTCTGCGCCTCTGTTGCTTCTTTCTGCACCCCTTTTGCCTCTTTCTGCACCTCTGTTGCTTCTTTCTGCACTTCTCTTGCCTCTTTCTGCACCTCCATTGCTTTTTTTCTGCACATCTCCGGTCTCTTTCTGCACCTTTCTTGCTTCTTTCTACACTTCTCTTGCTTCTTTCTATACATGTCTTGCTTCTTTCTGCACCCCTCTTGCTTCTTTCTGCACCCCTCGTGCCTCTTTCTGCTCCTCTCTTGCCTCTTTCTGCTCCTCTCTTGCCTCTTTCTGCTCCTCTCTTGCCTCTTTCTGCACTTCTCTTTGCTCTTTCAGCACCTCTGTTGCTTTCTGCACCCCCTCTTACCTCTTTCTGCATCCCATTTGTCTTATTCTGCACCCCTCTTACCTCTTCATGCACCTGTCTTGCCTCTGTCTGTACCCCTCTTGCCTCTTTATGAACCTCTGTTGCTTCTTTCTGTACTTATCTTGTTTCCTTCTGCACCCCTCTTGTCTCTTTCTGCACCTCTGTTGCTTCTTTCTGCACTACTCTTGCTTCTTTCGGCACCTCTAGCAAATGTCTGCACCCCTCGTGCCTCTTTGTGTACCTCTCTTGCCTTTTTCTGCTCCTCTCTTGCCTCTTTCTGTACCTCTGTTCCCTCTTTCTGTACATCGTGTGCCTCTTTCTGCAAGTCTCTTGCCTCTTTCTACAGTTCTCTCGCAACCTTTAGCACCTCTGTTGCTTCTTTCAACACTTCTCTGGCCTCTTTCCTCACTCCTCTTGCCTCTTTCTGTACCTCTCTTGGATGTTTCTGTACTGCTCCTGTTTTTTTCTGCACCTGTCTTGGAAATTTCTGCACCCCTCTTGCCTCTTTGAGCTCTCCTCTTCCCTCTTTCTGTACCTCTCTTGCCTCTGTCTGTAACCCTCTTGCCTCTTTCTGCACCTCTGTTGCTTCATTCTGCACTTCTCTTCCTTTGCTTCTTTCTGCACCCCTCTTGCCGCTTTTTGCACCTCTGTTGCTTCTTTCTGCACTTCTCTTGCTTCTTTCTGCACCTACTTTGCAAATTTCCGCACCTCCGTGCATCTGTGTGCACCTCTCATGCCTCTTTCTGCTCCTCTATTGCCTCTTTCTGTACTTCACTTGCCTCTGCCTTCACCTCTGTTGCTGCTTTCTGCACCCGTCTTGCCTCTTTCTGCACCCGTCTTGCCTCTTTCTGCACCCTTCTTGCCTCTTTCTGTACCCCTCTTCCTTCTTTCTGTACCCCTCTTCCTTCTTTCTGCACCCCTCTTGCCTCTGTATGCACCCTCTTGTCTCTTTATGCACCTCTGTAGCCTCTTTTCTGCAACTCTTTTGCCTCTTTCTACAGTTCTCTTGCCACTTTCAGCACCACTGTTGCTTCTTTCAACACTTCTCTGGCCTCCATCCTCGTCCCTCTTGCCTCTTTCTGTACCTCTCTTGGTTGTTTCTGTAATGCTCCTGTTTCTTTCTGACCCGTCATGGACATTTCTGACCAGTCATTGACATTTCTGCACCCCCCTGGCCTCTTTCTGCACCCATCTTCCCTCTTTCTTTACCTCTCTTGCCTCTGTCTATAACCTTCTTGCCTCTTTCTGCACCTCTGTTGCTTCTTTCTGCACTTCTCTTCCTTTGATTCTTTATGCATCCCTCTTGCCTCTTTTTGCAACTGATGCTTCTTTCTGCTCCTCTCTTGCTTCTTTCTGCATTCCTCTTGCCTCTTTCTGCACCTCACTTGTCTCTTTCTGAACCTCTGTTGCTTCTTCCTGGACCAGTCTTGCCTCTTTCCGCACATCTCTTGCCTCTTTCTGCACCCCTCTTCTCTCTTTCCGCACCCCTCTTGCCTTCTTTATGCCCTTCTCTTGCTTCTTTCTGCACCCCTCTTCCCGCACCTTTCTTTCCTCTTTCAACACCCCTCTTGAATCTTTCTGCATCTCTTTTGCTTGTTCTGCACTCTTTTGCATCTTTCTCGACAACCTCGCCAACCTTGGACTCAAGCAGCTGGTGTCCACCCCCACCCACCTCGCCGGACACACACTCGACGCCATCTTCTCATCCAGCAAAGACATCGCCTTCAGCCACGCCACAGAACTCCACTGGACGGACCACAGATGCATCCACTTCACCTTCAGAAAAACGACGATCCACCACCACCAGCAACAGGTTGCCCGAAGAAGCTGGAACAAGATCACAGCTGACCAGCTCGCCGCTTCCCTGAGCCAGCACCCCCCGGCCAGATCAGCGAACCCCAGCCAGGCCGCCGACAACCTCTCGAAGTGGATCAGCAAATGCGCAGACGAACTCGCCCCTCTGAGGATCCCGCCCAGCAGACCCGGCAGTAAGAGAGCCCCATGGTTCACCGACGAACTCAAGAGCTCCAAGAAGAACTGCCGAGCCCTCGAGAAAACCTGGAGAAAGGAACCCACGCCGGACAACAGGACCACCCTCAAGCTCGCCACCCGGAAACACCACCAACTGATCCGCACCGCCAAGAAAACGGCTTTCAAGAACCGACTGGACAACAACGCACACAACTGCAAGGAACTCTTCAACATCGTGAAAGAGCTCTCCAACCCCGACGCCGGAAACAACGACATCACCCCATCGCAAGACCTCTGCAACTCCCTCGCCTCCTACTTCCACAACAAGATCGCGGACATACACAACAGCTTCAGCACTCAACCGACGCACGCCACGACCGCAGCAACGCCACCCACCACCACCCTCCGCGCCTGGACCCCGGTCAACACCGAAGACACCGTCCACATGATGAACTCCGTCCACTCCGGATCTCCGACCGACCCCTGCCCTCACCACGTCTTCAACAAAGCCGACGCTGTCATCGCACCCCACCTGCGGGACATCATCAACACCTCATTCGACACCGCCACCTTCCCCGAGAGCTGGAAGCACGCCGAACTCAGCGCTCTACTCAAGAAACCTAGAGCAGACCCCACCGAACTCAAGAATTACCGCCCCATCTCTCTACTCCCGTTCCCAGCCAAAGTCATCGAGAAGACCGTCAACAAACAGCTGGCCGCCTTCCTCGAGACGAATGGATCCCTCGACCCATCGCAGTCCGGATTCCGTGCCAACCACAGCACCGAGACCGCCCTCATCGCCGCCACCGACGACATCCGAGCCCTGATGGACAACGGAGAAACAGCGGCCCTCATCCTCCTAGACCTCTCCGCTGCTTTCGACACGGTCTGCCACCGCACCCTAGTGCAGCGCCTCAGCAACGTCGGAATCCAGGAGAAGGCACTGGAATGGATCGTCTCCTTCCTCGACGGAAGAACACAGAGAGTCCGCCTACCACCGTACAAGTCAGAGGCCACCAAAGTCATCTGCGGCGTCCCTCAAGGATCCTCGCTGAGCCCTACTCTCTTCAACGTCTACATGAGCCCCCTCGCGGCCATCGCACGCCAACACAACCTCAACATAATCTCCTACGCCGACGACACCCAGCTGATCCTCTCCCTGACCAACGACCCCGCCGCCGCCAGAGCCAACCTGCACGAAGGGATGAAAGAGGTAGCCGAGTGGATGATGACAAGCCGCCTGAAGCTGAACTCAGATAAGACGGAGGTCCTCATCCTGGGCTCCTCGCCCTCCGCCTAGGACGACTCCTGGTGGCCCCCCGCCCTGGGCACCGCACCCAAACCGACGAACCACGCACGCAACCTGGGCTTCATCCTGGACTCCTCCCTCTCCATGACCAGGCAAGTCAACGCCGTCTCCTCGTCGTGTTTCAACATCCTGCGCATGCTTCGGAAGATCTTCTGGTGGATCCCCACGGAGACCAGGAAGACCGTCACCCAGGCCCTCGTCACCAGCCGACTGGACTACGGCAACGCCCTCTACGCCGGAACCACCGCCAAGATCCAGAAGAGACTCCAGCGCATCCAGAACGCCTCAGCCAGACTCATCCTGGACATCCCACGACACAGCCACATCTCCGGACACCTAAGAGACCTGCACTGGCTCCCGGTCAACAAGAGAATCACCTTCCGCCTCCTTACCCACGCTCACAAAGCTCTCCACGATCAAGGCCCGAGCTACCTCAACAACCGCATCAACTTCTACGCTCCCAAACGCCACCTCCGTTCTGCCAGCCTCGCCCTCGCCGCCGTCCCACGCATCCGTAGAGCCACTACAGGAGGAAGGTCCTTCTCCTACCTGGCCGCCAAGACCTGGAACTCCCTCCCGGCCGACCTGCGCCTGACCCAAGACCACCTCTCCTTCAGGAAGAAGCTCAAGACCTGGCTGTTCGAGCAGTGGCGGCACCCCCCCCCAAGCGCCTTGAGACCCTACGGGTAGGTAGTGCACTCTATAAATGTCTTGATTGATTGATTGATTTCTGTACCTCTGTTGCATCTTTCTGCACCACTTGCTTCTTTCTGCACCACTCTTGCCTCTTTCTGCTCCCCTCTTGCTTCTTTCTGCTCCCCTCTTGTCTCTTTCTGCCCTTCGTTTGCTTCTTTCTATACCTCTCATGCTTCTTTCTGCACCCCTCTTCCCACATCCGTCTTCCCTCTTTCTACACCCCTCTTGCCTCTTTCTTTATCTCGTTTGCTTGTTCTGCGCTTCTTTTGCTTCTTTCTGTACCTCTGTTCCCTCTTTCTGTACCTCTGTTGCCTCTTTCTGTAAGTCTGTTGCCTCTTTCTGCATCCCTCTTGCCTCTTTCTGCTCCCATCTTGCCTCTTTCTGCACCTCTGTTGCTTCTTTCTGCACTTCTCTTGCTTCTTTCTGCACCCCTCTTGCCTCTTTCTTCACCTCTGCCTTTGTTTTTGTCATTGAATTTTAATTGTTTTGTTGATTTAAATAAAAATGTATTTTAAAGCATACAGTTTTGTTGAGTGGAGTGATGTACAACAGAGAGGAGGGCAATGTCGTAGAGTGTAGTGTTGAATGGTGCAGTAGCGTGGAAAGAGTGGAGTGACGTACAGAGGAATTACATACAATGTAATAGTGCGGAGTGGCATAGAGTGGAGTGTTGTACAGTGAAGTGGCGTACAGTTGAATAGTGTAAACTGGAGTACAGTGGAGTCGCGTAGAGTGGAGTGTGGTACAGTGGTGTGGCATACTTTTGAATGGTGTACAGTTAAGTTGTGTTAAGTGTAGTATGGTATAGTGCAGTGCCGTACGGTGGAATACTATACAGTGCAGTGGCGTAGAGTGGAGTGGTATAGAGCGGAATGAGGTAATGTGCAGTGGTGTACCGTGGAATAGTGTAGAGCAGTGGTTCTTAACCTTTTGACTTCTGTGGACCCCCACGTAATCATTACCGGAACCCGGGGACCCACACTGAACCATTATTGGAATCCAGGGACCTCCGCTGAGTCATTACTAGAAGTTAGGGATCTCAGCCTAAGCTTTTTTGATTATTTGAACTACAAATAATTCACTAAAAAAGATAGAATCGAGCATTATTCAGACAAATACACAACATTTTAAATATTTTTTTAATTCACAAACGAATATAATAAAAATATCTAAATTTTAAGGGGGAAGGATGGAGCTTTTCTAACTTCAATTGCGACCAGACATCCATCATCCATGCTGTATTTTTCTTGAAGCATTTGCACTGCTCCCATGAATCAATCTGTGGATACAAATTTAGGGCCTGATTCGCAAAAGACCTTGCCACTCATTGCGAGTCTCCGCACTCAGGGCAGAATCACCACACTCACGGGGGAGGCCCTTTGTGAATCGGGCCCTTAATTTTCAGCCTCAAATTTTTAAATGTCTTCACATTTTGGGAATGTTTTCAAATTTTACATTTGCATCATATGTACATACTCTTTTACTTATCTGTTGATATTTCATTTTCTAAGCAGTCGCAGACTCCTCAGGCTTTGGGGCCCCCCAGGGGTCCCCGAACCACAGGCTAAGAACCACTGAGTGAAGTGGAATGGCATACAGTGGAGTGGCATACAGTGGAGTGGTATACAATGGATTTGTATATAATGCAATAGCTTTGAGTGAAGTGGCGTACAATGTAGTTGCGTACAGTGGGACAGCATACAGTGTGGTAGCGTAGATTGTAGTGGCCTAGACTGGAGTGGCGTAGAGCAGAATACGATAGAGTGTAATGATGTAGAGTGCAGTGGTGTACAGTCGAGTAGAATGTTGTAAACTGGCGTACTATGAAATAGGGTACAATGGAGTGGTGTAGACTGAAGTGGCATTAAGTGGAATAGCGTAAAGTGTAGTGGAGTACCGTAGAGTTGCATACAGTGTAGTGGGGTGGAGAGGAGTGTAACAGAGGATTGGCGTTCAGTGGAGTGGTGAAGTCTGAAGTGGCATACAGTGCATTGGTGTAGGCAGGAATAGAGTGGAATGATGTACAGTGGAGTGGGGTAGAGTTTAGTTGCATGCAGTCTAACAGTGTAGAGCGGAGTGGCGTAGGGTGGAGTACTGTGGAGTGGCGTAGAGTGGTATAGCATACAGTTTAGTGCCATAGGGTGGAGTGCCATAGAATGGAATTGCATACCATGGAATAGAGTAGAGTGGTGTGGCGTACAATGGAATAGCGAAGTAGCGTAGGGGGAAGTGTCTCACAGTTGAGTGGTGTAGTCTGAAGTGACGAATAGGCAAGTGATGTAAAGTGTAGTAGTGTAGAGTAGTGTGGTGTGGGGTATACTGTAGTGGCATATACTGTAATAGAGTGGAGTGCATAGAGTGGAGAAGTGTGGTGTAGAGTGAAGTGTCATACTGTGGAGTGGCGTAGAGTGGAGTGACGGAGAGTGGAATAGTATTCAGTGGAACATTTTATAGTGGAGTGGCATAGAGTGGAGTGCCAGAGAGTGGAGACGCAGTATCTGATTGGCTAATGACTATTTTTACAAAACATCAAAAGCAGCCATGTAGTTTTCAGCACATGTTCGCAGCATCCTGGGCTTGGGCCTTAAGTTTTATTTTTGTTCCTTATGTATTACCACTTGATGAAATTGATGATAGTTAGAGAAATGTATTTATAACTTTCTATATATTTTTCCGGCAGTTTAGGGAAAACAACATTTAAAAAAAATAAAACATTGTTATAGCAGTAATTTGTAGGTACTACTGTGGTACTCCATAGACTTTTTTGTGAAAATTTAAATATTTAATGAATTGAAAAATACTGGAGTGCACAATATTTTTTAATTTTTTAACAATTATTTTTATTTTTAAATATTTTTGATTAAGTACTGCTGTACTGCCAAAAATGTAAACAAACTAAATGAACCGCGGCCTACCGCGCTTTGTTACTAATGGCCCACTGGGTGTGCAAGGTCCCATGGGCATTTTAATGAAATAGGGGGGTCGCACGGGCCACCCCTTCTGGGGCCTCATTGATGCCCCAGGGATGACCGCCACCCCGTGGTTTGTTTAACTAAAAATGCAGGGGAGGTCTGTATGGCCTCCCCTGCTGCCCCGGGGACCACCATTACCCCTGGGCTTTTTCATTTATAAAAGGGTGGCCTCTGTAGGACCCCACCAGCCCCAGTGACCGCCACGTCCCCGGGGCTTTATGGTTAGGCAATGTGGGTGGCGCAGCAACCCACACACAGCCCAGGGACACCTCCCCGAGCCTTTAATTGTTATTAATGTGGGGGGCCACTCTGACCACCCAGGGACCGCTACCTCATTGGGGCTTTTATCAAATGGATTGCAGGGACCACCACCTCGATGGGGTAAAATTAAAGAAAGGAGGGCGGCCACCCTCCTTGAGCAATAGAATCCCTGGGGGCTGCCGGGACATAGCTGCTTGCTATGACTTAGCCATAGCAAACTGTGCTCCGCTTCTAGCAAGCGAAAGCATACAAAAATGCTCTTGCTTGCTAGAAGAGGAGCACAATTGCTTTTACACAGAGGGGAGACTGGAAGCTGGCAGGGACTGAGGGAGCCTTGAGGTGTCCCCATCGGGGAGTGGGAGGCCTGGTTGGGACCAGGGCACTCACAATAGAGGCCAGGGCTGAAATTGACCTGGAGGGGAGGCACTCTGCTGGGTCCTGGGAAATGGGGTTCCCGGGACCAAAATCTGCTCAGGGAAGGGGCTGCGCGGCCACCCTCCCCATTAAAAAAAAGGCCTGGCCCTGGGGGAGGAAGGTACCCGGGGACACAAATGGCCCAGGGAAGATGGGCCACATGGCCCCCCTACCTAATAAATGGAAAAGAAAAGTCTGGCAAGTTGCCCTGCCCCCTTTTAGCACCACTCTGCAAACGCGCCTCCTGGTGCACAGCTGGTTGTGGGGATAATGTACCCTTGACTGCATAGGGTCCTTGGGGGCCAACAAGCCCTCCTGTTACCTCCAGTAAGTCCCAAACAGTGGGATTGCTGAGAGGACTTCGAATCCACACCCTTTTTCTCCATCTCTCTGCAACGTGCCTCCTGGCTCACTGCTGGTTTGGGGAATAAAGTCCCCTTGGCTCCAGAGGTCCTTGGGGGTGGGGGGGGCAAGAAGCCTTCCTGTTACCTCCAGTCAGTCCCATACAGTGGGATTCCTGAGAGCTGGTTGGAGGCCTGCCCCCTTTCCCCACCACTCTGCAAACGTGACTACTAGTTAAACAAGCATTTGCATGTACTAGGTCTTGCATTTTCTAAAGTTAGAGCTATTTCCTTCCCTTCCCTGCTGTCAAGCAACCTCTTCTCTGGCATCAGTTATTCTTTGGGCTCATGCCACACAATTTGATAATGCTTTACTAACGTGACGGAAATTAGAATTAGAGATAATGAAACTGCAAGACTTCTAAAGAGGGTGCCTAAAAGCCAGGATCTGCCTAAGGAGTCATGTGACAATAGGCCACTTGGCACTTAGTCCTTCCTCTCTTTCCACCTCCTCCCCTCTCTCTCTTCGCAGTGAGCGAAATACGACTAATGTTAATACAGGGCTTCCCCCGAGAGGTAGAGCCGGGGGTAAACAGCGCCTGGCAGATGCAAAAGACACACAGGTGGGAGGAATTGGGGTAAGGCGCAGAGGCTTGGCAAAGAGGTGTGGCATACCTACGCAGAGCTTGTGCACAGACAGTTCAGCAACGCTGATTCTTATGCCTAGCAAGAAAGAAGCTGTGGTGTAACCTTCAGAACTGCCGACTTCAGACCTAGAAAACAGGGTTTGAGTCTCAGCAACAATGAATCAAGATCGCCAGGTGTGCGCTGGCAAAGCTGCCCGCACTCATCCCATGCCTGATATCTGCTGCCCAAGCAGCCATAACCTTCAGAGCTGCCGACTTCAGACCTAGAAAACAGGGTTTGAGTCTCAGCAACAATTAATCAAGATCGCCAGGTGTGCGCTGGCAAAGCTGCCCGCACTCATCCCATGCCTGATATCTGTTGCCCAAGCAGCCATAACCGTGTCTAAAAAACTGTTTAAAAAGCATATAGCTCGGCCATGTTGAAGCTGCGTTAACAGCACAGGACCAATTCAGTGAGTAAAAGAGTGCACTCGACAAACAATAAATTAATCAAAGAGTAAGGGGGCTTGTAACGGTGACAGTGGTCACACAAAAGTGAAAAACACATTGATAGGTAGGACAAAAAAAAAGGTTTTACCAATAAAAATAAAGGAATTCTGAAAGGCACACAATGAGACAAATGGAAAGTGGTGGGTGTGTTCTAAACACCCTGAGTGGATACAGCATGCCTCACTGCTGGGCTCTAACTCAAAACCATTGAAATTCACTTGTCATCAGTGAGGCCACTGACCATGTCATGAGTGATGTAATATGTGAGGTCATAAGCAGTGCATTGCGGGGGCGTAAATTGTAGTTAGCTCAGGTAACTGCTGAATTGTTTTGTAGGAGTAAAATCGGAGCCTAACTATAACGTCCTTGTAACCGTTGTTTTTTTTCAGTTATATATATATACATATATAGATATATATATATATATATATATATATATATATATATATATATATATATATATATATATATATATATATATATATTCAAAAGCAAAACAGATGCTGCACTCCAGAGATGAATTCCAAGTGTTGTTTAATACACCATCACTACTACCAATTGGAATGGGAATCGAATTGTGGATATATATTTATATGTTAATACCACTTTCACAAGCAAGGGGGAGGGAAGACCGTTATTACTACATTTATGCTTTGAAAAACTGTGCCATTGTTTTAAGGATAAAAATGTGTAAACAATTAAAATATTGTAATATAGGCACAGTCATCAAAATATTTTAAATACCATGAAGTCATGGAGTACAGCCTGGGGATCAAATATCCTAATTTAGAAAGTATCTGTTGGAACTTCACAGAGATTAGACTGCGGTTGAATTCAACAGATACTGAGAAAGGCAGGAATTATAAGTTACAGTTGAACACCATTGACACCTGGACTGTTTTGCAACCGGCGGATTCCCATTCTCATCAGGTAATAGTGACTCTCGAGCTGCTGCACTGGGCGGTGTTCGAACTGTAGTTTTGACATTATGACTTGTATGTATGTTTGGGGCGGCTGGCCCGGCAACTTGCGCCTGTGCCAGTACTGGGCGGTTATCCTCCTTACCCATCACGCCCGTGACATAGCATTCCTCATTTGTATGTTATGATGTCGCTGGCTGTATTCATCATGCCGAATTACTGAGCTGACACGGTTGAAATGTCTAATGTACTGTGAAACTTTGTTTGAAATGCCAATAACCAGATTTGACAAAAAAAAGTGTGGTGTATGTATGTTCATAATAGCCCTCTTTGCAGCGCATGTCTGTAAAATAGCGTCGCTCTATGTGCTGACGGGTTACTGGTCAGAATCCTGGCCTGGGCATCTCGGTCTTTCATTCCCTCAAGGGCGAATTAATTAAGTACAAGGCATTTATAATACTAGGACTTAGCTAAACAGGAAAACTGCTGCAGTCAGCACTGTTTTAAATACACATTGTTTCTTATAAATAAACAAACATCTAAACATGCTAAATCATGTGATGATGGAACTGTTTCTTGTTGTTTTTTTCTTACAAATCTTATGTCTATTGATTTTCTTTTAACCACCAGGAATACAGACGGGAAAGTGCGTCAGCTATAATTCATCTGTGAGAACCTGTGAGGTGTTGGCCTGGTGCCCTGTGGAGTCGGAAAGGCCTGCCCCCAGGTGAGTAAACAAGACCACTGTGAGAGTCCAGAGGATGAGTGGTTCATCTACAAGTTGCCACTGCATAGTGCTAGGCTGCTTAGGAGAATCAAAACATCACTTAACTAAGCTTTAGATCTGAAAGTGATACGTTAGTGATAGATTCCTTACCTTAGAATATCCCCAGGCCTCAGACTGGATCCGGAAAGTTTTTCTGCTTAGCAGTATCTCTGCGCGCCAGAAGGTGGCGTCCTGCGGCTCCGCGTCCATCACTGGTGTCGTAAGCACAGAG
Source organism: Lissotriton vulgaris (assembly GCF_964263255.1). Taxonomy (NCBI): domain Eukaryota; kingdom Metazoa; phylum Chordata; class Amphibia; order Caudata; family Salamandridae; genus Lissotriton; species Lissotriton vulgaris. The sequence goes on along the minus strand of NC_141699.1, from coordinate 155,893,108 downwards.
ATGACGTCACGGAGAATACTTAAGCACCACCCATGCGCGCTGACATCAGTCCTTTGTTTTTCCGCGCCAAAAGCGTAGATCCGGATTGAGCATGTACCTCGGTCAATTTTTGACCACTTTTTGAGACTTTGGGTCAGATGTAGGTAAATCTAATTTACCGACTCATAAATACCGAATTTTACCGATTCGGTATTTATGAATCGGTAAATTAGAAGGAGGGAAATGTAGGTAATTTTTTATTTTGAATTACCGGTATTTACTGATTCGGTAAATACCGAATTGGTATTCCCCATTGATTCCTATGGGCGTTGGAGCCCAAGTGCAGGCTTGTGTGCCATGTGGCACACATACATGCCCTAAGGGCATGTCTGTGTGTCACATGGCACAGGTGTGCATGCACAGATGTGCATGCACACCCGAATTCAGTATTTTACTACCCAATAGGATTGGGTGGTAAAATACCGACTCTTAAGGGCCTGTGGCACTCTGTGGAGTGCCATCTACATCTTGATTTACCGAATCGGTAAAATTACCGATTCGGCATTTTACAGAATCGATAAATTTACCGATTCAGTAAATTTACTGATTCTGTAAAATAATGGCCCCTACATCTCAATCACCAATTACCGGTCGGTAACGGCCGAATTCGGCCGTTACCGACCGATAATTGGCGACCTACATCTGGCCCTGAGTCTCCTTCTCTTGTCTCCTTGTGCACGTAGGGATGCCCGGCTTTAAGTCCTGTGTGTCGTGCCACCGTAATATGTCGGTGGCGGACCCCCATGACGCCTGCCTCTTTTGCCTGGAGATTGACCATGACTCCCGGGATTGTCGGGACTGCCGTGCCATGGCCCGAAGGCACTGAGGGAGCGGTGCCGGAAGTTGCTGGAGGTCCGCCACTCCTCCCACTGCCACTACGGGTCTAAGGGCTGTTCGCGGGACCGCTCTCGGGACAGGAGCCGTCACTCCTTGGACTCTAAGTCTTCACCTTCAGAATACGGTAAGTGACGCCATAAGAAGAAGTCGAAGAAGCGTGTTCGCTCTCTGACGCCCCCCCCCCGTCGCTCCCCGGACGTGGACGTGGGGGATAGGGGCTCCGCCCCTGCGGCTCCTCCGGAGCCTGGGAATACCGCACCCTATCCGCTATACCCGGGTCCGTCGGCGACTCCTGAACAGTTGCAAGAGTTTCTTGCTGCCATGGACTGCCTGTTTAGGCCTTGGGCTCCTGCCGGCACACCTGCGGGCCCCGCGGTCTCGTGTCCAGATCCTGTTGGTACGGCAGCACCGCCTCTGGTGCCAGCCCCGGAGCCACTGGATCCAGCACCCTTGGCTCCGGCCTCGGTGCCACAAGGTGCGGCACCACTGGCTCCGGCGTTGCCCTTGGCTCCGGCCCCAGCACCGTCCTGGCTCCGCCACAGGCGCCGCACTGGGTGCGTTTTATCCCACCACTGCCCCGGTTATCGGACCATTTTGTTCTGACCTGGGCTCCGCATTGTGATGCAGCTTTGGTTCGGCCCCGGCCGGCACCGTTCCTGACGCTGCTCTCAGTGCCGCTTGCCCCCTCTCCGGTTCCAGCCCTGCCGCCCCAGCCGGCTACTTCTACTCCGGAGCTGGATGAGGATTGGGACAGCTCCGAGGACCCCCTTGCGCGGCAGTGTGACTCCGAGCAGGATTGGGTGGATGACCTTCAGGATGCGGGTGAACTTAATGTGTCTTATGACCAGGAGTTTGCCTCACCTCCGCCTACTATGGAGGAGGGTGCTTCCTACACTATGGTGCTGCGTCGAGCTGTGGAGGCTCTCCACCTCGACTTCCCTAGAGTGGCCCTTAAGACCAACCTCCTTACAGAGGTGCTCCAGACGGCATCTACGTTGTCGGAGCCGCTGCTTCCCTTCAATGAGGCCCTTGCTGAAGTCCTTTGGGCACTTGGCTGCTGCCGGCCTCGGGGGCTCCGGTGGATAAGAACGTTGCTAGGCGCCATCGCACGGTGCCCGGTGATCCGGCCTCCTTGACCACTCACCCCGCGCCTGAGAGCCTGGTCATTCAGGCCTCAACGTCTTAGAGTGCCTATCCCACGGCTCCGCCGGATAAGGACTCTAAGAAGCTGGACCAATAAGGCAAGAGGTTGTTCTCCTCAGCCAGTTTGAGGTTGAGGTCGGTTAATACCGCCTGCTTATTGGGATGTTACTCCCACGCAGTGTGGGATTCGGTGGCAGAGGTTCTACCTCAGTGTTCTGAGGAGGTCCAGGCTGTCCTTTCCCAAGCAATTGCGGAGGGCAAGGATGGGGCGAAGTTTGCCATCCGGTGTGGTTTGGACACCGCTGATTAGTTGGGCAGGGCGATTTCCACGACGGTGGCGTTGCAGCACCACGCCTGGTTACATTCCACTGGGATCTCGTCTGATGTCCAGAGCTCACTCATGGACATGCCCTTTGATGGCTCCCGGCTCTTTGGTGATAAGGCTGACAGTGCCCTAGAGCGCTTTAAAGACTCTTGTGCCACTGCCAAGTCTTTGGGTCTTTCCTTGACAAAACCTGCAGTGACGGGGTTTCGTTCCCTTCATGGCCAGGGCAGGGGTATCCAGGCGCGCTCTTCCAGCAAGCCTGTGCAGACCCAGCCTCAGCGAGGGCGCGGTCATGGGTTCCGCAGGGGCGTGTCTGGAAACCGGCTTGTGGGTCAGTCCACTCCCACCCCCACTGCTTCCGCCTCAAAACCTTCCTAATCCGAGCTTCAGGGGGCATCCCACGCCAGTGGGTGGGTGGCAGGGTTCGCCTCCACCACTGGCACAAGATCACATTGTACAAGTGGGTGCTGTAGATAATCTGCCAAGGTTACTGGCTCCCCTTTCTGTCCTCCTCTCCAGCCATGCCACCTCGGTACCACAGCATGTTGGGGTATCATGTGGCTCTTCTCCGTCAGGAAGTCACGGCCCTCCTGTCCAAGGGGGCCATCGAGCATTTCCCAGTCAGGAAGTAGGGAGTGGTTGTTATTCACACTACTTCCTGGTCCCCAAGAAGGACAAGGGGTGCCTGCGCCCCATCTTGGACCTCCTGGATGTAAATAGTTTCCTCCGGAAGGAGAAGTTCAAGATGCTGAGTCTGGCTCAGGTTCTGGCTGCCTTGGACCCTGGAGCCTGGATGGTGGTGTTGGACTTGTAGGACGCCTGTTTTCACATCCCCGTCCTGCCGGCCCACCGGCGTTACCTGCGGTTCACAGTAGGCCAGGAGCATTTTCAGTTTGCCATTCTTCCCATCAGCCTTACCAGTGCCCCTCGGGTGTTCACGAAGGTGATGGCGGTGGTCGTTGCTCATCTGCGCAGGTCAGGGGTGTCAGTCTTTCCCTACCTCGACGACTGGCTGTGGAAGGCGGGCTCGCCAAAGGCAGTCGTCAACCACCGCCAGACTACGGCCGACCTCCTGCATTTGCTGGGGTTCTCCATCAACGTGCCAAAGTCGCACCTGAGTCCCTCTCAGAAGCTACCCTTCATCAGAGCGGTTCTGGATTCGACACAGTTTCGGATTTATCCTCCACAACAGCATGTCCGGGATATGATTCCGATTTTTCAGCGTCTATCCCGGGTTTCGGTCAGGATGACCCTCCGGCTTCTCGGACTGATGCCTCCTGCATCCTGCTGCCGATACATGCAGGTGGCATATGCGGGCTCTGCAGTGGGACCTGAAGTTCCAGTGGGCACAGAATCAGGGCAACCTGTCCGATCACGTCCAGATTTCGGAGGGCCCTGCACGAGAATTGCAGTGGTGGCTCACGAATCACGATTGGGCCAGTGGCAGTTCCCTCTCCCTTCCCCAACTGGAGCACACAGTGGTGACGAATGCGTCCCTCCTGGGATGGGGAGGACACATGGGAGAGGCGGAGATCAGAGGCCTCTGGTCTGCGGCGGAGTCCCGGCTTCATATCAACCTTCTGAAGCTGCGGGCGATCCGACTTGCACTGAAGGCATTCCTTCCCTCTGCTGGGGAAGTGTGGTGCAGGTGTTCACAGACAACACCACCACCATGTGGTATTGCAACAAGCAGTGAAAAGGCGGAGATCAGAGGCCGCTGGTCTCCGACGGAGACCCAGCTCCATATCAACCTTCTGGAGCTGCGGGCGATCCAACTTGCACTGAAGGCATTCCTTCCCTCTGTCCGGGGAAGCGTGGTGCAGGTGTTCACAGACAACACCACCGCCATGTGGTATTGCAACAAGCTGGGCAGGGTGCGGTCCTGGAACCTTTGTCAGGAGGCTCTGCGCCTCTGGACATGGCTGGAAGGTTAAGGCATTACCTTGGTGGTTCAACACCTGGCAGGTTCTCTGAACGCCAGTGCGGATGAACTCAGCTTCCGGTGCTTGATGGATCACGAATGGCGTCTGAGCTTGGACGTGGTACAAAGTCTTTTTCTGCAGTGAGGAGAGCCTTGGTTAGATCTATTTGCCACCGAAGAGAACGCGCAATGTCATCAGTTCTGCGCGAATTTCCAAGGCGGCACTCACTCCGAGACGCTTTTTGTCGCGAGTGGAGCTGTGGTTTGTTGAACGCCTTTCTGCCTATACCACTTTTGCCCAGAGTGCTGAAGAAGATCAGGGGCGACTGGGCCCAAGTCATTCTTGTGGCTCCGGACTGGGCTCACAGAATATGGTATCCCGAGCTACTCAATATGAGCATCGATCCCCCGATCCATCTATCTCTTCGGGAGTATCCTTTGTCGCAGCTGCAGGGGACGGTCCTCCACCATAACCTGTCCAATCTCCACCTCCATGCGTGGAGATTGAACGGCAACAATTGACACCTTTTGATCTCCCTCCCGAAGTCTGTGATGTCATTTTGGTAGCCAGGCGTCCCTTCACCAAGACGGTGTACGCCTGCAGGTGGAACACGTTTTTGGCATGGTGCACAGCAAAGGCTGTTGATCCCCTTTATGCCCCTCTTTCTGAGGTCCTTCATTCCTTCTATCTTTGGCCCAGCAGGGCTCTGCTCTGGGCACTATCAAAGGTTATCTTTTGGCCATCTCTGCCTTTCTACGGCTTCCCGATCAGCCTTCTCTTTTTAAGTCCCCAGTTGTTAACCGTTTCCTTAAAGACATTATGCATATGTTCCCACCTGTGTCCTTCATAATGCCTCAGTGGGACTTGAATTTTGTCTTGACTTTTCTGATGTGCGCTCCCTTTGAGCACCTTCATAACTGTCCCTTACGTCTTCATACTCTCAAGATGGCTTTCCTGGTAACTATCACCTCTGCCAGAAGTGAGCGAGCTCCAGGCTCTTTCTTCCAAACCTCCTTTCTTTTCTGTCCATCCGGACAAGGTGGTTCTGAGGACCCGTCCTTCTTTCTTACCAAAGGTTGTCACACCCTTCCACATCGGGCAGACCATCACTTTGCCCACCTTCTTTCTGCCTCTGTATCCTTCAAGGGAAGAGGAGAGGCTCATTCGTCTGGACTCAAAACGTACACTTGCATTCTATATGCAGCGTACACTGCAGTTCCGTGTGGATGATCAGCTCTTTGTTGGCTACGTGAGCGCCAAAAAAGGTTGGGCCGTGCACAAACGAACCATCTCCCGGTGGGTCGTTCTGTGCATCAAAGCATGTTACTCCTTGGCCAAGAAAGAGCCTCCTGTGGGGATGCGTGCCCATTTGACCAGGGCAACTGCAGCCACTACTGCCATGGGATGGGGTGTCCCCTTGCAGGACATTTGTCAGGCAGCTACGTGGGCCTCGCTGCACACGTTTACCAAGCATTACTGCCTTGACAGTCCAGTCCGGAGAAACGGCTTCTTTGGCCGTTCTCTGCTCCGTTACTTTCTGGTGTAATCTTGTTCGCAGACCCTCAACCGGGGTTGGTATTGCTGGGTATCTATACTAAGGTAGGCAATCTATCACTAACGTTTCTCTTTCAGATGCACAAGTTACTTACTTGTGTAATGATATATCTGTAAGAGACATTAGTTAGTGATAGATTCCTTACCGCCCCCCCCATCCTCCCCGTTCTGCGAAATGATTACTAGGGTTAAGGTCATCCCCTTTTATGGCCCTGGTGTTGTGCCCCATTTGTCAGTATCTTGCATGGCTTGGCGTTTCAGCGCAGAATAGTTGTGTGCAGAACTGATGTCAGCGCGCATGGGTGGCGCCTAAGTACTCTCCATGATGCCATCTCGGTGCTTACGATGCCAGTGGCGGAAGTGGAGCCGCAGGACGCCACCTACTGGTGCGCAGAGGTACTGCTAAGAAAAAAAACTTTCCGGATACAGTCTGACGCCTGGGGATATTCTAAGGTAAGGAATCTATCGCTAACGTGTCTCTTTAAGATGCACAAGTTACTTACTTGTGTAACGATATATCTATCAGAGACATTAGTTAGTGATAGATTCCTTACCGCCCCGGCCATCCTCCCCGTTATGCGAACTGATTACTAGGGTTAAGGTCATCCCCTTTAATGGCCCTAGTTTTGTGCACCACTTGTCAGTATCTTGCATGGCTTTGCGTTTCAGCGCAGAATAGTTGTGTGCAGAACTGATGTCAGCGCGCATGGGTGGCACCTAAGTACTCTCCATGATGTCATCTCGGTGCTTACGATGCCAGTGACGGAAGTGGAGCCGCAGGACGCCACCTACTGGTGCGCAGAGGTACTGCTAAGAAGAAAAACTTTCCGGATACAGTCTGACGCCTGGGGATATTCTAAGGTAAGGAATCTATCGCTAACGTGTCTCTTTAAGATGCACAAGTTACTTACTTGTGTAACGATATATCTATAAGAGACATTAGTTAGTGATAGATTCCTTACTGCCCCGGCCATCCTCCCCGTTATGCGAACTGATTATTAGGGTTAAGGTCATCCCCTTTAATGGCCCTAGTTTTGTGCACCACTTGTCAGTATCTTGCATGGCTTTGCGTTTCAGCGCAGAATAGTTGTGTGCAGAACTGATGTCAGCGCGCATGGGTGGCGCCTAAGTACTCTCCATGATGTCATCTCGGTGCTTACGATGCCAGTGACGGAAGTGGAGCCGCAGGACGCCACCTACTGGTGCGCAGAGGTACTGCTAAGAAGAAAAACGTTCCGGATACAGTCTGACGCCTGGGGATATTCTAAGGTAAGGAATCTATCGCTAACGTGTCTCTTTAAGATGCACAAGTTACTTGTGTAACGATATATCTATAAGAGACATTAGTTAGTGATAGATTCCTTACCGCCCGGCCATCTTCCCCGTTATGCGAACTGATTACTAGGGTTAAGGTCATCCCCTTTAATGGCCCTAGTTTTGTGCACCACTTGTCAGTATCTTGCATGGCTTTGCATTTCAGAGCGGAATAGTTGTGTAGAGAACTGACGTTAGCGCACATGGATGGTGCCTAAGTACTCTCCGTGATGTCATCTCAGCGCTTACGATGCCAGTGACGGACGCGGAGCTGCAGGACGCCACCTACTAGCGAGTAGAGGTACTGCTAAGCAGAAAAACTTTCCGGATGCAGCCTGACGCCTGGGGATATTCTAAGGTAAGGAATCTATCGCTAACGTGTCTCTTTAAGATGCACAAGTTACTTGTGTAACAATATATCTGTAAGAGACATTAGTAAGTGATAGATTCCTTACCGCCTCGCCCATCCTCCCCATTCTGCGAACTGATTACTAGGGTTAAGGTCATCCCCTTTAAAGGCCCTAGTTTTATGCACCACTTATCAGTATCTTGCATGGCTCTGCGTTTCCGAGCGGAATAGTTGTGTACAGAACTGACGTCAGCGTGCATGGTTGGCGCCTAAGTACTCTCCGTGATGTCATCTCGGCGCTTACGACGCCAGTGACAGACGAGGAGCTGCAGGACGCCACCTACTGGCGCGCAGAGGTACTGTTAAGCAGAAAAACTTTCCGGATGCAGCCTGACGCCTGGGGATATTCTAAGGTAAGGAATCTATCACTAACTAATGTTTCTTACAGATATATCGTTAGACAAGTAAGTAACTTGTGCTTCTGGGGCGGTTCACCCAGTGCTCAAATTACATTTTCAGCCCATCCAAAATGGTTATGTATGAGGTGACTTTACATATAATTATTTCTACTGGAGAATATTTACATAATTTCTGATTATTGTGAAAACTGAATTCTGTGGTTTGTGATTTGTCGATCCCAGCCCTACACAACATTAGCTCTGTATGGGACATTCATAGTTACAATGGTAGCAGGAAGCACCAATTCAGAGTGTTTGGGAAAAGACAGGGGGATTGCACGTCTGTGTCATGACTGAACGGCCATGTGACCATCTGGAACAAAGCGTGGGTAACCTTAATTTGGATGTTCCTTTAGAATAGGAATTACGTGGCAAATAGACTGTGTTCTTCCACCAACCCTAAAAGACCAGTAGGACCATAGTGAGTGGAGGGAAACTCTAAAGGGGGAAAGGAGAGGACTTTTGGAAATACTTCTAGGTATCTCAGCATTACTTTATACTCACTTGCTTGGGATCTGCGTCTAAATGAAGTTCACTTATTTTACCTCTTAATTCCTGGCCCTCTTGACTTTTGTGCTTCTTTCTGCAGGCCCAGATGTTCTAAAACAAGCTTAGCTCAATTTGTTCCATTCTTCGACAGTGTGACTGGGTCCTTCCGTCGCTGCTTGCACTTCTAAAATAGCTGATTACGTTCAGGGCGATGGTTGTCTCTTGATCTCCCAGCAAGACTGCAGCTCTTCTATGTAGTTGTGTATGCTTGAAGCTCGCACAATGGCGAGAAAGAGTTTTTTCCAAAGCATCATGAACTTTGCCGTAGAAAAGAGAGTGGAATAGGTTGTCCGTGTCTGTATCACGTCGGCATCTTGTTTCTGTAACTCACTCAGATTGTTATGGCTGCTCAATTGTTGTCCATGTTTACAAGTTTATCTGGAACGTGGTGCAATATTGTACATTCACAGACGTATTTTTCTTTTACTAACTCCGCCACTTGTCATGTCTTTTCTTTTTTTTGTTCTTTCTCTTTCACTCTGTGTTTCTGTATTCATCTCTTCCTCCTACTTTGCCCCCGACATTCTGTAACCACTGCAAGTTATGTAATGGACACATACAGCAGATTACAAACTCAGCATCTGATTTAGTGGGTGTCAATGAAACTCTTTACCTGTGCTCTTCTGGTCAACTCCTCACTGCCAGGCTGTAACCTTGCTCTGAAAACATAAACTGTTCATGGATTATCAGAATTTGGGCTATCCGCGAAGTCCATCTCTGAAAGTTTCAATCTTTTACTTGGCCAAAGTCTCTGCAGTGGAATTTATGGATACTTTTTAGGTCTCGCCTACGCAGCGTTCCATTGCCTTCAATGGCAACGTGTGCTCGTGTGGCGATTCACTTGCGGGAGCGCGCGGCGCCATATGGTAGCAATTATCGCTCCTGGTGCTGCTCGCTCTCGCAATTGAAACGTTCACTCGCCCCTTCCTCTCGCCCTCCCCCTGCTGCTTCCTTTTAGCGCGAGGAACGCGTTTGTTCTAATTCTCGGTGTCACGCATGTCCATTCCTTTCACCTCCCCCCCCTCCCGGTCCTTGTTGCCGGTTGCGAAGCTGAGATTTAAAGTCCCTGTTTTATAAACCGTGGGAGACTTTTTTGCGCATTTCCTAATCTCGGCTGCGAGCAGAAGTGGTGAACACGGTGGGCCGGCTGCTCGAAGGGACACTTTGACACAAGGGCCTGAATGAAGCCTGCAACTCGTGATGTTTCTGGCACAGCTCACGTCTGCTCAAGGCCGAGCATCTGGAAGTGCTTTCTTGTGACTGCGGGTTTCATCAGTGAGAGGAATCCACCCTGTGTTGTGGGCGACCTGCTACTCCCAGCCATCCCAGAATGCCCCAGTGTGGAGTGACTGCCCCACAGTGCAGCATCCGCCTGGCATTGTATTCCACAGCCAAACTAAACGGGACTGAATGTTGGATGCACTTGCACACTATGTATAATATAGAGCCTCTTGGCTTTGGGAAGGCTTTCTGTTTGGAATGCTTGTGTAAATATAGGATTGCAGATGACAAAAGTATGCTTTATTGCATCTTACAAGGTGTAAAACAGTCCCTCCTGCTTAGCAATGGCGGCCCTTCCTAGGAGCCGCCGGACGGATGGAAGCAGTGCTCTCTGGAACAGCCGAAGGGGTCCTGGCTTATCTAATGTAAACAAAAAACAGACCGTGTGAACAGTAAGTGTATTCATTTACTCCACCACTTCCTGTTATCTTAAGGTTCAGCTCTAGCAAATGTTGTCTTCAACCTGGGCAAGGTGTTCATGGTCCATCACTATCTACCAATAAGCGCACAAATCCAAGCTTAACAAGTGGGTGTAATCGGCCACTACCCTCCAAAATGGAAACGAACGGTCAAACTGAGAAAAACTGGATGCTCACCAACATTCAGAATTTGAACCTGCACAATCTAAACACCCATCTGCTGACAACTAAGCAGTGAACTGCAAAGACGTTGGCACATCCCTGCATCCCCCTCAAACTTTGGGATTCATACAAATATTTATTCTTTCGTCCAAACGTTTTGCCCAAGCTGTGCAATCACCAAAATCAATTGGCGGCCCTTAAATTCCAAATAATGTTTGCTCCCATTACTACACCATATGATTTCCAAGTGATCGTTCTAAAGCTTCTAATTATGATAGTCGCCTGCTACCAAGCTCAAGCAGATGAACACCATCATTAAAGTATGCATTGATACCAGGCGGTAGGACACCCAAGTTAACTCACACCTTCCCCATTCTAAAGAAGACATAAATGGACCATTACCACTCCCCCCTACATCCCACACGTCAAGTTCTTATCCATCACATCCAGACCTGTGATTGACTTGTCCTGTCTACCTAGAAACAATCTGAAGAGAGATGGGCAGGGGTCCAGGCCCCAATCTCAAAAGCGTATCATTATCGGGTCACTCAGACTCTACACTCCTAACATGATGATGCTCCTGCCATCCTACATTGTCGGGTGGCTGACCCAATGAGAGGTTTGCAACTTGAGTACAGTGTGTACGAAAAGGGTTGTTTAGCCATGTATCTACCTGGTGTGTGCGGGCCTCACTTGGCGTTCATGAACACGTGGAAGGTAGTCAAACTTTGCCCAGCTCCTGCTGAAAGGAAGGCCAGCCCACCAGTGCTTAATTTGAGCAGGTGCTTGCAGGTGCTCAGCGCCGGCACCTAATCCTCAGCACCGGTGCCTATAGCACCAGTTAAGGACACACTAATTTGAAAGGCAGCCTGATTTTCCACAGAATCACAGGATGTTGAGCCACGTTTAGACTCGAACCCGGTTCCCCAGCTCTGAAATCGGCAGCTCTAGCCATTAGACAACGTCCTCTCGAGAATAATAAGTGCCTGGGCTCTACTTCGGGGGCAGTTTACATCAGCACATTTCTCCTGTTAGCGCTGCCTCATGAGGAGAGCCCCGGCACTTATTATTTTACAAATTAACCACACTTTCCAAGAGTTTTCACTTTAGATAAGCCTAAACAAGAAAACACACTCTGTATATTCCCTGTACCTGGGTACACTATCAAAGCAATTAACAAACCATGCACACGGTGTGTGTAGGGCCGAATAGACTCTGTCTCTTTACCACTACAACTAAGAGGGCCATGGACGGGGTCGGAGCTGCAACTCCTGCCTTGCCTCTTGCTAGCCGGCACTGTCTTTGCGACTCCTGGCCTCCGAGGTCAAAAAATCAGTGCCTGAAAAAGGGGTGGTGATGGACGGAGCATCTGAACCAATCAAACACTCACACTCAGTCAACAGATCTGGGTTTAATCCATCACCGTTCTTTAGCCCACTCTGCCAGTTGACTCGGTGTGAGTGTTTGATTGGTTCAGATGCTCCGTCCATCACCACCCCCTTGTGTACCACTTTGAAACATAGGAGCAGCTCGTTGGTTGGAGCTCTAGTTTCCTTTCAAATCTTTTATTACACAAATAGTGAATAATATTATTCATTATTAGTGTAATGTGGTGTATAATGAGCTGGACTATGACTCTATCTGACTGCTAAGGTACATAAAAAATGCTTTTAAAATATATATTGTTTTGCAATTGAGTTCGTTTATCTGCGAGGGTGTTCCGTGAATGTGCATGTGTAAGCATTTGTGATGTCCCTTTCGCTCCCCCTGGCATTTTGGTGATTTGACGCCCAAGAAGAAGGCCCTCCTGCCTCCTGTATTTGGAGCTGTCGGCATGCAGCGTTGGCACCCGTAGATTTGATAGTAGATGGGGGTGAAGGGGTCGGAGTGCAGGCCTCTGAGGCTTGTTGCTCTCACGAAGGAGCAGGTGCAGCAAACCTACTTGTGAATCAGCCACGCGGGTTGAGGGCCCAACAGTGGTGCAAAGTTCATGCCTGTCCCTGATGAGAGAATTCTGCTCGGATTACAATCGTTTCAGGACTGCCAGAAGTCGGGAAGCTGAAATGTCAGTGTGGTGGCAGTGAACCCTTACAATAAGCACAGGTCAAGCAACAGTTAATGAAATGAAATGAATTAAATTAAATGAAAAGGGGATTTGTATAGCGCGGCTGCTGCCCGAGGGCGTCCAAGCGCTGAGTAGAGGGCGTAGTACTCTGAGGGGACTTGGGGTGCCTAGTTTCTAAAGAGGAAGGTTTTTTGTTCTATGCGGAAGGACGAGAGGATCTAGTTGGATCTTAGGGAGGGGGGAAGGGAGTTCCAAAGTTTGGCGGCCTTGAGCTCGAAGGACCTGCCTCCTGCCCTGGACCTTTTGATTCGGGGAATTGCGGCAAGGCAAGCATTCGATGATCGAAGTTGTTTACCGGGGCAGTAGGGGGGAGAAGAGAGTGGTTGATCTCGGGGCCGGCTCTATAAAAGGCTTGATGGGAGATACAGAGGGCCTTGAATTTTATTCTTTCCCTGACAGGGAGCCAGTGGAGAGATCGAATCCCTGCCTTGACTGATTCTCTACGAGGAATCTGGAGTAGGGTACGGGCTGCACAGTTCTGGGTCCGCTGAAGCTTTTCCAATACGTATTCTGGAGCTCCCAAGTAGAGGGCATTGTTAAAATCAAGCCGAGATTGAATGAGACCCTGAATGACCACTTGTTTGGCTTCAAGGGGTAGGATTGGAAGGATTTTATTTAGCATCCGGATTAGCCCGAAGCAGATTGCTGATGTTTTTGTTGCCTGAGTGTTGAGGGTAAGGGATTTATCAAGCCAGACTCCTAAGCTTTTGATGTCCTCCTTCGGGGATGGGGGTAGGCCCAGGCTGGGGGGCCATAGCTGAGTGATGGTGGTGGGAGAGGGGGGACAGAGAAGCATGATCTCGGATTTGTCCCCATTCAGTTTTAGAGAGGATGCCGTCATCAATCTTCTTACCTCTTCCATACAGGAGGCCAGGTTGACTTGCGGGTGCCCGCTGTTCTTCTGTGCCGGGGAGACCACGAGCTGGGTGTCGCCCGCATATGATATGATCTTGATACCATATTGACGGACGACCCCAGCCAGCGGTCTCATGTACACATTGAACAGCGTGGGGCTTAAGGAGGAGCCCTGAGGCACCCCACAGCTCAGAGGTTTACTGGTGGAGCAGGAATCGCCATCGAAGACCTGGAAGGTCCTTCCGCTCAAGAAAGATCTTAGCCAGGCAAGAGCATCTCCAGAGACTCCCAGATCGTACAGTCGTTGCAACAGAGTTTTGTGGCACACCGTGTCAAACACGGCGCTGAGATCGAGGAGGACCACTGCCACTGATCCCCTTGATCTAAGATCCTCCTGGATTCTTCCACCACGGCTAGAAGAGCCGTTTCCGTGCCATGTTTTGGGCGGAATCCTGTTTGGGTGGCATCCAGTAGAAGGTTTTCTTAGAGGTGTTTTGTTCAGTGGAGATTTACATGTTTCTCCAGTATTTTACTTGCCCAGGGTAACAAGGAGATGGGTCGGTAGTTGTTAGGGTCGTTCAGATTGAGATTGGGCTTTTTCAATAGCGCTTTCACCATCGCCTGTTTCCAGATGGGAGGTACGACTCCCTTTTGCAAGGAGCTGTTCAGTAGCTCTGTAAGGGTGGGGAGAATGGCTTGGCTGGCCATGGTCATCGTAAGGGGGGGTGCTGGGTCAGAGGGAGAACCTGATTTTATCTGTTGTGCGAGGGGTTGAAGTGATTCTAGATCTAAAGGTGGGAAGTTGCTCAAAGTTACTCGGCAGGGGAGTGTTGTAACTGTTGAGAGCTGAGGCTCACTGATGTTTGGCTCGGGAGCGGAGGTCGTGAAGGAAGAGTATATTTTGTTGATTTTTTGGTAGAAGAAGTCGGCTTGATCGTTGCAGCGAGCCGTAGGGTTATCGGCTGGAACTGCAGGGGGGGAGATTTTGGAAAGGCTTTTGACGATTTGATAGATTTCTCTAGGCTTGGATCTAGCGGACAGGATTTTTTCTCTGTAGTAAGTGGATTGGGCTGTAGTAATCCCTAGTTTGTACGCCTTTATGGCTTCCTTGTATCTGATTTTGTCAGTGGTGGTGTATTCGAGGCGCCATTTTCTTTCCAACCTTCTACAGTGACGTTTTTGTTCCCTGAGCTCCTCTGAGTACCAAGGGGCAGTTTCTCGAGCTCTTTTTAATACTGTTTTCCTGATGGGGAGAATAGTGTTGAGAGAATCCTTGATCCATTTGTTGAATATCCCGCTATCAAGTAGGGGGTCCTGGGAGAGCGAAGGTTTAGTGGCCGTTAGTAGGTTCTCCCACTGCTCTAGAGGGAGTTTTGACCAGTTTCTCCTTTTTCGTGGGGAAGGGGTGTTTAGAGTGATTTTGTGGGTGGACCAAGTGAGGGGGATGAGAAAGTGATCAGTCCAGGGGAGGTGTGTGATGGACCCAACCGAGAGGTTGGGACAGTTACTAAAAACAGGGTCGAGCAGATGACCTTTATTGTGGGAAGGGGACTTAATTAGTTGCTCCAGTTGGATGGCGGCTAGGCTGGAGACTAGCTCATTAGCAGTGTTGTCAGAGCAGTCGTCAAAGTGCATGTTAAAGTCGCCAAGTACCGTGAAGTTGGAAGAGGACATGGCAGAATCGGCCGCTTGCGAAGGTAGTGAAGCGTGAAAGTGGTTCAGAGGGCCTGGGGGGGCGATACAGGATTATCCCAGTTAGGCTGTCGTTAGGGGTGAATTTAAGGCAGAAAGACATGCTTTCACAGTCTGGGATGGGATCCGGCGTACAGTGACACTGATATACGGACTTGTATATGACTGCAATACCTCCTCCTTTTCGCCGAGTGCGGTCCCTGCGAGTGATCTGGTAGCCAGGGGGAAGTGCTTGGACTACGTCTGGATCGCAATCAGGGGTTAGCCAGGTCTCGGTTAGTAAGACGGCGTCGGGGTTTTGCTCGTCAATTAGCAAGAAGATTTCTGCGCTGTGTTTAGGCAGGGAACTGCAGTTTAGGAGGAATATGGTGAAGCTTTGCTGTTCCGGTATATGTCGGTAAAGTTTGAGGCTAGTGTTACAATGATGGCAGGAGACGGGAAGGTCCAGGGGGTGATGGCGATGATGACAGTAGGCTTCCTTGGGGGGGTTTAAGTTTGAGGAGTGCATTGGTGCTATATTGAGTCCTAGGAGGGGAACCAAGGGGGGTGGCCCTTGGCCCCTGTCGGCCGCGGACGGGCGCAGACAGGCATGCCTTTGGCGCGCTGGCGGCGCGCCCGCTGCGCGCCCGCTGCACGCCCGCTGCGCGCGTCCCCTGCGCGTCCTGGGATGGCACCTGTTTTATGTGATGTGAGGGGGCGTGGCCTCACGTTCGTGGGCGTGGGCTGCGGGCTTTCAGCGCGATGGCGGCAGAAGAATCTCCAACCCGCGGCAGCGTTAAAATCGGCTGCGCTGGACTAATGAAGTCAGTAAGGGGGGGGAGGGTGCTCAGGGAAAAGTGTACAATTAAAACAACACACTGAGTTTTTAAAATCAAAATGTCAATTTTGAGCGTGCTCCCGGCTTCCGCCTCAGGAGTATGATGCCTCTATGAATGGGCTCTGGCGTCAGCGCGCCTTTTGTAGCGGTTTAGGGGGGCGTGGCCTCACGTTCGTGGGCGTGGCCTGCGGGCTTTCAGCACAATGGCGGCAGAAGAATCTCCAACCCGCGGCAGCGTTAAAATCGGCTGCGCGGGACTAATGAAGTCGGTAAGGGGGTGGAGGGTGCTCAGGGAAAGTGTACAATTAAAACAACATACTGAGTTTTTAAAATCAAAATGCCAATTTTGAGCGTGCTCCCGGCTTCCGCCTCAGGAGTATGATGCCTCTCCTTAATCAGCTTCTGAGTCCTTCAGTGGCAAAGGTAGGGGGCAGGGGCGAGAGCAAGGTAAGTTCCTCCCCCCCTGCTCGTTGTTGTCTGCGCCCCCTTACCTCCACCGGCTGTCCATGGGTGGCAAACGCTGGGATTTCCCAGGCCGGCAAAGCGCTAGCTAGAGCACTGGAGTCCTTCCTTGTCCTCCCTCGTCCAGATAAAGGAAAGTTCTTACAGATTCTCTCCAAGGCAGCAGCAGGGTGCAGAGTCAGTGTGCAGGGAGGGATTCTCAGGTAGCACAAAGCAGGCTCCAGGGGTGGATGAAGTGCAGTGGTCGATGGCCTGCTATTGTCCCAAAGGGCTCTTGTCCTTGTTTCCGGTTGGCATGGCAGTTCGGGCTGGACTGTTCCCATGAGGCATAGGGTCAAGACTCATTTGCATATAGCTGGGTCTGAACTGGGGAGGCGAAGTGAGCTAAAGAACGATGATGGATTCAACCCAGATCTGCGACTGGAGGTGAGTGTCTGACAAGTTTCAGCGCTCCGTCCATCATCTCCTTGTGTTTGCTCCTGTCCTCATTCAGAAATGAAAAACAAGATTATCAAATGGCTGAATATACATAGGCCCCTGAAAGCTGGGGAATGTGGGGAAATCCTTCATGTAAGACGAGCTAATTGGCTAGGTGGTAGAAGGAAAGACATTACAGGGGACTGTATTGTGGTGAATTTTAGGGACACCAATCTAGTGGAATACATACTAGGTAACCCAAACAGGAACCAGACCAGTACCATATGCACCTTACCACTGGGATATTTTTATCCAAGGAGACATATTTTTCATACTCAGACCTACTCCAACCGTAGTATAGGAAGGGCACCAGCCAGACAATGGGTCAGAATGCACGACCAAATAGGTCAGTTTATACCAAACCTAGATTACCCCCAGTGGGCAAACAGATTCAGTCCACTACAATCTCTTGATGAAAACGACTGACTACCCCCACTAGGAAATTGCCCAGAAAGAGTGGGTACAAGGGTGGGAATTGAACACAATTAAAAGGGGACCAGAGAAAGCCACGAAGTAAAGAGAACGGAAGAACCCCAAACAACAACGGGAGGAGAGGGCAACTATGGGGTGATGCAACCAAGGAAGGTTGAGCCCAGGCCAAATGACCAGGATCCCAAGGTAGGAAAATCAACTAGGGCAGGGCTTCTTCTACTGTCTTGGAATATAGCGGGACTGGGGGGGAAACTTGAAAATGAGGATTGGAGGAAGTACATCCGTGGCTTCCACATAATAGCTCTTCAGGAGACGTGGGCGGCTGATTCCTCACCCTACCAGTTAGAGGGTTATAAATGTTTCTTTGTCCCAGCCCAAGAAGGCAGATCGGGCAGAGCAAAGGGAGGGTTATCCTTGTATGTAGATCTTGATTTAAAAGGCACATGGACACAACCACCCTGGACTTCACATACTCTCTTGGCAGCGCTGTTCCAAGGACAAGGACTGAGGTTGTTGATATTACATTTCTACAACTCAGGGCCTGTAGATGGGATTAACACAGTTATTCAGGAACTAGAGAGAAGATTAAATCAAGAAACTGAGCAAAGGAAAGGGGGTGGGGAACCAATTGTCCTGGTTATGGGGGATTTTAATTGTCATCTTTGCCCAAAACTTTTCCCTGTAAGCCCGGACTGGTCAGCCTGCCCGATAGAACGCGGACCACATTTTGAGCATAATAAGGAGGGCACTTCATTAATGAAGCTACTAGACACTTATACCCTCACACATACAATAGATTTAGTGGTCCCGGGAAAAGATGGTATTCTTATACCTACATTCAAAGGCAGAGGCTGCTCATCTATTATAGATTTTATGATAATATCTACCTTTGCTAAGGAACAGGTTAAAGAGGTGAGAATGGACTGGAGTCCTTTTAGTGACCACAACCCCCTAATTCTCGAATTTATATACAATGGTCTCTCAGTAAGGAGTGATCTGGCAGACACCGAGATGCGACCAACGGATCAGGGGAGACGATTAAGGTGGTCAAAAATCAATGCCCAAGAATTCTATAGAACCCTAATAGTAAAAGGCAATAAACAGATACAAGATTGCTTAGAACCCACAGTGGAGGGTAGTGAGGTGGTCTCAGCGTTTGAGTCCCTAACCATTCTGGTTGATGCTCTATTGAAAACTAAAGGACCCACAAAGAATTCAACACAACCACGATGGTTTGACACTAGTTGCTCTCGGGCACTGAGAGACCTAAAATTCTGTCTTAAAACTGTCCCGAGGGACAAGCAGAAAATAGCCCTCTGCAGACATATTTACAAAACTAAGGTCAAACAAAGGAAGATCACGCTCCAAACGGAAGTCTGGGCTGATCTGAGGGAAGCAGGTGAAAACAGGGACTACAATGAATTTTGGAAAATTATCAATAGGCCTAGCTTTCAAGACAGTAGTGCACCTGTAATTAGTACTAATATATGTAAATGTAAATGTATTTGAACTTGTATAGCGCACAGCTACCCGCAGTGGGTTTCCCGGCGCTTGCTTAGGGAACCCGTCCTGGTATTCCCCTGCGAGATAACTCATTACTGGGCATCCCCAAGGTGAAAGCCAGGCATCCCGCCGCGAGGGGCCGTTGTGGAGATTAAGCAAGCTATTGCCCAGAGTTACAGAGTGGGACTCCATGATTGGAATAGGCACCGAGGCGAGAATTGTCAGGTCCGGGGAAATTTGAGCCCAAGACCCGCCGAGGCGGGGAATTGAACCCTGGTCCGGGCCAGACCTCTGCATCAGGGTCTGTCGCTCCAACCACTTGAGCCACACTTCTCCACCAATATACTTCCCGAGCAGTGGGTGACCCATTACAAGGGCCTTTATAATCACCCCTGCGACACAGTTTCGGTAGAGGGTTGGGAAGGGGTTCGGCCTACGGAACTAGAATTTTCATTACAAGAAACTACAGAGGCTATTCAAGGTCTGACTCGAAACAAGGCCCCAGGGCCTGACGGTACGCCACCAGACCTTTACCTAAGCAACATTGATCTCTGGGCACCCATTATGACCAGGGTATTAAATACTGCCATAAAATCCGGACTCCCACGATCTTGGTCTACAGCATTAATTGTCCCTATCTTCAAGAAGGGGAGTAGGGACAATCCTCAATGCTCTAGACCAATATCGCTCATTGATGTGTCAGCTAAACTACTGGGTAGGGCGGTTTTAAACCGCCTTACAGCATGGACAGAAGAACATCATACCCTAGCAGACACCCAATATGGATTGAGATCGGGTAAATCAACCAGCGATCAATGCCTCAACCTCTATCTATTAGTTGCTAAATATACAAAAGCTAGCAATGGAACAGTTTACATGGGATTTATGGACTTGGCCGCGGCCTATGATAACGTGAACAGGAACAAACTCTGGGCCCTGATGAGTAACCTGGGGATTGATCCCGGACTTATAAACATTTTAAAAGAATTGCATTGGAACACCACTGCTAAGGTCCACTATAGCACGGGGGGGGAGTACTGATCCCTTCCTGTGCACTAGCGGAGTGAGGCAGGGGTGTATCCTTGCTCCCTTTTTATTCTCATTGTACATAAACGACCTTGAAAGAACATTGGCCGCCCTGAATACTGACTGCCCCAAAGCAGGAACGCGTCATATACCGGTACTGTTGTACGCGGATAACACGGTCCTGCTTGCACGAACAGCATTGAGTTTGCAACATCTTGTTGATGGATTTGTGAAGTTCATGGACAATTTAGATCTGTCCGTGAACTTGAGCAAATCCTTTGTGATGGTGGCGGGCAAAAAACCATCTAAGAAATATGTATTTAAAATAGGGGCCCACATTTTAGAAACCGTAACCACCTTTTCCTATTTGGGCCTTCTACTCGATGGGGAGATTAAGTTTGATTCCTTAATTGAGGAAAGGTGTCGAAAATTGGCTTCTGCAAACGGCGCGATATTAAACTTCGCCCGTAGGCTGGGTCGCTGATCACCAGAACAAGTAATGAATTTATACAGAGCCGTAAGCACTGCAAAGGCTATCTACGGGGCAGAGGTCTGGGGCTTTAGGGAGGTAAAACAATTACAAGTAGAGGAAGACAAATTCCTTCGTAGGATCCTGAAGACACCACAGAGTATCCCAGCAGAAATTGCACACACTGAGCTAGGGATCCCATATATTACCGATCCGGTAAAGGTGAGACCCATCATGACATGGCTCCGTATCTGGGTAAACCCGGAAGCGGATCTAAGTAGGATAATAGTCAAAGATTGTTTACAAACAGATAAGTGTCTTCAAATCCCATGGTTAAATTTTGTCAAGGACACACTAGGGAGTATAGACCAGCATACACTTTTCAGCGATCCGATTCTGATCACCACTTCTTGTAAACATCAGATCAAAAAACGGTTATTAGAAAAATACGAACGGGGCAGATCAAACCATGATTCACTAAAAAGATCAGTAGTAGCACACCGCTTAGTAAGCAATGGGGAAGGTATGGAACCCTATTTATTTCTGATGTACAATCAGCAAGATAGATTTTTAATGTGCCGTTTTAGGCTCAATTTGTTACCTAATATTTTAGCTTATCCTTCAGGTTTTACATTAACAATTGAGCAGAAGGGTGCCTGCAGCTGCGACAATAGGTCTCCGCAGGACACCCTTCATTTTGTACTTTTATGTTCATTTTATCGAATCCCTCGAATTAGATTTCTTGTGGATATTTTAAAAGAGTTAAAATTCCGCCACGCTAAGACTGCATTACTTTTTCTGCAAAGAGCAAATGCCATGCGCACTTTATCCTCTATTATGAGCTTTTTAAAAGTTGCAGTAAAATTAAGAAATACGAGAGGTTGAGTAATGATGTACAGAACACCACATGTTTTAATTGTATAAAATTTGTTTTTAATGTATTAAGGTTCAGAAATGTAATTGATGGATTTTGTATAATTAATTTTTATGATGGTTTTTAATCATCGAAATAAAGATTTACTGAACTACTGAACTGCTCCTGTCCTTCTCCCAGAAGGTATTCAGGATTCTTGACAGCAGGAAAGCACACCCCATCCTTTTAATCTGAGAGGAATCATCATTCATACTGGTCAGCCAAAGAACCTCATGGACAGGTTACACAGGTGCATAACCAGGCTGTCAGAATTGAAGTGAGTCTGTGACACGCTCAAACAGCCTCGTTAGCAGTGCACTCCAATGATAACCAGTACCTTCAAGGGCTGAGTGCAGAGTTCACTTCACCATGCATGAGGCCTGACACTGGAAGATCAGGCCATGCATTCTGATGAACTCTAACTTTCCCCATTCATGCCTACGCACAAGCTTTGTCAGTGTTAACTTGTAAAACAATAGGGCCATCGTCAGGAGGCCACTAAAGCCTGCCTCACCCATTGTCCCCACTAGCTCTGCCAATAATGGTACCAACACAACTACTAACCATCACACGCCTACAAGTGTGACAATTCGGACTATGTCATGTCCCCAAAGCTACAAGAATGGCTTGGGAGGCACGTATTAGTCATTTTAAATGTATAATGAATTCATAAACAACTTTGTTGTTCTCGTCTCTAAATTAGACAAGCAGCGCCACCATGTGACATGCTTTTATAAGTTCCAGTGTTGGCAATTAAGTGTCGTGCTGAGCACCGTAAACCACTATCTCAAATTAATAACTGAGCTTTGTTCTACTTCCCTATGCTCTATAAATCGCAAAAGAAAACATGCAGCGCTTAATAAAAACTACCTAAAAAATGAATTAATTGATATTGGAGAGCATGGTAAATCTTGTCCTCGTCTGGTCCCAGAGACCCCTTCTTATCAATACCATCTTGATCGTGGTATGTTTGTTTTGTTTTAGTGTTTATCTTCAAAGGCACAATCAGACAGAGCAGCCCGAACTGGTGCCACTATCATGTAAATGTAGAGAGTGAACTATGAAGGGACTGAACCACTGCTCTTGGCTCCAGGTTTTTACTTTCGTTTTTCAACTTGTTGAAAAATAAAATCACTTCCTGATAACCCTGTTCCACTAGAAATCATGTGCACTTTCAGAACACACTTCCCATGAGTTTAGGAGAGTCACCTCCAATCAACCAACATTTTTCAAATACCATTTCAGCCCATATAAATTTGTTTTAGTTGTGCAGGGCCCTAGACCTGTGGCTTTTAACTTTTTGACTTCTGTGGACACCTACTTAATCATTACTGGAACCCAGGAACTCCCACTGAATCATTATTGGAATCTGGGGACCCTCCACTGACTCATTACTGGAAGCCAGGGGTCCCCGCCTCAGATTGTTTTGATGATTTGATCCGTAAAACAATACACAAAAATAGGTGTAGATGTTCTAAATTCAATTGAGTCTATCCATTGCCCATACTATATTCTATCTGATGCACTTGCACTGCTTCTACGAATCAATCTGATGATACTAATTCATTTTTAGGTCTCATGCCTACCATCCCCCTGCGTCAGCAGTGGGCGTGGCCCAGAGTCCTATTCTCAGGGCTTCGAAAAACGTACCTATGAATTCCAGGCTGCTCGTGCTTTTTTTTTGGTATGTGCAATGCTATTGGTCTTCGCGTGCGTGTGCTTTAGAAACAGAACACGCAATAGGCCATAGGCGGTCGAGTAGCTCCGCCTATGCCTCATTGGTGTCTGTTACGCGCGCCAGAAGGCCATATATCTTCCATTATCTCAGCGTCACGGCGGAGATAATTGAAGACATATGCTGGGCGCTCGTGCACCACTCTCGAGTTTCTTTCTTTTTTTTTAGGTCTTGGGCCTACCGTCCCAATGCGTTTTTTTAAATCCATTTCATGGAGCTCTCCCTGTCAGCGCGTCTTCTCTGTGAACACGCTTTCGCCATCGTCATGAAAGCGTATAATAAGTAATAAATCAATACAATGCCACATTTTCGGTATTAAAAACGCTTCTTTTCTTAATCTTTGTTGTTCGTGTGGAACCACAGCTCTCTCCCATCCCGCCTGTGCCTTCTTTTTTTTAAACATTTAGCTACGGACGAAATGGGAGGCCACAGTGAAAGGGTCAAAATGATAAAGGAGTGGATGTGAGAAAAAAAAACAGATGGCTCATGCTGTTTTCAAGAGGTGCATACAAGAGTCCCTTGTATATGTGTATTGTGTATCGTTTATTTCCATTTTAGTTTGCAGTTTAAAACTGTATTAAGTAGAGATTTCAAGTATAAGCGCATTTCATATCGACAATCATCTTTCATCGGACAGTCACAACCAGCATTACACAACGACAATCATAGCTCATGAGACACCTACCACGATTACACTTTTTAAGCATCAGATAATTAGAAGCATTAACACCTTGGCTGCTGGCAGTTTTCCCGTCCTGTGCTGGAAATTGCCATTTTGCTGGTGTCATGACGAGCTCAGCTCGTCATCAGCACAGCTCAACTGTGCATCATGACGAGCTGAGCTCGTCATCAGCATCGAAAGGGTTAAACGTCGTAAGCAGGTTACATTTAGTGTTCTATTTTGTATTAAACATTAACTTGTAATGTAAGTTATTACGGTTTAGGGAGTAGTTATTGTGGAGAAAATCTTGCTCATTTCTTCGTTTCTTAATAGTTGTGGTGTTAGTGGGAAAACAAAGCTTTCAATCTCCTCACCCGCCTTCTTTGAAACATGTAGCAATCAGGTTTATGTGAGGCCAGAGGAAAGGGTAGGAATGTGACACAACTGTAACAAGTGTGCTATATGAAGTAATACGGACATGAATTCTGGCCGTGCGCATGAGAGTGACAGTGAGTGCAGAGTGAGTGCGAGAGCGACAGTGAGTGCAGAGTGAGTGCGAGAGTGCAGAGTGACAGTGAGTGCTGAGTGAGTGCGATAGTGAGTGCGAGAGTGCAGATTGACAGTGAGTGCAGAGTGAGTGCAGAGAAACAGTGAGTGCAGAGAGACAGTGAGTGCAGAGTGAGTGCAGAGTGAGTGCGAGAGTGACTGTGAGTGCAGAGTGAGTGCCATACTGTGACTGCTGAGTGAGTGCGAGAGTGACTGTGATTGCAGAGTGAGTGCAAGAGTGACTGTGAGTGCAGTGAGTGCAGAGTGAGTGTAGAGTGAGTGTGAGAGTGACTGAGTGCATGGTTCTTGCGACACAGAGGTGCGCTGGGCTGGGGCAGTGTCAGTCTGGTCGCAGAGCATGGTTCTTGTGACACAGAGGGGTGCTGGGCTGGGGCAGGGTCAGTCTGCTTCTAGGACCTGTTAAACTAGGAAGAGTCACGTCCAACTTAGAAAGCTCTCGGCAGCATGAAAGCGTATTATAAGTAATAAATAAATACAGTGCCACATTTTAGGTATTAAAAACGCTTCTTTTCTTAATCTTTGTTGTTAGTGCGGAACCACAGCTCTCTCCCACCCCGCCTCTGCCTTCTTTTTTAAAAACATTTAGCTAGGGACGAAATGGGAGGCCACAGTGAACCACTGTCCTAGGCCATGGAGTGCTTTGAACGGAAACCTGAGAACTAAGTTAAACTACATGTGATTAAGAAAACATTTTAAGGCAGAAGAATTCTAAATTGCCTACCACTGCCAGTGCTAAGTTTGTAAAAAAGTAAGTGCCAGCTTCCTTCTCAGGAAGCCACTGCTGCATGCACCACCCTTTGCTCCCTACTAGCTCAGCTACAGTACTCTCACAAGTAATAACTCTCACACTCCCACAAGTTTGACAATTCAAACTATTTCAGGCCACCCAAACCTATAAAAATGGCTTCTGCAACAAGTTTTAGTCATTTTTATTATATTTTTTAATTATAAAACAACTGTTCTTGTGCTCAGTTTCAAAATTAGATAAACAGCGCCACCGTGTGGTGGACTCTCAGAAGTCCTAGTATTGATAATTAAGTTCTGGTGCCTAATACTGGAAACCACTGGCTTAAATTAAGCACAGACTAAGACTTCTATGTAGCAAAGGGGTTGTCAGCAAAGAATACTGGACAAGATTGTTCCTAGCTGACCACACTCTAATGGGTTATGAATGTGTCTTAAGATTATTCATTCTTTTGCAATAGTCTAAGCACTCTGAAGTATTCGAAAAGCAACACACAGTGCTTTATAAATATTAGTTACAAACTTCAAATAAGTGTAAAATGGCAAATTGTTCCTCAAAGTAACATTTATTAAATTTGTCTAATTCTAGTCCATTTCCTAGTAGTGGTCCAATGTAAGGCAAGCAATAATTAAAGCAACATCTCCCACTAGCCTTTATCTAATGATTAACAAATATGAAACTCCTTAATTGCAGTTAATATTGTCTTCAAGGTGGAACATGAATCAACTCTGTTGCTTTTCCTTTTTATTTGCACCAACATGTCGCTAAAGTGTGAACTTCTTAAATCACATTCAACTTGGTTTTAGAAATTATTGTCTGTCCTTGCATGCAGTTAATTCCATTGTATAAATCTTCTCACTTTTCTATTGTATGTTTGTAAGGAAGTCTCCAGCCTATTGGAAGAGAGTGGCAAGGATTAAATGGACAGTCCCTTGTTAAATGAATTTCTTTGCCGAAGAAATAAATAAACAAGCATTGGCAAACTCAAAGAGTGTGAGTTTTATGAGCTAATGCAGGGAGAATAAACACATTAAAGCCAACATGAACAAGGAGAAGGTTATAGCTGTTAAATAGCTCCTTGTGCAGTTCAATACAAGCCCTCAAGTGAAGACTGAATCATACACCTAAATAGCCAATAGCATTAGGTGAGAGATGAAAAACTCCACTGAGCTAAATCAAGAGGTGATTGAAAAAATCTTAAGAAAAAGACTGAAAGAGGCTGGTCAAAGAAGCCAATGGTTGAAAGGGGCAGACCCAAAGCCCACTCCATGTATATTGTAAGCAGTAGGTCTTTTTTATACCTGTGCTGGCAAAAGCTAGACTTAAAATGTAAGTTAGCCCTTGCCTGAGGACCATGCAGCTTCTTTCAGGTGTGTCAGCCAGGCTGCAAAAGTCTGATAGTTCTGTTTGGGCATTCCTTCCTAGGCTGAGTTAGTATTTCATCCCCAGTCTACACACTGGCCTTCTTACCATCCCTGAACAAATTCATCCCTGCCCACTTTCAAGGGGTCATGGCTTAAAAACCAGGAAAATACAAATGTCTGACTGAATAAAGTTGCAACATCTGCAAAACACCACATCTGATTTGATATAGTTTTAGAGGAATCGTACATGGCTTCGGTTCTATATTGTTTTGAAATATGTATGTTTAAGCCTTGATAAAATAAAGGATTTTGGTGTGATGTGAAGCATTACAATTGTGATTTAAATTTGTAACTAAGCTGCCCATCAGCCTTTCTAACGCTAGGCACCTGTCCTTTTTAGGTCGAGCCTAGGCAGCGCGCATGTGCTGTCTGGAAGACCTGCTGTAATAACTATACAAGTGTAATCCTGCCTGCTACTTGCCATTGGTTCACTCATATGCCGCCTTTCTTTGCTGCCTGCTAACTTGTTCACGCAGCTAATATTTGACTTCCGTTAAAGGCTAAGGAGCACCAGTCAAGAGCAGTGTACTTGCGCTACAATTCCTTTTTTGTTGTTTTGCAGAACTCTTTTGTTTAAATGCTCCTTTCCACCCATCGCTGACAGTGCTGGATTTTTCCTTTTCATACTTAGCATGGTGCTAGGTCGCCCATGGTTCTCTGTCGGACGCTAGATCGTTCCCTCTACTTTCTCCATATGCTTTTTTAATTTGCGACTGGGTGATTCTGCAGGTTGAAACTCTTGAGTGCTGTGCCCACTGACATTGGGGTTGCACCGGAGATGCTTGATTAAAGTCTCTCAGGTATTTTGGCAAATAGTGCCACTCAATCAGAGGCAGTGAAAGATTAGCAAAATGACTTTTCAGTTAAAGATTCAGAAAAGGGGGTGGTGATGAACAGAGTGTCTGAATTAAGCAGACCACTCTTACACAGTCCAAAGATCAGGGCTTGATCCATCACCGTTTTTTAGTTCACTGCACCATCCCAGCTCAGAACTTGGCTATATGCAAATTAGTCTGACCCTGGCCCAGTGCATCATGGGAACAGGGCAAACCAAACTACCAAGCCAATTCTTATACTAGGAAGGAAACAAGCTACCGGGGACCGGTTTCTGGCATTTCAGCCGTCTTCGGCCCGGCTTGCTTGAATCCTGATGGTGCAATGAGCTAGGGACTCACATCTGAGTATACCCTTCCACGCTTATGGTGGACAAAAATGATTCAGAAAAGGGGGTGGTGATGAACAGAGTGTCTGAATTAAGCAGACCACTCTTACCCAGTCCAAAGATCAGGGCTTGATCCATCACCGTTTTTTAGCTCACTGCACCATCCCAGCTCAGAACTTGGCTATATGCAAATTAGTCTGACCCTGGCCCAGTGCATCATGGGAACAGGGCAAACCAAACTACCAAGCCAATTCTTATACTGGGAAGGAAACAAGCTACCGGGGACCGGTTTCTGGCATTTCAGCCGTCTTCGGCCCGGCTTGCTTGAATCCTGATGGTGCAATGAGCTAGGGACTCACATCTGAGTATACCCTTCCACGCTTATGGTGGACAAAAATGATTCAGAAAAGGGGGTGGTGATGAACAGAGTGTCTGCAGTGAGATAAATAACGGTGATGGATCAAGCCCTGATCTTTGGACTGGGTAAGAGTGGTCTGCTTAATTCAGACACTCTGTTCATCACCACCCCCTTTTCTGAATCGTTTTCAGTTAAAGAGCATCAGCATATGATAAATGTTGACACAGTTATAATTTTGCTTAAACAGTACACCTTTTGCAATTTGAATTGCTCAGCATGTGTTGACTAATTACATCCGGTAATCTGAAATGCAGGAGTAAGACGAGATGTCTTTTTTAATATCCGAGAAATAATGACCTTCGGCATGTCTACTCTCCACGGTAGAAAGGTTTATATTGTGGAAAATAGCTAAGAAGCATCTAGAAACATGAAGCAGGATACAATTGGTTTACATCATTAGTCCAGTTCATCTATACTTCTATACTACTATTATAAAGAGAGAACTGTGTCCTTTGAGCCAGGTAAACTCGAAAAGTACACCACCAATCCAAACACCCAAGACATCTTTGAAAACCTCAGGGCAAGCAGAAGGACATAGGCTATATAAAAAAAAATATATACGTTCTTTAAAAAATTTAGGAATAAAAAAAAAAGTAGTCCCTTGCAAGTAGCGCCGGCCGCGACGTGCGTGATGACATCGGGAGCGCGGGGAGGAGCGGCGTTCAGGAGCACAAGGAAGAGCGGCGGACATGAGCGCGGGGAGGAGCTGCGGACAGGCAGGTAGGAGCGGCGAGCGGTGGACAAGCGGTGAGGAGCGGAGGAGCGGAGGAGCAGTGGAGCGGTAAACTCAGCAGCGCGGGGAGGAGCGGCGGCTGAGGTAAGTGAAGCAGCTGCGGGTGCGCACCGAGGGACGGGCGGGGGCCATGAGTGCTCGCAAGCCTTTTACTCAAAGTCGGGACGTCGGGGGAAACAGCAGACAAGAGCCGTGGGTGCGCACCGAGGGACGGGCGGAGGGACGGGCCGGGGCCATGAGTGCTCGGAAGCCTTTTCCTCAAAGTTGGGACGTCGGGGGAAACAGCGGACATGAGCGTGGGCAGAAGCGGCCAGGACCAACAAAACCGGAGCAAGGAAGCACTGTAAGTACGCTCTGCTGCTCCCGGCCGCTCTGCTGCGCATCTCCTGCTGCGATGCTGCCCCCAGCCCCCTTCTGCCCCGGGCAACGCTGGGGTGGGCTGCTAGTTGTAAAATAATCTTTGAAGCATGCCAGCCACAGCACGTATGCGATGCTTTTCTTGTGTTCCGTCTGTTTTTATTCTTAAGAAGCTACGGGTGTGCTTGCTGTTTGATTTTAGTGCTGAGGTAATATTGCATGGATTGTTGGAGCTGTTTTAATTGTATCATGATTTGTATATGTGCATGCTGTGGGTGGTTTGCAGTTAGGGCCTCATTACAAATACAAAAGTTGATTCTGAGGAAAACTCTTGTTTTCAACTGAATCAGCATTATAAGGTGCGGTACTAACAACACCCACAGCTGTTTTGTTTGCCCGTACGATTTTTACACGGTAAAGCACAAAAATTAGGCTTATTCATGGAAAATTGAAAAAAAATATTTTTTTATAATGAATGGCAAAAACCTAAGGGTCAATTGAGGCAGGTCGGAGTTCTCTGAAATCACTGTTTGCCAACAATTACAGTCAAAATCAAATCCGTTGGGACAAAGCCGGCATTGAAAACAAAGTAAGCCCTGGCAAAGGCAAAAACGCCATGTAAACTTTACAGTTATTGCCTGACTGCCCAAGCAATCAAGAACTAAACAAGCTTCTTTGGTCCCGGAGGTATTTCCCACATTTCAAGTCCTATACGTTTTTCTGCAGCTGTGTCTCTGTTTCTAGTGGTAATTCCTCAATCTTAGTCCTCTAGGTAGTGCTGCTAGCTGCATTTCTGGTTCCGTCTGCAATACCTGATTCTAAGTCTTCTAGACAGTGCTTCTAGCTGCTTTCCTAGTCTTATCAGTAATTTCTCATTCTAAGTCCTCTAGACAGTGCTGCAGATGTATTTCTGGTCCCATCGGGAATTCCCATATTTTAAGTCCTCTATGCAGTGCTGCAACTGTGCCTCTGTTCCCAGTGGTAATTCCTCATTCTAAGGTCTCAAGGCAATGCTGGTTGCTGCATCTCTGGTCTCATTGGTAATTCCGTCCTCTATGCAGTTATGTAGCTCCATCTCAGGTCCCAGTGGTAATTCCTCATTCTAAGTCCTCTAGGCCATGCCGCAGCTTTGTCTCTATTCATACATTCACTACACTCCAAACCAAAACACATAGGTAAAAAGACATAGACATTTACAATGCCAATAGCTCTGACCTATTGCCTTGCAAATGCTTGTTACATATGTAGGTAAAATAGTGCACTATTAATTTTCTCTTAATAGCGGCTTCACAGCCTGGTTTCCCGTTTAGTTGAGACATCTCTTGCTGAAGTCAGAAATAAG
Source organism: Lissotriton vulgaris (assembly GCF_964263255.1). Lineage (NCBI taxonomy): Eukaryota > Metazoa > Chordata > Amphibia > Caudata > Salamandridae > Lissotriton > Lissotriton vulgaris. The sequence goes on along the minus strand of NC_141699.1, from coordinate 155,862,841 downwards.
GCCAAGAGAGAGAGAAACATAAGAGTGTAGAGATCTATAATGGGGTTCCATTTGCAGGCATCTCCTTGTATGAATTCCCTTCAAACAACTTTGTTATACCCTGTACATAGAGTCATTGGTAGCCATGTAGTGTTATCCAAGTCTTCTTTATTGGTTCCATGTCAAGGTAGCATCAATCTCTGTCCAGCCAGATCTGGTCAGGTACTAGCCATGTACCAGCCCCACCAGGAGCAGCCTTCTGGGCTGCTCAACCCATCTCTAACTGCCAACACTCATCCTCTCAGGCACCCAGGCATTCCATTCATCCCAGTCATACCAACATTCTGTAACCATCTCTCACTCTGGCTGAGCAGCTAGGTGGACCTAGGCTGATTACATGTAATTGTAATACTGAGGATATAACATTATCCCTTTCCTTTAAATAAAAACAAAAAATAACAATACTAAAGAAGAGAACTATGCATAAGAAGTCGGTAATGTTCGGAACTCAGGGATGCAACTGAAAGCAAATCATCATGAAAGAGTGAACAGAACAAATAAAGAAAAGATGGACAAAATACAACATCAAAAATATGAGCATCAATATCCCCCATCCTCCCCATGAAAATTATCAACACATTTTGAAACGTAAGCTTGCAGAGTTTCAAGTTCAAATTGTAATACTTTGCAACGTAAACTGTAAAATGATGTACTGTAAGGCAAAGAGTAGAGAACCCCACAACAACAATCTCAATAAACATAAAGTAGAATGGAGCAAAGGGTAACACACCCCACAACCAATCCCAATGAAGATATGTGGAGTGACGCAAAGGGTAAAACACCCTGCGAAACCAATCGCAACTACAAGGGAACTAACAAAAATATATGGGACAGCGACCCATGGTAACTGTGTAAGGGACAAGCACCCATAACAAACACCCTATGAAGGGTTGTACCTTAAAACAGCGCGCAACATGTAAATGGGGTCTAAATACATAACCTGACCCTGTGTAAGGGTTATACTATATAATGATTATGTATGGGAACTATCCCATGACCCAAACCTCATGTAGAGGTCACTAAATGGGACTCAACCCCAACCCAATCCTGACAAAAGGGATACAACTGTGATGGAACTATTTCCATAGCCCCAAAACCACCAAACACAGTGACGACCCATACAATAAACAGCGTAAAACTGTGGCATCATGAAATACAAATAGTTGCATAGATCATACACAAACAAATCCATTTACTGTAGAATACTAGAAAACTGTGCCCCACACTGGAAACTTGTTTAATCAAACAAATAAATAATGTAATTGTTTGGTACTCCAAAAACATGTAAGAAAGGACTACAAACCCCAAATATAAGCGCTAAAACAGGTAAAAACACTAATGATGTCTCAGTTGTGTTTTACCTTGGCATTTAAATCAGCATAAAACATTGTGGAAATTAATGTACCTTTTCTTTGTTCTGGTAATAATCTGCCACACTGAATGGTGAAATACCATAGCTGCAGGGCCCCCCAAATGGCTTTACAAGAAATGGACAAAAGAGACCCCTAACCACAGTATCCGCAAAGCACTATAAGTGTAGTGCAAAGCTGAAACACAGTCAAGAGCACTCCGGTGCCATACTGGACCCTTCATAGATGCTGTATGATGTTTGGCAACGCCAGACATTTTCACCAACTTGATAGTGTAAATTACGAATCCCTTGAAAAACGTCTCTACTTGTTTTGATCATTAAAAAAAACATTGTCAGGCTACTCCAAATGAAATTGACTCCGCCATACATGAAATGGAGTGTCTCACTAAATGCCACAACAACGACGATTTGTAGTCTTAATCTTGTCTTCATAAATTCCGCGTTGAACAGGTTATCTTCAATATTGATGCAGCTAGCAAACGCAGCGTGGTTGGCAACATGGTTAGCGGACAACCTCAAGATGACGGCATGCTGTCTTACGTGCTTGCAGGGTGACTTTTGGTGCGTCCATGCACCAAAACGTCCTTGTAGCCCAGAAGCATCGCCAGAGCTGAGGCAGCACTGCACATCAGAATACAGATGACGCAGGGCACATCACCAGAGGGACTACATGCAACCAACAAGCTGGAAAGAGGTATGCGCGCGAGTTGCTTGTCTCGTGCCACAATTTTTAAACAGCCGGATGACAGTTGAATAACGCTCGCAGTCGCCAAGTCTCAACATGGGTCCCAAACAATGGACAACATTTGACTCACCACAGAAACACTTTACGATGATGCCCTCATGAAAAATGAAGCCCAGTGGTGCACACGAGTGCTGAAGCAGACTGCACTTGACAGTTGGACGCCGAAGATAACAGTTCACATAAGGTTAAGCTTTAGGTAGCTAAAATGTCCACACCAACCACTGGCACACACTTGACAACATTAAAAATAAACCAGAGATGTAAGCTCGCAAGTGGGAATAACGCAAAATACTCATAGTTTCTTATCAATAATACATCACTGATGAGACAAAAAGTTCTGTGTGGCCCCCCTTGAATGTACTTCAAGCCCCTGACAGGCACCCAGCACTGTATACAGAAAAGAGGCAACACGTAGAAGGAGGTAGTCACGTTGGACCAAATTACAACCTTCAGTTAGTTGTGACTTCTAGAAAACAAAGAGGCAGGATGTAAAAAGTATATCAAGAGAAGCTTTTTCTTTGAAGTCACAGTAATCCATGTAGATTGATGTGGCTGGAGCACCTACATGTGGCTGTAGTTTAACTACACCTCCAACTCACTGAATCATTTTTGTTGAAAACACTGTGGCTGGAACACTTACATGTGGCCGTAGTTTAACTGCACCTCCAACTCACTGTTCCTTATCCAGAGGACTATTTCCAGGCTGTAGTATCTGTTGGTTAGGACACTGATCGGTGGGGCTGTTTGTTGACAAGTACACTGGTGGGGCTGGCTTGCCTGGAACTCCATACTGCTTTATGTAGTTGCTTTCTTTTATTGTAGTTCACTGGTTACTGTAGTTTCTTTTTAGTCTCTTGGTTTCTATACTATCCATAAGTAAGTTTGGATCCAGGTCAGCTCGTCGCCAACATAATGTTGTACCCTGTACATAGAAATAGGTTTGTATCAGTGAGCGACCCAAAATACCCTTGAGGGCTTGGGTGAATATATGAAAAGGTATGAGGTGCCTTCAAGGGAATTTGTTTGAGAAAATAACTTTTGAAAGTAATTGAAATAGAAATAAAAGGACAATTCAATGGTCCTGTAATGGAATAAATCCTGCATGGATCTTTCTACGTATTAGGTGGAGCACACACACTGTTATACAACATGAAACAAACATAAAAAAACATACACTAAGCAGGTGTATAGAAAAATGTTGAATTTATCTTTTAATTAAAAAGGTAATCAATTTGCGATACAAATATATATGAACCGGACTACAAGTACAATAATCATAAGCAAATATATGACTCTGTAGGTCCAGATGACACCTCTCCTGATTATCAATTGGATGTATGAACAAGGAGAAAGGCGCTGGTCGACGTTTCGGTCTCCTAAGTGTTATTCTTTGAGACCATCTTCAGGACTGATGACAATTATATTTGTAATGACCTATCGATTAAATTCGAAAGACACAGTAGTCAGAGCACATAAGACGCCGGACGCTTCAATGCAGGACACATTAGCTTGTCTGTTGTAAACCTAATAGCCTTCACTTGCAAGGGACCGTTGTGCCCAGACAGAGGATTAGTGTGGAGAAAACGGTATAATCTTAATAGCAACTGTATTTGCGATATATGGCTACCAAATGCGGCGTTGGGTGAACTAAAAATAGCCGAATATGCCCGTATTATTGTAGTCAGTAGAAGGCTCAATAACCTTTTTTAATATGAAGTTCGTAGACACGACAGAAGTCTAGGTTTGCAGATCAGTTGCAATCTCCTGAGTCATAGTCAAGGGATCAACGCCGCATCTTTTAACGCTCTGTAGTATTATCCAAGTCTTCTTTATTGGTTCCATGTCAAGGTAGCATCAAGTACTAGCCATGTACCAGCCCCACCAGGAGCAGCCTGCCTAGCTGCTCAGCCCATCTCTAACTGTCACCACTCATCCACCCAGGCATTCCATTCATCGCAGTCACATCAACATTCCGTAACCATCTCTCACTCTGGCTGAGCAGCTAGGAGGACCTAGGCTGATTAAATTTAAATCTAAGACTGAGGATATAACACACTTCTAATAGAAATCTAGCTGTCTTGTTTCCATGACAACCACTAACTACTGTGAGGGGAATGATAAGCGCGCGGGCATTCTCAAGGAACAGGCCGTGCTTGATACGCACTCCCTCACATTCTCACTCTCCCTCGCTCCCGTCCTCCTCCTTCCCCTCCTCTTTCCAGGCGTGACAGACCACAGCACCTTTTGTGCCCCGGGCCTTTTATTGGTATTTATTTTCTCTTTGAATTTCTCTTGTTTCACAAGGCTTTGCTTGAGCACAGTTTAATAGTGGGATGCTGTGTCTGTGGTTACAATTCGTCAAAACCAGGGCCCTTGTCTAAAAACTTTCTTCTGGGCCCCCAGTCGACCCTTTTTTCTTCTCAGGGGTCCATGAGATCATTTGGGTCCAGAGTCTGAAACTACATAACCCAAAACACACCTCTTACCATACAGGGAGAGAGTCCTTTGTGCCAGCAGGGAGAACAGAACGGACATGTGTATTTATTTCTGCTCAATTGGAACTGTTTCAGGGCCATCCTAGGGTGATGGAAAGGGCTAGAACTGGGGTGTTCAAGGGAGGTCCACGCTCACCCCACATTTTGCTGACATTGCCTTAGGCTAATGTGCATTCAATGGATCTAAATGGAACTCAGTATATGTTTTACATAGCAATGTGGTGTTTGATGTTACCTTAATAGAAGTATCATATTAATATTCCTCTGTAATGCCCATCATTCCAAAGGGTATGCATATTTGTATTCATGCTTTACAACCATTTGTAAATGTCCAGGGCTGCTGCATTACCTGCTTTGATACATTGTATACTCAAATAAATGTTCCTCTCTTTCTTGAGATGTTGATGTGGCTTAGTACCCAGATGCTGTCCAAACACACTTTGCAGGGCAAGTTTGGGTATCTTGAATGCCCCCAGAATGGTCCCAACTGTACTATGTAGTTTCCAGATCTGAGAGCTTCAATTTGTAGGATGAGAGCCATAACCTCATATTATTAGTCTAGATTTTGCACCGGCGAATTACAAATTTACCAAAGGTTATAAGGAATGACCTATGGTATTCGGCTTTGAGACCGGTTTAACAGTGTGGATTTTCACTAACCACGCAGTTTTTGGCAATGCAAATTCCTCCAGGTGGTACTGCCCCCCAAAAAACAGTTTGGATTTGCCAGAAGGAATTTTTGGCCAGTTCTTAACTTACTGCTACATTTAGGAAGAGGATTGAGTATTTCTTTTCCATTTTCCAATCACCTGTTTGTTAAATGTATATTGTTTACCCTATAGTATTTTCTTAGTATTATTTTAACGTTACATTGGGGGGGCGGAGCTTGCCACGCAGCGAGATGGCCGTGTTCTAGGTGAGCTCCTTGCTACTGCCCGGAAACATCCTTTATAATCCTGCACATCGAAGCTTTTCGATTTCACAGAGGTGCACCTCAATGCCATGGACAGCTGAGTGCCTACCAGTGAAGGGATGCGGCAGTTCCAGACTCCCTGGCACGAGTAATCGCGAACCGAGATGCCAGGGCCTTGGGCAGTGAAACCGAAACCAACACCGGCGGTCTGTTGCAGCGTAAGGAGCCGGGGCGCAGAGCACGTACGGCGGGCTTAACAGCAGCATTAGCCCAGTGAGGTCGGGAGGCCCGGGGGTTGAATACTGGCGGCAGCTGGAGCTGTAGCGAGGTGAGCGCTGCATCGTGGGGGAGCGGAGTTGGAAACTGCCCAATTTGACTGCGGGGGAAAGCCGTGACCTGCTAGAACCTTGTGGTAGGTAGAGTAGCACGACTGTCAGGGACAAGGAACTGCCAGATACGCGAGACGGGCGGGTGAGCAGCTGAAATGCGCCTGCCCGATGCCACGCAGTGGCCATAAGGAGGGCGGGCTCCTAGTCACGGAGGGCTGTCCCGCCCCCGTATGACTCAGCAGTTTCCTCACCCGAGGCAATCTCCCCGGGTTGGTGGAGGCTGGTAAGTGATGCACGTCCCGGGCGGCTGGGAGGAGCCTTCTGGAGTACTTCAGACCTCTGCCCCTTTGGGGAGGCCTCTTTGCCGCTCCGGACGTCGCGGTACAATGTTGGGACACACTTTTTCGTCGGGCGTCGGGTCGCAGGACACTCTATTGCTGGGAATTGAGGTGAGTGGCCTTCTGACTGTTCCCCCCCTCCGCCTACTCCCTCCTCTAGGAGGTCGAGCAGGGCTAGGCGGCCTGCGTAGCGACGGGCCGCTGTGGAGGAGGGGATGCAGAGTCGGCCTTGACCCCTTCCAGACGTCTCGTGCCCCGGCGTTAGGCAGAGTAGGTCTCGCTGGCCTGTGCGGGGCACCTTACTACCGCTCTTCCGCGAGTGGGGCGCAGGGGGAGGGGGCAGTTCTCCAGGCGCGCCGTGCAAGTCCCGGCCCGGGCCCCGGGTCGCCCCTGCAATCCTTCCCCCCCCCCCTTTTTCACTCCTCCTTAGCCTTTTGTAAGGGCCTGCGGGTTGGGTGGAGTCCGTGTCCAGCAGTCACTCACCATCGTGAGCGTTGGGGCACATCGCACAGTCCCTATCGGGTATCGGTGATAACGTGCGGCAGTCCAATCCCCTTTATACACAGGCTCCACTCTCAGCCTAGCCTGTGAGAGGGGACCGGGAGATAGTGCTCGGGAGCGGGGCGCCCGCAGGGTGGGGGCGGCGCTGCCTGTCCCTGCGTGCGGCCTTGGTCCGGTCCCCTTAGATGCTCAACCCGCCCATGTGGTGCCAGCTCGGCGATGCCATGGCATTCACGAAGCCTGGGCGCGCCGCGCATGTGCCATCACCTTTTGGAACTTACGCCTGCCGGGTCCGGCGGAGCGCACGTTCTTACCCTCATGCCAAATTTGCAATACGATGCTCGCCCCACCCCCCCAGAGGGCGTCGGAGGCAGCCACAGGGCCTCAGAATGGATGCAGAGTCCCACGCCGCAGCTGGCCCGATGGGGGGCTTGACCGACAACAGCGGTTTGCAGGCGGGGGTAGAGGCAGTACCGGCAGGAAGGGGTAAGGCACCCCATAGATTAGCAGCCTGCATTCCTCAACAGTTGCCGCACACATCGGTTTCGCTGTGTCGGCGCTGGCAGTCTGCTGCGGGGAGCATTGTATATCTTGCCACATTTATTAACAGGGTGAGGATGCAGTCAATTGGCTTGACTGCCGTCTTTGGTGCCGAGACCTTTTCCCTTGCCTCGGCTTCCCCTCTAGGTATATCAGAATCCCCCCGTGCATATTTGTGTAATGTTTACACGGTGCTCCATAAAGCGTCCTATCCCTTGGTCAAACTGCGGAGCACCTGATGGGATTGCTTATGTGAGTGGGGGCTGTTCTACAGCTACGGACACATGCTCACATTCATTATACCAGAGCGTCTCCTCTGAATCTTAGGAGTAGCAAGCAATGGCCACTGAGGCGCGCCCAACAGCCGCGCTCCTCAGCTTTGCTCCTCATCTTTCGAGGTGCCCCCGTGGCTCCACGCTATAAAACCGGTATAGGCGCACTCTTAGTTGGTTGACGGGTCATTGGGAGGGGTTTGTTCTGTCCTGTTGCCGTGGGGGCTTGCTATGTCGGGTACACGTTTGCATCATGGCGCCCGCGTGCACGAGCACCTCCCCCACGGGGCCAAGATCACTGGTCAATTGGCGCCCACATGTATGCGGTGCGCCCCCGGGACGCCCCCCCTCTTTGTCTACCCTCAGGGCCACAAGAGGTTATGGGCGCCCATAAAATTTGGGGTCGCCCGGATCTGACACCATGCGTGGGGAAGGCAGTATGTTAGTAGAGTTGTAGATTTCCGCTAGCTGGAGTAGCGACTGTGTCGTACTTCCCCTTGGCCCTCTCTCCGCGGGAAAAGTGAGCTACAGGGGGCGAGTGCCGCAGGGTTGCCCGTGCGGTTGGTTCAGTGCACGGTACAGAACATGTAACAACCAAGGCCCCAGGTGTTATTCGGTGTGATCCTCGTCTAATCCCTGGGCCGTACGCCCCCACCCCCCAGTGAGAGAGGCGTAATCTGCGTGAGCTGACAGGTGGGCTTGGCGGGTCGAGTGATTAGCAAGTTACGACATTGTCCCCAGATAGTGAGGCGCGCTCGAGGGGAACACACGGTTATGCGACAGGGGGATGCTGGTTTGGCCCCGGCTGAGGAGACCTCTCTTCGCATCGTAGCAGCATATAACTATGGTAGAATGGCTGCAGCTACATGGAGAGGATGTGGTTCGTCGGCTAAACTGCCGACTTTGGTGTAGGAAACCAGGGTTCGAGCCTCGAGGTCGCGTTCACATTCTGTGATGCCGGGCAGATCACTCCATCTCCCCGTGCCTGAAGGTGTAACGCAAGATATAATTTTCCTATTGCACGCATGTTTCATTTCACAAAACACAGGTGCCTTCAAGGCTTAGGGGATCTAAGACTTCGGTCGTAGCGAAACATTTGCTATAATCTTATATATGGTGGGGCACCGTGCCAGCTTCTGGAGCGAATTTTGTTGAGAAGACGGTGGCTGGAAGCAAAAACAATACTCTTAGTAGGTAAAGGGCCCAGACATGCAGGAATGTTTTAGGCGTGGCCAAAGTGGGCCACTGCCCCCAGACCGGCAAAGGTAATTACATGAGCGACTTTCGAAATTCAAGTCATGTACGTCAGACATGCTAGATTGCTTCTCTTTTATCTCGAAAGCATGTCTCTAGCTGCCCGGCTGTAGGTGAGTCTGTGGGTGCATGCCTGCAGCGCTCTCGGTTATGTGCGCATCTGGGAAAAGTTTGTGGTCCACGCAGGAGCTTAGAAGGTGGATCAGCGACGGGGGTAGCATGTCTGGCCCCGGTCGAGTGAGACATCACACTGCAATGAAGCATCTAACAAACCTGGTGAATAGCGGCAGCCTCCTTTCTCACATATAGTCATTCGATAGCTAGCTGCGCATGCGCTCCTGTGTATTTGCATTCAGGTACAGAGCTGTTAGCCCAAGGAACATCAACAACACAAACCATTGTGCGATATATGCGGTGGACTAAGAACTGACAGCTCTTGCCAAATAGCAAAAACCGTATGGTGGGTGCCCGTACAACAGGAGAAAGATTACAATTTGCATTATAAATAGATATGCACCCGTGTCCAGAGCTCCTCCATAACAGGCTTCGTCGGATATTCTTCTGCCAGCGGCCCGGTCATCTGTATGCCAAGTTAGTTGGGGCGGGGCGGGTTCCCTTGGCACTCCGCGCCCACATACCTCTACGAACCCACAATTTTTACGATTCCCGCGGCAGGGACGATTCATTTAGGGTCATGTGGTCTACAACATGTATGGTGCAAGTTGGCCTGGTTTCTTTCATAACAGTGCGAACGAACAGGTCATTTTTCCAATCAACAGAACTTTATTTGTGGGCTGGAGAGAGCTATACCTGACTTACTAAACATTTCTGGGGCTGTCTTGGCACACGTGTGCACCTGTTGGATGCTAATTTTCATCTAGTAACTAGACACATAGGATTGATGGGCGGAGCGCGGAATCCTTCCAGACTCCCTCCCCAGTTTTTGCTATGGGTTGCTTCCATCATCGTCCGGTATCTCTTTTCGCCACCCGAGTATAGACGCTCCTATATGTGAATTAATCTTGTCTCGTCTTCTCTTGGGAATAGTCCAGCCCTACCTGCCAATCCTGGCCTTCCCTTGTTTGGATACAAGCATCCTGGATTTCGGTGCTGGGGAATCCGCCCTCACCATCCAGACTCCCTGGTTAGGTATAATTCTTATGTATTATATATTGGGATACACGACACAGGGAGTAATAGGCCTATTGAGCGACACATTATTTTAAGCGCTGGCTGGGCTTGCCTGTCATTAGCCACCCCCTCATTAGATGTGCCACGCCCCTTTATGAGACCGAGCTCCTTTTCATCCTATGCATTCCGTTGCGAAATTGAGTCCATCTATCCTCAGATTAGTATCAGAAGTCGGCCGCATGCTTTACACTTGTTTGGTTTATGACTATGATGCATGTTGATTAAGCCCTTGCGCGGCCTGGTGAGGTTTCGAGTGGTAGGGCTGTGCATACCGGTGCGCTAGTGTTAGGAAAGCGTTCTGCCATCATAAATCTTCCTCCAGTCTAGGACTGTCTGCACATGCCTGCTCTCTCTGAAATATGTGGTTAAATACCCAATTTTAAGTCAAGAGTTAGCTCTGATCCTTCCATCTTGTCGTATTGGCAGATCTATCTTTCGCAGACTCGGTCCTCTGCACTCAATCAATTTTATCAGAATAAATATTTCATCGGGCTTAGTAGGTCTAGCTAGACGGCGCTGCTTCTTTTTGACCGGCTGTGATCAGTCTGTGTTCTAAGTCCATCCCCCTATTCTGCCATGGCTTTGAGTTTTTCATAGATAACCTGGTAGGACCTCAGTGCGCGTGAGGCGAGTAACAAGCCGACACTGCATGATATACTCTGTAAGTACATATATCTGGGTGCCTGCGTATGTGTCGCGTTGATACTCAGTATAGTTACGTGTTTGTGTACCTGCACTTAAGGCGCGGTACAACAGGCCTTCAGCTAGGGTGCACTGTATGAGGCCGCCAATGTGCAAGTGTGAATGGCTGCCCCCGTGCATGAGGTGTAATACATCAGGCAGGCGGCGAGCTAGAACTGTAGGAGGTGACTAGGTGTACGTGCAACTGTGGGCCCATGTTAGTGATTGTATGTGTACACAACCGATTGATGGTGTACAGGGGATGTGGCGCGCAGCGTGCATGGGAATGAGTGCCTGTCTTCTGCAAGTGAGGTGCCAAGCTATAGGCCATGTGTGCACAGCAGATTTGTGAATGGCTGCTCGGTTCAGGGGAGGCGCGACGTTTTGCGCTCAGTACGTGCATGGGAAGGACACCTGCTCTTGCGCATTGGTAGGCCATTGGCAGCGTTGGCGGGACACTATCTTCCCTTATCCCAAAACAAGATAGTGCGGCATAGGGCAGAACAATAGGTATTGTTGACCCTACAGTTTGGCTTCAGTGCGCGAAAGGTGCAAATGTGCAGTCACGTTTCATGTTTGGGACGTCTCCTGGGGTCTGTTCATAAACAGTAGAATAGGCTCTGCATAATTACACGTCTAGTGTGCTATGAGGAGCCCCGAGCCGCGTCAAGTCCCCCTCTTGGCGGGGGGGGGGTAATTTTGATACTGTGCTTTCTCCTGTGGCGCTCCATGTGTAGGCCCCTCATATCTGGGTTTCTATCTGACTGTCCGGCATTGTAAGGTTTGTCTGTATGGAAGACAGTCTAGGATGTGCCAAAAGGAATATTTGCATGTTCTAGTCCCACCCCCAGCTAATTGAATATCCCCTGGCACCTTTTATCCCCTGGGGCCAGACTAAAACCCAAGAGGGCAGGTGATGCCGGATGTAATTCCTGTAGACCCTGTATGTAGCATAATCTGGGACTCGCCCAAGTTATATAGTATATTATTAAGCCCTCCAATTCCCCGGTCCTCCTTTGAGGTTAGCAGCACAAGCGTCATGTAAGCACACCTTCTTGAGGATTGTGCAGAAGTCGGGTTGCAGCAGTAGCTGTGACTTCATCTTGGTGTAGTTTTCTGACGCTCAGTGGGAGGGGTAGGTTGGTGTTCCAGTGGCATGTGCTGGACAGCCTAATTCATGAAACAAAGGGCATTCAGTAGTAGGGGCCCCTCCTATCCCCTTTGGTTTCTCTGATTTGGTGAAAGGACCCGGGGGGACCTGCAGATTAGTGGCAGAGGGGCCTTTCTTTCCTTCAGGCATGTAAGGTCATGTCAGGAGCTATGGTCTCTTCGTGGTGGATAGGGCCCCCGCACCTGGCGTTTGGTCTTGTTCCCGGGTTTGACGAGGAGCTCGGCCGAGCTAATTTTTGTAGGTCAGGGTTAAGGGGGGCAGATGGTGTCATCCCACGCCTATGGGCGTTGTCCTGTTCCTCCTCTATCTGAAGGAAGAAATTCTAGGTGAAGGTTGCAGGTAAAGAGCAGTAGCAGTGGTGGGGGGGCCCGTGCGGCAGCGGGAGCCACCGCACGGCGGAGTTACTGGGCGATCCGGAAGAAGAGAGGTGCAAACGCTGGACGTCAGCGGGCACATAGGGGTGCCAGAGCATAACCTCAGAGCCTAACCTGTAACCTCATGGGAGGTTCAGGAATTCGAGTCGGCGCCCCAGTAGTCCTTCGGGCGGTTGTGGTCCTTCGGGCGGTTGTGGGGGTTTGCCAAGTCACGCCCCGCAATGGGCGTGTCAGTATAATTATGGTAATTGTGCAACAGTTGGGTGGTTCGCCACTGTGTTGTTTGGCTCAACAGGCGGGCAGGTGGCGAGAATGCGGCCTGCCCTAGGATCGCCCCTAAGTTAACCCACCGTCATTACATATGTTGTATGTAATAAACCTGCAGCAATTTTTTCCCAAACCTAACACTTGTGTCTTTGTGTTATTTGCGGGTTTGGGCATTGTGGGGCGGGGGTTCATGTGGCCCTGATGTGACTATCAGACCCACACAGTGAGTGCTTGCACTGTGAAGGCTGGGCATTGCTCGGCAAGAGAGGGAGGTGAGCACTGCACCCTTGGAAAGACCAGCTCTTCAATTAAGGGCACTTAGCTCGCGATGTTGAGACCCTAGTGTAAATGCATGGCACATGAATAAAAAAACACCACCTAGATGAGATCCTGAGCTTTTCACACGAATGGTAGTACCTGGGCTTGACTGGGAGCCAAAGTTAAATGCTTCACTGGCCCTGATATAACCTGTTGGGGATACCTACTAACTGCACTGGGCAGACCTGCCTGAAACACGGCCCAAACAGCACAATCTGTGTAACTGGCCCCAGAGGTGGGCATTAACAGCCCGATCTTGCTGCCAGGACACATGTGGCCAGAGACCAGGCTTATCACCCACCTTAACACAGTGTAGACAGGCCCCCACTATCATCTGTTTGCCTGGCAATTCCTGGACTGTCAGTACCTGGACAACAGCTGAACTACTTAAAAGCCACAGGGACAACAGGCTGGGTGGACCTATATACATATTAGCAGTGGGCCGTGACGGCCCCTATGATAGATGCTATAACCAGTGATATCCAAGTGCGTTCCAGGCTACTAACACAGAACCCCCACACCATCCACACACGACAGGGAAAAAACAGACGTGCCATCACTACACAAGTGAAGTCAAGAATACCCATCCCATACCTCCCCTCCACATTCACAAAGACATGGAGACAGGAGCTCGCCAGAAGCTGAAAATATGGGCAAGCCGGACGGAACCCAGCCTAAAATAATGTAATGTAATGTAATGTAATGTAATGTAATGTAAAAAATTCTTGTAGAGCGCAGCTTACACCGGACGGTTTCTTGGCGCTGGGGGGGATGACATAGAGGGAAGGTGATGAGTGCTTATGTGTAGATGCTGCGGAAGAGGTGAGTTTTGAGGAGAGACCTAAAGTGAGGGTAGGAGAGAGAGAGTCTGAGTTCAGACGGGAGTGAGTTCCAGAATGAGGGAGCCAGAAAAGAAAATCTGAGACCTCTGTGTTTTTTGCGCCTAAACCTAGGCGTCTGGAGGAGCGCATGGTGAGAGGATCAAAGTCCTGGGCCGCTTCGTCCGAGGAGTCGAGATTGAAGACAAGCTGAATGTCATCTGCATAGTTAAATGCAGTGACATTCCTTCCCCGGAGGGAGCGGATCAGGGGGGTGAGGTACAAGTTGAATAAGAGTGGTGACAGGGACGAACCCTGCGGGACGCCGCAGGTGAGCTTCATCCTATCAGCCGAGAACTGGGAAAGTCGGACAGATTGGTGGCGGTTCGTCAGGAAGGAGCGGACCCAGTTAAGGGCCGTCCCACTGATGCCTGCCTCCTTGACACGGTCGACTAGGATGGTGTGGTTGACCGTGTCAAAGGCCGCCGACAGATCCAGGAGGATCAGGGCTTGACTAATATTGGAGTCGGCACCTCTACGGAGTTCCTCCATGACAGAGAGGATGACCGCCTCCGTAGAATGGGCAGGTCTAAACCCTGCTTGCTGGGAGTCTAGGAAGTTGGAATCTTCAATAAAAGAACTGAGGACTCTGGTTACATGTGTTTCAAGTACCTTACTCAGGTAAGGGAGAAGAGAGATGGGACGGAAGTTACCCATGACCGCGGGGTCAGCGTTGTTTTTTTTTAGTATGGGAACCACCTCAGCGTTCTTAAACTGGCTGGGGACCTCACCGAGCAGGAGAGAATTGTTCAGGAGGGCCAGCGGAGGGGCGGGGCAAGCCGAGAAGGCAGCACGGAGGATCACAGGTGGGCAACAGTCCGTAGGGGAGCCGGATGAGACTTTATTAAGCAGAGAGAGAAAGTCTCCTTCTAGTATGGGGGGAAGCTGGGTCAGGGAGTGGGGGTTAAGAAAGGGGGTAGCCTCTGTGAGGGACATCACGGGGGATCCAGAGGAAATGCTATTTTTGATTTTGCTGATTTTATCTGTGAAGAATTGGTTAAGGGAATCACATAGTGCCTGAGATGGGAGGGGTTTGATGGTCACCCTGTCCGGGTGTGAGAGCTCCTCCACAATGGCAAAGATTTCTTTAGATTTTTGCGCGGAGTTAAGAATTTTTGATAATGTTTGAACACACCAAGAAACAGCTGGATCGGCGGACGGAAGGGCAACCTCACCAACAGGAGGAGACGGGAGCCAGTAGCGGAGTAACAAATGTCGAAGTACAGGCAATGTTCACTACTATACAAGCTGCTCTCACCAATATAGATGGGAAAATAGACTTTCTCACATATCATGTCAACAGGATGTCTGAACACCTGGATGGGCACACGGAACGCCTGGATATGGCCGAGCACGAGTATCTGATGATGAAGATACTCAGGTGCAGATGGAGGCGAAACAGACAAGGATGGACAAACAGCTGGCGGCTATCTCGGCAAAGGCGGAAGATTTGGAAGCGAGGTCCCGCAGGAACAACATCCACCTGACGGGAATATCCGAGACGAGAAACACGGGCCCTAGGAAAAGGTATGTTGAGCAATTGCTAATTGCAATGCTGGGCCGGGACACGTTCTCCGAGATATTCATTGTCGAGTGAGCACACAGATCCCTGGCCCCCAAACTGCCGACTGACTCAGCACCAAGGCCGATTATAGTGCGGATACTGAACTATAGAGACCGGGGCTCCGGAAGGCAAGAGGGCTGGGTAAGCTGTTGCATGAGGGCATGGACATATCAATTTACCCTGACTTCACAGTATCTGTGCAGAAGGTGAGAAAGAAGTTCAGCCAAGTAAAACAAAAACTGAGAGACCTGAATATCCCGTACGCAATGCTGTATCCGGCGAGACTAAAGGTCACGGATGACGGGAAAGTGAAAACGTATAATGAACCTAAAGACATGCTAAATTTCCTCCAACAGAAAGAACACCCAAAACCAAGATGGCGATCCCCATGGGGAGACCAGGAAGACCAGCATACAACTTCAGACGTGGAATAACAAGTCACTGCAAAGGATGGAGGACACTGCTACAAGCTTGAATGATCCGGAAAGGACTGAGAAGCGAAGAACGGCTGCACCGGGAGTGGATGATATTGCTGTGGCCCGGAAGGTGGGGGGCTACTGCATGCTAGCCATGGACTTGTGATACGACTGCAGCCACCTGTAGTAATCCGCTGGACTACAGAGTTAACAGACGGTGGTTGGACGGTGTCCGGTTGGCCATGTGCCCAGCGCAGATAAGTTGAACATCACCATACTATATATCACTTGGTATAATAATGTACTGTGTAGTGTACCTGAACATGTTTGAACTATGCGCACCTTCAGAGACATTGTAGATTTATGGCGGACCAATCAGGTGCACCTTTAAATAACATAACATGATATGTCTGGTTTTGATGAGTACGATGTTGCAGGGCGTTCGCCCATGTGGGGAACCCACAGGAAACGGGCTGGCTGCCCTCGCCCTCTTGTGTACACCACACTAGCTTATTGTAAAGGTTTTTCTTCTGTTTTTCTTTACATGTTGGTGTTTTTCATGTGTAGCCAAGCTGGGATTGGCTCTGCCACTGGGGCTAGGGCGGAGTAGGTGGGGGTGGAGGGATGGGACAGTACAAAATATCTGGTCGACGAATTGCAGCTATTGACGCCACTGCTACTTCACACATACACCATACAAGGAACAAGACAATACCAAGCTGTGATATACACACATGGCTGACACTGGAACGAAGGCTAGGAAACTGACGTTTCTAACGTGGAATGTTCGTGGACTTCAAAATCCACAAAAAATACACAAGGTACTTGCATATCTTTACAGACACGGTATTGATGTGGCATGCATACAAGAAACACATTTAACCCTCATGACTGAAATGAGGGTGGGCACAAGATGGGCATCAGACAGCATGGCATCATCATACTTCATGTACGCCAAATGGGTTTTGTTGCTAGTCAGACGGAGTACCCCATTCTAATTGCTTCATAAACAGCGTGACATTCAAGGCTGTTACGTTATGGTGCAAGGTAATTTTGGAGGTACAGTACTACCATCATTACATCATATGGCCCAAATACAGATGATCCTGGGTTATGCTGAGATATGAGCCAAACTTAGAGAATTCCCGAGCGCACCAATACTATAGGGGGGAGACTTCAACACCTGTCTGGACCCAGCACTTGATATATAAACAGGTAACAAAAGGTATGGCAGACGGGCAGCCAAAGCCCTTAAAGATGGTATGGCAACATGGGGAATGACCGATGTATGGAGACTGAGACACGAGGGCTGGAGGGAGGGCACATGCACATCTACGACGCACAACACATGGTCCAGTATAGACTATTGGCTGCTGGCGGCAGAAGCCTGTACATGGGCCAGAGCGGTCAAGCATCTACCCAAGACACTATCAAACCACGCCCCGGTTAGCCTCACGTTAGACGTCCCTACCCACATACCGAGACACTTCACATGGAGATTGCAGGGGAGCGCCCTTTTAGATCAAGTATTCAGGAGTGAGCTCCGACTGGCGATTGAAGATTACTTTGAGTTGAATACCGGATCTGTAGATAGTGCGAGGACATTGTGGGAAGCGTTCAAGTTAACTGTTCGTGGAACTGTATTAACAAGCATGCTGGGATCCTGAAGGATATCTAACAGCAACTAATCATAATAGAAAGGGACATCAGTACACTTGAAGCAGAACACACGCAGACACAAAATCCTAATATATTGGCGAGAATAAGGCAAAAGATGGATGAGTACCAGAGATACTCCACGCTTGAGGTAAAATACAAATCAAAACGATACATAGCAAGGAACTACGTGGAGGTTGGCAGGCCAGAACGCGCCCTGTCGATCAAGATTAAACCTTCTTATATGACACAATACATAACGCAGATAAAGGATGGAGCGGAACAAATGCAGTACGACACAGAGTCCATATCTAAATTCTTCCAGAAATATTACACACAGCGTTATGACACACAAATTAACACCACAGCAGAAGACATAAACCACTACCTCCAGGACGTAGCCCTAGCATGGCTCTCAAACACTCACCGTAAATTTTTGAGCCACCACATCACCAAAGATGAACTAATAGACGCAGTACACTCCTTACCAAACAACAAAGCTCCTGGGCTGGATGGGCTACCTGGGGAATTCTACAAGACATACAGAGACCTATTGATACCTCGGTTAGCTGAAATGTATGGCCAAGCATATGAAGAGGGCAGGCTCCCCGACTCGCTGAGAGAAGTGCTCCTGGTGACACTCCCTAAGCCAGACAAAGACATATGACGATGTGACTCGTACCGCCCCCTGTCATTGATAAACATCGACACAAAGATCTTAGCAAAAGCCATTGCCACTGGGATACAACTACTGCAGGAGAAGTTAGTATTACCCGATCAAGCTGGTATTGTACCCACTAGATCAACTACTCTAAACATACGTACCATTTTTGCTCTATACCACCATTTGGATCCAGACTTGCCGGCAGCGGCGGCTTTGCTGGATGCTGCAAAGGCTTGTGATTCAGTGGAATGGTTGTTCATGTTTGTGGTGTTGCGTAGAATGGGATTCCCAGAGCAATTTATAAAATGGATAGAACTTCTATATCACGCCCCTATGGCTAGAATTAGGTTGAATGGACAACTTTCAGAACCTATAGAGGTAAAAACGGGAACGAGACAGGGCTGCCCACTATCACTGATACTATTCACCCTGATTCTAGAACCCCTTGCCTGTAGGATTCGTCAATGCCACCGGGAGGCCGCCTTACAGTTCAGCTTACACTTCAGCTTACGACCCCTCAGTATCTCATTATGCGCTGACGACATGGTATTATTTACACGCCACCCTGATAAATATCTAAATGGCCTCATCAGAGAGTATATCCGTTTTAAACAGTATCGTTGGTTATACCCCTAACACTGGTTACAACCCAGCCAACATTGGACTACCCCCTGAGATGGCAAACTGACCCAGTGAAATATCTGGGGGTATGGATACATAGGGACCCAGAACTAGTCATAAGGGAAAACTATGGCAGGGCAATGACTAAATTACATGAACAAATAGCTAGATGGATACGCATGCCCCTGTCGCTAGCAGATAGGATTGCACTGCAGAAGATGGTAGTATTACCCAGGTTCCTATACTTATTCATTAACATCTCTATCTGGCTCACACAAGCCTTTTTTGTAAAACTGCGATCAGCATTGCAGAAACTGACATGGGTATACTGGCCAGGGTCAGCTGGACTATATTAACAAAACTATACCATAGGGAGGTTTCGGAGCACCAGACCTGCAGCTTTATTTCTACTGCGCACAAGCACAACATGCCTACTACTGGACCACACAGCATGGATACATCTCTCACGTGGCAGTGGAAACAGATAGTGTACAACCCACCCCATTGATAGCTTTCATATTAGACCTAAGGCCATATACATATAGGTACACGATTCAACTTGTGCACTGCACATCAAATGCCTGGCACGCACTAGCACATAGGGCAAACAAGCTGCCTGTCTATGCACCGGCGCTTCCTCTTGCCAATCACCCGAAATTATCAGTAACACAAGAGAAGAAAATGTTACTATTACTAGAAGATATGAAAGTCTTTACTATGGGGGACGCTTTCCCTAGCAGTAGATTCCTACAAATAAATGACCCGACGCTAAGCACACAGAACACCCCAATGAAGATATTTACACATATGCGGCTACAAGCAGTGGCTAAAGAGCTATACAATACCTACCCGGAAGAGCCACCAACGTTACAGGCATTGCAGGCCCTACTAGTAGCGACAACGCAACAGAAGTTAGTCACCCGATTATATAATGCGTCACAATCAGAACAAAACGTAGCGACCAATAGATCATTAGCGAAAGGGGAAAAGCTGTTAGGAGATAAGATAGAGGAGCAGGACTGGGAATATAGCTGCACACAACTACACTTACTGACATCGAACTGTAATCTACGGATTATACACTTTAAATTTCTTCACCAATTTTATTACACCCCGACCCAACTCCACAGATATGGCCTAAGACCCCACGACAGATGTCATAGGTGTAATGCCATGAATGCTGATTTTCCACACTTGGCGTGGGCATGCCCCAAAATATATGGAAACTGGCAGGAAGTTGTAGGGGCGATAACCGTAATGCTAGCCGAACAGGTGCTGAATACGCCAATTTTATGCTTATTTGGAATATATCAATTGATACCTACAAGAAGGCGAAAGTTTCTGGCCGTGGTGCTACTGCTGGCAAAACGTCGGGTTGCCATTAAATGGGGCAGTCCCCAGATTCAAGGATTGGCTCACGGACATGTCATATTGCAGGGAAACTATAGAGACATACGCGGAGGAAATACCACCCTCGTCGAGACCCCGAGATTTCTGGGTACCACTGAAACAATACCTCTTGACTGTACATGAGGATAACGAATAAATGTAAATTGGTGGAAATGTACAAATATAGGCGATAACCTCTACTTCCTTTTGTAGTCAAGAAGCTGATAATGAGGCATTAGGTGGCAATCTCATGTATAAAGTAATTTAATTTTTAAATGTCAAACGTAGAACTGTAAACCTGAGATGATGTGAGTATTATTGCCGAAATATGAGGAGATGTACAATTTGTTGTCAGCGTTGAATGCAGGAAACGAAAGCAATTGATCATTGTAAGTAGTATTGAAAGGAAGACGACACCATGTAAGTTTCCAAGAGCTTCATTTAATCCGTCCAGTGTATAGCGGTCCCGGCAGCAACTGCCGTCCGGGCATTCCATAATCTGTTTCCCGAATCTCCACAATAACAGAACCACGCGCAGGTCCTCGCTGACACTCGCGTGGCAACAAATAAGCATCCCAACACAACCCCCTCCCTTCACTTAAAACAAAAGAGAATAACTACCCCCCTTCCTTCACACAAAATGAAAGAGAACAACTCCCCACCACCCAATACTTAACAAGACAAATGACAGTAGTAATGCAGTGTTAATCACCAGCTAGAGGAAGGGGAAAAGAAAAAAATATATATGAACATTCAATATGTAACAAAATCACAATATTTGATAGGGGTGAATCTAGTTCTTGAAGAACCTCGACGAAGAACAACCTTGTTGTTTGATGAAGGCCCACTCGGATTGATAGTTTTAGTGGGAAGAATTTATCTTTTACAAATTCAACCTTAGACCAGGGCACAATAGAAATAAAAGACTTATTCCAAATGTTACCATTTTCTAGCACAACAACGTGATCTTATACTTCCTTGACACGGGCAGGGGCTGAAAATCGAGAATGACCCTTGCGCACAAGAATAGGTTTCTTGACTCTTACCCAATCACCCTGACACACAGGAGATGTTCTGATGCTATTGTGTGCGTATTTGGCCTGAGCAGCAGCTCTGACATCAGCTACTTTCCCTATTTTGTCCACGTCTACCTCCTTTCTCAACATCCAATCCTTATTGAGTTTAGAACCTGCTACTCTACCCCTGAGCAAGGTAAAAGGTGATATGCCTGTACTAGCATGAGGGGTAACTCTCATGGCCCACAGCATGTCAGAAATTACTTGTTTCCAGTGAAAACCATTGATGGAAGCTAACTGTAATTGATCTTTGATCACACGATTAAGGAGTTCGACTAAACCATTGCTACAGGGATGATAGAGGGAAGTGAGAATATGTTTAATTCCATGCATTTCAAAGTCAAAGTCAAAAACTTTATTCGGAAACATGTAAATCATGTCCATAAAAGTACATAACAATACAAACACCACATGTTAAAAGAAAAATACACTTGGCAATCGCAATCTGCTAAAAATACAGTAAGATACATATATATGTCGGATAATAAAAAAAACGGTTCCAATAAATAAATTACTTTAAAAATTGTGAACTTAAAAAATCATGCTTTTCCTAGAGCTAATAGCCCTGAGTATATAACTAGCCGTATAAAAACAGATGTCAGGGTGATGCAAATTAAAAAGTAACTTCATTGCCGCTTTAATAGTTCTTGCTCCATGTTTAATAAATAGAGGTTTTAAAAAGAATTTTCGATATTCACTGTACAGGTTACATACAAGTAGAAAGTGCTCTGTGCTTTGTTCTGAAAAGTTGTCACACCGACATGGACCTATAGGGCGCATCTTAATCTCAGGAAATGCAACCAATAGGTGGGCCGTACCCATCCTCATCCTGGTGAGGACAAACCGATGTTGCCCTTTGGTCACCAGGGGGAGGTAGGGATGTAGGCCCACGAATTCGTTCAATTGATTATAACGTATACAGGTGGAGAGTTTGAGATCATCCATAGCTCGTCTTTCTGCACAATGATTTAAAAAGATTGATTTCAGACTCTCTTTAGAGAGATCCAAGGCAGAACAGTGATCTAGTGCAACGTTTAATCCAAATACACTGGAAAAGGATTCAATTGTGTACTTAATCCATGGGATTTTAAGAAAAAAGTCTAGACGTAGACAATCCTCAATAATAGCCCTGTTAAATGAGGTTTCGTCTTTCATCCAGACCGTGCGCCATAACATCAGAGGTCTCAACAGTAATAGATCATTTAGATGTTGTAATCCTAATTCTTTGTGGACCAGACTATTAGTGGTGGATGTCGGGAGACACAGTAATTTTTTCAGAAAAATATTCTCTTCTACCTGTAAAGGTTCTACCCTGGATACCCCCCAAACCCCTGCTCCGTAAAGAGCAGCCGAGAGACACCTGGCTTCAAAAATCTTAAGCATTACCTTGGGCCTTCTACTACCTAGTTTACTTGCGAAAGCAAATATTCCATTGGCGCTCCTGGTCATTTTATCACGCACCACCTTGTGCTCAACATCCCAGCGCCCATTTTTAGAAAAGGTAACCCCCAGGTAACAGAAATTTTCCACACATTGCACCACCTGGCCATCAATGTGATACCTATAGGGCTTTTTTGGTTTTAACATTGCTAGCACCACACTCCATCACATATGTCTTGCTCTTGTTGATGACCAACTTCCTTTTTTCTATAAAGGCCACAAATTTGTCCATCAAGAGCTGTAGACCCCGGGGGGTCCTAGAAAGCAACACAGCGTCGTCCGCATAAAGTAACACGGGGATGGTACTTGTGTTTACTCTAGGGGCGTCCGCTGGTGCTTTCTTGAGGATCGAGTCTACTTCGTTGATAAAAAGAGTGAAAAGCAGGGGTGCCAGGACGCACCCTTGTCTAATACCTCTCCTGACCCGGAATTTATCTGTACATTCGCCCGAAGGCCCATATCGGACACTCGAGCTGAGTCTCTCGTACAGGCGGGCCAGGAAATATATAATTTCCCTAGGTGCTCCCATTTCTAGCAAGGTAGTCCATAGTATGGCGTGATCCACCAGATCGAAGGCGCTGCTCAAATCAGCAAAACAGAGGTAGAGTGACCCACTTTTTGCACGGGTGTATTTCCCTATCAGGAGTTCCAGGTTTAAACACTGTTCAATGCAACCTCTTCCTTTCCTGAACCCGTATTGGCAGTCTGTCATTATCTGATTAGACTCTGCCCATTCTTCTAATCGGGCGAGGAGTACACGGCTCATAATCTTGACGGACGAATCCAGCAAAGAAATTGGCCGGTAATTTTTGACGTTTCCTCGGTCCCCTTTCTTATGAATCGGGACTATTATAGATTCAGACCAAGTGCAAGGAATAGTACAGTGAACAGCAGCATTAAAAACTTTGACTAGTACTGGCCCCCAAGTCTCAGGTGCAAATTTGTATACATCCACTGGGACACCGTCGGGTCCCTGGGCCTTTCCGCCCTTGCTAGCCTGAATACTACTTAGGACCTCCTGTAAGGTGATATCTATGTTAAGTACTGGCCAGGAGCAACTTATCGGCAACATTTCAGTTTTAGGATTAAAAATGCCAGAGAAATGCTGGACCCATGATTCCTTACCAACGTTTGAGGTCAACACGGGGAGTTTGTCATCCTTTAAAAAGGGGCTGTTAACTGCTGCCCAGAAAAGAGTACAGTTGTTTGAAACAGCCGCTTGATCAAAACGCTCCCAAGCTTCCTCACGTAATTCAGCTTTCCTTTGCTTAAGAGCTGAGTTATAGTCAGATCTAAGCTTAGCTACAGCTGATTTATCTCTAGGTTTAATTCCATGCATTTAAAAAAAATCCTGCATCTCTGCAGAGACCAATTGAGTACCATTGTCAGATACTAATTCCTCCGGAAATCCTTCTCGAAGAAAAACATCTTTGAAAAAACTGATCACTGTGGCAGAATTGATTCCTTCCACAAATCTAACTTCTGGCCATTTTGACATGTAATCAATCAAAACTAAAGCATATTTGGGAGTACTGCCCAGATCGCTGAATGGCCCAGCCACATTAAACGCTAATTTACTCCAAGGTGATTCTTTCACTGAAATGGGGTGATAGCAGAAGGACACGGAACCTGTGTTTTGTCACTCAAAACACAAGCTCCACAATCTCGAACACAGTGTTCAATGGCCCTATCAACACCTGGCCACCAAAAATCTTCAGGTACTCTTCGTTTCATAGCACAAAATGCCCAAATGACCAACATGGGCCAAATCCAAAACTGCCTTACATAGTGATTTTGGAACAACTAATAAACCACCCCTGCGCAAAATTCCATCCACCAAGGACAATTCATCGCTAACTCTTTTGAAGGGAACTAACTCAGAAGCAAGAGTTTTATCGTTAGGCCAACCTTGAGTTAAAAAATCAATCACTCTACACAAGTCAACATCTTCAGAAACCGCAAGCTTCCAATCAGCTTCAGATAAGGCAGCACCAGTATCAGTCACAGTACTAACAGCAAACACCCTTTCTAGATGATCACATTCCGGTTCCAAAACATCATGGGAAAGAGGTAACCTAGACAAACAATCGGCTACACAATTCTTAACACCAGGTACATACTCTAAACGGTAGTTGAACTCACCAAGTCTGTACTGCCATTTTGCAATCCTAGGTGTAGCTCTACCACCACTTTTAGTTGTAAAAAGGTCCACCAAGGGTTTGTGATCAGTTCTGAGAACAAAATGATTATCCCACAAGAAATGCCTGAAGTATTGCACAACCCACCATAAAGCCAAAGCTTCCTTTTCAATTGTTCCATATGTTCCCTCAGCACCTCGGAGTGTTCT
Source organism: Lissotriton vulgaris (assembly GCF_964263255.1). Lineage (NCBI taxonomy): Eukaryota > Metazoa > Chordata > Amphibia > Caudata > Salamandridae > Lissotriton > Lissotriton vulgaris. The sequence goes on along the minus strand of NC_141699.1, from coordinate 155,837,990 downwards.
GGATGCATAAGCGATAATTTCTTCTCTATTGTCAGATCTTTTCTGCATCAAGACAGCCCCTAGACCAACATTACTGGCGTCAGTGGTGACAATACATAGATCATTAATGCTGAACAATTTAAGTGGACGTGCCTGCACAATCGCTTCTTTCAGTGATTTAAAATCATTAGCACATTGTTTGGACCAAACATATTTCGTGTTTTTCTTGAGAAGATTACGTAAACACACAGTTCTATCAGAAAAGTTTGGAATACATTTTGCATAATATTCAACCAGTCCCAAGAAGGAACGTAGTTGGTCTTTGTTTAGAGGTTCAGGTGCATTTTGGATGGCATCAAGAAGTTTCATTTTCGGTTCCACCCCCTTAGCTGAAATGTGATGGCCCAGATAATCTACACCATCTTTAAGAAATGTACATTTATCCTTTCTTAAAGTTAGACCACTAGACTTTACAATATCTAAGACAGTTTTGACTCTAACATTGTGTTCTTGTACAGTCCTGCCGTATATAAGAATGGCGTCCTGAAAGAATACGACTCCTGCAGTGTCTTTAAATAGGTTGCCCATGAGACGTTGGAACACTGCAGAAGCCGACGCTAAACCGAACGGCATTCGTAAATAACGGAACGCACCTTTAGGAGTCACAAATGACGTGAGGTGCCTTGAATCTTTGCACAACTGAATTTGATGGCTCGCTGAAGATATGTCGAGGGCAGAAAAATACTTAGCACCTTCAAAAGGAGACAACATCTCTGATGTTGGGCAAAGGTTGTCGATCTATCCATATGCAAGTATTCAAATCACCCAAATTCACACACATCCTAAGCGATTTATAAGCCTTGCGCGCCAAAATTATGGGAGACAACCACTCAGAACCCTTGATTAGTTCAATCACACCCAAGACACACAATCTTTAGAGTTCACGTTTCAATTCACTATGCATACTTAGCGGTACTTTGCGTACTTTGTGTGCTATTGCTCTAGCCCCTTCCTTTAAAACAATACGATGTTGGAATCCCTTGAGCTTGCCAAGTTTATCATTGAAAATTTAGGGATAACTATGAATCCAATCATTCTCAACTGATGTAGTAACAGAATGTACTGGCCAAACATCCGGAAGCGTAGCATAATACTGTTTAGCTTCCCGTCTAGATAAAACCATGTCAGTATGATTAGGATCAAGGATGATCCCGAGTTCACCTTGTTCATGCCATCCTAATAAGTTGGCACCTTCTTTAACAACATAAATTGTACATGACGTACAATCGCCATTGAACTCCAGCTTACCTTTAAATTTGCCTAAGACTTCTACTCTTTTTCCCCCAGAAGCAAACATTTTAATAGATGATTGTGTCAACGAAATTGCACCTAAAGTGTCATAATCCTTGACATTGATCAGGGTAAAAGGGGAACCAGAATCTGCAAGAAATTTGATGTCAATATTGTTTAGACTGATAGTGCACACAGGAGATTTCCTTCTCTGACATTCATCTACAGACGCTATTTCTACAATACCCTCAGATTCCATAGAAGAAGTAGAAAAACATCAACAATTCATAACAAGTGTCATCATCATTATATTCTACATTGTGATCTTCTATGTTTTTTACAGTACATGACGGTCCCTTCTGTACCATAGTTGCTTTGCACATATGTGCCAGATGCCCCTTCTTCCCACACTTGAAGCAAGATTGATTTATGGCGAAGCAGAATTTAACCCCTTCACTGCGGCGGCTATTTCGCTGCAGTGCTAAGGGGGTGGAGGGGCCGCGCGGCGGTCCCGTGCTCGTGACGGAACGGTTCCGTCACGGCCCCGCCCGCGCTAGAGAACGTTAGCGCAGGCGCGAAATTCGCGCCGCGCAGGCGCGGCGAGAGGGCCGTGACGGAACCGTTCCGTCACCAGCACAGCCCACCCGAGGCTCGTGACGGAACGGTTCCGTCACGAGCATGGGAGGGGTTAAAATTTCCCAGATGTGATCTGCTACCACAACGATAACATGACATTCCTTGAGTATCGTTTCTTGCTCTGGTGGCTGACGTAGAGGAGGTTCGAGGAATGTTTGTGTTGACAACTTTGGATATTTTTGCAGAGGACTTGGTACTGACTAAGTTGACTTCAGTTGGTGAAGAAGATGAAGTAAAAGATGATGTAGGTGCACTTAGTTCCTTCATGCAGAACTGTGAATGTTCAACAGTCTTTGCTAAGGTCAAAGCAGTTTCCAAATCTGGATCATAAGAGGACAAAAGTCTTTCTCGAACTTTTCTGTCACAAGTGCGTTCTATAAGCTGATCACGAATAATCTCATCCCTAAATTCTCTGTAGTTTCAGTTTACCGCTAAAATCCTCATAGTTGCAACAAAATTGTCGATGGATTCACCAGGCATCTGTGACCGTTGTAGAAATTTATGTCGTTCCAACACAATGTTGCATTTGGGATTAAATCTTTTGTCAAGGGTTTTTATGAGTGAAGCATACTCATCAATGACTTGCGAATTGCCATCATCACCTGTGCTTGCACTTATCCTCACCTCTTCAAGAGGTAACGTCTCCAAAATGGACCTGCCTTCAGCCCCTAAATTGTACACCAGCAGTGCTTTTTTCTTTTTAGAAGTGAAAGTATCACCATCAATTGCTTCAATGTACGCTTCAATGTGTCCTTCCATTGTTTCCATAACATAGGAGGAGGACCGGGTGACTGTAAAAAGGGAGGTGGTGTTGCTACTTTTTCCATTTGCGTGGGTGAGTTGCTGCCCACAAAGCAAAAATGATTGGCTATCCCAATAAGCTTTGAGTGTAAACTGCTTTAAAAAAAAAAAAAAGACAAATGTCTTTCAAAAGAATATTCAACAGTACACTGTCCACAATCTTCAATTTGTTTAACAACACGTTATAAAATACGCGCTGTCAAACAGTATATAATTGCAACTTTGAAATTACTGCTTCGCGCTGGGTGCGTGCGCGCGGATTGTTTACAGAAACTCCATGGCAACGCGCGTCATGACGCGAGGCATCCAAACGCTAGGCTCGTGAAACTCGCACACCAGCGTAGGCGAAGACGTTGTTGAAAGCGTTGCAGGCTCGCGCACCCAGGCAAAAAGAGAGATAAAGAACCAAATTCAAACAAAATCCTCACCGAGAAGAGTCCACACCGCAGGAGTTTGTCAGCAGCCAGCGGCACTGGACACTCACGTGCGTCGGCACTAGTGAGGCTGTAAGGCTTCACTCGACGCAGCAGTTGCCTCGAAGAGGGAGAAATACTGCCACGACATCCAGCAACACCTTGTGGGAGCAGCTAACACCAGACCGTCCTGTCGCCAGTGAAAGGAAGACGACACCCTGTAAGTTTCTAAGAGCTTCCCTTAATCCGTCCAGTGTATAGCGGTCCCGGCAGCAACTGCCGTCCGGGCATTCCACAATCTGTTTCCCGAACCCCCACAATAACAGAACCACGCGCAGGTCCTCGCGGACACTCGCGTGGCAACAAATAAGCATCCCAACAAGTATGTTCACAGATGTCATGTGGTATACCTTGTAACAAACAACAGACCAGTGTGTATGGCTTGCATTGTTGACCAAACCAAATAAACACATTTATTAAAAAGAAAAAAAGTTCATTACGTTTTAAATAGTTTCAAATTATTATTTAGATAATTATTGTGGGATACTTAAAGTGAATAATTTTAAATACAATAAACATTTACTTTTTTTAATAACAAGATTCAAATAATTTTCAATAAATAATGTTATTATTGTATCAACTTGTATTATCCTTTTTTCCAAATACTTTCACTTTTTGTTACCCACAAAGACATACATTACTTTTTCCTATTTTCTCAGTAAGGATATGTCTCGTAGTAAAGGATCATAATACAGATATGCTGAATTATAGGTATCGCGGTAAAGGTATGTCGAAATAATGAAATCTTAATAATGAGGGTGCATTCATTTGTTTACTTTTTAAGTGGCACATTGTTGCTTATTTAACATGGGTGGCATGGTAAATACATTTGTGTTTTGTTCGTGAATTTTGTCCTTAAGATCTCGCATGCATGCCGTTAGCTGAAATTAGGAAAATAATTATTGGTGAGCCAGTATTCCAGACATTTCTCGTGATCTGATGACCTTGTTTTGTAAACTCAGACTAGTGCCCACATCTAGGTTTGACACTTTCCAGCATGTCCTGCACTATGGTAGTGCATTAGGGTTCCTGACATGGACTATACTTGCTTATTAATGAAAATCCTGGATTCTGCGAGAGAAATGATTTTCTAATCCCTGAAAGAGCAAAATTAAGATTATTATATTTGCATGTACTATGCTGGATTTATAACCTGTGAAATGATGAGTTTTGTCTCACCTGAATGTTTTGGTAAGTATTATCAGACAAGTTACCAGATTAGCCAGACATGACTCAAGACCCGGGTTGCATCTGAATTTTTTGGTTCCGAACTCTTGTTTTATGGCAATCTTCAATTCTTTTTTTCAGGCCTGCAGTTTTGAACAGTGCTGAAAACTTCACCGTTTTAATCAAGAACAACATACACTTTCCAACACACGATCATACAGTGTAAGTGAAATCTCTGTGCTCCTGTGTGTTGTTGTGGACTTTCCATTGGGCAGGCTAATGAAATCTCAGCGTAGAAGCTGGAAGTCTGTATAACCCTATTCAGTGCTCCATAAAACTCTTCTCCCACCCCACCTTCATACCCAGGCTAAAACCACCACTCTCAGGTTTAGAAAAGACGTTTAAAGAAGCACCTATGAAGCAGGGCATTGTTTAAATAAATTAAGAAATGTCATCCCTCTTATAAGCAGGTGTTAGGCGTGTTGGTCCACTAGCCTTCACCCTAGAATCCGGATATAGCACTTAATAGCCATGATGGTCAATCTGTAGCCGATTATGATCAGTGCATAAAACCTAAATGTGTTCCTTGTCTCTTCTCCAGGACAAATATCCCTCCAGACTTCAACGTATCCTGCACATTTAACAGATTCACATCTCCGCAATGCCCCATTTTTCGACTAGGAGACATTTTTCAGGAAACGGGGGAGAATTTTTCAGATGTGGCCATTCAGGTAAAGCACTTTGAGACCTGAGACTCATTATATTTGAATGATCAGTTTATCATTCCTCACACTGCATATGCTATTACAGAATAGGGAACATGTCTTTCCATTAATAGTCCCATGTGGTTGTATGATGGAAAATATGCACATTGTTACATGTTGCTGTAATATATGAACAGGGACATGCAATGTTTTTTTCTGTTTGCTCTTTTGACTGAAGTGATCAACAATTATGTTCCTTATTAATCGTTTCATTTGCATTTTCAGGGTGGAGTAATGGGCATAGAGATCAATTGGAATTGCAACTTAGATCCATTGTGCTATCACTGCAAGCCGAAGTACAGCTTCCGTCGATTGGATGACAAAAAGGAAACCGAGGCATTATGTCCTGGCTATAACTTCAGGTACTCTATAACTTTAGCCATTCCATAACTTCAGACACTCTATATCTGCAGGTCTTTCATGACTTCAGCCACTCTATAACTTCAGCTATTTCATAACTTCAGACATTCTATAACTTCACGTTCTCTATAACTTCAGGAACTCTAACTTCAGGTTTTCTTTATCTTCAGGCATTCTTTAACTTTAACCCTTTCCATGCTCATGACGAGCTCAGCTCGTCATGAGGCACAGTGGAGCTGTGCTGATGACAAGCTGAGCTCGTCATGAAAGAACCAAAATCACACTTTCCAGCACAGGAGGGGAAAATGCACAGCAGCGATGTGGTTAAAAATTCCTTAACTTCAAATACTCTTCAACTTCAGGTTCTCTATATTTTCAGGCACACTAAACCTTTAGGAACTTCAAGTATTCTATAACTTGAGGCATTCTGTAGCTTCAGGTACTCAATAACTTCAGATATTCCATAACTCAATAACGTCAAACGATCTGTATCTTCAAGCACTCTTTATCATCAGGCTTTTTTCACCTTAAGGCATTCTATAACTTCAGGTACTCTATATCTGTGGAATTTCTATATGTTCTGGCACTCTAAAAGTTTAGGCTCTCTAAAACTTCAGGTACTCTATAACTTCAGCACTCTGTAACTTCAGATATACCATAACGTCAGGTAGTCTATAACTTTATGTATTCCATAACTTCGGGTACTCTACATTTTCGGGGACTCTAAATTTGGGTACTTATTTAACTTCAGGTCAGGTATTTTATAACTTCTGGTATTCCACAACTTAGGCACTTGATATCTTCAGGCAAACTATATCTTCAAGCACTCTATATTTTCAGGCTCTGTTTAACTTCAGGTACTCTGTAACGTAAGGCACTCTATAACTTCTGATACTCTATATGTCAGGTACTCTATAACTTCAAGTATTCTGAATCTTCAGATAATCCTAGGCATACTCAATATAATATAACTGAGGAGGATACAGTGAAGGCTTCTGGGAAAAGAAGATATGAGTTGACAATAGGAAAATTATGCCATTGCCACAATATTGCATCAGAGGCTTAAGCCTTCAGACCAGATGCTCTGTAGAAATAACACTTGATTTAATGTTGTTAAATGAGTAGCTCCTAATTCACTTATGATGCCCATTGATGAGAGGGCCTGGGAAGGAAGCCAGAAATACAATTCAGAAGGAGGGAATAGGAAGGCACGTGTATGATGTCATGTCACCACATTCGCTCGTATAGGCTGCTTCAAGGCAAGGATAAGGTAACGGAAGAGGAAAAAGGGAGAGGGGCATGGAGCAGACAGGTCAGGATGGAAGAGTGATCCAATTTCAATAAAATAGTTTCAGTGACATTGTGCCGGTGAGTGTGCATGTCACTAGTTGAGCACAGTGTATAATATCTAAATACCTTCAAAAGGATTGTGCCCATAAACAATATTTTGGAGACCTGTATGGTTACCGGTAGCTTTCTCATTCCGTCGGATGAACAGGTGAGTTTCCTTCAATTCTTACACCTGCAGTTCCCACGGGTTGATGCTCAGCTGGGCTGACTCAGGTATTCATCGTTCAGCGGTTAATAAATATACCATCACATTTGGTTACTTCACATTGTATTTCAAAACAAAAAATTATTAGATTATGTTATGGTAGTTATTTTCAGAACATTATGCCCCCTGAAATCTCCCCAAAGCACTTTAGGGAAGAGGAGAGCTGGAAAAGAGTTTGTTTTAAAGGAGAGGCAAAATAGAGTGAATGAGGAAGGGATTACATAACTCATAAGACTGGTTTGTCACCAAACAGTGCAATAGTGTGGTGTTGAATGTGTGGGCAGTAGTGTTAGTGGAATAGTGTAGGTGATCACATTGTCTATTGACAGCTGAAGTCAGGGGTATGTGGCATGTGCTTGGAAGTGAAATTCAGTGATTTTGCTTTTTCATCATTGTGTTATGTGGAACAAGGATCTTTCTTAGGTACTCTTGGGACAGACTACAGGAACAAAGTTATGCTGTATGAATATGTTCTTCCATGCAAGTCATATTGAGAATTAAGTATCACAACCAAGTACCAATGGAAGAAAATAATTTTGACAAATCTAAAGCTTTAAAGATTGGTAATGGATACGGCCAACGCCTGGACACTGCCACTTCTTTATGCCCTAACGGTCCGAGGGGACCGCAATGCTCATCACCGGTTCCCTGTTGTTCCCGCTGCCTTGCCACCATCAGCGTGGGTCTAAGGACTCCAAGTCCCAGTCTCCCTCCTGTGGCGCATGCCAACCACGCCATCAGCAAGCGCCAGGAGGCACTTGATAAGCGGAGTGGGGCTTCTGCTTCACGGACACCGCCACTTCTTTATGCCCTAATGGTCCTAGGGGACCTCAACGCTCATCACCGGTTCCCTGTTGCTCCCGCTGCCTTGCCACCATCAGCACGGGTCTAAGGACTCCAAGTCCCGGCATCCCTCCTGTGGCGCCTGCCAACCACGCCATCAGCAAGCTCCAGGAGGCACTTGATAAGCGGAGTAGGGCTCCCGCAGCACGGGACACTCACGGGTGCGTCCGTGCGAAGCCCAGGCCAAGGGCGGGCCCGTCTGAGCCCGTCCGAGACTGGTTGAGACTGGATGGGCCACCCTTCTGACAAGGTGTGTAAAGTGAGTCCCTATGTGACTGTTTGAGCACTGCTAAACTGCTGATGTTTATTATAGCCCATTGAGGGGTTTAGTAAGAGTTAAGATTTTGGCCATTAGTGTTCGAAGTATCCCAGGGAGCGTGTTTTTCCTATTATTTAACATCAATTACATCTCTTGCCCTTTTCTTGCTCTGAGCAATCCTAGCTACCACATAAGTATGGGGGAGAGCCCGCCTCCACTTGCAAGGCCTAACACCCGAGATAAAGCTTCTGTGCGCACACCCATTTCAAAACCAACAGCTATCGATAAAATGTTACGGCAGACAATAGGCGCTGTCTCTAAGTAGATAGAACGCACAGAACGCCGGCTTTCCTTGACGCCAATAATTCTATGCTCTCCCATGGTTTTGGAAACAGGAGCTTCTGACTTGTCCCAGATAGTAAATCTGTCGAATACTCCTGATCTAATGCCAGCTTCGGAAAAGGCAACTCCTATAATTGCTCACAAATCTGATACGAGGGGACAATTAGGAAAGGTGGTCAAAAGAAACAAAAAGCCCACAAGGGGGGGTAAGCAAGTGTACTCGTCCTTGAGATCAGCGCCAAAGGCTCAGACTGAGGGCAATATAACTGGTGGAAGTAGCCCACTAGCATTGGAGCCCCCGTTATGGGCCACAAATATGGCAAGAGAATTTAAAACGCATATGGAAACCTATATCCATAGTGAGATAGAAGCCGTTAAGAAACACATAGAGAAGCTCACATTGTTGGTTGATTTATGGGGGAGCAAAATGGACACTCTTTCTAATACTTTGGCCAATTTCAAAACTCTAGACCAAGCGCCCACCCACCACAGTAACGGAGCGACCATATCTTATCTTATCTTATCTTATGCGGAATTTGTTAAGCGCACGGTCACCCAGGGGTTTCATGGCGCTGAGGGAAACAGATAGTAGATGGAAAGTGAAGGGCAGATGGATTAGTGCTCTAGCCGTACGCTTGTTTGAATAGCCAGGTCTTCAACGCTCTCCTGAACTCTGTCAGCTTGGTGCAGTTCCGGATAGATAGGGGCAGTGAGTTCCAGGTTTTTGGGGCGAGGTATGCGAAGCAGGATCCGCCCAGTCGTTTCTTTTTAAATGTCGGCACCGTGAGGAGGGACAGGTGGGCAGAACGAAGATCGCGGGTCGGTTCATGTTTGTTTATGAGTTGGTTGACGAACCTGGGGCTTTTTCCGTGGAGAGCTTTGAAGATTATGCAGCCTGTCTTGAAGGTGATCCGATGGGTAATGGGAAGCCAGTGGAGGGAGGCCAACAAAGGTTTGGCTGACTTCCTGCGATTGCTCTTGAATATTAGTCTGGCCGCTTGATTTTGAACAATCTGCAGGCGTTTAGCGATGGAGAGGGGAAGGCCCAGGTAGATAGAGTTGGAGAAATCTAATCGCGAGAGAACCAGTGCGAGTACTACCTGGATGAGAGCAGAATGGGTCAGCAGATGGGCGATTTTTTTAATCTTTCTTAGCTGAAAGAAGCAGGAAGAGATCACGGTTCCGGCCTGGGTTTTCAATGAGAGGTCGGCGCTGAGAGTAACCCCAAGGCTTTTAGCTGACTGGGAGGGGGATGGGGGAGTGCCCATTGAGGATGGCCAGAAGTGGGGACCCCAACTGAGTGCGCTGTTACTAGGGAGTACCAACTCCAGCTTAAGATGGTTCTGGTCCATCCAGCTCTGAATGTTACTGCTACTGTATCTGCCCATATTACCCTAACAGATTCTAATGCTGTACGGAGGCCTCTCTCCCTAGCTAACCAATCTGTAGATCCGGGTGCGTTACAACCTGAGGCTCCAAAGGAGGGGGTTGATGGCCACGGCCTTATGAAAATGTCAACAACTTTGGGCCCGCAAGGGGAATGTAATCTCCATAGTAATAGTAGAGGAGATTGTGGGAGCAACGGTCAATCTAATAGAGTTACATTTAAACCCAATTTGAAATCTATAGATATACCCCCGGCCTCAACCCCCTAAACTGTTATCTTAAATGGAGTTCCTGAGCTGGAAACAGATAAAGGGGAGACATATCCTGAATTAAAAAAATAAAGTCATTTTTTGGTTAAACAAACATAGACCATTGCCCTCCTCAATCCAGAGCAAAATTCTCTTTACTAGGCGGTTTGGTTGGCTGGGTCAGGGGAAGAAAGATATCCAGCGGGATTGTGTTTTGCTCAATTTCAGGGACATCAGCGCGGTTCAATATATCCTAAACTGGGACCAAGTAAGGGAGACCAGCGGCATACGGACGCTTCCTCTTGGTTATTTCTATCTTTCTACTCCCCTGATTGAAAGAATGGGAGGCGTATATACAAAAGGGGAAAAAAGAGCCCGGACTGGCCATTTGCCAAACATGGGCCGGGGTCCTGAAATAATCATGCCCTTTAATATTCCAGTTACCAATAGATTTTGCAGCTTAGATGTAGTTGATTGACTGGATCCCTCAGTAGAACCTGCCGAAGGTATAGTCATCCAGCCACCAGTGCTACAAAATTGTGATAGATTTGAGTTTGGGGATCGCCCTCTCGGGGAAACACTTGAGGTTATAGTAGCCCCAGGTGGACTGGGAGCCCCGCCGAAAACATTGGGGGCCCCTTCGGGATATACACAAGATCGTGAGGGGATACTTTGCCAAACACTTCAGCAGGAGGTTGAAACCCTCAATCCTCTGACTGAAAAAAACAAAAGACTTAGACAACACTAAGGTTCTATCATGGAACAAAGCAGGTGTTGCTTCCAAGCTGGACTATCCCGACTGGGGAGCCTACATTGACATGCATGAGCTACGTCTCTTTCAAGAGACATGGTCTGCTGTTCCACTATATAGGCTAGGATATGTAGCTTACTCAACCCCAGCCCTGCAGGGTGTTAGGGGGGAAGACCCTTAGGGGGTCTATGTATGTGGGTTGCTACCCATCTGGGGTGCACAATTAAAGTACTTGATACTGGATCCCTGGATATATTGTGTATTCTCCTCTCATTTGACGACCAATTTAAAATGGTCATAAATATATACTCCCGTCCTTTGAAGTTGGGGCAAACCTCATAGACCCTAGACTCTCTGGCCTCTTTTCTACTTACTCTATCTGAGTCTGTTCACCTAGTTGTAGGAGGGAACTTTATTTGTCACTTCAAACCTTTCAATGGTATAAGTTCCAACATTACAAGTGACGAGGAATCTGTCTGGTCAATACCTGAATGTAATATCTATCCAACAAGGGGGTGGTCCCCCCTTGTTCTTCAGATGACCTCACTTACTCTTACATATTCGCTTTGGGCCTGTAATTGTCGATTACCTTCAGATAGCCTGGGAAACCCAACTTTTAATAAAATAGGACAGGCCTCCACAATTGATTTCATTTTGGTTGATGTTGAGAATTGGTCCAAAATTAGGGACTTCACTTCCCATCCACGATGTGAAAGTGACCATAATCCATTAATACTTAAGATGTCCTATCCCCAATTCATGAATGACCAGGGTCTGCTAATACAACCCCCCCCCAATGTAATTGTAACAGAAGGTGGCAGAAGAGTTCACTGGGGTACATTAGCTGCTTCAGATGAAAAATTGGCCTCTTTGTACACAGAGATAATCCCTTTTTTAGAGTTTGCTTTCTGTGCAATGGAAAACTACCAAGGCCATGAATCCATGCTGTTGATAAATAATAACCACCAGGAAATGTTCTTAAAGCTGGCAGACTTTTTCTATAAACATGAAAATAACAACAAGCCCGACCCTAAACCGAAACATCCATGATTCAACAAGGCGTGCAGGGAAACTAAAAGTGCACTGGTACATGGAGTTAAGAATAAGGGTGTCTTAGATACCAGAGCAGCCAGATCTCATTATAAAAATACCATGGCTGAAGCCTAAGCAGCCTAGGAGAATGAAAAATGGGAAGCGATCAAGAAAGCTTTGGACACTAGAGATATGAGTCTTTTGGAACCTAGTGAAGACTGGTCACTCCGAAAGCAACTCAGCTATTACTCCAAATCTTGCGGAAGAAGCCTGGAGATCGCATTTTAAAATTTTATATTCTAGGTCCCTAGATGATACTGTAGCACATGGGATAATAGATGTTTTTCAAATCCCCTTAAATATGGATCCACCACTCTGTACACTGCCGGAAGTCACTCTGGCATTGGGTAAGTTACTTCCTAATAAGGCACCGGGTCTGGACAGAATTCCTGGTTCAGAACTGAACAGGCTGTCTGGGCACCCTATCTGCAGACCTTTTTTTTTTTTTTTTGTTGGTAGACCTTTATTGCACATTATACATATACACAGCGGTGTGCCTACAACCCACTGGTAGGGCCGGCCGCAATCAGTGTACCAGCCGAGGCAGACGAGCCCAGGAACATATAACACTGGCAGAAGTGCACAGCTTAGTAAGGCACAGCTCGTGAAGGCACAATAGTTGTTCAGAATAAAATGTTCAAAGTACACCATAAGACTGTGGCCGTAGCGCCCTGATGATATCTCAGTCTCATTTTACAGTTTTGAGGAACCAAACTCAAGCAATAACAGAACCCAACTCCCCCCCACCCCTCCCGATCCTGGTCCTTGTGAGTATTCCGGGCCTGTCAGGTACAGTGTCCAAAAGGCAATCAACCCCAGAGGTGGCAGGTGGGCATTAACCAGGGTAGGCAGTCGTTGACAGGTCTATTCACCATGATTCAAACAACAGCGGGTACATGTATGAGCGTCAGGTCTCGCCGTCTAGCAATGATGCATGTGGAACCTCCAACTATATCCCTAGCTCAGACATACTGTGCAGGACAGACGGTACACACTCACTCAGTCAATACTCATTCGGGTTCACCGCCTCCGTCCGATAAGTCGGCACTCACTCTCCCCTCACTATCAGTGTCAGCCAGGGAAAGCATATAGAGCGTAAATGGAGCCCATATATCCCGTGGTCGCGCCTTCTCTGGCAGTCCCTCATAGTAACAATTCAGTTGATCCCTACAATAAGCCATGTCATTCAGCCACAGCTGCACATCAGACGCTCTCCTCCCTCCCCAACCCATTGCAACTCTCCGTTTGGCCAACTGGAGCGGCAACACAACGAACCGTCTAGATTTTGCTGATATACCAGAAGCAATTCCCAGGAGGCAAAGGCGCACATCCAACGCAACTTCGGTCGATGTCATGGCAGTAAGCGTCTCAGACACCGCCTTCCAGAAGTCATACACACGTGAACATCCCCAGGCCAGGTGTACAAAGTCAGCGTCATCCTCTCCGCACCGGACACACTGGGCAGACTCTCGAAGGCCAAACCTAACCAGCTGAACCGGCGTGTAGTACCACTGATGCATGAACTTATAATGCAGAAGACGAAAATTACCATTAATCACATACCCCCCAGTCATAGCACAACATTCGGCCCACTCGTCATCACTCAATGGTTCTGGGAGACTCCTATCCCATCTGGCCCTAGCCAAAACTGCGCCCCCTCCCTCATCTTCCTGTGCAGCTCGATATAGTTTAGATAGCAATTTAGTCCTGTCCTTGGCAGTGTAAAGCAACTGTAAAGCTCCGAGAGCCAACGGCTCCTCCGGGTATGTTGGATATAGAGCATGTGCCGCATCCCGAAGCCTAACGTATACAAAGGTAGACATAGTGGCATTAGTGGAGCGGGCCGTCATGGCCTGCAAGGGGAGAAACGATGCCCCAGGGAAAAGGTCCCCCATAGTTTGAAGTCCAGCTTCCCTCAGAACCTGTAACCCTCCAATCTCTCCAGACACCGAAATACCTGAGTGATAAAGCAGCGGCATAGCCGGCGCATATATAACGGCAACCTGGCTGCCCGTCTGCCCAATTCTTCCCAGGCAGTCGCCGTGATCCGCACAGTGTCAATCTCCCCCTTCTCAAACACCGAATGTTCATTAACAATCATGGCCCTCAGGGGATGTGGCAGGACAGCACTGGCTTCAAGCGCCACGTGCGGAGTGTACGGTGGAGCACACACCCAGTAAGTCGCAAAATGCGCTTGCGCACAGAGATAATAAAGCTTCATGTCCGGCACAGCAAACCCCCCCAGTTCGTACGGTTTGGTCAGTACCTCCCACGTTACACGTGGCTTCTTACCGGCCCAGGTGAGAGATATCAGTAGGGACCTCATTCTGGCAAAGAAGTGCGACTTCAGCGGGACAGGTATATTGACAAAGAGATAAAGAAATTTCGGCAGAACCACCATTTTAATTAAGGACACCCGATCCGCTAGAGTCAGAGGGAGACGGGTCCAACGCGCTACCTGATCCTCCAACTTAGAGATGGCAACTCCATAATTAGCCCTTATAATTTCTTGGGAGTCCCTGTGCACCCAGACGCCTAGATATCGAACCGATTCTGTTGCCCATTCCAGGGGAAATTCCAATGGAATCTGGTGCGTAACGTCCGTGAGAGGTAGCACGACAGATTTGTCCCAGTTAATGATCAGTCCAGAGTGGTGACCAAACTTAATGAATTCCCGGAGAATGTTTTCTAGGTGGAGCGCTGGTTCACGAACATAGAGGACCATGTCATCTGCATACATTGACACAGCCAAGGATCTAAGAGGGAATTTCAACGCCGCTTCCGCATACCTCTGCCGCAAGATACAGGCCAGTGGTTCCATCATGATAGCAAAAAGTAAGGGCGAAAGTGGGCAACCCTGCCTTGTTCCCCTCTGAATCGGAAATGGGGAAGAGACATGACCATTGACCCTCACCATCGCTGTGGGCTCAGTATATAAGAGAGCAACCAGCGAAGTTAAAAAAAAGGGTACCCCCATCCGGTGCAGAACAGCCAACATATATTTCCACGCCACCGAATCAAAGGCCTTGGCAGCGTCAAGCATGACCGCCACCGCAGCCAGCTCCGGTTTAAGCAGGTGTAAGACAGCAAACAGAGCCCTCAGATTGTGAGTGATAGACCTGAGAGGAACAAACCCCGATTGATCCGGCAGCACCATGACTGGAAGGAGTAAACGCAATCTCGTGGACTTTGGCAATTATTTTAACCCCTTAAGTGCTGCTGACGGCCAATGGTCGTCAGCAGCGCTACCTCCCCAGTGCTGCGCACGACCATTGAACGTCCATTCAGCACTAGTTCTAATGGACAGCGCAGCACTGGGGAGAAATGTTTACACGCAGCTAAGGTGTTAACATCGGTGTTCATGAGTGAGAGGGGGCGATACGAATCGCATTTGTTCGGGGGCTTCCCTGGCTTAGGCAATGCCACCAGCAGCGCCTCTCTCATTGTTGCCGGGAGTCGGCCGCATTCAAACGCTTCCTCCAAGACCATTGCCAGCTGCGGAATCAGCAAATCTGCATATTCTTTTTAGAATTCGGAGGATAGACCATCCGTGCCAGCCGCCTTCCCGTTCGGGAGAGCGGCAATTGCCTCCCTAAACTCAGCCTCAGTGATATGATGCATAAGAAATTCTTGCTGCCCCCTGGATAACCATACCAAAGCTATGTCCTCGAAGTACCTATTCACTTCTTCCTCATCTGCCGTGTCACTGTGCTCATAGAGTTGTGCATAGTGTTTCGCAAAGCAAGCCAGAATACCATCCGTGCTAGTCACCACGTCCCCCTGATTGTCAATCTCCTGCACCGTACAGTGGCGTGCCCAGGGATCCCTGATCCGGTCCGCGAGCCCCCTCCCTGGTCTACCCCCCTCTCCATAATATCTAGCTGTGGCGTGTTTGGATAGGAACTTCACCTCTTGCTCCGCCAGTTCATTATATTCAGTGACTTTTGATCTGATGTCAGCTAGCAATGTGGCCTCTGCACACATCTCCAGTCGACG
This sequence comes from Lissotriton vulgaris, assembly GCF_964263255.1. Lineage (NCBI taxonomy): Eukaryota > Metazoa > Chordata > Amphibia > Caudata > Salamandridae > Lissotriton > Lissotriton vulgaris. Next base: position 155,822,048 of record NC_141699.1, on the reverse strand, counting down.
CTCCAGAACCAACAACTCTTTTTCCAGCCTGGTCATGGAATCCCGGATAGACGTGAGCACCCCTCATCTTAGGCCAATACACGCCCCCCTCACCGTCACCTTAAAGGCCTCCCATACTGTACTCATATTGTCAACAGACCCCACATTGGTCACAAAAAACTCCTCAATGATCTGACGCAATCGCTCACGTAACACCTGATCAGTCAATACACCAGGGGAGAAACGCCAAGTGAAAGGAGCAGGCGCATGCGCCGGCAACTGTAGCACTAGTTTAACAGGTGCGTGGTAGGAGATAGTGCGAGGCAGACGTTCAACACCCAACACCCAGCCACTCACATCCCGAGTCACCAGCCAGTAGTCTAATCTCGACCACGTATCATGCGCCGACGTGTAACATGTTCCCTCTCTCTTGCTCGGGTACTTCATTCTCCAGATATCCAATAGTTGCAGCCCACGCATACCCTCACACACCGCATCAGCCGCTTTCTTGCGCACCCATGGTCTGTCCTGCTTCTTGTCCAATTCAGCATCCAGCGCGACATTCAAATCACCACCGCAGAGGATAGCCGACGGGGGAAGCATATAAAGTTTGTTCCAAAGTGTAACATAAAACTCAGGATCATCGACATTCGGTCCGTATACATTAAGGGTGATCAGCGCACCACACAATTTACCCTGCACAATGATATATCTACCATCCTGGTCTATCTCCTCATGGTGTATTTCAAACGGGACATTTTTCTTTATCAGAATCATCACCCCACGGGCATAGGAGGAATACGCCGTGGCCAGTCGTACCCCCGCCCAGTGCTTACCCACTATGTCAGCCGCCTTACCCCGAAGGTGTGTTTCCTGAAGAAAAACAACCTGAGCACTATGTCTATTTAGAAAAGCAAGCATTTGTCCTGTCTTTTGCGGCCGATTGAGTCCCCGCACATTCCATGTGACACAAGTGAGTGTACCCCCCCTATCCATATTGCCAAACTCTCAAGCAACCCTGCAACCAAAAGACCCTTACCAGCTCCCACCCAACAGCCCAGCATCGTTACCCAGTGACCCTTGCAAGGTACATCGTACAAATACCAACAATGGTCAACACATCCTACAGGTAATTCAGAGCCCCAACCACCGACCAGGATAAACAACAACCCCCCTGCAAACTCCAAAAACCCTTCCCCCATCCCACCACCCACTTCAGCAGTCCCAATTTGCCAAAGCCATCCCATACCCCCCCCCCTTGCAACCCCCAACAATGCAAACAACTGTGTGTGGGGATCTCCCATATCCAGGGGCGTAGTGGCGCACAACTCCCGCCAGAAATCTGACGAGAGCAAGACCATTCTCAATAACCAAAATCCCAACCCTCTGCACCCCATCTTCGTGGTCATAGCAAAAAGCGAAACATCAGCCAAATATCAGTACATTGCAATATGACACCCATTGATTCTGTCATGGCTCAGTAGAGGCGGCAGCTGAGGCGGACAGCGCCAGAAGCAGTCATTGCGGCAGGCTCACATGCCCCCCTCCATCCACAGCCATCAAGCCAGGCCCCCAACAACCCCCACAGGATACATGGGCAATACAACAGCACAAATGACTTGACTGGGAAAAATAACGCAGGCCAGTTCGCCCGTCCCACGACAGCAGTCATGGGGGTTGTACGAGGAAATCCAGTCACCAGAGTACTGCAGGAGCGGGCCACAGTCACCAACTGTACAATTTCAAAGAAGGCACAATGCAGTACTGCTCAGCTGTGCCCCCCCCTCGGTGGATTGTATGCAACAGTTTAAGCTACTTCGTCCTGCCGTTCCTCCTCGCCATCCAGAAGCCCATTTGGCACTTTCTTGCGTTTTTTCTGTTTTTTGGCGTAGTCCATGGCCGCCTTAGGGGAGGAAAAGATCTTATTATCCGACGGAGGACCTATCCGAAGGCGAGCGGGATATAACATGGCATATGGAATGTCTTCAGCACGCAAAAGCTGTTTCACTGTGGCAAATTCCTTGCGCGCTGTCTGCACCGCCATGGTAAAGTCTGGATAGAACTCAAGTTTGTTTCCCTGATATTCAATGGAGCCCTTCTCCCTTGCAAGGCGCAAAATGGTATCCCGGTCCCTATAGTTCAAAATCCTGGCCACTATCGGACGTGGCGTCGCCCCGGGCGGTGGGCGTTTCGCCAGTGAGCGATGAGCACGCTCCACTATGAAGACACGAGACAACTGGTCCGCCCCAAAAATGTCTATGAGCATGTGTTCCATATAGTCCTCCATGCGACCAACATTCGTGGACTCTGGCAGGCCCGTGACGCGGACGTTATTCCTTCTGGACCTCCCTTCCAACTCCTCGTTCTTTGCCTGTATGACCGCCAACACCCTCTCCATGTTGAAAACCTTAGTTGAGACCGTGGCAAGGCCATCCTCGGTGGCGGACACTCTTTGCTCCACCTCCCCCATCCGCTCGTTTTGGCGGTCGAATTGCGTCGCCATTTGGTCCAAGCGGTGATTAACAGATTCCATGGTGCCTTCGATAGATTGGAGGGTCTTTTGCATAGCCACTAGCGTAGATTCCAAATTCGGGGTGCCCCCAACTGCCCCCCCTTGTTCAGTGTCAGGCGGCACCTGGGAAGATAGGAGCGCCGTTTTTTTGGCCTCAAACGTGATCTTCGGCTGATTCCTTTCCGGCCTGCCCATGGTGGCGATCAGCGCAGCCCAGTCTTGGGTGTAGAAATGCAGAGAGGATGTATCAGGCGAGAGGCCCCAAGCAAAGATAGATCATTCACCAGCTGCCCCACACCAAGGAGAGGGCCCTCGCCTCCACTACTATCCCCAGCCTGGGTCAGACCGAGCCACCGCGCCCGGAGGCGAAAGCGCGCCAAAGTGTCCTGGAATCAGCCTCCCAGCTCACGCGAGCAATGGCAACCCAACAGCGCCCAAAAGCAGATTAGCGGCTATAGCGCCAGGGCCACAGACTGTGTATGTTCCTTCTGGCAGCGCCTGCGTCGTAAATAGGGATCCCAAGGTGGTACTCTCCTCCCAGCCACCGGTCCCGAAATGAGGTCACAAAATGGCGGGCGCAGAAGGTCCCCTCCGCTGTATAGCAGCGCCCCGCACTACCTCACTGTGCAGCGGCCTCAGCGAAGATTCAGCCCCCATGTAGTGCAGTCCGCCAAGCTGCGCGAGTCACTCCACTGCCCTGCAGGGCTTCTCCCCGTGCCCCCCGCCGGTGACAGCTTGCGCGGCGCCGCCTCCGCAGCCCCGGGCTTGCGTAGCGCCCCGCCCCACTCACCGCAACCGTCAGGGCCGAGATCAGGCCGTTCGTTGTCCTGGTGCCGCTCGGAGGAATCTTCACCGGCTCCACCACCACAGGCACCAGGCGCCGCCTCCTTCAAGTTCTCCCCGCAGGCGGCAGGGGGTCTCCAGTCCGGACCGCAGCAGGATGGGTCTCCCACGAGGGCCGAGGTTCCACAGGCGGGATCCAGGTGGAAGTCAGCTCAGCTCCAGGGGTGTCCGCCGCAGCCGCCGCCCAGGAGAAAGCGCATCTGCAACTTCCCAAAGTCAGCGGGGAGTGCACAACTTAGGTACGGGGCTCAAGAGTCAGGATTTGCAGGATAAATAAGCGAATATTAGATGGTCTCGGCGGAGCCTCACGCAAGTGCGGCCATCTCGCTCGGCGCCCTCTAGCGCCCCCCCTATCTGCAGACCTTATTCAATGCTATTATCCAAGGTATGGAGCTCCCCTCGACTTGGGCTGGTGCGGAAATTATTCAAATTTTTAAAAAAGGCTCCCCATTAGATCCGGCAAACTATCGGCCTATCAGTCTCATTGATGTCATCCAAAAGATATTTGCTCGTGTTCTTTTGGGCCGATTGCAATCATGGATGGACGAGTTGAATGTCTTAACCCCTCTACAAGCAGGATTTAGGTCTAAAATCTCGACCATAGACCAAATATTTAGATTGCAATTAATTTACTGGAAAACAGTAACCTCGGAAGGGGATAGCCTTTTTCTGACTTATGTGGACCTTAAGTCCGCTTTTGACATGGTCCATCGCGAGCAGTTATGGGGACTCCTCCACGACCTGGGGGTGCCGGTTTACCTCTGCCAGCTCCTAAAGCGTTTACATGAAGGCACTTATGCAAGGGTAAGATTTGGCAAGAAAGGAGAACTGACTGCTCCCTTTCCTGTGGAGAAAGGGGTGAGGCAGGGATGCGTGTTAGTGCAACCCTCTTTTCCCTCTTCCTGAACGGTTTAATTAATACTGTTTTAGCTGTGAAGGACATAGACTCACGAAGGTTAGCAAATAGGAAAATACCAGCCTTAATGTTTGCTGATGACACGCTACTTTTGTCTAAATCATCTATGGGCATGCAGCGTGTTTTGGATGAGTTTAGTGCATTCTGCAGGAAAAGGAATCTGGTGATAAATGTTAAAAAAATATATATATATATATGGTCTTCCACACCAAAACTACTAACTGCCCACATCCCCAAATGGATGGTAGGCCCCTAGAAAGAGTGCCCATCTTCGATTATTTGGGCATTACATTGAATGACAAAATGGACTGGGGGACACAAATAATGAAGGCCAATTTGAAATTAACGCAGTCGATCAGAGGCATTCTGAAAGTTCATAAAAACTGTTCCCAAAAAGTGATTGGTCCCCTGGCTGAAATCTACAAAATCCAAGCAAGGGGAGCATCCCTATATGGAGCCAAACTCTGGGGTCACTGCCCATCTCATACCTTAATGGGGACTGAGAATTCATGCATTAGGCAGTTGTTGGGTCTTCCAAAAAGTACGCCCTTAACTCCACTTAGAATGGATTTGGGTATTGGCCCCATCTCAGATTTAATTGCCTCTCGTCCTCTCCTTTTCTGGCGCCGTATTTGGAGCACACCAGATTTAATCAATTATAGGGAGGAAATGAGGGATGTTATGTGCAAACTGGGGGCTACTAACCTTCCAAGGCTGTCCTATGTTAGGAGTGTCTGCTTTTCATTGGGGTGTGCTAACTTGTGGTTAAATCCGGAGGAGACCTGTTCCAGAACTTCTACAAAGACCCTAGTTCTACCTTTTAAAGAATTTAAACTTGCCCAATTGATTCGAAGTACGATCTCATGCTCCTTGACATCAAGGTTTCTGGATGCCAAGCAGCAGTATAAACTGGAATTGACCTTGGACAGTATCCAACCATTCATGGCAAAAAAATTGTTTATGCAATTTAGGCACGGTACACTTCCGTTACGTGCATTTACGAACAAATGGAAGGGCGCAGCCAAATTAGATTGTCCTGGCTGCTCCGCTTTGGAGGAAACAGAACTCCATGTAATGCTTTTCTGTCCTGCTTACAATAGGTCTAGATCGAAGTGGGTTCTCCAATTATGCAGATATTTGGGGCCCAGAAACCATATCGAGGTCTTCAGGCTACTTAAATATGAAACACTCCCACTATTTGTAGTGGCTACCTCGAAATTCCTCTTTGCAATGTGGTGCACACGTAGAGCAATCCTAAAGGGGAAAGAGATGGGCAACAGTTTGATGCTACCCTCTAAATGATATCTCTACTAGCCTTTGCTGCTATATAGTTTCATCTAGAGAATTGTGATGACAATAATTGTTGTTTATTTTTCTTGTGTAGGTAATGTAATTTTTTATTTTTTTAACTTATTTTTATTGAGTTGCAAATCAGGGCAAAAATACATACATCAAGATTCGTTATTAGCTGCGATCACATCAAAGTTGCAGAACATCATTACACATGGTCATTACCATATATCACAAAGATAAAGCCATACACAGAACCCCAGGTAATGTAATTTTTTATGTTTTTCTTTTTAATTTATTTTTTTAACAAGTAATGCAATCAAATCTGAAAATGCATTGATACTGGTTTTAATAGTTTTATAATCCCTAAGTAAGAGACCCTGGTTTTATTGACAATTCGCACGCCATTATCTCGGGGGACGGGTAGTTATTTAATGACCGCTAAAGCTGTGGTAAAGATGTAATTTATTTGTGTGTATTAAGGTTTGGCTATTTTGAATATCTACTCCTAAATTGCCCTTTCTGTGTAATATCCTTTTCTATTTTATCAATTGTAAAATGTATTGTGCTTTTATGGCCGTATAGCCGAAATAAAGTATCTTATGACTGACTGACTGATATTTTGTTTGTGAATTTATAAAGCATTTCAGGATTCATTTTTATATTCACCCACATTGCATGCTCTATCATTATTGCAAGGAAGTTGATCAAAACTGGTTAGAGGAACAATAGGACCAAAATTAGCATAAGCTACACTAGCAAGAGAAAAGGGAGAATTCATAATGAATGATCCAAATCTGCTGAGAAAAATTCGGGACAAAGTATGGGAGCGAAATGTGTTGAAATGCATCCACCCTTTCCAAGCGCTGCCTCATAAACACCACAAACAGAAACCAAGCTCAAACGAAGAGGCTCCGCCACATCCTGGTATGTGAAGTTCATATTATTCCCAGTGGAGAGATCAGCATCTTTAATAGGTGACCTTATATAGTCCTGCTCCGCCTTCTCTTAGAAACGCATGAAATGAAGTCTAATGGTGGCTCTGCAGGATGTCGAGAAAGCGTTTGACTCCCTCGGGTGGCCCTTCCTGAGAGCTGTCTTTGGTAAATAGGGCATAACCACCCACCCCGTTCCTCGCATTGATCATGCTCTTGTATACCAAACCTACAGCCCACCTCTGGGTGAGTGGATCGCTTACAGATGCTTTCCCTATTCTGCGGGGCATGAGAAAGCGGTGCCCGTTGTTCTCTCTCTCCTCTTCATAATCGAGATGGACCCACTCATCTGCGCACTGCAGGACCAACACTCAAACCGCGGGCTACAACTTACACATTACTATTGCTATCTCTATATGCAGATGACATTCTGATCTTCATTAGACACTCAAAAGATGACAAACTCCCAATCATGTAGGAGATAGCGAGATACAGAAACCTCTCAAGATTCCGCATTAATTAATAATTAATTAATTGGACCAAATCAAAGCCTTTTCCACGAACAGATACCACCCAACCAACACCTCCTACTGTACCCTATGATGGGCAGGGAACGGCACTAAGTACCTGGGTATCCATCTTCATAGAAAAAGAGAACACATTTTACAGCATCAATATGGTCAGACTATGGCTGCCCTTACAGCACAAGTGGACAGGCGGATTAGACTGCCCCTCTCTGTAGGAGAGTAGGGTCTGCAATCCTATGATCACCCCAGATTTTTGCTTTTTGCTTCACTGGTTTACGACTTTCCCTGGCTGTGGGCCTGCTAATCAGACCCACAGCCTAGCTGTTTTCTCTCTAAATTGAAACGTGTACCTTAGGTGCATTTACCAATTGGTACTGGGCCACCCCTGGCTGGCCATCTAAATCTGACACAACTGGCTGCACGACAGCTGGGGCAAGGCGGTGTAATCACCCTTTGCTTTAGATATAGTATTCCTATATCTAACCCTAAAATGGACACATAGATTCCTATCAGTCACTCCTATGGCAGGCCTTATCAATCCTGAAGGCAGAGTGCTTGGAATCATGTGAAATGGTGCTCTGGCATGAGCTGAGCCCGTTTGCAGCTTGCGGAACCAAGTCCTAATAGCTGTTCCATGATAACGTGTACCATATACTCTTAAGTGCATTATAATCCTCGCGGTTATTTGCTATCTTTGGTATCGCTTTATCAAAACATGTTGAGTAAGGTGTCATACGAATTGGAATACCAACCCCTCGCCAATTCTGGCGACGGGGTTAGCATTCCACCCTTCTAGAGGGACACGACATGTATGTAACTGTGGACCCCGGTTAAAGTTAACTCGAGCCTCAGAATCACAAAATGGATGCTGCCACCACAGACACAAGTCTGACCTCCTGCTGCTGGGAGTCCTTCCAGCGAGGAGAGCTTGGACAAAGGGGTTCCTGTCGGGGGCGGTGCTAGCACCATCCCAGACAGGGTTTTGTGTATCCCAGGCAGGCAGGGCTTTACAGGAAGGTGACTGCAAGTGGCACCCCGGTGCTCACTGTGCATAGGCCGGCTTGAACCAGTTCCAGGGGCACACCAGCCCCTGAGCTGGGGAAAGTCCGGACAAGGGAGAGGGTTGTAACCACCCCCCTCCTGGTCCCCCCCATGGGCAGGACCTAGTCGCGTACCAGCCCCCTTCTTTAGAATAAAGGTAGGAGCGGGGACCCTTCCAGATTAGATCATCTTTGAATCCTGAAACTACTTTCTACGAAAGGAACTCTCGACTTCTTCTCAAGATTTCTCCTTTGTGACTAAGGAGTAGTCACCCTGCAGCAGCAGGCACCAAGTAAGTATCTTGCGGTTTGCTGAACGTCCTTCCTCCAGAACCAGACCGACCAGCACGACGAGACCCAGACTCCCTGCCATCTCTGACCTCTACCCGCCTCTACAGCACAGCTGAGAACCGTGGGTGCGACGAGACCAGAGGACCCGGCTATCATCAGAACCTGCATGACACTGACCCAGCACGACCGCCGAGGGACCCTCGAGTGGGTGCACTGGGGTAAGAGAAGCCCCAACCCCAAGCAGCACGAGCCCCGAAGACCAGCCCCCCAGCCTCCACCAGATCTGCGTGGAGCCCTTTTGCTTCTGTGTCGCTTGCCACGTTGTCCGGTCACTTGCCCGTTGGCTAGTGACCCTCCAGACGACGTCCTACGGTTGTTTCACCGCTGGTCTAGCTCCCCTAGACTGGCCCTCGTCTCCTCTTGAAGGGAAACTTCCTCTGACCCTCCTGGTCCACTCCAGACGCCATTTTGTGTCGCCACGTGGGCTTGCCTTAGCCAAGGCTTGTTGCCTCCTTCAATGGATCCAGCATCGCCAGCAGCAGACATCCGACGTGGGACAGCTCGCAGACCTCCAGCCTGGTCGACATCAGCGCCCTGGTCCGTACAGCAGCAGAATCCCGTGTCACCTGGCTGAGTGACCTCGTCCGGTGCCATCCTGGGGCCCACCTAATCACTGGCTAGTGATTCAGAACTTGGTCCCCTCTGCTTACAGGTATCCTTCTTCACTGATCCATCCTTGGATCAGCCCGGAACATCTTCACTATCCGCCTGCCAGCAACTTTCACTTCAGGCTCCTGGTTCGTCAACGAGGATTCCCGACGACACTTGAACCCTATGCAGCCGCAGCCCCTGGCTAGGTAAACCTAGTACCACGGTGCTCCAGCGTAGAACCACTCTCTAAGTGTCTAGATCCACTTTCGTTTTTGACCTACCTAGTCGGGTTCGCCCGATAACACTAACTTTGAATTCACTAGTATCCATAGACTTTGTCCCGCATTGCGCGTGAGAGTTTCCACTCTGCACACGAAGTTCCTAGACCTCCTGCTTCTAATCTAAGGGTTCAGCATTGTAGGCCTAGCGGTTCTAAAGCCTCTGAGAATAGTTACTTACCTGCTAGTAATTCGCATTCCACTTTTGTAGTATATGGTTTTTCGTGCCCCTCGGGCATGTGCGTAAATTGCGCGACTTAAAGTATTTTCTTAAGAGCTTTGTAGTGTGCTTAGCACCCTGTCCTCATAAAGAGTCCAGGGTTGTTGTGTTCTAAATAAATATCCTTTTATTTTCATAACAACTTGTGTGGTGTCCTTTCACTCGCTGTTCGAGGCCACGCCCCCACCGCCTACATAAACCGAGCTGAATGCGAGCTCATGTTAGACCTTACTCCTGAGGCACAGCCGGGAGCGTTCAGCTGACGAAAGTAGCGTTTTAAAAAAATTGTGTGTTCGAATTTATTTTTTAAAACCCACTACCCTCCCTTGCCTGCACTCTGTTTGGGGCATTCTTCCTACCTTTCTTCACCCGCGCAGCCGAGCTAAACGCTGCTGCGGGATTGCTAAGTTTCATTTCCGCCATCAGCGAGTGAGCCGGTCTTGTGGACACGCCCACTCGCTCGAGGCCACGCCCCCACCGCCTACATAAACCGAGCTGAATGCGAGCTCATGTTAGACCTTACTCCTGAGGCACAGCCGGGAGCGTTCTGCTGACGAAAGTAGCGTTTTAAAAAAAATTGTGTGTTCGAATTTATTTTTTAAAACCCACTACCCTCCCTTGCCTGCACTCTGTTTGGGGCATTCTTCCTACCTTTCTTCACCCGCGCAGCCGAGCTAAACGCTGCTGCGGGATTGCTAAGTTTCATTTCCGCCATCAGCGAGTGAGCCGGTCTTGTGGCCACGCCCACTCGCTCGAGGCCACGCCCCCACCGCCTACATAAACCGAGCTGAATGCGAGCTCATGTTAGACCTTACTCCTGAGGCACAGCCGGGAGCGTTCTGCTGACGAAAGTAGCGTTTTTAAAAAATTGTGTGTTCGAATTTATTTTTTAAAACCCACTACCCTCCCTTGCCTGCACTCTGTTTGGGGCATTCTTCCTACCTTTCTTCACCCGCGCAGCCGAGCCAAACGCTGCTGCGGGATTGCTAAGTTTCATTTCCGCCAACAGCGAGTGAGCCGGTCTTGTGGCCACGCCCACTTGATCGAGGCCACGCCCCCACCGCCTACAAAAGATGTGCACTTCACGTACGCGCAGCGGACGGGCGCAGCGGGCGCGCCTTAGGCAAGCCCGTCTGGGCCCGTCCGGGCCCAGCCGGACCCAGGCCCAGGCACTCTGCCCGTTTCATCAGAAGACCGACTGGTATACACGAGTGACATGCTCCGGGCTCTCCACCCGGGAAAAAATCAGGAGTGTAGCTACATCCACGTCGAAGGTAAACCCTTTATTAACTGTGAACGCTGTAACCCAGACTCTATGACCGCAGGCAATCCTGGACTACAGATGGGCCTTCTTAATTGTCGGTCCCTCCCTAAGCATGTTCATGAAACTAACCTGCTGATTCAGGACCAAGGTTTGGACGTTTTGTTTCTTACAGAAACTTGGCTTACTGCTTGGTCAGATGCTGATATTGTCAACGCCCTACCCCCAGGATACCTAATTCAAACTCTACACAGACCTCGGGGCAGAGGGGGTGGCCTTGCGATAATCCACAGAGAACACCTTGCTTGTAGAACTAGTAATGCCAACATCGAAGACTGTGAAAGCTGCCACTTCGCTCTTCAAATATCCCCTGCACACTCCCTCTCAGGGCTGCTGATCTACTGCCCACCGGGAAACCCAGGGAAATTCCTCAGTGCTCTTGTCGACACTGTGTCACAGATAGCAACCTCCTCTCCCAACTTCCTTCTCGTGGGTGACCTCAATCTTCACCTATCAGACTTCACAGATCTAACTGCGTCTGAACTCCTTCTTGACCTTACGTCTTTTAATATTCGGTTAGTCAATACAGGACCTACCCATGACAAGGGGCACCTCCTGGATCCTGTCCTTACCAACATCACGGACATTACCACTGGCCCCCCCCTTCCCCTTCCTTGGACAGACCACTTTTTAATCCCCATCTCTTGGTATTTCTCCATCTTACCTACCCAACAGACTAAAACCCGGGTCACCGACCGGCGCTGGCACAAACTTGTGCCAGGCGAATGGACCACCATTCTCAGGGACTCTACCCCTGCCCCTACCACCGACCCAGTCAACGCCGATATACAGTTCAACTCTTGGCTTACATCTTCATTGGACAAACTCCTCCCCAAAACTACCACCCTCAAGCGTACCAAAAGAGTGAGCCCTGCCCCTTGGTACACTCCTGAGCTCAATCTTTTACGGAAGGAATGTAAAAGAACGGAGCGCTCCTGGAGGAAGGATAAGTCAAGTGTTAAGAATGAATCCTACCATACCTCCTTAAAAAATTACAAGATCGCTCTTCGCAAGACAAAAAGCATATTCTTCCAAGAAAGGATACAAAACTCCTCTTGCTCCAGCAAGGAATCTTTTATCATTTTAAAAGAACTTCTTAAAGTGCCAGATTCTGGACTTAGAACTACGCCCGACCCCAAAGCAGATGAAGAAAAATGCCTTAAACTGGCCAACTTTTTCGAGGAGAAGATCCAGAAAATCCTTGCCTCCATCCCATCTACTAATTTTAGCGAGGAAGAAGGAATTAACACGACTCCCATCTCTCCCCGTTTAACTTCCTGGGGATCAGTGACTGTCGAAGAGGTCGCAATCACGCTAGACACCATCAAAAGCGGATCTCCTAGGGACCCTGTTCCGCTACGCATCCTTAAGAAAGTAGCCCCTACCATCGTCCCCCACTTACCCATCTCATTAACGCCTCACTGCTACAGGGAATTGTTCCCTCCAGCTGGAAGGCGGCTGTTGTCAAGGCGCTATTGAAAAAACCCTCCCTGGACCCCTCGGACCTGGCCAACTACAGGCCAATTTCCGTTCTCCCCGGAACCAGTAAGATCGCTGAAAAGCTTGTGAACAAAAAACTTTCACAATATCTGGAAACCAACAATCTGCTTAAAAGCTCGCAGACTGGATTCCGCCCAGGGCAGGGCACTGACATCGCCCTTCTCGCAGCGGTGGAGGAGGCCAGAGCACTTCTGGACGCGGGAGGATCAGTGGCAGTGATCCTCCTGGCCCTCAGTGCGGCCTTCGACACCGTTAACCATCGGCTCCTAATTCATCGACTTAGGAATATCGGTGTGGAGGTCACTGCGCTGACCTGGCTTACTTCCTTCCTGGGCCAACGCTCCTTTCAGGTTTGGGAGAACGACACCCGCCCCCCACGAAACCCCCCTCCAATGTGGCGTGCCTCAGGGCTCTTCCCTGAGCCCGACATTATTTAATGTCTACATGTCCCCATTGGAGGAGGTCGTCAACCCGTTCGGAGTGAGTATCGTCAGCTATGCTGATGATACTCAATTAGTGGTGTCCTTATCCCACCCAAGCCAAGAACCAGCGGATTTATACAACTGTCTGACACAAATACAAGGATGGATGAATAGCTCGTCTTTGAAACTTAACGGCTCAAAGACAGACATTCTCCTCCTTGGCCAGAAGGGGCTTTCCCTTTCACAGAACATCTGGCCCCCCTGCCTGGGTGAACCCCCTGCTACGAAGTCCGAGATTAAAAGCCTGGGTATTTGGCTCGAAAAAGATCTGTCTTTCAAGACGCAAGCCAAAAAAGTTGCCGGGACCTGCTTTCGGCTCCTTAAATCGATCAGGAAGATTCTGCCCCTACTTCATCCTACCTCCCAGAAACTGTTAATCCAAGGCCTTATTTTATCAAGGTTGGATTACAGTAACACCATCTACCTAGGCGCTCCTGAGGCAACCCTTGACAAATTACAAAGGATCCAGAATGCCGCGGCCCGGATCCTCACCAATACTCCGGCCAGAGCCTCGGCCAAACCAGCCCTGAAGCTCCTCCACTGGCTCCCAGTGAGAGAGCGAGTGAAGTTCAAGGCCCTCTGTCTGGCTCACAGACTTCTACAAAACAAAGGCCCCCCTATTTTAAGAAAATTTATCAGGCCCTACAAAGCCCCAAGATCCCTACGATCCGATCAGGAATACCTTATCACCATCCCCAGAGTTAAGAAGGTGCGTACGGGTGGAAGGCGCTTCTCTGTCAACACTGCCCGTCTTTGGAACTCGCTACCCCGCGACCTTAGAACAGAACCAGACTATCTCCGATTCAGGAAGCGGCTGAAAACGCACCTTTTCCCCTAATCTGACTCCCCCCCTTCGCCCCACTGACCCTCAGCTGTATGGATCTTAGCGCTGGGATACTTACGGGTGACTACGCGCTTTATAAAATGTAATAATAATAATAATACAAAATTTCATAAAAGTACATATACAGTATCCATAATAAATCCATAATAGACTGTACATAAAACAAATCATAAAACAATTCAGACAGTAGGTACGAGTTTTGACCTAATGAGCCAAGCATTCGCCACATATTTAGCCACCCCACAGACCATATACATTGAAGAAACATCCGTTAAAAAAATACGCATAGCTAATCTATGGTCCTTCACCCCTAGGTTCCTACAGACAGGTTTCAACCACCTTCCTCTAGGTTTTTTATATGCTACACATGCAAATAGGAAGTGGCCCAAGGATTCTTTTGGGCAGGAACAACCTGGGCATTTGTCCTCTGTTCCTCTATGTCCCTTCCAACATGCCTTGAATGAGTTAAGGGGTAGAATACCATATCGGAGTTTCAGAAACAATGTTCTATCACGAGGGACCTGGATAAAATCCAAAAAGGGCTCTAACTTCCTAAGGGGCTTGTGATCAAGGAAGGTACTAGTTAAATGACCCCAGTTTGGATTCCTGTGTTCTTTGGCAACAACCCAATCCCAATAAAGTTTTTTGACAATTGCTTTTGGGGGTGGCAGTTGCGAGATCCAACTCTCCTCCAGACCTATTGATTTTACAAGTCTCTTTAAATTGTTGAGCCATTTAATTTTGTTTGCTACATTTAAACTAATAAGCTCATCCAGAACCTGAGCATAATTATAAAGTTCTGGGGTCCTTCTAAGACGAACCCAGAATAACAAGGGGCGAATTTGCACTAGATCCACAACCGATTTTTTACCCATGTCCAAAAAAAGAGGTTTCAAAGGGGACGATAAGGGTAGCGAGACCATATCTCTAATAAACTTATTCTCGGCCACCGCTAAAACTTTTGTATTTTCCGCCCCCCAAAGTTCTGAGCCATAAACTGCCGCTGCCAAAGCTTTCCCTTCATAAATTGCCAGGGTGGGGGCTATGGGGCGACTGAAGGATCGACGCTGGTTCTTAAGAATTACTCCTGCAACCCTTTTGAGATTTAGAACCATTTTGGCGATATGGGCTGACCAGCTCAAGTTATTACAGAGTCTCACCCCGAGGTAATCAAATTCCTCTACCACCTCCAACGGGGTGTCATTCAGCCTGAGGTTTACCTTCCTAAGTTTCTTTTTATTAGATAACACCATCAGCTTTGTTTTTGAAGTGTTTATTGACAACCCCCTATCTATACAAAAACTGCAAAAACGATCGAGTAGTTTTTGCAAACCCATGGGGGATTTTGACATGAGCAAGGTATCGTCGGCAAAGAGGAGAGTGGGTGTTTTCTCTCCAGCAAGGACGGGGGCATCAGCCGGATCCTCCCTCAAATGGGCAACAACCCCATTAATAAAGAGGGAGAACAAGGTTGGGGCCATCACACATCCTTGCCTCACTCCCCTATTCACCGGGATCTTCTCTGTCAGTTGACCCTGGGATCCCCATCGAATCCTGGCATAATTCCCCTCATGGAGTTTAATAATAAATTGTAGGAGGTAACTAGGAAAACCCATATCGGATAGGACCGACCAGAGCTTATTCCGTGGAATCACATCAAATGCTGTCTTCAAGTCTATGAAAGCCAGGTATAGACTTCCCTTAGTAATTAACACTGACTTCCAACAGACTGCACAGAATCTAAATACCTGGTCTATTGCACCTATATTGCTTCTAAACCCGGCCTGGAAATGGGACAAAATACTCTTATCCACAAGCCATACTTCTGTACGGTTTATGATTACCCTTCCAACCACCTTCTGAATAGTATCTATCAGACTTATCGGTCTGTAATTGGAAGGGTCGTCCCTGTCGCCCTTTTTATAAATGGTTATTACCTCGGCACCTTTCCAGGAATCGGGAACAGGATGACCAGCATGTATCAAATTCATCAGATTGGATATGTATTTAGCCCACACATTCGATTCGTACTTTAACAAATCCCCAGGAAGACCATCTTGGCCTGGGGCCTTCCCGGGCAATAATTTAGAGATAGCATCTAGTACTTCTCTCTGAGTAAATGGATCTGTGTTATAATTAAAATTACCATGAGGCGTGCTTTCGGGGATATTAGCTGATAATAATGTCACGCTATCCACAATCTCCTCACAATATAGTTTAAAAAAATGAGAATACCATTCCTGGTCCGTAATATGATTTAAAATAGGACCTGCTCCCTTTCTATCTAGTGCATTAATTAATTTCCAAAAGGCAACAGTATTTTTACCACAAGCTGCTTCTTTCAACTGTTGCCAATGCTCTTCCTCCCATTCTCTTTTGGCAGATTTTATACTATACGCGTAATCTTTCCTGGCTAACCGCACGGCCATGGAGTCCTTACTACGTATTGCTTTAGTAATTGCTTCCCTTTTATTCCTACAATTACTCGTATACCATGGGTTACTATTTAATTTGGTACCGTTAGGGCGGGATTTTCCTGGTTGCTTCTTACAAAAGTGGGCTCCCACTTTACCTATTAAATTACTATAGGAGACCGACAAACTACGATCAGCTAGATTGACTGGAACAGACTCTAAGGCTGCCAAACTAATAATTTCTTTAGATACTAGGTCTTTAATATTTTGAAGCTTCCCCTCATCGCATTTGACCACATTCCATTTTAGCTTCCGATTTTTATTTACAGGGAAGACCTCTTTGGTTATCATCTCCGCTTCCTGTCTAGAGTTCCGGCCACTTAACCATTTGAGTTGCATACATAAGGGGTTGTGGTCACTATAGGTAGACTCCCTAACCGCCATATCTATTAGGTCAGGCCAGGAGTATTCATCTAAGAGGATGTAGTCAATACGAGAGGGGCACCCCAGCCTATTAAAAGTCATCGCTCCTTCGCGATCAGAGTTTGTACGGCCATTAAGAGCCCAAAGATTGTAATCTAACACCAAGGCATTCAACTGAATGACCCTAGATGACCATTTCTTAATTGGGCTAAGAGTTAGTGGGGGTATAGATAATCTTCCTTCTACTACATTGGGACCTGATTCTTCTTCCATATCTAACGGTTCAAACGTGCAATTGAAGTCTCCCCCGACTATTATTTTAGATCTAGCCGGGAGTTTAGACAACTCCTCATCCAACAGTTCTAATACTGGAGAAGCAAGCCCTCCCTGGAGACCTCTAGCATAGATACAGAAGATTTCATAGCTGTGACCTCCTACACTGTTCTTTAAAGTGATGTGCAAGATGTCATTAGAAACATACTTGTTGGAGGTGACACTACAGTTCAGAGATATTTTTACCCAAATGTGTAGCCCACCCGAAGGGCGCCCTCTCCCCAATGAAACAGCTGGAACATAAAAGGTAGAATAACCATTCATGTATTCAGGGAGTTTGCACCACGTTTCTTGAAACATACAAATATCATATAGGTTAATAAAGGTGTTCCAATCAGGATTTGCTACGTTTTTCTTTAAGCCAGCAATGTTCCATGATAAAATATTAATTGAAGAACCCAGTTCCTTAGTTCCCGATTGTCCTACAGAGACTATATCCTGAATACAGTTACCAGCTACTACCATGGGTACAATTGTATCTGAACTAAAGCCAGCGTTAACCACTATATCTGCGGGCAGATTTGCTTGATCTTCCAGTAAGGGATGCAACACCCCTCCTCCCAAACGCTCAATAGACCCGTTAGTAAGTCAATCGACTTCCTCCAGGCCGTTGAAACGGTTATAACATTGGATAGGATAATCCATCTGTGGACCCAACCATCCCTCCTTGAACCTATTTCCCCCATTATAAGTTCTACCTCTCCCTCTGCGTACTTCTTGCCAATCGTCGCTAACAGCCCCTCCCCAATTATTATAGCGCTGGTTCCCTTGGTTTACAGGTCTCCTCCAACCAGTTTCATGCGTAGAAGCCCTAAGCCAACTCCATCTATTATCGTGATTACCCTCAGGCATATAAAAATATGATAGAGGTTTGACGAGAATCCCTGAGTCAGTGTTACGGTGATACCCTGAAAAAATAAACTCTACTATGCAGGGATCTTCAAATGTGATCACCACACAATCGCCTTTGAGCTGTTTCTTTTTTCTCCAACCCATGGGGCTCTCTCCACCATTAGAATATTCTTATTAATATTTGGAGGTGGTGGAAAGTTCCTGTCCAGCCAGTAACAAACTTTATTTTTAAGGCTCCAAAATGTTTCGGGAGTGTCAGGGGTAGGCTCAGGGACACCAGTTAGCACAATCACAAATGGGGAGGCGTCAGATGGTAAGCTAATATTCCGCCGAGCCCTTGGTGTCTTTACAGGGGGTAAGAGAGGAGTAGCGCTGGATGCGGCCTGATCTACTTTCACCGGGGGTTTTTTAACTTCTACAGAGACTGGTTTAGTGACCACTTTATCACCCTTCTCTACAATTGTGGTAGATGGACAGGTCTTGGTTTGCTGGGTGGGTGCTATTAAAGAATTCCCAACCACTGGCAATAAAGTTCCCGATATACCGGGTGTAATCTTCTGGGTTACATTAGTTTTATCCCCCCCCTTGCATTCCAACTCCTTTGATATAATTCCAAGTTGTTGTTCTATACCCTGGAGTCTGACTTCAAGGGGCAAAAGTAAGGACCTAATGAGATCCGCTAAGGAATCAAAGAAGGGCGCGTCCGCATCCTCTTCACTCTCTGTAGATACATTAGGGCTACCATTATTAAGAATACTATCTATGCTAGAATCCAATACAGTTACATCAGGCAACTCTAGGGGCAGGGGGTGCGATACACGATGTAACCTAGCTGTGTCAACTGTAGCATCCACACCTAACCCTCCCTCCTGTGCACCAGTTCCCGTAGAGGCCATGTTCTCCAAACAGGGTATAATATCACCAAGCACCTCGGGGGCGGTTAATTTTGGGGAGGATATTGGACCTACTACAGGAAACCCCTGCAACTCTAGAGGAGCTGCATGCATAATAACATTAGTAACCAGTGGAGTAGCAGGGGTAACAGACTCGATTAGGGATACTGGTAATAAAGGGACCGAGGGTTCATTTAAGCATTGGGGCTGGGCCATAGTCAGTACTGGTGTCTCATGAGTAGGTATTAATTGAGGCGTAACTGGTAAGGGCAGGTCTTTAGTCGGGGTACGAGCCTGGGCTATATTACCCAGTGACGATCTTTTGGCATGAAGCAAATCTTGGGAAACCCTCCGTTCCATCAAAATAATACCTTCGTCAATTAAAGTGTGGGTACGGAGGATAAAATTATCCAGAGTATTGGTCAATTTTTTGGTTTTGATGTTTTTTATCCCTGCCCCCACCTGGCTTCGAGTTGTCCGTGTAGACATTAATACTCCAACACTTACTGTCAGTGATACTCTATGCAAAAAGGTGGAGGACCTCGGAATTAAAACTAACCCCTATAGATCACAATAATCCTACGATAAACCAATACACTATCAATAACAAGAGTTAAACCAAACAATCTAGAGAAAAAAAAAAAAAATAGGATAAACACAATTAAATAGTGGCTTTGTAACAACAGGAATAGTCTAATTATACACTAGGGGGTACCGCCAGTTCAGTCCTTTCGGTCCTCGGAGGGCCTCAGAGGGCCCGCCCTTTGCCCGGGCTTAGCCCCGGGCTGTGTCCCGCGCGCGTCCCGCGTGCGCGCTCACCAGTGCGTTGAATAGGAGGGTTGGGGGCGGGAAGAGACACCAGGTGCGCTGGGATCTTCAAGCGCTGTGCACCCTGGCTCTCGCAGTCCCGGCCCCGGCAGCGTCCACTTTGGTCCCCAGTCCTCGTGTTCAGGAAGCAGGGAAAGTAACCAGCAGAGTAAAAACGGTTTAAATGATCCAAAGTCCTCAGGAATGTCCCCACAAGGCTGCGAGCGGCACCCGCGGAGCGGGGGCCGCGAGCCTTAAATAGCCGGTGTTATCAATCAAGGGCGGAGGGCTGGGGGCGGGAAGAGACACCAGGTGCGCTGGGATCTTCAAGCGCTGTGCACCCTGGCTCTCGCAGTCCCGGCCCCGGCAGCGTCCACTTTGGTCCCCAGTCCTCGTGTTCAGGAAGCAGGGAAAGTAACCAGCAGAGTAAAAACGGTTTAAATGATCCAAAGTCCTCAGGAATGTCCCCACAAGGCTGCGAGCGGCACCCGCGGAGCGGGGGCCGCGAGCCTTAAATAGCCGGTGTTATCAATCAAGGGCGGAGGGCTGGGGGCGGGAAGAGACGCCAGGTGCGCTGGGATCTTCAAGCGCTGTGCACCCTGGCTCTCGCAGTCCCGGCCCCGGCAGCGTCCACTTTGGTCCCCAGTCCTCGTGTTCAGGAAGCAGGGAAAGTAACCAGCAGAGTAAAAACGGTTTAAATGATCCAAAGTCCTCAGGAATGTCCCCACAAGGCTGCGAGCGGCACCCGCGGAGCGGGGGCCGCGAGCCTTAAATAGCCGGTGTTATCAATCAAGGGCGGAGGGCTGGGGGCGGGAAGAGACACCAGGTGCGCTGGGATCTTCAAGCGCTGTGCACCCTGGCTCTCGCAGTCCCGGCCCCGGCAGCGTCCACTTTGGTCCCCAGTCCTCGTGTTCAGGAAGCAGGGAAAGTAACCAGCAGAGTAAAAACGGTTTAAATGATCCAAAGTCCTCAGGAATGTCCCCACAAGGCTGCGAGCTTAATAATAATAATATGTGATGGTATAACAGCTGGCTTAACACGCCCTCTAGAGTTTAGCCTAAAGACTGCTCTTGTCCATGCTACTAGGATAGCTGGTCTATAAGGTTGACTTACAACCAATCATCAATAAGGGTCGTTTGGACTGATGCACAGTGATCACTAGAATAGTGAGCACTATATATAAGGCCAACTTCTCACATTGGTGGCAGCGGTGGGATTTGAGCTTGCTGTTGTTTTACCACACGTATCCTAAGAATATCATTTGAAAGATCACATAAGTACCAAGGTACATATAACTTAGCTTAGAATACTCTGAGTTCTACTGAACCAGCTGTTGTAGTTCAACAGGGCCTAGCACACCCTGACTACAACTCTTAGCAAGGGATCAGTAGGCAAACAAATAGTGTAGGTAAGTGTACCACTTACACCTCACTAGAAAAGCATGTCAGACAAAGGAGGGAACTCAGAGGCCCCCCTTGTGTCAGTTGACCCTCCACAGGTCATATCAAGATATGCAGCTCTTAGCTTCCAGGAGATGAGACAACTGTGTACCTCCAGGAAGCTAAAACAGGGGTCTAACCCCATAACTCCCTTCCTGATAGGTCTCTTAGAGACTTATGATGCCAGGAGGTCTGCTAACACAGGCCCTCCTAATCCAGATGGGAGCATGCCCCCCTTAGAGGGAACCATTGGGGACCCTGACCTTAACCTCCTTTCAGCAGAAGATGAAGAGGAGGGAGAGGAAGATGAGTTATCAGGGGATGAGGCAGACAAGGGACAGGTAGAAGTCAGTAGACTCACCAGGTCCAACTTAAGCAGGCATGAGAATGGATTTGGGGGACCCTCAGGCCCACTCTCAGGCAGGCTTAACATTGGGAATGGACGAGTTAGGTCTCTATCCAGAGGCTCTAACAGATCCATTCACACCAATGGCTCTCAGGCCTCTTCTCACAGAGGGATGACATCCCCTCAGAGGAGAGAGCATGAAGCAAAGATGAGGGAAGTCAATCTGAGGATTGAAAGGGAAGAACTTGCCCTGGCCAAAGAGAGACTTGCCTTTGCTAGAGAGCAGAAATTGAGTGGGGCAGACCCCACTGGTGGCAGCATTTTACCTAGAGAGAAGGACAGGAGTTTAGACACTAGACGCCTGAGTAAGATAGTGTCCCCCTTTAAACAAGGGGATGACATCCACAAATGGATGACTGCTTTGGAGAGGGCCTGCACTGTCCAGTGCGTCCCCCAGAGTCAGTGGGCAGCTATCTTGTGGCTCTCCTTTGAAGGCAAAGGTAGAGATAAGCTCCTCACTACTAGAGCTGAGGATGCTAACAATTACCAAGTCCTGAAAAATACACTGATTGATGGGTTTGGCTTAACTACTGAGCAGTACAGGTTGCTGTTCAGAGACACCCAGAAAACTCAGTCTCAGGATTGGTCTGACTTTGTGGATTGTGCCACTAAGGCTTTGGAAGGCTGGTTGCTGGGTAGTAAGGTTACTGATTACACAGGGTTGTACAATCTGATCATGAGGGAACAGATTTTAAATAACTGTCAGAACCAGTTGCTGCATCAGCACCTTGTTGACTCAGATCTGACCTCTCCCCAAGAATTGGGAAAGAAGGCAGACAGATGGGTCAGAACAAGGGTTAAGCAGAGCCAGGCTCAGAACCAGGGTGGTCAGAAGAAAGCAGACCAAAAGGGTAATCACAAGAGTGAACAAAATGACCAGAAGTCTTCAGCAGGTCCCCAACAAACCAAAGAGGGTGGGGGTCAGGCTTCACAGCAGAAAAAGAAGACTCAAGAAGGCCAGTCAAAAAGGTGGTGCCAATACTGTAAAAGTAAAACTCACTGGTTTAGTGAGTGCACCAAGAAAGGAGGGCAAACTCCTACCACTACAGCCCCTAAGGCACCTGCACCCCCTAGTACAGTCAATAGTGGTAGTGCACCTCCCAAGGGATTAGTTGGGTTAACCTTGGGATCTGAGGGGTATGACAACCTAGTTGGCACACTCACTCAGGCTGTCCTTGTCTGTACAGGGGATGTGGATATATCCCCTGATGCAAGTCCCAATACTTTGGGCAAATACAGGCAGACACCTTTTATTAATGGAAAAATGGCTCAGGCCTACAGGGACACTTGTGCCAGTGTCACAATGGTGACACCTAACTTTGTGGACCCTGGACAGATCATGCTAGGTACAGATTACTTAGTGACCAATGCCAGCAATGTCACTACCCACCATAGTATGGCAATTGTTGATTTCTCCTGGGGAGGGGTAAGTGGCCAAAAGAAAGTTGTGGTTAGTTCAGACCTCCCAGTTGACTGTTTGTTGGGCAATGATTTGGAAACATCACTATGGTCAGAAGTGGAGCAGAGGACTCACATGGAAATGTTAGGCTTGCCATCACATGTCCTTGCTGTGACTAGGTCACAGGCCAGAAGATGCCCCACTGAACAGGTGCTGGATCCTGGAACAATGGACCAGACACCATCCAAGAGGAAGAGCTGTAGGGTTAAGGCATTGCCTTCCCCCTTGCCCCAGGTTGTGGATCAAGTCTCAGAGGAGGCTGACCTCAAAGAACTGAGGGAAACTGAGCCTAAAAACTTGAACCTGATCAGGTTGAGTTTCTGGGTTCAGGGGGACCCTCCAGAGAAGACCTGGGGAAGGCACAGTTAGACTGCCCTTCACTTGAACCCCTCAGACAGCAGGCTGCTGCTGAGGCTGCAGGGAACGCCACAGGTACCCACAGGGTATACTGGGATGATGGACTCCTGTACTCTGAGGCAAGAGACCCCAAACCTGGTGCAACCAGGAGGCTGGTCATCCCCTTGTCACAGAGAGGTTTCCTTCTTACCTTGGCCCATGAGATTCCCCTTGCAGGACACTTAGGCCAGAATAAGACTTGGGACAGACTTGTCTCACACTTTCACTGGCCTCACATGAATGAAGATACCAGGGAGTTTTGTCGCTCCTGTGTCACTTGCCAAGCCAGTGGTAAGTCAGGTGGCACAACAAAGGCCCCCCTCATACCACTACCTGTGGTGGGGGTACCCTTTGAGAGAGTGGGGATTGACATTGTTGGTCCAATGGAACCCCAGACAGCATCAGGGCACAAGTTTATACTGGTGGTGGTGGACCATGCCACCAGGTATCCTGAAGCTATTCCCCTTAGGACCACTACAGCACCTGTTGTGGCAAGAGCCCTAGTTGGAGTGTTCTCCAGAGTGGGCTTCCCTAAGGAGGTTGTCTCTGAGAGAGGTGCAAACTTCATGTCAGGATATCTGACTGCAATGTGGAAGGAATGTGGTGTCAACTACAAGTTCACCACACCCTATCACCCACAGTGCAATGGGCTTGTTGAAAGGTTCAACAGGACCCTAAAAGGGATGATTCATGAATTACCTGAAAAGCTCAGGCGTAGATGGGATGTCCTGATACCCTGCCTTTTGTTTGCTTACAGAGAAGTCCCACAGAAGGGGGTTGGCTACAGCCCTTTTGAACTTCTGTATGGGCATCCTGTAAGAGGACCCCTTTGTTTGGTGAAGGAAGGATGGGAGAGACCTCTCAAAAAGCCTGCAACCAACATTGTGGACTATGTACTTGGTCTCCGCTCCAGGATGGCTGAGTATATGGAAAAGGCTTCTAAAAACCTTGAGGCTAGCCAAGAACTCCAAAAAACTTGGCATGACCAAAAGGCTGTCCTGACTCTGTACAAGCCTGGACAGAAGGTGTGGGTGTTGGAGCCAGTGGCCCCAGCAGCACTCAAAGACAAATGGTCTGGGCCCCACACAATCATTGAGCAAAAGGGAGAGGTCACCTACCTGGTGGACCTTGGAACTCCCAGGAGCCCCCACAGGGTGCTCCATGTGAACAGGCTCAAAGCATATGTCGACAGGAAGGACTTGAGTTTGCTCATGGCCACAGATGAGGGACAGGAGGAGGCGAGTGACCCTCTCCCAGACCTGCTCACTCAGAACCCTGATGATGGGTCAGTGGATGGTGTTGTCTTTTGTGGCAGCCTCTCTGAACATCAGCAAAAGGATTGCAAACAAGTTCTTCAATCCTTTAGACATATGTTCTCTCTGACACCCAGTCAGACCAATTGGTGTACCCATGAGGTTGACACTGGGGACAGTCTGCCAGTTAAGAGTAAAATCTACAGACAGCCTGATCATGTCAGAGACTGCATTAAGACAGAAGTGCAGAAAATGTTGGAGCTGGGAGTCATTGAGCCCTCAGATAGCCCTTGGGCTAGTCCAGTAGTTCTAGTGCCAAAGCCTCACACCCAGGGTGGTAAGAAAGAGATGAGGCTTTGCGTAGACTACAGAGGCCTCAATGCAGTCACTAAGACTGATGCCCACCCAATACCAAGGGCAGATGAACTTATAGATAGATTGGCTTCTGCCAACTACGTAAGCACATTTGACCTGACAGCTGGGTATTGGCAAATCAGGTTAGCTGAGGAAGCCAAGCCCAAGACAGCATTTTCTACCCCTGGTGGGCATTAGCAGTTTGTGGTAATGCCCTTTGGTTTGAAAAATGCACCTGCCACCTTCCAAAGGCTGGTGAATCAAGTTCTCACTGGGCTGGATGACTTCTGTGCAGCATATCTTGATGATATAGCTGTCTTTAGTTCCACCTGGGAGGATCACCTGGTCCACCTGAGGAAAGTGTTAGAGGCACTGCAGAAAGCAGGTCTCACTATCAAGGCCACCAAGTGCCAGATAGGGCAGACACAGGTTGTATACCTGGGCCACCTTGTAGGTGGAGGCCAGGTTCAGCCACTGGAGAGCAAGATACAGTCCATCAAGGACTGGGCTCCTCCAACCACCCAGACTCAGGTTCGAGCTTTCTTGGGCCTGACTGGTTATTACAGGAAATTTGTCAGAAATTATGGATCAATTGTGACTCCACTTAATGACCTGACAAGTAAAAAGATGCCAAAGAAAGTTCAGTGGACAGCAGGCTGTCAAAAAGCATTCGATGACCTAAAGCAGGCCATGTGCACAGCACCTATCCTACAGAGTCCAGACTACTCCAAACCATTCATTGTCCAAACAGATGCTTCTGAGTTGGGTGTGGGAGCTGTTCTATCTCAGCTGAATTTTGATGGTCATGACCAGCCCATTGCTTTTTTTAGCAGAAGGCTGACCCCCAGAGAGAAAAATTGGTCAGCTATTGAGAGGGAGGTCTTTGCTGTGGTTTGGGCCCTGAAGAAATTGAGGCCATACTTGTTTGGCACTCATTTCAAGATTCAGACCGACCATAAGCCCCTCTTGTGGCTAAACCAGATGAAGGGTGAAAACCCCAAACTACATAGGTGGTCCATTTCCCTACAGAGGATGGATTTTACAGTGGAGCATAGACCTGGCACTGATCATGGCAATGCAGATGGGCTCTCCAGGTATTTCCACTTAGAGCAAGAAGACTCACCTGGTCGAGGTTAGCTTATTGTCCCAAAGTTGGGGGGGTGGGGGGTCATGTAGGAGAGTAGGGTCTGCAATCCTATGATCACCCCAGATGTTTGCTTTTTGCTTCACTGGTTTACGACTTTCCCTGGCTGTGGGCCTGCTAATCAGACCCACAGCCTAGCTGTTCTCTCTCTAAATTGAAACGTGTACCTTAGGTGCATTTACCAATTGGTACTGGGCCACCTTATCAGTCCCTGTACCCAGGGCATAGGTGTACCCAGGGCCTACCAGGGGCTGCAGCATGTATTATGCCACCCCTGGCTGGCCATCTAAATCTGACACAACTGGCTGCACGACAGCTGGGGCAAGGCGGTGTAATCACCCTTTGCTTTAGATATAGTATTCCTATATCTAACCCTAAAATGGACACATAGATGCCTATCAGTCACTCCTATGGCAGGCCTTATCAATCCTGAAGGCAGAGTGCTTGGAATCATGTGAAATGGTGCTCTGGCATGAGCTGAGCCCGTTTGCAGCTTGCGGAACCAAGTCCTAATATCCGTTCCATGATAACGCGTACCATATACTCTTAAGTGCATTATAATCCTCGCGGTTATTTGCTATCTTTGGTATCGCTTTATCAAAACATGTCGAGTAAGGTGTCATACGAATTGGAATACTAACCCCTCGCCAATTCTGGCGACGGGTTAGCATTCCACCCTTCTAGAGGGACACGACATGTATGTAACTGTGAACCCCGGTTAAAGTTAACTCGAGCCTCAGCATCACAAAATGGATGCTGCCACCACAGACACAAGTCTGACCTCCTGCTGCTGGGAGTTCTTCCAGCGAGGAGAGCTTGGACAAAGGGTTTCCTGTCGGGGGCGGTGCTAGCACCATCCCAGACAGGGTTTTGTGTATCCCAGGTAGGCAGGGCTTTACAGGAAGGTGACTGCAAGTGGCACCCCCTGTGCTCACTGTGCTTAGGCCGGCTTGAACCAGTTCCAAGGGCACACCAGCCCCTGAGCTGGGGAAAGTCCGGACAAGGGAGAGGGGTGTAACCACCCCCCTCCTGGTCCCACCCATGGGCAGGACCTAGTCACGTCACAACCCCCTTCTTTAGAATAAAGGTAGGAGCGGGGACCCTTCCAGATTAGATCATCTTTGAATCCTGAAACTACTTTCCACGAAAGGAACTCTCGACTTCTTCTCAAGATTTCTCCCTTGTGACTAAGGAGTAGTCACCCTGCAGCAGCAGGCACCAACTAAGTATCTTGCGGTTTGCTGAATGTCCTTCCTCCAGAACCAGACCGACCAGCACAACGAGACCCGGACTCCCTGCCATCTCTGACCTCGACCTGCCTCTACAGCACAGCTGAGAACCGTGGGTGCGACGAGACCAGAGGACCCGGCTATCATCAGAACCTGCACGACACTGACCCAGCACGACCGCCGAGGGACCCTCGAGTGGGTGCACTTAGGTAAGAGAAGCCCCAACCCCAAGCAGCACGAGCACCGAAGACCAGCCCCCCAGCCTCCACCAGATCTGCGTGGGGCCCTTTTGCTTCTGTGTCTCTTGCCACGTTGTCCGGTCACTTGCCCGTTGGCTAGTGACCCTCCAGACGACGTCCTACGGTTGTTTCACCGCTGGTCTAGCTCCCCTAGACTGGCCCTCGTCTCCTCTTGAAGGGGAACTTCCTCGGACCCTCCTGGTCCACTCCAGACGCCATTTTGTGTCGCCACGTGGGCTTGCCTTAGCCAAGGCTTGTTGCCTCCTTCAACGGATCCAGCATCGCCAGCAGCAGACATCCGACGTGGGACAGCTCGCAGACCTCCAGCCTGCTCGACATCAGCGCCCTGGTCCGTGCAGCAGCAGAATCCAGTGTCACCTCTTCACCTGGCTGAGTGACCTCATCCGGTGCCATCCTGGTGCCCACCTAATCACTGGCTAGTGATTCTTCACTGATCCATCCTTGGATCAGCCCGGAACATCTTCACTGGCCGCCTGCCAGCAACTTTCACTTCAGGCTCCTGGTTCGTCAACGAGGATTCCCGACGACACTTGAACCCTATGCAGCCGCAGCCCCTGGGCTAGGTAAACCGAGTACCACGGTGCTCCAGCGTAGAACCACTCTCTAAGTGTCTAGATCCACTTTCGTTTTCGACCTACACTAACTATCCATAGACTTTGTCCCGCATTGCGCGTGAGAGTTTCCACTCTGCCCACGAAGTTCCTAGACCTCCTGCTTCTAATCTAAGGGTTCAGCATTGTAGGCCTAGCGGTTCTAAAGCCTCTGAGAATAGTTACTTACCTGCTAGTAATTCGCATTCCACTTTTGTAGTATATGGTTTTTCGTGCCCCTCGGGCATGTGCGTAAATTGTGCGACTTAAAGTATTTTATTAAGAGCTTTGTATTGTGCTTAGCACCCTGTCCTCATAAAGAGTCCAGGGTTGTTATGTTCTAAATAAATATCCTTTTATTTTCATAACAACTTGTGTGGTGACCTTTCACTTGTTTTTCAAGGGGTATATGTGATGGTATAACAGCTGGCTTAACACGCCCTCTAGAGTTTAGCATAAAGAATGCTCTTGTCCATGCTACTAGGATAGCTGGTCTATAAGGTTGACTTACAACCAATCATCAATAAGGGTTGTTTGGACTGATGCACAGTGATCACTAGAATAGTGAGCACTATATATCAGGCCAACTTCTCAGACTGCCCCTCTCCATGTCAGGACGAGTGGCCATTATCAAAATGGTTGTATTACCCAGGTTTTAATTTTTTTCCACCAACATCCCTATTCCACTACCACAGACTTTTTTTTCAAACCCTGCACAGTACCCTTCTACATCTGATATGGGCAGTAGGCCGCCCACAAGTTCGCTGAGACAACCCTGACTCTCCCTCACGATCTGAGAGTTCCAGATTTCTGCTTTTATTTCCTAGCCGCCCAATGCCAATATACTTACCACTGGTATCAACCTGATGCCCGTATTCCATATATCCACCCCATGTGCACCCAATTGGACGGACTCCTACATTCACAGATTTTACCCACAGGGCATACCGCTGGAGCTTCGGGACGTCCAGACAGTTTCTACAACATGCTGGCAATGCATAGCCTGCAGCGAATGTTGGGTGGGGGACCTCTCTACTCTAGCACACTCCCTCTCCACGACAATTCATGGCTCCCACTTACATGGGAAACACTGGTCAAGCGCACACTTGACCAACACTCCTTATCTACCATGGGCGACTTGTTCCCAGATGGCCATGTTCAGCACCTGACCAACGCAGAGCATCCCCTATTTGGACCTTTTTATTTTTTGACGACTCCAAAATACTCTACGGTCTCTCTTGCCCTCATATCCGCTCCCACCCGAGGACTTTCCGCCTTTGACAGTGGTGGTCGAGACAACAGATGGAGGGCATATGACATGTAGACTATCATACTGCATGGCCCTGAACCGGACACAATCGCTCGGGTGTAGGAGGTTTAAGAGGGGGAGCTGGGGCTTTTACTCACGGATCAGATATGGAACTACTGCTGTGCGCAAATAAAGCTCATCTTTATCAACTAACAACATAAGCTGCTACACTTCAAATACATACACCGATACTACCATGCCCCAGTAGATATTGCAAAATTTGACCATCTCATATCTGACAGATGTCTGAAGTGTCACGACCCTGGAGCAGATTTCGCGCATTTAACCTGGACATGCCTGGCGGTAGCTGCCGACTAGGAGGCTGTCTACGTGCATGTATCTGCCATGATCGAACAAGTAATGACCCCAGATCCCCTAGTCGCCCTGCTGGGCTATTCACAAAAGGTACCCCACACATTGTGCCGCCTCTTCTCTATGGCACTGCTACTGGGTAAAATGGAGATAGCCCTGCATTGGGGATGTGTCAAACCACCCACCACTTCAAAATGGCAGGAGAATATGAGCTGATGTGAGAGTATAACAGAGGACTACGCTAACCTACAATCCCTCATGTCCCGCCCCAAAGATATTTGGCTGCCCCATCCGCACGTACCAATTTAGCAAAAGAGGGTGGTGATGGACAGAGTTTCTGAATTAAGCAGAATACTCTCACCCAGTCAACAGATCAGGGCTTAATCCAACACCGTTTTTTAGCTCACTGCACCATCCCAGCTCAGAACCTGGCTATATGCAAATTAGTCTGTCCCTGGCCCAGTGCATCATGGGAACAGGGCAGACCAAACTACCAAGCCAATTCTTTCACTGGAAAGGAAACAAGCTTCCGGGGACCGGTTTCTGGCATTACAGCCGTCTTCGGCCCGGCTTGCTTGAATCCTGATGGTGCAATGAGCAAGGGACTCACGTCTGAGTATACCCTTCCACGCTTATGGTGGACAAAACAATTTAGCAAAAGAGGGTGGTGATGGACAGAGTTTCTGAATTAAGCAGAATACTCTCACCCAGTCAACAGATCAGGGCTTAATCCAACACCGTTTTTTAGCTCACTGCACCATCCCAGCTCAGAACCTGGCTATATGCAAATTAGTCTGTCCCTGGCCCAGTGCATCATGGGAACAGGGCAGACCAAACTACCAAGCCAATTCTTTCACTGGCAAGGAAACAAGCTTCCAGGGACCGGTTTCTGGAATTACAGCCGTCTTCGGCCCGGCTTGCTTGAATCCTGATGGTCCTATGAGCAAGGGACTCACGTCTGAGTATACCCTTCCACGCTTATGGTGGACAAAACAATTTAGCAAAAGAGGGTGGTGATGGACAGAGTTTCTGAATTAAGCAGAATACTCTCACCCAGTCAACAGATCAGGGCTTAATCCAACACCGTTTTTTAGCTCACTGCACCATCCCAGCTCAGAACCTGGCTATATGCAAATTAGTCTGTCCCTGGCCCAGTGCATCATGGGAACAGGGCAGACCAAACTACCAAGCCAATTCTTTCACTGGAAAGGAAACAAGCTTCTGGGGACCGGTTTCTGGCATTACAGCCGCCTTCGGCCCGGCTTGCTTGAATCCTGATGGTGCAATGAGCAAGGGACTCACGTCTGAGTATACCCTTCCACGCTTATGGTGGACAAAACAATTTAGCAAAAGAGGGTGGTGATGGACAGAGTTTGTGAATTAAGCAGAATACTCTCACCCAGTCAACAGATCAGGGCTTAATCCAACACCGTTTTTTAGCTCACTGCACCATCCCAGCTCAGAACCTGGCTATATGCAAATTAGTCTGTCCCTGGCCCAGTGCATCATGGGAACAGGGCAGACCAAACTACCAAGCCAATTCTTTCACTGGAAAGGAAACAAGCTTCCGGGGACCGGTTTCTGGCATTACAGCCGTCTTCGGCCCGGCTTGCTTGAATCCTGATGGTGCAATGAGCAAGGGACTCACGTCTGAGTATACCCTTCCACGCTTATGGTGGACAAAACAATTTAGCAAAAGAGGGTGGTGATGGACAGAGTTTCTGAATTAAGCAGAATACTCTCACGCAGTCAACAGATCAGGGCTTAATCCAACACCGTTTTTTAGCTCACTGCACCATCCCAGCTCAGAACCTGTCTATATGCAAATTAGTCTGTCCCTGGCCCAGTGCATCATGGGAACAGGGCAGACCAAACTACCAAGCCAATTCTTTCACTGGAAAGGAAACAAGCTTCCGGGGACCGGTTTCTGGCATTACAGCCGTCTTCGGCCCGGCTTGCTTGAATCCTGATGGTGCAATGAGCAAGGGACTCACGTCTGAGTATACCCTTCCACGCTTATGGTGGACAAAACAATTTAGCAAAAGAGGGTGGTGATGGACAGAGTTTCTGAATTAAGCAGAATACTCTCACCCAGTCAACAGATCAGGGCTTAATCCAACACCGTTTTTTAGCTCACTGCACCATCCCAGCTCAGAACCTGGCTATATGCAAACTAGTCTGTCCCTGGCCCAGTGCATCATGGGAACAGGGCAGACCAAACTACCAAGCCAATTCTTTCACTGGAAAGGAAACAAGCTTCCGGGGACCGGTTTCTGGCATTACAGCCGTCTTCGGCCCGGCTTGCTTGAATCCTGATGGTGCAATGAGCAAGGGACTCACGTCTGAGTATACCCTTCCACGCTTATGGTGGACAAAACCTACAATCCCTCATGTCCTGCCCCAAAGATATTTGGTTGCCCCATCCGCACGTATCTTCACACACTAACACAAGGCAATATTGATTGATTCACCCCTTCTGATTCACCCACTTATGTTCTGTTAATTGAACTTATTGAGCGCTTGAATACCCAGAGGCATTTTGGAGCTGAAGCTAAATGTAAGCCCAAGGGATCGCTATCTAATTCTGGAACAGCCAGGTTTTAAGATTCTTTTTAAAGGAGGATAGCGAGCTTGCTGACCTAATATGCATTGGAAGCATATTCTATAATTTGGCTGTACCATAACCAATGCTTCTGGCCCCCCCAACTGGAGGTGCGAATCCTGGGAATCATCATGAGCCTAGCATCAGTAGAGCGTAGCTGTCTACCAGGATGATACCAACAGAAAATAATTTTTAAGAATACGGGGCCCATGTTATTCAAGGTTATATAAGCTAAGCATAGCGTCTTAAACTTGATGCAACTTGCTTAGGCAGATTCAGTAGAAATCTTGCTGCTGCATTTTGTACCATCTGCAACTTTTTTAGATGTTTTCTTCATAGTCTGGAATAACCCATTGCAGTAGTCTAGTTTTGATAGCACAAGTGCAGTCACAACTGTCCTCCTATATTCGATAGGAATGTACACAAGAACCTTCTTCAGTGTCTTAATCAAATGAAATGTAGCAGAAACAATAGCATTAGTTGGCTGTGAGTACAATAGCTTGTTATCAATCAATACCCCTAGATGTTTAGCTTTTGCTACTGGTTTTGGTAATGCTCCCATCTCAATAGTCCACCATAAGGTGTCCCATTTAGGTTGAAGGTTACCAAAGATCATTAAGTCGCTTTTTACCGAATTGAGTTTAAGACAGTGCTTGCCCATCCAACTAGTAATTTCCAGCATACAATTTTGAAACTGAGGTTGCAGGGGGGCTTGATCCTTTAAGCAGCTACCACAATCTGTGTGAGGTCGCCATAAGAAGTTAAGCTAAAACCGAATTGCAGGATCAAAGGAGCCAGTTCTGACACATAGATATTAAAAATGGATGGGCTAAGCGACGAGCCCTGTGGAACCCACAGGCAGAACATAGGGGGTCGATATAAAATGATCAAGGGTCACAGTTTGCCTTCTTTCCGTTAAAAAAGAAGATAGAAGATTTTTTCAGGCACAATTGTAACAGATTGTGGTCAACAGTATCGAATGCTGACGATAAGTCTAGGAGAATTCGGGCAGCGGCACCACCTCTATCCATCACTGTCCATCACTGTCCTAATCTCACTGTCCTAATCTCCTCGGTTCCCTTAATTAAGGCAGTCTCCTTGCTATGTTCTGGTCAAAAACCAAATTGAGAGGATGATGGGCGATCTTTCGGTGTCTGAGACTCTGTATAGATAGGTCTCACACCTATGGGCCTTGCTGTCCCGCTATTATATGTGATGGCTTAATTAACATATGTTCACATTACCATATGAGATGGGAAGATGTGATCAGCTGATGCAATGCAATTGTCAAATGCCTTTTTTGGGGGGGGGGAGGGGGTGCATTTAAAACTCAATAAAGACAATTTAAAAAAAATGAAGTCCAATGAACCCATGAAGAAGAAGCACTTGTTTGACATTCTGTGCACTATACAGTAATTGGAAGCCCTCTATCAGCTCTCAACACCTTCTGCCGCCCAAGAGGACTCTGGCTTCACACAGGTGCTGTGGTGCTGGAACAACTAAACTACAACAAACAAAAGACTCATTGCTGAACAGTGTTGAAAAGGAGCATATCCAAGACTTCTCTTCTAAAAGCTGCACAAACTTGAATAAGTTCTAGTGCTTTACTTCACTCTAGGCACAAATGTGCACCAAATGATTGAAGTGACCAGATTTTTAAAAAGGTAAATAGGCTTGCGCAGCATGGTCAACCACAAACAAACATGTAAGCTCTATATAAAACTCACAAATGCATAAAGTTGTTGTGCAACACCACAATCCAGTCTTGGGGGCAGTGGACTGTACCATTTAACAAGGAAGGATTGGAGGGTTGGTCTGTTTGTAAGGTTAGTATTAGTGGTGTAGTCGCCTTTTGACTTGGACATATTCTCAG
The DNA here is from genome assembly GCF_964263255.1 of Lissotriton vulgaris. Lineage (NCBI taxonomy): Eukaryota > Metazoa > Chordata > Amphibia > Caudata > Salamandridae > Lissotriton > Lissotriton vulgaris. The sequence continues at coordinate 155,788,071 of NC_141699.1, read as the reverse complement.
TTTAATTAGTGCCAGAGGGTTAAACAAGGAAACCTTCTCCATCTAGAGGACGTGGAATCTAAATGCAGGTGAATTGCAGTTGTGATTAATTACTGTTGCTAGGAAAAAGATATCCATTGAAACTTAAATTAGATACAACGTCCTTTGCTGCGAGCCAAGTGAACACCAGGTCAGTACGCCAGCTGGAAAACAATGATGTTCCAGCTCAAAGGCATCAAGGTATTCTGTGGGAGGAGTTAAACTGCTAATCCACAATGTGATAGCCGAGGCAAGGTCAAATAAAGTTTTGGACAACCAGCCATGATTGGGGTGAAAAGATGAAACCGGTCAAAAGGGTTTCCTCAGGGTTGCTACATGTGTATCACCTGAGATTTTAAATAAGTCCACAGTCTATGTGGAAGATGCTGCATGTTGGAAAACTGGAAAAGAGGAAGGCAGTTTTAGCAAGGCCCAGTGCAGCCCTTCAGGGAGAGTTGTACTTGTAACAGGTTTTATTTCGTCTGCAGCTTCTTCTGGGTTCAGTACGTTCTCAGCTCCACAGGACCCAAGCCTTCAGATGCAAGCCCCTCCATCTTAGAGACACCAGGCCATGGAGTCGGCTTCCCTAGTTCCAAATTAAAGTCATACATGTATTGATTGCAGCCAATATTCCCCCAAAAAGCAAAAGCAGTCTTGGAGAAAGCCTTTCTTCTTCTGAATCCAAGCCTGAATCAGAAGTGCCCACAGGTTAAACATGAGTTTTTAAATCGGAAATTAAAAAGCCATTGGTAGTTCTTTACCCAAGACATGTTCCGACACTTACACTCTAAATTTTGCTCTAGTGTGATGTAAGTTTTGTTCTGGGGTGGTTTTTTGTGGCATTAAAATAAATTCTGAGAACCTGTTGCAAGATCCAGCAAGCATGGGGACATCCTTGTGGCTGAGGACCTTACTCCTGCCTTTCAACTCTCCCCCTACCTACCACCTCTACCTATTACACAGGCATCTGCCAATACTTATGGTAAGGTTATGTTATGGTTTGTTTTGTTACGCTAGGTTATAGTTTGTTATGCTATGGTTTGGTATGTTATGGATGGTATGGTTTGTTATATTATGGAGTGTGAAAGCACATGATTACCAATAAAGTGTCCATGCATTATCCTAGGATGTCCCACAGAGCAGTGGACAAATAGCCTGAAGTAGAGCTCTTCATGAAAGAAGCAGGTTTATACCAGGTCAATTCACTGAAAAATATTAAACAATCTCCAGTTAACTCCTATCTGGGAATAGAGAAAAAAGATATGGTGAGTGTGTGTGTGTGTATTTTTCCCTTTTATATTTGGGCCTAGTAAATGGCAAACAGAAGGTTTTAACAGGTGTGAGTAAAATTGGTCTCTCTAGACAAAGGTATGAATAGTGTTTGTACTTCTACCAAATATGTGGATATCGTATTATTCCTGTCTAAATGGATCCTTTTGACAAAACTGCAATATCATCCAAGTTCCAAAAGTAATGTTGGTAACTCGAAAATGATTGCATATTTGATAGTTTGACGCTAACTTATTGACTGTAGTTTGGGTGTTTTAGAGCATTTATCAAACAGACTCCCGAGAGCCCGCTGATACCAGCGCTGCCTTTCCACCACCGAACGGAATCGGCTTTGTTATTGTCGGGGTAGTGCAGCCTGAGGTGGGCGAGCATGGCTGGGAGCACAGTGGCCTACGATCCAGCCGGAGCTCCGATATGAGTGGACCCTGCACCCGCGATTCGGCAGCCCGAGGAGAAGGCATGGCGGTAGGTGGTCAGACCGCAAGTGATTTCTGAGTGCACCGCTCCATCTGTAATCGACAGGACAGGCTTGCGGTCTCCTCCCTTCCCCGCTGGGTGGCCACCATACTTCCCCCACCAGGACTAGAGAAACTGTAGACACAGAAGGGCAGGGCACGAGTCGGGGTACCACGCGGGTGGACGGCATCCCCCCACTTATTTCCGAGGGTTTTTCAGGGTGGACGCCGTCCACCCTGCTAAATCAAAACCGCGTCAGCCACCGGCTTGGTATGCTGAGACAGGGGCACACGAAAGCATTAAATCCGTTTCTAGCCAAAGATGCTACGTGCGATCTGCAAAGAATGGAATGCACAAAGCATTGCGCCTATGTTTAAAAGTAAGGCCAGGAGGAAACCGAGTCCAGTGCGCTGGAAACTTGAAAAGTTATAACGCAGAATGTGAGAAGCCTCTGCCCCCTGATGGGGCGCCTCGAACTCTTCCTCGAGGATAAGAGCAGCCCACCCCGCCCATTGTCATTCTGTCTGCGGCTGATTGCCCCATACAGAATGACAATGGGCCAGTTTAACTGAGCTGTTACACCCTGCTCTCTTTAGCTGTCCTTTTGCCCCCATTGGTCTGCCCTGGTCTTCCTCCTGTGAGTGTCGTGATTACGGTCATTAGGCACATGCTGTGAAGACTGCCCTGGAGCAATCTGTTAAATGCCCAGTGTTTCACACCAGTTGACCCATGCTTGCCAGGGCGGCAGGAGCAGCGCTGATCAAATAATTTGACAAACCCTGCTCCCGCACAATTGGTGCCTGCTGAAGATTCACCAGGTCACCCACGTCCAGATTTGCCTCCAACACGCTTTCTCGATCCCAAAACGGCAGTTCTTTCCTTTGAAGATTATGCGCTCATGTTTTTAGCTTTAATACCTTTATAATCAACGGAAACCACCTTAAGCCTGATGTGATCTGTGGTCTCATGGTTATTTTTTAGGAGATGTTAATTCATACTTCCCTGCCCCTCCAAACTGTTCCACACTTTCGATCTGTAAACAGTTAACCCCGTGCTCACCAGTTTCAATACACAGGTGCTTAATAATTAATCTATCAATGGCTCGTAGTTAATAAACCCTAATGACGGATGCTCCCTAACTTTCTTGAAGTGTATTGTCTTAAAGGCAATTGGAAGCTTTGGGGTGAAGTTGGTGCTTCTGCGGGACGCTGTAGTTGGTAAACACCTTTGTTGGACTTGGCTGTCTCTTGCGCGTTAAATGATGCGTTAGTTTTAGGTTTGGCCCAACTCATGCTTTCTCAAAAGTTTATCATAAACATGAATTTATACATAGTGAGTGAAACCATAATGGAGCGAGAAAGGTAGGATATATGGACGGATGAGTTAAAGCATGGATGAATGATTGGCAGAATGGATGGGGGGAATGGGTGTCTGGATGAGTGAAAGGAAGAATGTAAAGATGTATGTGTGAAAGAATGCATACATGAGTGAAAGGGGGGTGGAGAACTGGGAGAAAGGATGGATGGATGGATGAGTGTAAAGTTGAATGGGTATATGGATGAGTGACTGGTTGATGGATAAGTAAGTGAAAGGATGGCTGAAAGGGCAAATGGGTGGATGGATGGATGAGTGAGTGGATGGATGGAAGAGTGGAAGGATGAGTGAAAGGTTGGCTTGGATGAAAGGGTAAATGGCTGGATGGATGAGTGGATGGATGGGTGGAAAAGTGGATGGATGAGTGAAAGGATAGATTGGGTGAAAGGGTGGATGGTGGATGGATGAGTGAAAGGGTGGATGGAGGGATGGATGAGTGAAATAATGGATGGAAGGATAGATGATGGATAAGTTTGCAAATGTTTGGATATGGATGGGCACACAGATGGAAGGACAGAATGAATGGTGAAAGACTGAATTATGGATGAAAGAATTAATAGATGACAGACTATACATTTGAAATGGTGGATATCAGGAGTTAGATGGAAGGATGAATGGCTAGATTCTTGGACAAGAGAGCTCTTCTGGGGAGGGCTGTGATGACTTATTTGCTTTCTTGGTGCCATAGGAGCTTTAGTTCAAAGTGGGAGGTATTTTAATTTTCTGGCTACTTCCTTGCTTATATGTTACTATTCAGTATTTGCTCTGTGCTTATGTGTGGGATCTATACATCATACATGTCACATTTTGAGTGACACCCAACTGCTACTTGAATGTTACACTAATAATTGTAAATGTTTGCATGTTTTGTTTTAGGGAAAGCCTCATAGTGCCATGAGCTGTGCTTGAGATGTATATTGTGCTTGTAGCAAAAGGCAAAGCGTCAAAAATAAACGAAGTAATAGTGTATCAACAGAGCCTTCTTTAAGAAAGCTGCAGGGAAAAGCACCTTTGTGACTTCGTCAGCTAATGCAACTCTCTGGAAGCCTACATAAGCAAAGTCAAATTCCATATTTTAATTTCAACTTGCTGAAACACCCATAATGCGTTCCCTATAGCGGGTTCATCACAGCAATCCTCCCTTTAGTTGGCCTATGCGTGCCGCATTACATCTTACAATGGCACTTAGATATGAGATGCTAGTAACAGAGACTATCCAGGCAGATCTTCCTGACCACTTCTCTCACCAAACATGCCTGCTGAGGACCATGAGTTGTAAACAAAATATCGGACTGGACAACCCAGTGCAGTAACCATATAAATAGATTACTATCATATGAAGTACAACCAAAAAACGGCACAGTTGCTCAAAGCTGCACGCATACCGAAAAACCATAAAGTGCACGATCTAATCTAAACTTATTTTGACTTGTACTTAAATGGTTGTCTATTTACTCACTTTTATACTATTGTGCAACTTCCTCTGATGTGTCTGTAAAACGTACCTTTTTTCCTGAAGTTTTGTCCTGAATTTTGACCTTGTGTCCTGAATTTTTGTCCTGAATTTTGACCCTTTGTCCTGAATTTTTACACTTACCGTCCTGAATTTGCACCCATGCCAGTTGGTCACCCTAGCTGTGCATGGGCAGGGTGAGGTCGAAAGCAGAGCCCACGAACCTCTGATTCCTACACAGAGAGTAACCCGTCTCAAGGGAGGGCCACTGGAATTATGCGGTTGTGCGGCCACGAAGTTTTTTGCATATGTATGGATCTGCCGCATTTGCCACATTATTCAGCAACTGCTGCATAATCTGTAGATTTTAACAAGAAAAAAAATCTAGCTAACACAGTTCAAAAGTTACTAAAATGAAGGGACACGTGTTGCTGCGCGGTGAAAGGCCCTTTGCAAAGCTGGGCTGGTCGTCTTTCTGTTGCCTATTGCTATGTTTGGGTGTTAAACTGGGTACTAATGAGGTGCAGCCTATGCCCATACAGTGTAAACAAGTGTAAAAATGACAAAATAATGAAAAAATACTATCAGAAAATGTGCCGCGTTACACTGCATAATTTGCCGATTCTTGTCACATAATGTTTCCCTCCCTGCCGCCTAATTTTGCCCTCTCCTTCCGCATATTTCCAGTGGCCCTCTTTATAGCTGTTTAGAAGCATCCAAGCGGGTGAGTTTTTCCACAGGGCTGCTTTGTCTGAGGCACTGAGGGCTTATTCATAACATAACATAGAACAGGAAAGTGATTTTTGGAAGGCAGCACTTAAAATGGTCTGAAATCCCAGCCACCTTCAACTCACCAAATAATCGCATAATTCCGGTGGCCTTGACAGAGAGGCACTCGGGCACCAAACAGAGACCATGCTGTGCGATTCAGAGGATTTTAGTTTACATAGGCCACGCCTCTTCTATTGGCCAAACGCCTTGTAAAGACCCTCCACCTTTTTCATCCCACTTAATGCCCTGGTAACAGCACTTTGCATTGTGGATCTCTGAGTTATTACTAACCAAAAAACCAAACCATCTAAACTACAAGTCCCACATTGCAACCTGCTGTTCACTAAACAGCCAGGACTGGTAGGCAGCGGTAGAAGTGGGCGGGGACGGAAGGGCACGGCGTGCCCCTACTTCTAAAAATAATTTCAGCCCGTTCCCCTACTTCTTTCTTTGAAAAAAGCATCCCGGGACGGAGAGAACAGTCCTACTAAAAACGAGAACTTTTTTAGGTTTTGCCTGGCGAAAGATGTATCTTGTTGACCCAAGTTAATGCCCGGCAGCTCCATTGTCTTCAGCCAAGATTCCCAATGTTAGATTTATGTTCTGATTTGTTACCTTTGCTGCAAATTGTAAAGCGCTCTGATATCCTTCGGAATCAAGTTTGCGCTATATAAAACTTTATAAATAAAATAAATAAATCTAGCCACAGCTAGAGAGAGGCAGCTGGGACAAAACTATTTAATACAGAGTCGCTAGTTTACAATAGGTGGGGAGATAACATATAACACTCATCGATAGAATAACGTGAATATGGAGCCCTACTGTGTGTAATAGTCATTGTCGAGTGTGGGAAGCAGCCTCTCTGGGAACCTGTAATGTATAAAAAATCTTGCAGTCAAACTTTCCTGTAGCATTTTGAAAATGTGTTCATGTCACCTTCGCTCAATTAAGGCTACACTGCCATCCGGGACCACAGCACATTTTGTTTAAGGCTTTCAGTCTTGTACACTAGCCATCTTACCATAGTAAGGGTTTGTTTCGGAAAAAAAAAAATGTCTCCTACCCACAGGGAGATTTTCCCCTACAAATGGTGGGCAGTGTTATTTTTTCCTGCCGGGCATGGCAGACACTGAGTGGTCTGCCTCAGCAAATCCGCCCCAAGTAGGCAGACCTTTTTAAGTGACAATGAATTTTATTTGTGTGTTAATTATCAAAACAGAGTGATGTCACGTGATGTCATGTGATGTCACGTCCTGTCGTGATGTCACTTCCTGTCGTGATGTCACTTCCTGTTGTGATGTCACTTCCCGTCGTGATGTCACTTCCTGCCGTGATGTCACTTCCTGTGACCACGCCTACCTTGGAGAGTCCCCCCACTTCTTTTTTTAGGACTTGTGCCCTGCAGAAGGGCCCCAGTGCTGCCAGCCTCAAACATCAAAGACCGGCTGGCGGGAGTGGGACGTGAGGCGACTCGCTGCCCTTTGAGCATGACTGCTCCTCTGAGTGCGGGCTGAACTGCGCCACTAAATCGGCGACTTTGATTATCTGCGATCCCCGTCATTTGTTCCAGCACCACTGCGGCCCTTTGCATCGTGGTGACCTCCTCCGGCCCCCCGCCTGGACGCAGCTATTTCCAACACCGCCTTGGGGCCCCACCTGGCTCACCGCATCCAGCGCTGGGTCGACTTTGCCTGCAGTAAGGCCCTACGAGAAACTGACTAACCTACTTCATTAAAGTGGCGCATTTAATCTATCAGCAAGCCTCCGCCATCTCTCCCGGCTGCATTAATGCCCTCTACAGTGTGGTGACCTCCTTCGGCCCTCCTGCCTGGCCACTGTGACTCACATCACCACCTTGGGGTCCCCCTACCACACCACATCTAGCGCTTGGTGGTATTTGCCTGCAACAAGGCCCTACAAGGAGAGCTGCAGATGCTTTGGTCCTTTTGCTGGTCTGCGCCTCTCTCCTCTCTCCATGGACACCAGAACTGTGAGTACCCCAATAGCGCACTATTTTCCCTGCCAGGGAGACATTTATATTCCACTGCTTACTCCTGAAAGGACGCCTTCCTGCTTTCCACTCCTTGAGCGCCGGGTGTCCCCTCCCAGTACTGTGACACGCCTAATTGGGCCTTCAGCGAACAGTACACAACGGTGCCTGCATTGCCATCTTGCCAATATCATTGCGCCGCGGCATGAGCCGCAAAGACCCCAAACAAAAGGCGCTTACTTTTGAAAAACTCAGACGCTGCCTCAGAACGTACCAACAGGATGGCGGAGGGCGGGCAAGGCTTGGACCGACCGGATGACTCCTTGGCCCAATCCACAGTGCTACTACAGGGCTCTGGATGGCCAATTTGACGCTCTCGACAAGAGCATCGCCGACATGGGGGCCAAAATTCAGGCACATGATTGACGCCTGGATGTCGCAGAGGCCCGTATATCTGACATCAAAGAAGGCACTGCTCAATCCCGCAAGAGGCTAGAACAAATAGAGCCTATTCTCAAGGATGTGGCCATTAAAAATGTAGATTTGGAAGCACGCAGTAGGCGCAATAACATTTGCATCATGGGGGTTCCGGAATCCACAGCCACTGGCTGCCTGGACACTTTTGTAGAAACTCTTTAGGCTGAAATGTTCGGTAGAGACTCATTCACGCAGAGCTTCGTAGTTGAACGCGCTCACCGCTCACTTGGGCTTCTGCCCTATCCAGGATGTCCTCCAAGGCCAATCATTGCACGAGTGATGAACTACCGGGACAGCAACACCGCACTGCGCCTGGCGAGAGAGGGCAGCAACGTAATCTGGCAGGGCTCCAAGATTTCACTGTATCCTGACTTCACGATCATGGTGCAAGATACCCGTCGCTAATACACTGGAGTCAAATCCACCCTCAGGAACCTTGGTTTAAAATATGGCATGTTATACCCTGCTAGAATGAGAGTGGATGTAAATGGCAAGACTTGCATATTTGATAAGCCTACCGAAGTGCAGAAAGTTTGCCAAGCATACAGGTGGAGCAATCAGGCTGATGGTGACGGTGTTTGCCCTTCTCGGCCACACAGTGGGTCGCATGCCAGCGCAGAACTTTTCTCAGGAACTGGGTCTGGTTGATTCCATCAAGCATCTTGCCTTTTTCAATGTAACGTAACTGTTTTGGGATAATGTTCCTCATCAATGTGAAATACGTTAAATTGCTGGGTAGCTTGTGTGGCGTTGCCACCCCCCTTTGGTGTACTCCTTGGTTTGTTTTTCTACCGTATGGTCATACCACTTCTGGGTTTTCTTCAATCCACTGTCAAGTTGATTGGTATTTTGTATACTTTTTCTAGTGATGGGTTGGCCTTGCTTTGTTGGTCGCGAGGTTGGGTGGGGGATGGGGACGGGGCAATTGCTATGGCATAAAAGTTATTGGATTTTCACGAGACTGTTCACTGTCATGGATAATATGCACCTACTATTTCCTTCCTTTATCATGTGAGTTGGGAACTCAGATGCCCAGTTAGGTAACATGACAGGTCCCTCTGGCCTTTCTTTAATGACCTGGAACGTGGCCTTAATGATAAACGCTGTAAGCTTGCATTATTTAAACCGTCATAGAATTGATATAGCCTTTTTGCAGGAGACACAGCTACCCCACTCAGTCACTATTCAAATCACGTCCAGCTGGGGTACACACAGATACTTTGCCAATTAAAGTACCTATGCTAGAGGTACAGCTATTCTCGTTCATAAAAAGCTTTTCTTCAGCCCCAGCTCCATAGTGGGTGATAGGGAGGGAGGATACACCATTGCAGTGGGGTCATTATTGGGACAAAAGATAGCTCTAGTGTGTATCTACGCCCCGAACACGGACTCCCCTGAGTTTTTTCATTCTCTATACAACCAACTTACAAAATTGGGTCCTGTGCCTTTCCTTGTAGGGGGCGATTTCAGTTTGCTTCCAGATCCTGTGTTGGACAGCACTTCAGCCTCCAAACCCCACGTGTGCCGAACACTGCTCGACCTTTGCGAACAACTTTCCATATTAGACATTTGGCGCTATTGAATCCTAATCTCATGGAACAAACGCATTATGCAGGCCAATACAACACGTGGACAAGGATTGACTACTGGTTGATTTTCACAGGTGTCTCCAGTTGGTTTAACTAACTCGCGACACATCCCAGGACATATTCTGACCACTCTCCCATCGTACTGCACCTCGAAGTCCCCCGACCTGAAGGATTTGAACGTCAATGGCGCTTCCCCAGCCGCGCTTTGCTTGATGACTCCTTTAATAATGAAGTGCAGGAAGCCATTGAAGATTATTTCTCCATCAACACCGGTTTGGTAGACACATGGGCGGTCTTGTGGGAGGGTTTCAATGCATACATAAGAGGCATCTGTATTACCAAACACGCCGGTGTGCTTAAAGATTTGCGCAATTCGCTGTCCCGTATAGAGAATGACCTGGCTGCACTTGACGCCGTCATCGGACGACCCCCGGATCTGGTGTTGGAGAAGCAACGTTTCGCCCTTCTCGCGGATTACAGGGAAACGGCAGATTGCAAAATTCTATTTCTTGGCAAATACCAAACCGCCAGGCGGTACGGTGAGGGGGAAAGACCAGGCGCAGATGCTCCGTCCCCCATACAGTAAGGCCTACATAGTAGAGCTCTGTTCTTCTCCTAATGAAGTGCTCTACACCACTTCAGATATTCACAACAAATTCTAGACTATTTCAAAGCCCTCTATGCATCTGAAATAGGGAGTGAGCCCACAGCCCAGGAAGACTACCTATCTGATATTGCATTAGTGTACCTTGAAAAATACATGCAAGACCTCTTAGCAGAACCAATTTCCGAATCTGCTGTGATAGCTGCCATCATTCGAAGCCCTTCGATCCTCCACTGCCCCTGGGCTGTATGGCTTCACAGGTGATTTCTACAAAAATTACATAGATCTTTTGGTACCCCAGCTCATTGAGGTGTATGCAGAGGCCCTAGAAAAACATATCCTTTCCCCCTACCCTACACAAGGCAGTCATTATTCTCCTCCCTAAACCAGGCAAAGACATGCGTCTCTATTGCTCATATAGACCTCTATCCTTTCTAAATCTGGACTTTAAAATCCTTGCCAAAATTGTCGCTATGCGCTTGTCTCAATTGATAGAGTTAATTTTCTCCCCAGCTCAATAAGGCTTGGTCCCCCATAGATCCACGTCATTCAATCTCCAGACTCTATTATCTGTCCTCCATAGAATCATTCCAGATACCCCTGCAGCGGCCATCCTACTTGACACAGAGAAGGCATTTGACTCCCTGGAGTCGCCCTTTTTTGTGTCCGTCATGTGCCAAATGGGAATGCCAATGGGTTTCATTGCTACTACTTCATTACTTTACAGCCGCCTTGTAGAACGACTCCGTATAAACGGTACGCTTTCCTGCTCCTTCTCATTGTCTCGGGTTACGCAGCAGGGCTGTCCTCTCTCACCCCTCTTATTCATCCTGGCTATGGACCCTCTAATACACCACTTTCAAGAAAATCATCTGCAGCATGGTCTGCAATTCAACACAGGCCCTCTTCTAGTTTCGCTATATGCGGACGACACTGTTCTCTATGTGAGGAAGCCTCAGTTTAATCTGGAACCTCTCATAGGAAAAATAATTCGATTTGGTCGGTATTCGGGTCTTGGTATTAACTAGCACAAGTCGGTGATCTTCCCCTTGACCTCCAGCACCAAGCCATGGGAGTGTGAATTCCCTCTGGAGTAGTGTGTGGATTCTGTTATCTGATTGCCCAATGCAGTAATGCCAATGGTTGAATCCATCCAAATGCTAGGATTCCATTCCTCTGTCCAGAGTCTGACTTTGTCCTTCCCAAGAGGTTATCTACGGAATTACCCAGGAGCATTCCTAGAGATTCCAGAGACAGTCAGACGGTATCCACCACCAGTTTGGCCTGGGAGAAACTGAGGCACTTCACCGGTGCTACCACGATGTCCTCTCCCTCCCTGCCAGTCCCCAATGCTCGCTGACTGCCAGCGACTGGAGAGAAGATTGTGCAACGAACATTAACTAAATTTGACATCACCAAAATAGGGGACCTTTACCTGGATGGTCAGGCCTTCTTTGTACAAGATGCGGACTGCTTCCCAGATGCCACGTTCATGGACAGCTTTGTACTGAACTGGATACGCTCAGCTCAGCTCCATTCTGCCCGGTTTTCCAATAGAACCTGTCTCATTTTCACCTTTGTCCCTGGTCATTGAGAGCGAACACGTGTGTCTCCTACAATGGTGGAAAGCACAAAGCAGCGTCCTTTCCACCATTATAAGACACACACGTTTTCTGGAGGAACACTCCTATAATTTCCCATAAGCGTGGATCCCTTTGTTTTTTGACAAAATAACTTGAGGAGGACATACCCACCTCTTCACTCCCTTCTTGTGTTACTTAGATTGAACTGGACTATGCACAGGGACACCAAATGTGCCCCTCATCCAGACTTTCAGGTGCTGGCAAGCTCACCCACCCAGCCCAAATACAGTAAATCCAGTCTGGGAGGTGGTCACACATCCCTGTGACAGGATGCCTATTATCCTGCCTTCCCCTGCTCGAGCTTGCTCAGCAGCAGGAGGGCAGAAATGCGTCCCTGGTCGGCAGCAACCATTTTGTGCTGTCGGGGACTAGAAGGCTGGTACCGGGAAAACTAGGGCCCAATGGAGGGCTCTCCCGGTGGCTGGAATCATATTCTCGCCCCAGTAACGGTGTGTGGGTATGATTCCAACATGTTTGACACCAAACACGATGGGGTTTGTTGCAGCCGATTTCAAGATGGTCATTGGGCGGTCACATAATGCTCCTCTATAGTAGTATATGGCTGCTTTACTGACAACCCGGGAGAATGGACTCCCTAGACTGCAAGGGTGTCCTGCTCATGCAGGAGCACCCTCTCACATAGAACCAAGCACCCTGCCCTCAGGATTGTTAAGGTCTGCAATAGGGGTGGCTTATAGGTCTTAAGTGCAGTGACCCTTAGATATAGTAAACCTATATCTTTAAGTGGTGCATGCACCAACTTACACAGGCTGCAATGGCAGGCCTGTAGTTCCATTTTGCATGGTCTCTCATGGGTGGCATAATACATGCTGCAGTCCATAGTAGACCTCTGGGGTACCTATGCCCTGGGTGCACGGGTACCATATACTAGGGACTGACAAAGGTTTTCTAGTGTCCAATCTTGGGTGTACCTAAGTACATAACATAACAGTTTAGGGACAAAGCAGATAGACCGGGGTCCTGATTTGCAGGATCCCAGTCATACTTGGTGAGTCAGACTTGGCGAGGGTGATCAAGTCATTTGGTATTGGACTGACCTCATACGCTGATGACACCCAGCTGGTCCTGGCGATCCACAAAAATGGAGGAGCAGTGGCCGCTAACTTCCAGGAGGGTATGAGAGCAATCAGTACCTGGATGGATCAGAATTGTCTAAAGTTAAATTCTGACAAGACTGAGGTCATGGTATTTGGTGAGCTGACCCCGTCTTGGTCCCCAGTTTGGTGGCCTTCGGAGTTAGGAACCCCTCCATCACCAGTATCCAAAGTTAGGAATCTGGGGGTTCTATTCGACAACAAGCTAGATTTTGTCAGCCATGCCAACGCAGTGGTCTCAGCCTCCTTTTTTACCCTAAGAATGGTAAAGAAATTGCTTCCATTTCTTCCCCCAAATGCAGGCAAGACCCTAATGTCCACTTTGGTATTGTCTAAGGTGGACTATTGCAATGGCCTACTGTTGAACGCGCAGGAGCAAGTTTTGAACAAATTACAGCTTGTTCAAAATGCTGCCGCAAGGATTCTAACCGGCACACCGAAGTATTCATCTATTTCTCCCATCATTCGTCAACTACATTGGCTGCCGGTTAGAAGCCGTACGAAGTTTAAGGCCTTGTGTATCACATATAAGGCATTGAACAACACTGAACCAGAATTCTTTAAAAAGGCCATTTGTGTTTACACACCTAGTCGAACACTACGTTCATCTGCAGCCCAACAGCTTCAAATTCCACGCACAAAAAAAGCCACATAGGGAGACAAACGCTTTGTGGTTGCCACTTCTAAACTTTGGAACCTGCTCCCTCCCTACATCAAACTTAGCCCATCACTGCTAACATTCCGAAAGCATCTTAAAACCTGGCTTTTTAATCAGTAAACTCCCAATAGGAACCCCTTTGCAATCTGTAAGTTCTAGCGCCGAGACACCGGAAGGTATTTGTGCGCTATAGAAATTTTATAAATAAATAAATAAATACTTGTAAAAAACAGCATCACATCAACAAAACGTGGGGGTGACCATAAGAAGCAGATCCTGCTTTCCTACACTGTCTCACAGAGTCACCCATTGAAAAACACTGGTACTAGCAGACTGGGGGTAATTTTTGACATGATGGGAACCCCTGGTAAGGTATTGATGCTGGCATACTAGAAGTAAATCTTGGCATGGAGAGACCAACTGCAAATTCCTTGTAGCAGCATATGGAAGGTAATTGTTGGCATACAGGATTACAACTGTGGCGTATTGAAAGGGGAGACCATCACATGACACAACATGTGTATTTGTAAAGCGCACGTTCAACCAGAAGGGCCTCTTGGTGCTGAATAAGAGATGTTTATTGTTACCCAACTCAATGGTACTCATTTTATCGATCACAAAAGCATGAAAGACTGATTGGACCCGCCGGGATTTGAACCTGTGACCATGAGTTCAAACACGGCCCCTACATTGGATGCATTAGTCCACTAAGCCACCATGGGGAGCGACCCTTGACCCTGCTCTCAGCCAGGTCGCTCCCCATGCCGCCGCAACAGCACCACCTGTTGTGACCGCCCCCCAGCTCGCTGCTGCTGCCTGATGCGAGTTTGAGGCCCTCCTCCACCCGCAGGCTACCACCTGCGCCTCATCCCTGGTGGTCAGTGGTATGCCTTAGGTTTGCTCTCTGTATTTGTTTTGTATTGTTTGTGGCTGTTTTTGTCATTTGTTATTGATTAATTTCCTTTCTCTCCCTCCTGTTATTTTCTGTGCCCTGTTTCGCCTTCTGTTTCCTCGTCCGTTCCTCACCTGTTTTTTCCCGCTGCTGCGTCTCTGCGGCCCTGCGCCCCTGCTCGCCCACTTGCCACCCCGCTCCTGCCTCCCAACTGACCCTCCCTCCCACCTCCCCTTAGGTGGCGGACGCTGCGCGGTGAAAGGAGCGACCCTTGACCCTGCTCTCAGGCAGGTCGCTTTCCACGCCGCGGCAACAGCGCCACCTGTTGTGACCGCCCCCCAGCTCGCTGCTGCTGCCTGAAGCGAGTTCGAGGCCCTCCTCCACCTGCAGGCTACCACTTGCGCCTCATCCCTGGTGGCCAGTGGTAGGCCTTAGGTTTGCTCTCTGTATTTGTTTTGTATTGTTTGTGGCTGTTTTTGTAATTTTTTATTTCTTAATTTCCTTTCTCTCCCTCCTGGTATTTTCTGTGCCCTGTTTTGCCTTCTGTTCCCTTCGCCGTTCCTCACCTGTTTTTTCCCGCCGCTGCGTCCCTGCGGCCCCACACCCCTGCTCGCCCACTCGCCACCCCGCTCCTGCCTCCCAGCTGACCCTCCCTCCCACCTCCCCTTATGTGGCGGACGCTGTGCGGCCGAGCCGCTGGTGTGCCAAATGCGCGCCTAAGGCAAGCCCGTCTGCAACCGTCGGTGCCTGGACTGCGCCCAGCGCCAGAACCTCTGGCCCCCGCTAACACCACAACGCCCGTCTCCACTACGATGCCAGCACCCTCCATGCACTTAACGTCGGACCATCACACACCTGCTTCCTAGCCGCCCCGAAGCGCACCCAAGGACCCTTCTCCTGCCGGAACTGCAGCTTCACCAGCATCCGACCCACCAATCCACCCACCAGGATAAGACTCAACCACCTCAGATGCATACTCCTGAACACTCGCTCTGCATGCAAACACGCCATCGAACTCTGGGACCTGCTCAACACATCCTCCCCGGACGTCGCCTTGCTGACAGAGACCTGGATGCACGACTCCTCGGCACCCGACATCGCCATAGCCATCCCGGACAGCTACAAGATTACCCGCAGAGACCGCACCAAGAGAGTAGGAGGGAAAATCGTCATCATCGATGTCAGATCTCGCCTCAAACGGCAAGGAACCACAACACCCTCTTCGTCTTCTGAGCACCGCTGTACAACAACAATCTCGGAGGGTCAGTATGAAAACTACAAATCCCGGCATGCCGTGAATCGCGTCACGCAAGAGACGCTGAACCCGCCGTAAACCAGGAAATAAAGACCGCACTGGAACTATCGGCGACGATAATTCCGTATATGTCCTGAGGTGTAGGCGGTAAGCTGTGGATGCGGTAAGCCCTCGGATCTTTGTTATCTATTGCCCTGGAACTTTCAGAAGGCTTGTTGTGAGCTACGGACGCTCGAACACTCAGCGAGCGTGTGTTTCAGACTCCCCGTGATTCTCTCGGCTGAGAGAGTTGTTCAGGTCTAACCATTCTGACGAACTTGGATATTTCAGACCGGGGACTATTTCTTATTCCTTTTGCAATGCGCAGTGGAACTGCGTTGCCCAGAGACTATATCAATAGCAGGATATACGATACATATTGACTATTTACTTGAAAATAGAGGCATTCAGACTTCTATCTTGCAGACACCGTTAAGGAAGGATTAACCCTGTGTGCTTTATTTTGTTTTCTCCACAACTTTGTTTATTTTTCTTTCAAGCAGGAGAAACTAGTGAGGGATATCAAGTTCAAGGGATTATGTTACTGCTGTGTGCGCATCCATGAGATGGTATGTGTGGAGTGTTATGTGCATATAGCGTAGTTGTTGTTTGAAGCAGGGTTTCATATAAGTTCTTTTGTTTTATTATACAGTGAAGCAGAATCCCTGGTATCACCTCAAGTCTCTTCTCCTCGCACTAGTTCTCGTTATTTTCCTTTACAGGTACGAGGAAGTGTATATGGTAAATGCCTTGTAATTAGGTAGGAGAAGTGTTAGAGTAAGGTGGGTACGGGGGGATTTGTTCTAATAGATTGTTCTTTGTCATTGCAGATCTCCCTCCCTGCTGTCCCCTTCCTTTCCCTCCCCGGTGAAACTGCCTTAGTGGTCTGTGTTCTCATCCAGACATTGGGGCAGTTCTTCGGGGGAAGGTGTGGGTCTTTCAGCAAAGCTCCGAAGAGACATAGGCGGAGCCTGACAGAATTATCGGCCCAAGAATAATCTCTCTTCTTGGCTGTGCTGGAATACACCATCACCACGCTAGACGATGTACTGGCAGCGTTGGCGCAGGTTCAATCCGAACTTGCGGTCTCCAATAGAGAAGTGGCGGCTTCCAGAGCCGAGAATGCCCAATTAAAAGCTAGAATGGATAGAGCTCCAATGCCCCAGGCCCTGGGAGGGGGGAGTCAGGTCCCTTCTACCTCAGTGATAGTGGAGATGCCCGCTCAAATACCCCTAGCTCCACCTGAACGTTTTTATGGGGACAACAGTAAAGTGCAGGTGTTCATAACACATGTGTTGCTGCACTTTATGTGCAAACCAAAGATGTTTGCCACCAACTGTAAAGAAGTCCAATGGTGGGTTGTTAGTGAAATAAGTATTTATTATAGAATAGGATCCCATCCACAGGATAACCAGTCACAAGTAGCAAGGTCCAAGCTCAACTGCCTGGATACTCTAAACTAAACAACTCCAGAATCTGTACAGCGCATTCCAATGCATGTGGCAACCTGGCAACAGGCTGCATAGGCAGGATGCCACACATCTCCCTTCTTATAACAGATAACAATAAACAGAAAAACATTATTTTACAAAATCATTAAAACGAGTAGGTACACGTGTAATCCTTGAAGATTTCCTCGCGATGACAGGACCAACCACGGCCCGATAAGATGAGGTACCTGTAGGTGAAGAACTTGACACAGGAGACTTAGAATTGTCAACAAAGTCTTTCTTGATCACCACAACCCTGTTCAAGTTCCAAATGCGATGATCAGTTGTTTTGATAGCATTACCTAAAACCTTGATAACTTGAATAGGCTTAAAAAATGAAGCAGATAACATCTTGTTCTTCTTACATGGATTTTTTATGAGAACCCAATCACCCACATGCACCACCGTGTGTTTTACAGAATTTCTCAGATCATGAATCCTTTTCCTAGCTTGTAGCTTTTTCTCCTGACCTACCTTCCACTCCTCATTTCCAGTTGAAACTTTCAGATGTAAATCATTTACCCAAGGTGGAGTAACTAAAGTGTTGGAAAACCTACACCTGAAGAGCTCAAAGGGTGTTTTGCCTGTAGTGGCATGTGGTGATAACCTGTAAAGCTTAACCTTTTTAAAAACATCTGATCTCCAATCTGAACCAGCAGATTTAGACATTCTAATTGTCTCCTTGAGCACACGGTTAAATCTCTCCACGGTGCCATTCGTCTCTGGGTGGTACAGAGAAGATTTGTTATGTTTTATACCATGTTTAGACAAGAATAATTCCATTTCCCTAGAGACAAGTTGACTCCCATTGTCTGTCAAGATGATGTTGGGAATACCCTCCCTAGCAAAAAGTTTTTCCAAAAAAACTATTACATGCTTGGATTCTATGCCACGAGTGATGGCAATCTCTGGCCATCTAGAAAAGAAATCTATCAAAACTAGAACATACCATTCAGACCCGCTGAGTATATAGGCCCTAGAATATCCAGGCCAACTTCCTCCCAAGGCCTGTTTTGAAGTGTTCTGATAATCATGGGCTGAATTTTGGGTTTCGCTACCTTCTCACTCAAAGCACACTCCATGCAGTCCCTAACTTTCCTCTCAACTTCCAAATCCATGCTGGGCCACCAGTACGACATCCTCAAATTCTCCGTTGTCTTTGAAATGCCCATATGCCCATTATGGGCCAGTGAAATGAGTTCACTCCTAATAGATATCGGAGGAACCAACCTAGTACCTCTGACAAGTAAACCGTCATGTTCAGATAATTGGTCTTTAACATGCCAAAATTTCTCCAAAATGTCACCATCTCTTGGCTTGACCTTCCATCCAAGCTTGATCAATTTCAAAATTTCCATAAGAGCCAAGTCTTCCTGTAAAGCTTTCAACCATTTACACTTATCAATGACACTCCCACCAACTGCACAAACCATTTCATCTTCGCCTTCCAAGTCATCCTCCAGATCTAAATCTTCCTGAGAGACAAGACGAGATAAGGCATCAGCTACCTTATTCTCAACACCTGGTAGATACTTGACCTCAACGTTGTAATCCTGTAATCCTACAACCCATTTTGTAATTCTACTGGAAACAGCATCAATGCCTTTGGTTTTTAAGATCTCACATAACGGTTTGTGATCAGTTCTCACTTCAAAAGTACTTCCCCACAAGAAGTTTTTTAATTTCTTCACAGCCCAATAGACCGCTAACGCTTCACGTTCTACCACAGAATATCTTAGTTCTGGACCCCTCAAACCTCTTGACAAAAACAAAATGACTACCTCGCTCCCTTCAATCTTCTGTGTTAAAACTGCCCCTAACCCTTTTAAGCTTGCATCTGTTATTAGAATAGATCTCCTCTCAGGGTCAAAACTATTCAATTTGGGGGCATTGTTCAATTTTCCTTTTAGAACGATGAATTCTTTTTCACATTTATCACTCCATACAAACTCAGATCCTTTCTTCAACAAAGATCTCATGCTAACACACAAAGAAGCAAAACCACATATAAACTTGTTATAGTACTCCGCCATACCTAGAGAGCTAATCAATTCTTCCTTGTTCTTTGGAGAAGACATCTTCATCATAGTATTAATCAAGCCAGCTTTCGGTGAAATACCATCTTTCGAGATCGTGTGGCCAAGATAGTCTATGGAGTTTTTTTTTAATTTGCATTTTTCCAATTTTACTGTTAGACCAGATTCACACAAACGTTGCAAAACACCAACCAGTCTTAGATCATGCTCCTCATCACAACTTCCAAAAATCAGAATGTCATCCTGATACACTCTCACACCTTTTAAACCCTTCAAGACACCTTCCAAAGCTCTTTGAAAAACTGAAGCAGCTGACACCAGCCCAAACGGAAGTCTCACAAAGCGAAAAGTGCCAAATGGTGTTACAAACGCAGTCAGATCCTTGGAGTCTTCATCAAGTCTTATTTGGTGATAGGCGGATCTTAAATCCACCGTACTGAAGACCTTCGCCCCTTTTAATAACATTAACATGTCTGTAATCTTAGGTAAAGGGTAGTGATCTACCACCACGCTTTTATTCAACTCCCTAAGGTCTATGCATAAACGAAGAGAGCCATCCGATTTCTTGGCGGCTACAATTGGAGCGACCCATTGGGTTGCTTCAACCTCCTCTGTGATACCCTCCTTGACCAATTTTTCCAATTCTGCTTTAACTTGATCTCTAACAGTAATGGGGACACTACGTACCTTACAACAAATAGGTAGAGCATTCTTCTTCAACTTAATGTGATGATCATAGTTCTTCAAACAACCCAACTTTTCAGTAAAAACATTAGGAAAACTCTTTTTTAACTTATCTGAAAAGGATTCATCACAATTTTGATTTATGTTGACAGAATTGGTGTTAACAAAGGGTAAATCCTTTAAGATGATGGGGGGAGAGGAATTTGGATCTAACATCACTCCTAAATCTTTTTGATCAAACCAACTCAAAATATTGTCTCCTTTTTGTGAAATATAAATTTTTGAATTGGTGAGTCTCTCTTTGTAATTAATGTTTCCTAGGAAGTACCCTAAAAGCTCTATAGGTTTCCTACCATATGCAAGTGGTTTTATATCCGGATGAAACATCTTAATGTTACCTTGTAAATACTTGAGGTAAAATTCCTTTGCCACAATGGTGATTTTGGCACCTGAATCAAATAATACTTTAATGGGATAACCATTAACTAAAATTTCATCAATAGGACAATTCTTTGGTTGGGGACCGAAAACTACTTGGACCAAGTCTTGGCCACAATCAACATTTTCATCGTAATCACTTGTCTCATCAAAATCATAATAAATCTCATTAACCTTGCCTTTGTACTCTCTCCCCTTGCAAGCAACAGTGAAATGTCCCTTTCTTTTGCACTTGCCACAAGTGGCTTTCCATCCAGGACATTGCCTGTCATTTGCAAAATGTCCCATTTTGCCACATCTAAAACATTTCACTTGCGCAAAATCAAATTTCTTATCTGGTTTACCATTGAGAGGTTTGTTAGTGGTGACATCCCTCATACTACTTCTCTGGCTAGCATTCTCTTTAGTTACATTCGAGGTCTTGACGAGATTAACAGTACTATTGTTTTTACTTTCACCATTCTTTTTTATGACTTCTACACATTTAATAGAATGTTCAATCCTTTTTGCTATAGTAATCACATCATCTAAATCAGGCTCATCTTTTTGCCATAATTCCTCTCTAACATGTTCAATGCTACAACCCAGCATGAACTGATCCCTTATTCTCTCATCAATAGAGGCAGCAAACTTGCAAGATGATGCTAATTTTCTTAGGGCAGTTATATAATTCTCTATGCTTTCCTCTTCAAGTTGTAATCTGCGACCAAAATGATATCTCTCTAAGATAGTAGAGACTTTCGGAAGGTAGTGTTTATCTAGCATTGCTATACAAATTTCATACTCCTTAAGATTCCTATCTTGTATTTCTGGCAGGTGATCAAACACCTCCTGGCCCTCTGTCCATAAAAAGTGTAATAACAAAGCTGTTTTCCTTTCTGCACTTAAGTTGGCCCCACAAACATTTGCATATCTTTCAAAGACTTTACACCACTTTTTCCATCTAATGGGAGGATCCCCAGGAGTTTGTAAGAAGAACGGAGGAGCTGTGACGTTCTGCATTATGTGCACTGAGCTAACTTTACATATGAAAATATGACAATGTCAATGTAAAGATTATGTTAACATTAAGAATCTTTTTTCAAGACCAATAAAAAAAAATGAATTGCTACTATAATTTCCACACTTGGAGATAAAACATAAGATTATGAACACATAGTCTCAGTGTCTCTTTTCCTTTCTTTTAAAAGTAAAATAAATCACAGTCTCAGTGTCTCTTTTCCTTTCTTTTTAAAAATAAAATAAGTCACCCAGTTCGATACCTGTTGCAGCGCTAAATTCCTGTGAAGAGAAACACCTCAGAGTAAAAGTTGACATAAATCGTGACGAATCTGCTGTTGCGTGAAAGGAAATATTATTAATTTTCACGAAAGTGCTGTTTTGAAGAAGAAAATGGCCGCCACGTCATCCTAAAGGCGTCATGACGCTCCTGCGTGATGACAATTACTTGGCAGAGATGTCGGACAAGAATTATGGTGCTGCGCTGGAACAGCGGTGTCCGTGGGTGAGCGAACGTTGCGCTCGAGCAGCATGCACGGTAAGCCTTTCAAAAGATGCCGCTACCAATGCCTCGAGCTGCCTTTCGACTTCACTGCGCACAGAGTGTTTATTTTTAAATAATTGTCTCGAGCTGCAGTTCACGCTTCCCTTCACACACTGTTTTTATTTCCTGTCAACAATGCAGTTTAGATGCAATTAACACTGCTTGCACTCCTGAAATTAACTCTGCGCTCTTCTGAAATTGTATAAAGTTCATCCATTATATATATATTCACAGCTTTTCAACACTTGTGCTCAATATTCAATAATCGCTGCTCTTTGTTCCGCTCAGCTCACAATTGCTGGTCATAGTTCTGCTCTGCTCAAGTGTCATAAACTCCTCAATATAGTGTCACACAGCGCTGCCATTTACTACTATAAGCACATTCACAGCTGCTTACCGGGAGTCTCTTTTCTCAACGGTGTCAAACGCCTTGGGCAGCAGGGTGTCCTGATCACTTCGGACACTGGTGGGGTTTTCTTTGCAAGGCGTTTCTCCGTCTGTAAGATACTCACTTTCTTAAAGTTTTCATAAATTTCAAAATAAGGTAATAGGTGTCCTTGTTGAGATCCTTTCTTCACAAATCCCGTCCTGTCGCCAATGTAAAGAAGTCCAATGGTGGGTTGTTAGTGAAATAAGTCTTTATTATAGAATAGGATCCCATCCACGGGATAACCAGTCACAAGTAGCAAGGTCCAAGCTCAACTGCCTGGATACTCTAAACTAAACAACCCCAGAATCTGTACAGCGCATTCCAATGCATGTGGCAACCTGGCAACAGGCTGCATAGGCAGGATGCCACACCAACCAAGCCAGGGTGGCCTTTCTGATCTCTCATTTGGGGGGTGAGGCAGCCCAATGGGCTGTTCCTGTTGTAGGAAGAGATGACCCTTTACTATACGCATGGGATGACTTCCGTGCTGCCTTTGAAAAAACCTTTGAGAGGAGGGCTGAGACCTTTACGGCTGATAGGGACCTGCTGAAACTGAAACTGGGCAGCTCGGATTTAGTTACATATCTGAATAACTTCCGTCGATTGGTGGCTGAAACAGACTGGCCTGAAGCCAAACAAGCCGCCCTCTTTTACCAAGGCCTGAACGATGACCTAAAGGACGTGTTGGCACAAATTGATCCACAACCCCGTACCTGCTCCGCACTCATTGAACTCGCGTTGAGCCTGGATCATCGGATGAAAGAGCGAAAGGGGGATCATAAGACGAATGAAAGGCCAGTTCAACCTTACGAACATCCAGGGCATGGGGAAAAGACAAGGACTTTGCTTATATTGTGGGAAGAAGGGGCATTTCTTGCGGTAATGTCCTGTAAAACCCAAGTCAGGTAGAGGCAGAACTGGACAGGCTGCGCAGGAATTACTGAAAAGGAACAGGAAAACTACAAAGCTTGAAGGTGGGTGAAGGGGAACTCTCAAGCAGGAAAACCGTGAAGAATCACCTATTTTTAGATATGTCCCTGGTAATCGCTTCAAACGAAAGGAACATCCGAGCGATGGTTGACTCTGGCGCCACCGGTTGTTTCATGGATTTCGCAGAAGCCGAACGCCTAGGAGTACGCCTGATCGCCAAAGAACATCCAGAAACGGTATATGCTGTTGACGGCAAAGAATTGAAGGCTGGACCCATAGTGTATCACACCCCAGAATATGTTCTCTCCTATGCAGGAATACATCATGAGGAGATGTCGTTCAATATCATAGAAGCTCCGCAGTACGGGGTCATTCTGGGACTTCCTTGGTTGAAGAAACATGAACCCCAAATCCATTGGACTTCTGGCGCGGTTCTTTTCCAGTCCGCTTTTTGCCAGGACCATTGCTTCTATGAAAGAATAGACCCTTCACGGGCATTGGCTTTGGTACTGCAAATCGCCACTGCCGCTGAAAAAGACGTATCCCTCCCTCTTTGCTACACAGCTTATGAAGCGGTGTTCAGCGAACGTTAAAGCAGAGGCGCTTCCTCCTCATCGCTCATACGACTGCCGAATTCACCTTCTTCCAGGAGCGGTGGTGCCCAATGGCAGAATCTACGCCCTCATGATACCAGAGAATGAAATTCTACGAGCATATTTGGATAAGTACCTGGCCCTTGGATATATCAAGCCTTCCAGGTCCCCAGCGGCGTCGCCGCTGTTTTTCATCCCTAAGGCCAATGGCGAGAAAAGATGCTGTATTGATTACAGGGCCCTGAATACCATCACAATAAAAAAACAATATCCCTTGCCATTGATTCCGGTCCTATTGGAACAAGTAAGATCAGCCACAGTGTACACCAAGCTAGACCTGAGGGGGGCTTATCACCTTGTCCGGATAAGACAAGGTGAGGAGTGGAAATCGGCATTTAAGACGCGGTACGGGCTTTACGAGTATCTAGTGATGCCCTTCGGATTGTGTAATGCCCCGGCCGCATTTCAGTTTTTTATCAATGAAGTCCTACGAGAGTTTTTGGACCATCATGTTGTTGTTTACATTGACGACATTCTGATTTATTCGGATTCTGTGGAGGAACATGTAGAAAACGTGAGCCAGGTGCTACAAGCCCTGTTATCCCATCATTTGTACTGTAAAATCACCAAATGCGAATTCCATGTTACCACCGTGGAATTTCTGGGGGTAATGCTTACCCCGTCGGGACAGGTGATGGCGGAAAGAAAAGTCAAGGCGGTGAAGGAATGGCCATGTCCCTGTAACATCAAAGACATCCAGAGCCATCCACTCACTCCAAGGGCCATATCCTTGACCAGGTGTGGACCTATAACCTCGAAATCAAGTCGCTCACGATCTCACCCTGCCACTGGTCCGACCACCATTTAATTTCTTTTCTCCTTCTGGTCCCTTCCCCGCCCCCTCGCAGCCGAGGCCCCAGCCTCCATGCTCGCAACTGGAACAAAGCAGACCTTGAGTTATTCATCACCTCTTTAACATCTTCGGTCTCGGCCAGCCTTGGCCCCATTGACTCCCAAGAAGCTGCACTAGTCGAATGGCTAGAACACGCCAGCGACAAGGTTGCCCCCTTAAATTAATTAGATCTAAGCGCCCCCACAACGCTCATCGTTGGTTTTCCGACAGTCTCAAAACCTTAAAACTTGGTCTCCGCCAGGCCGAGCGCCGCTGGCGCAAAAGCTACGATCCCTCAAAGAAACCACTTTTTCTAAAATTACTGGGAGAGTACAAACTAGCAATATCAGCCGCTAAAACCGCCTACTTTTCCACCAAAATCCTAAACTCTGCGCAGAAATCTAAAGATATCTTTGCAATCGTAGACGAGCTCTCACACCCGGACAGGGTAACCCTCAAACCTCTTCCGTCTCAAGCACTCTGTGACTCCCTCAACTGTTTTTTTATAGAAAAAATTATCAAAATCAAAAATAGCATTTCCTCCACTCCCCCGGCTATTCCCTTCACCGAGGCTGCACCTTCTATTAACCCTCATCTTCTGACTCAGTTCCCCCCCATATCAGAAGAAGTCTTCATCACTCTGCTTAATAAAGTCTCCTCTGGTTCCCCCACAGACTGCTGCCCCCCCCGCGATTCTACGGGCTGCCTTTTCAGCCTGCCCCACCCCTCCACTGGCCCTCCTGAACAACTCCCTTCTGCTCGGTGAGGTTCCCAGTCAGTTTAAGAACGCGGAAGTAGTACCTATCCTGAAGAAACCCAGCGCCGACCCTACGATCATGGCCAACTTCCGTCCCATTTCCCTCCTTCCCTACCTTAGCAAAGTACTTGAGTCATATGTCACCAGCATCCTCAGTTCCTTTATTGAGGACTCCAACTTCCTGGACCCTCAACAGGCTGGGTTTAGACCAGCCCACTCAACTGAGGCGGTCATTCTCTGTGATGGAGGAACTCCGCAGAGGCGCTGACTCTAACACCAGCCAAGCCTTAATCCTCTTGGACTTGTCGGCAGCCTTTGACACGGTCGACCACTCCATCTTGGTCGACCGTGTCAAGGAGGCTGGTATTGGAGGGACGGCCCTGGACTGGGTTCGTTCCTTCCTGACGAACCGCCACCAATCTGTTCGAATCTTCCAATTCTCGGCGGATAGGATGAAACTCACCTGCGGAGTCCCGCAGGGCTCGTCTTTGTCTCCGCTCCTTTTTAATTTATACCTTACCCCCCTGATCCGCTCCCTCCGGGGAAAGAATGTCACTGCATTCAACTATGCAGATGACATTCAGCTCATCTTCAACCTTGACTCGCAGGAAGCGGCCCAGGACTTCCAGTCCACCCTTTGTCATATCAGCGACTGGATGGGCGCTCACCACCTCAAGCTTAACCCCGACAAGACGGAGCTCGTTCTTGTCGGAGGCCCAGCCAATCCCTGGAACTCTACCTTCTGGCCCCTTTCCCTCGGCCCCCCCCCTAGTCCCGCTGATAAAGTAAAAAGCCTGGGGGTCTACATCTCACAGGATCTTTCCATGAATCATCAGGTCAGCGCCACAGTATCCTCCTGCTTCCATCAGCTCAGAAAAATCCGAAAAATAGCTCACTTCCTGACCACTGAAGCTCTCACCCTGGCGTTGTTGGCGTTAGTCATCTCCCGGATCGACTACGCCAACGCCCTATATGCAGGCATTCCGCAATACCAAATAAAGAGACTTCAGTTAATTCAGAATCAGGCCGCCCGTCTAATCTATCGTCAACCAAAACATCACCACGTCCGTCCCCTCCTCAAAGCCCTTCATTGGCTCCCTGTGTCGGAACGCTGCAAGTTTAAACTTGGCTGCCTAACCCATAAATCCCTGGCCGGCATCGGCCCCTCTTTCATCTCTTCTCTTCTCCACCCGTACGCCCCCCCCAGACACCTCCGTTCTTCCCACCACGCTCTCCTCCAGACACCTAGGTTTAGGCGTAAAAAGCACGGAGGCCTCAGATTCTCCTTTCTGGCCCCCTCACTCTGGAACTCTCTACCTTTGGATCTCCGACTCTCCTCTTCCTACCCTCACTTTAGGTCTCTCCTAAAAACTCACCTTTTCCGCGGTGCTTATACATAAGGTTCCTCTTTCTCCCCCCTCTGCCTCCCCCTGGGTTAGTGATCAGCGCCAAGAAACCGTCCGGTGAACGCAGCGCTCTACAAATCCTTTTTACATTACATTACAGAGCCTATTAGGATTCGCCAACTTTTATAGGCGTTTCATCCGTGACTTTTCCGGAATGGTGGCACCGTTGACCAGACTTACACGGAAGAATGTCCCCTTTGTCTGGGATCAGAAAGCGCAACTGTCATTTGAACAGTTGAAGACCTCTTTCTCCACGGCACCAATCCTAATCCATGCCAATCCTGAATTGCTGTTTGTCGTGGAAGCCGATGCCTCAGAAGTTGCGCTTGGTGCAGTACTATCCCAGAGAAACAAAGACACTGGCGTGTTGCACCCTATCGCTTTCATGGCTAGGAAACTAAGCACGGCTGAGTGTAACTACACAATCGCTGAGAAGGAGCTGTTGGCTATCCGGGATGCCTTCTTGGAATGGAGACATTGGTTGTTGGGTGCGAAATTGCTGGTCACGGTCAATACCGACCATCAGAACTTACAATTCATGCGGGATGCCAGACATCTGACACCGCGTCATCTGTGGTGGATGTTATTCTTCGAGGAATACCGGTTTATCGTCACATTCAGACCTGGCTCGAACAACAAAAAGGCGGATGCCTTAACCCGACAAGAACACCCATCAATGCATACCTTGAAACCGGACAGAGCGATCATTGAACCTTCTCGTGTGGTAGGCGTCACTCAAACCAAGGATTTCCTCTCAGGAGTGAGAAACGGTGTTCAGACCTGTGTTTGGAGAACCTGGATAAGGCATCATCCTGAATGGACGATAAAACATGGAATACCCATGAGAGGAAATCAAGTACTCATGCCTACAAACGCTCTAAGAAAGCTTGTGTATTCCTGGTGCCATGATTCCCCTTGTGCGGGACACATGGGGTACGTGAAGACATTGGAGAAGGTGTTGAGGCAGTTCTGGTGGCCTTCAGTAAGGCCGGACTTGCTGAAGTGGGTGATAGAGTGTACAACATGTGCCCAGATGAAGTCCAATCGACAGCGACCACAGGGGCTATTGCAACCTATGCCCACGCCGGAATAACCATGGGAGAGGATTTCCGTGGACTTTATAGTCGGTCTCCCCAAAGACCAGGGGAACACCGCCATCATCGTGGTCGTGGACTACCTAACAAAAATGGGTCACTTCGTAGCATGTAAGCAGGTCCCTACAGCTGGCCAGTTGGCTCGCCTTCTTTTGGTTCACGTCGTAAGACTACATGGTCTTCCGAGGGCTATAGTGTCCGATAGGGGGGCACAGTTTACTGCTCGCTTCTGGAAAACCTGGTGTGCAGAGCTACAGATAGCGTCCTCTTTGTCCACCAGTTTCCACCCGCAAACTGACGGGCAGACCGAGAGGCTAAACCAGACTCTGAAGCAGTATTTACGTTGTTACGTCCAAAACAACTCAGAAGCCTGGGTGGATTGGTTGTGGGTGGCAGAAATCGCCTATAACAGCACCCGACATTCCTCCACACAACATACCCCCTTCTTTTGTTCTTACGGGCACCATCCCAGGTTCACCCCTTTGTTGCTGCCTAGCACGTGCAGTAAGCTGCCAGACGTCAGGGAGAGGTTGTTGCGTGTTCGCCAGGTGCTCCTCGCCACACGCAAGAATCTTATGCATGCCAAAGCTTGTTATAAGAAGCAGGCGGACAAACATCGCAGGCCGAGTCCGGTGTACAAGATTGGTGATATGGTGTGGTTGTCCACAAAGCACGTTAGATTCAAGAGACACAGTGTATTCAATCCTAAGTTCATAGGGCCCTACAGGGTCGTGAAACATTTTATGTAATCAAAAACAAGGGTTGAGGTGAAACAAATTGCATCTGCTTTCACCTGTGGCTTGTAATTAGAATTGATGGTGCTTGTGATTCCAAGGAACACAACCCCGTTTGTTCCTTCAAGGGCAAAGCCCAAAAATTGCAATGTATAATAGGAAATCAGCACCCATCCAAAAAGTATTGTCTTTATAGTCTCAGATGTCCACAGTACATATAAAGATGCACAATCTTGTGAAAAAAAGGGTCCAAATTCTTGCAGAGTTTCTTGTTCAGGTTCTTTATTATAGTGTTTCAACACAAGAAAAATCCAAGAACACAAATGGATTTCCTTCTTAGCCAGCCAACGCGTTTCGTCTCTACAATGAGACTTCTTCAGGGCTCTTTGATCTGATGAGAAGTGTTCAAGAACACAGAATCCATACATAGTCAGGATTCCCTGTCTATAAGATAGTTGTATTTCTCACACTGTTTTCGCTGTGCTTACTCTTGGTAGTCTTAGAAAAGGGTTGTGAAACATGTTAATCCAGTGGCCGTGCAACTGCGCCTACCTGCGCATTTCAGGATGCACCCGGTGTTCCACGTATCACTTTTGAAGTCGTCCCGTTGCCCGCGACGGTGATTGCCCTTGCCCATTTGGGTTCAACATGACAGAGAGTATGAGGTGCAGGGGGTCCTGGACTCCAAGAGGGTGAGGGGGCGTTTGCACTATCTGATCTCCTGGAAGGGCTACGGCCCAGAAGAACATTCTTGGGAGCCTGCTGGGGCTGTGCACGCCCCCCGGCTGGTGGCTAGGTTCCACAGGTCCTGTCCGGATAAACCTGTGTAGGGTCGGTGCCCCTTGTGAGGAGGGATGTACTGTCAGATCTCGCCCCAAACGGCAAGGAACCACAACACCCTCCCCGTCTTCTGAGCACGGCTGTACAACAACAATCTCGGAGGGTCAGGATGAAAACTACAAATCCCGGCATGCCGAGAATCGCGTCACGCAAGAGACACTGAACCCGCCGTAAACCCGGAAATAAAGACCGCACTGGAACTATCGGCGGCGCCGATAATTCCGTATATGTCCTGAGGTGTAGGCGGTAAACTGTGGATGTGGTAAGCCCTCGGATCTTTGTTATCTATTGCCCTGGAACTTTCAGAAGGCTCGTTGTGAGCTACGGACGCTCGAACACTCAGCGAGCGTGTGTTTCAGACTCCCCGTGATTCTCTCGGCTGAGAGAGCTGTTCGGTCTAACCATTCTGACGAACTTGGATATTTCAGACCGGGGACTATTTCTTATTCCTTTTGCAATGCGCAGTGGAGCTGCGTTGCCCAGAGAGTATATCAATAGCAGGATATACGATACATATTGACTATTTACTTGAAAATAGAGGCATTCAGACTTCTATCTTGCAGACACCGTTAAGGAAGGATTAACCCTGTGTGCTTTATTTTGTTTTCTCCACAACTTTGTTTATTTTTCTTTCAAGCAGGAGAAACGAGTGAGGGATATCAAGTTCGAGGGATTATGTTACTGCTGTGTGCGCATCCATGAGATGGTATGTGTGGAGTGTTATCGGCATATAGCGTAGTTGTTGTTTGAAGCAGGGTTTCATACAAGTTCTTTTGTTTTATTATACAGTGAAGCAGAATCCCTGGTATCACCTCGAGTCTCTTCTCCTCGCACTAGTTCTCGTTATTTTCCTTTACAGGTACGAGGAAGTGTATATAGTAAATGCCTTGTAATTAAGTAGGAGAAGTGGTAGAGTAAGGTGGGTACGGGGGGATTTGTTCTAATAGCTTGTTCTTTGTCATTGCAGATCTCCCTCCCCGCTGTCCCCTTCCTTTCCCTCCCTGGTGAAACTGCCTTAGTGGTCTGTGTTCTCATCCAGACATTGGGGCAGTTCTTCGGGGGAAGGTGTGGGTCTTTCAGCACAGCTCTGAAGAGACATAGGCGGAGCCTGACAATCCACAAGTCCACCCTCAAGGTCTCGACCAACTCCGACGACACCCTCAGCACAGCTGAACACCTGCACTTCTAGATCCACACTGATCCCAACATCACCCTCAGAGGAACTCTGATCTACAGACTCCCGGACCCTGGCCTCAGTTCGGCGATTCCATCGCAGACTTCATCAGCACACACGCCCTCGCCTCCACGGACTACATCCTCCTCAGAGACCTGAACTTCCACCTCGAGAACAACAACGACACCAACTCTACCACCCTGATCGACAACCTCGGACTCAGACAGCTTGTCACAACGCCCACCCACTCTGCCGGCCATACGCTTGACCCCATCTTCTCCGTAAGCTCCCACGTCTCCTCCAGCCACACCACCGAACTCCACTGGACCGACCATAGCTGCATCCAGTTCACCTTCCGGAACCCCACCACGCACCACTGTACCCAACAGATCCCCCGCCAAAGCTGGAGCAAAATCACCGAAGACCAGCTAAACACCGCCCGAAGCCCACCCACAGACCCCACTGACCCAACGACGCCGCCAGCAACCTCAGGCGTTGGATCGATGACTGCAACAACATCCTCGCCCCGATCAAGAAACCCTTCAACAGACGCACCAACAAGAGTGCCAGCTGGTTCTCCGCAGACCTCCAAACAAACCTGCCGAAAACAAGAGAAGAAATGGCACCACGAACAGACACCGGAGAAGCACACAGCCCACAAGAACGCCATGCGCCAACACCATCACCTCGTCAGATCCGCCAAAAAGACCTCCTTTAAGGACCGCCTCGACAACAACACGCACAACAGCAAAGAGCTCTTTAACATTGTGAAGTAACTCTCCAACCCTAGCTCCAACACCAACGACATCCCACCATCGCAAGACCTGTGCAACTCTCTTGCCTCCGTCTTCCATCGCAAGATCGCAGACATCCACAACAGCTTTGACAACCACACCACCACGTCAGCCAACGACACCTCGAGCCCTACGGCCACCACCCACAGCGACCCCCTGCTCACCTGGACTAACATCAACGACAACAACACCATCAAAATCATGAACACCATCCACTCCGGCTCCCCGTCAGACATGTGCCCACACCACATCTTCAACAAAGCCAGCGCCACCATCGCACACCATCTCCGCAAGGCCATCAACCTCTCCTTCGAGACCACGACCTTCCCGGAGAGCTGGAAGCACGCTGAGATCAACGCCTAGCTCAAGAAACCCAAGGCAGACCCGAGGGACCTCACGAACTTCCAGCCCATCTCCCTGCTCCTGTTCCCGGCAAAGGTCATCGAGAAATCCGTCAACAAACAGCTGACCTGCTACCTTGAAGAGAACAACATCCTGGACCCATCCCAGTCCGGGCTCCGCAGCAACTCAGCACCGAAACGTCCCTCATGGCCGCCACCGATGACATCAGGGCCCTGCTGGACAACGGCCAGACTGCGGCCCTCATCCTCCTGGATCTATCAGCCGCCTTCGACATGGTCTGCCACCACACCATACGCACACGGCTCCACGACGCAGGAATCCGAGACAAAGCACTGAACTGGACCACCTCATTCCTCTCCAGCAGCACCCAGAGGGTCCGCCTTCCCCCTTTCCGATCCGAAGCCTCCAAGATCATTTGTAGCGTACCCCAAGGATCATCCCTCAGTCCGACATTGTTCAACATCTATAAGGCCCCACTTGCCCACCAGGGGCGTAACACAGGCCCCCGCAGCCCACGCGGTGCGGGGGGGGGGGCCACGCTCTCCAGGGCCCCCCTCACTCCCAGCAGAGGAAGACTGCTGCAAGCAAGGCAGCAAGCCTACATTAAACAGTGCGCACACGCACGCCATGTAAGTTACGGTGACAGCCTCTATTTAAACGTTTAAATTACAGGGGCCTAATAACACAGGCCCCCGCAGGGGGCCCCCACGCTCCAGGGGCCCCCTCAGGCCCCAACGCTCCAGCCCCCCCCTCCCCCCTCACACTCGGCAGAGCCAGGCCTTTAAACGGTGCGCGCACACACCAGGACGGTGACGTGACGGCTTGGGGCCCCCTCACTAGTCTCAGCAGAGGCAGAGAGCAGAGGCAAGCACGCCTATAACCAGTGAGCACACACCACTGGACGGCGTGACGTGCCCCGGGCTCGGCGGCCTCTATTTTAAAAATTAATTATGGTGCCGTGCGCTGTGCCAGAGCCTTTTTTCATTAATTAAATATTTGGTGCGCACTGCGCAGTAGCTCTCTTGTTGTTGTCTTCGTAATGGTCCGTGGGCGTGGCGGCGCGCAGTTGTTGTCTATGATGAGTCTGCGCGTCACGGTGCTGCGGTCTTCAGGGTGAGGGCGGGGCTGGTGACAAATGTGTGCCGTGCAATTTTGTCATGTGCAGTGTAAAGTGTGCGTGACTTTAGTACAACAAACTTCGAAGAACTAAGGGTGCGGCCGCAGTTGTTGTACCGTACTAGAAGAAGAACAAAGAGTATTCGCCCCTGCCCTGGTGGCTACCCTCGCCCAGGCCCCAGTGTCGTCCTGCCGTCTTCTGTTCTGCTGCCCGCATCCCAGCACGCCCGCTCTCCTTGAAAGCTGCAGGCCAGCCCAGGCCTAAGGAGGTGAGGAGCGTGTGCGATGAGTATGTGTGTCGTGTGTCGTCCGGCTGCTGCTTAGGTCGGACAGACTCTCGGAGGATGAAATGATTATTTGAAGCCTGCGGCTGCCGGCTATGCATTCTCAGGGCGGTGCGGCATTGGAGGTATAGGAGAGGCGGGAACCGTTAATGAAATAATATCCCTTAGCACACACTAGTGCTTCCTAGCTGAGTACCAGCACTTCTCCTCTATCAAACGGAGTACCAGTACACATGAGCGTAGCTGTGTATGTGCCCCCATGGAGGATGGCAATCAGAAGGCCAACACTTAAAATAAATTATTGCCCGAGTCAGTGGCATTGACTTCATCATTAGGCATTTGAGCAATACACTCTTAGCAGTCATAAAAAGACTTACATGACCAATCTACACTCTTTTTAACATCTATGTGGCACCCCTGGCAAGAGTGATGCGTAAGTACGGTTTCATCCCCGTGTCATATGCTGATGACACGCAGCTCCTCTTCCCGTTCAAAACCATCTCCGCTGAAGTGAAGAGCTCTTTTTCAGCTGGTATGAAGGCAGTGGCACAATGGATGTCGGCCAACTGCCTTCAGTGCAACGTCAGTAAAACTGAGGTTATGTTGTTTGGGGAAGCTAGACTGCTTTGGTCTCCAGACTGGTGGCCCAGCGACTTGGGTGTTGTTCCCGAACCCAAGTCAATTGTAAAGAACCTAGGGGTCCGTCTGGATCAAGATCTGACTCTCAAGCAACATGTGAATTATATCTCAGGTATATGCTTTCATACCATCAGCCTACTGCGCAAGGTCTTTCCTCTTCTGCCTGATTCGGTGAGGAGAACTTTAGTCCAGGCACTTGTTCTAAGCAGGATTGACTATTGTAATGGTCTACTGCTTGCTGCCAATGAAGGGGTATTGGATAGACTACAAGTCATCCAGAATACAGCGGCCCGCTTAGTTCTTAATGCCCCTCCTAGAACTGCCTCCAAACCCCTTCTTGACCAATTACACTGGCTTTCTGTCCGGCAGAGAACGAAATTTAAAACATGTTGTTTGATTCACAAGTGCCTAAATGGCCAAGGACCTGCCTATTTGAAAAATAAATGTGTCCCTTACACCCCCACTCGATCTCTCAGGTCCAGCAATGATTTTCTTTTGCAGGTACCACGGGCTAAGAAAGCCAGACACGGGAGTAAGGCACTTTCCATAGCAGGACCCACTCTCTGGAACAAACTTCCTCTATCACTCAAACAATGCACAGATCATCTAAAATTCCGGAAACAATTGAAAACAATACTGTTTAAAAATGAAATTTAGCTTCCTCCCACATTTATTTCTTGGTGTTCTACAGGTGTCAAAGCGCAGAGATACTCCACTGAGAGTTGATTCCAGCGCTATACAAACCAATAAATAAATAAGATAAATAAATACACCTCTGTATCTTTTTAGGAACTAAAACCACCTATGGTAGGGAAGTGCACTTCACATTTGGAGAAGTGGGCAGAGAATTAATGCCCCGCGGCATGTGAACAACGGTATTGTGAGTTCCCCATTTATTTCTTGACTGAACCTGCTTGTGAGCAGACACGGAGCGCCTTTCCATCTGCTGGGTCAAGAAAAAACATTTTCGCGTAGAATTGTAATTTACAGCACCCTTACGTTTGCTTATTGCTTTAAAGCAATGCACATGCCAAAGCTTGTAAATGATGAAAACGTGTTTACCTTGGCATTCATTTATTTTAATCTACAGTTTGTACATGGTCACACAACAGACTAGTCTCCAGCGGATAAAAATTCAAGAGTCCTAAGAAACACGAAGGTCAAATATGTAAGCTGCATGGCTTAGCTTTTATAGACATTTGTAATCAGACGTCTGCAATGTTGAACTATTTTCTAGCATGGCCTGATTCAGGAGCAAGTTAATACTGCTCATCTATTTTTAGCAACATCTTAGCCCAACATGAAGATGGTAATCCCAGTGGTAACTCATACAAGGTCAGATGGACATGCTAAATTCTATGCATACACTTGGTGGCCCAAAGGGATAGAGCTTCCTTCATCCTGTTCCCCAGGGGTTGAGGTAGAAGGGATCTTGCTCTTCAGCTGCCACATATCCATGTCTGATGCTAGCATGGCGTGTGTTGGACACCAATTCATGATTTTAATTTTCAATCAAATGGTTTTCAGAGGCTTCAAGGTTTGATAAAATCACAGTGCTGCCATGCCCTACACATGAAGGATGAAAATCTCCTTTAAACACTGGACTGCTGCTTCAGCCTTACAACTCTAGTCTAGCACTGAGCTGGCTGACATAAATGAGTAATGCTACAAATACGGTACTCGGGGTTAGATTGAGGAGTTGGGCACTAGACTGGTGCGTGCCCTTTTTTTGGCTGCATGGTGGCCGTTTACCGTCTTTCTACATTATTCAGCTGTGGCAAGCTGGCCAAAAGAGTCTGAACTGCCTATTGGATGCCTGTCGCAGGGGGAAGAAGAGGGCCTCTGCTCCGTTTGTACCCAAATGGAGGCTCTTATTGTCCTCCCCCCCCCACCCCCCGGTAAGGCATCGATGCTGGGTCGCGTTGTTAATTGCAGGTCATTGGAGAGGGCCTGTGCCTGCATGTGGCCATGGACGAGCCCAGGTAAAAAGGGCCATTTTCACCCCTTTGCCCCACAACCAGTGTGACTGTCTTTCACTTGGCCCTTCAAATCCACCCTCGCCCGCCTGCTGGGACATTGAGTCAATGATAGCGGGGATGAGCCTAAGCTACCACCTTGGTGGCAAGATGAGGTGGGAGGAGGTCAACTGAACTTCCTATCGGAGGCCAGTTTTGTAGTTTACCTGCTCTCTACCCTCTCTACCCTGCTGGAATTAGCACATGCTCAGGACCCAGCAGAGTTCACTGTCTGCCAATGCAAGCTCTACGGCCTTGGGGCCTACTGCCGAGGGGAGAGAAGGGAGAATGGTGGTGGGTGAGTGAAGGTAGAGAGTGAGGGGGATGGAGCAGAGAGTTGAAAGTAGGAAAAGATAGAGAGGCAGAAGGGGTAAGCACTGATAGATATAGGGAAGAGATCCAGACGGCTATGAAAAGCAGAAGAGAGGTGTGGAGAGGGCAAATTAGAAATAGAAAGAGTGATGAGAGAGAGTTATAGGATACAATTGGGGTAACAAGAGTGGGACAGAATTGGCTACAAACTGGAGAGCAGTGAGTGCGGGAGGGATCTTGTGCTTAGATATGTGAAGACAGATAGAGAGTATGTTTGTCTGTGATCTGTGAGAGATGAACAAAACCAGGTAGGAAGAGAATCAGCAGGTATTGGAAAAGAAATGTGTGGAATGTTAAGTGTGTGTGTGTGCACTCCTGAATATATAAGGATTGCACCAAATGCAAGAAAGTAGGAAGATTATAATGATTATTATATGAAGGAGCTGCAAATATTACAATACAAAGAAACATGAACATTTGTTGTTTGACCATCATTTTGTGTAACAAGCACATTTTGTTTATATGTATACATTTCTCACATGTTTTGTTCTGCCCTGCAATCAGTGTAACTGCCCAAGTCTCTCCAATCCTAAAAATCGATAATGAGCTTGAAAGTGCTTATAGTGCTGTTGATGGCTTGGCTCATTCAGGGTTTTAGCTGTTAATCTGGGCAAATGAAAATTTTGAGACCACTATCCAGGGCAACACAAGGTCAAAATGAAAACCTCAATAGAAGTGTCATCTTGTCTCACTCGCCTCTAGCCACGCCCCTAGCTGAATTTAATGGGTACCTGCACTTATTTGTCCCATTTAAAGCGCTGTTTAGCACTGTCAGGGCTGGATGTCGATGAGATGGGTGGTGGGGGGGGGGGAGAAACAGTACCGGTAGTAGTGCTGAGCGGGAGCCTGAAAGCAGTAGAGTTGGTGGACCTGGGAGGGGCCAGCAAAGCTTCAATGTTCCCTCAAGTGCCAAAGAGATAGAGGCCCCCAGCGCGAGGGTGTGAGCGTGGGTAGGAAACAGGGTGGGACCCAGATAGCTAAGGGCTGGTGCTGTCAGCTGCAATGGGTTGTGATTAGTAGAGACAGCATTAGACCAGCAGGGGCATCGGGAGACACCCTCGCCATTAGGAAGCAGCCTTATATTACGTTGGGTCAGGGTGCCAGAAGGTAATACTATTGTATGATTAAACTCTTTACAATTGTATAAAACAAGAACACTGGTGCACATAAGACCGATAAAAACCCATTATACATAAAACCAATAACATAATTCATTAGAGATTTAAAAATACGTTGCAGAAGCTCTTTAAGTTTAGGGGATAATCGAGATGATAAGCCAGGAGGGCAGGGAATGTAGCAGGCAAGGTGATACCATAGTAGGAGGAGCAGAGAGAGAGGGGGGGGGTGGCGAGAGAGAGATGGGGGTGAGAGAGAGAGGGGGGGGTGGCGAGAGAGAGAGGGGGGTGAGAGAGAGAGGGGGGGGGAGATAGAGAGAGAGAGAGGATAGACCTGTTGATTTCTGGGACTTATGTAGGGTAATGCCATGGACGAATATGAAAGATACAGTATCTGTACAACCAGGGTAGCCACAACGAGTGCAGGTAGGTGGGAATAGAAGAGCATAGGCAAGGCATGACTAGAGAATGAAACCAGCACAAACCATGAGCCTGAGGCAGGATGACATCTGAAAGCCTAGGCATGCTGTGACCAAAAAAAGAGGCAACCCCCCACTCTGCCTATTCCTTACATTTGAAATTTATATTTACTGCTGTAGAAGTGAGAATGCTTTTCATGAAAAGGAATATAAAGCGGGGTTGCCAACGAAAAATGCCAGCCATGTGTTGTTTAAAGACACTGAAAGACCTCGTCTTGACACTAAATAGGGTTATAGATAAAAATGTATTTATTCATTTGTAATGTGACTTTTCTGTCTTAGTTCCCTTTAATTATCAGACATAGATCATTCAGGCAACCCTAGAACACAATTAAAAGTGTTTTCTGTTTATATTTGTTGTTCGAAGTTTGCACAGATAAGTGCTGAAAATACAGCTTTAGGTGACTGCTTATTTTTGTCCTGTATGGGGCATCAAAATAATGAGCTGGCAACCCTAATCATAAGACTGGAAGGTTGTTGCAGGATCAGCACATTATTTCCTTCACCTTCGATCCCTATTAGTGCCAGAATAATAATAGTTTAACTTGTACCTGAAACCTTACACTGCCGTCAATAAC
Organism: Lissotriton vulgaris; assembly: GCF_964263255.1. Taxonomy (NCBI): domain Eukaryota; kingdom Metazoa; phylum Chordata; class Amphibia; order Caudata; family Salamandridae; genus Lissotriton; species Lissotriton vulgaris. The sequence goes on along the minus strand of NC_141699.1, from coordinate 155,749,651 downwards.
ATGCTGAGTTACTTCAAGTGTCCGGGAGCGCATCCTTCATTCAGACAAATCACTCCTCATTCTCACCCTTAATTTTCACACTCACCCTGCAATCATAATGCACTCACACTGACCACCATGCACTCGCACCATTCACCCGCTCACCCTGCACTCAGTCATTACTCTGCACTTGCAATGCACTTGCACTGTTCACCCTGTACCTCACCCTGTAGTCACACAAGCACACTACTTACCGTGCACTCGTGTCACACTTCACACACCTGTCCCCCTCACTGCTCAATCTGTAATCTCACTCAAATAAGCCCATTACTAACCATGCATTCTTCCGTCCAACTCTGCACTTACATACGGTCACCTCACTCACCCTGCAGTCACTCCTATCACCCTACTCTCACACTGTTGCATCACTCACCATGTACTCTTTAATCTATGCCTACTCAGGATCATTAACTTTAAACACTAGGCATAGTATTTTCAGAATGGACGATTCCGTGCAGTACCAAGGTGGGATTATGAACAAAATATATACCATAGAGGGAACTGCAGAGATGAAAAAAAAATAGTGTGCACATCTCTCACCTCTTAAGCCATTGCTAAGCCCTGCATCCTATTGCACAATAAGCTGCATGCATCCCAGTCAGTGGTACTCATGCGTTACATGGAATGGGAACACTTCTAACATAGCACCAAATTCAAAACAAATACAACTCCCTTCCAACCACACACCCTTTGCATATAGTAGCTTGCTACTCATGTGGGCCAGCGCTTCAGAGCTCCACATAGGGTAGTAAATTGATACTTGTATAGCGCACTACTCACCCGCAAGGGTCTCAAGGCGCTTGTACTAATACCGCTGTGGAACGCATCATGGCTTTCCCTGTGAGGCGTCCACTCCTGGGCACCCCCATGGTGGAGGCCAGGCATCCTTAGCATTGTGGGGGCCATTGTGGAGATTAAGCAAGCTATTGCCCAGAGTTGCAGAGTGGGACTCCATGATTGGAATAGGCACCGAGGCGAGAATTATCAGGTCCGTGGAATTTTGAGCCCAAGACCCGCCGAGGCGGGGAATTGAACCCTGGTCCCGGGCTAGACCTCTGCATCAGGGTCTGCCGCTCTAACCATTGAGCCACACTTCTCCATCTCATTGAGCCACACTTCTCCATAACCTCTATAAATATAACAATACAATACATTCAAGGCCTCTCCATTCTCCTGTCTTCTTGGCTCTGTCCTTTAGCTCCTGCCTCCTTGCAGCCATCCATTCAGTTAATGCCTTCTTGCATCTGCCTTCAACTCCTGCATTCTTCACTCTCACAGTCTATTTCTCTTGACTTTCGCAGGATACTGAGTTAAAGCTTGTGTACTTCTCATGTATATTGTCAGTCAAGTTTTTATGGAATTGCAGGAAAGGGTTTCTCTTTCAAAGTTTCAAGGTATTGTCAATTCTATATCGGATCCTTCATAGTTGTTCTTTGTTCTTCAGTCATAGGCAGTTCCTGAGACAATAGGATCGCTCCTTGGCATTCTTCTGATTGCTTCCTCAGTTAAATAATCTGCTTTTGACAGTATTGTTGCAAATGGCATAGCGTGTATGTTGAGAGTGTTTCCCACTTTCTCACTAGAACTTACAGAAAGACAATATAGAGGCATTTCATTTAAATGTTGGAGGTTTCAAATCAAAATATTATAAGATTTCTGAGTGGTAGGGAAAAGTGGTAAATGGTGGGCTGCGCCACCAGCGGGGCGAGGGAGGGCCCTCCATGTGCTTTGCAGGGGGGGCCCCCTCAAGTTTCGTTACGCCACTGTCGCCCACGTCGCCAGACTACACGACCTGAACATTATCTCCTATGCCGATGACACACAGCTGATCCTCTCCCTCACTAAGGACCCACTCACCGCCAAAACCAACCTCCACGATGGAATGAAAGCCGTCGCCAAATGGATGAAGAACAGCCGTCGGAAGTTGAACTCGGACAAGACGGAGGTCCTCATCCTCGGCTCCACCCCCTCAGCCTGGGATGACTCCTGGTGGCCGACCGCCCTGGGAGCAGCACCGACACCCACCAACCACGCACTCAACCTAGGGTTCATCCTCGACTCAACACTCTCCATTACCAAGCACGTCAACGCCATCTCATCCTCCAAGCTTCCGCATGCTCCGCAAGATCTACAGGTGGATCCCCACCGACACAAGAACAACGGTCACCTAGGCCTTCGTCAGCAGCAGGCTGGACTACGAAAACGCCCTCTATGCGGGAGCCCCGGCCAAACTGCTGAAACGACTGCAACGCATACAGAACGCCTCTGCCCGCATGATCCTCGACATCCCTCGACGCAGCCACATCACACCCCACCTGAAGACCTGCACTGGCTGCCCATCAACAAGAGGATCACGTTCAAGCTCCTCACCCAAGCACACAAGGCACTCCACGACACCGGACCAACATACCAAAACAGACGACTCACCTTCTACACCCTGAACCGCCAACTCCGCTCCGCCGACCGTGCCCTAGCTACCGTCCCTCACATCCGAAGTGCGACCTCCGGCGGCAGATCATTCTCCTACCTCGCTGCCAAGACCTGGAACACCCTCCTACGGCAGACCCAGGACCTACTAACCTTCAGAAGACTACTCAAGACCTGGCTATTTGAGAAGTAGCAGCACTCCCCTGCTTAGTGCCTTGAGACCCTTACGGGTGAGTAGTGCGCTCTACAAATTTCCTGATTGATTGATGCCTGGCTTAAATGACAATATGATGGCCATGACATACTGAGGTCATTTTGACATTAGCATCACCCATGGCATATGGACAATATTAATGGTAACATTCTGTCATGGGCATGTCATGTTTTACATAAGGTGGCACCCCTGGCACATTTTGGAATAGAACTAAGGATAAACTCATGGGGGCGGTCAGTTTTTATTGGCTCGTCATATTTAACGAGTATATTTTCAGAGGCTATGACACTGTCTTTTCAAAGGCTATGGCACTTTCACAAATTAAGGTGAAAATCTTGCTTTAAAATGCACTATTTAAAACATTTCTTCCAAATGTTCCCTGTGGGGCGGTTGGGATGTCCGCCAAACCTTTCAAGAGCTCAATGTTCTACAATTCAGGCTTCAGGTCACTCTATCAAAGAGCTTTTTCTCTTCTAATGGTACACTCTTGAGTAACCTGCACCTTTTTAGGTCTCTCCTACCATGCATCTTTTATCTGTCAGGTAGATGAAAGCCTATTGTGGGCTATACCAAAAGGTTACAGTGGGCTTTGGCCCAACATATTGCTTTATTTTGGTTGTCTTTGTTATCACTCTTGTTGACTAGCTTTTATTTGATGGCTCACCGTGTCTATCTTGTGCTTGTCCCTCTCATTTCTCTGTTTGTTCCTCCCATGGAGCATAACCTCTTTTCCATTCTTTTGATTGGATGACTTGAATCCTCCCAGTGCTCACATTTAGGGAACTACTTTTTTCTTTCTCTGTCAGCACACCATAATAGTGCATATGTTTTCTAACTTTCTCCCTTGAGTGCTGCTTTTGTCCCCCAAACACCACCAATCAGCTTTCCATTTTGCTCCCTCACACCTCCTCTCAAAGCTCCTCCATTCCATGTTGCTGCTAAGTCGCTCTGCCTTACAAAAAGTGCCTTTGCGCTAGTCAGTATTTTAAAATACAGTTTATAAATCCATCTTGGATCAGTAAATAATCTGTGTGATTTTGTAGTTGGGCTCATGCGTGATGACAGATGTGCAAACATATGTCATCCCACATGTCTGCAGTGGTTATGTGATTGCACCTTTTTGTTCTTGTGTTTTTATCTTGTGGCGGATTGAGCACAGCATCAGCAAACATCATTGACAAAACAATAGGTCGAAAAGGCAAGATGTATTGGCTTTGTCAGGGCTTGTTAACTGTGTTAGATATAACTGTTTACATTTGACATGAACAACTTAGTTAATCTTTATATCTTTTTATTTTTAGGTTTGCGAAATACTTCAAGCTTCCAGATGGAAGAGAGGAGCGGACACTTATTAAAGCTTATGGAATACGTTTCGATATTCAAGTGTTTGGCACAGTAAATATTTCTATCTTCCATTGCATTGCAGTAATACATTGATTTTCCTTAATATGTATGTAATGTATGTGGCATTTGTATAGCATGAACTTCAAAGAAGATGGAATGAACTTTATTCTTTGGGATTAGGAGTGCCAGCAGTATTTGCGGTACACACAGCACAATAGGAGATGCATTTTCACCACGACCTCCGATAGGAGCGATCTATTTTAATTCATATTCCACTCCCACCCGAGTGCTCACACCACTTGGACAGGAGTGGCATTATTGGTTTTAGTTTCCTTGTAGCACTTTATGCGGGGAGGTGCCTGGCTCCCTTTCACTGTTTGGTAGCTTTTCTTTACTTGTAGCACCTAGGTGCTGGAGTTGCCTGGCCCTGTTTCTTGCTTACCTGTTCCAGCTCACAAGGGGAGGGCGTGGTGAGTGCCTCCACCCCCTCCCTACTCACTGCAGATTGGTGGGGATCGGGTTACGCCCCTAGAGGCAGACTACTTGTGTATGGCCTCGGTATGGACGAGCAGTGGGCACCGAAGGCGCAACAAAGGCAAGCCCATCTGCACCTGTCCTTCTCCGGATGTGGTCAGGGACGAGAACCCCTGTCTGTTTTACTATCCAACCTTAGCTGAGATACTCATCTGACCAACTGAGAAGTCTAGCCTCTAATACAACTGCAGGGTGTATGAACAATCTCACGCTGGACCTTCTTCAACTGAAATGTCCTCAGTGTGACTTTAGTCTCTTACGTAACAAGCCCCTCAACACTAAGGACGAGAGTGCTCAGTTCTTACTTATCAACTGCCGATCTATGATAAAACATAAGAACGACATTTTCAAAATTATTATGGAAAAGCAACTGGATGCCCTATTTCTAACTGAAACCTGGCTCAGTGAATCCACAGCGCCATTTATTTTAGATGTGATCCCGTTAGGCTACGGGATTATAAGACAAGATCGGCCCACAAGTAAAGATGGAGGGACAGCTATTATTTACAAAACTAATGATAAAATGTGCCATTAAAACCTTTAATATTGAGAACTGTGAAGCCATTTCTTTCTCTTTTTCTAGCAGAAAAGTTTGCCCTAATGGGCCTGATGATCTATTGCTCACCAGGCCCTGGAAATCAATTCAATTCATCTCTAGTCTGAATGAGAACATTAGTCAACCAGCTCCACGAGAGCAAAAACATGATAGTCTTGGCCACACCATGGACCACATATTCGCCAACTTTCATACAATTAAAGTCGCATCACCATTAATAGTTCAATGGTCGAACCATTATGGGGTTCCTCGACCTGTGTCATTTCTCAAGACTTCTTCGAGTAACATACCTAATCAAACGACTAGGAGAAGAAAGTGGAACATACTTAATTCCGAAATGTTTGCTAGGTCTCTCTTATGTAGTGCCTCCTAGTTAAGAGAAAATGTTACCTTAGCCAACTCTCAAATTGAGAGTTGACTATTTGAAGCCCTAGATGAAGCTGCGCCATAGACAACGGGTAATAAAAATCCCAAGGCGCAGAACTCTGCACAATGGTTTACAGAAGAACTGAGACTAGCCAGAAAATCCTGCAAATGCCTGGAACGCATTAGAAGCAAAGATTACTGCCCGATCAGTAAAGATAACTATAAAGCGTGTACCATGCACTTATTAGGAAACCAGATGCAACTTTTATACAGAAAAATAGAAACTGCTAATAACTCATCTAAGGAATTGTTTTTAATCCTGAAATCACTGTCCACTTTGGATCAAACTACAGCATTGGTTGAGAATTGCAATAAGATGGCACACTTCTCATCCAAAGTAGCAACCATCTATGAGACTTTCCCTTTAGAAGTGCATAGTCACACCAATCTTGACTTTTTCCTAGAAGAACTGGCTAACTGGCTATAGTGAACTGTCTCATGGAATTTACGCCCCCAAATATAGAGGAGCTGAAGAACATAGCATCAGGCATCAAGTCAAGCTCCTCTACGGACCCTGATCCACCTGAGTTCTTGATGCAAGGGAAGGATATTATCCTCCCATATAATTAACAGCTTATTACACTCTCTTTCCGAGAAGGTGAAGTTCCCCGGAAGTTAAAGCAGGCGATGGGGGGGGCGGAGCTAGCCGGCGTCGATGGCGGACGTGTGAGCTTTCGGCTCCTCGCTGAAGCCCCTTAAAAATCCTTCAAACTATCCTGCTTAATGCCGAATTGACTGGGTTCGGTGCCTGGTGACCCCCGGAGGCCCCCTGACCCGGTTGTGTGGCCCGGAGTGCCGGTGGCAGTGGGTAAAGACCCGCGCAAGATTGGCGACGGAGAGAGGTGCGGACCAGGCCTGAAGCCGCGGCCTGCCCTGTGGCGCGGCCCGCACGACGTCACCTGACGTGCGGCCCTGACACCCGGAGGAGCCGGAGAACGCAGCCTGCAGATACTGGGACGGGGCGCGACCCGCAGGCCCACCAAGGCCCATCTGGAAGTACAGGCGTAGGGAGGATACGTCTGCAGGGACCCTAACATTTGTACACCATCGGGGCCAGTCAATGCACTGGGTGGCTGGCGCACCCTGACACGAGGGGCACTCCTGAGGTCGCTCCCGCGACGCGGCCGCCATTTTAGGCTCGCTAGCGGGGACTGTGGAGTGTGCACTACGCTACGCCCGCGGCTACTGCTGAACATTTCCAGGGTGAGCACAGCGCTGGTACTGAACCGCCAACATGGGGAAAAATGATGCGACACAAGCGAAACTCTCGTTCGACCGCCGGAAAACGAGGGGGCCGGAGTCACAGGCGGCGGATGCCTCCCCGAAAGGAGCCGCGGCGTCCTCGACCCCTGCGGACATTAGAGAGTTGCTAGCGGCGATGGAGAAAGGCATTCAGAACAGCATAGAGGCGGTGGGCTCCAAGATCGATGATTTGTCGTACCGCATGGACCGCATGGCGGAACGTGTGGACAAACATGCCGAACGCCTAGACATGGCGGAACGGAGGCTCACGGAAGCGGAGGAGGCACAGACCGAGTGGGACAAAGACCGTCGGCAATTCGGCAGGCTGCTCCAAGTGATCCGTGATAAGGCCGAGGACCTGGAAGCGCGCTCCCGTAGATCGAACATTCGCATAACGGGTGTGGTGGAAACAACGCAGACAGGCAAGATGGAGCTCTACGTGGAACGCCTGCTGAAAACGCTACTGGGGGAGGAGGCCTTCTCCTCAATGTTCATAGTGGAGAGAGCACACCGCACTCTGGGCCCTCAACCCCAACCCGGACTGCCACCCCGGCCCATAATTGCCAAGCTCCTAAACTACAGGGACAGGGACACAGCCCTGCGACTGGCCAGGGAGAAAGGACAACTACAGGTGGACGGCATGAAGATATCGTTGTACCCGGACTTCACGGCCAAGGTACAAGAGGAACGCCGCCAGTTCATACCGCATAAGAAGCAATTGCGCGAGCTGGGCCTAGACTATGCGATGCTGTACCCGGCCAAATTGAGAATTAACACCGGCGGGAAATCGTACTTCTTCACGGACCCGAAGGAACTGCAGAAATCACTGAAAACTTGGGCCAAAGAACGCAAGGAACACCGACAGCGACACGGGGAGGACTCGGAGGAAGTATCGACTATGGAAGAACAGGACTGAGGCGCCAGGTCGACTGTATTCCCAGTAAGAGTGTAATTGCTGTGTGAGGTACTATGAATGCACGCGGAGTCTCCCGTTTATGGGCTGCGGCCTGGACTAGAGACAGTGGCCGAGAGACGGCAAGCGACGTGCCGCAATGACTCATGCTGCATTGTTGTTCATGGTCCCAATCACGTAAGCTGGTGTGGTGATCACTGGGATATGATTGATACGGGTGGGGGGGCGGAGGGGGAACCAGGTGAATCCAGTCTGAGGTGTTACAACACAGGGGGGCAATGCGGGGGGACGGAACTGGAGATAAGTGAACTTTTGCACCACTGGTGGTGACTACGTAGTCTCGGCACGCTTTGCCCCTGTGCTTTTGGCTGAGGAACTCACTAGGGAGTCGGGACTAGTGTTGCCCGCTACTTTGGGGCACTTGTGTTGATGGGGAAATGTGGGGGGTGCTGTCTGGCCGGGTTGGGGGTGGTCAGCTGTGGGTGGGGCGGGGTCAGGGGGGAGGGTGGATGGGCGAAAGTTGGGGGTTTGCCGTTTGGGAATCGGAGGGCCCGTGGTTTGCTGTTGATAACTGGCGAATGATGTGTGTGAATGTGCTGGGTGGATGCCTGCCTGACTTGGGCGATGATGTACTGCTTGGTTGTCCGACAACTCCCGATGGAGTCAATACGATGTGCCGTGATTTAAGATGTCTGCTGCTGTAGAGTCTGGGGACCCGCAACCGAGGCGCGCGCTGTCCCTGCTAACTTGGAACGTGAGAGGGCTGAATGATCATCGGAAGCTGAGGAAGGTGATGAGCTTCCTGAATAGGCATCGAGTGGATGTGGCCATGCTTCAAGAGACACACCTGCCTGTACACAGTAGGATGCTAAAGGTCAGAGGGTTGGTAGGAATTATAGCAGTAGCGGGTTTCACTTCTCACGCCCGCGGTGTAATCACCTGGGCTAACCCTGCCTCGAGACTGAAACTTACCCCACTAACTGTAGACACTGAGGGCAGATACGTAGTGGCTAGGTGCACGGGGAGGGGGCAGGACCTGCTCCTGGTAAATGTTTATGGCCCTAATCATGACAGCCCGGAGTTTTATACAGCACTGTCAGCTGCATGTAGGTCACACACACACACTAAAATGTTATGGGGGGGTGATTTCAACTTTGTGTTTGACCCAGACAGGGACCGTTCGGCGGGCCCCGTAAGGCGGGCAGTTGCGTCAGCTATCTACATGAAAGCGGAAATGACGAGGCTGGACCTGGTGGATGTTTGGCGGGAAAAGCACCCTACGCAGGGCGGTTACACGCACTACTCCGCATACCACAACATACATACTAGGATAGACTACTGGCTCGCCTCCTCCTCAATTCTGGGTGGCATCAGCTCCTGTGCGGTTCTCCCACGCACGCTATCGGACCACTCCCCGATATTGCTCAGTCTCTCCACTGTTAGGAAGGGGATACCGCCATATACTTGGCGTTTCCCGCCCTACGCGCTTCTTGATGACGCCTTCCGCGGGGAACTTGCGGAAGACATTGAAAGGTTTTTCGCCACCAATACTAACTCAGTAGACAGTTTCTTTACCGTGTGGGAGGCCTTTAAGGTCTATATTAGGGGAATAGCCATGTCCAGGCACTCCAGTGTCCTGCGTACCATTAGAAGAGATCTCTCTGCGCTGGAGGGCAAGATAGCTGCCCTGGAGAGGGAACGGCTGATGGACCCGGGGGGAGAGGCGGAACAAGATCTAGCGCCCGTGTTGGCGGAATATCACGCGCTTGCGGATAGGGAAGTTCTCTATATGGGGAAGTATGCCACGGCCCGGACTTTTGGTGAGGGGGAGAGACCGGGGGCTCTGCTGGCGCGTATGGCCAAGGGGTCCCGTAAACCATTGGTGATAGATGAACTGCAGACTCCGGGGGGCACTCGAGTGGTCGAGGAGGACCAAATATTAGAGACGTTCCGCCGATACTATGCAGACCTGTACCGAGCTAGGGCGGGTGGTGCGGAAGCCGAGATAGACGATTACTTGGATTACATCTCGATGCCGTTCCTTAAGAATTCAGACAGGGAATTCCTGATGGCCCCCTTGCATGAGGACGAGATTCTGGATGCACTGAGTGGCATGCGCTCGGGGAGCGCCCCGGGCTCTGATGGCCTAACGGCAGGCTTTTACAAAGCCTTCAAGGACCTCTTGCTCCCCCACTTGCTTGCCCTCTTTGACGCGATCTGCGATGAGGGCGAAATGCCGACCTCGATGCGGGAAGCGTTGCTGGTCACGATCCCGAAACCGGGGAAGCCCCTGGACCAATGTGGGTCGTACCGTCCGCTCAGCTTGCTGAACGTGGACGCGAAGCTCTACGCGAAAGTCCTCTCCAACAGACTCGCGCTGCTGGTCCCGAACTTAGTGGCGCCGGAACAATCGGGCTTTGTACCCAGCAGGAACCTAACCTATAACATCCGCACGGTGCTGGGGACGATGCAGCATGTGAAACAGGAGAACCCCGCCTTGGCAATATTCTTAGACATGGAAAAGGCATTCGACTCCGTCGAATGGCCGTTCATGATTAGGGTCCTGCGCAAACTGGGGCTGGGAGAGCCGTTTCTTCAGAGAATTGGGGCTCTTTATCACCACCCTACGGCCCGCCTGCGTATCGGCGACAGAGTTTCGGCACCGATACTCATTGGTAGAGGCACCCGGCAGGGATGCCCCTTGTCCCCCCTGTTGTATGCATTGGTTGCTGAGCCATTAGCGTGCGCCATGCGAGAATATCATAGCCTGGAGGGTGTCAGCTTCCCCACATATAAGATTGGCATCTCTACTTATGCAGATGACACCTTACTGTACGTCCGAGACCCGGTCAATAACCTAGCTCCAATTCTCAGGGAGGTGGTACGCTTTGGGGCGCTATCGGGACTCAAAGTGAACTGGGATAAGTCCATTGCTTTCCCCCTGACCCCAGTCACGCAGCCGTTCGAGATGGACTACCCTCTACAGTGGACGGATGACTCAGTGAGATACCTGGGCATCCGTCTCCACACGGACCCAGAGATCCTGATCCGCGATAACTATGGGGTCGCATTCACCAAGCTTGAGGAGGATGTGGATGCCTGGATCAAGCTCCCTCTCTCATTGATGGGCAGGATTGCCCTTATGAAGATGGTGGTACTCCCCCGGTTTCTCTTCCTCTTTGTTAATATTCCGGTGGTCTTGTCGAAAGCGTTCTTCAGACGCCTGAACCAGGTACTGATTAAGCTTGCCTGGGGCGGGAAGCAACCTCGTGTTAAATGGGAGACACTGATGCTCCCGTGTGAAAAGGGGGGCCTGGGGGCGCCGGACCTGGAGCGCTATTACCGGGTGGCACAAGCGACTCATTTACACTCCTGGGTCCATGGGGATGCCCGTATCCCGCATCTCATCCTGGAGAAGCTATTTGCTGATCCTCTTCCCTTACCCGCCACGATCTGTCTCACTACGGACCGAGCAATCGGGCGCATGGACTCGCTTAAAGCAACGAACCATGCGTGGCGAGCTCTGCAGAGAGAAAGGGGGTGCCCCTTGCTGTACTCCCCGCGGATGTCGGTATCCTGGGCCCTGTGGTTAGATCCACTCAATGAGAGGGGGGTGGTAGAGGCTTTGAAGGCCCTAGGAGTGCACACCATGGAGGACCTATTCTTGGATGGAATGCTGAAAACCTGGGAACAGCTCCCTCCCGTCGCCCCGGCCCCATCGCTGCTGCAGAAGTTTCAGTACCACAGGATACGGTCGGCCTGCAGAGTAATACTGGGCCCCACACTACGGGAGCCTGAAGAGGTCCCAGAACTGACGTACGTCATCAGAACGAACACACCGGCCAAATTGATTTCTGCGGTTCACAGGCTTGGGCCTTCATATCAGACATTCCCTACTTCGACTCCTGGAGCGGCGTGGGAGGCAGATTTGCAATCCCCCATAGACGACGCCATGTGGCAATACTGCTGCGCCAACACTCGCAGGGTCTCGCTCAATGGCAGACACCGCTTGGTGCACTTCAAATATCTGCAGAGAGTGTACTATACTCCAGAGCGGTTACACCGCTATGGCCTACGTGGCTCCCCGGAGTGTGAGCGTTGCGGGACTGGGTCCGCTGATTTTCTACACTTGGCATGGCTGTGCCCGGGAGTGAGTGCGTACTGGGAGGAGGTTTTCGCGGAATTGGGACAAATTATAGGGGAACCTCTGTTGAGATCTCCGGCGCTTGCGCTACTGGGCTTCTCCAAGCCGTTGGCCCCTGCGCTGCGCAGATTAGTGGACGTGGCGTTACTACTGGCCAGGAGGGTGGTGGCTGTGTGCTGGATGCGTGGTCCTCTCCCCACAAAGGCGAGATGGCTCAGGAATCTCCAATACTGTTGCACACAGACGGAGGTGTACAGCGAGCTGTTGCCGCCCAGGAGTAGACCGAAGTCATTTTGGGAACTCTACAAGGAGTACCAGCAAAGGGGGGAGGTGGACGACAGTGACATATCGGAGGAGGTGGACCCACAGGATGAGGGGTTAGATACTGCTCTGGAGCGAAGTCACTCGCCGCAGGAGGGGCTTTAATGTTCTTCTGGGGGGAGGAGGGCACAGGGAAGGTGTAGGTATGGGTCGGGGACGGGGGGAGGGGTGTGACATGGCTTGGGGACAGGGCTAGCGGGGGGCGGGTGCAGAATATACACGGTACGCACACGGCATTACGTAGGCAGGAAGGGACACTAGGACTCCTTGACGGTACTCAACAGCACACGGGGTGGGCCTGGGGGGGGTTTGGGGGTAGATTAGGTTAGTTTTTTCCCTTTCCTTACCTCTGGTTTCTTGTTCTTCCCTGGTTCATGAAAGACCGTACTATTATGCCTCCATTTATTGCCTATCGACTGTCTTGCTGACACGCTGGGGACCAACAGTGCAAGATCGCTTTGCTTTTGATTGAGCTGTGACGCTGAGTGACGCCGCTGGGCCTCCGGGATGCCAGCACACCGGCTGTGTATTAGGCGCTGCGAATCTGTCTTTGTAACTTGTGTACACGTTGATGCACTGTATGGTCGGACTGTAATGACATTTGATTTCGGACAGTTGGCAACTTTTGTAATAAAAGTCTTTTTCAAAAAAAAAAAAAGTTAAAGCAGGCGATAGTGCTGCTCAAGATGGGGTTCCCTGTGGGATGCATATCCCTTGTTTACCCAGCAGTACACCCGACCAACAGCGTGGATAAGAGTAAATGGCACAATAACCTGTTCTCTTAAGATAACGCAGGGCACTAGGCAGGGATGCCCACTCTCGCCGCTCTTGTTTATCATTGCCAAGGACCTCCAAGAAAATCAACTGCATAGAGAACTACAATTTAAAACTGGTCCAGTTCTGAGGACGCTGTATGCGGGTGATATTATACTGTGTGTTAGGCACCGAGCCAAGAATCTTGCATCTTTGCTACGCGAGTTCACACACTTCGGGGGATCTCTCTGGACTACATATTCACTGGATGAAATAGGTAGCATTCCCATTAACAACCGTACAAGTCGGTGCATGTGAAGGGTTCCCGCTGACAAGGTGTGATGCAGAAACTCGTTACTTAGGAATTGTTTTGCACAATGATTAGGAGCAAATATTGAGGCTAAACTATGGTCCAGTGATGGAAAAAGTAAACTTTAAAATAGACCAATGGATTGGGCTGCCAATCTCATTGGCTGGCCAGGTAGCCATAATTAAAATGATCATTTTACCACAACTGCTGTATCTCTTTCACAATATTACTATACCCCTCACCAATTCATTTTTTGCTCAGCTATGTGCGCAGTTGATGTGCTTGATATGGGGAGGACAGCAACCATGTATTGAGTAGGATACCTTACTGCTTCCATATGAAAAGGGAGGGTTTGGAGTCCTGAATATGCAGTTGTATTACTTAGCTGCACTATGCAGCTACGCATGGCATTGGTATCACCCAGACTACAGACTACCATATGCAAAACCCGAGGCAGATCAGGCCACCCCAGTGCCGCTGCATGGGCTCCTACCAGCGGGGCTGCCACTAGACAAAGAAGATATTCAAACTGTATAAAATACCTGCTGGTCCTGGAGGAAGCTGTTACGATAAACGGGGGACGTGGAGTTGTATGCCTCTCAGATTCCAGTCAGAGCCACTGGTAAGATGCACACTGCGGCGGTATGGGCTATGTACATTTGGGGACGTGTTCCCTGGGAGTCATGTCTACTCACACACAGAGGATGGGCGTTTTGAAGGCGCCACACTTATGGACCATTTTGTATTAACCAGACTCCAAAATGCGCTAGGAAGTCGAGTGTCCACTTATCCCCTAGAGCTTGACACTTTTACACCTCTGAAGCTAATCATATCTGACAAAGAAGAAGATAGACTAATATCCAAATTATACCATGCTGGCTTAGAACGAGACACTTATCAGGTATTTTATAACTGAAGTACTGATCAACCGATTGATTATTTATTTACTCTTTGACGGGGAGTTATATCGCGTTTTAAGTGTGGCTCAATGATTAGAGCGGCAGACCCTAATGCAGAGGTGTAGCCCGGGACCCGGGTTCAAATCCCTGCCTCGGCGGGTATTGGGCTCAAAATTCCACGGACCTGATCATTCTCACCTCGGTGCCTATTCCAATCATGGAGTCCCACTCTGCAACTCTGGGCAATAGCTTGCTTAATCTCCACAACGGCCCCCACAACGCTAAGGATGCCTGGCCTCCACCTTGGGGGTGCCCAGGAGTGGACGCCTCACAGGGAAAGCCAGGATGGGTTCCACAGCGGTATTCGTACAAACGCCTTGAGACCCTTGCGGGTGAGTAGTGCGCTATACAAGTATCAATTTACAATTTGTTCCCCCCTCTTTCTCTCCACTCTCCACTCTCTCTCCACTCTCTTTCTACTCTCTCGTTCCACTCTCTCTCTCCACTTTCTCTCTCTCTCTACTCTCTCGCTCTACTCTCTCTCGACTCTCTCTCTCCACTCTGTCTCTCTCTACTCTCTCTCCACTTTCACTTTCTCTCTCTCCACTCTCGCTCTCTCTCCACTCTCTCTCTGCTCTCTGGGGGCCCCCACTCCCACCCTTGTCAGGGTCCCGAGCAGTGCTCTTCTGTGCTGCCTCCTGGTCTCTGGGGCCCCCACTCCATCCTCTTTCCGGGCCTCCTCGCTCTAACTGAAAAGAAACATTGTAACTTGTTCCTTTGTTTCTCTTCAGTCAGAGGGAGGGGGCGAGGGGCTCAGAGCAGGCTGCAGACAGCCTGCACCTGCTTTAGAGAGAGAGAGGCATGCTTCAGCGCAAGCCTCTCTCACAGCTCTCACGAAGAGCTGAGGGGCCCGGGGCACCCTTCATTTACTGAAGAGAGTGGGGCCCCCCGCACCGCGTGGGCTTCGGGGGCGTTTGTTACGCCCCTGGCCGTACCTTGTCCAGCCACACTCCTCCTGGAGAGTGGCGGGGCGGCGCGTGGTCTCATTGGCCTCCTGGAATCTTCTTGTCCCCCGGGACGCTGGCTTCGGCGGCCTTTTCAGGGGACACCCGACGTTTCACCCACAGGACTGGTGTGGTCTCCGCTTCTCTGCATCCTTCCGAGTTCGCGCTCTCCTCCTCTCGCTGCAGTCCGTCCTCTTCCTCCGTCATTCCCTGCTGCTAGGGCAGCAGGGAATGACGTCGTCATACGGGACTCTTACTCCAGGACACTTCGCGGTGAGTTAAAGGGGCACCGCGCAGCATGCAGATGGAACAGAAGTACGTCCTTTTTGGTATGCAACGGAGTGCACGTTATTAATTTCCCCAGTCCGTCCTTAGTCTCCCGACACATCAATTAATGTAATTTAAGTTAAATATAATTTAATAATTTGCATTGCATTAAGTTTATCTTGATCGTTACTATATTTTAAAGATAATCAAATTAGGGTGAAGAAGTAATCCTAACTTTGAAAAATGAAATGAAAGCGATCTAACACCTCGGTTCTACTTATACTTACCTGACTGTTGACTATGTAGTGTCTAAGTGCTGGCCACATAGATGTAAAGGGGACAGT
Organism: Lissotriton vulgaris; assembly: GCF_964263255.1. Taxonomy (NCBI): domain Eukaryota; kingdom Metazoa; phylum Chordata; class Amphibia; order Caudata; family Salamandridae; genus Lissotriton; species Lissotriton vulgaris. The sequence continues at coordinate 155,733,914 of NC_141699.1, read as the reverse complement.
CTCTGTAATACCTATTGCATGTGCACACATGTAGCATCTGCTTGATGTAAAGATGGTGTTACTGAGCCTGGAGGACGCCCCGAGCATATGAGAAAAAGTTGTTGTCTGTGTGCCTGTGCCATATTACAGAAACAGGTCACCTTCAAAAGTGGCACATAGTGCCCTCCCATTCATTATGTCCTTGGGCTTCTTCCCAAGGCCCTCAAGAGTGTATGCAGAGAAACACGGTTTTGTTTTTTGTTGTTCAATGAGGCACTCTCTCCAATGCGTGTGTGAACATGGAGAGTTATGCAGGCGCTGCTGTAAGAGAATCTTTTCTGTGAAGGTGTCACAGGCCCTGTTTGCTGTGGGAGTACACAATGAGAGTTTGTACCAGGGCAAACATGATAATCCACTCAGTAAGATTATATGACCACCTCACCTATCCCTAGTTTATTAATATCTGTTTGACATATGGTGTACTTGTATATGTGGAACCACAAGAAGGGATCTGTGCTTTCCTGAGGGAGCCCTTTCCGTGCCTCACCAGGGATGGAAGGAAAATAAGACTGCCCAGAGGATGGTGGCGCCACTAATTGCAAGACCCGGAAAAGCTTTGGTTGCATGGAGTTGGTCTACCAGGATGAGAGCACTATTTTCATAGGATGAGGCTCTTTACCCATTGGCAGCTGTGTACTTTGTTCATGTAGAGAAAATGGCGCCAGCGTCTTGTGGCAAAGTACAATAAGGGAAAAGTCAACTTAGGACTTTAAAAAACAATATGACTACTGTTTTCTTTTTTTTTTTTTTAAATCAAGTCATTAAACTAAAATATACTTGCTGATTTCTTCCAGGGAGGAAAGTTTAACTTTTTTGAATTGGTGGTGTACATCGGCTCCTCTCTATCCTACTTTGGCCTGGTAAGCAGTGTTGCCTCTGCATGTTTCAAGCCCTGTTTACTCCTCAGAAAGCCTTTTACAGCAGAGTCCTTTCTGTGTCCATTCAGGCTGTGCTGGTCATCGATATTCTGATCACACCTTACGATTGCCCCTGCTGCATAGAGAACGTGATCAAGAAGTACTGCAAGCGAAGCCTCTGCTGCACAGAGAGCGTGGTCAAGAAATACTACAAGCGAAAGAAGTTGGAGTATGTGATTGAGCCAGGGAGCGTAAGTGCTGTAGTCTGCTCCATAGAACTGTTACACAATGTTGATATCTGTTGCATTGCCAAACTTCACTACAGTACTTAACCCTCACTGCATTACCTAACCCTCATTTACATCATTTTGTTAGGAAGCTGGATTAGACACTGATTAGGGAGCTGTGGATGCATTCTTAGAACTGTGATCATATGTGGGTTTAGGTATGATTAAATTGTGATTTACTGGTTGTTGTGTACGACTACCTCCATGGACGTTCCTGGTGGAAAGGGACGGAGCCATCGAAGTGTCTGTCTTCCATAGCTTGACTTGCACCACTCGCCTATAATTCTGGCTTGAGCCCTGACAGCACTATATATAGAGCATATGCACAGTTGAATTAGGTGTGTTTGGCTTTGGCATGCGTTTCAGTGAGAGGCCGTAGATAGCAGTGGACAGCGAGAAACCCCTTCGTAGTAATCTCACAGTTCCAACCATTGCAGCGGCCCCACAGCAGTTGCTAAGTTTCCTGCGAGATGATGATACTGAATTCCACTATAAATATTTGCGAAGTGTCACCCAAGAGTCTATAACATAACATGATATGGCAGGCAACGTATCTTCAGGTTGTTGTCTCAGAGACTTGACAAATGACCCAGTAATAGAGATGCAACCATTAAGGTGGGCATGGTGTTGGAAATGGTACCGCTGGGCCGGTGATGGTTTGGAGCAGAGTTGTTTTGGTTTGGCTCATTGGAGAGTTGGTGATTCAGTGCATATCCAGGATGTTCCTCATTACAAGCTTCAAGTCAATCTGTGTTGCATAAAGCGGCTCCTTTGTACTAACCCAATTCAGTATCCCTGAGGTCCTCTATGTACCAGAATTGAGGAGCCAAAACTGCACCAGGGTCGGACTAGTGTATGGGTTACTCTGCATCACATCAGATGTCAGATTATTACCAAGGCCCACTCTACTCCAATTCGCTTATATACGTGTAATTCATTTTATGTAAAATATTATTACATAGTAATATGTACACAATACTCAGTACTCTTATTACAGTCTCTAGAGCTTGCCAGAGCCGCAGATTTGGATTTCTGACCTTAGTCAACTGCAACCCAAGCACAACCCAAGGAGCACAGTTTACGTAAGATTTGTTTCAGTTAACGCGCAGTCGCATGAGACTAGACGGGGACAGTTAGTGAAGCATGCAATTCTCTGTTATGAATGAATCAACAGAACACTCAAGGATCACTAGACGGACAGCTGGATGTGCATATTAAAGTAATATTTTAAAACCAAAAGTCTAAACTAGTGCACACAATATGAATTGTTACCACAATGAAAATAAACATTAAGGTTATAAGGAAGTGTATAAATAACGTGAACAGTAAAAAATACTCCAACATTATTGCTGCATATTCAGAGCTCTAACACTCTCATTTAGTACTTCTAGGGGTTATACTAGCTCTAACACAATAGTAGCACTTTAATAATAACAATGTACGTAGAGTTTCAAAGGTGGTTTGCAGTCACATACCTTATTCCAGAACAATAAGTTCTATTTTCAGCTCACAAAGCTGCAGCACTGCAAACTGGTGATCACAAGCAGTGTGTGCTTGTGATAACCACAGTTTGCAGTGCTGCAGCCTGACAGCTAGTGAAGGCTGGCTGCCTTTCCATCTTCAGTTAAGGCGAGTGTGTAACGAGGTCTCTGTCCTTGTGTCCCCTGGCATGAGGTCCACTCTGACTTTTAGCGTTCCATGGTTTTTATCGAATATTCTAGGCTTTGTGAATAAATATTCAAAGATTTTCTTGGAAAGACAACAAATGTAACACATAGTTAACAATATTCTAGATACGCTATCATTTAAAAAATAACGAAGAAACCTAAAGATGATCAAAGGCAATGATTAAATACTATGAATATATTCATGCAATCTTGATTATCAAATGTGCAGGAACAGAACATTATGAAAAGCAATGTACATTTCACAGAAATGTTTGCAGGAATTTTGATTGTCTTGGAATAAGATGTACATCTGCAATCAGAGGAAATATACAATTCCAACTAATCCTTGTCAACAGTTTTGCTACGTTACCACCCTTTAGTTGTCTTTGCTCTTACCCTCAATCTTTGTGGTTCTTGAATTATCCATGGTCTTTTTCTGACAAAATAGCAGTAAGTCAATTTTTACCTTTCTTGCTGCTCCTTCATCAGTGTCATTTTTCTCTCCCTTAAGTGCCTTCACTATTGTATCATGGTGGAAGGTACAGTACTGAATTTTGTTCACTAGGCGGTCAGTTGTCAAAACCTCTAATAAATAATGCAGAAAAATACTGATGCCACGTATGGTGCAATTATAGCTTTCCTTTCTGATTCCAGGCTGTGATGTACGTGTCGTTTGTTGATTGCAAAGACATTTACTTGGTGGACAAAGCGTTGAGTAAGAGCTTACAAGAGACAAATGGGCACATTGTAGAGGTATGTTGCATTTATTGTTTAGGGTATTATATTTTTAAATGAGCACTGTTTTGTGGGACCGAGGTGAGCAAGATAATTGGTAATACTCAGCCCCGGGCACATCTTCCTAGAGTTTGGAGAAGTAAATGCTGTTTATATTGAAAATGTATGCAAATATATATTTAAATGGAATCAAACTTTCAAGAAACAGAATAGGAAAAAGCAGTCCTCTTCTCCCTTCCCACTGTCTGGCTCATCTTTTCCTGAAATCTTTGAGGTGGCAGAAAAAAGCAACTAATCACACAAGTGGCTGGCACATGGCAGCAGCAGCCATAGTCTGTGATCATTGGCTGATCCTGATGGGTGATGGGTCAGCGGAAGGACAGTGTGATATGCTGTAGGAGTGCGTCTATGACCATGCCAAGAGGCCAAGTAATTGGGGAGTGTTGTGCTATACTAAGGCTGTAGTTCAAGGTGACTATATTGACATCAGTGTGGAATGTGATCATCATGGCAAGTAGTTTAATTTTTAACATCATTAGTTTACACACCTATGTTAGTTAATTACTGCTATTCAGGGGCGTAATACAAGTCCCTACCGCCCCTGTGGTGCAGGAGGCGGTGAATGGGGGGCACTCCCCGAAGGCGACTCCCAACCATCCAGGGCCATTCAGGGCTCCTCTAATCATACCAAGGTAAATGAATATCTGTGAGATATGAGATTGTTAGGGGCCACTAATCACATTTGCAGGGAGGCACCATCATTTTGCATTACGCCCCTGCCTCAGTTGCTGATTACAGTTACCAATTATTGATTGATAAAGGGGGAGGTTTTACCCAAAAAGATCCACACGGGACCTGGGTGCTATATAGTGTACAAAATGAGGGTCCCCGTGAACTGTATAAACATTATTCACATTTATTAAAGCAATAATAACAAAACAATAAACACACTGTAAATTAATCACAATGAGCAGATACTACAATTTATAAGTTGTGATAAACAGTGCCCCAAAGAAAAGGAAGTGAGGTAGCGTGATGCTGTGAAAAAGAAAAGGATAAATAAAAAATGATAATAGTCGTGAAAAATAAGTATATCAAATTCTTGAAATTTATACACAATAAATCGGCTTCAGGTCCCTGAGCCAAAGAAAGGGTTCATAAAATATCCCATTATTTATCAAAATTGTCTATATTGATACTGGTATATAAGATATCCAAGAAATGCGGGCGGTGTCAACTGAGGAAGAGAGGAGGTAGCCGTCGACGTTTCGACCCCATGCTACAACAGTAGGCGTACTTGCGGCCTTACATCGGGGTCTTCATCAGGACAGAGGTGTAAACGGGGTGCACTACAAATTCTGTAGAAATGTAAATAATATAATATAAATGAAAATCCACACTTAGATTAGTGGAAATGCAATAAAGAATATCAAAACCGTAGCGAACAGTAGCGTAATTAATTAGAAAATTACCATGGTACGTAGAAGTATTTTCATACGGTAATCAGTTGAGGAGATCCACTTTTTATTCGTCAAAATCTAAAAAAAGAAAAATTGTCTGCTAAATGCTGTTAATCATGCCCCTTAATAGGAAAATGAGATTATATTAGTAAACGTTGCATCTCTTTATCAGTGAATGATACATAATCGCTGGTCTGTCTTTCAAAAGTTCAGAAAAACACTCTTAAAAAACTCAAACTCCTGCGTGGACCAGGAAAAACCAAAATTCTATCTTAACCAGTACTTATGGCTATGAATGTCATACTTAGGGCATAATTGTGTAGACGAGTAGGGATAATTATAAACACGATGAATTGCAATCACAAAACTATATTGCAATAGGTTTTAGACGTGTTCGCCTCTCCAATGATATTACTCTGCGGTTGAATCCATCCCAAATGGTACTCATAAAAAGGAGTACATTGGACCCTGTTGTTTAAATACGGGTCCGGACACATATTATATTTGAGCCTTCTGTCACTACTAATCGCAAACACATATCGCAATAAATTAGGAGTTGTTACACCTCCCATGTGGTATTTATCAGGAGATCGAAAACCAAAAACATACCTGAAGGTAGATCACAAGTGGCGTCTAATAAATGGAAACCATAGCGTATTGCCAAAAATGATGAATGAATGAAAACCCAGACCTACGGAAATCGAAAAAATATATATATTGCTCGTATCTTTTCATCTAAAACACTAACCATCACCATCATTAGGCACCCAATGTAAACAATCACATACCTAATCAGGGCGGCTAGATGCGTCGTATTTGAGTCAATTCGTTCGCATCAAGGGTATCTGTAATCAGGGAGGTGACTGTCAGTTCAAAGGAACTGATTAAAGACAATATTGCATTCAAATTAGTTTCTTACCTAATAACGGCGTTGGTATTCCTAAAAAAGCTCTCCGTGACGGGAGGAGTAAACTCTACGTGCTCGCGTCGAAGCCGAGTTTGAGTGCTGCAGATATAGAGAAGGCACTAGCAATAGAATAGTTCCGGGTCGTTTCTAGGGGCAACGGTGAAGCCCATTTAAGCGAAAAGAGGACTTTCGTTAGGTCTAGGGTTCTATTTAACATAACAACGCAACCACTTCTAAAGACACAAACGATCAAATGGTCAACAAGTTACTTTCATCATGGACTGGTTCGGTCTCATGGAAACCCAACTGTTGTATCGTAATAAACATGGCTTGTTAATATTTTCAGAGAAACTTACGTTCAACAGGAGATGTTGATAATTAAATTAGTCACAGACGGTCGTTATTAGTAAGACCGATATTTTTACATACAGCTATTCACAAGGGGAGGTCACCACGCACCTCTCACGCAGGAGGGTGAAGTGGCAGTACACATAATGTTGATAGAAATTTTGGCAAAACATTTGGAAAATCAAACTTAGTGAAATATAAAATTACAAATTACAGATGTATCAGAAAATACACAAAGAAGATCTATGCAGTGTAACAAGAGAAACATTGCCTATGGTTGTATTATCGATGTTTATAGGTCTGCCCAACTAAGATCATCTGTAACTTGATTAGGGGAACCATCCACCTTCTTCCCACCATCCTATGCCATGAGCAATAAAATCCTCGCTTTCGAAGATGTGGTCATCCAAGATGTAGAAAATGCTGTTAATAAACCAAAATACATCAGGTTTAATTTGAGTAAAAATCAAAAGATGGCATTAAAGGGTCTGAAGGAGAATGCGGAAATAGTCATCAAGCCCGCCGATAAGGGCGGGGCAACTGTAATCCAGGATACTACCACCTATAAAAATGAAATCTATAGGCAACTAAGAGATGGAATCAGCTACAAGCAAATCAACAGCGATCCTTCAAAAGACCTGACCTCAGTGATATTACAAACAACACAAGTAGGCCTTGATGAAGGTTTTTTGTCTGAGCAAGAATTTAAATTCCTCAATCAGAGTCATCCTCGCCTTGCGACAATTTACACCTTGCCCAAGGTACATAAAGGCCTAGACAACCCTCCCGGACGCCCAATTGTGTCAGGTTGTGGATCCATGCTGGAACCTCTGCCAGTATATTGATTTCTTTTTAAAACCACTTGCCATAAAAACCAGGGCGTACCTCCGCGATACCACACAAGTCATCAATCTCATTGATCAAAGACCATTCAATCCAAACACCCAGCTATTAATAACATGTGACATTGTGTCGCTGTATTCTAGCATCCCTCAAATGGATGCAATTACGGTGATGGAAAAGGCCTTAGACACCAGGACTGCACCAGTTCCAGTTCCGACCTACTTCATCTTGGAACTTTTAAAAATCGCGATGATGAGTAATTTCTTAATGTTCCAACAAGATTTTTTCCTTCAAACGAAAGGAGAAGCGATGGGGGCTACTTTTGCCCCCAATCTGGCAGTCCTATATATGGATGATTATGAGAGCAAATTCATCTTTAGCAATACCAACCCATTCGGACACCACATGGCTATGTGGGTCCGGTACATAGATGACGTGTTTTGCATTTGGGATGGCACAAAAGAGGAGCTTACATCGTTCCATGCTTGGCTCAATACCAGCAGTACAGACATTCAGTTCACGCTGGAAGCCAGTAATGATAGGATCCCCTTTTTGGACATCACGATCTATGTCAATCCTGAGACTAACCTTTTGGAAACAACCCTGTTTCGTAAATCATCAGAACGTAACTCTCTTTTAGAGTATAATAGCCATCACCCGAGGGGATTGCGCGACAACCTTCCTGTTGGCCAATTCTTCAGAATCCGTCGCAATTGCTCCTGTAAAGAGAATTATATGACTGAGTCACAAGACCTCTCGAGCCACCTATTAGCATGCGGATATCCAGCACGTTTAGTAAAACGTGCACGCAAAAGGGCGTGGTATAGCCCCCGAGAAAGTCTTTTAAACTCTGAACCCAAAGAAAACACAGCCATGGAACGCATTATATGTGTAACCACATTCTCTACCCGCAGTAACGAAATCAAGAAAATTATCAATCATCACTGGAATCTAGTGGCAGATGACATTGGACAGAATGCCTTACCCTTACACTCTTTTAAAAGAGCACATAATATTAAAGATCAAGTGGTGCAATCATTTCTACCCACACCTAAGAATCCTACAATTCAATCATTATGGCACCTCCCACCAATTGTGGGTCACACTAGATGTGGCTCATGTGCAGCATGCGACACAACGATCCAGACAAAAGAACTGACATATAGAGGCAGGACCTACTCACTTAAATCCCATACCAACTGTAATACGTCTAACGTAATTTATTGGATCAGATGCCCATGTGATTTGGCATATGTAGGCCAAACTCAACAAAAAGTTAAGGCCCGCATACTACAGCATGGTAGTCGGATTGGATGCGGAGTACAGGGGGCTCCCTTGGTAGATCATTGTACTAGACAAGGCCACACTCCAGATACTCTACAATGGTTAGTTTTAGAGAAGATTAACCTTGGACCTAGAGGAGGTGACATAACACACATCCTCACCCTGAGAGAATCCAAATGGATGACCATTTTAGATACAATCCACAATGGACTAAATGAGGCTGAAAGTAGTCATGCACAGTTGGCCAGATTTGGCCGTTGAACATATAACTATAAGATCTTCACCCTCATGTTTGAGAGGTGCATCTTTCATAATCGGATAACTGTATTGTTGGTAGAGAGATTTTTGAAACTCAGACCTATAAACATCGATAATACAACCATAGGCAATGTTTCTCTTGTTACACTGCATAGATCTTCTTTGTGTATTTTCTGATACATCTGTAATTTGTAATTTTATATTTCACTAAGTTTGATTTTCCAAATGTTTTGCCAAAATTTCTATCAACATTATGTGTACTGCCACTTCACCCTCCTGCGTGAGAGGTGCGTGGTGACCTCCCCTTGTGAATAGCTGTATGTAAAAATATCGGTCTTACTAATAACGACCGTCTGTGACTAATTTAATTATCAACATCTCCTGTTGAACGTAAGTTTCTCTGAAAATATTAACAAGCCATGCTTATTACGATACAACAGTTGGGTTTCCATGAGACCGAACCAGTCCATGATGAAAGTAACTTGTTGACCATTTGATCGTTTGTGTCTTTAGAAGTGGTTGCGTTGTTATGTTAAATAGAACCCTAGACCCGGAACTATTCTATTGCTAGTCCCTTCTCTATATCTGCAGCACTCAAACTCGGCTTCGACGCGAGCACGTAGAGTTTACTCCTCCCGTCACGGAGAGCTTTTTTAGGAATACCAACGCCGTTATTAGGTAAGAAACTAATTTGAATGCAATATTGTCTTTAATCAGGCCCGCGGTTCCTTTGAACTGACATTCACCTCCCTGATTACAGATACCCTCAATGCGAACGAATTGACTCAAATACGACGCATCTAGCCACCCTGATTAGGTATGTGATTGTTTACATTGGGTGCCTAATGATGGTGATGGTTAGTGTTTTAGATGAAAAGATACGAGCAATATATATATTTTTTCGATTTCCGTAGGTCTGGGTTTTCATTCATTAATCATTATTGGCAATACGCTATGGTTTCCATTTATTAGACGCCACTTGTGATCTACCTTCAGGTATGTTTTTGGTTTTCGATCTCCTGATAAATACCACATGGGAGGTGTAACAACTCCTAACTTATTGCGATATGTGTTTGCGATTAGTAGGGACAGAAGGCTCAAATATAATATGTGTCCCGACCCGTTTTTAAACAACAGGTTCCAATGTACTCCTTTTTATGAGTACCATTTGGGATGGATTCAACCGCCGAGTAATATCATTGGAGAGGCGAACACGTCTAAAACCTATTGCAATATAGTTTTGTGATTGCAATTCATCGTGTTTATAATTATCCCTACTCGTCTACACAATTATGCCCTAAGTATGACATTCATAGCCATAAGTACTGGTTAAGATAGAATTTTGGTTTTTCCTGGTCCACGCAGGAGTTTGTGTTTTTTAAGAGTGTTTTTCTGAACGTTTGAAAGACAGACCAGCGATTATGTATCATTCACTGATAAAGAGATGCAACGTTTACTAATATAATCTCATTTTCCTATTAAGGGGCATGATATAACAGCATTTAGCAGACAATTTTTCTTTTTTTAGATTCTGACGAATAAAAAGTGGATTTCCTCAACTGATTACCGTATGAAAATACTTCTACGTGCCATGGTAATTTTCTAATTAATTACGCTACCGTTCGCTACGGTTTTGATATTCATTATTGCATTTCCACTAATCTAAGTGGGATTTTCATTTATATTATATTATTTAAATTTCTACAGAATTTGTAGTGCACCCCGTTTACACCTCTGTCCTGATGAAGACCCCGATGTAAGGCCGCAAGTACGCCTACTGTTGTAGCATGGGGTCGAAACGTCGACGGCTACCTCCTCTCTTCCTCAGTTGACACCGCCCGCATTTCTTGGATATCTTATATACCAGTATCAATATAGACAATTTTGATAAATAATGGGATATTTTATGAACCCTTTCTTTGGCTCAGGGACCTGAAGCCGATTTATTGTGTATAAATTTCAAGAATTTGATATACTTATTTGTCACGACTATTATCATTTTTTATTTATCCTTTTCTTTTTCACAGCATCACGCTACCTCACTTCCTTTTCTTTGGGGCACTGTTTATCACAACTTATACATTGTAGTATCTGCTCACTGTGATTAATTTACAGTGTGTTTATTGTTTTGTTATTATTGCTTTAATAAATGTGAATAATGTTTATACAGTTCACAGGGACCCTCATTTTGTACAGTTACCAATTAATTGTGTTACTCTTGACAAATCTGTTCATATTGCTAGGGCTGTTAATATTTGACAATTAACTGTTTACTATTAAAGGCTACTCATCCTACACTGCTGACTTGTCCCCCTAGCCTACTTACCACCTTCTTCCGAAAGGAGGAGAACATTCATTTGAAATCTCATACCTTTCATTCATTTGAGTAAAATCAAAATAGACCCAATGGATTTTGGCTTCATTTTACAGCTGATTTTGTCAGAACTTTCTCCCTAGTGCTGCTGTGATGCGCACTGACTGATTATATTCATGGCAGCCATCTTGGAATATTACTCCACATACTGTAACATTGTTTAACTGGACAAACAGCATTTTACAACAAATAGGTTTGGCGTTATTATAGCATGTGCACACCTTACACATTTTAAACTTAATGACTTTTCCCATTCAAACTCTATACAATAGTATGCAATACAGGCCAGAAAACCTTCATTTTTAAAGTGCCTCTCATTTGAAAGATGCAACAGCACCACCTAAATCCATTGGAATGAAAGGATGATCTGAATGGGCAGACTTAGAAAGGCGTGCTAATCTTTTTGGTATGTATGTTATTGGTACATATGTATGTAGAATATGGTAGAGTGCATATTGTTAATCTAGCCAGAAGCCTGCAGAACAATGTACGTGGTAGGAAGACAAACACCTACATTTTATAATGGGTGAAGAGAGGTTAGAAGCGTAGGTGAATTGTCAATTGAGATCAAAGATGTTCCAAAAATAGATTACAGTCCAGTGATACATAAATACTTTATGGGTAAGTAAGTCAAGATGGGCACCCTTTTATGTATACAGTAATCTCTTGACAATGAGTTTAACTTCTTGTTTGATCCCTTTTAATTGAGTTTGTTTTGTTTCCTTACTACATTTGTACTTGAACTTTAGACTAACAAAATCCCTGTTTGCAGTGAGATGTTTTAATGTGGTCACAAACAGATCCCCATTCTATTTGACCGACAGACAGGAAAGACCGGCGGGGTTTACAGGGCAGGCTAGTTAATAGTTGCACTTGCTGGGCTCAGTTAAACAGTTCACTCTGGACAATAAATTGTCTAGCATTTAGTAGTATTATATTTAGTAATATAATACTTGTTTTCGTAGAGCTACGAAATGACAGAAAAGTACAAAGCACAAGATAGAAACATAAATTATTACTTTTTAAAATGAACCCAAGTTTGTAGATTTCCAGTGTGCAGGTTTGACAGTGCAGGCCATCTCACTACAAGCAGACGGCCACTTGCTGACACAATACAATGGAATCATGCGTGGGAGGCTCAAGCATGAGCGTGAACTCTGTTTCTGCACACATGACTGTTAACACCGAAGATCTTATGTACAAATCCATATGGAAACATAGACTGCAAAAAACTATTTTGCAAAATCAGACTTCAAAGTATAAACTACCAGCAAATAGATATAACCTAGATATCTCCTTGCACGGTTTTGGACCTTTTTGGAATTCTTAGACCTGGCCAAACTCACAAATATTGCGGGACTTGAGTTCATATACTATCTTATCTCTGGTCCTAGCATACAGGTGCTTCATAAAGAGTGAGTTGGGAGGTCTGTGACTACAATTTTTCACTTGTACTCCGCCCCTGCTTCAGAGATCTACTTGTAAGATAAAGGTCAACGGTTCCATTGCCAATGAGATAGTTCAGCAGGTCAATGAACCAGCTGCATAGAGGTAAGTAAACAGTACATCACAAATTGACAATCTTTCAATAACCGACTGAACCGGTCATCCTTCGGCATGAAAAGCATGGAGTTTGGGAATAGCATCAAACTTTACAGCATACAAAAGAGAGTTTACTTGTATGAGAGCTAAATAAAGGATACATGTATCTCCTGCCGCTGCGCTGAGATGGTCATAGACATCTTCTACGTAAATTGTGAAGTGATCGCTACGGTGGCACATACCCCAAATTTCTCCACCGGCTGGTGAAGAAGGTTCGCATTCACTGCATGAGATTTTCCTGCCCAAAGAAAACCACACAAGGGTGTCGGCTGAGACCCTTGCCAGAGGAACTACTGAAGCCATAACTCTAGCTTCCCACATGTTTTCAGGCTGTCCTACACACCCCCTGTCCTGATGAAGACCCGACACAGATGCTATTAAGTCTGCAATATTATATAGCGTCGAAACGTCAACGTTGTTTATGTCAATCTGTCCATGCAAAGTCGCAACACAAATAAGAAAAACTTAATTCTGTTGTGACTATTAGGTCAAAAGTGGACACACAAGAACTTATGTTTTGTTTAGATGTATGAATATATGTCAACCTTCTTATCCTTGTACATCACGGTCCTCACCACTCACTACCAGTCACTAAGCATTGCACGCTTTATGTGTTCTTTATGTTATTTTGTCTCGGACAGCCATTTTTCTATTGATTAATACATGCAAGGTATTTACAAAAGAGATACATTTGGTACTAGCTTCAAGACCTAGGTTCTGAGGGTTACTGGATTACCTCATAATAACTAATGCCTTCTTAGTAAGACAGCTTTAGTATGCCAGTGAACCTGCTGTACAAGTCAGTGTGGAAACTACTAATGGGAAATTCTAACAGTAGCAACTCAACCTCTAAGTGTTTTGAATTGGATGAAATGAACACCCCTGAGATCGATAATATTCAGTGAGGAGGTAGGTATGAGGACAGGCCAGTGGCTCTGAAAAGGGAAACATCCTTTACCCCACATGCGTTAACCTGCATGCCATTACCCCACATTTTTACACCACAAAATCTTTTACAACGCAGGGCTTTACACTGCAAACTATTACAACGCATTCCCCAAAGTAATGTTGCGTTCGAATCTAGGACCCTGATCAACCCTATGACCTTTGTGCCCCTATACGGCTATAATCCATTTATTCCCCTATAATGGCATAAACGTTCAAGTGTAATATTCCAGAAACTCGTCTCTGGCCTCACACAATCAGAGCCACATTCCTATGCAGCTTCCTCTGCAGCTCATTAGTAAAATGACACAGCAGAAGCCACTACCTAAGATTCCTAGATTAACACTCCGAGTTCTTCAACAAGATAAAAACTCAGCAACCTGGGAAATCCCTGCTTGCTATGTTTTGATTGGTAATAGAACTCTAATGAGCACTGAGATATGATCACTTCCTAGTGACATCTTTATTGACGTCTTATGTCCAAAAACATACGTCAAACAAGGCACCTTTCAGGTATAAATACTACCAACGTTGCCTTAAGCAAACGCTGATGCTGATGCGCTGATGTTATCACTGCAGTCGCTACTGATAACCAGCGAGCGATGGTGTGTTGAAGAGAGGAGCTGAACAGCTGTCCCCTGCAGAGCCCAGCAATGCAAGCTGCCCACAGACGCTGCCCCTCCTCCTCCTCAACGCGCTGAGAGAGACGCTGTCTTTTCTCCTGCCGAGAAATCCAGCTCCGGCGTTTCCAGCCTACTCTTGCGAGTGACTGGGATATCGAGTCCCTGGAAGGAGATACAAGACCTGCAACATTCTATTCCAGAGGTATGGTGTCGACTAAACCCTTAGAGAGAATTCTTGAAGCAAACCTTGGCAAAACCAACTTAACTTAAAGCTACTTACTCCCTTCCACGTGTTAGGCTTAGGTCAGGCACACTGGGGTAGGCTTAGTTAGAAACACCAGATGAGTATGTTAGCCTAATGTATATATGACTGTATATATGTTTTATTCATTTTAAACCATTGTATGGCTAAGAAACCATATCAATGCTTTTACAGTATTGTTTCGCAATACTCATCTTACTGTACGCACTTTATCTAATGACTAGTCTTGCAATTGTGGCAATTCATTTCTCTTGTATGAGAAGAAAGACTGTTCAATAAATAATACCTTTTATTGAAAACGCCCGTCTCTCTATTCTCTACATATTGTGAAAGTAATCTGCACAACAAACTGACTGAGTAAAATAACTGTCTATTGTTTCACACGACTCTAGAGATTGACTCTTATCTGAGGAGCAAAGTTGTCATGTTGCACGGTTGTTGGAAAACTGAATCCCTTCTTGTCTGTGCCAAGGAAGCTGATCACTTCCTATTCAGTCAAGAAAGTTTCCAGTGACCTCTGAGCTAGTTGGTAACAAACCCAATTAAGTTTAGCATAGTCAGTAGAGGCCTGGAAGATCCGCACTTCTACGTCGATACTACTGTTTGTTATTCCAATGCGCAGGGCCTATAGGGAAAATAGGAACTACACTACATGGCGCCCAAACGTTTGGTAAGGCGATAAACTAACGCAAGACGTTAGAGTAACTCAGTCGTGCATATTTCACACAGACCCCTTTCTCCCGTAAATACTCCAATAGACGTCTGGAGTGGGTGAAAGGTTAAAATCCGCCCGACCTTAGTAGGAAGAGATTCCTATGTAAAGCTCTGGTTTATTCAACGTTGAAGGATACAGTGTTCCAAAATATTGTGCACCTAATCTTTGTTTCCTTGGAGACCTGCTCTGCAAAACGTTTCTGACAATAGAATGTCAAATACTGAAAACGGCACCGCTGCAGCCGTAGTAAATGCGACTCAGCAGGGTCCCGATGGTACAGGGACTACTGAACCGGGTGCGATAATCATCCCGGTCAACATAAGAAAAACTATAACGTCAAAACTTATAGATAATGGACTGACCACACAAGGTGGCACAGTCGTCTTCGTGATAGAGGCTCACGAATATCGGCAGCCAGAGGTATTCTATTCATGGATAAAATTTCCAGCGGCAAACGCTGCGACACAAGAGTTCCACTATTACAAAATAGAGGATCCACCGGGAGAGTACGCTCCGTTCGAGGAGATTGAAATCCCATTAAAATACCAAGAACATTTACTTTGGTTTAAAGGCGCCCTAAAACACAATGATCATATAACCAGGCTCGGTCCACTAGGTAGACCAGGAGCAACGTGGCCGGTTCTAGCCAGCTACACACCACATCCAGACATTGAAAAAATGTCTAGAGAAGAACTTTTAGCACAGCTAAAAACACTTATTAAAATACATAGACAATTAGTCCAATGTGTAAAGCAGACTGCAACAGTCCAAACAGCTGTTAATGTTCCACAGCTGACCCCTCATCAGGGGAACACAAATAAAATTACACCACAGAACATACAATCATGTCTTGGTAAAACACCCATAAAATGGGAACAAATTCCTTTCTGGTTAGCGCAGAAAATTACTCAAATAGAGGCAGTATTTCCGAATACTACCCCTATTGAGAAACACTGAATCTTGACCATCTGCCTTCCAATGGGGGTCGCACCACACGTGGAGGACTGTGACACTTGGGGTACAGTCTTTGCTTCCATTTACACAAAAACACATGGTGTTCCGTCTATGGCGGTAATACCAGAAGTGCTAAAACAGATTCAGAATGAATACGGTCCAGAACCCGCTTTAACTCTTGGTATGAAATTACTGAAAGACTTCAAGCAGGTGTCGGCTATATTACTAGCCAATATAAAAGGAGAAGTAGCATCTGTGGCGATCCGCCAGAAGTTGAGGGAAACAGATGTAACAGATCAACCAATTGAGGTTGCCAGAATCATAGAGAAATGCTATGAAGAATTAAGTAGAGACAGCTTGGGTGGGAAACCAGTAAAACCCCAACTACTCGAAAATCCTGAAAAATTATTTATTTAAAATAATTCAAACAATCCTAAAAAGAGCTGGGATGGAAATAAACATTCCACTCCCAAGGAAAAAGTTTTCCAGTCCAGAGGAAGGTCTCCTCGACGGAGGGAAAGAACTCCGACTCGAGAACGCCAGTCTCCCCAGCGGGAGCCCTCTGAGAAAAGATATAACCTTAGAAATAGGGATAATTTGAAGAAACCTAATAGATATCAAAGTATTGATACACGTCCCTCTCGATCTTTTTCGCAGAAATCAGAAAGAAGAGGACGGTCAGACCCAGGAGAGCACACCAAGTCCAAAGACAAGGAATCTGCTCAAAGTAAAAAATCACAATTTCCAAAAAAGAAGGTAGCCAGTATTAGAGTAATCGAACATGCCGAGAATACTGAGGACACAGTTGAAAAACGGGGAGTGGGCTCAGACAAGGCTAAACAATGCAGCAGAAATCCGCATAGCTCGCAAGATCCTGATGAGTCATCTGGAGACAGTGGACACGAATTAATACATTCAGGTGGAAACTGCCGATACCAGGGTTAGCAAACCTCATAAGATATACGAAATAACACTGCGTATAGAGGGTGATAAGACTAGGAAAATTAGGGGTCTATTTTGGGATAACCTCTCAAAAGGCTATGACATCCTGTTAGCTGAAAAAGATTGGCCCCCAGAGTTTGTCAGGGAGTGCCCTTGTGGCGAAGAAATGATTATGCCTGCCTTCTCGAATCACATTCCGATTCACACTAAGTATATATATGCGAGGAAATGGGCAGTAGCCCAGGCACCAGCATTATATAAAAATCATGTAGGATGGGATGAGGACTCTCCTTCTCACAAAATCCAGTTAAAAAGTCAACCTACTGCACAAAGGCAGTATCCAATTAAGCAAGAAGCTAAAAAACAAGTCAGGGAGATTTTAGATCAACTTGAATACCAAGGGGTGATTGAAACAT
Source organism: Lissotriton vulgaris (assembly GCF_964263255.1). NCBI lineage: Eukaryota > Metazoa > Chordata > Amphibia > Caudata > Salamandridae > Lissotriton > Lissotriton vulgaris. Next base: position 155,716,396 of record NC_141699.1, on the reverse strand, counting down.
ACACCTCTCAAATGAACAATCCTTTGTTTCCTGTCTCCAAACCAGACAATTCATATTGTCTAGTTTTGGACTACAGACACCTTAATGCATGTTGCAAAACATTTGCAGTACAAAATTCGCATAGTACTGCACTAATGAATAATATAGTTCGGAAAAAATATAAAACGACATTAGATATATCTAATGGTTTCTTTTGTCAAAACATTGCACCAGAAAGTAGATACTTGGCCGCTTTCTCAGTAATGGGGTCACAGAAAAATTTCTGTAGGCTCCCACAGGGATTCAAGAACAGCCCAGGACTATTCTCAGCTAGAGTAACAGAGTTACTGCAAATATATGATGATGAGGCATTATCTTATGTCGATGACATCTATCTAACAGACGACGACTTGGATACTCACTTGAAAAGGGTGAACATCATTATACTTGGGTTCGCAGCAGAGGGTTACAAATTCAACTTTAAAAAGTCTCGAATTGCCCATCTGACAGTATTATTTTTAGGATACGAATTATCAAGTGAAGGAAAAAGCCTAGCGGACAACTTCTTAGAGAAGTACGCTGTACTCCAAGCTCCAAAAACGCTGAAGAACTTACAATCGATTCTAGGTTTCCTGAATTTCGGAAGAACTTACATTCTAAATTACGCGGAGAGGGTTAAACCTCTCTACGAATTAATTAAACCTGATTTCAAACCAATCACCTGGACTCAAAAACACACAGAAATTTTGAGATCACTGCAAACAGACATGTTAGCAAAAAAACAGAATTAGAAACACGTGACAACACACGCAATCTTGTAATCCGAGTCATCCCAGGAAGATGCGGATTCACGTACCTGACCTCTAATGAGGGAGAAACGGTACCAATAGCTTATCTCATTTGTACATGAAAGCTGAAATAAAATTCAGCTCAACGGAAAAAATTCTAACTGAGGTTCAGACTGCTGTAGCAAAAGAAAGGGCCCTTGCACAAGGTAAACGAATAATAATCGTGACACCTATACCGGCTTTAGAAGCAGTAACTAAAGCGAGCATTCCTAATGCTAAAGCTTTGCATCCAAGATGGATCCAATGAGTTAATTCTCTTGCTGCAACAGACATAGTTTACGAATTTGATCCTAACTTAAAGACACAGGAATTTGTACAATATGAATATGAATGTCCTCTGCCAATTGAAATCCTGCCTCTTGAAGAATACGGACGTATTATATATACTGACTGATCAGCACAACCCGCAGTTGGGGGCAAACAAGCTTACAGTGCTGCGTGCGCGATTGTTAAAGGTCGTTGGCACAAAGGTAAATTTAGACCAATGGTCACTAAAACACAATCTCTAGGAGATTGCTCAGCTCAACGAGCTGAATTGGTAGCATTTAAGATGGCGCTAGAAAATACCGATCGCGAATTCCCCACACTTATAGTGTGCGATCCATATTATTGCGTACAATCTTATAATGAATACTTGCAGAATTGGGTGGGAATGGTTTCAAAGATGCAAAACGTGGCACAATTAAGCATAAAATGCTTTGGGAACAGGTAGTTCTTTTACAGAAAGAACTACAAAAGATTCACGTGATACACACTCTGAGTCATCAACGTGATGGCGTTCACGTTGCAGTGAATTCATTGGCTGATGAAGCCGCGAAGGCAGCTGTGCAAACGGCTTCCGTAGCTGCGATAACTCGGTCACAAACAAAAATAGACAGCGATATACTACAAGCTGTCAGTGCATCAGTAAAGGATAATAAAGAAACACTCCCTAGAGGCTTTCCAGAAAAGTGCTCATATTTAACAGATATGAATAATGTTCCTTTTGCTCGAATCCCTGGAGTGGGGGATAGGGCAATTCCAAACATGGAACACAGGTTAGGACTAATTAAAGCGGCACACGAAGGGCTTGCTTCTGCACACACTGGCGTTTCCGCAACAATATCACTATTAAAACGGAGATATTGGTGGCCTCGCATGAGAATACAAATTAAGAAGTATGTATTAGAATGCGAAATATGCCAAAGAATGAAAGTATCAACAGTGAAACGACCAGCGCAGACACCCCTTCTTATCTCGGATAAACCATTTGCATGTGCTTACCTGGACCACTGTGGTCCCCTACAAAGGGACGGCAACTATAAATATATCATGGTCGCAGTGGATTCCTGTATGAGATTCATATGGATGTGGCCCCAGCGCTCGGCTGACGCCAGAACGGTTATAAAAGATCTGCGAGTCTTTATCGGCACATACGCAATTGCCATGTTCCATTCTGACCAGGGTCCTGCTTTTAGCTCTCGAGCTTATAAGGAGGCCATGGCCAGCATGGGAGTTGGGTTGCGGTATTCTTGTCCGTCACAACCCGAAGGGAACAGTGTGGTAGAAAGAAAAAACCGGGACATAAAGCAATCTATAACAGCGAAGGTATTAGGTGCGGGTGCTGGGCGGGTCAAACATTTAATAAGTGTCCAGTTAAGCCTAAACAACTTGCCAAGAAATTCTCTACAAGGTTTCAGCCCATACAAACTATTGTTCGGAACTAGAATGCGAATTCAGGACTTAGATAGTCAAGTATCAGTGGTAAAAGATAAGAAAACAGACTTTGACATCAAAGATCGTTTGGCTGTTTTACAGGACTTGAATGAAACAAGAAAATCCTTAAGCAACATAAAGTTAAAGCAACAGCCAGCTACCACTGAAGAGGCACCACCAGCCCCAACAAGGCCTGCTGGATTCCAAAGATTGGGGATCTAGTCAGAGAAAAAATAGCGGCGAAGAAGGAATTTGGGCCTTCTTACAGAAAAGCAGTACCTGTCTTAGCAATCAACGGAACAAGATCAGTAGTACTACCGCCCCTTGCTGGTAAAAAGGAGAACAGAGTTGTATCAATCGACCTGGTAAAACCACAAGCATGTGGCCTATAATCAACAGTAGGCCCAGTGGACTCCCAAGAAACAACAGAATACCCAAATTCGCAACAATTCAAGAGGTTCAAACTGAAAGACTAATCACATTCGATAAGCCTGCAGTGCACAAAGAAGGACTATGCAATAATGCCATGGAACTCGTGCCTCTTGAGACACAGATTGAAACAGTTCGTCAAGAAATACCAGTCTACAATGATCAGAATGTGCTACCGAAAGACAAATTGAGAAAACAATTCCAACAATTGACAGAACTGCCTCTGGCTATTTCATCAACTTCGATAACTTTTCTGAAGATCTAAGCAACCCTGAAGTAACGCCAGAAATAAAGACTTTTAAAGAAAAAGCAACTGAACTCTTTCATTAACTCAAGGAAATTTATCTTGTTTCTCCATGGTTAGAGTTCTGGTTCGGACTAGGCATATTTTTCCTCCTGCTTTGGCTCATCATGGTACTTTGTTTGGGAAAATTCATTGAGGGAAAATACAGTTGAATGGACACAGCAAGTCAGAACATCAACTTAGTCCTGAAACCACACAGATCTTCCCACGTGAAGAAAAGAGAACTGTCATCAGTGAATGTCACAGCCATTCCAATACCCGGTGGGGTAGTATGGGAGAAAACTGACTATGAAATCTATGGTCCGGTCGAAATCCTGAAGTATCCTCATCAATTCAAGGTTTCCTTAAGTGACTTTGTAAAACCTAGTACATTCTCTGATGATTGGGACTTTGAAAGTATTATTAATATGATGTCTGATTTAGTAATGTCAGCTAGATTCACAGATCATGATTATTTACAAGGTTCGTCTAGTTATGAACAGATGTTCTGCTATACGCACTATGGCGATTATTACTTGCATAAATCTGCACAACCTAGAAATGTTTTAAAGTATAACCAATGGGAACATTGTGCTACTCCACCAAAAAGTAGTTCTAAAACATTCTATGAGAAATTCCAGTACTTCTCAGGGTTTAACACCAGTGATGCAGAAACGTTTTATTATAAACTATTAGATAAAACAGGATTGAAAAACATGTTGACAAATACTAAATTGATATATTCAGAAGCATTTTATGAAAAAATGATGACATTTGGTTTTGATTATTGGAAAAATAACATTGAGACAAAAACAATCTGGGGTACTAAAGATTGGCAGGTACAAGGCCTAGAAGCATTATTTCGAGCCTGCATGATCCCGGAACAAATGATGTTTTTAAATGACACAATTCACCAAACATCCTGTCTTGGCCTAGCTAAGATGAAAGACCTTAACAAACCGTCTATTCCAAAGCCAATACCTGATAATGTAATTACAGATATTGAAATAGACATAACCAAAATTTTACATCTAAACAGAACACATCCTGATTGGAAAAAGTGGTTAATCTGGCCTACTGACACGAATAACTGTCAAGATAGATTCCTGAACAAAACACAGGGGATAAAAATGACCAGACAAGACCCTAGATACTCCCAGAGACAACATCCAGGGATAGTAACAACATACAGTGTAGGGAATCTCTGCCTTGAATGGCTAACATCATCCACACTGGCTGAAATTAAGCAACACTTATCTTTACTTAAAGAAGGTGCTGACTTGCGCGATTTCATTATGGGACCACGCAAACAGCGTCAAAAATGTTTCATAGCGACCAGTATATATGCGGCTTACAACGAGGCATGGAAAATTATGCAAATTGAAACAGCAGAGAAAATACAAGAAATTGATTGTATTAATTTGGAAAAATCACTTTCTGTAGTGGACAATGGGTTAATGACTCTGTCCTCCAGAATATATTCACTAGACAGCATTGTATCACATGCCTTTGATATAATAGACAAAGACTTGCTAATGTTACAGCATGGCCAGTCACAATTACGTTCTATTGTACAGTTAGGCTGGACGCTGCTAAATCTTCGTTCAGGCTATGTGCCTTGGCGTTTAATCAACACAACGTCATTGTTTTCCATCTTTAACCTTACTGATAAACAAATCAGCTTGGCACAGAAAGGAGCAGACTATACAATCCTGAGCATCGGAAAAACTTGAGAGATTACCATTGACAATGTCAGAAAGTCCTGTCATTGAATGGATAATACACGGGATTATCACAATTCCGATAACAACTTTCCAATTTAAAAATTGCCTTGAATACATACCGACTGGCCAGTATGAACGTTTGGGTAAAGGTTACCTTAAATCAGTATGGAAATTACCATACACACACACATGCTATAGTAACAGCAACAAAAATGTATTTCTTAGTGGTGAAAACTGTAAACATTCACTAAGCGGTATACTTTTGTGCCAGGGTATTAATTTACACGGAGCCTGTGAAGGAAATTCTAACAACCTTTCATGCCACCAGCATGTCACACCTGCAACGCAGATAGAGCCTTTCTTTATGCAACTCGCAAATGGGAGTTACATTCTAAGAACGGATCACAGATGTTGTGGCCTTTTGCCAGGAAGAGCCTATCTCGTTCACGTAACATCCATGGTCAAATGCTGTATGCAAGCATTGTTTCCAAACGGCCCTGGAGACATGGAGACTACCATCTGGCCTCGTCTGAATTTCTCTTCTTTACGAATTGATACTTTAAGCAAAATGAAGTCTGTGCTTTTGCAGACAACAGTGCCCATCACGTCATCAAAAGAGACGTATGATCTCCTAGTTGCAAGGACAACATCAGAGATTCATGACCTTTTATCAACAAATTGCCCCGTGCATTTCGCAGAAATGCTTAGCCAAATTCTTAACATGTCTAGTGCCACGGGCATCCCAGGCATATTTAAGAGCATTTTTTCGGGACTGTTAACACCATTCAGAGCAATCTTGGGCTTAATTCCAAATTTTGTCCATTCCATTTTTGGCGGCATCCCCCTAATTTTGGGACTTGTAGCAGGCATTTTATTTTTGACCCTCCTGCTTCGATATGGCAAGCCACAGCTCAGACATGACTCCGGCGGGAATGGAAGAAACAATCCTAGCAATTCGCTACCGGGACAGAATAACTAGAGTCCTTGGATTGGCCAGGCTGAGAGATCTAAACATGACCTGGTTCCTTTCATTCAGACCTATATGGCAATCCTGCATCTTACCTGTGCTTCGATGTATGCTATGCGGAGATGAATGCGTGTTGGACACCTGTCTTGCACTTCCATCAGCAGTACCAATGGATATCGATACTTTGCTAAGTCCTGTAACGGCTCACGCATTGTGTTGTCCCCAGCGGCTACCAATCCTGATGACGGCATTCGTTGAAACTCCTGTACTACGACTAGGTGGTAACAGTGGAGCGGGAAACAAAAGCAACATCACCCAGGAACGACCATCTGTGAGCATTGCTGATCCAGACTTTGATGACCGCAATCATTCTCACACCTGCCAAGCTACAGCACTATCAAACTTGGTCGAACTGTCACCTGATTTTGTAGACCAATTTTTTGAGAGCCTGTCTGATATGATGTTCTCCCCTGAACAGAAACAATAATTTTTGAAAAGCATTCCGACACACAGCGTTCCCATGAACTCTGAATTCGGCCTTCAGTTTTGATCAACAAGAACTGCTGAAAAGCGTTGGAACCATTTCCCCATTCACAAGAAAATATTTTTGGATTGAACTATTTTTTCATAATATTTTCCCCCCTTTTTTTATCTGGCACGAAATTCTTTGCTTAAAGTAGACCTATTCATAAAGAACAGAAGCTTCTACTTCTAATTCTATTTAGGTAAATCTAGAGACATAATAACTTTACACCAGCCTCTAGCTAATTTTACAACAAATGCATTTATATATGATGAAATTATCTCGCCCTTCTTTTCTGTATTAAGAGATATTTCATGTTTAATTTTTTGCAAAATCGTTCAACTGATTTCATATGCTATAATTTTTTGAATGATTCCTATGCTATGACGTACGGTACCTATATTTTCACGTATTTCAAATACGCCTATTTCAAATGCATATATGTATTTTGGGGTGGGCAATGTTACACATGCATCTTATTGCTCTAGTTTTAGTAATTTGATGGACATAAATTCGTGGAGTGGGTGTCGCGTTCGAATCTAGGACCCTGATCAACCCTATGACCTTTGTGCCCCTATACGGCTATAATCCATTTATTCCCCTATAATGGCATAAACGTTCAAGTGTAATATTTCAGAAACTCGTCTCTGGCCTCACACAATCAGAGCCACATTCCTGCAGCTTCCTCTGCAGCTCATTAGTAAAATGACACAGCAGAAGCCACTATCTAAGATTCATAGATTAACACTCCGAGTTCTTCAACAAGATAAAAACTCAGCAACCTGGGAAATTCCCGCTTGCTATGTTTTGATTCGTAATAGAACTCTAATGAGCACTGAGATACGATCACTTCCTAGTGACATCTTTATTGACGTCTTATGTCCAAAAACTTACGTCAAACAAGGCACCTTTCAGGTATAAATACTACCAATGTTGCCTTAAGCAAACGCTGATGCTGATGCGCTGATGTTATCACGGCAGTCGCTACTGATAACCAGCGAGCGATGGTGTGCTGAAGAGAGGAGCTGAACAGCTGTCCCCTGCAGAGCCCAGCAATGCAAGCTGCCCCTCCTCCTCCTCGACGCGCTGAGAGAGGCGCTGTCTTTTCTCCTGCCGAGAAATCCAGCTCCGGCGTTTCCAGCCTACTCTTGCGAGTGACTGGGATATCGAGTCCCTGGAAGGAGATACAAGACCTCCAACATTCTATTCCAGAGGTATGGTGTCGACTAAACCCTTAGAAAGAATTCTTGAAGCAAACCTTGGCAAAACCAACTTAACTTAAAGCTACTTACTCCCTTCCACGTGTTAGGCTTAGGTCAGGCACACTGGGGTAGGCTTAGTTAGAAACACCAGTTGAGTATGTAAGCCTAATGTATATATGACTGTATATATGTTTTATTCATTTTAAACCATTGTATGGCTAAGAAACCATATCAATGCTTTTACAGAATTATTTCGCAATACTCATCTTACTGTACGCACTTTATCTAATGACTAGTTTTGCAATTGTGGCAATTCATTTCTCTTGTATGAGAAGAAAGACTGTTCAATAAATAATACCTTTTATTGAAAACGCCCGTCTCTCTATTCTCTACATATTGTGAAAGTCATCTGCACAACAAACTGACTGAGTAAAATAACTGTCTATTGTTTCACACGACTCTAGAGATTGACTCTTATCTGAGGAGCAAAGTTGTCATGTTGCACGGTTGTTGGAAAACTGAATCCCTTCTTGTCTGTGCCAAGGAAGCTGATCACTTCCTATTCAGTCAAGAAAGTTTCCAGTGACCTCTGAGCTAGTTGGTAACAAACCCAATTAAGTTTAGCATAGTCAGTAGAGGCCTGGAAGATCCGCACTTCTACGTCGATACTACTGTTTATGTTATTCCAATGCGCAGGACCTATAGGGAAAATAGGAACTACACTACAGTAACACCCCATGGAGTTAGAATAGTAAATTGCGCTGTAATGGGGAATGCATTGTAATAGATTGCACTGTAAAGCCCTGCATTGTAAAATATTTTGCAGTGTAAAAACTGTGCGGTAATGGCACACAGGGTAAAATGTCCTATTCCTCTGAAGCTCTAGTCGTCCTTTAGCAGAATCAGCAATGTATCAATTATGTACGTAATGTGTCTTGCTCTGTATTAAGGGTGAAGCCCATAGAACCCCAACCAGTTGTAATGTAAGACTTGCAAAAACTAACAAGCATTTACAATGCAATGGTCTCGGCATTATTAAAGGTAGAGCTATTGGCATTGCTCATGACAGTTCTTTTTTTTTAAAAATCATAAATAAATGGCATTATCATTTATATTGCCAATAGCTTGCATATGCGAGACCTATTGCATTAGTACCCACACACAGAGTAAGTAGTAGAGTGAGTAGTTGATAGTGAGTAGGAGAGAGTTATTAGGAAAGCGAGTATTAGAGAGCGAGTAGTACAAAGTGAAAGAGTGAGTATTAAATAGTGAGAGAGTGAGTAGTAAATAGTCCTAGAGACACACATATTTACATGCACAGCCACACCCTTACATATACAAAGTGTATTTTTAGTTTCAGTAGTAAAGAGTGAGTAGTGTAGAGTGACTAATTATGAGTGAGTAATGTTGAGTAGTAGAGTGTGTGTGTGAGAGAAAGTGTGTGTGAGAGAGAGAGTGTGTGTGAGAGAGAGAGAGAGAGAGAGAGAGAGAGTGTGAGAGAGTGAGAGAGAGTGTGAGAGAGAGTGTGAGAGAGTGTGAGAGAGAGAGAGTGTGTGTGAGAGTGTGTGTGTGAGAGAGAGGGTGTGTGAGAGAGTGTGAGAGATAGAGTGTGAGAGAGTGTGTGAGAGAGTGTGTGTGAGAGTGTGTGTGAGAGAGAGTGTGTGTGTGAGAGAGAGTGTGTGTGTGAGAGAGAGTGTGTGTTTGTGAGAGAGAGTGTGTGTTTGTGAGAGAGAGTGTGTGTTTGTGAGAGTGTGTGTTTGTGAGAGTGTGTGTTTGTGAGAGAGAGTGTGTGTTTGTGAGAGAGAGTGTGTGTTTGTGAGAGAGAGTGTGTGTTTGTGAGAGAGAGAGAGTGTGTGTTTGTGAGAGAGAGTGTGTGTTTGTGAGAGAGAGTGTGTGTTTGTGAGAGAGAGTGTGTGTTTGTGTGTGTGTGTGTGTGAGAGAGTGTGTGTGTGTGAGAGAGTGTGTGTGAGAGTGTGTGTGTGTGTGTGTGAGAGTGTGTGTATGAGAGAGTGTGTGTGTGTGTGAGAGAGTGTGTGTGTGTGTGTGTGTGTGAGAGTGTGTGTGTGTGTGTGAGTGTGTGTGTGAGAGAGTGTGTGTGTGTGTGAGAGAGTGTGTGTGAGAGAGAGTGTGAAAGAGAGAGTGTGTGTGAGAGAGTGAGAGAGAGTGTGTGAGACAGAGTGGGAGGGGAGAGAGACAGGAAGGTGCCCTGGCCTACAAAGGCCTGGAAAACATGTAATGTTTTGAAAGTGTGATCCTATAGGGTTTGGGAATGAGCCATTAAGGTTGGCCGTGGCTTTTGAGAGTTGACTTTGTTAAAGCAGCTCAGGAACTACAGTTAACAACCCCAACAGAACCACCAAAAGTACCCGATGCTGCCTCCCATCAAAGCTGAAAACACTGCACTGAGTTACAAGAGTGCAGAGCTACCACCCATGACCTGGAAAGCTACATGTAAGGTGTTCCAAATCACATGGCTGTTCACCGTGCAAAAATGTCTCATCACCCGATGTGACCGTGTGAAGAGTGTCAATACCATGTAGCACACAACAGCACCGTCTGAGCAGGATGCTGTGTACACATCAGCTGAAAAACTGAATCTTCAAATATATAATTTTTTGGCCATTATCATTATTAATAAAAATATTGAATTGAATTGCATGGCAGAATACATTAATACATTAATCTTAATATAACACTTCATACCACACTCCTTCCGTTTTTAAATACTGTAAACAATAGATGTGACTATCGCCCACTTTAATGATACCTAATTTACCGACCTCAGAAGGGTGAAAGTCAGAGCCAGCCTTGCCAAGATTCGAATTCAATGACTTGGAGATCACTGCATGTTTCATCAGTAAATATTAAAGTCAGCTTTACATAGGGGCATTAAGCCAGGAACAGTTTGGAAACAGTGTTGCAACAGCCCAGTATACTTCCTGTTACTTCTACTGGCTTTAGACTACGGGTAGACGAGCAATGTCAGGGGTACCAAAGCCCAAACATCGGATCTATTGATTTTTTTATAGCGCAAATTTAGCCCAGGGTCCTTACAGCGCTTTCCATGAGCCCCAGATTATATTACTCTCTGTTTTAAAGCGCAGGGAGATTAAGTAATTTGCCCAGAATCACAGGTTGTTGAGCTAAAGCCAGGAATGGAACCTTGTTGTCCAAGTCCAAAGTCAGCAGCTCTGGCCATAAGGCCAAATTCTACTTCAGAACTAGCTTTGTGATTTACAATGTGTGGGTGTATGCAGATAGATTCCTTCCTGCCCTCTCTACCGAACTCCTGCAATGCGCTAACGAGACACCAGAATAACTGTACCCTTAAATTCACAGAAAATGACTGAATGTTCATCGAAGGAATCCCAGAAGACAGAGAAAGCTATGTATCCCTTTAATCATTAAAGGCTCAGCTTGGTTTCTATTCGTGGAGCTGCTCTTCACACATATACCTCCTGATGCAGGCGTGGCGACATCACAACTCAACTGCAGTAATGTAACACAATAGTGCAGAGATTGTGTTTTCTCGTGACAGGGGTACCACAACCAGAAAGAGGTAATGAAATTAAATGCAGTTTCTAATACAGCTACCAACAGACTTCCATGCACTATAATCCTTGAAATGTTTGGTGGGCAAGTGGCTTTAATCTGTATATTCCGAACCAGCAAGGAAGTACTCAAAGATAAAAGACTGACCAAGCCATACACTGTAAAACTCAGTACAGAATAAACAAAAATATCAGCAGCATGAAAACACACTCACTGATCTAGCCCAGTGCCTCGTAAGTAGCCCTATTTGTTAAGTGGCCGCAGCGACCCCTTCCCCTGCACAGTAACAAAGCATCAACAGAACGCCGCAGACAGACCACCAGACAAACAGCGTGCACCCTGAATATCGAATTAACAATATTGGAGAAGCAGACTATTGAGGACAAATGTAAAAAAAAAAGTTGTCAGGTCAGTCTTGATTTTCTGTAACTAACTTCCACAATACGCCTGCGCTGTACATACATATACAGGATCTCCGACTACACACCAAGTCATGCGGGAGCTTCGCGCATGCTCCCCCCCCCATGATAACACGCCACCCACCCCCGCCTGTCGCCCCCTGTGTTTCACCCACCGAAATCCCACTCCGTATCACGCCTACTCCAGGGATCTCTCGAGAAAGGACACTGGGCCAGGGCAGGACCATGGGGAGGGTGGTGGGGTGAGTGGTACCGGTACCGGAAAGGGGTTGTCACATACTGGCAGGGCACAAACTAAAATGGGGGACTCCAGATAGAGGCAGCAGCCAGCAGGGTGAACAGCTACCATGAAGGAGGCGATCGCTGGGTGAAGTGGCGAAGCGCAGGCACGGAGCCGACAAGCGAGCATGGGGGGGGGTTTGGGGGGACAGAGATGCCGGACTTTTCTTACAACTCGCAGGGGGGACAAGACTTGCGCAGGGGGACGGGACACGTGGGGGGTTCGGGACTCGCGGGGGGACGTGACTGGCGCGGGGGGTTAAGAAATACATTAAAAAAAAAAAGAAAACTTACCTGACTGCCCGTGTCCGCGTCAGAGCAGAGGAAGCGGCTCTAGTGTGGGTGGAAAGCGGCAGCATCACCTTACTCGGCGCCGGCTGGGCAACAATGGCGGCCACAAAGCTTACTGCATTTTTCGGATTTGGGGGCGTGTTTTGCTGTGCTGAGTGACGGACGACGTCACTGTCTAAAGAACAGCAAAACTTACGCCCCCAAATCCGAAAAGGACGGGGCTACATCGGAGTGACGGATCTCTCCAATGGCTGGCCTCCGTTTAGGAAGCCAGCTAATGGAGGAAAGACGGGGCAGGGAGGCGGGACCTACAGTGCTACTAAGAGTCATTAAATCTCCGGCCACAGACTGCGCAAGCGCAGCTTTTAGGCCTTCGACCTAAAAAGCTTTAAGTATACTTGTAGTTTCGAACCCTAAATGGCACACATGCAAACCATATACAGAAAACAGCTACATTTGACTACCTGGAGGTGTCTGCTTTCTTATTCTGTCTCTATATAGATTTTGAAATGATGCAAATATGTTTAAATAAGGAATGGCTGAAATTGTCATACTTTGCATACAAGTACCTCATGACTTTTTTTTTCAACTCATAACGCTGAAGACGTTAAAAAAAATATAGATGAGAAAAACAGGTTATGGAAGTAAAAACCCACAAAAGACTTACATTTAATATAGAATTTCTTCCAAAATAAAAGTTTTAAACTGTTTTTAGTATTAAATCATTTTATTGACGGCATATATTGCAGCAAACAAAATTGATGCGCCTACATCCCAGTGGGCCGGCTAAGCATAGACAGGATATGCAAATCAAGTTCCGATACAAATACAAGATCCGAATGTTAAACACAGCAAGCTTCCTACAACCCAACAGGGCCGGCCACGTCTGAAGGAATGTAGCAAGCAGTGACCAGTGTTGAGGGCTATCTAAAAACCAGTTGAGAAGCAAGGCGGCTCTGAAGCAGCGTGGTGATCCCATAAGGGCAGCAGGCACATTGCAATAGGCCGCATATAAGGGGAAAGGGTAGGTGTCAGCGGGTCCTCTTGGATGTTGCTCCAGGCCTATCACTAAAGGAAATGGAAAGGGGCATGTGTCAAGTGCTCTCAAGGGAGGACTGAGATGTCTTCAGGGATCAGCTTGAGAATAGGGAGGTATTGTGGACAGGACAATTCTCTGAATTCTTTGCTGAGAATAGATAAAAAGGAAGCCTAGGTTTGGGCATAGGCTTCAGTCTTCCCTGCTGCTGACATAGAAAGCTTCTCCATTGCCAAAAGAATCCAAAGTTGGTGCACCCAGTGTATATGCTTTGGGACCCGGTCTGATTTCCACCTCCCCAGAAAAACCCTAAATGCAGCATTCAACTCAAGCGCCATTTGTCTCCCCCTGAGTGAACGCAGAGGGAAGGTGAGCGCATTTGGGAGGCCCAACAGTGTGTACGCCGGGAGTCGGGGATGAAGGTATTAAAGGCAGCATTAATGTCGTCCAGGATCTGTTCCCAATAGCGGGTCAGTTTGGGGCAGTGCCAGAGTAAATGAATCAGTGTCCCTGGGCTACCGCATCCCTGCCAGCAGAGGCCATTGCATTAATGTTGCCATTTAGCAAGTCTATCAGGGATATAATACCAATATGTTGCGATCTTAAAAGCAGTTTCCGTGTGGCTCAAGGAAAACGTAGTGTGGTGCGCGCAATAAAAAACATCCACCCACTCCTTGTCTGAGAGCTCGCATCCGAGTTCTACCTCCCAGCACGTTTGACCCACCGTGCGAGTTCGAGGAAGGGTGGAGGAGAGGAAGGAGTACATTTCAGAGATGAGGTGTTTGTCATCTTTCTTGGACGCTTGCCATTTCTCGAGTGGTAGCAATGGGCGAAATGGTAGAGAGCGCGTCACAGAGTTAGAGATCCAGTGAGTCAACTGGGAGTGCAAATACAGATCGGATGCAGATACGTAATAGTCCGATTTAAGCTCCTTAAAGGGAATAAGGCTTCCAAGGTCGAAAAGGTGCCCCACACGTTTATAGCCCCCCTCAATCCAACGTGAAGCAGCACCGTTATTCACCCCTGGTTGAAAGGCAGGGTTCATGAAAAGTGGCGTCATGGAAGAGGGAAACGTGGTCAGGTTCGCCTTACGGTAAACTTTATCCCAAGCAAGCAACGTGGGGCGCGTAACAGGGGAAAAGTAAAGGTCGCTGCATCCATACGTCGTACCAGATGTGGTGGTCTGCTACCGTCTGGTCCATGAAGACCCAATATTTCTCCGTCATGGGGCGGAACCACTTCACCAAGAAGCATAACTGTGCGAAGCGTGAAAATATTGCGTGAGATTAGGGAAGGCTAGACCGCCAAATTTCTTAGGACGTTGAAGTTGAGTTTCCCGTAGCTGCGGTGCGGTGCAGTCGGCCCCAGACAAATCCCTCAATCGCCGATTGCATTTGCAGCAGTTTATGCGGGGGGTTCTAGTGGCAGAGTTTGGAATAAATACAAGGCCCAGGTACATTAATTTTAACCATAAACAGTCTCCCAAACTAAGTCCGAGGAAGGCGGCGCCAACAATTCATATCTAGACGGATCTGTTTAAAGAGGGTCAAGTAGTTCTGTTCCACAGTCTGTGTCAAGCTTCTGTGGAGGACCAGCCCCAAGTAGGTAATGCCTTCTGTCACCCACTCATTGGTAAAGCTATTGCGGAGTGATCTCTCCATCAGCGGATTGGCAGTGAGGTTGAGTACTTGTGATTTCACAAGTACTAAAAATCTGAAGATCGTTCACAATAGCCGGCAGAGAGGTCAGCGGGTGTGCCACAGAGAAAATGACGTTGTCTGCTTAAAAGCTAATAAGGTGTTGATCTAGGCCGAAAGGAATGCCGCGTGCAGGGGGGTTGTCCCGAAGTCGCTGGAACAATGGCTTCATATAGAGGGCGAAAAGCAGGTGAGAGAGGGGAAAGCCCTGTCATGTACTGTGCCCCACCACAAATTGGTCAGAGAGGACGCCATTGACCCGCACTGCTGCCTGGTGCGCACTGTAGATACTTGCGATCCAGTTCCGGAACCACGGCCCCAGGCCAAAATGCTGAAGTGTTGCAAAGAGATACTGCCAGTGCACACAGTAAAAATGCCTTCTCTGCATCAATTGCTAACAAGTGGGCTTCTTCTTTTGACCGGTGCACTTTATCGATCAGGTGACATATACGTTTGGTATTATCCCCAAATTGCCATCCCATGATGAAACCGGATTTGTCCCGGTCTACGAGACCCAGGATTAAGTCTGTGCGCTAAAATGCTAGAAAAGAGTTTGGCATCAATGTTTAATAATGAGATTGGACGATAGGAACTACAGAGTACCGGATCTTTGCCTGGTTTGAGAATTACCAAGCTTGTAGCACGGATGGGGTGAGGGATCCAGTGTCTGCGAACGCATTGAACAACCGGGATAGCAGAGGGGCGAGTTTGATGCAATAAGTTTTATAAAAAAGGGCACTAAAGCCAATAGGTCCTCGGGCCTTCTGTAACTTCAGCGTGCAATTGCAGAAATCACTTCTTCTATGCGGATGGGCGAGTTCAGGGCATCGGACTCGCCCACCGGCAGAGGTGTCACCGCAACACCGCCGAGGTAGAGAAAGGGATCAGGGCATAGAGAAGGATCAGCTGCGTAGAGGGAGCTGTAAAAGGATCGGAAAGTAGTGATTGTTGGTGTTATCGGAGATAGTTCGGCCGTCACCGTCTCGAAGCGTCTTAACCGAGTGAGCCTCCTGTTTGCTACGAAGGCAATGTGCTAGCATGCAGCCACCTTTGTTGGAGCCTACAAAGTATTTGTACTTCAGACGAACCACCGTGTGCTCTGCTCGGTCTAGGTCTAGCCGTCAGAGCTGGAGTCACTCTTTCTCTAATTGCCGCCAAACTCGGGGGCACCTGTGCGCTTGTGTATGGCCTCAAGTTCCTTTACTGATGCCTCTAGGTCAGCTTGTTTCGTCTGTCTAGTTTTATTCTCAAAGGCTGCCTTAGCTATGAGGGTCCCCCGTGCCACCAGTTTAAGAGCCTCCCAAACCGCGGAGAGTGGCATATCTTCTCGATCATTAAGCGCTATATAATCTATGGTGCATCGCCTAATGTCAGCAACTACGTTGGGAGATCTAAGCAGCGATTCTCACAGGCTCCATTGCGGTATGGCAGCAGAGCGTTCAGTAGGGAGGCGTAGAGATAGAGTAATATGCGCGTGGTCAGAGAGAACCCTTGCCTCAATAGTGGAGCCCGTAACTAAGGACCAAGCAGCTGGGGTAACTAGGAAATGGTCAAGCCGAGCATAGGTCTTGTGCGCAGCCGAGTAGTAAAAAAAGTCCCTTTCAGCTGGGTGTAAGCAGCGCCAGGCATCCCTCGTCCCTGCATCGCGCAGCCAGTTCATCCCTGTTGTTGAGAGGACGCCCGCGCTCCCCGAGCGAGAACAAGAATGATCTAATTCCCTATTCATCACCAGATTGAGGTCACCGCTTATTATCACTACATCATCGGGAGAATGTAACACCTCGGCAGGCACAGGAGTCTATCAGGTACTTCTTTGGGTGTTCGTTGGGGGAATAGATGGATGCAACCATGCATGTGGAGGTGCCGACTTGGTGCTGCAAAGCCAAAAGGTGCCCTTTGATCTCCGTGACAGACCCCAATACCAAACCCTTAAAGTGCCTAGCTTATAGTATGGTTAGCCCACCCCGTTTGCTATTGGCCGAGGATCAGTACTGGTGAGGGAAATGGCTAATGGTGCATACAGTGATTATCAATTTGTAGCAGGTGGGTTTCTTGGATGTGGCAGATGGCGCCCGTAGAGTTTTCTAAGAGGGATAATATTGCCCTATGTTTGACTGGGTTATTAAGACCCCGAGCATTGAGACTGGTGATTTTCAGCTCCAGGTGGGGGAAGTGTAAATTAGAGAAGCGCTAGGAGGGATCCACCCCACGGGGGGAAAGGGCATCAAGGACATGTTAGGGGAGGATAGACAAGTGTCCATAGGGACCTGGCGCGTAGCTGACATAGGAACTCACTGAGGAGATGACCCACCCCGCCACAAAACAAATAACACAACCCCAAAAACTAAACAACCGCAACAACAAGGTCTGTGGGGGGAGTGGCTTGAGCGCCGATGGGGGAGGCGACGTGAGCTGATAGCTCCGTGCCCGATCCCACTAAATATCCTTTTAAAACCTCCTGATTGCCGGCAACGCTACAGAATCGGGTGTCGGAACGGTTGAGCAAGGGCTCCCGTTTAACAAGGCAACCTCCGGTGCTTTCTGCGCACTCCAGGCGCAGAATCTACTGCCAGAGCGGCTTGCGGAGAAGGGTTAAAATGGCGGCGGTCGGCGGCGAATAGCGGAGAGCTGGGCCGGCGAGCCCGTTCTATGCCAAACGGAGCGCACACCTTAAATCCGCAGAGTCCCTGAGGAGAGCAGGCCGGCACCCCTGGGGAATTGCACGCACCACCAGTGAGGGGAGCACCTGGAGGCCGAGAAAATTGCAAGAACTGCTGGACAAATCGAGACCACAAAATGGCGGCCGGAGGACTGCACTGACTATGTGAATGGAGCTGGGTGCTGTGGTTGAAAGGGGCTACTCACGGCTGCTAGTGCGACAGAGATCACGCTGTGGTGAGAATCTCATATCCGCTTGCGGAGGACCGTAGTGCTGTGGAGCGGAATGACCCCGAGGGGTGTGTACGGATGGACTACCACCCAGGGGCCTAACAGAGAGGCGACCAGGGGTTCCTGACGCCCTGGACGAAGCCGGATGGTAGGACGAGCGATAGCGGACCACCCGCCTGCGTAGGAGGTCGATCGCGCCCAGTTACTGTGCCCGGTAAGTGTGGTGGTGGGGACCTGCGCTCGGCACTGCGGAGGTGGGGACGGGGAGCAGGTTCACAGCGCCGCATGAGCAGGTACAGGGGCGCATGCACGGAGGCCTTGTGAGGTGACAGCAGGCCAAGAGCAGACGAAGTACAAAGCGCTGAGGTTCCACAGTTCAAACCCAGGATACCCTGCTGGCGAAGAGGAGAGGTCAATTGAGGCTCGTGATCAAGGCGCAGGGAGCGGCGAGAGGCTAGACGAAGGCACCATTCTGGGGGCGGTCGCACAGGGCCCAGAGAGTCATTATATGGGGAGAGTGCGAGGTTGAGGACTACACAGTGCGTACTACTCCGTGGGCTACAAGGCTACTAGCGAGGAACTTTGGAACACACTGGGACCGACTTCTACAAGCACGGAGCAGGCAGAGCAATGGAGCCCTGATTAGTGACCTGTACCAGGAATCGAAACTCAGGGGTGCTGGCACTAGGACGGTGTTGATGGTGTGGGGTGCTGCCCGGTACCTGCCCCTGTGAATGCTGGACCTAGAGTGGAGAGGGCTTTGGAGAAAGCGAGTCCGCGGTGCTTACAACTAGTCAGCTTCATACCTCCCACAGAAGTAAGCCTTGGGGAGAAGCGCACGGTGCCCCTGCACGGGCGTGTACATTTACAATGCGCAGAAGATAGAACAGCTGTACCAGATGAAACCCAAAAATAGGAAAGAAGAGACTGTGGGACAAGATGACACTCATGGTGCAGGTGGGGAAACCGAGGGGGCGCTGTCAGAAATAGGACTGCGACAACATCTGGATAAGATACTGGAAGCCATAGCCTCAACGAAGGACGCCCTACAACAGGATATTGCGCAGGTTGCGACTGGGTTAGGGCTCCTACGTGCAGACCACTCGAAGCTAGCCGATAGGGTGAAAGAAAACGAACTAGCCATCCAAAAACTGACACCAGTACAGACGGCTATGGAAGTTAAGCGGGGAGATGCGCTGAGTCACTTGGAGATGTTAGAAAAGGGGGCCGAAGACTCCGAAAGTAGGAACCGGTGCAATAATATACGTGTAGTAGGTCTGCCGGAAAATATGGAAGGGACAGACATGATTGGTTACCTGGAGGGCTGGCTCAAAACTTTGGTTGCGCCAGAGGGCCTCTCCCCCTTCTTCACACTTGAGAGGGAACACAGGGTCCCGGCTCGACGACCGCTGCCTGGCCGGCCTCCCCGACCAGTAGTGGCCAAATTGCTCCACTATAAAGATAGGGATACGCTGATTCAAAAAGTACGCACGGCGGGACCCTTCAAGGTCGGAAATGGCACAGTCACCATATTCCCAGATTACACCCAGGAGACATAAAGGCGCAGGGCTTCCTATCTTGCTGTTAAAAAAGAGCTCAGGGGAGAGGGGATTCAGTACTCACTGATTTTCCCAGCACAATTGAGAGTGATAGTGGATGGCACAACTCAGTTCTTCATGACACCTGATGACGCATGGACATGGCTAGAGACGTATAGAGCGGGCACAGATCATAAAGGCCAAAAACGCTCCGACCCACCAAAATCATCTCAGATGCGCAAATTCCAACGTCTCCGAAAACGGAATAAAAACCTGCAGAAACAGCAGTTAACCCAAATGGAGGAAGATAAGCAAAGAGCGTTGGCAGCGACGGCGGAGATTACGGGATCACAGAGGGCTGAGTCAGTAGTGGGAACGGAATCGGAGGAAGAAAAGAGGAGGTCGGACACTGAACTCTCGGAATCAGATGGCACTAAGGGACCTGTGGTTATGCCTAGAACCGGGGATGGAATGATGGATGAATAACGGACTTGTGTGGGCCGTGGCGGTTGAATAACCGCCGAGGAGTGCTACGAAGGTTTGGCGTGCCTGGAGGCGCCAATAAACACACTAATTGCGACTTGTTGCCATGTGGGATCCAGGGCGGCGGGGCCTAGGCAACGGCTGCTGCCTGTTGGGGCCGAGTCACTCGCCCACTGCCCTTACTGCACCCTGTAGCGGCGGCTGCGGGATAGTCTTGTGTGTACTGTTGTGCAGTTTGGATGGGAACTAAAAGCTTGTTATTGGGTCCTGTTCTGGGGGGGAGGGCTGGGGGGGTTATGCAGGGTGTTGATGTTTCGGGACATACTGGTGGTGTGGGCAGAAGCAATGTGAGCGAGTTGAAGTTGAGCAGCATATGCAATGGGGGTGTTACCTGACCTAAGATGCATCACATGGAACGTAAGGGGTCTGAACTCAATGACTAAGCGCCACATGGTTCGTGCGTATCTGGTGAGAAGGGGGATCCACATAGCCCTGCTACAGGAGACACATCTTACCAAAGCGGAGGGACATGCGGGGCAGCGTAGGTGGAAGGGAAAAGTGTTCAGCACAGCATACTCGGCTTTTGCCAGGGGAGTGCTCATATGGGTGAGGGCAGGTGTCCCTTTCCAGGCAACGAGACCGGTGTTAGATCCGGAGGGCAGATACGCAGCAGTGGAGGGGAGACTCTATGGTAAGGACGGTGTGCTATGCAGTGTATATGCTCCGAATGTGGACCAAGCCCGCTTCTTGGACCGCCTGTCAGGCGCGCTGGCGATTTATCTGGCAGGACCTGCGATAGTGGGTGGGGACTTTAACGCCATTACAAACATAGAACTAGACAGGTCCCATCCCCCTTTGGCAGCTGTGCCGGTTCAGAAACTGGCCAAAGACAGGGCTGACTGGCAAGAAAGGTGGGAGTTACTGGATGTCTGGCTTGTGCAGCATCCTCAAGACAGAGATTCTTCTTTTTTTTCCTCCATACAAGAGCTTCATGTCAGAATAGATGCCATCCTCTGCTCTCACTCGATTGCCCATGTGGTGGCACACTCTGAATACCTCACGCGTACTATATCTGATCACAACCCGCTGTTAGTGTCCATTAGGTGGCAGGGAGCACGGTCTTTGATCCCGACATGGCGTCTTCGCCAAGAGGCACTGGAAGATCAGGTCTTTAGGACAGAAATAAGAGAGGGCATTGAACATTATTTCCAGGAGAACCAGGGAACGGCTTCCACCAGAGCAGTTGAGTGGGACGCCTTCAAGGTCGTTGTCCGGGGGCTCAGTATTAATAAGTATTCAGGCGCCAGGAAGATCTGATCACAACTCGCTGTTAGTGTCCATTAGGTGGCAGCGAGCACGGTCTGCGATCCCGACATGGCGTCTTCGCCCAGAGACACTGGAAGATCAGGTCTTTAGGACAGAAATAAGAGAGGGCATTGAACATTATTTCCACGAGAACCAGGGAACGGCTTCCACCAGAGCAGTTGAGTGGGACGCCTTCAAGGTCATTGTCCGGGGGCTCAGTATTAATAAGTATTCAGGCGCCAGGAAGACAGTGCTAGGGGATGTGGCAAAGGCTGAGGAGAACTTGAGGGACTTAGAGCAGCGGCGACGGGAACAGCCATCGCTACAGGCACAGCTCCTGGAGGCGAAGGAAATGCTTGCGGTCGAGGTTGAGCGGCTGCGTAGCTTTGACTATAAGAGCTACCTGACGAAAGTTCACGTGGAGGGGGACAAAGTCGGTACCTTGTTGGCAAGACTGGCGAATCCAGTACCGAGAAGTGGCCCGATCATGAGAATAGAGTCGGAGGCAGGCCTACTGGTCCACTCACAGGCACAAGTGCTCTATCGGTTCCGGACTTACTATGAGACTCTGTATCAGAGGAAGCTGGAAGCTGAGGAAAAAGATATAGAGGAATATTTAGCGGAGATTCCGCTTCCGCAATTGAACGCAGACCAGGCAAAAGTATTAGGCCAGGACATCACCCTAGCTGAGATCAGGGGGGCAATTAAACATATGGCAAGGAATAAGACCCCGGGACCGGATGGCCTGCCCGTTGAATTCTATGCGCACTATATTGACATACTGGCGCCTCGTTTACTGGAGGTCTACAAGGAGGCGGGGGAATTGGGCCACCTACCAAGGTCACTGAGGGAGGCATTGATTATCCCACTATTGAAACCTGGACGGCCAGATGTAGATGTAGCCTCTTATAGACCCCTCTCCATGCTGACGATGGACTATAAGATCCTAAGCCGAATACTGGCGACCCGACTCCTGCCTTGCATGACTACGTTGGTACATGCTGACCAGTCGGGATTCATCCCAACTAGAAATACTGCTTCGAATATAAGACGGTTCCTGCGGGTTCTGGCTGGGGACTATGGTGATCTGGGCTCGCCAGCAGTCCTCTCTGTAGATATAGAGAAGGCGTTTGACATTCTGGAGTGGGTTTTCCTCAACAAGGTGTTGGGACGGTTCGGACTGGGTGACCGATTTAGTACATGGACGAGAGTACTGTATTCCTCGGCTACTGCCAGGGTACGCCTGGGGGAGGTGATCTCCGACCAATATGCGGTGCTGAGTGGGACGAGACAGGGATGTTCGTTGTCACCCCTATTATTTGCGCTGGCGATGGAAACCCTTGTGATCCAGGCTAGGTCGGGATTAGCATACCAGGGACTGCAGCGTGGTGGTGTGCCTCACTATGTATCCCTGTATGCAGATGACTTGCTCCTCTTCCTGGAGGATACGGGGGAGACGTTACAGGGAGCAACTTTGTTGCTGTCGCAATATGGGGCAGTGTCGGGACTTCAGGCAAACTGGAGCAAAACATGTCTTTTCCCGGTCCGACCGGGTTTGTCACCATCGATGTCAATAGGTGCGATTGCCTGGGAACCATCATGCCTCACCTATCTGGGGGTTCGGGTTTATTGTGACACCATGGATTTGCTGGAGGGGAATGTGGGACGCTGCATTAAAGCCCTAAAGGGATGTATGGCGTTCTGGTCGACACTCCCTCTGTCGGTGCTAGGCCGGATAGCCTTGCTCAAGATGGTAGCGCTCCCAAGATTGCTTTACTATTTCCGTACGTTACCGATCTGGATCCCACCACGCATATTTAAAGACTTATGGTCATTGACCATAGACTTCCTGTGGGGCAAAGGTAGGAGACGAGTGGCACTGACGACCTTGATGAGGCCTAAGCCGGATGGCGGACTGGCTGTACCCGATTTTGAGCTCTACTATCTGGTGGCGCAGTTGCAAGTTCTGACACAATGCATAGCGCAGTAATTCAGAGGACCGGAACACGCATGTGGCCAACGACATGTCCTCTCTTACATAGTCTTGCAGCAGAAACTTTCTCTGCGGGACCTGACGGGGGAAGAATGAACCCTGAGGCTCTGCTGGAATAGAACCCAGCGTAGGGCAGGGCTAACTCGCCCATATGCGCCGGAAATTCCTCTGGGTATGTTGACGGCGCTTCTGCGCGGAGGGGATTGGACCCCCATGGAGGACTGGGAACAGCTGGGCATCCACATGGTGGGGGATCTGTATATGAATGGTGAATTGATGCCTTTTCAGGCGCTGCGGGACGTATATGGCCTCCCGCAGGGCAGCTTCCTGCTCTATGCGGCAGTTGCTGCGGCGATTCGGGGACACTGGAAGGGTGGGCACACGGAGCCAGCTACCGCATTAGCTTGTCAACATGTCGTAATGGCCGCAGGGACCGTTAAGGCAGTCACGTGCCTCCACTCTCGGATGCTGCAGGATGGTTTGCAACCACTGGTCGCACTGAAAGCAAAATGGGAAGTGAGTATAGGGCGCCAGATCCCGACACAGCATGGGAACACATTCTTAAGAGAGCGTGGAAGGGGAGCAGAAATGCCCGGTTCCAACAGATAAAAATTTTCATTCTACATCGCGCTTACTTGACCCCTAGCAAAATTAGGAAATACTTCCAGGTCCACGATGCGGTGTGTCCCAGATGTCTGGAGCAGGAGGTAGAACTAGAACATATGCTTTGTCCGTCTATTGGGGAGTATTGGGCAGAGGTAGGGGACCTCTTAAATGCAATAACTGATCGACAACTAGACTACGACAAGGCTACCTGTTTGCTGCACTGGTTTCCGCACACAGCTAAAACGAAAATAACCAGCAAATGTATTGATTTAGGTTTATTGTTGGCCAAACGAGAGATAACCTGGCACTGGAAGTCGAGGGCGGGACCTTCGGCAGGCGCTGGCGTATGGAGTTCTGTAAATGGGCAGAGTGTGAGAGTGTGGTCCGGCTTCGGCAGGCTAAACGCGCTGATAATGATAAGGCTTTAGAGATGGCGATAGCTTGGGAGGCCCTAACTCAGGCCTTGCGAGACTCCCAGTTGGAGGAAGAAGACGAATGAATAATAATCGTACATGTGATCATCAAACTACGAAACTGATGTGCAGGGCTTTCTGTGCAGCTGGTAATATGCTAAGATATAGAACTCTAGACATGCCCACACCATCGAGAATAAGGGGGGGAGGGCTTAAGGGGGAATTAGTGTTAAATTGGGGACATGTTTAACGGATATTGATGATGTGATAATTGTAGTATATTGTATGTCAGTATAAACTCCAATAAACTATGTTTTTAAAAAAAAAACAACAAGGTTTGTATCCGACCGCACCTGGGACGGCCGGCCTCTGTAGAAACAGGGAAAAGCCCGCAACAGTGCGGAGGTGACTCATGTCTGTTAGAAGGGCACAATTCAAGGGTGTGGCGATGAACCAAGTCCATGTAAGTGGGAGGGTGCAGGTCCTCCGGCCCGCATCAACGTGCTATATCAGAAGTCAGGCGGGGGATGTATTAGTCTGCTGTTTGCCAGTGAGGTCAGAACATTTTCCCTCTCCCTTGCTGGAGCGGCTGCGTCGGGCCCATGAGACGGCGAGGAAGGCTTGCCCACGGTGTGCTAGGTTCCGGCCTGCCGCCGCAGGAAGTGGAATACTTTTGTGGGCAAGGTGGATCCGGAGGCGGGGTCCTAGCTGATCAGAGGCTTCCTGGTGAGATTGCAGTTGGCGCAGTTTCCCATCAAGTTTAAAAATGATACGGAACAGATGGGCCCCAAGTGTAAGGGATCCCTTTCTCCCTCAGGTGTTGTGTTACGGGCCTAAATTCTCTCCGCTTTAACAGGGTGACTGCAGAAAGGTCCTGATAGAGAGTCGGAGCAAGGCCGCAGAACTGCAGAGGGTGTGAGCCTCTAGCTTTGTTGAGAAAAAATTCCTTCAGTTGGAAATTGTGGACATACGCCAGGATGTCCGGGGACGGCACAGGGGCTCGGCGGGAGAGGCCCACTCGATGCACTCTGTCGATTTGGATCTCGGAGATGTGTCCAGACCCAGAATATGACGAAAAAGGGCTTGTACAAATCCATTAATGTTGCCTTCCTCCGCTCCCTGTTTCACTCCACGGATGTGTACTTTGTTGTGGCGGGAGCTGTTCTCTAGGTCCTCCGCCTGCAACTGCAGTTCAACGTGCTGTTCTTTGAAGAGTAAAATTTCCTGTTACAACATTTCAAGTTCCTTGTCATGCCTGTTTCGTGCTCCTCCAGAGTCGCAACTCTGTCGCCTATTTCCGAGACGTCTCGGCGGACCTCGCGGAAGTCCACAGCCAATTGGTCCTTAAGCTCCTGGAGGTCCTCCTTGAGTGCTGAAAAGAGCGAGGTCCTAAAGGCCTTTGTGGCTGGCACGTCCGCTCCCTCCGCCGCCCCCAACTCCGAGCCCTGACCAACTACCTTGGGCTGCAGCATGTCACTGACCGAGCGATCTTTCCTAGGACATCCCGACGCCATGAGGGCCCCCTGTCCACAAGGCCTGATATAAGAGGTATCTGTCACCGATTGACGCAGCAGGCAACACAAATATGCCAGGGGCAGATGGGGCAGGCACCGGGGTTAGTTGGGCTAGGCCTGGACTGTTGGAAGAGTGCGACTGCTGGTGCTGGGGGTCACTCCTGTGGGGGGGCTTATGGGACACAGCTGTAGGCCTGTATGGCGTGTGATGGAGTGCAACAACCAGGCGCTCAACCACGTAATGTCCGGTAATTCCGATCGAGCCCAAGGTCAGTGGTGCCAATAAATGCGTGTGCGGAGACTGCCACCCGGGGGAACGCAAGAGTCAATCGCGGCGTGAAGGGGGCGCGCCTCACCCCCCGGTGGAATCCCCGTTGCCTGTGTGACCGCCGGTGACAGGTGTTGCAAACGCACCCTCCGGGTGTAGATAAGGTCTTTCCAGCACCTAACATGGAAGTTCATTGAGAATGAAGCGCAAGACGCAGTCAGGGGCACTGCCTGGGCAGAGGCGGCTGGGATGTACATGAGGGAGGCCACCAGAGGGAGAAGGCTAAACTGTCAAGTGGTGGGCCCAGGGGCGAGTCACACCACAGGCCAGACCACGCTGAATAGGCGGGCACCCCCACCGCTTCTCAAATCGGTGATCCACGGGCTCCGAGCACAGCCCCAAAGTGTATTCGCCCAAGGGAAATTATACGGCTGGGGTGAAGGAGGCGATACAAAAGGGGATGATGGACGGGGCATTTGAGCAAATCAAACACTCACCCCCAGTCAACTGATCTGGGTTTAATCCATCACCATTCTTTAGCTCACTCAGCCACCCCAGTTCAGACATGGCCATATACAAATCAGTCTGACCCTGTGTCTCATGGGAACAGTCCAGCCCGAACTACCAAGCCATGTCTTCCCTGGACTGGAAACAAGCATCCTGGGAGCGGTTTCAGATTCATAATCCTCATCAGCCAGGCTATCTTGAATCCAGTGGCCAAGTGAGCAAGGGACTCACGTCGGAGCATACCCTGCCAACTTAGGGCGAACAAAGCGATACAAAAGGGGATGATGGACGGGGCATATGAGCAAATCAAACACTCACCCCCAGTCAACTGATCTGGGTTAAATCCATCACCATTCTTTAGCTCACTCAGCCACCCCAGTTCAGACATGGCCATATACAAATCAGTCTGACCCTGTGTCTCATGGGAACAGTCCAGCCCGAACTACCAAGCCATGTCTTCCCTGGACTGGAAACAAGCATCCTGGGACCGGTTTCGGATTCATAATCCTCATCAGCCAGGCTATCTTGAATCCAGTGGCCAAGTGAGCAAGGGACTCACGTCTGAGCATACCCTGCCAACTTAGGGCGAACAAAGCGATACAAAAGGGGATGATGGACGGGGCATTTGAGCAAATCAAACACTCACCCCCAGTCAACTGATCTGGGTTTAATCCATCATCTTTATTTAGCTCACTCAGCCACCCCAGTTCAGACATGGCCATATGCAAATCAGTCTGACCTCGTGCCTCATGGGAACAGTCCAGCCCAAACTACCAAGCCATGTCTTCCCTGGACTGGAAACAAGCATCCTGGAACTGGTTTCGGATTCATAATCCATCAGCCAGGCTATCTTGAATCCAGTGGCCAAGTGAGCAAGGGACTCACGTCTGAGCATACCCTGCCAACTTAGGGCGAACAAAGCGATACAAAAGGGGATGATGGACGGGCATTTGAGCAAATCAAACACTCACCCCCAGTCAACTGATCCTAGTTTTTTTTTGTTTTTTTTTCAGGTTTTTAATGTCTTTATTTCGATGATAAAATCATAAAAGACGGAGTTTAAAAAACATTACAAAGCATATTAACCACTATACAATAAATAGAAAAAGAAGACATTGACAATGTTGTTATGTTACACTTACATCACAACTAAAACTAATTATTAAACCTCAAGAAGTTACAAAGACAGATATAAACCTGAACCTAAAGGAAGCTAAAATTTGCAAGTTTCAATTTACAGAATTAATATAGTCATACATAATTAATGAGAGTTCCTTCTGGCCCCTATTGCCCATGCCCAGCCTAAGAATGTGGCCAAGCATACCACAAAGATTTCAGAGGTATTGGTTTTTAGGACCCATATTGCCACGGAGGACCTTCTACATGAGAGGCGCTGAAGCAAAGGTTTTAACCATTTGATGCGAGGTTCTGAGTACTGCGGGCAGGCAAACAATAGATGACCCTCTGTTTCCTATTGGCCTGGGCACCAACAACAGGAGCTTGTGGTTGCTTTGCCCCAAGAAGATGTAAATGAATTCAGCGGTAGGGCACCTACTCGAAACTGATGATAAAGTTTCTTATCCAGTGGTCTGGTGATGATGTCCCAGTAAGTCTCACGGGAGGGGTCCAGCTTAAAGCTTAGGAATCTTCCCGTAAGACTGCCAGAACTGGAAGCAATTACCAAAGATTGGCGAGTCGAGGCCCAATATAGTTCTTTGAATTCCTTTTTGGATGGGAAGGTGTTGGTGCCAGGAGAAGCCCACAGATATTCTAATCCCATATCTTGCAAGCTCCTTTTCACGGAGCGAAGCCAGGGGATTCTTTCAGAGCCCCCCATCGACCTCACTTCTGCTAACTCCTTTGCAAATAAAGTAAGATCCGGGGAGGTCCACAAACGCCTCCAGAGAGCCACTACTCTAAATCTTGCCAAATCAATAATTGGAGAGCATCCCATATCATGGCAGAGGGGTATCGATGGAGAGGATTGAGGTAATCCTACCAAGTTCCGAAGGAATTTACACTGAGTTTTATAAAGACTTGAGAGGTTCATAAATCCCCATATATCAGCGCTGTATAGTATGGCGGCGTTTATTTTAGTGTCATAGATTTTCATAGCAGGGATAACCCGTTTAGTTATGGATCTCTTCTGCTCACGCAAAAGACAACCGGTCAGTTGAGCAAATTTTAGCTGTTGGGCGGCGATTTGCTCTTTCCATACCAAACGGCGATCCAAGATGACCCCTAAATAAGTCATGGGTTCAACTTGTTCCAAGTTGACCCCACTCAATTTTACGTTACTACGGACGATGTTATTCCTAGTTAGAACCATGAACTTGGTTTTACCCACGTTTATCTCAAGATTATTTTCCACACAGAACTCCTCAAAACGGTTAAAGGCCCGCTGTAGGCCTATCCGAGTCTTGGATAAGAGTAGGGTGTCGTCAGCGAAGATAAGCATGGGGAATTTTGTCCCTGCCAATGATGGGGCATCGGTATGGGTGGCGGCGAAAAATGTAACTACCTGGTCAATAAAGAGCAGGAAGAGTGTAGGCACAAGGACGCACCCCTGGCGAACTCCACGAGTGACCGGGAAGGAGTCTGTATATTGTCCTTGGCCTCCCCACCTTACCCTCGCGTAGTTGCCTTCATGCATTCTAATGATTAACTCAGGTAGTTCTCCTGGTAACCCAAGGTCCCTCAATACCTGCCACAATTTGCCCCTGGGCACTAAATCGAAGGCTGACTTCAGGTCCATAAATGCGGCATAGATAGTACCACCGCCGAGCATAACCGCCTTCCAGAAAATCATACAGAATCGAAAGACCTGGTCGATGGTGCTCGTCCCAGATCTAAAGCCTGCCTGCATGGGTGACAATATATTCTCTGATTCCATCCACCCTTGCACTCTAGCCAAGATCATTCGAGCAATGACCTTTTGGAGGCAGTCAATTAAACTAATCTGGCGATAATTGCCCAGATTAGACCTGTCTCCTTTTTTATATATTGGAAGAATCTCAGCCCCCTTCCATGATTTGGGATGCATGCACCCTTTGCTATTGCATTTGCTATACTGGTTATATATGGTACCCAGAGATCTGTATTTGCTTTGAACAAATCCGCTGGTATTTGGTCCAACCCCGGGGCTTTCCCCCGCTGAGTAAAACCAAGGGCAGACTCCGCCTCAATATTAGTAAAGGTCAGATTTTCTCCACGTGTGGGCGTTACATACAGCTTGTCCGGCATGGGTGGAGGTTCAGTGCCCGCTATACTAAATTGGGACGAATAATGTGTTATCCCTGCTTCTGGGGACACATGATTAGTTGGAGTACGGGCATCAACATCCTTCCCCCCATTTAACGATGTCCCAGTATTTAGTCTGGTTGTTTGTCTTGGAGGCGTCCAAGAGATCGGCCCAATAACCATCCTCCCACGTCCTTTTGGCTTCCCACTGGACTCTTTTATACCGTGTCCTAGCCTCCTTTACAGCACACATATTTCTAGATTTAACTTTGACAACCAAATTACTGTGAGCCTCCCTGCATTCTTTGTTATACCACTTTGCCCGATTAACATGTGGTCGTGCTACACCCTTCTGACATGGTTTGGAGAGGAGAAACTTGAGCTTATCAAAACAATGTTCATGCAGGTCCATGATAGTGTTGGGTTCTAAGGTACCCCTCCCAGTATCCTCTGGCAGCATTTTGTTTAATGCAATCGTAACCACATTCTCTATGTTAGACTGTAGGGTTTCGTCACCTGATATATTTGACCATTTCAGCCTCCTGCGATAATTAGATAGAATTACAACCCCTTGCCCTGTGGGATCTGGATCTTCCGGTCTTACCAAACCATGCAACCTTAGTTTCAATGACAGGGGGTTATGGTCGCTTTCTGGGCGAGTGACAACTTCCATATCGACCATCAGTGACCAAAATTCCATTTTTAAGAGGAAATAGTCTATGCGACTTTTCCTCAGTCCATTATCAAAGGTAAAATTTGCACCAAGGTCTGAGGGAGAACGTCCATTTACTGCCCTTAACCCCCAAGTGAGGCATAGTGCTGTCCAGTTCAAGGCAGCCTCCGTTGCTTTAACAGTTTTGCTGGTCAGTAAATCCGGTATATTCCATGTTGCGTCCTCTGCGGACCCCCAGCTGTCCCCTGCAACATAGAGCGGCTCGATTGTACAGTTCAAATCGCCGGCCAGGAGGATTAAAGTTTCTTTACTCCATCCCGTAAATTGTCTATCCAGAACATCCACAATCGGAGGACACCGACCACCAGGGAGGCCACGAGAGTAAATGTTAATGATAATCATATCCTGTCCGTCCCCCTTGCTCAACTTGATGGCCAGTAGATCGGGGTTGTCCTCATAAAGTTCGGTAATTTTATATCCCCATGCCTGTTTAACCCACATTGTCAGGCCCCCTGATGCTCGCCCTTTACTGCTCTTGATTGCGGGTTTAAAAAAGTTTATAAATCCTGCTTTATGTATTGGTTCGGGTGCCCATGTCTCTTGTAATAACACAAGGTCATATTTATCGACGAATTCCAGCCAGTCCTCAGAGTCCATGCGAGCCTTCACTCCCGCTACATTCCAGGACACAATATTAAATGTTGCTGTTGTAGATTCTGCTGTGTTATTTTTAAGATTAGTGGGGGGTAAGGGATTCATTAGGGTAGTCCATGTAAGCCCGTTTCTCTCCCCTGTTTCGTCTATGTTACTTTTTTGCAAGCTTTCCCCCCTACCGTGGCCACTATTTCTTCCATTTTGTCTGGTGTAAACTGATAACCAGGTTCAAATACCGTTGGGGCTTTGTGTGGAGTATATGCCTCATTCCTACTAACATCAATGGGGTTATTCAACGTACTAGGTGTATTCAGTCAGTCTACCAGCTCCAGGTCAGACAAGGGCCCAAAGTGGTTAAAGAGGAGGGGGTACTGCTGTAAGTGAGGAGTTCTTGGCCCTTTATACCCCCCGTCTCTCTCTCTCCACTGAATTGGGCCTAAGGGATAATTGCTTTGTCTATGAGGGTAAAGGACATCACCCTGGCGAGCAAATCTAGCTTTCCGCCGTATAAAGTCGACCACCCAGGGGTCTTTAAATGAAATTGGAATACAGTCCCCTTCCAAATCTTTGGTGCCGTTACCCACCCAATCTACTCTCCTAACATAAAGAATTTCTGTTGGGGATGATGGTGGTAATGGACGGTTTTTGTTTAGCCAAAATATTGCTTTGTTGCGCAATTCCCAATGTGTTTCCTTGATACCATCTCTTAAGGGGACGACACCAGTTAGGACTATAGTGTATTGGGTTGCCTCCAGGGGTAAATTAACTCGGGGTGCTGAACGCATCTCTTGTTTACCCACAAAAGGCGTCCTGGGGGGTTGAGGATTGGTTTTTCCCCTTCTAGGTGTCTGAGCTGGAATGCTATTGGATGGTTTTATCCTGCCTTCTGACATAGAAGGGTTCGCTTTATCTGGATTGGGTTTAGGTGGGCATAATTTCCTAGGTGCTTGGGTCAGGGAACCTCCACTAGCGGTAGTAGAAGTATCAGCTGACCTTACCCCTGTTATAAGTTTATTAATAGCTACCCCTGATGGTGCGGGCTTAGATACCTGAGTCACTGGGGGATTGCTAGCTGATTTAATTTTGCCCTGTGTCTGGTTACGGACCCCTACCACAGGACTAGGTGTGGATAGTTTTTGCAGTATGCCCAGATTAATATTAACTACAGTTTCCAGAGCGTCAATTTTGGAGGTCATCAGCCTTGTTCGCTCCAAAACCGGAAGCAGAATCGTTTTTAACATGGCCTCAATTTTGACCAAAAGAATATCATCACTATTGAGGCATGTTGGGCAAGGATTAGATGACCCCAAGGGAGTGAATGATGGACAGTACACATTTGGAAAACCATAGGGTGGTTGAGGGGCTGGTAGAGTCACACTACGGGTGTCAGTCAATTTAGGCTGTTTTTGATCTTTCGCCCCCTGGGGGCTCGAATCATGCTTTCTCTTTCGAGATGTCAAATTCGGACTCGTGGGAATCACCTCAGTCAAATTAGGTGAGGTGGAATCAATAGATTGGAAAGAGTTGTCTGAGTTGTGTTTGTTGTCCCCATTATTCTGGCTTTCATCCCCCTCCCTTGACTGGCTGACATTAAGTTTCGGGGCTCTAGTGTCTGGGGATGAAGGTAGAACCACCCCCTCTCCATCCACATGGACTATTGCCTCTGTCTCCATGGAATAAATGTAGTTAGACGCTGCATGGGGGACAGGGCTTTTAGCTAATGCCAAACCACCCATTGAGGAGCGCTTTCCAGTAACTAAGTCTTAGGACAGCCTTTTTTCCACCATTTCTATTTCTTTTTCCAGAATCCCTGTGGCTCTGGTGATGAAGGCATCCAGTGGGCCAGAAACTACACCCTTTGATGCTTGTAGCTGAACTAACCGTTCTTTCCCTGATCTCAGTGGCATGATGATTTTCAATGTGTTGATTAATTTAACCTTCTGTGCTTTAAATGCTATGTGTCGCCCTCCCTTGCAAAAACGAACTATATCAATTTACCTGTAGGTCCCGCGCAATTATTGTAAAGCAGCTTATTGTGTGGGTAGCAATTTTGACAGGGGTCCGGGCCAACCTCGTCCGACCACGGACGGCCACAGACGGTCCCGCACTGGTCCCGGGCTTCTCCACGCGCACTCCCGCGCAGCAGGAACACGATTACCTTTAAATAGCAAATAAGTGTGATTGGCGGGTGGGTGGGGCCGGCAGGGAGAGCAGCCCAGCTGATCGTGATAGGGCGCGCAGGGACTCCTGGTCCTTGGAGTCCCTGCTTGGTGCTCGCAGCCCTGCCGGTCAGTGAAGAACAGCCCCTTTAACAACGCTGCTCCCGCGGTTATGGCCGCGCTGCAGGACCCGCGAAGCGGGTCCGGCGAGTCGCTGTTACAGGCTGATGCAGGCTCCGGTGGCAAACAGGGCAGAGTCTCCAGCTACTGTGTGCTGGTCGACGTGCGGCGTCCAGGTGAGAAACCCACTCGCTTGCTGGTTGTGCAGTCCTTTAACTCCGTGGGTGGGTGGGCGGGGCCGGCAGGGAGAGCAGCCCAGCTGATCGTGATAGGGCGCGCAGGGACTCCTGGTCCTTGGAGTCCCTGCTTGGTGCTCGCAGCCCTGCCGGTCAGTAAAGAACAGCCCCTTTAACAACGCTGCTCCCACGG
Source organism: Lissotriton vulgaris (assembly GCF_964263255.1). Classification (NCBI taxonomy): domain Eukaryota; kingdom Metazoa; phylum Chordata; class Amphibia; order Caudata; family Salamandridae; genus Lissotriton; species Lissotriton vulgaris. The sequence goes on along the minus strand of NC_141699.1, from coordinate 155,682,741 downwards.
TTATGGCCGCGCTGCGGGACCCGCGAAGCGGGTCCGGCGAGTCGCTGTTACAGGCTGATGCAGGCTCCGGTGGCAAACAGGGCAGAGTCTCCAGCTACTGTGTGCTGGTCGGCGTGCGGCGTCCAGGTGAGAAACCCCTGGTTTAATCTATCACCATTCTTTAGCTCTCTCAGCCACCCCAGTTCAGACATGGCCATATGCAAATCAGTCTGACCCTGTGCCTCATGGGAACAGTCCAGCCCGAACTACCAAGCCATGTCTTCCCTGGACTGGAAACAAGCATCCTGGGACCGGTTTCGGATTCATAATCCTCATCAGCCAGGCCATCTTGAATCCAGTGGCCAAGTGAGCAAGGGACTCACGTCTGAGCATACCCTGCCAACTTAGGGCGAACAAAGCGATACAAAAGGGCTCAGTGGGGAGACCCGCCGCAGGTCCCAGGCTGCTCCGCTCTAGGTCTCGGGCGTTAGTCTCTGGGCCGCGCCTTGTGGTTCGCAGACCTGCAGCACCACACAGTGTGTGAAAGGGATGTAATGGCCAGCCAGGTCCGCCGACAGCAGTCACTGCAGGTCAGCCGGGTGTTTTAGGAGTCAGCCGCTCGCCACAGCTCAGGATGGAGTGCAATACCAATGCTTTAGCACTCGGCGGGCAGAGCGATCGTAAGGCACGTCCTATGCGTCGCCATCTTGGACACGCCTTAAAAACTGTTTGTATGGGAATCTGCGATGCAGGCGAAGTTGTCCGAGGTACACAAACTTCACAGTCGCAAAGTTGTAAACTTGTAAGTTCTTAAGAAGCAGGGTTATAATGTCACAGCCCCTAGTGTAGGCACAGTGTCCAAGTGACAACCTTCTCCACATTCTATCGTTCTCACAAACACAGAATGCTTTATGAAGCAATAGGTGCTTGTCAGTAGAATCTTGATCAGTGCTATGGCTCTCTCCCTGGTAAACCCATGTAATATGTTGTAGCTGGACCTCCTTACCCGACTCGGCCTGTCAGATGTGTGCTGAAAGGTGCTTGCGTGTGCTTGACACCAGTCAGGTGGTGTGCTCTCACTTTGGTCACCCAGAGTGTACCTTAGCCCTAAAGATGTTTGTTGCGACATATGTTCAAGGGTAGCTAGTGCTACCAGTCTCCCCGTCTCTACAATTGTGATGCTATTTACACCCCCTCCCTTTAGAAATTCTTTGTAAATCTAAGTGCAATGTCTGGTTTAGACTTGTAGTTCAGAGGAAGGACCTTTAGTTGCAAGTGAATGAAACTGAAACAGCAGCAGCATCTCAAGGTGTGACTGGCCTTACTTATACCAAGTCTGCGGACTGTAACACACGCCTGATAGAAAGACCGAAACTCTCTGACCCGGTCTTTTATTTTGCAGTGTGTGTTGTGAGGAGACATGCTCTACCTTACAATACATATAGTCTAGGTTGCACTGTTACCTAGTTTAAATGGTTGTCTGAAACTTACGCCTAGAAATAGCAAAATGCAGTCGTCTCTGACCTGACTTTATCAGTTTAAATTTATTGTCAATTCATTTAAGTACTTTCTCACTTTTAAGTGGACGGATCCAGAGAGGGTAAATTGTATGGTTGGGGGTCTATACCATAATTAGCTGCAATTAATGAGCTGGAATTTACCATCCTCTTTTTTAATTTTAATATAAAGTGTATGGGCGAGGTCAGGGTTCATTGGAAGGGCCCTTAATGCTGAACCCATTACTCCTTGTTCTGAATGGTATCTTTTCTTGGAGAGGAGCATGAATGAGCAGCACAATTAGGAAGGAATTTCTGGCACATTAACAGTCAGCCTGTGTTCTGAAGGTTCCCTAATCTTCGGATGCCTTCCCTTTGGCTTTTTGAAAGAAATGGGATTGTGATGTCTTCACAGTGCGGCACAGGTGATCTCCTTATGCCCCTATAAGCAGTGTGGCTCTGTTTCCAGGATGTAAATTAGCACTAAAAACACAATCTCAGGTAACTAGAGGTCAAATGAACATAAACACTGCCAGATAAGCCCTTCAATGCAGTTGGGTGAAATCAGCCTTGCCAAGATGGCGCCTACAGATGTACATGTTATCTGCCACTCCCATCCCCAGTTGCATAGCACCGGATAAACACAAAGTACCCAGACCCCAACAGCCTTCTACCTTTAAAGTCCTTTTTTATGTCGTAGTATTTGTTAATGAAGGCCATAATCCAATTACCACACGTATACCATTCATGCAGACCAAGAGAATTGAAGTAATGCCTTATTTGGTAAAGGATATGATGGGGCTGTTTACCACAAGCAAAGCACTAGTGCTGAAAAATAGAAATGAATGCAGAAACATGTTCGACAAGGATATTATTGAAAGTTATTGGCCATTTATTTGCACAGAATTCTAAATCCAGAGTTAATACAGTGTGGTAATGTCAATACCGCACTGAGGTACAGCCACCAGATTTAGCGCCGAACTCTAAATGAAAGTATGAGTTGTGTGCTGGTGTAAAAGTTTTGTTTCAATAGGGACATACCCAATACATAATGCTAGCCAATAGCCAGATATTAAATTATAGAAGATTTGGGCAGATTAAGACAACTAGGTTATGCTCAATAAAATTAAAAAATATATCAATCAATCAATCAATCAGTCAACTTGTAAAGCACACTACATACCTGCTAGGGTCTCAAGGCGCTGGAGGGGGGGCGCTACTGATCGAACAGCCAGGTCTTGAGCATCCTCCGGAAGGTTAGCAGGTCTTGGGTCTGTCGTAGGCTCAGTGGTAGGGTGTTCCATGTTTTGGTGGCGCGGTGGGAAAAGGATCTCCCGCCGGTGGTTGTTCTTCGGATGCGAGGGACGTACTGATAATTACACTACACATATCAATAAAATAGCTCCACGTTACAAACACATAAATCACAGTTTACAAAAATATTGTGAATAAACATTAACCATTTATTTACAATAACTATATACATACATCACCACAGGTCACACCCAGGACGTGTCTGGAGCTTTTGAAGCTGACAAAGCTATTGACACACACATGGAAATGGATGGCAGCACAATTGCACCTCCTAAGCCCATTACTCCTACTCTAAATACTAGAAGAACGTTTGCTCACCACTATCAGGAAGGTGATGATGAGCTATTGCGCAGCAGGAAGACAACTACATTTGTGGGCAGAACACACAGACACAGTAGAGTCCAACAACAAACAGTCCACAATGATAATGTCTCATATGACATGGCAGATAGTTCTCCTTTGTTTGGAGGACTGTAGAAATCAATCCTCTCAGTCCAGCGCCTGCAAGCCAAACTATATAAAAACTGTTGATAAGCCTCTGCAAAGCATGGCAAGGGCAATGCTGCAACTGCAGAAAGGACAAGACCGTTGGCCTGCTGCCATGGAGAAGTAGCAACATCTGCAAAGATGCAGGCACAGGCAGCACATGGCACCCTATGATGCCTTCACTAAATGTATCAATTGATTGGCAGTAGTCATGACCACTCTTATCAGGAGAACTGTCCATATATAAAATGACATGGGGCACTGCTGCCAAGATGTTGTGCGTGGGCTGGTCCAAGTGACCACAGCTCTTAAAAACATACAGACACATAATCTGTCTCTCCCTAACATTTTGCCGCCACCTGGAAGTAGAGATGGCTTGAGTCTCAGTGCCACATCTGTACCAGAAGGATGCTGTACCAGGCGGACATGCCGAAACACATCAGGAACAGACATATCCTCTCCTCCACAGACAAGTCCTGCAGAGAAGGCAAACAATGCCAGAGGCCGTAAAAAGTGAATTTTGCAGACACTCATATTTAAGAGGCTACTTTTGTATGTTTGTTTTTTAAATACTTTGTTGATTTGTTGAAAATATAGTACATCGACTATGGATACAGCTGATGATTAAGATATACATTGTTGCCACGTGAATAAAATATGATCTTTCAGTCGTGCACAAACCATTCCCATCATGTGTGTAATTTCTTAAATGTGTTCATAGTTCTTATCTTAAAGACTAGTTGTTTGTGATCTCTGTGCATCAAGCTCGACCCTCTGCTGCACGTGTCCCATGCTGCTGCATCTGTAGTGGCGGTAGTTCTTCATCTAAGTCTGAATCTGGCTCTATGTTCATGTTGGGCAGACCCTTTATCATGGCTATGTTGTGGAGCATGGCATATGTGGCAATGATTTTACAACAGGTCTCGGGTCTGTAAGGCTATCCTCCACCAGTTTTGTAGAGACATCTGAATCAAGATTTGAGAATTCAAAAGGTATGTTCAATTATTGATTGCATTGTCTTATGAGCCCTGTTGTACTGCCTTTCACATCTAGTTGTTGAATTCAAGAATGGTGTCAGTCTCCAAGGGTGCAAGGCACATGCACTGTCTCCTTAAATAATATGACAAGGAGAAACCATTAGGTCACATTGCAAACTCACTTTTGGACACTGAATCAATTGAGATTGCAGTTCTCTTACCAACTAAAAAGCCATCGCCAAAATCGTCCTGAGACAGAAGGTTATGTATTCCACTGTGACGGAACATGAAGGAGTCATGTATGCTCCTAGAGAATCTGGCTACAAGGTCAGTTATGATGCATGTGACATCACACACTACCGGTAGATTGAGTGAATGTGTGCTCTTCCTATGTCTATAAATGAATTCAATTTCAGAGGGGGACATATGGCATGATGTGTGCCATCAACACAGCCAATGACATTGCGAAACTGTGCTACCCAGCTCACCATTAATTTAGTATGTCGCAAATATTGGGAAGTATTTGGAAAACATATATATTGGTTCACTCTGCTAACCATGATGTCCAGAAACCTGTGGAAAAAAAACTGGAAAATGCACTTTGTGACACTCCCCCTGCCACTGCTATGACTCCCTGGCAACTGCCAGAAGCTGTGGTGGGATTGCATTGATTCTAACTGTTGGGTCTTCTGCTGGGGTTGTAAACCAGTAATTAATTCCAGAGTCACCTTCCTACTGAGTCTGTACTTCTCATACAACTCCTTCTCAGTCTGTTCAAAAAGGGTGACCCTCACCCTAAATATCCTCTCCTGTCTCCTCTTCCTCCTCTGTCTACCACCTAAAATCCTCATCAAGACATACAGAGCCTCCTTTCTGAAAGAGCCAGATGCATTTTTGGTGACTTTCATAGGTTACACCTTGTTACCACTTGATAGAAATTGATATTAATTGCATTTCCTGATTGGCCATTTTGCGACTATTTGCAATTAGGAAATCCTTTGTATAGTGTTATCAATTCGTAATTTGGATATCTCAATTTGCGATTTCCTATTTAGGGACTCTCAAAATGGGATTTCTACATGATGGATTCCACCACCTACAATGAATGCCTTTGGTACGTACTGAAATGGCATTTTGCATTTCCTAACGGCCTGAAATTGCGAATCACACCTTTAGGAAATGCAAAATGCCTTCGTACATATGTGCCTAATTTCTGTTTCTGTTTCTGTTTCTTGTTTATAATTATCAGAACGTGGTACAACCTACTCCGGGTTGCCCCCTCTCCACCTACCACTTTTGGTTTGTATCCTGTGAAATTACATTGATTAAAGAGTGGCTTTTCCCTTTCTGCCTGTTTAATTACTTTAATTTCAGGCACTCAGAATTTAACACGTACGTTGTGAACTAATAACAAAAATTACTGTTTTGCTCCTCATTGTGATATTGTTCATTTGGGAACATATTATTGCATTTATATGATAACTTGCTCGCAAATTGTGGATTAAAATGGGCTACAGTTGTAATGGTAGTTAAAAAAACATTATTTTGCCTTGGTGAGATAGTCTCAATAGAATTAAATGGGTTTTGGGGATGTCTTTTTATTGTTTTCTAACTCATAAATTGTAAAGTTTGAACTAAATCATGAAATAAAACAACTAAAAAATGGAACCGTATCGATAGTTAAAAAATTCTCGGTTGGACTGACATCCCCACTCACCCTTTGCTGAAGGAATGCTGTTCACATGCCAGTCAGGTAAAAGATAACACCACTTGTTCACGCTCTACCTTGTCTTCTGGTTTGCAACCAGAGCGGTCCTACTTTCTGTGAGCTTTGTATCTTGTTAGTGAATTTGGAAAAATACATGGACAGGAGACTGAACCTGTGCCAGGAAAAAATGCAGATTTTAATTCTATTTGAAACCGATCACTCCCATTTTGCAAAGAGACTCTTCAGGTTGGGGCATGATAAACCTAAGGATTGGATCAGTGGAAAAAGTGTGCATTTAGATGTGCCCTTGGAAATGTAAGCGTGAAATGAATGGCACCTCCATTTTGTTGCAAGTATCCAAAAAGGCAGGTGGGATTCTGAAGTGGGAATATCTTGACTGAATATTTACCAGAGTTGGCATGTCTTATTGGCATTTGTGGTAGAGCATTATTATGCCATTGGTATGTCCTCAAGGTGCTTTTCACAGTCTGGTGTGTGTCCGCGTGCTTCCATGGTTACCACTGGAGATAAGTATCTGATTAGGCTTAGGATGATGTTGTGATTACTGACCCAGGGGGTTCCATCAAGTGTGTAGGTAAACAACACAAAAATTAAATATGTCCATGCATGTGTGTATGTGTTTGTGAGTGTGCTTGTGAGTGATTGAGAGTGAATGAGATTCAGTGAATGTGTGTATGTGAGGGTGTTTGAAAGTCCATGAGAGTGAAAGTGAGAATCTGAGTTTGAGAGTATGTATGAAGAAGTGAACATGTGTTCGAGGAAGTGAGTGAAGGTGTATGAGTGTGTTAGAAGGAATCAATCAATCAATCATACATTTGTAAAGCGAGCTACATACCCATGAGGGTCTCAAGGTGCTGGGAGGGTAGGGGGGGGAGGGGGAGCTGCTACTGATCGAAAAGCCAGGTCCTGAGAAGTCTTCTGAAGGCCAGTCGGTCCTGGGTCTGTCGTAGACCGGTAGGGAAAGTGTTCCAGTTCTTGGCGGCGAGGTGGGAGAAGGATCTGCCGCCGCCTGTGGTTTTCCGGATGCGTGGAACTGTGGGGAAGGCGAGGTTGGCAGAGCGGAGGCTGCGGGTGGGGGTGTAGAAGCTGAGTCGGTCGTTGATGTATGCTGGTCCGGCGTTGTGTAGGGCTTTATGTGCGTGGATGAGGAGTTTGAAGGTGATCCTCCTGTTGACGGGGAGCCAGTGCAGGCCTCTCAGGTGGTGTGTGATGTGGCCAAGTCAGGAGACGTCGAGGATTAGTCGTGCCGAGGCATTATGGATGTGTTGCAGTCGTCTCAGGAGCTTGGTTGTTGTTCCTGCGTAGAGGGCGTTCCCGTAGTCCAGTCTGCTGGTGACGAGGGCCTGGATGACTGTTTTCCTCGTGTCGGAGGGGATCCATTTGAAGATCCTGCGGTGCATTCGGAGGGTGTTGAAGCAGGAAGCGGAGACGGCGTTGACCTACTTGGTCATAGCGAGGGCGGAGTCGAGGATGAGCTCCAGGTTGCGTGCGTGGTCAGTGGGTTCTGGGGCCGTTCAGGAGTTGTCCCAGGCTAAGGGGGTGGGGTCGAGGATGAGGGCCTCCGTCTTGTCAGAGTTCAGCTAATGATTGATTGGAAGTTGCGAGAGGAAGTGGATGTGAGTCCGGGGGTGTAGCTGTCAATGGTGTAGCAGTAGCAAAAGGGCCCAGAGACAGTAAGGGTGTGTAAGTGTGTTAGTAAGAGAGAATGAAAACTATTAAGTATGAGTACGTTTGTCTGGAAGAGTGAGTGTCTATGTTCTGGTTCTTGTTGAGCGCATATATCACCCTGGGGTCTCATAGCGCTTTTGCCAAGACTCAGAAACAGACAAGAAGGATGACTGGAAAGATAAGGTAGATTAAAATAGCCAGGACTTGAGGGACATACAGAACTTCTTGTGGTCAATCTCAGTTCGAAGGAGGAGTGGCAGGGAGTTCCAAAGAGAAGGAGCTAGTTTGTGCTGCCGTTCTTGACTGTACGAACCTTCGGGATTATTAATAGATGTTTATTAGCAGAACTAAGAGTTCTTGCTGGCTAATACATTTTCAGTTTGTTAGCCAATTAATAAGGACCCTGTTCGTTGAGAGTTTTATGGACAAGACAGCAGATTTTAAAATTAATCCACTTCTTGACTGGCAGCCAATGGAGAGCCTTCAAGCTGGGTGCAGAGGGAGAGAGAGGGGGAGGTTTAAAACCAGTATAGCAGCTGTATTCTGCAGAACCTGAAGCTTAATTAGGAGTACTTCGTTTATGGACGCGACTAGGGCATTCCCATGATTCTGGATCAATGGCATACGGGAAGGTAGTGGGATCCATTTCAAGATTTTGGGGAGGGCATGCATTAGCCCATAGTAGGTGCGTGCTACATGATTGACATGGTCACACATGGAAAGTTGATTGTCAGTCATTACGCCAAGGTTGTGGGCTGTTACCTTCGGAAGGGGGCAAGTACCCAATGTAGAAGGCCACCAATCGCTTGAGCATTACCAAAAAGAACAATTTCCATTTTATTTGCGTTTAGGTGGAGGTTGTTAGTTAACATCCAGTTGTTTATATCCAGCATGCATTGAGAGAATCTATTATTAGTATCAGCAACATCAGATCCGAGAGTAATTAACAACTGCGTATGTTATGTGTTATGTTATGTTAAAAGCACTTATTAAGCGCACGTACACCAACGGTTTCTTGGCGCTCAAGTGAGAATAAAGGCCATGGCAAGAGGGAAGCTCAATCAGGGTATGCTTGGGTAAACAGCCAGGTCTTAAGCTGCCTCCTAAATTGGGTAAAAGAGGACGAAGACCTTAGCCCCGCATGAAGAAAATTCCAGAGTTATGGTGGAAGAACAGAGAACCGAAGTCCGCCGTACTTCTTCCGTTTGGCTAGGGGCATTTGCAGCAGATTGAGATGAGAAGATCTGAGGGTACGAGAGGGAGTGTAACAATGGACACACTCCGAGATGAAAGCCGAACCATTACCATGTAATGCTTTAAGAATAGTGCAGCCCATCTTAAAAATGCACTGCTTGCTCGCATGGAACCATTGTAAGCTTTTCATTAGTGGGCTGACGTGATGCCATTTAGGCTGATGAAAAATCAGCCTGGCCGCCTCATTTTGAACTTGCTGAAGACGACGAAGCTGGTAAGCTGGAATGCCCACTTATAATGAGTTGGCATAATCCAGACGGGAGATCACTAAAGCCAGAATGACCGCAATCATGGCTTCCCTGCTCAGAAATCTGCTGATCTTTATTTTCCGCAACTGAAAGAAGCCAATAGAGACTACCGAGCTGATTTGGGCTTTCATAGACAGATAATTACAAATAATAATCCCCAAACCCTTTGAGGAGACAGCTGGTGTAGGGGGATTACCAAGTTTAGGGGGCCAAAAATTGGAGAGCCAAGGGTTAGCCAACCCACCGGTGAGGATAAGCTCAGTTTTCTCCGGATTCAACTTCCGCTGGTTGTTATTCATCCAGTCACTTATAAAAACATCGGCGTACAACAGTGCGTCGAAGCCCTGGGCCTTGATAACTTTGGCCAGAGGGGATACATATAAGTTGAAGAGCGTAGGGCTCAAAATGGATCCCTGGGGGACACCCCTGTTGATAGATTGGCTCTTGGAGTTAAAAGCACCGATTTGAAACTGGAAGTTCGATCACGCAAGTAACACCTGAACCAAGCCAATACAGGGCCTCAGACACCCGACTGCCACAGTCGCTCCAAATGGATGGAGTGTGAGATGGTGTCAAAGGCAGCCGACAGATCCAAAAGGACAAAGATGGCGGAATTTTCGGTTGTCCAGAGAGAGTGTTATGCTATCCACCACTTCTAGTAGGGCTGTTTCGGTGCTATGGAAGGCCCCATATCCTGACTGAGAAGGATCTAACACTTTATTGTTTTTCAGGTGTTTGATTAATTGCCCATTTATAAGTGACTCCAGGATTTTACCGAACAGGGGAAGAAGGGAGATTGGTTGATAATTGTTTGGCAGTTCAGGATCTAAGGTGGGCTTCATTAGTATGGGTCTAACTATAGCCTCCTTCCACCTGGCAGGTACCGAGGAATTTAGTAACGAGTGGTTAAAAAGTCTAGTTAAGCTTGAAATAACAGCTAGACTGATTTTTGAAAGAACCTGAGAGGAAACTGGGTCAGTGGGAGAACCCGATTTCACCCTCTTATGTGCCAGGGTGACTTCTTCCAGCGTGAATTCAAAGAATTCATTAAGGGTAGTAGCCATCAAAGAGCAATTGTCATCTATTCTCTGAATTGGCGATTGAGTGGTAGTGTGGGGAAACTGGCTGTCGATACTGTCAATTTTATTTACAAAGAAGGTAGATAGAGATTCAACCCACTCCTGTGAAGCTAGTTATGGGGGCTGAATAGAAGCATGGTTTGTAAATTATTTCAGAATCTTAAACAATTGTTTATGTGAAATGGAGGCTTTATTAATTGTTTCTCTCAGGTAAAAAAAATTGCAGAGGCAATGTGATCTAGATAACGCCTATGTAAAAATGTATAATCATTTCGATCAATGAGGCTTTTTGAGGGTCTCCATTTACGTTCGGCCTTCCAGGCCGCTAATTTTTAGGTTTTGCCTGGCGAAAGCTGCGCTCTGCGCAGCTTTTTCGCGCAGGCGAAAACCTAATGAGAACTGTAGGGTGCTTTGGAACGGCCCCCGTCATTTATTGGCTAGCTCCATAAATGGAGCATAGCCATTGGACGATGGGCCTGTCCGTCAATGCCGGACCAGATTCGGGGGCGTTCCCGAGATTCTTTGGCTTTTGCCGACGTCACGCGACGTCAGCCAAAAGCCGGGAACGCCCCCGAATCTGGTCCGGCATTGAAGGCACCCGGAAGAAGTCCAGGTGAGTGCTTGCTTTAATTTTCCGCTGTTCCCACCCCCTCTCCTGCTCGCAGCGTCTCCCATCCCCGTTCCCGCCCCCCTCCCGCTGGTGACCGTGCTTTCCTCTACAATGCCCGTTCCCGCCCCCCTCCCGCTCTCCGTGTCTCCGGGCCCCCTTTCCCGCTCTACAATGCCCGTTCCCGCCCCTGTGTCTCCGGGCCCCCTTTCCCGCTCTACAATGCCCGTTCCCGCCCCCCGTGTCTCCGGCCCCCGTTCCTGCTCTACAATGCCCGTTAATCTGCTCTGCTGCATAATTTAAATTTTTTTGCCTCATAATTCCATTGGCTTCCATGATCCTGCACTGTCGACCCTCCGGAGAACCATTGTAAATGATGAATTGTGGTAGTTCCGCCGCCGCCCCCTCCTTCACGCAGCCGATTCTACCCCTTCCCGCCCCCTGCCGATTTTACCCCTTCCCGCCCCCTGCTTCCACCCTGTATTAAAACGTACTCCCTGGTGGGTGGCGCGGCTGGGGGTGGCTCTGTCGGGGGTGCCCGCCTTCCACTCCTCCTACGGCTCCTCCCCACTCCTTCCCCGCCCCCGGAGCCCGGACACAGACACAGCGCGGCGGCCGCACTCCACCCGGACCCGGCTCCTGGCCCCCTCACCCTACCGAAACGGTTTCAGCAGGTTTCCGGGGCCCAACACCCCCGTCCAGCAGGTAAGAACGGCACCCCGGGAGGGAGGCGGGGAAGTGGCAGAGTGGCCTACTGCTCATGTGTTTCATGGGTTGGTAAATAGTCAAATATGTGATGTATCCGCGTCACCCCTGTGCCCTGTAGAGAATACAAGATGTGGCTTTCCATACAACCTCAGCAGTCCTCAAGGAATGTGTATTCTAGTCGACGGGGTTCCAGTGATACTCTGAGGCCCCTGACAGTTCATCTTATGTATTGTTGATGAGAGGAGGACAGTAACAAGGGACTCTGAGCACCGGGATTGGCAGATCCATCTTCGGGTTGGCAGAGAGAGGGGAGGTGGAGGAAGGCCGCCGTTGCAGCCCGGCGGGAGGGGACCCAGAGCGCACAGGAAGGCCAGCGAGCTTAAAGGCTGTACAAACACGGCACCCCAGAGAGAAATATCTTTATGGCGTGTACAATTAATAAAGTGTGTACCCGTTCCCGCCCTCCTCCCCCTCCTTGCAAACTATAATGAGGTCCTTGCGAATCCCCCTGCTTGCCCCTACCTCCCCGTCCAACTAGCAGATGAGAATCTGTGGATTCATCCTTCACCGCTAATGTTTACTTTATGCTGATGATTAGGTAGCGGCTTCCCACTGGAGATGGAGTATATTAAGAAACACAAATTTCAAGCAGTAATTGTCCGTGCGAGCGCGCCGCATCTCATTACAGTCGAGGCTGTGAAATACCGCACGCGAGGGGGGTCGCTGACACCCCGTGCGACCCTGCTGAGCCGGGCGCGATGGAAATGGCTGCCTGTGCTGTACTGGTCCAATTTGCTTGTTTTTGGAAATTTCGAAATCTTTGGGGATGCTGCATTAGTGTCAAGGAAGCTTTTGGGAAAAGGAAGATCCTATTTGAGTATGTACAAAAGATGGTTTGAAGCCACACTAGTTCAGTTGAAATTGTGAATATGTTGGTGTACCCAAAAATTACACATACCCAAAGGTTACACATAACTTTATCGAAGGGCATTCGCATTAAGGTATCTGCTGGAGTTGAGGAGAATAGGCCTATCTACTTTAGCAATTTTTTTATTTAACTGATAAAAATACAGGGGTCAATTCACAAACATTTTGAAAAAGGTTGGAAATCTACACATCGTAAGTCTCCTCTTGTTATTTGCATGTATACCCCACTTGTTGAGTTGCATAGCCCCCCAGCACCCCTCCCAGCATGGTAGTTATTCAAACCCTTTCCTGCCGTGGAAACATTAACTTTATGATCACATTTAAATGCGCTTTTATAGTGGAAAGACTCATACAAAGTGTTTGTGTACACAAACTACGTTGTGATTTTGAGGCCTTTACGAGTCGTCGGTAACAGTGGGCAGGCCAGAGAAGACTTGGGTAAGGGGCCTGGCTCTAGCAGCCAAAACGAGCTAAGCCATCACCCTCGCTCCATCTCGCTCTCTGCCTCGGCTTTCTCTTCCTTGCTCTTTCCATCCTTCGCTCTCTATGTCAGTTTCTCCCTCCTCGGTCCGTTTCTCTCTTTTCACCCCTCCTTCGTTTTCTACCTCCTCGGTCTCTCCTTTTGTCTCTTTCTCTTCCTTGCTCTTTCCATCCTTCGCTCTCTGTCAGTTCCTCCCTCCTCGGTCCGTTTCTCTCTTTTCACCCCTCCTTCGTTTTCTACCTCCTCAGTCTCTCCTTTTGTCTTTCTCTTCCTTGCTCTTTCCATCCTTCGCTCTCTATGTCACTTTCTCTCTCCGCCCCCTCGTTATCTCCCTCCTCTCTGTCTCTCTTTTTGTCTCTTTCTCTTCCTTGCTCTTTCCATCCTTCGCTCTCTGTCAGTTTCTCTCTCCTTAGTCTGCTACTCTCTCTTTTCGCCCCCCTCGTTATCTCCCTCCTCCTCTGTCTCTCTTTTTGTCTCTTTCTCTTCCTTGCTCTTTCCATCCTTCGCTCTCTGTCAGTTTCTCTCTCCTTAGTCTGCTACTCTCTCTTTTCGCCCCCTCGTTTTCTCCCTCCTCCTCTGTCTCTCTTTTTGTCTCTTTCTCTTCCGCACTCTCTCTCTCTCTTTGGCTCTAGAATGCTTTGCTGAGGCTCCTTTGCTCTGCCTTTCGCCCTCTCTTCTTAGTTTCTCCACCCAGCAGTAGCACCTGCTTCTCGGCTCTGCTTGCTTTTGGCTCGAGACTGCCAGAGGACCTCGAGCCGAACCAGAACAGGGCATCTGGGTCGAACCTTCTAGCCCACCTCTAGTTTTTGCATGTTCACCCCACCTACCATCTCCCCTCAACCCCTCTCCCCTCCCCCAATCACCTCCCCTGCTGCAGCCCCTCTCAGGTGACTGTTCTGCCACTAACCCAGTTTCATATTCGGTTACAAGGGGTCAATTCAATGCCATTTATTTATGTTAAAAAAAACCCATAAATAAAAATAATGTCAAGAGCAATGCCAATCGCTCTAACTTTAACAAAGGCAAAACCATTGCATTGTAAATGCTTGTTCTATTTTTAAATCAGGAGTGAACGAGGGTGAGGATTTGTGAAAACGTTTAACTTTTTTCTTTGGGGCAATTTTGTCAAGGGCCTGACAGATAGCAACTTCTAGCAGATTGGCTGCATCATTAGGGTGGTTAAGATTAAACAGCAGGGGAATGATAAAATGTGAGGAGAAAGATTCCAGATTTATTTTATTCCAGGGCCTACCCCATATTGGTTCTGTTACAGAGTCTTTTTTGCAGGTAGATATGATCGGTATATCGAATTTCAACAGGCAGTGGTCAGACCAGAGAACAGGCAGAGGTGGGTCAACCTTTACATTGGCAGAATTTGTAAATAAGAGATCTAAGTTGTGGCCGGCTATGTGGGTGGGACCATTCACTGTTTGTTTAAGCCCCAAGGTGCTTAAGCTGGAAATGAGATCAATTGAATGTGGGTCATTGGAGAGATCAATATGATAATCCCAGTAGCAGAAAATTATCAGCAGCCATATCACGAGGGCGATCATTTCCTTGAGAGGACTAGAGAAGTGGGCTTTACTGCCTGGGGGGCAGTAGAGTATAGCTCCCATCCAGGATCGCTTAGATAGGCTGTTAATTTTAAAGATACAAATTTCTGCCCAGTCTGCACTAAGAGTATCAATTATAGTAAATTTGGTGTTGGCTCTAAATGCAATGGCTAGACTGCCACCCCTCTTATCATTCCTGTCCACTCTACTCAGCTGGTAGTCATGGGGGAAGGCTAAGGAAATGTCAGCGGCGGAGGACTCATGGAGCCAGTTTTCCATGATGAAGAAGAGATCTGGTTTCTCAAAATCAAGTAGAGTCCAGATTTCTATGTCATGCTTAGGGAGGGATCGAGCATTACAATATAACCCTGTTATGTTGTTAGAGTTAAACATTGAGTCGTTATTATCTAGCCTGTTGTGGCTCGTTAGAGTAGAGGATAGACCATCTTGGCTCTCTATGGTGTGCATTGTGTGGGAAAAATTGATATTTTGCTCAGAGGGGGGAAATGGAGGTCCTGACTCGTATATTGTAGGTTGGCCATGTGTGTGGAGATCACCAGGTGGATGTAGATAAAAGATTTGAGGTATAATAGAGAACGGGCAGTGAGGCAGGTGGCAGGCAACGGGTGGGCGGGCGCAGACGGGCTTGTCTTTGGTGCGCCGCGCTGCGAGCCCAGACTGCACGCCTCTCTATAAGCCGTGGGAGTGGGAATGTGAATGAGCAAGTGAGAACATGAGAGTTAGAGTGAATGAGGAGATAGAGACGAAGGCTCAGATTATCAAAACTTTTACACAACGTAGCGCAGGACCCAAGGTTCCTGCATTGTGTGAGAGGGAGAGAGCAAGAAAGAGTCATTTCCAATGCTTAATTTGAGCCGGTGCTTTCTGGTGCTTAGCACTTGCACTTATTTCTCAACACCGGCACTAATTACAGTATACCACATGGTGAAGCTGTATGTTTAATTATGATATGCGCATAACAGCACTATTTAATAATTCATCATCCATTAAAAATTACAATTCAGACTACTCCACGACGTTCTAATAGCTTTGATGGCTTGGACTAGTCTATATTGTCACACTTGTAGAGGTAGTTAGTTGGCCAGTAGTTCAGTTGGTACTATTATTGGCAGCGCCGGAAGGGGTAATGGGTGGTGCACGCTGCAGTGGCTTCCTGATAAGGGCCCTGGCCCTTCCGTTTTTCACAAATCAAGAACTGGTCATATCTACAAATATATGGCACTGCCCTGCTCTCTCCCTAGTGATGGTGCACAATTAGTCTGCCAATCACCACGCGCACACTTGTGTGCCATAGTGCGAAGGTGTCTGCGTGAGCCTAGCATAGGATTTGTACTAGGAGGGTGCCCCCTCAAATACAAAATACTATGCTTTAACGAACTTTAAAACTTGCCCTACTTCAGATGTGTGTTGTACAGTTCAGCACACTTTCAAAGTAGGCAACGTTAGGGAAAATAAAAGCTTTGCACTGCTTTATGTTTCTTTCAGGCAACTTTCCAGCACAAAACAAGTTTTGTGTTGGAAAGTAAATAAAAAAATATTTGGTACCGGTTTGCCTCGCTTTTGTGACACAAACTCAGTGCAACATGTTTGTTATTCTGAGTCTTAATGTGAGGGAACTCAATATGGGAGGCAATTTGTGAAACAAATGGTATGAACTCCTGTCGGGTACTACAGCCCACCACTTTCAAAGAACACAGGCCGTCGCTGGTTTATGCAATGACCTTACCTAGCAGGTGGATGTAAATTGTATGTACCTCTCTCGCTCTGCCATGTCTCTCTCTTTCTAGGTACTCCATCTTAAATGTTTTGGACATTGTTCTCCAAAGTCAGTCCTGGAGGGCACGATGCAGGCCAGATTGTTAGCATATCCCCATTTAGATACATTTAGTTATCTTAAAATCGGACATGCATCTGGCTGTCCAGGACCGACTTTGTAGAACTCTGGTTTAGACGAATAAGATACATGCAGGCGGTGATGAATCTAAGCTCTCACCCTGTGGTGAGCAGGGGGACTATTTCTAGAGAGGCAACAGTCACTAGTCAGTTAGGTAACTCCTAATTGATGGCAATAGGTTGGTTGCACATCTTCCTCTGGTTAATTATGAGAATTCAATTATTATCATTACTGCGCTCGGAGTAGCAAAACAGCAGTTCTTTAAACCAAACATGGTTCATTTGACATTTAGACTTTTTAGCTCCAGCTACTGTGGCCAGATCATCGGTAGGTTTGCAACAGGCTAACACCAAGGCTGCAATGTTATCATCATGAGATATTTCATCCAAACTAAGTCTTGGATGAAGTTGGATGAAGGTGGTGGTGCCCTTCTAATACCAGATATGTTGCACCATTGTCTTCGGTTTACTTGCCTTTTACAACAGGCCAGGCCATGTCTAGCTCTGGATTCATGTCTATGAGTAGAGCACTGTTGGATGTGTCAGACTGTGGGGCAATGACGCAGCAGGTCTCTTTTCTTGGTTCCTGTACACATGACACACTTGTGTACGATGCATGGAAAGTTGGACTCCATCCTGTCTGAGTAGAAAGCTAGAGACTCCCTACCATCCTCCGAAAGGTGCGGTTGTCTTTCTTGTGACCAACACGACTTCTAAATTCTGTGCTCTTTGAAGCTAATAATTGTAGAACACTGACAGGCCACAAAACCTGAAATTGACCACGTCTAATCTGCAGAAGATCCTGGTGGTGACCAGTAGATGAGATCAGATGCATCCACCAGGGGTTGAAAATACTGTTCCCTGTAGATTGCCGACTCCTGCCAATGTGCTGATAACCAGGTGATTTGTTTTGTTGGCCTGCTTTGCTATGTTATGTTTCATAACCTCTCATGGTCCCAGAGTCTATCAGAACTTTGGTGCCCCTTACAGTCTCCTTTAGGAGTCAAAGTGGTCTGTTAATTCAGGACCTTGTTTCATGTTGTTTAGCGGTGGGTTGTGTTGGACAGTGGTTGGCAAGGTTAGGCTAAATAAAAGTATTGTTTAATGATGGATTACATTTAGAGCTGCTGGTTTTCTAGTATTTATTGTTTTGACATGTCCATCTGTATTTAGCCATAAATGTTTTCAAATGTATTTAATCCATAACTGTATATTTTAACTTGAATGCCCGGCACATTTCAATAATATGAACACCCATTGATTTTAGATCAATACGCTGGTATGACAACATGCACATTTTAGTATCAATCTAATGCACAACTTTGTTTGAGCCTTGTTACTATAATTTCTCGATACTAAAGTTTCTCTCTTTTTTAAAAACTCCTTTACTTGTCAATCCTCACAGGTATTCGCCTGGCAATCGTGGCTGATAGTATTTAAAATCACTCAAAAAACACATTGATTTGTAAAAACAAAAACATTGAACCTTAATTATATTGCATTTGGCCATTTGTATCATGTTTTGCATCTGTGAGGAGCATTGCAGGTATTAATATATGTGTGTTTATAGAGCACAAAACTAGCTGGAAAGCATTGGATCATTGAACAAAAATAGCCAGAGGGCAAAGATTCATTCCTAGATGTTAGAGAGTGTGGGTATGGTATAGGTCGGCTCCAATTGAGAGCGGGTGTGTGCCGAAGGTTTGTAGTTTGCAACGATCAAAGGGTGGTAAGTTCGGCAATATATCTGGGAGTGGCAGTCTCAGCGGATCTAGATACAGTGGTACAGAGTAATATGGCCCCCTTAATGGATAGGGTAAAGTTAGACCTAGAAAGAATGAACAATTTGCATTTATCTTTAGTGGGCTGTACTAACGTAATCAAGATGCTAATATTGCCATTTTTTAAAAACTTTTTTAGGTCGATCCCGTTATTTTTCGAAAATAGTTGGTTGAATGCACTCGAGACAATCCTAAACAGATTCATATGGGCACAGGGAAAGACACGGAGGGCCTAAAGGTTCATATCCCTGCCGAGAGAGAGGGTTGGGTGGGGCGCACCAGATTTTAGACTATACTACTGGGCAGCTGCCATACAATATATGCAGGGGTTGTTGGGCGGCGGTGGTACCGACCAAAGAATTACGAACTATTCCACCAAAATCTATGCTGCGGTTCTAGGGGCGGAGGCGGAAAATTGCTTTCTAAATTGTACTGACTTCGGATACTACAAAAAGACAAAGTTTAAGACAGTAGGGGCAGCTATCAACATCTGGAATGCTCTTCTAAAGAGATCTGGTCTGGGGAGATTTAATTGGTATACCAGGTTGTAAAAAATAGGTCCTTTCCAGTAGCAGTCTTTGCTGATGTGGTAATTGCAGGATGGACAGAGAAGGGGATTCAACAGATTGGGGACGTGATGGATTCGGAGGGACTCGTGCAGTTTTCAGATTTGGTAAATAAATTTGAAGTAGATAGGCGGGACTTTTTAAAATATTTGCAAGTGAGGAGCTTTTTAAACACCAAACGGGGAGGACCGGCGGGCTTCGCCAAAATTGAAATACTGGAGAAAATTAGGCTAGGGGGGGATTGCACTATCCGCAGTTTCTACGCAAGTCTTATAGAAGGGAAAGCTGATGATAGAGAGAAATACAGTAGGAAGTGGGCAGAGAAACTAAACGGAGAAGTAGGCTGGTTTGAGGAGTCCTTGGACTTGGGGCGTACAGTTCTTTGTTCTGCCCCCTTACAATCACAACATTATAAAACGCTATATTCACTGTATTTTACACCAGCAAGAATAGCAAAATGGGGTGGCAAAATGGGGTGGCACTACCGGTACATTGTGTCCACGCTGTAATTCATTAGAGGCAGATATGATACATATATTTGCTACCTGCCATCAATTACACACTCTAATTAGAGATATAGAAAAGTTCTTGGATCTATCCTTAGATATTCAAACAACGCTTAACCCTACGAGAATACTAGTAGGGATAGGACCAGAGGCAAATGCACCGCAGAGAGAATTTATGTTCATCGCTATAAGACCACAAAATGCGTAAATAAATCATGGATTTTTTTATAGGACACATACTTCCTATTATATCTACATTCTAAAGGGACTAATCCACAATTGCAGTTAACTCACTGCGCGCTGTGTTGGCTGCAGCATGATCAAGGCAGCAGGGCTTGTGCTCCCAGTGTTAGCCGCAGCAGTGACAAGGAAGTGATTGGTAGGGCCTAGCCCACTGATTTTTTCTGGACAGCACACAAAGGCACTGGGGAACAGAACTGAGTTGGGAAGAGGAAGTGATTGTGGGCATTCATGGCTCACCCAGCTACAAGCATCAGCCAGTGGGATAGGGATGTGGATGTGGTGGGGGGAGCTCTAAAGTTTAAGAAGCCTCTTTGTAAGTTAATCTCTCATGCCAACCACGGTGAGTGATGGCTTCCCCTACTACCCACTGGACCAAAATAGAGTTATCGAAACTCATACCCACCACAAGTCCCTTAATATAATTCCCATGGTGCACACTCTCAAACATTAAGCACAGTTCTTTTTGAATCTTTATATGCATAATCTTGAAGTTATTAATCAGACAAGAGTGTATCTCTGAATCCATACAGAAGGAACGCACATGGTACCAGCATGTAGTTGAAATGTACATTTTAGCTCATTTATTTTGCATAATTTGAAACAGAAAGAATTAATGGACGTTCTAAAGGGCTCAGCTATCTACACAAAAAAGCACCTCTCCCATAGTTGGACAACATTTCAAAGACTACTCTCATTTCTTGATTTTGTCGTTTTATATAGCACATAGAAGGCCAAATAGACATAGGAGCACTTTACAAATCAAGCAAAAGTTACAATATGCAACAGTGAAATGCAAAACAATGTAGAGATCAGGCGCGCAACACCCATTGGGCTCACGGGACTTCAGACACCGCCCCCCCCGTCGTTTGTGTCAGCCCGGGCTGACACAGCTTTGCGGGCTGTCGACGATCTAATTGCAGCCGCACCCGAGTACTTAACAGGTCTGTAAAAGACCATTTACATGTAAATTAGGCTTTTGTTGTGTTTTAACCCCTTCTTTCAGTCACTCTGTCTATGGTTCGAATAATGAGCACCCCCCGAAAAATTGGTCAACCCCCCCCCCCCCCCCCCCCCCCCCCCAACCGACCCGCCCCCCCCCCCCCCCCCCGAAATTTGGCTCTAGTTTCCCGCCTGG
Source organism: Lissotriton vulgaris (assembly GCF_964263255.1). Lineage (NCBI taxonomy): Eukaryota > Metazoa > Chordata > Amphibia > Caudata > Salamandridae > Lissotriton > Lissotriton vulgaris. The sequence continues at coordinate 155,662,090 of NC_141699.1, read as the reverse complement.
TAGAGATTTCCAGGAGCCATGTGTACAACAAAGGGAATTACAAAGAACAGAGAAAAGTAAAATACATTTGGTATATTAAAGTGGGAGAAATAATAACAACGAGACGGCAAAATAACAAGATCTGGCTACATTATAAAGTGCTCAGCAGTTAAAGGAATGTAGACACTAGTTTACAGCTTTAGAGCACAATGATCTTCATCAGGGTCATGCAATGGAGAAAACTCTTCTGGAATCCTGAGGCATTTTAAGTAATCTAACAAACCTGCACTTTCTATGTTTTTCCTTATAATTGACAATGTGATCATTTTATTCCTGCCTGTTGAATTACCTTTATAACTGCGTTCTACACTTTCTATTTAAATAAATTAAATTGAAATTAAAAACTATAAAGGAACCTGTGTTTGTTCGTCAACGTTTTGAGAAGAAAATGTTGCTACTATATAAAAAAAAAGTACAAGGGCTGTACAGTTCTGAGGGTTTTAACAAAGCTAATGCAAGCATTAATTATGTGTACAGTGCCTTATCTAATCTTTCTAATCTTTCAGTTGCAGAGGAACATCAGCAATATGAGAGACGTTCAACTGCCGGTTCTTGTTTCTCAAAATCCGGAAGATTTGCCGCTGCTCAACAGGTCTGAAAAAAGCACCCCTAAAAGCGCGCCGTGGTGTGTCTGCGATATGTGCCAGAATATGGAAGAAAGGAAGGAGCAGCTGTGTTGTCGAAAGAGCAAGGGCGATTGCATCACCACTGCCCCGCACTTTGTACGCCTCGTCCTGTCTAGGCCGACGCTGGAGTTCATTCTACTCTACAAAGAGCCTTTATTGGACTTGCACAGCGCCGACATCAACGACAAGTTGCGACACTGTGCGTATGAGCAGTACATCCTCTGGCGGTTCGGTTCCGACGAGGTTGAGACCTATGCTGTAATACCAAGCTGCTGCAAACAGATAATTCTGGAGATGTATCCAAGCACAACTGCGTCAGTAGACCCAGAGCCTCCAAAACCAATCACTTGTAGATTGTGCTGCTAATTGCCCCTCATTTTAATAGCATTACAGAAATAATAAGATCATCAGGATAAAATATTTCTGTCTTTGAGCCTTGTGTAAAGGTTGGTGGAGCAGAGCATATGCCAAAAAGTGCCAGATATCCCACCCACAATATTTACAGTGCTTTTCATGTCAATGCACTCTTAATATAGTAGATGGGACAGCTCTACTTTTTGACAGATGTCCCTCATCCACCCAGTTCAAAATAAGAATGTGTTTTATATTGTAAAACGTTCTTAATTCGGTTCTTAATAAGGCATTGCCCCCAATCAGCTTGGCCTCCCGTAGTGCTTCTCTACTTCCTGGGTGCTGATGCTGAATTACCAATCATGTTGTGACCCATACAACACTCAGTAAGTAGGCAAAGACCGTGAGAGGAAGATGCCCCACATGCCAACTATTTATTTTTGTTGGCAAGATAGGTTGAGCTAGTTGGCACACAAAGTTTTCATTCCTTTTCTGTAAACTTTTTCCACTTCCTTATCCTAGTAGTTTTTTACAAGCAGCACCACTGCCACTCTGGGTATAACCTGCCATGATCTGCATGGTGGGGAGTGGTAGGGTGTGGGCCTGTAGTGAGGGCAGGGTTCTAATTGCACCCATTGCTATGTTAGCATAAGCGTTTTAGAAGTTTAACGCCATGTTGTCACTTTGCCGCTTTTTTTGCACCCAACACTGTAGGTAGCTGTTGTTGCAAGTTAGAATGCTTTATTTTCTTCACCTCCCTAGACTTACACCGCGTGCAGAAATCTTCAAGGTTAGAATAACAATGTATGCTGTGATTCAGGTTGATCAGCCCACGCTCTAGACATAACACACACACAGCTGCACCCAACCGAAATCCAAGTGCTTTAATATTGCATTGCATGCATGATTCGAGCACTTGGAAGAATATCCTTTCCAGAGACAGAGAGCTTTGCTGATCCTGAGATGTGATTCACCTCTGCTGATCTTGGAGGTATGGGGTTCCCCATTGAAGCCTAAGAGACCTTCTATTATTATAAAACCTAGTTACTGGCAAGGGGAGGGTGGTACACAAGGCGCTATAAGGACCTGTTTCTGCTATCATTATAACATGATTTCTTCCTTTGTGTTTTATGGAATTGTAACAATGCTGTCTGTTTATTTCTAATCATATGCCTGCTTAGGTTAGCCAAAATACTGCATCTTAGAGCACGTAGTTAAAAATAAACATTTTAAACTTTTCTGTGTCTCTGATTACTCACGGTGTGGAGTGGTATGAGAATAAAAACGAAAGAGTGTTCTTGATTCCCACCATTCCTTAGAGTACCCTAAGTCGCATGTTTTGGGTTGTCTAATCATTGGTAGCTTCGATCTAGGACGGAGAGCTAATGAGACACTGACGCTAGTGGGATAGAGGTTCTGGGTTCTGAGATGAGTTTTTTGGTACACCACAATTCACTGAGGTTCTGGTTTCCTGAACAGTTATGTGCATGAGCAGAATCCCTGCAACATAGCGCACCTAACGTTTGGTCTTCTATTCAAGACACTCGTGTAGTGCTTACATCAGTCCACAACACCCTCACTTCTGTTTCCGGTTAACAGTTGTGACGGATTGACCTTCGTATATGGATAAATTATAGGTTCATTCAAGCTTGAAAGGTTTGTTCTTTGAATTACTACCGGTTTGTGCTACACCTAATACAGGTTGTTTTTTCTCTACTGTGTCCACATGGGTAAAGTTGATATCACCTCGCATAGTCGGGTACCCCTTTGCAATCATTTGACGGCGTTTGGAGTGCCCGGTGAATGCATGGCAGTTCTTTTGGTAGTGAGTGCAGACGCTACACACCCATTTGAGCTTTTCTGCTCGTGGATTACGTTTCTAGCAGTTAACGCAAACGATGGTACGTTCCATACTTACACTCACTCTGCCGTGCCTGCTGTGTATACACCAAATAGGACACAGGAGATTCAGATTTCAGCTTGGCAGCATCACGTTTGGTTTAATGGCGCCCTTCCCCACGCAGTGGATGTGGTTTGGTTAGGTCCCTTGTCAATTCCTGGGGCCATTTGGCCTGTTCTGGCCGGGCTCACTCTGCATCCACGTTACATTGCTGACTTAAGAGTCCTTCATGCCTCTGTTGTAGGGGTGCTTAGGGCTTTAGTGCAATACGTTTCATGCAACATCCAGGTGGGGGCACCTGGTGCTGCAGGGCAACCAGTTGGACTGGCCACAATAAAAATTAGACCCGTCATGGTTAATTCGGTTATGGGCAAGCACCCCCAAGAATAAGACGAGATGCCTGTTTGGCTTGCCGATAAATTTGACCAACCGGAAGCAGTATTTCCTAATACGACTCCTGTGGAAAAACACAGGATTCTAACCATTAGTTTGCAGAAAGACTTAGGGCCATATGTAGGCGGCCCAATACCGGTCGGTAGCGGCGAAATTCGGTAAATTTCACCGTTACCGACCGTTAAATAGGCACATGCGATGTAGCGAAGGAATCGGCAAATACCGATTCCTTATTACCGATTCATAATTTACCGATTTGGAATCACCGAACATCCAAATACCGAATCGGTAAATAAGAAACGGTAAAAACAAAACAAGACAAGAGAGGTAGGAAAAATCGGTAATACCGAATTGCATTAAATTCGGTATTTAGGAGTTGGTAATTAACACTGACTGAAAGCAGGTGGTAATCAGGTACAATGTATTTAAACAGTCCCAAAATGCAACAGTGTGATCACTATGGCGGCCTTCTATGTAATTGCAAGGCGGCTACGTCTACAGGCAGCAGGAGTGAGGATCTAGAGACGGGAGGAGCGCGTTTACAGACAGCGCATCTCACACTTCCAACTGACTGAGGCTGAGATCCATGAAAGGTACAGGCTAAGCCCCCACACCATCCTGGACCTGATAAGGGACCTGCACCCACTCTTATAGCATCCAACACCAAGGGCGCACACCATACTACCTCATGTGCAGGTGCTCTGTAGCCTACACCTACTTGCATCTGGCAGTTACCAGGGGGTGATAGCTGTGGTAGGTGGAATGTCACAGAGTTGCCTGTCCCATTTCTTTAAGAAGTTCCTAGATGACATGTTGCAGAGAATGCATCACTACATAAGCTTCCCAAACACACAGGCGGAACTGCTGAAAACCAAGACTGATTTCTACCAAATGGCACAGTTCCTTCCTGCATGTCATAGGGTGCATTGATGGGACATGCATTCCAATCTGCCCACTTGCAGCCACTGAGTAGATCTACAGAAACAGAAAATCCACCCACTCCATAAATGTGCAAGTAATCTGCGATGCTGCCAGCATAATCACCGAAATAGTGGCCACATTTCTAGGGAGCACCCATGACTCATACATCTTCCAGAATAGTGGGATCTACACGCGCCTGGCTGCGGGAGAATTTGGAGAAGGATACCTGCTAGGTAAATCACTGTGACACACCCTGATGGATACTGATGATGAAAGTGTAAGTGTATGTAATTAATGGCACTCTCTTTCTCACCTAGGTGACAGCGCCTATGCTCTGCGGTCATTTATCCTCACTCCCTACCTAAACCCATCCACCCCGAGTGAGAGACGATACAATGTGGCACACAAATCAACACGCAACCATGTTGGAGCGCACGTTTGGACTCTTGAAAAGCAGGTTCCGCTGCCTCCACAAAAGCAGAGGCGCATGTAAGTATACACCCATCATCTGCTGCAAAAACATTGTAACTTGTGCTATGCTGCTCAGCCTATCCACTAAGAAAGGTACAGAAGTTGAACTGACTGACTCTGAGAATAATGATGATGAATTTGCTGAGCCAGAGCCCAACGCAGCAGGAATGACGCCATCAGCAGAGGGGAGACAAAGACGGGCAGAGATCACATGCAACTATTTCTGAGTGAGTAAGGAGACACAGACAGTTGTTGTATGTAAATGACATAGTTTTAATTTCTGGGCACTCAGCCACTACACAAAGGGCACAACTTGCCAGTCAAATTTGTGACAACCCTAATAGGATGTCATGGGTTACTTAACCCAATTCAGTTCAGGAAGTGTGGGCTGCATTAGCGTCTGCGGCTACAGACAACACTGCTGGATGCCTTCAGCACACTGTCCTCACTGGCTGTGGATCCAGTGCCAGCCCCATGCCGTCTGCTGCTCCTCCGGGTCTCAGTCACAGGGGGCGTGATGCTGCTGCGACTGGTTGTCTCCTCACTCTCCCCCAAATTCACAACACCAGTATTGGCAGCCTGACTTGTGAGCAGCACTTCAAGTGCAGTCGTTACCTTCATAAGGCCCCTAGAGACATCACGGCTGCAGTGCGCCATCCCTTCCTGCATGGACACGGAGCGCCTGCAGAGCAGAGAAGTGGCTGTTGAGAGGCGGTTCACTGCCTTAGTATGGTTTTCCATTTTCTGCCTCTCCCTGCGCCGTGCCATCCTGTCCTCATTAAGTTTGCTGCACAGCAGCATGACTGACTGGGACATGTCCCTCATGCCCTCAGACATCTCCCTCATGTCCTCAGCCAGCGTGGAGGTCATAGTGCTGATGCCCTTTTCAAGTTCACCATGTTGTTGTTGAGGTGTTTCATTTGCCGCTGTACCGACTGAATTGCCTTCCCTTGCAGGCGCTGCACCTTGATCATATTTGCCTCCAGCCTTGCGAAGACACCATGATCCTCCCCCTGCAATGGTGGACTGGTTTCCCGAGCCCTGCGGTGTCTGGCACCTGTGTGTGCTCTCTCTGATGTGGACTGTGACCCAGCATTACTGCCAACCACTGGCACAGTAGATATTTCATCCCCCCTGGGGTCTTCTAAGGACGACTCCATCTCCTGGAGTGGGGTAACAGCATGCCTCCTGGGTCTAACCACTGCAGGTGGTGTTGCTGCTGGTGATGCTAGCAGTAGTGATGACGCTGGCAGTGGTGGTGAGGCTAGCAGTAGTGGTGACGCTGGCAGTGGTGGTGAAGCTGGCAGTGGTGGTGACGCTGGCAGTGGTGGTGACGCTGGCAGTGGTGGTGATGCCGGTGGTGGTGTGGTGTGCCCTGCACTTGCACTGGCCTCCTCTGCTCTTTCCTTCCGGGGTGCTCTTTCTGCCTTGTCTTGAGCAGACCTGCGCGATGTCTCGCCGGTGGACAGAAATTGTACATTAGCTCAGTAGTCCGACAGCCCTGCATAGCTATAATACATTTACATTTCTGGCACACTATCTCAATGTCCTCTGCAGGCTTATCACTGATGTGTGTCACATGCCTTGTTGTTCAGTGTGATTACTGTCATGATAGGTGTTTCACTGACTAAATCTCCCATAATGCATTGCTGGTCTTTACAAAAACATGTACTGGAGTGGGATTCACACAGCCTAATTGGGATAGGGAAGGGGGGGTGCACATTGCTGTGCATGCTTCTTACCTTGTTTGGTAGCAGCTCTGGCTGAGCTGTTTGCATCCCCGATTCCACAAACACTTTCCGGCTCTATGGTGGACTCCACAAGCTGCTCAAGTGCAGTCAGGGGAGGTGCCCTGTTCCTTTCTCCTCCTGTCTGGATGGCTTGTTTTTTGTTCTCCACCATCTTCGTTTTGGGGATGCTCCTGATGGCATACCACCTTTTCTTAAGCACTTCAATGTCCCGGGGGTCACTCCTATAGTATTCACCTGGGCCTGAATTCCTAGCCAGATTTTCCTTTTTTCTGAATCAGCCACTTGCAGGGACTGATTCCCAAACAACTTGGTATGTTGTTTTACCACCTCCTCAACCAGCACCTGCAGCTCCCTTTCGCTGAATTTCAGCTTCCTCTTCCTTTCACCTCCTTCTCTTTCGGTGTCCTGGCTAGCCATTGGGCAAGTTTTGCAGGAAAAGTTTACCCAGGGGCTCAGTTGTTCTCTTCATTCCCAGCCTCTCCAGAAGGTTCTGATTGAGTGCACCTGCATGGGTGTGGCCACTTTCTGGTTTTGAGGGGTGGTGGATGCACAGGATTGGCTGATTCCTCAATTGCTGGTGTTTTGAATTTCCGATTCGGTAATACAGATTCGGAAATACCGATCGGTATTGAGGATTTGGTCATTTTTTTTTTTTTTTACCAATTCGGTAAATATTACCGAATTTTTACGTACATCGTATGACATTTTTTTGGCGGAGACGGACTGGCCCCACCTTTCGTTTTGGCCGCTCAGAGAGGGGAGGAGGTAATCCTCCCTAGTTTCACACACACAGTGCCCAAGGAGCAGGCATAGAATTTTGGGTAAGAGTGGGCTCTGGCGCTTGCGCCGGCTTTGTACCGTACACAAGTAGGGTGGGATAAACTTTCACCCCAACACGAGATTCCATTGCGGTCGATGCCACAGCCATAACCCCAATATCCCATGCGGCTTGAAGCGAAAGCACCCGTTGCAGAACTCCTTGAACAATTGGAATATCAAGGTGTGATCGAAACATGTGTGTCTCCCATAAATAATAGTCTTTTTACTGTGACCAAGCCTGATGGGTCGTACCACCTAGTTTTGGATACAGACATTTGAACTCTCATTGTCGGATGTGCGCAGTACAGAATACCCCCAGTTCTGCCCTTGTCAATAGTCTTGTGAGAAAAAGGTTTAAAACCACATGTGACATTTCGAATGGCTTTTTTAGCCATAACCTGTCCTTGAATAGTAGTCAATGGACAGCTTTTACCTCGGGTGGCAAACAAAGACCGTTCAAAAGGTTTGCCATGGGCTACAAAAACAGCCCAGGCGTCTTTGCCGCTCGTGCAGTCTCTCTGCTAGAGGTACTCGACCCTGATGCGTACTCGTACGTTGATGATATATAGCTCACTGACGACGAATTATGGCCGCATCTGTGTCACGTTGACCGCATTATTGTTATGTTTGCGGTCTTCGGTTATAAATGTAACTTTGAAAAAATTACACATTGCAGAGTCAAGTCAAGTCAAGTCAAAAGATCTTTATTCGGAATAAAAAACATCCATAAAAGTACAAACAAAAAACACAATACATTTTTAAAAACATTCAATCGACTCAATTCAATAGTTGCAATTGGAGAGTTATCCGGGAGCAAACGAGCAAAATCAAAATCCATTTACAATATCCCAGTTGTTCAATATATGTCCCTTCGTAATAGTAAATCATTCTGTTTTTTTTAAAAAGAAAGAAGAGAGTATCATACAATATTATTTAAAAACACTGTTTAAAAGCACTATTAAAAACACAATATTAAGACCATTATTAAACCATTATAAAAACAATATCAAAAATAGAAAGTGCAGTGTGCTATAATTTATACATCAATATTAAGGGTGGTTCTCGATCTGACAGCAGCTTTGAGAAAACAACTTATCCTAAAAATGACTTCGTCTGATCCCAATACCAGAAAGGACCGAAATGCCAATTTAAAATTAGTTAATCCGTTTTTCTTACAATAGGGCATAAGAAAATGTGCAGTGTATTTTTTATAGAAACCACAAAAGAACAAGAAATGCACAAGACTTTGCTTCATGTCAGGGTTACAGGGGCAATTTAAGGTTTCGAGATGTTTGTTATATCCCATCGGGAAGTTCAATAAGTTAACTATGCTCCCGTCTCGGAAACGAAACAGTAAACCCCTTGACCATCTTCCAAGATGCAAACGCAAATATCTGTACGGTGGGCCAGGTTTTTTGACGTGTGGATCAGAATGGGCCAAATATTTTACAACCGTGCATTTAGTCAGGTTCTTTCTGTCACGCTCATCTCTATATAGATCATACAATGCCCTTAAAATGATGGTCTTATGGGAGCGATTTATTAGGTTTGGTGATGTGAACAGAGAAGCCAACCCCACACTTTCAAGACACTCTTTTACTGCTTTCAGCCATGGTATATAATGCCCCCTGTCACACTTTAGACAATCCAGAATAATTTCACGGGTCAATGTAGCAGCCGTGTTATTCCAGATCTTTATCCAGAATAGTACTGGTCTCGATCTCACAAAATCCTCTATGTAAGGAATGTTTAATTCGTTATGGCATACATAGTTTGAAGAACAGATAACCCCCCCCAATACCTTACGACAGAATCTATTCTCTTCTATTTGAATAGGGGAGCAGTTGGTATAACCCCAAACCTCAGCGCCGTAAGTGCCAGTTGGCATACATTGGGTTTGGTATATCTTGACCAGGGGAGTTATTACATCAGCTTGGTTGGGCTGTCTCAAGGAGGTTACACAGTTAATAGCCTTGCCCAACTTGTTCCTGGCATAAGAAACATGTGCATGCCACGTGCCACTATTTGAGAATAGCAGCCCTAAATAGGGAAAAGTGCTGGTGCTTTTTAGAACATTTGACCCTGAAATGATCTGGGGGATTTTGTGATTTTTTGGACCACAGCTCATGATTAATGATTTTTTAAAATTAGTTGTTAGGCCTAAATCGGCCATAAAAAGGACAAAACCTGAGATTAAAATACGGAGTGCCTTGGGAGTGCGGCCCATCAGGACCGCATCATCCGCATAAAGAAGTGTGGGTATAGGGGCTCCATTAATATAAGGCACATCACTAGTTAAGGTGCTCAAAGTGCTGCTTAGCTTGTTGATATACAGAATAAACAGGAGAGGGGCCAGCACACACCCTTGTCTGACCCCCCTACCAATACTAATGTCATCAGAAACTTCACCCATTTGATTCACACGTACACAAGCTTTAAGATCACGATGTAAAAAAGCTAAAAAATGTACCAGATGGTCATCTAAACCATATTCAAGAAGGGTAGACCAAAGCCGGGAACGGTTAACGAAATCAAAAGCCGAGCTCAGATCCATGAAACCAAAGTATAAAGGGGATTTCTTTGCGATATTATATTTTGCCATGATCAGGTTCAGGTTCAGGCATTGTTCCACTGTTCCGACGCTGCTACGGAACCCGAACTGGCTCGGATGTAGGATGTTATTCTCATCAGTCCATGTTCTTATCCTTTTAAATAAGATCCGTCCCAGGACTTTTAAAGTATTATCTATTAAAGAAATTGGGCGGTAACACCCAGGATCCAGCCTGTCGCCCTTTTTAAAAATAGGAACAATAATACTACGTGACCATGTTTCCGGGATCTCCCCTTCAGTTAAATTATTAAAAACATTGCACTGCAATGGGGCCCAAAAATCTGGCTCACATTTTAGCTGGTCTATGGAGAGCCCATCAGATCCGGGCGCCTTATTCCCGGCACTTTCAAGAATGGCATCAAATACCTCAGATATGGAAATAGACAATGGGTGTGGAGGGGGTAACTGTAAAGGAAGATTGTCTGGTGTTGCATAGATTTTACCAAAATGAGCAACCCAGGTGGGACCAGTAATATTACAATTAATTTCGGTCAGGATCGAACCGATAGATCTTATTTCCTTTACCTCCTTCCAGAACCCAGTGGTATCTTTTAGGTCAGCAGATCGTGCCAGGGAATCCCAGTGGATTTTCAGTAAAACATTTGATCTAGTGCGTAAAGCACGCTTGTACTCTGCTCTGAGCAACCTTACCCGCGGTATATCCCTAGGTTCGGCTTTTAAGGCAGCTCTAAGCATCCTGTTTGCTTTTGAGCATGGGGCATCAAACCATCTTGGCGATTCCACAGCCTTACTAGAGGCTGGTCTGGAAATTTCGCCTTTAATTGTGGTACAGAGTTCAGAGAACGCTTTAACCACGTTGATCCCAGGGTCCTCTGTGCTTAAACAATCTTTGATCAAACTTGGGTGATTTTTACATACTTCTGCCAGGATTCCCTTATTATCTACTCCCTTCCAGATTACCCTTAACTTGTCTGTCGAAACTTTCAGACCCATTGCACCTATTTCACGTCTTGAACATTTACCCTTCGGCAATGATAAATGAATGGCAATTGGATAGTGATCGCTGTGAATTTCACACACTACTTCTGCCCTTATTAATGCATTTGCAATTGCATGTGAAACGAAAACATAATCAATTGTTGTACCACCCCCATGTCCAATAAAAGTAGGGAATGGGGATGCGTAGTCTTCCATACCTGCATGTTCCATGCAATTAACAAATTCACTGGTAGCAAGAAGATCTGACAGTTCTTTCCCTCTTTTACATGGGGGATTTCTCGAATGTACATGTGCATTAAAATCCCCCCCTAAACAAATGCCATCAAATTTCCCATATGCCTGTCCATCCATGATTTCATTAATAAAATCAAATAAGAGAATAAAATTTTGGTTAGGTTGGGACAGAAAATCATTATTATAGAAATTGATTAAACACAGTTTTATCCGCTCGGTATACGAGAGTGCCATGAAACTAGGACAATTTGTCTGTAGTTCGTCAATTTTAGTTCCAGCACAAATTTTTATCCAAATGGACAATCCACCACTGGGACGGCCAGCCAGAGGGACCGGGACAGTCCTGTTATGGCAGCTATACCCCTCAAACAATAGATCCTCCACACACCAAGTTTCTTGGAACATCAATATGTCATAACAATTGACACAGTCCCTCCAAGGAGGAATTCCCAACTTGGACTTCAAGCCCGCAATGTTCCAACTAAGGATGCTTAGATTATTGCCATTATTGTTCCTTAGACAGGGACCCTGACTAATACTTGAAGCGGATTTAGGTATGACATGTCCCTGTTGAACACTTAATGGACCAGATGGAAAAGTCTCCTGTGTTAACGGGTCCGCCTCTGGAGATGGTTCCATTAACTGAACTACCTCAGGGCACACGGGAAGTAGTTTGGTGTTTTCAGTGGGCAGTCAGTCCAATGTGTCCAGGTCCTGGAAAATTCCGAACCTATTCTGCAATGGGAAAACTGGGGGGGGTTGCATCATCTTATGTGGAGGACGGTAGAAATAGTTTAATGGTAATGGGGTCACCACAGTGGATGGGCCATGTCGACCAGAATTATAGTTCAACAGGAATTTTGCAGTGCCCGGGTTCCTAAAGTTGATTACAATACAGTCCCCGTTGATATTTTTGTAGAGGGGACCAACCCAGGTTACACGCCGTGTGGTTATGATTTCTTTTGAAATATCATACCCCACTCCCTTATGCTTCGTTAACCAGTCTATACACTTATTATGGAGTTGAACCCATGATTCTCCTTGGCCTTCCTTAAGCGGTGGGATACCAGCCAGCACTAGGACATAAGGACAGGCCTCAGGTGGAAGATGTAGGGCCGGACCTTGATGTTTATTAGGTCTATTGTCCTCATGCGTGATCTTTGTATCGTGCTGGCTGGGGTTGGCAGAACCCTTCTGTACTAGTGTGGTCTGTTTCGCTATAGTACCCTTTTTTGTAGAATTCATAGATGCCCCGCTTGTGTCATTAGTGGAGACAGAAGGTTTAGAAGAAGTGAGTTTCCCATGTATAGGGTTACATGGTAATAAGGGAGTGTTGGTTTGACAGTCAGGCAGATTACTGCCAGTTATGCCCTTATTTTTAGTCACCTTAGGTGTTATAGACTGTGTTGGGTTAGAATTGGCTTGTTGTTCCGCTGTGCTGATGTTACCAGTAGTGGTGACACGAGTAGTGGATTCAAGGTCTTTTAACAGACGTTCTACTCTCATTTTGTCCAAGTTCGCTATGCCTTTTCTCTTTGCATCCTCGTTTTTGATTAAATTCTCCAATTTATCAAGTCTTTTAAAAATATTATTAAATTGTTTGATCATTTGACCTTCCAAATTTTTAAAAATTGTCTCTGCAATAGTCTCAATAAGGTTTCCCTCTGACTTAGCGTGATGGCTAGGTTTGACATTTTCGTGGGGGGACTCAGTCTGGGTGGAGATAGATATATAATTTAGCCCCTCATTATTTATAACGACTACGTCACCCAGATGCGGTTGATCCTGTATAGGTGCTGCTTGTTGGACCAGCTTCTGTCTCTTCCCCTTATTCCACATACTTTGTGGAGTTGGTTGGTTGACAATCCTTAGGGGTTGCTTCCGTTTATTGTGGGTTATTTTAGCAGGGCCCCTCTTTCTCTTTGCTACGACTTTATCAGATACATTATTAGCTGCCTCGATGGATGTTATTTCTAAGGTATTGCCAAGAATCACTTCTGGTGCTGTGTACGTGACGGTGTCCTCATCGTCTAAGACAATTGGTACTTCAACAATAGGATGTGAGGGTTTTACAACAATTATTTCAGGATTTATATGGGTATGGGTGTTAGCATTGAGACTGCTCATGGCATGTGGTTGATTTATATTCAATGGACCCATAGAAAATCTCCTTTCAGTCTCAACAATCTCGTTGAAAGCAGTGTCTATCAATGCCTCAAACGACGTTAGCAATGTTACAGGGGACTCTACGTCCTGAGTGAGGATGTCAACATTGATGCATGTAGCGTTACTATCAGCCATTATAGGAGACCTATTTAGAGACTAACCTTCTTCGGAAGAGTTGGTGGGGTGGCCCGCCCGACCACTGTTGACCTCTGAGGGCCTCAGAGGGCCCGCCCTTTGCCCGGGCTTCGCCCCGGGCGCTCCCGCGCGCGACTCGCGGGGCGAGAGGCACTCCGCTGTTAAATCGCGCCTCCGGGCGCTGGTGATGACAATCCAGGTGCGCCGCTTGCCTCCGGGGCACCTGGGAAGTGTAGTCCGCAAGTGGGAGAACCTCGCTATCCCGGCCGTTGCCCTCACGGCGCTGGAAGGGTGGAAATGGCGCCACAAACTGCCGTTTTCCGCTCGGCGTGTGTCTCTGTTAGAAGGTGAGCCCCCACTGAGCGCTCGGCGCTCCGCTGTTAAATCGCGCCTCCGGGCGCTGGTGATGACGCTCCAGGTGCGCCGCTTGCCTCCGGGGCACCTGGGAAGTGTAGTCCGCAAGTGGGAGAACCTCGCTATCCCGGCCGTTGCCCTCACGGCGCTGGAAGGGTGGAAATGGCGCCACAAACTGCCGTTTTCCGCTCGGCGTGTGTCTCTGTTAGAAGGTGAGCCCACATTGCAGAGTACACAGTGTGGTTTTTGAGCTATGAGCTCAACAATGAAGGTCGAGGTTTAGCTCCTAACTTTCTGGACAAATGCGCATGTTTGCGAACTCCATCAACTCTGAAAAAGCTACAATCTCTGTTGTGTTTTCTGAATTTCGGGCGTACCTATATTCCCGATTATGCCCAGAGTATCAAGCTGCTACATGCCTTGATACAACCTACTTTTACCAAATCTTGCTGGCTATCTGAGCATTCAGCTAAACTGCATTCCTTGCAGGCTGATCTTCTTGAATCTAAATTCTTGCTGACACGTGATAACCACACAAATCTGATAATAAGAATTGTGCCAGGCGCAGTGGATTTCACGTACTTGGCGTTTAATGAAGGAGACACAGTCCCTATTGCTTACAAGTCACACCTGTACACTTCGGCTGAAATGCAATTTTCTACTGTTGAGAAAGTTTTGATAGCAGTGCAGATGGTGATTCTTAAAGAGAGAGCGCTATTGCAATGGAAACACTTGTTGGTTGTTACTCAGTATCCTGCTCTAGAGGCAGTGATGAAAGCTAGTGTACCTAATTAAAAAGCTTTACATCCATGTTGGATACAATGGGACACTTCACTGACGTCTCCGGATGTCACATTTTTTTTTGACCCCTCACTGCAGACACAGTAGTTTTTACAGTATGAATTTGTTCATCCTACTCCTCTGTCCTTGCGCCCGCTTGAGGATTACCATTGTATCATTTACACTAACTGTTCGGTGCAACCAGCGACGGAATCTAAGCATGTTTATTTAGCAGCCTGCGCAATAGTGATTGGTACCATGGTGAATGGTGAGTTCAAGTCCGATGTTGTGTATACACAGACATTAGGGGACTGTACCGCCCAGTTGGCAGAGCTACGCGCTTTAGTGCTTGCACTAGAGTATGCTGACCACTGTGTGACTACTCTCATTGTAAATGACTCATACTACTGTGTTCAGTCTTCAAAAGATTAAATTGTTGTTTAGACTCAAAATGACAATCGTGATTTCAAATGTAGCACAATCAGACACAACATACTTACAGTAAATGTAATTCATACTCGTTGGTAACCAGCGTTTAGGAGTACACGCTGTTGGTAACAGTCTTGCTAACGAGGCAGCCAAGACAGCAGTGGCGACATATTTAGTGGCAGCAGTTACAAGGTCCAAAAGTAAGGTTGATGGTGACGTCTTGGCAGCTATTGCTGCGACATAGAAGGGAAGTGATTACCCTAGAGGTTTCCCTTCTAAATACTCTTATAATTTAAGTCCTGATAAAGTTCCCTATGTGAGAATTAACGGCGTTGGTGACAGATTGATTCCCAACGCGGACCTCAGGCTTTCCTTGATAACAGCCGCTCACGAGGGCATGGCCTTGGCGCATGCCAGCGTTTCAGCGACTGTCTCTATCTTGCAGCAACGTTACTAGTGGCGCGGATTGTACAAACAGACTCGCGATTATGTTCTTACTTGTGACATGTGCCAGCAGATTAAACTTCAACTGCTGCACGTCCACCACAAGCACAGTTATATATATCTAATAAACCACTTGGGAGTGTTTATTTAGATCACGATGGTTCTTTCTCGTCTGATACTGCGTTTAAGTTTATCTTAGTTGCAGTGGATTTGTGCACACGCTCACTATGGGTCTGGCCACAATGCAGCGCTGATGCTCGAACTGTCATCAGGGATTTGCGTGTCTTTGTGGGAATTTTTGCATGTGGCACCCTTCATTCTGACTAAGGCCCGGCCATGAGGTCTATGGGGGTGCAGGTCAAATTTTAGTCTCCATACCTTCCTGAGGGCAATTCTGTTGTGGAGCGGATGAACTGTGATGTAACGCAATCCTTGACAGCTAGGATTTTAGGTACTGCCAGGAACTGGTTCGCCCATTTATATAGCGTACAATGTGCACTTAATAATCTCCCTAGAAGTTCTCTGGGTGGGTGGACCCCATACAAAATGCTCTTTGGCATAAAAATATTTGTCCTGGACCTTGAGGGTCTAGACATGGCGGCGTCAGCCACACCCTTTGACGTAGATGATCATTCTGCTGTATTACAGAACCTACAAGAGACTCGAGACAGTCTTGCAAAGGAGCATTTCCCCTCCACAACTGATGCTGCACTATGGATTCCGGTAGTTGGCTGGCTACCTCGAGTCGGAGACCTGGTCCGTGAGAAGGTGGAGAACAAGGAGGAGTTTGGCCCCTCTTATCGTGGCATGCAGGGTACAAGAACAGTACAAAAGGGGGTGGTGATGGACAGGGGTGGTGATGGGTACAAGAACAGTCATTTTACAACCACTTCCTGGTTGCAAGGAAAACAGGTACATCTCCATTGACAATGTCAAATTATAACGAGTGGCCGATCCTTCTTAGTATGACTCCAGCGGTCTCTTGTCCAGCAATGCTGAGAAATTCTGTTTTGGCTACAGCTAACACCAACAGGCCTGACATTGACATTGAGATGACTACAGTTACTAATCCATTATTGAATCCACCCGCTGGTGATACCCAAGAAGATACTGAGTATACCTATCTCACAGATGTGTAATTGCCTGGTGTGCAGACAACTGCACTTGATCAGTCGCGTTTTTCATTTGACTCTGACTCTACAACAGCAAGAACCCCATCAAAGATTTCTAATTTTTCAGTTTGGTTTAAAAAACATTTTTTAATTCCCCCTTGGACTTACATCTGGCTGGTGCTCTTGTCCATTTTTTTGTTCATGTCGTTTGGATTTGTAGTAATGTTTTTTCGTCTTGTAAATGGACATTGTCTTATAGAAAGATCTTCAATTAGACTAATTGATGGAACTTTGGCACCCCACTCCTCATCACACATAATGAAGAGGGACCAGCCTTTTGTTAACATCACTATCTGAAAGAGACACGTTAGTGATAGATTCCTTACCTTAGAATATCCCCAGGCGTCAGACTGGATCCGGAAATTTTTGCGTAGCAATACCCCTGCGCGCTGGTAGGCGTCGTCTGCGGCTCCGCGTCCGTCGTCGGCGTCGTGAGCGCCGGGATGACGTCGTCGGAGTATATAGACGGCGCCCTTGCGCGCTGACGTCAGTTCTTCTTTTTTCCGCGCCAGCTAGCGCAGATCCGGAAGAAGCTCTACCCCCAGTCACTTTTTGACTGAAAACTTTTTTGATCTTTTTTGATCCTCTACTTAGTCGATTCTCGACTATCGGTGCCAGGGATGCCCGGGTTCAAGCCTTGCTCGAAGTGCGGCCGACTCATGTCGGTCACGGACCCCCATCGCCGGTGCCTGAAGTGCTTAGGCCTCGACCACGACGATCGAACCTGCTCCGACTGCCGGGCCCTGACGTCGAAGGCTAGGCGGGAGCGGTCCCGCAAGCGTCTCGAGCTGAGGCAGTCGGCCCCGCGCCGCTCCAGGTCCCGGTCCCGGTCCCACGGGAGGTCGAGGGACAGGTCGCGAGGTCGGAGTCATCGACGTTCCGGGAGTGGACACCGATCGTCTGGTTCCAAGTCCTCAGGTAAGAGGCATGAGAGGTCGGAGCGACGCCATCGATCCTCCGACCCGCCCCGTCGCTCGCACGATGCGACCGGGGACTCGGGCGACACCGCCCACGCGGCTCCGCGGGAGTCGCAAGCGTCGCCGCCTGCCCCACACCTTCGGGTCCCTGGGCACGGCGCGTCGCAGGAGGAGGTCGAGAGGTACCTCATGGCCATGAGGGCCCTCCCTCCTCAGTCGGTTCCCGTGGCGCCTTCGGGCCGATCGGGTCCGTCTGGAGGTCCTTCCGGGTCGGGCACTTCGGCCCCGACGACGTCGGGTACTTCGGGCCCGGCGCCGCTGGCGACTTCGGTCCCGGCGCCGCACGACCTCGCTGGATCCGGCTCCGGATCCGGGACCTCGCCGGTCGACCCTACGACCTCGCCGGCGCCGTCCCTTCAGGTGTCGTCCCCGGCGGCCGATGTGGTTGCCGCCCCCAATGTTTCCTACGGTCCTCCTCAGGAGTCGGAGGGGCGCCGCTGGGCGCCGATTCCGTCGGCCTTCGGAGATTTCTATCTCCACGAGGAGGCCCTGGCTGTTAATCCTGGTCTCCAGGAGCCAGGTGACGAGGAGCAATGGGAGGGGTCCGAGAACCCTCTGGCACGTGATTGCCAGTCGCATCAGGACTGGACATATGAGCTTGGGGAGGCCAGTGGTATTGACACCTCGCCAGACACTGGATTTACGTCGCCCCCGACTGTGGCTTCGGAGGCGGGTTCTGCTTACAGTGTAGTGTTGACGAAGGCAGCTAAGGCCTTAAACCTTCAGCTCCCCGTCGCGGCCGTGAGGACTAATCTCCTCACTGAGGTCCTCAAACAGCAGTCCGGCTCCGCGGAGCCCCTTCTGCCGTTCAATGAGGCCTTGTGTGACGTTCTTCTGGGCACTTGGTCCAAGCCCGCCACAGGCCCCCCTGTGGACAGGAACGTGGCCAGACGCTACCGCCCGGCACCGGGCGACCCTTGCTTTTTGTCCACCCACCCCACCCCCGAGAGTCTGGTCATCCAGGCCTCCAACTCCCAGACCGCATTCCCGTCGGCCCCGCCCGACAGGGAATCCAAGAGATATGAGCAGTTCGGGAAGAAGGTCTTCTCGTCTGTGAGCCTAGGGCTACGGTCAGTGAACACCAACTGTCTCTTGGGCCGCTACACCCACACTCTGTGGGACACGGTTGCGGAGGTGCTGCCACAATGCCCTGAGGAGGTCAGGGCTAAACTCAGCCAAACCCTTGCGGACGGCCGAGATGCGGCACGCTTTTCTATCCGGTGTGGGCTGGATACCACGGACTCACTGGGCAGGGCGATGGCAACGACGGTGGCGGTTCGACGCCACGCCTGGTTGAGGTCCGCCAACTTCTCGGCCGATGTCCAGGCCACCCTCCTGGACATGCCGTTTGATGGCCGTCGCCTCTTCGGCGACAAGGCAGACCATGCGCTGGAACGTTTCAAGGACTCCAGGGCCACGGCCAAGTCCTTGGGCCTTACGGCCCCACGCCAGCAATCGGGTGCCTTTCGCTCCTTTCGTGGCCACGGAAGGGGCGCCCCACCACGGAGCGCCAGCCACACGCCGCAAAATGTCCAGCAGCGCGGTGGCGGACGTGGGAACCGCCGCGGCGGTGGTCGGGGTCAGCGGCGAGGCCAGTCCACACCTCCCTCAGCAGCCCCCGCCTCAAAACCTTCCTAGTCCGAGTTTTCAGGCCCATGTGACGCCTGTGGGAGGCAGGGTTCGCCATCACCTCTCCCACTGGCATACAGTCACTTCGGACAGGTGGGTGCTGCAAATTGTCCGAAGGGGTTTCTCCCTCCCCTTCGAGTCTTCCCCTCCATCCATGCCACCTCAATACCACCGTGTGTTGGGGGATCACTTGCAACTTCTGCAAGAGGAGGTTTCGGCCCTCTTGGCCAAGAGGGCCATCGAGCGCGTTCCTGGGCCAGAAGTAGGACGTGGTTGCTACTCCCACTACTTTCTGGTACCCAAGAAGGGCAAAGGGGGCCTACGCCCTATCTTGGATCTGCGGAACGTCAACGGCTTCCTCCGGACGGAGAAGTTCAAGATGCTCACTTTGGCTCAGGTCCTGGCTGCCCTGGACCCAGGAGACTGGATGGTAGCGTTGGACTTGCAGGACGCCTATTTCCACATCCCCGTCCTGCCGGCCTACCGGCGTTACCTGCGGTTCACGGTAGGCCTAGAGCACTTTCAGTTTACCGTGCTCCCCTTCGGCCTTACCAGCGCCCCACGGGTGTTCACGAAGGTGATGGCGGTGGTCGCAGCCCATCTGCGCAGGCAAGGGGTGTCAGTCTTCCCCTACCTCGACGACTGGTTGTTGAAGGCGGGCTCGCCCCAGACAGTCGACAGCCACCTCCAGACTACGGCCGACCTCCTGCACTTGCTGGGGTTCTCCATCAATGTGCCGAAGTCGCACCTGTGTCCCTCTCAGAAGCTCCTTTTCATCGGAGCGGTTCTCGACTCGGCGCAGTTTCGGGTTTACCCACCCGAGCAGCGGGTTCGGGATATTCAGGCTCTGATTCCTGTCTTCAGGCCGTTATCCCGGGTCTCGGTCAGGTTGACGCTGCGGCTTCTGGGACTGATGGCCTCCTGCATCCTTCTGGTGCGTCACGCCAGGTGGCGGATGCGGGCTCTGCAGTGGGACCTGAAGTTTCAGTGGGCCCAGCATCAGGGCAACCTGTCCGATCATGTCCTGATCTCGGAGGGCACTGCGAAGCAACTGCAGTGGTGGCTCACGGACCGCGACTGGGTCAGTGGCAGACCCCTCTCCCTACCCCAGCCGGAGCACGTAGTTGTGACGGACGCGTCCCTCCAGGGCTGGGGAGGCCACATGGGAGAGGCGGAGATCAGAGGCCTCTGGTCTCCGGCGGAGTCCCAGCTCCACATCAACCTTCTGGAGCTGCGGGCGATTCGTCTTGCACTGAAGGCATTCCTCCCCTCTGTCAGGGGGAGCGTGGTGCAAGTGTTCACCGACAACACCACCGCCATGTGGTACTGCAACAAACAGGGCGGTGTGGGGTCGTGGACCCTTTGCCAGGAGGCTCTGCGCCTCTGGCAGTGGCTGGAACATCAGGGCGTGACCCTGGTGGTTCAACACCTGGCAGGCTCTCTGAATGCCAGGGCGGACGAACTCAGCCGCCGGTGCATGATGGATCACGAATGGCGTCTGAACTCGGACGTGGCGCAAGGTCTCTTTCGACAGTGGGGAGAGCCTTGGTTAGATCTATTCGCCACAGAAGAGAACGCGCAATGTCAGCAGTTCTGCGCGTTGGAGTTTCCAAGGCGGCACTCGCTCGGAGACGCTTTTCGTCGCGAGTGGAGCTGCGGTCTGTTGTACGCCTTTCCGCCTATACCACTTCTGCCCAGAGTGCTGAAGAAGATCAGGCGCGACCGGGCCCAGGTCGTCCTTGTGGCTCCGGACTGGGCACGAAGATACTGGTATCCCGAGCTACTCAGCATGTCAGTCGATCCCCCGATTCGTCTGCCTCTTCGGGAGGACCTTCTGTCGCAGCAGCAGGGGACGGTCCTGCACCCGAACCTGTCCAGTCTCCACCTACAAGCTTGGAGATTGAGCGGCGGCAGTTGAGGCCATTTGACTTGCCTCCCGAAGTCTGTGACATCATTCTGGCAGCCAGGCGTCCCTCCATGAAGTCGGTATACGCCTGCCGGTGGAACAGATTTGTGGCATGGTGCGCAGCAAAGGCTGTGGATCCCCTCTCTGCACCCCTTTCGGAAGTGCTGCTCTTTCTTCTTTCCCTTGCCCAGCAGGGCTCTGCTCTGGGCACTCTTAAAGGGTACCTTTCTGCTCTTTCAGCCTTCTTGAGGCTACCAGATCAGCCTTCTTTATTCAAGTCCCCTATTGTGAGTAGATTTCTGAAGGGCATCACGCACATGTTTCCTCCTGTTCCCTTCGTGATGCCCCAGTGGGACTTGAATCTGGTTCTCACCTATCTGATGTGTGCTCCCTTTGAGCCACTTCATAACTGCCCTCTTCGTCTCCTTACTCTAAAGACGGCCTTCCTGGTTGCCATCACCTCTGCCAGGAGGGTGAGTGAGCTCCAGGCTCTTTCTTCTTCTCCACCTTTCCTGTCTGTTCATCCTGATAAGGTGGTGTTGCGTACACGACCTTCATTTCTGCCCAAGGTTGTCACGGCCTTCCACATCGGGCAGTCCATCACTTTGCCCACCTTCTTTCCGCCTCCGCATCCCTCGAAAGAGGAGGAGAGGCTCCACCGTCTGGATCCAAAACGTGCGCTCTCCTACTACCTAGACCGCACTCGCCAATTCCGGGTGGATGACCAACTCTTCGTTGGTTACGTGGGCGCGAAGAAGGGAAAGGCTGTACACAAGAGGACCATCTCCAGGTGGATCATCTTGTGCATCCAAGCATGCTACTCCATGGCGAGGAAGGAGCCCCCGGCTGGATTGCGGGCTCACTCCACTCGGGCCACGGCAACGACAACTGCCCTGGGCCGCGGTGTCCCCCTGCAGGACATCTGTCAGGCAGCCACGTGGGCCTCGCTGCACACGTTCGCAAGACACTACTGCCTGGACAGTCAAGTCCGGAGGGATGGCTTCTTTGGCCGTTCCGTCCTCCAGGACTTTCTGGTGTGATATTGGTTCGCAGACCCACCACCGGGGTTGGTATTGCTGGGGTATCTATTCTAAGGTAAGGAATCTATCACTAATGTGTCTCTTTCAGATGCACAAGTTACTACTTGTGTAACGATATATCTGTAAGAGACATTAGTTAGTGATAGATTCCTTACCGCCCTCCCATCCTCCCCGTTCTGCGAACCGATATCTAGGGTTAAGGTCATCCCCTTTCAGGGCCCTAGTTTCATGGCACCAGTGTTAGTTCTATCATGGCTCTGCGTATCTGGCGCGGAAAAGCTGTGTTATCAGAACTGACGTCAGCGCGCAAGGGCGCCGTCTATATACTCCGACGACGTCATCCCGGCGCTCACGACGCCGACGACGGATACGGAGCCGCAGACGACGCCTACCAGCGCGCAGGGGTATTGCTACGCAAAAATTTCCGGATCCAGTCTGACGCCTGGGGATATTCTAAGGTAAGGAATCTATCACTAACTAATGTCTCTTACAGATATATCGTTACACAAGTAGTAACTTGTGCGCCTGGCCTGTGTTGGATGGGATTGTTTGGGATGCTGTTAAATTTCAAATCCATGGCACAACAGAGGTGATGAATGTCCCCAATGCACTTCATGCGTCTATGGGAGATGTAGTTAAACAAAACATACCCTGTGATAAATGGGATGTCCAGGCCGTCAAGATCCTTTTTCTGATTTGAAATTTTATGCTGAATTTGATGCTGAGGATTTGTGTTTAGATTCTGCTAACTATGCAGACCTATTCTGCTATCAGCCTTATGGCAATCCTTTTCTGCATAAAGCAAATACATTTAGAAATGTGATTAATTTTACACAATGGGAACATTGTCCAGCTCCAATTGAAGGTAGTTCTAAATCTCTTTTGATTAAGTTTACATATTTACTGATTTTAGTCGTACAAATCCAGAAGCCTTTTATTTTAAAATGACTGCATTTGCAAGTCTTTTACATTGTGCATGTCTCCTCCCTAACCATATGTTGTTTTTGAACTCTTCAATTCCTCAAACGACTTGCTTTGGATTGGCTAATTCCAAAACAAAAATGAAGGCTCCAACCATTCCTGATCTAGGTGTTTATCCCAAATTGGGCAATCACAAAGACATGTCTAGTGATGAAATGCAGTCCCTGTTTACTAACTAAATCCTTCAATATTTTCAGCGTGGGTCCACAAGGTTGGTTATTATGGCAGAAACGTTCCGATTCTTGCCAACATAGTTTTCTCGGTCTAGCTCCAGGCTACACGCAGGTTAGGGTGGACCGCCATTTTGAAAGCTCTCATTCTGTTACTACCTATTCTGTAGGTAAATTGTGTCAAAATTGGCTTAAACATTCCACCTTAACGTTAAACATCATTTATTACAATTGACTGACGATGTTGATTTGAATGACTTTGTTAAAGGCCCTGTAGGAGGCAGGTCTAAAAGATGGATATATGCTATTTACAACGAAGTTTGTACATTGTCTCAAGTTGCAGCTGCTTCTAGACTAAGTGCTATAGATCAAGCTAATTTAGAAAACATGTTTGCTGTCTGATAATTGCATTAATACTCTTTCTTCCCGAATTTACACATTAGATAACGTTGTGTCATCTGTTGATGATATTGTGTCAAGATGAAGTGTCTGTTTTGTACCATGGTCAAAATCAATTGTGTTCTATTATGCAGTTTGCATGGACTTTACAAACTTTAAAATCTGGGAAAGTTGATTGGGATTACATGAATACCTGTTCTCTATTTTTACTGTTTAATTTGACTGAAAAACAACAGTTCATGTCCATGAAGGATACAACATATTCATTACTGCATATTGAAAAATTGGAACCTTTACCATTTTCTGTTGCTGAATCGATTCTGCTGTTTGGCTTATCCATGGGTTAATAACAATAACACTCATGTTTCCCTTGTTTAAATTCAGTTCATGCATGAAACACTATGCCTTAGGCAGATATGAACCATTGGGCAGCGCCTATCACCATGAAGTTTGGTCTCTTCCATTCACATTTAGGTGTCTAAGGGAAGGTAAAGAGGTTTATTTAAATGGTGAAGAGTGCACTTCTACTCCTGATCACTCACTGGTTTGCAAGAACATACAATTGCACAGCTCTTGTAATACTGCGGTACTGAATTTAGATTGCATTTTAAAGGGTAATCCAGTGCCAGCTATTACAGCAACTTTCAAGCTGCTAGCTAACGGTAGTTATTTACTTTTAAATAATGAAGATTGCTGCGGTATGCTGGCAGGGATTCCGTACATTGTGACGGTCTCCCAACGTGTAGTTTGCTGTAAAAATGTGCTTTTCCGCCCCCGCATGGGAGACTCGACATATCCATCTGGCCTTCGCTTCCGACCTTGAAAGCAGAGTTCAACAAATGAGCAGAATAAGGGCTCTATTGTCCCAGAGAGGAATCGCTGTTACTTCTTCCTGTGTGTCCTTCACGTGGCAAACACTCGCACCGCGGTGCATGCGCTTTTAAATACTGATCTCCCACTTCATTTAGGCGCTTTGATTCATGCTATATTCAATGCCTCGTTCACAACTGGCCTGGCTCATTTTTTCAAAGTTGTTAGCTCCGGCCTTGTGACCTCCTTCCTAACAATATTTGGTTTGATACCGGGATTTTTTCATTCTATTTTCTCCAGCATCTTCGGTGGTTTAACGCTACTTCTCGCTTTGGCTGCCGGTGTGCTGCTGTTGATTTGCCTGCTCAGAAATGGCTGTACAATCTGTGTCACAAGACGGCCTGCCCCGGCTGCTCAGTGGAACGCTACCTCTGGTCCACCGTAAATGTAGCCTATGGATTATCCTTCTGATTCTCGTACTTCACTTGCGTACAACCTGTTTTCCATTGCCTGGATTGTCGTTTTGAATGGGCTTTGAATTTGTGTCTAACAAATACAGCGTCTCCTGCCCCGGATTATGATTGACTGATGAGTCCTTTAGAGGCCAATGAGTTGGACTGTTCTGGTATCGGGATTATGGCCTTTGCAGCTGCGCACAGAGTTCTAGGTAATTGGGACATATATGCAGCGGCGTAAGACTAACGGGCACCAAGTTATCTTGAAGAACACGCAAGTTGTCCTTTGATGGTGCTCGTGGCTTCTTTGATCGAAGAACATGTATGTTCGTTCACTTTATTAAATTGGATGGCTGATCGATTGCGGATGATAACAATTACTTTCTCTTGGAGGCTGTTGCAACATACTGTGCCTACACGCTGATGGATTGAATTGGCACTTGTCCATCTACAACGCGTACTGAACTTGAAATATTTTTTGTGATTATTTTTCTGTTACATTTGATTAGCAGTATACCGCCTTTTATTGTTTTTTGTTTTTTACTGAACTATTTCGACCTTATCAATTCAAATTACTTCAGTTTTGCAAATTATGAATTTGGTTCTGTCTCACTCAAACTTGTACTCTGAGTTCCTAAATTGCTTCCCTTTTGGACCGTGTTCCGATCAGGGGAGGGTGTAGTGAGGGCAGGGTTCTACTTGCACACATTGCTATGTTAGCATAAGCGTTTTAGAAGTTAAACACCATTTTGTCACTTTGCCGCTTTTTGCACACAACACTGTAGGTAGCTGTTGTTGCAAGTTAGAATGTATGCTGTGATTCAGGTTGATCGGCCCACGCTCTAGACATAACACGCACACAGCTGCACCAAACCGAAATCCTAATGCTTTAATATTGCATTACATGCATGATTCGAGCACTTGGAAAACTATCCTTTCCAGAGACAGAGAGCTTTGCTGATCCTGAGATGTTATTCACCTCTGCTGATCTTGGAGGTATGGGGTTCCCCATTTAAGCCTAAGAGACCCTCTATTATTATAAAACCTAGTTACTGGCAAGGGAAGGTTGTGACACAAGGCGCTATAAGGACCTATTTCCACTATCATTGTAACATGATTTCTCCCTGTGTGTTTTATGGAATTGTAACAATGCTGATTGTTTTAATTCTAATCATATGCCTGCTTATGTTAGCCAAAATACTGCATCTTAGAGCACATAGTTAAAAATAAACATTTTAAACTTTTCCGTGTCTCTGATTACTCACGTTGTGGACTGGTATGAGAATAAAAACGAAAGAGTGTTCTGGATTCCCACCATTCCTGAGAGTACCCTAAGTCGCATGTTCTGGGTTGTCTAATCATTGGTAGCTTTGCTCTAGGATGGAGAGCTAATGAGACACTGATGCTAGTTGGATAGGCGTTCTGGGTTCTGAGGTGAGTTTTTTGGTACACCACAATTCATTGAGGTCCCGGTTTCCTGTGCATATTTCTGAGCATGAGCAGAATCCTGGCAACAGGCCATCAGGCATTTATTTGGACTGCTTTGTTTGTAAATGTTTTTATTTTTCAACTGTTTTGCTTTATACATTGACACCGATCGTATAACTTCTCTACCCAACCCATAATGCTGAAGCACATGGTTAACAAGTGGTGGTATGAGTTTTTTGTCTTTTGTATTATAACCTGCTTTTTACATCTTTAAATATTGTAAAGCTCTATTGTGCACTTGTAAGTTGGAACGGATTTCTACGCCCCCCCAAAAAAAAACAAGAGGACTTCACTGTATTTATTTGATTTTTCATGCCATACCCGGACCCCACAAAATTCACCTACATTAACTTGCAGGCAGTGTGCAAAGCCTGTTACATTTTATAAACCTGCCCAACAAGAGATGCTGACCTTTGTTTTCTGTTAACCTGTGATTGTAACCAACTCCCTGAAATTGAGAGGCTATTGTGGCAGGAAGCCATTCTGTCTAGCATGGGTGTCAAATGTCAATGGCATACATCAGACAACAACATTCATTATTATGAAGAGGGTGACTCCTTTATAGTTTAAATCTTTATTGTTATTATTATTCAAAGCATTACACATACACCGATCTACAACCACGGGCTGGTAAGGAGGTATACTCTGTGAGATATTATCTTGTAACATAACAATAAATCAAAACCCCAACTCCCCTACCTCAAAGATTCTTCTATCACTATAAATTTGCAAGTGAATAGCAGCAGTGCTCGCCTCTCGGTATTGTGGGTTGGTGTCAGCATGGATGCCATTTAGAGGTCACCATGGGTCGCAGCTGCAAACCCTGGCTTGCCCCTTGAGACCCGTGGAACTGCTTTTGTGAACCCTGGCCTCAGAGGAGGCAAAATCAGTGCCAGAAACACAGGGACAGCTCGTCCTTATGGTCGACGGTTGGGGCTCCACTTTCCTTGTTTTCAGTCAGTTTTTTTTATCTCGCTAATAGTGAATAATATCATATTGATCACTATTAATGTAATGAAAAAAAATGGAGCAGAATTAGCTGGATAATGACCCTATCTGGCAGCTGAGGTAAGTAAAAATGCTCTTGAATGTGTGTAGTGTGCACGCTTGCAGATACGACTGTGCTTGTGTAAGAGGGACTGTGTGTATGAGTGAATGTGTGTATGTGTAAGCAGGTGTGTGTAAAGTAAAGGCCAAAAAGCATGTGATATCACTTCCGCTACCCCAGGCATTTTGATGATTGACGTCCATCGGTGTTAGGAGCTTTGGTATCTGTTGTGTAGCCGGTGAAATCCACTGGCACCCAGAGGTGGCCGAGGGACTAACAACAACAGCCCCTGGTGCCCTGAGAGGGCACCTGGGTACCTATGCTGGACTTCCAACGCTCAACGAGCATTTAAGAGGACTTTAAAATGTATCTTTATCGTGTGACATTTTCTGTGCGTTCAAAGACTGAGGTCAAATGCCATTCTAGTCTTCTGACAAATTGCTTATTATTTTAACCTGGTAACTGATGTTTACTTTTCTTTCGCGTACTACAGAGTGTAAAGTGAACTTTGCGAACATCTTGCCGGGATGAAAGGAAAGGCTGTAAGAAATTGAGAGAGCAAATTTACTCATTTTGCAAATTAAACACATTGAACTGAAAAGAGCGTCATTTTTATGCTAAATAACACACATATATAAAATGCTTGTTTTGTAGTAGGTAATCATACTTAGGCGTTGCAAGCACAAATGAGGTAATATAATGTACTGGCTTAAGTTAGCCTGACTGCTGGTGCCATTTTACTGTTGATTTTATACCTTAGGGTTAAACACTATGTTTTTGCATTAACCTGTTGTCTTCTACAAAATATTTTTCTGTTCCACTGTAGATGTTGTAACTTTCCAGAAGCCTTCTGTTAGTTAGTGAACAGGCATTTGCAATGTATTAGACAACAGTAGTGAGGTTATTACCGGGAGAAGAAGAGATGGCAGGAAATGTGACTCACAGGAAAAACTGTCTGAACTGCAAGATGTTGATGAGGTATAATGTACGTGATTCTGTAGTCTATTGTGGAGAAGTGAGAAACTAGGGAGTGTACCTGCTCCCAGAGTTTGCTCAGATTTGACTGGGCATGTGGTACAAGTGAATGTATTGATTCTTCTTTTTAGGAGAGAACCGTTTGAGCCCTTTCCTTTCTCACCCAGAGATTTCTGCTGATTTATACCCGAGGAAACTTTTCAACTTTGCAAATTATATATTGCTAAGTGTGATGGCTACATGCTTGTGCATTTTTAGTCTCTCATCATAACTTTTCATTTGGTTTTCTGAACTGACACCTTTGTTTCCTACTTATTGGAGAAATTGCCATTCTTATGCCTAAGTAACATTAATCTAGATTGGGGAATTCCTTTATGGACAACAATTGCTGTTTTTTTTTATTTGTAATATTCACTCATATGGTATTTTATCTTGTTTTGAAATACTGACAATGGATCATTTATCTGTAATGATGATGATTAAATATTAATACTTAATGAATAAACACATCAAGTTGGATTAATTTGTTAATAAAACCCTTTAACTCACATCAACTCTCTTCATTGATTCTTGGGAAGCCCCTAAAAGACTTCACTGTTCTGGTAATTGATGTAAATGTCTGCTAATCTTCAGTTCTTCTTGTCGACAAACAAAGGTCCATATAACCAATGATGGCGGCTATTTCATGATTTCACTCAGACTAAAATACAAGAATCCCCGCTTCAGTGATGTCCTTTTCTTCTAACATACCACAACACTTAAATACCTATGCATAAGCTGAACAAATATAAAAAAATAAGCAGGAAAGCACAAATTAAATTTTTTAAAAGAGAGTTATGATGGAAGTAAAAATGTTAAAATGGTTAAAACAAATCAAGAAACTAACTTGGCATGCGCAAGCGATAAATATTTGTTGATTCTCAATTTTCACACATTATCGTTTGGGTGCTATAGTTTTATAAATAAAATTGAATGTCTGTGCAAATGAAATGATCATTTTAATCGAAAATATGCTGTATGAAAGTGGCTACTACACCATGCTTTAACTATATATTTCTGACAGCGTGCTCCTAAATGCAACACCAGCTACATACTACATGCTTAACAATCTCCTGCTGAATGGGCATGCTCATTTCCAACACTTGTTCTTTGTGTGGCGCTTGGATTTTTCAGAATCCCTAAGAGTCCAGTGGTATAGCATTGATCGCATCATCGCCAGTCTGAAAATTGTTCCAGCGCCACTGCCTACTGGGGCCACAGAAACTCTTACAGCACTGGGAGCTTGCTACTAATTCAATCTAAATCCCTCAGCTGCAAGACTCCAAGTTGCAGAATCTTCAGAAGCACCTGCAGGGGCTCTGTAAAGGCCTCATTGCAAACTCACTGAATGGCTGAGCAGTGCATATACTCACTTTTGAAAATGCAGAGTGCATCATTTTGCCCTGGCTGCCTGCTACCAGCAGATGTCAAAGAATAATTTATGCCTATGCTGCTGGGTGGCTTCTGAAGACAAGACAGTCACAGTAATCCCTGCATTCAGCACTAGTGGGGGTTAGACAATGGTAATTACTAAAAGAACATAGACGTACTTAGTACAGGGTGCAGTAACTGCGAACAAATGATTTGAGTGTTTGGCATTTTATGCTAAAAAATAAATGCACAGGTAACTTTCAACAATTACCTGAGGTGACTAATGGACAACTTTTCCTTAGGAATTCTCATATGAATAGTTATCCTTCTGAAACCTGTATATACCAGCCAGAAACCTCCCCACTGGCACCCAGCTCCAGCCATTGCGTCTGGATCGAGGCCAAAGGTCCATTGCCTATAAAGCAGCCCTTAGACCTTTGATATAATGGAGATGGCTATGGACCTCAGTGGACCTAGCTATTTATTGGGAGTGCTTGGAGAAGCTCTTCCGGCAGCCCGGGGTCTCCAGAGTCCCCTGGATAGAGCATATCCAGACACTCCTGGCTAAGATGGGGGGTGAGCCTCTATGGATGAACCTGGGAGCTTGGGCCGGTATGACACAGGCTGCACTCAAGGGGATGTACCGGAGGTATGTAGATGTGGAATGACCAGGACTAGGAATCTAGGCATATTGACACTAACCTTTTTGGAATTCAAGGATATCTTCCGCATGGAAGAGTATATGGATGCCACTGAACTCCAGCAGGCAAAAACCTTGTACATCAAATTTCGTCTTGGGACTTTACCATTGCACACTTTCACTGTCAACTGGAGGCCCAGTGGTAGTGAACTAAATCTGACCTGCCCCTTAGTCCTCAGGTGAAAGAATGTATTAATCACATGTTATTTTTCCTTCACCGATATTCAAATAATAGAAAGAAGTGGATACTTCAACTTTGTTGGAATATGGGGATCAGGAATTATCTCCAGAGTTTTCAGATCTGACACAACACCCTCGACTGTGCTTCCTTTGTCCCGTTTTTTAATAGGAGTATGGAGAATCAGACAGAGTTGGGCCCTGAGATCCGTATTATAGTGCCTGTTGCTGTTAGTAATGTGATTGATTTGAGCACATTTTTTAGCCCAACCCTCTAATTCATTGGCCCTTATTAACGAGGTGCTGCTGGAACTCAAGAATATAAGCCAATGGCACTGGCCATACTGCGAAACACTAAGGCTGATGATGATTTTTTGAGTTGTTACACGAGTAATGATCCAATCCTTTAAAGTTGGTTTTAAGGGTTCTTGTTGATTTTGTTTTGATGTGAACTATATCCACATGTGGGCTTTTATGACTGTATCTACCGAATAAAGATTATGATGAGGAATATATAAAAATGTGATACAGTGTATGCAAAATTCCAAAAAGTATATTTCTTTGACAAGCACTCTCCATAGGACATCAGATTCTATCACTACAATAAAAGGCATTTATTAAAGGTGATGGAACATGAACTTAGAAACATTCATACCACTACTCAAGTGACAATATCATTAGTGAACTAAAAGAGAAATCGGTTGTCATGTGCACCTTAACTCGCCGTCATGTGCAACCTACCTCGCCACCAAGGACTGGAATTACCTACTCCTCCTCCTATGGGCATCACTCTTCCTGGAGGCATTCAAAAGTAGACTCAAGACCTGACTGTTTGTCTGAGATCAGCGGAACATCAGCACCGAATGCCCTCTGGGGTGAGGAGCGGGGCTTTATAAATACTTATTGATATGAGAGCTATATTCTTATTTTACATTATAGTCCATAAAGGAAAATACAAGAGATTTTTGTACAGCACACATCCTCGCTTGTTTCAAGGTTTTCTCATTTGCGATAATGGAAAAATAGGAGGCAAGATAAAATAATTGCCTAAGTTTACACAATTTGGTCAAGTGGCCAATGCACAATTAATTCCAGATTTTTAGTTATCATATTGTGTGATTCCGCCACTAGCTTTGTATCCCTTTCTCGCTTTGGTTTGATATCAAAATTCAATGCCTTGTCTTTCATTCTTGGTGCAAGAGGTTGGGGGAGTTGGGATAGCAGACAGAAAGCCTGGCTCATTTTTGCCTCAAGAGGACCTCAAGGTGAACCAGAGCCCTGCATCTGGCTCTAGCCTGCAGTGGCTCACACACCTCTATACTTTACTCTGGGTATCCTGTGCCTGAACAACCTCAGATGCTGCTGCCAGTGTTTGATACCTGTTTTGCATATGGAAATTTCTTAGCTTGCACAGCTGACAACCATTTTGTACCTGTGCTGCGGGTATACACCCGTTACAACGAAGTTTTTACAACGACCTACCATTACAACGCAGGTACTACAACGCATACCATTACAACGCATTGCGCTGGGGGGCGCTCTAGGATAGGGAATAAGTTTAATTTTATATCCAACACCTTCCCTAGTGTCCACAGGGACTGGAGTTGGAATATAACATTATACTTACCACTATCCAGCACCTCTAAGCGCTATGCGTTGTAACGGTATTCGTTGTAAATACCGCGTTGTAATGGTATGCGTTGTAATGGTATGCGTTGTAACGTCATACATCCTGTGCTGCGTGTAAATGGAACCTACACTGCTGCCAAATGTTGTACATTTTTTGTGTGGATTTATAAACTGCTTGGACTACTGCTACATATGCATGTTCAGTGCATGTTATGTTATGTTATGTTAACTGAGCTTATAAAGCGCACAGATGCCTCAGCAAAGAGGCGTCCGGGCACTAGCAGCAAAAAAGTCCTTTAGGCTAAGAAACTAGGCAAAGCGGAAATGAAGAAGTGAACATAAAAAGACAGAGTTAGGCCACAGGAAAGATGTTGGTCGTAATGGCTTTACGGAAGGCCAGCATGCTATCCAGACTGCGAATCTGGAAGGGCAGGGAGTTCCATAGGTTGGCTGCCAGACAGCGAAAAGACTTCCCTCCCCCCCCTGGCACGGAGACGG
Organism: Lissotriton vulgaris; assembly: GCF_964263255.1. Taxonomy (NCBI): domain Eukaryota; kingdom Metazoa; phylum Chordata; class Amphibia; order Caudata; family Salamandridae; genus Lissotriton; species Lissotriton vulgaris. The sequence continues at coordinate 155,629,242 of NC_141699.1, read as the reverse complement.
TTCACACAAGGGATCACAGCCAAGTGTTCCCCCAAAGAGCGCAGCTGGTGTCCAGGAACAATAGGAACCAACAAGTTGGCCAAAAGCCCTAGGAGAGCCTTAAATTCGATTTGCTTAGCCATGGGCAACTAATGTTATTAGTTGCCCATGCTGTTGAGCATCTGCGCAGGAGTCCCAACATGGCTCTGGCGGCTGCATTCTGGACTTGCTGCAGGCGCATCACCTCAGCTTGACTGGCCCCAAGGAGGAGTGAGCTAGCGTAGTCTAGCCTAGATAGAATCGCCGCCTGGACAATCAGCTGACAAGTCGGTGGATCAAAGAACCCCAGCAGGGGTCTAAGTCTACGAAGAAGGCCGAAACAAGTACCGGCTATCTTCTTGGTGTGATCCTGGAAGCTGAGGGTGGAATCCATCCAAACCCTCAAGTTTTTAACCACTCACTTGGGGGTGTGCACACTACCAAGAGAGGTAGGCCACCATAGCTCACTCCACGGGCTCCTATCTTTTCCCACCAGCAGCATCTCGGTTTTATTGGCGTTAGGCTGGAGGCAGTTGGAGGTCATCCACTCCGCGACTGCCGCCAGACTACTTCTAAACTTGGAATCGTCCTGCATAGCGTCGTCGGAGAGGGCCACCACCAACTGCGTGTCGTCAGCATAGGAGACCATAGTAAGGCCATTGTCCCTAGCCACCATAGCAAGGGGTTGAACTTACAGGTTAAAAAGTACAGGACTCAGGGCGGAACCCTGAGGCACCCCCCGCCTGATGCACTGCACACAGGAGAGAAACAGGGGGGCAGTCACTTGGAATGTTCTCCCTGACATGAAAGATTTAAACCATTCCAAGGCTAAGCTAACAACACCAGCGTCCTCCAGACGACGAAAGAGAATCATATGGGCAACCGTGTCAAATGCTGCACTCAGATCGGGCAAAATCAGGGCCGCAGTGTGCCCTGTGTCCAGAATGGTCCGCAGGTGCTCGGTCACAGCCAAGAGCGCAATCTCCGTACTGTGTCTAGGGCGGAAGCCATTCTGGGAGGGATCTAAGGTGCCATTAATGTTAAGGAACCTTGTTAAGATGTTATTCATGTGAGCCTCAGCGATCTTAGCTACCCAAGTAGAAGGGATATGGGGCGAAAGTTATCCAGCTTAGCCGGGTCCAGCGAAGGTTTTTTCAGCAGCGGAACCACTAAGGCCTGCTTCCAAATCTCAGGGACCACAGCAGTAGAGAAAGATGAATTGACAACCTGGCACAAAGGAGCCAGGAGTACAGATAGGGAGTCCCTGAACTTGGCGGGCTTCAGAGGATCAGCCGGGGAGCCTGATTTATCTTTACCACACAGCCGTGAGAGCCCTTCCAATGAGATGTGAAAGATAACCTCCAAAAGATGAATGGGAGGAGGCCCGTGAGGATCAGCGAGAAAGGGGGAAAATGAAGGGAATGACCTATAAAGAGTTTCTGCTTTATTCACAAAGAAGGCCGCCAGGTCTTCACAATATTGCTCAGAGCTAATCACGGAAGCAGTTGAGTTTTTCCTACCTCTGAGATCCTTAAGTATTTTAAAAATACACTTTGCCGGATTATGGCTAATCTTGATCTCATTAGCAAAATAGGCTGCCCGGACAGAGTGTAGAGTCCGTTAGTAGTTTTTAATTGCAGCCTGATAGCAAGCTTTAGCCCAAAGGTCATAGTCCTTTCTCAAGGTGCGCTCCAACCTTTTACAAGATTAACGAATAGTGGCCAGGGAATCGTTAAACCAAGGGTTGGAATCAAATTTACGGCCCTTAGACCATTTAGCAGGAATGAGAGAGTCAAGAGCTTGAAAAATCCAATTGCAGAGTGAACTATAAGACAGATCAGGATCACTATGCAATTGAGAAGGATGAGCAGAAAGAAGAGCATGAAAGTCCTCAAGCTTCAATTTACGCCAGGGGCGTTTAAATGAGGGCGTTTGAGAAGCTCTATGCGGAGGCTCACAAATCGGAAAAGACAAAGAAACCAAATAGTGATCCGACCAACAAACAGGACTAGGTGTCCCAACCGAAGCAAAAGGGATGTTAGAAAAGACAGGGTCCAGTAAGTGACCGGCAATATGAGTAGCGCCTGAGACCAATTACATTAATTGGCAGCCCGCCAGGTATGTGAGCAAACTGCTTACTTTATTGTCATGATGGAGGTCAAAATGTAAGTTAAGATCACCCAAAAAAGTAAGATTAGCTGCGCTCATAGTCAGAGTGCTAGTAACATCAATGAGGGCAGATTTGAACTCCTTAGCTGGCCCAGGAGGGCGATAAACTACCAGCCCAGACATAGTAGAATGAGTGCCAAAAGAGATGCTAAAACGGGCGCACTCGCATCCCTTCACCAATTCTTTTACAAAAGAGCAGGTGTAACAGGACTTGAAAATAACCGCAATGCCGCCCCCTCTAGACACCCTATTAAGGGTCAAAATACTTTAGCCTGAAGGAAGCGCAAGGCCCGGTTCTGCCACCATATCATCACTGAGCCAAGTTTCAGTGAGAAAAAAGGCATCCGGGAATTCATCCTGAACCAGGTCATAGATGTCTAGATAATGTTTGGCCAAAGAGCGAACATTAAGATAGAGGATTTTCATAGACAGCCTGGAAGGAGGGGGTGAGGGTGGGGCAAGTGAGGGCGAGTGTGAGTTAAACCCACAGCCCCGGCAGCAAAAAGGCCCCTCCATGGGACCTAATAGAGAAGAATAGCAAGGGTCTACCAATGGATTAACAGCCATCAATTCAGTCCTGGAATAGGTGAATAATCCTGAAGGCCCACTGCCAGCGTGTCTGGCGACGTCCAGGCGCGTGCGGGCGCAGACGGTCTTGCCTTTGGTGCGCCTTCGGCATCCCGGCGGCGCGCCCGCTGCGAGACCGGGCAGCCATTTGAACTGAATACCAGGGGGACAGGAAGTGAGGAGAATGTGGGAGAAGTTGCGTCCCTCCATTCAATCGGCACTGAAAGCCCTGACGGACCGGGGACAGCGAGGACAAACAAATCAAGTGAGCCACAAGTAGGTAAGCTTCGTTTTTTTCTGACCCGATTGGTATGTGTTCAATGGTTGTGAGGGAAGCATGTACTTCTGACTGGTGCTGTACCTCTTTTTGTGTAGAACTCTTGCTGTGTATTGGAGTCAATAAATCAATCAATCTATACATTTATAGAGCGTGCTACTCACCCGTAAGGGTCTCAAGGCGCTGAAGGGAGGGAGGGGGTGCTGCTACTGCTCGAAGAGCCAGGTCTTGAGGAGTTTCCTGAAGGCGAGGTGGTCCTGGGTCAGTCATAGGTGGACGGGGAGGGAGTTCCACATCTTGGCCGCCAGGTAGGAGAATGATCTTCCTCCAGTGGTGGCTCTGCGGATCCGTGGGACGGTGGGGAGGCTGGCGAAGTGGAGTTTGCGGGTTGGAGTGTGGAACGTGAGGCGGTTGTTGAGGTATTCGGGGCCTATGTAGTGGAACGCTTTGTGTGCGTGGGTGAGGAGCCTGAACGTGATCCTTTTGCTGACGGGGAGACAGTGTAGGTCTCTCAGGTGGGGTAATAAGTGGCTATGGGGAAGGATGTCGAGGATGAGTTGTGTGGATGCGTTCTGTAAGGGCTGGAGTATTTTCTGAAGTTTGACTGTGGTTCCTGCGTATAGGGCGTTCTCGTAGTCTAGTCGGCTGGTGACGAGGGCCTGGGTGACCGTCTTTCTAGTTCCGGTAGGGATCCACCGGAAGATCTTACGGAGCATGCGCAGAGTGTTGAAACAGGAGGATGGGATGGCGTTGACTTGCTTGGTCATGGTGAGAGAGGAGTCCAGGATGAATCCCAGGTTGCGTGCGTGGTCAGTGGGTGTCGGTGCGGTGCCCAGTGCTGTGGGCCACCAGGAGTCGTCCCAGGTGGATGGGGATGGTCCGAGGATGTGGACCTCCGTCTTGTCTGAGTTCAGTTTCAGACGGCTAAGTTTCATCCGTTCCCTGACGTTTTTCATTCCTTCCAGGAGGTTAAGTTTGACAGTGGCTGGGTCTTTGGTGAGGGAGAGTATCAGCTGGGTGTCGTCGGCGTATGAGATGATGTTGAGGTTGTGTTTGCGTGCGATGGCGGCGAGGGGTCTCATGTAGATATTGAAGAGGGTTGGGCTGAGTGATGAGCCTTGGGGGATGCCGCTGATTATCACGGTGGCCGTCAAGCCTGCACCCATACACCTCCGTGCTGTTTCTTAGAGTTGCAGCAAATTTGAAATGCTGCTTGTTCGTGGTATATAAGGGAGGGTGTTAAATGATGCTTTCCAGTGCCATGTTTGTTGTAGGTCATAGAGGGAAGCTTGCAGTAGTCCTGCAATACCACACTTGTTCCATGTCTTTGAAAGGAAAGATACTTACATTGGCTGGCCCTGCAGTACCACATGTGTTCCATGTCTTTGACGTGAACTGGCTCAGAGTACCACACATGTTCAGTTTCTTTGAAGGAAGCTTGCACTAGCCCTGCAGTGCCACACTTGTTCCATGTCTTTGGATGAAGCTTGCGCTGGCCCTGCAGTACCACATATGTTCTATGTCTTTGAGGGAGGCTTGTGCTGACTGGCCTTGCAATAGTATACTTGTTCCATGGCTGGCACTGCAGTACCACACTTGTTCCATGACTGTAAAGGAAACTTGTACTGGTCCTGCAGTACCACATGTTCCATGTCTTTCAGGAAGATTGTGTTGCTCCTGACCAGTTCATTATGTCTTATGTGTCTCAGCCAAGGACTCCCAGTGCTCTATCTATTTTTGTATAGTTTGGGGCGGCCATAGTTGAAAGCTATGGACTACGCCTGGTGTCCTACGCCGACGACACACAGCTGGTCATCTCCCTCTCACGCGTACCTGGTCTGATGGTGGACAATTTCAGAGTGTGCATGCAGGAAATAGCAGCCTGGATGTCCGCCAACTGCCTTAAACTTAATGGCAGTAAGACCGAGGTGCTCGTGGTGGGGGGATGCCCATCTGTATGGACGTCGGCTTGGTGGCCGCCCTGCCTAGGAGAGACACCTGTTCCCTGCCAGGAAGTAAGGAATCTTGGGGTGTGGCTGGACGTTGACCTTGCCTTTGGCCCCCAGATTGGTCGAGTAGTGGGGGCATGCTTCGGAGTTTAAGAACTCTGAGAAAGGTTTTAGATTTTCTGCCCATTACTGCTCGCCGGACGCTGGTGCATGCCTTAGTCACCTCACGCCTGGATTATGGCAATTTGCTGTATCTGGGGGCCACGGGAAAGGTTCTCAATCGCCTCTAGGTGCTGCAAAATGCTGCCGCTCGCCTCATTCTGAGGCTTCCAAGAAGATCATCCTCAAAGGCAGCACTCCAGGCCTTGCACTGGCTTCCTGTTAGGAGCAGGGTGAAATTCAGAGCTCTTGCCACCGGTCACCGCATTCTGGGTGGCAAAGCCCCTGCCCTGTTACAGAGTCTGGTCACCAGGTATGAGCCCACAAGGACTCTGCGCTCCTCCTGCACAGGTCTCCTGAAAATTCCAAAAATTAAGAAAGCGCGTATGGGGGGAAGGTCTTTCAGATATCTGGTAACGAAGCAGTGGAATGACCTTCGGTCAGAGTTACGCCTGGAGTCTTCAGAATCCATGTTTAGAAGAAAACTTAAGACTCACTTATTCAGACGGTAGACGGTTGTGCTGGCTGCTTGGACTGCTTACCCCACTTTTCATAGCGCGGGGACACGCCTGTAGGCGTAAACCAGGCGCTTTACAAATCTCCCTAATAATAAGACTGTTTTAGCTGTCTCACCAGCATTACGTTTTCTCAGAAATATTACATAATCTTGCTTAGAGAAAATGGACTTTAGGTAAGTCCACTTCAGTTATTCATCACACAAGAGTGACATTCACATATTAGTTTCACCCTTCATAACAACCTACATAAAATTAGGCAGCAGTTCAGCCCTTTTCACAAGGGGCATTGTTACAAGGTTTGGCTCTGCCTAGTAGCCAGCCACTGGTCTTTATGATGTCAGGTAATCTGAGTAACAGTGTTTTGCCTGCTTACTCTGTGGTTACTCTACAACTTGAGAAGTGCGACCTCGGAACATATTTCCTTTAGTTGGTCCCCAAGCAGCTCACCTGTATATGTAGACTGATGCTAATTGAGTAATGAGAGTACCAGCAGCACGCTGAAATTATTATTGGACCACAACTTTCATATGCAGAGCACCAGGGATCACTGCTGCAAGCTTCAAAACCATACCACCATCTTGAAACAGTGTTTTATGTATCCTATCATTTTTACTTTTCCAAGATGGTAGACGAATGCAAAGCTATAAATGTTCATGCTTTTTATTGCAGTACATGCCCTCCACATCTAGATGGGGTATTTTTTCTTTTTGTTTCTTTATTTTAGTATACGCTTAAGCTACGAAGAATACCACAACATTGTTTTTTACAAGGCTAGTTGGATTTTTAATGCCAAGACTCTGCCCCCACAAAAGTCCAAAAATATCAGACTCACATAGTCTGTAGTGCTTGTCCAAGTGTGGCTGATGGGAGACTAGATAACCTCAGTGGGCATTTAGGCTACAGTGTAGCTTGCTTCAAGAGCTTTGAAATTCACTAGAGGACGATGCACAAGTGTCTTTTATGCCATCATCTGTCTTAACTCCGCTTCTTCCTAGTGAGCGGTGTACCAGTGTGTGAGCTATGTGCTTGTGCAAGGGCAGGATCTGAACCATGTTTTGCAAATGCATTGTGAAGGATGTGCACGTGTGAATGCAGGATTAACATTGTCTTTCGTGAGTGCACTCACACAGGCACAACTTTCAACCTGTAGACCACTTTCCCTACAGAGTGAGGTATATGCCTGTGTGACTGCCACATGAGGACTGTGCCTATGTGAAGGCAGCAGTGTGAGGTCCCTGCAAGTTATGTCTCTGTGTGCATGCACTTTATAAGAGGCTTTTAGGGTCATTAATTTCAATTTTAGAAATGCAGGTAGTGGAAATACAGTAGTGTGTGCATGAGAAAGGGAGTGAGTTTTTTATATGGCAGATACAGTCTCTATCGAAGGAGATGGAGGAGGGTCACAGTTAGCTGCCAGATTGAGATGTCAACCTAATGAGGGGGCCCAGTACGTTGCTTGCACCAGAGCCAATGGCAATTTATCTACACCACTGGGTGGTGTAATACAAAGTACTTTGAGATATCAAAGGCTAATAAGATTCCTGTATTCAGAGAACAGAAACTCAATACATTGTCCCCGAACTGTTTCAAACTGGTTCTCTTTTCTTTCTAGATTTGCTGACCACTTCTCCATACCCAAAAGGTCCCAGAACCTGGTGAGCCAAGCTCCATATTCCAGTGCCATGTTCTTTCCTCATAGTGCAGTGATTGCATGCCTGACCATGCACAATCAATTATCAATCAGGATTTATAAAGGATGGCTAATCACCAGGTAGGATATCCAGGCACTTGCAAGTCCCGGAGGCACATTTGAACAGCCAGGTCTTGAGGGCCATTGAAAATTCCGGAAGTGAGGTGATGGTCCAGAGTTGCATCTGAAGGCTGTTTCAGGTCTTTGCTGTGATGTGGGAGAAGGAGCGTCCTTCACTTCTGTTTGGGAGATGCAGGGAGTATGAGCAAGTTATAGGGAGGCGGAGCGTAGTCTTCTGAACGGTTGGTGAAAGTTCAGGTGGTGGTGAATGAAGGAGGGTCATTGATTGTGTAGAGCCCTATGTGCCTGGGTCAGCAGATTGAATTTGCATCTCTTCTGTATGGGGAGGCGGTGGAGTTGCCTGAGGTGGGGCGTGATGTGGGTTTGTCTGGGAAAGTCGAAGATGAGTCTGGCTGCGGCTTTCTGGATGGATTGAAGTCTCTGTAGAAGTTCACCGTCTCACTGTTGTTGCCGTACTTTCAGCTCCTCCAGCTCCTTGACTCGCGGCCGGGCTTGGCTCCGCCCATTGACACCGACAACGACCGGCCGGGCTTTGCTCCGCCGGTCCTACAGCCTACAATCCCCAGGATCCCTCGGGGCAAACGCCGACGCCACCACTGCGCGCGCCAGGAGCGCATAAAGCAGCGACAGGGGCAGAGTCCCCCTGAAGTTCACCGTCTCACTGTTGTTGCCGTACTTTCAGCTCCTTGACTCGCGGCTGGGCTTGGCTCCGCCCATTGACACCGACAACGACCGGCCGGGCTTTGCTCCGCCGGTCCTACAGCCTACAACCCCCAGGATCCCTCGGGGCAAACGCCGACGCCACCACTGAGCGCGCCAGGAGGCGCATAAAGCAGCGACAGGGGCCGAGTCCCCCTGAAGTTCACCGTCTCACTGTTGTTGCCGTACTTTCAGCTCCTCCAGCTCCTTGACTCGCGGCTGGGTATGGCTCCGCCCATTGACACCGACAACGACCGGCCGGGCTTTGCTCCGCCGGTCCTACAGCCTACAACCCCCAGGATCCCTCGGGGCAAACGCCAACGCCACCACTGCGCCCGCCTGGAGGCGCATAAAGCAGCGACAGGGGCCGAGTCCCCCTGAAGTTCACCGTCTCACTGTTGTTGCCGTACTTTCAGCTCCTCCAGCTCCTTGACTCGCGCCCGGGCTTGGCTCCGCCCATTGACACCGACAACGACCAGCCTACAACCCCCAGGATCCCTCGGGGCAAACGCCGACGCCAGCTACAGGTCCCTCGTCCCGCGAGGACGCACACGCGGGACGCGCCGGACGAAGCCAGGACAACGAAGTCCGGACAAAGGGCGGACAGTCTGTGACAGTCCGTGACTGACCGTAACTGGGCTGGGCCAGGATCCCTGCCTGTTCTTGCTGAGGTTTTGTATTGCTACTCATCAAGTAAGAAATATCTTTGTCAACACATCCCTGAAATCGCTGTTGATTAATCCAATTGGTAAACGCTTTATGTCTACTTAGCTTTGGGGGTGATACTCCTAGTTGACTATTAACCAACTGCTTTCAAAATGTCCAAACAAAGGTCTTCATCTGTACCTAATACTATAGACAATTATCTGGTCCAGGTTGTAAGTAAAATAAATAGCACAAGACGTATATCGTTGGGATTGAGCTCACCACCTGTTACCTCTACGCAGAGTTTTCTGTTAGATCCTACTGTGTTAGAAGTTCCGGTACAGGTACATAGTAGTGATGCTTCAGTTACCGAGATAAGCCCTAATGTTAATCTTAATCTTGATTTGAATATATCCTCTGCTGTTAATTTAGACAATGACCCAGGTGATCAGTTAAACATGATAGAAGACGACTCCCCTCCCCCTGTGTCTGTGCCTGCGACTAGAGCTATTAGAGCATGTAGAAAGGGTCAGAGCAAACGGGGTGGGTTACGCTCCAGTAGAAAAAGAAAAGCATCTTCACTGAAAGCCACTGTCATAACAGAGGTGAACGGGGAACAAGGCGAGAAGGAGATATTAGGTGATGATTTGATTAATAAGCTAGTGAGTATGATTGACTCCAAGATAAAATCAATAATTAAACCTTTGGTAGCTAAAATTGTCCTATTAACAGCTGAAGTAAATAGATTAGGGGGACTGATAAATAAGACAGTGGAGGAGGTGAGTAACATACCAACTTTAGTCACAAATAGGGTTGTATCATTGATAAATACCCCTAGGGGTGGGACAGGGAGTAATGATGATGTGATACCAGTTCCGCCTCCTACTCAGCAGGCAGTAGACAAAGGTGCCCGGGTAACAGTCAATAAAGATTTACCACCAAATTCTACAGGGATTGGTGTAGATCAAGGCCCGGTTCAACTTATTGTAGAGGCCTCTCTTCTTGTTCTGGTCCTGGCCAATGTACCTCCACTAAAACCAGGTCAAGTAGAACCTACTTCTTCTTTGATTAGCAAAGCATACCACTGGCTATGTAATAATACGATGATATCCCCGAGGGGAAAACAACAGCTAGCAGGGGAAATCACCATGGCAAGACGGGTGGACTGGATACGGACCAGCGCGAAAAAACTAAAAGGAGACTGTGTAGTTCTGCATTTCTTAAGCCCAGAAGTACTCTCCGAGCTTTTAAGATATATATTTCCCCCGCAACGCAGGAGTGCTGAGATTGTTCCGCTAACCTTGGATTTTTTCTATAGGAGAAGTAGCACAGTGAATCCAAATATTTTAAAGACAAAATGGGGGGGCGTGTCCAAGATGGCGGCGTGATCGGACGCAGGTTCCGAGTCTCCCTGCCCGATCCCGCCGTTTGCCGCATCAAGCGCCCAAATCTCTCCCCTAACACAGCTAAAAAGCACTGGGAGAGACACCCGACGACCAAGGGGGCCCTGAGAAAGCGCCATCGGCCTGCTCGTCTTGCGGAGGCGTAAGCTGAAGAGAGACGCGGCGCTGCTGCCGGTAATGGTGGCCGTGCTGCCGTTCTAGATCCCGCCGAGAGAGATGGCAGGAACTGCCCATCTGACGAGTGGCTCGGAGGACGAGGTCGGAGGGCGAGCCCCCGCTGCGGCTCCTGCACCGCGGGTCCAACTGCGGCATAGCACAACCGGACCGCTCTGACCGGAGATTGAGGGGGCCCGACGGGGGATTGCAAAATCGAGGCCCCGGCTTGGGGCCTGCGGCCCGGATGTCCACGGCGCTGAAGGCGGCCGCCCTGTTCACCCCCGACGGACCGGGAAGGGACCCTGCTCGGAGAGCGAAGGGCAGCACGGCTCCACCACCGTTGAGAATCGCGCCGGGTGGCGCACTTGACACCGCCGGGCTCTGAGACAGCCCTGCGGCCTAGCTACGCCGAGCCCCGCCTGGCGGTACGACCATCGCTGAGCAGGTGATCCGGGCCTGCTCCAGGAGACCGCTCCTAGTACCCAACGGACGGAGGTGAGGAGGATTTGGGTGGAGGTGGAGGCGCTGAGCAGCTCGGGGGGCATAATCGAGCCCCCGGTGTGGGGACGCAGAAAAACACTGAGAGGGGTCGCGCTTTGGGCCTGGGGTGCCAATGGAGAACTGACTGCTGTGGGGCACGAGGGATCACAGCCTTTGGCCCCGATATATATCACCTAGCGGAGACCTGTGGTCTGCCACAGTAGCACTGACTTTGCAGTGCTCCTCGCGGGCCTGTGGGCAGTTGAAGAGGCTTACAGCCTGGGCGTAAAAAAAGCAGGGGGTGAAGTACCCTGCGCCTGCACTGCGACGCCCCCGGTGACACGCTACAGTACTGCGGTACCCCCAGGGGTGCCCAGCGACCTGCCATCCGCTTCTGCAGGGGCTGCCCATGAAATGGCTGCACAGAGGGGGAAGAGGGGATCCCAAACGCTTCCGGAAATGTTGGTCAAATCACAGCCCAAAGTTAACAAAGACCCCCCCTCCCCGGTGAACGCTAAATCGCCGCCAGCCTTAGCGGAAGACCAGGTACCAATCACCAGGTCCCAATCACCAGGTCTTTCCTGGAAACTTTATTTAACTCACTTAGAGAAGACTTCCGATCCCTGAAGCAAGAGGTGGCCGGGGAGGTCCGAGAGCTCTGCCGTGATGTGGAGGGCCTTGGGGAACGCGTGGTTACCATCGAGGATGCAGATCAAACCAGAAGCAGCGAAATTGAGCAACTTCAACAAGAAGTCCTGCGCCTCACTGACCAGCAGCTGGACCTCCAGGCCCACGCGGAGGACCTCGAAAACCGTTCCCGCGGCAATAACATACGGGTCCGGGGGGTCCCTCAAAAGGAAGAGGGGGCTGATGTCACGGGCTACCTACAGTCCCTCTTCAGGAGTGTCCTGGGAGAATCTGCGGATTTTGCCATTCGAATCGACAGGGCCCATAGGGTTGGAATGCCCCGTCGGGCTCCGGCCCCACCACCGGATATTTTGGCGTTCCTCCCGGATTTCCCCCTTAAAGAGAGGATTCTCAGAGAAGCTCGGAGAGCCCAGCCCCTTCAATTTCAAGGTCACCCTATCGCTCTGTACCAGGACCTTTCTACTATCACCCTCCAAAAGAGGAAAGAATTCAAACCTGTGACTGACTTCCTAAGGCAGAAGGAGACCCCTTATTCATGGGGTCACCCATTTCGGATCATATTTAAATGGAATGGTCGGCTACATCAGCTGCGGTCACTCAAGGACACCTGTGCAATCTTGGGCCTTGACCAGGTCGATACTGAATCGGTGTTCAGAAGCTCTCAAGGGACATCCAGAGGGGGTTGGCAGACTGTGAACTACAAACGATCACCGACCCACCGACTTAAACCGGATGCCTCTGTCATCTCCAGAGAACGCGAAACTGCACTAGCGGAGGTGGCCAAAGAAACTTCCTCTCCAGAATGTTAGGCACTTCTACAAGAGAGATTCCATATTGCATCTGCTCTGCCCATGCGGTGGGTGGGTCGGGCGGGGGGACCAGAGAGGCCGCCGTCGGAGATGACCCCTTCAATACTCTTTACCAAGGCCCTGTGTGGACCAACAGGACTGGGACTATGTATTTCTAGGGAGTTGGGGTTGGGGGGAGGGAGATTGAGTGCTGGGGTGGGTTGTAAAGCTTCCGCTCACAATGATCTTCGCTTACATAAGCAAAGTTTCAGCCAGTGGTGGTTTTGGGTTGTTGCGGGGTGGCTTGTTGGGCTAGGGGAGGCTCCGGGGTGGGGACCAGTGTGCCAGTCCGATTCTATCATTGACAAGGGGGCCATGTCTACGTTGTGCCGCTTCAGAGGTTCATCGCCCTTTTTGATACGGGGTCTGATGATGGGTCTGCAGGGTTGCCGGGGGGGTCGAGACATGCGATTTGCTGCGCTGCTGCGGGGTGCCGCGCGGGACACCTATTTTGAGCCGTGCTGTGAACCTACTACACCATGCCGGATGTGACCCTTAAGGTACTGACCCTTAACGTGAAAGGGCTGAATAACCCCATTAAACGTCGGGCTATTATTTCCTACTTAGAACGTTCGGGGCAGATATCTGCCTGTTACAAGAAACACACCTCTTGCAGAAAGACTGGCATAGAATGCGCTCCCGCACCTTCCCGCAGCGGTTCTTTTCCTCTTCCCCCAACCAACGGGGTTGCGATTTTAATATCAAGAAGCTTCCAGGGAAAGGTGGGGAATAGGGTGGGTGAGATCAAAGGTCGCTTTTTGGTACATACATTTCAGTTAGGTGACACACCTTACGATAGGCTCCCTTTACGCCCCAAACACAGGACAGGAGGCCTTCTTAAAAGGCGCGATCTCTGAGGAGCTTCAGACCCCACATGCACCCCTACTTTTGGGTGGAGACTTCAACATCGTCATGGATGCGCAGGCTGACAGATCTGGACACCGCTACGGCGGGACTGGTGCCCTTTCGCCCAATAGTCGTGAATGGCTGAAAGATAGGGGCTTGGTAGACTTCTGGAGAGCTAAACACCCAAACACATCGCAGTTCACGTTTTACTCACATGTGCACCACACATATGCCAGACTTGATCACTTCGTAGGTTCCTCGGACTTACTTAACAACCTTGAGGAGGTCACCATAGTGCCAGCGGCCATCTCTGACCATGATGCAGTAGAACTGTCACTCACACTTCGCGCGGCCCATCGGCCCAGGGGCCCGTGGCGCCTACGTGAAACTCTATTGCAAAGACCAGATGTCAATAGGCGTATTAGCGAGCGCATCACTAACTATCTAGCTACCAACGACACGCCCGGAATATCTATGACAGCTCTCTGGGGCGCCCTGAAGTCAGTCACTCGAGGTGAACTCATTGCCATAGCAGCGGCTGAAGCCAAAGACCGCAAGAGTAAAAGGGACGATCTCACGGCCCGCGTAGCGGAGCGAGTCCATAGCCGCACTTGCGCTCCATGCGTTTGGCGGCAGCTCAAAGCATCACGGGCCCAACTTGCTAGCCTTGATACGGATAGGGCGGAATTCGTGGCTCTCCGTCTTCGACATACTTATTATGTCGGAGGCAATAGAACAGGTCGATTACTCGCCAGTGCTCTGAGGGCCAAGGCCCAGCGAGCGAAGATCACTGGCCTCATAGGCGCCAATGGGGCGGTACTTGCTGACGATACCCAGATAGCAGAGGCATTCCGTTCCTACTATGCCTCACTGTATGGTGAAGAAGAGACTCCCTCTGGAGACATTGAGGCCTACTTAGCCACGACGCGTCTCACCGAAATCTCCAAGGATAACGCGGAAGCCCTAGATGCCCCTAACCGCCAGGATGAGGTACTGGCAGCTATATCCCGTCTACGTCCACTCAAGTCCCCGGGGCCTGATGGCTTTTCTGCGGGTTTTTATAAAACTTTTGGCCGACAGCTAGCTCCAGTGCTCACTCGCCTTTTTAATTCTTTCAAGGGACTGGGCGCCATTCCTCCGGATATGCTGGCCGCGGAGGTGGTGGTGCTTCCAAAACCCGGTAAGAAACCTACACACTGCTCCGCTTTTCGCCCTATCCCATTATTGAATCTTGACCTAAAGCTTTTTACGGGCATTCTTGCTGCGCGCCTTGGCCCCTGCCTTCCTGGACTTTTAGAACCCGACCAGTCAGGCTTTGTACCCAACCGGCAATGTAGTGATAACACCAAAAGGGTGCTCCACCTCATTGACAAGTCGCACTTCCAGGCCTCAGATTCCGCACTACTTGCTGTGGATGCGGAGAAGGCGTTCGATCACGTGAATTGGACTTACCTGCAACAGGTCCTGCGTCGCTTTGGCCTAGGTGACCGCTTTTGCGCTCGAATCGCAAGCTGTTACCACCATCCGCAAGCTAGAGTCCGCCTGGGGGGCTTGCGCTCGGATCCATTCGAAATTCAACGCGGCACCAGACAGGGTTGTCCCCTTTCCCCCCTTCTGTTTGCCATGTATATAGAACCATTGGCGCAGAAGGTCCGAGATAACCCAAGAATTAAAGGTATTAACTTTAGGCATGAACCTCATACCATCAGTTTGTATGCAGATGACGTCATAGTTGCCCTGGACCAACCTAATAGCTCCATACCAGACTTTATGGAGGAACTCGCCTCATTCGGCTCCGTTTCAGGGTTCCGAATTAACATAGACATATCCTTGATACTGCCGTTGGGCAAGAATGCATGCCCGCGAGCCCATGCCATTGGTCACGAGAGTGGTCTCCAGCTATCTACCCAGGTACCGTACTTGGGAATTACACTCACCTCTTCTATGGACTTAACGGTATCGACCAACTATAAGACTCTCACCACCCAGATTCGGACGGATCTGGCACGGTGGTCTAAACAGCCCCTCTCCTTGCTGGGGAGGGTGGCAGCGGTGAAAATGTCTATACTACCTCGTATCCTCTACCTCTTTCAGACCATCCCGGTTATGCCCCCCGCTGGCACTTTGAAAGACTTACAGGACACCCTGCTTAACTTTGTTTGGGAGGGAAAGCGGGCATGTGTCCACAAACAGCTGGCTTACAGGAGCATGGATGAGGGAGGCCTTAGCGTCCCCAATCTGATGCGCTATTTCCAGGCGTCTCAGCTCCGTTACTTAGTAGAATGGTACAGACCGGAGTCGGAGAAAAGATGGCTGTTCCAAGACAGGGCTATGGAACAGATGCCACTTTGGCGGATTCCTTTCCTCGCCCGGCAGCACAGACCACAATACATGTTGCGATCTCCTATCACACGCACGACCTTACAGATATGGGATAGGGTGGCGCTCAAACACGGGTTAACAACCTTTCCCTCCCCTTTCACTCCCATATTGGACAATCCGGATTTCCCTCCGGGCAATGGCGCAGGCACATTCCTCCAATGGCGCGGTACGGCGGGAATTTCTTCCCTTCACAGATCTTAAGCAGGGGTACGACAATACAGGACCCTCACCTATTCCAATATTTTCAACTAAGACATTGGCTCACTGCCCCGGACACCGTAGCCCCGGTGTCGACCTTTGAAAAATGGTTACTTACTAAAGACTCGGACAGACACCTTATATCGGAACTCTACAAAATGCTCACACCACCACACACTTCGGAGAAAACACCAAGTCAGAAACGCTGGGAGGCTGAATTGGGTAGAGCCCTGTCATATAAAGAATGGGGTTACATCTACTATAGGGCTACACGCACAACACGTAACACAAAAGCGAGGGAGGTTGCGGTGAAATTGGCTATGTACTGGCACCTCACCCCAGTTCGCCTGCACAAGGGGAATCCGGCGCGTAATGAGCTTTGCTGAAGGGGATGTGGGGAAAAGGACACTCTTACCCACCTCTTATGGGACTGTCCGACACTCGGAGACTACTGGAAGATGGTCCTAGACGATATTGATTCTACCTTTAAAACTGAAATCCCGAGATTTCCTGCAAACGCCTTATTAGGCCTCCCCAATGCACTAACCTTCCCCATGAAGTCATTAAGGGGTCGACAGATGGGAATCGCCATGCAAGCAGCCACGCAACATATACTATCTCTATGGGGTTCCACAACTAGCCCTACACACACGGGGTGGCTCCATAAACTTTGGTTTACACTTGGGATGGAACGCATACAGGCAACACTCACCGGCTCCACCGATACCTTTCAAAAAACGTGGCTTCCACTATTGACCCTTCTGTCCAAGGAATTTAATGAAGTCACATGCCCCAAATACCTTAAGATTCTGCGTCTTACTGCTGTCACCTATGACTCTCAATGACTTCCCAAATAGGGGCTCTGGGCTTCTCTGGCCTGTTGACGGACCTTCTGGCACTACAAGGCACACTGGTCGGGGCGGGGTGGGATGGGAGTTGTTGGTTGGCAAGTCATTTGCTTCCAAGATGTCACACTGCTTGTTCGGCATATTTGTCTAAATTTACCACTCAATTTTAGGGAAGACATGCTTGTCTGTCCCGCCCGCTGTATATGCCTCTTGCCTTTCCGATATGCTGCGATGTCTTTATTTATGCCTGCTGGAAAACCCAATAAAATACATTTGAAACTAAAGACAAAATGGAACTCGGTAACAAATAACTGGGGTAGGGTTGCACAACCCAGCGAATGGGAAATTAGCGTTGAGAATAGATTTGCGGCATTGTCGGACCTGAATGAATGCGATTGACTTGAGAGGGCAGGCAGTAGTATGTTCAATCATCTGGCTGAGATAAATATAATCTACACTTCTATTGTTGAGGATTTTGGTTTTTCTAACGTTACTTGTATGTCCCAAGGAAGTTTAACAGGTGACATAATCTCTTTGTTTAATAGCAAGAAGAATGAATCCTCCAAGCTGCTGTCCAATTCTATCGCAAATTCGGAGTCCGATATGTGTGCTGTTGTTTCTATAGTGGGTACTAACATTGAGAATACCTCCGTGAGAGCAGATGGTACTGATGGAGAAGAAAGTGTTACGAATCCTTTATTGATGGACCCGGATGGCATTGTGGACAATGTGGGGAAATTCTTCTCATGGAACATTGCAGGCCTGGGTTCTAAACTGGACTCTGGAGATTGGCTTCGATTTGTTAATTCCTTTGATCTATTTATATTTCAAGAGACTTGGTCATGTGAACCATCCTTTGCTCAAGGATACTTGAACTACTTTGTGCCAGCTTTAAAAGGCCCAAGGGGAAGACCAATGGGCGGTCTAACCATTTGGGTTCGGCAGTCACTAAAACTGGATGTCAAAGTTAAATAAACTAGTCACAGAGACATTCAACTAATCACAATGAATTCTGACATTTTGGGATCATTAGACATCTACAATGTATATGTGAGGAGATCTGGGGGTGAGAGGTCAGAGGTTCTGGCGGCCTTGGGCTCCCTACTTGATGCCTACTCCCAAGACAATCAGATTGTCATTGCAGGTGACTTAATCGAACATTTTAACTCTTAGCCACAGACGATGATTTCCTTGGGGATGATGAGGATTGGCATTGGGGGGTCCCAAAATTAGAGTTGAAACCAGTTGTGCGCTGGACTGAGGATGTGATTAGCATGAATGCCTTATGTTTTGAGAAAGGTCTAGAGCATTAAATGGTAGGACGTCAAGTGACAAAAATGGGTCCATGACATTTGACAATGGGCGGCACAAGAGCAGAATAGATTACGTACTTTGTAGTCTGAAATTATGGCCGCTGTTACGTGACATGGAGGTTGTGTGGAGGAGTGAGAGTGACCACAATCCTCTGTGTATAAAGCATAAATGGTGGTCATTATCCAACAGGACCATCTGTTCTACTGCCCTTGTTCCACCCCTAATTGTCCCTACTAACGATATGCGTAGGTTGAGATGGATAAATGTTGCAACTAACCAACAGGCCATGGACAATATCAAAATCGAATCTGATAAAGCGATATCAGCCATGGAACATATTAATCCTTCCAGCTCTGTGCAGAGGGGCCTGGCTGAAATCCACGATACTCCCTTCTCAGTAATTAAAAACCACTTTTTGAAGCCTGTAAAGGGCAAGGGTGAGAGAGTTCCCAAGAATGCAAAATGGTACAATGCCCATTGTAGGGATGAACGAAATGCCCTAGGTACTGCTCTAAAGGGTAGGGATACTATGGCTATTCAATCCGCTAGAAAGGAATATAAAGCCAGTATAGTGAGCGCAAAGAAAGCCTGGGATGAGCATCACTGGTCCGAATTAAAAAGAGCTAGTGATAAGAAAGACTCTAGATTGTTCTGGTGCATTGTTAAATGGGGTGGTGAGGGGAAACCTGAACCCCCAAATAACAATGTCCCGGAAGAAGAGTGGGTAAAATTTTTTAGAGCTCAGTATGCTGAGACAAACAGGTTACATCTACAGCGGATATAAACTATACCCACTTTAAAGATAATTTCTTTAGTCTACAAGAAATCCTGGGGGCTTTGAGTACTGTGAACAGCGGGCGTGCACCAGGCATGGATGGTGTTCCTGCCGACGTCTTTATTAATGACAAAGAACGTTGGTGTAAGTACATTTGCCTCCTCATCAATAATATTGCTAAGGGTGCAGAGGTACCGATATCCTGGCAGGGAGCAGTAATCATACCAGTGTTTAAGAAAGGTGACCGATCCCAGCCCAGCAATTATAGGCCGATAAGCCTTATCGATACCATACAAAAAATAATAGGGCGTGTGATTGTGAATAGGCTTCTTGACTGGGCTGAGGACAATGATGCTTTGTCACCGTTCCAAGCAGGATTCCGTAGGTCCACAAGTACTGTGGACCAGGTTTTCTGCTTTAACTTACTGCAATGGAAGACCGTGGTGCTGGGCGGAGGCAGCCTATATTCGGCTTTTGTCGACTTGCGGGCTGCCTTCGACCAAGTGCCACGGTTGAAGTTGTGGTCTGTCCTCAAGAACCTGGGTGTTCCTGATGATTTATTGACTCTGATAATGCGGCTTCATGAATCAACATTCGCTAGAATTCAGTGGGGGGGACAGGGCTTGGAGACAGTGGACTTCCCGGTAGAGCGGGGCGTCCGGCAAGGCTGCTCAATGGCCCCCACTCTTTTTACACTGTTTATTAGTGGTGTTGTATCCCGCATGGTATCGGCAGAGTTGGATGCCCCTTCATTAGCTGGCACTAAAATACCAATTTTAATGTTCGCGGACGATACGCTCATCCTATCAAAAACCCCAAGTGGTCTTTAGCGAGCATTGGCTATTTTTTATCTATTTTGCGGCGAGCATGGCCTGGAGGTCAATGTGACTAAAACAAAACTTATGATTTTTAATCCCCATCCCAGTTTTAAATCTAAAATCATTATGAATGGTCGGCCCTTAGAAGTGGTGAACATTTTTACTTATCTGGGTATTCATATCTCAAACAAGAATAGTTGGAGCAAACATATAGATATAGCTACATTGAGGCATAGGCAACTATCAGGTGCTATTAGTTCCGAGCACAGAAAGTCCCTGACGAAACCTATAAAGCCTGCTTTGCAGGTATATGAGGCAAAGGCTCTTGGCTCTGCACTATATGGTGCTGAGCTATGGGGTTTCGAGAAGGTGGCTGCCCTACAAATCTCGGAAAACAAGTTCTTCCGGTCTATAACTGGTGTCCCGAAAAGCACTCCCTTGCTGCCCCTCAGGTATGACTTGGGTAGAAAAGCGGTTACAGACTTGGTCAGACTTCGACCAATTCTGTACTGGAGAAGGCTATGGACTACGCCTGAGCTTTACCATTATGCTGAGGGGTTTTTAGATATCATCAAAGCGGATACATTTCATAAAAATAGGTGGCTTAATTCCCTGAAAGCAATTCTGAATGAACTTGGAATGGGCTCGCTTTGGTCAGATCCAGCCGGAACAACTTTCCCTACTAAAAGTGCTTTAAAAGAAATTTATTGGGAAAAGGTAGCCTCACGGGGTTGGAGTAGCACTAGCTTAGGATCTATGACTGAAGGATTTTTAGAGGCTAAGTTGTACCCTTCCCTGGAACCCTACTGGGGTAGTATAACTAGGCCTGGTGACCGAAAACTTCTATTCCAATTGAGAGCAGGTTCATTACCTCTCAGATCTTTGATTGCTAAATGGGAAGGTGGCCTGAATGTTAGCTGCCCTGTCTGTGGATCCGCTAATGAAACTAAGGGTCATTTCGTATTTTCTTGCACTGCCTACTTGGATCCAAGACGTGTATGGCTAAAACCAATGTGCAAGAATCTAGGGACTACCAGTAGTTCAGTCGCCTTGCGTATTATATGTACCAGTAGTGAGATATGGATATTAATAGCAACTGCCAAATACCTTGGATGGGCATGGTCGATCAGACAGAGACTGCTAGTCACCTGACTATTCTCTGTCTGGGTAAACTGTATGGTTAAATAGACAGAGACTGCTAGTCATTTTACTATTCTGTGTCTAGGTAAACTGCCCGTATAATCTATCCATGTTATCTTTTTTAGAAACTAGTTAGAACTGGGTGTTTAATTCTTTTACATTTTTTAATGGATAATTATTGATATATGACATCTCTAAATTTCGATTTGTACACTGAGTCATAAATTGTAAATAAAATCTTTTTATTGTAATTGATTGATAATCTAATTGTATTTTTAAATTGTTCTTGCTTTTATGAGTGAAATCTCGAATAAAGCATATTTTGACTTTGACTTTGAAGTCTCTGTAGGTGGTGTGCAGCTATTTATACGTAGAGAGCTTTAACGTAGTCCAGTTGGCTGGTGATGAGGGCCTGTGTTACAGTGAATCTCAAATGCATGGGGAGGCACTTAAAGATCTTACGTTGCATGCACAGAGTGACGAAGCAGGTGGAGGAGATGGCATTGATCTGTGATTTCATGGTGACCTGTTTGTCAGTTATGATTCTGAGGTTCCTGGCGTGGTCAGAGGGAGTGGGTGCAGGTCCTAGGTCTGATGGCCACCAGGAGTTGTTCCATGTGTTGCTGTTGTTGCTGAAGATCAGTACTTCTGTGTTTTCCGTGTTCAGCTGCAGGAAGTTGTTCTTCATCTAGTCAGCTGTGGAAGTTGATCCATGCCCTAGGGATTGCTTTACTCTCCTGGAGCATAGCAGATAACTCTGTAGGGAGACCCAATAAGGTGGAGGCTGAAAACTGAGGGATCTCTCTGTTTAAGATATTTTTCATGATATTTGCACCGCCTGCCAGTATCGATGTAACTTGGTGCATCTCCATAAGTGATCAGCGAGTGCGCCTACCCTTCCACCCCCAACTTTTCCTCCAACTTGCGGGAGCTCTCCCAGTGTACCATTTGTGAACCAGGCTAGTGCATTATACCAATATAGTGTAGATTTTAGGAGTGCCTCTGTTGGAACTGCTCATAGTGGAGATTCTAGCTCTAACAAAGATATCTGCCCATTCTTTCTCTATGAGAGAGCGTTCCAGTTCGTCCTCCCAACTCTTGTGATGGAGACGTCACAGTGCGAGTCGTCCTCCTTAGGAACGTGTAAATATTGGAAAGTAGACTTTTAATTTCCTGTTTAGTCACAATCCATTTATTGAATGGGGTGAGTGGTCCGGTGGGGTGTGGCCTAACTGAGGGTTAGGTGATCCGGTGTCGAATCTTGTAATGCATGTGGTTCTTCTCACATAGTTTTGTTTCAGAAGATCAAATGACTAAATACCATCTGTCATATAGAGATCTCCTGTTTGTTTGCAGTTGGCCATTCTATATACTCTGTGCCTAATTTTGCTGGTGCGAATTGTGGGTTTCAAAATATTGGGCACATATGGGAAAATTATCAAGGCTCTTTTGGGTCCCCACTCTATTCCAAGCATCGACATTGGCCCTGACAACCGAGAGGAATAGATGCCCCACGGTTTATATTTCTTAGCCAGCTAGGGATCTATCCTGATGTGGATACCTGTAACACTGGTCCAAAAAGCACCAATGCTTCAATCAATCATTCAATCAAGAGTATTTGTAAAGCGCGCTACTCACCCGTTAGGGTCTCAAGGCGCTGGGGGGGGGGCTACTGCTCGAAAAGCCAGGTCTTGAGTTGCTTCCTGAAGGAGAGATGGTCCTGGGTGAGTCGTGGGTGGGTGGGGAGGGTGTTCCAGGTCTTGGCCGCCAGGTAGGTGAAGGATCTTCCTCCGGTGGTGGTTCTGCGGATCCGTGGGACGGTGGCGAGGGCGAGGCTGGCGGAGCAGAGCTGGCGGGTTGGCGTGTAGAACGTGAGGCGGTTGTTGAGGTATTCGGGGCCCAAGTCGTGGAGAGCCTTGTGTGCGTGGGTGAGGAGTCTGAACGTGGTCCTTTTGCTGACGGGGAGCCAGTGCAGGTCCCTCAGGTGGGCGGAGATGTGGCTGTGTCGGGGGATGTCCAAGACGAGTCGTGCTGAGGCGTTCTGGATGCGCTGGAGTCTTTTCTGTAGTTTGGCGGTGGTCCCAGCGTAGAGGGCGTTCCCGTAGTCCAGACGGCTGGTGATGAGGGCCTGGGTGACCGTTTTCCTGGTTCCAGTGGGGATCCAGCGGAAGATCTTATGGAGCATGCAGAGAGTGTTGAAGCAGGAGGAGGTAACGGCGTTAACTTGCTTGGCCATCGTGTGGGAGGAGTCAAGGATGAAGCTCAGGTTGCGTGCGTGGTCCGTGGGCTTGGGTGGGGGGCCCAGAGCAGGGGGCCACCAGGAGTCGTCCCAGGCGGAGATGGATGGGCCGAGGATGAGGACTTCCGTCTTGTCTGAGTTCAGTTTCAGGCGGCTGAGCTTCATCCAGTCTGCGATGTCTTTCATTCCGTCCTGGAAGCTGGCTCTGGCGGAGGTGGGGTCGTTGGTGAGGGAGAGGATCAGTTGGGTATCGTCGGCGTAGGAGATGATGTTGAGGTTGTGCTTGCGTGCGATGGCTGCGAGGGGGCTCATGTAGACGTTGAAGAGGGTGGGGCTGAGCGAGGAGCCTTGAGGTACGCCGCAGATGATCTTGGTGGCTTCTGCGATGAAGGGCGGGAGACGGACTCTTTGGGTTTTGTCGGAGAGGAAGGAGGTGATCCATTCCAGGGCCTTTCCTTGGATCCCGGCGTGGCGGAGGCGGGTTGTCAGGGTGCGGTGGCAGACCGTGTCGAACGCAGCCGAAAGGTCGAGCAGGATGAGGGCGGCGGATTCTCCATTGTCCAGCAGGGTCCGGATGTCGTCGGTGGCCGCGATGAGGGCGGTCTCGGTGCTGTGGTTCGCTCGGAATCCGGACTGCGATGGGTTGAGGGAGCCGTTCGTCTCCAGGAAGGCTGTCAGCTGTTTGTTGACGGTTTTCTCGATGACTTTTGCAGGGAAGGGGAGGAGCGAGATGGGGCGGAAGTTCTTGAGGTCTGAGGGGTCTGCAGTGGGTTTCTTCAGGAGGGCGCTGATCTCTGCGTGCTTCCAGCTCTCCGGGAAGGTGGTGGATATGAAGGAGTCGTTGATGATGTCCCAAAGTTTGGGTGCGATGATGGAGTCGGCTTTGTTGAAGATGTGGTGTGGGCAGGGATCGGCTGGGGAGCCCGAGTGGATGGTGTTCATCGTGTGGATGGTATCTTCCATGCTGACCTGAGTCCAGGTGCACATGGTGGTGGTGGGGGGTGTAGGTTCGGTGGTGGGGTACGTGTTCTGAGCGCCGAAGCTGTCGTGTATGTCGACAATCTTACGGTGAAAAAAGGTGGCCAGAGAGTTGCAGAGGTCTTGAGAAGGCGGGATGTCGTTGTTGCTGGCGTTGGGGTTGGAGAGCTCTTTCACGACGTTGAACAGTTCCTTGCTGTTGTGGGTGTTGTTGTCCAGTCGTTCTCTGAAGGATGACCTTTTGGTGGTGCGGATCAGCTGGTGGTGTTTGCAGGTGGCGTTCTTGAAGGCTGGCATGTTGTCAGTTGGCCTGTTGTGGCGCCAGGCTTTATGGAGGTCTCAGCAGGATTTCTTGGAGTCTTTGAGATCGTTGGTGAACCACGCGGCTTTCTTGCTGTTGAGGTTGCTGGGAGGGTTTTTCAGTGGAGCAAGGGTGTCGGCGCAGTCGGTGATCCACTGTGTGAGGTTGCGGGCTCCTTCGTTGGGGTCCGTGGTGTTGGTGGGAGGGTTTAGGCGCAAGGAGGTGGTGAGTTGGTCGGTGGTGATCTTGCTCCAGCATCTTCGGGGGGTTTGTTGAGGTCGGTGGGGGGTCGTTCTTTTCCTGAAGTTGAAGTGTACGCAGATGTGGTCGGTCCAGTGGAGCTCGTGGTGTAGCTGAAGGAGATGTGGTTGCTGGAGGAGAAGACAGGGTCGAGCGTGTGGCCGGCGTAATGGGTGGTGGTGTTGACCAGTTGCTTGAATCCGAGGTTGGCGAGGTTGTCTAGTAGGGCGGTGGTGTTGTTGTTGTCCTGGTCGTTCTCCAGGTGGAAATTGAGGTCTCCTAGGAGGATGTAGTCGGGGGAGGCGAGGGCGAGTGGGCTGATGAAGTCTGCAATGGCCTCGCTGAAGTGTGAGCGTGGTCCCGGGGGTCTGTAGTTGAGGGTTCCTCTGAGGGTGGTCTTGAGGTCGGTGTGAATCTGAAAGTGCAGGTGCTCTGCGGTGGCGAGGGTGTCGTCGGTGTTGGTCGTGATGCGGATAGTGTTTCTGTGGGCGATGGCGATGCCTCCTCCGGTCTGGTTGACGCGGTCCCTCCGGATGATCTTGTAGCCGTCCGGGATGGCAATGGCGATGTCGGGGGCTGAGGAGGCGTTCATCCAGGTTTCCGTGAAGAAGGCGACGTCTGATGCCGTTTTGTCCAGGAGGTCCTATAGTTAGACCGCGTGCCTGTGGATGGAGCGGGTGTTGAGCAGGATGCACTTGAGGTGGTTGTTGTTGGCGGCTGTTTTGGCTGGCGCGGTGCAGGACCGAGTGCAGGTGAAGTAGCAGGCGTGGCAGGTGAAAGCTCCGTGGGTGCATTTCGGGGTGGCTTGGTAGCAGGCTGGATGTCGGCCGGTGTTGAGTGCGTGGAGGGTGGCGGCGTCGTAGCTCAGTCGGGTTGGCTGGCTCTGGAGGGGTCCAGGGGTTCTGGCGCTGGGCATGGTCCAACATGCACTCCAGGCGCGTACGGGCGTAGACGGGCTTGCCTTTGGCACGCCTTCGGCGCAGAATCGGTGCCCCCGCTGTGCATGGCTGCTGTACGCGCGGTCCCGGCCATGTGGGCGGGAGGAGCGGGGCGGCGAATTGGGAGCGGGAGACAGGAGAAGGGGGCGAGGCCGCAGGAGAGCAGCGGCGTTGAGCAGAGGGGGAGTTAGAAAGAGCGTGTCAAGGGTCACTCCCAAGGGTCTCTGTAGCTAGGCGATGCCATTCACCATATATCGAAGCTGAGATGCTAAGTAATAGAGCTTTAGATGAGGGATCCCCAGCCCACCCTCATTGAGGAGGAGGTATGCTAAACTGGTTCCTTTACATGGTCACTTAACTTCTGGAATTTCGAATAGCCCTCAAGACCGGGCTCTTCAAATAAGCCTCCTGGACCTGCAAGCACCTGGGTACCCTATCAGGTGATTAGCCGAGCTTTATAAATGCTGATTGATTGATTGTACTAAGAGTAGTTGAATTGAAAACAATTGTCATGTATCCCGGGACGCCGAAACAGCGACGGGATAGAGGACACGACATCGCGATCGCGATGAACTACATTTCCGGGTTCGCAAACCCGGAAGGAACTACAGTTCCCGTGAGGCACTGCACGGCTCATGCGCACTCCAAGGGGCAGTACTTAAGTGATGGCGGTGCCCGCGGACCTGTCGGATAATACTGCCGCACCGTTGAGCTGGGGAAAACACCGCAAGGTAAGGGACGTCGTTCCTCATATGCTTGCTTTCTTTCTTGGACCCGAGGGGATATCTACGGAGCTGTAAACATACGGCCGCTCAGTTAGGCATTTCTGTGCTCGCTCGCTTTTAGCGGACTCGTTTGTGTACTGAGGTCCTCCCGGGTTCAGAGGAGGAACATTGAAGCACGAGAGCGGATGCTCCCATGGCATACCACGTCCACAGCAGACAATTAGGGCGGTCTGGACATACTGTTTGCCCTAAAGAATTAGACATCAGTTACAGGGGAGCCAGTGAGGATAACTGCTCACCCAGTATAGGTTACACTTGTTACCAGAACGATACCCTTGGTTGAAGAACTTCCCAAAACCAGAAGCTCTTAGTTCTTTGGGTCTCTGGTATTAACACCGAGGCGTACTGTACCCCTCGTTGGCGAGTGTCAAGGCCCGGCATTCTTGCGGGGGACGGTGCTGATTGAGTGTAATACACCGTTCGAGTGGCATTGTCGGCCACTACTTAGCACTGTGCCCTCCGTTGGAGAGTGTCTGGACAGGCACTCATGCGGAGGACGGTCTGAAGGTCTAAAGAACACATAGGGTGGCGTTAACCCTTGTTGTCCTTACGCAAGTGTAAAGTACCAACCTGGAATTCTATGCTTTACTCATAAAATCCTATTACACCAACCTTGAATTGCGGTTGCCTTATTCCAGTGTATGTGCGTCACAATCTTCAAGTAGGTTCACACCCAATCCCGAGGGCACTCAGGGATTACAAAATATCCGACCTATTCTTCTTAATCAGCCTACCGGTTGGGTTATTGAACATGGCCGACATAGACGATGTGTTAGCCGCCCTCCAAGCAGTACAGAATGAGCTAGCGGCCTCCAGGTTGGAAACCGCAGACATTCGGGCCCGAATGGAAAACCTCCAACGGAACCCGTTTGATGTTGGTACGCCAGTGGTGGCCCAGCCGGCTGCTGTGGTTGTGGATTTGACGGTGTCTATACCGCTTGCTACACCCGAACGATATAGCGGTGATCCAAGCACGGTGCAAGTTTTCCTAACACAAGTGGCATTACATTTCTCATGCAAGCCACATCATTTCCCACGAACCAGGCGAGAGTCGCCTTTCTGATTTCTTATCTGGCAGGAAACGCAGCTCAGTGGGCAGTACCACTAGTGAGCACAGACAACCCTCTCATCCACGACTGGGACAATTTCCAGGAGGAATTCATAAAAGTGTTTGATAGGAGAGCCGATTCGTATACGGCAGATAGAGAGCTGCTAGAATTACGCCAAGGCAACAACGGACTAGTGCAGTACATGAACTCGTTCCGAAGGCTGGTGTCGGAAACCAAGTGGCCTGAGGCAAAGAGGGCTGCGCTGTTCCATCAAGGCTTAAGCGAAGACCTAAAGGATGTGATAGCCCAAATTGACCCCCAACCAACCACGTGTGAGGATCTCATCAGTCGGGTCCTTCGCCTTGACCACAGACTGGGGGAACGACGGGGGGATCATAAGGAAAAGGATAAAACCCTACCAGTCCACGGGCCTTCTGGGGCCACCGAAACACCCCCTACAGCACGATCCGAGCCTATGGATGTAGGGGCCATACGAGCCAGCTTAACGTCGACGGAAAGGGAATCACGACGCAAACAAGGCCTTGTATTGTGGCAAGAAAGGCCACTTTGTGAGGGAGTGTCCGGTCAAACCAAAGACCAGCCGCTTTAAGGGCCCCAGGATGACTACCGCATCTGTAGATAACCCTGCGGAAAACTGATGGGCTCCAGGAAGAGAGAAGGGGAATCCGGGAGTCGTTGTTTGATCCCTTCCGTACAGTTAAAAACGTTGACAAACCAAAGACACTGTTTATAACCATCCATCTTAATGTCAGGGGGGAGTGGTTGCCGGTAGAAGCCATGGTAGACTCGGGTGCCACGGGCCTCTTCATGGATGTGGAGAAGGCAAAAGACCTATCCATGGGGCCTACATCCAAGGACGTGGTAGAGGATGTCTTTGCGGTGGATGGAAGGCGTCTTTCCTCAGGGCCCATCAGGCAACACACCGGGAGCGTCCGAATGAGATACGGGAAAGAACATACGGAGGTCATCGACTTCAACATCATCCAAGTTCCCCAATATGGAGTGATATTAGGGTTGCCATGGCTCCAGAAACATAACCCCTCGTTCGATTGGGCCTCTCACGCCGTAAGCATGACGTCTGGTTACTGTGCCCGCAATTGCGGGGTGACCGTTTCCACTCCGGAGGAGGAGTGTACGATATCGCATGCCGTTGCCACAGCGGCGGAAAAATGCGTTGAAGTTCCCGAAGTCTATCGAGCGTACGCCGATGTATTCGATGACACGCAAGCCGAAGAGCTACCACTGCATCGGATCTACGACTGCCAGATAGACTTGGTCCCTGGGGCAAGCATACCGAGTGGAAGGCTATACGCATTGTCTGAACCAGAGAATGCACATCTGCGTGCTTACATAGACAACATGCTACGCCTCGGATTCATACGCCCCTCAAAATCCCCGGCCGCTTCTCCCCTGTTCTTCATCCCCAAAGCCAATGGGGAACTCTGCGCCTGTTTGGACTTCCGGGCCCTCAACGCCATTACTGTAAAAAAACGTTATCCCTTGCCCCTTATCAACGTCTTGCTGGAGCAAGTGAAAACGGCCAAGGTGTACACCAAACTCGACTTGAAAGGGGCCTACCACCTGGTGCGTAATGAGAACAGGGGACGAATGGAAGACGGCGTTTAAGACACGGTTCGGGCTGTACGAATACCTAGTGATGCCGTTCGGCCTTTGTAACGCCCCTGCGGCGTTTCAGTTCTTTCTGAATGATGTTCTACGGGAACTACTGGACGTTTACGTCATGGTATACATCGACGACATCTTGGTGTACTCCAACAACGAAACAGAACACGTACAGCATGTGTCTAGGGTTCTGCAGATCCTACGAGAACACCTGTTGTTCTGCAAACTCAGCAAGTGTGACTTCCATGTCACAACAGTGGAGTTCCTGGGAGTGATGTTGAGCCCTGAAGGCCAGACGATGGCAGACCGAAAAGTAAAGGCCATAAACGAATGGCCGTCGCCTCGGAACGTCAAGGAGGTGCAGAGCTTCATTGGCTTCGCCAACTTTTACAGACGATTCATTGATGGATTTTCGGGACTAGTAGCCCCTATCACACACTTATTGAGGAAATTGCATGCCTTTCTATGGACCCCTGAGGCGGAGACGGCCTTTTCTGCCATAAAGAAGGCGTTTGGATCACCACCAGTGTTGGCTCACCCAAATACTGACTTACCGTTCATAGTGGAGGCAGATGCATCGGACGTGGCCTTGGGAGCAATTCTGTCTCAAAGACACTCGAATTCCGGAGAGCTCCACCCTGTAGCCTTCATGTCCCGGAAACTGAATGAGGCCGAGCGCAAGTATCACATAGCCGAGAAGGAACTACTAGCTATCAAGGACGCCTTCTCGGAGTGGAGACATCTTCTAATGGGGGCTAAACATGTTGTTACCATTTTCACGGATCACAGAAACCTATGATTAATGACCGCGGCCAGACACCTCTCTCCTAGGCAGATGCGGTGGATGCTCTTCTTCTCGGGGTTTAATTTCACCATCACCTATAGACCCGGAGCGGAGAACCGCAAGGCTGATGCTCTTTCCCGCCAGTCATCGGAACCTTCAGCGCTCCCTGCATCGGTAACCTCCATCATTCAACCCGACAAGGTAATCGGGGCGATACAACCCGTCAACTTCTTGAGAAGGGTACAGAAGGGAGCACGTACGTACGAGTGGACAAAATAGCTACAACACCACCCGGAGTGGCAGTCAAAAGACTGTATCCCTATGAACGGGAGTCGCATGCTGCTTCCAACCCCAAAACTGAGGAAACAAGCCTTCCGATGGTGCCATGAATCGCCAAGCGCAGGTCATCTAGGGTCAGAGAAAACTGGAGAGTACATCCTGAGAAACTTCTGGTGGCCTAGTCTGCGCCAGGACGTGGCGGTATGGGTAGTACCATGCGAGGTGTGCGCCTCCATGAAATCCGATCACAGAAAACCCCAAGGAATGCTGCAACCTCTTCCAACGCCCTCAAGGCCATGGGAAAACATTTCCCTGGATTTCGTAGTGGGACTGCCGGTGGATCAAGGGATGACGGCTGTACAGGTAGTGGTCGATTACCTCACCAAGATGGGACACTTCATAGACTGTAAAAAAGTGCCATCTGCGGGGAGGCTGGCCTACATGCTGTTGAAGGAGGTGGTGCGTATCCATGGGTTACCCAGTGTGATAGTGTCAGACAGGGGGTCCCAGTTCACAGCAAGGTTCTGGAAAACCTGGTGCTCCTCCTTACACGTCAAGTCGGCTCTGTCCACCAGCTACCACCCGCAGACGGACGGCAAAACAGAGAGGCTCAACCAAACCCTCAAGCAATACCTCCATCGACCAAGAGAAAGAGGAATGGGTGGAACACCTATGGCTTGCTGAAATCGCGTACAATAATGCCACGCACAGTTCCACGAAGGTATCACCATTCTACGGCAACTTTGGACACCATCCCAGGTTTCTCCCGTTGGCACACCCAACCGGGAACCGGAGTTTGCCTGAGGCAACCAGGAGAACAGCCCAGCTGAAAGAACTGGTGGGGCGTACCCAGAAGTGTTTAGCCGAGGCTAAGGACAGGTACAAGACACAGGCAGATAAACACAGGAGGCCTGGTCCGTTGTACAACGTGGGAGATTACGTATGGGTTTCTTCCCGCAACATGCACTTCAGGAAACATAGCCTGTTTCATCCTAAGTACATTGGCCCATTCCGTATTGAGAAATGCATCAGCCCAGTGAACATGAGACTTTCCTTACCTTCCACGATGCAAATCCATCCAGTTTTCCACATTTCACTACTGAAGCCCTCTGTTTCCAAAACGCCCCCTGCTCCCTTGATGGTTCGGGTGGAGGCAGACAGAGACTACGAAGTGGAGGGTATCCGTGATTTGAAATGGAGAAGAGGCAAGCTATGGTACCTGGTGGCATGGAAAGGGTACGGTCCGGAGGAACAGTCGTGGGAGCCCGTGGCTGGCATCTCTGCATCCCGGCTGATAGCGCCGTTCCACAGAAAGTATCCCGCGAAGCCAGGTCCGTCGGTGGGAGCCGTGTGAGGTGGGATGTGCTGTCATGTATCCCGGGACGCCGAAACAGCGACGGGATAGAGGACACAACATCGCGATCGTGATGAACTACATTTCCGGGTTCGCGAACCCGGAAGGAACTACAGTTCCCGTGAGGCACTGCGTGGCTCATGTGCACTCCAAGGGGCAGTACTTAAGTGATGGCGGTGCCCGCGGACCCTGTCGGATAATACTGCCGCACCGTCGAGCTGGGGAAAACACCGCAAGGTAAGGGACGTCGTTCCTCATATGCTTGCTTTCTTGGACCCCAGGGGATATCTGTGGAGCTGTAAACATACAGCCGCTCAGTTAGGCATTTCTGTGCTCGCTCGCTTTTAGCAGACTCGTTTGTGTACTGAGGTCCTCCCGGGTTCGGAGGAGGAACATTGAAGCACGAGAGCGGATGCTCCCGTGGCATACCACGTCCACAGCAGACAATTAGGGCGGTCTGGACATACTGTTTGCCCTAAAGACTTAGACATCAGTTACAGGGGAGCCAGTGAGGATAACTGTTCACCCAGTATAGGTTACACTTTTTACCAGAACGTTACCCTTGGTTGAAGAACTTCCTAAAACCAGAAGCCCTTAGTTCTTCGGGTCTCTGGTATTAACACCGAGGCGTACTGTACCCCTCGTTGGCGAGTGTCGGGACCGGCATTCTTGCGGGTGACGGTGCTGATTGAGTGTAATACACCGTTCGAGTGGCATTGTCGGCCACTACTTAGGACTGTGCCCTCCGTTGGAGAGTGTCTGGACGGGCACTCATGCGGAGGACGGTCTGAAGGTCTAAGGAACACATAGGGTGGCGTTAACCCTTGTTGTCCTTACGCGAGTGTAAAGTACCAACCTGGAATTCTATGCTTTACTCATAAAATCCTATTACACCAACCTTGAATTGCGGTTGCCTTATTCCAGTGTATGTGCGTCACAGTCTTCGATTAGGTTCACACCCAGTCCCGAGGGTACTCAGGGATTACAACAATTTTACTTTTGTGTTTTGAATGTGCATTACTGTCCATACAATTCGTATATTGTGTCAAAGCACTCCCTGTTGCACTCTAGGGTGGCAAGCTTCCAAAATATAGCTCAAGCACTCTGGTAGCTTGAGTTCTGACTGTATAGCATTAATTGAGTGGTGTGCAGCAGAGATAAGGGCAGAGCATATGGCAAAGGGACAGATTGCAACCTCTGCCCTCAGCAAAGAGGCAATGCTTGTTTCTTTAAAGCAGAGCCCTAGACAGTGGCCCAGTCTTGCTATATCCTGGAGTCTGCCCTGGGCTTGCAGACCTTTACTAACTGGTAATTATGCTATTCATGTATCGCAATAGAATAGAAACCCCATTTCAAAATGACAGATGTACAAGTTCTGCCAATAAATAATTCGACAAGAGCAGAGATAATAATCTTCTAACGACACGCAACTTGGGAAGATAAATTAACACAATTAATGTGGGTGTGAGCAGGGATATAAGTGCTTGAAGTTAGTGACAAAGGGAAAGAAAAAGAAGAAGAATCTAAGAAAAAATGGTACCCTCACCAGTTTATAGAAATACCCATTTCCGATAATAAGTATCTTCCGGCACTTTGTACCTCTGTAGTTACCGCCATAGAGCAAATGGTGGCTATTTTAAGATGGACCCTATGTGCTTGGAGCAACAAAAACCTCACCAGAAGTTTGTAGTCCATTCAGATCATGGCAACCAGAATCACTCTTAACCTTCAATGCCCCTCTCACATCACACCACACCTGAAGGAGCTCCAGTGGCTCCCCATTCACAAACAAGCACAATTCAAACTCCTCACCCACACTTCAAGGCACTAAATAACACAGGCCCAGCATACCTCAACAATCACATCCGCTTTCACAAATCTTCCAGACACCTCTGCTTGTCAGACTCCTACTTTCACACCCCCCACGCATACGGAAACCAGATCTAGTGGTCGAGTCTTCTCCTACATCGCTCCTAAAGCGTGGAATGACCCGCCACTACACATAAAAGCCTCCTCCTCACTTCTTGAATTCTGCTGGAAGCTGAAGATATGGCTTATCAAATAGTCCCACTAGGTCCTGGATGTTGTTAGTCTCACTCCTGCTCAGCGCCAGGATACCCCCCAACCCCGCCTGGGTCATGGTTAGCTCTACAAAGCGGCATAACATGGAGGGCAGACAGGGCATAATAATGAACAGATGCCACTACTGCCTCAGACCCAGATCCGAAAAGAAGGCATGTTTAGGTGTTTGTCTGTGTGGTAATTCGGGAATAGCCTGACAAAAGAAGGTCTTTCACTTGAGCAGATGATGTGGGCACTGCAGTGGAATTACACAGATCTAAATCCAACTAATGGGTGCCTGTGTGTCAGGAGTAGAAATAGTGAGTTGATTTGACCTTAGGCACCAAGCAATAAATATATATATATATATATATATATTGTGAAAAGCAATGCGCCAAGCGCTTCGAGAGGGCTCACCAAGAAAACATCGACTGTCCAGCCTTCACCAGCCCCAAGCACACTCACAGCCTCCCTCCCAGGTTTGTAGAGAAGTCCGACGCGTTTCGGGGCAGACACGCCCCTTCTTCATGGACAAAACACGATGCACATTACACTCATCAGGTCTGTTTGAATGCGTTTTTATTCAAACAGTGGGTCATCCTAAGTGGGCGTGGTTTAACATGCTGCGCTATATATATATATCCACATCAGTATTATTTATGGAGAGGTATTTTTACCATATTGGATTAACGGAAGAATGACTAAGTTGGTAACCATCACTACAAAGTGACTAAAAACTTTAAATACCTGGCACTGCATGACTGAATGTAATTTTGTTGCAATGTCTTATGCCATTTCCTTTATGAATTAAGCCTTGAGAAACCTCAATGGCCTGAGTGAAACACGTGTCTGCTGCGCATCATCTGAACCTAATGTGACAAAAACATTGTGGTTATACTATAATCTCTAATGAAAATGGTAATACAAATCTTTAGAAAAACACTGTAAATTTAAAATGCAATAAAATATTTCCCCAAATCATGCCGTTTCATATATATCCTGTGGCGTGCAAGATCAAATCAACTAACTCGGGAAAATCCAAAGTTCACTATATTTGATCAGAAGGCTGCAATGCGCATCAAAGTATTAGTTTTTTGTTCACAGTTGCTCAACAATCCAGTTATGAGAGGGGGGGGCTCTCTAAGTGGGGGGGAGGGGGGTAGATTTAGGCCTGAAAAGAGTTGAGGGGGTGACTCTTGGGACTTAAACCCTGGCACTTATAAAATAAATCATGGACACCTAATTTTCAGCATGTATTCGCTCTCCAAGTAAGACAAGAAAACGGAATTATATAAGGAAAATAAAACAGTGGGAAAAACTGGGTCGTAGCCACTTATGGAACAGTACATGCACACCAAAAAAATAATAACCAGAATATGATGCAATTTACAATCTGTCCACTAGGTGTTCCTCACCCTTCAGCCAGCATCATTATTGGGCTCAATTGGGCAGTAAGAAACATGTTGGTAAACAATGTGTAGGTTGGCTCTGAAATACACTTGTCTTCAGTTCCAGCTCATCAGAGTTGACAGACAGACAGATTAGCTGTGATAAATGGTTCCTTTGAAAAAAATATCTTTTGTGCAAGAGGAACTGGGAGTCCCTTTTCAGCAGCAGATAAATCTGTGTTCGCTTTGCCCAGGATTTGGTGCCAGAGGTCTGACCTTACCATCAAGGGGATCCTCACTACTGAGAACCATTGATTTCTGCTTCCCTGGATCTCTTTCCTCTGTTAGCTCTCCATGGTCACCATCTCGCTCACTAACGTTGCACTGGCTGGTTTTCCTCTGTTATACACAGCCTCTTTTTTACTGCGAGTATGGCCATGTAAACTCCATTCATGCCAATCACAAGTGATTTATAGAACTTCTAATTTGCAAAACCTGCTCTAGAAAAAACAGAAACATAATCTGTGTTTCAGAAGAGCCACAGTGCAACCCCACACTCATGGCCAAGAGGTTGTCTGCCAAATGGACCCAGCCCTACAGTTACAGAACCCCCTAACCATTCCTGTTCTTCTCTATGTAGCCAGATGAAAACCCCTCTGGGTAGGTTTATGTTGTATAGTGCCCTCACATAGAGTTCATATAAGGGTGTATTCCTTTTTAAATGTCTGCCTGCGGTGTCAGTTTGCAAGCTGCTTAGATCCATACTACCGACCAACAGCATAGTAGGATGTGTGCATCGAGTAATCCACTTTATTATGTTGCAGTTAAAATGCCTACAGTTTCTTCCCACAATTTGCGATGCATGGAATAAATGGCACCTCCAAGTGCCAAGCCCCTGCTAATATTATTATAGGAACGTCTGACACTTTGGAATTTCTGATGCTTGTTTCTATGTGTAATTAGGGAATGCTCTCCGCATGAAAGGAGCTTCAGAAAATCCATAACAACTAACAAGATCTAAGCAGCTGTCTGCTCTCTGCTAGAGATAGTTATTATCAGAGACAGTGGTCCCTAGACAAGAAAGGAAATGTACAAAGAATAAATATAGACTAAATAGAACTATATTTGTTTTTTGAAAATGTCCAGCCGGACAGTTTATTATCTTGATAAGGATAATACAAAAGGAGTTTGTCACAAAGTGTGATGTACGTGGGACACCAGCCGATGTCTGACTAACACACTAGGGGGGACACAAACAGAAAAAGGGAATAATAGGCAAGGTAGGGTCATCTGAATATCAAAAGTCATAAGCAGACAATCCACAATATACACATATGCATGCACAATTTTTGTCAACTATGCATTTAGTGCATTTTAGGTCGACGACGTTTCGAACCATACATGATATTGGTTCATCCTCAGGACAGTAATAATTGCCTAGAGAGAAAACAATGTCACTATAACCCACTGTGTGGGAATCAATATGCCAAACAATACCAATGGGAAGTAAACGGGGAGGGTAAAGAAGAAAGAGGGGGAGACAAAGAAAAATAAATCATGTCAGTTACACGGTCCCATATATCAACTGCATACGATGTACACAACTCACACCATAAGTGTAAACGGCGGCAAAGTGTGGTGCACGGCTGTTACATGCAGTGCGCTTGGGGTGGTTCAAGAAATGTGGGTACGTTAGGCGGCGCATCATCCAAAGTGCGACAGGGACTGGCAGTGATGACAAAGTGAAGAGTGTCACTATGGTGAAGGAAAAAAAATGGGATACGGTGAACATCGCTCAGGCAAGGTAGTAAGAATACATTGAGGTTGCCGATGTCCCAAGAGAACACCGCACGAGAGTTAGTGAATTTTGGAATGTGAACAGGTGCAAGGGCGAGGATCTGTGAAACTGGTCACGATAATTGGGAGCTCGGACGAAGGCTTACTGGTGGGGTAAGCTGTGAATCAATCTGCACGGGAATGGCGATTGATTAGGTGGGTTTCTATGAAAAAAAGGGGGGGATGGTTACATAGAAGTAAGGATTTCATCGGCAGCAGACCGACCGCGTGGGAGAAAAAACTTACCACGGGTCCGGCGTGAAAAACGGAAAGATCTATGGGTAAAAAGAGGTGATTACGATAGGGCACCCGGAAGCAAGTTACGAGTGAACAGCCAAACGCTGTGCTAGGAGGGCTTACCAGAGGGAACGATACCCTGTTCAATGAATCTGTGGAAGAGAAGGGGAGTTAAAAAATCAAGGTTAAGTCTAAGTACAGGTGCCAGAGTTACAAAACCGCGGTGCGTCAAGGCGCAGGGAGTGGGCTTACCGAGATAGAAGATGGTGCAGGTCCGCAATGGGGGTCCTTGCACGGCGTGAGGGAAACTTGATAGGTGGCAATCTGCGGTGTGTGGCCGTTATTAGGAATGAGGTTCCTGGTCACATGGAGGTTGGTAACCAATAGTGGCATGGCAAAAAGTATCGGCCATTTTGGGTTGGGCGAAGATTTCGAGCCCACCCATGTGATTAGAAGGAGCCAATGGGAATGCAGTAGGTAAAGGCAAAAGAAACGCGGTGGTAATAACATGCAACATGAGAAAGCCAAAACACGAGCAATGAAGGGCTAAAGTGAATCTGAAAGGTGTGACATTCAAAATACCACGGTGAGAGGCGAGGCGGTGACATATAAAAGATAAACAGTAAAGCAAAACAGCATTGGACAATGTCCTAATAAAGTGGTGAATATGGTTAAAAGACATTTTACATCAAAAAACGGGGTTTAGAGAGCCAGTCAAAGTCTTATACTGATTACGAAAGTCAAGTGTGTGGCCCAGCCACACCAGTGGTCATACATAAGTTCCATTGTGCAGGGCAAGGCTAGGGTCGAAATCAGGGTGGTCCAGTCCTCCGTGCGATTCAGACCAGTGTGCAGGCTCTGGGTCTTGAGTATCCAGTGCAGTTCCTCTTTATCTGAAAGAGACACGTTAGTGATAGATTCCTTACCTTAGAATATCCCCAGGCGTCAGACTGGATCCGGAAACTTTTGCGTAGCAATACCCCTGCGCGCCGGTAGGCGTCGTCTGCGGCTCCGCGTCCGTCGTCGGCGTCGTGAGCGCCGGGATGACGTAGTCGGAGTACTTAGACGGCGCCCATGCGCGCTGACGTCAGTTCTTCTTTTTTCCGCGCCAGCTAGCGCAGATCCGGAAGAAGCTCTACCCCCAGTCACTTTTTGACTGAAAACATTTTGATCTTTTGATCTTCTATTTAGTCGACTTCTCGACTATCGGTGCCAGGGATGCCCGGGTTCAAGCCTTGTTCGAAGTGCGGCCGACTCATGTCGGTCACGGACCCCCATCGCCGGTGCCTGAAGTGCTTAGGCCTCGACCACGACGATCGAACCTGCTCCGACTGCCGGGCCCTGACGTCGAAGGCTAGGCGGGAGCGGTCCCGCAAGCGTCTCGAGCTGAGGCAGTCGGCCCCGCGCCGCTCCAGGTCCCGGTCCCGGTCCCACGGGAGGTCGAGGGACAGGTCGCGAGGTCGGAGTCATCGACGTTCCGGGAGTGGACACCGATCGTCTGGTTCCAAGTCCTCAGGTAAGAGGCATGAGAGGTCGGAGCGACACCATCGGTCCTCCGACCCGCCCCGACGCTCGCACGATGCGGCCGGGGACTCGGGCGACACCGCCCACGCGGCTCCGCGGGAGTCGCAAGCGTCGCCGCCGGCCCCACACCTTCGGGTCCCTGGGCACGGATCGTCGCAGGAGGAGGTCGAGAGGTACCTCATGGCCATGAGGGCCCTCCCTCCTCAGTCGGTTCCCGTGGCGCCTTCGGGCCGATCGGCTCCGTCTGGAGGTCCTTCCGGGTCGGGCGCTTCGGCCCCGACGACGTCGGGTGCTTCGGCCCCGGCGCCGCTGGCGACTTTGGTCCCGGCGCCGCATGACCTCGCTGGATCCGGCTCCGGATCCGGGACCTCGCCGGTCGACCTTACGACCTCGCCGGCGCCGTCCCTTCAGGTGTCGTCCCCGGCAGCCGATGTGGTTGCCGCCCCCAATGTTTCCTACGGTCCTACTCAGGAATCGGAAGGGCGCCGCTGGGCGCCGATTCCGTCGGCCTTTGGAGACTTCTATCTCCACGAGGAGGCCCTGGCTGTTAATCCTGGTCTCCAGGAGCCAGGTGACGAGGAGCAATGGGAGGGGTCCGAGGACCCTCTGGCACGTGATTGCCAGTCACATCAGGACTGGACATATGAGCTTGGGGAGGCCAGTGGTATTGACACCTCGCCAGACACTGGATTTACGTCGCCCCCGACTGTGGCTTCGGAGGCGGGTTCTGCTTACAGCGTAGTGTTGACGAAGGCAGCTAAGGCCCTAAACCTTCAGCTCCCCGTCGCGGCCGTGAGGACTAATCTCCTCACTGAGGTCCTCAAACAGCAGTCCGGCTCCGCGGAGCCCCTCCTGCCGTTCAATGAGGCCTTGTGTGACGTTCTTCTGGGCACTTGGTCCAAGCCCGCCACAGGCCCCCCTGTGGACAGGAACGTGGCCAGACGCTACCGCCCGGCACCGGGCGACCCATGCTTTTTGTCCACCCATCCCACCCCCGAGAGTCTGGTCATCCAGGCCTCAAACTCCCAAACCGCATTCCCGTCGGCCCCGCCCGACAGGGAATCCAAGAGATATGAACAGTTCGGGAAGAAGGTTTTCTCGTCTGTGAGCCTAGGGCTGCGGTCTGTGAACACCGCCTGTCTCTTGGGCCGCTACACCCACACTCTGTGGGACACGGTTGCGGAGGTGCTGCCTAGATGCCCGGAGGAGGTCCAGGCTAAACTCAGCCAAGCCCTGGCGGACGGCCGAGATGCAGCACGCTTTTCTATCCGGTGTGGGCTGGATACTACGGACTCACTGGGCAGGGCGATGGCAACGACGGTGGCGGTTCGACGCCACGCCTGGTTGAGGTCCGCCAACTTCTCGGCCGATGTCCAGGCCACCCTCCTGGACATGCCGTTTGATGGCCGTCGCCTCTTCGGTGACAAGGCAGACC
The DNA here is from genome assembly GCF_964263255.1 of Lissotriton vulgaris. Lineage (NCBI taxonomy): Eukaryota > Metazoa > Chordata > Amphibia > Caudata > Salamandridae > Lissotriton > Lissotriton vulgaris. Next base: position 155,589,542 of record NC_141699.1, on the reverse strand, counting down.
ATGCGCTGGAACGTTTCAAAGACTCCAGGGCCACGGCCAAGTCCTTGGGCCTTACGGCCCCACGCCAGCAATCGGGTGCCTTTCGCTCCTTTCGTGGCCACGGAAGGGGCGCCCCACCACGTACCGTCAGCCACGCACCGCAGAATGTTCAGCAACGCGGTGGCGGACGTGGGAACCGCTGTGGCGGTGGTCGGGGCCAGCGGCGAGGCCAGTCCACACCTCCCTCAGCAGCCCCTGCCTCAAAACCTTCCTAGTCCGAGTTTTCAGGCCCATGTGACACCTGTGGGCGGCAGGGTTCGCCATCACCTCTCCCACTGGCATACGGTCACTTCGGACAGGTGGGTGCTGCAAATTGTCCGAAGGGGCTTCTCCCTCCCCTTCGAGTCATCCCCTCCATCCATGCCACCTCAATACCACCGTGTGTCGGGGGATCACTTGCAACTTCTGCAAGAGGAGGTTTCGGCCCTCTTGGCCAAGAGGGCCATCGAGCGCGTTCCTGGGCCAGAAGTAGGACGTGGTTGTTACTCCCACTACTTTCTGGTACCCAAGAAGGGCAAAGGGGGCCTACGCCCTATCTTGGATCTGCGGAACGTCAACGGCTTCCTCCGGACGGAGAAGTTCAAGATGCTCACTTTGGCTCAGGTCCTGGCTGCCCTGGACCCAGGAGACTGGATGGTAGCGTTGGACTTGCAGGACGCCTATTTCCACATCCCCGTCCTGCCGGCCCACCGGCGTTACCTGCGGTTCACGGTAGGCCAAGAGCACTTTCAGTTTACCGTGCTCCCCTTCGGCCTTACAAGCGCCCCACGGGTGTTCACGAAGGTGATGGCGGTGGTCGCAGCCCATCTGCGCAGGCAGGGGGTATCAGTCTTCCCCTACCTCGACGACTGGTTGTTGAAGGCGGGCTCGCCCCAGACAGTCGTCAGCCACCTCCAGACTACGGCCGACCTCCTGCACTTGCTGGGGTTCTCCATCAATGTGCCGAAGTCACACCTGTGTCCCTCTCAGAAGCTCCTCTTCATCGGAGCGGTTCTCGACTCGGCGCGGTTTCGGGTTTATCCACCCGAGCAGCGGGTTCGGGATATTCAGGCTCTGGTTCCCATCTTCCAGCCGTTATCCCGGGTCTCGGTCAGGTTGACGCTGCGGCTTCTGGGACTGATGGCCTCCTGCATCCTTCTGGTGCGTCACGCCAGGTGGCGGATGCGGGCTCTGCAGTGGGACCTGAAGTTTCAGTGGGCCCAGCATCAGGGCAACCTGTCCGATCATGTCCTGATCTCGGAGGGCACTGCGAGACAACTGCAGTGGTGGCTCACGGACCGCGACTGGGTCAGTGGCAGACCCCTCTCCCTACCCCAGCCGGAGCACGTAGTTGTGACGGACGCGTCCCTCCAGGGCTGGGGAGGCCACATGGGAGAGGCGGAGATCAGAGGCCTCTGGTCTCCGGCGGAGTCCCGGCTCCATATCAACATTCTGGAGCTGCGGGCGATTCGTCTAGCACTGAAGGCATTCCTCCCCTCTGTCCGGGGGAGCGTAGTGCAAGTGTTCACCGACAACACCACCGCCATGTGGTACTGCAACAAGCAAGGCGGGGTGGGGTCGTGGATCCTCTGCCAGGAGGCTCTGCGCCTCTGGCAGTGGCTGGAACATCAGGGCGTGACCCTGGTGGTTCAACACCTGGCAGGCTCTCTGAATGCCAGGGCGGACGAACTCAGCCGCCGGTGCATGATGGATCACGAATGGCGTCTGAACTCGGACGTGGCGCAAGGTCTCTTTCAGCAGTGGGGAGAGCCTTGGTTAGATCTATTCGCCACAGAAGAGAACGCGCAATGTCATCAGTTCTGCGCGTTGGAATTTCCAAGGCGGCGCTCGCTCGGAGACGCTTTTCGTCGCGAGTGGAGCTGCGGTCTGTTGTACGCCTTTCCGCCTATACCACTTCTGCCCAGAGTGCTGAAGAAGATCAGGCGCGACCGGGCCCAAGTTATCCTTGTGGCTCCGGACTGGGCACGAAGATACTGGTATCCCGAGCTACTCAGCATGTCAGTCGATCCCCCGATTCGTCTGCCTCTTCGGGAGGACCTTCTGTCGCAGCAGCAGGGGACGGTCCTGCACCCGAACCTGTCCAATCTCCACCTACAAGCTTGGAGATTGAGCGGCGGCAGTTGAGGCCATTTGACTTGCCTCCTGAAGTCTGTGATATCATTCTGGCAGCCAGGCGTCCCTCCACAAAGTCGGTATACGCCTGCCGGTGGAACAGATTTGTGGCATGGTGCACAGCAAAGGCTGTGGATCCTCTCTCGGCACCCCTTTCGGAAGTGCTGCTCTTTCTTCTTTCCCTTGCCCAGCAGGGCTCTGCTCTGGGCACTCTTAAAGGGTACCTTTCTGCTCTATCAGCCTTCTTGAGGCTACCAGATCAGCCTTCTTTATTCAAGTCCCCTATTGTAAGTAGATTTCTGAAGGGCATCACGCACATGTTCCCTCCTGTTCCCTTCGTGATGCCCCAGTGGGACTTGAATCTTGTTCTCACTTATCTGATGTGTGCTCCCTTTGAGCCACTGCATAACTGTCCTCTTCGTCTCCTTACTCTGAAGACTGCCTTCCTGGTTGCCATCACCTCTGCCAGGAGAGTGAGTGAGCTCCAGGCTCTTTCTTCTTTTCCACCTTTCCTGTCTGTGCATCCTGACAAGGTGGTGTTACGTACACGACCTTCCTTTCTGCCCAAGGTTGTTACGGCCTTCGACATCGGGCAGTCCATTACCTTGCCCACTTTCTTTCCGCCTCCGCATCCCTCGAAGGAGGAAGAGAGGCTCCACCGTCTGGATCCAAATCGTGCGCTCTCCTACTACCTAGATCGCACACGCCAATTCCGGGTGGATGACCAGCTCTTTGTTGGTTACGTGGGCGCAAAGAAGGGTAAGGCTGTGCACAAGAGGACCATCTCTAGGTGGATCATCTTGTGTATCCAAGCATGTTACTCCATGGCGAGGAAGGAGCCCCCGGCTGGATTGCGGGCTCACTCCACTCGGGCCACGGCAACGACAACTGCCCTGGGCCGCGGTGTCCCCCTGCAGGACATTTGCCAGGCAGCTACGTGGGCCTCGCTGCACACGTTCGCAAGACACTACTGCCTGGACAGTCAAGTCCGGAGGGATGGCTTCTTTGGCCGTTCCGTCCTCCAGGACTTTCTGGTGTGATATTGGTTCGCAGACCCACCACCGGGGTTGGTATTGCTGGGGTATCTATTCTAAGGTAAGGAATCTATCACTAACGTGTCTCTTTCAGATGCACAAGTTACTACTTGTGTAACGATATATCTGTAAGAGACATTAGTTAGTGATAGATTCCTTACCGACCCACCCATCCTCCCCGTTCTGCGAACCGATATCTAGGGTTAAGGTCATCCCCTTTCAGGGCCCTAGTTTCATGGCACCAGTGTTAGTTCTATCATGGCTCTGCGTATCTGGCGCGGAAAAGCTGTGTGTCAGAACTGACGTCAGCGCGCATGGGCGCCGTCTAAGTACTCCGACAACGTCATCCCGGCGCTCACGACGCCGACGACGGACGCGGAGCCGCAGACGACGCCTACCGGCGCGCAGGGGTATTGCTACGCAAAAGTTTCCGGATCCAGTCTGACGCCTGGGGATATTCTAAGGTAAGGAATCTATCACTAACTAATGTCTCTTACAGATATATCGTTACACAAGTAGTAACTTGTGCGTTCAGTAGCTGCTGTAGGTTCCCTCCACGGTTAGGGAGTTTGATCACAGAAATGATTGTCCACTTGAAGTCCATTTCCGTGTGGGACAGTTCTGTAAAATGGTGCACAAAAGGAGCATTGGGAGTTCTGCAGCAGATTCTGCACCTGTGTTGACACATTCTTGTACGTGCTTTCTGAGTTGTCTGCCCTATATAAATAATAGAACATGGACACACAATAGCATAGATGGCATTTGTACTGTTACAATTAGAAAATGTTCTACGAGCATGCTCGATATCATTATGTGTGAATTCCTTGCCTTCTATAGTAGTATCACACATGGAGCAGTTGCCGCATTTTACATGCCCAGTGAGTCTAGGGAGACCCCAGAGATTGTCTATTGTAGCCATTTGATCTGGAGCGGGTAACGCAGCACGCACCAAATGGTCTCTCAAATTTCTGGATTTCTTGAATGCAAACATAGGTTTGTCTAGTTGGAGTTGGCCTGCATTCAGCACTGGCCAATGTTTTTTGATGCTCTTGGTAAGTGAGATGGATGCTGGCAAAAAGGTGGTAACACAGACCAGCCGGTTCTGTGCTTTTTTCGGTTTGGGTTCAAGCAACACCTCCCTAGGGCAGAACCAAGCCCTTTTGAGTGAAGATCTTATAAGTCTATGTGGGTAGCCTCTAGCGCTGAGTTTGGCGCTGAGTGACTGTGCTTCTTTGAAATAATCCTCTTTGAGGTAGCAATTTCTTCTCAACCTCAGAAATTGTGAGTAAGGGAGGGAATCACGGAGAGCTCTAGGGTGGTTGCTCTTGTAGCTTAACAGGGTGTTGCGTTCCGTAGGTTTCCTGTAGAGGCTGGTGATTAATTAGCCATCTTTATCCTGTATGGTTAGGTCAAGAAAAGGAATGCTAGAGTGGCTAGTGGTAAGGGTGTAGGTGAGACCACTACAATTGCTGTTTAGCCAGTGTAGAAAATGGGGTAACAGGTCCTCAGAGTCGTTCCAAATCAAGAAGATATTGTCAATATACCGCTTCCATAGGGCTATGCCACTATGGAAGGGGTTTGACGGGGCCAAAATGCAGCCACATTCAAGACTGTCCATGTATAGTATGGCCAAATTGGGGGCTAGAGATAGAGCACACTGTTTTATTGTATCCTGAACACCACTCTTCGGCCCTAGAAAAAGGCTCATAGTGGGATTACTATGCATGAGGAGAAAAAGTAATTGTGCTTAAAGTTCCTCAGAGCTGTTTCACTGCGTCATCAATCTCTTAATTTAAAAGTTGTTACAGTAAATCAACCACTTTCGAGAGAGAACCGGAAAATATTGCTGAGCTGATTTTAGAACGTCACGTGTACATTTTGACATACAAGTATGCCTATGTAAGGATATGATTTACAAGTGATGCATAAAGCCTTCAGCCTTAAGTCCTAGGTATGCATAAATTACTACTGCTGTCATTGACACAAGGAAGGTTGTAACAAACATTACTTACCCATGTTTTTTCTAAACTACATGTGCATCATTTACAGAGTCCATAGTTTCTGATGTGTACAGATAAAAAATTTGTAAAATAGCAATGTTTCTTTAGGTTAACCTCTTTCTTCGCTAAGTATATTTCTTTCTTTAAATGCCATACTTTCGTAAAAACACCCTGTGAAATTGGGGGCTATTGTTGCACTTTCTGTACCATTTACACCTGGACCATTGTGGTGTAAGGCAGACGTGCTGCCAGTAGGGTGACCAACTGGCATGGGGGCAAATTCAGGACGGTAAGTGTAAAAATTCAGGACAAAGGGTCAAAATTCATGACAAAAATTCAGGACAGAAGGTCAAAATTCAGGACAAAACTTCGCGTCAAAAAATACGTTTTACAGACACATCAGAGGAAGTTGCACAAAAGTATATAAGTAAGTAAATAGACAACCACTTAAGTACAAGTCAAAATAAGTTTATATTAGGTTGAGAAGATCGTGCACTTTACGATTTTTCGGTATGTGCGCAGCTTTGAGCAAATGTGCAGGTCTTTTTGTGGTATTTCAAACGATAATAATCTATTTAAATGGTTACTGCACTGGGTTGTCTAATCTGATATTTTGTTTACCACTCATGGTTCTGAGCAGGCATGTTTGGTGAGAGAAGTGGTCAGGAAGATCTGCTTGGATAGACTTTGTTACTAGCATCTCACATCTGAGTGCCATTGTTAGAAGTAAAGCGGCACGCATAGGTGAACTAAAGGGAGGAGTGCTGTGATAAACCCACTATAGGGAACGCATTATGGGTATTTTAGCAAGTGGAATTTAAAATATGGAATCTGACTTTGCTTATGGGGGCTTCGCAGAGAGTTGCACTTGCTGACAGAAGTCACAAGGTGCTTTTCCCTGAAGCTTTCTTAAAGAAGGGACCGGCGATACACTGTACATAGTTTATTTTTGATGCCTTGCCTATTGCTACAAACACAATACACATCTCAAGCACAGCTCGTGGCACTATGAGACTCTGCCTAAAACCTTACACCTAAAACAAAACATAAGACATTTACAATTACAAGTGTAACATTCAAGTAGCAGTTGGGTGTCACTCAAAATGTCATATGCATGATGTATAGATACCACACATAAGCACACTGCACATACAGAATAGTAACGCATAGGCAAGGGAGTAGCCAGAACATTAAATTACCTCCCACTTTGAACTAAAGATCTTATGGTACCAAGACAGCAAAGTTTTGAATCCTGGGTGCCTATTGCAGGAACTATAATAGAGGGTTCAGTTCCAGGGTCTGACCTTCAACACAGCGAGTGAGCAGCTGTTTGCAGCATGCAAAGGAGAGAACTGCCTCAATCCTTATATGTTGCACTGGAAGAGCAGAGCAAGCAGTGGAACTGAAGCGGATTTGCACCCTAATTGACACATCTGCATTCATATCTTCAATTAACAGAAGAATGCTTCATTTTATACTTGAAGGTATGTGTATGGATTGTTAAAATCATGACATTTAACAGCTCAGCTTTGAACACCCTAACAATACATTGGCAAAAAAAGAAATCTTTCACTTCAGGCAGCTTAACTCTAACAATTAACACCCATTTCCCATTCAAGTAGCCTTTACATGCGCAGACTAACCAGTCCCCACATTTACATTTCTTTGAAGCAGCCCAGCACCCTGGCTGCCCCTCCCTCTGGATCACAGCACAGGACACCCCCATCTGCTTCAGCAGACTGAGCTGAGCCCTCTCAAGAATCAAGTGCGAAACATTTGTCGGCCAGCACCAAGGCTGAATTTACGGACAAATGCCGCCCGTGGAAACTTCCTTGACGGACATGGCAGTAAATTCACGGACAGTCCGTGAAAATTACGGGCGGTTGGTCACCCTAGCTGCCAGGTGTGGATAATGCCTTGACCAACGTTCACGAATAGTTGCAGAGTGTCTGACTGATCACCTCATAGACAGGGCAGTTATAAGGCACTCCTCTGACGGTTTCCTCCATAAGTCTACTTCAGCACAGAGACTGTAGAAGAGGGACGCTGATCAATTTTCATAGTCATGGTATTAGTAGCCGACACCCGTGCATGCACAAATGAGATGTTACTGGTCCTCCTGTACTTGTGTCTGCCAAATATACCTAATAGTTCACTCACCTCTATGTGTGCATTATTTACTGATGCATATGCCACAAACACGTACATCATCATTCTTTTCTTTCGAAGCAACAACATGTTTCTTCCTTTCCCTATTTATGACAATTCCCTGTGCGCCATTCTCACACTGTATACATGATTTTATAAGGCTGAAGTTGGATGGATGTAGACGGTTAACATATACTCGCAATGGTTGTAACTCTAGCATTGGCAAGGTTTTTGCCTTTACTGCCCATGGTGGCTACTTCCTTTCTTCTCCCAAGATTATTGTAGGTACCATGATATGGCTTCCTTTATAGAGCTGGGTACACACAGCCTTTTCTGTGCCAAAACTTTTGTTACCAAGTTCTTTTAAATATTTATAGAGTGGACTTTGGCTCAGCCCCAGAGTAGTCCGTCTTTCTCACCTCATAGACTATTGTAGGTACCATGATATGGCTTCCTTTATAGAGCTGGGTACACAGAGTTCACTCGTAACGTCCACTCCGGAGAAGTGTGGCTCAATGATTAGAGCGGCAGACCCTGATGCAGAGGTCTAGCCCGGGACCAGGGTTCAATTCCCCGCCTCGGCGGGTCTTGGGCTCAAAAATCCACGGACCTGATAATTCTCGCCTCGGTGCCTATTCCAATCATGGAGTCCCACTCTGCAACTCTGGGCAATAGCTTGCTTAATCTCCACAACGACCCCCACAACGCTAAGGATGCCTGGCCTCCACCTTGGGGGTGCCCAGGAGTGGACGCCTCAGAGGGAAAGCCAGGATGGGTTCCACAGCGGTATTCGTACAAGCGCCTTGAGACCCTTGCGGGTGAGTAGTGCGCTATACAAGTATCAATTTACATTTACATTTACTCCGCGGGGTAGAAAGGTCCGACCATGGAAGAGAGTGGAAGCAGACTCTCTAATCTCTATGCTGATTTCCACATCACCATCTGAGAGGAATGAGAATAACCTAGACTCCAATACTACAGCCTTTATGGTCTGGATCCGCCCTGCTCTGGATAAGCTGGCTCCTGAGCGGTGGGAGAAGACCAGAGCCAAAGGAAAGGGAGCACAGTGGTTTGACGCCTCGCTCAGGAAAAAGAAACAAGCTCTTCGCAAGGCGGAGAGAAGGTGGAGACTCGGTTACAATTTAGCGGAGTCGGAAGCCTATAAAGCACTTCTGTCAAAATACAAGGCGGACATCCTGGCGAGGAAGGCAGCCTTCTATGAGGACAGAATTGGAGGTGATGTGAACAAGCAAAGGGAGACATTTGCGATCCTTGGGGAGCTTACGCAGCTGGAGGGGAAAAATCTAGCATCTGACCAACCGGACTGCGAAACCTTCCAGAGGTTCTTTCTCCAGAAAGTGCAGGACATTATTAAGGACATCAGGGAGACCCCAGCTGATCCTCTCCTGCCATCCCGCTCGGCCCGCCAGGAACTGACAGGGTTGCTGAGCAATATCCCATGCTTAGACGAAAAAAGCTTGGCGGAGATCGCCGGCCAAATAAAGTCAGGATCCAGTTTGGATCCATGCCCTCCGAGAATCTTTCAAATGGCCTTGCCCGGCATTCAAAGTCAGCTGGTGAGCCTATTAAATGAATCATTAGAGGCGGGCTATCTTCCATCGAATCTGAAGGAAGCTAGGGTCACTCCACTCCTTAAGAAAGCAGGAGCAGACACCAAGGCGTTAAAGAACTATAGGCCTATTTCCCAATTGTCATTTCTGGGGAAGATCCTGGAAAAACATGTTTTGAACAAACTGGCCGGTTACCTGGAGGAACACTGTCTACTCCACGCAAGGCAGGCGGGCTTTCGGCCACAACATAGTACAGAACTGGTGATGGCCACAGTTGCTGACGAGCTGAAAGTCAGGGCAGACAATAAACAACCTTGTGCCCTGATTCTATTGGACTTGTCAGTGGCGTTTGATACGGTCAGCCATACCATCTTGCTGGACCGTATCGCGAAGCTGGGAATAACAGGGCAAGCACTCGAGTGGCTTGAATCTTTTCTGACGGGTCGGACCCAGAGAGTGCAGTTGGGAGAGCAGCTATCAGAGGCCAGTGCGGTGGCCTGGGGTGTACCCCAGGGATCCGCGCTATATCCCCTGCTATTTAACATCTATCTCCAACCTCTTGTGGGGGAGTTAATGCATAGGAACTGCCAAATCTTTAACTATGCTGATGATACCCAACTTTTGGTTCAGCTGGAGGACACTAGGGAAACACAGGAATCGGTAAGGAATCTGCTTAGATTCACTGTAAACTGGATGACCAACAACCTCCTGAAAGTGAACGCCGAAAAAAATGAGGTGCTGGTCGTCACCAATCAAGTCAACCCCTGGGGTGAGTTGTTTTGGCCCCCAGAATTAGGGACTACACCTATTCCTGGAAGGGTGGTCAAAAGCCTGGGGTTGAAGATTGATGCAGACCTTACTATGGCTCCCCAAGTCTCGGCAGTGGTGGGGTCTTGTACGGGGGTGCTTAGGCAACTCCGGAAGTTAGTACCCATTCTATCGGCCCCCACACTGCAATCCATAGTGTCCGCCACGGTCATCTCGAGATTGGACTACGGCAATGCTTTGTATCTTGGCCTCCCGCAGAAGCTTTTAAGGAAACTGCAGGTGGTACAGAACGACGCAGCCAGGCTGATTTACTCTCTTCCGAGGAATTCGCATGCCACCCCCTTACTCCGAAAGCTGCATTGGCTGCCCGTCAAACTTAGAGTGCAGTTTAAATGTCTTTGTATGGCCCATAAAGCCATTTTTGGCAGAGCCCCGGAATACATCAAAGAGCGCTTGAGGAAGTACATCCCAGGTAGAGCCTTGCGCTCGGGCAAAGCCTTCAACTTGACTCAACCCAGATTTAAGCTAAAATCTAAAGGGGGCAGGGCTTTGTCCATACTTCTCCTGCAAATGTGGAACGAGTTACCAGCTAGCCTGAAGGATGACTCGCAACTACTGTCTTTTAGGAAGAACTTGAAGACCTACCTGTTTAAAAAGATAACATCCACGCCCTAGTTGGGGTTGGAGGGTGCAGAGGTTCGGGATGCGGTAGGTTATGTACCTGTTCTGTTGCGAGCGCTTAGAGACCAGTGGTGATTTGCGCTATACAAAAACATGTTAACATAACATAACATAACACAGCCTTTTCTGTGCCAAAACTTTTGTTACCAAGTTCTTTTAATATAGATCGAGTGGACTTTAGCTCAGCCCCAGAGTAGTCCGTCTTTCTCACCTCATGGTATTGACTTGTGTGGTACCATTTTAACTCCTTATGGATTTCATGCATTACAATGTACTGGGGACTACTTTACATCTAAACGGTACACTCAATTATCACACATGCAACACATGCATGTTGTTGAGTCATATATACACGAAGCAATCAAGTTTGTGATTATTTTTTTTACTGCAGCAGCCTTTATGTTAAAATTATATAGAAAGGTGTAGGTACTACTCTTGTCCTAAGGACTCTCCGAGCATGCACTGGGAAATATTGTTTCTCTTGCAGTCATGTTTTTTCCACCTAACTCCACATTTGTTATTGGTGGATATATTTTTTGGGTCCATCAATGTTGTGCTTCTGAGTTGCTTACTTGATCATTTTCTGACTGAGGTGGCGAAGTGCGCTAAAGAATGATGATGGATTCAACCCAGATCTGTGACTGGGGGGGGGGAGTGTCTGAAAAGTTTCAGCGCTGCTTCCATCATCTCCTTGTGTTTGCTTTGTTTGCCCTAAGTTGGCAGGGTATGCTCAGACGTGGGTCCCTTGCTTCCTTTGCCACTGGATTGAAGTTAGCCTGGTTGATGAAGGGTGTTACCCAAAAACCTCTCCCAGGATGCTTGTTTATGGTTCAGGGAAGACCTGGCTTGGCAGTTCGGGATGGACTGTTCCCATGAGGCACAGGGTCAAGACTGATTTGCATATAGATGCATCTGAACTGAGGTGGCGAAGTGAGCTAAAGAATGATGATGGATTCAACCCAGATCTGTGACCGGGGGTGAGTGTCTGAAAAGTTTCAGTGCTCCGGCCATCATCTCCTTGTGTTTGTCATTTTCTGACTGATGACATTAACTCCTCTCTTTACATTCTCTCCCCTCCAGTCTTCATGGTTGCCCTTTCTATCTTTACAGCAGAGGCAATCTTAATTCATAATCTTGCAAATACCAAAAATATGTAGAACAGGGAGCAGACTTTGAGCTAAATGATCAAAGTCCCACAGAAGAGCAGGGGTAAAATACAAGAATTAACTCTTGTCTACTGTAGAAGTCACAGTACACGCAGGCAAAATATTTACACACAGCATGTAAGGGAGTGAACCCATTACAAGCCAAATGCATTCTTCAAGTTAATCTTTGCGAGCTTATGAACAACTTCACAGCAGTGTCAGGTGGGCGGGTCACTGAAGATTTATCCGAGGGATACATCTATATAGAGACTGTGCTTGGCAGAGCTCCCAGGTGTTACTCATGCAGAAACTTGGGTCTCATTTTAACGTCCCCGAAGGTACGTTTATGCTGTAAAATGTTGTGGTTAAAAGCACAAAGACCAGCAATAACCACATTTACCATGGGAAATAACTCGAAAACCAATAGAAGCACCAGATTAACACACTCATGACCACCTAGCAGAGGTTAAAGATCTCCTCCTGAGGCAGAAAATAAATCAATGAATCAGTGAACATATAAAGCATAACTACTAATGCATGAGGGTCTCAAGGCGCTGAGTGGGTGGGGGGGGTGGGGTAGGTCTGCGGTTCGGTCAAAGACTCAGGTCTTGAGATCATTCCTGAATTTCAGCAACTAGGGTGATTGCCTGAGGTGCAGAGGCAGGGAGTTCTAGGTCTTCGCAACGAGGTAGGAGAAGGATCTTCCTCTAGCTGTGGTCTTGTGGATCCATCTTTCCGATACTCATGGCTCTTGAGGTAGGCAGGCAGCAAACTACCATCGTAAGGACTGTTCTTGCATTCCTTTTAGGATGGATGGCCATGTAGGATAGATGCAAAAACAACAAGTGATGGACCGAATGTGGATCAATGTCACACATTCCCCCAGTCAAAAGATCTGGGCCATAAGATAGATGGCCATATGGGACGCACGGGGAAACCCTATATCTGCTGGGGGACAGTGAGAAAGTTTTGATGCTGGGTGGAAGATCTTTTATGTAAAGGTACCTGCAGGATTTGCAGATGCAGAGAAAGTGTGGTAGGATACCGTGCCAGAACATGAAGTACTGTTATAGAGAACAAGGAGAACCCAAAGGGAGTAGTACTAGGGACCTTGGGCAGTAGTATATTTTAAAGAAGAGTGGACCCTAGTTTATCAGGATCATGAAAAGGATAGGCATACACTAAATAGTACGTATGTCCTTTGTTCAGCCGGACAGGATTTTATTGGTTTCAGTGTTTGGCAATAGTTCATATAAACAACATATATACACAAGTGGGCACGGCCCGTGACCCACAGAAGACAAGACAAAACAAGAAAGGAATTTTTATGCAGGGGCACATAAGGTGGTCTGTACTAATATTTAGTTGGCAGACTTAATTCAGTTTCAGTACACCATTGTAACATTGTGTGACATTATTTAATACATATGGTGCTCTATGGTCGACAACGTTTCGATGCCTCAACTTAGATAAAGGGCATCATCATCAGGACAAAACTTATAAATCATGTTTGTCTAGAAAGCATTTTAAAGAAATTCAGCCTGCAGAGTTGCAGTCTTCGTTATACTCGTTTAACAGAGCCAGTTAGTTCTGCGGGGTAAACCGGCCTGTCACGGAGAATGGCGGTACGGCAGGGTAACAGTGCGGATCCCTTTCTGCAAGTTGGGGTGACGGAGGGGATCGCTATTTGGCGTTCCTCTGGTTCAGAACCGTGGGCGCGGCAGCATTGGCCGGGATGAATTGGAAAGAGTCTTGCACGATGGCAGGTCGGTGAGGTTCTGGCGGTACTGCAATCACAAAAATGGTTGTAAAATCGATGGCTTTTTAGACACAATGGGCATCATTTAGAGTGTGGTGGCAACTTGACATCCACCATAATGGGGTGGATGTCCCATTGTGCTACACTCACGCCTCACCCCTCCCCCAGTCTAATTTCTAAGTAAGTGGGCAACTGCTCTGCTTCTAATAGCAAAGCCCCAGCTAGCTCCGCATTGACCCGCCTTACATGAGGCCGGCAACAGTACAGCATCTTCCAATGCTGCTTTTTTCCTTCTTGCAACCACCATCTAAATTTAGTGGTTACACACAAGAAAACAAAATGTCAACTGTGCTCTTGAAGAATACTCCTAGGGTGTTATTGGATGTCTATTTTTTGTTTAGTTGATTAAAAATAGTTCTGATTTAGGGACTTGTTTCTGAAAAACACAAACATTCTGATTGGTGAACTGATATTATAGTTTTTGATGAGTGTACTCCTGTTGTGCCAGGAGGAGCGTCTGTAATTAAAATGTGTTTAAAATGTGTGTACCTGCATCACAGAAACCAGAATTCGTGTGGGTGGTTGGTTGCCATGCTGGCAAGCTTGAACCTACGCTTTTACAGCAGATTGGCATGCCACCCATAGTACTCCAAATAAGGCCTTCTATTAATTAATTTGCCCTATGAACACAATGTTTGTGGGCTGGGGGGGGATCACCCCCAAATCTCCTAAAAGAGGGTTGGGCTTGATCACGGAAATATGGAGGCGGGTAGGAAATAATTTTCCACTGTTGATTTTAGCTCCCACTCCAGGCCTGACTACTGCATGGAAATCATTGGATTGAGCTAGCCAAGTTTATTATCCTCTCAAACTTGGAATGTGTAACTTTAGAAGATACTATATTAGGTAGCTAAGCTTTACTTAAAACTAAGGAAATACAAGTATGTATCTTGGCCTTAAGACACTTCATTGACTGCCTATATAACATCTGAGAGCCCCTCACAAGGGAGGGACATTGTCAAGAAATGATTGCAAGGAATGAGATTGGATTCTGGTGAGCAGAGGCTTAACATGCTTTTCCCGGCTGTCACAAGACAAAGGGCAACCAAAAGGTTCTGTTGAAATACTCTAGGCTCTTGTTTAAGTAGCATGGGTTGTTCTCAAGGCTAAAGCTCTCTAGAGGGGCTTGGAGATGGTGGAATCAACAACCACATTGCAAAACAGTTAAGAGATTAAGAGTTGACGGCACAGACCATAGTAGGTCTAAACATAGCAAGAAAGTATTATCTAGTCAGCATAAACGGTCAGTGATGAAAATGGGAGAAATATGCAGAAAATGTTCAGTCATCTTTAATAGTTTAATTTCCATTAAAAATCCTTGAACCATTTTAGTAATCTGTCCAAATGGTAAAAAATAGGAGAACGCATCACAATGATAGTGATTAAAATTCTAAACATTGACTAAAGGGCTCTGAGGGATGTATGTTGCAATATTGAATGACTTAATATCACCCAGCCGTAATACTATCTAACCTAATATTTACCCCCCATCCTAGAGGTTGTGGGTCTTCGGTCGTCTTTTAAATAAAAGTCTTGTGATGTCAATCAGTGGACCCACATATAACACAACACTTAATTTAATGCAGGCCTAATTGCCTGCCCCAAGGTATTGTTGGTGTGCATTAACCCCAGGCAATATGGTTTGGTCCTTCAACTTCTAAAGATAGTCTAAATAAAGCGCCAGAGAATAATCTGGTTCTTGGTCTGGATTATTGAATCAGAACCACACAAAACATCCTTAAAATACTCCAACAACCTGTCGTTTGATTTTTAAGTCACTATATGGCCAATAAACTGTTGGTTATGGCCACTTCACTGGGGTCACAATTGTCACAGTTTTTTTCCTTTTTAACAAATTAATTAATTACTGCTCTTGCATTATAAATATAAAATTGGTGTGATACAATTTATTCATGATTTCATACATATTATATTACTCATTTCGGCTGAAGTGAGTAAAAATGTACAAACCCCAAACCCCATACTACTACTATGATCCCCAAAATAACCCTTTCTAGACTCTCTCCTACTCTAACCCTCCTTGCATCATCTTACACCTCGTTTACTATACCGATCCCCCAAAACAAAACCTTTCTAAACTCTTCCCTTTTTTCTACCCCTCCCCAACCCTTCTCAATCCAAATAACTGACTAACATATCCACCAGTAAAATTACTTTGATGTTTCACCATACTAATTCAACACTAATCCTGATGGGTTCCAGAGTAGCTTGCTACTTGCGCTTCAAACCCCCATCAGGGGTAGCAAGCGCTATATAAATACAAACCTCTTTCCCTTCACTATCCCGCCACCTACCCTTCCCTACCCAAATAGCTGAATAACATATCCACTACTCAAATTACTTGATATTTTACTATACTAATTTTCAACATTAATCCTTTATGGGTTCCAGAGTGGCGTGCTACTCGCCAGAAAAGCGCTTCAACATCCATCAGGGGTACCAAGTGCTATATGAATGCAAACCTTTGTTCCCCTTTTATCCCTCCGCTATCCTTCTCACTCCAAATAACTGACTGACATCCACCATTGAAATTACTTTCATATTTCACTATATTAATTCACCACTTATCCTTTATGGGCTTTCAGAATAGCATGTTTCAACACCCCATCAGGGGTAACAAGCGCTATATAAATACAAAGCTTTTTTTCATCCTCTATCCTTCTGCTATCATTCCAAATCCAAATAACTAACTAATCTATCCACCACTCAGAATGTACTTGCATGTTTCACTACACTACTTCAACACTAATCCTCTATGGGTCCCGGAGTAGCGTGCTATCCGCCGAAAAAGCGATTTGACGCCTCGTATGGGGTAGTATGCGCTATATAAATGCTTTTACAATACAATACAATATCCCTCGAGTTACTTCTCTCATAATAAATTAATAATATCTTTCTGTAATTGTTTACGGGTAAATGGATTCTACCATATGCCAAACTCGATTTATCGTTTTCTGTTTATGATTAAATCAACGCAAGGTAAAAACTTGTGCAATAAGAATTTCACTTAAAAATGAGTTCCCTGTGAACAATTGTTGTATGACGCAAGGAAACAAGTTTCCTCTGCATCATTTGATAAAACACAGACATGACAAAACATGTGTATCAGTGAAATTTGTGAGATACACTGCAATGGTTGATACTCAAACGTGAATCACTGCACACATGTGAGAGCATGCTGGCCCACCCAATCTACTTTTATGAACTACTAATTATCACAGTCTTGTCCTAAATAATATATATTAGCACAATATATGGGTTGGAGTGAAATACTGACTGCTGGAATTGTTCTGGGGGAGGGGGGGCTCTGCTTTGCATGTTTAATGTGTTGTGGCCTCCATGTTGGACCTGTGCGACTGTTGCGTTTCTCCTGTGATTACAGTGTGGGTTGTGGCACAGATTTTCTTATCATAAACTATTGCATTCTGGGAGTTGTATTCCTGGCTTGTATCAAGTCATACTACTTGATACTATGGGAAAGGATATTCCTGGGGATGCAGAATGTCCCTGTTGACATGTTCTGGTAGCCTTAATTGTGTACCTTTGGCAAGCTGTTAAGTGTGAAGCGCCATCTCAGTTTTGTTGTGTGCCCCAGGTGCCCACCTTTATATGGGGCATTTGCATCTTACTCTTGTTTTGCTATTGCTCACGCCACACAATTTTCTTCCCCAGTATGTATTTTTATATTTTGTTTATTTACTGGTGCTCTCTTTCGCATGGTTCTGGCGGGTTCTTATCCTTTTTCTCCCTGTTGCAGGTGACCTTGTTGGAGTGATTCTGGGCCAGCAGTGGCCAGGTCTATTCATTCCCAGTCATGTGTTGTGTTGGTCACCCTCCAGCTTTGGCTATGTAGGTTCTGGTTTTAGCATAGCAATTTGTTCATCTTCCAGGCTTTTGGGAAGCAAGGTGCAACCGTGGCCTGCATTGTAAGCCCAGCCACGGTATGGGGTGGCTTCTGTTACCGTAGTATCTGCTTGGTTCTTTGCTACTGCCCTGAGGCAACACAATGGGCACTGAGGCTCCCTCCCCACCCAGATTTGGTTTTTTTTTGTAAACCGAGTTTATTGACATCTTGGAAAACATAATCATCTCTTTTGTAGGCTTAGTAATATTGCAATAGACCTACATTATATCATATTAATGTGCTAGTTAGGAAGATACAATAATGATAAGTAGCAACTCTTGTAATAACATCGCGAAGTTCAATTACCAGCCCAACCTCAGGACCATATTCTCGCTTAACTGCTGCTCAACACCAACAAGAAGCTCTCACCTCTCAACATGGCCATGCCCTGTCACACTCAGCCCCCAGTGGGGGGTGCCAACTCTTAGTCCTGTCTCGGGTCATGATTTGTTTATTATAACCTTTATAAGACTTCTATATTTACTGTTGCTTCTGATCATTCAGGGTGTGCCACCTCATTGATGGAGTCTGGCCTACCTCTTTTTAAAGTCCAGGTAAGTGGTATTGTTCTTTGGAAGACTGCCTGTCTTGGGTTCTTCCATTTTAGGTTTCGCCTGCACAGTGCTTGAGCTGTAATTGAGAAAATGTATTGTTTTTAACATAAATTTATAAGGGATTTACATCCCACCTTCTCGCTTTCCTGGCTTCTCATTGTTTCTTGTGTGTGCCACTTGCCTTTCCTCCATTTCTATTGGCTGTAGCATATTTTCCTGCACTTACCAATGCTTGTTATTTGTCTGCTTCTCGGATCCGTTTCCTGTTGCCAATATACTGTTAACATCCACTTTGGGGTAACTATATTTTCATGAATGTTTGCCTATTACTCTTGCAGCATATTTCTATATCAATTTATCACCTAGAGAGGTTAAGTGATTTGCATAGAATCACAGATTGTTGCGCGGTGAGACTCGAACCGGGATCACCAGCTCTCAAGTCGGAAACTCTGCCCGCTGTGCCACATCCTCGCCACTACTGTGTTGTCTCGAAGAAAGCAATTGCCTGGTTCGAATCCTTCCTCACTGATCGCTCGTTCCAGGTTTTCGAGGGTGACCCCGACCTACCCGCCTGACGTACTCCGCCGCCACCCTCACCGCACTCAACACCGGCCGACCCCCAGAATGCCACCAAGCCACACCACGACTCACCCACGGACCTTTCAGCTGCCACGCCTGCAAGTTCACCTGCATCCGGACCTGCCTCGCACCAGCACCCGCCAAGTCAAACACCAGCAGCACCCACCTCAAGTGCATCCTGCTCAACACCCGCTCCGTCCACAGACACGCCATCGAACTCTGGAACCTCCTAGACGCCACAGCCCCTGACGTTGCCTTCCTCACGGAGACCTGGATGAACGCCTCCTCAGCCCCCGACATCGCCATCGCCATCCCAGAGGGCTACAAGATCGTCCGGAAGGACCGCAACGCCAACCAGATGGGAGGAGGCATCGCCATCATCCACAGGAACACCATCCGTCTCACGACCAGCAACGACAACACCCTGACCAGCGCCGAACACCTGCATTTCCAGATCCACACCAACCCGAACACCACCCTCAGAGGCACCCTGATCTACCGACCCCCGGGACCACGCACACAATTCAGCGAGGACATCGCCGACTTCGTCAGCCCGCATGCCCTCCCCTCCGCTGACTACATCCTCCTAGGGGACCTCAACTTCCATCTGGAGAACAACAACGACCGCAACACCAGCACCCTGCTCGACAACCTCGCCAATCATGGACTCAAGCAGCTGGTGTCCACCCCCACCCACCTCGCCGGACACACACTCGACGCAGTCTTCTCCTCCAGCACAGACATCGACTTCAGCCACGCCACAGAGCTTCAATGGACGGACCACAGCTGCGTCCACTTCACCTTCAAGAGAACGACGACCCACCACCACCAGCAACAGGCCGCCCGCAGAAGCTGGAACAAGATCACAGCAGACCAGCTCGCCACCTCCCTGAGCCAGCACCCTCCTGCCAGCTCAGCGAACCCCAGCCAGGCCGCCGACAACCTCACGAAGTGGATCAGCATCTGCGCGGACGAGCTCGCCCCGCTGAGGACCCCGCCCAGCAGACCCGGCAGCAAGAAAGCCCCGTGGTTCACCGACGAACTCAAGAGCTCCAAGAAGAACTGCCGAGCCCTCGAGAAAGTCTGGAGAAGGGAACCTACACCGGACAACAGGACCACCCTCAAGCTGGCCACTCGGAAGCACCACCAGCTGATCCGCGCCGCCAAGAAAACTGCATTCAAGGACCGGCTGGACAACAACGCACACAACAGCAAGGAACTCTTCAACATCGTGAAAGGGCTATCCAACCCCAGCGCAGGAAACAACGACATCACCCCATCGCAAGACCTCTGCGACTCCCTCGCTTCTTACTTCCACAACAAGATCGCGGACATACACAACAGCTTCAACAACCAACCAACGCACACCATGACCGAACAACCACCCCCCACCACCACCCTCCACGCCTGGACCCCGATCAGCACCGAAGACACCATCCGCACAATGAACTCCATCCACTCCGGATCACCGACCGACCCCTGCCCTCACCACATCTTCAACAAGGCCGACGCTGTCATCGCACCCCACCTGCGAGACATCATCAACACATCCTTCGACACCGCCACCTTCCCTGAGAGCTGGAAGCACGCCGAACTCACCGCTCTACTCAAGAAACCAACAGCGGACCCCACCGAACTCAAGAACTACCGCCCCATCTCGCTCCTCCCGTTTCCAGCCAAAGTCATCGAGAAGACCGTCAACAAGCAGATGGCCGCCTTCCTCGAGTGTAATGGATCCCTCGACCCCTCACAGTCCGGCTTCCGAGCCAACCACAGCACCGAGACCGCCCTCATCGCCGCCACCGATGACATCCGAGCCCTGATGGATAACGGAGAAACAGCGGCCCTCATCCTCCTAGACCTCTCCGCGGCATTCGACACTGTCTGCCACCGCACCCTAGTACAGCGCCTCAGCAACGTCGGAATCCAGGACAAGGCGCTGGAATGGATCATCTCCTTCCTCGACGGAAGAACACAGAGAGTCCGACTACCACCGTACAAGTCAGAGGCCTCCGAAGTCATCTGCGGCGTCCCTCAAGGATCCTCTCTGAGCCCCACCCTCTTCAACGTCTACATGAGCCCCCTCGCGGCCATCGCACGTCAACACAACCTCAGCATAATCTCCTACGCCGACGACACCCAGCTGATCCTCTCCCTGACCAACGACCCCGCCACCGCCAGAGCCAACCTGCACGAAGGGATGAAAGAGGTAGCCGAGTGGATGACGGCCAGCCGCCTGAAACTGAACTCGGACAAGACGGAGGTCCTCATCCTGGGCTCTTCACCCTCCGCCTGGGACGACTCCTAGTGGCCTCCCGCCCTGGGCACCGCACCCAAACCGACAGACCATGCATGTAACCTGGGCTTCATCCTGGACTCCTCCCTCTCCATGACCAGGCAAGTCAACGCCGTCTCCTCGTCGTGCTTCAACATCCTGCGCATGCTACGGAAGATCTTCTGGTGGATCCCCACCGAGACCAGGAAGACCGTCACCCAGGCCCTCGTCACTAGCCGACTGGACTACGGCAACGCCCTCTACGCCGGTACCACCGCCAAGCTCCAGAAGAGACTCCAGCGGATCCAGAACGCCTCAGCCAGACTCATCCTCGACATCCCACGAACCAGCCACATCTCCGGACATCTGAGAGACCTTCACTGGCTCCCCGTCAACAAAAGAATCACCTTCCGCCTCCTCACCCACGCACACAAAGCCCTACACGACCAAGGCCCGAGCTACCTCAACAGCCGGATCAACTTCTACGCTCCCAAACGCCACCTCCGATCAGCCAACCACGCCCTCGCCGCCGTCCCCCGCATCCGAAGAGCGACCACAGGAGGAAGGTCCTTCTCCTACCTGGCCGCCAAGACCTGGAACTCCCTCCCGACCGACCTGCGCCTGACCCAAGCCACCTCTCCTTCAGGAAGAAGCTGAAGACCTGGCTGTTCGAGCAGTAGCGGCACCCCCCCTCCCCCAAGCGCCTTGAGACCCTACGGGTATGTAGCGCGCTCTATAAGTGTCATTGATTGATTGACTTCCCCCAGCAAGCCTCTTGACTGCGGGGTGCCGCAGGGCTCTTCTCTGAGCCCTACGCTATTTAATATATACATGAGCCCACTAGCTGAGGTAGTCTGTCTGTTTGGGATAAAAATCATCACTTATGCCGATGATACTCAGCTAGTGGTGGCTCTCAACCAGTCAGACACACTCACAGCACACAATAACCTGAGGGACTGCTTAGAAGAAGTAACCAAATGGATGACTTCCTCATGTCTCAAATTAAACGGAAACAAAACTGAGCTAATGCTCCTAGGCAACTTCTCCTCCCCCACTATCCATTCATTCTGGCCCTCGTGCCTTGGTTCTCCCCCGACACCAAAGGACACCATAAAGAGCCTTGGCATCTGGTTGGACAAATCCCTGAACTTTAACCAGCAAGCAGCAAAACTGTCAGCCACCTGCTTCTGGCTACTCAGGCTTCTTCGGAAGATTTTACCCCTCCTGCTTTTCCGGGCAAGACAGATCCTGGTTCTGTCCCGCCTTGACTTTGGAAACGCCCTTTACCTAGGAGCCCCACAGACTACCTTACGCAAGCTTCAGATCATACAAAACTGGGCTGCCCGAACACTGCTCCAGATTCACCGTCGCCTCCCAGCCACACCCGGCCTTAGAACCCTTCACTGGCTCCCAGTCAGGGAAAGGATAAATTTCAAGACCCTATGCATCGCTCACCGAGCATTCTGGAAAACGGGGCCAGTCATTAATCACTCCCAGATCACTCCCTCCCACCCGAATAAACAACTCCGTTCAGCATCCTCTTTCTTGGCTACAGTCCCCAGGATCAAGAAATCCAGAAGTGGAGGCCGGTTATTCTCTTATAACTCGGCCAAACTCTGGAACTCCCTCCCCCTCCATCTGCGCTCCGAACCTAACCTACTTCTGTTCCGCAAACACTTAAAAACCTTCCTACTCAATAAAAACGAATAAATCCTCAATGGTTTTCCACTGGCAAGTGTCGTCCGTAGCGTTGGGACGCCTGAGGGCAGCTATCGCGCTTTACAAATGAGCTTTTCATTTCATTTCATTGTCTGTCAGGGAACTCTTTCCTTCTCCCGGACCGACGATGATTGAGGACAACAGCTCTTTATTCATCACATAAGCGAAACCGATGCATTACTAATGCTTGTTCATTATGGCTTGTGCTCCGGATTCAGGCCAATTATGCATTTCATCCACTCTAATAGGTTCCTTCCAATTGGAAGGAGATGTTCATCTATTTCCACTGATGTTGTTCAGCAACTTTACAGCCCTCTTTGTTGCTGAGCAGGTACAGGACTCTGGTCATAGGGCCTGAAGGGTGACTACCTCAAATTCCTTTATTCTACAGGGGCTCACAGGCTGCTGTGTAAGGAAGCATTGGTTCTGTTATATAGCATTGTTCAAGTAATTCCTTTCTGTTGCGCGTTGATTCCATGGGGTTCATGCTGATGTGTACAACTTGCGTGCTTGGTCTCTGGTGGTTGGTAATGGGCCTGAAGTGTAATGCACATTTATTGCTTTATACCAGTTTGCTTTCAGGTGCTGATTCAAAAGGACTAACAGCTGTGGTGCCCTCTTTTGACCTGGAATTTGCCCTTGGACTGGGTATAGACTGCCCTTTCCAACACTAGCCAACGATTGGCTACAGGGCATTTGCCACAGGGAGGTTGGTCCCTGCTCTCCATATCTTCTGGGCACTCTTTAGCTATTTGTGATGCGTTGACTTTTAATTTCGTCTCATCTGTGATGTAGTGGTTGAAGGTGACCGTGGAAACTGAAATTGTGTAATATGTGCCCAGACATGTAATTTGCGATTGATCGTACCTTCTTCTGGGAGGTTTCACTGAGTCATACCCCAAGAAAAGTTTGAAAAGGAAATAGGTAAAATATTGCATTTCAAAGGGCAATGTCCACATAAATTTCCTAAAAAGCCATAGGCTCTGGAAAAAACTCAATTATTCAAGTCCGTTCAATGCTACCTAACACTCCCCAGGAGTTCACCCACTTTTTTTAATAAAATGTGCTATGGGTGATCCACTGTCAAACCTTACCTCAATTGTGCCAGACCCAACATTTTGCCATTGATACCACTCTTATGCCATGGACGCCCCATTAGGCAAAAAATGACATGCAATGGGCCAGTATTATGCCATGGATGCCGTCCATATACCATGATGACCCTTATATCAAAAATTACCTCTAGTAGGTCAGAATTGGCATTTCGTAAAGGGTGCCTCTCTCCTGTATACCAAGGTTGTCCTCCCCTGCACCAAAGATTGCCTTCAATGTGCCAGCACCTGAATGTTGCTACTGGCGCCCCATATGCCAAGACTTTCCACCAATATGCCATCACCAGCAGATTTACTGCGTGTTCCTTCATATGCCAAAGGAGCTGTTTCCTCCTCCCCAGGTCTTCATTGTGGTTGGTAGTGAACATGATGTCAGGTGAGTTTATGAGGTTTTTACAGGAATATAAATATGAGAAGATAAAATAATAATAATAATAAAATATCTTTAAACATTTGGGGAAATGTTTTTTCTCTTTTCTAAGAGGGCAAGGGGATTGCCTGTCTACTAGCGGATGAATCCCCTTATTTTGCAAGGATTGTGATAGGGAAAACTTGGACTCCGCAATGAAGATTACCGGTAAATGTTCAAGATATTATGGGCGCATACAGGGCAGATGCTCTTCTCCACTGGATTTCTCTAATGCTTCATTCATGTCACTCCTTCAACTTATTCATTAGTACTCACCCTCTTAAATGTCAATGAGAGGAGGTTGTAAAACAAGCGGTCATGCCCACTCCAGTCATTTACAACCTTAAATGCGGAAGCAGGCCAAGCTCCTGTATGCAAAAATGCTCCTACCCTTTTATCACTCTCACAATCTGAGCCAAGTCTGTTTGTTCTAGTTTACACGCCTGGATGAGATTTAATGGGTTCCACATATCACCCAGGTAAAATCAATGTTCAGGTACTCATTTACATGTCTCAAATTTCTATGAAAAGGCAAGTGGAATAAAATTATATTTTTTAAATTTCTCATACCTTAGTTCACTGCCTTATTCTTGTAAGGGTGGCGAAAGTGCACCAATAAATGCCCTTTTCACAAACCGCGTGAATGAAGGAAAGAATTTTCATGGGAAAAAGAGTTTCCAAAAAATAAAGAAGGGAAAAAAGATTTTTCAGACATACACCTTAAAGCTGTTACACATAATTTTCCACTCACCCGACCAAGATGGGAGCCTAGGCAAAAGGCTAAAATTCTGTGGTGACCACTGCAAGCAAGACAGATTTTCCCCACCCTGAGATTGAAGAGCCTTTTTTTGGGGATGCACTACTTAGTTCTTGAACTTTCTCTTTGGAAGCCTTTGAATCTTAAAACCACTACCTCTCCCACCACCTTGGAAAAATCTCGGACTTTTTTTTATACATTTTAGTAGGCTGGGTCATGCTGTTCCCCCTGTTGCGAGTGCCAAGAGACTTAAAGGTGAACGAGTGATTTAAAGAAACACTATTATCTTAAATAACATAAAATGCTAGGACTAAATGGAAGATCGACATTTAAAATAGGGAACACTGCCAGCACTTGGTGTACATATAAACATTAATAAATATGTCCATCAGTATTTCTTTTCTGGGGCCGCTAAATTTGCTACTTTTTCACAGTGACCGTCAAGTTTTGTTTTTGTGGTATGATGTTGTTGGCCATTAGTACATCACTACTCAAAGCATAGTTGCCAGTTGATCTCAGGTCATGCGACACATGTAGCTTTTAAGCCAATAATAATTCGGGATTTTTTAAACCTCTATGTGCTTTGTTAGATGCAAAACTACAAGTCCACCATTCAAACATTAATTTGGATAATAAGCCTGGAGTGGGTGAGCGTCTCACCTACGACATAAGATCACGTGCATCTTGACCTTAACAGACCACCCAATCCACAAGAATTCTGTTTCCAGCCATTGTCTACAACAGGAAAAAAAGGGTGATCACAGAACCCTGTAAACATGGCAGGCTACTAAAGGGACCCCTAGTGGACTGTAAAACGTTCAACTATATCGTTTGCATTTTCGGATTGTACAGCCATACAAATAATGGAAAACTGAAACTCCATGTACCAGAATGCAATATGCTTGTCAGGCGCATCTGTGGGTCGGCTGGCTTTTGTATTCAAATGGATTTTACTGTCCTGGGTGCAAAGTCTTCTGCTAATGTTGACATAGTAAGAAGGCTGGTCCTCTGGCACTCAGGTAGGGTTTCCACGTGGCCATTATTATGCCGACCCGGCCAGCACGTTATCAATACAGCCAACGCTTTCATGTCAAAGCCAGTGAAATAAATAAAGAAAAAAAATCCGAAAATGCTGGTACTTTCTCCCACTTGAATTGGAAAATAAAGTACGCACTCTAAACTATTCTTGTAAGTTTACTTAAAGCAAACACACGTTTGTCACGTTGCCAAACATAACAGAGCATTTTACACAAAATCATAACCAGGTGCAAAAAAATGACCCTTCTTCAAGAGTCTCAAAACATAAACAAACAGCCGCCATTCTGCTAAGACAAAAGTGGCAACCTCATGAAAGGTGGAGTGTGGAAGTTGGCCTGGTGCAGCGGCTGCTCCAACCCCTCTTCCTCCGGACACCGTGGGTTAACGGGGTTTAAAGCCCACAGGACGCGGTGTGGTCTCTCCCCGTCTCAGGTGCGGGTCCCTGCGGTGAGGCCGCGGTGTGTGGAAGTTCCCGGCCCTCCTCCCGGTGCGGCCGCTCCGCCCTCCTCTTCCTCCCCGCCTCCCTCCGTCCTCGCGCTCCCGGCGCGCGGCTCAGCCTCATCATATGACCGCCGGCTCCGGGGAGCGGGCAGCACCGGGCAGGATGGCGGGCGGGGGCTCCTCGTGCTGCGCGCAGCTCTACGGCTTCGTCTTCGAGTACGACACCCCCCGCATCGTGCTGATCAAGAGCCGGAAGGTGGGGCTGATGAACAGGCTGGTGCAGCTCGGCATCCTGGCCTATGTCATAGGGTGAGTGGATGCCACCCTGGCCGGGCACAGCTGGCAGGCCCGGGGGAGTGGGGAAAGATGTGGGAGAGATCACACTGCTGTGGTGGAAGTGGGAGGGCTGGGTGAGATCAGGCCCCGCTGCCGCGCGCACAGAGGTCAAAGGTGGCTGAGCTGTGGAGGGTAGAGGCGGAGCACCTGGTACAGGTGAAGAGGGCCTCCAACTAGGAGGGGACCCCGGCTTCGGGGCTACCACTGGAAACCATAAACAAATACTGTAAACAGAGCTCTGTGTTCAGTTATGCCAGTATTAAAGAATGGTGTCATTTTGTGGGAGAGGTACAGAGCTGCTTTTCCAGACAGGTGCTGGAACCGGCCACACAGATTGATTTGCAACTACCTGTTCTCCAAGAGCTTTAGCGCCTTGCCTGGGTTGGAAAGCGCTATAGAAATGATGCTACAACTGATGCCAGATTTGAGGTGTGGAGAAGAGCTCTGAGACGGGGCACCTTCTGATAGAGGTGGAGATAGGGGTATGAAACGGGGGGCACTTGCTGCAATAGGTTGGTAAAGGGTACCGGGAAGCAGGGTCGGATTGACTTTTATAGGGCAGTCCGGTAGTGTCGGACAGCCTTAGGGTTGCTCTAACAGGTGAGTGTATGGGCCGCTTTTAACTGTTGGTTTCACTGCAATTGAAACAAACATTGCCTGAAGCAAACTCACATCTTTGCAATGTTCCATACCTTGCAAAACACCTAACACAGCGTGTTTTTACAAGTTCAACCTCGCCCCAATGTGCAAACTTGGAACACTTTTACAGCTTTCTAATGTATTTTAGTGCCCGGGCCTATTTTCTGTCTGAGTCCGAACCTGCCCAGAAGCCCGGCTGATACTGCGAGGCGTCTTGTTTGGGGATTTTATAGGTCATAACGTGTGCGAACTGCGAAGCCACATTCAAAGTTTTGAGGTATAAACGGGATATGAACGTGGCAGTGGCACACGAGACGAGAAAGGCATAGAGGAGAAAGAGGGAAGTAAGGAATAGTCTGGACTACCGGAATTGTGCAGCCTTGAAGGTATATATTATGCAACAGAAACGACTTAATTGTTCAGCAATGCAGAGGCAAATAATGCTTTAAATTATGCAGGTAATGGCAACTTATGTGGCACGGTCTGTGGCATTATTGCCAGAGTATCTTGACTTTTATAAACCGTAAATACAAACTCACCCAGCGCTATAGAAAATACGGAACATTCAGCCTTTCCTACTTATTCAAAATGCATTCACCAATAAGCAATAATCTTGTCTAGTTTGATAGCAAATCAATACCGATCATTGACACTATCCTGCACACCTTCCAGAGAAAAATAGTCTGTGTTAAAACAGATACAGCTGTGTAATCAGGAGAAACTATACTTAGTGCCATGAAAAATACAGCCCTGCTAAATTGTTTGATTGTAGCTTTTGGTAAGATTCAAGACTATGAAAAGAAATACGTGTTTGGGATTTGTTCAGACTGTTGAGTGGCTTTGTGAAATAACTGAGTTTGAGAACAGTGTCTGTGTTGTAAACTTAAAATAATTAAACAAAATGTTGTGAGGAAAGAGGCATCATTCAGCCCACTGTTTGAATTGGATTTAGCAAATACTTTTTTCTTTCCCACTGCATACAACAGCTCATACCCGTCCTTCAGGCGGGGATGTTGGCCTCACCTTGCAAAATTTGCATATTTGAGAAACCGGGATACAGCAATCGCAGAAGAAAGATGGCCAATGAACTTTATTAAAATGCCTGGTTTTGCACCCTCTGTGCGGCTTTTAAAAAAATAACTTTTGATTCTGTTTGTGCTACTACCTTTTTGTTTTTGTAATGAGAATCAACTATATCCGAGATACTGATACATAAAATGTAACAATCAATTTTAAATATATGAGATAAAAAAAACCCATGGGCGGTATCGTTTGGTTAGAAATGGGTGGCGTAAAGGCTTATGAGGACAAAAAAAAAAAGAAATTAAATATATGATGCAACCCAGATATTAGAATACAATTATCATTGGAACACATTCTTACCATGAAGTGGAACCTACAACATGATACAAATACAAACAAAGGGTTCCCAAAGTAGATTGGCGGACTTTAAAAAAATGTTTTAAGGTTTTAACTATGTTTTTTTTAGAATGTTTTATGGACAATTGTCCAAATAAACTTGTTTTTTGAACCTGAACCTGAAAAAAAAATAGTATTGTTTTTATCTTGCTTTTGGCCCTCAACAATGCACACAGTCACCTCTTAAGGATGCAAGGATTCCACAACCGAACTCTCTGCCTACCCCCTTTGCCCCTTCTGTTCACGCCGTGCATTGAGGAAGGGGAATACTACACAGGGACTTCCATGTCCTTGATAGGCTCTCCATTTCCACCAAATCGTATCAATTTGTTAGGGGCAGCGGCGGCTCTTGTATGCTGCCTCAATACATCTGTTCATCCTCTTCGTTGGTGTGTGTTCGTGCCCCACATTCTGGCCACATCCCTTTTCTCCGCTACGGACCCCAACAAACAGAACAACATGGCCCAGCATAACCTGGTGAGGTGTCCTGGGGATAGCCACTTCCATCAAGGCTTCCAGTTCACTAATGAGCCCCCCCAATACTCCTTCACCTTAGGGCAACCCCAAAGAGTGGGTAGGAACGTTTCCCCTTTAGCACTGCACCTAACACATGGGGTTCTCTGCCCTCCCTATCTTAAATATTGTGTAGTAAGGCCTGTGAAGTATATTGAACTGAATGAGTCTCAGTGGCTTTAATGATAACTTTCCTGGGTGCATGAAGGATACTATATGGCGTGGTACAACTTGGATACCACCTCATGGTTGATAGCTCTCCCAAGGACCCAGCCTTCCAGCGCGGAGGCCCATCTTTCTGGGAGGTCCAACTGCAGGACCCCTCCCCTCCCAAGTACATGTGTCAATTGCACATATTTGAATCTTTGGTTAGCGACTAATGCATATTCCTTCTGTAATACCTCAAAAGTCTTGAACTCCCCACCGTCTAGCGCGTTGCCTAGTGTTTCTATCTCAATTTGTTCCCAGTGATGAAAGCCAGTTAGCTTTCCACCTCTGGACAGCAATGTTCCCCTCCAAAGGGTGTGGCCAAGTTAATCCTCCCTCGCCAGCCCATAGATGGGTACATCAACCCAAAAAGCCAGGTTAACGCAATAGTCCAGCATTGTGTGCTTGGGTGTTACATCTATTAATTGTACAATGCCAACCAAGAGGGTTAGCCTTTTAATTTTGTGTCAAATCACTTTTGTGCTGACCACAATGCTACAAATATAAAAAAAATACATTAGTCTGCTTTTCAGGGGAGTGGCTAAATCATGTTTGTGGTGAACTTTCTGAATCTGGTACTATATCTTGGGTTGTTTCATAACACTTTGACCCCCTGAGGCGGAAGCCGGGAGAGTCTAGCTAGCGCTTTTAAAAATTGTATTACTGTGTAATTTGAAGTGATTTTAAACTTTATTTTACTACTTCGAGTGTGTACTTAAGGTGATTGACTACTTTCCTACCTCGATCCCCCTCTGCCACGGGATACTTTCTCGAGTGGACGCCCTGCCCTGGGACACGCAGGCCACGCTCACCACCTGACAGGCCACACCCCTACCGCCGCCACTATTTATCATGTGTTTCCACCGGAAGCGCAGCGGACGGGCGCAGCGGGGGCGCCTAAGGCAAGCCCGTCTGCGCCCGTCCGCGACCAGACCGCGGCCGGGGCCAGACATGCTGCCGGCAGTGGAACACATGGTGGAAGGATAGCGTGGTCAGGTGAGGACCTTAAAGCGCTCGATTCCCCCCATTCAAGTGCTGCCCTCACTCCACAGACCCTATGACCTTCGAACCCCCCCAGATCTGTAACAACTGTGGGATAGCTATTGGTAGGGAGGCATCCATGATACCCCCTAAGCACAAATCCCCACCTCAAACTAGCCTTAGGGCAGGCCTACTTAATTGCAGATCCCTAGCCAAACATGCAGATGATGTCTGGCTTTTATTAGAAGAACAAGAATGGGATATCCTGTTTTTAACAGAAACATGGATCAAGGAGGACAACTTGACCTCCATTGCACTCGCAGTCCCTCCGGGATTTAAAATATGCCTCGCCAACCGCCCTGGGACAAAAAGAGGCGGTGGTGTAGCCATTATTTTTAAAGAGCATTTAGCATTAACATCCTCAGCCCCCACTGCTATTCAAGGAATCGAAGGCCTTCACTTTTGCTTTCAAGTGAGCCCTCAGCTATCACTAGCAGGATTGGTGATATATCGCCCCCCGGTCGGCGCAGACCCCGCCCTAACTACCTTATTAGACATGATTGTTCAGAGCTCGCTCCTCCACCCCCTTTTTAGGTCTCGCCTGTCGATGCGCATGCGCATCGAGCAAGCGAGACTATTGCGAGTTATCCACTCTTTATCCACACTGCAAGGAATCGTGGCGATTCCTTGCAGTGCCCGTGAGTTTTAAGGTCAATGCGCATGCGCATTGAGCTTATGCGCATGCGCATTGACCTTAAAAGCGCGTGCGCGTGCACGTCCGTCTCCTAACAACACACACACACCCTCTCCCCCGCTCCGCCCCCTCCCCGCCATGTCTGCCCCCTTCCCGCCGTCTCGCATTTCTCCTCCCCCCTCCCCTCTCTTCCCTCCTTAAAAACAACGTAATGAAAACCATCGACTTGCACGTCCGTCTCCTAACAACACACACACACCCTCTCCCCCGCTCCGCCCCCTCCCCGCCATGTCCTCCCCTCTCTTCCCTCCTTAAAAACAACGTAATGAAAACCATCGACTTGCACGTCCGTCTCCTAACAACACACACACACCCTCTCCCCCGCTCCGCCCCCTCCCCGCCATGTCTGCCCCCTTCCCGCCGTCTCGCATTTCTCCTCCCCCCTCCCCTCTCTTCCCTCCTTAAAAACAACGTAATGAAAACCATCGACTTGCACGTCCGTCTCCTAACAACACACACACACCCTCTCCCCCGCTCCGCCCCCTCCCCGCCATGTCCTCCCCTCTCTTCCCTCCTTAAAAACAACGTAATGAAAACCATCGACTTGCACGTCCGTCTCCTAACAACACACACACACCCTCTCCCCCGCTCCGCCCCCTCCCCGCCATGTCCTCCCCTCTCTTCCCTCCTTAAAAACAACGTAATGAAAACCATCGACTTGTTTTTTGTTTGATATTTCACAAAATATAACAACAGTTACTGTGAGGTACTGTCTTCGAAAACAAATGACTGGCTAGTCGTGAGTAAAG
The DNA here is from genome assembly GCF_964263255.1 of Lissotriton vulgaris. Lineage (NCBI taxonomy): Eukaryota > Metazoa > Chordata > Amphibia > Caudata > Salamandridae > Lissotriton > Lissotriton vulgaris. Next base: position 155,557,818 of record NC_141699.1, on the reverse strand, counting down.
ACCACTGGGAACCCTATCCTACAGCTACGATTAGTTTCGTCATATATTCCCTTATTGGCTGCTGCCTCTGTCGGTTTACAGTGCCTCGAAGCACTCAAAAGAAGTTGGAAGACATCATGTTGGCGCTGCATAAAATAGGCAATAAACTGCCATTCCCTGGACATTCAAAACCTTATTCTGCAAGGATCAGTCAGTTTAAAGAACAACTGAGTTGAGAGTAAACAATGATCCTTCTACTGAATCCATTCATGCCACAACATTTATTAGATTCACTGCACTCCGGCCGATCCCTAGCCGAGTCAACAAGAAAATGCACAAACGAATCAACGAAGAGTTGCAGGAACGGACTAATCACACGCTCAACAAGAATCCGTTCAAATAACGCCCCACGAGTACAAGGAAACCTATTCAGCCATCTCACTCTGGGATGTTTGAAAGGTTTGTTAGAATCTCCGCCATGTGGTAAACATTCTACTACACAATTTCCTCACACACAGAACGGACACAGTATGTGCAGCAGCACTGACTGTTTCCTCACACACACAGGACACTGGGTGTGCAGCAGCACATGCTTCCCTCACATGCAAAGAACAGCTGCAGCACTGAACACTTCCGCACACAGAACAGACACAGCATGTGCAGCAGCACTGACAGTTTCCTCACACACACAGGACACAGGATGTGCAGCAGCACATGCTTCCCTCACATGCAAAGAACAGCTGCAGCACTGAACATTTCTGCACGCACACAGACCAGACACAGCATATGCAGCAGCACTGACCGTTTCCTCACACACACAGGACACAGGGTGTGCAGCAGCACATGCTTCCCTCACATGCAAAGAACAGCTGCAGCACTGAACATTTCTGCACGCACACAGACCAGACACAGCATATGCAGCAGCACTGACTGTTTCCTCACACACACAGGACACTGGGTGTGCAGCAGCACATGCTTCCCTCACCTGCAAAGAACAGCTGCAGCACTGAACATTTCTGCACGCACACAGACCAGACACAGCATATGCAGCAGCACTGACCGTTTCCTCACACACACAGGACACTGGGTGTGCAGCAGCACATGCTTCCCTCACATGCAAAGAACAGCTGCAGCACTGAACACTTCCGCACACAGAACAGACACAGCATGTGCAGCAGCACTGACAGTTTCCTCACACACACAGGACACAGGATGTGCAGCAGCACATGCTTCCCTCACATGCAAAGAACAGCTGCAGCACTGAACATTTCTGCACGCACACAGACCAGACACAGCATATGCAGCAGAACGACCGTTTCCTCACACACACAGGACACAGGGTGTGCAGCAGCACATGCTTCCCTCACATACAAAGGACAGCTGCAGCACTGATCGCTTCCTCAAGCACACAGACGAAACACAGCATGTGCAGCAGCATTGACAGTTTCCTGACACACACAGGACACTGGGTGTGCAGCAGCACATGCTTCCCTCACATACAAAGGACAGCTGCAGCACTGAACGTTGCCTCAAGCACACAGACCAGACACAGCATGTGCAGCAGCACTGACCGTTTTGCTCACACACACACACAGGACACTGGGTGTGCAGCAGCACATGCTTCCCTCACATACAAAGGACAGCTGCAGCACTGAACGTTGCCTCAAGCACACAGACCAGACACAGCACCCACCCTCACCCTCACCCGCACCCCCCTCACCCTCACACCCCTCACCCTCACACCCCTCACCCTCACCCCCCTCCCCACCCTCACCCTCACCCTGACACCCCTCACCCCCCTCACCCCCCTCACACTCACACCGCTCACCCTCACACCCCTCACCCTCACACCCCTCACCCTCACACCCCTCACCCTCACACCCCTCACCCTCACACCCCTCACCCTCACACCCTTCACCCTCACACCACTCACCCTCACACCACTCAGTGCTACAACACATTTTGGGTTACAATATGTGTCAGATTTACGAAACATAAAACTATTGGCATTGTAAATAACAAAGCAATTAGTTTCGCAATTTAAAAAACAAAAACATCCTCACCCTCAAACTTTCACCCTCAACACCTCACTCACCCTCACTCTCACTCACCCTCACTCACCCTCAACACCTCACCGTAACTCACCCTCACTCACCCTCAACACCTCACTCGCCCTCACCCTCACTCACCTTCAACACCTCACCCTCAACGCCTCACCCTCACTCTCACTCACCCTCACCCTCACTCGCCCTCACTCTCACTCACCCTCACTCACCCACCCTCACGCTCACCCTCACTCACCCTCAACACCTCACCCTCACACAGTGCAATAGGTCTCAGACCATTTCAGTTAGAGCTTTTAGAAATGTTTATGGCTTTTTTTATTTGTAATTCTTTAGCATTGGCTACAGGAAACAAAAATGCTAAACATTTACCAAAAAAACCCATAAACAATTCTAAAAGCACTAACTCTAATGGTGCGAGACCTATTGCATTTCCAATGCTTGTTATTGTGGTAGGTGATTTCAATATCCATATGGATAAACCCGACTGTGCCCTGGCAGAATTGCTAAAAACCATGTTAAATACGGCCAGTCTCAGACTGATCAATGAGGGCCCTACACACACTGGGGGCCACACTATTGATCTCATCTTTTCTAATATCAAGAATGTGATATCTGAGACTCCTCTCCCTCTGACATGGTCAGACCACTCACTCGTCCCTTTTACACTGAACATTGTGAATGACATCTCCGCTGCGAGTAAAAGCTACTACCTGAAGAGGCAATGGAAAAAACTGACCCCTGATACTATGTGCCCTGTCCTAGCGCAATCCTCCCCATCCCTGACAAATAATGCCAATACGGATGCTCAACTACTTAATGAATGGATCGGAAAGATGGTCTCCTCCATTGCTCCAGCCTCTCGAGCTCTATCTAAAAGAGACTCCCTCTCAGCTCCCTGGTTCTCGCAAGAACTTAGGAATGAGAAAGCAGCCTGTAAAAAACTGGAGAGACTCTGGAGAGCAAGCTATGGGCCGGAAGAAAAAGCTAGGTATAAAGAAGCCTCCAAAAAATTCCGGAAAGCTATCAGAAAAAGTAAAAAGCGTTTCTATGCGGACGCGATTCTTCAGGCAGAACAGTCCAGCAAACAGGTCTTCAAAGTGGTACAGTCGTTCTTCAAACCAAAATGCATTGAAAGAGAGGTTGTACCCACAGCTACGCTATGCGAACAAATTTCAGAGTTTGTTGACCAAAAAATAAAAAAAGTATATGAGTCATTTGGTCCAATAATAAAAACTGTGAAGCAGGACCTAGCGAATAATGGTGGGCCAGGCGAGATCCTCACCCAGTTCATGCATATCCCCCTGATGGAGGTAAGGCAGGAACTTATCTGCTGCAAATCCGGCTCCCCTGACGACCCCTGCCCAGCTAAACTATGGAGTGCCATAGCGGACTCGGTCGCCCCCACACTTCAAGGTATCTGGAACTACTCCATCATGTCGGGCATATTCCCGGACGTCTGGAAGCACGCTACTCTCCTACCCCTAAAGAAAAAACCTAATGGGGACCCAGATGACCTTTCGAATCTCCGCCCAATATCCCTATTAGCTGCCCCGGGAAAAATGCTGGAAAAAGTTATACAGCGCCAACTGAGCAAATTTGTAGAAACCACCAACATTTTGCATGAAACACAATCTGGCTTCCGTCCCGGCTTTAGCACAGAAACTGCGCTCATTGAAGTTGCCGAGTCTGTGAGGTGGTCGATGGATGCAGGAAACTCAGCAATGCTGGTACTCCTGGATCTGTCGGCCGCCTTCGATACGGTGGACCACGCCAGACTACTCAGCCGGCTGGCGGAGATAGGTATTCAGGACAGAGCGCTGGGGTGGATAAACTCCTACCTATCTCAGAGAACGCAGAAGGTGGCACTTGGAACGATCTCTTCCACACCCAAAACCCTCAGCTGTGGAGTCCCGCAGGGGTCGGCCCTCAGCCCCCTTTTGTTCAACATCTACCTGGCTCCTCTCTTTACGCTAATTGCCAACTGGGGTGTCAAGGCAATCTCATATGCTGACGACACCCAGTTGGTATTTCCTTACTCTGAGATGACGCAGGAGTCTTTCTCTAATTTCAAAGGCTGTCTCCAGGATATAGCACACTGGATGAACACTAATAAATTAAAACTTAATGCCAACAAAACCGAAGTCATCTTCTTCCCTCCCCCCCCCCCCCCCCCCCCCCCCCCAGATCTCTGGTGGCCAACGGAGATGGGCCCGCCCCCTTCACCCAGTCACTCGGCAAAAAATCTTGGTGTGAGATGGGATGATAACATGTCCTTTTCATCCCATATCCATCAAGTCGCCGGATGCTGCCTGAGCAAGCTGAGAAACCTCCGAAAAATCCTAAGATTCCTACCAGAGAGCTGCAGAAAAACGGTTGTCCACGCGAATGTCACCTCCCGACTGGACTATGCCAATGGTTTATACCTTGGACTCCCAAAATACCTGACTCACAAGCTTCAGGTAGTTCAAAATGCGGCTGCGAGACTACTACTGCGAATCCCGTTCAAGCAGTCGGTCTCTCCGCATCTTCGAACCCTGCATTGGCTGCCAGTAGCCAACAGAATAAAATTCAAAGCTCTGACGCTGGCGTTCAGATCTCTGTATGGCTCCTGCCCACAATACCTGAAAAACCGCCTCCCAAGATATTCCCAAAGTCGCGCATTACGGTCCAACGACCGTGTCCAGCTGGCCGTCCCGCGCGCAAAAAAAAGGCCCGACTAGGCGGTCGGACCTTTTCAGCAAACGTCTCCGCTCTGTGGAACTCATTGCCTCAAGCAATCCAACAGGCCCCCTCTGAACCCTGCTTTAAGAAACTACTAAAGACCTGGCTATTCACCCAGCCACGCTAGCTTTCCTATCTTCAGCCCAGGTCATTTGTGTTCCACTAGCGCCGGGACACCTCCTTCGTGAGGTAGCTGTTCGCGCTGTATAAAATCCAGTATTATTATTATTATTATTATCTGGGCTATAATGACAGTTTTAAATTTCAGTTAATGGCATACTGCGGTTCGGTAAGCGCTGATTCCAAGACAGGATGTTGGCGTAGTCCGGTTGGCCCACTGGAGGGTTATCAGTTGTTGTGATGCACAGACAGCTGATGTGGTTGTCCTAGGAGGGCTCTAGCGCAGAAGTGAGTCGGGCTGAGGGGACCAGGGGAGAGCTGTGGAGGCCTGCTGCTGGAGGTGCAAGAGTGGCGGCTGGAAGCTGCAGCTGCAGAACATCAGGCAGAGGTGGGGCTGTTTGTTGGGGTGAGAGTGGCGGCTAGAAGCTACTGCTGCAGGAGAGCGGGGCAGAGGTGGGGGTGTTTGTTGGGGTGGTGGGAAGCGTGCTGCTTCTTGTAAGTAGGGGGCAGCACAGGCGGTCTGGTGCAGACCCCATGAAGACCTTCTGTGGCAGGTGCAGTGGTAGCTTTTGGTCTGGTGGGCCTGCTGTAGGAGGACTAGGAATGGCTGTGCTGCTGGTTACCTGGGCTGGTAAGGGGACCAGAGCAGGGGCTCTTGATTTTTGCTACTCCAGCAAAGCGGTAGGGAGGCAGGAAGTCAAGTAGGCGGGTGAGCTCTCTTGCAAGAAAAAAGAGCAATACGACTGGAAACCTGTTACTCGGGTAAAGGTGAGCAGGAAAATTGGGCCAAACCATCAACTCCATGGTAAGGGTGGCACTGGCGGTCAGGAGCGGTCTACTGTAGGTAAGCAAGATAATGGAGGGGCGGCGAGAGCAGATGGTTAGAGAGGGAGAGCACCAGAGGTATGGGTAGGTTCAAGTAGGGGGTCATCATGGTTGGGCCAAGGAGCCTTGCTTTTCTTGTAAGGGGTAGGGAGCACAGGTGGATGGACTGTTCAAGATAAAAAAGGGCTTATTCTGGAAGGGAAGCACGTGCTGCTGTTAGATTTTGAGGGTTACGTGGATGTCGAGGGAGTGTGGCAGAGGCTTTCTGTACCGACAGGATACCATAGGGACTGGTGAAGCCCTCTCTGCTCCACGGACAGGGGCAGTGTATAGGTTGGGAAGGCTGGCTGTGCTGCTTCACATGAAATGCAAGTAAAAATGCTGGGGAAGATCTGCTGCTCATGTTTAGGGGAGGCAACAGAGGGGGTGGGTCCTTCAGATGGGGCTGAGAATGGAACTAGGGGCTACACGATCTGCTATAGATAACATGGAGCACTCTAGGAATAGACCAGCTGCTATTAAAGGGGCTGTATATAGATGCAGGGGACACATCTGCACTATTGAGGGGTACTATGAAGAACAGGAGCTTTCTGGTGCAGGGAACGACAGCACTCAGTTTGGAGATCAGCAGGTGGACCAATTAGGGGATCTGCTGCTCCAGATGAATGGGAGGTGGTACTCGGGTTTTGGGGATCTTTGCTCCAGGTAAGGGAAATGGCGCACACAGGCTTTGTGGACCTGCTTCTTCAGGCAAAGGGTGGGCGGCACAAAGATACAGTAGAACCACTGTGTCAGATTCACATCTGTAGCGAAGGAGCATCGCTGCTTCAGGATGGACTGAGAGGGGGAGAACTCCATACCCCAGGATTCCAGCAGTGACAGACATGAGGATGGCTCCTACCCCAAGGATGGAGATGGCTCCCATGGTAGAAGGAAGAATATCTCTCTCAGTTTGGACAAGGGACAAGGAGAGCCCCTACCCAGGAAGGACAGGGAGCGAGGCAAACCCTTACTTTTGGGTGGACAGCGAGGAACAGCAACATCCACCTCTTACCTCGCATAGATGAGAGCCTGTTCCTGCTCTGATAGACAAGCACAGACCCTAGCCGCCGCTTGGTGGTGAGCTCATCAATTAAGATACACTTAAGGGAATTACACTTCCTCTGGCTTCGGACCTGCCCATCTACCACCGCCCCTACTATCTTTCCTTCTCAGGCTCCCCCAGAGAGGACAGCTTTCACAAGCTCTGAGAGTGGGGCCCCTGTACCTGAGCAGACGTGGTCTAAAGGACATAGAGCGCAGGCTAGAGGTATAAAATCCAATGGGGCCCCTGACCTAAGCCCTTTTTGTTCCCACTTAGTCTCTGGCTCAGAGCTGCAATTTCGCAGCCTCCAGTTCCCCTTAATTTTGTGGTCACTGTTGGGCTTTTTTTGGGACCGACTAGAACCCAAAAAGATAGATCAACATGTGCCACCATCTCTGGGCTTTAAATTGTCTTTAAAAAGTGCCTCGGTTATGCATTTGGGGTTAGTTTCAGATGAATGACGCATTTTAGGTCTTCTAATTCTACCTGTACAAAAGGGTTGTTCACATCTGGTGTTATCTTTTACTGAGAAGAATGCAATCGGGCTCCACCAGGGACACCTCTTCCAGATACTTGGTAACACCTGTAAATTGCTGGATGTGCCACATCGTAAAATAATCTTGTGCTTACTGTATATAAAGTTGCAAAAAGTGGCACGAATTTTTCTGAAGTAATTTTTTGTTGTTTGGAAGACATTGCCTCGTGGAGCCTTGGGTTAAAGTCACCACAGTGGCCTACGCTTGGCACACAGTAGGCCTGAGCTCTTAACGGTTAAACGATGTGCACACTTGGACTCGTGTGTTTAAGCTGTCTGCCCCAGACATGGAGCATTGTATGTAATGCTGTTGCTTTCCATCCTCAGATTGCTGCTAGCTCAGAAAGTCTCCCACAATACGGCTAAAACTATGCATGAAAAATTGACCCTGGCTTCCGCTTGAATCCACTCCTTTCCGTCTTGAGAGGAGACTTTTATCCTCCATCCTCTGCATGTCTTCTGTTTCTTAGTTCAGTCTCCTCTGTCTCTTGCCTGTTTGCACGAATCTCTCTTATTCTAATTCTGCAATTGGTTGGTACCTCATTGCATAGATCACTGCCTCTCCCTTAGAACTCTATCCCTGCAACCTAACACTATGTAATCTCCTCAGCCATCTCGCCAACCATTCACCTGAACCCATCTAGTCCCCACTAACACTCACATCTAAGTGGTATTAATATCATCTGTCACACAGTAACTGGAGTAAATGCATGTCGTTGTTTGTTGAGTGCCCATGACTAATCCCAATAATCACCGGATTAACCACTAACCGCGGGTTTTGGAGTAGCGTGCAAATTGCTGTCCAGTGATTCAGTGCCTCGTCAGGGGTAGTAAGCGCTATATAAATGCAATTACCATATTTTTAACATTTTCATTCTTTATGCCCCCTTGGTTTGTGTTTAATAAAATAAGGTTAGACCTCTTTTATAACTGAGCTGCATGTTCCTCTTTACGTTTGTGGAGATAAATGCCCGTGTGCATGGACTACTATCGGAGCGTGAGGCGAGACGGGTAGAGTCCCTGCCACAGAAGGAACCGGGGGATAGCCAGTCCGTGCTACTTTCTAGGTCTGGCATTAGCCAAGTCCTTTTGATTTTACTAAAATCATATAATTAATATGCGTACTTATGAGGGTTTTTTGCCAACCTTCTTCACTCATAGGTCTGTTGTTGTCATTCACATTTTTCTTCTGACCATTACATCGACATTGGGCAGTAGGTCCGCCCACGTCAGCTAGTTGCTACCTTCACAATGAGCCTGGCATTCTGCTCTATCCCAAAGGGCACATCCGCCCAGAAAGTAGTTGCCTTCAGTACAAGGATTACAGTAGCAATGTGTGCTGTTTGAGACCGGATAAGTATGTTTGCATTAATCCCCAATGTTTTTCTTGATTATTATACAGAGTCTGGCCGCTTTCACTACAAAGTGTCATAACAATAGAAAAACAATCCGCGTGGTCAAAGCATAAAAATTGGCTGCAAACGCCAGACTGTTTGGCTTTGTTATTATAGAAACCTCACTGTGTCTTATGTTTCTGTTAATCTCTTCCACCCTTCAGCCCCTTCCACAACCCCACACACCCGTTCTGATGCAACCGCACACCATGGCAGCAGCAGAGTATTGCACATACTTGGCAACATCTCAGCAGAACTCTCTTCAGGGAAGGTTTTCCACACTATCAGGAGACAATCCATGCACTACTAGGTTTTTATTTCAGTGATTGTATATCACAGTGGCCCCATGCATCTTAAATGCAAAAATAGTAGGGATTGCAATACTGGGTGCAGTAAGGGAGCTTGGGAAAGGCATTGGCTGTTTGGTGGTGATGAGCAGTCTATCCAGGCCAGGTTTTCTGGCATATTCATGGTTCAGCATCCCTTGCTCCGAACGGCATAGGCCTGGCCATCCAAGGCGGGCCATTTGGCAATTGAAGGGGCATGTCCACTGAATGTACACCTTCAGAACGTCTTTGCCTCTGAGGAAGGTTTCGATACTTCGAAATGCATCAGGCTCTGGGACGTTGCTGAACTGCCTACGCGATTGATGTTTCATTTGCACCTCTTGTACCAATAAAAGGGTGTTACCCATGAACCCCGTCAGTGCTTCCCACAACAGGGCAACCTAGAGCGTCGATATATATATATATATATATATATATACATATATATATATATATATATATATATATATATATATATATATACGCTCTAGGTTGCCCTGTTGTGGGAAGCACATATATATATATATATATATATATATATATATATATATATATATATATATATATATGTATGTAGTAGACCGTTGTACTTACTACCACTCCTATGTGATTTTAGAGTTTATCTGTTTGTATCTCTTCCTTTAATGTGACTTTACAACTTGTACATTTGCAATTTTTCTCTCCTTTCACTCCACTTGTATATATATCTCTAGCCACTAGTATATGTAGTAGACCTTTGTACATACTACCACTCATATGTGATTTTAGAGTTTATCTGTTTGTATCTCTTCCTTGAGTGACTTTACAACTTGTACATTTGCAACTTTCCCCTCCTTTCACTCCACTTGTATATTTGCATTTTTTTCTTTTTTTCTGTTAGTATCTCTTATGTAATCCAAAGTCCTTATGTAACACAACTGGTTCTTGTGTAAAGCGATCTGACACCTTCGGGTAATGTTTGCGCTATATAAAATCGCAATAAATATAGGTCTGTTTGCACGTATTTTTGGCATGTGCACTATTTGTCATTTATCTCTTGTTTATAATTAAAATCAGTGATACAAACTGCTACATAAGAAACAAGTTATTTTCTCAGTACCATAGCCCTGTAACTCACTGGTGTTGGAACCTATCCTGCGAGTGTCCCCTAAGAGATATCAAAGACTCCACTGTCCAATCAGTAGTAACAGCATTGCTGCACTGCAGCTCTCGCACAAATCGCAGCAATTTGTGCGTTAGCCCGCGAATGAGGGCGTTGCTAATAATATGAGGTTCTCACTGCAGCTTTGTTGACTCTATTTCGCTTAAAGCCCATAGCAGTTTTTACATTTTTCACCAGTACATCCTTTTTTTTAAGTTTCTTTTTTTACCATAACAATTCTTTTTCGTCAAATGCCTCTCTCCTTCTTGATTGTTTTTTAGCTAAAATGTATTTGTATAGGTTGTTAGATTATGTAGCATGTAAATAGTAGATTTTTAAATTGTTACTCGGTGGCGCGAGGACTCCTTTGCCGTATATGGTTATTTCTACCATGCAGTGACCGATTTGGTCTCCTCTACCTCTAATTGAGTGCTCTTATGCCTGGCCTCGCAGGGAGTTTTTACACGTAACTTGCCTTTAAAATTGCACATATCCGCAAACACAGGAGGACCGCTGCAGCTACCTTTCCTGATCACGAAAGGTACATTTCAATACGTTTACACTTCAAATGCCTACCAGGCTGCGCTCCAGACACAACCTTTTTGTAGTGATGCCCCTCACAGCTTGCTGTCTCAAATATTCGCTACATTTCTCAAATCCTGCATTAAAAACTGTCTTTTAATTAAAACTTCGGTTAGTCGCCTCTCCTTTTTTCTTCTTTCTTTCAAATGTAACTCTCCTTCCCTTCCATCCTCTGTATGCCTCCTCTCTCTGAGCACAACCTACTCTGACACATGCACGTTTGACTATTCGCTATTCCAGCAAATTTCCCACCACTCATTTACAAGATCACACTCTCTCCTCCCTTGGCTGGACTGGGAATTAAAACCGGCCCTGGCAAAGTGCTTTGCCAGGGCCGGTTTTCAGCCGATTTTGTTACAGGGCCGATTTTGCAGCCCAAAACCGGCCCCCACCCGTGCGGCGCACCGGGGGATTGACCGGTGCCCGCTACGGCCAGTCCGGCACTGGCTGGAAGTCATATCTATGGAAACTAACGATACCTCATCTCCTCTAACTCCTGTATTAATCTCCCCAACCATGTGCTTGAGCTCACCCCCACAGAGCCGGTCCTAAGCCTTCTGAGGCCCTGGGCGAAAGGGAAGATGTGAGGCCCCTCTAATTACATATTGCGTCGCAAGAAGTGACTGAACAGAAAGTGACTTCGCAGGACTTTTGATCTTAGTTATTTGGCATCACTGAAGCAAACTAATGTGGATATCAGTATCTTGCAAAGCCCAATCTTTATTGGACAGTGTCAAACTACAACTCCCAGCATGCATATTTGCCACATAATACATAATCTGCTGCATAATATGAGGATTTTAACTAATTGTTTATAGCTCAAACGGATCAAAAGTTACAAAAAAATGTGACTTGTGCTGCTGTGAAGTCGAGGGCCCTTTGCAAAGGTTGACTGGTCACCTTTCTCACTGCTGCATTTGTATGTTCCACTGGTACTAATAAGGAAAAATCTTTGCAGAGACTGTTAGAATGCTTAAAAGATTCAGCAGCTCCTTCTGACCATAGTGCAACATCCTCTCCCCCACTGAACATCATACTGCCCCACTGAGAGAAACTTGCACTTCACTGACCCACCATAAACACCTGGATGTGGCTCAATTTAAATTACGCACTAGACAAGAGCAATATGCTGCCTAAAAAAAATGAACATCCTAGAAAAAGCAAACACTCATAAGAAATGCAAGTAAGTAAAGCATGTGAAATGCAATGTAAGCAGGAACAACATAGTTACCTTTTTCTTTTTACACTCAGGGTCTCACCACTGTGTTAACATTGGAAATACTTCACCATTCTACCACAGAATGTCCCTCTGCAATGTTCTTCCTAGGCCCGCTCGTCAATGGCAACCACTCCACCACTCCACCAAAATTCCAATTATCTTGATAATTAGAAAAGTGTCAACTTTCACAGACCGTTCTCACCTTGGCTCAGGGCAGAAAGAAAGTTTCTCTGAAAGTTTCAAACTGACAATGAAAAAAAAAAAAAAAAAAAATATATATATATATATATATATATATATATATATATACACACACACACACTTTGAATCAGGAGCCAGAGAGCCAAACGAGGGAGGCCCCTTTCCTGCTCCGTCTTCAAAAGTGCATGTGCAAATTCTACTCAGATCGAGTGGGCCTGGGGCCTTCATTTACAGGCACTAATTCCTTGCACAAAATTTCACACTTGAAAAATACCCCCTGGTGACCAATGACTGGAAAGAAGGCCTCTGCGTCATCTTTGGTGAGCTACAGGTTTACTTGTCACCAAATGAAAGATGGTGCACGAAACACAGATCAAATAAAATAGAGTTGCTGTAAAAATCACTGACAAAGTAGTATTTTCTGTATAATAAAAGCATGGCTCAGGCCCTCATGCTTGACCCCAAAACATACTACTAGCAACACCAGACACGCTGTCTTCCATCCGAGCTGCACAATGTATCTTGCCACAGACGTGCAAATGCGCTTCAGCGCCTGTCTCATTCGAGGTGTGAAGAGCTTTATAAATACAGCTATAGTACAGTATATAACATTGTGTGTTTCATTTGACAGTATTGTGCCAAGCAAAATGTTGTACTGTAAAACAAAACCCTTCTCCAACTCAAGGTGCACTCCCAAATAGACAGGTCGCCCACTCTAGCCTTTACCCATAGTAGATATGGGTGCACCCGACCTATGTACTCAGCCCCCTGGTATTCATCGGGTGTTCTGGTGGATGTGTCCAACTTGTTTGAAAGCATTTGGAAGCGTTCCCGCCATATACTAATACAGGCGGGTTGATGGCCGGGGAGACAGAGTGAGAAACTGACAAAATTAGGAGCAACAAACTGGATTGGTCTCAGCCCTTCCATTTCCTTAACAAAGTGAAAGTGGCATGGGCCGTAACTTACCACCTGTCTCTGCCACAGTCTGAAGACATTACGCCTACGCCAACGCAGCCCGCCCGGGCTCGGCCGAACAGATTTCCGACTCCTACAGGCCAGGGAGCGTGTGCGGCGTGCATTCTGCTTCACTGCATTTTAGCAGCACAGCGCACAGCGCGCGGGTCTGGCCATAATGAATGTTAAGGCGGTCATTGGTAGCGCCTTCGCGCGCTACCAGATTGACGGCCCTGGGAACCACATCAAAGCGATACGCCGTAACGCAGTAGCGCCGTCTGCGCACAGCACTGTTGTGTCGGGTGATGGGGACAGGATGACCCTAGGGAGATCCTTCTGGGACCTACACTCAGGGGCATCTATTCCTAACTAGGCCTGACACGTGGCCCTAGAATAAACTCAGCCGGACACTGGGAATAAGTTTGCTTGCTCGGTCGGTGCGTCTCTCTCTCTGATCGCCCTCGCACGTGCTCGACCTCTTTTTATTATAGGGCGGTCACATGACCAACACGTCCAGCCCTCGGGACATCGGGGGCGGACCTTCAGGAACATAACATTCCTCCTAAAACAAGGAAAAATCAAAACCAACTGCAAACATTAAAACACAATTCAACCATAACTTTTCTCACTCAGGAACATTAGGACCGAAGCCTTCAGCGTCTTTTAGATGCCAGTGCATTCAGTTCAAAACTCACGTGCATGTAGGTAAATGGGAACAGTCTTACGTAAAGTAATCTCTCAGCCAGCCGGAGGGGGTGGGATTGTCACGTAGCTGGCGTTGGGACCCCCGATGAGTCATCAGTTCCGTTCCAACCTCCACTTCGGGTCTTGGCGCCTCTGTGTCTGCCCCCTCCGGATCTGGGGCCTCATCCAGAGCCTCTGCGTCACCTCCCACTTCTTCGCTAGAAACCTGATGCTCGCTACTTGGCCTGACCTCGTGCCGAGATGTTGATTCACCGGTCGGCAAGATAGTTGCAGTTTCGGTTTGTTCGCCGCCTTGCTGGCGCCTTGGCTCAATGCTTGAAGGATGATACAGTTTGAAATGAGACACATTGCGAGTCACCCTGTCTCGTCCTCGAGTGGCTGTGATGCGGGTGCCTCTTACCCCAATGACTCGCCATGGTCGTTTTTCGTAGTTAAGTTTGAACTTGCCACCAGTTGCACGATTTCTGATAAGCACCATGTCGCCTCTTTTGAAGTGGGGGGCCACAGCCCGGCGTTTCTTACTGATTTTGTCATATGCAGAATTTCTTTTCTTCTCCACTGCGTGTTCATCTATTATTGCAGGTGCCCACTGGGGGTGATGGGGGATAGAGTCAGTTATCACCCTTCCTAGGAGGAGATGTGCGGGGGCTACCCCAGTTGTGGAGTGCGGGGTCTGGCGGTAACTTCGGAGGAACGTGAAAATGGCCATTTCCACTGACTGCCCTTTGTCATGAGCAATGCGGATGACCTTGTTCAAAGTAATCATAAATCTCTCGGCCTCCCCGTTGGCTTGAGGCCACCTCGGTGTGATGCGCCTGTGACGTGTTCCCAGAGACGAGAGATATTCAGCAAAGTCTTGACCCTGGAATGGAGGTCCATTGTCTGTTCTGAGTTCCCTCATGGCTCCATGAGTGGCAATGATTTTTTCTATTTTGGGGATAACACAGTCTGCACTGGTGCTGGTGACAATTTCGACCTCAGGATATTTTGAGTGGTCGTCTATCATTACCAGCGTGTGTCTTCCATCCGGAAGGCTGCCAAAATCCATACTGACTCTCTCCCAGGGGCCTCGTGGCCTGGGTTCCACAATGATGGGGGCCTCACGGGGGCTGTCGCCCGTGACTTGACAGGCCGTGCACGTTCGCACCACGCTCTCTACCATGTCATCCATGAGCGGGAACCATACCTTCGTCCGCAGCCGGGCCTTCGTCTTGACCATCCCCTGGTGCCCTACGTGTGCCAGTTGAACAACTCGTCCTGTCAAAGCCGTCGGGATTACCAGGCGATGCCCTCGCAGGAGGCACCCCGCCGCGTCTTCATTTAGTTCAGCCCTCACGTGGTACAGACTGTCCATGATTTTCTGGGCCTCTGGTGTGAGTACTTTCCAGCTCTCCTTGGCTTTCTGCCAGTTGGCCGTTCGGAGCAGATTCTTGGCCCGCTGTATGCAGGCATCCTGAGCCGTGATGCTCACGACCTCTTCCAAGGATATGGGGCGCGGGCATGATCTGGCCACGACCCACTGTACATAGGCCTCTGTCTCTTCTGCCTCATCCATCTCCTCCGGTGTTGCAGGCCTAGGGTGTCGTGATAGGTAGTCCGCCGGATTCCTTGCCCCTGGCTGGTACTCGATGGCGCAGTTATACTCTTGCAGTTGCAAGATCCACTTTTCAATTCTAGGGGGGGGCTTGGAGGAAGTGCCTGAAAACAGAGCCAACAGCGGCTTGTGGTCCGTCACCACTGTGAAAGGCTTGCCATATACGTACAAGTGGAAGTGCCGACATCCCCAATGTATTGCGATGGCCTCTTTCTCAATTTGGGAATATCTTTGTTCTGTGTCCGTAAGGGACCGGCTGGCAAAAGCAACAGGGGCCCAGTCTACCTCATCTCGGGCTCTCTGCATCAGAACGGCTCCCAGTCCCGCCGGTCCGGCGTCTACTGCAATGAGAGTGGAGTGTCTTGGGTCAAAGAATGCCAATGTGGTGTTGCTGGAAAGTGCGCTCTTAATGTCTTGAAATGCCCTTTCCTGCTCAGGTCCCCAGTTCCATGGGGTGGAGTCTTTGGTTAATTCGCGCAGAGGGAGGGTCAGGTTGGCTAAGTCCCTTATGAAGCGGCCACAGTAATTTACCATCCCGAGAAAACTTCGGACCTCTGTGACAGTGGTGGGCGGAGGTGCGTCCTTGATGTCTTTGACCTTGTCGGGATCCGGGTTGACGCCGTCGGCTGAGAACACATATCCGAAGAACCCTAATTTGGTCTGAAGAAATTCGCATTTGTCTCGGTGCAGAGTGAGGCCAGCACTGCGGAGCCTGCGGAACACCTGCGCCAAGCGTTGGTTGTGTTCAGGGATTGTTCTTGCGTGCACCATGATGTCATCACTGACATTGATCACCCCCGGTATGTCAGCAATCAGTTCCTGGATGACATTCTGGAAAACCTCGGCAGCGCTGGATATCCCAAAACTCAACCTGGTGTACCTGCGCAGTCCGATGTGGGTGGAGAATGTCGTGATGTTCCGGGACTCTTTGTCCAGTACCAGTTGATGGTACCCCGCCCGGAGATCCAACTTGGAGAACCACCTGGCCCCGGCCATCTCTCTGATCAGGTCATCGATCGTGGGGGTGATGTGTCGTTCCCTTTTGATGGCCGCATTGGGTAGGCGCATGTCCACGCAGATCCGGACCGCTCCAGGTTGCTTTGGCTTCCTTGTGACCACGATGGGCGATACCCAGGGGGTGGGGCCGGACACCTTCTCAATTATCCCCGCTGCTTCCAGCTTCTGTAGCTCTTCCTCAACCAGTGGTCTCAGATGGAACGCAACACGACGGTGTCGCAGGGCCACCGGTTGAACCGTGGGGTCCACATGCAGGTGTATTTCCCGACCCTTGAAACAGCCAATCCCTTCAAATAGGTCAGAAAAGTCTGCAGTCAGTTGCTGCACCGATTCCTCGTGCACCCCAAACGCAAATGAAACCACCCCCAGGTCCTCTGCCGTCCGGCAACTCAGGAGCATACCTTGACCTTCTTCCGACACGAAGATGTTGGCTCGCGTGATTTTGTCTCCGTGTCGGACCGCTGCTTTAAATTTTCCCCGGATTCGGAGGGGAACGTCCTGACCGTAGGCAAAGACGGTGATCGGAGTGGGGCGGAGGCTGGGAGGAGTAGCCATGTCTCCGTAGAGGGATGCACTCATGAGATTTATCGAGGCGCCCGTGTCTACGGTCGCCATGATGTCCTGATCAGCCACTTGTATGGCGCACTGTGGTAGTGTCCTGGTGCGTCTGGTGGCAGTGCCGATCATGTGCACCTTGTGTACGGATCGCTCCTCCTCGTCGTCGTCCATATCACTGTTGCTGGGTCCTCCTTCCGCGCCTTCGGGCTCAGCCACCGTATGTATTGTCTGGCGAGGTTTGCTGAACTTTTTGGACCGGCACACTTTTTCAAAGTGATTCATTTTCCCGCAGCCGGAGCATCTCTTGCCCCGTGCTGGGCATTCTGGCGCCGGATGTCTTGGGCCTCCACAGTAACCACATGAATGCGCTGAAGCTCCGCCCTGTGAAGTTGTTGTTCTCTTTGCCCATTTGGGCTGTGGGCGGACTTGTAGTTTATTCACCGGCTCCATTTTCATGTTGGCTTGTAGAGCTGCTTCCATGTGGGCTGCCCTGGCCTTGGACAGCTCCTTTGTGCGACCCAGCGTGAGAATGTCTGGGAGGGGTTTCCCCGACTCCTCCAGTATTCTCTCGCGTAGTTTGGCCTCTGATTTCTTCTGTGACGTCCTGAAATCTACACGTTAGTGCTAGTTTCTTTAGCCGGGAGTGGTAGGCATCCAGCGACTCATCTGGTAGTTGCGGCGCTTGTCGAAAAATGAATCGTTCATAGTCTTGGTTGGCCATTGGTTCGAAGTGCGCGTTGAGGGCATTGATTAGTGTGTGATGGGTTTTGGGAGTTGCCTCTGTGAGGGTTCGGGCAATGGAGTGGATGTCCTTGCCACCAAGATGGAGAATCATGGCGCGCTTCTGTTCCTTATGGACCTTGGTGGCCTCGAAGAATATTAAGAGTCTGTCCACCCACTCCTTCCACTTCGGTGCGAGAGTGGAGGGCGCACCCTCCACCACAAACGGTTCAATGGGCGGAATGGTAGCCATCGCCCTGGACGCTCAGGAGTATGTCCGTGGGCAGCCCGGAGATGATCCGAGGAGGCACCCCGATCAGTGCAGCAGGATCGGGCGCCGACCGGAGCGCCTCGCCAGGCGCACCGCGGTGCGATTCACGCACGTGCAGCCCCGCACAGTGCGGCACCGGGCGTGGAGGGTCCGCAGAGGGAGCACCTCGCGCGACCACTCGGACTCCTGTGCGCCGCAGGAAGGTGCAAGCCAGCGCTGCTCACCTGTCGAGAGCCAGGGATCAGAGTCGTTCCTCCAGGCGAGCAGAGCGGGGGTGTGTGGTGGCAAGGCACGAGCACCGCAGGCCCGTGGGAGAGCCCGCAGCCGCCTCGCCCCAAGAGGGACACACACCCACACCCCGAGCGAGGGATCGACACCCACCCTCGTCGCCAATTGTTGTGTCGGGTGATGGGGACAGGATGACCCTAGGGAGATCCTTCTGGGACCTACACTCAGGGGCATCTATTCCTAACTAGGCCTGACACGTGGCCCTAGAATAAACTCAGCCGGACACTGGGAATAAGTTTGCTTGCTCGGTCGGTGCGTCTCTCTCTCTGATCGCCCTCGCACGTGCTCGACCTCTTTTTATTATAGGGCGGTCACATGACCAACACGTCCAGCCCTCGGGACATCGGGGGCGGACCTTCAGGAACATAACAAGCACCACCACCACTAAGCTAGGTGATGGTGCGTGCGTGCACGGTGATGGTGCACTGCCACTTTAACTGCCTGTGGAAGTGCGTGCAGCGCTTCGCATTTTCATGTCGGGCCAAGGGGCCCTGCTCTGCTCTGCGGTCATCCACGTCTACTCTGCGGGGCCGGCGGCGGCGGGGCCCCCTGAGCGCGAGGCCCTGGGCAGCTGCCCATACCGCCCATGCCTAGGACCGGCCCTGCGTGACCCCCACCCCCACCAATGATTGCAACCAACCACTATTATTTTAGTCCATCATAAAAAAAACTGAAATGACTGCATGGAATGCTTTGCCCTGAGCGCAGTAGACTAATCCCAATAACTAACAGTAACCAATGACACTGAACTAACCAATAGTCTTGATTCCGGAGCAGCATGCTGCCTGGTGCAAAGGGCTTTGACGCGGCAACAGGGGTATTATGCGCTATATAACTGCAAGTACAATGCCGAGCTCTGGGGCACTGCGCTCCATACAGTGCTTCCGTCTTCTGAGCTGTTTCTAATTGTTTGCATGAGTTCCTTCTTTGCTCTCCCACTTACCACTTCTCTGTGTTGCTAACAGCCCTCCAAGTCTTCCGTGCTTGCTTGCAGCGTATCCATCCCGTTTTCCATATCGAAGTCTTGGTACTCCTTTACTCTTAACCAGCTCCTCGTATTATGCCCTCTTTTTCTATTATTCAACTTGCCCTAACTAAGCGATATAGATTATCCATAGTTCCGCCCTTTAACATGCATGTTCATTATTTAAGCATGTTGATTCTCCCTATTCATTCACTGATTACTGCTTTATCTGCACAGGCAGTATGTAATGGTGGAGGAAGGCAAAGGGTTAATCCACTCACAGGGCTGGCCATTGCGATGTCAGCAAGAGACTCACAAAATACTTAAAAACTGAAAGAAAATGTCTGTCAGGCGTTGTTGTCTTATTTTGCATGGTGCGCCACATGAACATGCGTGTTGGAAAACATAAACGCGGAGCTTGGAGAGTTAATTTTAGTTCAACCAATCAAATACGTTTTATTCAACAATACATGTCATAAAAGCATGGTACAATTATTATTAAAAAGAATAACATAATGAATTTAAAATGTGCTTATTTTATTTTAGAAACATGAGCTAATAATTTTATTTTAGAAACATGAGCTAATAATCTTTGGAAGAAATCAGTGTACCTAATACATTAAAAATAAAACAAGTTCATAAGATAAAAACAGCAGCAAGGGTATTTACAGGTAAGTAGCCAGCACATTTAGTCCTTTAATACATCATTTTGAGATACATTTAAGTTTAACAACAAATGGCTCTGCCAGCCAGCTTCAACTGAGAACCCTTCACAGTGCCTCGATTGTGTGTGCAGGTTCTTTTAAAAATAGTTTCATACATATGACCCAAGGTCCGCAATATTTTTGCCACTCTCATTGTAAAAGTTTGTTCTCAGAAAATTGTTAAATTGCCGTCATTGTGCCAGATAGCGTTTACCTAATTTGAAGGTCCTGCCACAATGTATATATATGTATCTCTTACTAAATTATTTGTTTTTGGATTGTTGTCATACTTTTTTGTCTGAATTTCCTTATCTTTTAGTAATTGGATGTTTATTCCTTACTGCACGAAGGGTGACTACAGCCGTGTCACATATTGATGTTCTTGTTGGAGTGCTTCCTCAAACAAAAACGCTATATTGGCCGCATCATAGCTCTTTTTTTGTGACTTTTAGCCATGTTGAATAGCAGATGTGCTGCTAGAGAACATGGCTTAAAGGCATTCACATTGACAAGGCCAATAGCTTGGGCATTGCTGAGAACGATTGGCTTTGCCAATGCGTGTTTGACTGATGTCTTTTTTCAGTATATTTGCTGTTATACTTGTCGGGCTATGTCCTCTCGGGCTATGTCCTCTCTGATTCTTTGTGTGTGTTCTGTATTTTCTTTCTCTTTATGTTTTTTTTAATTCCTCTCCTATTGAACCTCTTTATTTAGCTTTGCTAATTTCCTGAACTTACTTTTTATTCCTCACCTCTTCTATTTCCTTGCTGTTGCATGCTCTTGTAATACTTCCACTTCTCTCCTGGAGTCATTTTCTTTGTTCTGAACCATTTTTGTAATCTTGTACCCCTACGTTCCTCTTCCTCTTTTCGTTCTGTTCCTTACATAGCCAGGTGCTGGTGACTTGACAGATGCAAAACACGGGAGCCTGGCTCACTAGATGTTTTGCTGGTCCAGGTCGTATGAACAGCTTTAGATGCTGTGCAAGGCCCTTGTGCTCACTGTTCTTTGGAAGGGATAGGTGACTGACCAGTGGTGGCTGGTGGATTTTAAAAGTAGTGAGACGAAAAATTGTATCCTAATCCAACACGTGAGCCACAACTGAAAAAGGACGGTGCGTGGGGGTTTCCCCCCACATGAAAATTTTGCAAAAATTGATTCAAATGGTGGCTTTTACACCACATATTTACTGCAAATTGTTGCAAAAACAGGATGCAAATATAACAATTTAAAGCACAGGTGTCAAGAAAACATTAGAAACATATTAAAAATGTGCCCAATCCTCTAACTGGTCTGTTTGCAAAATGACCCCCAAGCAAAGCACACACAACCAATAGAAACCGGCCCTAAAAAGAAGGGAACCCAAAGCTTACACACTACCTGAAGTACTTCACATTTCAAAATATCTCCCCCCCCCCCCCCCCCCCCCCCCCCAAGTGGAGTGGTTTAGCATTTGTCAGATCATCTCTGTAAAACTTTGACAAATGTAATGTCCTTTTTTTCAGGCTTTTGCAACAGACCAGAACCCTCACAGTCTTCAGTTCCTTTAATAGTACGCTGCTGACGGTCACTGGTGCAGTCTGCACCCACTCTAGTCTCGCCCCTACAGCTCCCACTGTCACTCCGGTACTGAGTCCAACACACACACAGCACTGCAATCCTACTGTGTCTAATGCAGAGTCAACAGCACATCCTCTTCAAATCTGCCCAATTCTGCCCTGCAGCTCCTCCACTAATTGAGTACTAAGTCCACCTTACACAGTACTGCTAGGGTATTTCAGTCGTGCCATGCACCACCCATTTCAGCAATGAGAACCCTACTCACCACCACTACACATCAAGTCTCCATTGCACCCCCCTAACTAATCGAGTACTGAGATCCTCATACACATCTCTGCCAGTACACTTGAGTCATAATATATAGGCCTGCGATTCCAGTACCGTGATCCAGATGCGCATCTCTGCCAGTACACTTAAGTCCTCCCATATAGGCCCAGCTATTAGAGTACTGTGACTCAAAGACATCTCTGCCAGTAAGTACACTTTTGTCCTACCCTGTAGGCCCAGCTATTTGAGTACTGAGATCCTCATACACATCTCGCTCAGTACACTTAAACCCTCTTCTGCAACACCCTATTATTCAAGTACCGAGATCCACATAGACCTCTGACTAGTCTCTGACAGTACACTCCCCTCATCTGCAGCCCCCTATTCTACTTCCATGACCCACGTACAAGCTTGCCAGTAACCTCAAACCTTAGTCTGCAGCCCTGTACTATTCTAGTACAGAGACCCACCTACATTTTCTGCCAGTACACTCCCTCCTCTGCAGCCCCCTATTATTCGAGTACCATGGCCCACATACACGCGCTGTCTCACTTCACTATATGCTGCTTGCTGCCCTCCTCGCCATCCCACCTCTTCCACTTTCTCACCTGCCCCAACTTGCCCCTTTCCCCTTGCTCCTCCCAGGCTCTGAACACCAGCCTACCCCTGCCCTCCCGCCGCTCGTTTAAACACTCCAGCCTCTATCCGGTGATAAAAGACCAAACTCCAGACCCCGCTCAGGGGTGGTGTCCAGGGGATCCACATTATGGGAGCAGTGCCCATGCACCATCTGGCTTTAATCGGTGTCAGAGGAGGTGCACTCCTCATCGAGATTCGATTTGAAACTCACTAGCAAGCAACTTCTGAGACTAGAGACATAGAAATAGGAGATGTGTGGCAGGCATGCTTCACCTTAATATCCCATCCTATCAGTGACAGTGTGCGCTGTCAAGCAGGGCCTCAAAGGCTACCCAAAGTCAAACCAAACAACAACATCGTATGCCTACATGGGGGCCTCAGCCAGCCCCCTCCCCAATAACCCCTGACCTTGGGTTCCTCTGCAGCGTGCTGCTCAGTGGAAGGCGTTTCAATGCCATGATGTCAGGAGTAGCAAGCACTATATAAATGCAAGAATAATAAAATACAATAAATTGTTTATCGATCGTGCGGTGCATGACTTTGTGTAGAAGATTTATACACTACTTGCTAAACATTGTCACTTTTGCTTTTATGATCTTCTAAGAGGGGTAAATAAAAGCAATGACCAGAGGTCGACAAGGGCTCCAAGACATTAATTTAAACCATGCTCTGCAGCCTCGGAGTTGTAGTTCTGCCTCATCTGAAGTGAACCAATAACATATCCAGATTTAATTGCAACTGGTAAATTGTATCACAGTCACATATGACATGAAGTTAGCTAGTGAGTTTAGTGATCTGATAAAAATACCACAGTGTTAATTTATTTAAAATGGGCAGAACGGGCTGCCCCTCTTTTAAGATGTAAATGTAATTTGTTTTTTAGGTTCAATTGCTCAAAGTATGGACGCAAGTGGGCTTCAAATTAACCACATGTTGATCCTCTTTTGCATGGGGCTCGTCAGGAGCGGCCTGGTACAAATGCGCGAGGGTGGAGCCGGGTAATGAAAAAAGAAAGAAAACTTACCTTACCGCGGGTCCGCGCCTCCTCTGCTGGGCCCTTGGCGCCTTCACTGGAGTGGTAACCCCTCAGCCAATACTGGCGCTGCTCCAGCAGCTCCTGGATTGGCTTAGAGCAGGGTTACTCGCCGCCCGCCTGCCCATTAGGAGACCGAGGGTTAAGCCTTTGATCAACCCTTGCTCTCCTAATGGGCATGCGCCTGCCAGAGCAGACACTAGTGCGCATGACTGGGTACAGCAGAAAAATTCACCAACCTTCACCAGTCATGCACACTTGTGGTGCTGCCTGCTCCTGGTCAGACAATGCATCATGCATGTCAGTCAACATGACGAGGGACCGCCCTCCTCTTTCAGACTCTGTAGGGGGTGGGCGGTCCGACGTCATGCTGACTGACATGTTTGTGAGTTCTCCCTCGGCGTCTCTGAACTTAAGTAAACTGAGTCAGTTGATTAAGTTCACAGATGCCGAGGGAGCTGCGGGCGGTTTGTTGGGCAGCGCCCTAATGGATGCACCGCCACTGTGACTGACGCACACTCCAAGCCACAGACCCCGGAAGCCTGCGTGACTCGTAGCATCAATCCAACCAGGTAGTGTCAGACACCCTGATGTCACTCTGTTCAATGCTGGTAGCTGGCAATGGGCCCTACAAACAGATAGTGAGGTGAGGCGGACTAATTAGGCAATTTGAAAAAATAGTCGCTTTACGAAAGGAAGTGATGTCACAACTGCATTGTTCCTCTACTCAACGGTAAATGGTATATTTTACAGTAGCATCCAAGGCAAAAATCGTACTTTTCATATTTTGTTTTGAGTTTTCATGCATTTCAACAGGTTTCAATGATGAGCATATACCTACAAACATTTCGAATACAAGTTTTAAATCAAGCAGTATTTGTCTATTTTACATTCTGAACAATACTTTACATGGAACATGTATGATGTCAAGCATAATAGTGCATTGAGGCTTAAAAAAGGGGTGTGGGGGTAAAACCTCGTTGATACAACTTGGTAAGATAGCAGCAGTCGCCTGTGTTGGCGTATCGCCTTTGCAACGCTGTACGCTCCATCTCTGTCTCTGTTTGCTTTTAACACATTAAGGTTGTATACTGCCAGCCTTTGCTGTTTATGTAGGCATGTGTTGACTTGGATATGCCACATTTGTCTCTTGGGAGGCTCACTGTATCCCCGGGATCGTACTTTTCATTTTATATGGGCATATAAAAACTGTAGAAATCATCTGTGTTATTAACCAGGTGGAGGGTAAAGGTTAAGCTCCAGTTCCAAATTTGTAGATTGCAGGTTTCTGAGAGAAAATGTAAGTATAGATTTTAAGAAGCACCTAAGAGTTGAATTAGTAATATTCCCAATTCAATTTAGTAAAAAATAAAAAACTTTAAATAAGTGAAACATCACCTAAAGTTTTAAATCGGTTCAGGGGATGAGAATGTATGAATTTTTGATGGAAATGATAAAAAGTACCTATAAGGAACAATGGTAAGGTCAAAGTTAATTCTATGGGGTTCCTATGACCAATGAACGGCTCCTATGCAACGTTTCATGGCGACTGCATTGAAGTGTGGGTCTAATAAAGTTTAGCAGCTTCCTTAAGAACTGATCTTTCAGCTGAAAGTCTGAATCCTTCAGTCAACGAGGCAGGGCTCTCTGACTGGCGGTGGCTCTGCAAGGCTGATATTAGAAACTGGGTTTCTATTGACTCCGTCTACCTTCGTATCAAAGGCTCCAAGCTGGACCAACCCAAAATCTGTACGTGCCAAAATCACTTCACTACTGTGGAGCAATTTTTCCCCCGCTGCCCTCTTTAGTGGGACGAGGCCGGCCGTGTTGGCCGACAAGGACTACATGAGGTTAAATACATGGGATTTGGGATCTTTCACTGAGCAGGACAAATATTAAAAACTGTAGCTGCTGCTGTCCTCGGAGCTGGGGCCAGCGGGCATCCATCTGGGTTTAGTGAATTAAAAAAAAAAAAACTTTTTAGCTGGGAAAACATAGGGGCTGTAACTGGGCTTCACTCGCTATGGCTGAATATGTTCCCTGTAGGGTCCTAATGAAGCTTTTATTTCTTTTTACAAGAATCTTCAAGTGAGAATTTCTGCTCACCGAGGTTGCACCATTCTTGGATAGCCTCAGCAATTTATTCTATCCTTCGGCGGTCAAAACATCTTCTAATTTCAAACTTTCCAGGATCCTGAATATCTTCCTTGTGGTCACTCCTAAAGCTTCCAAACTGTGGGGGACACATTATAGAATTCCAGGGCAAGCTAGCAGCAGGAGGTGGATTCAACCATTCATTGTAGGTAAGGCTGAGTCGGAGTCTAGTCCAGGGATACTCAAAGTATGGGCCAGTGGCCACTGGTGGCCCCCTGGTGAACAGTAGCACTGGGGTGCTGTTTTCTTGACTTCGCACTAACATTCATAAAGATATTAAACAGGCAAGCATTTATTTACACATTAAGCGAAGTAAAGGAAAAGAAGCAAAGAGTGTGACCCGCTTCACTTATCTTTAGGAACATATCATTTTTAAAGACCTCTTGCAACAAACATGCTAAAATATGATAACATTCAACAAATTGTTTATCATTAACATGCAAAAGTGTTTCGCCTTAGTACAACAGATTATATCACTGCATTAAGAGGCATTTTTAAAAATTTGAACTTAGAAACTTTCATGCTGCCCCCCACCGGACAACAATGCCATTAGTAAATCAAGCGACCAGTTATGTCTCTAGGTGACCTAGATTTATATTCTACATAGAACAACATTATAGTTTATTACATCAAACTCAAGAGAATGTTTTGTACAGTGTACTTCCTGAACGCTTGCCTTTATAAAAGACTTTCATATGTAATAATGAAGAAGGAAACCAATTGAAATAAAGCAATTACCCTGGATCACACAGTTTGGTTAGGTGGGGAAGCTGGGGCTTGATCTTGAGTTTTCTGTTTCTATGGTATGGAATTATGCCAATAGATGGGTTCGCCTCCACTCTCTTGATTCACATCAAAAGTTAATGCTCTGTCTTTAATTCTTGACGCATGAGGTCTGAGCATGGTGGCACATAGAAGTTATATGAAGGTTCAGCTTGTTTTGAACTTGAAGTTCCAAGAGATTCTCGAGCCGACTCAATCCAAGCATGTAGTTCAAACTTGGCACAAGTCTTCAGTGGCTCACCCACCTCTATTATATAATGCCGTTACGGGGACAAAGGCAGGAAGTGTATGATTTGAGTATCCTGAATCAATTTTGTGAGTGCAAGAATCCTTGATTCATGATCCATAACTTTCTCACTACGCCATATTTTAGTGAGTAAACTATAAGAATAGATATTCGCAGCCCATGGGTAAAATCACACAATTGTTGGGTTACAATTCTGTTTTCCTATCACATATGTACCTCCAGTGTTTAGTTTGATTGACTTTTTACTAACTTTGTTAAAAAAAATGGAACTGTGTTGGGGAACCTGCCCAAACACTATCCACAGGTTTACAACCAATATATTTTGGCAAAGTGGTAAAGCCAGGGTTAAACCTCAAAGTCTGCTATTTTTATCTCTAAAACTTTTCCACTGGCCCATGTTAAGCCTGGATGATAGGTGATTGTGCCTGCCTAACTCAGTAACCAGCACACCCTGTTGAGGGGTGTTTTGCAAGGATGTTTTTTTTTATAGAACTTCCTTACTTAACTGACCCTGTTTCCAAGCACTCCCAATGTTTACAGATGAGAGATTAAAGTCATAAAGAGATTGAGGCCTAAGATTCTATTTAATTGCAATTCGGAAGTAAAATTACTTATTTGGTACACTTGACTCACCAAAGGTACACATAGCAAGCAGAAAAGGCTTGCCCCAGGGTGTGGTAGAGGGATAGCGACTCAGATGCAGCATACCAAAGTATTGTTAAATCTATGACTCTTTTAGACACCTGGACCAAGTTATGAGGAGAGTATAGAATTTAATAATCAAAATAACTCCACGATTTATTTTCCACACCATGTACATGCTTCACATCCCCTACACCTACTTTATCCCAACACACCAACACCCCATCCCCCAACTCCCATCACTCTGGCAACATGCCAACCCCTGGGTCACACCACAGGTCATAATGTTTTGGCCTCTAGGGCGTTTGTAAGTACACTTTGTCTGATCTGTACTGGTCAGCTGTTTATTCCATAAAGATGGCGTTATTTGCCCTTTATCTCACTGGTACTATGAGAGGCAATCGAGGCTGACCATTGGGAAGCATTTACAAAGCTTCGGTACGAGGGAAACAGGATTCAAAGTCTCTGTACTTTCCCTTGCAGAAAGGACCACATGGGATAGGAATTATTCTGGTCTTCTTCCTAGTCTAGTTGTGATCTGAAATGTCTGCGGTCGGAGCTTTTCTTGCAGTATTCACTGACGATTGACTGGTGATGAGGCCAACCTTGTCCCAAGGAAGTTCCCTTTCCCAGTTCATACTTATTATGCAGCACCTCCTGTAACTTTACTGCAAAACCTTCCTAGAACCAGAACTTTAGGGTTGTTTCAAAGATGACCGTATGCCACTTCCCCTCTGCGACCCTTAGACGCCCTCCCTCTCCCCAGTGTTGGAAAGCATGCCCAGAATCATTCTGGTGCAATCCACACTGCAGCCGAAATCTGACATATTAAGCTTCTTATGCAACTGGGCAATTGTTTGATCACTGTACTCTGGTGTTACCTAAAAGCCAGTTAGGGTTAGCCAATACAGTAAGATGTTCAGCCGTCTTCCACAGTCCAGACTCAAAATATACAAGCGCATTGAAGTGGAAAATCGGGTAACCACTCAAAACGATGCACTTTCTTCTGTACCAGTGTATATGGGAGGCAAGATAGACCTAAATAAAACAAGCATTGGAAATGCAATAGGTCTCGGATTTATTTGAGTTAGAGCTAATGGCATTGTAAATGGCAATGTATTTTAGCCATGTGTTATGGAGTGTATGCATGTGGTGTGTAGTGGAATTATGTGGATTGGATTGGAATTGTTAGTTGTGGAATTGTGTGGCGTGAAATTGTGTGGTGTGTAGTGCATTTGTGTAGTGAAATGATGTGGCATAGTAGAATGTTGTGGGTAGTAATTATGTGGTACTGAGTTTACTGGAATTGTGTGGAGTGGGATTTTGTGTTGTGGAATGGTATGTGGTGGAGTTTAATTATGTGGTGTTCTGTAGAATTGTGTGGCATGATGTGGAATTCTGTAGTGTGGATTAGATGTATGTGGTGTGGTGTGTTGTGTTATTGTGTTGTTGAGTTGAATTATGTGGATTGCTGTCAAATTATGTGGAGTGGATTTGAAACAAGCCCCGTGGTGGTGCCTTATCTGCTCTTCTTAAAGTTGATTCATTTATGAGCTGCAGTGGTGTGTCTCCGTCATCAAAGATTATACGTGGCTCTTTGAAGATTCAATGAGGCTGAACATAACCTGCAAATGAATAACCAATCATCACCACGGCAGTGGTATGTAGAGGCTCACACAGAGTGAGCATTAGGGAAGGCTACTGTAGGCATTGGCATCTTGACACGAGGATATACACGGGGCTTCATACAAGTTATCAAGGTGACCAAGGCCAACTCTCTCATACTCCCCTTTCAGAAAATGTTATGCATTCCATGGTAAAGTCAATCGCCTACTGCGCCCTGGGTGCCAGGGTAGGCGATGCAGAGCAGTGATGGACAGATTGGGGCGTGCTGGGGGAGGGCCAGTGTCCCTGGGCAGGGAGAGGCTGGGGTGGGGAGCAGTGAATGGGGAGGCTGGTTGAGGATGTGGGAGGAGAGCGCATTCCTTGCCTAGACCTGGGAATACGGTACAAAAGGGGGTGGTAATGGACGGAGCATCTGAACCAATCAAACACTCACACCCAGTCAAAAGATCTGAGTTTAATCCATCACCGTTCTGGTGAACTGGAGTGGCAGAGTGGGCTAAAGAACGGGGATGGATTAAACCCAGATCTTTTGATTGGGTGTGAGTGTTTGATTCAGATGCTCCGTCCATCACCACCCCCTTTTTGTACTGCTTTTGGCCGCCATAAGTGTGGCAGGGTATGCTCAGACGTGAGTCCCTTGCTCACTCTGCCACTGGATTCAAGCAAGCCGGGCTGAAGACAGCTGGAATGCCAGAAACCGGTCCTCGGAAGCTTGTTTCCGGTCCAGGGAAGACATGGCTTGGCAGTTCGGGCTGGACTGTTCCTGTGAGGCACAGGGTCAGACTGATTTGCATATAGCCATGTCTGAACTGGGGTGCCAGAGTGGGCTAAAGAACGGTGATGGATTAAACCCAGATCTTTTGATTGGGTGTGAGTGTTTGATTGATTCAGATGCTCCGTCCATCACCACCCCCTTTTGTACCGCTTTAGACCTGGGAATAACCGGGGTCCTGCCGAGTCAGACAGACTCACAACGCAGTAGGCTGGCACACACACACCATACCTTGCACACACGCTGACTCGTGCTTACACACACACTGACACTCACAGACCCCACGCAGCATTTTATAATCGCACCAGCCATTATTTGCCAAAGCAGAGGGGGTGCAAAGGTGCTTGTGCTTCCCGGCAATGTCCGTAGTAGATGCACACACTGACTCGTGCTTACACGCACGCTGACACACACAATTTAGGAACACATACAACTTTCACACAGGCGACACTCACACCCACCACTTAATCACATTCTGATACTCATGCAAACACCCATAATTACACAAACTATGCTTGCACATACACACACACCGACACACTCATGCATGCACCCACAACTTCACACATACTGACTCATGCTTACACATACGCTGACACACCCACATTTTGCCCACACACGGACTCATGCAGGGCACTGAAACTACTTACTGCTTTACGTGCTAACACTTTTAAATAATGTAAGCAGCGATCAATATAACAGCAGCACTGTCCATAGGTGAAAGCACAAGGAAAACTCGATAGCCAATTATAAATCAGCGCCAGCATTGCTGAACAATTAAACATGAAATAAAATACAATTGTATGTGTTAAGTAAGAGCAGCAACCAGGACAAGTTTGTGCTCTGCTCACAAGAGGCGCCAAACTATTTTCCAGCTCCTGTTCGTTTAAAAGAAAAGCACAATGGTTTTGGACAGGACCCCACGCAGCATTTTATAATCACACCAGCCATTATTTGCCAAAGCATAGGGGGTGCAAAGGTGCTTGTGCTTCCCGGCAATGTCCGTGGGGGAGCTGCTATAGTAAAAAAAAAAAAAAAAAGCCAGTGAGTGGTGCGCGCACGCCACTGCAGGCATATGTCTTCAATTATTGCGCCCGTGTCGGCACGATAATTGAAGACATATGGCCTTTGATGCACGTAACAGACACCAATAGGTCATAGGCGGAGCTACGTGACCGCCCATGGCCTATTGCGTGTTCTGTTTTAAAAATACACGCACACAAAGGCCAATGAAAATGGACTGAGGAAATAACACGCACGAGCAGTGCGAAATTTCCAGGTCCATTTTCAAAACGCATACAAAAGGACGCTAGGCCGAGACCTAAAAAGTACATGCATTGATGAATGATAACTCGTACCTGCCATACACAACACCTAAATTAAGCACTGTGGAGAATATTTTAAGAAGCTATGGAGTCCTATAACTTTCAGCGTTTATATTTTATAGACGGCGTATGTATGATGCAAGTCTTTGTGGCACATTAAGGAAAGTGCGCCTTGGGGAATGGGGGATGGGTTACATCCAACATGAGAGGACATACTTCATGTTCTGTTTTTCTTAGTGCTACGAAGAAGTCTTCTACCTGCTTAAGCACTATGCATGTTTGATAGACAAACCATTATTGCTCACCGAAGCGTGAAAAGAACGTTTAATAGTAATTTACCTATAGTAAACCAGATGCAGATTTTTCTCACATAAATATGAGATTCAGCCTGTGAGCAGCACAACAGCAAATCTGCAATTATACAAACGTCTGTTCTGCTGCATACTTGGGGATTTACTACATGTGCCACATATCACGGTATGCAGCATACCTCGCAGATTTAAAATTTGTATTTCAAACAGATCAAAAGTTGCTAAAAGAAATGTGACTTTTATGGTACGATTCAGTGATAGACACATTGCAAAGGTTCACTGGTCCCATTCAACGTAAACACAACAATAGGGGCATCTTGGTGTTGAGTACCAGCTGTTCATCCTTCAATTCAGGTGTTAAACCGGTCAGTACTAGTGGTTTGAGACTGTTGCATAGACGGTAGCAACGCTGTATGTTGATGGGCTAGGGAAGGGCCTTTGTCTGCACCACGAAAACATCCTTAATATTAAATATAACTCCAGCAGCGTTAAAATAATGACTCGTTCTTGGCCACTTATTTCAGAGATGCAGTAATTTCAAGAAGGCACCCAGAGTACAGAACAATCCCAAACATTTGACCTTTGAAGACCTGATGTCTGGAACTTCCAGCGGTTCTTAACACAATGTAATGCACAACACTATTGTTTGGGGCTTTCTTAAATGAAAAAGGTGCTTCTGGAGACCCACTGTTGGTTCAGTGTTT
Source organism: Lissotriton vulgaris (assembly GCF_964263255.1). NCBI lineage: Eukaryota > Metazoa > Chordata > Amphibia > Caudata > Salamandridae > Lissotriton > Lissotriton vulgaris. Next base: position 155,525,784 of record NC_141699.1, on the reverse strand, counting down.
TAAATAATTCAGCCCGAGCTGCACATCTCTCAACTTTGACGGTACATAAACAGTGGGCCTGTCGGCGTCTGTAGAATTGTCCAGATGCTGTATTAACATTTTTGACATCTGGAAGGAATTCCTTACCTCTTAAACAGCCAACAAGCTTCATCCTTTCCAAGATTTGAACTTTTTCAAAGCTTCGTTTGAGTGAGATTGATTTATGAAGGGGTTTTCTCTAAACAAACCTACATGGAGCAGCCACATTGGATACACATTTTTAATGGGGTATACAATGCAGCGAATGGTGGGTTTAGAGTTTGGAGAGGATCAAAGAAGTGGTGGTCTCTTCCCAGTTACAAAAGATATACGAATTAGTTTTTAAGCGAGATTAAGGCGAATCTTTTATCAGTGGTAGTGGTTCTGTGCAGTATTTTGTGTGAGCTGTAACTCCAGAAGATTTTCATATTTTAGGATTTTTTCAGCAGCTTTCCTCTATCTACAACAGTTACTCATGGCCAAACAGGAGTACCAAGTTGGGATGCAAGTGAGATCATGTACATTAAAAAAAATATTCTCTTCGGATAACTGGGCTTTCACTCGTGTGTTGGTTTGAAGGTGGATGTGTATATTGGGGTTTGTGAGGGTACCCTTTTGAGGTTTATGGTCTACATGACTGCATAGGATATGGGTTTGGCAGGAGTGAAGTCAGTTCACTAGACCCAGTGTGACTGATTTTATTTGGTCTGAGCAGGGCTCCTTCTGAGTGCAGTTAACACTGTAAGGTCTGTTTGTCTGTGTGTATGTCTCTTTAATGTAGAATGTTTCTGTGCTGGACAGAACTGAGGTGCTCTGTGATGTCATAATTGGAATGTTGAGCTAGATTGCAGAGAAGGAGAATGTTTGTCACTTGAGGGTTGGTAGAGAAAGGTGAACAGATGAGATTTGAGTCTGACAGCACAGTGTGCTTGAGGCCAGCAGCTCTATGCTTTTCAGAGTCCTTGAAGATCTCATCCTACTTTTAGCCCACTGGTGTAGTTCTTGAAATTTGAACACTACCAAGACCCTCGCTGGCTCATCTCGGAGATATCCCAGATTCCCGATGGTAATGGTTGTACGGGTCAGCAAACTCCCTCCTTCATTGGTAAAGCTGCAAGTTGAGAAAAGAGCCTATGGTAAGTAGAGGCCAGGTTCACCATCGGGTTTGTGGTGCAGTGTAGGAAAAGTCGAGTCTACACGAAGAGCAAAGGTTAAGATAATGTTTATTCAATAACTGCGTCCCCAACTGGATCCAAGCGTGGGGCAGCACAGATCTTTTTTGAACTTCTTCCAACCATCTCCTCACAGCGTTCCTAACCACCCGTTTTAGTACTCGCTCCACATTCAATTTACATCGCACATTCTACAGGAGTGACACGGACTACTGCGCATGGTCCCACTATGCAAAGTTACTACAGATTGTATATTTTAGCTGCCTTGAGAAATGGAGCCTTTCTCCTGATGTTTACAAATTACAGAGAACATGTAGAAAGTTAAAGGTAGGACAGAGAAAGAATGACTGCAGTAAATGGAATGTTTGTTGGAGATCAGTTAAGTACTTAATACTAGCCATTAAATCTGGTAGGGGAAGGGTGTTCATTCCTCAGAGAAGTGACTAACACCAAATAACTTCTTTTCTTTCAGTCACATTTAGGTTTCACCGAAGTTCTCCTGAGGAATGAGATAATCTTATTCTAAAGGAGGGGAATTTATCTTAAGTGTACTTAAGGGCAAGCAGAGTATGTTACAAAACCTGACGTATGTTGTTTTTGAAAACTTTACGGAAGTTTAATGGGTTACATCCAGAGCAGGCTATGAGTTGGGTTTTATGCCGTACAGTAATTATACATTAAAGAAGGGGTACGAGATATCTCTTCCCACCTTTAAAGTTTAGCAAATGTTTCTTTTACTAGAAAACGTGGTGGCACTAAAATTGTGAAATGATTTTCAGAACCCTGTTTTGAGTAGAATGGATAGCCCTGCTCGATTGGTGGCAGTGTGATCGACAAATGCTCCGATCTATGTAACCTCCAAGGTGCTGAGCGTGAGAACCGTTTTCTTGTTTACCACAAAGCATTGTATGCGTTCAAAATGGAAAATCTGATTGCCACCTATAGCCCGTGGTAAAATGCATTGTAACAGTAAATTGCAGTGAAGTGAGAGGCGTGCTGTATGAACATGGGACCCAAAATAAAAAGAAAAGAATATAGGGAGCAGATTTTCTTTCTCATTTTTCTTTATAGCCGGTTCTGTGACTCCTCTTTGGCTTTCTCTTGGTACCAGAACTTCTTCAGCGGTGAATGGAGGTGTAGGACTTGTCTGACCTACAATATAAGGCAACAATAACACCATGTGGATATAAAGGGTTTATCAGTATTCTCCCACAACTGATGCACATTGGCGCCTCCAGCCATGTTCTTCCACATCCATAACACCTTGTGTCTGTCTCTCGCTCCACTCTGGGAAAGATGTGCTGCCAAGCTGTGGAAATGCCACTGGGGCAGCATAAAGGTGCTATTGACACTGCTCTCTGAGCAGTCGCTCACTTCCAACTGTGCGGTAGCTGCCATAGGATCTACGATCATGTATCTGAGAAGCAGCGAGCTCCAGAACGTTTTCTACGGAACGCTTGTCCTGCACGTGAACTCACTACAGTTTCTCTATGCCAGGCTGAGACTGTATCTACTTTCAATATATTGGACCTACTTCACCCACTCTGTGCCGATACACCCTTCTCCAATGCCACAAGCTGTGGTTGGGGCACAAACTGCACATCTCCATGGAAGACCAGGTTCTGTTCTCCACCAACCTCCTCCTCTTGTGCTTAGTAGCTATTCATGGTTAGCAGATTAGCGTGCAAAACGTTGGAATGGCTCACTGGCCAGTGGGGGGATTTACCTGATGAGCTACTGCCTCTTAAAGTCTAGTAGAGCAGCCCTGTATGATTGGTGCTGCCCAATCCCAACCACCTGATAGTCTCACCTGACTTGAATACTTGACCTCTTAAACTCATAGGGCTTTTGGGAAGTCTCCTTCTTCCTTTCTCTACACCAGTCCTCATCTGAGGTCAAGGAAATCCTTGGTCAATCCTGAATTAACCTCTCTGAGTTTCATTCCTGCTAGACGCGTATGTTTGCCAATGAGGGACCTCCTTCTACATTGCATCACAAAGCTGTGTGATGTATTTGGAGCTTGTGGAGTGTTGAAGGATTCCATTCGAGATCGAAATTGAGTCAGGCTGGCAGTGGCAGGGAGACTCCCTCCAGGCGAGAAGAAAAGCCAATAAAGCTCTTAACTGTTTGTAACTGCATCTTTGAAGTTGATTATGTTTCACTGTGGACCAGCCTCTTGTGAAACCACTGTCATTGAGAGAAGAGCCACGAAGAGGGCATGCACTGTGAGCTGGCAGGACGGAGTATCATTACTGCGTCATCTCGGAAGCCTGTACGGAGATTCCCTTGTTTGAAGTCAGCACACACAGATTTGTTTTGAAAAATTCAGCAATACCCGCCATTGCCAGGTTTTTGCAGGAATTATGTTTGTGCAGAGTGTGTTGTCAATGAGGGTGCAGCATTGAGGGTGAAGCTTGAGCCGTCTCATGCGCATGTTGGGTTCATGCGCTTCCTGAACGGCCCCAGGCATCGTCGGCGTACTGACGTAATTGACGCTGGATAGCCACCGAGATATTTGTTGCTCAGCAACTTCTGCCAGTGTGTCTGTATGTACTGTGCTGAAGTTATTTGAGAAATTAAAAGGATAAAAAAAAGTAAAAAGAATACCTCGCCCCTGCTGTGGCGACTGCAGAAATATGTGGCTACCTGAAGGGTGACTTTGTCCACATTCGCAAACAAATAAAAAAAATAAAAAAAATCATTATGGAAGGGTTTTTAGCTCCCACATTTTTCTACAGATGCCAGGTAAATATATTGTACCTTGGGAGAATTGGAAAGATGGTTGTGAGGTGTTTGCTCAGGTAATTGGTGGGGATATTTCTACAGCCGCTAAGAAGTTGGCCATGCTTAAACGTTACCTTAGGGCTGAAGGCAGCTGTATATTAAAATACCTTTCTCTGCTCATGCATGTGGAGGAAGAATGAGACTAAGGAGGAGATTATGGAATTCTCTCCCTGTTCAAATCCGCGCCCTTAACAGCCTAACCCTCTTCAGACGGGCCATTAAAACTCACCTATTTACCTCGGTCAGTTAAATATCCCCCTTGTTCAGCTTTGATCTGTTATGTTGCTGCATATGATCTGGCGCCTGGACGCCCCTTCGCTGGGGCAGCTGTTGCGCCTAATAAATGTTATTAACAATAACAATTAACAATTAATATGAGACGGCAATGATGCATTAAACCGTTAATTTTGGAAAGAAGAGAACTTCAGTTGTAGAAAGGTTCAAACCTCTCCAAAGAAGTCAAAATGCCTGGTGAATTGGTGTAAAGTTAGTTTGCAGGATTGAGGTCTTTGGCAACCACATGCAACTACAAGTATTTCATTGATGAAATGTTTAGGGACCAGTTGGTATTGAAAGTGAATAACAGCAAGAGAGGTTGTAGAATACTGAAGTTTTGACATTACAAATGGCTGTTGACATTATGAAGACATTTAAAATCTTGAATGAGGGATTGAAGGAGCTGGCTTCAGGAGGGAGAGTGGATGCTACTCAAAAGTAAAGTCAAAAGCCATCATTGAAGGACACTGCTGCACCATTGATGCCGGATGACAAGACTTAGTTACAAGTGCAGACTAAAGGAACCTTTGGCGACAGATGAAATGTGCCCTGCTATTGGCCTAGTGGACAGTAAATGCAAAATGAAGAGACAGTTTGCCAGGGTGTGCCGGAGAAAATTGGGTAGATTCAGAAGGGTCAAGGATGGAGTTAATAGGGTTGGTGAGGGGTGTCAAGGAGGAGGGAGATCAGGGCGTCATTTTGCAAATACAACATGTAAGTAGTAATGGAAAGAAATTATTTTTTGCATGATCAAGATTAATGGTGAAGAAGTAAGTTTAATCGCTGACTCTGGGTCTATATACACTCTGATTGGCAAGAAATGCCTCAGCAAATTTCCCAGTCACACTCTCAAATCACCAGATGTCAAATTGGTAGCATATGCCAATAAACCTAGGGATTTGATTGGGTTTATTGAAGCCAACTTTTAGTTTTAGGGGTTGGTTCATTCCAAGGTTTATTTTGCCAAAGATGGTTCTTGTCTACTGGGATGACTTAAGCAAAGAGATTTAATGATGCCGATAGCCCCTAATCATCCTGATCAGGATTTAGGGGGCACAATCTGGGATGAATAGGACAGGTGTTTCTGTCTCTTGAAGAGACATATCCTTCAGGGTTTGTCAACAAGTTGGGCATGCAAAAGGAGTTTGTACACAACATTGTCTTGAGGGAAGGGGTAACTGCTAAAGTGGATAAGCCCTGGGGGGGTTCCACTTAACATGATGGAGCCTTTATGACAGGAGTTACAGAGATTATGTAATGAAGGAATCATTGAGGAAATAGAAGCATCGGAGGGGTTACCCACTGTTGTTCTAGCAAAGCAATGTAATAACGATTTGCGATTGTGTGTGGATTTGCATGATTTAAATGTTGCCTTCTGGATTGACGGGTATCTTTTGCCCAATATAAATTAAATGCTTTCGACTATTAAGTGGGGTTAGGTATTTTTCACTTTGGATTTGTCCTCGGCATACCATCAACTAGTACTGCAACCTTATTCTGTACCTGTCACTTCATTAGTCACACCAGAGGACTCTTATAGATTCAAGCAGATGCCATTCAGATTGACTTTCGCTTTCACTGTGTTTCAGTGTGCAATGCATCACTTGGTTAAAGGAATTTCTCATGTTACATATTTTAAGATGACATTCTAGTATTTTTGGTAAACAGAGGAAAGAACATGATCAAGCATTAAAGGTGGTTTGGAAATCTTACAAAAGGGTGGGTTTGCGACCAAAAGAGATCAATGCAAACTATGAGCAAATGGTGTGGAATACTAGGGGCAAGGGATTAACGATAAAGGGATTTTTTCTGAAAAATAAAGTTGGTCACCGCAAAAGAGAAAGCCCCTTCGCCTGTGAATAAGGATCAGCCTTGTTTTTGGATCCAGCAGAATATTACTCGCGATTCATTACTTTGTTTGCTGATGAAACCAAACACATGAGTAAACGGATGTTGAAAAATTAGACATTTGTGTGGTGCGATGATTGTGAGAGGAAGTTCTGTGAATTGAAAGGAAATATTGTATCTGCTTCTGCACTTTAAACCCTTTAACACCAAAGATACTACCATCATAAAGACCGATGCTAGTTGTGTAGGAGTGGGGGCAGTTCTATTGCAGGTTTGTGATGGGAGGGAGGTTACCCATCGCTTATGCACCTAGACCTTTAAGAGATGCAGAGAAGATTTATTCTATCATTGCGTATCAATGGCCTGTTGGTGGGGTCTAGAGCATTTCTGTATGTATGTGTAGGGAATAGAGTTCATAGTTCGTACAAACCATAGACCTTTAAGGGAGCAGATAGGACATCTGCTAGGATAGCACTTTGGATTATGAGAATGTTGGAGTATAATTTCAGGATGGGGTAAGTGCCTCGGAAAAATGTTTTGGATAATTGCTTGTCCAGGTTGCCATCCAATGAGAATGAACATGGGGAAGAAAACAGGATGAGACTTGGGTGGCTCAGGTGAATGTAATGACGGAGGTGAGGATCTTGCATGAGGAATGGGTGTGTGTTGTTGAAAATGACTGGGTTATGCAAGAAGAGAAGGGATACATGACAGATAGCTGGCCTTTGAAGAGGAAAGCGTCTGACGCTGTGGAGTTATTCTGCCAGGTGAGTGTTGAGTAATCTGTTGTGGATGGTGTTTGTTCAGAGGGGGGTTGATGGTGGTGTCATCAATATCGAGGAAGCATGTTGTGGAACTTGCCCAAGAGGGACATATTGGAATGAATGCCACCAAAAGATGCATTAGTGCGGAAATTGGTGTCCGGGTATATAACGTGAGGTAGAGGTTAGAATACGTGAATGTGTTTGGAGTGTAGTCACAAGGGACAGTAAAATACTTTCCCCTGGTTTCCAACAAGTCTGATGGACCAAGGGAAATAATTGCTACGGATGTGATTGGTCTATTGTGTGTTTTGGGCAAAACTCCAAAGTGTGCTGTGGTTTTGATTGACTATTTTTCACGGTGACTTGATGTGAAGTTCACTGAACAGATTAATACCAAGGTTGGGGTTGATTTCTCGAATGAGTTGAAGGTGTGCCAGAGATTATGGCATCTAACATGGCGTGCAATTTGTGTCCGACGATATGAAGAGATTCTTGAATAAGTGTGGGGTTGAACTTGTGCAACCATGTGTTTATTTCCGACAAAGTAATGGTTCGGTTGAAAGATGGAACAAAGACGGTTTGCAGTTGGCGTGGAGTAGTGTAAGTGAATGGAGGAAGGCTGTGAGTAAGTTGATTTGGGTGCATCGTACCACACCTTACACTGTTAATAGAAAATCTCCTTTTGATTTTATGAGAGGTCACAAGTTTCATTCTTTGTTGTCTTAAGGGTGTGGAGAAGGAGCCTTGGTAGAAGGATGCTGGCGGAGTTGAAGATTATGTGGTTGCTGATTGGGTTTGTGTCTTTAGCGGTAGAAGGGGGGACTAAAGGGGAATCCAAGTTTTCTTTTCCTCTTCTAGTCAGGAGAGTGGAAACGTTTACTCTTGTCCTCTGTGATGCCTATATGTAGAATTGTAAGAAGGTAGTGAGGATTCCACATTGCATGATGCAAGGAAGCAGAATGAAAATAAGTTTGGGAAAGGTGAAGCTGGGTGACCTGGAAGGAAAATGTAAAGTTCTTTGGGATCGCAAGGAACGTCACTGTTCTAAGAGATACGAAGATTTAACTTTTTATTGATTTGTGCGTTTGTTTATGCTTTGATTTACCTTGTATTAATTTTGCATTTTCTTTTTATTTGTGTTCAGTTGGGGAGGGAGAAGTGTTGTATTCGTAGCTTGTGGAGTGTTGAAGAATTTGATTTTAGAATGCAATTGGGAGTCTGGTTGGCAGTTGCAGGTGGACTTCCTCCCGATAAGAAAAAAGCTAGTAAAACTCTTACCTGTTTGTTAATGTGTCTTTTATCTTGATTTTATTTCACTGTGTTACCTGCTCTCTCTGTGTGATTGTTAATTCTGAGTTGGTTACTCGTTTATTCGCTTGTGTGTACAATATTGTTGATCTTTATTTAACAATATACAATGATACCCAATCCAAATGGCGAGTAAATCTATCAGTGATATAAGGGGGGTCCAATACATCCCACTCCCCACTACTCTCTTATCCACATTATAATGAGATAATGCACTGTGCTCTGCCTTGTTTAAAATATCTGTTCTCCAAGACAACCCAACAGAGCAAAGCTCTGAGTGACCCCAATCTTGGTTGTTCACAACAGTCCACACCACACATTGGACCTTACTCTAAATAGAGGAAAAATGTGCGAGAAGCAAGTGACCCCTCACGGAAACACCACCAAGCGGGGTAACTGGTATGCAATTTCCAGACAGGCCACTGTCTCATCATCGGTGGTCACTCGCTCCTCGGGAAAATAAAGATGATAGAAAAGAAGACGTGTCCAAAACAAACAACGTATAAAGTGCTACAGTGAAGTGCAGAAAATTCTGCTAGTGACAAACACACACAAACATAATAATAGAGTGCCTAAAACCACACACAACACACCAATCCCTTATCCACTTTTATTCGTAGGGTGGTGATTGCGTGCTCTTGAGTATTAAAAAGGCTGGTAGCTAGTCATGCATACCATTACCTACAGTGCCGACATGTTTCACTGCTGTATAGCGTAGAACTGAGTGTCCAATAAGAGTGAAGTGGCAGCACTTGAGTGCAGCCCTGATGAAACTGCTCTACGCTATACAGCAGTGAAACATGTCGGCACTGTAGGTAATGGTATGCATGACTAGCTACCAGCCTTTTTAATACTCAAGAGCACGCAATCACCACCCTACGAATAAAAGTGGATAAGGGATTGGTGTGTTGTGTGTGGTTTTAGGCACTCTATTATTATGTTTGTGTGTGTTTGTCACTAGCAGAATTTTCTGCACTTCACTGTAGCACTTTATACGTTGTTTGTTTTGGACACGTCTTCTTTTCTATCATCTTTATTTTCCCGAGGAGCGAGTGACCACCGATGATGAGACAGGGGCCTGTCTGGAAATTGCATACCAGTTACCCCGCTTGGTGGTGTTTCCGTGAGGGGTCACTTGCTTCTCGCACATTTTTCCTCTATTTAGAGTAAGGTCCAATGTGTGGTGTGGACTGTTGTGAACAACCAAGATTGGGGTCACTCTGAGAGCTTTGCTCTGTTGGGTTGTCTTGGAGAACAGATATTTTAAACAAGGCAGAGCACAGTGCATTATCTCATTATAATGTGGATAAGAGAGTAGTGGGGAGTGGGATGTATTGGACCCCCCTTATGTCACTGATAGATTTACTCGCCATTTGGATTGGGTCTCATTGTATATTATTGACTGTGAGTGGAGGGCGACCCTTTCCGTATTCCCTCTAAGCTCCTTTATTGTTAGAGATCTTTATTTAACACCTAGGGTACTCCGCCCTTGGTACCATGCTAACACTTTTCCTTTCTAGTGGTGTTTTCTGGTTTGTTGATTTTTTTTTTTTTTTCATCCGGTTCATTTCAAGTGTTTACATTCTGTATATCATGGTTGAAACTATTTTCCCATGACCCAAGTTATTTTACTTTTGTTCAAACAATGAGAGCAAACTGACGTAATCCTTCCTGCCCATGCTCTTTATGGTTTTTTAGGCTTCGCTTGCACTGTGCCTGCGAAATCGCTTGTAATGAAAAAAGAAATCTCAAAAGGGGCTTAAAGCCCGTCCTTTTCTTACCATTGTTTGGCTTCCACGTCACTCTTATTTCCTTGCTTCCTTTTGGTGTCCTTCTCCTCCTTGCCTTCATTGTCTTCCTGGGCTTCAGTCTTCATCCTTGCTGTGGAGCATGGAATACGTATGGCTTCCTGTGGCCAGTGTCCTTCTACTGGCTGCAGGCTCCTGCAGGTGCTTTTTCTCTTAACATTTTGGCATACACTCCTAGAGAGTGTATTCCTTTGCAGTCCCTCTCCTTCACAGCTGCCCTTCACCCGCTCTCTGTGGTGTCAATCCTCTCACCCTCCTTCTGCAATCCAATACGGTTAACCTGCCCTCCTCCTGCCATCCATTCTTTTTAAAACATCCCCCTTTGGCCACATTTATTGTTTCCCACTCTCCTCTCTTGTTGCTTGCCACACTCCAGTCCCAGTGCTGTTTTAAGGCATATTACACATCCACACGGGCTGCTGCGCAACATGGCTTGAAGTACACAAAAAGTGCTATGACGTGTTCAGTGCTGGCCGTGCCATGGTGCTTTGTTCCTATTTACTTTGAGCTGTGTTGCACAGCAGAGCACTCTGCTGTGCAACATCTTTAAAAAACACCAATAGTCCTTGCATAGGTGAAACCGATTGTTTTTAGCAGTGTTTGTTTTCTCGAGCGTTGTTTTTCCCCACTTCCATAACTTTTTCATTAATGATATTGGAGCTCCATTTACAGTTAATGTGAGGAAATGTATTCAAGCATGACCACCTTCGGTGACCAAAATATATTTGTATGTGAGAATTTTAGCCACAGGCACCTACATTTGTGATGTAAAGGATGAACTGCTACATGTACAACTAAAAGGCCTTCAATTTAATGAATGTATATCAGAGGAAGGGTTATTAAATCCAAGGTGTACACCTTTATAGTAAAATGTGGCCAAAATTCTGATTCTACTTATTATTTGTCTTGATTCATAGTTAAAATTAGTATTTGTGTTTTGCAGTACTATTCCCCCACCACCCAAAAAAGGCACTTGATTCTAGGGGTGGTCGGAATTTGCGTAGTCGTGCTACGCAAAGCTCCGCAAAATGGTAAAAAATCTCAGTTAGCATGCAAAAGTTCCGCAAACACGCGGAATTGCTTGTTCCGCCCATTCGCAATGCTTTTTTCCAGTTCGCGAACGCTGTATACGTGCTCTGGGAGGAATATCTCACGAACACCCATTTTGAAAGCACGAACAAGCAAAAAATTCAGTGGATCGCAGAATTTTTGGCAATTCCGTGTTCTCCGTGTAACACGAAATTACCCAAATTCCGCAAGCGGAGCAGAATTTACTGCCGAGGCCTACTTCATTCACAGGCTAAGCAGCCTCGTCGTTTAGTTGTTGATGGAGGAGCAGGGCATCATGTTCAGTTTTGAAATAAATGCTTTGACAAATTCAGTGTCTGAATACCCGAATAACCAATATTCTCTCACCAGGAGTTGGGGACACTGGAATTGACAGTGATGGGCGTAGAGCTGACAAAATGAGAGGACTGTGGCTAGGGAACTGGACACTAGGTAGGTAGGTAGGTCATAGGCGAGCTGACACATGGGAAGGGCCAAGCCCAGAAGTAACTGGTATGGGTAGGACGAGTGTAAGCTCACATCCCTTTGAGAAACCGATGATCGAGAGTCCAGGTACAAAGGAACAAACACAACCTGTGTTGGGGTAGGTATCGGCAGATCAACGTGTAAGTGTAATTGAGGCATGGATAGTGCCACCAGTGTAGATTACGCAAGTATTCCCTGTAAGAACATCTCCTTGGAAGGTTGATAAGAAGGGTCCAAGTTTACATGGCGAAAGGCATGAGCAACAGAATGGAAGGGGACGTAGAAATTCACTGGAATTTATTCTGACAAAATAAATCTACTAACTAGTCCGAATATCTTGAATCTAAAACCTGGAGGCTGTAGTAAGACCCCATGTTATTGGGAGTCAGTCCAAGTAGGTTCCCTTAGCGCCCAAAGGCACAGATTTTTCCTTATCTCTGCAAAAGAGCAAAATGGATAGGTGATTCCCAGCCACTCGTCTGGGCTTACTTACAGGCGGGTAGGGGTGTTCAGAGTCTGGAAAAAGGCTTGCAAAGCTCTTATGGGTTAAAGATCAGGGACTTCCGTATTTTATAATAATTAGTCTTCATTTGCTAATCAATGTAAATCATGAGAATTAGAAATACAACTATGATTTAGGGGAAAGGATACCGCCTTGCAGCTAGAGCAGCCGACCTTGAAGCTGGGGATCCGGGTTCGAGTCTCGGCAACAACCCTCAACATCCTGTGATTCTGGGCAAAATCACTTAATCTCTTTGCTGTTCGTTTGCTGCTGTTCGTGAGAGGAACCAACCCTTCGCCTGCTCCCTAGTTGTGGGGAAAGAAACGCTGTGACTTGCAGGACCCGCTCCGCGGGTCCCGCTGCGCCAGGAGCACCTGGGGAGAGGAGGAGAAGAACAAACAGACCCCTCCCGCACCGGCAGGGCTGCGAGCAGGCTAGCAGGGACTCCGTTGACCAGGAGTCCCTGCGTGGAACACCTGTGGCCGCTCTCCCTGCCGGACACGCCCCCTGACAACACAAAAGCTGTCCAGTGCTCCCAGCCCCTGGGAAACTTTGCTGTTCGTTTGCTGCTGTTCGTGAGAGGAACCAACCCTTCGCCTGCTCCCTAGTTGTGGGGAAGAAACGCTGCGACTTGCAGGACCCGCTCCGCGGGTCCCGCTGCGCCAGGAGCACCTGGGGAGAGGAGGAGAAGAACCAACAGACCCCTCCCGCACCGGCAGGGCTGCGAGCAGGCTAGCAGGGACTCCGTTGACCAGGAGTCCCTGCGTGGAACACCTGTGGCCGCTCTCCCTGCAGGACACGTATGTATGTATGTATGTATGTATGTATGTATGTATGTATGTATGTATGTATGTATAGGCATTTATATAGCGCACTACTTACCCGTAGGGTCCCAAGGCGCTTCGACCGCTGTGAAACCCTTCCTGGCTTCCCTGAGAGACGGTCCCTTAATGGGTATCTCCAGGGTGAGACCAGGCATCCCCGGCGGTCTGGTGGGGCCGTTAGTGAAGATGAGGCAAGCTAATGCCCAGAGTTGCCGAGTGTGATCGCTGATCAGAGTGGGCACCGAGGCGAGAGAATTATCGAGTCCGCTGACCCTGGTCCAGAAATCTGCCGCGCCGGGAATCGAACCCTGGTCCCGGGCCATCCTCTGCTCTCGGGTCTGCCGCCTCTAACCTGTGAGCCACACTACTTCACCTAAACACACGCCCCCTGACAACACAAAAGCTGTCCAGTGCTCCCAGCCCCTGGGAAACTTTGCTGTTCGTTTGCTGCTGTTCGTGAGAGGAACCAACGCTGCGACTTGCAGGACCCGCTCCGCGGGTCCCGCTGCGCCAGGAGCACCTGGGGAGAGGAGGAGAAGAACCAACAGACCCCTCCCGCACCGGCAGGGCTGCGAGCAGGCTAGCAGGGACTCCGTTGACCAGGAGTCCCTGCGTGGAACACCTGTGGCCGCTCTCCCTGCCGGACACGCCCCCTGCCCTGTCAGCACCCTACATAACTGGGCGGGGTAGCCGCTGCGCGGGAGCGTCCGGGGCTAAGACCGGGCTAAGACCGGGCTAAGACCGGGCTAAGACCGGGCTAAGACCGGGCTAAGACCGGGCTAAGACCGGGCTAAGACCGGGCTAAGACCGGGCTAAGACCGGGCTAAGACCGGGCTAAGACCGGGCTAAGACCGGGCTAAGACCGGGCCGTTTTAGGCCGTTTTAGGCCGTTTTAGGCCGTTTTAGGCCGTTTTAGGCCGTTTTAGGCCGTTTTAGGCCGTTTTAGGCCGTTTTAGGCCGTTTGAGGACATAGAGGACTGGCCTGGCCCACCCACCTTGGTTCTTGTTATTTGACTCGTCCCTTTTTCGCCAGTAAGTACATTGTGGGCACTGCAATTCAAATATATCATGAGTACACGGGGCAGTCGCAGTAAAACTGCAATGGGGCTGAGCAAGCCCAGCGGGACATTGGATGATTTCCTAGTGAAGACTAATCTAGCAATTGATGCTGAAATTACCAAAATGCAGAAGAGGGTGTCACTTGAGCTTGATGCGGCACGTAGGCTTTCTCAGACCTTTGCCAATTCTAAAAAATCTTCCCTAGGGAAAATCGCGTCTGCTGCATCTCCACAACATGCTTCTTGCCCTCCCCCACTGATAATCCATGCCGATGTTCACCATGCTCCCCCACCTCCTTCCCTTCCATTAGAGCCTATACCCATCTCAACTTCTGTGCCCCCTAAAACCTTCGAGGGAATCGCGCCCACTGGACCCAGAACTGCCATTATTTTGCCGGACAGCCCTGACCCCCCTGACCTTTCTCCCCCTGTAGCAAAGAATAAAAACAAAGATGGCCCAACTCTAAAAAAGAAAAACAATGCAAGATCTGCTTATGCCCGTAAAAAAGCAAAAATTACAAGGCTGCAGTTCTTTAGTAACAGAAGAACACTACCCACCACGGGGGAGACCATACAAGCGCCAAATTTGGATAACCACCTAATAGGGGGGGACAGGGAACACACTAATCTTAACGTGGTCCTCGACCCTATTCAAGGGCCTCTCCCCACACACGGTGAGAAACCAAAAGAGGGAGGGCAAAGCGAGCCAGGGAGGGATAGAGACAAGGGGGGTGATGACAAAGATTTTCTCAAGATAGTCTGGGGTACATTAAAACAATTACTGTCACCTTTAGAACTCAGACTCTCACGTATCGAGAATAATCTCCTCGAGATGGACAAAACCTTAGTCTCCCTGGCCACCCTTAGCCTAAAACAACTGGAAGCAACTTATCCTCATATTGCTGAGAGTATTCCTCAGGAGGATGACGATGGTATTCACCCGGCTCCAGAAACTAACGTTGGTTCCCTTGCCCCTGAAATGCTGCCCCCGGTCTTGCCCCTACCCCTACCAAAACCGACCCCAATACCCAAACCCCGCTCTAAGTCAAACGTCCCCTTCCCCCTAATACCAAAAATCCCAATACCAGTGGCAAAAGGCCCCGAGAACCAGACCTTACCCAACCCTATCCCTAAGGCTGCCCACAAGCCCAATAAGACTAATATGCCACCTACTGCGCGCACAACCAACCAGTACCATGGTCGCCAGAACTTTCGCGGGGGCTACATTGATCTTCCTCCTGACGCCGGGCCCTATGTCGTCATACTGGCTGGTGTACCACCACTTGACCCGCATTCCATGGAGACCCAGTGGTCCCTAAAGAATAAGGTGATTCACTGGCTCAATATCAATAGACAGCTCCCCAATACTGTTAGGACTAGGGTTCTAATGGTTAGGAGAGTGCCATGGGTGGGTTGTACCTATAAATCCATCCCTGGAGACTGCATAGTGGTTTCATTTGCAGGCCCCCACACGGCCCAGCATATCACTATATGGGACTCACAGGATACTGACCAATCTATTGTCACCAGACCCCTCACTTTTTTCTATCCCCCAAAACAGACTTGAGCCACCTGGGGCTTGGTCAATAGTCCACAACCGTAGATGGAAAGGTCATGGGGATGGTTGGCAACCCACTAATAACTGGTGGGAAGGAGCGCCCACTATGAACAGGTTTGAGTGTCTGGATCAGGTGGATTGACTGGGAATTAGTGTCGTTCCAACCCTTACAAATGCCCAAAATCCCCTAACGGAGACTGTCCAGAGTGAAAAATTAATGCCCATACCCCAAGGTCCAAGCCACATTGGGATAGACCTAAACCCCCCTGAACAGCACGCTCTTACTGCACAGGTCAAACTACAGGGAGACCTTACTCACCCGCAAGTTCGGACAGGCACAACGGGGATTGCAGGGCATCATTCACAGGAAATTGGAAACCCAATGCACTCTCTCCTTTCTTGGAATGTAGCAGGCCTCGGTAGTAAGATCACCCACAAACCTTGGCTCGAGATTGTGCAGAAGTATGGCATCCTATGCCTACAAGAAACCTGGCTTATAGAGGAAGTGCACATGTTGTGCTACCGAACCTTCCATTCCCTAGCTGTCCCATCAGCCCAGGGCCGCAACAAGGGGGGCTTGTGTACATATATCTCGAACGTAGGGGATGTAAAAGTTTGCGATATCCAATCAGTACTTCCAAATCATACTACTTAAATGGGGCACTTCGCAAAAGGTGATTCTTGTGAATTTTTATAATAATTTGCCAATTAGTGAGGTGGAATCAAATTTGAACATTATGATCCATCATATTCACAAACTGAGAGATCAAGGTTCGGGGGATCACACAATGTTGTGGGTGGGTGACTTCAACTGTTCCGTCTGTCCGTCTTCTGAGCTAGGTTTGTGCGGCCTGTCAGATCTCGGGGAGGACGGTCCTCTGCACTTCTCCCACACCAACATGGGGTCTCTTCTTAACAATGTTATATTTACCTTTGACCTCACTTTTATCAACCAGGCATGCTCCCCCCCGGTTCCCTTTGCCCCAACGTACAATGGAAGAGGTTGTAAATCCACAATCGATTTTGCCTTGATATCACCCACCCATCCTGACTTTATAACCTTTTGGGAAACGGGGGATGACCCCATGAGTGATCATTATCCCATCACCTTCGGGGTAAATCTCAGGGAGGGCAAAGTAAAGAAACCTAGTAGGGTTCTATATCCATTTGAGGTTACCCTAACTAAGACCAATGGGTATGTAATTAAATGGGAGAAAATGAACCCAACATCCTTCTTCCAAAACTTCCTATCCTCTTGCTCCACGGACATACTTGCTTGCTTAGAGGAAGATACCGACCCAAAGAGCATCATGGTTGCTTTTTCTAACATTCAGCGCCATATAAAAAATGCACTGACTAGGAACTGCAAAGACAACGGGAGGCATACTCGTGGGTGGTTTGACTCTAGATGTACATCTACACTGAAAATCTTAAAGAAAGCTTTGTCTGCCGACCCAAAAGATAGGGTTCAAATCCGTCAAGCGAGACATGATTATAAGCTGGCAATTAAACAGCGGAGGGCGAAATTGAAGCAGGAGGCCTGGGAAGCTCTGGGGGAAGCCGCCAGGAACAAAGACAGCAATGCCTTCTGGAAAGTCATAAGATCTGTTTGCAACTCAAAAGATAGAGATAACTCTGTAGAAGTGGCTATAACGGCTGAGCTCTGGGTAGAACATTATGGTAATCTTTATTCTAACACTACACAGGGTAATGCCCCAAACCTATGCAAGGTGACCTCACCCTCAGATAGCATAATTCAGGATAACCACCTAACTGTCTCTCCAGCACCTCCTTAGCCTATCGAACTGGTATTTACCACATCAAAAGTGGAAGATGCCCTTAGAGAAAGTCCTTCAGGTAAAGCCCCCGGCCCTGACCACACCCCAGTGGATCTCTATAAATCAGAACCGGACTTCTGGGTTCCCTTATTAACCAATGTATTAAATATGGGAAATAAATGCGGTTTCATTACCACCCGGTCGGACGCAATCGTAGTCCCCATATTTAAAAAAGGGAATAGGGACGACCCGGCTTTTTACCGTCCAATATCGCTATTGGACGGACTTATGAAAGTTGCTGGCAGGATTGTCCTTAAGAGGATACAACACTGGGAAGAAGAGAAGAAGGTTATCTCGGAGTTCCAATATGGGTTCCGAAAGGGTCTAGGGACAATGGAACAATGTCTAAACTTGTCCCTATTAGTCTCTAAATACACGCAGGCCAAAAAAGGGGACCTATTTGTTACCTTTGTCGACCTCAGCTCCGCATTCGATTGCGTGGCCATGCGATTCTTTGGTCGACACTGGAAGACATCGGGGTGGACTCAACTATCCTCACATTTATTAAAGAACTATATAGAGAAGCGGGGGCCAGAGTAAGATTTTGGACCCAGGGGCAATGTTCACAAAAATTCGCCATAAACAGAGGGGTGAGGCAAGGTTGCATACTTGCGCCCTTGCTTTTCACATTTTACATAAACTCTATCGCTGAGAGCTTAATAACTCTGTCAAGCGATTATCCGGCTGTTAATGGTAGGCCTGTACCCATTCTTTTATATGCCGATGACTCGGCAATCATGTCTAGGACAAAAGTAGGTTTGCAGAGAGCAGTAAATGAATTTTCATCCTACATGGGTAAAAGAAATTTAAAGGTGAACATTTCCAAAACTTTCTCCATGCCCTGCTCCCAAAAGAACAACAGACCATCATGCTCAATATATTTAGATCAGCAAAAGATTGCCATTACAGACACTTTTTGCTATTTGGGCATTGTGTTTGACAGGTGGGGAAGGTGGAAACACGCAGTGTCAGCTAGGAAACTCGCCTTTAGCCGTGCCATAGGTGCTTTAAGAACCTTTGCAGCCAAAATTGGGGGTAAACCTATTCAAGAAATGTTACAGATCTACCGGGCAAAGTGTATAGCTACGGCCACATATGGCGCAGGTCTCTGGGGTTTCGAGAATGTGTCCTCATTACAAACTTGCGAGAACATTTTCATCTGCTACTTATTAGGTGTGTCCAAAACCACGTCGACTTTTATGACTCACATTGAGACCGGCGTTAAACACCTTAGCGACATTATGAAAATATCACCTTGTTTGCTCTGGCATAAGATTTGGACCACAGAGGAGTGCAAATTGAATAGAAACCTCATAAAAGACTGTATGGCTTTGGACGGTGCAGCAAAAGTCAAGTGGCTGCGATACGTACAAACAATGTTTTCTAACATTGGGCACTCTGAATTTTACGATGAACCAGAGACCCTACAAACCTTGACCCGACCGGCTCTTAAAAAACTATTATCCATACACTTAGAGAGTGCTAGATGGGACACTGAGAAACTTAAAGGCACAACCCTGAGCTATCAGCAAATTACCCCTACTGAAGGCCTACAATCTTACCTTGGGATTGAAAAAGCACCCTATGCTCGCATGCTTTTAACTAGGCTGCGCCTAGGGATTTTCTTCCGCTTGGTCACTTTGCCGAAACAGAATGACTGGGCCTCATTGAAATTAATATGTCCATGCGACGACCATTCAACACAAAGTAACATTCACATCATGTTCTTTTGTAATCTGTATACCAGCCCGAGGAAATTATTTCTTCTACCTTTACTTAAACGCTGGGGGATAAGAACATGTAAATCTGCATATTTAAAATTATTGCTTTTAGAAGATGTGGATGTTATCTTTGCTGTTTCTCGCTTCTTAATGTCAGTGATGAAATTTAGAAACTCAATGAGTTAACTAACACATGTTTATACTGACCGATTAGTGCAAAACGAGGCCCTTCATCCAAATGACTGCTCTAGATTTTAATTTTTGGAGAAATGTTTTATCTATTTTTGTAACTTTGTTCATATGAAAACTGTTCTTAAATTGTCTGCATAAATTGTATTTGTATGCTTTTATGATTTATTGATAAATCGAATAAAGCTTATTTGATATGATATGATATACACTTAGGGCCCGATGTAGGTGGCCGTTTCAGGCCATTTACCGACCGGTAACGGCCGATTTCGGCCGTTACCGACCGGTAAATGGGCAATCGGTATGTAGGGGCCTAAATCCAAGGCCACATGTAGGTAAATCTACATTTACAGAATCGGTAAAATTACCGATTCGGTAAAATACCGAATCGGTAATTTTTCCGATTCTGTAAATTCCATATGTAGGTGGGACTCTTCTGAGTCCCAAAGGCCTTAACGAATCGCTATTTTACCATGAAATCCAACTTCATGGTAAAATACCGATTCCGGTGTGCATGCACATGTGTGCATGCACACCTATGCCATGTGGCAGGCAGACCTGCCCCTAGGGCTTGTATGCCTGCCACATGGCACCCAATCCTGTTTAGGGGGTGTCAAAGTGACACCCCCTGCACCCTTGTGAAATTCGGTATTTACCGATTCGGTAAATACCGAATCGGTAAAGCCTATTGATTCCTATGGGCTTTGAAGCCCATAGGAATCAATAGGCTTTACCGATTCGGTATTTACCGAATCGGTAAATACCGACTTTTACCGATTCAGTAAAAGGGAACATCTGTATTCCCTACATACCCACCCCTCACATTTACCGATTCTTAATTACCGAATCGGTAAAATTCGGTAATTTTCGGTAATTAAGAATCGGTAAATGTTACTTACCTACATCTGGCCCTTAATCTCCCTGCGCCTAACACAAATGAATGTGTCCATCTGTATCGAAACTGGTGCCCATGTAAAGCGCTCTGATACCGGATATCTTCGGGTCTAGTTTGCGCTATATAAAACTCAAAATGTGATAATGAATACGCCAGTAATTACGAATATTATCAAAGTCAATCTTATATTGTCCCCAATTTAGCACAGAATTGTGAATTGCAGAATTAACTAATGGACAAAACAGATCATATGTGAACTGAAAAACTCAAAAAGTATTGACACTGTAAGTTCCTCAGCAATTGGTTTGTCTCTCCACCTCTCCAAAATCGGGGAGGGCTTACATACCACTTCCTCTATAGTACTGTTATGGAGATGATGGAGGCACTCTTATTCAGAACTCCTTATTGCAACAACTCGATTAATATAGCGCTTTTATATGATCCATGTGCAAGCATTTGTTGAAGTGAAGCAATAGTACAAGTTGCATCCTCACCCCCCTTAGTGTGGAAACCGGAGCTTTCACGAGGTCATCCTGAAGGAAATTCCCCTTTAGCTTAAGCAGCATAGAACGGAAGTTATGTGATGAGTTTGCAAACACAACATATTTGGCAGGAATGAAGCAAGAAATGAGTCATTAAGGTCTAATGAAAAACTATGCTAAGAGAGCACTCGCACTGTTTTAATACAGACCATATTAATAAGTCAAGGCGTATCACGTATATAATAATCATCAAACATATATAGGCGACTGCTGCACATCACAAAATGCATTTAGACTGCGCTTTCTGTACTTCACAACATGGTGTGATCATACATCTCGCTTCAAATGAGTGTTGGTTTCTTATCAGGGGCTTTGGGGCACTGCCCTGCCTCCTGTGAGTCCCCATATCCTGCTTTTTGCCTCTCGTGACACTGTGTATTTTTTAATCAGGGCCTTATTTATGAGAAGTGTTGCATCGCTGCTGCTCGACAAAGCAGCGATGCACCACTTCTCAATGCGCCCTCCTTGGGGCACCATTGATGTGCCGTATTTACAGAACGGCTCATCATGTTGCAAGGAGATAGATACGTCAGTATTACTGATGTATCTGTAGGCACAAAAGTGACGCATTGCTGGGTTGTGTCTGAAAACAGACGCAATTCCATCAATGTGTCCGTTCACATGGAGATAGTTCCATGTGAAAGGGCTTGCGTCACCCTTACGCCTGTCATGAGGCAGGCTTGAGGTTTTGACGCAATGGTGTGGGTGTTTCAGAGTGAAAGTGAGTGAGGATCTGAGTTGAGATTGTATATAAGTTAGGAAACGTGGCAGGGAGGGAGGGAGGGAGTGAAGGAATGTGAGTGCGTTAGGAGTGAGTGATTTAAAATTAGGAGTAGTGTGGAAGTGAGGCAGGGGTATGT
This sequence comes from Lissotriton vulgaris, assembly GCF_964263255.1. Classification (NCBI taxonomy): domain Eukaryota; kingdom Metazoa; phylum Chordata; class Amphibia; order Caudata; family Salamandridae; genus Lissotriton; species Lissotriton vulgaris. The sequence goes on along the minus strand of NC_141699.1, from coordinate 155,504,286 downwards.
CTATCATTAGTGCAGCAGGTGCACCAGGGCAATAGCTGGTAAGTGTGAAAGTGTTATTGTGTGTGTTTGTAAGTGAAATTGAGAACTAGTGATTATGAGTACCTTTGTTGGAGAGTAACAGTGAGTATGGGTGAGAATGAGTTTATGAGAGAGAGTAAGTAAGGGGGAAGAACTGAATGTGAAAGGGAGTGGTATGAGTGAAAGTGTGTGTGTGTGTGTGTGTGTTTTATGATCGTGAGTCTACTGCTGGCCATGACATACTCAGTATAATTCTGGGTTTATGGTGGTAGCATGCTGCTGTAGGCATATTGGAAATAATTATTGGCATAAGGAAGGGCATATGTGGTAAATGCAGGCCCTGACCTACTTGAAATAATTCTTGACATAGGGACACTCGTGGAAAAATGGTACCACTTGCCTGCTGGAGGAAACCCTGTGAGAAGATGCTGGTGGTGAGACATTGCAGGTAATTCTTGGCATAAGGGAGCACGTCCAAAAAACACACCCTTCTGATGGGTTTTGCATATGGACACAAAAAGAGCTTGTGATGAAGTGAGTAGTACCTATAATGGATAACAGAATGCAAGTCGTAGGAGTCTTAATTGTAGCTCTAAAACATCCCCTTTGCTTCAGACTTCCTTCCCACTGATTGTTTAAATATTTTCAGGTGTGTGGCCACTCTTCCAGTTATGCTGACGTCCGCCCTGGACTTAGGCGACATTTCACTCTGGCTGTGTGTCCGTGCCACCAGGTAATTTGATTGTGCTCACCTGGTTCCTGATGCGGATTCACACTGTTATTGTGTTGGCATCCACTTCTTGTCCAGCCTCAGTAAAATGAAGGGAGCCGCCTCGCTATTCAAGGAAGTTTGATCTAATGAGCCCGGAAGAGGGGCACTTACAAATAAAAGAAGGGGTCCCCAGGAAATTTTACAATGGGAAACCCCAATAACTTAGCAGTGCTTGAAACCAGATCCCTCAAAGTCTGGGACTCTGGATCTGTGCAGCCGTTCTACTCATTCTTTCCCTCAACTTTCTTCTCAAGTGACAGAAAAGTCCAAGCCGCCTCAAGATTTTAGGATGTCCCTGTCTAGCCGTCAGTCTGCGGTTAGTCTTCAGCACCCGGACAGCAGCACACTGCCTATAGCACTACACCGCTAACTGCTGCCAGCAAATGGCACATTCGCACCAACCTCCATGGATAATGCAGCAGCTAAGTCAGAACATAACCAGCTGTTTCCATACAGAGAAGTCTATGGCCAAAACCCTCTCCCAAGTAAGCCCACTGTACTTCAGGCAATGCGGCATGAAGGTGTGTTCTCCAGTACTCTGGTATGATTGCATGTGTTTAGTGTGCCCTGACATTTTGGCACTAGTTGAACCATTATACTGTATGAGGAAAGGTGACATGCTTTATTTGATGTAGCTAATCCCTCCCTAAAAGTCATAGAGATACAGCCTAAAAATCTAAATTCTGCTTCCAACCAAGGTGAAAAAAACAGAACAACAAAAAGTGCCTTTATAGGTGAGGAGATGGGTCTAGAAGTTAGAGCTGCCAGATTTGGAACTAGAGACCCAGGTTCCTTTCCCAGCCTTGCCTCAACATCCTGTAATTCTGGTCAAAACCACTTCTCTTTCCATCCCCAATGATGGAAAGCATGTGTAAAATAGTCTGGTTCTGTTATGAAGCTCTCAAATGCCCCAAGGCCACGTTCATACCATATAAAACTGCAAAAAAGGAAAGAAAATAAGATAACAAAACAGTTGTTTCTTATCAGTGTTTGTGAAGTACTCAACTTGATGCCGTGAGGTCGTGTTGGACTGTGGTGGGGTGGTGGATGAGGGGTGAAGGGATTTTTAGAGCGCAAGGCTACTCAAGAGTGTTCCAGCGCTCCTATTCGGAGATCTAGATTGAGAGAGTCACAGACCGAGAGACTTTGAAAATTATGAGGCTCACCTCAGCCAGCTAGTCACTATGTAAATACAAGCAAGGCATTAAAGACTCTGGCAGGGTTGTATGACCTTAGAATGCATACTTTTCCCATGCATACCATTACAACGAAACTATTACAACGCAGGATCCATTACAACGCATGCCATTACAACGTAAGTATATAAGTTGAACGTCTAGAGCGGGGCCACATTCCCTCTGTTTTGGTTGCTTTTAGACTGATGCATTGCATTCATCTGGTCCTGGACTTCCAGGAGGCAATCGGTAATAGATACGGCTCCAGCTCCCTTATTGAGCTTGGTATGGAGGTGTAACCAGAGCATACGTATGGTAGCTGATCCTCTGGCTTGCCCTGTGTCGGTGCTACCTGCACGTGGTATATACTGAAGCTGGATGACCAGACTGAATACCTCCGTACTCTATACAGGATGTTTAATGTGAACGATGCAAGTGTCGCTTCATGGGTGCAGTTGTTGAATTGTGAGGAATGGTCAATCCCGTGCATTTTGCCGTTGCTCCCTGTGAGACAGATGCAACTCTGTACCATACCTGAGACTGCTGCTCAGTGGCGGCACATGGTTTGAATGTCAGTGCTCTGTGCAGGACTTTGCAGGGTTAGAGCGTGACCAGGATTATGGAATTTAAAATTAGGCTCCAATGCCTCTTTCTTGGCTGATACACATGGCACAATGACAAAGGCAGAGTAATTGCTCTTGTACTTAAATTGCTGGCACAGCATTGAACTCCTCTTGGGTGTGGTAAAGTGTCCTCCAGTCAGTGCTTTCGTGTAAGTACTTGAAGTCCATGCATGGGAGTTGGCGCTGATCCACCGTCATGTCAGATTTGGAGATCGCCCTTTCCTGTGAGTATATTAGCTTTTTCCTTGTGACCTTTTCCACCCAAAAGACGTTCAAGAGGGGCTTAACACCTATTTTAATGTAACACTGTTTCATATGGGATCCTTATGTGAGTGTGTGAGTTTACTCACATGCATACTTGTAATCACTATGTCCAGTATGGTCCAATGTGTGGTTTAGAGTCAGCATACTGAAAGTGTATTTCAGTTTGGGACCAACCACAATTTTGATTGCAGTACTGTTCCCCCTTAACAATAAATACTTGATGCTTATCCCATTTGATAAAATCTGGCATAGCCTGCCTGGATAAGGAAGATATGTTTTCTGATATCACTTTGCCCTGTCTGTTCTCCAGGTATTTATATACTCTTGTTGTCCAGCCGCCAAAAGAGATGGGGCTTCAAATCCATCTTTAAAGCAAATATGACATGGGCAGTATTTTGAACCTATCCCAATTGATTTTATGACTAAAGAGCCCTGGAAAGCCCCAAAAAATGCATATCGGGTAATAAATTTCAACTGCAAAGTTTTTAAGCATTGCATTAGCACAGTGCCATCCATGCCGAGCTGTAAAATGACAAAAAACTTTGACCACTCCAGGCAGAGTATTACAGCGTTGAGTTGGTAAATAACAACCAACCCAACCTGAAATGAATAAAATCAACCCCTGACACAAACTGTATTTTGTAGTTTCTAAAGTAGTAATGCTGCAGTACCACTTACTTCAAAATGCAGTTCACAAACCTGCAGGTGGAATTCTCCACCTGTCCTGTATTATCTATAGGGAGGTCGTAACAGATGTAGGTGAACTACTTAATAATAAATGCAAGAGAGACCTGGAGAGTAGCTGGAAAATGGGAACTGTCTACTACTGAATGGTAGGGATTCAGGGTTGAGTAAAAGGGGTTTAGGAAGGGTTAAGGGGTTTGGAAATGGATAGACACCCACCAACAGAAGAGTAAGACTATTGCTATTCACAAACTGCACCTCTAGCCATACTACATCCAATTTGGACTCAAAGCAGTAGTAAATGTACTCCAGCCGAGACTTGAAGTCAATCCAGGAGCTCACATGGCCAAGCACTGGTACTGCAATAACTTCCCATCGGCAGTAAAGGAGGCAGGGACTTAAAATAGCACCGCTGATAGAAATAATGTTAATAAAATTAATTCATTTATTTCAATCTTTTTAAAACATTTTTCATTTAAAAATGTAACTAATCATTTTTAATTATGTGCATAACATCATGTACTTTTCAATCCACAATAAATTATAAAAATGTATTTTTTGTTGGATTTTTTGAGTAAACTTAAAACAAATATATTACATTTCATATATTTAAATTGGTTAAATATTTAATTCAAAATTAAGTCTAGTGCTTAGCATTTTGTGTTCTCCATTTAAAATCAATATATGAACTGAATTTACATTAATAATTAATATAAATATATTTTTGATTTGTTTTAAAGTTAAATACAGGTTCGAGGCATGTGGGCTGCTGAATTCATATCTGTGCATAGATCGCCGCCTAGTGTTTGGTCCGGATGATTGCACATTGTTGTCCTGGAAGAGTCTTCGAAGTATCACGAGATAGGTGGCTCCTCCCCTGGACTACAGTGCGCATGGGCATCGCCTCCATCCCCAGATTGTTTTTTTCTGCCATTGGGTTCGGATGTGTTTCGGTTCCCTCTGTCGGGACCAATAGTTGTTTACGTTTCTACTTGAGACCAAAAGGTCTTTAGGCTGGGCGTCGGTATTGTTTTCGTTCGGGTTATCTTCTCAGCTCCGAACGCTTCCTGCCCCTCCGCGTGCAGTCGGCGCGGACAGGCCTACTCAACGCTCCAAGTTACTGTACATGGAACGGACTCCGTTCAAGAGGTGCCCGGTGTGCACCTCCAAGTATTCACACCTCGACGTGCACCCTGTGTGCAACAAGTGTTTATCACCGGACCATGACGAGGCCAGATGTATGGCCTGCTCAAAGTTCCGGTGCAAGAAGACCCTAAAGCATCGTCGGGCCGCTCGACTCCAGGCCCAGTTGTCGGCGCCTCCTGCGCCCCCGCCGGACAACATCTTTGAAGAATTTGAAGAAGACGAAAATGTCTTTCAGGTTTCGGACTCTAGCCCGGCGTCGGAGGGAGATGACTACGACGCGGGAGATGAGGAGTTTGATGAAGCCGGCGACGAGGTAGGAGACTACGATGGAGGAAGTCAGCGCCGAGAGGTCATCATCGACGCCAATACTGGGAAATTGTCCCTCCTCAAACGGAAAATCACCACGGAGCCGGTGCTAGAACATTTTCGGATTCCTCTTAAGAACAAGAAGGACTCGACGGGTGCTTCGGCCCCTATGGAGCCTTCGTCTCCCAAACATGTGGAACGTTCTCCAACGCGTTCTAACGCGGGGGAAGGTGACGATGAAGAGGAGGTCGAGTACAACTATCCGGCGTACTCGGATCCGGAGGAGGAACATGAACCTTGGTCGGCCGGAGCCGACCCAGACGACCCGCAATCGGGTCAGGAACCGCAGCTCTTTGCGGCAAAGACCTCACCGACGGAGGACTCTGCAGCCTTCAACGCCTTGATTGAGAGGGCCGCAGCTAACCATGATGTCGAGCTCCACTCAGATCCCGTGGATGTGGACTTTTTGTTTGACACTTTCTCAGTGGCCGAGAAATCAGTCAAGACATTGCCAATGCTCAAAGGAGTGCTAAAGCACGCGCCGGAGGTCTTCAAGGAGCCCACTCGGGCGCGTGTCATCAATCCTCGAATTGATAAAAAGTATAAGGCAGCGCCCTCGGATCCAACATATATCAAGGGACACCTGCCACTGGACTCTTTGGTTGTATCCAACGCTCGGAAGAGGGCGAATTCACAGACAACTGGTGACGCTCCTCCCCCAGACAAAGAGTCGAAAATATTCGAGGCCTCAGGGAAAAGGATTGCTGCGCAGGCAGCTAACATCTGGCGTATTTCAAACACGCAGGCCCTACTTGCACGCTACGATAGGGCTCACTATGACACCCTAGAGACACTGTTGCAGCACTTACCTGACCAGTACAAGGAGGCTGGGGAGATGTTAATTCAGGAGGGCAAGCGAATCACTAACGCTTCCATCAAATGTGCGCTAGATGTGGCTGACACTGCCTCCAGGGCGATCAACACTAGTGTGTTGCTAAGAAGACATGCATGGCTTCGAATATCAGGCTTTAAACCAGATATACAAACAACCAAACAGTTAATCCTGACCACCTGTTTGGCCCCGAGGTGGATGCGACACTGGAAAAAATGAAAAAAGACACAGACACTGCTAAGTCTATGGGGGCCCTCCAATCTCAGCAGTTTCGGGGTGGTTCCTTTCGCCACTCCAATTCCAGAGGCACCTCAAGGGGTCAAGCATCGCAGTCCACACAGTACTATAAGGGCAATACCCAGACCTCATACACCAACAAGGGTAGAGGTGGCTACAGAGGCAACAACATCAAGGGCAGGGGACGTGGAAACAATAGCTCCAGGTCCACCACCGCCAACAAGCAGTGACGTCTTGTCACTGCCCCCCGACCACACAACACCGGTCGGGGGGAGACTCCAGCAGTTCCTGCCCGCGTGGAAGTCCATCACCACGGACAGGTGGGTGAGATCCCTTATCCAGTACGGTTTCTGTCTGGAACTTACTTCCACTCCACCAAACATACCTCCAAGAAGCCGTCCTATGTCCGGCGAGCACTTGCACTTGTTGCAGCAGGAGGTCACAGTCATGCTGCAAAAAGGGGCAATGGAGCTCGTTCCACTGCAAGAAAGGGGAACAGGGGTTTACTCCCTGTACTTTCTCATCCCCAAAAAGGACGGATCCCTAAGGCCCATCCTGGACCTCAGGCCCCTCAACTGGTATATTCTCTCGGAGCACTTCCATATGCTCACGTTACAGCAGGTTCTCCCTCTGCTTCAACAAGGGGACTTCCTGGCCACACTGGACCTAAAGGATGCATACTTTCATATCCCCCTGCATCCTTCCCACAGGAAGTATCTCAGATTCACAATCCTAGACCAGCACTGCCAGTTCAGGGTTCTGCCGTTCGGGGTCACCACAGCGCCAAGAGTCTTTACAAAGTGCCTGGCGACTGTAGCGGCGCATCTGCGACGCCAAAACGTCCACGTCTATCCTTATCTGGACGACTGGCTCATTCAGGCAAGGACAGAACAGCAGTGCGCAGACCACGTGTCGCGCACTATTCATCTCCTGCACGATCTGGGATTCTCGCTGAACTATCCAAAATCCCATCTCCAGCCCGCCCATGTACGGCAGTATCTGGGCGCGACGATAAACACACTGGCAGCCACTGCGCAGCCAAATTCAGTGAGAATCGCCAGCATCCAAACGCTGATCCAACGATTCAGACCTCAGCACTCGCTTCCAGCGAGGGTGTTCATGCAGTTGATAGGCATGATGGCCTCCTGCATCTCCATCGTCCCGCACGCGAGATTACATATGCGTCCGCTTCAGGAGTGCTTGGCACGTCAGTGGACTCAGGCTCATGGGCAACTGACAGACCTAGTGTTGGTGAGCGGTCGGGCGTACAACTCTCTGCATTGGTGGAATCCACAAAACCTTTGCAGGGGCCGACCGTTCCAAGAGCCTGTGCCACAGATTATCCTGACAACGGACGCTTCTCTCCAGGGATGGGGAGCGCATGTACTCCATTACACGGTGCAGGGACTATGGACACTACAGCAGAGAAAGATGCACATCAACGTTCTGGAGCTGATGGCAATCTTCATGGCCTTAAAGGCATTCAAGGTACATCTGTGCAACAAGGTCGTGTTGATCCGGGCGGACAACATGACGGCCATGTACTACATTCAGAAGCAGGGAGGAACACACTCTCCGCAGCTGTCTCATCTGGCTCAGAGCATGTGGAAGTGGGCCATTCAGAGGAACATCTTCCTCATGGCGGAGCATCTCCCGGGCAAAGACAACCAGATGGCGGACCTGCTCAGCAGGCACAGCCACCAGATGCACGAGTGGGAGATACATCCATCAGTACTCCAACCGTACTTCCAAAGGTGGGGTCATCCAGAGATAGACCTGTTCGCCACAAAGGAGAACGCAAAATGCCAAAGCTTCGCCGCCAGGTTCCCACACCCGCAATCGCAGGGCAATGCGATGTGGATGAACTGGTCGGGCAGATTTGCGTACGCTTTTCCCCCAGCACCTCTGATACCGCTGGTGGCACGCAAACTCAGGCAGCACTCGATGACTCTCATCCTGGTTGCTCCAACGTGGGCTCGCCAACCATGGTACACCACGTTTCTGGAACTCTCCGTGGTACCGCATCAAAGGCTTCATCTCACTCCCAGCCTTCTGACGCAGAGCCATGGCGACATTCAGCACCCAGATCCGCAACAGCTCAACCTGGCGATCTGGCTCCTGAAGTCCTAGAGTTTGGCTACCTCAATCTTCCCCCCGATTGTATGGACATCATTCGGGAGGCAAGGAAGCCCACTACTCGAGCTTGTTACGCGGCCAAGTGGAAGCGTTTTGTCATGTACTGTGTAAACCACGATATTGACCCACTGGACGCTTCCATTCAGAACATTATTTGCTACCTGTTCCACCTGTACCAATGCAATTTGGCGTACTCTTCCATCCGCATTCATTTGTCTGCGATGGCAGCATACCTTCAGAATAGGCAACACCTATCCCTTTTTAAGGTCCCTGCTATCAAGGCTTTTCTGGAAGGCCTCAAAAGAGTCATTCCACCACGGACACCACCAGCTCCAGAATGGAACCTCAATGTGGTTCTTACAAGGCTGATGGGTCCTCCCTTTGAGCCACTGCACTCTTGTGAGCTTCAGTTTCTGACTTGGAAGGTTGCTTTCTTAGTAGCAATTACATCGCTACGGAGGGTTAGCGAGTTGCAGGCGCTCACCATCCAGGAACCTTTCTTCCAAGTACACGCTAACAGGGTGGTGCTCCGCACTAACCCTAAATTCTTACCCAAGGTTGTATCTCAATTCCACATGAACCAAACAATTGAGTTACCAGTGTTTTTTCAAAACCCAGAATCACTGGCGGAGCGGATGCTCCACACCCTTGATGTCAAAAGAGCCTTGATGTATTACGTTGACAGGACTAAAGATTTTCGTAAGACCAAGCAACTCTTTGTTGCTTTTGCCTCACACCACAAGGGAAATGCTATCTCCAAAGCTGGGATCGCTAGGTGGATAGTGAAATGCATTCAGATCTGTTACGCTAAAGCTAAACGCACTCTCACAATTCCACCAAGAGCCCACTCCACCCGAAAGATGGGGGCCTCTATGGCTTTCCTAGGTAACATTCCCTTAGAAGTTATTTGTAGGGCAGCCACATGGTCTACCACACATACTTTCACTAAACATTACTGTGTAGATGTGCACTCTAAACAGCAGGCAGCTGTTGGCCAGGCTGTTCTCAAGACGCTTTTTCAAACTGCTGCAGCTGGCACGGGCGGCCGCCGCTAATGGAGGGACTGCTATATATTCTATGCACAGATATGAATTCAGCAGCCCACATGCCTCGAACTGCAAATGCTACTTACCAGTATGCATCTGTTCTTGGCATGTAGGGCTGCTGACATTCATATCGCCCGCCCTCCTCCCCGGCGCCTGTAGCAGCTGCAGTATTTCCTTACACATATTTTCATACTCTTAGCATAGGGCATCACTCGCATATCTCACTCCATCTCTGCCAATGGCTAAAAACAATCTGGGGATGGAGGCGATGCCCATGCGCACTGTAGTCCAGGGGAGGAGCCACCTATCTCGTGATACTTCGAAGACTCTTCCAGGACAACAATGTGCAATCATCCGGACCCAACACTAGGCGGCGATCTATGCACAGATATGAATGTCAGCAGCCCTACATGCCAAGAACAGATGCATACTGGTAAGTAGCATTTGCATTTTAAAACATGTCCTATACTTTAGCATAGAGAGATATTTGCCTAGGTGGTGAAGAACTCTGCATATGTGTGGACAGCTACTAGTAGTCACTTTACAGTTGTACTTTTTGGCCTATTTCTTGATTCATGGAGTTAAGACATGTAAATCTACAGTTTGTTGTAAATTCTCTGAAATGGTGAATGAACAATAGTAGTAATTACAAAGTATTAGAGTAACGTTACCCATATAGACCTACTTACTGGTAAATTTACCTTTGTGAATAGGACACTAAGAATTAATGTATTTGTATTGCACAACACGTCATAAATGAAAGCTGGCATTCCGTGACATCAAAACAATAAAGAAATAGTAGTGGGAAATTCAAAATACGTGGTGGGAATAATAGACACTGCTAAAAGCAAAGAGAAAGGTGATACAGACGTAATTAGTCTAAAACTATATATGGCAGGGGAAGTACACAAGAATTGTAGCAGATACAAATCACACAATATTAAGAGCATATGAAAGTGGTGTAACAGAAAATGAATACATAAGAAATTCAATTCAATTCTTTCTTTATTCGTCCTTCCGAAGACAGGTCATAAAAGATATACATAATAACAAAACATCAAACTCCTCTCAGGAAGTCAGTCACATTTTCCATTTAAAATAAGTACAGCTGCCGGCAAAAACTGTAATTTGCTCATAACTAAAGTGACTGTGCAGATAGAATGGATCCGTAATTAGCAGCAAATATTATCCAATAGCATTAAATATTAAAATCAGTCATATAAAGGGGTTAGCAGCAGCAATAAACTTTTTAGCAGCAATAAAAATACAATATATACAAAAACAGTAAAAATGCATTGATCTTAAAACTGCATGCTCCTTTTCTTTTCTAAAGTGCACTTCAAAAAAACTTGCAACAGCAAAACAAACATCACGATCATTGAGTTGCTGGAGAAAATACAAAGCTTCTTTACACTTAGAAAATGTGTGCTTGCGCAAGGGTGGTATTGAACATTTCCTAGTAAACGGAAGATAAAATTGACAGAAAAATACAAAATGTAAAATAGTTTGGCTTGAATGCTCATCACAAGGGCAAGTGGTAATGAATTCTGTGGAGTACTGGACCAGGGGGAAGCATATCAACCAGCGAAATGACCCCAGCCTAAATCTAGTCAACCCATTCCTTCCGTGCATATTATTTACATATAAAAGATACGGGCAATGGACCGAGGTACTTGTATAAGGCAATAATCCCTGATAGTGAGTTTGGATACTTCAGACAATTCCCTGAACAGTACTTTGTGCTTACATAAGCTATCCAAAACCCTCTGTCGGTTCCCTTTACCGATTTAAATCTGGGTGCTCAAACAATGAGGCACAACCAAGTTCCGTGAGGCAAGTTTTAATATATTAGAGCCAGGGAGTAGAAAGGCCTCCGGTGCAACGTAAACAGTCTCTAATAATTGCCTGATTAAGATCAGCTTCTTCATTAGTCCAGATATAACACTAGGTGGCTAGATGTGCCATATTTATTGTATCTTGGACATAATCAAGATCTAACTCCAGATGGAGGGAGAAGTGCAGCGAGGAAGGAGGAAATCCTAAAACACTACGACAAAATCTATTCTCCTCTGTCTGAATAACAAGTATGTCCCTGCATCCCCAGATGCCCATGCCATATGTTAAAATCGGTATATATTTACAATTCTAAATCTCTAATATTGGGGCTATGGGCTTTTTACCTATGGACATTGCAAGGGAATGTGCTAGACGGTGCCTGCTTCGGCACTGCCAGCATATTCCGGCCCTTTCAGACTGCCGCGCCGCAGCGGGATCCTTGATCCCAGCATTGGAGGCAGTTTTGTGGCGGTCCCACGGCCACACTCGTAATGCGGCGGATGGGTGGTGGTGGTTGGACTGCCACTGCGAGTACGGCGGCCCCAGGATCACTGTACTTGTAATAAGGCCCATAGTAAAGTTTTTTATCAATTTAAATATTATTCTAGTCGCTTTGTTTTGTACAGCTTGTAATTCAGCAATTAGACAGTGAGCAATACGGAACACTGGAAAATACATTTGCTTGGACCAGTATTATTTGGTGAACGATTCCTAGCAGGATATACATTTTGTAAGGTTATACTGATGTCCCTGAGGGAGACTGATCAAAAGAGTTTGGAGTGACATTTGTAAAATTTGATTCCAATATTTTGCTAAATTGAATATTGGTATGCAGATTATTTAGTCAATATGTGATGAATGGAACATAAGTTAGCAATGAGTGCGATATGTATGGTTTAGAAACAAGGTGTGAATAGAGGGTACTTATGAGTAAGTTATTAAAGATTGGACATCTAATGTATTGTAATAGTTAACACAATGGTGTGTTCTTAGATATGGGAGTATACATGTAGTGGATAATTATTAAATTTTCAAAGACCTCCATCGAAGAATCTCTTTGTTCGTAAACACTATCATTATACGGGACGGAGGGGTTTACTTTTGATGGTAAAAACTCTGGTGTCACACTGGCCTGTTGAAAAGTCTAGCATCGCCAGACTTCCCAAAAGGACTGTCGAACACTGCCCTTGATATTTCTAAAAGAAAAGAAATACCACATGAAGGACAAATTAATGTGTGGGCTGTTTTTTGGTGTCCTCATGGCCCATGGGGCAAAAAGAGATGACCCCCTGAGTGGCCCTTTCCAGGTGGCACATTTGGCACTGCCAGACTGCCCAAAAAGCCAGTGCAATACTAATTGAGGGCCATTGGTGTTATGTTGGGTGCAAACCTTCATGTGTTACCCTGTGCTCTGTTTATAAGAACACTACTTTATCCACAGGGTTGAAAATGTCTGTCCTAATGAAGCCAATGATAACATCCGTTTTATTGTCAGTTCACTCTGAACCAGCTACTTTCTTCATCCTTGTGTGAATATTTTCTGAGGCAGCTAGACATGAGATTAAATGGTGCCTGATTATTGTCTTCTAGCTATTGCCACCATATATTTGATATGTTATAATTTGATGGTTTAGGGCAGTGATACTCAAACCAAGGTTTTGGGCCGCTTGCAGCCCTCTTGACCTATAGATGCGGCTGGCTCCATTGGTGATAAATAAATGGGCAAGTATTTATAAACCTGCAAATAAATGCTTGCCATTTATTTAACATGTTTTTGAACCTCCGTACACAATCCATGACCCTACCAGACCCCCTCCCTCCAACCTGCTGACATCAGTGTGGCCCTTGCACACCACAAACCGTACTTTGTGGCCCCTGGGCAAATGTTTGTGAGTACCCATGGTTTAGGGCATATGTTCTTATTCGATGACATCAGGCAAAGGTTATTCATGTGTACATGTAGAGGCGGCATCCTCTAGACACCCGCTCTTTACATCTGTGTCTACTGACAGGCAAAGATCCTTTCTTTGTTTAGAGTACAAATATTTTCTTTGGGAGTCAAGAAGTATATTTTGAGCTACGATAAGTGGCTGCTCTGGCTGTTGTCTACTATCCATCATGTAAATACCATCTTAACTTACCAATTATAATCCACGTTCCAACATGGCACAATGCACTATTCTAAGATAAGCAACGCTGTGGTTATGTTTATTTGATATATGTAAAAATTCACTTTTTAAAAAAACACCCGGTTTTGTTGCGTAACATAGTCCTGTCCGTTTTTGATAGTTCGAATTCTTGTTCCTCCGTTCTATTTCTGGTCATGGACTGTAAGCAGTGTCTCCATACTGCTGCATGTGTGGTTGTGTGATTGTAGATTCTCAGTTATTAAGGGCCTCTTTCACTTCCATGGCTTCTGGGATCATCTCTGTGACAGTGTCGGCACAATTGTACTTTCACTTGTGTGTAGCATAGAAAGTACATTAAGTTCCTGGACTAGCTGAGTTCAACTCGAGTCAACCATTCGGAATGTAGTAATCTTTTTCTTTAGTTAGATCTGGAGACAAGCTACCTCCCAGTATTTTGGGTACTGTATTAAGACCCTGTTGGAGTATGTCAGGTAACCCCAGCAGCCCGCGTCAGTCTGTCACCCGTGACCGGTTCTCCAGATCTAACTAAAGAAAAAGATTACTACATTCCGAATGGTTTTACTATGACATATTAACGATCTGGACTTTTCATTGTTGGACTGGCAACTACAACACAGATCTGAACTTGTTTCTAGTGAAATCTCTGTTAGCAACTTTACAGAATGTCTAAAATCTGAGTTTTTAATTAAAAAAAAGAAAACTCTAACCTTGGGAATCAAAGTTGATAGATAGTGAGTATCTTCTGCCCAGTAAATAGTCGACCTCAATCCTCAGTGCCCAGGACAGAACAAGATAAGTGAGGATCTGAAGCATTATGAATGAGTTTATGTAGTCTGTCCGCTATAAGTTCTGACAAAGAATTCTCAATAGTTCGAGACTTCAGAGCCAAAACAAGAGCAACTTCTCAGGCTCCTATGCTACTACAAAACGAGCCTTGAGGAGGTCACGGTGGTGGCGAAACACGCGTTGGCTGTTTTCGTACTACAAAGACAAGAAACTGGAATTCTAATTACAGCATAGAATTTGTCCTTTGTAAATGCTAAGACTTTTTTTTAATTAAATTTACGTGTTTTCGAGGAAATAAATCTGTTTAATTACCTAATCCTGTTTTGTATATAAAATTCCTGAGACAGAACGTTTCTCATTATCGTATGGTGTTCTCATTGCTGTAGAAATTTATCTGTAAATTGTACACAGAATATTTAGAGTGCCGTGGTTCTCTCTCTTGTGCATTTATTTCATATGAACTTTCAATGTGATGGAGAAGATTTTAGCTGATGCTATAGGACAGCTTATTTCACTCTGCTAATATAATTTTCAATGTCGGATTTATTTTCACCAACCGGATTGTTAGACCATTGGATTTAAATGGTGGGTGTTAAAATTTGATGCAGTTGATAGATTCAAAATGTGCTGAAAATGTATATCTTATGTCCGTAGACAAACACATAATTTTCATTCATGTGTGTGAAGGTGATTAGCAGTAAAGGAAATGCACTTGCAACAGGTGATGTTCGCTCTTGAGAATGACTCTGTGCCTAAGAATTGGAAAGCGTGAATATTTTTTGTGAGCACAGACCTTTTCCCTTTTCTTTGGATGAGATTGTTTTGGTGGGATGTATATCTTTCAGAGCAGCTGGGGTTAGCATTCAAAGTCCAAACAAGAGAATCTGTGAAAACCGATTTATTCAGTTCATATCCCTGCCAGCAAGTAACGCACTTTGGTTTTAACAACCTTGTCTGACTTGCTCTGACAAAGGTTAATTGGTTTGGCTGCACAATGTCTAATATGAATTAAATAAACTCATTTTTCATGGATTCTTTTCTTTTCCCTAATGCTGGTCTTGGACTTTTGCAGATCGCGCCACTACCAGTTATATGATTTTGGCTGGTTTAAGACTGACAATTTATAGTGATATAGTCCTTGTCAACAATTTACAATGCCTTGAAAAGGATATGTAAATTCACCAAGATAGACTATATATTGTTATCCAACATGAAGGAGGCAAGCAAACATGAAAATATTTTACGAGCACCAGAACCGTGTGCTTCCTTTAAAACTTACCCTAACACATTTAGATGTTTATACATTATAATATATTAATGTTATGTTTTAAAAGAAATGCTTTTCTTTGCTATCTGATGGACTAGAAACAAAGAAGAAGCGCTGTAATGGGCACGTTATTTGCGCCAATATATGCCATAACTAGTGAAAGTGGTGGGTGCAAAAGGTTGCCCAGAAGTACAAGGCTGAAGTGATTTATAGCTATTACCTATTCCAGGAGCAGAAATGTCTCTATGCCTGCTTGCATTGTTGACAAGAATTATTAAAGGTCCACCTTGTTGTACCTCTTTATCTGACCAGGTAGTAACTAAGCTTGTTTCCCTTTGAACTTGCAGAAATTGTAAGTGTCCTCTATCAATGACTCTGACCATTTCTGTGTGTTTGTTTTGTATGTGCAGAGATGGTACAAATCACTCAAAGGATGAATGGGCCTGAAATACAGTATTCTAATTTTCACATAATTTTACTAATCTATGCATTAACTGAGGGAATATTCTCACCTTTTGTTTCTAGCAACATTATGAGAATGTGTTGATGTACGATTGTCTTTCTCCAACTTGCCTCTGAAACCCTGTTAGAGCTCTGGGGCAATCAGTTACACGTGTGCATAGATTTACTATGTCAAATATATTGTTATCCAGTAATGGTTTATTATAAAAGAGCACTTCCCTACAGAGACTTAAGAGTGCACACTAATAATGGGATAAAAATTAAAACTACAAGTTCCAGATCGCGGAGTGACTAGATAAAAAGCTCACACTAGACAGAAGTATCACACATGACATGGGGCAACTTGACATCACTGGTTAGAGGCGGCAGACCCGAGAGCAGAGGACGGCCCGGGACCAGGGTTCGATTCCCGGCGCGGCAGGTTTCTGGACCAGGGTCAGCGGACTCGATAATTCTCTCGCCTCGGTGCCCACTCTGATCAGCGATCACACTCGGCAACTCTGGGCATTAGCTTGCCTCATCTTCACTAACGGCCCCACCAGACCGCCGGGGATGCCTGGTCTCACCCTGGAGATACCCATTAAGGGACCGTCTCTCAGGGAAGCCAGGAAGGGTTTCGCAGCGGTCGAAGCGCCTTGGGACCCTCCGGGTAAGTAGTGCGCTATATAAAATGCCTATACATACATACATACAGTCACCTGTTGTAATCATCCGAAAGATGGTCAGAGGTTATTATGTGTTACCACTGGCAAGCTGGAAGGAGTGAACAAGTGTCATTCACATTCCAGAATCACCTGTAAAAATAAGGATGGATAAGGGTCAATGATCTTAATGTTTTAATCCTGAAAGGTTGGTAGGGCTGGTTAAGACTCCATCTTATGTCAAGTAAGCGACTGAATTATTAGCATTGCTAAGCACAGTCGGTCATGTTAGGATCAAACATGAAGTCCAGATGGTCTACCATAGTAATAGTGATACGTCTTGCACCTGAAATAGTGATAACGTTGGAGCATAGTCCAGCACTCTTATACATGTAACTGGCTCTGCTTCAGCACTTCTGGGCCACAAGTTGAAAATAAAGTGAGCATAAAAAGCCAAACAAAGATATTTGGAAAACACACATTCCCCCCTGAGGAGTCTCTTAGTGCATTTGACGAATAACATATGCTTATTGTCGCTTAACTCAATAATACTCATGTTATTAACCTTGAAACAATGACACCCCCCTGTAATATGAATCTGGGACCACGGCTCAAACACTGATCCCTGCAGTGAAATCAGGGATCGATCAATTAATGCAGTAGTGTTGACAAAATACAAAAACTCATGGGCTGAAAATACACATTTCACTTCTACTTTGATAAAACGAGGCTGTGGATCGGATAATTTTCTTAAATTACTTATCTTCATGGTAATTGATGATTTTTCACACCTGGGCTAGGAGTGGAGATAAGTAGTCATTTAAGGTCTTCATAGATGTGCTTAAATAACGCACAGAACCTGTGATTCACCTTTTACTTTAGTGTCCTGATTATTGCTAATCTAGACCTTGCAATCCGAGTCATGGTAGAATGTTTAGTGAGAGCACTTTTAAGGAAGCCCATGCTGGCTAACAGTGTGCTGCAACATGCAGGTAGTCTACAATTTTTATTTTGTATCTGTATTTATTGATCTTTTGATTGAAGAACATTGCTGTCAAGCGTGGTTCTATGAAATAGTATATTTGAAGAAAATTATTAAATATGTAGGTATGTAAGCAAAATCTTAAAATGAACCCCAAAAGTGAATTGTTGAAAAAGTAGAAGACCATTTCATTGCCGCATACTGATAATTGGGTGTGGTTTGCTACAAGAGTAATACAGTAGCAAGTACTATGCGTGGGCCTTAATATCAGAGATGACCTGCTTCCGGATCAACTACATAAAGCTACTTTTAAGAATGGAAGGATACACTTTTCAGTTTTTTAATGAAACCAGGGATAGATTGACTGTTTACTGAACCAAACAACCACACGTATCAAGAAATACGATTAATGTGTAGCCTGCAGATGCAATAAAAATACACGTTTTTAGGAACTGGAGCTAAATTGATGCATTAAATTGAAGGGACACAATTTAACTGTGTAACAGGCTTGGTTGTGCAAATGCCCAGCAATTGTGTATGTCAAATCCAGTGAGAAACGTATACTTTAGTCAGCTGATTGCTAAATATTTCAATCAAGTGCATAATTCTGCTCCATCAAGAACCTCCTACCAGAAGCAGCAAAACTAAAGCTTTAAGAAGATTTGGATCCTGGTACATTTTCTATTTGGAAACAAAACATCCCAAAGGCTCAAACTGTGATGAAGTACATACCAAACACCTGTGTGTTTTTTTTATTTGAAAACAAAGCTGTAGGGATGTCCTTTTTGATTAATCTTTGAAAAATCCTCATGTCACCACCAGTTTGATTAATTTTTTGGAGCGAGTATCTAGGAAAGGTGGTCAGAGGTTATTGTGTTACCGCTGGCAAACCAAACTCTGTGTGTGTATGTATATACACATGTATGCATATCTGATACATTCGTTAACTGTGGATAAGGTCCAAATGATGCTGTTTAGAGGTTCTGGTGACCATACGCTGACCTCTTTGACCAGCATAAGGGGCACTAGTTATACATCTAATGAATGAATGAATGGCTGATTGTGACCGGAGTTTTTTTTTTTACTTTTATTTAGCATTTTCTTAACAAACCGAAGCAATCCACTGAGTTCATTCACAATTCGATATATGCATGGGAATATGGTATGCTAACATGGTTATCCTGCAAGCACAGTTAAGGACATGTTATAAATCGTACATCAAAAGCAGCAATTCTCAATCGGCCCATCTCAAGCAACCCATCATTTCCCTTAACTATGAATGCTTTATTGACAGTTCTGTTAACCCTGTATCCTGACGCAGAATAATCCCTGCACCTGGGAAACTGTATAATCATATTAGTGTTACAAGTGGTGCGCTTCCCACGCCCTCCTGCCCCACTCCTGTCGGGACAATACCCTGCTTCTGCTGTGTGGGGGGGATCTGTCTGTTGAGAGAACAGGAAGGATCTGAAAGGACCCCAGATATCTTTCGGTCTTGAGGAGGGAGGGACAGTGTTGGCATATAGCTCACTCTTCATAGAGAATGATGCCAAGCTGTGAAGCCAGCTCTTGATCTTAGGCGAATGCCTGCTTCCCCAGTGTATGGCGACTTCGCTCTTTGCTAACAATAAACAGATAGCAAAAAACCTCCAGGCTTTCTGGGGGAATTAGATTACATAACCTAGTAAGGGGATCTCTGGAATAGGTACTATCGGCATATTAATCATACTGCTTAGTGTTTTGTGCATGCCCGTCCAGTAGGTGTGTATGCCTGGGAATGTCCATGCCAGGTGGGCAAAGTCGGCGTGTGGGTAGTTGCATCTCTGACAACATTGTGATCTATTGGGGTCCATCCTGTGTACTTTAGAGGGGGTGATGTACATTTGGCGTAAGAACTTGAAGTGGATCAGTTTGTGTCAACTGTTTAGGGAGACATTGTTTGTGACTGCACAACATACCGCCCGTTGTTCGTCTGTTATAGGATTGCCCAGGTCCGCCTCCCAGTCACTGCGTATCTTGTCCTCATTCATTGGGATAAGGTCTGCACACGCCCTATAGTGCTGGGACATGATATGAACCCCTCTACTACTATCTATCACTAACGTACATGGGGGGGGGGAGATGCAGGTTCAAGTGGATAGTCCAAGAGCGTTGCCCGCAGTGCAGAGCGTAGTCTCAGCAATACAAATCTGTCAATAAATGTGAGGTCAGGGAATGCGGACTCGTCATACGGGTAAAAAATGTGGCCCCTGGATAAAAGTCGCCCATCTTGGCGCTATTAAATTTAGTGCAAGTTTTTTGTACCAATTTTTCACCAGTAATGGGCAGCCATTTAGCATTATGGAGTGGAAGTGCTGAGGAGTAGAGTGTCGGAGTGTTC
This sequence comes from Lissotriton vulgaris, assembly GCF_964263255.1. Lineage (NCBI taxonomy): Eukaryota > Metazoa > Chordata > Amphibia > Caudata > Salamandridae > Lissotriton > Lissotriton vulgaris. The sequence continues at coordinate 155,484,483 of NC_141699.1, read as the reverse complement.
GTGATGCGACCCAATTTAGTTTAGGCCTAACTGGTGGGTGAGACCGGTTGTCTGTCATTGGGGTCTCTAGGTATCCCCGTAGGCAGAATGGTGGCCAACATGTCCGGGAGAACGAAATATGATTCCGGCCTCGGGTATGGGATCCTAGCATCCAGGTGGTACCATTGTTGCGAAAAGCTGTATTGCGCTACTAAATAATACAGCTGCAGATCTGGGAATCCATAACCTCCTCTGTTGCAGGGAGGCATCATGACCTGCCAGTGCACCCGGGCGTTGCCCCATACTAGCTTGGTTAAGTGGGAGCGAAGCGTGCTAAAAAATGTATTTGTGAGTGGGATCGGTACATTCTGGAATAGATATAAAAAATTTGGCAAGACATTCATCTTTATGAGGGCAATCCAACCCGCCATGGACAGTGAGAGCCTAAGCCATGTGTCTATTTGTGCCTCCAGTTTGGAGATAGCCACTCCATAGTTACGCCGGATGATCTGGTCTGACTCGAGGTGTAAATGCACACCCAAATATTTTACTGAATCTGAACACCACTCCAGGGGGAACTCCAGGTCCCAGCGGACTGATTTTGACAGAAGTTCACATCAAAACCTTTACATGTCCAGACTAATGATTTGCAGGTCAAAGTTCTAATCTGTGCTCTTGGCCATTTGTATTTCTTAGTCCAACACTACACAAATCATGTTGTGAGATGGTCTGAGAATGAAGTGAGGCAGATTCATACAAGCCCTCTGCCACTGAACAGACTTTGTTGTGCCCTGTCTGCCGGGTTTACTAGATTTTACGCTTCCAAGTGTGGTGAAGAGTTTCATGTTTGTGCATTTGGTGTCTGACAAACTACAAGGCCTCAGCGGACACTGTTACAAAGAGGAAGCGCTGATAGACCCAGATAAAGGGCAGCAGTTTGTATATCATAAAATCTCGTCTATCTGTTCACAGTGGTTGGAAGGGGGCAGCCTGTTGACCATATTTTAGTGACGCTAAAATAGAAACAACGATAAAAGTACTACTTTGAAACACCACAAGTTATAGACTAGTCCCCTATAGCTCCACACAGGCGCGCAACACCCATTGGGCTCACCGGGCTTCAGCCCCCCCCCCCCCTTCCCCCCTCCCCCGTCGCCTCCTCTGCCCGGGCTAAGATGGCTGCGCATCCGATCCGAGAATGTGATTGTTTTAATGATTTCTGAGAGGCCCAGCAGCCCGAGCCAGACAGCGAGCCTCTGAACAGTTTCAGCGAGTGAACCGACCCCCCTGCCCTGACCTCTTGTGTTTTCTTTGGCGCAGAGGTGAAATCCTTCCCTGAAGGCAGGGATTTCACCTAAGCACTTGATGGGTTGTGAGAATGGGGTGTGAAGATGTGCACAGCAGGGGGAAGGCATAGCCAGTTAAGGTGATGCTTTTCCTTTGTAAAGGAATTTCTGCTGGCATCTTAGCCCAGGGTGTGCTGTCTGTGCACTTGTATAGATGTGTATTCCATATAATTGCACAGACAGCAAACCCTTGGCTATGACGCCAGCAGGAATTAATTTACAAAGGAAAAGCTTCACCTGCACTGGCCATCCCTTTCCCCCTGCTGTCTGTGCATTTGACCCACATTGATCTACACAGTGAGACCTTCGGGAGGGGCTGGATGCCAGGACGCAGTGCTGCTGATCAGCCAGACTCCACAGTATAGTATCAGAAGAGCAGGCAGCAGTATTTTTGTGTAAGTTCCAGTAACTTTAATGCATTTTTCAGCACAGCATTACCTACTGCCTGCATATCAAGGTTACTGTGAATGTTGTTCTTGACTTACATACATAGAAACGTCAAAGAAGACAGTCCCCTCCAAATATGCAAATGTAGTGTAAGTTTGTAGTGTTCATTTTTTTTGGGGTGCTAGTGGGTAATTTTAGAGTTCAGGGTGGGTATGGGTTATGGGGTGCCAGGGGAGAATTTATGGTTCAGGGTGGGTATGGGTTATGGGGTGCCGGGGGAATTTATGGTTCAGCATGGGTATGGGTTTTGGGGTGCCAGGGGTAATTTTAGGGTTTAGGGCAGGTGTGGGTTTTCGGATGTCAGGGGGCTATTTTAGGGTTCAGGGTGGGTATGGGGTGCCAGGGGACATTTTAGGGTTCAGCGTGGGTATGTGTTTTGGTGTGCCAGGGGTAATTTTAGGTTTCAGGGCAGGTGTGGGTTTTGGGGTGTCAGGGGCAATTTTAGGGTTCAGGGTGGGTATGGGTTATGGGGTGCCAGCGGGAAATTTATGGTTCAGGGTGGGTATGGGTTATGAGGTGCCGGGGGGAATTTATGGTTCAGCATGGGTATGGGGTTTGTCGTGCCAGGGGAAATTTTAAGGTACAGGGTGGGTGTGGGTTTTGGGGTGCCATGGCATTAATTTTAGGGTTCAGCGTGGGTATGTGTTTTGGTGTGCCAGGGGTAATTTTAGGTTTCAGGGCAGGTGTGGGTTTTGGGGTGTCAGGGGCAATTTTAGGGTTCAGGGTGGGTATGGGTTATGGGGTGCCAGATGGGAATTTATGGTTCAGCATGGGTATGGGTTTTGGGGTGCCTGGGGTAATTTTAAGGTTCAGGGTGGGTTTGGGTTTTGGGGGGCAAGGGGGAATTTATGGTTCAGCATGGGTATGGTTTCTGGGGTGCCAGGGGTAATTTAAGGTTCAGGGCGGGTATGGGTTTTAGGGCTCCAGGGGGGTGATTTTAGGGTTCAGGGTGGTATTGGGTTTTGGGGTGCCAGGGTGTAATTTTAGGGTGTGGGGTGGGTATGGGTTTTGGGGTGCCGGGGAGGGATAATTTTAGGGATAGGATGGGTATGGGTTTTGGGGTGCCAGGGGTAATTATAGATTTCAGGGCGGGTATGGGTTTTAGGGTGTGAGGGGGTTAATTTTAGGGTTCAGCGTGGGTATGTGTTTTGGTGTGCCAGGGGTAATTTTACGATTCAGGGTGAGTATGGGTTTTGGGGGGCAATGCATCAAACTAACAAAAATGTGTGCTTTAATTGTTGTCCAGTTTCAAATGCAGAATTCGCCACATTTTTTTCTCAGCTTGACCTGAGCATTAACCAATCCTGATTGTTTGCCATTTTAGCTCCGCCCCATTGATTTACATTAGCCACGCCCCTTCATCTGCCATGTTAGCCCCCCCCCGAAATTAAGACCTAGTTGCGCCCCTGGCTCCACAATATACTTTAGCTGAAAGTGTATGATACTGTAATAGACTGGGATTAATCAGGGATCAAAGGGGAAATAAGAGAAAAATATTGACAATTGATTTTAAAGTTGTGTAAACTACAACTCTCATAATGGGCTAGAATGGGAGCTGGTATATAAAGTGGAAAGTGACAATGAACTCCCATTACCTTGAGCAAGACCTTTCTAGTTGAAACACATTGGTGGGAGTTATGGTGATAATTGTACTTGATGAATAAACTATCTAAAGTTATAGCTATAGCTTTAGTTTACATTTCATCCAACACCTCCAAATTATTATTTGTAGCTCACGCATTCTTTTCAGGTCTCTAATCAGACAACACTAACAATAACACTCCAATCTACCATGCATTGTGTCTTCACAAATAATGGCACCCCATTGTAGGACACTACACTGTACGACTCTCACTACTGTATGACACTGCACTCAACATGACTGAACTTTGTTTTGCTTGTTGGGCACAGTTTTATTTTGTGAGTCAGAGCGCATGCAAAGAAAACTTACTTAGATTAAGATATATTCTATTTTCCCCGTATTTGTTTATAGGTTTCTATTAGCATAGGACCATAAATGGGTCTTTCAGTTGTCATGTAGTAAATCTCAAACTTTACATATGCAGTCTAGTTTTAAAAAAAGAAATTGGGACATCCTTGCTACTTTTAGTTGTATCGTGCAATACAGATCTCACTAAGTTTATATGTCCATTTTAACTTCATAGCATCACTTGCAATTGCAAAAAGGATCATTTACATAGTCTTATGTATATTGCTGTGAAACATTCTGATCAGCTGTTTCACTTCTATGTCCAATACAGTCTATGTAAAATGCACTGGGGTCAAAAGCGGTTGTAGGATTCCCTCTTTTTTCTTAGCACCCCTTGACCAGACGTTGCAAAACTTTCCATGCTCTGTCAATTAACGGGGGCAATAGGTCTGGAACGTTTGACAGAGATTTATCATACGGGTTCAAAGTTATTAAGGGGCAAATAGAGGAATTCCCATCTTTGGAAATCCTAACTATAACTACAGCGTGGCTATATATATATATATATATATATATATATATATATATATATATATATATACACACATATATGGATCTATATATAATTTAATGTATATTTGTGCTCTCTGCCACTGTCTCACTTGTTATTGGTCTAGAAATTTGTGTGAACTTAGTTTCTTAAAGTTCTTTGAAGCCGCTGAAAGTTGGCATGTTGATGCTCAATGAAATGCTTACTTGTAGTTAAAGAAGCTGCCCTGTTGATGATGACAGTTGTCCTGGTCACATGGGGATGTCCTCTAGCTTTTCAAGGAGAGGACTTACTTGTATTTTGTTTGTTTTGCAGGTGGGTCTTTGTGTGGGAAAAGGGTTACCAGGAGTTTGATTCTGTGGTCAGCTCTGTGACTACGAAGGTGAAAGGCATAGCGGTGACCAATACTTCCGAACTGGGAGTTCGGATCTGGGATGTGGCAGATTACATTATCCCCGCTCAGGTAAGTGTTTCTACAGCTCTGCTAATATCGCAATGGGCGGCGCTTGCTGATATGTCTGCCAAATTATGATCATTATTATTGGGTCCATGGGTACAAGCTTGGTAGGTTGATGTGGTAGGTGTGGTTAAACATGCACAGTAAAGCATCTGGGCAGTTCTAGACAACAGGAAATAAAGCCACATAGACTTCTGCTGAAGGCATAGTATTGGAAACATTACAGTACTCTTTGATTGATCAATACGGATTGACCAATCTTATAGTAGCATGGTTAACCCACCCGCATCCTCCCCCATATGTAGTTTGACACCTTGTGATGTACTACCATGGTTTACTTGTTACTATTCTTTGGCAAACTCAGGGGCACTATTGATCTCTTTTGACAAAGTCAGATTGACTTGACTCCGACATGGCTAAATCTGTCTGTGATCGTTTACCATATTTTGAGAGATGTCTGCTTCAGTCTTACAAAGTTAGGTTAAAGGGACATTGCCATAAAAAGATAGCATTGAGCCGAGCACTTGCTTGTGATTCCTGAAGCTGAAAAGTGACTGCTGCCCGATCGGAATCTGAATATCTGCATGACACATTTTGGTTTGATTGGCCCGGAGTAGATACTATTTTTGTATGAATTGTGCTTATTCGATTGCTTGCTCTCTGAATTCATAGAATCTCTGACTTCGACAGGTTTACTTCAACTTCTATTTGCTCTTCACATCGCTGCTTGGCCTGGACCTTTTAGAAAGTTTTACAAGTTTTTCCTTCCTGTGGAGATAGTAGGCCCCTCCTCCCCACCAAGAAAACTCTACTGCTGTTGTCTAAAAGACCTGCTCTTGACAGCTTGTTATACCAATGAAATGTAAAGATAGATCAGGTCCAGTATTTATTAAAAGCAGAAAACAACTAGACTCTTCAAGACCAGAACCTTTCCACAGGAAATTCTTCCTTGCGCCAATCCGTAGCTGTCTTGCAACATGGTTCTTTGGATCCTCTTTTTGCTGGCTTGCTGGAGTTGAAATTCGATGGAAGTCCTAGGAAGCTAAAAAAGCATTCTGCACTCTTGTCAGATCGACTTCGCTTTTAAGCTCCACATTTACAACCTGAATCTTCTAGGCTTGCGCTTGAGAGTGCAGGAATGTTCAGCTTCTCTCTAAAGTCAGACGTATAGGATTAATGGAATACATGAAGAAGTAAATGTCCATTCAAATAATAAACCCACATAGGCCTATTTTAGGATACTATAAATATTTTGACTAAGTACTCTTGTTGACTGGATCATCTGACCCTACAGATATGCGTTCATAGAAAATGCAGACTCCATTTAAAGTTCTAAATCACAGCAGAGATGTCCAAGGCCCTCAAACAGTGACATTTAAGAACAACTGGGCCTTTAAATTGTATCGCCAGTGTCCATCATGGGTTCACAAGGTCTAGACTAGAGCCATACCACAGTTTCAAAACAACCCCTGCCTATGTAAATGATTCCCCTTAGATACAATCTATGTAAATTTATCTCGAATTAATAAAGTAAAATTCTGTCATGGATCCACCTCTCATGCTCCTACATTAGGCACCCTGGTCCCACCTGCAATAAGGCCTCTTTCTAGAAGACTATGAACTATTTGCAAATAGTTAACAGAACATTTAGTGTAATCGGGTTTAATGAAATGGCACATCAGCGCAACCCTCTCCCAGCTCTACTTCTGGTGCTTTTGGGGCGACGTAGTGATATTGTCTCTCTGCCTCTATTAATGGGAAGTAGCTTCAGTTTTACTGCAAACATCTGACACTTTGTTTGGTGCATTGTAACCGGAAAAGTTGTATGTTAAGGTCACTTTCTGCAGCTGCCTTACGATGCCACCTCTAGGCGACCTGTCTCTAGGAGCGACCATTAGAGTCAACGGGGTAACCCAAAAAAAGTCCAAGGAGCTGGTTACATCCATGTCAATACACATTTTCCATTGTTGTCATAGATATTGTGTCATCTATGTTGTGCATACTTTTTTTAATGTATGCAAATTACACACTGTATGTTAATTATAAATTGCAGGAGCAATAGGCATTCATGCCAGATACTTGTGACCATTAATATCTATCACGAGTTCTGATCATTTGCCAGCTCATTTCAACATTGGCCACGCAGGTAGTCCCAAAATCTTAGACACGGCGTATGAGGGACTCGCAACGTAGTCCCTTCTTTATGTTCGTATTTCGCCACTGTGAGGTCTAATGTCAATACGCGGGTGGCACGTCACTGCGTTCGAAAACCTTGATTACTCTACCGCGGGCCTTGGCTTTCAGGGCGATGAAGGAAGGGAGCTGATGCCGCCCCCCAAAGTATTGTGAACCTTACACTCTTGATTACTTTTAGTTCTATTCTACTTCAAGATAAACCTTTAGCAAGGTTTGTCCTTTACTTGTAGCTAATTAATTCCGCTTTGGCCCGCACTGATTTCTCAGTCCCCCTCTGACATGCTTAATTCAATTCTGCATCTGATCACTCCTTTAAGCGGGTAAGTTGTCCGACCCTGACTTGATTTATAACCGCTCTGAATGGTATTCCCTGGTTCTAATTTTGGGTACCACCATTCAATTCACAGCCAACATGCCATACATCCTGATGGAATTCTCGTTTATCACACCGCAACTATAAGCGGGTGAGTGTCTTTTTTAAATCCCCCTTTTTTTCTAAATTGGTACCTATATGGTTCTTTTCCTGATGTGCACCTCCTTTCGCCTTACTTTTAGGTATTAAACTGGGCTTGAACGATACCCCCCAATTGCTGTGGTGGGTAAGATATACATGGTGGTTATGTTATCCTTGAATATTGGAGGTTTATTATTTTACATTAATTGAATCCTCCATTTTGTAGCGTTGCCCCCATCCTATTACCTGTCCTGAGGAAGATCTGTGTGGTGGAGGTCAAAATATTCCCTCTGTGCCGTCAAGTCGGATGGAAACGTTGACGCCATTTGCCATTTAACCTGGACTAATTGCCCCCGCTGCTGTACCATCCCCAATCCAAGGAGATTTCTCCCTTTCTTTGAGTATTACATGAACCAAGTGTATATATTTTATGCCTGGCCAGGTTTAGAAGTGTGTTTATCTATTATCAGTCCTGCGCAGAGTTTTGTAAATATATGCCCCCTGAACTGTTTTGGGATTTCTTCCCCTTTTTCAACTCTTTACTCTCTTGATCACTTTTTCTGCACGTTCCCCTGTGGGAGCAACCCCTTTTCTCTTTCTGAATCTATCAGTTTTTCAAATTGAATTTTGTATAAACGCAATAAACGTATATTGTTACTTTTTAAATATTGGTTGTTGCACATCTTATATTTCTTATCAACGAATGGTTTTTGTAAGCCCAAGCTAAATTTCTGTATGCTCTCGAATGTCTAGACACTAAGGAAAGAATCAGTATTACTCTTAACTGTTGAGATATTGGTCTAGGACCATTGTTTTTTAGGTCTCGCCTAAGCCATTGCATAAGCGATGCTTTGGCAAGATATTAAGTAAGGGGCTTTTGAAAATGCTCGAAGGTACAGTGTATGTGCGCCAGGCGCGCACCATTTGTCAGCCTGCAGCCTTTGGGGGCACTTTCGTGGCCCCTTTGATGTTCTTAGTGAGCCGCGCGGCCATTGAGAACATCAAAAACGGCCGCAAAAGTGATCACCATTTGCCATCCGCCTTATTTATCATTACATTATGCTCCTTGCAACGCAGCTCTTTTTTCAGCTCGCTTTGATGTTCTAATTCTCACGTGCAACTGCCACAAACCCAAACTATTGACCGAACCCCTCTACCCCATCACTGCTTAGGTGTCCACCTCCCTCCGGAAGAATCACTGCCACGTTATTTCCCCCTCACCTCTGCCTCATCTCCCCTGCACCCCCCCCTGCTTTACGTGTTCCCTCCTGCCTCTTCCCTCAGCGCTTCCTCGCCCTCCCATTGCAGCCCGCTCTGGCGCATCTGTCGTCAAGACGTCTATTGGCAAGTAAGGCATAAATGCACTAATAACAAAGTTTGCAAAAAGAGGAACAGTTATTCCTAGATAAAGTGAGGCATACAGTGCAGCAGACTGCAGTAAAATGTCGTTTTACTTCAGAGGTAATGACGATGTCCAGAGATGCTTCTTATGGGCGCTACTTCCTGTGCCATTGTCTCCCAGATGCCACGTTCCTCGTAGGCTAGTATGCCCTTTCTTTCATCGGTAAGATTGGCTGTTCTCCCTCCCTTTTGTCTGCATTTGAGAGATAACGAGGGTGGCGTCATTCAAAGATCTGCCCGTGGCGGTAAGGCAGGCCCGGTTCTGCTGTTATCTGGCTCAGACAGGGGACACACCAGTAACATGAAACGAGTTTCGCGTTCCCTTGCAGGGACCTTTGTTAAATAAAAAAAAATGCTGCATTGTCATTTGGGGGTGTTTTGTAGCAATCCTTACATTATGCACATCTCTCGCCTATACTCACTTAGAAAGGGCTCGCATAAATAGAGGTAAAAGCCGCCCATCTTAAGTCTTATTCAACCGCAACCAGTGTGTTAGGTGACTATAAACGTTTGTAGGCTAACCTTTTCCTGCCATTCATGGTGCATCCCAGATCTTATCCACGTCAGTTTACTTGTGCTCGAAATTTGCAATTTGGTTTATGAACACGGACTCTAAACCTGTCAGTACTGTATTGTAAACGCATCTGTACCTCATGTTTGTACAACGCATCCCTTGTTAAGGCATGCGTTGTGCCCTGGACTCTGCCTCCCAACAAATCGACTCCCAGCCTCACTATCTCTCTCTTCTCCATCTCTCCTTGCCCTGGTGGAGTCTTAATCAAATCTAGCACATCTTGGAAGAGTTGAGTACAGGAGGCTGTCACCCTTATCGCATCGCTAGGCCTCCTGACCTGAACCCAATCTAACCCGGAACGGTCACCGCCCCAGGCACCGAGTAGCTTCAGCAGAGCCAAATGGACTGCGAGGCTTTCCCTCCCTTCACTCACGATGAACCTGCCTATTTACAGCCTCCACCGCGTAGCTGGGTTTTTCATGAACTAACCACGCCAGTGTCTGCCACACTGCTTGCGTTGTATTACTATTGCAGCAGTCCTGTATATTGCAAACAAACCTGATCGAAAGGCAGCTGCTGATGCCACCGCTGTTTCGTCACGGGGCAAGCCTCCCGTTCACTTCTCTAAAATGTGCATGCACTGAAACTAAAATCCCATCTATTTTAGGGCAAAACACTGAAACAACCCATCTGAATTGAAAAGGTTTCAATGCTTTGCTGCTGCACGTTTGACTTACAACGTGCTTTCTCTTTCCACAGACTCGGTTTGTGTTCCTTTATTTTGAGATGCTTTTAGTATTACTGTCCCACACACAACCACACACACACAACCACACGCACAACTACACACACAACTACACACACACACAACTACACACACACACAACTACACACACACACAACCACACACACACACAACTACACACACACACAACTACACACACACACGACTACACACACACACGACTACACACACACACAACCACACACGCCCACCCGCACGCCAACCCGCACATCCACCCGAACATCCACCCGCACATCCACCCGCACATCCACCCTCACAACCACCCTCACAACCACCCACACGACAACCACACACACACACAACCACACACAACTACACAGACACCACACACACACAACACCAAACACACACACACAACACCAAACACACACACACAACACCACACACACAACACCACACACACAACCATACACACAACCCCACACACAATCACACACACAACCACACCTTCAGTGCACACTTTCACCAGACACAGACACCCTCAGTCGTCCGTACACACTTTCACCGGGCACAAACACCACCAGCCATCAGTGCATGCTTTCACCAAGCACACACCACCAGCCGTCAGTGCATGCTTTCACCAAGCACACACCACCACCAGCCGTCAGTGCACGCTTCCACCAGGCATACACACCACCAGCCGGCAGTGCACACTTCCACTAGGCACACACCCCACCAGCCATCAGTGCACAATTTCTACAGGAACACACACCACCAGCCATCAGTGCACACATCAAATGTTAACGCATCTACAATTACCTATTGTAGCAATCGCAGTATGGCGCACTTTCATTTTAAACATATTCATCTAAAGCGCAGGCATGCCACCATTGCTACAAAATGTTTTTATTGATTATTACACCGTCCTTATATGTTTCCCAAACTTCTGTTTTTATCTAATGTGATGTTTCTTTAATAAATTGTTTTTATAATTTGAAATGTTTTGAGAGTGTTTTCACACAGAGAGGTTGCATCCTATTTATCTACATTGCTTTGGTGTAAATTGTTGTCTGTATGCTTGTGAGTACTTATGTACTGTTGCTATTTTACCCAAAGGGAATTTCTGTCTGAATAACGTTTAAATAAAATCAAACAAAACATATATTTCAATCCAGTATCCAAAGTTAAAAATAGCCAATTAACAATAAAATATAGAGACATCAGATTAAAAAAAATATAGTTTAATTGGCCCGGTAAGCAGATTACCTCAAACGCTACTTTACAGCTAGAGTTTAAATATATTTTGGGAAAACAATACCTTTTACATAGTTTAACATGGAGCAAACTATGTTAAATATCTTTAATCCCTTCATCACATGACCCACATTTTCGTCGTATCCTTGAGATTTTATCCACCAATGCATATTTTGTTCCAGAGGAAACCCCCGTGCGTAAACTTAGAAATAAGCTTTTACTTTCCAGATTGTGTTTTTTCTAGAATACAGCTACATTTTAAACTCTATATGGGATTTGCTGCATCAAACAAAGTTTAGTGGCAATTATATGTCCTTTCTAAAACTACTTTTTCTTACCTCCGTTTTTAAAACGTCTTCAAGTGCACCCCTATTCGACAGCTCTAAAATGATTTGGAATATAAATTATCATTGGAAACTAAGTGAATCAGAAAATATATACAATTTAAAAGAGCAGACTCTTAAACAAACACACCACGTCCCACCTCTTTCCATTGTTTCAAATGTTTGCTTTGTAAATATACATAAGCTGTTTAAACACTGTGTTTGGTTAGGTAAGCCTACTCTAAAGATGTTCCTACCATCTGACTACCATCGTTTACGTGGCAAATATTCTATACCGCACGTTTACTGAACAGCACGTATATTCACTGAAAAAAACAAAGGTTGAAGTGACGTTATAATTAGGTGAATATGTCAGTGCCAACACAACGCTTTGAACTAAATAAAAAGACAGAAATTCACAAGTTATAGTTAGCAGAGCAAAATATAACTTGCACCCCTGGCATGCACTGCTTTTGTCCTATATACACACAAGGTGCTTGGGTATTATTCATGCTTGGAGAGAAAGAGTAGTGCCCGAAGTACTAGAGACTTCCTATTGGCTCAAAATAAGGTATTTAAGGTCCCACCCCCCCCCACACACATACTAAAGTAAGATGGTACTACACAAGTGGACTCAACCAAAACTGGGAGTTGTTACATATTATTTCCAGGACATTAAACAAAGATCCACATATTACATCACTCATGACCTGTTCTATGACATCCTTTATTTCATCACTGATGATATCTCAAACACAGCCACCACCCTGAGCCTTATTAGGCCTTATGGGCCCCATCCCCTGGGGTAAAATGTGATTACACATGGAGTGGGGACATGCAGCACCCCCAAAGCCGCATTCAGCCCCGGGGACCACATATAATTAAAAAGGGAGGGGTCATGCAGCCCCCCCTCTCCCCCAAGCCTTATTAGGTCCCCGGAACCCCAATCCCTGGGTCTGAAATGTATTAAGGGAAGGGGGTATGCAGCCCCCCTCCCCGAGCCTTCTTGGGCCCCGGGACCCCAACCCCCTGGGTCAAAGGTGAGTTCCCCTGTGCCCCACCTGGGCACCCACAAACCTTCAGTTGGTTGCCACAGAGGGTGCCCCCAGCGTTCCTAGCTGGCTCCCTGCATAATGCAGGTCCTGGAATTGCTCCGGCCCAGAGGGAACCGCTACTTATGAATGCTGCCTCCAGGTAGAAGCAATATGAGTTCTGTTGAGTGCAAGGAGGGAAAATTAACCGAAGTCTGCTCCCAGTAGGTGAAGTATGTTGAAATCTCCCTCTGGGTGGGACCAGACTTGTATGTTTGCTCCTATTTGGCAGGAGATTTAAATATACTCCCCCAGGTGGGAACAAACACATGTTTCCCTGCCCACACTATGTCCCACGGCTGGGCTCCCTGGAATACAGTAACTGAGCCGGCCCTAGGAGATGGGGCCCTTGGGGCCTTTTAAGGGTCGGGAAAGGTGCCCCCCCTCTGTTTATGATTAGTTTTGGTCATGGGGTATTGGGGCCCCGGGACGCACAATTGCTCTATAAGGGGGACATGTGGCACACCTCCCCTTTTTTTCTAACAAGTTGACCCTGGGGGATGGGGTCACCGGGGCCTTTATAGGCCCAAGATAGGGGCTACACCGCACCCACCCTTTAAAAAAATGTTTGTAGATAAACTGCCCCGGGGATGGGCTCTCCGGGACCTAGAATGGCTTGGGGAGATGGGTGCGTGTCACCATCCTCATTTGACCACATACGGGCTCCATAAATTGGGCTTGAGTAAAGGGGCCCACCCATGCCCTCCTCCACAAGTAAAGTTAATGTCAGGTCACCATTTAAAAAAAAAATGTTGCCCCAATTCTGCAGGAGTCCAGTGGGATCACGGCAGAAATTGATTTCGGGTGGTGGAAGGGGGGTGGGATATACGCCATCCCCATAGTGCCTCCGAGCGTAAGGTTATCCCTACCCAGCCTCCTTATATATTTTCTTTTTACACTTCGGGACAGGGGACTAAGTTTCCAAGTCCTGTAATGGCTGCCAGCAACAGTTTTCTCACGTTGCTGGTAGCCAATCAGAGCCCAAACTCCTGTGGGAATCTGACTCAGTTGGGAGTGAATAGGCCCAAGGGGCAAAAAAGCTCCCAGGGTCAATTGGAACACTCTATATTTTTGTTGTTTGAAAGGAAGCAAAAGAACAGAATTATGGCATATTACACTATTTTATCACCACATGCTGCAAGAAAGAGAGTTCATTAAGGAGAATAATGTGTCAACACCAGCATCTGAATAGGAATGACCCTGTAATTGTCCGAATGGTACCCAGTAGACCTGGGAAGACATACAGAAGGACTGGATCCATGAAGGATGATCTAGTGAGGTCCAGTTCAGGGATGGCTGCAAGATCCAATTGGGTAGAGAGGGGTTGGTGTTTCATCATGTGTAAGAAATGCAAAGCCTGCCAATATGGCATCAATAGAATTGAGTTTTTCTCCTCATTGGTTAAGAAGCCTATGAAAATCTTAGTAACGTTTCATTGCAGAACAGATTATGCTGTGTGTATCCTTAGATGCCCATGCGGTTTGCTGTACGTACGTAGTACCATCAACCAAGTTCATAAGCAGATACTGCAACATGTCAGGACTATAAAAACAAAGATAAGACTTACAAGTAATTTTGAGGAAGTCCATGCAAGTGATAACAGGGTGCTGCAATAACATCTGATTGGTTCTATGCCAGGACATTACAGAGGTGGGAAAAGAGAAAAAATATTACAGAAACTGGAGTTTAAGTACACTGTAGAGCTGGCTAGTAAGACCCTGGGGGAACTCAACATTGAAGAAGAAGAGGTGTTCACACATTATAAAGCTGACCTCCCTCCGAATCAGGCTTCTGGTATGTTGATGTCTGACAGTGGCGGCCGATACGTTTAGGAGGGAGGGGGGGCGGACTGGACACGCACTCACACATACACACTCACAGCCATGCATTCACACGCACACACACAAACGCATAGATTCACAACAGTCATTACCAAACATTCATACATACATTCATACACGCACGCAGTCATTAAACATTAATTTAAAAAAATACACACACACACTTACCTGCAGCTCTGCCTCGGAGGTCCCAGGAGGCTTGGACTTTTGCCATCCCTTATTGGCTGACCCAAGGTCAGCCAATGAGGGAAGGAAGCAGTCCCAACATCATCACAGAGTGGGATGGGGTCAGTGAGACTGCTGACCCCACCCCACTCTATGATGAAGTGTCACTGTTTCACACTCGACCCTGGGCGCTTCAGGGCTTAAAACTGAAGTACCCAGGTGCGAGGCAATGAGTGACACTTCCCCTCGTCATGAGGGGGAGGGCCTCAAGGTCCTTTGCTGAGCTGAGGAGGTCATGCCCACAGGGGCTGTGGCTTTTTCAGCCCAGCAAAGTTCAGTTCAGGCAGCCAGGAGCCTGTGCATGTAGCACATGTTTAACTTCTGGCTCCCTGACCTGAAAATGAACAGTGTCCGTCAGGCTGACTTTTCCTCAGCCTGACAGACACTGTTCAGGAGGTGCAAAAGGTGGGAGAGTTGTGGCCTCTAGGCCCCAATGAAGCTGCCGCGGCTGATGTCTGATAGTTACTGCCCACTTGCAAGAATACTTGATAATATGTTAGTTACATATGATACTGTTGTAAGTAGTGAGGATGAAGTCATATCCCACTCGGGAATATATTTTGGGATATATAGAGGCAGGCGCGCAACGTCCTTTGGGCTGAAGTTCAGCTCTGCTCCAGACTGCGAACCGGAGTGTGGACTCGCAAT
Organism: Lissotriton vulgaris; assembly: GCF_964263255.1. Taxonomy (NCBI): domain Eukaryota; kingdom Metazoa; phylum Chordata; class Amphibia; order Caudata; family Salamandridae; genus Lissotriton; species Lissotriton vulgaris. The sequence continues at coordinate 155,469,082 of NC_141699.1, read as the reverse complement.
TTTGGGTAAGTGTGTTTGTGCTGTAGCTCCCCCTCTGGTGGGGATAGTGAGTAACCGCCCGAAATATGGGTGTAATGCCTCCTACCCCCTTCAAAGAAACACTGACTGAACAATCTTGTGCGAACAGTACTACATCTGCAGGTCTGTAGCCATTTGGATCTGCCAAAGACAACTTGAAGTATCACCCACAAGTTGTTGATGTGGGACCTCCCCACCTCCTCCCAGGCAGGCCTCCCTCCCCCCAGGGTGGACAGACCGAAGTACGGTCTTCAAAGATGTATGCATCATTGGGTGCCAACCATCCATCACAGTAGAGAAATCTTTATCACTCCAGCCCCAAACTTTACCAATTCTGCTTCGCCCCATACATTCTGGATTAGGCTGTTTGAAATACACCCCTCCTGCAAATCCAATCTCTTCCACTCTGCAGGCACATTGACAGCCAGATTGTGCCCAGGCTAAATTTCAACCCTACCGTTTGTAGGATATACATGACAGGCATTGTACCTATACTAGGGCATGTGCAGTACTGCCACCAACCTTCACCCTTTTGATAAGCGCAGACACACCAATGACCCTAGTCACTACGCTGATCTACTTGCTCTTTACGGAGGGATACATACAACTACCAGTTTGAGATTTTCTACGGTAGAGTGGATGCAGTTGGGTAGAAGTTGGACTGAAACCTACAAAAACTTAGAAAGGAAGCACTATCCGTCATGTAATTAGTATGGAGTAACGGCGACTGTACTAACCTCCTTGCAGACTTTGTGTGATCAATACACTCCAGGCCTGGCTGTAAGAGTTTATAAAATGTTCACTCTTGGGACCTGCTTCTGACGTGGGGCTACTTATCTCCACCCACTCTCTGGCACCCTGTCCAATGTACTGCAGTCCCAGAACTCTCAAATCAATTGTTTTAAAAGAAGAACTGTTGTCTGTCAATCCGCCCAACTATGCATATCCTACCTCACAGTATGTGAGTGAAGAACACTTACTGAAAATAAGTGAACGAGTGAGAGGGCACCTCACGTATGCAACACCGGGGAGGCTACCAGCTGGTTCTCGCCAGTATGCCATATATATCCTCATTGGTTGCCCACTCACAGAAACAAAGAAAAATAGTGTCCAATAGAGAGACAAAAGGAGCAGAAAGACAGAATTAACTGTCCCAAAATATAAACCCCAAGATTTGCAAGAGAACAGTGTGTTCCATGCAGTTAAAATCGAATTAAGACTCACTGTTAGGTTGCCCTCTTTATTCACAATAGTGAGCTTACTCAAGTTAAAAGCACTGCATGTTGCTAACCTTTTCCAAGAAGGCCAACATGTTTCATTGCCATTTACTTATATTGTGGCAAATTAGTCAGGGCGTGAGGTGGCAAAGTGAGTGAATGATGATGGATACAACCCAAATCTTTGACTGGAGGTGAGTGCCTGAAAAGTTTCTGCGCTCTGTCCATAATCTCCTTGTGTTTGCTTTGTTCGCCCTAAGTTGGCAGGGTATGTCCAGACGTGGGTCCCTTGCTCACTTTGCCACTGGATTCAGGCTAGCATGGCTGATGAAGGGTCTTACCCTGACACCGGTCCTCGGATGCTTGTTTCCGGTCCAGGGAAGACCTGGCTTGGCAGTTCGGGGTGGACTGTTCCCACGAGGCACAGGGTCAAGACTGATTTGCATATGGCTGGGTCTGACCTTGGGTGGAAAAGTGAGCTAAAGAACCATGATGGATTCAACCCAGATTTGTCACTGGGGGCGAGTGTCGGAAAAGTTTCAGCGCTCCGTGCATCATCTCTTTGTGTTTTCTATCTTCAGCAAGATTCAGATTCCGCTCATTAGGCTTTTCTATTCTTTGTAAAGTTTTTGCTGTGTGTATTCAATCTTCCCTTTGTCTATTGCAGTGATTAAGGTTGTAAACTGTTGGATCTAGATTATATGCAAAAAGAACAGTTGATTGACAGAATGCAAAACAATGTCATACATTCACTCCAGTACAGAGATCTGGGCCTAAATCCATCGTTTTTTGCTCACTTTGCCATTCCAGTTTGAGCCCAGCCACATGCAAATTAGTCTTGACCCTGTGCTCAATAGGAACAGTCCATACCGAACTGCCAGGCCAAGTCCTCACTGGACTGGAAACAAGCATCCTAGGACCAGTTTCGGGGTTCACACCTTATTGGCCTGGATAGCTTGACTCCAGTGGCATGGAGAGCACAGGACCCATGTCTGGGCATACCCGTCCCACTCGGCGGGACAAATACAAAAAGCACAATTGATGGAAAAAATGCAGAACAATGTTATACATTCACCCCAGTACAGAGATCTGGGCCTAAATCCACTGTTTCCTTGTTCACAGCTCGTCAGGCTTTTTTATTCTTTGTAAAGTTTTTTGTTGTGTGTATTCAATCTTCCCTCTGTCCATTGCAGTGATTGAGGCTGTAAACTGTTATCTAGATTCTATGACATAAAAGCAACATAGTTCAGATTGCTTGCTACTAGCACAGGTTAATACTGTAAAGTCCATGCAGAATGAATATGTTAAATAATCTACAGGTACATAGTCTATGAGCAAGCAGTTTGATCCAAACCAAAAGCTCACGTAGTGGGGAATATCACTCTTTATGCAGAGATTTAATTCCTTCAAAAGACGCTTGATGGCATCATCTCTTATGCTGGAGGCTTTAGCTTCAAACACTGCAGAGATGCAGAAAAACCTCTCATTACTACTTCTAGATCGTCGACTTTTGTATCTTTGATCATGTGAGCCTTCAGCTTCCTGCCCACAATTAGTTGGGCATAAGGACAGTACGATATCACTTTGTGTAAATCTGACTTGACAGTGTAGATCATAGTCTGAGAATACATAAAATGTATAACGCTAATGCAAGACCGAGATCACTCCGTGTATAATTACTCCTCAATTACAAACTGGCTGAGTGCAACCAAAGACTCAAAAATAACCATAGACGCTGCCTCTACAGATCTCACACTACATAGAGACGTTCATCGGAAATTATCCGACTGGGTCCCTTTAACAGAACAGTCGCTGACAATTATCCAACCATAAACACAGAGGCATGCAGTCCAGTCAATATACATTTCAGGAGAAGATCCGTGGCTGGTAGGCCTCTCTGAAAATGTGGTGGGCCGAGATGCAGATTCAGATCTTTTAACTTGGATTTGAGGCTTTGTCCCTGCCGAAACAAGTCACCCTTTTCTTGGTGGAATGGGACCACATAGTCCAGTCATGGAGACCCCTGCCAGGCGCCCCACTTTGTCCACTGGTCGCATGTCAAATCCATGACATAGACCGAAATGGTATCCTGAGCAAGGCTTGCAAAAAAAAACAATCTGGCAGTTGACATTGCCAAGGTGACGGTCTTCCTAGACTACATGCTGGCGGTCCAATTCAAATGACATACTTTCTTGAAATCAAGTGCCAGCTGAGAGCGCTCAATATCCAGTACTCCCTCCTCTTCCCCGCCCATCTCCGTGTTGCAGCTGATGGCAAAGCACACTTCTTTAATGGCCCCATGGATGCATGGAGCTGGATAGAAATGTGTGGATTAGCAGGAACTGACCTTAGAACTGGAGCACTGAGGGAAATGTCGTCCACCAGTGGGAACCCCAGGATATGCACAAAACTGAAACCATTGGCAGCTCTTTGCATATCCTGCTCTCTGAATTTACAAGAGGTCATCCAGGAGCGACAATGGGCACTACAGGCGGCAGCAGAGTTCCGTGGACCTACCTGACCTTCTAATGCAGATGACGCCTCCAAATAATCCCGGTATGAGGACTCTTCAACTTTGGACCTCTTTCCCACTGGGCTCTGACATGCTATCCACTTTATGGAGATGGCCCTCATCATGGGAAATAGTTTGATCACCCGTAGGTGGAAAGAGGCAAACCCTCCCTACCTCTTCCGCATGCGCACTTTCCATGGTGACCCGGATACAGGCGAAGAGCGCAGCACTGCATAGGGAGGAAATAAGAGGTCTCGGCAAACACCCAATCTTCGATATCTGGGATGCACTTCTGGAGAAGATCCATGAAGATTTGCAAATTGCAGACCAACCTGCTTAATGCTTGCTGTGGGCTATCCCTTATCAGAACACATCTATCCACCGGAGGTGAGAGCCCTGCCTTTGTGCAGGGTCCATTATATGAAACCCTGGTTGCACCCTTGTTGGTTGCAGTCCATGCGCCACTAACTCTGTCGCATCGAGCGAGTGCAGGATCTGTTTGTTACCCGCAGTTGTAAGTAGTCCTGCTCTGTAGCATTTTTGCCACTGATTGACATCACCTGCGCCCAAGCTCATTCCTTTATGTACCCTCAGCTGTTGTTGGTGAGTTTTTGACTATTGTACTTTTGTATAATCCTAAACCATGCAATTCATGGTATTTATAGCAATGTGTAATGCAACCACACTACCCTCGATGTGCACTATGATTTGTCACCTGTACAATGTCTATCTTAATGTAAAAATGCCAATAAAAATTATTAAACAAAAAAAATACTTACAAATAACTAAGGTGGAACCCGATTTACTGGCAGTATTCATGAATGAATCCAGTTCGATTTCATGTGAAGTAATGGCAAGAATGCAAGGTTCCTTTAGCAAATTATTAAATGTGCTAATTTTTTGTTTTCTCTAATTTTGCTTGAAGATAACCTCTGGTCAACGCGGACTAAAGGACGCTCCTACTCTGCACTTAGAGAAGGGTAACCGTTGCCTTGGAGCCCTGTCTGCTCTTGAGGCTGACAAACTACGGTTGTTATTGCTTGTGCAATCGGTTTCTTTGCCCACTTCCTATTTTTCTCGCCTCTTTATTGTCCTGCAAGTGCAATATAAAATAAAAACCAACCAAGCTCCACTGAATCACCAACTTCCTCAAGTTTTTATGAACTTAAATTAGACCAGAGCCTGGAATGATCACATTATTCGCAATATAATATTTTTTCATAATTTTCCATGTGACTTTACACATGTCGCAACAATCTTTTTTATGCTGTTTGTTATGCCAAGACATTGGCCAATATAATAGGGCCATGGATATTTATTGATTGCCCCATGATGTTCTTCATGACTAAAGAATTAAGATATGACTTTGTTGGTTCATTTCTACCCCTCCCTTCCATATAGACTGAAGGAGAGAGCAAGATTTCATGGCCTTTATTATGCAATTTAGTGCCTGAAAAATAAATTCTGATTGCCTTGTGCAAGCCACAGAGGAGGCTGACCCACACTCCGACTCTAAAGCCTTTGGAAGACAATAGATTTATTCCCCACCAGTTGCAATACAAAGTGTCTGAGTAATTCAATTTGTTCAGACTGCTCTGCTGAGGCTTGGGTTCAAATGATTACATGTAGCTTTGTGTGGAGTAGCATCATAACTGATGGAATTGGAAATACTGTATTTTCTGCCTTTGCTGCGTCATCAGCCTCCCCACAAGGTCATTCATTGGGCAGCTGACCAAGAGCCTCAGTCTCCACAAGGGATTGATCAAATCATTCTTTGTTAGCAGTGGGCTACACAGCTCAAATGTCTTTTGCCAGGCGGGGAAATTGCTTTAGGTGTAAATGAAGTTATATAGTTAGTTCTACGGGAAGCAGCATAAATCTAATGTCGCAGGCTACACCTTCCGAGTTTCTTTGCCTGATAGTATGTAGTTGGTGTTTTTTTTGCTAGTTTTGGGGGCATGGTCTTATGCACGAACATGGCGGATGCTGCGGCTTGGCACTTCAGCACTAGCAGCCAATATCCTTTATTATCTAGTCCCACAAAGCACTCCCTTGACTGGAGAAGAGACCGATTAGTGGCCATGATGGCTGCCTGATAGGGCGACAATGGAAATTGCCTCGGCTGCAAATGGCAGAGGTAAATACAGTGCCCCGATTTCTAGGCTGACAGGAGCAAAATGGCAACACCAGATGAAGCTGAGGTGAATGGGCTCTGGGGAACCCAGAAGTGGCACTGCTACAACTACAAACCCGTCGCTGAGACAACCAGCAGCTGCAGATCTTAAGCCAGAAGTGAAAAACTGAAGTTAGAGTTTGGCGGAGCTCCACCCTGATATGGACCATATGGGTCGCCACACCAGAGGGCTGGTGGTGGCTGTGAGGCAGACGTGAGTAGCACAACACTGCCTTGGTCATTGCTGCTCATGTTTGGTTCCACAACCTGAACTGCTTGGTGTAGCAGTGAACTTCTGAGACATAATGTGTGCTGTGGGCTGCAGTGAAGGAGCGCAGCAGGGCTGCGGCTGCCCGACTCTGGATTGCAGCCAATCGAAAGGGTCTGACTTTTCTCATGTTTCCTAGAAGTGGACAGCTGGTGGATTCCTCCCCAGACCTTCATGCGCCTCGCTGTGGTTCAATAAATATCACCACCACGGATTGCAGGTAATGGGTATAACTTAATCGGAGTTTTGCCACATCCACCCTTCCTCACCCACCCATCCTCATCCAACAATAGTTGGACACGGGCTCTGGAAAGGATTATGTATACATGTTGTCGGGCGAGTTTCTATCTTCCTTGGTGACCAGTTGACTGATATTACTTGCTTAACAACTGCCTGGTGTGGGCACCTGTGAGACCAAAAGGAATATGTCATCCCCAGCATACAGAGGGCAGGTGGGTTGGTGTTGTGCACACCCCCAACCATGCCTGGACTGTATTAGCACCAACACGACCAACTGCTCCGACATTAGTTGGCCTGTACCTTTTGTGCCTGTACCGTTGACAAACAAGATAGTCATACAGGGCTGTTGAGGAACTGAACATGATGAAAGACAGAGCACTGGTGACCCCAAAACAAAGAAAAATGTTGCGTGTATTTGTAAAGTGCGCTATCACCCGCGAGGGTACCCTGGTGCTGAGTAGGATAAATATACTAAAGTGCTCACATCCACAGTGGAGACACCAGGTGGCTCAATGGTAAATCCTGCAGAGTTGTTGGATCCGCAAATGAGTGTTGCCGCCTCCTGTGGACCAATTCTACAGACCATCCAGTTCTCTCGTCAGACCACTGAGGTCATACTTGATGAGATAGGATTGGACGTACACTTGTTGCATCAGAACCTCCACAATGCAGTTTACCTAGTGACCATGGCTGAGGGGCGATGTGGAAGATAGAGTAAAAGAGCAACTACTGGAATTGATCTTGACGGAATTGGAGGCACTTTTAGTGGACATCCGCTCCTGCTGCAAAAGGCTTAGTTAGTTGGGTTCCCAAAGGGAGCAAAGGGCCAGCATCCTGAAGTATTCTTGGAATCTTGGCTTAAGAACTTTATCCCCAAAGGCTCATTGCTTTCTGATGGAGCGAGCACCTCACTCTATTAATCTAGAGACACCCCAGAGACCCCGGCTAGACCCTAGACACAAGGTTTCTGAACTACACGGATCATGACCTGGTGTTAAAACTAACAGGAGAGAAAAGAAGTACACTTAGAAACCCAAAGGATGCCTGCCAAATGTAAAATTATTTTCCAAAATAAGAAGCACTCATTTGGATCCCTTGAACAAGTTTTGAGGTGGGTAGAACGCCCACATCTGGATCCTATTCACAAACACTGGAAGGAATGGGAAGTGTCCCCACTACCACGGAATTACAAACCTAAGGAGAAGAAAGGCCGCGGACATCACGTTGTCTTGAGTGAGTGAAGAATATTGTTTGAACAGACACCTTGGAGGAGGTGGAGTGCTGCGATGGCGCCTGTGGTGGTGCTGTCCCTCCTCTGTGGTTTGGGGATAGGGGTGGCAGAAGTCTGTGAGCCTAACTCTTCCAGACAACGAGGGCTAAAGATGCACGCTGAAGACATGTCCCATGCTCCATTACACCCGGACTGAGAGAGAACACGGTGGTGGAAGTCTCATGCAAACACAAGATGGAAAAGCAGGAAAGTTTAACTTATGCAAAGATATTGGGATATGCGTACAGGCTGCTAATGCTCCAATACTGACTTTTCTGCTCCAGATATGGCCCAGATACTGTAGCAGTTGTGAAAGGGAATTAACTTCTGTCATAGGGTGCAGCCTTATTGAACTGATATGAAGAGACTCACAGAGTTACTGTGGCTCTATTGCTGGACCGGCGCTAGGACAGACGGGTCTCACTTGTAAGTGTACACGTCCCCAACCCTCACCACTGACACCCTCCAGGCCTTTGATTTTACTGATAGCGATGCTTCCCCTGTGTAACATAATCAATGAGGAGATCTCAGCGGGTTCTAGATTGGGATAAAGATAGCATTAGTACAAGCACCATGTCCTGTGCCTCAAGAAGGCTGGCATTCTTGAGGCACTGGTCTGGTAGATGTGTGGCGCCTCTTGGACACTGAGTATGGGGAATGCACCCTTTATTTTGCTGCGTGCAAGTCATTCTCCAGAATGGATTATTATCTCATTCCAAAGGCTGGACTCGATGCAATATTACGATTACAAATCTTGGAAGGGTCCATTCGGATGAATTCCCTGTAGAGTTGGTGCTTAGTGGGGAAGAGAGCACAAGAAGGGATGTATGGTGTCTGGGTGCATGATGTCTGCTAGAATCCGAGTTCTAGTAGTCTAAATTGTCCCAGATGGAGTTGGAGGAGGCTAGAATGGTGTGGGTTCCTTCATCTACCAATGGGGTAAGCAATCCAGAAAACTGCTGCATAGATTGTCAGAGATGGGGCACATGTGGACGCATCCGCATCCCTAGAGGCACCTGTTCACGGGCAGTTAACCCATAGCCCAGGTTTTTGTGGCATTTTACCAAAAATTATACAAATATCATTCCCTCTTCCCCCACCCCCTGCCCCCTCACCAGTCTCCTCAGAACTGGAGTTCATATCTGTCCTATAATAATAATAATAATAATAGGGGCATTTATAGAGCGCTGAGTTACGCACACCGGCGTGTCCCCGCGCTAAGATGAGAGAAGCGGAAAAACAGGGAGTTTAGCTGCAGGGCGGGCAGTTTATCTGACATAGAGGTAAGTTTTTAATTTACCTCGAAACCTAGTTTCTGTCGGTTCTAAACGTAGATCCACCGGGAGTTTGTTCCAATGGTTTGCCGCTAAATACCTAAAAGATCTGCCTCCCATGCGGGCTTTCTTCACCTTGGGGATTCTCAGCAATCCCACACCCGCAGATCTTAGCGCTCGGGCAGGTTCATAGGATTCAATCAAGCTCTGCAGTGGTCGAGGTGCCCTGCCATTCAAAATCCGATGGCAGGTGCAGAGGGCCTTGTACTCAACTCTGCTCCTCACAGGGAGCCAATGTAGCTTCTGCAATGTCTCCCTCGAAGGCGCCCTTTTGGGCAACCTGAGGATCAAACGTGCTGCTGCATTCTGCAGCACTTGAAGGCGACCAAAACTCTTCCCCGGTGCCCCCAGGTATAGCAGGTTCGCATAGTCCAACCTTGCGGTCACCAATGCATGTACCAGGGTTTTGCGGGCTTCCATAGGCAGTAGTTCAAGAACTTTCCTCAACCTTTGCAGGACTCCAAAACACATGCCCACCACACGGTTGATTTGGGGCCCAAAAGTGAGACCCGCATCAAACCATACTCCTAGGTTTTTTGCCTCCTGACAGGGGGTGGGGGTCGGTCCTAGACAGGATGGCCACCAAGCCGACGACCAAGCAGACTGGTCTCTCCCCACCACCAGCACCTCTGTCTTGCTGCCGTTGAGTTTCAAACAGTTCAGCGCCATCCAATCGGCAAGATCTTTCATGCACGATCGGAAGCCATCTGCAGCAAGACAGGGCGCATGCGACAGGGAGATGACCAGCTGCGTATCATCGGCATAAGATACCATTTGGAGGCCATGACTCTCTACAATGGAGGCAACAGGCGCTACATACAAATTAAAAAGGGTCTGGCTCAGAGACGAGCCCTGAGGCACGCCCTGGCCCAAAGGTACCCCTTTGGAGTAGCAGTCACCCTGCCTCACTTGGAAGCTTCTTCCCGTTAGGAAGGCCTGGATCCACCTCAGCGCAGTGTTAGCGATGCCACCTCTGTTCAGACACTGTAGCAAGGTGGAATGTGCCACAGTGTCGAACGCCGCGCTGAGGTCTAACAGGATCAAGGCCATCGTTTGCCCCTCATCTACACCCTGTCTCAGATGTTCTGTTGCCATCAGTAGGGCAGACTCTGTTGAGTGGCGAGGTCTAAATCCGAACTGCGTAGTATGGAGCAACCCTGCCTCCTCCACATATTCCATTATTTGGGTGTTTACCACCTTCTCAGCCACTTTGGACAAAAAAGGCAGGCGTGAGATGGGCCTCAGATTTTCTAACACCTCAAAACTAATGTGAGGTTTCTTCCGGAGAGGGAGCACCACTGCCTGTTTCCACCCCTTAGGTAACATGCCAGACTTAAAGGAGACATCCAGGACATGCCTTATATAAGGCTCCAGGACTTCCAAGCTGTCCCCCAACCGTTTAGGGGACACCGGATCCAAAGGGGAGCCAGATTTTACAGAGAGATATACCCTGACTAGCTGTTCAGGAGGGGGAGTGATGAAGTTTGGGAGGAGCCCCAGAATCTCCGTGCCCTCAGATGTTACCTCAAACTCCACCCCTTTGGGGGGAGGATTAGGGAAGGTTGGGTAGATCTTTGCGACTTTAGTGGAGAAATAATCGGCGATGCGATCGCATGTTTCCGTCGAACAATTCTCCGGGTCTGCAGACGAGTCTATAGTTGTCAAAGACTTATAAATACAGAAGAGCTCCTTAGCCGAATTCTTTGCCCCTAGAATTTTTCCTGCATAGAAGGCCGCCTTCGACTTTTTAATCGTCCCCAACCAATGTATTTCTATGTTGCAACAAGCGCTCTTAAAGGACGAAAATGGGGTTGAGCGTGCCTTTGACTCAGTGGAATGGAAGTACATATTTTCTCTTCTGGAAGTTGTGAACTTTGGGAACCAATTCATTACACTCACTGCTCTACACAAAGCCTACTGCTAGGGTGAGGGTGATTATGGGCGGGTAGAGATTATCTGAAGCATATCCTAAATAGGGTCACCCAAGAGTGCTGCCCACCACCCTCCTGCTCTTCCCATTGAGATTGAAACTTTGGCAGTGCGGATATGAAAGGATGCCTTGGTGAAAGGGTTGGAGTGGCCACCCACACTTTCGTGTAGAGTTTCGTTGTTTACAGATCATTTTATATATATATACCTCCATGAATCGGCCTGGTGAGGACCATGGATGCTGCAGATTCCATGTTCCTTTGGCAAATACTCAGGCCTAACAACTAACTTAAGTCTGTGGTGTGTTGATTGAAGGCATCAGCATGCAACCTGTGGTTGGCATGAGGGTTGGTGGAGGCATGGAAGGGCTTCCATTATTTTTAGGATCTATTTCAAGACAGATGGATCTACTGCATGGCAGCACAATCTGGTTCCAAAAATGCACAAACTGAGCAGAGACTTTAATTCATGGTCCTCCTTCTCTCGCATGTAGGGCAGCCAGTTTCAAGATGGTATCTCTACAGCCTATATTGTACCAGCTAGAGACGTACCCATAGGAAATTCCCTGTCTATACTTCTATCCTGCGATTGTCATGGTGTGGGGCTTTCTTTCTGAAAGTACTATGTCTTTTATTTCCCTGCCAGACTCCATAAATCTTCTTACGATGATGGAATGGGGCCTATGGTCTCTCAAAAATATGAATCCTCTCAATGGTGTTAATTAGAAGTTATGTAATTGCAGGTACAATCTGTATTAGATGTCTTTGTGCACCAATCCACTCCCCCCAAGAAAGCCATCAGCCTGCTGTCTCAGATGGGCACTATTTCCCCTTTGCCACTAGGATTTGTCTACAATGCACATAGTGTTGGTCACACAATTTACAGAGGATGTGGGTGCAATAATATCATTTTTGATGCAGGAGAAACCTACAATTGGGAACTCTGGGGATCTGGAGCTATCAAATTAAGTCAGAGGTTGGTCTTTGTAACTGTCCCTGCATCGTATATCCAGTCTACTCGGAACTCCTCGTTGAGAAAAGGTTGGAAATGCTTTTGTCACTGCGTAATTAGGGCTATTACCAACCTCTCCGATTTTGGTGAAATAATGCTAATTAGCCAGATGGTAACAATGGGCTCAGTTTGGACTATTTGTTTCCAATCTGCTTAACAGACCCATTTTAAGTTCTATCTTCAGGCTACATAGATCGAAATTCATCCTGCTTCCTGGTAACCTTCCAAAATAGTTTGACTTGCAAAAACATTTTTGTAATGGCTACTACAGTGAAGGATATAATGCAGGCTTACCTTTCCAGCAGTTACAGTCCCTCTGATCCCGTCTGAGGCACTATGCGTCCCAGATGAGGAAAAGAACAGCCTCAAACACCAGTAAATAGTCATCGAATAGCTACAAGCCTAGATTGTATGGAGGAATATTGGTTTTGTTGCTCATTTGTTGCCTAAAAAATCTGCCTCTGTTTGACTTTTGTGAGGGGTTGGGTCATAAAGACAGAAGCATCACTACAAAACGCCTCACGGATGCAAGCCGAAACGCCTCACAGAGGCAAGCCGAAACGCCTCACAGAGGCAAGCCGAAACGTTTTACCATCGCCAGCCATGATATCCCACAAACTTCGGATACGGTGCAATTTTCAAGGATCCCGCTCGCTACCTTTTGGGAACATCACTGTGGAGAAACTTTCACTCTAACCCAGTAGGGGTGCAGCAAGTGGTGCAGCAACCCCAAAAAAATTATCTTGCAGCGGTTTTAGTGATTGAGCCGTTTACATTTTCTTTTAATAACAGTATTTGAGAAATCGCTTATTGTTATTTTAACATTAAGTTCACAGTTTACTTTTCTTTTAAAGAACTACAAGAAGGTCCATTTCTGGTGTGAACCAAGTGACTTGCTTGCTATGGTACACGGATCATGACGAAAAAGCTGTAGAATGTCAAATATTTTCTAACATACACTAAAATGAAAAAAATACTTTCAAATGAACTTTACAAATATTTCAAAATATATCCGCAGCAAGGAAAGTAGGAATGAGGCCTTTTCAGGTTTTTTTGTAAATCTGTGTTTCCATGGAAATTAAATTTTAATAAGCCTAAACAAGTCTGCGCAGAAACCCGATTTCCATGGGCTATTAATTGTACTCCCTAATTTGTTTAGCGGTAAAACTGAAAGTCTGATGCAATTCAGTGGCCAATTCAAAGGAAAAAGTGCTCTTAGTAAGTAGCATGGCACATTACACCATCTTTTTGTTATATATTTGGATCGCCATGCTCCAAAATGCACAACTGAATGCGTACTTTTACCCTGTCAGCCTCCTGCTGAATGGGCATGGCTCAGTTCCTACACTTGTTCTTTGTGTGACGCTTGCATTGTTCACTATCGCTGTGGCTTCAGTGATGTAATGTTGATGGCAGCACCCTCAGTCTGAAAACTGTTCCAGCCCCAATTATCTAATCCATCCTACCATACACTCACTCAGGCCAGATGAAATCCAAGGGAACCACCTCCATGGGACTCCCTGGGCCGATTCACAGAGGTAAAGTTAAATCGATAGTCTAACTTTACTCCTTTTATGTATTCACAAAGGTAAAATTAGACCAACAGTTGAACTTAGACCAAAAGTCTAACTTTACTAGTAGTAACTTACCTATTTGAATACAGTTACACTTTTGGTCTAAGTTTACCTTTGTGAATACCGAAAAGTAGTAAACTTCCACAGTCTAACTTTACCAGTAGTAACTTACCTTTTTGAATACAGTTACACTTTTGGTCTAAGTTTACCTTTGTGAATACCGAAAAGTAGTAAACTTCCACAAAAGTGTAAGTTTATCTTTGTGGATCGGGCCCCCTGTGTCTGGAATCTCACATCTAGATGTGCGTCTGACCACGCAGCCAAGGTGTTCTTTGAACCCTGTACTATGCAAAAAACATTTACATAACAATAGTCCTTTAGACTTCCTCCATTTATTTTTCTATACGAAGAGCTGCCCAAATGGCCGCGGTGTAGAAGAGCCGTCCACGCGCCTGTGACGATGGCCAAGAATCGGCAAGTTACCAAAAAGACTCCGCTTGATTTGAAACTGAAAGCCAGGAAAATTGAGCTCCAGTCATTGAAAGCCCTTTTGGCGCAGGCTCAAAACTGTGCAGATGGTGATATTTTTATTGGAAGTATTTGGGCGTTTTCTTGCCAGAAAATAGATTTGGCTCCCAGCTCTTCTGTGTATTGTTTGAGCACTGTGAAGGGTTTGTTAATCAGTAGCTTTCATCCAGGATTTAGATCCGTGAGAACCCCTGGAGGAGACCCTGAGGAGTGCAGCCGGCTGTGGCCACAGGGGAGTTTGCCCTGGACTTTCAGATGCTTCAGGTGGCCAGTATTACTCCTTTACTTTTTCATACACAACTTATCCTCGAGGGAGTGCAACGACTAAAATAGTAGGACATTACAATCTATCCTCTCGGTGTGCTCTGTGCCAGAAAAAGAAAAAAACGGAACTTGAACCTGGCTGGATGGGAAACTGTTTCTGAGCGGATTTGGGAGGAGAATAAGTGGCGACTCTGGAAACGCAGAATGAGAGCCAAGGAGGAAGTCACAGCATGTTTCTGGGATTTAAAGTAGGTCACAGTTGCATGAGCAAGGGAAGTATGCAGAGGCTTGAAGTCTACTTTTATTGCTGAGATAAGTTGGGGATTTTCTGCGCTGAGTGTAAAACGGGGACACTGCTGACTGCCAGGGATAACAAAGTCCAATTATGTATAGCTTTTTATTTTTAACTCTTCCAATTTTGAAAGATTGATTCAAAGAAAGTTCAAGTGGTTTGTCAAGGATCACGCAATGTGCTTGATTTATTGTGCTGAGATTCTAGCCCTAGGTTTCTGCATCAGTAACTTACCAGCCAGGCCAATCGGAATCTGCTATCACGCCATCTGGCCAAGGCAACCTCTAAGCGTATTAAAAAGTCTAGACTAGGGGGCCGCTCTTTTTCGTATTTGGTGGCAAAATCCTGGAATGAACTCCCAGTAGAACTTCGACTTATCAACTGCCACCAGCTATTCAGGAAAAAGCTGAAGACCCATCTATTTCCTAAAGCCTGACAAGTTCTAGAATTCCCCCATATAACTGTATCCTCCATTTGTAATGGGCCGTTTGTTAGCATTGTGATATCCATTCGGATGAATGTCGCGCTTTATAAATAAAAAAAATGTAAAAAAATATTTCCCCCTCCCTTTTAATATTATCTAGTGCGCGCCACCTAGCCATCCTTATCCTAGCCCTAGGTTGGTGCCGGTGTCGACGATAGAGTCCGATTCATCACTTTCAAGAAGTTCTGCCTCTCATTTGAGTTGACTTCTGGGAATTCTAAGAAATCTTAAAAAAATATATATAAAAGGGTAGCGTGGCTTGGCTAGCCAGCATGGCGGACGTGTGCTGAGTGAGCTCTGTCCAGCCCACCGATAATCCTTAATTTATCCTGACTCCCCCGCTGCTTTTATCTTGAGAGCGGCGGCTCTGTGCACCCGCGGACATTTGCTGTCTACTGGGGGGGCTCCGGTGCTCCTTCCGGGGCCCTGAGGGACGTGATCTGTCTTGGCCTGGAGTGGGGCCTGTGCCTCGTGGTGGAGCCGGGGACTGGCGCCTGGGACTGCTGGTGGTGACTGGGGCGTGACGTGTGTCGGGCCGGCCGGCCTGGAAGAAAACTTGCCCCGGAGGTCCCTGGTGCTTGCGGAGGACCTGGACGGGGGTGCAGAACTCTGCCCCTCCCGGTACCTTACCCAGGCCTGGTGCGTAGCTGCGTGATCCGTTTTGGTGGCCGGATCGGGCCGGTATCTGGGGCGGCCGGTGCTGTGCTTTGTGGAAGAGAGGGGCCGCTGCACTGGGAGGCTGTGCCCCCCCCTGCTAGCTCGGGGTGCAGCGGGTACTCGGCGTTGCCATGGGCCCGCGGGGGGCAATTGGAAGGCCCGTGGTGGGCTCTGGGCGCCGGCAGTGAGGCCTGTGCCTCGTGGCAGAGCAGGGGACTTGCGCCAGGGACAGCGTGTTGGGCCTGCAGGCCGGGGTAGCAACGGGCCAGAGTGGGCCCTGATAATTGAGGAGGACCTGGATGGCCGGGGGGGTGTGGAAATCTGCCCCCCGGTCTCTTGGCCTGGCCTGGAACGTGGCTGGGCTCCCTGTCTCGACGGCTAGATCAGGCCGTTCAGGTGAGGCTGGCGCAGTTGGTTGCGTGATTGAAGGTTGCAGGGGGCTGCTGTGTCGGGGGCTGCAGTACGGTTCCCCTCCTCCACCTCCTTGGTGTGTTGAAGGGATTCAGTGGAGCGGTCGGCCCGCGGGGGGGGCACTGGGAGGCCCGTGGCTGGCTCAGGGCGCCCCTGCCTCTGAGGTCTGTGACTGTTGCTTGGTGCTCAAGTGGGGACCGCATTTCCTTGGGGGTTCAGAGGGGGACCGGCGGTGGGATCGGGCCGCAGGGGGCAGAACTCTAGGATTTGGCGACTAACCTTTGAGGGGTGGTCTCCCCCGTCCCCCCCTCTTCTGAATTGGGATCCTTGGTGTGCTAGTTGCGGCCTCCCCACGGTGGGAGGTGGTGAGGGAGGTTCGGCGGGTGTGTCGGGCCGCGGAGGGGGGGCATGGCAGCTCAGTGACTGACTCATTGTCGCTTCCTTCCTTCTTTTCCTCCCCCTCCCCTCCGGAGCTGATTGTGGATCTCGGGGGCGCCCTACGCTTACACCTTATCAGACCCCCCCCTTTCGGGTTCCAGAGGGGGCCCCGGGTGCAGCCATGACATGTGACAGGGGAGGTGCAGGATCGACCAAACTGGGCCCTATCGACAAGTTCACCGGTCCTCGGGCGACGGCTGGGGCCTCCGGGTGGGCGCCGGTGTTGTGCCGGACAATGCGGCCCTCATGGCCGCTATCACCCAGTCTAGGGACATTTGGATGCAAAACTAGGGGCAGTTGGTGCGGATGTTACACTGTTGTGGCAAGACCTGTGCAAAGCGGTGGCCTGTATCACGGAGGCAGAGACCCGGATTTCTGGGGTTGAGGATGATGTAACAGTCCTAAAGCAGAAAGTAGCAAGGATGGAGTCGGTCCAGAAGTGCCTCGCGCTTCGAGTGGAGGACGCGGAGGGGAGGGCCTGTCGCAACAACCTCCATTTTGTGGGGTTCCCAGAAGGTTGCGGGGAGGGCAACATTGAACAGTTTCTGACGCGCTGGCTGGAGGGCTGGCTTCCCCCGGAGGCCATGTCCCGATGTTTCATAGTGGAGAGGGCCCACAGAGCATTAATGGAGAAGCCTCCGGTGGGGGCTTGCCCCCGACCTGTAATTGCCAAGATGTTGAACTACCTGGATCGGGACGCTATCTTGAAGCACGCGAGGATCAAAGAACCCCTGCAATATAAAAACATGCGCATCCTTATCTTTCCAGATTACACAAGGCTGGTCCAGCAGCGCCAGTCCTTCGCGGCGGTGAAGGCCCGGTTGCGTGACCTTAAGCTTCCCTATGCCTTACTATTCCCGGCGCACCTGCGGTTGGTCTTTCAATCCCGCACTCACTTCTTCGACACCCCTGAGGAAGTCTTTAAGTGGACAGATGAGACTGTGCGGGTGCGGCCACCAGGAAGAGATTCCGATTCCTCTTCGGGCACGGGGGTTGGGAGGGGTCTCCGTAGTCAGCAACAGAAGGGCAGCTGATGATCGAGGTCCCGGCGGAGGTCCCAGTCCTGCAGCGTTTCCTCTAGGGGGACCCCTACCTTGGGGACTCGTACTCTTGAGCCCTGATGAGTGAAGTCCTAAGGGTGCTCCAGTGCTATTGTTGTCTTTGTTGTGGGGAGTCATGTAAGGGGCTGGTCTCTCAGTCCAGCTAGTGCTGGTTAGAGGTTTGCCCAGAGGACGTGGGCTGTGAGTTGGGGATCCATTGGTCAGGGCGGTCCTCTTTCCCCGTTGGGGTCTGGGGACCAGTCCTGCCGCAACAGATATTTCAATGTTTGTGAGGTATGGGGAGGAGGGGGTGAGGGGTTCGGGCTTGTTGTTGGAGGGGGTGGGGGGTTTGTTCGGGGGAGGGGGGTTTGATGGGGGGTACGAGTTGCGCTGTCTCACTGGGTACATTAAGACACACACACACACCCAGTCAGGGTGCCGTCTCTGTGTTATGTTACTACATGCTGCTCGATGGCTAGTGGGGCTGTAGTAGGGCAGGTGTCCCCGGGTGCCCTCTGAATTGTCAGCTGGAATGTGCGTGAGGTCCCGGACAAAATCAAGCGTGGGGCTGTCCTGAGTCAGGCGAAGAGGGCCAAAGCCGAATATCCTTTTATTACAAGAAACCCATCTGATGGGCTCCAAGGTCCTGTGTTTACAGCGGTTTGGCTTTAAGCAGGTCTTTCACGCGGGATTCACACAGGGATCCAGGGGAGTAGCAATTTTAATACACCGCAGGGTCCCATATGTACATGAGAAGCAGTGGCTGGATGCGCTAGGGGCGTTATCTTTTTCTCCGAGGCGCGATTGGGGGGGGACCCAATAGTGTTGGGTTGTGTATACGCCCCCGTTGCAGTGGTCTTTGGTAGAGCGGCTACTCACATTGTGGGCTGACATGCCAGATGTGGCCTCCGTGGTGGGTGGGGATTGGAATGACGTGCTGGATGTGGGTAGGGACAGGAGTGGGGCAGGTTGGGGTCGTGGTGGAACTCAACCCACGAAACTACATTCACTGGTCTTGACTGGGTGGACACCTGCCGGCACATTCACAGGGACAAGAGGGAGTTTACATACCTTTCGGCGGTCCAGAAGTCATTCTCTAAGATTGACTGTGTATTCGTTCCCCGGGCGGTCGCGAATGTGGTCTCTGCCGAGATCCTCCCCCGGGGGCTGTCGGATCATTCGCCGGTTGAGTTGCAGATGGGCAGGAGTCGGCAGCCCTTTCGGTGGCGCCTCTCTGTGTGGAAGCTGCAGAATGGGGAATACGAGAGGCACATCAGGGGGATAGTCGCGGACTATCTCACTGCTAATGTGGGGTCTGTCTGCAGCGGCGTGACATTGTGGGAGGCGCTCAAGCCGACACTGCGTGGGGTGGACATAGCATTGTGCGGGGAGGTCTGTAGAAGGCGGCGCGAGGAATTGGTTCGGGCTGATGCGGAAGTGGTAGCGCTGGAGCGTCGGAGCCGGGAGGAGGATGGGGGGGCCGGCTGTGCGACTATTACTTCAGGCGTAGCAGTCCTATGCCTCGCACTTACTGGATGAGGCCCGACTGGTATGGCTGGCATCCGGGAGCAGAATCTGTCAATGGAGCGACAAGTCGAGTAAGATGCTACATCGGCTCTGCCAGGGGGCTTTCCATCCCCAGGCACTGCTGAGGGTATTGGTTGAGGGTGGGGTTCTGAAGACGGACCCTAAGGTCATAGCGGAGAGCTTTGCCACTTACTATGCGGACCTCTATGCCCCTCAGGAATGTCTGCCGGAGGCCACAGTCGACAAAGTCATTGCAGATCTCCCGCCTAGGGCGGTGTCCGATGAAACGCGTCAAGAATTGGAGCTCCCCGTCTCGGACGAGGAACTGAGTAATGCCTTGGGAGAGCTTAATGCTGGGAAGGCGCCTGGACCTAATGGGTTTCCCAGCGAGTTCTTTCGCCAGTATAACGTACAGCTAACCCCTTAATATCGGGCGACGTTGGAGGAGGCCAGGGAAGCCCCCCCGACTGGAGACATGTGGAGGTGGTGGTGTTCCACAAGCCTGGTCGGCCCCCAGAGCAGCACGCCTGATACCGTCCCATTTCTCTTCTCAATGTGGAAGCCAAAGTCTTGGCCAAAGCATTGGCTAACCGTCTCCTGCAACATATATTGGTCTTGGTGCACCCGGATCAGGCCGGGTTCATGCCTCAGAGGGCGAGGCGACACAATATCAGGCGGGCGCACGTGGCTCTGGCAGTGGCGCGTCGAACTGGGGAGCCGGCTGCACTCCTGCTAGCGGATATGGACAGGGCGCCTTGCTTTCTTTCCACCTACTGTGACGGGCTAGCGACCTCAGATATTCTTTCATATTACCAGGCCTCGCATCTCTTAGTTCTAAATGAGTGGTGGTATGGGGACAGGGGGGATCCGGCCTATGCGCTGTAGCGACACCTTAAGGGGTCTCACACCCTTCACACGATACTCTATGCAGCGGCGCTGCACGGTAAGTTACCACCGGCGACACAAGTTGTCTTTCAAATCTGGCGGTAGTCATTGAAGCGAATGGGGTGGTGGAACACCCTGACTGGGGAGACTCCCCTGTGGCACAATGGGTGCCTGCCAGGGCTGGCGGCTTTACAGGGCTTTTGGGGGGTGGCATGCCATCTGCATCTCCACTCTGGGGGACGTGGTGCGGGACGGGTCCCTCGGGTCCTTCCGGGAACTACAGGTGGAATATTGCATGTCCCGGTCCCAGTTTTATCAGTACCTTCAGCTCCGCCATGCGCTTTCCCCTAGCCTGGAGGACCTCGACTCGCTGCCCGAGTTTAGCCCGCTGGAGGTGAAAGTTTTTATGGGGGACTTGGAAACCAAGAAGATCTGGCGGATCTATCAATCCCTGGTCATCCACTGCACGCCTACGCTTGAGAGGCTTCGGGGGGTATGGGAGGAGGACGTGGGCACGCTCGAGGAGGAGGACTGGAGAGAAGCCTTGGCCGCCCCCGGGGGGCGGCCATAGCAATACGGCTCCGCCTTATACAATTTAAGTACCTCCATAGGGTCTATTTCACTCGGGTACGATTGTGGCGGGCGGGTTTGATTGCCTCCCCGGAGTGCCTCCGGTGTGGCGGGCAGGAGGGCACATTTTTGCACACTGTCCGGCAATTCACATCACTCGATTGTTTTTGGAGGGGGGTATTCTCCTGTCTTTCAGAAGTTCTGGGGTGGTCGCTTCCTCGCACACCACAGTTCGCACTACTGCATGTGATGGATGTGTACAAAAGGCATCTCATGCTATTGAGTCTCACGTTGGCAAAACGTGATCTAGCCAGGATGTGGAAAGATGTTCGGGCCCCTTCGTCGGCCACCTGAAAAAATGGCCTTGATTTCTCCATGGGGCTGGAACAGCCGATCTTTGTTGCCCGGGGATGCCCGCGTAAGCACTATAAAATATGGAAGGGGACTTAATCCCCCAACTTAAAACGTGACACAGGGCGCCTGTGTGCAGTGGTAAAGGGAGAGGGCGGGGCCAGAGGTGATGTGTGCAAATACGCCCTGTGGCACGTTTTAAGTTGGGGAATTAAGTCCCCTTTAATCCTGAGAGTCCATGGGTCCAACTAGCCCACCATGTACCTCCAGTAAGAACCACAGAGCTGCGTTGCATAGAGGTGGTAGGAGGTCATGCCACATTATACGCATCTCTGCAATGTAACTCTGTTGCACTTACTGGACATACCTGGTAGGTTAGTTGGCCCCCAGGGACCCTCAGTATTCAAGGGGACTTTATCCCCCAACTTAAAACGGCCACAGGGCGTGTTTGTGCACATGTCACCTCAGGCCCCCCCCTCCCTTCACCAGTGTGCAAACCCCCCCGATGCACGTTTCAAGAGGTAGTTTTAATCTCTCTGCCCTATTATGTACTAGGGCCTTACAGAGGAGGTCATGCTAATCACAGGGGTACCCCAACGCATAGTGTTCCCTACTGAATGTAGGTGGTTTCACTGTATTCTAAGTGTCTTTTAGCATGGCCAGTACCGATCTGAAAAATTTGAGGGCTTTTTTCTTCCTGCACTTTTCTTCGTCTTTGTGGACTTCTGTTGCTTCTTTCTGCATTTTTTTTCAGTCTGTCCGTTTTCTTCTTTCATCACATGTCCTACCTCTGTAGGCATAGTTAGAAAGTAGCATTTGAAAAACCTTTGAAATTCACTGAAAAAAACCATAGGTTTCAGGCACGTTATAGTTGGAAATTAGCATTTAAAAAACCTTTGAAATTAACTGGAAAAACCATAGGTTTCAGGTACGTTATAGTTAAAAATTAGCATTTAAAAAAAACCTTAGAAATTCACTGAAAAAACCGTAGGTTTCAGATGCGTTATAGTTAGTTGGACATTTCACTCGTACAAAACCAAAGAAATTCCCCCGTAATAGTTAGTTCAGCTAACTATAACTCCCGCCCCGTACTGCACTGATGATGTCACATATTACATCACTCATGACATGATCCGTGACATCACTGATGACATCATCCATGTGATAATTTGATGCATCTTCTCACACCCTAATATAACCTTTTATACACCCATTCTAAATTACAGACTGCCATTCTCAAAACCATAGACACTCCAACACCAATAACTACCTGCTCACGCACTGATTCTTAGGTTTACACACACAGCCACTCACTCACCCGTACAGTCACTCATACTTCTGGTCAGTCAGTACAGGACTATCATATGCACTCGTACACCTATGTAGACACTACCACACCGCCACTCATCCATAGAGGTACTCACACACCTAGTCAGTCATGCAAATAATTAATCACACTGCCATTTACTCACCTATACAGTTATGCACACACAAGCTCAATTACTCATACAAATACTACCACATTCTTACGCTCTTATACAATCACTCATACAAGCACACACTCATCCATACAGCCACTCTCAGAATCACACACTCTCCCTTATAGCCATTTATATACACCAACACACTTATATACTGCCTTTCACATATGTAGTTACTCACACATGTACCACTGAGATAAACATTCACTCACTAACACACCCATACACACATACCCCCACCCATACAGTCCATCACAGATGCACTCTAGAAACCATCCACCCAGTGAATCACCCACTCGCACATCTATGCACAGAGTCACACACACCCCACCCACACAAACACTCAGGCACCCATACAGATACTCAGACAGCCAATCAATAACCCATATAAACACAAATGTAGCTATTCGCAAACTCATACAGCCGCTTACACACCAACACACAGACGGATACAGACATTCACACAGTTTAGTCACTAACCCATGCATTCAGTAAGATACTTTAATTACTCACTTATAGTCAGTCACACACCTACTAAATCAGCCATTCAGACACTTATATACCCACTCATTCTTCAATACTCCGTTCCCTATGTATATTAAACATATTGAAACTTTACAGAAACACACAGTCACTGAATGATGTCATCAGTTATGTCATTTGAGATGTCATCAGTGATGTCACTGACCATGTCATGAATGATGTAATATGTGACATAATCAGCAGTGCATTGCGGGGGCGCGAGTTATAGTTAGCTGAACTAACTATAACGGGGGAATTTTTTTGGTTTTGTACATATAGGTTTCACTTACCTGCAATAGACTTACAATTTTGTTGTTGTAAAGGCATGCGTGCTTGGGGCATATGCTTGGTAAAGGCTTTGCGTGGTAAAGGCTGTTTCCAACCGACAAGACCATCACAGCCAGTGCCCTGGATGAAAAACTGACCATCTCAGGAGGTCTTAATACAAGAAGCAAAGGCATTGCCAGGCTCTAGGTCAATCAGTGGCAAAATGAAAAAATACAAGAAAGGGAGCCTTTTCAATCTGCGCCTACAAGATCTGGCACATCCTCCCAGCACTTTGTTTCTCTCAGCTATTTTAGTACTTTATAAGTCTCAACATTCATGCATACACAAACACATTCGCTTTATTTAATAGTTGCCATAATGCTTTGCATCAATTTTGGCAGATTTTATTGAAGTCCTCCCTTGATCTGAACTGTGCCTTAACTGGACGTTTTGCCATTTTTTCGGTTTTGTATTGTGCATTATATACAGGTTTTCTTGCTTTTTGTTTAAGGCTTTTCTAAGAGTGGTGAGGGAGGGCTACCAAACCCGGTCTCGAGGCAAGACAGAGGATATCAAACTCACTTATTTGGGCAAGGAAGGGTGAGAACAGAACAAACACACTTTTGCCTTAGACGAGGTGATAGGGTTGAAGCACATGGTCAACCATGCTGGCCTTGTGGGTCGAAAGGGTTTTATGTTCAAATATTTGCAAGTCAATAGCGATACATAAAAATCAGACATCGGTGTACACAGGCACTATCTGGATTTTGGAGAAAAAGATAAGAGGGTATAATGTAAAAACGATTGTTAATAAATACACAAAATCGATTATTAATTATAATCTCAAGTAGTATAACAGAATATGTATCACATGGTGAATAATAAATGCTAGGGTAAGCCAAGCGGGTCACAAAACATCAGAACAGCTGTTATTTGCCTCAGTGTAAGTATAATATTTCTACATCCGCCGCAGTAGTGAGTAGTGAACTCTGACGCAAGGTAAAGGAGTGAAGAAAAAGTAACCTCTGTTGTAGGGAGAGGGAGTTGTGAAAGGGGGCCTGGCCAACAGTACTAGAAAAGGGCAGAATTGTTTTTTTTTTTTTTACAGATCTGGGATGCATCAGTTGATGCTGTTTTAAGCGTCTCTCTCGCCTCGGTCTAGACCAATGAGGAGGTGGAAATGAAGGTCCTGCTCTTCACACAGCCATGAGAGAGCTGCAGTGTGTTTTTTAGGTCTTGCCTGCAGACTACTTTAACTGGATCTTGTCAAAAATCTGTTGTCTGCAATGCAATGCCTAGAGTGAGCTCATGATTGGATGGCTTTCTGGTCTATCGAAGCTCAACGCTCCCGAGCCATTGGTTTTCCTCCTTATTTTGTGTTTGACCCGCCCCTACCTTCAGCATTTGTTCATCCAGGTACTGTTACCAGATCGATTTGCATAGACTGCACTGGGTGTCCAGTGTCTGTCGTGGGGTGACCCTGAAATAGGCCCTTTGCCTCCTCTGTCCTGCAGGCAGACCCCTGGCTTATGTAAGTCTGCAGGTGGTCTATTGCTGTGGCTCTTGGATGATTCCTCTCCCTGATAATCTAATCTGCTGCTTGAGGTCTCCAGTTTTTTTCTTCTATAAAAGGAACAAAAAGTGATCCTTTCAGCCATTGTTTAATTTTTTTAAATAAGTGCAGATGCCTGAAGCATCATTTCTTTCCGTAGGAGCCCAGCGCTGGTGCAGCAGAATGACGCCTATGCCAAATATTAGGATGCTCCAATTTTGATTCCACCTCTGAGTCCTGCCACTTCCTTCCCCCACCCAGCACTTACCGTCTCTTTATCCCACTCTTGCAGGCTTGTTTTCATTCCTGCTTTCACCCTTTGTCACCACTTCCGGTCTCTTCCTCTTTCTATCTCACTCTTCTATCTTGCCCTAGGTCAAAGTCTAATAATGAAAAAACAAGTGCTGGTGCCCAAAAATAGGTGCCTGTGCCCACCACCAGCTCCACAAACTAAACTACGCACTGCGTTGACCAATATCCAGTTGGTGAATAAGGTCTGCGTGTCACAGACGAGATTTAAATTTAAAATACATCAAATATGCAGATGAAACTCCACCTGGTGATGTAGTTGGGTGTTAAAAATGTACAGTTGTAAATTATGTTTGCAAATATTAGTGAAGTACTAAACTAATTGGTACTTTTATAAAAGAAAGATGACACTCACAAATTAGAGAAGGGCAGGTAAAGTGTGTTGGTAGGGACTGAGAGTGGGAAAAAAATTGGCAGAGAGCGGGAGGGGGAGTATTTTGACCAGAATGAATGAACCGCATCGCACAAGTTATTTGTCCATCAGCACTTCGGCTGTGAATAGACAAGACCGGCAGCTCATAAGTCCACTTGCACCAATCTGTCCTTCTTTGAATGCGGTTTTTGAAAGTGTCTGTTTTGTAATGTGGTCTGGCCCTAGGCCCCAATGCATATAGAATGATGGCACGCACACTAGAATATGGTTAGTGGAACTGGCCCAGGGTACATGCGCTCTGCCCCTTTTATTGCCAGGGTCACATGTCCTATGATACCAGTGTTGGATGGGTGTGGGGTGGGATGTAAACATTAGACTAGTGACCAACAGTTCACTAAATATTTGACCTGCCTATGGCAGCCATTTTGTTTTGTAATGTTTTATTAAAATTGTTGTAAACATTCATCACAGGAACAATGATGATGATATCATTCAACATGTAACAATTCATAGTAGAGAAATGAATACATTATAATCAAAAATATATAGAGGTGATAAGTACTATTTGTTCAAAAATAGAATATATATATATATATATATATATATATATATATATATATATATAGTTTTAAGCACATTTGGCACTTTATCATGTATTTTACAGCAATATTTGCACAGGAGGTTAATAGTAATAGCCAAAACTTGTATAGATCTGTATTTTACAGACACAACTGCATTTAAGCAGGAATCTAGTCTTTCATCCATGTCTAGCACTTTACACAATTGCACTGTCACTTTAAATAGTGGTGTTCTGCCCATGTGATGTGTCATGTGATCAAGGTCCGAGAGGGACCGAAACGCGTCATGGCGGTGGTGTTTGGGCGATTCATGAAATAAAGGAATATTTGCACGAAATCTGGGTCTGCATCGTCTCTTTGGATTCGAATCCTGTGTGCTGGAGGCGAAATCAGGAGATATATATATATATATTTTTTTTCTTCACAAAGCAGCGAGGTCCTTCCGGGATCCCAACTCCCCAGTCATGTGGCGTCTTAGGTTCGGCAGACCGCGCCGACCGAAATATATATATATGTGTGAACAAATACGTAAATAAAGAATTGAATAAAAATAAGAATAAGAAAAAGGGGGGTTTGAGATAATAGATAATGTGGACAGGTATAGGAAAGAAGTTAGATATCAAATAGTATAATATGATAATAGAATAATATGAAGTGAGATAAGGGAAGAGAAGATAAGATAAGATCGAGTAAGATAATATAATATAGGTTAGGATAAGATAGGATAACCAGGTGTTGGGAAAGAGTAAAGAGTAAAAAGGAGAGGAACATAATTGGACTGAGGTAGAGAAATAGTAGCATTGGGGGTATTAACATCAATCTCAATACTGCTATTCATATTCAAGAAAGGTGACCAAACCTGAAGGAATAGGTCAGTTTGATTCTGGAGGTTGTAAATCACTTTTTCGTGTGATGCTGTGTGTATCATAGTTGTCAGCCATTCTTCTTGTGAAGGAGGAGATGTGGATTTCCAATGATGTAAGATACACATTTTTGCAGTGCCCAATGCTGTATGAAAAAGACTACGTTGGGGTTTGGAGAGTTTTGGGGAGAGACGGAGATCATGAAGAAGTATATTAGCAGACGTAAGGGGAAGAGATAAAGGAATTATAGATCGTACAACTACAGAAGGCTTGTTTACTCTCACATGTTAACTGCTGGAAGTGCCCTAATACCAAATGTGGCTCCACACACATTATATGTGACTGCCCAATGATACAACCTTACTGGACTTATGTAGGTAGAATCTTACAATCTACAATGTCTTTATGGCAGCCATTTTGTGCTTCTTGGTCCATTTTTGTCAGGGATGTTTCACTCCTGAGTTTCAAACCTTTAAAGTGACTCGTCCATTGGAATAATATTTTATGGAGGATGCCAAAGAATGTAAAACAGTTGGCAGGTATCAAAAGCTAAGATGCAATTTACAACTCCTAGCAGCAGTGCAAAGAGTCCTCCCAGGGATTCTGTACTGAATTCAGGTGCAAATGGACACCAGAACTGACACTCCCTGTTACATAGCCATCACAGCCAAAATAGGGGTTGGGAGGTAACCAGAGGATCAAAGTTCTAACCTATTCCTTCAGTTTTTCTGTTACTAGAAATGATAAAACATTGTGCAGAATGCATGTCATATGAAGGGTGGGTCGAATTGTGGTGACGTAATGTGTTTTTGTCGTGGAGAGCAAAGGTTTTGTATTAGGTGAGATATGTCAATATTTGATATGTTAACCACATCTCTTTGTATCTACAAATAGGCGGAAAACACATTTTTCGTCATTACGAACATAATCCTTACCCAGAACCAAACGCAGAGTCGCTGTCCTGAGGTACGTAAATGGTGTGAAACTGTAGCTTTTGACTAGCTTTAATTTAGTTTACTGTATGCAAATAACAGACAATTAGACTGTTCCAGCACGTTATATATAAGGCTTTCCACCAGTTACCTCAGAAGTGATAGGACCATTTTCACAGTATGTGGGGAGTCACACAGGTTGGTGAAAACATGATAGTAAAGTACTAGCTGTAATGTAATGGCAGTCCTTTTACTTCATTAAGAGCAGCACAAAGAGCTACACCCCTACTTTCAGATCTATTGGCAGTGTCCACTCCATGGACTGAAATCTTTGGTAACTGGTTGGCCATTAACCCTCTCTGGGAGTAGTTGTTGTGTAGTATAGCCCACCTCCATTGGTGGAACGCAACACATCTGCCTAGACTTAATATCTGTGTATTGTTTCCTTTTACCCTGTACAACATTTCTCTGCCTTTCGGCTAGGTTTGCGATATACCACATACCTGCATTGTGGAGTTTCAAACTTGCAACCATGTAGTATGAGATCTTGTGGCTATCAAATCATGCAACCTTTCTAGAGTTAGAAATGGAAATTGTAATTGCTGTGGTGTCCTTTCCAACAAATCTTTGAATGGAAGCACATTTGTACTCTATATGACCTTAATAACTTCACAGGAAGTGACACCACATTTGACATGGATGACAAGCTATCATGTTTTTAAGTTCTGACCCTGGTCTTGACCATAAGGCCTACAGCTCTGAACTTAATGGAAGTTCATTCTGTTAGCAAAGCTGCACTGTTCTGATAAAATAAACTATATAATGTCTTTGTAGTACTAGTTCTGAACACTGCCAGTGTAGATGACTGGTAATGGTAGCAAACTGTCTTGCCTAGTCGGAACATAGCTGCATGTTGATACTTTATGAAAAAGGACTACTATACAGGGCTGCTTTCATCCGTATTAATTCATTGTGGGTGTTCTTACTCCTCAGAACTTTGGGTCATCAAACCAGTCCGTGCTGATCTGCGGTTAGGCCCAATATGTACACCCAGTCACGTTGGTCTTAAGATATGACCAGTGATTGCGGCCCAGGTTCTGACATAAAAGGAGCTAGTTTGGATGCCATCAGCACACCAGTGACACTGTAGCATTTGCTCCCTATGATGTCCCACAGAAGCCCTTTATATATATTGAGAATGAGAGCCAAAACATGTAGTCATAAAAACCCCTTAAGCGACCAGTTGGATATCTGTTCATGGAAAATATAAGCCTCAAGCACCAGTACACTGTTAGTCCAATAAAAGGTATGAGTTAAAAAAAGTAAAATACTCTATTTTTTGTGAATTCCCGTAAGTAGATGGTCAAGCTATTGTAACTAGACCTCTAACATTGTTACTATTGTATTTTTCACAGCTACCCGATAACAAGACCATATGTAAATCACACAAAGACTGCAAAAAAGATTTTGTGGGTACGCACAGCAATGGTAAGTAGCCAAATCCCTACTGACTTTACCTTGCTGAGAAATACAGTCCTGTAGATACAATATATTGAACAATGTTAAACTCAGAAGGCATTCTTTGTTACCCATCAGAAAATAGGATAGTCAAAATGTGGTTCTGTGTTTTAAGAAAACACTTTCTGTAAACAAAGTAATATATTTCAAGAGAGCTTGTGTTTTTCTGCCTAGAAATCTACCTTGATACAGATAGTTACAGTTGACATGACCAGAAGCGCATCCTGGAATTGATTATGGTATTGTCAATTGCTTTTATCTACAAGAAACTGAAAACGGTAGCAGCCATGTTTGAGTCTTCATCCTTGTTGGCGAATCCCTCCTACAGCACTGGATACTAGAGAGAGCCATCATTCTCTTGGTGATCAAGGCTGTCCTGTTAATCACCCGAAACCTCATTTGCTCCACTGTAATTCGTTTTGCCTTCTTGTAGAACCCATGCATGCCTCAGCTATATTTAGGAATGGGTGGCGGTACTGACTATCCATTTGGGAATATCTTTGTAAAATTATATAATTGACGCAATATCAACAAGTGTATATATAGGTAATAAGAGGTTTACTATGCTTAGCTTCACATATATGTATCTTAACAATAGCTATAAATTCAACTTACATAGATGTAGAGTTACGAATGGTAAATCTTTACCTACCTATACACACTTACCTCCTCCATATTTTAATCTTTGATGTTTTGGAAACAATATTATGTTACCATGATATTCCCTACTCTATATTCCATACTACTGCTATGGGATTCCCAACACTATATGTTTGCAAAAAAAGCAATGCTTACCAATTCAGTTGGCCTTGAGCACTTTTCCGCTGCAGCTCTGGAGGATGCTAGGTTCCTTTTATTTTTGCCCTACCTAGCCCACGAGCTAACAGAAGACCTCAAACAACAGTAATTCTAAGTGGTAAAGTGATCAAGTATTCACCATTTATTTTAAGCGATGTAATACAAAGAGAGTCAAGCAGTCACATTATTAATTTTCTGGGGCATTTGGTGGAATACTGACAATACCTGGTTAGCCCTGAAGATGGTATTTTGTGCCAGAGGCGGCATCTTATGGGGACCATTTGGTTGTCTTTATAAATTACCACAACAGTGTAAGATGAAAACGTTTTTGGGAGTGTCTATCCTTTGCCCAAACTCAAAGGCAGTCCATGGAAGTGTGCGTCTAAGTTTTGCAGATAGACCCAGGATGGTTGGACAATGAAGAGTGTTTGTTTGGTAAGTCTGTGTTCAGCCACACGGGACTGGTGACCTCTTCCACCTGGCTTATACATCCAGCTGGGGAGTGGACATTGCTGTCCGGAGCCGTCTTCACACAACCGAAAGTAACAAGTGAGGCTTCCACTATCATCAACTAGCTCTATCGAATTCCCACTAATGGTAAAATGTATCAGTATGTCGGGTAGGTAACTTACTATTGGCCCCTTCAGTTTACTGATTTCTCCCTGCCTCTAAACACTTCTAGCTGAGTTAAGTCTTGGAGGCTGGCCTTTTCTACTATTGGTTATTTTAAGCAGGACTTCTGGCTTCCTTTGTGAGGATTGTGGCCGCCCAGAAAAAGCATGGTAAACTTGTTGTCCTGGCTTTACTTTGCACAATTCCCGAGTCATTCTGCACTGTATAATTGCAACATCTCAACTCTTGAGTTGCGTGGGAAAAGCAACGGCCTAAGCGGTTGTGAGGAATGCAATTCACAAAAAATTTAAATTTTGTCCTGTAGGTTTCTTCATGCATTTGGCTTAAATTTCCAATTGTTCAACAAATCACAAAGATATCTAGTTAACTCACATCCCCTTATACGAAGTTTAAAAATAAAAATTGTGTTAACTGATAAACTTGGTTTTCTTAAAAAAAATTGTGTTTGCACGCTGCACTTTAGCATTTACATTTTGCGTGAGCTGGGTTAAATCTCTGGGGCTGCTTTTAATCTTAGGAAAACACATTTTAGGTCAGATGTCGAGTGTTTGACGCGGACGCCAACGCGCACGCCCAGCTATTAAAGGGGCTGAGGACCCTACCGTACGCAGCAGGCGCGTCGCTGGAGCGCCAAAGGCGCGCCTAAGGCAAGCCCGTATGCTCCTGTCAACGCCTGACTGGTCCCAGGTACCAGAACCTCTGCTGGTTGCACGAGGGGCTCGAGCTTTTATACCACTGATGAGCTCCAGCAGTACAGAGGGTCGGTAAGGAGTATTTGTATCCATCGTATGTGCCCTGATGGGAAGACAACTCAATGCATGCATTGCCCCTTTCACTTTCGTCCTGCCCTCAATGAGCACACATCCCCGACTCCAGTTAATGTTTTTAACATGCTTTTGCTTAATTGTCATTCTTGTCATTCTTTGCCCAGACATGCCATTGAAATTAGACTACTGTTAGAGGACGAGAGTCCAGACGTTTTGTTTTTAAAAGAAACCTGGCTAACAAGTGACTCTTACGCAAGCTCTCCCCCCTGGGTACATTATTCAAAGACATGATAGAGAACTGAATAGAGGAGGGGGCATAGCCATCGTTTATAAAACTGGATTTAACTGCCGTATGTCAGGGAACGCTATACCCGACTGCAAGAGTCTGCTCTTTTCCATTGGTCTTCTCTCACACCTGCACTTTTTCTGGGATCTTAATTTATCGCCCTCCGGGGACACTGGGCAAATTTAGCAATGTCCTCCACGAAATTACACCTAACTTAGCTAGCACCAACTTTTCCCTGCTGGGAGACTTTAACATGCATTTAGATTTTTTTGAAAAATATTTTTATTGGTTTTCAACCCAAACAATGTCCCCCCCCCCACAAGACCTTCACCAGTAAGGGCAACATATGGGATACAGTGCGTACAGTCATTGTTCTCTGATAGGCTTATGCTTACATCAATATCAACATCAGAATGATCGTTCCAGCCTCCCCACCGTGCTCTAACGCTAACAATGCAACTTGCATCTTATACACCCACCGATGTAATGGGGGCCCAACATGGTACCCCCGCTGGCTCAAGCCTCGTCCGCCCCCCTCCCGCCTTACCCCTTACACCAGTGTGCTCTATGTACTCTAGGCCAGGATGTCCAATCATCTTTAACATGTTAAGGTGTGCCAACGGCCTACCACGGTTGGGCTGTCTCCCAATCCTCAACATGCCCTAGCACACTTCTGCCCTCCCTATGGCCACCCAAAACCCAGCTATATTCAGTGTGTCTCAGCAGGTTCCTGCAGGGCCCCCAAGGAGTCAGAGTCCGAGTCCGGCTCCGGCCGTGTCATTAGTGCCACTAGCGCTTCCCATGCTTGTGCCGTTTACATCGTCTTGTCATTATTTGCTCTTCTGGCTTGTTGGAGCCTGACCATGCCCTCATTAGCCGCCCAGCTCCTGAATTCCGTTTTCCATCGCTCTACACTAGGGCCGTGCGTGGATTTCCACCTTCTCGTTAGTTCCCGCTTGGCCAACAGCAACCCCAAATCAATGAATTTACACGTTACTATGGTGCGCGCTGTATGAGGGTACCAGTGCAGTATGCATGCTCCCATGGTGGGTTCTATCTGCCTATCTGTTACCCTGCATAGGACCTCAACTACCTCCTCCTAGTATGTGCCGACCCGCGGGCAACTCCACATCCTGTGTAGGAAGTCTGCAGCATTCGAACGACACCTAGGGCAACATGCCGACTCCACATTAAAATATTTATACTCCTCCACGCTCTCTTCACCAATTTAGACCAAGTCGATTCAGGTATGTCTTTGCCCATATCTACCTTCCATTTCTCTCGCAGTCGAGTTAGCAGTTGAAGCAACTCCCCCATCATTCGCCGATACAGGCACGTTACTGCCTTCATCGTCCCTGCGGCGATTACTACATATTGGCACGTCAGGGATGTCTGCGGTTCCAGCAGCCCTTCCCCCCAGTATTCCTGAATTGCTGCCACCAAAGCGGCATCTAACAAGAAATCACCCCTTGGCAATCCGTATTTGTCCTGCAGTGACGGCTAGGGCAAGAGAGCTCTGTCCTCGTACAAGTCCCCAATAATCTGCAATCCCAGTTCTTCCCACTCAGCTAATGTCGGCCAGTCCTCTCCGTGCCGAAGGGCCATACACATTCCAAGAGGTATCTGCGGTGCGTACGGTCGAGTCTCACCTACTCTACGCCTACTTCTATTCCAGCTTGCCCTTAGCGCGCTCTCTTCAGAAGTGAACGATGCAACCCACAACCGGTGGCCCAAAACCACAAAGGATAAGACATGCAGCGGAACCCAACGATTCTCTGGACCATCCGGTCCCCTGAACTCTTGAGCAACTGCCTGCGTGAGCCACTGCAGTTGGGCCACTAGATAATACAGTTCAAAGTCTGGGACCGCCCATCCCCCCTCCGCTCTAGGTCCCATCATCGTGGCCAGAGCCACCCTCCTCCTACCGCTCCCCCATAAAAATCCCCCTACCATAGTTCATAGCGTCCTAAACACCTGGCCCGGAATCCAGATCGGTAGTGTCCTGAAATAATATAGTAGCCTAGGGAGTGCCACCATTTTCATAAGCGCTACCCTTCCCCCACTGAGAGCGGCAGAGTACTCCAGAATGCCATGCTGCCCTTGATTCCTCGCACTGCCCTATTCACATTCCCCTGCACAAGATCTGTTTGCTCATGATAAATGTTAGTTCCCAGATACGGCAGGCAGCAGGGCTCCCACCTTATTCCAAGGAATCTGTCGGGGAACAGGCTAGTCTTCTCCCAGTTCATGCACAACCCTGACGCCACACCAAACGCCCGAGCAGCTCAGCCGCTCCCGTTAAGTCCCTGCCAGGGCCCGCTAGAAACATCAACAGGTCATCTGCATAGAGTGATATATAGTGCATGTCTCCACGCATCTCCAGTCCAGTGTAATGCTTCCCTGATCTATCTTGCACTGCCAGGGGTTCAATCGCTAGTGCAAATAACAGTGGATGAAGCGGACAACCCTGTCACGTTCTGCGTCCTACTATGCAGGCCGCTGATACCGCGCCCCCCCCCCCCCCCCCCACCCCCTCCCGTCCGCACCCGAGCCGTCGCTGATGTATACAGTATTTGGGTCCACCTCACGAAGTCCTCCCCCAACCCCATCTTACGCATAACCTGAAAGAGAAAGGGACATTCCAGGCTATCAAATGCCTTCTTTATGTCCACCGATAGAATCAAAGCATACGGTAACAGGTCTCTGCAGTTCTCTAGGATTCGCCGTAGCCCTTGCACATTAATGGCCCTATTACGCTTGGGATAAAACCGGATTGGTCTCCGTGTATCAGCTGTCACATATAGGGGAGGAGGCGCGATGCCAATATTATACTTAAGATTTTGTAGTCAGTTGTCAACATTGACAGCGGGCGATATGCTTTCTTGTCTGTAGCTTCCCTTCCAGGCTTCAGGAGAGGGATAATAATAGCCTCCCTGGTGGTCTTAGGTAACCTCCCTGCCTCGTATGCCTCCTGATTGATCAATTGCAACCACGGAGCCAAGCAATCTACATATTTAGAGTAAAACTCTATAGAGAGGTCGTCTACCCCAGGAGTTTTGTTACGAGCCATACGTTTAATCGCACTCCTTATCTCTCCTACCATAATCTCGCTGCCCAGCAGGTCCCCCTGCTCCTTGGTCAAGCTCAGTAGAGCCACCTCCTCCAAATATTCCCGTACAGTGTCTGGGCCCTGAGTCAGCTGGCTACTGTACAGCCCAGTGTAATACTCCAGGAACAAGCCTTTTATTCCAGTCTGCGTGTGCACCACCTCTCCCGATGCGGCTAACAGGCCCAATATCGGCAGTCCCCTGGGGGTCAGATTGGCCGACAACGCCATCAGTGCGCTCGATTTGTCCCCCTCAGCATGCATCCTTGCTCTATAACTATTATAATCAAAGGAGCGCAGTCTCTCCACCTGAACCGCTACTCCCTCTCTAGCTTCCGAGATCTCAGCTTGTGTCTCTGGATTCCCAGGTCGGACCTTCTCCACGTCTCGCAACAGGCCTTCCGCCCTTTCTAAGTCAGTAAATATCGTTTTCCGTACTCCCGTCGCCTTACTATACAGATCCCCCTAGTCACAACCTTAAACGCATCCCACTCAATTGCCATTGATGTTGCGGTCCCCTGGTTCTTCTCGCAGTATCGTTCAATACCTGTCCTCAGCTCCTCCCCAAAGACCAGATCTTCCAATGCTTCTGGAATGAGCTGCCAGGTCGGTATGACCGCCCTCTCCTGACTCTACCTCATTCGCACTAGCAATGGGTTATGATCTGACCAGCGTTCTCGCCAGGTACTCACTACCTGTCAACATGGAATGAACAGCAGGGGCGCATAATATTACATCTAGCCACACATGCAAGTCGTGAAGGCCGGAATAATAAGAGTAATCCCTCTTTTCTAAATGCTGGGCGCGCCATGTCGCTATAAGATCCCAATTGGTTTCCCAGGTGCCTCTTGCCTTGGAGATCCATATGCACCGAGGCTCCAGACAGCGAGGGGTGAGATCTATCTCGCTCCATGTCTGTTATAGAATTAAAGTCTCCCCCCACTATTGCCGCCGTAGTTAGATATGACGCTAGGCTCCCTGACAATTTCTCAAAAAAGGAGGGTTGGTCGACATTAGGGGAATAAACACTACATAACGCAACATCCATTCCATTGAGCCATCCCATTACTGCCACAAACCTCCCTTCCGGATCAATCAAGTGATGCAGTGGCTGAAAAGGGACCCCCGCCCTAAACCACACCAATGCACCATTTGCAAACGCAGAGTAGGTCGTGTAGAATAACTGCCCCCTCCACCTCTTTTTTAGGGCCCGCCCCTCAGCTAGGTTAAGATGTGTTTCCTGTAGGAAAGCAATATGTACCCCCTGCCGTACCAGGTAGGCATGCACCTTGTGCCGCCTCTGCATCGTATGGGGCCCCCGCACATTCCAAGTAATACATTTCAAATCATGTAACGTACCCAGTATTTATACCTTTCCTCCTACGCACCCACCTCATGTCTAAGAGCACACCGATGTCATCAACTTCCCAAACACTCCTCCTCATCCCTCCCCCACTCCCACCCCCCAGAACAGGCACTACAACATTAGAACCCATCCAAACTATTACTCAAACACACCACTAAACTCCTAAGGAGCTAACCCATACAAACTTACTGGAGGTAAGCCCTAGGTTTCAGAGAATCAGACACCTAGTTGTCCATCATCCTGCGCTCAACCCCCGTATCACTGAGCCCGCCCCTTCAGTCCCGCCGGTGCAACAGTGACCTTCAGCCAGTTTTCCAGGTATTCCGTCATGTCCGGCCCTTCCACCCCTTCCGGCAGCCCCACCACTCGGATGTTGTTCCTTCGATTCCTCCCTTCTGCATCCTCTGCACGCTTTTCCAGGGTACGCAGCCTATTCTGAAAATCGTCCATCTGGGCTGCCATTGACTTCTGAGCTGGTTCCAGAACCTCTATGGATACTTCCGTTTGTTTCACCCTGTCGGCCAGCTTGGCATGGCCATTCGTAGCAATCCCAGCCCTTGTGTCACATGACCGATGTCCTTTTGCAAGGCTTCCCTAGTGTCTGAAATGACTTGTAGTATTTGATCGACTTGCTGCTGAAGCATCCCCTCTGGACGTTGCTGCGATCCCTCCCATGCCTCTGTGACCGTTGTATCTTCTTCATGTTCCTGCAGTGCTCCCATCTGCTTTCCCCTTGGCTTCCACATGCCCCCACTGGACTGTGGGATCTCTTGGCTGTCAAACTGTCACTATGATGCACTGCTGCTCACTGTGCATCCGTGACCCAGGCAATGCGACAATCTTTATTGCGTTGGTCGCCGCCCTCTCGTATTCTCACCCGCCCTGTCAGGATAAACCGCCAAGACCAGCCAGGCTGTTCCACTCTGCGCCCTCGGTTCCCCAATGGGACCACTCCCCAAATGGGCTCTTCAGGAATTTCTTCTCAGCCCGGGCCAATCTTGCCTCTAGACTGTCACACCCCGGCCGATGGATTATGTTCCGGGTGGATATGAAGGGGTCTCTATACTAGCATCTGGGTTCGCTCTCGGCCATCCGCTTACAACCGCAGCGCCCCTCCCGTCAGCCCAGATCAGTCCACCACCGCAGTTCACACCACTGCTCAGTGCGCTGCGCGGCCCCGCAGTCGTGGCCACTGTAGCCCCTCCACGTCATCCGCCAACTCCTCCGCTTCACATTAACATGCATTTTGATGACCACTTTTTACCAGCAACACGTGACATATTGGATAGTTTGGAAGCCCTCCAATTCTTCCAGAAAGTAAGAGGCCACACCAATTCTCATGGTCATTTAGTTGACCCTATCTTTACTAATGCCCCAGATGTTCAGGTTAGAAATGCTATTTCGCTGCCTTGGACAGATCACTGCCTTATTCCCTTTTCTTGGACTCATCAAGCTAGCAGCAGAACAACGGTAACATCTACCAAAGTGTTCCACTTATGGTCACAACTCACAGTAGAACGCTGGGTATCAATACTTAATGATAGTAGATCAGCACCAGACTCCAATCCGATTATGGCAAGTCACAACTTTGAAAAATGGATGATCTCTTCTTTAGGATTGTAAAAAACAAGGACCCCCTGAGTAGTAGAGTAAACAGAGCTCCTAGGACAGAGATAACACTGTATGTGAAAAAAGTGGGTTACTGATCTCTTCTTTAGACATGGTGCTTCCAAAGAAACAAATTAAGGATAAGAGCGAAGTAAATAGAACAGCTTGGGATACACGCAAATTACGTAAACTTAAGCAGGTCTGCAAACGGTCTGAAAGAACATGGAGAAAAGATTACTCCATTACTAGTAAAATGTTTTATAGGGAGGACATTAAAAGGTATAAGGAAGAAATTAAGTGTGCACAGTCGCTTTATTACAAAAACTAAGACTTTCAGCCCCCAATTCCTCCCACGAAATATTCTGCATAGTGAAATCCCTTATTAAGCCCCCTCCCCCATCTATTCCCTGCAATGATATGACATCTCGTTGCAACCAATTAGCAACTTTTTTCTTTGATAAAATCCAAGATATTTACACCTCCTTTCACCAGGCCACAGCTTTAATCAATGTCCCCTTAGCCAACAACAAAGGAGGCATTGATAACTGCATTTTATCTGATTCCTCCGTTGGATCATCCCTCACTGCAAGGTAGCCTTGGCCAGTTGAAGTCAGGCTTCCCCAGGGATACAGCCCCCCCCCTCATTTTAAATCGAATTCTTGATACAGTATCTAATGTTATCCTAGATATGACTAATGCTACATTTCGGACAGGCATTGTCCCGCCCCCATGGAAGCAAGCAATGGTTAAAGCTTTGCTGAACAAGCCGAACCTGGACTCTGAGATGTTGGGGCACTATCGGCCCATGTCATAACTGTCAGGGATCAGCAAAATTTCTGAAAACATGTGAATAGTGCTTTGTCCGTGTTTTTGGAAAGCAATAACTGTCTTCACCCATCTCAAACTGAGTTCAGACTCCAACAGGCACAGAAATGGCCCTTTTAGCTGTGGTTGAGGTAACTAGGAAAATCTTAGATAATGGGGGCTGCGCTGCCATTGTGCTTTTAGATCTTAGTGCAGCCTTCAACACAGTCAGTCATCAGTTGCTTATCCAGAGGATGAAAGATGTAGGAGTGACTGATTTGGCCCTTAAATGGATCCAGTCCTTTTTGGACGACCGATCATTTCAAGTGTTCCATGAATACTGCATCTCTGACCCTCAGCCACTCCGATGTGGGGTTCCTCAGGGATCCTCCCTGTCCCCCAAGCTTTTTAATGTGTACATGAGCCCCTTGGCAGATGTGGTAGAGCCGTTCAGCATCCAAATCGTTACCTATGCCGACGATACACAGCTGATTGTTTCTTTTATTCAGCTCAACAACACTGCCTTGGAGCTGGCCAAGTGTCTTGGAGAGGTCTCAGCATGGATGGAGGACTCATTCCTGAAGTTGAACGGATCTAAAATGGAGCTGATGTTTCTGGGTAAACCTTCTGTACCCAATATACTACCATCTTGGCCAAGTTGCTTCAGCCCTCCCCATCCCCAAAGATTATATCAAGAGTTTGGGGCTTTGGTTGGATCGTAATCTTGACTTTGGGGAGCAAGCAAGGAAGGTTGCTGGTAGCTGCTTTGGGATGATGAGGATGACCTGTAAAATCATTCCTCTCCTTCCTTTCGCTGCAAGGAAAGTGATAGCTCAGTCCCTCATTCTTTCCAGGCTCGACTATGCTAATGCACTATATTTAGGAGCACCATGCACTGTGGTAAGTGGGCGGTGGTAGAGCCCACAAGCTGCTGCTGTTGCTCAGACCCACTTGTGTTAGCGATATTTTTAAAATACTGCAATTTGTTTTACTCCGTTCTTAAATTGTTATACTCTGCTTTTAAATTGTGTTGCCACAACGTACCTGGGTCCAGAATCTTGCCAGTGAGAGGGTGGGGCTGACAGGACACTCGGGGGGCCTTTCCTCGACTGTCCCTCCTTCCCGCCCTGGTCCGACGCGGCGAATAGCGCCGTTGCGCAGAGGGCGGGGAAGGGAGAGCTCAGGCACTTCTGGTTGCGGTCAGCGGTCCAGTGGTTGCAGCATAGGATAAAGGGTACATGCATGAGCGGCTGCACAGCGGACGCGCGCAGCGGGTGCGCCGAAGGCCCGCCAAAGGCAAGCCCGTCTGCGCCCTTCCGCGGCCGTTCTGGGACCGGGGCCTTAACCCCTGGCCAAAATAATGCTAGAGTTCAGTGGAGTTTTGCACAACTATACGATCTCCGCCCCAGGATACCTAGCGCGTGTAGCCACAGTATGAAGGTCTATCAGGATGCTGGATAGGTTCATTGCCCATTCAGCTACGGCACTGTAGGTAAGCTAAAGCGAGGGGCGACAAGGCTGTCTTGAGGTCTGCTGATTTGTAGATCAATGTGCAAACATAAATTGGACATCTTTGATTTACTCACAGATAGAAAACTTGACCTTTTATTCCTCACGGAGACATGGCTGGACTCCGATTCCGAGTCAGAAATTATCGAGGCCCTCCCCCCTGGGTACATGATAGTCAGGATGGATAGGACGCCTGGTAGAGGCGGTGGGGTAGCCATTGTTTTTAAACATCCATTGAGCTGCTCACTGGAACCTACGACCATAGCTAATAGTGAGGCAGGCTCATTTATAATTGGGGTCAGCTCTCACCTTACGGTGAAAGGACTCCTGGTCTATAGACCTCCTGGCCCGCATGCACGGTTTGCGTCTAGCTAGTTGGAAGGAATCATGGACTCAGCTCTACGGAATGACAAATTCCTATTGTTGGGGGACCTTAATATCCATCTGGAGAATTCCCTCAATAGGGGAGCTGTAGACTTGTGTCAGGAACTACAGTCACTGCAATTAGGTCTGAATTCCAATGCCCCTACCCATCAGCATGGCCATTTATTGGATCCAGTATTCGCTAATTGGGAGGGAGTTGAAGTGACCACTCCCATCCCTATCCCCTGGTCCGACCACTTCTTTGTTCCCTTTGTGGTAAAGATCCCAGAACTTAAAGCCCCCGAGCAACCTGTGCTAAACCACCTGTGTCGTAAATGGGCAGGCTTCTCACAGACTAAGTTCAATGAAGCTCTGGTCCGAAGAGGGTCACCGGGGGGTACCGACGTCGAAACAGCCTGCCTCAATCTAGAAAGAGCATAAGAGAAGCTCTAGACAGTGTAGCCCCGCTACGTCAGAATAAAAAGTTGAATAGACAACAGAAATCCGCACCTTGGTACAATGATGACTTCCGCCTGGCTAGGACAGAGTGTAAACGTCTGGAGAGACAATGGAGGAACGGCTTTCTTAGTCAGGCCAAGCTGGAATATCTAAAAAAAGCGGAAAAAGTACCCTTGGCTTATTAGACGGGCCAAGGCCACTTACTATGCAGAGAGAATTGGAGCAGCTGGAAACTCCACTAAGGAATTATTTAGGATCTATAAGGAGATTTCCTCACTACAGCGTCTGCTATTCCCACGGAAGGCTCATTGGAATCTTGCGACCGTATCGCGGTTTTCTCTCAAGAAAGTGGAGAAAATGTACTCTTCCTTTCAAGGAGCCAAAAAAACAGGTGCAGAGTTTGTGGAGGCAATCGGAGGTTTTGGGGCAAGCCAGAGGCTGGATAGTTTTATCACCCCTCCCCCCGAGTCGCTCTGCAAAATCTGCAGTTCTATAAAGTCTGGCTCACCTAGGGATCCTGCCTCACCCAAACTGCTTGGGGAGAGTATTGCCATTCTTGAGCCTTATATCAGGCATCTCTTAGATGTATCGTTTAGTATGCACACGGTGCCGGATAACTGGAAAAAGGCTGTGGTTCTTCCACTTCAGAAAAAACCTAATATCAGCCCTGAGAAACTGGAAAATCTCCGCCCTATCTCGCTGTTACCGTATCTGGCGAAAGTGGCAGAGAAGGCTGCAAATTTACATCTCATGGCCCATGTGGAAGAAGCCAATCTTCTCCACCCCACGCAATTTGGATTTCGGTCACTTTACTCTACGGAGTCAGCTCTACTAATGGCCACGGAGGCCATTAGGCAGGGAGCAGATGAGGGGCAAACAATGGCTCTCATCCTTTTGGACCTGCGCGCCGCTTTTGACACGGTAGCACATTACACCTTGCTACAGTGTCTGGACAAGGGCGGTGTCTCAGGCGCGGCGCTAAAATGGATACAATCATTCGTGATGGAACGTAGCTTTCAGGTTAGCGACAGGGCACCCACTACTCTAAAGCTATGAAACTGGATCAGGGTGTGCCTCAGGGCCAGGATGGTTGGTAGATCTTTTCGGCTCTTGGCGGCCAGGAGCTGGAATAAACTTCCTCTCGAGCATCAGTTGGAACCCTCCGAGACCAGGTTTAGAAGTGAGCTTAAAACACACTTGTTCCTTCATTGATAGGCCTGGGCGTCTTTATTCTGGGTATGGGGCTCTAGGATCTCGCACTTACTAGAGCGCGGGGACACGCCAGTGGGCGTAACTAGGCGCTTTATAAGCTTCCTTATTATTATTACTATGGTTAAGAAATTGCAAATTGTACAGAACTGTTCCGCACGACAACTCCTGAATCTTCCTAGCCGACAGTCAGCAGGGTCTGCTCTGGCCGCCCTTCATGGCTGCCCATTCAGCAGAGAGTGCAGTTTAAGGCTCTCTATATCTCACATAAGGTACTGTCAGGTTCTGGCCCTCCTATCATATGCTCGCTTATTTCCTCTTACCATCCTGAGAGAACCCTGCGATCAGGTAATAAACAGTTGGCAGCTGTACCTAGAATTAGGAAAGCACGTACAGTTGGTTGCCTCTTCTCATATAACGCAGCAAGGCTGTGGAATTCCCTCCCTCTTGTCATTCGGTGTGAAACCAACCATTTGGTCTTTCAGAAACGTATAACCTTTCTGTTGCCATAAACAGATATGTAGTTCTTTGGCCTCCAGCGCTAGGATACCTTTGGTAACCATGCGCTTTATACATGTTTTACAATTACAATCTCCAATATTGTGTAATAATGCATGAGAAAATGTTTCAGCCACAGATTACACATCAACACTTTCTTTTTTATCAATAGGAAAATCTTTTTCCCATCGCAGAAACCGCTTATTCTAAGCCCTATCCATTTTTGGGGTGTGCCTTTCCCATTCTGTCTCTTGGACTTGATTTACTCCTGACCTCGACATGTGTAAATCTGACTGTTTTCAGTGTGGGAAATGGGCGAGCAGAAGTTTGTGAACACCAAAAGTTAGGCTTGTTGGGATTCCCTCCCTTTCAGCTCTACTTTTTATGTGAGTACCTATTTTTACGAGTGTGAAACCATCTTTGGTGAATTGCAAAAGTTGTGTTACTAGCATTTGTAAAATCCAGTAGATATTTTGTAGGCTGATGACCTTCTGCTTTGTCATAGTTTATTTTGTTTGCAAATGTTTTTGTATGAAGGCGTGACACACAAATGGCCCCATAGCGATTTTGAGGGAGCTGCAAGGCCTTTACAGAAGTAAAACACACATTACTAACATGTATTTTGAATTGTAAAAGCACAGTGTAGGTGGCTTCTTAATGTGCGGCTGATGATAAAAGTATAC
The DNA here is from genome assembly GCF_964263255.1 of Lissotriton vulgaris. NCBI lineage: Eukaryota > Metazoa > Chordata > Amphibia > Caudata > Salamandridae > Lissotriton > Lissotriton vulgaris. The sequence goes on along the minus strand of NC_141699.1, from coordinate 155,425,605 downwards.
AATCATCAATGATGGAGTTCTTGTTGAAGGCTTGGAGTAGCTACACCAGGTAGTGGCAGTAGTAGTAGTAACACCATTACTACTACTGGTGTATCTATTCATGAATAAAACGACTATATGAAAATGAAAACCAAATGATGTATAAAGTTACCAAGAACTGCTGTAATTTACTAGGTGTATCAATTTGATTCTAATAGTGCTATTCTCTCTCTCTTTTTTTTCAATGGATATTGAGGTTTATTTAATGGATTTAATGTTCTGGAATCTAAAGTATCGGGTTTTACTAATTATGTGATGTTATCGTGGCTCGTTTGTTATTGTTTTACAGAATTATTGATCAATACATTACTTAGTGGTAGTAGGAAGCAGCTAAAAGGCAATATAAACTATTAAACTAGGCATGGGAATGAGACCTGCTAAAGCAGGGTAGTCCTACCTCATCAAAATGAGAGCGCCCTGTATGGCGTATTGCCAAGGAACATCAGCAAAGGGTTGTTGATAGTGAGTGTAGAATGCATAGGGATCCAGGCTGTTATATAATAGTCTTCATTAAATTTACTTACGATTAAGATGGTAAAAATTGCATATTCAACAATGTTTGATAACTATCTTCAATCAGGAGTTTTTTTATTTGACTGTGTCCCTGCAAAGTTCTTGCTTAGATATTTTTCCTTAGGCTAAGCAAAACACTGCTAGAAAAATCCAAACAGCATCTTGCTGCTTTGTGTGGGTCACAAGCGTTTCACCTGTAAATGTTTTGCACCGAAGGCATAACATCAACTATACCATTATTTCAACCTAACTCTTCCTGTAAAATACATGCAGAGTGTTTGTAGTTTGTTGAAATTGGGGTTGAATGAAAGCTATATATATTTTTGTAATTTATCCAACAATCTTAGTTTAGCTCTAGAGGAGTGTTGTACCACTCCAAATTCTGGATTATTCATGAAGCCAAGTCATTCAGGCGAATGTTTTAGAGTAAATATGTTTTGTGCACACTTCTTTATGATGGGAAGCTAAAAATATATAGAAATCCAATAGATAATAGCAAATGTATTACCATCCAATTAAAATGATAGCCCGGAACAGTAAAGTCCCAACAATGCTGCCATGGACAATGCAAGGAAAAAGATTGGAATTAGGTTAATTTTTGGGATGTGGGCAACTGTGTTATTTGGTCCTGGGATCATCTGGCATCTACGGAAAACCTACTTGCTACAAACAGCTCTCAATGTCACTACGTTTTCTTACCCAGAATGTCCAGCACAGGTCAGACATTGGTTAAAAAACATAATTTCCTCAAATGTTTGTGATGGAAAATTCTGAAATTTGTGGGAAACAGCTAAACTCCCACCATTCAGTAAATCCCACGCCAATAAAAACAGTAGCTTGTGTGTATAGGTGTGGCTATTGTAACTGGCCAAACCTTTGACTGTATTAATTTTTTATAGTGTCAATGTGGTCTTCACATGGCCACATGTTTAGCCTATCCCTGTCTAGTGCAGTCGATCCACGAACACATGTGAAGGTACCACTTTTATTGGAAGAAGTATGGGTACATTGAATAGTAGGACATTTGCACTTTTCATAACGAACTGAAGTTTTCTGTAAAGGAAAGTGAAGAAATTGTGATTTTATTACCATTAATTTGATAAATGCAGGAGGTTATGGGTAATAAAATATGCTGGGGTTCATCTAAGCTACACCATCATGGATTCCCTGCGTTTCTAGTTTCAGGAATGTCTGTAGGTTCACTGGGTGTCAACCGACCCCAGGACCAAACGGTGTAGACACCCCCCTACGTACTCTTCTGCATCAAATACATTCCCTTGTGACCCTCTCAAACCATTAAAAACCCATACATGTCTCATCACCCCACACTCCGAAGACCCAGGAGAACACAGATTTGGATCAGGCCTTGGGAGGGATACGTTTCTGTTTGAGAAACACTTGAGGGAATTACCATGTTTAAAAAAAAAAAAATACTAAACATGTTGCAAAGGTGATGCTCTGATCAATTTCCCAACCATACAGTCAGGGCAAGAGAGTTCTAGCACTCCGCAATAGAAGCCTTATGATGTATAGTAGAATATATGGTGATAGGTTTCCACACAGCCCAGAGTTGATGCCTGTGGCCAAAACATAAGTAGCCTAATCGGACATTTCTCTCGCAGTTGCTTTAAAAATTTCCAAAATGCACTGCACCCTGTTTATTGCCTGAGGGCACCCTAAACACACAGAAAACATACACATATGGTACCCCTCACTCAGGAGACTGTGAGGAGCTAAGTTGGGGATTAAACCCTGACTGGGATGAGTTCTTGTGTGAGGGGGAGTGGAGGGAATTGCCTTTTTTTTAGGGGGGAATCTTTGTGTTGGAAAGGCCAGCCGGTGAGGGGAAGGGAGGTCTGTCTTGCATGAATAGTTTTGTCGCTCATACAGAACTAGAAAATATATTGTTACTATAATTTCTATCAAATTCTGAGTTATGAAATGAGCAGTGCATCATAAACCGTAATCCTGCCACAATGTTGTGATTTCATCTAAAATTACATATTTTGCAATGTCTGGGAAGCCTACACACTTTTGGTATTTTGGGGTCTCCAGACGGTAAGGGCAATATCTCTTAGGTTAGTGTTCTAGGATTTATATTTGACCATTTGAGAAATGCGACAAAGTATTACACAAATATGTTATAAAATACGTATGTGCTGAAAAACCATCGAGTTTTTCTTTGTGCTCTTAGAGACCAAATGGGTACATGTGTTTAAACAACCTAAAGCGGATTCTTTGAAATATGCTCTGATCCAGAGGTGCACATACACCCCTGTTTGAACGCCTCATACATGTCTGTTAATGTCCACACACTAACGGTCTTTTATTTTCTTTTGATTCTAGGAATTCAGACTGGAAATTGTGTCCCATATAGTGGCAGTGTGAGCACCTGTGAAGTCTACGCATGGTGTCCGGTGGAAAATGACACCTTTGTGCCAGAGTGAGTGACCGCTGCTTCCTAAGGAGGTATTTGGACAATGGTTCAAACAAAATAGTTTGAAAGACTAAAAGGTCAGAAATTAAAAATTCAAGACAAAGGCTTGGATACAAACAGTTTGAAAAAATAGAGAGAGATTGAAAATTCGGGGCACAAACAATACGGAGAAGTTAATCATTTGCACAAAGGTGAATGTTTATGGTATGAGTATGGGTATGGGTATGGTAAAAGATGAAAGCTGCAGAAAGGACATGGCTGGTTTAGGGATAGGAGATGGGGTAGAGGGAAAGTAAGATAAGGGTTATGGCTAGGGCTAGAGGTAGACTAATGTTAGGGTTAAGGCTAAGAAATTAGGAACAGTAAGGTTAGGGTTACGGCTAAGGATAGAGCTAGAGAAAGGTGCGGGTTGTTGCTAGAGATAGAGGTAAAATGAGGTGCGGGTTTTGGCTGAGGCTAGAGGTAGAGTAAGGTGCGAGTTATTACTAGGGATAGAGGTAGAGTAAGGTGCGGGTTGTTGCTATGGATAGAGGAGGAGTACGGTGCAGGTTGTTGCTAGGGATAGAGGTAAAATGAGGTGCGGGTTTTGGCTGAGGCTAGAGGTAGAGTAAGGTGCGAGTTATTACTAGGGATAGAGGTAGAGTAAGGTGCGAGTTGTTGCTAGGGATAGAGGTAGAGAAAGGTGCGGGTTGTTGCTAGAGATAGAGGTAGAGTAAGGTGTGGGTTGTTGCTAGGAATAGAGGGAGAGTAAGGTGCGAGTTGTTGCTAGGGATAGAGGTAGAGTAAGGTGTGGGTTGTTGCTAGGAATAGAGGGAGAGTAAGGTGCGAGTTGTTGCTAGGGATAGAGGTAGAGTAAGGTGTGGGTTGTTGCTAGGAATAGAGGGAGAGTAAGGTGCGAGTTGTTGCTAGGGATAGAGGTAGAGTAAGGTGCGAGTTGTTGCTAGGGGACAGTACGTGGGGAAGCCTTCTCGACTTCCCCACGTACTGTCAACTGTGGTGTCCCTCAGGGTTCTGCTCTTTCCCCTTTACTTTTCAACCTTTATATTTTCCCATTGGTATTTGCTTTACAGAAAATGGAGGCCACTGTATATAATTATGCAGATGACCTTCAACTCATTTTTGATTTTTCTTCTCCTTCAGGGGTTGGCAGTTTCCAGTCCGTCATGCTATTTATCCGAGACTGGATGAACACCAACCAGTTAAAACTCAACCCGGATAAGACAGAACTTGTGGCGACGGGCGGTGCTGCCAATCCCTGGTCTTCTTCCTTCTGGCCCTCTTCACTCGGACCCCCTCCCCTCCCTTCTTGTTCAGTTAAAACCCTTGGGATTATGCTTAACAACCAATTAACTCTCCACTCACACATTAATTCGGTGGTCTCTTCTTGTTTCTTTACATTACGAGTTATTCGGAAAGTTGCCAGATTCTTTACCACCTCTGCGCTAAAACTAATCCTGATGGCCATGGTCCTGTCAAAAATTGACTACGGCAACATCATTTATAATGGTGCTCCTGCTTATGCTTTGCAGCGCCTACAGCTAGTACAAAACTAGGCTGCCCGCCTGGTTTTTGGCCTGTCTAGGTCCCACCATACGACCCCTCTGCTCAGGAGCCTACATTGGCTCCCCATAAAACAACGAGCCAGGTTCAAGCTAGGGTGTCTGACTTTTCAAGCAAGAGCAGGCACAGCCCCTGCCTTTATCAATTCGGCAATTTCTCCCTATGTCCCTTCTAGGGACCTCCGCTCCTCTAGCCTAGCCTTGCTAACTACGCCCCGGTTCAAAAAGAAGCGGGCAGGGGGGCAGAAGTTTGCCGTACTCGCACCCACCTTTTGGAATGACCTCCCCCTACCTTTAAGACTCTCTCCCTCCTATATGGAGTTTCGGAGGTCACTAAAAACGCTATTATTCCAGCAGGCTTTTGGCACCTAGCTCTCCTTTTGTTCTCCTAGGGACCTCACCAGCGCCATGAAACTGACTCAGTGTACGTGCGCTTTACAAGTTCTTTTAAATTCAAATTCAAATAGAGGTAAAATGAGGTGCGGGTTGTTGCTAGGGATAGAGGGAGAGTAAGGTGTGGGTTGTTGCTAGGGATAGAGGTAGAGTAAGGTGCGGGTTGTTGCTAGGGATAGAGGGAGAGTAAGGTGCAGGTTGTTGCTAGGGATAGAGGTAAAATGAGGTGCGGGTTGTTGCTAGGGATAGAGGTAGAGTAAGTTGCAGGTTGTTGCTAGGGATAGAGGTAGAGTAAGGTGCGGGTTGTTGCTAGGGATAGAGGAGGAGTACGGTGCAGGTTGTTGCTTGGGATAGAGGTAAAATGAGGTGCAGGTTTTGGCTGAGGCTAGAGGTAGAGTAAGGTGCGAGTTATTACTAGGGATAGAGGTAGAGTAAGGTGTGGGTTGTTGCTAGGGATAGAGGTAGAGTAAGGTGCGAGTTGTTGCTAGGGATAGAGGTAGAGTAAGGTGTGGGTTGTTGCTAGGGATAGAGGTAGAGTAAGGTGTGGGTTGTTGCTAGGAATAGAGGGAGAGTAAGGTGCGAGTTGTTGCTAGGGATAGAGGTAGATTCAATTTCAATTCAAAAGTGCTTTATTCGAGTATTACTCATAAAAGCAGACAAACAAACACATAATAAAATACAATTAAATTACAGGATCGAATATGACTCAAGCACATTGCACATTAAAAAACAAATGGAATTACATTTCATCATACTTTATACAATCCAAGGTGCAGAGTTCATGTGATAAAATGCAGATTAAAAAGAACAATCCAATATCACTATTATAAATCAATATGATTTTTAAAAAAATTTTTAAATTTTTTTTCATCAGATAAGACACCTCGCGTGGGAACAGAGAATAGATAATCTAGCAGTCTCTGTTCAACTAAGCAGAGAGTAGTTACCCTACTAGCAATCTCTGCCTAATTACCCACGCCCACCCCAAGTACTTTGCAGTCGCTATTATAATCCAGGTTAAGGAGGTAGATTTTACAATACGTAGAGCTACCATACTACTTTTAGTACCCAGGTTTCTACACATAGGAGCCAACCAAACACGTCTGGGAGCTGAATATGCATAACAGGAGAACAAAAAGTGACCCAACGTTTCCTTTCCTTCCCCACATACTGGGCAGGTAGCTGGACCTCCATCTCTCCATTTTGATGTTAAGTTACGTAGAGGTAGAGAACCAGCCCTCATTTGGAAAAACAGTTTCCTATCCATGGGTTTCGTTATAAAATCCCAATACATTTCATACGTAGGAAACAGCTTAGCTTCAAGAAAAGCAGTAGTCATAGACCCATTGTTAATACTAAGCAAACTCCTGTTTTCAACCCGTTCCCAGAAAAGATTTTTTATAAATAACTTAGATGGAAAAGATGACCCGGTTGGATTGGACCACAGTTCGTTTAACCCTAGTTCACATAATGCTGATTTTAATGATCTGAACCATCTGATTTTGTTAAATCGGTCTGCTTTGATGACATCAGCAAACCCTGCTGCATAATGTGACAACTCAGGGGTGGTCCAGATTCTACGCCAATATAATATCGGACGAAGTTTACACATTGCCGAGATTTCTTTTCTACCAAGGTCATATCTGAGAGGCAAAAGGGGGCTGCTCTGTGGGGTGCCTGTTAGTTTCCGAAGGAAGTTATTCTCCGATATCTGTAACTCCTGGAGGTTTTCTTGCCCCCACAACTCTGCCCCATACAAAGCTGACCCTATTGCCTTTGCCTCGTATATGATCAGGGGTGGTTTAATCGGTTTGGTCAATGATTTACTATGCTCCTTAATGATGGTACCAGCCAATTGCTTGTGTCTTAGTACTGCAATATTTAAATGTTGGTTCCATCTATTATCATTAGAAATGTGAATCCCCAGGTAAGTAAAAGAATTTACTACTTCAAGGTAACGCCCACTCATGGATATTTTAGATTTAAAATTTCTACAAGGATTAAAAACCATGAGTTTTGTTTTAGCTGCGTTTACCTCCAAGCCGTGGTCACTACAAAACTTGTCAAAAATTACCAGTGCCTTTTGCAGACCGCTAGGGGATTTCGATAAAATTAAGGTGTCGTCTGCGAACATTAAAATAGGAACTTTTACACCTGCAAGCGAGGGAGCATCCACAGGCTGAGATTGCATGCGGGAAACAATGGCATTAATAAAAAGGGTAAATAATGTTGGTGCCATTGAACAACCCTGTCGAACCCCACGCTCAACAGGGAAATCGACAGTGTCGTTTCCATAGCCACCCCATTGAATTTTAGCATAAGTACCCTCATGGAGTCTCATGATCAAGGTCAGCATGGTCATTGGGACCCCCAGAGCTGCCAGCACCTCCCACAATTTAGCCCTCGGCACCAGGTCGAATGCAGCCCGTAGGTCAACAAATGCTGCGTAAAGACTGCATCCACCCAGTACCACGGTCCTCCATTGAATCAATTGAAAACGAAAGACCTGGTCCACAGTGCTGGTTGCTCTGCGAAACCCAGCCTGAAAAGGAGATAGAACATTCTGCTCCTCTGCCCAATTAAGCAGGTTGTTAATGATTACACGCCCTACAACCTTTTGAACAGTGTCAATTAAGCTGATAGGGCGGTAATTGCAAGGTTGGGCACGGTCTCCCTTTTTGTATACTGGGATAATAACAGCACCCCGCCAGGATACCGGAATATCAGCGCCCCTAGCAATGTGATTTAGTAAAAGGCAGATGTATTTACTCCACCTATCGGTGTCATTTAAGAAGACATCCGCAGGGACTCCGTCAATACCCGGCGCTCGGCCACTGTGTACAGATTTCAGGGCAGACAGTACTTCACTCTGAGCAAAGATGTCATCATCTGCGAACAGGTAAGTAGGGCAGGAACTGATACCAAATTGGTCCCTGGAAGAGTACTGCTCGCTGAAAAATTTGACCCATGCGTCATGAGAGACATTATTATTGGGAGCTTCTGGGGACCTATCGTGACCCCATTTGACAATATGCCAAAATATTCTGGAGTGTTTGCGGTCACTTGCACATTTCAGCTTCTGCCAGTGGGCTTCGTCCCATTCTCTTTTTGCCCTAGCAATACAGTTTTTATAGTGCTTTCTGGCAGATCGAATCTCAACCAAGTTGTTACTCTTGATCGCAACTCCTAGATTGATTCTTGCCGCCCTACAATCTTGATTATACCACTTTGCTGCTTTGCATGGGCAGACCCTCTTATTATGTGCAGGTTTTAAAAAGAAACTTTTAACTTCATTAAAAAGAATCGTGTGTGTTTTTGTGATATCTTCGTATCCCTGTGAAGTCCCAACTACACTCTCCAGTGCCACAATGGCCTTGTCTGTCGCTGCTCCTATTTTTTCGAGGACCTGCTGATCAGTCTTGACACCTGACCACCTTAACCTACGCATATTATTGGATGGAACAATCGTCGGGATCAAAAGTTGGTCACAAGGGGTTGGTGTTATTACATTAAACGTCCACCAATTATGAGAGACACATAAAGGGTCGTGATCGCTTTCTGGCCTTGCTGTTACCACCATGTCACTAAGAGATGACCATATAGATATGCTACAAATGACATAGTCAATGCGACTTTTATTTCGCCCATTATTAAAAGTCATGGCAGGAACACGATCTGATTTGGTTCGACCATTCAGGGCTCGTAGCCCATACTCCAGACACATTGCGTTTAAGCCTAGTATGTCAGCCGTCCAGCGAGTTATCGGTGGAGTGTCTAATGTGGGGATGTCCCATAGCTTATCTTCCTCTGCACCGAGAGGAGAGTCACCAGTGATGAGAGGTTCAAAAGTGCGATTTAAATCGCCTGCAATTAGAATGTTTTTCCCTGCAGAATGTGTCTCAAGGAGATTAAAAAGACTCAAAAGAACCTCAGATTTACCTTTGTTTCCACCTCTAGCATAGATATTGTAAATATCTATGGAGATGGGTAGATCACTAGTCAGTCTGATAAGCTGGATGTCTTTTTGGTCAAGCTCCACACACTTTACAACAGTTTTTAGAGACTGCCTGATCCATATAGTAAGACCCCCCATCGGCCGCCCTTTAGGGCCCTTAGTAGCAGGAACATGAAAATTTATATACCCCAAAGCAAAGACAGGGTCACACGCCCAAGTCTCTTGAAAGATGCAAAGATCGTACTTATTAATAAATCCAAACCAGTCAGCACAATCCAACTTGGAACATAGTCCAGCCACATTCCAAGACAAAAGATTCCCTGTGTTAGATATCGTAAGGGAACAAGGGTTTGTAATAGTCTCTTGTATCATCTTTCCCCCAGTGTCCTTAGTAATAATATTTTCATTGGATAGGCCTGCTAAATCGTCAAAGGGATACCCCTGAGTACAATCTTTAGTTAAATTGCTGACCACACCAATAGTTCTTTCGTCACAGACAATCAAAGGCATAGAGTTACAAATAAGTGGTTGTCAGTCACAAGCATTCAAGTTTGATAAAGCAGAGAAACGATTTTCCAACCCCAAGCCCCAGTCCACTGAGGCAACATCCTTCCTCCCCCTCTTAGTCACAATGTTCCATTTGGTTCTCAAGATACTTGAATTTGGACCACTTCCCTTTCTTGGGTAGAAGAAGTCCAAAGTCAATGGAACAATTGAGGTTGATCTCCGCTGTGGTGGTAAGATGTTGGGCAAGATGTTAGGCAAAACCCCTGGGTCAGAAAAGTGAAGGACAACACACTCCCCCTTAAACTTTTTTACCCTGTCCCCAATCCACTGAACCCTTCTCGCATTTACAAGCTCTTCAGAGAGTTGCTGCTTTCCCCATGGAGAGATTACCATGTTGTTGGTCAACCATGATAGAGATTTATTTATTAAGGTGAAGGACTGGGTTATTTAGAACCCAGCGGTGCCAGGGCACAACACCTGAAACCTTCGTGGGTAACCTGCTCCGGCGTACGAATCACAGAGACACGGGACACTTCCTTCGGCGTCAAAGATTCAAGGTTTATTTACTGCAGGGAACACAGAAGTCACGACAAGTACAACACGTGCAACTTGGGGAGACTGCTTCAAATTGGTTCTGTGGATCGCTCCTTTTATACACGATTTGCCCATAGGTTTGCATAGCAGACAAAGGTTTACAACCCGGTTCCCACAATTATACCCGAGAGGGGTCGCTTTGGTCACTTTGATACTCATAAGGTCCAGAACATAAGTACGGAAACATTTGGCGGTTCCCAACTGTAAAAACCCATCTTCCCATCATTAGTGCATTCCAATCAGCAGTAAAACAGTTCGAAGTAGGAACAAGGACAGGTGCAGAGGAAGATGGAGACAGTGGGGAGATCGGAAAGGGTATAAAAGGGGAGGTATCGGGAAACACGAGATACAGGCATCAAAGGGACGTGCCTAATGAGATGCACGGCTGAGACAATAAGCCGGTACGGCAAGATGAGCCTCGAGCGGCGCCATCTGCCTTACAGGATCATCCCCCTCATCATAAAGACACTTACAAAGGACATGTGTCTTCCGCAAATATCTTGGGAGTCCCAGGGTCGCGAAGCGGACAACGTCCGTTCGCTGGCTACTTGAGGGCAAGAGACAAAATGGATGCCGTATCTAAGATGGAACCCGTGGGTACAGATAGAAATACCCACGTATCAGACGAACGGTTTAGGTTAGTACGGCGAAACTGCGTACACCCACTAAACTCGTCATTTGCGGTTCATAGATACCAGACTCGACTATATTCGTGCGAGTCGAAAACACCACTTACAATTGTCACGGAACCTCAGACGCTCCTTTTGCCCTCATGTAGGCAAGCACTAGTCGGAATCATACTCGATATTCATCAGACCATCTAGATGTTGCTGTAGCATAGCTCTGTCCAACCGAGTTCCATTGGTAACAGGTGGCTGTCTCATACACGTTGTAGCACAGAGGCCACATAAGGCAGGACCGCACTGCATACAAAGGCAACACGTGAACAGGAACGCCACGACAACTCCGATGATCATCAGAATCTTCCAACCCCAAGTCGACATCAGGCCCCAAAACCACCCGAGTAGCGTCCAATCCCCTACATCCACGTGTATGGATTCGGAGATTTTATGCAACTTTGAGATGGCTTGATAGACAGTCGGAGCGTTATCAGGAATGAAAATACAGCAGCTCGAATGGATCACCTTACATACCCCACCTCGATCTGCTAAGATCACGTCTAAAACCATACGGTTTTGTAACGTCATAAGTCTATCCGCCTGAAGTTCTGTGGTGATATTACCAAGGGCACTGGCAGTAATATTAGCTGTCGATTCTACCACTCGAGTCAACTGTCTCAGGTTCCTACTATTAACCATAGGTCCCCAAAACGGAAGGAAACCCTTGAAAAAGTCTCCCGCCTCTTGACCGGCAGTATCCTCTTCGCTAATTACACCTCTCACAACTCTAGTCTTGTGATAATCTGCATCTACAGTGAACGTCGGAGGCAACAAATTTGCAATAAAGCATGAGCCCATGAAGTCAGAGGGCAACCATGCATACGCACGATCATGACAGATAAAGTATATACCCTTGGCAGCCAGAAACACAGGGGACGAGACCATCGGCAGAATGTAATTTTCAGTGCAAGCACTCTCTCCAAGTCGGGCTTTCGATCTTCGGCCACAACCCATTAGACAAAAATTACCAATGTGGGGTACGACCCATATCGGAGGTGAGCTTTTAAGCTGTTTTTCACTAGTGAACACACTATACTCGCCTCTACTCAGGACCCTGTAGGCTTGTACCTCTTCTTCTGGAATAAGCGAGGGATCATAGATATCGCTATCTAAATCCTCTATTGCTATAGACAAAGGTTTTTGATACGAGGTAGGACCAGAGTAGGGGGAACGTGGTTCTCGACTGGGGTGAAAACCTAGTGCGCTTCGAAACATTGTTTGAAATGCTCGAGCAGACCCTTGGGAACTATACGGTAACACCAGATATGGAATTCCCTTATCCGTGGTATGTGGCATCAACCCACACACCCAACAATTAGTAGTGTTAACCACTAACTGATGCTGGTGAAGGAGCTGAATAAAGGAATTATTACGGAATTCTGCACGTCTAGCCTGCTCGTGTTCTGGTAGGACGTGAAAAGAATGGGGAGATGCAACAGTGGTAAGTTTAGGATCAGGTGTAGGAGTAGGTAAGACAGGAGATAGAAAACAAAACATCATGTAGTACACCCCACCCGCCAATAATGCAGAAACAGTCAGGAATAATACAAACACTTGGAATATAAAACATTTGGTACGACTGAGTTGTTGCAACTTGAATCTTTGTGCCTGAGCTTCTTCCAAGTCCATCAGCTTCGAGAACGCCATCCCCTACGACCGTCCGCAACGTCTCTTGACGCACTTCGTTCCGTGTAGCAGCAGTCAATCCCTAGGAGTTCCCAGGAACCGACGGTCTTTAACCTAGTGTCAAGACCTGCTAACCAGAAGGAAGTACACGCGCGGCCCTACGGCCTTTATTCCACAAATATATATATATATACGAAAACAATGTCTCTCAACTGTGGAAGCAAAAGTACAAGGAACGAAACTCAATGTATATATACAAAAATAATCACAATAATATGAATGTTCAAACTGATCACGGAAAACGGGATAATGCAGTTGTCAATTAAGCAAAGCAGGATCTTTTATTAGTCTTTAGTGCTAGATCGCAAAAAGTATCGGGTTTTCCCAGGACGTGTCTGCTCGTCAAACAACGGATCCGTTGAAGAGACAACGTCCTGCTGATCAGTTGAATGTTCTGGTCTTGAGCCTTTTGATGACAAATGTTCAACAGTGTCTTTCTGCTGCACTGAGGATTCTCCGACAGGTTGTGCGTCACTAAAAGGTACAAACGCCGGCAATCCTTCGGTTTCAGTTAATGCAATGCCTCTCCTCACCCACGGGTCTGCCGGCAAAGGAATAGGGACTTTCTTCGTGTGGGTGGCGTGCACCCAGTTCTTCCGTCCCTCAAGACGAACAGCAGTCCTCGTGGCAAGGAGAACCTGGTAGGGTCCAGTGAACCTCGGATCCAAATTGTTCTTGCGCGAAAAGTTCCGCGTCACCACCCAATCTCCGGGCTGGAGCTGGTGGCCTGGACCCTCCGTCTGCGTCGGCAGTGCGTCGTAAACCTGTTGGTGAATTAACCTCAGTTTAGCAGTCAAGTCATGAAGATAATCGATCAACATTGGATACTCAAGATCGCAGAACACACCTGGCCTAGGAACCCCCCAAACATTCGCAGGACGACCGAACACTATTTCATAGGGGCTAAGCCCTACTCGGGAGTGTACAGTCGCCCTAGTTGACAGTAATGCTAAAGGTAAAGCGTCAGGCCACGAGAGACCAGTCGTAGCCTGAATCTTTGCTAGTTTCAGTTTAAGGGTGCCGTTATACCCTTCAACCAAACCAGCTGACTGGGGATGATTGGCGCTGTGGAATTTCTTTACACACACTCTTCATCACACTCCCCACAAACTCACTTCCGTTATCTGACCACACGACTCTAGGCATTCCATACCGAGGAAAATATTCCTTCAGTAGGATTTTCGCAGTAGACAAAGCAGTATTGTCTTTGAGAGGATAGGCCTCAATCCATCGGGAGAATGCGCAAACCACAACTAAAACATACTTCAGGTTATTGCATCGCTCCATATGGATGAAGTCCAATTGAATCACCTCAAAGGGACATGAAGGGGGAGCAAAACTGCCGGGAGGAGTTGGGGTTCCCTTGCCAGGATTATACAACATGCACACCATACAGTTCTTAACCGAGCGTTCAGCACACTTCGTGATACCATCATTCTTCCACACAGAGGACAGCAACTTACAAATACCTTTCGCGCTAATATGTGCTAACCCATGCGCCATTGTCACAACAGCCAGCACATACGCATCAGGCAACATCCATCTTTTCTGATCCGATCAATCCAACAACCATTTGCATCCAACTTTCCCGTACTTTCTTTCCACTTCGTCTTTTCAGTCTCGGTGGCCTCATTCTGAATTTCTTTCACACTTTCAATGGTGTCTTCACACATGCTTGACTCTGTAGGCCACCTAACCGAACTCGTCACATACATTCGAGTGCTAAGGTTCCGGGCAGTCTCCTTAGCAATCTCATCCGCAAACGCATTACCACGACCAACATCATCCGTCACCTTACGATGCGCACTACATTTAACAATTGCTACCTGCTTAGGCAATGTCAGTGCATCCAAAAGATCATTCACAAGCTGGCCATGCTGAATCTTCGTACCATGCGATGTCAGAAAACCTCTCTCTCTCCACAATCGTCCAAAGCTATGGGCGACGCCAAACGCATATTGGCTGTCGGTAAACACATTCACACGTTTCCCTTTCGCTAACACACACGCTCTAGTGAGAGCGATCAGCTCTGCAGCTTGGGCAGAATTCTGATTCAATCTTGCAGTCTCAACAACAGTATTCAACGTTACAACAGCATAAGCAGTAGTCACATCGCCATTCGGCAACTTAAAACATGAACCATCCACATACAGCGTTCCATCTGGGTCTTCCAATGGGGTGTTTTTAAGGTCCACTCGACCTTTGGTTTCCTCCTCTGTCCTCAAATAACAATCATGTTCTGTTATTTCATCTGACTCTGAGCTAATTGGTAACAAAGTCGCCGGATTCAGGACATTACAACGTTTTATCTGGATATGACTTGCCAGCAACGTCAACTCGTACCCAGACAATCTCGCACTCGTCAAGTGCTGAGTTTTCGTACGATTTAAAAGAGTATCGACTGCATGCGGAACCATCACCGTAAGCATATTATCCATGACCAATCCTGCTGACTGTCGGATGGACACCGCCGCTGCCGCTGTTGCTCTCAGACAACTCGGCAACGCTCTAGCTACCGGGTCCAAGGTCGAGGAAAAATATGCACATGGACGTTGCTTACCGCCAAAAAGTTGCGTTAAGACACTCAAAGCACAACCTTCTCTCTCGTGAACATATAACGTGAATGGCTTACTGTAGTCAGGAGTGCCTAACACAGGAGCCGAACACAATGAGTCACGTAGTTCAGAAAAACTCTTCTGACATTCTTCCGTCCATGGTAAAGGAGTAGAAACATCCTTGCACGTAAGAGCCACCAATGGTTTCGCTAGCAATGAAAAGTTTGGAATCCATTGCCTGCAGTATGACGTGATACCTAGAAAGGCACGCACATCTCTTTGGGTTGTTGGCACAGCCATTCGCGCAATTGCTGCAATCCTCTCTGGGGTCAACCGCCTTCCCTCCTTTGACAATAAGTGACCTAAATAGGTAACTTCTTGACAACAATATTGGAGTTTAGAAGGTGACACCTTGTGATTTAACTCGCAGAGATGTTGCAGCAACGACACCGTAGCGATTTTGCAAATGTCCTGAGTATCAGCAGCCACCAATAGGTCATCAACGTATTGTATTAAGGCCGCACCATCCGGCAACCTAAACGCATCCAGTTGACCCTTCAAGGCTTGACTGTAAATTGATGGACTTTCACAGTAGCCCTGAGGAGCGCGTTTGAACCGGAAGCTGCGTCCACCGAGAGAGAAACCGAAGAGGTCTCTGCTCTCCTCTGCAATCGGGATGCTGAAGAACGCATTCTTCAAGTCAATCACCGAAAACCACGATGCAGAAGCTGGAATCAGAGTCAGTAGCGCCGTGATGTCAGGCACAACGGGAAACTGAGGAACCACAATTTTATTCACCTCCCGTAAATCGATAACAAAACGATAAACAGGCGGTTTTGAAGGATCAGTACGTTTAAGAATGGGCAGTACAGGGCTGTTGCACACGTTTCCCCGAGTCTCTTCAATAACGTCTTTCTCGATCAGATCATAAATGATCGCTAACAGTGCTCGTTCACCATCAAGAGAGATACGGTACTGGGGAATACGTGGCAATCGCACATTAGATTTCAACTGAACAACATAAGGGGAGATGTCAAGCAGGCCCACATCATTGGGACCTGTTGCCCACAAAGACGCAGGAAGAGAACTCAATTCCGGTGGAAGCTTATCGAGAGACAAATACATAGGTGAGACAACCCTCTCTCCCAGCGTAAGCTTTACACCCGCGGGAGAACAGTACAGAGTTGCATACAAACGTTTAAGCAAATCCAGACCCAAAAGATTTTCACCACACCCAGTAGTCAAAATCAACGGAGCTTGAAGTTCACGAGGCCCAATTGTAAGGGGCAAAGGGCGCGAAACTGGATTGCTAACGGGGGCGCCAGAGAATCCAACGGAAACATTTGTTAAGCCAGACAAAGGTGCGCCAGGGAGTTTCGAATGCATAATAGAACTTTTCGCTGCACCAGTGTCCAACAGAAAAGGCTCAACGACGCCCGATGTAGCAACTGCGACGTAAGGCCCTCTCTGATCAACCGTTCTGATACCACTCCCTCTCCTTGTCTATGGCTGTCCTAATAATTACTGTCGTCAGTTCCCTGATCGACGTAATAATCGTCTACATTGTACTGCGCAGATCGTCTTTGCGATGATCCACGTTGATCGAAACAGTTATTAGAATTAGATGAATTATCAGAACGATCATTCTGAGCACCACGACCTCTACCACCTGACGTCTGCTGTGAACCACCACGACCTCCTCTAGATGAATTACTACTATTACGATCGTTTAGAACAGGACAATCGAATTTGATATGACCCTCCTGTCTACAATAGGCACATTGATTGTACCCTAACGATGATCTTTGGAAAGAGTAGTCATTACGAGGTTGTGATCGGTTCGATTGCGACTGCGATCTATTCTGTTGGGGTGCATTCTGATTCGAACGTGGAGGAAACGCCTGCTGTAGCAACACTTTAGTTTTAAGCTCTTTCGTCTTTTTCTCAGCACTGTCGTTCTCCTCTTTCTCTCTATTCTCATAATATTGTGCTGTGGCCAATATCTGAGCTGAGGTAGAAACGGCCCATGCACTTTCTGAATTCTTTAATTTATTGCTCAAATCGGGCAATAAGTTTGAAACAAATTTATCCACGAACAACCGTTGACCACCCTCAGTACCCATATCCTGTCCACTATGGTCAATGAATGCCTCTTCGAACCTCGTAAAGAAGTCGGAGACACTCTCGTCCTTCTTCTGTTTACAAGCCGACAATTTATCCCAATTCACTCTCATAGCTGGAATAAGAGTTTTCATTAACGTTATTATTCTTTGAGGAAGATCAGCAATCAGCTGGTCAGGTTTAGCACCACCAGTTTGTCGGGCATCCGCCGCTACAATGGCAGCCCAAGCACCACCTAATTCATTCGGATGATTCTCCTGACGAATCTTAGCCCACACCGGTTGCGGTACGATATTGCCGAACAGCATGTCAATATCGGCGAGATTCATTATCGTAGCGTCTACGAGCTGCGATAATTCCTTATAGTACCCTGCAGGGTTTTTGCGAGGGTCAGGCAAAGATTGCTTCACCTGTAACACTTCTGATCGTTTCCACAGGAGGTGTATCCACACTCTCTGAAAGAACGGCAAGATCGGAGGAGCAGCTGCGGGATTACCTGGCATCCACACTGGTGGAACTTCGCGCATAGGAAACTGACCAGATTCATCTGGCTGTCTTTCAATATCCTCAACAAACAAGGCTTGGGGTATAGGAGTGGGACGGAAAGATAGCAACCGCTCAACCGCACGTCGAACGTTGGTATCCACTATCAGTCCAGTCGAGAACTGAAGCTGTAGATCGGACAAAGCGGTCAGCACCTCGTCAGGTGCATCGGCCGATATCTGATCGCGAAGGACCTTACACATTTCCTCGAACACAAATCTTTGGGTTGGTATATTGAATTGACAAAATGTGTCGAGTACAATACGGGGTGGATTTCTAAGAGGATGTGTCATCCAACCCATCGCCATATTATATAGCGAGGCGCGTTCCCTATTACCGGGAAGCTGACTACGTCTCTGAGGACCATCTGAACCAGCGGACCCAAGAACAGGTCCGAGTGAATGAAAGAAGTTAGCCGCAACAGGAGAAGTACGGCTACGAACAGAGGGAGAAGTATAGGACACAGGACTGACAAGTGAAGGGGTAGAAACAGTAGCGACAGCTGGAGTTAACAGAGCAGGAGCAGTAGCGGGAGCAGGAGTATGTGGAAGCGGAGGAGCAGTAGGAATAGCAACAGACAAAGGAGCAGGAACAGTCGGAAGAACGGGTGCAGGTTGAGGAACAGGCAAAGGAAGAACGGGTGGAAGAATTGGTACAGGAGGAACCACAGGAGCTGCGGCACCCTGTACGTACGGAGGTGGCGACTTCATAAGATAGGACATTAAAGAATCCTCAACTGGTTCTTCCTTCTTATCCGACTCCGTAGGCAAAGCAGGATAGCATTTATCTATGATCATACGCTGTAGTCTATCAAACACTTCCTTTTCCTTAACCTCCTTATCATGCTGAAACTGCTCTGCTTTCTTTACAATGGTAGCAACGCTATCTCGCTGATTTCGTTTAGTCTGTCTGATTTCTTTCTGTCGGGCTTCTTTACGCCACAACCGAAAGGCATCAAACATGGCCGGCCTTGACTTTTTCTCGAACAATTTAGCCTCTAGGTTGTCTAAAATCGGGGTCTCAAAGCTACCATGAGGTGGCCAACTAAGGACACCATCCTTCTTCGTGTAACGGACCCAGTAATCATTAAAAGTAATCGGGCCTAGCCCATGCTTACTGTACAGTTCATAAGTCGGAGTTCCAACCGGAGGTATCGGACACGAGTCCTCCAGTCGGGAATCCACACCACAAGGTCTGAAACAACTAAACAAAGTACTGCGACCAGGCATCTTGCACACTAGCCGAGTTTCACAAACGTCAAGGGTTACGGGATTTACCAAGTCCCTGTAAAGAACAAAAACCCTCGGTTTTTGGCGGCTGCAGTCGTCAAACAACACAACAAAGGACCAAGAACTCCAAATGCAATGGAACCATGCAACCACTAAGCAACCACAACCAAGAACTCTGGGAGCGACCCACAAATACTTAACTCAAAGATCGATGGCGTCACCAGGAAGGCCCGTCAATCGTCTCGCTCTACCAAGGTCTACGCCAGGCGCCAAAACAGGTCTACAGTCAGGGCAGCAGTCCGTCGCAGCCGTCAGGAGGCGGGAATCTTCGCGGGAAAAGTCTTCGGGCCACTTATTTCGACAACGGGATCGATGAAGCGGAGTGCACCTTCCCTCGGAGATTTCACACGAAGTTCCTCACGATCGTCGGGCTTGGACCGGTACCACTGATGCAGCCCCACGTTGGGCGCCAACTAAAGGACTGGGTTATTTAGAACCCAGCGGTGCCAGGGCACAACACCTGAAACCTTCGTGGGTAACCTGCTCCGGCGTACGAATCACAGAGACACGGGACACTTCCTTCGGCGTCAAAGATTCAAGGTTTATTTACTGCAGGGAACACAGAAGTCACGACAAGTACAACACGTGCAACTTGGGGAGACTGCTTCAAATTGGTTCTGTGGATCGCTCCTTTTATACACGATTTGCCCATAGGTTTGCATAGCAGACAAAGGTTTACAACCCGGTTCCCACAATTATCCCCGAGAGGGGTCGCTTTGGTCACTTTGATACTCATAAGGTCCAGAACATAAGTACGGAAACATTTGGCGGTTCCCAACTGTAAAAACCCATCTTCCCATCATTAGTGCATTCCAATCAGCAGTAAAACAGTTCGAAGTAGGAACAAGGACAGGTGCAGAGGAAGATGGAGACAGTGGGGAGATCGGAAAGGGTGTAAAAGGGGAGGTATCGGGAAACACGAGATACAGGCATCAAAGGGACGTGCCTAATGAGATGCACGGCTGAGACAATAAGCCGGTACGGCAAGATGAGCCTCGAGCGGCGCCATCTGCCTTACAGTATCATCCCCCTCATCATAAAGACACTTACAAAGGACATGTGTCTTCCGCAAATATCTTGGGAGTCCCAGGGTCGCGAAGCGGACAACGTCCGTTCGCTGGCTACTTGAGGGCAAGAGACAAAATGGATGCCGTATCTAAGATGGAACCCGTGGGTACAGATAGAAATACCCACGTATCAGACAAACGGTTTAGGTTAGCACGGCGAAACTGCGTACACCCACTAAACTCGTCATTTGCGGTTCATAGATACCAGACTCGACTATATTCGTGCGAGTCGAAAACACCACTTACAATTGTCACGGAACCTCAAAGGAAGATGTTGTTTCGTGCTCTCCTTGGACCAAGGGAGGGACATTAGCAAGGACAAGTACCAATGGGGAAGCTTCAACTACAAGCTCAAAAGTCCCTTTCTCAGTGATTGGGTCAACAGCAACGGGAACTGGGATCGAAACATTAGGAGCATCACCAGAGAAAATAATCTTGGGTGCCATTTGAGGATTTGATACCGGGGTAGGGATAAATCCGCTGTTAACTACAGTGACTGATTTGCTCAGAGTAGACTCAATCCTGGCGGAAACATTTTCCGGGAGTTTACCTATCTCGCCCAGGGTTTTTTCTAGTAAGCCTTCTAGTCGGTTAACCTCAGAGGTTAACTTATCTATTTTACTGACCAGAGGTTTAACCACACCTTTAATTTTTGTATCCATTAGTGCCAGTAGTTTGTTAAATTGGGCATTTGAAAGTGTAACATAAGCCTCACTAGTCAGATCAATCTCCTCTTCCTCTGAAAGTTTCCTCGGGAGGTTTGCTACTTTGTTCTTGGCTGACCTTAGACCCTCCCGTTTCCCCGGGATTAAAATGGGAGCTGCAGGGGAGATTGAGGGCTCATTACTAGTGGATATCTCTATCAAAGCTTCATTAACACTATTGTCTTCAATTCCAGCGACAATACCACTAGGCTGAATGACAATAGTATCAGGAAGAGAATCAAGTATTTCACCATTTGAGCTACTATTGATCTGAAGCCCAAAGGGATCATCTGACTCAGTATCAATGAGGGGAGATTGGGTTGATGAGTCTATTCCCAAGGATGATCTCCTATCACTATTGATTCTTTCGACAACATGTACAAGATAGTTCTCAATAGAGTTATTAGGAGTAACTTGCTTTTTCGGAGGCATATTTCTTTAAGCACAACAGCTACAATTGAAAACACAAAATAAGATGTCCGAAGTGAGGAATGAACTGAAGCTATGTATATATCACATCAAACCAAGAGACCAGGCCCAACCCAACCTAGTCCAACCTCGGACGGCCTCAGACGGCCCGCCCTTTGTCCGGGCTTCGTCCGGGCGTCCCGCTCGCGTCCCGCGAGACGGGGGTAACGCGCTATTTGAGCGCCTCCTGGCGCCTGATGACGCGACGTGCGCCGCTCGGGATGCTGGGGATTGTGGTTTCTTTGTCCCCCTTCACACCGCGCTCCACTCGGCAACCTGACTCCAAGGTGACAAAGGAGTCGGCTGCGGGAGGCGGGAGGGCGAGCAGCCGAGGGCAAAGGTCTCTGATGTTCTACTCAGCGGCAAAACGAGTGGCAGCAAGGACTGTTTCAAAGACAGAAAGGTTTCCCCCTCTCGACCGGGGTAACGCGCTATTTGAGCGCCTCCTGGCGCCTGATGACGCGGCGTGCGCCGCTCGGGATGCTGGGGATTGTGGTTTCTTTGTCCCCCCTCACACCGCGCTCCACTCGGCAACCTGACTCCAAGGTGACAAAGGAGTCGGCTGCGGGAGGCGGGAGGGCGAGCAGCCGAGGGCAAAGGTCTCTGATGTTCTACTCAGCGGCAAAACGAGTGGCAGCAAGGACTGTTTCAAAGACAGAAAGGTTTCCCCCTCTCGACCGGGGTAACGCGCTATTTGAGCGCCTCCTGGCGCCTGATGACGCGGCGTGCGCCGCTTGGGATGCTGGGGATTGTGGTTTCTTTGTCCCCCCTCACACCGCGCTCCACTCGGCAACCTGACTCCAAGGTGACAAAGGAGTCGGCTGCGGGAGGCGGGAGGGCGAGCAGCCGAGGGTAAAGGTCTCTGATGTTCTACTCAGCGGCAAAACGAGTGGCAGCAAGGACTGTTTCAAAGACAGAAAGGTTTCCCCCTCAAAGACAGATAGAGGTAGAGTAAGGTGTGGGTTGTTGCTAGGGATAGAGGGAGAGTAAGGTGCGAGTTGTTGCTAGGGATAGAGGTAGAGTAAGGTGTGGGTTGTTGCTAGGAATAGAGGGAGAGTAAGGTGCGAGTTGTTGCTAGGGATAGAGGTAGAGTAAGGTGCGGGTTGTTGCTAGGGATAGAGGTAGAGTAAGGTGCGAGTTGTTGCTAGGGATAGAGGTAGAGTAAGGTGTGGGTTGTTGCTAGGAATAGAGGGAGAGTAAGGTGCGAGTTGTTGCTGTGGATAGAGGTAGAGTAAGGTGTGGGTTGTTGCTAGGAATAGAGGGAGAGTAAGGTGCGAGTTGTTGCTAGAAATAGAGGGAGAGTAAGGTGCGAGTTGTTTCTAGGGATAGAGGTAGAGTAAGGTGTGGGTTGTTGCTAGGGATAGAGGGAGAGTAAGGTGCGAGTTGTTGCTAGGGATAGAGGTAGAGTAAGGTGTGGGTTGTTGCTAGGGATAGAGGGAGAGTAAGGTGCAGGTTGTTGCTAGGGATAGAGGTAAAATGAGGTGCGGGTTGTTGCTAGGGATAGAGGGAGAGTAAGGTGTGGGTTGTTGCTAGGGATAGAGGTAGAGTAAGTTGCGAGTTGTTGCTAGGGATAGAGGTAGAGTTTGGTGTGGGTTGTTGCTAGGGATAGAGGGGAGAGTAAGGTGCAGGTTGTTGCTAGGGATAGAGGTAAAATGAGGTGCGGGTTGTTGCTAGGGATAGAGGTAGAGTAAGTTGCAAGTTGTTGCTAGGGATAGAGGAGGAGTACGGTGCAGGTTGTTGCTAGGGATAGAGGTAAAATGAGGTGCGGGTTTTGGCTGAGGCTAGAGGTAGAGTAAGGTGCGAGTTATTACTAGGGATAGAGGTAGAGTAAGGTGTGGGTTGTTGCTAGGGATAGAGGTAGAGTAAGGTGCGAGTTGTTGCTAGGGATAGAGGTAGAGTAAGGTGTGGGTTGTTGCTAGGGATAGAGGTAGAGTAAGGTGCGAGTTGTTGCTAGGGATAGAGGTAGAGTAAGGTGTGGGTTGTTGCTAGGAATAGAAGGAGAGTAAGGTGCGAGTTGTTGCTAGAAATAGAGGTAGAGTAAGGTGCGAGTTGTTGCTAGGGATAGAGGTAGAGTAAGGTGTGGGTTGTTGCTAGGGATAGAGGTATAGTAAGGTGTGGGTTGTTGCTAGGAATAGAGGGAGAACAAGGTGCGAGTTGTTGCTAGGGATAGAGGTAGAGTAAGGTGTGCGTTGTTTCTAGGGATAGAGGGAGAGTAAGGTGCAGGTTGTTGCTAGGGAAAGAGGTAAAATGAGGTGCGGGTTGTTGCTAGGGATAGAGGGAGAGTTAGGTGTGGGTTGTTGCTAGGGATAGAGGTAGAGTTTGGTGTGGGTTGTTGCTAGGGATAGAGGGGAGAGTAAGGTGCAGGTTGTTGCTAGGGATAGAGGTAAAATGAGGTGCGGGTTGTTGCTAGGGATAGAGGTAGAGTAAGGTGCGGGTTGTTGCTAGGGATAGAGGAGGAGTAGGGTGCAGGTTGTTGCTAGGGATAGAGGTAAAATGAGGTGCGGGTTTTGGCTGAGGCTAGAGGTAGAGTAAGGTGCGAGTTGTTACTAGGGATAGAGGTAGAGTAAGATTAGGGTTATGGCTAGGGCAGAATATGGCTAGGGTTAAGGCTAAGGAAAGAGGTAGAGTAAGGCTAAGGTTATGGATAGGGATAGAGGCAGAGTAAGGCTAGGGATAGAGATACGTAAGGTTTGTGTTTTGGCTGTGGATAGAGGTGTAGAGTAGGCCAGGGTTATGGCTGTGGATAGAGGTAGAGTAAGGTTAGAGATTTGGCTATGGATTTAGGTAGAGTAAGGTTAGGGCTATAGCTAGGGATCGAGGTAGAGTAAGGTTAGGGTTCAGGTTGGGGATGTGTAACTGAAGAGGTTAATTTTAAAGGTAATGCATCACAGCACTTGTAATCTTCGGTTAAATGATTAGGAAAGATAGTAATATAAAAGCTAAAGAAAACACAAAACTGACACCTGTGAGTACAATTTCAATCTTTTGGTTTTTAAACTATCTAACATTTCAAACTTCAAACCCATAGCCTTTTAAAATACATAAGGCAAACGTTCAATTTAGATTCCCACAGAGCTTGACAAAAAACAATTTTTGTGGGTTTTTAAGATAGTATGTGTTATTTATTAACAGATATTGGGGGGTGGTGAAGGTGAAAGAGCAACTAAGACGTTTCCAATCAATTCTTTGAAATTGTCAATGTGTTCTCGGTTTTGTGTCCGGCATACATCTGGATAAAATATTTGCTTTTTGAATATTTTTGGGTGCATAAATCCTAATAATTAGAATTGTTTTTCTCAGGGTACCACCTTTATTCAGATTCCATATCTGCAGCTTTAGAAGGCATAATCAACAATGGTGTAGCTTTGGGGAGAAGGCGGGGGTGTTTGGGGTGTGACACCCCTCAAATTAATGCATTCTTGTCTTTACAGTTGAGTCAGTGGCCCGGAGTTGGGTCAGATATGTCTGTCCGGTTTTCTTATCATTCTCATTTCACTAAGAGGTTTGAACTTGTTAATCTTTTGGATTGGGATATTAAATACATATATATCCCCATTTACCAAAGTAGCAAATCGTCACCTACAGAAGTGCTCCTTGAATGGGTGCAAATTCACTAATTTTTGGAATGCACAAACTTTGGCAGTAGTAGGCTTGAAAAGCTGCATCAGTCTCAGGTTTCAAGGCGCACTACTGTCAATCAAACAACCAAAATGTGATGTGATGAGTGCTTGCAAATAGTCTAACCTGTGGCAACTGCTCGGTGTAGCATTCCAAACCATCATTTTTCACCCACTGTGCCACCTTAGACAGAGGCCCACCTAATGCAAATCAGTACTGACCCTGTTCCTCATGGAAGAAGTCCATTCCGAACCTAAGTCATCCCCGCCCACTGTATCCCACTGCTTTTTTAGTTGGGAAATTTGAGATTCACACTGCCCAAATCACACTCAGCTAAGTCCCTGATAATCAATGTCCTTCGGTGGTGCAGTGATCCTCTCACTTTATCTATATTGGAGCACCCGGACCACTACACTGAGTATGTACTATGAATGCTGAAAGGTAAACAGGAATATGTGGATGCTTTGACCACAGTAAGTGACTTAATTCCTGTATAACTTCGGGAATTTTTCCTTTGTAGATACATAATTAGACATTGACAATGCAGCAGGTCGGACCCAAGGGAGGTAGCAACATACACTCTCGACATTGTAAATAATTTTCTGTTCAATTCATCTGGAGTGACTCCCCTACTTCTGGTGATTAATAAAGAACACATGCATTTTATTAAAATAAATAATATAGACATGAATGCTTCCCGCTGTGTTTAACTAACACTGCAATAGACAGGCATAAATATACCTGTATATTTGTATTTAGAAATATGAATGATTAAAGCAGGCTGAAGTTGAATATAAAACCCTCCTACTACTATGAAATAAATAGGACTATAAATGCATCTTTTATAAAGTGATTAATAACGTATAGTTGTGCGTATAAAACATGCCGTTAGCAGTTGCTCATTAAAGATTTAAGCCTGTCCTAATAAATATGTGTACATAAATAGCCGATTCTGTCTGTTTTAAGTCGGCGCACTCTTCCCCTTTAACATGTGTTCATCTCAATTGAAACCCTATTCTTCACGCTGCAGGCAGTGTCTGAAAATAGCGTTGCCTTTCTCTGAAGTGAAAATATTTTTCAATTAAACCAGTGCTGATTGCACTCCACCGTTGTTGCTTCTAAATTAAGGCGCTCCTTTCAGGAAGCACTGAAATCTCAGATGGCAGTAGCAGATTCTATTTGTAAAATGACTTTTAATGATACTTTGGCATGCACACTTCCTTGCGTTGCATTACTGAGCAGTTTCCCTTTAGTATCCGAAAAGTGTGTCAGTCAAACAGGTATATTCATAAATGTAGATACAAATTCTATAAAACGAAATTTACCCAATAAAACATCACAGCGCTCCCGAATCTATAATTTAAAGAAAAAAACCTAAAAGTACCACCTTTTTTTATTTCCTCTCTTACTCACAAGTCTTTGGTGATGCTCTCTACTCATCAGCATTGAAAATACTTTACTCTGCTTTGAACTTTGCCCGTAAATTTCCATATCTACCGGGGGGGGGGGGGGGGGGTGAAATAAATTGCTTACTGGTTAACCATGGTACAGAATGAATAACTCCTGAAAAGACCTATTCTCCATGCCAAGAGACACAGGTGTTCAAGGTAGAGGTTACAGATCTGAACTCTGTGCTTTGGACAGCTCTGGTGACTTCTCTCTCACTTCTCAAAAGATTCCCTGGTAATGCCGGGGTCGTAATGGTGGCTGTGATGACATTTGGAATGTTTTGATCCCAATGCTACCAGTACGTCTATGCAGATTCTGGTGTGTGCATGCTAAACTTTACTGCTGTTAATTCTAGGTTTTGCCTGATGGTCAGTGCCATAAACTTAAGTTTCCTTGTGCACCAGCAGCTAACAAAGGGAACTAAGTATACTGGAAACGTGATTCTACTTTGTAAAGTTAAACCGGCAGCTGCAGTGTTTTAAATCTGCTGCAGCTGATCCAGGCTTCTCTTGGAGGACGCAAGGTACACACCTGCCCTGTAGTCAATCGTCCATTGAATGATGACAATTTCAATCCACAACCAAGTGTAAACGGGGGCTGAAAAATTGAAGAATTATTTTCTGGACGCCAAGACAGGAAAATCAAGTGATCGCCAAAACCTGGATTTTTGGCATGAGCAAAGATTTCAGGGCCAGCCACAAGTTAAGCACCCATCATATCTGGCTAACTGCAGAGGTCTCTGAGAAAGGTAGTAGAACCTCAATAGTTCTTTTGAAGAAAATTGACGAACATTGACCAGTCCATTGTAAACAGGCGGTAAGGTACGGAGTATGTGTTGGCCCTGGTTCCCCAGCAACTTTCCCATTCTGGACAGCCCAAACATTACCTTTGTGTTGTCTGCCTGCCTATACGATCCCACTCCAGGTGCATGAAAGGGTGTTCAAAACAGAGGTGATGAGATGGAGCCCTGAGGAACACTCCCATTTGATTTCTTGTGCCATGGAGGGAAAAAGGGAAAAACTATCGGCAAGGAAGAGTCTGACCCAGTGTATTCCGCCTTCCTGACACCCACTAGATTCGAGCATGAGGGGATTGGAAGATCCGACAGTATCGGGCCCTAACCTCACTGCCATGCACCTCCAGCAGCAGGTCTCCCGAAGTAAATGTAAATGTAAATGTATTGGCATTTATATAGCGCACTACTTACCCGTAGGGTCCCAAGGCGCTTCGACCGTGAAGAGGACCAACAGCTGCATACATCAGCCATCACGAATACCAGCTTGTTGGAAATCAAGGAGCCACCCAGACCGCCACCAAGACCTGGAGTTGCCATTTTATCGTTTAAACTTTATAGGGTACTGGACAGCTGGGACAGAAGTTGCTTGACTCCTGTTAAGCATTATTTTTAAGGAGGAGAGTGACAGCCACCACTCCTCTCAGAGGGAAGCTTTAAAGCCACTTGCAAAGATGGTGGAGCAAATCCAGTGAAGATGGGCCTATGTTAGGTTTCATTGAAGAGGATGACAAGTCTGCCGGCAACACTATCTCTTCCTTTTTAGGTCTCCGCTAGCGTAGGCTGCGCACATGCGCAGTCTCGCTGGCTAGATTCTATGTTTCTTAGTAGCGAGTGTAAACCCAGCCCCTCTTCTCCATTGGCTGGCTTCCTAAGCGGCGGCCAGCCATTTGAGAAGAGGTTTCAGTGATGTCATTTTTTTCCATCTAAGCCTCGTCTTTTTCGGATTGAGGGGCGTGTTTTTACGTTTCTTTCTCATTCTTCTCCATTGGCTGAAATTTAACAACAGTCCTAAACACGCCCGTTGTTTACATTCCAGCCAATGGAAAAGAGGGAAGAAAGAAAAACACGGACATCAGTCTGCAAAGGACGGGTCTTAGTGAAAAATGGCGAGCGCTTGTTTCTTTTGCGTGAGGGCTTGTGTTCTTTCACATCAATTGTTCTTCGTAACTTATACTCTAGTTTTGCTGCCAGTTTTCTTCCTTCTCTTCTCCCCTATATTGCGCCCGCTAGCTTTCCTCCCCAACGTGCCCTCGCCGTCTTCCTCTTTGTTTTCTTCTCTTTTCTCTCTCTTGGGCTGCCGTTTAATTGTATTCCGGCCCTGTGTGTGGGGGCGCGAGCGCTCTCTTGTCCTCGCGCACGGTCTCCCTTTCCCCTGCCAGGCAGTTGTCCATTAGAGTGAAATATCTGGACAGCGTGGGGAGCGAGGACTGGAAAACAATGAGCGCCGACAGGGGAGTGCAGTGCCAGGGCTCGTGCAGGCCTCCGGCTGCTGGTACAGCAGCTGTCACTGTGCTGTTCGGGACAGATTAATCTGCGCCTCGACATGTCACGGCCGGAGACGAGAGCTGTTTATATTTCAAGTTTATGGATGTCACGTGACGTCTGTTTTGGCAGGACTTGCAGCCAATTGCTCTACTCAAGATTTTCCTTTTTGCTATGGCCTCAACGCGATTCTAAATCTTCTATAATGACCAACAGGCACCAGCAATCAAAAGGAAAACAGGAATCAGTTCCATGACTTGTTTGGCTACTACTCGTTGGTGTATATGCATTAAATGCGAGCACATTTTTAACTCCAAGATGGCCGCCGCAATGGTTGTTCTCAGAGCAGGGTTCAGCAGACAATGAAAATAAAGAAAGGACCACGGTGCTACCTTCTTCAAGTAGAGAACACCACCATCCTGGAGGCAACGGGACAGTCAGACTACAATTTAAAGGTCCAGTAGAAATAGATGTTATGATCATAGTAATGTCGAATGGATATGAACCGTGCAGAGTTGATCAATGTGGGTGGCATCAAGACCATCCACGAAAGTGAACTCTTAATGCTCATGGACCGGGGAGGTTTTGCTTGTTAAAATCTTTAGACACGAGCATTGTTGAGTCGAAACGTCGACATTGTTATTCTCAAAAAGCTTGTGTAATGATACATACACACTTAAATAATAGAAGATTAGCTTCTATAAATTATTGCGGGTCTAGTTTTATTGTTTGCATCTGTTGGATGATGTATGTGTGTTTGTTGCAGGAATCATGGCGTACTGTCATTTGCACTATTTGGAAATCATTTTTAGAATTGACATCTGAAATTAAATATAAATGGTTGATTTGGAGACCCGTTTCGAGGCCCACTTAAAGCCCTGATGCATTTAAAAGGCACAGAGCTTCTCGCGCAACAACACTCGGGCAAGGTGGTCATGCAAAACTGGCGCCATGCTAAAATCAAAACTTCTGGATTTAGGCGCTATGCAATCATTAAGTGCAGGTCCGTGGCGCAGAGCTGCGGCGGGTAGGGATGTGGGACCGAAGCCGGCACGGGCGAGGGCAGGGGCCTAGAACTGGAACAAATCTATGGTACACAGTCACAGCAGAGGGCCCGATCGGATCGCAGCATGGATTGCTTTCACTGCAACCGACACTTGCTTAGACCCCCCACCGACTCGTCGAATAAAGGCTCTGTAGGGCTCCCTCTTCCCCAGTATCGGCACCCGCAGATCTCAATATCGGGTGCCCCGGCTCAATACTCCATCGCTCTTCAATGAGGGGAGCCTCCCACTCCTTCAGCGGCTTCCTGCCTGTCCGTCTCACCACCGCCGCGTCAGCCGGCAGATGTCTCAGGGCAGCCACAAACCTCCGATTACACCGGCACAGTGGAGGGCCCAGTCTGATCCCGGCACTGCTCCTGCATACCACAATGGACACCTACTCGGACCCACCACCGGCACGCCAGACAAAGGTTCCGCAGCTCCGGCCCTCAGCTTTGATCAGTCCGCCATCTTGGGAGACCGCGCGCCGACCGCCGCACCGGAAAAGTCTCAGTCGGGGCCAGAAAAAAACCTCTGAACTCCCCACCAGGCACACCACAGCTTACTCACGCCTTCCGATCATCGGCACAAGTATGAAGAAGCAAGGAGGAACAGGATATTAGCAGAATTTGATTCGGAGCTAGAGGGTCCGCCATCTTGTGGATTCTTGTGCTTTCCTTTGATCCTTTGGTGTGGCTCTGTGTGTGTGGCTCTGTGTGTGTGGCTCTGTGTGTGTGGCTCTGTGTGTGTGGCTGTGTGTGTGTGTGTGGCTCTGTGTGTGTGTGTGTGTGTGTGTGTGTGTGGGTGGCTCAGTTTATAATACCCTACTCAAACTATTCTACAAACTATATCTACTAAATACTACTCACTCATTACTACTCACTATAACACTCTATTATAACTATCTAATACTCTACTACACTTTACTAACCCATCTACTACTACTACGGTAAGCTACTCACACATTACTCAATTTCTACTACTTCTCTTTAATACTCTCAATTCACACTCTACTACTAACTCAACTAATCACACTCTAATACACCCTCTAACTACTCTCTACTACATACAAGTCACACTCCTCACAAATCACTAAATTAAACTATCCACAATTTTATACTCGCTCTCTACTACTCTACTACACTCTAATACTAAAAAGTACTAAATAACTACTGCTCTCTAATATTTACTGTATTTTAAGTCATTCGCTACTCATTCTACTAAATAAATATACTACTCCATATACTATCTATAACTCACTACATTACATCTATTTCTATCTAGTACTTTTCATTACTCACTACTACTCTGTCTCTACTACTCACTAAATCCTACACATTCTCTACACACTATCTACTACTCACTCTATACTACTCTACACTAATCTACACAACTCACTAACTACTACTGCCAACAACTCACTCCTACTCTACTCTATACAAGGACACTCTCTATTAATCAACTAGTCACTCTTTAGTAACTATTAATAACTGCTAATACTCTCTACTACTCTCTAATGCTTACCTATTACCATTGTAAATGACAATACCATATATTTATTGGTTTAAAAAAAAACAATAAATGAAACAATAACATTTGCAATGCCAATAGCTCTAACTTTAACAAAGACGAGACCATTGCATTGTAAATGCTTGTAACTAGCAGGCAAATGTTTGGTACTTCCTGCCAGAACAAGGTTGACAAATTGTTTTATACTGTTTGAGAATGTAGGAGAAGGGAATTTGAGAGCTTCTTGAAGCTTTAATTCTTTTACATTCCTAAATAGCTCTTTGCCCACATATTCTGCAGGAGAACATTATCATTTAAGTAGCTAACTCGCTTCTTTATTTGTAAAAAAAAAAAAAGTGCCAAAGATGTTCTACTAAGGCCACTGCACACTACTATCGCTATTTGCACTGCACATTTCCACCACTGTTGCCTCTCAAAGTGGGGGGTTCTATTGGACCGGAGTTGCGACAGCTGTTTCTTTTCTTGAGATGAATTCAGGTGGTTCTCCTCTATTTTTTTTAAAAAAAGGGTAAAATAAAACAAATGAGCCGCTGTTGGGAAGTAAAGGACAGGCACACTTAGGCTGCAGTGGACCACTTACGCCCCTGAGTGCCAGTGTCATTGCACCTGCTGCTCTAATGATATCAACACCCCCCAGTCTGTATGTTAGTACATCACTTGCAACATCATCTGCAAGACCCATTACCTGTCCTCTGTTTAGGCAAAGTGTGCATTGTTGCTGTCAGTGCGCAACTTTCAAGAAGCGTTTCTTATTTCTATAAAAGCAGGACTTGAATATAATGAATTCCTTGACATTCTAGAAGTCATGGCTTAACTAAATATTTTTTGTATAGTCACAATGAAAATAATGATGGATTGAAATGCGACTTGGCATAGAGGGCAGCTGTTGACAGTTTTAGTACACTCTAGTGACCTGAGCCAACCTGATCCACTTATCTCAACGTTTGCTTTGCATTTCTGGAAACAAACTTGCTGAAATAAGTAGCACAAGGGTGCATCACCGGAATCTGGAAGAATCTGACCCTACCAAGCAAGTTCCCCTGTGATCCCTCATAGTCATTCAGTAGCCGTGCCTCGATTTTTATTTAAATAAGTCCTGGTCCTCTAAATTAAGTGCCAGTGGATCCCACCACAACCACCAGCACCAATTTGGCACTGAGCTGAATTTAGCTTCCTTGATTCCTCATGAGTAGTCCGTATGCGTTTTATATTTGAATTTTGTACTAAAGGAATGGTCTCTACTCTATCTCCTTTCTAATTTGTGCATTTCTACTTTCCGGGTGCCAGGCTCTCTATTATTCCTCTGGTTCTCAGGAATGGTGACTTGCACTTAAGTCCTGCTTGCGAAGGGACTAGAGCGTCAGGGTACCCATGATGGCTTTATTGAGCAGCCAGAACTTGCCTACTGCATCACAACGCATTCGCTCTAGAGAGGATGCAAGTTGAATCGCAAGCACGTCCCTATCAAGCTGTTTCTAGTTTCTCCTGTATTCCTATTGTGGAGTCTCATGCAGCAACAGATCTGGGATCACCAGTGATCTTGAATGTCACCCCAAGATGGTTCGACCATATAGAATGTGGAAATTTATAATTGTGTTTTATAAGCTAGCATATGTCAGCTTCTGAATTATTGTATCACACAATAAAGTCATCCACTAGATCTGCCCTAATACGCTCTACACCCCTTTATCAAATCTACACACTCATGTATTCTCATGAGCGCTGTAGAAAATGTGAGTAGTCTATTTTGTTGTTGTCTTTCTTTTTAGGTATCATCTGAGACAGCGGTGCTCTGTCACTGCAAGTTCTATTCTTTAAACAAAAAAGCTAAAACGCTTAGATCCTACCCATTACTTTCCATTGGTTGGCTTCCCAGTCACTCTGACTTCTTATGTTTTCATTCGTCAGTAAGGGCAGCTGGTTTCATTTTGCCAGTTGCTTCAGACTGCTTTGGGAGGATTTTGGTCTCCTCTCGTTAGAGTCGACACAGACACAGATAGCAGCTTCGAGCCCACACATACGCTTGCACGGTGTCATTTCTTGTTCACTTTATTTTCAAACATTTAACATAATTTGCTGTTAAAAAAAGCTGGTCTACCCAAACATACCTCATCAGTCTTAATTGACGCAGAGCTCTTGACTATAATTAACTTAATGAACGGAATAATAACATAGAGAGATGAGCGGTTTAACAATGCATACATGAAAACGATGTATTGAATTCAACAATTGGGTTTAGTCATCACAGTTAGTCGGTCCCCGTTTATTTTTCCACTTCTAAGCGTACAGCAGAAAATGCTTGGTCCCTGTGGCCAACAGCGGGGGCATTGTGGTCCAACGCGTAATATGCGATGATAGAGCTGTAAATGTGAATTGACAGATGATCAACCCTATGTGCATGACTGACAACTTGCACATGAGCAGCATGTCTTAGAGCACTGATTGCTGCACAGGACTTTGCTGTCATAGGTAACTGGCATAGTGTATATGGTTCCCAGGTTACACATGACTGCCAGGGCTGCATTATACATGTAAAAAGGTGCGTCCAGCGCAATGAAGGAAACTGTGCCGTATTATGATGAATGCGCTTAGGGCATCTGCGAACTTGCACTGCCTTTGTGAAACAAGCATTTGCAATGCAATAGGTCTCGCATTAGGAAAGTGTGAGCTATTGGTCTTGTAAATGACAATTTTTTTTATTTATGTGTTTTTAAAAATAGCTAAATTAATAGCTTTGTCATTTACAATGCCAATAGTTATAACATTCGCAAATGTTTTGTACTAGGCACACAATTGTCTTACTGATATATAATATAATTTGTATAAGACTGTGCTGAAAATGCACGGTGTTGTCCTACTTTTCTCTACACTTCCTGGGAAGAGACCCTTTTATCCCCTTTAATGACCTTGAGAAGGTCAGGCTTGCTCACTGTGTTATGTTGCTGCAATTTGTTTTGAGTACCCTGTCCATCCCCGAGTACATTAGATCATACAGAGGTACTAAATTACATTTAATAAAGAGAATTATTTTGAAACCTGAAACATTCACAAAGCCCATCATGCCTTCCTGATGACGCCATTAGTTGAACAAGGAGACATGTCCATTTGGAATGCCCACATATGACTAAATAATTAGAACAAGTGTATTACATGGTAGTAATATTATGGTCTAATAAATCTGGTTAGTGCTCGCCCTCAGCTGAATGACTTCAAACTGGTCTCAATTGCGATGGCACTGAAAATTGCAGCCTGGTAAAGCGATTTGCCCAAAATCACCCAATCTGATCTAACCAGGAAGCTGGGATTTTGATCTCTACTTCCTGAATCAAACATTGCATTGTGTGGATGGTCACTTATCTAATATTTCACACCAAAGACAAAGCTCTGGGCTTTTATATTCTTGCGAGTAATTTGCATAGTTTTCAGTAAATTCCATGTTACATTAATGTGACGGGAAAAAAAAATTCTTAAGAAAAGGACAAAGTTAAGGGCAATCAAACAGAACTATTTGGGAAGTGTCAACACATTAGTGGAAGCAACTATAAACATTAGCATAACAAGGAGGTTTAAGAGATCCGACAAGCATTCACGGGGACAGGCGAAGCACCGCCTGGTTGCAGACAAACACGAAGGCACACTTTCTGCATTTAAACTCCCAGAGCAAGTGCAAGCAGTAAAGTAACAGTGGGGGCTGAGAGGAGTGTGGCCCTGCACAGGAACAGACTGCAGGAGGCCAGCACTGCCTGGCACTGGTTTCAACAGCCTGCTTTCCGTGTGGCCGCTGCCTGCTGCCTCGAAGTCTGCTGATTTCCACCTGCACAGCAGCAAGAAGGGGGGACTGAGGCGGAGCCCACGGTCCTGGACTTGGGGCCTCGGTTTCACCTAAGCTAACTACCCTCGCTTGATACCCCTGCATTAATGCAGAAAGGAAGACCCCACCTGCATGTGGTGCGGTGCACTACAGAGCATGAAAACTCGCACTTCAGAAAGAAAACAACCTGTTGTAGGCCGACACGAAATTGGAAAACCGCGGCCCTGAGCACTCCCTGCAAGTGTGTGTGCAATCTACACGTCTACCTCGTTCCGAATTTAATGAAGTGTCCCTTTTGGGGTACGGAAATGTTATTTAGGTACAACATGACTATTCATTCAGCAGTCACTTTTTGCAATAGATGGCTGAACACGTGGAGGGGCCTCTACGCCACCCCCATGGACACCAACACAACCTACAACAATGACAAACATTACACCGCAAAAATAACAAGTTCATGTTGTAGGGTGCCGCCGCGCTGCCCGCGGCGACCCGGAAGCTCTTAGCCGGCCAATCCGGTCGCGGCCGACCGGAAGTCCCGCCTCCCGAGGTCCGCGAGCTGCCGGCGCATGGAGCGCCCTGCCGGTCCGAATCAGCCCGGGTCCCCAGGAGGGGGCCGGGGAGAAGGAGTGTGGTGCCTGTTGCGGGGCTCCTCGGACCTGAGGGAGCCCCGATTGTGAAGAGGAGACAAGACGCGCCGCGCCGTGAGGAGCGGAGCGCGAGAGGAGCCCGCCGGAAGAGCGCAGTCGGTGAGTGGGGCCCAGGGCTGAAGTGAAGTGAAGTGCGTGCGTGCCTGTGTGTATGCCTGGGAGGGGTGGGGGAGGGGGAGGGGGAGTGTGTGCGCGCGTGTGTGCGCGAGGGAATGTGTGTGCGCATGCGTGACTGTGTGATTGAGAGAGAATGCGAGGTAGGGGATAGTGTGCCTGTATGTGTGCCTGTATGTGTGTTGTATGCCTGCGTGTGCATGCGCGCGCCTGTGTGTGTATGTGTGCGTGCATGCAGAGGGGTCGGGCTGCCTGTGTGTGTGTGTGAGCAAGGGATTTGATTCGCGCATGCGCAGCTACCAGACGCTCGCTCCCGAGGTGAAATCTGACCTCGTCAAAGCGCGCGTCTGGTAGCTGTCCACATTCCTAAATACGGGCCACAAAAGGTCTGAAGCAGACACTCTCAATGCTCACGCATTGAGAGTAGGTCTGCTCGACCTAAAAAGGAGTAGCTGCTTTAAACCCGCTCCGTGTTTTCACAGTGCAGGCGACGGCCCGCATAATAAACCTGGGTGAAGAGTTGAAACCAGGACACCCATGAACTCCAGTGCTTTCTGATTCTGATCCCGCTTGGTGGTTTTTGATCCCTTCTGGGATTTTGGCTGAATGTTTTGTGCGAAAAAACCTTTGTAACATTTTATTTGCCAATTGTGTACACTTTCTACTTTTTGCCTTTTTCGTGGAATATGTAGAGGCAGACTAATGAAATCTACCAACTCATTACTTATGTATTCTAACGTTGCAAACACTATGGGTGCATGGAAGAACCTTTAGGTTCCGAAAGTACTCTGAAAAGTACTCTCAATTATCACTTATTAAATTGTTTATTTCATAGATGCATGCACAGACGTCATCACGCACGCTGGTGCCTAGATCATGAAGCAGCTGCGTCCACGTGCTTTCACACCCGCTTTTGTTTTGGCCATAGTTGGATAGCTTGGGCAAAAAGCATTGGCGAAGCCAATAGGTCAATATGGCAAGACCTTTTGGCTTCGAAATGCGTGTTTAAACTGCAATTTGTAGTGTGCCTACTGTATATTACGGTTTATTTAAAGACTAAATTATGACATTTTTGGACACTTATTTACATGTCTTTAAATATAGGAAAGCTTACCCATTAGCAAACCCAGTATTTTCCAATAACCCAAAATATGCCCTCATAAATAAAGCATAAGCGAAGTATCATTCATGGCCACAGTGTCTTGTAACTCTTTGGGTTTCTTATCACTATTGCAATTACCCCAATACCTCTTCATTCTGCCTTGTGGTTGTTTATGAACGTAATTCTCCTAAATATCTAATTTCGTAAATGAGATGGTTAACTGTGCAGTGTTTTTAAAACACTCATAAAAGTAATTGACTCAGTCCTTTACGTTCCAGTGTAACAATTGAACACTATTTATTTCAGGCCTGCTGTCCTCAAAGATGCTGAAAATTTTACTGTTCTGGTGAAAAACAACATCTGGTATCCCAAGTTTGGCTTTACCAAGTAAGTTTCCTTTGTTTTCCCAGGAAAATGTCCACAATTTTCTGACTGTGAACATTAAAATGCTTGTTGAGATGCTTTCCCAGGTTCAACTAGTTCTTGATGTACAGAACCTCTCTACAAGCAAAGGTTTCAGCTGAGCACTCAATGTTGTGTCACTATGGAAACTACAACTTCTGAGACTAGAAGGTGTCGCCCATAAATCCATCAACATAAATAAATCGGCCTTTGCAGAAAATAATGCCATGTTATCTTCGAAGTCTCACTTACAATCACAGATTTCAAACCTGATGCATCCCTTTCAGCTACCAGGAGTCGGTGACCATACTTGGTCCAGCCAGGCACCCAGACTTTGCAACCCAGTGACGAGTGGCACATGCCCGAACCTCCAGGTCAAAGTAGAAATCAGCTTTTGCTTCAGACCATTACTTTGTATGAATTGTCATTTACACATATAATCAAACATGGAGTTTTATTGCTGAGTGCATATCTTTTCTCTTTTTTATCCCTTAAACAGGATTTATGACATTACAACGCGATCATTTTTATAGCGGTACTTTACATCGCGGTTTTTACAACGCACGTCGTTACAACGACTTGCGTTGGAGGGTGCTGGATTGAGGATTAATATGATTTTCTATTCCAACTCCAGCCCACGTAATAGTAGAGAAGGTGTTGGAATAGAAAATCACACTATTCCTTAACCAGGAGCGCTATCCAGCGCAAGTCGTAGTAAGGACGTGCGTTGTAATGGCAGCGTGGTAAAGGTTGTGTGGTGTAAACATCGCATTGTAAACGATGTTTCCCCTTAAACATGTTCTTAATATTAATATTATTGTTACTGTTGCTGTTATTAATATTACTATGATTATCAATGTTGGCGTTAATATTATGATTAGTCAAACATTGGAATGCTCTGGTCCAGTTATGGTTGGAACATGCTCTCAGCTCCAACATTCAAATACTTGTCTTCTTGTTTCTCCCTGTTTATATTAGAACCTTCTCCCCTAAATAGGTGGAATGTTCTAATATCAGTATATCTATTCTGCTTTGTAATGTACCGGTTGTTAAAGGCCCTCTCCTTCCTTGTAGGGCTCAGGACCTTTAACAACCATTATAGTCCTGGGCAGTGGGTTATAATATTTTAGTGTGATTATTATTAATTACATTATTAATCATTTTTTTCAAATTAATTTAGGTAATATTGTTACTTTTTCATTAATATATTTGTTTTCAATTGATAATCCTCTTATAGTATAATGTATTAACAATTATGAATTGTTTAATGCAGAAATTCATATCCTCCAGTCATTAATATTCCTGTTACAAGAAATTTTGAAAACAGTTTTTTTTCAGCAAAAATTTAATGTCAAATTTCAGCTATTCTCCAATTTCCCCTTGCCTAAATCAATAGATAGCTTGACACGTTTTGTGACCGCTCTTCAGCTGGAGATGAGATGTTCAAGTAAAGAAAATCTAATTTAGAGTTGGTATTTCATACATTTTTTTTAAAACTCTTTATTTGCGACTGCAAGGCATATCACTTTACATCATTATGCATTTTCAGTAAGGTACAGTCTTTTCTATTTTCTCCCCAATAAACTGCGACAGATTGAGAGGTTATCAATTACACGCAACTGCTATTATATGTCATCAAACGGATCGTAAATAAAATCAGTATACATAATAATCTACTATATTGTGGCCCAACCATATATTAGCAAGTATTGCCTCCACAGTCTGCAACATTAGTCTCGTACTAATTAAACCTTGAAGCATACCCTGTCTCACCCAACTCCCCGCCCACCCCGTACGTCTCCTGGTCCCTCCACCTATAGTGTCAACTGTCTGCGTTACGAAGCTAAGGTAAAACAATCTCACCTAATGAAGCATACCCGCATTCGTCTGGTCAACCTGTATGTACACTGGGCAATTCCTCTTGGACATCCCTACTAACTCCCTCCCATTATTCCTGAGAATACAGTGCCTGCTTGTGAGGGCGCCAAATCTAGTTCCTCTACCTCTAGCAGCATTCGCTCCCAGTCCTGTGCAATTGGATGTTCCCGTTGTCCCCTCCCCTCCTCCCTGCGCAAAACTGCAACTTCTGCTCTGCCCCATTTTAACAGGTCCAAGCGCCACATCTCTACCCCTGGAGGTCTGGCGGACTTCCACCTCATAGTTAAAACTCTGGTTGCTAATAACAATGACCAGTCCAAAAACTTCAACTGGGCTCTATGCGTCTTGGGACGTTTCCTATGTCCTATCAGACAGTGTGTCGCCACCTCTGGGACCTGCAGGGCTCTGACTGTGTGCAATATATGGCAGATTGTCCCCCAGTAGCTGCGCAGACTGGGACATGACCACATCATATGGAGAAGGCCGGCCTAGTCTGTCTGACAACGGGGACAACAATGTGAAGAGTCAGGGAACATCCTATGTAACCTCTGGGGGGTGAGGTATGCCCTATGCAGTACCATCGCTTGTATAAATTTGAACTTGACATTCCTGGACAACCTTCTGGGATGTTCCAGGATAATTTTCCAGGCCCCGTCTGTCAGCTCCTCTCCCGTATCCTGGGTCCAGGTGTCCCTGAGTGCAGTTAGTGACATGGCCGCGTGTCCCCTGATCTCAGCGTAGAGCCACCGTACTAAGTGTCCTCCTGTCCCCATGTAATAGAGGAGATGTACAAGTTCATGTTGTGCAGGCTTAATGCGCTGTGGGGCCCATGTATTCCGTACATAGTGCACTACTGTAGCATGTAGGATGTATATTCGTGGAGAAGCCCCTGTGGACTGTGTAAAGGAATCATGATCTAACAGTGTATCGTTTCCAAATAAATCACCCACCATTTCAACCCCCGCCTCCGTCCAAGGTTGCAATCTACGTTGCGTCAGTCGCCCCTGCGGTGTTGGGAACCCTAACAGAGGAATATTATCTGCGTAAGGTTTGGCCCCCGACGTGTACGCTAACGCCTTCCGCCAGCACATCAGGGCGGTGTATAGAAGGGGATGGCAGTCTCGGGGGATCCTAGCTCTAGGTAGTAGGAAGAAGTGTAATTCTCCGCGCATCAATAGGTCTGTCGGGAAGTCAATTTCGTGTAGGTCCCTGCCCGCCACCCAGCGTGACAACCACTGGAGTTGACTTGCGTAATAATCATCCCGTAGGTCCGGCACTCCAAGGCCTCCCTGCCTGGTGCTGAGTTGCAGTTTCCTGAGGCTTATTCTCCGCCGCGCAGAGCCCCAGATGAGGTTAATCAGGATCGTATTTAGGGTAGTAAAGATATGCTGTGGGAGAAGCACCGGTAGGTTCACAAAATAATATAGCATACGGGGAAGCATGACCATTTTCGAAACCGCTATCCTACCCATAATGGACAGGGGCTGGGACATCCTGAAGTTCACACTACTACGGAGATTGTTAATGGCCTTTCGGACATTGCCTTCAATCTGATCCTCTTGCAATCTATGGACGTTGATGCCTAAATACTTGAATGTGGTCTGTGCTATCGGGATCTGGTATCCGCCAAATTGCATGTGGGAGGGTCGTCGTACCTCCCGGAAATAAAAACCTACAGATTTCGCCGTGTTGATTGCTAGACCTGACACGGCCTCAAAACGTTCAAAGACAGTCACTATGGGCGAGTGGTCTGCCCCCAGATCCTGGAAGTACAACCAGATATCGTCGGCATATATCGATATCAGGTTATGCGTCCCCATTATGGTGATGCCCACTCTATCCGCTCTAGCCCAGATGGCTATCGCTAGGGGCTCTAGTGTCAGGACAAACCACAGGAGCGACAGTGGGCATCCCTGTGGGGTGCCTCTGTGAATAAAATAGTCATCCGAGATATATCTGCCGGTGCGCGCCCTGGCCGACTGGTTCGTATACAATAATCATACCCTTTTTAGCAATGATTCGAGGAAGCCAAAATGTCGCAAGACTTCAAACATGAAAGTCCATGACAGGGAGTCAAACGTCTGCCTAAGGTCCAACGCTACACAGCCGGCTTGGGGAAGGTCTTGCGGCGTGGCGGACATGAGGGCATGTAGTCTCCACGTATTTTGGGAAGTACTCCTCCCTGGGAGGAATCCGCATTGGCTCGGATGTATTAGGCCAGGGAGATGGGCCTGTATCCTTAACGCAATGGCTTTACTAAGGTCTTGTACTCTGTGGAGAGCATTGAGAGGGGTCTATAATTAGTCAGATCAAGGGTGTCTCTGCCAGGTTTAGGTATGGACGTAACTCGCCGCCGTTTCTAGGTGTTTCAAGCGGTCTTCAACATCACCAAGCTTCCTGTGAATTTCCTGCCTAACCCCCACTAACTGTCCTATGGCAGCCCCTCTTATTACAACCTTCATGGCATCCCCTACCGTTAGATTGGATGTTGCTGTGTCCCAATTTTCCTGGAAGTAATTGTCTAGTGTATCCGACAGCGATGCACGGAAAGGGCCATCCTCCAACAGTAGGGGATTGAGCCTCCAGGTGGGTACTGGGGACGGTACCCTCCCCCACCGCAAATCTAGCGTCAGGGGTCTATGGTCGGAAAAGGTTTCGTCTAGGTATTCCGGGGACATGCATTTGGACAGCAGAGAGCTGCTGCACAGAAATCTGTCAAGACGAGTATGTAGGTTGTGCACCGGGGAGTAATACGAGTATTCCTTATGGGTCGGGTTCAATGAGCGCCAGAGGTCTACCAATCCTCACCCCGTGAGCCAAGTCCTGAAACAGTCTGCGCACACCAGTTGTCTGAAGGGGGGGGTGCGATCTATCTAGGGGCACGTCTATGACCATTTTCCAATCTCCACCCAGTATCCAGGGGATGTCCACCCAGTCCGCCAGAGCCCGTCCCACCCTTGCCAGGAATGTATCTTGGTCAAAGTTCGGGGCATATATGCTGCCCAAAACCAGTAGTGTACCGTCCAGTGTGTCCTTCACCAGTATATATCTCCCCTGGTCATCGACATTCCTCTCCAGCTCCACAAAGGGAGTGCCATGCCGTACCCATATAGTAGGTCCTCCAGAGAAGGCAGAGTACGAAGTAGAGAGCACAGTACCCCTCCATTTCTTTCGCAGTGTTTGGGCCTCAGACGATGTTAAGTGGGATTCTTGCAGGAACGTTATTTGAGTGTGATGGCGATGTAAAAATGCGTATATCCTATGTCTCTTCTGTATAGCACCAAGTCCCGTACATTCCAGGTTGCCAGCCTGTATCTCCCTATTGTATCTTATCTATTGAACTTAAGCTCCACAATTAACAGTGTCATGCTCCTTATGGCATGCAGTAACAACCCTAGCCAGGAGACGTACTTCTGCCCACCCCTACCCAAAACTCTTTTGGCGCAGCTTGGAAACATTGCTGTGCCGAACAAAAAATTTACAACCATAACAATCCAATCATTGGTGCATATGCCTTTGGGGGGCTGGCCAAGCACTGTTCTATTCTGCCGATTCATTTGTGTCGTCGCCGCCGGCTCTACGGCGCTGCCGGGGAAATCATTATTTGGACATCAATTCCATTGGGCCTCTTGGGGGGGTTGGCCTTCAGTGGCCCTCGGGAGTGTACAATTTTGTCAGGTCTACATACTACGACTGCCCCCTAAGAAATACGAAAAATAATTTTGAGCCTACACCCATCATCCGTGAATCTCAGCAATGCACCTCCCGGCCGCCCCAGGCCCCTCCTCCACCCTGTAGATCATAGCATCATGTAAGTGGCACAAAGAAAAAGGATATCGATAGTTCGTTAGGCCCCGGCCCACATCACACAGAGGGGTTACTCCTGTCCATTGTCCAATAATTCATCTGCTACTCTCGGTGTCACGGTCGGGAACAGGATCACACTGTGTTCCGAGTGTATTGTGCTATCGTCCGTATCCGTATTAATCGTTGCCTGTTCGTCTCTGAAGGTGCCCACCATGGCAACAGCGTCCATCTGGTCGTCCTTCTGGTATTTCATACATGAAGCTAGATGTCTGTGCCTTGTGTGCTGCTGATCTCCTCCACGTGCTGTAACTGTGCTATTAAGTATTCCTTTCAGGCAGTGGGTGTCGATTGGGAACACCCAAGTAACATGTTTTTCTGAAATGTTAAATTACTGTTGAAGCAGAAGTTGGTTTTGATTTTTTTAATGGCATTTTGAGGTTTAATGACATAACCTGCAGTTGGCGATTAGCCTTGTTCTGTTTTTTTTCTATACGTGCTATTGCCAGTTGGAAACTGGATTCAAATGGGTAAACTTTAAGTAAAAT
Source organism: Lissotriton vulgaris (assembly GCF_964263255.1). Taxonomy (NCBI): domain Eukaryota; kingdom Metazoa; phylum Chordata; class Amphibia; order Caudata; family Salamandridae; genus Lissotriton; species Lissotriton vulgaris. The sequence goes on along the minus strand of NC_141699.1, from coordinate 155,382,268 downwards.
GATAGTCTAATATATCATACGTATTTTATCATTTAATTTAGAATTTAGAATTATACTTGCTTGGAAGAGAAAGAGACCGCCAAGCTTAGTGTAGGAGGCTCATATAAATGAGATTGTTGAAATACTTGACCAACCCACCCCCCCCTGCATCAACCTATGGTACACCCACGAACACTTCCTCCCTTGCTGTACCACTGACAAGATTCTTTACTGTGCAGTCCTCTTGTAAGTAATGATGTATTCACTTAAAACACCTAATGTATTCTTGATAGCTAGCTGGTGGGATCTCAGCTCTGTTGAGCCCTGAAATACTGTACTAGGTAATGCCAAATGGCTCCTTCCTGTCCTGTGGCCTCCAGCCTAAGCATAGTAAACAATGCCGCCCTCTCTTCTTACTTTTGTAGGCGAAACATTTTGCCCAATATAACTGCTGACTACCTAAAAAATTGCGAGTATAGTCGGAATATGGATCCTTTCTGCCCCATATTTCGGCTTGGACAGATCGCAAAAGACTCTCAACAGGACTTCCAGGAGATGGCCATTCAGGTTTGTCTTCAAATGTAATAATGCTTTTACCATTATGCCAATAAATATTTGTATTGTTAGTTAAGCAGGTTCTCCTTGCTCAATCTTTAAGATTTGTGCAGTGCAGAAAGGTGTTTAACTTTAGAGAAAAGTTGCTCAGTCTGGATGAAATCTAACTGTGTGGACTTTTTAGTATTTGGAATAGCATGAATTTGGCTCCAAAGAACAGCCTTACAGGTCACAGTAAACAATTTAACTGGGGCACCTTAAACTTGAGGAGCTGTGCATAGAACATTGTCATGCGCAGGGTCCGATCGAAACAAAATTACAAATGCCAGGTTGATTGGGTCCATTCAAGACAGTTGTGTTTTACAAATGTACAATAAACATTTGCAATGCAGGCACTGAGAGTTGAAGGACCTCACTTAGAATTAGTTGATTCTGGTAAAGTGCCAAAGTCTGGATTGGATTCCTGTTTTCCAAGTTCTAAGACAAACAACCAAGTCACTGAGCCACATCTCTACTAGCGAGGTAGAGTGCACTTTCTTGATGTTACCATTTGCCTTTGTTTTTAGCCCCTACTCTAAATAAATCCGAATTGTTTTGCAAGGGCATTAGTCGCTTTGCCAAAGAGAGATTAATTGGTTTGCATGGACATTGGTCACAAGGCCAAATGGAGATTAGTTGGTTTGCAAGGATATTGGTCACTAGGCCAAAGGTAGTTCATTGGTCACTAGGCCAAAGGTAGTTCATTGGTCACTAGGCCAAAGGTAGTTCATTGGTCACTAGGCCAAAGGTAGTTCATTGGTCACTAGGCCAAAGGTAGTTTAGTTGGTTTGCAAGGGCATTGGTCACTAGGCCAAAGGTAGTTCATTGGTCGCTAGGCCAAAGGTAGTTTAGTTGGTTTGCATGGACATTGGTCACTAAGACAAAGGTAATTTAATTGGTTTGCAAGGACATTGGTCACTAGGCCAAATGTAGCTTTATTGGTTTGCATGAACATTGGTCTCTAAGCTAAAGGTAGGGTTTGTTTAAATTATTTGGAAACACATGCCTGAAGGAGTTGCACTATATAGTACGCTGCTGAAAAGGCTTTATGTTTTATTTTTCTGCCTGTAGAGTTTAACCTTGATATGAAAGGATATTGTTGACGCCCAACATTTGAAGTTAACATTTTCCTCACTTTTGTAGATGGACATCCTGTAAATTCTTGGACAGATCACTAAAATATATTCAATCAATCAATCAGAAATTTGTAAGGCGCGCTACTCACCCGTTAGGGTCTCAAGTCACTGGGGGTGAGAGGAGTTGCTACTGCTCGAAGAGCCAGGTCTTGAGGTGCCTCCCGAAGCTGAGGTGGTCCTGTGTCAGTCGTAGGTGGGTGGGGAGGGAGTTCCAGGTCTTTGCTGCCAGGTAGGAGAAGGATCTTCCTCTGGCGGTGGCTCTGCAGATCCATGGGATGGGTGCGAGGGCGAGGTTGGCTGAGCGGAGCTGGCGAGCGGGGTTGTAGAGCTTGAGTCGGCTGTTGAGGTATTCCGGGCCTGAGTCGTGGAGTGCTTTCTGTGCGTGGGTGAGTAGTCTGAACGTGATCCTTTTTCTGACGGGGAGCCAGTGGAGGTCTCTCAGGTGGCTTTAGATGTGGCTGTGGCGGCGGATGTTGAGGATGAGTCGTGCGGAAGCGTTTTGTATGCGCTGGAGGCGGTTTTGGAGTTGGGCGGATGTTCCGGCATAGAGGGCGTTCCCGTAGTCCAGTCGACTAATGACGAGGGCCTGGGTGACTGTTCTTCTTGTTTCGGTGGGGATCCATCGGAAGATCTTCCGGAGCATGCGCAGGGTGTTGAAGCATGAGGAAGAGACGAAGTTGACTTGTTTGTTCATTGTGAGCGATGAGTCCAGTATGAAGCCCAGGTTGCGTGTGTGGTCTGTGGGTGTGGGTGCAGTGCCCAGTGCCGGGGGCCACCAGGAGTCGTCCCATGCTGAGGGGGATTGTCCGAGGATGAGGACCTCCGTCTTGTCTGAGTTGAGTTTGAGACGGCTGAGCTTCATCCAGTCAGCTACTTCTTTCATTCCTTCCTGGAAGTTAGATTTGGCGGTGGCTGGGTACTTTGTGAGGGAGAGTATCAGCTGGGTGTCGTCGGCGTAGGAGATGATGTTGATGTTGTGTTTTCGTGCGATGGTGGCGAGGGGGCTCATGTAAATGTTGAAGAGTGTTGGGCTGAGAGAGGATCCTTGGGGTACGCTGCAGATAATTTCTGTTGCGGAGGACCGGAAGGGGGGAGGTGGACTCTCTGCGTTCTGCCGGTGAGGAAGGAGGTGATCCATTCCAGAGCCTTCCCCTGGATTCCTGTGTTGTTGAGGCGGGGTGCTAGGGTGCGATGGCATACGGTGTCGAAGGCTGCGGAGAGGTCCAGTAGGATGAGGGCGGCTGTTTCTCCGTTGTCCATCAGGGTTCTGATGTCGTGGGTGGCTGCGATGAGGGCGGTCTCGGTGCTGTGATTTGCTCCTAATCCGGACTGGGAGGGGTCGAGCAGGTTGTTGTCTTCAAGGAAGGCGGTCAGTTGTTTGTTCACGGTCTTCTCAATTACTTTGGCCGGGAAGGGGAGAAGCGAGATGGGTCGGAAGTTCTTGAAGTCCCTGGGGTCTGCGGTGGGCTTCTTCAGGAGGGCGTTGATCCTCCGCGTGCTTCCAGCTCTCAGGAAAAGTAGCTGAAGTGAAGGAGTTGTTAATGACGTTCCGTAGGTGCGGTGCGATGATGGTGTCTGCCTTGTTGAAGATGTGATGGGGGCACGGGTCAGCGGGGGAGCCGGAGTGGATAGTGTTCATGATGCCAATGGTGTCTTCACTGCTGATGGGGGGTCCAGGAATTGATGGTGGTGGTGGAGGTCGTTTTGCTGGTGTCCGGGGGGTGGAGGTTGGGGTCCGAAGCTGTCATGTATGTCGGTGATCTTGCTATGGAAGAACGTGGCGAGGGAGTTGCAGAGGTCTTGCGAAGGGGTGATGTCGTTGTTGCTGGCGTCAGGGTTCGAGAACTCTTTGATGATGCTGAAGAGTTCCTTGCTGCTGTGGGTGTTGTTGTCTAGTCGTTCCTTGAGTGAGGTCCTCTTGATGTTCCTGATCTGCTGGTGGTATTCGTGGGTGGCGGTTTTGAGGGCTGTCATGTTCTCCGTTGTCCGTTCCTTGCGCCAGGTCTTTTCGAGGGAGCGGCAGGATTTCTTCGCGGCTTTAAGGGGGTCTGTGAACCATGTGGGTTTTCTGGAGGTGGCCTTGTTGTTGGTGTTTTTTAGCGGAGCGAGGTCGTTGACGCAGTTGGTGATCCAGTGCGCAAGGTTGAGTGCTGCGGTGTTGGCGTCTGGTGTGTCGGTGTCGGTAGGTGGGTTCTGGCTCAGTGATGTGGTAAGCTGGTCCGTGGTGATCTTGCTCCAGCGTCTGTGGGGGATTCGAAGCGTGTGATGGTGAGATGTGGTCCTCTTGAATGTGAAGTGTACGCAGCTGTGGTCGGTCCAGTGAATTCCTGTGGTGTGGTTGAAAGCGATGAGATTGCTGGCTGAGAAGATGGCGTCGAGGGTGTGGCCGGCGAGGTGAGTGGGGGAGACTACTAGTTGCTTGAGTCCGAGGTTGTCGAGCAGTGTTGCGATGGTGTTGTTGTTGTTGTTCTCTAGGTAAAAGTTTAGGTCTCCAAGGAGGATGTAGTCAGGTGAGGCTGGGGCGTGCGGGCTGATGAAGTCTGCTATGGTTTCGCTGAATTGTGTGCGTGGGCCCGGGGTCTGTAGATGAGTGTACCTCTGAAGGTGGTTTGGGGGTCTGTGTGGATCTGGAAGTGTAGGTGTTTGGCGGTGGGAATGGTGTCTTCGGTGTTGGTCGTGACGCTGATGGTGTTCTTGTAGATGATGGCGATTCCTCCTCCTGTTTTGTTGGTGCGGTCCCTCCGGGTGATTTTGTAGCCGTCCGGGATGGCTATGGCGATATCGGGCGCTGAGGAGGCGTTCATCAGGTTCTGTTAGGAAGGCGACGTCGGGAGTTGTTGCGTCAAGGAGGGCCCAGAGGTCGATTGCTTGCTTGTGTATGGTGCGGGTGTTGAGGAGGATGCACTTGAGGTGGTTGTTACTGCTGGGTTTGGCGGGCGTGGAGCGGTTACGGAGGCAGGTGAATTTGCAGGCTTGACAGGTGAAGAGTCCGTGGGTGCGCCTGGGGTGGCTTGATAGCAGGCACACGGTCGTCCAGTGTGCGAGGAGGGCTGCGCTGTCGTATCTCAGTCGGTTGGGCTGGGTCTGGCGAGGTCCAGGGGTTCTGGCGCTGGGCGCGTTCCAGGCATGGACGGGCGTAGACGGGCCTGCCTTTGGTGCGCCTCCGGCGTGCAATCGGCGCGCCCGCTGCGTGTGGCCGCTGCGCGCACCCGTGGTCTCCACCATAAATGGCGAGGGGGGAAGGAGGGAGGGAGGAGCAGCTGGGAGGCGGGAGCGGAGCAGCGAATGGGAGGGGGAGAGAGGGGTCCAGAAGAGAAAAAGGGGTGGGGCCGCAGGGGAGCAGCGGCGAGGAGCGAGGAGCGAGGAGGGAGCGAAGGGCGGGAGAAACGGTCCCGAGAACGGGCGGCGGAAGACAAAAACAATCAGGAGGATCAGTGGTCACAAAAACAAACACAGTCAATAAACGGAGTCACAGGGCACAAAATACAATACAGCATTGACTACAATAGATACCAGGCAGCAGGGGTCATAGGCGAACTCGTGGCAGCAGCGTTGAGGCTGGGAGCACCTACAGGGAGCTGTGCGGTGCGTGGAGCGACCGGCGCTGAACCAGGGGCAGAGGTCACTGCTCAACACCGCGCGGCTTCACCCTAGTATCCAGAGGGAGGGAGGAGCAGCTGGGAGGCGGGAGTGGGGCGGCGAATGGGAGGGGGAGAGAGGGGTCCAGAAGAGAAAAAGGGGCGGGCCACAGGGGAGCAGCGGTGGGGAGTGAGGAGGGAGCGAAGGGCGGGAGAAACGGTCCCGAGAACGGGCGGTGGAAGACAAAAACAATCAGGAGGATCAGTGGTCACAAAAACAAACAGTCAATAAACGGAGTCACAGGGCACAAAATACAGTACAGCAATGAATACAATAGATACCAGGCAGCAGGGGGCAGAGGTGAACTTGCGGCAGCAGCGTTGAGGCTGGGCGCACCTACAGGGAGCTGTGCGGTGCGTGGAGCGACCGGCCCAGATTTCGATAAATCTGCAGTTCCAGTGACTTATCCAAGAATACAAATCCAATTTAGTCAGATATGTTTGAATTACAGGTTGCAACACAGAGTTTTTCAGCCCACCCCAGCATTTAAAAGGTTAGTGTGCATCAAATGCATGCATGTCTCATTGTTACATCCAACTAATGAACCCCACACACTGAATGGCCTTTGTACCCTTAACTGCCTGATTTTGCAGGAGTCTAAATGGTGTTTAGTGGCAGTAACAAAGCGAACTTTTGTGCAGAAGGAGCAACCTGGCTAATGCCAGTGATGGCAGCACAAAGCCTTCATCAAGATCAGATGGAGGCCTGAAAACAACCCTGGAATCTTTGTTTATAGCAGCCCCATCTGTTATCAAGTATGTTTAGCAAGAGTGAGATATTCGTGGGGTGCTATTCCTCCCAAAATAAAATGTTGAAATAATGGGCTAGTGCCTATTACTTTTGCCACTAGAGATACACGTTTGGAGTATATGTTTCAAGAAATGGACTGATTAACAGGAAGTACTGGGACCCCTCACATATGCTTGAATTGCCAAATGCTTGCTTCCGTTACAGGGCGTGGGCAGTGAAAGTGCCCATTCCTGTCATACAAGTACTGGAATGCTTTGCCAACTTGGAAGGCGGTGATCTCCATCCATGCTCACAAAAGTAAAATAGTTGTTTGCCATTTAGTGCAGGTGGCAGTGATGCCGCAGCCGGCAGCGCAGGAGACGCCTCGACATGTACTATGCCTTCTGCTCCAGCATGCTTTTGCTGATGGTAAGAGCATGAGTTGACATGTGCAGGACAGTAGCTGCTTTTCTTTTTTTTTTTTTTTCTTTTTTTTTTTCACCCAAGGAGCAACGACACCGGAGGTCTCGACGTGCTATTTTGATGTTCAAGGGCCTCCTATGTAGAGGGTTTGTCATGCTGCTCAACAGTCTGACCAGATTCTCTTCACCAGTGATCTCCTGATGACAGTTTTACACTACCTGCCCAGTCTGTCTGTGGCTCCACACTAACTGTCGAGACGTGTAGGCCCACCATGGTACTCATGTGCTCTTCTCCTGGGGCTGCTGATCAGTGGTTCTCTGCATCAAAGTCCTCATTCACTGGAGCATTTCTTAACCGCTTAACCGCGGCGGCGATTCCGCCATGGTGTGGCGGTTTAGGGCAGTGGGCGGGGCCACGACGGCCAACGGACGTAGGGCGGCGACTGCCATTGGCTGTCAGAAGCAGCGAGGGGGGCTATGTTGATTCTCCATTTACTGTACTGCCTTTGCCTTTGGCTCCCCACCTTGTGTGTGCTGTGCTCCTCTATTCCCTCATCACATCTGTCCCCCTTCATTCCCCTTGTCACTACCTTCATGCCCATTGCACTTACATGCCTTTACTACTGTCTGTTCCTCATGTCCTCTGTGCCTCCTTGCCTTCCTACATCCTTCGCCCCTCTGCCCCGCCCTTCCTCTATATTTGTTTCTGCACTTCCTTGGCTTGGTGCCTGCCCCCCACCCCCTTGTGCCCACCGCACCCCATGCCATCTTGTCCCTGATGCCTTCTTGATCAACTAATGAGACCTGTTGGAGCAAGTGTCAAATGTTGACTGTAAGACGAGCTGAGGCAGTGCCCTTATTTATGTATTTTATTCTGTGTATGCTTAAAATCATTTCACCATACAAAAGGCAGAATGATTGGCACTGAAAATACTTGTTATTTCAATGCCTTCCACAGTACCTAGGAGCATGTTCTTAACTGCAGCAGCAAAACTGGACTAAATATTAGGTGCTTACCAGCAAATCTACCCCTTTTCCTGCGCCTAAAACAGGCGACACCTCTCCAGGCACGTGTCCTTTGGTTGTTGGTCATTCTCTGTACCCTTCTATCTTGTATGCTAAAAACTGCATTCAATGATCTGACGTTGACCATCTCACCGAGGTTTGCTTGTTAAAGCTTTTGTTTTCTGAAGGAAAGTGTTTTATAGAAATGTAATTAGACTGAATTTGGAAATATGGTTTGAAATACCTCTTTGGATGACTGATTATCTTTTCATTTGTCCTGGCATTCTAGGGTGGTGTCATGGCTATACAGATTAACTGGGACTGTGATCTTGACCGCAAAGCAACCCATTGTGTCCCAAAGTATACATTCCGTCGCCTTGACAACAGAGAATCGGACCATAATGTATCGCCAGGATATAATTTCAGGTAATACGTGTAAGTAGCTTGGAGTGTACAAGTTTGCATCATGCATTGTTTTCCATTGACTTTCCTGTCCTTGTTAGGAAGACTGAATATTTTTCGGTGAGGAACTGGCGTGCAGTGCCGGTTCGACCCTTTGACCAGAGGAGGGTCCCCCTCCATTGAAATGTCCCCAGAGAGAACAATATAATGATAATAAAGTTAATTCATTACCATTTTATTTTTCTTTGCCCCATTCTGAACGGAGCGTGTGAACAGGGGCGGGGCTGCTGCTGAATGACCGCAGTAGAGAGACCAGGGCACTTTCAGTTTAAAGTGAGCATGTCTTTTTGGAAGGCAGTCTTGCAACTGCCAGCCACACATGCGCACTATAAACCTCTCAAGACAGCTGGGTTAGAGAAAGCCAAAGCCTCCAGAGCGTTGTGGATCACAGAGAGAGGCTGCTCCCACCAATCCTAGCACTGCTCTCATGTTGGTGAGAAAAGCGCAAGGATTGATGAAGGGAGTTTGGAGCCTGCCTGCCTCGAGTAGAGAAGATCGAGGAGGAGGAAGGCATCACGTCACGCTCGCAGTTAAGTTGTTTAGATTTTTTTTTGTCCCACCCGCGGGACATGCCAGCTACCACTGGCAGACTGCCACTTTGGCCTGGACTGTTCCCATGAGGCGCAGGGTCAAGGCTGATTTGCATATGTCTGGGTCCAATCTGAGGAGGCCTGGTGAGCAAAGGAACAATGGATTGGGAACCAATTGCCAGTGGTTAGACAAATTACATGCATTCCTCCCATCAACTTTGGTGTGCTTTATTTTCTAAACTTGATATCTTTGAAAATGTTCTACTGTGAGAGAAAAGGGATGGGACTTTGCAGGGACATGATCTGCAAGGGGGTGGGAATTTGAGTCCATCACCTCCTGGCCAACCAAAAATGGGTGGGGTCAAACAGAGGATGTGGCTTAAAGCCTGGCAGTATTACATAAGCAGCCCCTCCCAGGCTCCCTGCATAATAAATAAAAATGGCTCTGGTGCACAGACCCTCCACTCACAAACTGGAAACAAACTCTCTGCAGGGGTTTTCAGCTCACTTTGATATCCGCCAATGATAACGTGTGAGTTGGTAGGTCTGATTTTCATATGTACTCCGAAACCTCATGGAAGACTGGGAAAACGTGGCCCAAAGCACCAAACCCATTCCACTTGTTTCAATATAAATGCCATCAATAAATACCACTTTCAAAGCCATCTAGACGAGCTACCTGTGCACACCTCGTGATATCGGCCAATACTGCTGTATAAGTTGGCAGGTCTGCCAATAAATACCAATTTCAAAGCCATCTGGACCAGCTGCCCGAAAAGGTATACCATGCACACTCCAGAAAGTAGGCATTTTTTAGCATGTTGGATAGAGCACCTGCAGTTAAAATAACAGTCGGCTTCCATCACAGCCTTAATTCAAAATGAAGCTATATTTTGGCTTGGCATATATTTAAGGTAATTGGCCATCCAATCCATTGTACTAGTTATGACATATGTGGGATAATGTATGCCCTACTGTACTTTGTAAACATATTGCAAGTCCACTAGTTCTATACACAAATAAAGACTTGAGGCTTTAGGCCCGGTTCTTTTATAAGGTCACAGATCTCTAAGGTGACTTGTAATATTCTGTTAAATGTGCAGTTGAGGTTATATTAGCCTTCATATTAAGTTTTATTTTTACCCAAAGAAAGCGCGTGTGATCTCCCAAGTCAGAGGTGAGTATGACATCGCTGCTAAGGGAGGTAACGAAACAACTACTAACCATCTCTCTAACCAACAAGTGCCGAGGTATCTCTTGCGGGGCATTTGTTTCCTGGCTGCACACCTACCTGAACTGAGGCTCTCCCACGGGGCAATCTGTTGCTGGTCTCCCCTGCCGCCGCTGCTCTCACAAACTCCGCGGCCGCCGAGGGGGGAGACTCCAGCTTCCCGGACTCCCTGCGCACGTACGCGGCCCACGCCCACTTCCGCGCCCGGAGGCGCTTAAAAGAAAGGCTGCGCTTCTGCGTCGTGGGATGCGCGCGGGCGGCACCGGGCTAAGCCCGGGCAAAGGGCGGGCCGTCTGTGGCCGTCAGGGGCTGAAAGGGGCCGGGCAGGACCACCCCATTTGCAGTGTGTTTTTTTTATTTTTTATAAATCTTTATTAATAGGAAGGAATAGTGGTTAATCAGTTACATACATTTTATGGTGTTTGTTACAGTCCGTACTTTCCAACTTTGGTATGCGACAAGAGACTTCATCGTAGCAAGGACTGTGTTACATTAAACCTTAGGCGACTAGTAAACACAGCAATCGATGGTCCTTTTGCTAGCACAGTGTTCCTCTAAACCCCTTCCCCTCTTATACGATGCAATTATAACTCACTTTTCTATAATACAGAAACGGTAAACTTCCCAGCCCCCTCCCCCCCCCCCCCAACCATGTGGCATCATAGCCATTGTGTCTTCACCCTCCTCCCACATCAGCATTTGTCTTAAGTGGCACGTCGGTATATAGCCAGGTCCGAGCCAATAATGTCATACTGTGTTGTTACTGAGGTGACCACCCCTTAGTCGTTCCGTTACTCTTCCTCCCCCTCCGAGTCAAGGTCGTCTCCCTCTGGTAAGGGGTCACAGATTTCCCCTCTGTAGATATTCCATGCCGCCCAGACTTTGTTCCATTTTCGGGGCGCTGCTCGTAATACGTACACTGCCCTTTCAGTTACCATTAAGATGTCCATGTTTTTAGCCCATCTACTGGCGGTGGGTAGTACTGGTGCGCCCCACTTCTGCGCTATGTCCCGCTTAGCCACTGTCATAGCCAGAGTCGCCCAAATCAGTTCGTATCTACCCAGGTCATTGGGGTCCCAGATGTTCAAAAGGCACTTGCGTGGTTCAGGTAGTACAGAGTGTTTAAGGGCTTGGGAGATCGAGCGCAGTATTTGTTTCCAGAATTCACGTATTCGTGGACATTCCCATAGCGTGTGCAGCAGTGTCCCCTCCTCCCCGCAGCCTCTCAAACAAAAGGGATGTGGTGCTCTCAGAATTGTATGCAGTAGCGTCCTGGTATAGTAAATGCGGTGCAGGATTTTAAGTTGCACCAGTCTGAGTTTACTGTAGATTCCAACCTCCTTCGGGGAGGCCAGCGCTTCATTCCATTCAAACTCATCTGTCTCACCTAGTTCCCCTTCCCATTTTTCTTTAAGTTTCAGCGTTGGGTCTTTGAGATTATTGATCAGTTTTTTATATGTAAGGGAGGTAGCGCTTTGGACCATGAATTCCGTTAGCAGTCTATCTTCTAACGGGGAGGAGTCAGGTAGAGTGGTGCCTGCCGGAATCGCCTGCAGTAATGCGTGTCTGATTTGAACATATCTGAATGTTTCCGTGGGTCCAAGGTCATATTGCTGTTGTGGGTGTGTAAATGGCACTACTGTGTCATTATCCCAGAGGTCTCCTACTGTAGAAATGCCTATGGAGTCCCACCGCTCAAATCCCTTACAGCCTCTGAGGTTCCCCAATGCCTTCGTGTCCCATAATGGTGTCATTTTGGTGATTCGACACACCCATCCCAGTCGGGCCTGTGCCATATGCCATAGAGCCGCCGTATGTTTGGTCGGACCAAGTAGGGTCTTAAGTTGTGACTTGTTATAGAGCACAGACAGCATACAGTCCGTTCCGAGTTGTGACCAGTCTGCTCGATAGGCAGGGTCTTCTTTCGGGCGTGGATCCAGTAGTTTATAATTTTCAGTTGGGCCGCCCAGTAATATAGTTGAATGTTGGGGAGCGCTATTCCTCCCTCGTACCAGCTTTTAACCAGCTTGTCGTAAGCAATACGTGCCGGGCCAGTATTCCAGAGCAAGGTATTGACCAGCGCCACGATCTGCTTAAAGTACCGTGGCGGCACCAGGTGTGGGGTATTTTCTAGAACATAGAGGAGCCTCGGGAGGGCCAACATCTTGTACAATGCTGCCCTAGCCAGTAGGGTCAGGGGCAGGGTCGCCCAGTGCTTAACATCCGCCCGCAGGCGATCTATGGGTGGTTTCAAGTTGCTGGCAAAAAAGTCTGCTTCCTCACTTGTGATGATAATACCTAAGTATTTGAAAGAGGCCGTCATCGTAAGCAGAGGACAGGTCTCCTGTAATCTCGGCGCCGGGCCCTTTAATGTATATATGGTAGATTTTGACCAATTTATGGTGTAGCCCGATGTGTGCCCGTGAGTGTTACAGAGGTCTAGCAGGGCCGGGATGCCGGCATCAGGTGCAGTCATGTAAATGAGCATGTCGTCTGCGTATAATGAGACTTTGTCCTCCCAACCCACCTCCCACTCAATGCCTGTGAACAAGGGCGTAGACCTGATCTGAACTGCCAGGGGCTCAAGCACTAATGCGAAGAGCAGGGGGGACAAGGGGCAACCCTGTCTAGTTCCCCTGCCTAATAGGAACCTCGGCGATATGTGGCCATTGGCTACCACTTGTGCGACGGGCTTCGTATAAAGCAGCCGTATCCACGCTATGTATTTCGGCCCAAATCCCATACGTTCTAATACCATGAAGAGATACTCCCACTCTACAAGGTCGAACGCCATTTTAGCGTCGAGAGAGAGAATCGCTGCCTGCTCTGTGAGGAGGTGCGCTCGGGCCATTACACCATGTACTCTTCGGAGATTCATCGCAGTGCTCCGGTGAGGCATAAAGCCCGACTGGTCAGGATGGATCAAGGCGCCGAGGTGGGGCATCAATCGGGTGGCTAGAAGTTTAGCTAATATCTTGGCCTCAACATTTAGTAACGATATCGGGCGATATGAGGTACACTCAGTCGGGGGTTTCCCCGGTTTGGGTATCGCCACAATCGTGGCTGTGCGTTGATCTAGCGGCAGTTCTGCTCTATCCCTGCTTTCCAAATACATGGCCAGCAATGGGGCACCGAGTTCTGGAGCCATGGATTTGTACCACTCTATCGGTATCCCATTCGGGCCCAGTGCTTTACCCGACTGTAGCGCTTGGATCGCCAGCTGGATTTCCTCCTCCGTTGGGTCTATTTCTAGGGCATCCCTGTCTTCCGGTGTAATGCTGGGGACGGCAATATTCGCTAATGTTGCTGCTGCCATCTGCTGTGTGACCCTCCGGTCTGGTGTGTATATTGATTGATAATGGTGTGCTAGCGCGCAGACTATGTCTTCTGGGTGCGTTAGTGTCCGCCCGTCCTCCGTGTGTAGTTTCTGAATACCCTTCGCACCATTCCCTCTCTTATCTAGCCATGCCAGCATGCGACCTGCTTTGTCTCCCACATCGTATATTCTATATTTAGTGTTCGCGATGTATCCCTTCTCTGTCGTTTTAAGGTGAGCTAGGTATTGTTGTTGCCGGACCATGAGGGTGTGTGCCGTGGACGGGGAGGGGTCTGCCATGTGTGCATTGTTAGCCGTGTCAAGCGCAAGTTCCAAGTTTGTGAGTTCCTTTCGGGAATCCCGTTTGTGCACCGTTATTGTTGCAATGGCCTCCCCCCTGAGGACTGTTTTGTACGCCTCCCAGAGGGTGGATGGTGATACTACTGTGCCTGTATTTTCAGCAAAATACTGCGTTGTCACAAGTTTGAGTTTTTTTCGAATCTTGGGGATTTTCAAAAAGTTGGGGTAGATTGGGTAGATTCGCGCACTTCTCTTCCCCCCGGTGGTAAGCGACAGGACAACTGGAGAAATGGTCGGAGATTCCCCTGGGCAGTATGTCTACCTTATCTACCATGTCTAGTCCCAATCCCAGTGTCATGAAATAGTCTATACGGGATAAGCTATTATGTACAGCTGAGTAATAAGTGTACTGAGTGGCCTCGGTATGTAGTTGTCGCCAGATGTCTACAAGTCCTAGGGCTTCTACAAAAATCTGATAGTGGTGCAGTACCTCGTGGTCGGGTCCGAGAGGGAAAGGTGTCCTTAAGTGGATCCATGATTGCATTAAAGTCCCCCCCAAAAATCATGTCGCCATCAGGGAGGTCAAGGAGGAACTTGCCTAATGCAGGCAGGGCCACAGAGTGCAGTGCTGGGGGGATATAGACCGATATCACATTCAGAGATCTGCCCTCCCATTGCCCATGGACTGCGGCAAAACGACCCTGGTCGTCCGCCACACAGCGTGTTAACATAAAGGGGGATGATTTTTTCACTAGTATACCCGTTCCCCTGGAGCCCGCAGTGAATTCTGCATGTATCACCATTGTATAGCCACGCCTATCCAGTGCTTTGCAGGTGGACCCTGTGAGGTGGGTTTCTTGTAGGAGTACCAGGTCCGGACTGTGTCGTTTTATGGCCTGTAGGACCAAGCCTCTTTTAATTTTATCACCCAGGCCTCTGACATTCCATGTTAGCATGCGCAGTGGGGGCACCACCCTAGTTACAGGGGAGCCCTCAGCGGGCGTGTGATTAAGTGGCCTGGCCATTAAGTCGGTGAGAGAGCATTGCACAAAACGTGCCCTTTGGAATAACGCACGTGTTTCTACGCCTCATGCTGTGTAGGAGACATATAAATGTCAGGGTGGTATCATAGTGTAAGTGCTGAATGATGACTGTGAACAAAAACATGAATTCTAACAATAAAACTTCAGTCCCGTCCCCCCTCCCTGCTACCCTGCTCCACGGACCATCCCCCGCCCGTTTCCCCAACTGTGCAGAGTGCTTTAGTCCTTCCCCAGTCATCTTACTTGCTTGTGGGGTTGGTGAGTCCCCCACGGGCACTGCCTGTGCCCACCTTACTCAGCCGCGTCAGATCCTGCGGCACATTCAGTCCTATACCAGTATATTCCGGCTTCAGACCGGAGCCAATTGTCCAGAGACCAGCGGGTCCCTTTCCAGATCTGATTCCGTGTCTTCTGCGCCTTCCTGACGGGGCGATTGGGAGGTCTGACTGTGTATCGTCTTTTCGGCACGATGTTGCGGCCGGTCCCGGTGCGGGCGGTGTCGTTGTCCCGCAGGTCTCCAGCCCTCCAGCCATTCCTGCGCCACCTCTGGCGTGTCAAAAAACCAAGTTTTTCCCTCGGCTACAATTCTCAGTTTAGCTGGGAATAGCATAGAGTACGGTAGTTCCCTGTCTCGTAGTGTTTTTTTAACCTCCGTGAAGGACTTACGTCGCCTGGCCACCTCAGCCGTGTAGTCTGGGAAGAAGGCCAAAGTTGCATTTTGGATCCGCACCGGCGGTGAGGTTCTTGCCGCCTGTAGGATCGCATCCCTGTCCCTAAAGTTGAAGAGCCGGGCTAGCACAGGTCTTGGTGCCGCTCCCGTCTTGGGCGGGCCTCCCGGGACTCTGTGTGCCCTCTCCACCGAGAAGAAGTGGGATAGGCCTTTGGGCTGCAGTTTGTTTTTGATGAGGTCTTCGATATAGAGGTCCATGGCCCCCTTCCCCTCCGTCTCTGGAAGCCCAAGGATGCGCACGTTATTGCGTCGCGAACGCCCTTCCTGGTCGTCCAGCTTGTCGTGTAGGAGCTTGGTTAATTTTTGCATTTTTTCCATGGCCAGTTGGAGTTCCGAGGTGTCTTCCACAAGTGACTTTGTGACCACCTCTACTTGTGACACCCTCTCCGCCATTTTGTGAAAGTCCGCTCGCAGCAAGGAGACTTCAGAGGAGATGGCGCCCTCTGTAGTTTTTACCTCTGTGAGTGTTTTCATGATGTCCTCCAGCGTTATTTTTGTTGTTCCCTCTGTTTCCTGGGTATGGGCATGACCGGCGGAGGATCGCCCTGTGTTTTGCTGCTGTCCTTGATGTCCGTAAGCAAATTTGTCTAATTTGGCCTGTGTGGACCCACTCCTAAGGCCTTTGCCCGCCATGGTGTTGGGGCACGTGAAATCCGGGGTCTTGCTCAGCTTATTTGTGATCTGCGCCACGTCCTCGTCCGCCGTCTATAGGCACCCGCCAGGGAGTAGCAGGTCGATGGGCGTCGTACAAGGTGTTGCCCTCTGTTTTCTGTGTATGTCTCAGTGGTCGCCGCGGTGATGTTGGACAGTCGCGGTGGTGGCTGTGTGGGTTCCTGGTGAGTCGCTGTATTCCGCGCCTCGGGGTCCGTGTTCCCGCTCCTCGATATTCCACCTTGGGCCGGAACCGCGGCCTTCAAGTATGTTTTTTCGTGCCGGTCCACCACCCTCAGGCACATCGAATGACGCAGGTTCCGTTCTCGGGCCACCGCCCTCCCACAGGCCAGGTAAGCCTCAGTGTACCGGGTCTATGTCCTTACCAGGTCGGGGCTGCTGACGTTATCAGTTAGTATGCGGGCTCTGAGGCTCTCTCGCGGGCTCCCGCGTTCAACCACGGTATGGCGCCGTCCCCCGGGGGCACCGATCTCCCTCACCTCTGTTCGGCGCTGGCACGTCCGTCCACTGCGGCCCCACGGTCAAGCGGGGCCTTAAAATCGCCTTAATTGATTTCTGCCGCCCGCCAGGCCCCCAGGGGGGGGGGGAGCGGGGGGGGGAGTGTCGAGATGTCAGCGCTGTTCAGCGCGGTCAAGGCTGTACTTGCTTTTTCGGATGTGCCGCGCCGGTCCCGTGGGGATGAATTGTCCGCTTGTGCTTCGCCGGATGATGCCACCCGGTGATTCAGGCTGGTTGCGCTCTGGTAGGCGGGTACCGGGGTGTGTCCACTCCTCTCGGCCGGCTCGGTCGCACTTCCGCCGGGGCCTGGGTGTTATGCAAGGCCGGTGCTGCTCCCCCGGCGGTAGGCCCAGACTTGCCACTTGGATTACGTCAGGCTCCGGTCCTCCGATTTTTCCGAAAGTCGGACCGGTGACACCGCTTCGGCCCTGGATCCGAACGCCGCCGCTTCAGGCGGGCGGGGTAGCGGATAAATGTGTCGGAATTGGTGTGAGGCTGCAGCGCCCTCGGGAGCTCTCACTCTATGCGGCCGCCATGCTTGGCTGCTAGCCACGCCCCCTCTGCAGTGTGTTTTAAGGTTCACGGACTCCAGGAAGCCAGGTACGTGTTAATTATACTGAGTTTCGCCGACAAAAACTCCATTGTAAGAATACTGCCCCACTGACTTCCTTTAAGCAACAGGCTGGACTGTTCCCATGAGGCACAGGGTCAAGGCTGATTTGCATATGGCCATGTCTGAACTGGGGTGGTGTGGAGTGCAAAAACACGATGGATTTAGGCCCATATCTCTGTACTGGGGTGAATGTATGACATTGTTCTGCATTCTGTCCATCGACTGTTGTTTTTGCATGGGACTGTTCCTATGAGACACTGGATCAAGACTGATTTGCATATGGCCATGGCCATGTCTGAACTGGGGTGGCGTGGTGAGCAAAATAACGATGGATTAAACCCAGATCTGTGACTGGGGGTGAATGTTTTGCCAATGTGCAACATTCCGTCCATCACCTTGTGTGTTTTGCGTTCAAGAGAGGATCAGCTGCTGTGCGGGCAGTAACTCGGAATGCATTCACCACAGACCCTGAACTGTTACAATAACCAGCAGGTAAAACTCTGGGCTTAGCCAGCACAGGGTACAAAAGACTAAACATGCACAGACGAGTGTACAGTGTACGCTAAGACTTTTGCTGAAGGAATAAAACGATCTTGAATGAAGTTGCACATTGGACCTGTAAGAGTATTTGACCCATGTTGAGAATGTTGGGGACTACAGGCTTATACCGGAAGGAAGGGGGTGTATCACCTCACTGTTTAACACTACTTAGTGTTTGACCATGTATGTCATGTTCATTGACTGTGTAGTATTTAGTTCTGCTGTGTGATTAAAGTACTTCCCTTTTACGTAAAAGAAAAGCACTGGGATGGACCTTACATTACTCTGCCTGTTGGTTGATTGTTGAGTTCTGAGCTCTTGACTTCCTCCCTAAGAAGCCTGACTGCTCGCCCTCGCAATCCAGAGACACGCAAGTGTGGAAAGTTTGTATTTAACAGAGTGCAGGGCCATAGCAGGACAGCCCCCAGTGGAAAATACCTCCACCACTAAACCTGGGGACCAGTAGCTCCTGTCTGACCTGTGGCTTTCAAATGGCTTCTGACTCGCCATTAACCCTTCCAGTGACCCAATTAACCCATCTAAAGACTCCATTATCATTTTCTGTGACCCCATTAATCATTTCATTGGCCCCCATCAACCACTCCAGTATCCCCATTATCCCGCCCAATGGTCTCATCAGCCCTTCCACCCTTCCATTATCTTTCTTATTCCCCTGTTTATTCTGTTCATTCAATGACTGTAAGAAACATTTTCTCATGACCCCTCAAAGACTCGCTCCCCGTAGCAGTCCTATTAACTTGAAGCATAATTTACTCCCGTGTGTCTTCATCAGTTAACCGCTTTGCCTTTACTGCCGTGGTATGCCCTCATGCACATTAAAAATTAGGCTACCTTTGTGTACCATCGCCGCGTAGACTTATCACCAGCCTTTACACACCTAAGCAGACGCCCCCGTGACGACACCTAGTGCTTGGCATAAGTGTAACGCAGAGCTATTGCCCCTCGGACTGAAGACCAATGGACATACTGTTGCGTTCAAATGACTGAGTTATCCCCTAATTACAAGCTTCGACTGATCCGCTTCAAATTCCTACATAGGCATTACAGAACACCCATTAGCTTACATCGGATGGAGCTCAGAGACGATGACTGGTCTGGCGCAGTGGGATGCACTCTACCTCTTTTCTCCATATGGCATGGGAGTGTCCGGCCATTGCTGATTATTGGTCCCAAATTTTTGCATCTCTAAATCAGATCCTGGGTTTGACGTTGCCTCGATCCCCATTAATGGGACCATTAGGATATGTCGGGGACACGCATGTTAAGAAACGCAAATTGCATGCACAGCTGCTACTATTCTCCAAATAACAGTTCACTCGGGGAGGAAGAGGAAACCTAAGATCATGGAATGGATCAGGGAGGTTAGTTATGGCCATGTTCAGCTAGCCACATTCTGGGAACTAATGCCACCCACTTCTAGACCCCGAGAGATATGGGATCCATTTATTACCTGGGTTCAGGAGCGGACGAGTGGTCCTGGAAATGTGGTAACTGTGGCTTGCACTGGGGATGTGTGATTCAAGTAATGTGGAATGCTGCTATGTGTTTCGGTTGGACACTACGGGAGGACCATTGTGAACCACTGTCCGTTTTAGCACCATTACACCTCAATGCTTACTTTTACATGAATACTGGCTCCGAGCATGTGGGGCACATCGCTGTGTTCGATACATGATGACATAGGCGGCAGTTGTTTTTTCTTTGCAATATCGTTCATTTGGCAACTATACACCAAGATAGTTTGTTGTTGTATGAGATATGTATTGTATCGATTTTGAGATACCAATAAATATATATATATTTTTTTAATTAAAAAAAATGAGGCTACCTTTTTCACGTGCCTACATTTCTTTAGAGAGATTTCTGCATTTTTCATTAAAAAAGTGAGTCTCAGTACTCATCCTACCATTTATGTTTTTTAGGTTTGCAAAGTACTATAAAGATGACTCTGGCCAGGAATCGAGGACGCTGATAAAAGCATATGGAATTCGCTTTGATATCCTTGTTTTCGGAATGGTAGGTGCAAGGTTCATTCTCTTTGCCTCAACTTCTGCACAACAAACCGTGAGACTGTGTCAGTAGCTAGGTGTAGACTATTGCTGTGACAAGTGCAATCACTTGAGTTTTTTATAGAAATATTCCATTCCACCTATGTCTCTTCGTCTAAACTTTAAACCCCCCTCCCCATCTCTCCTCATGCCTTTTCTCCTTTTGCCCCAACTCATGTTTATGTGCAGATCTAAACCTGTCAACTTTATAGCTCCCAAAATAGTATAGATGAGCATGTGCCGCAATCCTTCCACAGGGTAATAGGAACTACCAAGGGTAATAGAAGCTACCACCACAGCTATAACCCACCCCTCTCACTCTCTTCAGCACTTCGCTGCGTCTCAAAGTCAGAAGTGCAATTCGCCAATAACCCCTTCCCAAAAAAAAAACTCATGGATGTCAGTCGGTAGGCCAGAAGCGATGATCACCACTCTTGGGCTTGCACCTTCCTGAATCATGGTAGTTTCCACCAGGACCGTCATGTAACCGACCTCCAAGCTTTGTACATTGGTACCTGTAGAGAAGCTTTGACATGCAGATTGGACCTTTGTAGGGTAACCGAGCCAGAATGCAAGCCACCTCATGGTATTGCTAAAGGTATTGCTAAAAAAAAAAAAAAACACACAAGTCTGTGCTATTCACAAGAAAGCATGCAGTATAGAAAAGCTCACAATTACATTGAATCGCAGTAACTTCGATTAAGACTCACTCACATCAAGTACCTGAGTCACCTGGAATGTACCTGGCATGGAGAGCATCAGAAGTGTCCCCGATGCACTAGGGACACTTGCCTGGGCACCGAAGCTCAACCTACAGACCGCCCAATTCAAGAGGCCAAGCATGCACTCCCCAAGCCTGTAAGTGTTCACTTGGCCCATAGTACCCCAGTGAAATCTGGCCCTGAGGAAGTGGGTTGAGCGTGGCAGGATCCATTAATGTGATCCCACGCAAGAAGGGACCAGTGTTGTTCTGGTGGCCACAGTATGAGCATATGTTTTATGACCAGAAGCACCTGGAGCAACGTGTAGTCCCCTTCTCCCCCCCCCCCCTGCCTTGTGGTCTATTCACTGTCCATTTTCTGATCTCCAGGAAAAGTTGTGTGCCTCCAGCAGGCTCAAGGGTAAAGCTGGAGACCTACAAAGCATAATTTCCTGTAAGGTAGAGAGGGGATGAAACTACCCTCTTCACATACATTCACACACCTACCAGGCTGCTGGGTGGCAAAGGTGCTTTTTTAGGTTTGCCGGTTTATCTCGCGTTCCTGTGGGGACCACCAGGTCCCCATATTCTAGTTTCTCCTCTCCATTTGAGAGCAAACCATTGCTTAAGCATCCTTCAGGAAGGCCCTAACCCGCTATTTAAGCACCACAGCTGGTCTATTTGTAAAAGTTTGTAACACCTAGTTGTGTAATGCATATCATAACTGAATCAATGACATTTGCGGTGGCAAGAAAGGTAGATTTCCTATAAATATAAAAGACTGGAGGACTTCCTATTCTTAACTTCAGTGCTAGATGAATGTAAGCATGTATACACGTCTCTGTATCCTCGCGTGTAGAAAACATATTATGGTGCTGTACGCAATTCTCCCTTGGCCTTTGGGATTAGGTTTGCGCCTTATAAATGGCCCAACAAATTTAAAATATTTTTAAAATTTGAGAGAAGGGCATATGTTTTATAACTTTCATATTTTCAATAAGCTCTGTGCAGGGCGTCTGCTGAGTTTGCTTTTGATATGTTCGAGGCAGTAAACTGTCTATAATATTTGATTCTGAGATGCAGCGCTTTTTTTACTGGGTAAGGTTTATGGATGTTTTTTAAAATTGAAAAATAATCAACATCAGGAAGAACTTTGATGTGTTTCCATGATGTATTCTGCAACCTGCCCTGTTCCCTGCTCATCTCTGTTACTGTCTTTTTCTGATAGGCTGGAAAATTTGACATAATTCCGACCATGATCAACATCGGCTCCGGGTTGGCTCTGTTTGGGGTGGTAAGTGCTAAGAATTGAATATTTACAATGTGTCAAACTTGCAAAAAATTGTTAAAGTGGATAAGTGTTCAGGATCATGGTATTGTTAAACATGCACCCTCGTTGGACATGATTGAGATCTCAGTTGAGCTTTTCGCTTTGTTTCAGGCCACCGTCTTGTGCGATATAATAGTCCTCCATTTCATGAAGAAAAGAAACTACTACAGAGAGAAAAAATACAAATATGTGGACGATTACGAATTGGTAAGAAATATTTTCTTCACTTAGAAGCCATTGGGCATTGGTGCACAACAAAATAAAAACGTGCAATGCGGAATGGCAGGGGCTGATTTACTGGGAATCCGTGTGAAGCTCTCTGGACTTTAACTGGTTTCAAATGTCCATGAAAAGTCACCTTGTCTTCAGACTTGTGTGAGCACCTACGTAGAAGGGTTCCTCTGAAAATAATCTTCAAATAAATCGTTAGGCAAAGGAATGACGAATTAACAGCCAGGAGCGTAGACCAGGCTGTATTTTGTGTATCATCATTTATGTTATGTATAATGATCTTTTTTACTGTTGAGTGTTTTTTTAATTTAAGGAATTAGGGGATCAAACGGCTCTCCGTGCTTCAGGGATCAAGACATGCTTCAGGAATTTAGAGATTTACATCAAAAGCCATGTGCAATAGATATTACTTATTTTGTGGCTGTCCTAAGAGAGACAGGCCTTTCCAAAGTGATGGGGGAACCTAAACCCCCTTTGCATAGCCATACAAAACGGCAGCTAATCGCAAATCATGAACTAGCTAGTAGCACATATAGAAAAGTAGATGGGTACTTGTCAATAACAGGGTTCTCTCCCTCTGCGGAGTTCCAAGCCTCATGAAATGGACGAGGAGAATGAAGCTCGAGTTGTCTGCGATGTCACTTGGAACCCTAAGATGGAAAACTCCACTTTATTGTCCGCTACCAATCTAAAACTCCTTCCACTGCCCAGACCATATATTAGACCCCTCAGTGTGTCAGCGCAAAAAATGTGGGGTAAAAACTGCTGCCTACATTGTTGGAGAGTGATCTGTTTTAGAACTGAAGGTGGTTGCTATTTATTATTATTATATTATTACTTAGAAAATGTTTAGCAAGAGATCTTGAATGAATAATTTACAGTTATGATTACTTATTTGCTAAATACTGCCTGCCCATAACAGTGTCTTATGACATGGTAGAAAATATATATATATATATATATATATCCAAATGCAATGTCGGCTCTGAACCCCTGCCGCTTGCAGCGGAGGGCCTGGACGGGGCAGCCACTCCCCAAATCTCCAAAAAACAATTCCACACGATAACAAACAGGAATGTCCAGGCCAGCTTTGCAGTTCTTAAAGAGCTTTTATTTCAGCTCTTACTCTTAGAGTAAGAGCTGAAATAAAAGCTCTTTAAGAACTGCAAAGCTGGCCTGGACATTCCTGTTTGTTATCGTGTGGAATTGTTTTTTGGATATATATATATATATATATATATATATATATATATATATATATATATATATATATATTCTCTTCTCCCTCTCACAAACACTGTCTTTGTGAGGACGGGTGTGTAATGAGGACAGGTCCCAGGAGTTTGTGTGGGTACTTTCGAGCGAGTGTTTCAAAAAACTAAAAGTGCGGTTAGACTTGCTTCAGTGCGCTTTATAAGCTACCCTACTATCAAAACTCGCGTGGAGTTAAAATAGAAATTACACACTTCATTACAGCCAATGACTGGTCTTCATAAGTATAGTATGTTATGATCTGTGAGTGTATTACTGTCCCTAAGAAGTTATGTGTGTCAGTCACACAGGCATGCAGAGGGACGCAAACAAGGTCTTAGCCTGAGTAAAAGCATAGCTAAGCACGTTGTCAGACCATAGGTCGGGGATGTGCGAAGCCTGCTGGCTTGCAACTTTGCATGCAGTTTGTACAAGGATGGTTCTTCCACCCTTCCAGACTGATTCCTGTTGTTTGTTGAACAGGTCATTTACTAGCAGTGTTTTACTGTTTCGCAACATCATCCACTGATCGTCTGATAACATCAAATGTTTTTCCCATGAATATTTTATCATTCATGAAGCACTGACCACAAACAAACCCAAAAAGCTGATGAGAGGATTGCATGACTTGATCTCAGCCACTAAGTACTCCAGGCCGCAGTCAAGTCCTCTGTTTTTTTAAGTGCGTCGGGTATGTCGAGGCGTGGGTCCTATGCTCGCTGCGCCAGAGGACTCCCGCTGCATCCAACTGACGAGGCCCAAAACTGGGCTGAAACTGGTCTGGGGTTGCTTGTATTCCACTTCAGATGGGGCCTGGGTTAGCAGTTCGGGCCAGACTCTTCTTATTGGAGAACAACCACGGCTGATTTGCATATGGCTGGTTCATATCGGAGGTGGCATAGTGAGCAAAAAACAATGGTCTGGTTTGCGGACCCGATCATTTCCAGTGGCTGAGATTAATTCAGGAAAACCACCTTTCACTTTTTCCTCATTGCATGGAGCACAGCATTTCTGCTCACTCAGCTCTTCAAGTTTTAACCGATCTGGCACCGATTATCAATGATGCTATAATCCCATGACTATGATTGGGTTCTGTGCTCCTCCGAGGCTGAAACAGTAAGCATTTGGGACCATAGTATATGTGCATTTACTCTCAGCTGCCAGTCCTAATGATTAATCCATTCAATGGGTTCAAATGTCGACGTGACCAAGTAGACTAGGGACATATCGTATTCATTAAAGTCCCTTCATATTTCCATCATAGGACTGTGCATGTCTGTAAGGCCTTTGTAAAACAGTTCCCTTGTCGCTGGTTTAGTTTGTTGCTAGTACACGCTGAAAGTATTTTTCATAGTAAACATTTGTGTACTTTATGTTCACAGTAATACTGAGTTTACAGGTATGTTCTTCTGGAAAATAAGTGTAAACAAAGGGATAAAATTAGAATTGAATCCATCATAACTGTTTATAGGCTGTTTGCCAAAATTAACTATAGTCTGACCAGGGCAGAATCTGTGGCCAAAGGGCCTGGCCACAGATTCTGCCCTGCAGTCAGGCCCTGCACCCAACCGGGCTGAGGCACCCAGCATTCGGCTGTGCACAGCGTGGTGAGGTTGCAGTGCCTGGTCTGTGGCTTGGCAGTGTGCCCAACACGCTGTGGTCAGCCATCCTCTGCTTTGCCCTGCCCCTGATCCTGCCTGCAGAGGGAATTGGCCACATAGTGAAATCTTTGGCCCTGGTGCCAACCTTCTGTGGGCACCCATGCACGGCCTTATAATAAATAGATACATGCTCTTTGTTTAGTTTTTTTGTGGGTGATTCTCAAATAAACGGTTTACTTATGTTCTTTTTTTTTGTGTGTTTTACTTTATTACCCGAATGTAGTGACAACCTACCACTTTTAAACCTTTTTTTCACTCATGGTATTTTTGAAATATTTTTCTCTTCTCCTGTTGGATCACATTATTTTTTATCACTGCAGACCATAGAAGTGGACCTTGCTTGCCATGCAGTTTAGAATGAAGATTTTTGTATGGAGGTTCACCACCTCATCTTGACTGGTCAGCATTTCTTCTGGGTACGCGTTAGTACCACTCTCCTCGGCCACTGCGCACACCCACTTCCACAGGCACCTCCTGTTTTTATGCGTACACCTGAGGTGACTTTGCTAGCAGATGCCATGAAAGAGTACGATCACCGATGGCAAAAGTTGCTCGCTTTGCTTGCAGGTCACCTTCCGAGCATTGTTTGTCACCTGAAGAATGAGTGAAGAACTTCCAGATGATGGAGCATTTTTTTGTTTTCTCTTGTTCCACCATCTCCCCAGTGGATGCCACTTCCTCATCTGTGTCAGCTGCAGCTGTTGTCTTCCATCCTTTATCCTGGAATCAAGCTCTCCACCAAACACAGCTGCTTAGAGCTTCTGGTTTCCTTTTTTTTTTGTCCTCATCTCACCTGGGATCTGGGCAGGTTTAGCAAGCAGTCTATGATCAATCTGGGCGTCCTTCGAATCACTGCATAGATCCACGTCCCCCGGGCTACCTCTTGTGGTTGAGGTCAGGTGTAATCTTTGGACCGGGAAACCGCCACCTTTGTGTTAGGAGTGTATCAGATGTAAATATCTACCCCAGTCCAAAAGAGGGGACCAGATGTTGGCCTGTCTCCCTGACAAGTCTCCCTGATCCCTGTGAGCGATGTTTAATATGGCCTTTACCCAGCTTTCTCTATTGGGGGAGGGGGGAAGGGTCTTTTCACCTTAAACCTATTTCTCTCCTGGCTATGATTATCAAATACAGTAATAGGCCTTTGTCCGACTGGGAGAGCACCTCAGCTGTGGAGTCGTTCTTACCAAAAATGACCAAATTGATGTCCATTTCCAAATCTGTGCTAAAAATTGCGACCAATATTTCTCTCACACTTTTCCAAAATACAATTAGTTCTGGGCAGTCGAAGAACATATGAAGATCATCAGCCTTGTCGGTGTTGCATCTGGGGCATTTAGGAGTCGGAATTGGAGCAAACTTCGCAATTTTGGCCGGAGTAAAATAAAGCTTATTTACCACAAAAAAGTGATTCCTTTTTAGTCTTGCTGGCTTTATATATTTATATAAGATTTTGAGGGAAGATTCAAATCTTTCTTCTACTGGACAAGCCTGAGGAAGGGAATTCCACAAAGCAGATTGGGGCGGGATCTCTCTATCTTCCGCCTCAAGCAGCTTTGCATACAAATAGGCTATTTCTTTTTTTCTTTGATGCGGATCTAAAATAAGCTGGTCCAGATCCAAATTCCCTTTGATCTCACCCTCTTCCGCTTCATACCATGATCTCAATTGGATATACTTGAATATTGAAAATGTGTGACCAATCTTGGCGGATAAGTATTCCCAGGGAAGTAAACCATCCGAATCTACCAATTCCGACCATTTCTGCAATCCCACCCCCTTTAATGGAGCTGCTAAGCTGTCCTTCATGCACTCTGGGGTCCCAGGAGAGTCCCATATTGGGGCTAGATTAGAGAAATACCCTAAACCCCAGATTTGCCTCAATCTATACCACGTTGACAAGGCGGATTTCAAGACCTTTA
The DNA here is from genome assembly GCF_964263255.1 of Lissotriton vulgaris. Classification (NCBI taxonomy): domain Eukaryota; kingdom Metazoa; phylum Chordata; class Amphibia; order Caudata; family Salamandridae; genus Lissotriton; species Lissotriton vulgaris. The sequence goes on along the minus strand of NC_141699.1, from coordinate 155,355,665 downwards.
GGCGTACTCGTTTAAAAAATCTGGGCGCCCCAAATTTAAACAAGAATCGAACTTGCCCATTGTCTCCCTCTGCTATGGCCATTTCCCTCAAAAGACTAACCCACTGAGATTCAGCTGGTGTTGTAAGCAGCATCCTAATGCCTTTAAACTGGAATGCCATTAAGTACCAGTTAATATCTGGTAGAGCTAAGCCGCCTTTTAGAAGCTTCCTTCTCAGTTTCTTCCATAACAGTCTTGCACTTTTTTGTCCCCATATAAAACTTCCAATCTTGCCCTGGATTTTGTTAATAGCTTTCTGTGGAAAGGTAAGGGGAATAGTATTGAACAGATAAGTCAATTTGGGGAGGACCGTCCTCTTTACTAAATTGACCCTGCCATAGATAGACAGCGGGAGATTTTTCCATCTTGCGAAGAGGTACTCTGTCTTTTTCAACCTTCGCCAGATTTAACATGGGGATTTTCTTTAGAACTTTTACAATTTTAATCCCCAAATACCTAAACTCCCCACTTTCTGGGCCACCCCTGTACACTATGTTCCAACACATGATCTCTGTTTTAGCTGAGTTGGCAAGATAACCCAACCGTGTACCAAAGTCTCTCAGCAATGTCTCAATCCGAGGAATGGCAATATTTTTTTAGGGTTTGCACAAATATCGGACCATTCCCACAGTCTCTAGTACCCCCCAGAGATATCTCCAGCACACTCGGTCAAATGCCTTAGCGGCATCCAGGGCCACTATTGCCAAAGGGTCGTTCCTCCTCTCAGCCATATCGATGTTGCCAATCAAGATTTGACTTTGCTTCTGAATAAACCTTCCCACCATAAACCCTTTCTGATCAGGGTTAATTAGGTTTGAGACAAGCTTTGCCAACCTCCCTACTAAAATATCCATAAAAATGTTAGTCTGCATTCAGTAGGGAGATTGGTCGGTAGGAGTCAGCCAACAACGTATTTTTCCCTGGCTTCAATATTAAATCTATTGTAGCCTCTTTCCAAGATCTTGGAACCACCCAGGAAGTGGAATAGATTGAGTTGAAGAGAATCTGAAGAATAGGCAAAAGCTCATCGCTTAACAGTTTATAGATTTCATTGGGGAGGGAATCGGGCCAGCTGCTTTTTTGTTTTTTGCCCTCTTAATTTGACCCTTTATCTCCTCCACTGAGATGGGTTCTTCCAGTGATTCTTTAGCTGTTTTAGTTAAGACAGGCATGGACTTATCCCTAAGCCATGAGCTAATTGCTTCTGGGGAAGGTATTATTTCCTCACTATATAGGGTTGTAAATAAAGCCTGAAGACAATTCTGAATATCATCAGGGTTACTAGATTTTGTTCCCAGATTGTCTATAATAAGTTCATGTATATCATATCTTGCTCAGTCTACTCTTGCTTTCCAAGCAAGTAATGCTCCAGCTCTCTCCCCATACTCAGTTTTCCATATTACGTGCTTGCCATCGGGCCTTACATTTCCCATCAAGAAAGATCCTTATTTTTTGTCTTGCTTTCTCAAGGTCCTCTTCTAATTCCAGCAAGCCCCTGGGATTCTCCTGAATTACTTGATTCCTTTCCCTTTCAAGGGCCGATATTCTTGACTCGAGAGACTGCAGTTCTTGGGCATTTTTCTTGTTTTTAATTCTTATTTTGGTACCCAGCACCCCTCTCAAATTAGCTTTATATGCGTCCCAAACTTGGTCCATTGAGGTAGAACCCATATTAAAAGCAAAAAATTCAATTGAGGCCGCTTTTATTACCTGGATAAAAATTGTGTCCATCAGGTAGGCTCTATTCAGAGTCCACTTAGTCTGTAGACATGTTCTACTTGTGGAGAATGTAAAGAGTAAAGGGGCATTGTTGGACAGGCCACATGAAGGGCCCGCTCCCCCTCTACCCGACCAGGCCCGAGCCCGGTCCCTCAAGTGCCACACACCACCACTTCACGTTTTCCGTCCCCTCCGGGACCCCTGCCTCTGAACATATCGACCTCGTGGGCCCGATCCACTACTGGCCCGCGCGCCCAACCTGGGCGCCATCTTGGACACTACACCACGAGGCCGCGTGGCCTCCGATCGACCCTAACCCTGGGCCTGGCCAGGCCCCAGACATCCCGGCACCACCATCCACCCAGGAGGTGAGCGGACTACTTGGCAGGTCAATGGGAGAAAGAGGTGTCGATGGCTCTCCCCCGCCAGGTACCGCTCGCCCACAACCTCCCCGGGCGCTGGCTCCTCCCCCCTGCTGGGTGTCTGGACTCCCTCATCCCGGACCTCCCGACCTCCAAGTGCGAGGGTCCGGACATCAAAGGGCACCAGCCCTATAACTGGGGCAGCTCCAGAGCAGGAAGGCAGTTGTATCCTGGAGTCGAGAGACGCAGAGAAGAACTCATCCTTGACGGACTACTGGCGCTGCCGTAGCTCTGCCTTGCGAACTATCGTCCTGCCTGCTGGCGCTGCCGCAACCTTCGTAAACCTTCATCGTCGTCGGGACCTGCTGGCGTGGCCGCGGACCGTTTGTAACTACCATCTTCATCGGGACCTGCTGGCTCCGCCGCGGACCGTCGCTTCCTTCATCCATCTCGGGACCTGCTGGCTCCGCCGCGGCCCGACCATCTAGAACGCTGAGCTCGAGGATTGAGAGCTATTTCATCTATTGGTAACAAGACTGTCCCGCTACCCTTTTCCCAATCCAGAGACCAGAATCGAGGGGACCCCTGAGTCCAGACCTCCTTGTATCATTTTACCGTACTTGAAGAATTGCTTATAAAGTATCGTTGAACCTTATCCTTGTGTGGTGTACGTCTGTGGGGGGGAAGTTACTTGTCTGTACGATCGCTGGAGACGGCTCTCCCCGGAGACCTCTCCCCGTATCCTCGGCCGACCCTCCCGGTCCGTCTAACAGGCATGATCCGAGAGATCACTAGGTGCTACAGAAATATTTTGGATCTTATCTAGGCCTTCTTTATTAATTAAGACATAGTCTATCTTTGCCAAATGGTGGTATTTTTTACTGTGAAAAGTAAAACCCTATAAACCCCCATCTCTGCTCTCCAAACATCCACCATATTGCTATTAAGGAGAAGATTCTTCAGAACCCTTCTAAATCTAAGAGATCCGATAAAACGACTGCGATTGGACCTATCCATGACTGGGTCAAGGCGGATGTTAAAGTCTCCTCCAACAATCATTAGAGGCGACGCTGAAATAAGATTATCTTGCAATTTAATCAAAAAAGAGGGGTCGTCCACATTAGAACCATAAAAAGAAATACATGTGATTTTTTTCCCCTTCCAGATCTAGCTGGGCAATAATCTATCTTCCTGATTGGTCTGTTAAAACCGATTTTATCTCGCAATTAAGACCTTTCTTAACCAATATTGCCACCCCTCGGCAGTGCACCGATTGCAGAGAGTGGCAAAAACATTGTAACCAGGGGAGTTTAGAAAAGATGTTCTCAGACTCTATTTGACTTAAATGTGTTTATTGTAATAAACAAACCTGTACTGGCAGCATATCTCTCTGTGTGTGTATATATATTTCTATCCCGAGTACCCTGTAACATTGCACAACAGTATACGCAAAAATTAGTAACCAATCACTTTTTTCTGTCACACAGTCATACAGAACCCTGATTAGATGTAAAACACCCCTAAAGCTGTTCTGGCACACATTGGTCTCTATACATAAGAGACATAATCCGCAAATAGGAGAATTAAGCGCACTAGCGCAAAACCGCACCTCTCCTCATGGTTCGACAAACAATAGGCTCGCTCTAACAAACAGAGAGTCACTCACCGACTGCACGAGGGCGTTTTAGACAACTGCAAACTTGTTCTGCCTCTGCCACTAGGCTGGCAAACCGATGTCTAATACAACAGAGCCCATTTGTGAGAAGCAAAGTCCACGTAACCAATCATGGACAGTTGGCAAACACACCTCCTTTCTGATACGCCCAAAAAGTCATGACGCAAATGACATGCAGGGTGTCACGTAACACGGAGGTTTCTCCCACCAAAGTATGAACACATCAATCAATAATATGCGCGAATGATATGGTTTAGAAAATGTACCAATTATGATTTCAAATATGTTAAGAATGTGTGTCTATTACATGCTACGCAATGGAACACAGAAAAATGTATTATACAATGCCAAAGCACAGAAGGAACTGAAACAAGCACGTAATTGTTTGGGTGTAATTTGCAGTCACCATGGTAACAAACCAATGCCAATCAGGGATGACAATTATGACTCATGTGAATGTTTGAACATGTATAAAAAGCGTTATTTTGTTTAGTCAGATGTTAGTGAGCAAGGCGGAGGTTGCCGCCGAAACGCGTCTGAGCAGAAGTTGATGTAAAATAAACACCCTTGAACTGAGATACACGGAGTCAGCGCCTTCTTGGATGGTAAAGTTTGGTGTGGTATTAATATATATATATATATATATATATATATATATATATATATATATATATATAAGGATTAATCTGTTGTCTTGGACATCTTAGGCCGTTTATGTTCCAAGAAATAAATTGAATGTTACGACCCTTCATTTTCCATCTTGCCTCCCCTTCTTAGCAAACAGCCTTCACAACATAGTATAGATAACCTGTGAGATGAGTTTTTTTTCTTTTTTTTTCTGCCACCCTGTGCTCCTCCCCAACTGACATTCCCACCCTACCACCCCGTGTTTCCCTAACCCATTAACCCCTTGAGGAACCCTACCTACCAAACAAGTTAAGTGCCTATTCGGGCATTTTCTCCATGTGGGCTTTTTAGTAAAAAACTTATTTTGATGTAAACTTTAACTGGCAGCTTGGCTTGAGGCTTTTATTTAGACTTCTATTTCGCCCCCCTCACACACCTCCCTGTTGTTCAAGCTGTATTTTTGCTATTAGGGTGTCAACTTCTTGGGGAGAGCGGATCATGTGCATGTGGTTGTTCCACATTACACGCAGTGTCGATGGAAATCTCAATTGAGCCTTTGCCCCCAGTCCATTCAGCTCTGGTAATCTCTTCCCCAGTTCCCACTGCCTCTCTGCTGTTATATGGGAAATGTCTGATCTAATAAAAAATGATAAGGGAGACTGTTCTGCAAATGGGGAGGAGATGGCGCCTTCCTTCAGAGCTGCGGACAGGATTTGTTCCTTTACTGAATAAGACAAAAAATTAACCAAGATTTTCCGGGGTTTCGACCGACCAGGATTCCTTTTAAACGGGTCTCTATGTAATCTCTGTATTTCATAGCTTAGGTCAATTCCCGGGTGGTCCTTGAGCACTGTACGCTTCAAGAGCGAGATTAAAAAGCCCTTAATGTCATCCCCTTCCTTTGCCTCGGGTACATTCATAATCTTCAGGTTATTTTTTCTCGCATGATTCTCCAGCCTCTCAAGGTCATCTTTGAGCTCCTTATTTTGGACAGACAATTTCCCCAACTGTGACGCCGTGGCCTCTATTGCAGTTTTAATCTTGGGAATCTCTTCCTCAATTGCGTCCGTCCGTGCAGTAACTACTTCCAGTTTCTGGGCCAATAACTCACAGGAAAACTGAATTGCCGCTTGATTAGCTTCAGAAACCAAGAATCTATTAGCCAGATCAGCTTGGTTTGCCTCGGAGACTGTAAACCTGTTGGTCATCTCCTCTTTCAGGGCCAGTAGAATATCTGCCAGTGAGTGGGAGATTGGAGCTGAAATTTCTTTGAATGCCAGGAGCCTTCCTTTGTCACTTCTTCATTCTGCCCCTTCACTGATGTTTCTGATGAGTCTGGCATGTCTCTAGGATCTACTTCTAGTCCCTGAATAGCTTCCTCCTGCTGATCAAATATAGCGAATCCGTTGATAAGAGTTATATCTGTGTGTACTTCCTGGACCTGATTAGATGTGGATTTTAATGTGAGTTCTGGCACTTCTTTCCTACCGGCCTCACCACTATCCATAACGCTAAATTCAGATAGGGTTTTCTCTTTTTCATGCAAACTGTTCTCTTCAGGCGCCTTTTGTAATATAGTGACTGCTTGAGGTTCATGAAGAAGCTGAGGGGTTTTAGAAAAGGTGAGAGACATAACCTGATAGTAAGATTTCAAAGATGGCGTAATTCTTACTTTGGTTTCTACGGATTTCTTTTCTCTTAATTATGCCTTATTCTTATGTGCTTTAAAAAGAGCTGGGGTTACTGGTGATCCTAAGCACCCCTCTTGTTTAATCTGTTTAACTTTCCTAGTCACAATATATACTTCTGCAACGGGGGAGACTCGCTGAGGAATAATCGAGTGAGTGATCAATTTATTCGAAACAATCTATGCTGCTCTAGCCCTTAATGAATACCTAGTAGGTTGGAGGGCAAAAATACCCTCTTGTGCCGATACTCAAGTTCAAGTTCAAGTTCGGGCATTTATATAGCGCACTACTCACCCAGAGGGTCTCAAGGCGCTGGGGGAAGGGGTTCATAATTTGTCAAATAGCCAGGTTTTAAGTTCTTTTCTGAAGGCGATGTGGTTTTGAGTAAGGCGGAGGTGGGTGGGGAGTGAGTTCCAGGTCTTGGCAGCCAGGAAGGAGAAGGATCTGCCCCCCATGGTGGATTTTCGGATGCGCGGGACTGCGGAGAGGGCCTGATTATACGATCTTAGTTGGCGGGCGGGTTTGTGGAAGGACAGTCGAGTGTTGAGGCATTCGGGTCCTAGATTGTAGAGGGCCTTGTGTGCGTGGCTGAGAAGACGGAAAGTAATTCTTTTGTTGACGGGAAGCCAGTGGAGGTCTTTTAGGTGTTCGGTGATGTGATCTTGGCGAGGGATGTCCAATATGAGTCTTGCTGATGCGTTTTGGATGCGTTGGAGTTTTTTCAGTAATTTTGCTGTGGTTCCGGCGTATAGTGTGCTACCATAGTCCAGTCGACTCGTGACCAGTGCGTGGGTGACAGTCTTTCTTGTCTCGAGGGGGATCCAGCGGAAGATCTTTTTGAGAATGCGAAGTACGTTGAAGCAGGAGGATGAGACTGCGTTGACTTGTCTGGCCATCGAGAGAGAGGAGTCCATGATGAAGCCAAGGTTACGTGCATGGTCTGTAGGTGTGGGTGCTGTGCCCAGGGCGGATGGCCACCAGGAGTCATCCCAGGCAGAGGGGGAAGTTCCTAGGATGAGTACCTCTGTTTTGTCTGAGTTGAGTTTAAGGCAGCTATGTTTCATCCATTCGGCTACTTCTTTCATGCCTTCGTGAAGATTGTTTTTGGCGGTGTTAGGGTCTTTGGTGAGGGAAAGGATTAATTGGGTGTCGTCGGCGTAAGAGATGATGTTGAGGTTGTGTTGGCGCGCGATGGATGCGAGTGGGCTCATGTAGACGTTGAAGAGGGTGGGACTGAGTTATGATCCTTGTGGTACTCCGCAGATGACTTCAGTGGCCTCTGAGTTGAATGGGGGAAGTCGGACTCTCTGAGTTCTCCCAGCTAGGAACGAGATGATCCAGTCCAGGGCTTTTCCTTTTATGCCGACGTTGCTGAGGCTTTGTATGAGAGTGCTGTGGCAGACTGTGTCGAAAGCGGCGGAAAGGTCGAGTAAAATGAGGGCCGCTGTTTCTCCGTTATCCAGTAGAGTTCTAATGTCGTCTGTTGCTGCAATGAGGGCGGTTTCGGTGCTGTGTTTGGCTCGAAATCCGGATTGAGAGGGATCGAGGGAGTTGTTGGATTCAAGGAATGCGGCGAGCTGGCTGTTGACGGCTTTCTCAATGACTTTGGCTGGGAATGGGAGGAGGGATATGGGTCGGTAGTTTTTAAGTTCAGTGGGGTCTGCTGTGGGTTTCTTCAAAAGGGCGCTGTGTTCGGCGTGTTTCCAGCTTTCTGGGAAGGTAGCAGAGTTGAACGAGCAGTTGATGACGTCGCGGAGATGGGGTGCGATGATGGCGTCCGCTTTGTTGAAGATGTGGTGGGGGCAGGGGTCGGTAGGCGAGCCAGAGTGGATTGAGTTCATTAGGCGGATGGTGTCTTCGGTGGTGATTGGGTTCCAGGCGCTAAGGGTGTTAGTTGGCAGAGTAGGATTTGAGAGTGGTGGGGAGGGTTGATTGTTGGGAGTATTCTCGAAGCTGTTGTGGATGTCAGCAATTTTGTTGTAGAAGAAGGAGGATAACGCATCGCAGAGGTCTTGGGAGGGAGTGATGTCGTTAGATGCTGCGGTGGGGTTGGTGAATTCTTTAACGATGTTGAAAAGTTCCTTGCTGTTGTGAGTGTTGTTGTCGAGACGATCCTTGAATGCTGATTTCTTGGCGGAGCGAATCAGTTGGTGGTGTTGGCGGGTGGCTGCTTTGAGGGTGGCCATGTTGTCGGTGGTTGGGTTTTTTCTCCATGATTTCTCCAGGGTGAGGCAAAGTTTCTTGGATTTTTTAAGGTCATCATTGAACCAGGGAGCCTTTTTGCTGGCTGATTTGGTCTGGTGCTTTTTCAGGGGTGCTAATTCGTCAGCACTGTGGGTGATCCATTGCTTGAGATTGGTGGCCGCTTGACTTGGGTCCGATGAGAGGGTGGGAGGGTTTTGGTTGAGTGATGTGAGGAGTTGCTCGGTGGTGATTTTGTTCCAGTTTCTTCGTGGAATAGGTTGTGGGCGGTTGTGGGTCATGGTAGTTTTGTAACTGAAGTGAACACAGCTGTGGTCCGTCCAGTGGAGAGCTGTGGTGTGATCGAAGGAGATGTGCTTGCTGGAGGTGAAGATAGGGTCGAGCGTGTGACCGGCTACATGGGTGGGGGTGTCACAAGTTGTTTGAGTCCGAAGTTGTCCAGGTTGTCCAGAAGGGTGGAGGTGTTGTTGTCATGTTTGTTTTCAAGGTGTTAGTTGAGGTCTCCTAAAAGAATGTAGTTCTCGGAGGCGAGGGCATGTGGGCTGACGAAGTCCGTGATGTTATCGCTGAATTGACTGCGGATGCCTGGAGGCCTGTAGATGAGGATGCCTCTAAGTGTGGTCCTAGGGTCGGTGTAGATCTGAAGTGGAGGTGTTCGGCGTTTGTAAGGTTATCGTCGGAGCTAGTCGAGATTTTGATGGTGTTCCTGTGGATGATGGCGATGCCTCCTCCTGTTTGATTGGTGCTCCACTCGCCATGCAGTCAACAAGCACCTTGCCTAATATATCCCTCTCTACAACAGCAACTTTGTTCTTAAGATTACCCCTTTTTTCAGCAAGGTGATACAGTGGAGAATCAGAAATAGAAAAGAACGCCGCCACTGCCCCCCAAGAAGCCACTCTCATCAATCCCCCAGATGTATCAGAAGTCTCACAAAAAACCTCCTCCACAGGAAAACTTGTCCGATCCTCCCCCACCTCCAGTCCAGCACCCTCTCCCTGCACCAGATAATCCGGCCTCGAAGTGCCGTTTTTACCACAACTCGGCCTCTGCCCACACCGCCTCAGCTCTGTTGCGGCTCTCCCCCACCTTCAGCACGCTGCACGCTTAGTCACCGTCTCTCGCTCTCGCCCTGGCTCCGGCTCACTCTCAACCACCGTGCCGAGTGCCACCCAGCCCACCGACCGCGTCTCTCCAATGAGCGCACTGCAACCCGAACTAGAAGACCAGCAACAGGCTCCTCTCGTTCCCCCTCCCGTCCTCGGCACGAACGCTGGATCCGGAAACGCCGATGGAGACGCCCAGGAGAGCACAGAGGCGGACGCCGATGGAAACACGGGCGCCGACACCAAATCATCAGAGTTAAGGTTCGTTTTGATCCAAACCATTATCAGGGAAGTTTCAGGAGGGGGAATTTCAGCTTTCTACCCCAAAGTCATGCCGCCATTAGAGCCCAGAGGGAGAGTGCCGCGGCCGTTTCAGTCAGCGGCCGCCATGTTCCTCCCGTAAGCCCACTGTCCCTGGGCACACTCCATCTCCATCTTCTGGTTTCCTGTTTTTTCCACATTAGTGCTTCTTCCTCTTGTTGCCAAGGAATTCGCAATTTATTCCGGTCGAACAAGCTTACCTGAGTTGGCAGAATGTTAGAATGGTCTTTAATATGTAAACTAGCTGACGGACTGCACAGGAAGTACTGCCCTCATTGGTGGGCTTACAGGTTCCTCGGGCAGTGCTGCAGACTGGGCACACTTTAAACAAGTATTTACAATGCAATAGGTCTTGCAATTGCGAGTTTTTGAGCTATTGGCATAGTAAATGGCAATGTATTTTATTAAAAATTAAAAGACATTGTCATTTACAATACCAATAGTTCAATGTTTTTCAAAAGCAATACCTATTTGTTGTATTGCAGAGCGCAGTGTCTGTGAAGTGGGTGCCACGCTCATTCTTAAAGTGTAAAAAAAAAAAATTTAAATGGTGTCCCTGGAGAATGCGCGAATTCATTATTAAAGTTACAAAAAAAAGAAAACTGATACAGAGCTAGGTGTCCCTGAAGCGGCTCCACGCTCAGTATTAATGTTTAAAAAAAAAAATAATAATATACAGAGCGCAGTGTCCCTGAAGCAGGCTTCGCGCTCAACATCAAACTTTTAACAATAAAATGTAAACTGAGCGCAGTGTCCCTAAAGCGGGTGCAGCGACCAGCATGCAAATACAAACAAACGCAGCTGCCATTTTCCCCATTAGTGTCAATAAACAAAGTAGTGCTTGCCCACTTATAATCCAGATCGTGTAACAAGCCAAGTAAAAGGTCCAGTCGTTACGGTCGGTAACAAATGCAGACAAGGCGGCACCAAGGAGAGACTAACTAGCCCATTAACGAATCTGAAGCCAGCAATTAAGAAGGAGAATGACACAAGGCAATGACAAATGTGGGCGGGGCTTCCACTGCATACTCAATTACAGCATGCCTCGCAGAGCGAGCAGTATATGCGTGCTGCTGCTAGGCTCTACCTAAATAAAAATGGAGTATGAATGACCCACTATAATTTGCCAGGGTTTCATGTTTATCAAGTATAGGGGTTTTAAAAATAAAATGTAAGTAGTTCCCAAAGGTGTTCATAGTCTGCAGACTAGTTTTGGAGGTTGCATACTCCACACACCCGAAATGGCATTGGTAGTCTGAGGCCTCTAAAATCAGTCCACAGATTTGATACACTCAAACTGGCACACATAGTTTGCGGTGTACTGGTCAAGGAGCTGGACTGTGGGTGCCATCTTAGATGCATCAAGTTTGCAGCCTTGCCAAATAGCATGCGGACTACCATATGCAGACAATTTAATATTGGGGCCCTTGAGTGTACACTCCCTCTGAGGCCTGGAGATAGGATGCTCTCCCCCTTATGTGGTCTTTACTTTTTTCTGTGGGACGCGGGATCTGTGCGTCATGACCAGCCAGTCAGTGCGTTCGGTTTTTATCCGTGGACCCAAAATGGTAAACGGCAGTAAAAAGCTATAGAAAGACTTTATGGTTATTATTTTAGTCTGCAATCATAAATGTCCAAGATAAAAGTGTTAACCCTTCAAAGCCCACCAGTACCTTTTTTTAAATTACATTTTTCCAAAACTACTGAATGGATTTATACCAAACCTTCAAAAATATGCTTTCTGTGTTTTACTTTCATGGTATGTTTGGCGTGAATCTATTAATCAATATTTCCTATATCTGTAAGCAACATTTCCTGTGGGTGCTTAAATAGGAAAATGCATCTTTTTACCATTGTCAATCTATCCAGATATGTGTGTATCTCCCTGGTAAATAAAAGGTCATAGCAGTGTCAAATGCCAAGTTAACAACCCAGCCAAACCAATTCTCATTCATAGACTAGGGGTGTACAAATAGGTCAGCTTTCAACTTAGTGTTATTGTTTTTTTTTGTACAGAGCAAAGCTTTGAGAATTTTAAAATAAAGGATACCACTTTAGAAACTCCACCACTCCAAGTCGCATATCATGAGCCATAGTCTTACCTTCAGGCTCCTCCCCAGACCGCCTCATACTCAGACCGCTACCCTTCATTTATCCCATTGAAAGTTTGCAAGTCATTCCCTCTCCCCTCCTTTCCAAAGCTCAATGCCTCCTCATTTCCCCCCGCTCACACACTTTTTCCCTGTCCAATGCCATACCTCTGATTCTTTTTCCAGCCATGGAAGGCCTGCCCTTCCTGGGTGAGACATCTTGTAGCTGGAATCAAGCAGCATAATGTGCTATAATACTCTATCGGTAGCAAAACATTTTGTTAACTAAAAGGGGCCTCGAACCCGACCAATTCTTAGGTCATTATTTGTTGGCTGCATTGTCACTCCTATGTGCTGATTCCTGTTTGGTCAGTGTGTTTGTTTCACTTTCTCTTCGGTCGTTTATTCCTTCCGTGGAGCGTGGACTAAATGCTGATTGCTTCTTTTTGATTAATGTCCTTCCACTGCACGCGCTGGTTTTATTTTTTTGATGCCTATTCCTCCATCTTCCTTGTCGTTGCTTGCCCCCTCTCATGTCTTTGCTTGCACTGTTGTTGTTGCTTCCCCCTCCCTCCCACTGACTCCTCCATTGTTGCTTGCTAGTTGTTTTTTTTTGTCCCCTCCCTTCTCTTGCTCCTTTATTGATTGCCCCTTCATTGATTGCCCTTTTTTCCTTCTTCCGTTTTTATCTACCACCTTTTTTGCTTGCCCAGTCCCACCGGAACCCTCCTCATCACAAACAAAGCTTTGACAAGGCCAAATAGCTCTCCCCAAAGCGAGAGCTATTTAGCTTTATCATTTTTTTTAGCCATGGTTTACAGCAGCATGGCTACTATGCAGCATGGTTGAAAGTAAAACAAAAAGGGAAGGGCTATGACACAACCACCGTTGACTGCGTCATATTGCTTTTTAGGGCTCACCTTCACAGTGCTTGCGCTGTGCTTGCAAAATCTTTTATTCGAAAAAAATCTTAAACTTACTTGTACTTACCATTGGTTGGCTCCCATGTTGCTTTTGTTACCTTGAATCTGATTGGTCAGCTCCACCTGTTCCTTTCTGCTTCCTTTTCGGGCTTCAGCGTCGTGGCAGAGTTTGGACCAAGTACAGTTTCTAGCCTGTGGCCAGTGTTTTTCCACTGTCCACAGGCTCATCCACGTACTACTTTTTACATTTTTGACATGCCCTCTTTGACAGTGCATGTTTCTGCAGTCATGTCTCCCCGCCCACATCTTGCTTTCGCCACACCACCCCTTCCCACTGAACATTGTAGGTGCTCCCTATCACATAGCCCCCCTGTGGTATTTCCCACCTTGTTTCCCCCCCGGTGCTTCTGCATGTAATGGAGCCGCTCGCGGTGACATCACTTAGAATGTCACCGCGACCAGCATTCCAAGGCAAGCGCCAGCGGGCAGTGTGAAGTTGCCACCTGTTGTGGCCCGTGCTGTGGCTGGGGTCGCTGTTCACTGGCTTTAGCATAACGAACCCTAATAAATGCCATTTGTCTCCTCATCGATTTTTGTCTACTTTGAAGGCGAATACTACACTGGCGACGAGGGACTTTCGGGGACAGCGACCTCAACACGCAAATGAGGTCAAAAGCGCCGAGAAGCTGAAGAAGAATAGCGTGAAGTGCACCTGAAACAGACTGAAGCGCTATAAAAGACAAATGGTGAGAAGCGACAGCGAGTTGGCAACAGAGCGGTGAGCGAGGTGTGTAATTAACCAGATCCGGCTCGAGTAAAAAAAAGAGGATACTTCATAGTGGAGGTCAGCCGAATGAAGAGGCACGTTTCCGGTATCTATGTGGTAGTTTAACGCGAAATGCTCCTGAAGCTGACTTAAGCGACGTGATCAACATATGGTGAGGGGCGGCAGTGAGTTGGCAAAAGAGCGGTGTGCAGGGTATGTAAAGAACCTGATCCGGCTCGAGATAAGGTATGAAGATAATGAAGGGAGTGTCAGCAGTATGAAGAGGCACTGTGCCGGTATCTGCGAGTGAAGGGCACACGGAGCTTGGAAGTGTGGCGGAGGTCACGGAAGCGTGGTGAGCGGCCGGTGAGAACTAAACGTTGGATGTATTCTCGATTTAGGAGCACCAGCTGGGACCATCGGACTGGGAGAGGCGAACGGGTTTGCCGGAAGTGTCTGCGGAAAGCGTGGATGTGCTACGAACATTTGAGGCTGTAGGAAGCGCTGGCGGTGCGTGGCGGTGTGACCTTTGACTGAACACTTTGCGGCTGTCATCTACCCGATCCCGTCAGCATGAAGAGACGCAGGCCCAAGGGTTAGTGCCCTGACTAGATTTGGTGTATTAGTGGTGACGGGCGGTGCGAGCAGCGTGCCACTCGTAGGTGCATCTGGGACTCTTAAACACAGGGACTTTAGCCTTCTCGTTTTGAAATCAACGGCAAATGACAACACCACTCTTAGGGCAGCCTCCAGACTTACTTGTGCCTTTTCCCACGTATCGTTCGTCAACCACTCTCAGGAGGAAGCGTAGAAGTGGGGTAATCTCTTCTGACTGGTAACGCCCTCTTCATGAACAACAGGGCGAATTTCATGCTGGTAACTCGCCTCAGTGGGAACAGATCGTGCGCCACAGTGCCACCCAGTGGTTCAAGAGATTTTGTTAATACTATCTGCAAGGTTACAGTACTAAGTGATCCTGTGCAGAAATCTCCTGGGAAAGGTGCATTTAATTTGCTGCATTACTGTCGAGAGTCTTATCATTTTTTGCCTAAAACCTGTAGTCCCTGTACTTAATCTTCCTCATTTACCCTTAGGAGGGCTTCCAGTGACATTGCTAGCATGCAGAGTGTAACACCCCCACCCTTCTTTTTGACCAGCCCCGGGGAACCTACCATACTGTGGAAAAAGTGGAAAAAGTGTTCTTGAATTATGCTACTGTGTGTGGCCCAAATCTTGGATTAGAAAGGAAGGTAGCTTTATTGGCATATTACCTTGGAGCGGAAGGGGAAGAGGTTTTAGATCACCTTCCAGATCTAGGGGCACAGGAAGCAAGACGTCTAAATGAGCTAGAAGTAAGTTTGAAGAAATTAGACCTACACTATCTCCCCAAGACAAGTACCATAATGAAATGATACCATTTTGGGAAAAGAGTACAGAAGGAGGGGGAATCTACTGAAGATTTTGTATCTGAATTAGGAAGACTGGCTTCCACATGCAAGTTTGGTGGTCCAAGTGAGGAAAGGATCAGGGACCAGTTCGTGCTAGCTTGTAGGATGGAGCGCGTGCGGGAGGAGTTGTGGCTGAAGGATGACCCACCCCTGAGGGAGGTTTTAATAATAGCCAAACAAGTAGAACACATGTTACTGCGCGTCAGTGAAATAAAGCAGGACACCAGTGAGAAAAGAAGCGAAGACAAACCAAAAGTGAGCGAAGTTGTGACTGAATGTGAGGCTGTGTCTGTGGTCAAGGGCCAGAAAATAGTGAGTAAAGAGCAGAAAGAGAACAAATCAGGAGGGACATTCAAGGGCTCCTGTTATAGATGTGGCAAGCAAGGGCACATGGCCAATGACAAAGAGTGTCCTGCCCTCAAGTTCACGTGCAACAAGTGCGGAAAGAGAGGTCATTTCAGGCAATATTGCAAAAGTGGACAGGGGTTCAGCAGACGGGGTAAAGACAGGACCAACACTGTATGTGACAAAATAGTTGTGCGAGTGAGCGAAGGGCAGATCTGCAGCCTCATAAACACCACATGTGAAGAAATAGTTGTGCAAGTTGGAGAAGGTCAGGTCTGCAGCCCGAAAGACACAATTAAAGTAAGGGGCACAGATTTGGAAGCATTGTTTGGGTATGCTGGTCGCCCTGGGAAACAGCCTTAATAACGAATATTTTACGAGTGTAGTAAACAACGAGTCTTAAACAACGACCTTTCCATGAACCACGACTTCCTAAACCACTATGTACATGAACAATGACCTCCTCATGTTCTCATGAAACTGGCCAATAGATGGCACTGCAATCCACGATTTAGGAAGGGCACGAGTAAGGTACCCACCAGTTTGGTATGCCATGAATTTATGCAGCTGCTTTTTGCTGCATCGTGGTTTGGAGGAAAGTGGCAGTGGTTCTCAGCATGGACTGGCGCAGCAGCCCAGGAACAAAGTGGCGAGAAGTGAAGATTCCCCACTGAGAAACTTAAGAATACAGGGTATTGATCGTTTTATAAAGGGAGAGGAGAGGTTAAGAAGTCGAGCTTCATTCCGGATTTAATTACTTGTCTACATGTCAGTGGCAATACCAACAAAAAAAGAAAAGTAGATAGAAATCATCCTGAAATAATCATCAAGGATATTCCGTTTCTGAGGGAGCTAGTGTCAAATATTCCCTGCTGGCCCTGGCCAATGAGGCAGAAGCTGAAGGTTTTCAGGTAGGCCATCCAAATCAATTTCGGAATTATAAAATAATCTAGTATGTTAAAACATGAAGGAATTATATTTTATTGTTTTCAAGAGATAATTACCGGTTTTTTGTAAGTTAATCCGTATTTCTAATAAAAAGATTAAATAGATCATTTGTTAATTTAAACATTCTTAACATAACATTGTTTATTCAAAAAGACATGTGTTGTAGTATATTTGGGTAAAGTGGCAATAAATAATTTTTCGTGGTTAAGGAAGTCGTGGCTAAGAATGTAGTGGTTTGTCTTTGTTCGTGGTTTAGCCGTCGTGGTTTAGGCATTCGGTCTTTGAGAAGTAGTTGTTTAATCATATATCCGGTCGCCCTATCTCAATGAAAGGTTACTTCTGGGACAAAGTTGAATACAAGGACAGAACAACAGTGTCTAAGGTCTATGTGTCCAAAGTCGGTGATAACATTTTGGGTTGGCAGGCACAGAAGGAATTAGGAGTCTATCTGAATCCCAACAGCAATCCCCAAATCTTAATACAGGAAATACAAGAGTCAAAGGAAGATTTAGTGACAGAGTTCAAGGAGGTATTCAGCGAAGAGCTTGGATGTTTGAAGAACTACTGCCACAAGATCAAATTGAAAGAGAACGCGAAGCCAGTGGTGGCCAAGGTCAGGAAGCTACCCATAGCCATCCAAGAAGCGGTGAAGACGGAACTCGAGAAACTGTGCAAAGCAGGAGTCATCGAACCGGTGGAAGCGAAAGAATGGCTGGCACCTATCGTGGCCGCCCAGAAAAAGGATGGGTCGGTTCGGCTATGCATTGATCTCAGGGCTCTTAACAATGAGGTCATAGTCGACCGATTCCCGCTGCCCAACATCACCCAGATGATGAGCATGCTAGAGGGTGCAAGAGTATTCTCCACACTGGACCTTACCTCAGCTTACTTTCAGATCAAACTGCACGAAGAGTCGCAAGAACTCACAGCGTTTGTGACGCCCATGGGCGCGTACAAGTTCAAGAGGATGCCTTGCGGGTTGGTCTCTGCGGCAGCCGTGTTCCAGAGGCTCATGGGAAATATCCTGAAAGAGATTCCTGGTGTCGTATGCGATCAGGACGATGTGCTAGTGTTTGCAAGAGACCATGAGGAGCATGATGAGAGGCTGAGACGAGGGCTGGCCAGGTTTAGGTCGCAAGGCCTAACAGTGAGGAGGGAAAAGTGCGTATTTGGCTGAGCGGAACTGGATTTCTTGGGACACAAGGTGACGGCAGAAGGTATCCGTCCCAAAGCAGAGCTCCAGAACACCATTGTAAATTTGGTGCCCCCTAGGAGCAAGGACGAAATCAAGTCCTTTATGGGAATACTGGAATTCTACGGGAAATTCATACAGAACCTGGCAGGAAGAACATATGCTATCAGACTGTTGTTGAAAAAGGAGACAGCGTTCGACTGGAGTCAGGAGTGTCAGAGAGAGTTTGAGGACGTGAGAAATGCACTTGCAGAAGCACCCAGCCTAAAGTCTTTCATACCCAACCGTGCGACAGTAATCACTACCGACGCTAGCGCAAAAGGGTTGGGAGCGGTCCTCACTCAAGTAAGCAAAGACGGAGAGGAAACAATAGCTTTCGCCTCAAGATCCCTCCAGAAGTCAGAAAACAACTACTCGGTGATCGAAAAAGAAGCCTTAGCGGTATTCTGGGCATTGGGCAAATACAGGGATTTCCTGTGGGGCACAAAATTCACCCTTCGCACCGACCACAAACCATTGGTGGAGGTTTTCAGCAAGAAGGGCCTGGATGCGATCTCTAGCAGGATCAGGAGCTGGATGGTTGGTCTCCAGGAATACACTTTCTATGTCGAGTACGTCCCTGAAACGCGTAATTTTGCTGCAGATTGCTTGTCAAGGCTCGTGAATGAAAATGAGGCAAATGAAGCTAATGAGAAAGAAGATGATGAAATGGAAAACTATCAGATGGAAAATGTGTGCACCACCCAGAAGGCGATAGGAGAAGAAACATGGAAAAGTGCACAAAAGAAAGACGAAGTCCTGGAGGAGGTGTGCAAAAGAGTAAAAGACGGATGGAAACATAAAGATAAACGAGATGAGGATATGCGGCCATTCTGGACTATCAAAGATGAACTGTCCGTAGTCGATGAATGCCTGTTCAGGGGGACGAGACTGGTACCTCCTGCCACGGTGAGAGAGAATCTGATAGACATGGCCCACGATGGCCACCTGGGCATCACCAAGACAAAACAAAGGTTGAGAGAAGACTACTGGTGGCCGGGCATGGATCTCGCAATTGAAAGAAAAGTAAGAGACTGTGTTCCGTGCAGCGTCAGTGACAAAGTACTGAGACAACAGGCACCCCCAATGGTGTGCAGGCCACCACCTTCTGGACCCTGGGAAGAGTTGGCGTTGGACATCGTTGGTCCATTGACGGGAGAAGTGCGCACGCCGTGCATTCTAGTGCTCATGGATCTGTACTCCAGGTGGCCGGAAGTGAAGTTGGTGAGTGAAGTCACAACTAAGGTCGTCATTGAGTTCCTGCAAGGGTTGTTTATTAGGGAAGGATTACCCAGCAGCCTTCTTGCGGACAATGGAGTGCAACTGTGTTCGAAAGAGATGGAAGACTTCCTTGAGGAGAGAGGAATCACACACAAGCGGTGTGCCCTGTATCACCCGGAGACCAATGGCATGGTTGAGCGTTTTAACAAGACCCTCAAGGAAAGTATCCAGTTAGCAAAGGCCATTGGCATGAACTGGAAGGAAGAAGAATGGAGGCGGATTGAAGCATACAGGTTCACCCCACACCAAACAACGGGAGTCACCCCTTTCGAGTTGCTCCGTGCAAGAATATCCAACACCAAACTATCCCCAGGGTGGATGGGGTGGAATAAGGGATGGTCAGATCACTCCAAAGAAGGGAAAGGATTAGTGAGGCAGGAAGGAGTTATGGTGGGGAGGAAAGAAAGATTTGACAGGCTCAACTCTACACAGGAGGCCGAGTTTAAGGTGGGAGATGACGTTAAAATCAGGACACCCACAGGCAGGGCAAGGTGGTCAGAGTACAGAAGGCCCACCAAGATCACTAAATTGTTCAAGAATGCAGTGAAGACCCAGGAAGGGAAGATCTGGAACCTGGGAAGAGTTGTGAGGTTTCACCCACCCGGGCAGGATTCCTGTAGAGAATATGAGGGTAATGGTGATTCCAAGGGAAACCTGGGTCCCACTCCCAAGAAGCAGTGGCCGGTCCCCCACCAGGGTGTAAGAACTAGCCGGAGAATGACCAGACCTCCCAGACATTTAGAACAGTATGTGATGATGTAAGTTTCTGTTGTACCATATGGTTCTCTTGTTGAAATCTGATGTCTCATTCTGCAGGGAAGGGGGATGTGTGGTATTTCCCACCTCGTTTCCCCCCCGGCGCTTCTGCATGTAATGGAGCCGCTCGCAGTGACATCACTTAGAATGTCACCGCGACCAGCATTCCAAGGCGAGCGCCGGCAGGCAGTGTGAAGTTGCCACCTGTTGTGACCCGTGCTGTGGCTGGGGTCGCTGTTCACTACTATCTTTAGCATAACGAACCCTAATAAATGCCATTTGACTCCTCATCGATTCTTGTCTACTTTGAAGGCGAATACTACACCCCCCCTGTTGTTGCTTCCCACATGTCCCTCGTGTTTGTCTACCTCACGCAGCCCGTTCTTTCATCCATGTTTGCTAGAAAGAATTACTCATCACAAATAACATCATTCAGCTGACTTCAATTGTGGGTGTACACTCTCAAAAATTGCCCTGCCGCAAACGTGCTTCAGACATTTGTATACAGTTTGTCAGTCATGGGAATTCACTGATTTCCTAAATTAGTTCATAGTGCGTCAGTGAGCTGTTTATGTATCGCAACACTTGCCATTTTTAGTTATCTAAAATGGTACTAAAAGTAGACATTTTGTTGTTTATAGTAGTTCTCCCCCCACCACACCCTTGCTTGCCCTGTAACCCTCCTGCCCTCCTCCTCTGTTCTTTCTGTCTGTAATGTTGTTTGTTAAGCAGACCACAGTGGCTCCCATTTGTGATGCCAGAAACCATAGCAGGCAATACTGGAAGGGGTCATAAAAGGAGCAGCGACAAAACACACTCCATCTTCACTTGGGAATGGCTGCAGTCATTTGAATAAGAATAGCCGAATTCTTGAGGAGACATATAAGATAAACTGGAAATAAATGCTGCCTGGTGTACTCCACATGATTTAGAAGTATTTGGGGGAGCTTTTTCCTTAAACAGTCCTGAAAATAAATACTTAATCGGAGGGCTGCTTGTTCCCTGATGCAGAGGATACTTGACCTGGCAATTTTTCTCCACATGGCCGTGTTATTACAAATCCTCAGAGAATTGTTTAATATCAGTCTCCATGAGCAATGCTTTCAATAACTTGAAAAAACAAATTGTTGGTCGGGACTCATGAGGCAAAATCCGGTCCTACAACTACCAATGTTTGTTGCAAAAGGACAATCAACCCCTGCAACTAATCTCCTGCCTTTCCACATCGCTTCTCATCCTACTAGCTGCCTCTAATTTGAAAATTAAAACTACGAATACCAGAATGCACTTCAGTAGCCGAGTTCTTGAACGGTAAGGCAAAAAAACTGGAGTAGCAGAATTCCTAATCTCTTGAAATGAAGCAAAATAATGAATTTATTAGGCCAATTTAGGTTTAAAATTATTTTGAATGGGCTTGCTAAATTTTTAGACATTTTACACCATGCACATCTAGAGCACACTGAGGATGTGTATGGAAGCGGAGGTCGGTCTTCATTCAGTGGATCCTTTTAGATGACTGAGAAGCAGGGGAGTTAACAACAAATTTACACCCGCCCGGGACCGCTTGTAAACAAAGCGCAGCACGTGCAGAATTACCTCAGCGGCGCTGCCGTGTGGGTTCTGGGGCTCCGAAAACACGCTGTCCTGCCTGGGCTCCTGGTACGCTCAGTCCTCCATCAGTATCAACAACCTTAGAGTACCTTGGGGACGCTTCTGCCTGTTGTAGCGCTGTTCTTGGCGCTGCCGTCGGATTTCCACTTGCCTCCTGTACCTGTGGCCACTGCTTGCCGCACCCGCTTCGCGGGTGCCGCTTCGCCCCATTTGGCTGGGGGCTGCTGCTTTGTGACTCTGGTGAGGAGCCTGGAGTTGAGTGTGGGAGCGAGGCACAGCGGGGCTGCGAGCGTGTGCAGGGACTCCATGTTCCAGGAGTCCCTGCGTGACCTGTAAGACCTTCCGGTCCGCTCTCCCCGTGGCCCGCCTACCGCCCACAGGAGGGTACTTTACCTCATTCAGCTGCATAGCTCCTTGGGACGCTTCTGCCTGTTGTAGCGCTGTTCTTGGCGCTGCCATCGGATTTCCACTTGCCTCCTGTACCTGTGGCCACTGCTTGCCGCACCCGCTTCGCGGGTGCCGCTTCGCCCCATTTGGCTGGGGGCTGCTGCTTTGTGACTCTGGTGAGGAGCCTGGAGTTGAGTGTGGGAGCGAGGCACAGCGGGGCTGCGAGCGTGTGCAGGGACTCCATGTTCCAGGAGTCTCTGCGTGACCTGTAAGACCTTCCGGTCCGCTCTCCCCGTGGCCCGCCCACCGCCCACAAACGGTCCATATATCCAGGTCCGGGTCTCCCGCGACGCGGGACGCGCGCGGGACTAAGCCCGGGGCGAAGAGCGGGCAAAGAGCGGGCCGTTTGAGGCCGTTCGAGGACTGAGCGGACTGGACTGGCCTACTCTCTTTCGCCCGCTACTTGCTACTACAGAGATCCGTAAAGTTCGTTCCACGCCCTCCTTTTCCCATACACATTTTGTTGTTTGGCCTTGCCCCTTACTTAAGAAATGTGCACAAGAATAACCAGGAGTAAGGCCTCCAAAGGTGGTCACCCAATTAGTGGTCCAATGGATGACTTCATTACCCGCACTAACTTCGCTATTGACCAGGAAATATCCAAGCTTCAGACTCGGGTATCTCTCGAGTTAGCAGCGGCCAGAAGACTGTCTGAAGTCATTGCTACTTCCAAAAAATCCTCCTTGGGCGCTATAGCTGTGGCGGTCACTCCAGAGCGTCCTCCCATCCCCCACTGTATAATTTCCCAAGCAGAGGTACACAAGACCCCTCCTCAACTCATCCTTTCCCCACACCACACCTCACAACTCAATCTACTGGAAGTGAGTGCCCCCGTCACCTCTTGCGCCCAGAACGCTGTTCCTACCCTTCCCCCCCCCCAGTGGTTTTTAATGCCCCTAGTGTCCCTAGTGCCACCCAATTAAATCGGAAGGCTCGCTCTCGTTCCACCTATTTACGGAAGAAGGCGAAAATCGCGGTGCCACAACACCTGACACCGACGAATGGCCCAACACCCACCATCAAAGTTGTTCGGCCGTTTGGGGAGCAGCCACCTTTGGAGGGAGGTGGGGTGGGGACAACCACTGAGCAATTACCTGCTTCCACCCCAGTGACTGAAGGTCCACAGATAGATGGTTTGGGTAATAATGATAGGGAATTCATAGATCTGGTATGGGAATCCCTTAAAAAGCTCCTTTCCCCCTTAGATCTCAGACTTTCACGAATCGAAAATAATCTACTTGAGATGGAAAAGAGCATTATTGCTCTGGCCACTCTCGGTTTAAGAAGTCTTGAGAATCAGGGCCTCCTTGTAGCCGATGCTATTTCTCCAGCTCCCATAGTGCAAACACACCAAAACCAGCCCACTATACCCACGATTGTACGACCGGTTCCTAAACCGAGGACTGTGAAGGTGGATCAAATACCTACTGTTACAATCCCTAAGGGCCCGAAGCGGACCCCAACCCACCTACCTGCCAATTCTAAAGCTGGGTTATCTTCAAAACTCCAGCCTGACAAGGTAGCTATACCACCTACCCGGGATTTCCAGGTTAAGAACAATTTTAGAGGGGGTTATATTGACCTTCCCCCGGAAGCAAATGATTTTGTAGTTGTGTTGATGGGGGTTCCACAGATCAGCAATGGCCAATATGAGGATCATTGGTCCTTGAAAAATAAAATAATGCATTGGCTTAATGTCAATAGACCTATCCCCAATGGCCGTAGAAGTAAAGTGCTGATTGTGCGCAGAACTTCCTGGGTGGGCCCAACTAGGAAAACAAACGCGGGGGATTGCATAGTTGTAACTTTCGATGACCCGCTCACAGCACAGCACATATGCTCGTGGCCTTGTAGTGAAGGGTCCTCTGTTATTCCGAAACCCTTGTCCTTCTTCTATCCCCCACGACCGATCCACAATCAGATGGACAATTGGTCACTAGTCCATCAACAACCAAGGAGAAACCATTTTAACCATCAAGTGGATCCTTTTTCACATTGGAATGGTTTCCCAATCTCAAATAGATTCGGGGGTCTGGAGGAAGTAGATTGACTCCTTAGGCACTCAGGTTCCTACACAGCGGGCAATGTACCATCTTTCCCAGCCCATGGGCGTCCCGGGTCCCTTTGTGCAGGCATCGAACCCTCAGTAACTGTACATCCTCTTGGCCTAGTACAAACACTACACAGCTCTATTTTTGAGGGGGGTTTGTTAGCTAAGAGTAGCGCAGATCAAGCCGAGCTGACTGTATTGGGAGCCTGTAGTCCACAAGGTAGGAATGCACAGTCGGAATCCTTGCATATCCTACCAAATGCCCCTGTACAGGCCACACCCTCATCTGTAGGAAGTCAGTCTGAGGGAATTATGGTCCTTACAACCCCCCACACAATTTCCCAATATGAGCCCCCTGACAGGTTGCCCCTAGCGGCTGTGCCATCTTCTACTGCATTTGCTTACTCCCCCAGTCAACCTATCACAGCTGTACCTCCGTTAAAGATTGTAAGCTGGAATGTGGCAGGGCTAAATCGGAACTTTGACAATCCCGAATGGAATGTGTTCATAGAGCCTTTTGACATCTGCATTTTGCAAGAAACCTGGATCTTGGACCCAAAACATAGAGTAGGATTTACCACCTACTTTGTCCCAGCTCTCCAACAAAGGGGTACAAAGGGTCGTCCATCTGGAGGCCTTTTAATATGGGTTAGAATTGCTTTGGGTTTAAAAGTGAGCGATAGGTCCACTTATTCTCCTGACTTGCAGAGGATCTCAATACATTGCGAGGGGGGCAAGATGTTAGAGGTCTTCAATCTATATCTGAGGGGCGCCAGGAGCGGGACATCAAGCCTACCTCAGACAGGTCTTAGTAATGACCTAGCTGCTTGCAAGATTGACTCTTATATTCTCCTTGCGGGCGACTTTAACTGTTGTTTCGAACCGCTGGCAAAGGAGGATATTTTGAATTCTTTCGAAGAAGATGCAAGAAGGGGTATTCCGACCTTGTCGCTGGATCCGATTCCCAAATGGTCACAAAGTGCGTTAGATATCAATGCACTCTGTTTAGAGCATAATTTGAGATCAGCGAATGGCCGCTCAAAATCGGACCTTATGGGAGCTCACACCTACAATAGACCGGGTCACTCCTCCAGAATCGATTTTATTATCCTGAATTATAATCTTTGGCCATTCCACTTGGATATGGAGGTTGTAGCATCTTGCGATAGCGACCACAACCCCCTTTGCCTAACCCTCTCTCCAAATTGGCAAAGCAAGAAGAACAAGCAAGCACCCACTTGGAAGTCGTCCCATGAAATTGTTCCGTCCAATTGTGGTAGACGTTTGAAGTGGGCAAAAGCTAAAACTGATGAGGCAAGGATGGCGCAAGCCGGGTCCATCTTGTCAGTGGTGGAGCCTCGGCTTGACGCTATAAGCCCAGCCAGTACTAAAGTCTTACCACTTTTTATAGAGACTATAGTATCACTGAGTAAATTGTTTACTATTCAATGCACCAAACCTAGGGTGGGTTCCAAAAGTGATTCTAATGCTAGAGACAAATGGTACTCTCCTAAATGTCGCATTGCTAAGGGGGAGCTTATTGCTGCAGTAAAAAGCAGGGACAGGGTCGCCATTAGTTCCGCGAGGAAAAATTACAAAAAAATAGTGGTTGAGGCAAAGGAGGCTCATGATTACCATTTCTGGTGTGACCTAACTGAAGCTAGTTCCTTGAAGGATTCCAAACGGTTTTGGGATCTCTTAAGAGCTAGGAACAAGCCCATTGACCAACAAATAACCTGCAACATTCCGGGTGATGCTTGGTTTGCCCACTTCTCCAAGCTTTATTCCGTTGCACTGGACTTGTCTCCTCCATGCCCGGGATCTTTGGCAATCACAATAGCTAACTCTCTCCCTATAGACTTCCCTTTCACCAGTCAGGAAGTTGAAGGGGCTATTAGGAGCATTGTCCCCAACAAGGCTCCAGGCCCTGATGGTATCCCAGGGGACTTACTTAAATCCTACCCGGTAGTATGGAGCAGATTAATTGCTTTACTCTTAAATGAGGCTCTGCTAGGGGGATCCTTTCCTGACTCTTGGAGGGGCGCAGAAGTTGTGCCTATTTTTAAGAAAGGCAGCCGGGACGACCCAGCAAACTACCGCCCCATTAGCTTCCTGGACTCAACCCAGAAGGTTGCAGGGAAAGTTGTTCTGGGTAGGATCCTCCAATGGGCCGACGAGGAAAAGATCCTGTCTGATTTTCAGGCAGGTTTTAGAACAGGGACAGGCACCATCGAGCAAACATTCCGCCTTCTGATGATATATTGGAAGGTGGTGGTGCTGGGAGGGGGTACGTTATATCTAGTTTTTATAGACTTGAGAACAGCCTTCGACCTAGTCCCACGGGAACTGCTATGGAATGTCCTCGATGGTCTAGGACTACCCAACTACCTGTTGTTCTTGCTTAAAAAATTTCATGAAGGCAATTTCGCCCAGATCAGGTGGGGTGTCCAGGGAGAAAAAACATCTCGCATCCCAGTAGACAGGGGCGTCCGCCAGGGGTGTGTGCTTGCCCCCACTCTGTTTTCTCTATACGTCAACGGAGTGGTGGAGCATCTGCTACAACACCCTGCGGATGCGCCTACCCTGGCGGGCAGAAAGATCCCAACGCTCCTGTTTGCGGATGACACCCTCCTAATCTCGAAATCTCCAGCTGGCATCCAGAAATTGCTTTCTAGCTTTAAATCCTTCTGTGATAGCAGGGGTTTAGCTATAAATATAAGCAAGACCAAATTCCTTGTCCTTAATCCCCCTAAGAAACCCGTCGCCCCTCCTGTTTTAGACTCCACCCCCCTGGAGAGAGTCAAAGAATTTGACTACTTGGGGATTCGCCTGTGTGACTCAATGAGTTGGAAGGCACACCATCAAAAGGTGTTTCTGACGCACAAAAGGGTCACGGGTGTTTTGCTCAAGGAGCAACGAGCCTCCTCATTGAAACCAATCGGGGCAGTGCTAGACATCTACAGAGCAAGGGTTGTAAGCGCAGCTTTATATGGCGCCGAACTGTGGGGTACACAGAGAGTCGATACATTGGCAAAGATGGAAAACAACTTCCATAAAGATCTGATGAGGCTACCCCACAGCACCCCTACAATCCCCCTCTTGTTGGATGCAGGCACTCGCCCAATCTGCGAGCAAGCAAGACTGCGCCCCCTGCTACTTTGGTCCCGGGTATGGAATGTCCCAGAATTGTGTAGTTACGCTGACGCCCTGAAAGATCTGTTGTCTCTCCCAGGTTGCAATAAGATACCCTGGTTTAGGGAGGTAAAACGATTGCTCTATGAGCTGGGATTGGGAGATGCTTGGGCCAACAAAACAGCTCCACCCAAGCTGCTTCTAAAGAATGTCTACTGGCTATGGGCAAAAAATAACAGAATGCGTAACTCCAATCTTTGCAAATCTGTTGCCCAATTTTTACTAGTTAAAGATCTCCCCTTCAGGGAACCTTATTTGGACCTAATCCACAGCTCTAGTGACAGATCACTCTACTTCAAATTTAGGGTGGGTGTTCTCCCCTTAGGATTGTTTACTTCATCCTGGAATCCTCCTTTTCAAACAGTCCCATTTTGTCCATTTTGCGACTCAAGGGTTGAGTCTGACGCCCACCTTCTGTTTGAGTGCAGTGTTTATGCAGCCCCTAGATTGAAATGGTTAAAGCCCTTGTGCAGAAGTCTGGGAACAAGATCACATCTAGAAGCCCTACGTATATTGCGCTCTGATACCCGCCCATTTTTTGCATGCTGCATGGCAAAATTTCTTGGCTGGGCATGGCGTATAAGATCTGCAAGGAAGCTATTGATCCAATAATGTCCTTTTTTCTGTGACCTGTTTTTAGACACTAGTGCAAATATATGTAAGGATAGCTTAAATGTGTATTTTATGTATTAATGTCTATTATGATTCTCTACGGTATTTTATATCATGCACCTTTGTAATGATTTTACTTTTTGTACTGCTTTTATGATATGCACCGTATCGAAATAAAGCTATACTACTACTAAATTTACAATTTAACTTGCGTGTGGCCCATTTGGCCACACAATGAGGACCTGGAATCAGTAGGTAAAGCTTAGCAGGTTTATTACAATTTAGTAATCAATACAGTATTGGTGCATATCAAGATCTCATTATAAATATTCAGAATCCTAATCGGCAAGCTAAAACGCCGGAATAGGTTCAGTCTCAGTAGCATAGGACATACAAAGAGTACAGTCACAGCAATACAGATACCTAGAAACAGAAATTGGCATTCCTTAACCCCTTCACTGCGGCGGCTATTCCGCCGCAGTGCTAAGGGGGCGGGGCGGAAATGCGGCGGGCGCATGCTGGTGACGGAACCGCTCACTCACCAGCGCCGGTTGCGCTGTGCTTATGACGGAGCCGTTCCGTCATGGCCCCGCCCGCTCAATAGAACGCTCAGCGCAGAATTCGCGCCGCGCAGGAGCGTCGGGCGGGCCATGACGGAACCGCTCCGTCATCAGCACAGCGCCACCGCAGCTGATGACGGAGCGGTTCCGTCATCAGCAGGGGAGGGGTTAAAGAAACACTCGTTTTCCTTTCTAGACATGAACAGATTTAAGGGTCATCTAATCCAGGCTCTAAGCTGGAATAAAGAAGGTTCAGAATAGAGGGTCTCAAGGGATTCGGGAATAAAGGAAGGAAGGTGACAGCATAGTGAAGACTCCAGTAGAAGTTTTCTGAAAATGGGAATCAGTGTTTAGCATGAAGTTACACACTTGCAAGGACAAAAGGAAGCAGAGAGGTCTGTACCTCTCAAGGTCAAAAGGGATCTGCTAAAATTCTAACAGTGTGAACACTAATTAAAACCAGAAAGTTCGAGTAGTATCCATTTCTCCTTACACGTCACCAGAAACCCCAATTATTTCTCTTTCTCACAGTGTGCATCTGCAACATCCATTGATTTTTCCCATCCCACAGAGCTGGAACAAGCAAGTTAACCTTCAACACCTTCGTTCCTGGTACACGATGAACAGGAGGTATCTTCTGCTTGTTAATTCACCCTGTTCTTGCCAAGTTTTCTCTTCTCAGGCCTCATTATCTTTAATACGCATTACTCCTTTATCTAGCTATGAAATCACGAACATGCACCTGCAAAGGAAAAGAACATGCAGAACAAGGAAAAATGTATTTCAGGTTAAGAAGTAAAGGCCTAGTCAGGCTAACTTAGGTTAATCATTTTCAATGTGCACTCAGTAGCGGCTGCTCCCTGTGGGGGTTGTCCCGGAGGTTGGAATGTAAATAAAAAAATGGACTTGCCTTTAATGGCCGGCCTCCGTCCTCGTCCTCTTCATCTCCCCGTCCCAGCCGGCAACACCTGGAAGCAGCAGGGTAGACAGGCTCGCCTGAGCCAATCGCAACCCTGCTGTGCAGCATTGTGATTGGTCTCAGTGCCATAGATAGGCGCTCAGACTGGAACAGGGAACCTGTGCATGTCCCTCACCATGCTGTGTAATGCAGCCGTGTAGGAACATGCAAAGTGCACATAAACTGTTTGGTCGACCAAAAAGGGCCGGCCAAACAGTTCATCATACTTTAAGAGTGTACACCACTTCTCCCATGCTCCGGCCAGCCCCGCCCGCCCACTCGACTGCAATAGAGAAAATCAAATGATAGCAACACGTTATTATCATTTTATTTGTCCTTTTGAGCAGTGGAGCGACGCTCCTCTGCATTAGGGGAGGAGCCACCAGTGTATGCACTTCAAATACATGATTATATGTGCACGCAATATGTCAGAATAAATGCAAAGCATGAATAATAAGTTCATGATTACGTATTAAATGTAATTTTAATAAATGCAGTGTATCTTGAAATACAAGTGTAAATGTGAATGAGAACTACAAATCTTCGTTAAGCTAAACATTAGAACACGTGTATATAAATCTCTAGTTTGTACAGTGCATACACCTCAGTAATATGTATTTAGTGCTTCACTTTACATTAATAAAGTTAACACACACAGAGTATATAGTGTCAGGTACATATATATATATATATTCCACAAATCCATCATCCGATAGAGAAAGTCCGCACTCACAAAGGTTTTTGGATTCCCAAGTTTCAAAATGTATTTGGTCAGATTTTAAGCATATAATCTGGCCAAATAAATTTTGAAACTTGGGAATCCAAAAACCTTTGTGAGTGCGGACTTTCTCTATCGGATGATGGATTTGTGGAATAATTGAAAGCGGGGCTCTGCTTTGTAGTCCCAGCACCGGTGGAAGAGCGCCATTGGACTACGAAAAATTTGAGCCAAGGCTGTGGAATATATATATATATATATATATATATATATATATATATATATATATATATATATATATATTTTTATATATATATATATATATATATATATATATATATATAGATAGATTGCTTCTGTGATGTGTAGGGGTGTGCCTGCTTCAACATTAATTTATGTGAATTATCATTTTAGCCAGCTTCTTTTGGGGAATCCCTAAACTATGGATACATCGTTAAATGAATTAATTTATACTTTGATTCTTGCTTTTCATTTGTAATGTGACTCATAACATAAAAAAACACATTACTAAAACTAAAAGCTATCCTTGACTTTCTTCAAAATGAATAACCTGCCAACATCTAAAACCAGTTTTGCCAAACAACGATGGCGCAGTCAATGCGTGCTGTCATATTGCTTTTTTTTTTTTTACTTTTTTACTTTTTTTTTTAATTGTGGAAAAGCACGTTCAGGCGGTGCTCTCCAATTTTCTAGAGACAAATGAGATCCTGCATGCCACCCAGTCGGGCTTTCGTCCGCATCTCAGCACAGAGACCGCGCTCCTTGAGGTATCATAAACCATTAAAGGGGTTCTGGACTCTGGGGGCAAAGCCATGCTGGATTTGTCGGCGGCTTTCGACACCGTCCCCCATGATGGCCTTCTCGTAAGACTTTATGAGATAGGTCTGCGGGGGACGGTGCTCAGCTGGTTTTCCTCCTTTCTAGCTGGCCACCGGCAAACGGTCTGGGCCTCGCCAGATTCCGCCGTGATGCCGCCTCTGGAAGTCGGGGTCCCACAGGGCTCTATTTTGAGCCCGACCCTTTTTAACATCTTCATGACCCCTTTGGCGGCGTTGGCGGAGTCATTTGGGGCCCAGATCGTATCCTACGCAGACGACACCCAGCTCCTCTTCTCGTGTAAGAGAGGAGGAGATTTTGACGGGGAGAGTATCCGGGATTGCCTTGGGGCTGTTTTTCAATGGTTCCAACTGAACAGCCTCAAGTGCAATTCCGATAAGTCTGAGGTACTCTTCTTTGGGTGTGACACGGAGCCAGATTGGCAGGCTTGGTGGCCCATCAATATGTTCCCTCCGTCTTGTTCTTCCCAAATTGCTAAGAACTTGGGGGTCAAGATGGACAAGGGGCTAACACTGAAATCCCAGATCCTTGGGGTGTCGGGCACCTGCTTCGGCATCTTGAGGATGCTGCGGAGGTTTCTTCCCCTTTTGTCGGAGGAGCACAGGAAGCTGACTGTGCAGGCCCTGATCGGTTCCAGGTTAGATTATTCGAACGTTCTTTACCTGGGCCTGCCAGAGTATCTGCTTCAGCGGCTCCAAGTGGTGCAGAATGCTGCCGCGAGAGCTATCTTCGGCTTGAATAGACGTGCCAATGCTGAGGGCCTGCTGCAGACTTTGCATTGGCTTCCAATCTGCAAACGGATCGCCTTTAAGGCTTTGACGTTGGCCTATAAGGCCCTCCATGCGGTGGGAGCAAAGTACCTCCAAAAGAGACTTGCCTTTTATCATCCGGCTCGCTCTCTGAGGTCGGAATCCCTGTTCCTGGCGGTGGTCCCGCGAGTGAAGAGAGCTCGCCTGGGAGGTCGCTCCTTTGGACTACTGGCGCCACAGTGTGGAACTCTCTGCCGCTCACCCTTCGGGGAGCCACCAGCCTACTTGCCTTTAGAAAAGGTCTTAAAACCTGGTTGTTTACCCAGTAGGCCGCTTTTTTGTGCGCCCTCTCTGCCTTCTGTCCTTTTCTTTTTTAACCGTGTTATGTTATTGTGTTGCAGCCCTCCTTACTCAAAGCGCCGGGACACTCTTTTTGAGTAGCCGTGCGCTATACAAAAGTTAATATAACATAACATAACATAGTCATGTGGCACAGAAGCTGTGCAACATGTAAAAAAAAATTGACAAAGCCAATAGACTTTGCCTAGGCAAAACCTATTGGCTTTGCCAATGCTTGTTTTTCCGCTTTCAGCTGATGTGCTTTTCAATATTGAGAAAGTCAATGTCAATATGAATAACGATACATTCATGTATAAAAACAAAATCTCATCTTTTTTTTTGTATTCTTTTTATTTGTATGTAGATCAAAAATCAAAAAGAAAAACCAGGTGAAATTAAGTAATAGCATAATGACCGACAGTACAGTGGAACTTTGCAATACATATCGACGAAAACTTTCTCATTTACCCACCCCTTGGCCCATCTCCAGCGAGTCTAAAATTTACCCCTGATTCTAGCCCTCCTCGCTCGCATATATTTAAAGGGGTATGCAATACAGGAGCAAATGGTTGTCCCCAATAATCATTCCATTTCCCCACAACTTGGTCCATTTGTGCGGACACCCTCTATTTATAAAGACTGCCTTCTCCGCCTGCATGCACCAGTCCATGTCTCTTTTCCAGTCTCCCAACTGTGGTGCAATGGCAACCCCCAAAGTTTCAATACGTTCCGTTTGGCCACCATCAGTCCCAAAGAGACCTAGAGGCTGTCCATGCGGGTGACAACTGTGTCACCCCAAATGTTTGAGGCACCACTTCTCCTAGGGCTCTAATCTACTGCCACACACACTTGTATTGCAGGTCACCACTGCCACCCAATACAGCTGCAGCACTGGACAGTCCCAAACCATGAGGTAAAATGTACCTATTGTCCACACCTTTTGGGGCAGAGTGCCTCATCCACTTTACTTATTTTCGGTAGTGTTGTTGCTACATAATAACTCCTAAGAAGGGTCTTGAGCTGAACGAGGCAGAAGAGCAAGCATATGGCCATCTTATGTGGGGAAGCCAAGGCCTCAGGCCACTCATCCTCCTCCACACCACACAGATCTCTCTCCCAAGCTTCCAGCAGTCGGATCAGAGTGTCTGGAGTGTTGTTTAACAATTTTTTGATGTGTGAGGGAGATCGCCTTTTTGGGTAAGTATTCTTCAAGTAATCTGTTCTCTAGCGGGGAGGACTTGGAAAGGGCTTCCCCGGGGAGGGGGGGGGGGTCACTTTATACAGGACGTGACAGACCTACAAGTATCCCTAGGCCTCCTTGGTCGCCAAATAATAGTCATTTTGCAGTTTGGTATAGGGGAGCACCTTGCAGTTTTTCTTCATATATTCCTCCCGGAACAGGCCTATAAGATCACATTTGTCATACCCCCTCTGGCGAGCAAGAGTTCCAAGATGTGCTGTGTTCCACAGGGGGGTAGCTTGTGTGATCAAAACCCACATTCCCCCCCCCCCCCCCCCCCCCCGCCCATGTTTGTTAGTGCCCTGTGCCATAAGGGGACAGTGATGGCTGTTGGGTCAAAGTGGGGAGTACAGGTCGCCCCTCCATAAAGAGCCTGTTGGTAGCCCCCCGGTTGCAATTTCTCCTGTCCATTCTGTAGACCAGCTCGCCTCAGGGAAGGTACACCAAGTGATTGACAACCATGAGCTGGAATGTCCAGTAGTATTTTGTGTGGAAAGACTATTCCCTCGTCGTACCCCCCTTTGTCAGTTTCTGGAGCGATATGGGAGTTGGACCCCAGTCCCAAAGAAGCGTATAGACCTTGCTGTCTATGGTGCAGAAATTGCGCTGTGATATTGGGTAGGGTGTGTTTTGAAGTGTGTATAACAATCGCACGAGGCCCATCATCTTAAAGTGAGCCACTTTCCCCAGGAAGGATAGAGGTAGAGTTTTCCAGTGTTTCACATCTCTTCACAAGTGCAGCAATGAGGTTTCAAGGTTGGGTGTATAGAAAGCGACCGGATCTCGCATAATAAAAATGCCGAAGTAGCGGAATCCATCTGTGACCACCTCCACCCTACAATTATCAGGGAGTACCAGGAGGACCCCGTGAAGGGCATAGATTGGCGATTTAGTTCAGTTGATGGTGTAGCCAGAGTTCTTGCGATAGAGGGCAAATATATGTTTTACTCTGTCTAGTGTGGTGGAGGGGTCGGCTACGTACAACATGATATCGTCTGCATTGTACTATGCCTCAGGACGTTTCGGACTACATTTTGGATGGGCGTGCCAGGCCATACTGCACGTATCCCCACATGTGTTCATAAGCGTGACTACATGATTGTACACCGCTCCATTTTGCGATACCATAATGCTGTACAGACATGTTTGGTTTGCCAAGTTATGCTGACTGACTCTTGCATTGTACCCTGAAATATAAAATGTAAAATGCTGATAAAATAGATTTGACAAAAAAAAACATGATATCGTCTGCATATAGTAAGATTTGGTCCACCTCAATCCCGTGACTAAGGACAGTGTGGTGGAGGAGTCTGCTACGCACAACATGATTTCATCTCCATATAGGGAGATTTGGTCCACCTCAATCCCTTGACTAATGAGCGCTACGGAGCCAGGCTTCAAGCGGTTCCAATATAAGGGCAAAGATCAAAAGGGAGAGCGGACAACCTTGCCTGGTGCCCCTCCAAAAAGAAACTTTGCGGATGTGCCGCCATTCACTACAATCTGCACTAGAGGTCCCGAATATAACAATTGGACCCAGGAGATAAAACTCGGACCGAAGCCCATCCTTTCTAGGACTGTTTACATAAAGGACCATTCCACAGTATTAAATGCCACTTGTGTGTTCAAGGACAGCACCAGCGCGTCCTCACGGATGTCAGACGCTTGTCCCAGTATCTCATGTAACCGCTGCAGATTGAGCTCCGTATTTCTTCTTGGCATAAATCCGGATTGAACAGAATGAATCAGGGATCTGATCTACCAAACCAATCGTGTAGCCAAAGGTTTTGCTGGAAGCAGGTCTATATCATTGCATTTGGCAGTGATATAGGCTTGTAGGGGGCACTGTCATCAGGCAGCATATTCTCCTTGGGGATAACCTATATGCTTGCCAGCCACTGATCTTGAGGAAGTTGGCCGACATCAAAGCTTTTGAGAAACATACCTAGGAGAGGTGGGGCAACACCGTCAGTGGTCGCATTTTTTTTTACATATTCACCCATTGTGAGCTCCACATCAACCTTGACTCAGAAATATGTGGTTAGGCAGATCCTGAGACCCAGGCCCAAAGGATACTGATGGACGGATCATAGGTGAGGTAGCACGTAGCCAGCATACAAGCACGCAAACAGGAAATCCCAGATCTATCCCACAGATAGGCACAGCAACACCACAATGGGAGATTGTCCCCAGTAAATCACACATGGACGGAGGGGTGCGCACATTCCCAAAACACCATAAAGTCTCCTCTGCCTGCAGGAAGGACAGAGCATTTTAATGATGGATTCACAAGATCTAAAGTGCAGTATAATGAGTAGAGCACAGCCATTTCCCCACTATCCTTTAAATCCTGAACAGGGATGATTGATCGGAAAAGTAAAGGAACCTGTAAAAAAATGTTTTAATCTAATCACAATATTAAAATGATCCTGAAAAATGGCCTGCACAGGCAGCATTACACCACAGCACTTATTTAAAAATTAGAAATGGCGAAATTCAATGATGTTTAAATCACCATATGGGCTAACATCTCATGCGTTTACTGACATTTTTTAAGAGGAGCTCATGAAATATTCCAAAGTTTGGCAGAATACCCAGGAGTAGGCAATTATGTCTACTTGGAACAATGTATTTGGCTTCCAATGGGATGGATTGACTAAGAAATTCTAGGCTAGCCACAATTCAGAGCAGTCTTCTGTCCCGCAGTCCAAGGAGCTTGTCTGGTCCAAAGAGTGAGACTTTACACTCTACTTAAATGCAACGTTTGAAAGTATTTGTATTTACACACTACATTGTTTTTAATGATAATAAGGTTGTTCAGTACATCTTAGGACTCTTGTTTTTTTCTATTTTATAGGGCTCAAGTGAATCCTATGGAACTGGTTCGTGACTGCGGAAATGCTGTGGATTGGTACAATGCTGTAGACGAGGTCCTCATATTTCACATTATGGACCCAGATTTGCATTTGGGATATATCAACGCTATTTCCCACCAAGACTGACGGATGTAAATTTGCAATGATCCACATGGTGTATTACTTGAACATTAAATTCTGGATATTGTCAATAGGAGAACTAAAAGGGAGCTAGAGCCGCACTAAATATCTTGCACCGCCTCCTTGGAGCCGCTTCCTCCAGTGGTCCATAAGACCTCCGTATGCCATCAGGACTGGAGATGGCTCTGAGGGCAACTGGAAACGTTTCAAGGGTATATTTTTTGCACTTTACTAATATAAATACCACTCTAGTGTCTGATGCATCTTTTCATCTGTCCTTGGAACCTTTGAGTATGCTTTCCTTTGACAAACATTTTAGCTCTCCTAGGGGTTGCCTGAGCTGCATTTCCTCTCTGGGGGCTGTGGCAAATTCTCAAACCTCTGTGGACTGCAGATGTGTACCTACTATGTCTATTTCAAACCACAGTGCATATTCACTCTTCATATCACTCCCGATCCCCAACAAGACCTTCCCTTATAAACACCGACTTCCAACGCTTCTCTCGCTGCTCATGTCAACGTTTGACATAGTGCAAGGCATGGTGCAAATCCGTCTAGGCCAGTACGCAGATTCACCCCGCCTCTTGAGTCATAACCATTGTTGTAGACCAGACATTGCACAACCTGTTTGGCTTTGTCATCTGAACAAAAGGCCTTGAGTCAATGTAACAACCAGTACAGGACCACTTACCCAAACTTACCCCAACACTATACCATAACACTATAGCACACCCAACAGCACATTATAGGGGTCTATTCACCCCTACCCAGGCCTCAATTATGGAGGTCTGTCTCCCACCCTCCAACCACACAAGGCAGTGATCTCTTTGCAAGGTTGATTCTCATACTCATTAAAAGGCCTCCATGTCACGTCCATTAAGGGTCCTTCTTTAAAGCCTTGTCACTGATGCTGCACTCGCCACCAGTATCTTCCTCACTTCCTTTCCCTAAGAAAATGCCTAGATTATGCCAAGCACCACACCATAGGGCCTATCTCCCCTGTCCATGTAAACAATTTCTTGATGCTGATTCCGGCCCACCCACCAAATCCACCAATGGCGTTTTGGAATCCGATGGCATCTGACCTGAGTGACTTACTGTGAAAGGGATGGTCAAGATTATTTCATTTTTTATATATTATACAATATAATGAAAAAAAGCCTTGGGCTGACTTTTTGAAAAATAATATTGCTACACTATGTGAAATTCTATTGAAATCTTCAAGAATTTTATAACTAATATTCTTATATTTCTTTCAAGTTATAATCTTGTAAGACAGTCTGAGCAATCATAGTTTTACTTTTGATGGCGGAAAATGAATGTTTTGTGACAGGGTTGGGTTTTGGACCAATAAAGACGACAACAAGAATGTACAGTAAATTCCTAGATGGAAAAATGCTGCTGAATATATTTTGGAAAAATAAATATTGCCAAATGTTTTTGTTGTGGGCATTTTTCATTATTGTGAAGTTGTCCACAGACCATACTGTAAAATCTCTCTTGCTGCATAACAAAAGTTACTCTTTCACCGCGGCACATGGGAACTGCAATTTTTAAAAGAAGTCCCTTGTCTGCCCAGGGACCTTTCCAAGTTTTCGGGACCACCTGGAAAACGCAAACCTCCAAGGTACCAAAACAAACACTCTGTGCTGGTAGTATACACTGAACATTGTTGATGAGGGATAGCTATGAAGAATACACGGATACATACTTGACATGCATATGAAGCCTATGTGTTTGAAGCCTCCTGGATAGCCTTCCACAAAAGCAACATCTTTTCCGATAACCGGATAATAGGCAATGTGAATGTCATCCATGGCTGAGGTAGGTAACTGTAAACAGTACCTACATGTAACACAAGTGATCATGCATCGTAACCTACATATGCTAAATTTGCTTGACTAACTGTAAACTGTTTGGTAAATAAGTGCACCCACTCAGTCTGAATATAGGGGGAACCGGAAGAAGAAAAGACCCCTAGTAAGTATTCCTAATGAACTTAATACCTGCAGCCACCTTCTTACTGCTCTCTCAGTTCCCTTAGTATTTCTTCCATCTGTGCCCACTGGAAGTAGCAGAAACGCCATGAGCCTGTGCATATGAAACTATTAAGAACTTTCACTAACCACTAACTATGTGCTTAATGTTGGACTGGTTCAGAAAAGGGGGTGGTGATGGACAGAGTATCTGAATTAAGCAGAACACTCCTACCCAGTCAACAGATCAGGGCTTGATCCATCACCGTTTTTTAGCTCACTGCACCATCCCAGCTCAGAACCTGGCTACATGCAAATTGGTCTGTCCCTGGCCCAGTGCATCATGGGAACAGGGCAGACCAAACTACCAAGCCAATTCTTATACTGGAAAGGAAACAAGCTTCCAGGGACCGGTTTCTGGCATTACAGCCGTCTTCGGCCCGGCTTGCTTGAATCCTGATGGTGCAGTGAGCAAGGGACTCCTGTCTGAGCATACCCTTCCACGCTTATGGTGGACAAAACGATTCAGAAAAGGGGGTGGTGATGGACAGAGTATCTGAATTAGGCAGAACA
Source organism: Lissotriton vulgaris (assembly GCF_964263255.1). NCBI lineage: Eukaryota > Metazoa > Chordata > Amphibia > Caudata > Salamandridae > Lissotriton > Lissotriton vulgaris. The sequence continues at coordinate 155,317,259 of NC_141699.1, read as the reverse complement.
CCCCTACCCAGTCAACAGATCAGGGCTTGATCCATCACCGTTTTTTAGCTCACTGCACCATCCCAGCTCAGAACCTGGCTACATGCAAATTAGTCTGTCCCTGGCCCAGTGCATCATGGGAACAGGGCAGACCAAACTACCAAGCCAATTCTTATACTGGAAAGGAAACAAGCTTCCGGGGATACTCAGATGTGAGTCGGTTGCTCATTGCACCATCAGGATTCAAGCAAGCCGGGCCGAAGACGGCTGTAATGCCAGAAAACGGTCCCCGGAAGCTTGTTTCCTTCCCAGTATAAGAATTGGCTTGGTAGTTTGGTCTGCCCTGTTCCCATGATGCACTGGGCCAGGGACAGACTAATTTGCATGTAGCCAGGTTCTGAGCTGGGGTGGTGCAGTGAGCTAAAAAACGGTGATGGATCAAGCCCTGATCTGTTGACTGGGTATGAGTGTTCTGTTTAATTCAGATACTCTGTCCATCACCCCCCCCCCCCCCCTTTTTCTGAATCGTTTTGTCCACCATAAGCGTGGAAGGGTATACTCAGATGTGAGTCCCTTGCTCATTGCACCAACCGGATTCAAGCAAGCTGGGCCGAAGACGGCTGTAATGCCAGAAACCGGTCCCCGGAAGCTTGTTTCCTTCCCAGTATAAGAATTGGCTTGGTAGTTTGGTCTGCCCTGTTCCTATGATGCACCTGGCCAGGGACAGACTAATTTGCATGTATCCAGGTTCTGAGCTGGGATGGTGCAGTGAGCTAAAAAAACGGTGATGGATCAAGCCCTGATCTGTTGACTGGGTGGAGTGTTCTGTTTAATTCAGATACTCTGTCCATCACCACCCCCTTTTCTGAATCGTTTTGTCCACCATAAGCGTGGAAGGGTATACTCAAATGTGAGTCCCTTGCTCATTGCACCATCAGGATTCAAGCAAGCCGGGCCGAAGATGGCTGTAATGCCAGAAACCGGTCCCCGGAAGCTTGTTTCCTTCCCAGTATAAGAATTGGCTTGGTAGTTTGGTCTGCCCTGTTCCTATGATGCACTGGGCCAGGGACAGACTAATTTGCATGTAGCCAGGTTCTGAGCTGGGGTGGTGCAGTGAGCTAAAAAACGGTGATGGATCAAGCTCTGATCTGTTGACTGGGTATGAGTGTTCTGTTTAATTCAGATACTCTGTCCATCACCACCCCCTTTTCTGAATCGTTTTGTCCACCATAAGCGTGGAAGGGTATACTCAGATGTGAGTCCCTTGCTCATTGCACCATCAGGATTCAAGCAAGCCGGGCCGAAGACGGCTGTAATGCCAGAAACCGGTCCCCGGAAGCTTGTTTCCTTCCCAGTAAAAGAATTGGCTTGGTAGTTTGGTCTGCCCTGTTCCCATGATGCACTGGGCCAGGGACAGACTAATTTGCATGTAGCCAGGTTCTGAGCTAGGATGGTGCAGTGAGCTAAAAAACTGTGATGGATCAAGCCCTGATCTGTTGACTGGGTATGAGTGTTCTGTTTAATTCAGATACTCTGTCCATCACCACCCCCTTTTCTGAATCGTTTTGTCCACCATAAGCGTGGAAGGGTATACTCAGATGTGAGTCCCTTGCTCATTGCACCAACAGGATTCAAGCAAGCTGGGCCGAAGACGGCTGTAATGCCAGAAACCGGTCCCCGGAAGCTTGTTTCCTTCCCAGTATAAGAATTGGCTTGGTAGTTTGGTCTGCCCTGTTCCCATGATGCACCTGGCCAGGGACAGACTAATTTGCATGTATCCAGGTTCTGAGCTGGGATGGTGCAGTGAGCTAAAAAAACGGTGATGGATCAAGCCCTGATCTGTTGACTGGGTATGAGTGTTCTGTTTAATTCAGATACTCTGTCCATCACCACCCCCTTTTCTGAATAGTTTTGTCCACCATAAGCGTGGAAGGGTATACTCAAATGTGAGTCCCTTGCTCATTGCACCATCAGGATTCAAGCAAGCCGGGCCGAAGACGGCTGTAATGCCAGAAACCGGTCCCCGGAAGCTTGTTTCCTTCCCAGTATAAGAATTGGCTTGGTAGTTTGGTCTGCCCTGTTCCCATGATGCACTGGGCCAGGGACAGACTAATTTGCATGTAGCCAGGTTCTGAGCTGGGATGGTGCAGTGAGCTAAAAAACTGTGATGGATCAAGCCCTGATCTGTTGACTGGGTATGAGTGTTCTGTTTAATTCAGATACTCTGTCCATCACCACCCCCTTTTCTGAATCGTTTTGTCCACCATAAGCGTGGAAGAGTATACTCAGATGTGAGTCCCTTGCTCATTGCACCATCAGGATTCAAGCAAGCCGGGCCGAAGACGGCTGTAATGCCAGAAACCGGTCCCCGGAAGCTTGTTTCCTTCCCAGTATAAGAATTGGCTTGGTAGTTTGGTCTGCCCTGTTCCCATGATGCACTGGGCCAGGGACAGACACATTTGCATGTAGCCAGGTTCTGAGCTGGGATGGTGCAGTGAGCTAAAAAACGGTGATGGATCAAGCCCTGATCTGTTGACTGGGTATGAGTGTTCTGTTTAATTCAGATACTCTGTCCATCACCACCCCCTTTTCTGAATCATAATGTTGGACTGGGGCTGTGAGTCCGCGGGACAAATGCATCTAGGCCTATTTGCAAATACAAGGCAGTCCTCGTGATTCAAACATAGTTTCAGCCTAGAACAGGGTCAGCTCTTCTTCAGGTTTAAGTTGCAGTTTCCATTCTCTTTATTGTAAGTTGCTGGGAAAACCAAGATAACCGGACATTGTGTTGAGGCCCTTATCTGTCTCTTACAAGTCACTGAATATACACAAGGCTATGGCGTGAAACTCCGCAGTCACTAATTGAGGTAAATGAATAATTTGGACCATGGCGGAGTTTGAAATTTACCACACGCAGAATTGGTGTAGTGCATTTTCTGGGGTAAAGGTTGGCATTTCACTCCTGAAATTACGCAAACCAATGTACAGCCTAACTTTTTTGTGAAGGTGCAGAACTATATTTAGCTTACCATTGACAACTCTTATACTTCGTGACCTGTACTGCTATAGTTATTGTTCTTATCTCGTCACGTTTGCTGTGCATTCAAAGACCGAGGTAAGATGTCCCTCAGCACAGAATCCAGACATGTGGGCCAGAGCACATCGGACTAGTCTTACGAAACTATCAACTCTGCATGTAAGCGATCAGTGGGGTTAGAGGATTCCTTCCTCGATCACGCTAAGTGGCCACATTTTTACACAACGGGTTGAGGTTACTACATTCAAGGAAGAATCTAGTACAGCACGTTGAGACACCCTTGTGGCACTGGATGCCCTTATCCCATTTTACCTCTGTCGAGAAACCCAATCTCAGTGGGCTTTGAACTGCTTATGGAATGGCTCCAACCCAGAATCCTATACTGTTACACAGATGTTCTGACTGGGAACCATACACTATAGATTTGAATTTAATCCCTAACGCTCCAGTAACAGCCTATGCATCAGCACCCCTCGAAAGTACCTCCTCATTCATCCTTTCAGTTGGGGAGGTGCTTCCTAACCTGTGTCCTGATGATGACCCTGTCTATATTGTATGCATCGGGTCGAAATGTTGACCCAATAATAGTGAACTGTTTTTATTTGATTCTGGAGTATTTTCACTCTGTGTCAGAGTGTGTACCAACCACGTTTGCATCCTGAAACATTCACTATTCATGTACATAGGCGGTATAGCACCAACGCAATTTACACTCACTTATTTTACTTGCACTGCTCCGCTGCACCGTTCGGGGTCACCTTTTTATTTTCAATTTGGCTAGAGTATATAAAAATGCAATGATTTTTTTCTATGAATGAACAAACTGAATAAAACTGTCTTGTTTGGAAATGGAACCAATCTTTTGATGGTCAAAATAATTTTATCCAAGGAAGTAGCGGTTCACACTTCCTCCTTGACGGACCACTGCTTCTCTTTACTACGAGGTCAAATATCCAGCGCTGTCTTACTCTGACTTCAAATTAAGAAGATTTATGTGACAATCTTGCTGGATAGTGGGGGTAGGTAGGAAAGCGTTTTTTCTAGCACACGACAACATTTAATGAATTGTGTAAGTATTTCAGAATATATTAATCAGAATTAGGAACACAAATGAAGCACTTTTTTTGCTATTTCTGAATTGTGTTGGAAATAAATACTTTTTAATCACAACAAATCATTACACTGAGGTGATGCAATTTTCTTCACACATTTTCTGCAGTGCCCTGTATGGTTTTATTAGGAAAAAGTCTGTCTGTGCAAACGTAATGGTCATTTTAGTTGAAAATGTGGTGTCTGTAATGGCAGCATGCTACCACACCATGCACCATACATTGCCTTCCCATCACTTCTCACTGCTGGTTTCGCTACCTCCCGTTCACAGCGGCATGAAACCGCCTGGTGTAAGTGCACTCTAAAAGTAATTTTAACATAACATGCATACTCCACTCTACGCTTCTCCACTCTACTCTGCACCACTCCCCTTTACACCATGCCACTGCACTCTACTCCACTCTGCACAACTGTACTCCACACCACTTATTTTCTACTCTGTACCATTCTACTTTACACCACTGCACTCTGCACCTCTGCACCACTGCTCTCTACACCGCTGCACCCTACACCACTGCACTCTACGCCACTTCACGCTACACCTCTCTACCCTGTACTTCTCTACTCTACACCACTCCACTTGACACCACTCCACTGCACTCTGTATAACTCCAGTCTAGGCCACACCAATCTACTCTGCACAGCTCCACTCTACTCCACTGTAGTCCATTGCACTCTGCACCATGCCACTCTATGCCCCTGCACTCTATGCGAATCCACTGTACGCCACTCTAATCTACTCTGCATCACTGCACTCTACACCATTACACTCTGTGCCACTCTACCCAGCTCCTTTCCACTCTGCAACTCTGAAACAACCTACTCTACACCACTGCACTCTGCCACTCTTCTCCAGTGTGCACTACTCCACTCTATGCCACTGAACTCTACCACTGTGTTCTTAACTCTGTCAATGCACTCTATGCCACTTCACTATACTCTGCATCAATGTACTCTCCGGCCCTCTGCCACTGCGCTCACTCTCTATGCCACTCTGCTGTGCAGTACTTTACGTTACACCATCAGACTCTGTTCCACTGCCCTCTATGCCACTGCACTCCATTCCACCCTGCACCACAGCACCCCACGCCACTCTACTTTGCACCACTTCACTCTATGCCACTTCACTACCCTACCCTGAACCGCTCTTCTCTGCACCACTGCACTCTGTACCGCTCCAGTTAAGGCCACATCAATCTACTCTGCACAACACCACTCTGCACCCATGACCTCTAGGCCACTCTTCAACACTGAACTCTGTGGCACCGCACTTTACTCTGAAACACTTAACTCTATGCCCCTGCACTCTACGCCAATCCACTGTGCTCCACTGTAAACTACTCTGTAACACTGCACTCTATGCCACTGCACTCTACACCATCACAATCGGTGCCACTTTACCCTGCTCCATTACACTCTACATCCTGTCACTCTACTTTAAAACAATCTACTCTACACCACGTCACTTTGTCATGCTACTCCACTGTGCACTACTCCACTCAATGCCACTGTGTGGAGTAGTGCACAGTGTACTCTTAACCACTGCACTCTGCGCCTCTACACAACTGCACTCTCCACCACAGCACTATATTCTGTATAATTGTACGCTATGCCACCCCTCTCTACACCACTCTACTCTACTCCACTGCACTCTAACTCTAAAACACTGCACTCTCTGCCACTGAACTCTGCACTACTTCACTCTCTGCTACTCCACTCTATGCTAATGCACTCTACTCCACTCTGCACTACTGCACTCTACTCTGCACCACTCCACTTTACACCACTCCATGCCACTGCACTGTGCACCTCTCGGTCTACGCCTCTGCTCTCTACGCCACTTCACGCTACGCCTCTCTACTCTAACCTCACTGACTGCACTCAACGCCACTGCACTATACTCTGCATCACTGTACTCTATGCAAATGCTCTCTATGCCACTCTACTCTCCACTACTCCACACTACGCTACTCCGTTTTTTTTTCAACAAATAATGTAAATGTTATGCCTTGATTGTTAGAATGCTTGGGTGCTATAGGTATTAAAAATTAGAGATGGTTTTGAACTGCAACATTTTACTGCGATGTATACCTTTTAGAAAGGCAAATTTCTCTTTCCCACCTTGTGAATTGTCTTTCTGAACCGAGGCGCCTGGCAACACGTGCCTCGCAAACATTTTATTTCATAAGCAATGTAAACGGTCCTGGCACAACCCTTGGGCATTTATTATAAATTATTGGTGAGTTCCAGGAGCCAAAGCACGAATCGATCCAGCAAAAGATGTAAACTGCTATGAGAACATATGATAATGACTTTAAAATGTAAAAATGTATTTTCTTTGTCTCAATTAAGTACTCAATTAAGCATTATATCACTGAACTGAGAGGCATTTATTGATTAGTGAATTTCTTTTTTTTCCAAATATAACATTTTAGAACACTCCCATGCCTTGGCTACATTGCCACAAGTTAACCAAAATGTATCAGTTTGTCATTATACTAATTATATAGCCTGTATTGTTTTAAATGGGAAGCAACATTATTTTATATCAAACTTATGTGAGGTTTATGTCTAGCTCAGATCCAGTACTGAGTTACTTCAGTGTGCTCTCAAATTGGTTGATTAATACAAATTATACATAATGAAGTAAAGCAATGGGTCACGGATCACACAATTTGATAAAGTGAGGAAGTTGAGAATTGAGTCCAGGACTGCACATTCTGCAGTTCAGAGACATGCAGTTTTATTTAGGTGGAGATCACTAGACAGTGCACGTGCTGTCTATTGTAAGACATATTGTGGGACCTATGATCAACATGCATGGGCCTGGAGCCCACCCGTTCCTTAACATTGGTTGGCTTTCCTTTCACTCCCATTTGTATGCTTCTTATTTGATGACTTGCCTGGTCCATCTTGTGTCTGCCCCTCCACTGGAGCATTTTCCCTTTACTTTTGTCCTTCCACTGCTCACTTTTAGCAACCTGCTTTTTTCTTTTGACTTAAGTACTCTATGAGAGTGCAGGTGTTTTCCAGCTGTCTTCATCTGATATTTCTCTTGACCCCCTCCCCCTCCCCCCTTCACTCTCCATGGTGTGCTCTCTTGCTGTGTGCCTCTCCCTGCCTCCTCAGGTATGCAGCCTCTGTCATATGCTTCACATTCTTGTATATTGTTTGTCACCAGTGCTTCTCTCCCCGCTGCACATTTCCTTCTTTGCTTGTTTGCTCCTTCCAAGCTCAACATTGCTCTTTTTTTCCGCTGTCTTTTCCCTACCCCTCTGTCGTAAATAATTAATTTACCATCTTAATTTCTATGCAGGTAAGTACTTGATCAATAATAACTCAATCGGGAAGAAAGAAACAGAGTCCGTGGTGTTAGAGTTCTTAGGGGTTTTATTCCTTAAAAAGGAATCGTTCCGGAACTGGATATCGGATTCCTGGCACCACACAGGGTCCAGGAAGGGATAGAGCCATATTTTATTGACAATACATAGCTTATATACTTAATTTACACCATAGAAAGCAATATAGTAGGCGTAACAGCTGAGAGAAGACAAGATAACAGCATCCACGTGTTACTAGTACGTAATCAGGAGGCGTGAACTAGGCGTGAACTGGAGGTGTGTGTTGGGAACGTCACAGGTAGGGGTCACATGTGGGTGGCACTAAACAGAAATGTTGCAATGTCAGCAGAAATCGGAAGTTTGGATGCGCGCGCAGCTGCATGACGTGGGATTGACGTAAAGCTGGAGGGTGCTGGGGACTTGACATTTGAACTAGCCGAAAGAGACAGAAGTCTGGCATGTCAGATCAACTTGTGTTTCTATCATATCTGATATCTGATGTTTTAGGAACTGAGTTATCTGGGCGGAAAGGTCTCTGGGGCAGAAGCTATTCTATACTGGCTGAGAGTGCGTGTATAAGCGCCTAAGTGTCTACATGAGAAGCGTGGGGGCATGGGCCTTCCATGGTAGCATGGTAACAGGAGCTATGATTTACTTGCATAGAGACAGTGTGGCCGGGCCCTTTGGCTCTGCAGCTGGGGAATGTTTACTTAAGCTAATAGGCAGGAATGCATTTTCGAGGAGCAGATCAGATAATTCGAAGGTTGAAGTCAGTCTTGGCAGGCAGCAGGCTGAGCTAAGCGCGGTGGGCCGCGCTGAAAGTAAGTCAGAGTTCACGGGCACAGAGGCAGCCTGGGCAGCCTGGGCTGAGGCTTTCGGAGTCAGAAACCAGAAAAAAGGCTCAATGGCAGAAATTCATGGCCTACTCAGCTAGAGCTGAAAAACGTGCAAAGTACACCACAAAAGACGTTGGCATGGCATACTTAGGAACGGACTATTCAACCCATTCAGGGTGGGTCTGAAAGAGGACATGTTAACGTTGGACGCAAATGTATTTGCGTCTTCATAGCTGGTACAGGAGGGAGGTTACAGGTACTTTAAGCTGGTACATGGAGACGGTGGGGTACACGATAGGGAACACAATCTTGACCAAAAATGTATATTTCCTCATTCCCTCCTTGTTCCCTACGGACCCTTCATGATATCTCGATCCTCATGAATCGATCAGTCTGTTCTTGTAACATCATTTGCTCGTCTTTCTTTCTTTGACGGTTTGAGAGGAAACTGGAATGTTCAATGCATGATGTGGCACACAGTCCACAAATCGCTGGCCCACACTGTAGGCACAGGCAACAACTGAATACTATGACTAGGCCAATACCTAGGAAGGATAGGATCTTCCATCCCCAAGCAGTTAACGTTGTCCAGAACCAACCGGACCAAGTCCAGGTGCCTGGATTCTGATGTATCAGATTTGCAATTTTATGAAGACGGGTAATAGCTTTGTATACAGATGGCGCGTTTTCTGGAATGAAAACACAGCAACTTGACCCGATAACCTTACAAGCTCCACCTCGATCTGCCAAGATGACGTCAATCACAAGACTATTTTGAAGGACAACAATCCGCATAGCAGACTGTTCCTCTGTTAAGTTACCTAAGGCGGAGGCAGTTTCATGTACTACTGCTTCAAGTGTTCTAGTTAATCTACGTATTGCTTTACTATTTTGAACGGGGCCTACGAAGAAAAAGAATACTTTATTAAAATCTGTGTATTGCTCCCATGCCGTTTCAGTATAATCGACAAGCGGGAGGTCTCTTCGGAGTCTATTGTTTACTAGATTTGAATTTCTATGATAATCAGGAGGAGCTAAGAAAACAGGGGGCAGAAGGAAGGCAATATAACAGGTACCATCCCAATCTGGAGGTAGACTTATGTATGCGGTATGGCCGCAAACAAAATATGAATGACGTCTAGCTCGAAATGAGGACCTACCCTCATCAGTGAATTCAACTACAGTAGTACATTTACTATGACCTAAGTGTACTGACCCTTTCTTACTGACACATAATTCACCAGTGACTGGTAATACGGACATGGCGGGGAGGGCGGGTGCAGCTTCGGATTCAATAGTAAGAATCATAAAGTTAACTGTGTAATTTCCTAACCCATATACTTCATTTTCTAGATCAGTTCCTACTGTAACAGATTGACCTTTACTATCAGGGTAACAGGCGTAGAATAGGACTAAATTCAGGTCTCTCCAAATCCAGCCCCCTTCGAGGGTAACGGCAATATCAGAATTGATAGAATTTATCAGTCTATTCCATGCACCGCAGGAGCCATTGTGAGAGAATGGATACGGAAAAAGGGGCAGAGTTCCCTGGTATTTCTGATGGGGAGGGAGTCGGCCACATACCCAGCAATTGGTAGCATTGCTAGTCTGATGGGAGTGATGTAACATACTAATGAATGTGTTGTTGCGCAGCGCAAGTCTGTAAGAAAGTTCATGTGGAGGTAATTCACTAAAAGAATGTTCAGCAGAAACATTGTAAGCAGATTGTTCACGCTTGAAAATAGGATAATAGATAGGAAGCAGTATACTTGCAACAATAGTCAGAAGACTTAGAAAAAACATAATTAATAGTGTCACTATACAGTGACTACGCAGTGATTTGCAATATGTACGTTTCTTGATTTGTCTCTCTCTCTCTCTATCTCGATCTAGGGGATACATGTCAGAAACTATTTAACCGATTCACCTAGGGGAGGACTTAAACAATTAAACTGTCTGACTTGCTAGATCGGAGCTTCAACTTGTATTCTTCTTGGGGAGTTTTTTCCCGTTCGGAAACTTTAAAGTCTCTAGGTTCAACACAGTCTTTGGTGGGGGTGGACGAGTCTGGATCTGGTTTCAGTTCATTGCATAGTTTAATATGGCTCGTGTGGACCCACCCCTTTCTGCCTTCAACCTTCACTGCGGTCCTCGTGGTGAGAAGGACGGTCTTCGGTGATTTCCAGCGGGGCTCCAGCGGACTTTTCCTGTCAAAGTTCCTAATTAAAATCAGATCGCCAGGACGGACATCATGCGGCTTTACATCAGTGTTGTCAGGGAAGGCTGCGGCAACCTGTGAACGACATGATTGGAGTGCAGACATCAAGGAGGCAAGGTAATCTGTCAACATATTACAATCAACATCAGTGATTTTCTTAGGAATGGGCGTCCCCCACATATTCGGTGGTCTGCCAAAGATCACTTCGTACGGGGATAGTCCTGATCTCGAGTGTGCAACCATCCTCATGTAGAACAGTGCAACGGGCAGGGCGACTATCCAGTCGACCCCTTTCTCCTGACATATTTTTGCAAGGCGGGTCTTTAATGTCTGATTATGCCTCTCTACAAGGCCTGCGGCTTCGGGATGTCGGACACAATGGAATTTCCACTGATATCCTAGCAGCAAAGAAACCTGCTTCATTAACTCGGACGAGAATGGCTGTCCGTTATCTGAGTACACGACACGAGGCAAGCCGTACCGTGGGAAGAATTCACGAACCAGCTGTTTGGCAGTGGTCGGAGCAGTGTAATCTGGGACTGGGTATGCTTCGGTCCAACGGGAAAGTGCACAAACAACTACAAGGACATATTTGAATCCTCGACAACGGTCCATCTGGATATAATCCATCTGGAGGACTTCAAAAGGGTGATCGGGAGGATGAAATCCACCTTGCTATACAGGGACGCTTTTACCTGGATTGAACTGACAACAGATCATGCAAGTACGCACTTTCTGTTTTGCTGCTGCTCGTAAGTGTTTATTGCTCCAGAGATTTTGTAAACTGTCTAACATCGCTTTTTCTCCTAGATGTGCTGGACTATGTGCTGTATTTATTATGACTTGAACCATAGAGTCAGGGAGAAACCATGTAGATTTTCCCTTCGTCATCCAACCTTGATCTGTCTGGATCCCTCCTAGTTCAGTCCATTTCTTTATTTCATCTGCAGTAGCATGTGTCTGAATATCAATTACATCTAGGGCGGGATCCCTGACTGTCATACAATTTGTCGGTACTATTGTCTTTGTCACGTCAGTTGTCTGGGCGTGAGTCAGTGCTGTATGTTTTGCTGTCTGGTCTGCCAGGTCATTACCCTGGGAAACAGAATCTGTAACTTTAGTATGTGCTTTACACTTCATGACGGATATGCCCGAGGGCAAATGTATTGCTTCTAACAGTGCTTGAATGAGGGGACTGTGTTGGATCTTGGCACCATGAGAGGTCAAGAAACCTCTTTCTTGCCATAACATGCCGAAGTCGTGTACGACTCCGAACGCATAACGGGAATCAGTGTATATGTTAACATTTCTGTTCTTGGCTAGTATACAGGCTCGGGTCAGAGCGATGAGCTCCGCCGCTTGAGCAGACAATGTGTCAATACGATGTGTTTCTTTGACTTCAGTTTCAGTGGTCACTGCATACGCGGCCACCAATTCTCCTGTATTTGTTCTCATACATGAACCATCCACATAAAGTGTCAGGTCTGGATTTGTCAATGGAACATCTGTTAAATCTCGTCTGGGTTTTGTTACTGCATCAATGATCTCTATGCAATCATGCGGGACTGGATCTGTCATAGTTGTAGGTAACAATGTTGCGGGGTTCAGAATGCTACAGCGTCTGATTTCTATGTGTGGCTGGAATAGCGTTAATTCGTAACCTGTCAGTCGTGCTATCGTCAAGTGCTGAGTCTGGGTACTGTTTAAAAGAACTTCTACAGAATGTGGAACTTGAACTGTTAATGGATGTCCTAAAACAATCGAGTCGCTCTGTCTGATTGCTAATGCTGTTGCTGCTACTGACTTCAAGCACGCAGGGAGTGCCTGGGCTACTGAATCCAATGTACTTGAAAAATAGGCGCAAGGCTTATGTGAACCTGCTTGATCTTGAGTGAGGACAGACAATGCTGTGCCATCACGTTCTGTAACAAAAAGTGTAAACGGTTTGCTGTAACATGGTGCTCGACATAAGGCTTTCTTTAATTCTTCAAAGGCTTGTGTGTGTTCCTGAGTCCAAGGGAGGACAGTCGAAGTCGCTGCCTCCTGTGTCGTTAACTGAATGAGTGGTTTAGCTAGAAATGCATACTGGGGGATCCATTGTCTGCAGTACGAGGTGAGGCCTATGAAGGCCCGCACTTCCTTTTGTGTCTGGGGTTGTGGCATATTTACAATTAACTGAATGCGATCGGGAGTGAGCTGTCTCCCCACTTTGGACAGCAAGTGACCCAAGTACACAACTTGCTGAACACAGAATTGTAGCTTCGAAGGAGACACCTTGTGTCCCTTGTCGGCCAGAAAATGTAAAACTGTCAGTGATGCTTGTTCACATTCGGGCTCACTTCGTGCGGTGATCAGCAGATCATCGACGTATTGCAGTAAAGCTGTATTAACTGGCATTTGAATACAATCCAGTTGTCTTTTCAGGGCTTGACTATAGATGCTGGGGCTTTCTGTGAATCCTTGAGGTGCGCGGGAAAATTTGAAACTTCGTCCATTTAAACTGAATCCGAAGAGGTATTGGCTCTCTGGATCAATGGGTACACTAAAGAAGGCGTTCTTGAGGTCAATTACAGTAATGAACGTTGCTTCTGAATCAATAGCAGTCAATAGGGAAGAGATATCGGGGACCACAGGAAACTGTGGAATAATGCATTTATTCAGTTCTCTTAGATCAATCACCAGCCGATATACTGGCGGTGCATTGGGATCAGTACGTTTAAGAATTGGTATGATGGGTGAATTACAGATGTTGGAGTTCGTCTCTACGACCACTCCTTGGGTAATAAGCTCTTCAATGATTTCCAGTAAAGCCACTACAGCATCGGGTGGTAACTTGTATTGTCTGATTCTGGGTAAAACAACGCCTGCTTTAAGTGTGACACGGTATGGTGTGATATGCATACAACCTACATCAGTTGGGCCTTTTGCCCACAAGTGATCTGGTACATTTCTCAATCTGACATCAAATTCTCGCAAGACATAATGACCCTTGAAATCCCGCAGAAAGAGTCTAACTCCCTCCGGGGAACAGCATATTATAGCTCCTAGAGCCTTCAATGTTTTTATTCCTAACAGATTTTCTGGACATGATTTCGTAAGTAACAGGTCTGTAACACGTGATAACGGACCCACAGCCAAGGGAACAGGTTGCGATACCTCATTTACAATAGGCTGTCCTGAAAAACCAAGGGAAACATTCTGTGAGCCTGAGAGGGGTGCCCCTGGGACTTCGTCATAACTGATTGTGGCGCGGCTTGCCCCTGTGTCAATTAGAAACTTTCTGTCTTTTCCCAATACTTGACTGTGTACATAAGGACCTTCTTGATCCACAGGAATTTCAATAAGAGGCAAGCCACCTTCCCTCCCTAGGCTGCTTCATGTGTATCGTGGGTAATCGGGGTAAGCAGACTGGGCATACTGGTACATCTGTTGTGAAACTTGCTGAGTCGCGGCAATGGGCTGTGGCTGTGGTACCGCTACGGTCTGTGCTGCATGTGATGAAGCATGCATAGGCTGTGTATTCTGCATGGGCTGTTCGTTCTGTGAGGTCTGTTGATGACCATGATCTTGTCTAGGCGGATGCGGCCTTTCTTTAGTTTTACCTGTTGCTATATTATATTTCAGAACTGGGCATTCATGTACGTAATGACCTGGCTGCTTGCAATAATTACATGTCCCTTTAACGGGAGCTGTAGCGTGACCTGTCTGGGTCGCACCCTTTCTCTGACCGTCGGCTGGGACCGTCTGAGCTACTAACATTTTCATTTTCGTGTCTTTCATGCGTTTCTGTTCCTGATCTTGTTCTTCTCTAATTCTGTTCTGATGGTATTGGAGCATCTGCAACATCTGGGATGGCGTATTTGCCTGCCAAGTACTTTCAACTTTGTACACGCGGTTCTTAACTAATGGCAGGGAATTCTCGACTAATTTTGATACAAAAAGATGCGGATATGACTCGCTACTTGGTTTAAGGCCACTATTAATAATGAAACATTTCTCGAATCTTGAATAGAAATCACTAGTATCTTCATCATGTTTCTGTTTACAGGACGAAATGGCGTCCCAATCTTCCTTTCTAGTTGTCAATAATCTTGGCAGAACCTGTACTATCAGACCGGGTAATGCTTTAGTTTTCTCCCCAAGGCCTACCCCTGGGACACGTTTGCTCTCTTCATCTTCTATTTCTGCCCATACAATCTTTTTCTCTCCCACCTCCCATTCTTTTTCCTTGAGTTTCTCGTAGATGCCCGTAGGCAACAGTACCTTTAACATTTTCATGATATCTTCATATGTGTAATCCCCCATCAGTAACATGTCTTTAAGTTCTCTGTGAAAACCTGCAGGGTCTTTATCATGACACGGCACTAGTTTCTTCATTTCTAACAGTTCTAACTTGGTCAGAGGCGTGTGTACATACACACGTTTCAAGTGATGATCCTCACCCATAACTGGATGCACTTCTCGTAAGGGGTTCTGACTTTCAATGCCATGCAGACGTTCCATATGATACAATTTTCTTTCTGGGGGCGGAGCGGGAACATATTCAGAACTTACGAAAGTGTTATATCTGTGTCGCTGTTCTAGAATTATTTGAATTAATTTAGTGCTTAAACCTCTCCATCTATCAGTGAGTAGTGCTTCTAATGTATCGTGTAAGGGACCTGGATCAGAATGTTGGTTTCTGTATAACGTGAGGAGGTGCTGAATCATATATACACCTGATAATTTCTGCTCGTCTGGGGAAAGGTTCAGGAATGTCTGCACTACGGTATCATCATTGTATATATCCGGATTGTCAGCCCATAATACTGCTGACCGAGCTAGTTCTTGTTCATCCATAGAATTGAGTACATGGTACCCCATTCGGTCTCGAAGCCTTTTATCGGTCTCCTGGAACTGATGTTCAGTAGAATTCGGATTGGTTAGGCCAGAGAGGAAAACTCTCTTGCTTTCTGGACGAATGCCCTTCCTAAGGTAAGTTCCCTTACCTACATACGCTATCGTGTCTGTAGTCTTTTCTGGTTCTTCAGGTTCTTCTTCCCCCTCGGAGGAAGCCTTTTCTTTCTCTTCTTTGTGTATGTCTATGTGGGAGTTCGGCTGGGGTCGGGGTCTGTACTGCGGGGTTCTCGAAAAGATTCGCACACACGGGCTGTCTGGGTAATGCCGCTTTTATTGGTTTATACAAACGTCGTTTCTGTACAGGCACTCTATAGAATGGTAGGGGTGGGTCTGCCTCCTCCGTCCTGGATCTTCCTCCGGTCGTTCGTCTGTCCCAAGGTCTCCTGGGTGTCGTAGGCCTTTTCCCCGCCGTCTCGCTGGTCTCGTTGCGCCGGTACCCCAAGGAAAAAGGAAAAAGAAAGATCCGTCTCAGTAGGAGTCCTGGATAAAAGCGTCTCAGGGAAGGGAGTGAGGGGAATCACACGTGCAACCTTCTACCCTGTCTTCGGGACGTGAACCCTTGTGAAAGCCTCAAGGGTGTGAAGGGGTGTTCTCGTTGTTAGGAGGGCTTCCCTTGTCTACTACCTCCCCACGCTGTGTTATTGCCCCGTACCTGAGAGAGCCACACTTCCGTGTTAGTGTGGCTGGGCGATGCGCGTCCCGCAGAGCCCCCTGGCTTCCCGCGGTAGTCACTCTCAGGTTCGAGGTCTGGTCCCGCCGCCTTCCCTTTTGGAGTCGTCCTGTAGCTCGGCCTCGCCTCAGGGTCCGTCCGACTCCACCTTCGGGGTTCCTCTCCGCTTTCTCCGCCGTGCCTGGGATGATGTTGTTCCTCCTCCTCCACCTCCGTCCTACTCTCTACGTCCTCCTCGTACTCCGTCCTCCGATCTTCCTCCGTCCTCCGCTCGTCGTCTTCCTCCTCCGTCCACTCCGCTCCGCTCTCTCTCCACTCGCTCCACCAACCTCCAACTCCGCCTCCGGGTGTCTCGCACACCTGGCTGGACTCTGGGATGGGCTTTACGTCGTCCGTGAGGGTGTGCCGCCAATCCGACTCCGCCCCCTTAAAGCTGTAGTCACGTAGGTGTTCCGCAGCAGGTCGCCTCCGGACGACGTCAGGGGTATTCCAAGCCTCTGTATGCTGGACAGAAAGAGCAAACATATTAATAGGCATACCAGGGGGGCCCTCGTCCGGGTCCCCCGTGTCACAGTCTATCACTGCTTTTCTTATCTTCTTGTACATACTGGCTATGCAGGTCCCCTTGTCGTGTTTTCCTTCAGATATATTTTGACCCCACCTGTTGAGTGCATCTAATTCATCTCGATCTGTCTCAGGCCTGTCTCGTTCTCTTATTAGTCAATTTATAAAGAAACGTAGTATCTGTGCTTGAACGTCAACTTTCTGATGCTCCATGGCATCCTTAATACTGTCAGGGTCTACCCCAGTCTGAACAAACTGATATATTCTATCTAGGCGCTCCTTCATTCCTGCAAATAACAGCAGGAAATCAGTAGCAGATCGTAACCGTAGTGATGCCATCATCATTCTATCATCTTTGCCGGGTACTGGATCATATCTGCAAACTGAAAGGTTTTCCTTGAGTATGTCGAGGCGGGGAGACCTGAACGTGAGAGGGCTCTGCAAGTCCCTAACGTTTAATCTGTGAGTTAATGGCGGGGTACGGAGACCCCCGGCCGCACCTCCTGAGGCGGAAACTTGGGCATTATCTCTCTGTGGAGTCTGTATCTGAACTTGAATTTGTCTTTTAGTAGGGTCAGGTAGACGTTGTTTTGGTAGATCAACTTTAGGTGCGGGAAGTGGTGGAGGTGGTGGAACATGATCTTGGGGCGCGTTACCACCCTCGTCCCTGTCGGTAGGCAGGGTGCGGACAGGCAGATTGGTGTAAGCGGGAGCTACATCCTCTAAATAGGAATTCAGAAATATGTCTTTAGAGGTCCTGTGCGTTACTTTAGTTGGGACCAATGGTGGCGGCAGATTTTTCGGTATTTCTGAAATGGCCTCAGGTGAACCTTCGGCCGCGAGATACATACCGTTTACAAGATTGTTTCGTGCACGGTCTATTTGTTCTGATTTTACTCGTATCCCTTCAGTAACTAATTCGTTTTCTTGAGCTTTATCTGATTCTTTAAGTCTGTCTTCTCTACGGAGTGCTTTTTCAGCACGCTTATGTGATTCCTTACGCCAAAATTCTATGGCGTCTTTCTGAGATTGTCTGGCTTTCTTTTTCCATAATGCTTCTTCTACTTTCATGATGCACTCGGCATCCCATGTTCCGGTAGCGGGCCATCTGTGTCTTTCGTCTAGATGCTTAGTATAATCGGCCCATAAATCTAGATACAATATGGCATCTATGCCATGTTTATGGTACATGAAATTTCCAGGAGTGTCCCTAGGGGGGATAGGAATTTCTTCCTCTAGTATCCCTTTGCTAGTTCCTATCTGCTTTAACTTGTTGAAAAACGGCATTTTGCTTACTTAGTACTGAATGCTCAATCCTTACTGCTTAGATCTAGACACAACTAGTTACACAAGAACACAATAATGCACATTAAAACAGTCACTCATACAACGACATTAATCACATGAAAAAACATTTAAAAACGCATATGAATACCCCCTTTTCTAGATGTACTGCTAAACAGCACAGATACACTGCTAAGCACAGTGCAAGAACTGGAATCAT
The DNA here is from genome assembly GCF_964263255.1 of Lissotriton vulgaris. Taxonomy (NCBI): domain Eukaryota; kingdom Metazoa; phylum Chordata; class Amphibia; order Caudata; family Salamandridae; genus Lissotriton; species Lissotriton vulgaris. Next base: position 155,299,101 of record NC_141699.1, on the reverse strand, counting down.
CGGATATACTGTTAAACAGTACAGATACACTGTCTAAAACAGTGCAGACCGGACTTGTGTACCCAAACCCGTCTAGATACGTCCCAGCAATGGTACTCACCGGGAAGCACGGAAAACAGAAGGCCTCGGAAAACTCGACTGAACTGGACCGGACTCAACTCGACTCGGCACGTGGATACTTCGGAAAACTGGTGGGCCTCTTGACACCTCGGACCTTGCTTCTTTCGGCTAGGCTCTGGTCGGGATCCTCCGCACTCCTCACCGCCTCGTCTGGGTGCTGATCGCAATCTTCGTCACCTCCGTGGGCCAGAGGGAGATACAGGAAATCCTGCCGGTACGCGTAGTTTCCTTCTAACTGATGGCAGGGGACAGAGCTTGCAACGCACCAACCGGCGCGTGAGGTGGGGGAGGGGTCCCTATTCGGGCGCCAAAATGTCGTAAATAATTAATTTACCATCTTAATTTCTATGCAGGTAAGTACTTGATCAATAATAACTCAATCGGGAAGAAAGAAACAGAGTCCGTGGTGTTAGAGTTCTTAGGGGTTTTATTCCTTAAAAAGGAATCGTTCCGGAACTGGATATCGGATTCCTGGCACCACACAGGGTCCAGGAAGGGATAGAGCCATATTTTATTGACAATACATAGCTTATATACTTAATTTACACCATAGAAAGCAATATAGTAGGCGTAACAGCTGAGAGAAGACAAGATAACAGCATCCACGTGTTACTAGTACGTAATCAGGAGGCGTGAACTAGGCGTGAACTGGAGGTGTGTGTTGGGAACGTCACGGGTAGGGGTCACATGTGGGTGGCACTAAACAGAAATGTTGCAATGTCAGCAGAAATCGGAAGTTTGGATGCGCGCGCAGCTGCATGACGTGGGATTGACGTAAAGCTGGAGGGTGCTGGGGACTTGACATTTGAACTAGCGGAAAGAGACAGAAGTCTGGCATGTCAGATCAACTTGTGTTTCTATCATATCTGATATCTGATGTTTTAGGAACTGAGTTATCTGGGCGGAAAGGTCTCTGGGGCAGAAGCTATTCTATACTGGCTGAGAGTGCATGTATAAGCGCCTAAGTGTCTACATGAGAAGCGTGGGGGCATGGGCCTTCCATGGTAGCATGGTAACAGGAGCTATGATTTACTTGCATAGAGACAGTGTGGCCGGGCCCTTTGGCTCTGCAGCTGGAGAATGTTTACTTAAGCTAATAGGCAGGAATGCATTTTCGAGGAGCAGATCAGATAATTCGAAGGTTGAAGTCAGTCTTGGCAGGCAGCAGGCTGAGCTAAGCGCGGTGGGCCGCGCTGAAAGTAAGTCAGAGTTCACGGGCACAGAGGCAGCCTGGGCAGCCTGGGCTGAGGCTTTCGGAGTCAGAAACCAGAAAAAAGGCTCAATGGCAGAAATTCATGGCCTACTCAGCTAGAGCTGAAAAACGTGCAAAGTACACCACAAAAGACGTTGGCATGGCATACTTAGGAACGGACTATTCAACCCATTCAGGGTGGGTCTGAAAGAGGACATGTTAACGTTGGACGCAAATGTATTTGCGTCTTCATAGCTGGTACAGGAGGGAAGTTACAGGTACTTTAAGCTGGTACATGGAGACGGTGGGGTACACGATAGGGAACACAATCTTGACCAAAAATTTATATTTCCTCACCTCCCCACTGTGTTGCTTCCCCCTTCCTTCCAGTTACTTCCTCCAGCTACACCCACCTCCTCTCTCACCCATTGCTTCAGAACCCACTCTGCTATATTACTTCCCCTCCCACCTCGGTCCTCTGCATTAGTCAACCCCAGAGTGTTGCTTCAAGACAAAACATCACTTGTGTCATTTTGTAGGCACACGCAAGCATGGTGTGAGTGCCTGCAAAATGGCACCACACATCATAGTTCCTATCCTTTTTTTAAGCTTATTGGCTTTAGCCATTCTGCTCCGCTTGGAGGAATCTGTATGGCTAAAAATCATAGGCAAAGCCAAAAGGTCCTAGAAGTGAGCCCTATTGACTTTGCAAATGATTGTTATCTCTTCTGTTTAACATAAAATATAAATACCGGGAGTGGGGAGGGAAAGGGGGTTGGCGGGATTGCGCAGCAGGGAAAGGGGTTAATAATAAGGAAAGAAAAGACAAGCCCTTACCTGGTGCTGCCGGCCGCCTTTCGCTCCTCTGCTAACAGTCCCTGGCATTACGGACTCCCCATCCAATTCCTTCCTGTGCTGCTCTCAAGCATGAGAGCAGCGTGGGGATAGGCCTGAGCTGGCTTAATTAACGCTCGCTCAGGCACAGGGAGTCTATGCTGCTTCTCTAACCCAGCTGTGCAGTACAGCTGGGTTGGAGAAACCTAAGTGCGCATGTCAGTTTGGCCTAAGATGGCCAGCCAAACTGACATAGGCACTTAAAAGTGCACATCTACCAATAGTAAAATAGTGTCTTACTTTTCAGATGCTTGCTTTGAGCCAGTGGGGCGACGCTCCTCCGCCATTGCAGAGGAGCCACCGCTGTAATATGCAGCTGCCAAAATGCTACAGAAGCACTGTAAAACACATTGCACCACTTTCTGTGGAGCCTGGGAAGCAGAAAATGCAATACTATGTAGCTCACATCTTTCTTGTAAAAAAAAAAAAGTTTTCTTTTATTTCTCTTTTCTTTAATGGTATTTTCCTTCACCACATCTGTTTCCTTCTTTTTATACTTTCTTTTTCTACTGTTAATCTTTCAATGTTTTTCTTAGATACTACTGTTGTTCTGCTATCTTTCACTCTTCTTTCTCCAATTTTTAGGTCTCGCCTACACAGCGCGCATACGCTGCATAGGAGAGACCGAATGCCATTGGCACCGCTTTTTCAGCAAGAAGTGCACGCGTTGCATTGCTTGCAATGCAAACGCGTGCATGTCTGGAGATTTCCTTGCGGGAGTGCGCGGCGCCATATGGTGGCACCAGATGGTCGCACGCTCCCGCAAGGACATCGCACATGTCCCCTCCCCCTGCTGCTGAGGTGCGCGCTTGTTCTCCACTGCGGTCGGGCTGTCAGTTCCCCTGGGGCACAAGCAGGCATCCACTTATGTCTTTTTGCTGCGATCAGCTGCCCTGTCAGAAGTGGATGCCTGCTTGTGCCCAGGGGGAACTGCAGGACTGCTCATCGGCATCGAGTCTCTTGTTTATTTTGTTTCATTGGTTCTAAAAGACTAAGTAGGGGGAGAGTTAACAAGACTTTAAATTCAGGTCAGTGATAATGTTAAATATTTCAAAACCTCCGCTCCAGTACACTAAAACTCTTTCAGCGACATGCGGAGTCCCTGCACGCTTACCACGTGACAGGTGTGTAATGCAATCCCTGGTGCCACATTTGAGCATACTCACTGGTGTACAGTGTGGGCAAACATCACCCCAGTTGGAGTGGCTTCAGCTGCAAGATGGAGGAGGTATTAAAACTGTTAGTACAGCAAAGGAGACACAGACACCAGAGTACTAGAGAGGCAGTTTTTCTAATGAGACTTTACAAATAAGGAATTAAAATGATTCCGACCAAAAGAAAGGAAACTGTATGTGGAAGGAATTTATTCATCCAAGTCATCACGATGGTTGAATTGCACCAGGACTGGTTAGGTAAAAACAATGATTATCTAGAAAGCAGAATAAAATATACCCTAATGCGGTAGCCTCAAATTAAGTCATCACTTTCTAAATGTTAGGGTGTCGGGAGCTAAGATCTGCTTATAGCCAATTATGATGCAGTGTACTGTGTAACTATCTTCCAAGTGTTCTTGAGTAAAACTAATCAAATTTTGCATTATTGAGCTAAAGTGTACGGAGGAACAAATCCAGAAAGCTTAAAATACACTGAGCTGTCTATTCTTTTCAAATTGGGAAGTTGCATCACTTTGTTAATTTTCTCGTAGAAACGAGATGGAACATCCACGCAAGGCTAGACAATGAGTTGTACTGAACTATTTCCTTAAGTTAGGGTATGAAAACTTGGGGAACAATCGCTCCACTTAATCAGGAGGATATACAGAAGACTTGCACAAAGCCTAAAATTCTTGTTGAACAACTCTAGATTTCAGCAGAATATTCCCAAAATTAAAAGAAATTCAAACCAGGCATTCATGGTAAAATCTTGCAATAGTGCTTTTTTCAGGACTGTTGAAATGCAAGCACTATCTTGCTTCTTGTGTGAGCTTGGACCCACAACAGTACCTTCGAGAGTTCATTGAAGCTTAAATAAGACATATATATTTTTCCTTCAGACTGCACTTGTAAATTGGGGGAATGATCTCTTTAATTGATTTTTGGTTCAGACTGTGTGGATGGCAATCAAATGTAATCCATTACTTTGTGCATATGACTAGCCCTGGCAGGACTGAGCAATACCTGTTTGAAAAGGTTTTTTTTAATTACCATAAAGTCCGATGTATGTATATGAACAATGGCTGATCAAGGAAACACCATAGTCAGGAAAATGGATGTGAAAATGTATCTAGACAACCAGTAATAAAAGAGCCAGTGACAAAGGAGCAGACAGCCCAGCAGAACTAATTGACTCTCTCTTGAACCGCATTCTAAATTCCACCTCTTAGTTCTAAACATCATCAAACAAACCACATTCAGCTAACATTTCTGCATTCACTGATCCATTTTCAAGGAACCCCCTACCACACACCTTGCCTTCAACAAAACAAACAAAAAGAATTAACAAATACAATAGAATCTATACACAACAAGAGGTGACAAAGGAGGCCATATAAGGCAATACAAATTATTCCAATCTACCTTAAAGCTTCCCATTCTTGGTGCTATGTATCACTCCTGTTTCACAAACGGGCATATCCAAATCACCTATGAAATTAGAAATAAACTTACTCCAAACATATTACTACAGCTAAGCAATGAATGAGGTAAATCGTCTCTCCAAGGTGTACTCAAACCACAGTGATCTGAATTTGACTCACTATGACCCGAATCACTGGAAGCACCAATGCATATTAACACTCTATCCATCTCTTAGGGATTAACAGTTGTACCTACACACTGCCATCAGCAACTCTGACAGCATGCTCAAAGACTTTGGTCACTTTAACAGGCTTAGACCACTTTGCAAGTGGTTTTCCTTGCTTACTGTGAAATGTAATCGGCAGTAGATCTGCCTCTGAGTGTACTGTGAGAAACCATCCCTCTCATATTGGTCATATGTTGCCTCTCTCTTGTATCTCTCTACTTCATGCAAATCCATAGACCCATAAGCTATTTCTCACTCTTTTTGGAAATCTCATTGTTGCAATGCAGCCCCCAACCCCCTCTTGCTTGCATCAACAGCAGCCAATACATTGCCTCCCCAAAACCAAAGATTTAGAACAAGGTGCATCCACAATTTCCTCTTTAGCCAATACATTGCCTTCCCAAAACTAAAGGTTTAGAACAAGGTGCATCCACAATTTCCTCTTTAATCAGTTCGAAGGCAGCTTTTCCTCTGTTAACAAATTCAAATTTGACATTTTTTCCAATAATGATCTACAAGGTTACACTTTAGCAGAGTATTCACTCACAAATTCGGCATCTCTGTAAGACCCAGAAAGAACCCTAGCGGTTTCTTGGATGCTGGCTCAGGAGCTTCAAGAAGTGTTTTCACAATGCCTTTGTGAGCCATTTGAAAGTACACTGCAATAGAAGGCATTTATGGGTCTCAGTACACCAGGTCATGTTTGATGGACACTTGTAGAGCCATTCTCCAATATGCTACAATAGAAGACATTTTTGTAAGTCAGAATTGAGTTGCATTGGCAGAGCTGAGCGTGGGTGTCACTGCCTTTGGGCAGGATGGGTGTGCACTGGCAGAGCCATCTGTAACTATGTTAAAACAAGCATTGGCATAGCCAATAGGTCTTGCCTTTGTGACCTTATAAGTGTTTAGTCATGCAACAGTTGATGTTGTTGCGCCAAGGATATTTTACTGGATAACTAAACACTTATAAGGTCCCAAAGGCGAGACCTATTGGCTATGACAATGCTTGTTTGTTCTAGATTCTCCACACTTTCTCTTTTCTCCTTCGTTCTTATTTCCTCCATTGTCAGCTTGTATCTCAACTTCTCTTCTTTGTCTCCTTTCTCTTTTCTTCCTGTCTTTCTTTTTCAATTACTTTGTCTTTCTTTCACTTCTTTCTTTCCTTTTGTCTCTTTTCTGTTACGTTTTTCTTCTTGTTTCATTCCCTTCTGCTGTAATGCCATGACCTCTTTTTGATTTACTTTTTTCTTCTTGTTTTATTCCCTTCTGCTGTAATGCCATGACCTCTTTTTGATTTTCTTTTTTCATTATTTTTTTGTTTCTCCCTCTACTTTTTTCTACCTTTCCTTCTCGACTTGTACTCTACTTGCTCTCCTTTCCTTTGTCATTCGCTTTTTTTTCTTCCTGACTTGTTGTTGTCGTCTTTCTGTGGTACATTTTTCTACCTTTCTTTTTTCTTCATCTACTTTCACTTCTTCCTCTGTATCTTTCTTTTCCTTTTCTCCCTTATTAGTTCTTTGTTTATTTTATTTTTTCTTCCTTTGTTTTTCTCCTTTTTTTATTCTTGTTCTTTATTCTGCCTTCTCTCATGTCATTTCTCATTCTTCCCCTTTTGTTTTTCTCGTCTTTTTTCCTCTCCTTTTTTTCTCATTCCAACGTTCTCCTTCTCTCTCATACTTTTACCATGCCTCTTTCTCATCCTTTCTTTCTCATTCACTCCTCTTTCTTACTGTTTTTCTTTTTGTATCTTTTTCTGGTTGTCTCTCTTTTTCACTGGCTTTCTCTCTTCCTTTTATTTCTTTCTTCCTCCTCTTAGTTTTTCTCTCATTGTCTCTTGCTTCCTTTTTCTTCCTCACATTTCCTTTTTCTCCTGCCACTTCATGTTTATTTCTTCCTCTCATTCCTCTCTTCCCCTCTCTTTCATCCATCAGTTTTTGATGTTTGCCTTTCTTCTAGTCTTCTTTTATTTAAAGTATGCTTAGCTTCCCGAAGCATTATCTTACAGTGTGCCGATCACTGTTGAGCTAGGTTTACTTAAAGATAGCTAAGAAATTTGCATGGGCCTTACAAAATGTATTGTTGCTGGTGGTCCTTCAGGCCCTAACTCTCAAAATGTGCAGTGTCATCTTATGTGTGGCACGATAATGATGACATAAGTCTAAATTAGTCTCTCACTGCTCAATGTAAGTCATAGAAAATGGACAAACTAATCCTAGGGGACCCCTCAAGTATACATTTGTTATCTAGCTTATGTGGCATTAGTGCTGTAAGGTCACTGGAGCAGAACTGGGACAATCTAGGGGCGGTCTTTAAGTTATGTGGACTGTATGTACCCTTCTTTAACACCCATATATGAAGCGGTAACCCATGATATTTTTCAGTGACAAGAAGTAGCGCTCACTACAGAAAAGGTTGGAGACCCCCTGCTCTATACACACATAACTGTGTGCACTGTCATAAGATTTAAAGGTACGTTTTTCTGTTTCTAATGTTTCCACACACACACACTGGGGATCACATACAGTGAGAGAACAGGCCTGTCTGAAATCATGGTGCAGGAGCAAACTCTGGGGGTATCTGAGACCTCTTCGTTTTTTGCTAATTATTTAATTACGGCCACTGTGGTGTTGAGTCAAATCAGCCAGCTGTGCCATTAGCATAAAATACCTTCTCCTGTCTTTCCTTACTCTGTGTTTTGCCTGTCTTGACAGGCAGAATAGTTTTAGGAGAGGCTCAATATCCCAACGACTGCAGTTAAATAAATAACAGAACAAAGCGGTCTGGGAGCCCCCACAGAGTCAGCACCTCAGGTTACAGCACTTCAGGGAGACTTGGGTGGGGTGCAGCATAGCTTCAAAAAGACATTCGGACACTGGTTAAAATCAGTTTCCACTTAAGTCTGAGAGGGCTATTGTCCCTTGCGCTCTCCCAACACGACTCAAAAATCTTAGGGGGTCGCCCATGGGGACACAAGGCGTTACCTCTGGATCCAAGCAACCTTACCTGTGAGTGTTCTTGGTCTCTGCAGCACACAGGGGTCCCCAAGCCTTCTGGCTTTGGTCCTCTTGAGAATGGTCTGGCTAGTAAGTGCTTGTGAGTTGGTTGGGGTTTTCACCGTCTCTGTAATTGTTTCCTTTGGAATGGAGGTCTAAAGTGCATCTTGAGCCTGGCCAAGCCAATGAGGCGTCTTTGGCAATTATATTTCGGAGAATAGTCTGGTGCATAGCGGTCTCCGGGGAGGGTTGGAGCCCGGCACTTGTTATCTTGGACATCTTCGCTGGGAGCATCCAGAAGGCATCTTGTGAGTGAAGAAGTGCAGAGAAAACACGTTTTTATTGGGAAATTACTTTCAACAAAGCAGGAGAATATAAAAAGTATAAATAGAAGAAGAAGAATTGTAGTATTAGGTAGGAGAGTAGTTGAGGATGGCTGAGGAAAATATGATTTCACCTCAGGATGTGCCGGAAGAGGTCAGTAGGAGATTGATTATTAAAGAAACTGGGAATAAGGTACAGGAAACCGTAAACACATTGTTGAAAGAAGGTAAAAGGAAACGTAGTTTAGTGGATGAGGACGAATTTTGGTCATTGTCAGAGGAGGATGAAACACAAAATAGAGGACCCGGAGGTAAATCTTTCAAAAAACATAGAAATGGTACTGATATATCAGAAGCAGAACTTGGAGTTTCAAGCGACTCACAATCAGGTTTCCAAAGCTCCACGAAAGGAATGAAGGTGAACCCTGCGAAGGAGAGGGGTATTCAGCCTAATTGGATGGAGTAGGATTTGGATGTTGACATTGACGAGTACATCCTTGGTTTAAAATATGATTATTGGTTAAATGAGTTTTCTGGAATTGAGAGTTCAAGTAAGATTATAAAGAAAGAAGCTAGAGATCCTTTGGAGCAGGCTTTATTCAATCTTTCTGAGATGAGGCACCCTCTTAGTGCAGAGTGGTGGCCATTGGCTCATGTTGCTAATTATATCAAGCTTTGGATAAGAGAGGCCATTAGAAAGGAATTAACAAAATCTTATAAGGGCAGAGTACTCTCGACCTGCTATTGAGGTAAAGGAAACAGCGACCCACAATTTAGACCAGGATCTGATCTGAGTGTTATTTAAGCTGGGCTGTGATCCAAGGGAGGACATGGAAAGGTCTTTAAAACAAAGTGAGGATACACTCATTACCTCCTCGTCCTGTCTTCCTCGCCACAGTAATCTACATATGAGCCTCCGGCTCCACACAGAACTCCAAGTAAAATAAACGAGCAGCGCTCTAGTCTCCCCTACCTCCTCCAATATGGCCCCCGAGGCTTCCACCAATCCCATAAAGGGACACATATCCAGCAACTCAGCCTGTTCTTTTTTTCTGCACTTCTCTGAGTGCTGTGTTCCCTGCTGGTCAGGTGAGTGGGCTGGGTTCCTGCTTTAGCGGTTCCCTTAGTCCGTTGGTATCTGGTTGGGGGAAAGTAGTGTTTGTTTCACTTTTGCGTTGTGCTTCCGTTTTTCGTATGCGTGTATGTTTAATGTTTTTTTTTTTCCCCATTCTTCTGCCTATGTGCCTCGTGTCCTGCCTAGCGGACGTACGTGGCGTTCATTGCGGCTGGGTATGCTGTATGGCCGGGACGCCTTGTGTCCTGTCGGCCGTTTGGTTGATTACCTTTTGCCGGCCGCGTGTCCTGCTGAGCGGACGTTGCGCGGCCGGGGGCATTGTCTGTGGGGGCCGGAGGCTTCCGTGGGCGTTGTCTTACCTGCTGCCGGTTGGCGTCGGCATGGTTTGCTGCCTCTTCGCTCTCTGCTCCTTCAGGGGCGCATTCCGGGCTCGGCTGGGCTGGGCTCTGCTCTCAGTCGGTGGCTGTGGGTGCGCGCGCGGCGTTTCCGGCTGCATTTATTCTTTGAGCATGCGTCGAGGTGGGGTTTGTGGGGTTGCTTGGCAACCTCGGGTCCTTATTTTAACGGGCTGTTCTACCTTTTGCCTGTGTTTGTTTTGCACTGCTTCACGTGGCTGGCTATCATGGATGTTTCATCTGATGCTCGTGCTCCTGATTCTTTGGCTGTGGCTTCTGGTTCTGGGGTGCAAATTCCTTCGATGGAGATGTTGCAGCAGATGATCAATTCTGCTGTGTCTGCTGCTTTAAGCGGTCAGATGCCTGTCCCTCCTGCGAAGAAGGCGAGGGTTGATGGCGCTGCTGCTCCTGCTGATTCTGAGAATGAGGAGGAGGTTCATGTCAGGGGTCGCTTTGTGCAGGGTGCCGACCTGAAGGAGGTGCTGGGTCACATTCGCGATAACTTGGTGTTTCCTGCTTCTGTGGTGCCTCCGGAAGACGATCTGTTTTCGCAATATCATCGTCCTGAGCCTGATTCTTTGCCTCTCCATTCCTCTGTCTTGAAGGTCCTGGAGAATGAATGGAAGGATGTGGACAAAGGTTCCTTTCCTCGTTTCTTGAGTAGGAGGTACCCTCTTCAGGATTTTGCGGTGAAATACCCTGCCTCCGTGAAGGTTGACTCTTTGTTGGCGAGCATGTCTTCACATGGGTCCGTTGTCTCGGAGGACTCTTCTCCTGCGGACCCGGTTGACCGTAAGGTGGATGGTGCTGTGAAACGCACTTTTGCGGCTGCTAATTTTTCTATCCGGGCGGCGGCCTATTCCTCTTACACTATCCAGTCCTTGCTCAAGGATTTCCAGTCGCTGTCGGAGTTGTTGGACCAAGGGGAGGATGTTTCTTCTACCCTGGCGATGATGGAGCAGCAGGTCCGTCTGCTGTCGGTTGTCTCCTTTGATTCGCTGGGGGCTACTGCTTCTGCGGCCGGATCCTCTGTGGCTGCGAGGCGTCAGTTGTGGCTCCGTTCCTGGAAAGCTGATGCTGCTCAGAAAAACTTGCTTATGAAGATCCCTTTCTCTGGGGTTAGACTTTTTGGTTCGTCTCTTGACGACATGGTGAAGAAGACGGCAGAGGACCGTAAACTGCTTGCTCCTGACCGTCCTGGCAGATTCCGTGCTTTTGGTTCCCAGCGGTCTTTTGGTACCTCGAAGAGGGGTCGGGCTGGTCAGCCCTTTCAGGGACGGGGGCGTGGCCGGGGTGCTCCCTCCTTTGATAAGTCCCGGTTCTCCGGCGCTTCTGCCTCCTCCGCTCCTGCTTCCAAATCCTGACTGGATCGCTCCTGGTGTCGGTCCGGTTGGGGGTCGACTTTCTTGCTTCATGGACTCTTAGCGCGAGACTGTGTCAGACCAATGGGTGCTTCGCGTGGTTTCGGAGGGGTTACGCATTGGATTTGCCCAGACGCCCCCAGACTATTTCAAGGCCACTCCTTGTCCCGGAGATCCGGTGAAACGGTTGGCGCTTTTGGACGGCATCGCTGCCATGGTGGTCAAAAAGGCGGTGATTCCTGTGCCCTGCGACCAAGTGGGGAAAGGGGTGTATTCCATTCTTTTTCTGGTGTCCAAGCGCACGGGGGATCTTCGACCTGTGATGGACCTAAAGTGGGTGAATACTTTCGTCCCTCACCAAGGGTTCAAGATGGTTTCCCTGCCTTTGATCCTTCCTCTGATCTCTCAGGGGGATTTCCTTGCTTCGATCGACCTGAGGGATGCTTACCTTCATGTTCCTCTTCATCCGGAGTTTCAGAAGTTTTTCCGGTTTTGTGTGCAGGGTCGTCATTACCAATTCCAGGTATTACCTTTTGGACTCTGCTCTGCTCCACGGATCTTTACTAAGATTCTGGCTCCTCTTATTGGACATTTACATGGAGAGGGGGTTAGTGTTTTTCCTTATCTGGACGACATTCTAATTTCTGCTTCTTCTCTTCCTAAGGCGGAGTTGCATGTCCAGAAGGCGTGCCAGGTCCTGACGCATCATGGGTTCCTAGTGAATGTGCCGAAATCCTCCCTGGTTCCTGCACAAGAATTGACTTTCATTGGGGCTCTGTTCAAGACTCAGTTGGGGATGGTGTTCCTGCCCCCTCCCCGTGTTTTGTCCCTGATGTCTGCTGTTCGCTCCCTGTTGGTGGGGGGTTCTCATCCTGTGAGCCTGTGGTTGCGAGTTCAGGGTCTGATGTCGGCTTCCTTGTTGACGGTGCCATGGGCTCGCCTTCATATGTACCCGGTGGTGTCCCACATTTTATCGCATTGGGACCCCTGTTCCCTCGATATGGATGTTCTGGTTCCTATATCGGAGGAGGTTCGGGTGGTCCTGGGTTGGTGGTTGGACGAGGGTCATCTGTCCAAAGGCCGCCCTTTTCTGATTGTTCCCACCCGCGTGGTCACTACCGATGCCAGCCTGCTGGGATGGGGTGCTACTCTGGGGGTTTCGGCGGCTCAGGGGATTTGGCCTCAGTCGGTTTTGTCATGTTCCTCCAACTTCAAGGAACTGAAGGCCGTCCTTCTGGGTCTGTTGGAATTCTCAGCTCTTATTCAGGGTCACCACGTGCAGATCCGGACGGACAATCAGGTTGTGATGTCATATGTGAACCATCAAGGGGGGTGCAGGGTTCGCTCCCTCAGTTGCCTGGCTCGTCGGATTGGTTCTTGGGCGGAGGTGCATCTGTTGTCCCTGTCTGCCATCTACCTACCTGGGGCGGAGAACACAGTGGCGGATTGTCTGAGCCGGGTGTTTCCTTCCATGGGTTCCTTATCTCTCACGAGGTGAATGTTCAGGAGGTTGCGGATGATGTTTGGTTGTCCGATTGTGGACCTGTTTGCCTCCCAGGACAATGCCCAGACCCGTTGTTTTTGCACGATTATGCCTTGCCGGGACGCCTGGAGGGTGGACGCCCTTTCGTTCCCTTGGCCGGAGGGTCTGCTGTATGCCTTTCCCCCTGTTCCCCTGCTTCCGGCTGTGCTACAGAAGATCAAGAGGGAGGGGTCGTTGGTGCTTCTGATTGCGCCTTGTTGGAAGCGTCGCCCTTGGTTTCCCCTTCGGAGGGAATTGACGGTGTCTCCGGGGTGGCCCTTGCCGTTCGTGCCGTATCCTCTGATGGGTCCTCATCTTCCACTGCCGGTGTTCCGTTCCCTGGGTCTGCGGGCCTGGCTCTTGAGAGGGAGTCTCTGATACGGGCGGTTGTTCAGTGGCTGTGGCTGGGGTCATTCAGCAGTCACGGCGGCCTTCTACGCTTAAGTCTTACGCCAAGCATTGGGATCATTTTGCTTCTTGGTGTGTGGATCGTGGGCTGACGTTGGATTCTTTGGATCCAGCTCGCATTCTGGACTTTCTGAACGATGGGTTTGTGTTGGGTTTGGCCATCTCGACCCTTCGGGCTCAGTGGGCCGCCATTCGGTCTTTTCATGTCCTGCCTTTGGTGTCCATTTCTCCGTTGGTTGCTCGACTTTTTAAGTCTCTTTCTTTCCAGCGGCCACGTCCTATCATGCGTCCTCCTCCTTGGGACCTTCCTTTAGTTTTGCGTTCCTTGCAGTTGGCTCCGTTCGAGCCTTTGGAGTCTGTGGACCTGAAGTTTTTGACTCTCAAGGTGGTGTTTCTGGTGGCGATTGCCTCTGCCAGGCGTGTGGGTGAGTTGGGTGCTTTCCTTCGTTCTGCCCCGTTTTTGTTGGTTTTGGCGGCCCGTGTGGTCTTGCGCCCTCATCCCACCTTTGTTCCTAAAGTGGATTCTTTTTTTCACCGGTCTGCCGAGGTGGTTCTTCCGGTTCTGTGTCCTGATCCCTCCTCGGCTGAGGAGTCCCTTTTGCACCTCTTAGATGTTCGGCGTGCCTTACTGATTTACATTTCTCGCACTTCTCCCTTTTGTAAGGTTGACTGCTTGTTTGTTAATTATGTTTTGTCGCGTCAGGGTATGAAGCCCTCCCTGTCAACGATCAGTCGGTGGATTAAGGAGGCCATTCTTTTGGCCTATGCTTCGGTGTCGGTGGTTCCATCTCTTCCTGTTCAGGGTCGTTCCACCAGGTCTGTTGCGGTATCCTGGGCTTCTTTCAAAGGGGTGTCTATGGAGGATGTTTGCAGGGCTGCTACGTGGTCTTCTCCGCATACCTTCATGTCCCATTACCGCCTCCAGATTGGGGGTGGGGGTTCTGTTTCGTTTGCCTCTTCTGTTTTGACTGCTGGGGTACCTTAAGAGGTTGTCCATTTTTTGGGTTGTTGTGCCTCTGTACATTAAAATATGTTTCACTGCACTGATGTGGTGGTCTGTTTTCCTTACATGAAGCTGATTGCTTTGGTATCGGCTCATATGTAGATTACTGTGGCGAGGAAGACAGGACGAGGAGGTAATGCCCCGGTTACTTACCGGTAATCTTCATTACTCCGAGTCCATGTCTTCCTCGCCACAGTATAGTTTCCCTTCCCTCCCGGCCCTGGTGGTGGCTTCATGTCTGCGGCTTGGTTTTCAGGCTGAGTTGCTGGATATGTGTCCCTTTATGGGATTGGTGGAAGCCTCGGGGGCCATATTGGAGGAGGAAGGGGAGACTAGAGCGCTGCTCGTTTATTTTACTTGGAGTTCTGTGTGGAGCCGGAGGCTCATATGTAGATTACTGTGGCGAGGAAGACATGGACTCGGAGTAATGAAGATTACCGGTAAGTAACCGGGGCAATATTCTGGGTCCAGTTGCTAGAATTTTTGACATGGTGGAGGAAGCCTACTTGAATGGCGCAGATTTGGATAGTAGTCTGGTGAGAGGCTGGAGCAAAAGGGCAATTTACTTACTAGGTAACACTGGCCTAATTGTAGAGAGATGCAAAGCTGTTTTGTTCAGGATTCATCCAAAGTTAGGGGACTTGGCCAAAAAAGAAGCAAGTGAAGAGTCCAAGGGAATTTTATTTGTAGAAGGTTTAGTGAAGTCTTTGGGAAAGCATGTCCACATCTTCACGGCCCTACACAAGGCACATACTTCTATAAGGAAAGTATTTGGAAAAGGGAATTTATACGGCAGGGTACATTTTTGGCTGAATCTACTAGAGGCCCATATGCATAGGGAGGCAGCTATGGTCAAGTTAGTGTAGGTTTCAGAGGAAACTCTTACTCAGGAAGTCTTTATCCTCAAAAAGGGAGAGGTGGAAGGAACAGATCGGCCAGAGGGAGATCTCTAGGGTCCCAAGCAGGATCATATTCAGGACAAAGCGAGTATGACGAGTGTTGTTAGTTCCATCAAGAGAAACACAGGAGGGAGGTTGAAGCATTTCTTCCGTGCTTGGGAAACAATAACAAATGTCTCTTGTGTATTGGAAGCAGTGAAGGGTTATGTGATTCAATCAACCCTCTTTCAGAGGATGGAACCCAGGGAGATTTATTTCCAAGAAGAGCAGAAAATTGTGGCAGAAGAGATTCATGGAATGTTGGTTAAAAGAGGCCATAGTGAAGGTAATGGAGGATCAGAAAGTGGTTGTGAGCACCCTTTTGTAGTGAATTAAAAATATACAAAAGATGGAGGCCAGTAATAAATTGAAAATATCTGAATTGTTGGTGGTTTACGGAGGGGATCCATCTATTAAGAGATTTTGGTAGACAAAAATTGGATGGTAAAGATTGATTAGAAGTCCGCTTACTTTTAAGTACCAATTGCGCAAGTAAGTCAGTGGTATCTGCAATTCAGATTGAATAAGCAGTTATATCAGTACACTTGCCTTCCATTTGGCCTTTTGTCAGCACCCTGGTGTTTATTAAAGGTGTTAAGATCAGTAGTGGCTTAACTCCGGGTGAGAGGAGTGCGACTAATAATTTACTTGGACGATATTTTGAATCCGGATATAGAGGTATTGAAGGAGCACAGCCATATAACACAGACCATGTTAGAAAAGTTGAGTTTTGTAATAAATCATCAAAAGTCGATTAAAGAGCCATCGCAAAGGATGGAGCTCTTGGGTTCAGTGAGAGCTCAGTTGCAGTTACCAGAAAGAAAACTTACTCTGATAAAACGACAAGAGAGAGGGTTATTGAAAAGGGGGGAAGTGAGTTTGAGAGAGTTAGCGAGGATGATTGGATTACTGTCCTCATCCATTCAAGCAATATTTTTAGGGCCTCTGAATTACAGTGCCTTGCAAAGTCTCAAGAAATCAGACTTAACCAGAGGATTGTGGTATGGAGGGGAAAGTGAAGTTGACATTAGAGGCACAGGAGGTATTGAATTAGTAGTTAGAAAATGTGCAGGCCTGGAATGGCTAAGCGACCTTTGGTGCATCCCCAGATTATGTTTTAGAGACAAATGTGAGCAATATAGGT
Organism: Lissotriton vulgaris; assembly: GCF_964263255.1. Lineage (NCBI taxonomy): Eukaryota > Metazoa > Chordata > Amphibia > Caudata > Salamandridae > Lissotriton > Lissotriton vulgaris. The sequence continues at coordinate 155,282,928 of NC_141699.1, read as the reverse complement.
TGGGGGCCAGATAAGATACACAGGTGACGGGTGAGAGATGGAGTCCAGATCATGTCAATTGCTTAGAGATGAAGGCAGGAGAGTTAGCGATTTTAAGGTTTCTGGGAACAAGTTCAAGGCTGCACTGTTCTGTTGAAAATTGAATATATTTCTGCTGTGACTTACATAATCAAGTTGGGAGGCAGCAGGTCAAAGAGACTTTCGGAATTAGCATAGGAGTTTGGGGAATTTTGCAAAGAGCACACGATAAACATGAGAGCGCAGTATTTGCCTGGAATGGAAAATTTAATAGCAGACTGGAAGGCTCATCATTTGAACGATTACAGTGCTTGGAAATTAATGCCGAAAGCTTTGCCAGAAATTCAGAGGAGAATGGGTCCATTGGAGGTGAAGTTGCTTCCATCTCATTTGACTAATCAAATGGTAAGGTATGTGAGTTGTAGGCCAGATCCAGGTGCTGTGGAAGTGGATGCATTCAGTCTCAATTGGCAAGACATGATGGGTTATGCTTTCCCTCCGATAACAATGATTCAGAGAGTTTTGATGCAGGTGGGGGGACAAATGCAAATTGATGTTAGTGTCACCCTTTTGAGTGATGCGGGCTTAGTATCCGTCAGTGATGGAATTAGTAATAGATGAGCCTCCGTTGAGAGTCTTGCAAGGAGCTTTCACAGGGCATATACAGAGAGGAGCATCCTCTGGTAGATTCAGGGATGCTCAGCCTTCTAGTTTGGAACATTTAAGGACATCAGAAAGATTTGCTCTGTTATCAGGAGAGGCTTTGGAGTTGTTGTACGGGTCATGTGCACCAGGAACAAGGAGACGATAATAAGAGTTCATGAAGCTCTTGGGTACGCTGGTGCATAGGAAGGGTTTTGGATCTCGTTGAGGCACATGAGATTATGATTGCAATTTCTGTGCAGAATGTATGGAAAATGTTTGACTTATAGGACAGTGAATTGCTATAGATCAGCAATAGCAGCTAGTCATTCTCTTGTAGATGGATTATCCATAGTCACTAGAGTGATGAAGGGAGTACAAATTAAGAACCCCCCTGGTGCAAGGTATAATACTCTTTGGGATGTTGGTCTGGTTTTTTCTTTATTTGAAAGATGGCTAGGAAACACGTATGTGTCAACCAAACTTTTATTGTGGAAGTCAGCAACTTTATTTTGTATAGGGAGGGAGGGGAAAGTCGATTGATTTCTGAAATGGCTAAATGAGATGTGATCGTATATTTGGCCCCAGATTATTGGTTGCTGTATTGTTCTTTGAACTGCTAATAAAAAATTATACTACAAAAAAACCCTTTACTTTGTATAAATTCATTTAAAAGGGTTTCGGATGCAAGAGCACGGGAGGTGTCATGTGGATTTTATCAGCCGCAAGGCGTGTTGTTTGAGATAAGGAAAAGAACTAAGACTATGACAGAATCAGTCTTTTATCCAAGATTTGATGAACATCCAAAGTTGTGCAGTTTTGAGATGTATAAAGAAGTATGAGGGAAGAGTGAGTGAACATAGGTGAAGGAGTGGATCAGTTATTGATCTCTTATGTGAAACCATACAGTGGAGTATCTACGGCTACAATTGCATGATGGGATAAGAGTTCTATGGGTGAGACAGGAGTGGATCTGAATATATTTACAATATGTTCAATTCGAGGAGCAATCTAATTGAAAGTGTTTCAAGCAGGAGGAAGTTTAGTGATATCTTGAAAGCAGCAGATTGGTCAAATGATAAAGATTTTACTTTAGGCCGGTAGAGCATGTTGCAGACCTGGGGTTGAAGGACTTTAAAAATGCATAATGCTAGCCTCCTGTATTGACATACAATGTTGATTCTCAGAGGTATAGAGAATGATGAGTTTAAGGACCAGATGGCTAACGTTATCCCTCACTCTCACCTGTGGAGGTGAGTTTAATTTAAGCATTTAGGGGCATATTTACAAGCCCATTGCGCCTCTTTTATGCCGCCGTTGATCACTTTTGTGACGCAGCGGTGGCGCAAATCCAGCGCCATAGTGCGGGGTACTTACAACGTGAGGCATCTGGGAGATGCGTCACGTTGTAAAGCCCTGCGCCACATATAGGCGTAAGGATTGACGCAGCATGTTAGAGATAGGGCACCCCCGAGCCTTGCTGGAGCTGCGTCACGCTTGCGACGCAACTCCAGCAATGCGCCACATTTCGCCGGTGATGCGTCACGTATCTGCCATCTGAACGCCACGGTGCGCCGCATTGTAAATGCGGCGCATCAGTAGTGGCGCACGGGTGGGCAGATGCGTCGCAACTCTTCTGGCCTATCTCTGCTGATTAGCAGAGATGCGCCAGAAGTCGTAAATCTGCCCCCAGTGTTAAGATACTTTGTTTAATGAATGGCTTGAAATTAGGAATAATTTGAGTAAACATTTGCAAGAAGGTTAGATGCATATATTTATAAGTGTATTTTGCGTGTGTATTTTGAAATTTCAGATTCTTAGGGCCCGATGTAGGTGGCTAATTACCGGTCGGTAAACCCGAAATTCAGTCAATTTCAGGTTACCGACCGGTATTGAGCCATTTCTCATGTAGGTGATGATTCTGTAAATACAGAATCGGTATTTACAGATTCCTTATTTACCGAATCATTATTTACCGACTCGGTATTTACCAAATTGGTAAATGGTATGTAGAAAGCACATTTAAGAGTGCTTATGTGCTTTAAGGATTCGTTATTTACCACCAACTACAAATTGGTGGTAAATATCGAAAACCTTTACAAAAGCAATGTTGTGCTTTTGTAACAGTGCCATGTGGCAGACATACATGCCCTTAGGGCATGTATGTGTGCCACATGTGCACACATGCATGATTCAGGGGTACTACAGGGTGTCAATGTGACTCCCTGCCACCCTTGAATATGTGCCCCCTATTACTGATTCGGTATTTACCGAATCGGTAATAGTGAATGGCTTCCCATTCATTCCTATGGGCCTCCAGGCCCATAGGAATGAATGGGAATTACAGAAGCGGTAAATACCGATTCTTAAATACCAAATGTTACCGATTCGGTAACATTTTCAGTTTTTTTTTTCTTTTTCTCCTACATACCATTTACCAATTCTAAAATACAGAATCCGTAAAATTCGGTATTTTAGAATCGGTAAATGTAGATTACCTACATATGGCCCCTAGTGAGGTGTACATGAAGAGAATGGAGTGCATGGGACTTATATATTGTGTGAAGGTTCTATTATTTTATTACTTCATGTTGTGTTCTACTTGGAGCTTTAAGTTGCTGCTCAGAAGTGGTAGGTTATGCATAATGCCACCCTACTTGTCTTTAATAAAATCACAATCGTCTAAACAGTAAACCTCTGAGAATCGATATTTCCAGTTTGACCCGTCTGTCCCTCCCCCTTTCCCCCCAATCCCCCCCCCCCCTTTGGCCCCTCCCCCCACCCCCATCGCTGCTTGTTTCAGACATGAGCGCCTGTGATAAAGGTTTCCCAGCTTTCATTTACTAAAACACATAATGGCCAATGGAAAATCTAGTCAATTGTAATACATTAAATAACAAATGTTTAATGAACGCCGCACCCATATCTTGATGGCTGACATGCTGACCATCCGCACCTTAATTTACTTTGCAGAAATGGTGGCTGTGAAAGAAACACACCACATACGGAAAGCTGTGCATCAAAAAAGACTAACAATCTGGAACGTGCAGGCTGATCTCTTTCCTAAGTCTTTTAAATTACACATAAACAGTGAAACATAGAGAATGCTGATGGCAGGATGCATGCAGGAGTAGCATTTAATCACACTGGACTCCTGTGACATTTGCCATGCATGCTTTACAACAAATTCTTCTGGTGCTAGGGATGTTCCTGCAGTGGGTGCTAGAACGCTTCCTGCAACGCACAAGTGAACCGCTCCATGTATACCGTAAAATTAACAGGGTCACATGGACGAAAGACTCCAAGACAGGGTTGTGAAAACAACTAGAGTGCTGACTTTATACCATTGACACTGACAAACGCTATGTGATGCATAGTGCAGACATACCGGCCAACACCAGCTATGGGACCATTCTTTGGCTGAGGACCCGTATAGTAATAAAACCAGCCCCAGCGCTGTGCACAAATGCATTAACATTGCCAATACCTATTGCTGAGATCTATTTGTTTGGCCAATGATTGTTGAATGTGCCACTTCGCTAGAAGCTGCGAGGCCAATGCACTTTGTTCACTGTGAGGGTCACGCCTGTCTTTTTTTCTGTAGCCTGTGGTTCCTTCTGTTTCATTTACCTGTTTGATGGCACAGTGCTGGGGTGCGACCCCCAGCTGGGCAGGTGATGAGCACAGGTCAACTCCACCCACTCAGCATGCGCTAATGAATGACATGCACTCCGTAATCACTACTGTGGGACTGATCATGAGCAGTCAGCCCCTGTTTATTTAACACCTCAACCGTGCCCGGCCAAGGTGGCGCGTGCTGGCATAAGGGTGTAGTCTCATGCCCGAGTGGCTTAGCACAGGCACTATGGCTTCATCTGTACAGAACGGTCAAACCAGGAGCTGTCTGTGTCGCATGCATCGCACAGACCAGTCAATCTAAGGAGTCACCACAAAAAAGGACACTGTTGAGCTACCGAAGGCAGCACCCCTAATCACAGGGTACGTTGGGTATGTAAAGCCAGACTTTTGATAAAACCACTCTTAGCAGGAGTAAGTATTGATAAGTGAAGGGGTCACTGCTTGCTTGCCGAGAGCGTCCTTTTACAGGAAATGTGACAGGGCACTCTCAGAGGGGACAATGAATAAGTGAAGGGGTACACTGAATAAGCAAAGGGGCGCTCTCTGAGGTAACACTAAATAAGTTAAGGGGCGCTCTCTGGGGTAACAGTAAATAAGTGAAGGGGCGCTCTCTGGAGTGACACTAAATAAGTGAAGGGGCGCTCTCTGGGGTAACACTAAATAAGTGAAGGGGCGCTCTCTGGGGTAACACTAAATAAGTGAAGGGGCACTCTCTGGAGTGACACTAAGCGAAGGGGAGCTCTCTGAGGAGACAATGAATAAGTGAACTGAGCAATTCCTCATTTATATATCATTTGAACTCGTTCATGTATAAAGGAGTAACTGAGTTTACAAATCCCTCCAAATTAAAACCTTTTTAAACAAACAAGAGTTAACTCTGGGTTCTTAACGAACTTCTTTTATACGAGGAAGAACCGTTAGTCCTGCTAGTTCACAGTGCACCATCTGTACTCTTAACCTTACAGGATAACAAATGGATGTGCAACCTCAGAACATGACTACCCTGACTTCCCAAGGAAATTGTGGTAACAGATCTAGAATTCTTTCGCATAGTTACTTATGCATACCCAAAGAGATACAAATGAAATACACAGTAAAGTGTTCCAATATTTATTGAAGCATTGTGATTCTTGAGTAAAATATTGTGCTGCAAAAGTCAATAGAAAGAAACAGAACAACGTGGTTAGCATTATGAGAATGGTGAAAAAGATAAACAGTTCAAACATTTTGCTGATTACAGAGAATATATGTTTGCCTAAAAGTTCTGTAATTTATAGTACTTTTACCTAGTGCATTCCACCCTACCATGTGTAGGGTGGGTGGTTCTGCAAAATCCCTGTTGGATGTTCTAACACCCCATTACCTGTGGGTACATGTCAGCAAAATGCCCACCTTGGTGTAGAGTTGGACAGCATCGATCGCAGGAGGTAAACGGGAATCAGCTGAGGTTCCGATGTGGACCTACCTCTCAGTGAAAGCAAAATGCTCCTCTGTCTAAACAAAGGCTTGCTGTCATATAAATCAATCAATCATTGGTTTGTTGAGCGTGACTACTTATCCGTAAGGGTCTCAAGGCGATGGGGCAGAGGGGAGGTTCAGGATCCAGTCCATCGAGGAGGTCAATTGAAGAGCCATGTTTTGAGGTTTTTCGTGAAGATGGGGAGTGATGTCGTCTGTCTGAGGGGGAGCGGTGAAGCGGTAGGGCGTTCCAGGCTCTGGCCGCAAGGAAGGAGAAAGAGTAGGCAGCCATGGCGTGGGAAAGCTGACCTGACCGTAGGGTCCTTTGGGGTGCGTGGAATTAGAGTTTGCTGTTCAGGCAAGCTGGTCCGGTGTTGTGGAGGGCTTTGTGTGCGTGGGTGAGAATCTTGAAGGTGATTCTAGCCTCGATGGGGAGCCAGTGGAGTGTGCTCAGATGCTGGGAGATGTGACAGTGTCTTGGCTGGTTGACGATTAGTCTTGCGGTGGCGTTTTGGATGTTTTGTAGCTTGCAGGTGAGGTTTTTGTTGATTCCGGCGTAGAGTGTGTTGCTGTAGTCAAGTTTGCTGGTGACAAGAGTGTGAGTGACGGTCTTTCTGTGTTCGTGGAGGATTCTCTTGAAGGTCTTGCTTAGAAGGCAGAGGATGTGGAAGCAGGAGGATGCAACGGATTGTTGCAAGGATCCTGCTCGAACACAGAACTGTGCACAGAGACCTAGGACATCAGTGATTGTGGTGTACCAGAAACTCACCTCAGTACCTAGAAAAACCCCAACCAGCTAGCATCAGTGTCACATTAGCTCTTCATCCTACAGCAAAGTAACCAATGATTAGACAACCTAGAACATGCAACTTAGTACAAACTCAGGAATGGTGGGAAGTGAGAACATCCTTTCGTTATACTCTCATACCAGTCCACAACAGGAGTAAAGAAGAGACACAGTAAGGTTAAAATATTTATTTTAACTATGTGATCTCAAATGCAGTATCTTAGCCAACATAAGCAGACATATGATTAAAAATAATATGGTCAGCATTGTTACAATTCCATAAAATACTAAAGGAGATATCATATTATAATGATGGTGAAAACAGGTCTTATAGTGCCTAGTTTTATCACCCTCCGTATGTAGGAACTATGTATTATAAACTAAAGAAGGTCTCTTAGGCTTGTTTGGGGGACCCTATTACCTTTCCGCTCAGTAAGAGTAAATCACATTCGGATCAGCCAAAGCTCTCTGCATCCCTGAAAACGGAAAATCTTCCAAGTGTGTGAAATCATGGCAAGTGTGCAATAATAAGGGCGCCAGAATCTTAGTTGCTCACAGCTCCCAAATTGTTGTATCTAGAAAGAGTTACTCGAACATGTCGAAAAATAGCTAACATGTTTTGATAACCTGGACGGCTTCGGCACTCACTGTGCAGACTAGGGGCATGACGTAAGTCTAGAGATGTCGAAAACAAAAACTTTTCTCATGTGTAGACCTTCGTGAAGGCTAACTTACAAAAACAGCTATGCAGTGTCGTGCGCAAAAGCAGCAAAAGGTAAAATGGTGTTTAAACTTCTAATAAGCCAGGCTAACATAACATGCGCGCAAAGCAGGCCTTAGGCCATACTACAGGAGTTGATCTAGCGGTCCATTTTGAGTTCGGAGTCCAGGATGATTCCGAGGTTGCGTGAGTGGTCCGTGGGGATGGGCGGACTTTCGAGGGCGGGGGGCCACTTGGTGTTGTTCCAGGTGTCGGGCCCATGATGAGTACTTCTGTTTTGTCAGTGGTGAGTTGTAGGCAGCTGCTTCTCATCCATTTGGCTACTGCTTCCATGCCTTCTTGAAAGTTGCGTTTGGCTTCGTTGGGTTCGTTGGATAGGGATAGGATGATTTGGGTGTCGTCTGCGTAAGAAACAATGTTGAGTCCATGGTTTCTTAAGACATTTATTTGGCACCCCACTAGGTAAAAGGTCATCGTCAGAGCCATTATGTAGAGCAAGGTAGCACAAATGTAGGGAAAAGGTCATGCAGCTACCTAGGCCTATATTGGGGTATGCTGGAACCAGAATGGAATCAAAGATTCTAAAGGGTACACCATAAGGAAGAAAACGCTTTGGGGCAGATGGCAAAACTCAAAGAGCGTTTGCCACAGACTCATGTAGTTTACACACCGAGTCATCAGTGTGTAGGAACACATGTAGGGAATTCCATGTCTGATGAAGCCACAAAAGCAACAGTGCAAACTGCTGCAGTAGCTGCAATTAATCTTTCAAGTATGAGGATAGATAGAGATCATGGTGACTGTCAACGCTGCGCACGACGGCACCCACCTGCCAAAAGGCCTTCCCGCTACATACTTCTACCAGTTAAGTGTGCAAAACATTACATATGCTCAAATTTGGAGTGGGAGATTGATTGATTCCAAATTCAGATTGAAGGTTAGGATTGATCCTAGCAGCTGCACATGCAGGGGTGGAAGCAACAATTTAATTATTGCAGCAACATAATTGGTGGCCAGGTCTCTATAAACAGACCAAAGACTTCATCCTTAAAGCAACATCTGCCAGCAGATGAAAGGTTCCACTGTGGTGCGTCCACTACAAACACCTCTATTGATCTAAGACAAGCCTCTCGCTTGTGTATACCTGGACCACTGTGACCCTTTACAATCAGACGGGGCTTACAAATACATCTTGATAGCAGTGGATTCCTGCTCTCGATTCCTATGAGTTTGGCCAAACTGTTAAAATGCCCGAACTGTTATAAAAGATTTGCAGGTCTTTATCTGGACATATGCAGTAGCCACATTCCATTAGGACCAGGGTCTGGCGTTTGCCTCTAGGGCTTACAGAGACACCATGGGAAAATTGGGTGTGGCTGTGGGGTACTCCTCGCCCTATCATCCTGAGAGGAATGCGGCAGTGGAGAGGAAGAATCTGGACTTAAAACTGTTTTTAACAGCAAGGGTATTTGGTTCAAGTCACAGTTGGCTTACTCAGCAGTGTGGAATCCGGAGGGCCCTAAACAATCCTTCTAGAAAATCCCTGGGTTTTCCGACTCCCCATGAGGTCCTGTTTGGGATTAAGATGTTGGTACCGAACCTCAACAGTCCCAGTACAGTAGAGGTTGAAACACCATTTGACATCAATGAACGTTTGGATGTTTTAAAGGATCAAAAGACATTTTTTTTTGTTTCTTTTTATTGAAATATACAAACAAGCAAGGCATGAAACATGTTATACAAAGTGCCAGTTCAATTAAGGGAGGAAAAATACACAGAACAGCCATCGATATCAAGAAAGGGGATCGGGGGGGGGGCAAGGGTAAAATGTAATAACAATACAAGAGAATGGTAAAAATGTATGGGTCAGGAGGAAGGTGGAGCATCAATGTCATCGGTTGCAGGCAGTATACATATATTTCCACAATAACAATTCCAAGGTCCCCACACTCTACAACACTTGCGGGGACGGCCCCTGGCCAGGTACACAGTCTTTTCCCTGAACATACACCAGTCCATGTTTTCCTTCCATAAGTCCACTGTAGGAGGCCTCTGGGACCCCCACAACTGAGCAATATCTCGCTTGGCAATCATGGCACCCAGGGATGCCCACTGAGTCTGCGCTACATTATAATCCGTTGGTTCCCAGATGTTTAACAAGCAGCGTCTGGCCTCCGGCAGGAGAGCACACCGGTCCCTTCTTTCATGACCTCATGGACCCCTCTCCAAAAAGCAACAATCTCGCGACATTCCCAAATAATATGAAGAAAGGTAGCAACCTGCCCACATCCTCGCTTACATAATCCCTCCTCAGAAAAGCCCATCTGGACCAAACGGGGGCCTGTGATGTAAATCCTGTCGAGGATCTTAAGTTGTACCAATCGGAGTCGAGCTGGAATCGCGACCTCCTTGGGAGAGGAGATCGCAGATTGCCAGTCCTCGTCATCCAATTCAAGGCCATCGCGGGTCCACAACTACCAGAGATGTAGCAGGAGATCAGATCTATTAATAATTAATTTCTTGTTAACAAGGGACGTGGTGATGTCGGGGACGTGGCCATCCAACAGCCGATCCTCAAGAGGGGACGATTCCGGAATCACCTCACCCGAAGGGAAGACCGACATTAAAGCTAAAATACATTTTTTAAAGCTCCGTGCAAGGTCCAGTAGAAACGGTATGCCACTGGAAAAGTGAAGGAAGCCCAATCAACTCCTGGTTGGATCCTCAAGATTGATGAGGTAGTCCGGGAGAAGCTTGTGGACAAGAAAGAATTCGAGCCATCTTACAGAGCGCCTGTATCTCTCCTGGCCATTGAAGGTAGGAGAACTATCCTTCTCCCACCCCTCACTGGTTGCAAAAATAAGAGATCTGTGTCAATATATCTCATCAATTTATTTATTTATTTAGGCGATTTGTAGAGCGCTCAACTACCCGTGGGTGTCTCGGCGCTGAGTGAGAGAACTAGTTCATGAGGAGTTATTGCTTAAACAGCCAGGTCTTTATCTGTCTGCGAAAGGAGAGCAGAGATGTGGAGGTTTTGATAAAGGATGGAAGACTGTTCCAAAGTTTAGTGGTGGTGACTATGAAGGATCTATCTCCCCAGGAGACTTTCTTAGTCCTAGGCACTTGTAGTAGTCCAGCAGTTGAGGATCGTAGGGATCAAACCTCATTATGTGGCCGATTCTACACAGCAGGCCAAATGGGCTCATAGCTAGTTACCTGCCACCTCTCACTACCCAACAGGAAGTCCAGATGGAAGCTTTAATCCATGATGAAGCCTATTTTCCCCTTCAGGGGACAGCTAACACTGAAGTATCACTTATTTCTGTCACATCAACAAACTCCTTGCAAACAAAATGCACAAAAACACAGATTTCAGTTTGTCAAACAGATAAAGAAGGTGTCTACCGCAACGTACCACCACAAGAGTCTACTCCCAGTTGTACACATCATCCAGAGCTGCCAAAATAGATCGAACAACCTCCGGCTGCTTCATCGACTATGATGATTTCTCTCCAGATCCATCTGACCCACTACAGCCCAGAGGTAGATTGTGTGAATTCTACATCTGGCTAAAAAATACATACTGTGTCCCACCATAGGTATACATTTGGATTACAATTTAGTTACTTTTTCTCTTCCTTTGGATTGGATTTGGGACAGCCTTTTTCTTAATTCTGAACGGACACTATCTCCCAGAATGCTTTGCTGTTGAACTGGTGAGCTTCATTTTAAAACCACATTCTTCATCACACAACGTGCAAATAGACCTTTCCTCGGTGAACATTTCTGCTGTTTCAGTTTCGGATGGAATTGTTTGCGATAAGGTATCCTATGATATATTTGGACCCACTTAATTGTTTCAAATTAGTTATGTGTTTACAAAGCTTTTACATTACTTTATCACGCCTAGTAATATCTCTGATGATTGGGACAATGATACGGTGCATGAAATGCTAGATGATCTGCAGCATTCAACTGTTTTTAATGGAGATTACATGTATGAGAGCACAGCTAATTATGAATTTTCACCATTATGGTCACCATTACCTGCATACAGCAAGTACTCCACGTATAATATTTAATTACACACAATGGGAACACTGCCATTCACAAGCAAGGAGTACCTCGAATGCATTTGCACAAACGTTTGATTATTTTACAGGTCATAATACAGCTGACCCAGAGTCTCATGATTATAGACTACACCGTCACAGGCTCAGAAAACTATGCTCACTAACACCAAGCTGATATATTCGGCAGCTTTCATTTCCCAGCTGTCTTTACAAGGGTTTGACTTTTGGAAAGAGAATGTTGATTTGAAATCCATTTGGGGAAGTAAAGATTGTAAGGGGAACAAGGCTTTTTTTAGAGCACGTCTTATACAACAACAGATGATTTTCCTGAACAAAACTGTGCAGCAAACATCCCGTCTTGGCTAAGATAAAAGAACAACAAACATTCCCACATTTGCACGATTTGCAAACTGGCAGCAATTCACAAATTACAAGGAGGAAACATTAGACACAATGCTTTCCAATGGCTCATACAACTCTTCAGACACCAATTAAATGGGATGGTTAGTGTGACCATTAAATACTAACATATGTCAGCCTTGTTTCTTGTGTTAAACCAATGGTTTAAGATCAGTAGCCCCAAATCAAGATACACGCAGATAACAACACTCTGGGGTGGTACCAACTTACAGTGTTGGGAAGTTATGCCTAGATTATCTAAAAACTAACCCTGGGCAGTGAACTCCGCTCGCTGAGTTTGCAGAGTTTTCTGCACTCTGCGTTACGCGGAGCTTGCGGAGTTCTGAAAAACTCTGCTTCGAGCAGCGGAGCAGAGTGTTTTTCCACGATCGCGTTCATCAACGTCAAGTTGGCGTGCGAAGAAAATCCATCTCCTGGCGAAATTTTTCCTCGCTCGGGATCGTCAACATCAAGTTGGCGAGTGTGAGCGTGGAAAATAAACCTCCCAGTGAGATTTCTCAACGCGGGGGCGGGTCAGGTTTCTCAGTGCGAGTGGTCACGTACGCTCGCGTTGAGAAACTGCCCGTTCGCGGAGAGAATGCTGCCGCTCGAGTAAAATTCTAAGCGAGCGGCAGAAAAGGAAAGCTTGCGCTGTGCATGGTGCGGTTCGCAATGATTGCACAAGCATCTAGCACTGTGCAATCACTGCGAACAGCATTTTTCTATCGCACTCCGCCACTTGCGGAGCTCCGCATAGCGCAGCAGTTGTTTTTACAACTTCACAGAGTTTTGCATAGCACAACTTTGCGAACTCCACCCGGGGTTAAAACCTCAACATTGTCTCAGGTGAAACACAACTCGTCCCTTCCTTATGATGACATGGGATTACAGTACTTTTCACTTGGTCCTTGAAGACCACGTCAAAAGTGCTTTCTGTATGCAATATACAATGAAGTATGGAAACTTTCACAGAGGAAGCTGCTGAGAGATTGTACAAAATTGACAACCAAATTGAGAAAGGTCTCTGGCAGTAGTAGATAATGCTATAACTACTCTATCCACCAGAATTTACTCTCTGGTTAACATAGTGTCATCTGCAATTGACATTATTTAGAGTGACCGCTCTTATTTGCAACATGGGTAGTCGCAGCTTAGGGCTACGTTACTGAGTTTGACTCTGTAGATACTTTGGGATGGTTGCATTCCATGGAAATACCTTAATGCCACTAGCCTGTTTTTACCTTACCACCTTACAAAACAGCAAACAATTCATGGCAAAGAAGGACGCAACGTATACCATGTTACACATAGAAGCTAGAGAAATTAACATTTACTGTTGCTGAAACACCTTCGTTAGATTGAATAATCCACTGGTTTATTTCTCTGCCAATTTCAACATTTGACTTCCAATGTTGCTTATAACATCATCAAGTGGGTAGATATGAGGTGCCAGGAGAGTGGTATGTACATGAGTCATGGATCTTACCTTTCAAAACGTAGGAATGACCCAAGGTACTCTTGCAGTCAGTCCTGCTAGGAGAAACCTTAGTGTGCAGGGAAGTTTCGCTTCATGGCAAGTGCAATGTATCTGAGGCATACTTGTTGTGCTACTCAAAAGATTCCCCAGCTGCTGTGATCCATCGGGCTTTCAGATTACTCTCAAAAAGGAGTTATTTGATGCTGAATGATCAAGGTTGCTGTGGGATGAAGTTCACAAAGAAGGAGTATCGCCATAGAGAATCGTAGACTCTTAATGGGATGTGTATTGGAAAAAGGAAAGAATTCTTCCTTTTATAAAAACCCCTCACTCACCAGCCTAGTGGTGACATGCTTCATCATTGGGGTCCACCCTGATGACCAAATGCCATCAGGGTGTGCTGCAACACCTGAATTACAGTGGAGCTGGTTTGTGAGTGTTTGAGTGCAAAATGAATGTTAAAAATTGTCCTGGTTAGACTCAAAAAAATAAATTGTATTCATAAGTAACTGGACAATGTTAAAAGAGATGTGGAAATACTTTTAGGGTAGTTATGACCAAGAGTATCTCAGTAGGTGGTCTGGTCTACATGTTTCAACCTTAAAGTGGAAATTACCAGGTTTTCTTCAGGACCAAAAAGCAAGAACGTGGACGGTCTACACCCCCTAAAAGGCGTACCCGATCCTTGATTCTTGTAACAAAAGAAGCAAAAAAGGTTTCTGCTTGTGGCGTGAGCACCTGCCAAAATGGGTGGGCTAAGGATAAAAAAGAGAGACTCCTATTGGATGTCATAAGGCATAGGAGGGCAGAGGGGGATTGTCCTCATCTAGAGCATATTAGTTCCGCTGTGCTTAGGACGGCTATTTACCTACATGCCGTGCCCGCTGCCCCCCTACTGTGCTGTGGGATGAAGCCAGGCATTCTCTATCCAAATGTGCGCTTTGACGCTTTAAGCAGACTGAAAGAAGTGTCCCTAAAATCTGCAAGGTCCTCTTCTGAGATGCAGTCGCTGCTCCACACTAAATTCCCACACCATTTTGGGAAGCTTGTGTATGATATTTTTAACATGTCTAATATAGTGGGAGTAGCACACTTTTTTAAGACAAATGTCTCAGAGTTGGTTAGCACCTTCCAGACAAACTTTGGAGTTATTCCATCCTTCATACACTCCATGCTTGGAAGCATTTTTGTATGCTTACCGCTTGTCCTGTTTCTAGGTGTTGGGACTGTTGTTTTGTTTTTCGTACTCCGCAATGGATGTCCCACCGTGAGGCCATATGGGGATAGCACTACCACATGTGCTCCTGTGTCATGAATGATTGATACAGTGCTTTGGCACACCCTTATTTCAAGAACTAAACGACAATTGGTTCTTGTCCTTTCAGGCTGTCTGGCTACACTACGTGCAGCCCCTTTTCCGCATTCTGCAGTGCACTTTTGAGTGTGTCCTGGACATATGTTTGGGATCGCAACTAGTTCACTCTACAGGCATTGCTCTACTGGTGGGTCCCTTAACGGCTCACTTGTACTGTTGTCCTTCGCGCATGCTGGTGCTCCTGAATGCATATTTCAAGTCCTCCTGGGATGCTGCGGCTCCTGGTGATGTGTTCCTGGTTCATCTTCTGCGGAATCAGCACTGGCTGTTCCTCCCTTTGTGGATGCTGAGGAGGATGGACTGGAACATATTTGGGGCCATATGTAGGTAAATTGCGAATACCGAATCCTTAATACGAATTTTTACGAATCGGTATTAAGAATTCGGTAAACGTGATGTAGATAAAAATTCGTTAAACTTTACCGATTCGTTACAATTCGGTATTAAATACAGAATGTGAACTAATCGGTCAAAAAATCAACAATACCGAACGCCTAATACCGAATCGGTGTTACAGAATCCATTACCGAATTCGGAAATACTGAATCGGTAATTCAAAAAAATGCAATTTGGTGAATCAGCCAATCCTGACACACCCAATTACCTCCGAAACAGGAAGTGGCCACACCCAGCCAGGTGCACAGGACCAGTAGCTCACTGTGAGGCAGGCAGGCAGGAGAGCTGAGGAGCCAGCAGCAACACAGCCACACAGCCACAAGCAAGGCAGAAAAACAACAGAACAAGCATTGAAATGGCAAGCCAGGACAGGGAGAAGAAGGGAGGTGACAGAAAGCGAAAACTCAAGTTCAGTGACAAGGAGCTTGAGGTCCTGATCCAGGATGTCAGCCAAGAGCACCACAAGCTTTTTGGAGCCCAGTTCCACCAAGTGCCAGAGTCACAGAAGAGGCAAATCTGGAGTGGCATTCGGGACAAGATCAATGCCATAGATGTGACCCTGCGCACCATAGAGGACATCAGAAAGAGGTGGTACGACCTCAGGAAGACAGCAAAACTGAGGATGGCAGAGAGACAGAGGCAGACTGGCAAAACAGGAGGAGGTAAAAACCGAGCCCCAGCACCAACACCGCTGGAACAGATGGTGGAGTCCACCATCCAGCCGGAGAGTGTGAGTGGCGGGGGAAACGCAGATAGCGCCGCCAGAGCAGGAAGAAAACAAGGTAAGAAGCATGCCCAGCATGCTCCGCTACCCCCTCCCCAATCCCAATCCCCATAGTGGCAAAAGTGCTCCCACTCCACACCATGTCTTACTGGTAACCTGCAATGCATTATGATGTAGTCAGTGTGAACTGATGATCAGGACAGTCAGGCCAGCATACACAATAGTATGGTAAATAAATTGGATAGGTCAGGACAACCACTGTGCACTGTAGGCATGTAGTTTAATGTAATGCCATTGCAGACAGAGCATTGACTATATTTAAATTTGTGTCATTACAGGCGAGTCATCTCGCAGTGCAGCAGAGGGCAGGAAAGGTAGGTCAGCCAGGCCAGAGGGGAGGCAACAGGATGATGACAGCATCTCTGCAGGGACCACCAGCTCTGTGCCATCACAGGCAGCCAATCCTCCACCACAGTCATCACCACAGCGCCAGGGAGGGCCGCAATCCCCTCTCACTCAGTCACCACTGCGACGTTCACCAACACCACCACCACCACAGTCAGGCAGGAGGCATGCCGTGGTCACCCTCCAGCAGATGTAGGAGTCGGAGGAGGAGGGCAGATTGGGCGAACAAAGTCCCATAGGAGATAGATCCAACAGGGAGCGGGCTGGTTCTGCATCCGAGGGCGTCCACATCTCATCAAGACGCCGCAGGGCAAGGCCGGACAGTCCAGAAGCATCCGAGCAGGGTGACAGTGTGTTTGCTGGACTGGAAGGCAACATGCTGAAGGTCCAGCGCCTGCAATGGAGGGAGATGAAGTCTCTGCACAGGGAGGTGGCAAACATAAACAGGCATATGCACAAGATGGAGAAGGGCATCAGTGCCATGGGGGAGAACTTGTGTGCAGGGATGGACAGAGTAGCTACCTCGGTGGACAACCTCTGCAGCCAGCTTGAGCAGGACCGTGTTGGCAGGCGCCGGGAGAGACAGAGACTCCAGGCCTATACCAAGTCGGTGAACCGGCTGGCCACTACGACATCACTGATGTGTCGCAGGTCCATCGCCATGCAGGAGGAGATGGCACATTGCAGCAGGGATGTGGCCAAGGGGATGGTGTCCATGACCTCAGTGCTAGAGCTCATGCAGAATGCCAAGGCGTCCAATATGGAAGGGGGGGGGATAGTGAGGAGGCTACCAGCCGTGGTAGCATTACACCCTCACCCACCGAGTGCAGGAGGCGTAGTGGACGAAACGTACCAGCACAGGAACAGTCCAACACACCAGACAGTGTCGATGGGGAACATGCACGTGCAGCACGTGGAAGCAGGAAGTAAAGGACAATGGCTGTGTACATGCAAGTGATGGGTGATGTAACCCATGTCCAATTTGACAATGCTCGCAATACTGGAGGTGTGCCCAATAAACACCTCTACATGTAACTGTTAATTGCTCAGTGTCGTTACTCACTCAGAAATAGTTTGACGTAATCTCTGCCCGTCTCTGTCTCCCATCATGTTCAATAGCAACACCAGCTGCGCAGGGCTCTGGCTGAGGGTTGTCCTCGTCCTCGTCTTCTGACTCAGTTAGTTCCACTGCTGTTCCTTTTTTAGTGGCCAGATTGTGTAGCATTGCACACGTAGCAATTATCTTGCAACATTTGATGGGGCTGTACAGACGTGCACCTCCTGTTTTGTGGAGGCAACGGAATCTGCTTTTGAGCAATCCAAATGTGCGCTCCACCACGTTGCGTGTGCTCCTATGTGCCACATTGTATCTCCTCTCCCTTCGGGTGGTTGGGTTGAGATATGGTGTGAGTAGATACGGCCGGAGGGCATATGCGCTGTCACCTATGAACAGAAGTAAGTGGGATTGATTTGTGTGACCAACAGCTTGAGCAAGGGTGTACATCAGGGTGTGTCACATTTACTTGCCTAGTATGTATCCGTCGCCAAATTCACCAGCAAGCAGACGTGTATGTATGCCACTGTTCTTGAAGATGTACGCGTCGTGGCTACTCCCGGGGAATTTGGCCACGATGTCAGTTATAATGTATTTGGCATTGCTGATCACCTGCACATTGATAGAGTGGGCGGATTTGCGGTTTCTGTATATGTATTCACTTGCTGCAGGTGGGCAGATGGGAATATGGGTCCCATCGATGCAGCCAATGACGTCGGGGAAATGGGCAAGTTGGTAGAACTCCAGCTTGGTTCTCTGCAGCTCCGCTGTGTACTGGGGAAGGATATGTAATGTTCCATTCTGTCCATCATGGCGTCCAGGAAGGTGTTGAAGAAACGGGATAGACAGCTCTGTGACACTCCACCCACTGCAGCTATCACACCCTGGAAACTTCCTGATGCAAGGCGGTGCAGGCAGCAGAGTACCTGGACATGGGTGGGGATTGCGTGGGCCCTTGGTGTCTGATGCTCCAGATAGGGTCTTAGGTCCCGTATTAGGTCCAGGATGGTGTCTGGGTGCAATCTGTATCTTACATGTATTTCAGGTTCTGTCAATTGGAACAATGTGATGCGTAATCTGTACACCCGCTCTTCACGTCTCCAGATCCTCATTCCTGCTGCTCTCAAGCGCAGCCGCCTTGCTATGAGGTAGAGGCCTGCCATTGTGTTCACACAGATGCATTTTGGTCCTGTTTATATGCACTGCACCTGATTACCACATGCTCTTGAAACGTGGTAAATACCGAATCGTTATTACCGATTTTGGTCAAAATCGGTATTAACGAGGTTTGCGGGGAGAAAATTACAAAAAACAAATTTCAAAAAACAAATTTCAAAAAACAAATTTCAAAAAACAAATTGATGGACAGAATGTAGATCAATGTCTTACATTCACCCCAGTACAAGGATCTGGGCCTAAATCCATCGTTTTTTGCACTCCACACCACCCTGGGTTAGATAATGGCTTTATGCAAATCAGTTATCAAAAGTAGAATAACGGACACTAGTTACACCTTATGACCTTTGGCATAAGGGATACAGATCAGAGTAGCCTCAAAAAACTCTGTGTTATGGTTGGAAAAGGTGCGGTATATGTGTTTCGTCCGCCCCACACTAGAGTTGTGGCAGTTATCATTGGCTGCTCTGAAGTAGTGGGTTTGCCAGCCTCGCCCGAGGCGCCTCTGGTCAAGGGTGCAGTGTCCAGAGATTATACGTGAAAAAGGTGAAAAGAAAACTGTGCAAAAAAGAAAAAAATCTTTAAAAATAGGGGGTAAACAGCCCCAAAGTTCTTTAATGGGGGTTGTTCCTCACCACAATTAAAATGAGTGGTACGATCTTAGACCGAGTTACTAGGTCTGATAGTGTAGTTAATAAAATGCGTCGACATGTTTCAGCTCCTAGGGCCTGGAAGGGTCTG
The DNA here is from genome assembly GCF_964263255.1 of Lissotriton vulgaris. Taxonomy (NCBI): domain Eukaryota; kingdom Metazoa; phylum Chordata; class Amphibia; order Caudata; family Salamandridae; genus Lissotriton; species Lissotriton vulgaris. The sequence continues at coordinate 155,263,840 of NC_141699.1, read as the reverse complement.
CGGAGCTTTCGTCAGGACTCACAAAACATAAAGGTATTGTACTCACACAATTTGTGCAGTCATTTTGGTACAAACATTCTTGTTCAGATTATGTATTATTAGGGAATTTCCCTTCGTAATCTGCAATGAGATAGACAAAAGTACAGGTTTTGCACACTCACATACTTCTTACACCTAATGATAGTGAATTTCATTATCAGAGTTTTGTGACATTTTCGGCAAAACTTCTAAACATAAAAAAGGCAAATAATGGAGAGTAGAGATGCTAGGTTCACTTATGTTAAAAACGAAATACTGGTTCAGTATACTTAGTCTAAAGGGCACATTAGAGCTGTACTGATGGTACAAACAGTTCTTTGACCTTTCAGTCTGGTAGGAGATAGAGTGTTATAGGTGCGCCCGGTAGGGAGCACAGCGGGAGGTCAGGCTGTATGCATAACGCTATTTCATCGCGTATAGATTAAACAGTGTTTTCCTACCTGAAAAACAATACGTGTTCTGCCTCACCGGGGTCTCATTATTTTGAAGCCGCTTGAAGCTCAGAGCTGTCACAGAGAGCGTCCCGTTAGTATTCAGAGGGGATTATTTATCTTACCGATATCTCGAGGAGACCACCGCCATTACCCGCGTGTGTAGATGCTTCCGCCTTGTGCTGACTCTGCCCCGGGGTGTGGTTGGGATCGAGAGCGCTGTGATTTAAAGGCGCACGGCGGGTCAAAAAGGCGTGTTGGTTTCGTTTGGAGTTTTTTTTGAATCTCTGAGGCGATAGCTTTATTGATCTAATGGCACAGAGTTGTTATCGAGCGGTTTCATCAATAGTGCAATTCTGTAGCTTCTCGATGGTCGTTATCAATTAGCAAAACGGTGCCAGGGGATGGCATCGTTCAGCCCATATTCACAGGTTTTAAGACGATCCACCCACCTTTGCTCTTTTTCAAACAAACGGCGCTCACAGTTTGTGTTTTTATCGGTGAGCATCTCAAGCACTGTCCATTGGAGCTCTTCACACGGATGGCCCATCTCGATGAAATGGGCACATAGTTTTGTGGTGTTTTTCTTAAGGCGGATATTACTTTTATGTTCGCCGATCCTCAATTTAATCTTGCGACATGTCATGCCAATATATCTCTTATTGCATTTGCAGGTAATCATGTATATGACATGTGAGGAGTTGCAGTTTGTATGTTGGCGTTGTGTCCATATCAATTTTTCGGTTAGCTGCAGTGTTTTAGACATAGTGGTGGTTTTGCAAGCTACACATGAGCCACAAGGATAGTGGCCTGTCACTGGATTCATACTCACGTCCCTCGTGACAGTTAGTTGTTGTTTTTTCTGGGGACGGGTATGGACCAAAACATCTTTGATGTTTTTTGTTCTGCGGTTGGCAAACCTTGGCTTTGGCCAGTTGAAAACTCCGGTGTTCAGAATGTGCCAGTTTTTATTTATCAATTTGTTCACTTCGTATGTTGATGGACAGAAGGTGGTGACACAGGTTGTCAGATCTTGTATTTGTGTTTTGGGGTAGCTTTGTAAAAGGCACTCTCTAGGTTGATTGTTTGCTCTCTTTTTACAATATTTTATTGTTCTTTCTTTGTAGTTTCTTTTGGCCAGTTTCAGGCTGAGCTCTTGGGCTTGGATCAGGTAATCTTCTTTCTTGCTACAGTTTCGTTTTAATCTAAGAAATTGGCTGAAAGGCAGATTGTCTTTTAGAGGTTTGGGGTGGTAGCTCTGGTAAGAGAGCAAACTGTTTTTGGCCGTAGGCTTTGTGTACGTTTTTGTTTGTAGAGTGTTGTCTTCCACAAAGATTGTCAGATCCAAAAAGTCCAAACTGTTGTTACTGGAAGTGTGAGTGAACTTGAGCCAAGGGTCAAGATGGTTGAGCCAATGGATGAATTGTTCCAAGTCAGCTGATGTGTCCCAGATTAGGATCACATCATCTATATATCTCCTCCAAAAGAGGATGTTTGGAGAGAACTCATTGGCTGCATTGTGGATGAACTTATTCTCAAAATTACTAACGTACAACCCGGCTACCGATGGAGCAAAGGCACTGCCCATTGATGTTCCATGGGTCTGGAGGTAAAGATCTTCCTCATAAGCAAAGTAATTTTCTTTTAGGGCTAACTTGCAACACTCAAGAATAAAGTGCCTAGGTGTGTTGTATTGCCAATCTTCTGAGTAGAGTACATCTTCTAATACTTGTAATGTGTCATCTTGTGGCAGGCTGGTAAATAAAGATTCCACATCCAGACCTACTAGGGTCATTGTATCTGGGTCAAAGGTTTTTGCTTGAATCTGTACTAGCAGGTCTCGAGTATCTTTTAGGTATGATGGTGTTCTCTGTACAATAGGCTTCAGGAACTCATCCGCAAACTTTGAGAGTGGCTCCAAGACTGATCCGATTCCGGACACTATAGGCCTCCCTGGAGGAGGTGACCTGTTTTTGTGTGTTTTTGGTAGCGAGTAAAAATAGGGGATTTTAGGGTCTGAAGTGGTGAGATATTCAGCTTCCTTTTTGGTCACCCAATTTTTGATCTCTGCTTCATGGACCATGCTGGATATAACATTTTGTAGTCTCATTGTTGGGTCGCTGGTTAGTTTCCTGTAGAATCTGTTATCTGCCAGAAGGGCCAGGCATTGATCATTGTAGCCCTCTTTGTTTAAGATTACAATGCCTCCCCCTTTGTCAGCGGGTTTAACCACTATGTCCTCATTCTGCTTCAATGAGTCCAGGGCTTCACGTTCTTTTTTGGTTAGGTTCTGGAATGTTTTCTTATTCCTGTCTAGCGTGTCCACGCCCTTCATTAGAGATTGTTCAAAGGTATGAAATTCCGGCGGGACACTGGCGTGAGGAGGATTGAAAGTTGATTTCTTGCGTAAGGAAGTGTCGCCTTCTATTTGGTTGTTGGGGATGTTATGGAAGAAGGCTTTTAGTTTGAGGGTTCTGCAAAACTCAGCTAGCTCGCTTTTTAGTTTGAAGGTGTCCACTCGAGGTGTGGGCACAAAGCTTAAGCCTTTATTTAGGACGCTCATTTGGTCTTGGGTCAGTTGTAAATCGGATAGATTAACTACGAGGGTCTGGTCTTGCTGGTTGACGGTTGTGTTGCCGCCATGCTCCTGGTCTGGACGTTTCTCTGTTGGTCCTGCCATCTTATTGTCTTTTTTCGGCCTCTTGTTTGATTTTGGCCTCTGGCTAAAAAAGGCTCTTGTTGGTGTGGGTTGGAGTTGGATGTCATTTGTTGTTCGTCCATTTGTGGCATCTGTTGTATGCCTCGGTTAAATGGATCCATCCATCCTCCATATTGCGGCACAAAGGGAGGGTAAAAGGGCATATTGTAACCTGGATAGAAAGGTCTTTGCCATCTGTTTCCCCTTCTTGGGCGTTGGTTCCTGTAATTATTGCGTCCTCTTTTTGTGGTATACTCATCCGTACTCGTAACAGAGTTATTAGAAGAATTGGACCCTGTGGACTCATTATCAGATCCCGTGTCCCGTGTTATGTATTCATCTGTTATGTATGGGTGCATTTTCTCTCGACTGAATCTCTTCAATTCTTTACTGAGTTTTTGCAATTTGCTCTGCATTATAAATTCGCGAGTCTCGTCCATTTCCTTGTTTATTTCTTCCAATCTCTTTTTTACGATCGCTGGGTTTATACCTTTCTTTAATTCATTTTCGCATTCTTCAATTTCCTTCAGTAGGGCATCTGATAATCTTTTCGCCGTTTTTACAATTAGGACGAGGTAGTCCAAAGTACATTTCCAGGAGATGGATGACCAGTCCATCCTGAAGGCCAGGTCATGTAAGAAAATTCTGGGTGCATTGTTGACCCACAGGCCTTTGGGTGCTGTTTTCACTCTTAGATATTCCGTCATAATTATTCCGTGGATGGAAGTTCGGATCTGTTCTCTCTTTTTGTCTGTTAATACTGGTCATCCATCTCCTGGAAATGTACTTTGGACTACCTCGTCCTAATTGTAAAAACGGCGAAAAGATTATCAGATGCCCTACTGAAGGAAATTGAAGAATGCGAAAATGAATTAAAGAAAGGTATAAACCCAGCGATCGTAAAAAAGAGATTGGAAGAAATAAACAAGGAAATGGACGAGACTCGCGAATTTATAATGCAGAGCAAATTGCAAAAACTCAGTAAAGAATTGAAGAGATTCAGTCGAGAGAAAATGCACCCATACATAACAGATGAATACATAACACGGGACACGGGATCTGATAATGAGTCCACAGGGTCCAATTCTTCTAATAACTCTGTTACGAGTACGGATGAGTATACCACAAAAAGAGGACGCAATAATTACAGGAACCAACGCCCAAGAAGGGGAAACAGATGGCAAAGACCTTTCTATCCAGGTTACAATATGCCCTTTTACCCTCCCTTTGTGCCGCAATATGGAGGATGGATGGATCCATTTAACCGAGGCATACAACAGATGCCACAAATGGACGAACAACAAATGACATCCAACTCCAACCCACACCAACAAGAGCCTTTTTTAGCCAGAGGCCAAAATCAAACAAGAGGCCGAAAAAAGACAATAAGATGGCAGGACCAACAGAGAAACGTCCAGACCAGGAGCATGGCGGCAACACAACCGTCAACCAGCAAGACCAGACCCTCGTAGTTAATCTATCCGATTTACAACTGACCCAAGACCAAATGAGCGTCCTAAATAAAGGCTTAAGCTTTGTGCCCACACCTCGAGTGGACACCTTCAAACTAAAAAGCGAGCTAGCTGAGTTTTGCAGAACCCTCAAACTAAAAGCCTTCTTCCATAACATCCCCAACAACCAAATAGAAGGCGACACTTCCTTACGCAAGAAATCAACTTTCAATCCTCCTCACGCCAGTGTCCCGCCGGAATTTCATACCTTTGAACAATCTCTAATGAAGGGCGTGGACACGCTAGACAGGAATAAGAAAACATTCCAGAACCTAACCAAAAAAGAACGTGAAGCCCTGGACTCATTGAAGCAGAATGAGGACATAGTGGTTAAACCCGCTGACAAAGGGGGAGGCATTGTAATCTTAAACAAAGAGGGCTACAATGATCAATGCCTGGCCCTTCTGGCAGATAACAGATTCTACAGGAAACTAACCAGCGACCCAACAATGAGACTACAAAATGTTATATCCAGCATGGTCCATGAAGCAGAGATCAAAAATTGGGTGACCAAAAAGGAAGCTGAATATCTCACCACTTCAGACCCTAAAATCCCCTATTTTTACTCGCTACCAAAAACACACAAAAACAGGTCACCTCCTCCAGGGAGGCCTATAGTGTCCGGAATCGGATCAGTCTTGGAGCCACTCTCAAAGTTTGCGGATGAGTTCCTGAAGCCTATTGTACAGAGAACACCATCATACCTAAAAGATACTCGAGACCTGCTAGTACAGATTCAAGCAAAAACCTTTGACCCAGATACAATGACCCTAGTAGGTCTGGATGTGGAATCTTTATTTACCAGCCTGCCACAAGATGACACATTACAAGTATTAGAAGATGTACTCTACTCAGAAGATTGGCAATACAACACACCTAGGCACTTTATTCTTGAGTGTTGCAAGTTAGCCCTAAAAGAAAATTACTTTGCTTATGAGGAAGATCTTTACCTCCAGACCCATGGAACATCAATGGGCAGTGCCTTTGCTCCATCGGTAGCCGGGTTGTACGTTAGTAATTTTGAGAATAAGTTCATCCACAATGCAGCCAATGAGTTCTCTCCAAACATCCTCTTTTGGAGGAGATATATAGATGATGTGATCCTAATCTGGGACACATCAGCTGACTTGGAACAATTCATCCATTGGCTCAACCATCTTGACCCTTGGCTCAAGTTCACTCACACTTCCAGTAACAACAGTTTGGACTTTTTGGATCTGACAATCTTTGTGGAAGACAACACTCTACAAACAAAAACGTACACAAAGCCTACGGCCAAAAACAGTTTGCTCTCTTACCAGAGCTACCACCCCAAACCTCTAAAAGACAATCTGCCTTTCAGCCAATTTCTTAGATTAAAACGAAACTGTAGCAAGAAAGAAGATTACCTGATCCAAGCCCAAGAGCTCAGCCTGAAACTGGCCAAAAGAAACTACAAAGAAAGAACAATAAAATATTGTAAAAAGAGAGCAAACAATCAACCTAGAGAGTGCCTTTTACAAAGCTACCCCAAAACACAAATACAAGATCTGACAACCTGTGTCACCACCTTCTGTCCATCAACATACGAAGTGAACAAATTGATAAATAAAAACTGGCACATTCTGAACACCGGAGTTTTCAACTGGCCAAAGCCAAGGTTTGCCAACCGCAGAACAAAAAACATCAAAGATGTTTTGGTCCATACCCGTCCCCAGAAAAAACAACAACTAACTGTCACGAGGGACGTGAGTATGAATCCAGTGACAGGCCACTATCCTTGTGGCTCATGTGTAGCTTGCAAAACCACCACTATGTCTAAAACACTGCAGCTAACCGAAAAATTGATATGGACACAACGCCAACATACAAACTGCAACTCCTCACATGTCATATACATGATTACCTGCAAATGCAATAAGAGATATATTGGCATGACATGTCGCAAGATTAAATTGAGGATCGGCGAACATAAAAGTAATATCCGCCTTAAGAAAAACACCACAAAACTATGTGCCCATTTCATCGAGATGGGCCATCCGTGTGAAGAGCTCCAATGGACAGTGCTTGAGATGCTCACCGATAAAAACACAAACTGTGAGCGCCGTTTGTTTGAAAAAGAGCAAAGGTGGGTGGATCGTCTTAAAACCTGTGAATATGGGCTGAACGATGCCATCCCCTGGCACCGTTTTGCTAATTGATAACGACCATCGAGAAGCTACAGAATTGCACTATTGATGAAACCGCTCGATAACAACTCTGTGCCATTAGATCAATAAAGCTATCGCCTCAGAGATTCAAAAAAAACTCCAAACGAAACCAACACGCCTTTTTGACCCGCCGTGCGCCTTTAAATCACAGCGCTCTCGATCCCAACCACACCCCGGGGCAGAGTCAGCACAAGGCGGAAGCATCTACACACGCGGGTAATGGCGGTGGTCACCTCGAGATATCGGTAAGATAAATAATCCCCTCTGAATACTAACGGGACGCTCTCTGTGACAGCTCTGAGCTTCAAGCGGCTTCAAAATAATGAGACCCCGGTGAGGCAGAACACGTATTGTTTTTCAGGTAGGAAAACACTGTTTAATCTATACGCGATGAAATAGCGTTATGCATACAGCCTGACCTCCCGCTGTGCTCCCTACCGGGCGCACCTATAACACTCTATCTCCTACCAGACTGAAAGGTCAAAGAACTGTTTGTACCATCAGTACAGCTCTAATGTGCCCTTTAGACTAAGTATACTGAACCAGTATTTCGTTTTTAACATAAGTGAACCTAGCATCTCTACTCTCCATTATTTGCCCTTTTTTTATGTTTAGAAGTTTTACCGAAAATGTCACAAAACTCTGATAATGAAATTCACTATCATTAGGTGTAAGAAGTATGTGAGTGTGCAAAACCTGTACTTTTGTCTATCTCATTGCAGATTACGAAGGGAAATTCCCTAATAATACATAATCTGAACAAGAATGTTTGTACCAAAATGACTGCACAAATTGTGTGAGTACAATACCTTTATGTTTTGTGAGTCCTGACGAAAGCTCCGCAGACCCTTCCAGGCCCTAGGAGCTGAAACATGTCGACGCATTTTATTAACTACACTATCAGACCTAGTAACTCGGTCTAAGATCGTACCACTCATTTTAATTGTGGTGAGGAACAACCCCCATTAAAGAACTTTGGGGCTGTTTACCCCCTATTTTTAAAGATTTTTTTCTTTTTTGCACAGTTTTCTTTTCACCTTTTTCACGTATAATCTCTGGACACTGCACCCTTGACCAGAGGCGCCTCGGGCGAGGCTGGCAAACCCACTACTTCAGAGCAGCCAATGATAACTGCCACAACTCTAGTGTGGGGCGGACGAAACACATATACCGCACCTTTTCCAACCATAACACAGAGTTTTTTGAGGCTACTCTGATCTGTATCCCTTATGCCAAAGGTCATAAGGTGTAACTAGTGTCCGTTATTCTACTTTTGATAACTGCTATCTAACCATTGGGGAACGAAAACGGAGACTCTCATCCCTTATCCCTCCTTTTGATTAATTATCTTTATGCAAATCAGCTCTGACCCTGTGCCCCATGGGAACAGTCCAGTCCGAACTACACAGCCATATCTTTCCCAGACCGGAATCAAGCATCCGAGGACCGGACCGGTTTCGAGGTAACACCTCTCATCAGCCCGGCTAGCTTGACTCCAGTGGTGTGGAGGCTCTGGGACCCACGTCTGAGCTACCCCAGTACACTCAGGGAGAAAATTACAAAAAACATTTTTTGGCGTTTTACTGATCCGTTAATTCCGATTCGGTATTCATTGTTTCGGTAATTTCTAATCGGTAAATATGATTTTTTACCGATTCGTTATTATCGAATAGATTCGGTATTACGTACATCTCACATGGCTAAATAAATGTCGGTAACACCGAAAAAGACCCTTTTTCGGTGTTACCGACCGGTATTTGGCCACCTACATATGGCCCTTGGTCTATAGACCTGATGCGTTGGGTGCCTCTGGGAACATTGTCTGCGGTTACTGGGAAAAGCAATGTTTTGTCTACTCCACAGAACACATGAACAATCTAGCACTTTTGAGTTGTGGAAACCTTTTGATTTGGACTTGTTATTAAACATACAATTTTTTTTAAAATATACACTGCTTTTTAACACACTTTTTGATTTTGGCTTTCTACTTTTAAAAATAGCATTCTGTATGCGTTTATCCTCAAACTATCATGGTGCTGAATCACATCAAAAAGGTGAAAATAAAAGGGGTTCAGGCCTTCCAACATGTACTAGTAAACAAACTCTAGCTAATCACATAAATGGATTTTTGTGGCATGTTTTCTGGCAGCTACAATGAGATCTCTAGTTAGCACCACTCAATTTCCATGCATGCAGATGCAGCATTTGGGGTGAAGAGTCTGGCTACCTTGCTGTGAGAGCAGTTCCATCCTGGGGACCTATGAGCGGAATTCCAACAGATCAGTGTACCAAAAACGCCTCGCACAGTCTACGGCAATCGGGTTCAGCTGTGCTCGATGCTACCACTCCTTTTGTAGGATTTACTATAGAATCTGGGTCACAGGAAGTACATAAAGCAGGCCCTGTACCCTCTGAATAGTGCTAGTAAAGGCATCCCCCATGGCACCATTGAGAAGAAATTTATGGCACAAAACACTTCATGTTCCGGGCTGTGGTGAAGAGATTCACATATGCATGGACACCTCAATCTGGAGAAGATTGTTTCTCTCACTTCAGAAAGACATTACTATTATGGTCTGCTGCGTAGAGGTGACTCGAAGGTTCTGCCCTCACATTTGGTGAGCCCGGAATGTGTGCCACTACTGTAAAAATTCCCTGTTGTGAGACTCACTGTCATAGTCAAATCGTCTTCCAACACAGGTCTCATGACCCCACATCACCCTGTTTATTGATGTAATAGACTGTGGTGGTGGTGGTGGTGTTGTTTGACAGAACTTAAATGGCATTCCCAGAGACAGAAGGAAGGAAACCTTTCATGGCAAGATGGACCACCCAAAGCTCCATCACATTTATGTGCAGGCACTGCTTTGACGTGGCCCTGCGAAGTGATGTTGCCCAGATGAGTGTACCTGTTCAATGAAGCATCTGAAACAATGGTAGCCTGCAACTGCGGAGTAATGAAGAGTCAAGCCACCAACAGATTGGTGGGATACACCAACCCGTGCAGATCCAGGAGGAAAGTATCCTAGATCTGCACCCGAGCCGAGAGACACCCCTGATGTTGGAGCTATTGGGTACAGCCATCAAGAGGATGCAGGAGGACATAAGAGCAATAGTCAAAGGACTTAAAGATCAGGATTATGTTTCTGAGCCAGAAACATCAGAACCAAAAACATATACTGCTGAGATCCCCTTGTGTACCTTTGGGAGCACCTACAAGTGGGTACAATTGGTAGATGAAAGTAGCACGTCCTGGAGATGCACTAGCCATTCTCCTGCATTTAAGGCTGGTAGAACCTGGCTTGGACAGTGTTTTGAACTTGTCCTGCTAAAAGAAAACCTTCAAGAGGTGAAGATCTAGCATAGGTCTCAGGTCTCAGGGGTCCAATAAGTAAAGTGTTCAACGTAGCAAGAAAATTCACCTTCAAATTCGAGGCACTTCCTGGAAAACCTATTGTGGTGGAAGGAGGGCTGTCTGTAAGAGAGAATAGGAAACCCCTATTGCATGGCCCTTGCAGATTAGGTGGATGACCAAGCGAGCAGTTACGATCATCCCCTAATTGGTGGATAGGTTAAGAAATGGGAGAAGCAACCCTCTCCCACCAAATGTTGGTGTCATAAAAGGGAAGTAACAAAAGAGACTAGACGATGGTGGGGATTGGAGTTGCTGCTGTTGGTTGTAATTATATCCCTAACATCCACCTCTTCACTTAACGGAGCAATACGTACTTTGGGCATTTGCATTGGTTGAAAAGGTTAGCGCTGCTGGGACTCTTGTGCCTCAAAACATTCTGTACTGAAGGGGAAATTGTATTGCCAGGGAGGCCAGGTCCAGCAATTGTGCTGTGACTCTGTTCTTTTGAAGCATTGCAGGGAGAAACAGCCATTCACCATTGAAAGGCTGTTCCCGAAGGGTTGCTTGGACACCCCTTGACAATCTGGTAAAACACATATAAGAATGGCTGCATGAGGTGACTTGGTGCCTATGATTGAACCACAGTTTCTGTGGAATCCTGTACACACTTCAGGATCATTGTTGACAAGATAGGCGAAAGATTGATTTTGCAAACTTCGACATGGTGTGGTCCTAGTGGCCCAGAGAGCACCTGGTGTTTACCATGCGAAGGGCAAAGCTGCCACAGGTATATACTTTTTGCCCCATAGTTTTTGTCTGGAGGGGGCCTCGGATAGGCATTTTGGATCCAACTTATCAGAGTAAGCTTTGACAATTAGGTCCTCCAGAGAGGATGTGATGACAAAACGTCTGGGTCACAGGGTGTAGGTCTGTGTCAGATTATTTTGTCTGTGGATTGCAAGGCTCCATGAGTGCCTTGTGAAAAGGTAGCAGAAACTTTGTGACTGCACAGGAAAGTTGTAATATTTCTGTAAACATTTTAGATTTGGCCTCTGTGGTGGGAAAAGTTCATTCCAATGCTTCTACTCATTTTTCTGAATTTTCAGCAAAGTGAACAAAGGGACTTCCATGGAAGGAGGCCAAGAAGGGTAAGAGAGGTCTCAGTCTGGAGATATATCTTGACCACTTACATTTGGTAAGTCTAAGAGTAACTACTGCAAAATGAGGGGAGTTGGACAGCGTCCGAGTTATCAACCTCTGTGCGGCTACGCACATGACAAGAGTATAAGAGTCGGATCTGATAAATTCCTCCATTCAGACATATATTTTTGGGAGTTGTGCCAAACGTTCACCAAAGTGGCCCCATCTTTTTTTTTTTGCCAATCAGATGATGAATGCCAAATGTGAAGCTTTCAAAGGAAATTCTGCAATCCACTCTGATGGTGACACCATTATTGGTTGCAATGAGCACCCACTGGGCAGCGCCTAGGAGGGCACTAGCTTTACTAGAAATTAACTCTGAGCTTGAGCCTGAGAAGGTGCCCTTTTGTAGTCCGAGCCACCAGAATCACTAAACCAGCAGGAGTGGACCCACTTCTGGGAAGTGGTCCAACAGGATAAAATGACAGTCTAAAAAGAATCAGCATGGCTTGCAAGATGGTCTCAACCCTCGCAATGATTGCAAATGAAGGTGGAATTTTCTGCTTCTTCAATTTCAGAATTGGAATCAAGTCCAATGAGGAAGAACATCCCAGCATTGGGTACTGGCTATCAGACTCTGAATGGTCCCGGGTCCAGGATTGTTTCCTTGAGGATGAAGAGTTTTCCTTCCTGCAATGTTTTGTGTTTAACAGAGGAGGGAAAAGTGACACAAGCAGCAAGGAAGATGAAATTAGAAGGGTGTGAAGGGGATACACAGGACTTAATAGTGAAACAGGATGAAAATGTGAATTACAATCTCACAAAGTAAAGATGAGGCAGAGAAGAAGAAAAGGTGAGCATCAAAGGAGTAAAGGAAGAGACAAAGTAAATGTAAAACAAAGAACATTGAACAGAGGCATTATAGGTGAGACAGGAGAAGTAAAGAGACAGAGAATGGGAAGGTGAGGTGAGGCAGAGAGAAAGGAAAGGAAGACTAGGAATAAGAAGTGAGTGATTACGGAAAGTGATGAAAGAATGGTGAGACAATGAGAAAAGAATATTCAAACACTGAGGAAATATGCTGTATAATAAATAAGAGACAGACTGATGAATGGTGAGTTTGGAGAAGGGTGGGTGAAAGATGCAGCAATGGACACAGGAACTCCAAAAGGGAGAATGAAGAGGATGAATTGATTGCAGAAGGCAAGATGAACCACAGAGCAGTAAATGACGCACCACAGGAAGTACGAATGAACAATATAAGGAGATGGAAATGCAATCTAAAATCTAAGAGGGCTGGATTAATACAAGGAAGTTTTGGTTACGTTATAATGTTGAATATAAAACTATTAGAATTGTGCTTCAAATGGACTCGTCGTTTAGGTCATAGGACTTCTCTTAGAATGTTGTTCCTCTTTATTACGAAGTCGCTGCCAATCATCGTCATGCATTAGAGCATTTAATTTTAATTGTCTCACAATGGTGCTTGCCTCAGAGAACTGGACATATATGTAGAGGGATGAACTGATAAAGTGTGCTTTATCAATCGAGTTTTATGAGCATGAGAGGAACAATGGCCTCATTGTTTAGGATATATATGTTGGTTTAAGGAACTCTTTTCCCATTATGTTACACATCACTACTGTGCACTATCGCAGGCTAAAGGAAATCTCAGTGGAAAGTTCTCAGGGTAATCTTGTGTCGCTGAGGGCAGACATTTCACAGTTATGTAATCACTCTGTAACCAGGAGTACAATAGCAAGGTATAACATAAAGAGTAGAAGAAAGAGTAACTCCTATGTGAAACTGAGGAAGGACAATGGAAGCAAGGACTTTAAAGTGGCAAGGACCTAACATTGACAATGACCAAATTCACTGAACAAAGGTAGAGCCTTTAAACCAGAGTTAATGCTCTATTCTACCGAGAAAAGCAGATCAGCTAGGTCTAGAGATCCCATATGTGACATTAGCATGTTTTATAAATCCCCTTAGTAGTGGTAATGGGATTGTGTATTGTGGGACTCTAATTGAGTTAGAGGATACACAACCTCATCTGGTTCTAAGGAAGGGGTAATGAGGAATTTAGATAAGTTAGACAAGACTGTGGCTAAGACTGATACAAGAACATACTCGATGAAAAGACACAGAAGTTAAATAGCAGAATGAATGTAGTGGTGCAGACGTCTATAGTGCTCCTGAGCTACTACATTCATGGTGCGCCACATAAAAGATCTGGAATTGAACGCAGATTTCAAAGGCACTAGAAATGTGAACTGTGTCCTCTTGAGAACCAACCAGGTGGTAAGAATCCTTTTTCTTTTTTTATCTTGTGTTATTTTGTACTATTAAAACTACTCCATTAGTTCATTGTAAACTAGCATTAACTTTGCATTCCAATTCATACATTAAACATGTAAATGTGACATACTGTAAATCGGATCATATATAACAAATGCACCTACCAGAAGTCAAATAATTCATCACGTAAAGAACACGAGGATTTTGTAGTTTTGCAATCTGTTTATTTCAAGTTTACAGATAAGCTTAGTACACCATTGGAAAAGCATCTAAATCATTTGTTAATAATATTAAAGTGTTAAATACACGGTGTTTTAAAAATATACAACTAGTAACGAAAAATGCATAGTAAAAAGATCAGGGCTAAACACAAGCATTGGCTTTGATTAAAATACATTTAAAAAAAATAAGCAAATTCACTAAAAACAGCTTTCAATACACAACAGTTGGTTATCTTTATTGACAAAAAAAAGAAAATGGCTGCACAGGCCTTGAGGCTATTTAAAACTGTCCGCGCACATGGAGTCTTCTGATAAACCAATGTAATCTTAGACCTATATTCAGCCAAATGTTCAATCCATTTTAAAGATGTTGGGAATTTTCTGCCCAATGTTAATATAACATTAAAATATTACCAGAAGGCACCCAAATTTGACACCAACACTGGGAAAGACACTGTTTTACACATCAGATTAACACACTTTAGGTCTCCTGTTGCAGTAACAAAGGATTACACCATGTTTTCCCTGGTTCCCATTAAATTTATTTTCACATTGTAAGAAATCTGAAGCATGTTGATTCTACGTGTGTGTTGCGTACAGGAGAAAAACTACAGACTTTACTACCCAGTGCACAGTCTTCCATTGGCCTTTTGTTACTTCGATATTCAAACCAGAGTAGTTTGGTACTTCAACATACTGAAGTACATGTAAATGCCTGCATTTAAATTTACTACCATAAATAAGCCATAATTATCCTTCACTCCAACTAGCATTCATCTCCTAAATTTAATAAACAATGGTACTATGCCTTTTAACCACTTGGACGCTATTGGAATCAGGCCCATCTAATGAGATTTCCATTGAAATGAATGGGCAGTGCATGACGAGTTACCCTTGTCATTAGCATTGAAGAGGTTAAGAGTTGGAAGTCACCAGTAAGAAGTATATATTGCACATAAAATCTTCAAAAAGTTTCCAAACGGTAAATAAATAGATGCAGTTCTATAATAATCTCCATTTTGCAAACATTAAATCAAAAATAAAGTTCTTGCTTATTTTGTTTACAAGTACAATTGTAAATCCTTTTTTTAAACATTTAGTTGGTTTTTGTGGTAAGTGAGGTATCTTCAATAATGCCAAAAGTATTTAAAAAGTTAAGAATCCTGATTAACCAACTTCTCAGTATAAAATTGAAAGGAACTGTAAAGACTGTTCATGAAATTTGTAAGTAATCTTAGCCAAGTGACATGCCAAATGAGAACTGCCAATGTTTTTGTGTCCTTAAAGGACCCTGTGAACAGTTCATGAAAGTTGTACAATTTATTATAGCAGTTGCACAACCTTGTTCCTGAGCCAACGGATCGTCCCAATGAAGAAATGAGAAGTCTGTTCTTGGAAGGTGTTGCAAGTTATTAAATAAATTATGTAGCCTTTAGTGAGGCAAGTGATAATCCAAATCAACAGTGAGAAATGTCTGTGGAAGCTATACCAGTTGTTATAAAAAAAAGCATGCTGCTACAATGATGAGCTAATTGATCTCCCAAATGAAATACTAATGTAAACTTTATGCAGGTTAAACCGTATATTGAAAAAACGCGCAACTGCAATAACGAACCAACAGTTATCCACTGAAACAAGCATGCAATCTTATTACAGATGTCAAACCAGTTTGGATACATTTGGCAAGTGAATTTTAAGTGCTGTCCACTCTTATAGAACCATGAAATATCAGAAAAAAAGTTGTACAAGTTCTTGGAAATCAGGTAGCTGAGGTTACAGGAGCTCCATAGTCCAATACGCATAAAATTTTAACTTTTGCTGCTGAATTGTTGTCAAGTGAGCCCCATACCTTGCTTTCCTATCCTGAAAGTTGTACAAGTTATAAAACATTATGCAGCTCAGTCTGTGAGTTAACTGAGGATGCCACTAAAAGCAAGCCAGTTTTTCAAGTCCTGAGAAAGAATGCAGCAGAATCAGTGAGTCAAGTGAGCATCAAAAGAAAGCAACGGTAAAGTCTTAGCATAGAAGCTGTACAAATTCTGAGAAATTACTCAGCTGTGCTTGCGAGCCAAGAGAGCTTCTATTTAAAGAAGTATGCAGCTGTGTAGTGTCTAACACACAAAATACTGGCCTATCTCATCTTCATGAAGATTTAATTGAGTTCATTGAAATTGCACAAGAAATAACATCAATGACAAGAGTTCATGCTACTGCACTGTTCTCTGAGACAACTCTAACGTCTATTTTCGGGAGTTCTACAAGTTTGTGCACTAACCACACTTTTCACATTACCGCTAAAAACAATTGTCTCCCCACTAAAGCTGTCATGAATGTTGTATATATTCTATCACTAACCATACAGGTCATTTCACTAAGCAATTAAAACTGAAAACATTTATGCTAATACTTGACAACTACAGTCATAGAAAAATGTCATACTGATTTACAACAAAAAATTGCATTGAATTAAAAGTAAGACACACAACAAGGCAATTGTTTTTTTACTTAATAACATGTTGGCAAGTATTTTTTTCCACTCTTGCATGCTTTGTAGGATATACCTGTAATGATCTATATGACATCTAAAAGACATTCAATGGTCAAAATATGTTCCAAAAATATAGCTACAACTAGTTGTAAGTTAAATCACTGACTTTCTATTAAGAAGATATTAGTTAAAAATTGATTTATCCAAACTGGCTACAGCATACGAATATCTGATTAAAAAAAGTATACATTAGATGCTTTTGTCATACAGTAAGACCGGTTAAAAGATCTTTCTTTCCCATATAAAACTTTACTAAACTTCAACTATTCGTTCACACTAATAAACAATTTGCCACTGGATACGTAGGAAAGCAAACTACGGGCCCAAGCTTTGAAAAAATAAAACATGGTCAGTTGATATGATATATATATTCAAAAGGGTTGCTATTCTATGTGGACAATATGAGCTGCAGCAACAGAACATTATTTTTACAATTATATTTCGGCCATGTATTGCACATGGAAGCATTAGATTTGAGGTTAAATCGATCCTACTATGCTTTACAAATGACTATATTCTTCATACTGAATAATTAATGCAATTCCATTAAAACAATGAACGTTTCCTTAAACTTAATTCCAACTATGTACACCCACATTCGATATTGGCTCAACTCCAAGCCCATTATAAAACCTTTTCCTTCATGGCCACACTTTAAATACCCATTTCTGAATAGGGCAAGCACTCTTGGCCCATATACAATCCTTTGGAATAGGGTGGTTGTGGCCTCAAACAACTTTGGCCTGGCTCAAATGTGCAATCGACTGCTGACTTCACTCTCAAGTGCAAATTGACCACCTTGCTCAGCAAGTTTACAAATTACTCGGACGTGGTATGAATTGCAGTCTTTATTCTAAGTGTAACCAACTATCAGTTGTTAACTAACACCAGCTTTGCCCACATTGGGACGGCTAGCAAGATTTAACTGGCAACCTTGGTCCCAGGTGTTAACATGAACCACCTTTACTCATCCACAATTGGTAAGAATTACTGACGTTGTTTACAAGCATTAACAACCTCCACCCTTGCTCGCCCCTATTAAGCACCGCCTTACTTGATTGCACGTTATCAACTTCTAATAACTACCATCCTTGTTGAAAAGTTTTGACTCTCTGTACCTGTGAAGAACATGTGCTTTCCCAAAGCATAGTCCAGAAACCACAGTCTAAGGGCCAGTACTGCCGGGCAATCCTCTTGGATAGGAGTGCCATGTATGTGATTTCACACACCTATAATTCAATGTTATGTGCTGGTAAAATATTTGTGTTAGGCAGTTTTCTGGGCCCCTCCATTCGCGTTTGTGCTGCCAGCCTCTGGCCTCATCAGCGCCCCAAGGGTGCAAATGTCCATGTTTTTGTTTTTGAGAACTTGTCAGCAACAAATGTAATTTCAAAGTGTAGCAAGGATGGGAACACATCTTTTAGTGCTGACACTGTGGCACCTGACATTGTGGGTTCTCGGTACAGCATGCAGCGACAGAAGCTCTTCACTTCGCGTTGTACAATGATTAGTAGGGCCATGCCATGCGACACATATGTTGCTCAAACTGGCCATTCCTGCAAACAGAGGAAGCCAGGTCTTGGTAGGAAGTGTGCCGGCTGCTGAGCTGTCGGCTTCAGGAAAGAACCTCATATTCTCCGACATCAGGGAGCTCATTGGTCTTCAAGCACTCCTCGCTGCCTTGTTTCCTGCTTAGATTGGAAAAGGGAGAACACAGAATTTTCATAGATTTAGCCAATGTTTTAGCTGAAAAAAACACTCTTGAGAATTCCATGCATTTCTTGATTCCACTAAGGAATAGGGAACATCCTCCTTTATCCTTCCCACCTTCCACCCTGCTGCCTGCTCCCTATTATCTCACCACCGAAAACATCCATATGCCCTCATTCTGAGTGCCACAGAATTCCAGACTGGGCTACTCGTTCCTGATAATGGGCGAAAGCAGAATCCTGAGTGATGCACTATAACCCGGGTGTTTCTGTAGACACATTCAGCAGGTCAAACCTGGAGGATTTTGATCCTACAAATGGCCCACAATTGGGGAATTATCTGTGAAGCTCTGCACAAGAACACCAATGTTTTCAGTAAGAAACCTTTCTATAAGGGACATCTTGTAATACATGGGTAATTTTGCTTTGCAAAATCACTGAGGCACATAGTATCAGTGCCTTCTGAGGAGGAATTACATCCCCCAGGATGTCCCCTGTACCATCACGACTTTGATCTAACCATACCCTGTAAATCTTTTATTCAAGTAATGTTCTGACCCCTCCTCCTTCACACCAGCCTATCTGAGAAGTGAATGCAGATCACTGGTTCATCCCAGACTGAAATACCAGGCATACCTTATGTCCAGATTGTGCAATGTGTCTTTAGTCCAGTAAAAGATATCTCCCAATAGCACTTTTGGAATGAAGGAATGGCGTGTCCGGTCAACAAGCATATTCTTATGGAACGCCATGAGATCTTTTGCGGCCAGAGTGCTCAAAGATAACTTTTGCATCTGGCTCATGATACAGCCACCAAGATAGAAGTCTTTTTTGAAAGAAGCTTAACCCCAGGCGGCCAGCTGCTTAGTAGGTTTAATTAACACGCTGGCTAGGACTGGATTTAGTTCCAAGAGGCAGTCTGATTTGTTACTGCAGGAACCAAATCCATTAGGCCCGTAGGGTGTCTCTTTGGGGCCTTTATTGGCCATGGTGGACTCAACTGTCCTGTTCTGGTAGGCCTCAATGGCAATTAGGTATGTTTTGAAGGGATATCAGTTATTACAATGAACACAAAAACAATGAATTTAAAGGCATTGATCATTCATTGTGAGGTGCAACGCAGCAAGCCACCCTGCTGCTCTGGGTGACAGGGAAAGGACAGGAATGCACTGTATTTACCATTTTATAACACATTCCTGCCCTTTCCTTGCACTGGTGCACTATGTGCTGCCTTGCGCCAACGCAGGCAGCCTTGTGTCATGAGGCAAGGGAACCGGAGTAGTAGGCAGGATTGTTTTTGTGCATAAAGGGACAGATTTCTGCACAAAACAAACCTCAGAGGCATGTTCCTCTTTCTATGTGTGCTTCAGAATGCATCACACTTAGAAAGAGGAAAAAACAAAGATAAGTCAAGATATTTCTCCTCTTTATGCACCCCTGGGGAGGCGAAGAATGTTGACGCATTCCCAGGTCTACCAATAATTGTAACTCCAGGAAGGTGCCAAAATCCATGGAAGGATGCATAGGAATCCCCACGGTTTACCGAAGGGGTCCCTCCCTGGGGTAAAGTAACGCAAGGCAGCAATTTGCACTGCTTTGCGTTACTCAAGATTTAACAAGCCATGCAGGGCCAGCAAGCTGGCCTTGCGTGGCTTGATAAACTTGACTTCTGTGTTGCGTAGTCCTTTCCCTCCCCCTTGCATGGCACAGGGACGGTGCAACACTGTGATAAAAAAATGGGTCTTTGTTTTTAACAAAGTAAACAGTTTAATCAATCAGTGTTTGTTCCTGAATTTGGTCAGCAACTGTGATAGCCTGAGGTGGAGAGGCAGGGTGTTCCAGGTTTTGGTGGCGAGGTAGGATGAGAATCTTCCCCCAGTACTGGTCTTGCGGATCGGAGGGATGGTGGCAAGGGCCCGGGATGAGGACTTCAGTATTGTCCGGAAGGGGCTTTAGGCAGCTGTCTCATCCAGGTAGCGACTGCCTTCATCCTGTTGTGGAAGTTGTTTCTGGAGATTGGGGGCAAGTTGGTGAGGGAGAGGATCAGCTTGGTGCTGTCGGCGTAGGAAACAATATTGAGTCCATGGTTCCTTACTACGGCTGCGAGCAGGACCATGTAGACGTTGAAGAGGGTGAGACTCAGGGATGAGTCCTGGGGGACTCTGCAGCAGATCTCCATTGGTTTTGAGCGGAACGGTGGTAGTCTGACTCGCTGTGTTCTACCAGTGAGGAAGAAACGGATCCAGTCCAGTACTTTGTCATGTATGCCGGCATTGTGAAGTCTCACGCTTAGGGTGTGGTGGGAGACAGTGTCGAAGGTGGCTGAGGGGTCTAATAGGATGAGGGTTGCTTTCTCCCTGGTCAAGGAGGGAGTAGATGTCATCTGTGCTGGCGAGGAGGGTGGTCTCTGCGCTGTAATTTCTTCGGAAGCCAGGTTGAGAGGAGTCCAGGACGTGGTTGGCTTTGATAAACTAGGAGAGTTGGGCGTTGGTGGCCTTCTCGATGACCTTGGCTGGGAAGGGGAGCAGGGAGATGGGTCTAAAATTCTTGAGGTCTGTCGGGTCACTGGACAGTTTCTTGAGGAGGGGGTTGATCTTGGCTTGTTTCCAGACTCAGGGGAAGGTGGCGGTCTTGATGGAGCAGTTGATGGTGCGGTCTAATTTGGGGGCAATAGAGGTGGCAGCTCTGAGGAAGATGTGGTGCGGGCAGGGGTCTGAGGGTGTTCTGGAGTGAATGCTCTTCATGGTCTAGAGAATGTAGTCTGTGGTGAGCGGGGTTGAGTTGAGCAGGATCTGTTGGGGGCGTCGTCATCGCATGTAGTGGTGGTGGCGGGAGTGATGGAAGGGTCTTGGGTGTCAAAGCTGTCGTAGATCTGCTTGATCTTGTGGTGGAAGTAGGTGCAGAGTGTGTTTCAGACTGGTCTCGCTGTTGGGTATGATGAACCTCTTGACGATGACAAAGAGTTCTTTGCTGTTGTATGTGTTAGCGTTGATTCTGTGTTGGAGGGCCGTTTTCTTTGTAGTTTTGAGGAGGAGGGGGTGTGCGGTGATAGCAGCTTTGAATTCTGCATTGGCTTCCTGGGTTTTGTTGTTCCTCCATCTCTTCTCAAGACATCTACAGATGCGTCTGAACTTGTGGAGGGCAGCAGTAAACCAACTGGCATTCTTGGAGTGTTGCTTACCAAGCACTTATTTGAGGGGTGCCAGCACCTCCGAGCAGTTGGAGATCTATTGTGGAAGTTCCCTGCTGTAGTATTGGCGTCTGTGAATGTCGGCTGTGTGGTTGTGCTGAGGGTGGCCCGGAGATGTTCTTCGCTAACCTTGTTCAAGTATGGCGGGGTGCGGTGGGTACAGTGGTGTACGATGACTTTGGTGAAGGTGAAATGTACACAGTGGTGGTATGTACAGAAGAGTTCAGAGGTGTAGTTGTAGGTGATGTTTTCGCTGGCAAAGAAGGCAGAGTCGAGCATGTGTCACGTTGCGTGCGTTGTAGAGGTGACTTGCTGCTTGGGTCTGATGTAGGCGAGGTTCTCCAGAAGAGATGTGGTGTTCTGGTCCCTGGGGTTGTCCAGGTGGAAGATGAGGTGACTGAGTAGGATGTATTCAGTAGATGCGAAAGCTAGGGGTGCAATGAACTCGACGATGGTGTCAGTGAAGGGCGGGCGGGGGCAGGTAGTCTGTAGACGAGGGTGCCGCAGAGGGTGGTTTTGGGGTTGGTCCAGACCTGAAAGTGGAGATGTTCCATGGTTGTCGTTGGGTTGTCCCAGTGGGTGGTCAGGCAGAGGGAGTTCTTGTGGATGATGGAGATGCCTCCTCCTGGTCGGTCAGTGCGGTCCTTGTGGGTGATCTTGTAGCCATCTGGGATGGCGGTTGCAATGTCTTTGCCTGAGCTGGGGTTTGTCCAGCTTTCCGTGCGGAAGAGATGTCCGGGGAGACGGAGTCGAGGAGGTCCCAGATTTCCATGTTTGTGGAGGGAGCGCCTGTTGAGGAAGGTGCAGCTGAGCCGGTCGGGTGCGCTCTGGGTCGGCCAAGTGGCGGGATGAGCTGGAGTGCGGATGTTGGTGAGGGTGCAGCTGCAGTTTAAGCAGGAGAAAGGTCCTTGGGTGTCTTTTGGCAACGCGAGATGGCAGGTGGCGTGGAGTGGCGACTGATGAAGGTGAGGAGGGTGCTGGTGTTGTATTGGTGGAAGGTCTGAGAACCAGGGTCCGTGGTGCTGGTCACGGTACAGACGGGGATGGGCGCAGACAGGGTTTGACTTTGGCGCGCCAGTCGTTCGGCTGCGCAGCGGCCACCATTAAGTAGAGTAAGGGGAGGCTGGACAGCTGGGAGGCGGCAAACACTACACTGAAAGGGGGAAGGCAGCAGGGTCTATCAGAATCAGGGGCACGGCACAAAAGACGATGAAAAGGTGAATAAAAGTATGCAAAAAGGGGGTGGAAGCAAAACGTTTTCAAAAAAGAGTGCAAAGAAGGCAGAGGGGAAAAAGAGACAGAAAGCCCAATGACAGAAGGAAGACTGACAGTAAAGCAAAGATCCTCCCCCGGTAAAAAATCGGCCGAAAGCGGCCCTCGCAAACTGTTCAGCTGCACTCCCCCTAACCGGGGAGGGGATGTGGGCGGTGGAGTGCAGCTGAGCAGTTTGCCAGGGCCGATTTTTGTTCCCAGTCCGGCCCTGGCTCCCTACTAGGCCACCAGGGTTGAGGCGCAGGCAGTAACCTGCGGATGGAGGAGGGCCTCGAACACCAACCAGCAATGGTCAGTGGACCTGCAATGGGCAGCAGCTACCAGGAGGAGCTGGGCAGGGAGAGAAGCAGTTCACTGACAAGGTTAGAATATAAACAGCATTCAATGCAGATGCTATTACAATGTGGCAATGTTATATAATTAAATATTTATAAATAATTTTATAAAAATATTCTTTAAAAATACAGCCGTTCCATAGTTTATTGTTCTAACATTAAATCTAATTTAAAAAATGCTTTTATACAATTGTATTATTCATTTTAAGCCTTATATTGCTTTTTTTATACCAGGTGATGTATACAAACAGGAACCTGAGATCTGGGCCCCCTACCTTCAAAAAATCTTTAACGCAATCTTAGGTGGTATGTCTCCTCCGAACACCTGGCTGGGGGCAGAGCTGGTGCCCATATTCAAGAAGGGCTCCCCCCTTCTTCCGCTTAATTATAGGCCAATCAGCCTTATAGATGTTTCACAGAAACTCTTTTCAAGGCTGATTCTGGACCATCTTCTGGATTGGGTGGAGGAGTCGGAAATCCTGAGTGTGTACCAGGCTGGGTTCAGAAAGAAGGTATCCACAGTGGACCAAATCTTCAGATTGAGTATGATATTCTGGAAAACGGTCAAAATTAAGGGGGGCTCGCTGTACACTGTTTTTGTTGACCTTCGTGCGGCTTTTGATTTAGTCCCACGAGCCAAACTCTGGAAAGTATTGAGGGATCTAGGAATTCCCCTGCCCCTACTAAACATCCTCATCCGTCTCCACGCCCAGAACTATGCGAGGGTGAGATGCGGCAGACATGGGATCCTGTCGGCGAGTCTCCCCGTTTGCAGAGGGGTAAGACAGGGTTGTGTGCTTGCACCGACCCTGTTTTGCCTCTTTGTAAACGGGGTGATTGACCATCTTAACGGGGTCCCCAACCGGGACGCCCCAAGGCTGGCGGGAACCGGCATCTCCGCGATCATGTTCGCGGATGATACCCTGCTGCTCGCAAAGTCACCCATGGGTATACAGAGAGTTCTGGATGCCTTTGTTACCTTCTGCAACGATAGGGGCCTGGAAATAAATAAATCCAAAACTAAGTATATGGTATTCAATCCACCCAGACTGTCTCGCCCCAACCCTACCATAGAGGGTGTTTCCCTAGAGAGAGTGTCAACTTTTGACTATCTGGGCCTAACATTGACCGAGGACATGACCTGGGCACATCACCAGACCAAATCCCAACTGAAGCTTTCACACAAAATTGGGGGGATTTTTAAATTGTTAAAACAGACTATCTACAAACCTGTCTCGCCTCCCCTTGAAATTTATAAGCTGCAGGCACGGGGGGCAGTCTTTTACGGGGGTGAGTTATGGGCGCATAGTTGTCAATCAAATTTCAGTACCTTGGAAAATATGTTCATCAGACAGCTCTTATCTTTACCGCCGAGTTCGCCCCTTTTTCCTATTAGACTGGACTTGGGCCTGAGACCTATTAAGGAGGAATTAGGTCTGAAACCTCTTACTTTTTGGAGACGACTCTGGGCTACTCCGGAATTGTCTAGCTATAGGAATGAATTATCAGAACTTTTACACCTACCTAATAGTTGGGACATTCCTTGGTTAAAATACATCAGGCAGGAGTTTGACAGACTGGGCCTGACCCAAGTATGGAGGAACCCTGAAGAAGCATGCTGTGGGATATCCCGGCAGGAACTGGTGAGAACATACTACCAAGAAAACCTGGCCGAACACCTATCTAACCCCAAAATAGGGTCGCTAACACTGTCATTCTTGGAGCATAAGGACATTTATAAACCTGAGCCCGCCTTGGATGCCATCAATCCTAGTAGTCACAGAAAGCTGTACCTTCAGTGGAGATATAACTCTTTACCGCTCAGAGCCCTATCAGCACGATGGAAGCAGGATGCGCCTGCAAACTGCCCTGGGTGCAATGCTGATCTAGAGTCCGAGATACATATGGTCTTTTTCTGTCCTCTATACAAGATTCCCAGGAAGAATTGGATTGTCCCTATTTGCAGAAATTTGGGCATCAGGCAGCACCTCGATTCGTTCCGAATACTAAAAACTGACCTGTCGCCATGGATTGTGTTTGGGGTTACTAAATTCCTGGCGGCAATGTGGAATCTAAGAAGGAAAAAAGTGGAATAATGATCTGATTTTAGTTGCATAGCGCCCAAGGACTAACTGATCTGCAATTTTAGCCCCTCCTTTTTTAAATGACCCTATTCTGTAATCAGTGTTCTATCATTTCTAATGTTGTTTTTAACGTGTTGCTTTTATGACATACATGTCGAAATAAAGATTTAATAATAATAATAATAATAATTATTCATTTTAAGCCTTATATTGCTTTTTTTATATCAATTTATATTTTAAGTATTTGATATATTTTATAATAATTAATCAATGTAATCTAAAAATGTACGTTCATATTTAGAAATGAACCAACTGTGACAGTCTATCGTGGATTTCAGAAGGCGCATTCTTTCCGTTGTTTGGACAATATTTTAACACCACATTGCCATCTATTGGCGCTCAGACCTAATAACTTCTAAGACAATTTTTTATTCTCTTGACTTTAATTCACATTATTATAATTATAATCACTGAATAAGAAGTCTATAAAAAAATCTGCTTTTTAACTCAAACAGTAATAAAACATTTTTAAAAAGAACATCTAAAAATGTTACGTTACTACGGATCACTCAAATATACATCTGTGAAGATATATAAACATAAAAAACCACATGGTTAGAATTCAGGATAAATCTGGGACCTTGAATATAGCTAAGGCTTCCAAGTGCTGTGTCCAGAATTTCTCACTCAAGAAGCCAATTCAGCTGCTTCATGAGTAATTGCTTACAGCCCATCAGACAAATGGGAACAAGTGTAATAAGCAGGAAGTTGCAAAGTTTAGTAACATAAGTGATCATGCCACACGAGATTAAGAAATCGGCCACAGACATTGTTTTTATTGACAGGAAAACAAGCCGCATGCTATCATTCCCGGCATGCAGCCCGAGAGAGAAAGGGGGCATTGTTGTTCCGAGAAAATTCATCTTGATGTGCAATAACGTGTGATTCACTTTATGAGAAACTTAATGCATTTGGATGTAATAAATTTCCGAAAGCATGAAACCCTTGGACAGTTGCCTTGGAAACCAGTTTGTTTCAATCTGTGAAGGCGGATGAATCCCTCCCTTTGGGGTCATCACATTTTCTTGCACACAAATGGTGAAGATATTGAGTGCATCACTCAATTGGGGCCATCGAACAATATTACTTCCTATGACAGTCTGGCAGAAAAAGTATGCTGTTGAGGCGCGAGAAGACACTTGCAGACATTTATGGATCTACTGTGTAAGAAAGTGAGACAAAGAAATGACATCAATTGATTGATGAATGTCTGCGAGGCTGTCATGGCTAGGCTATCCCATGGGACAACCTTTAGTGGATGCAATGCAGGCAAAGGGAGGTATTCCCCGGACCACTCTGCGACAATTTGTTGCGTTGCAATTGAAGTACTGACGAAGTTCAATGCCGGGGCTACCAAGTCTTGTATTTGGCAATGAACTGCTGCCTCACTCTACGCTGACTGCAGAATGGAGCTGGGGCTAACAAGTGTCTACCTAGCTAAACAATTGCACACTATGTCCTGTAACAGGAAAGAAAGGCAACTTATATAACCCTCTACAAGAGCGTCCAACAAAAGTTCAAGAGGCAGATCTGAGCTTTTTTCTGCATATTCCCATAAGACAAATGGATCTAAATGGAACTCACTTATGAAGTCAGTTATCCTGGAAATATGGCAAAAAT
This sequence comes from Lissotriton vulgaris, assembly GCF_964263255.1. Classification (NCBI taxonomy): domain Eukaryota; kingdom Metazoa; phylum Chordata; class Amphibia; order Caudata; family Salamandridae; genus Lissotriton; species Lissotriton vulgaris. Next base: position 155,237,140 of record NC_141699.1, on the reverse strand, counting down.
CTGGAGTCCAGGAGATACGTTTGACAAGCCTAAACCAGACACTGCTTGGTCATCAACACTGAACTTAGCTAGTCAAGATAATGTTTTTGTTTCACAAATGTCAAATTTCTGGAAGTGTACAGATTGACTATTTCTTTATATCATTTCAAAATGTAGGTGTAGACATTTGCTCCAGGCTACAGTGGACATTTTGCTTTAGGTCTTTTACAATAATTTGGTACCCGTTGTACCCGGAAGTCCTTGATGTGTGTAGCGTCTCCTGCACATACTAAAAACAACAGTGGGTAAATCTCTATCTGCAGTGAATTATCCTATGGTTTATTGCATTTCTTTGCATAATTCTGTAATGGAGCTACCAATACCACAGCTCCCATCACTATGGATAATTCTCAGCCAGGAGAATAAGGGCTTAACTGGTAATCAGCTGAATGTTGTCTACAAAGAGAAATTCTGATGCGGATTGATGATGACTATTTCGAGATAGACATGAGGTTGCAAGGTGGTCTAAATGCAGCAAAATTACAATTTTAGGAAAACAGAAAATGTCTTCCAGAGCATCAGCCCAGCCACTTTGTTATCAGAGGCATAAACTTGTGTGCAAGTAAGTTGTCCTTGACCGGCAAGTGCTTTATTAAAGGCAGATGTGATATTATTAGGCTCCACTTATGTAAAAAGAGATGCTATTTCCAGGTCACTTCCCTCAGTCTGTGTGGTTGCTTACAAATGCAACGTAGCCTCCCAAAGCAAGATCTGACGTACTTGGGCAGAAAAGGATAATTCCATATCCCACTTAATGCCAAGGGATTTGGCTGATTCTTTTGGAATTGGCAGAGGTCCCATCTCAGTGGGCCATCAGAGGCAGGCTGCGGGAGGGAGTAGTTGACCAAACAGCAGCACCACAGTCTTATCGGCTTTTAATTTCAAGCAGTTATTATTAATCTGGTTAGAGATGTTTGACAGACATTCCTTGAAATTAGGAAAGGCGTCAGCGGAGTGTTCTTCAAAAGAGAACACCGGCTGGGTATCGTCAGTGTAGGAGACCGTTTTCACCCCACCTGCTACGATTAGCACTGACAAAGGTGCCAAGTATATATTAAAAAGCAGCAAACTCAGAGAAGAGCCCTGAGGCACTCCGCACACGAAAAGTTTTTGTGTAGAATGAAAAGGGCGCAAGAGCACCTGTTGTGCGCGAGCCTCAAAATACGCTTTGATACAGACGAGGAACGTTCCTTGAATGCTGGCCTGATAAAGCCTTTCCAGCAAGATTGAGCATGAGACTGTCGACTGCTGCTGATAGTTCTAGCAATACTTTCGGATGCGCCACTATCGACAGTCATCCTCATCGACTCTGCCACTTCAATCAATGCTGTCTCTGTACTATATCCAGTACGAAAGCCCGATTGAGTGTCATGTAGGAGGCCATTAGTCTCGATGAAATCCACTAGCTATCGCTGGGCTAGCTTCTCCAGCATCTTAGCCAGTGCTGGGAGAAGTAAGATTGGTTGAAAATTACTAAACTCCGCTGAATCAGCGTTAGGCTTCTTCAATAGCGGAAGTGAGAAAGCCTGCTTCCAAGAGGCTGGAAAAAAGCACTCCTTCAGTGACGAATTCCAAATCAAGTTTAACACTGGGTTTAACAAGGTGGGCCAGGATCTAAAAAACTGAGGGGGGCATGGATCTCCAGGAGAACCTGACTTGCATCTTTGCAGTTCAGCTAACGATTCCTCTGTTGTGATAGGACGAAACGTAGTGAATGAGCTGAAAAAACCATCTTTAGACCCGCAGGACTTTGCCAACTACAGGCCCATATCCCTGCTCCCTGGAAACAGCAAGATCGCAGAGAAGCTGGTAAATAGACAACTATCGCTTTACCTAGAAAGCAACAACCTCTTAGCGGCCTCCCAGACAGGATTTCGTCCAGGTCAGGGCACTGACATCGCCCTCCTGACCGCAGTGGAGAAGGCCAGAAGCATTCTGGACACAGGAGGATCAGTGGCAGTGATCCTCCTGGACCTCAGTGCGGCCTTCGACACTGTAGACCATCCCACCCTGATCCACCGACTGGGAGAGATCGGAGTAACGGGTCTGGCCTTGAAATGGCTAGAATCCTTTTTGACTGGACGCTCCTTCCAGGTGCGGGAAAACGACAGCTGCTCATCCATCATCCCCCTCCGGTGCGGAGTGCCACAGGGCTCATCTTTGAGCCCTACACTTTTCAACGTGTACATGGCCCCACTGGAGAAGAGGGTCAGCTCGTACGGCGTGTCAGTCATCAACTACGCCGACGACACTCAGCTGGTCGTCACCCTTTCCCACCCTCACCACGCCCCATCCGACCTCCACAGCTGCCTTTCCGAAGTCCACCGATGGATGAATCTCTCCTCATTAAAATTAAACGGGTCCAAGACTGAGATCCTCCTGATGGGTCATAATGGACCCTCTCTACCATCTCACCTTTGGCCCAGGTGCCTAGGGGACCCTCCCGCACCCAAGGAAGAGGTCAAGAGCCTTGGTGTGTGGATTGAGAAAGACATGAGTTTTAAAACCCAGGCAAAGAGAACCGCAGGGACATGCTTTGGACTACTCAGAGCCTGCAGGAAGATCTTTCCCCTGCTCCCAGAGACTGCAAGGAGGCTCCTCATCCAGGGTCTAATCCTGGCAAGATTAGACTACTGTAATGCTATATACTTAGGAGCCCCTGAAGCCACTCTTAACTCACTGCAGAAAGTCCAAAATGCCGCAGCCCGCTTACTTACGGGCACACCTGGAAGATCCTCCGCCAGGCCGGCCCTCAACTCTTTACACTGGCTCCCAATCAGAGAAAGGGTCTTGTTCAAATCCCTCTGCCTGGCCCATAAAACACTCAATAACAACGGCCCCCCTCTTCTGAAAGAACTTTTAATCCCCTACAAAGCAGAGAGGGATCTCCGATCCAATACAGAAAATCTCATTGCAGTCCCTAGAGTGAAAAAAGCCAAGACCGGTGGCCGCCGCTTTTCGGTTCACACGGCAAAACGATGGAACCAGTTACCCCGAAAACTTAGGACAGAATCGAACTATCTCCAGTTCAGAAAGACCCTAAAGACCTTCCTTTTCCCGCAAATATAATCCTACTAGTTGGCTAAAACCTCCGGAGAAGCAGATCAGCGCTGGGATGCTCTTCGGAGTTACTACGCGCTTTACAAAACCATTAAATTAAATTAAATTAAATTAGGTGGTAGCAATATTAAAATGCTGTGTAGTCACTTCTTTCGCCCTTGCTGGAAATAAGGAATATCGTTTTTGAATTTTTCCCTCATAGAAGTCTGACTGGCTTGTACTAAGGGCAGGGGAAAAGTGAATAAAACCTCCCAATACAGCCAGGTTGGTGAAAGACCTGACAATCTTACATATTTCTGTGGCCTAGTTTTCTGAACTCTCAATGTGGTGGATCAAGTAATCTCTCCTCGCCCTCCACATAGACTTGCTTTTTCAGAGCATCCTTGTGGGTGACCTTTGCAGGGGAATTACGCTTTCCTGCAACAGCGCTCTAATCTTTTACATCTACTCTTTTCCATTTTTAATTCGTCTAAGGACCAGGGCGCAGGTGGTGCGGTTCTCACGGCTGTGACTGACCTAAGTGGTGCCCCCGGAGCCCAACCCACCCAACTACATGCTGAACACTCTCCCCCCGCGAACACCCTTAACGACTGGAACCCAATCTCCACTGAGGACACCATCCGCCTAATGAACTCCATCCACTCAGGATCCCCCACAGACCCATGCCCTCACCACATCTTCAACAAAGCAGACTCCGTGATAGCACCGCACCTCCGAGACGTCATCAACTGCTCCTTCAACTCCGCCACCTTTCCAGAAATCTGGAAACACACTGAACTCACCGCCCTTCTGAAAAAACCCACAGCGGACCCCACCAAACTCAAAAATTACCGCCCTATCTCGCTCCTTCCATTCCCGGCCAAAGTAATCGAGAAAGCTGTCAACAACCAGCTCGCCGCTTTCCTCGAAGCCAACAAATCCCTCGACTCCTCACAATCTGGCTTCCGAGCAAAACACAGCACTGAGACCGCCCTCATCGCAGCAACAGACGACATTCGAACTCTACTGGACAATGGAGACACAGTCGCCCTCATCCTCCTCGACCTCTCCGCAGCATTCGACACAGTCTGCCACAGCACCCTTTTACAACGCCTCACCAACATCGGAATACATGGAAAAGCACTTGAATGGATCACTTCGTTCCTCACCGGAAGAACCCAGAGAGTCCGCCTTCCACCTTTCAAGTCCGAGGCCACCGAAGTCATCTGTGGCGTACCACAAGGATCCTCTCTCAGCCCCACCCTCTTCAACGTATACATGAGCCCCCTCGCGACCATCGCCCGCCAACACAACCTCAACATCATCTCTTACGCGGATGACACTCAACTGATCCTTTCTCTCACCAAGGACCCCAGCACCGCCAAAACTAACCTACACGAAGGAATGAAAGAAGTTGCTGAATGGATGAAACACAGCCGTCTGAAACTGAACTCAGATAAAACAGAAGTCCTCATCCTAGGTACATCCCCCTCTGCATGGGACGACTCTTGGTGGCCGGAAGCCCTTGGAAAAGCACCCATCCCGACAGACCACGCACGGAACCTAGGCGTCATCCTGGATTCTTCACTCTCAATGAACAGACAAGTCAGCGCCGTATCCTCATCTTGCTTCAACATTCTTCGCATGCTCAAAAAAACATTTCGATGGATCCCCACCGAAACCAGGAAAACAGTCACCCATGCTCTGGTCACGAGCCGACTGGACTACGGAAACACCCTCTACGCAGGCACTACCGCTAAACTCCAAAAGAAACTCCAACGAATCCAAAACGCCTCAGCCAGAATCATATTAGACATCCCACGCAACGAACACATCTCTGGTCACCTGAAAGACCTCCACTGGCTACCCGTCAATAAGAGAATCACTTTCCGACTGCTAACCCACGCACACAAATCACTCTACGACATCGGACCAGAATGCCTCAACTCAAGACTGTCCTTCTACACCCCCTCCCGCCAACTACGTTCCTCCAGCCAAGCCCTCGCCACTGTACCTCGCATCAACAAGACCACCATGGGAGGCAGATCCTTCTCTTACCTGGCTGCTAAAACATGGAACTCACTCCCCACTCACCTTCGCCTTACCCAGAACCACCTAGCTTTCAGAAAGCAACTTAAAACGTGGATATTTGACAAGTAATCCTCCCCCCCCTCCTTAGCGTCTTGAGACCCTCTGGGTATGTAGTGCGCTATATAAATTCTCTGACTTGACTTGACTTGACTGTATCAAGAGTCGTTGTGTCCTCTGACAACTGTGGCTTCGTAGCCTGTAAGGTTAACCCCAATATCTCTATATTTATCTTTTTCCAGTTTCTCCTCAACTCACTTTGCATACCGCTAGGCGAGTGCTTGGACTTCACGAGAAAGAAACTATACCAGCTTTCCTAGCAAAGCAGCCATCTTTTACCTTTTTAACTTACTGCATTTCTGCTGTACACTAGATGTAGGGTTTTGATTTCTGGAGTATGAGAATGGCAACTGACTGACTCACTGTAGTAGGATCGATTACATATTTATAAGTTTAGAACTCTGGTCTAGATTAGTGGATATGGCGGTACTCCATAGACCGGAGAGTGATCATAATCCTTTACTACTGACCCTAACTAGGATTGGTCTAGCTCTCCCAATGGCTGACATTGCCTCTACGATAGGAGAGGTGATCATGTCCCAAGTCTGCCGCAGGTTAAAATGGGCAGTGGTCTTAAAGGACGAATGTCTTCTAAAGCAGATTAAGTCAACCACGGATGAGACTCTAGCACTGATTTTTTTTTAGAGACAAATTGCAATGGTCCCTTACATCTTATGAAAGCCCATGAGGATCATTTTGCTAAATTAAAGCTACTATTTAAAAAAAGAGGAAGCCGCACATGCCCCTTCTTAAAAAATCAGCTAAGTCGTATAAGGAGGAATGTGGAGCTGCGTTCCGGTACCTCTCAAATGCAATTAGGTTGGTAGTCCCCGTAGAGGTGAAATTAGCAAGGGAAAACTACAAGAAAGTCCAATTAAAGGCAAAAAAAGACTTCGGTGAAGACAGATGGGCTAGCCTAGCTAATGCCAGTAATGGGAAGAACTGGACTAAATTTTGGCAATTGGTCAAATGGGGTAGCAGTCCGACTGGAACGTCACCAGTTAATAACGTTCCATGACTTATCAGCAGCTGTGGGAAATGACCACGGGGAACAAATAGAATCCCCTGTGAACCATCTATCTCAATTTTCCTCTTTAAATGAGAATCTGGTCACTAACCTGATAATCCAAACGAAATCAGGCTCACCTTTGGATCCATATCCCACTTATATACTTCACATGACCCCTGAAGTAATTAGTTCCACCCTGACTCCCCTTCTCAATGAGATAACAAGGTCCGGAGTCTCCCCTCAAAGATGGAAAAAGGCCTGCTTAAGACCCACCTTGAAGAAGGATTCCTTGGCCCATTGTATACCAAGCATTACCGTCCCATATCCTACCTTCCTCTATCATTCGAGATACTCGAAAAAGCCATGAATCAGGAGTTAATGGAATTTGTAGATCTTAACAACATTCTGGACCCTACCCAGCATGGCTTTAGATCATGTCAATCTATGGAATCAGCCCTAATTATGCCTACCGAGGAAATCCGCAGGACCATGGATAAAGGTGGCAGAGCTGTCCTAATACTGCTGGATTGACTGCAGCTTTTGATACCGTTAACCATGGGGTCCTAATAGAAAGGCTTAAAGCTGTAGGCATCACAGATACTAACCTAACCTTACTCAGGTCCTTTTTAGACACCAGAGAACAACAAATCCACTGGGATAGAATTCAATCCGGAGAGTTTTTTCTCCCGTGCGGAGTCCCCCAGGGATCGGCGCTCTCCCCCACCCTGTTTAACCTGTATGTGACTCCACTGGCTAAACTTATAAAAGCTCATGGCCTGCAACCGGTGTCTTACGCAGACGACACTCAGTTAGTGGTGTCACTTACCCAGACTGTAGAAGTCACAGCGGAGCGTTTTCGAAGCTGTCTTCTAAGTGTAAAGAGTTGGATGAATAAGAACTTTTTAAATCTTAACACCGAAAAACAGAGGTGATCGAATTTGGACAAAAACCCTCTATCTGGAATCATCTGTGGTGGGCTCCTGAAGCAGGCATTTGCCCCGCACAAAAAGTCAAGAACTTAGGGTTTGTGATTGATAAAGAGCTCAGATGTACTTCACAAGTCAATCAAGTCACATCGGCCTTTTTCTCTACAATCAAGGTCCTTAGGAAAATACTACCATTTATACCTTTTACACTAAGGAAAACAGTAGTTGGAGCCCTGGTCCTATCACGCATTGACTACTGTAAAGCAATGCACTTAGGAACTGGTGAAAGACAGCTCACCAAACTCCAGTCATTGCAAAATGCTGCAGCTAGAGTATTGCTGGATCTTCCGACATCCAACAGCATTCGCCTACTCCATTGGCTTCCTGTCAGTCGAAGGGTGCAGTTCAAGGCCCTTTGTCTAGTCCATAAAACTGTAAATGGAAGAGGGGCTGAGGACATGGTAAATCTTTTTCTTAGCTATATGCGCCATCTCGCACACTAAGATTTGATAGTCTGGGCTTGATCTGCCTAAGATAAAGAGAGCCTGTTGGGGTGGCAAGTCTTTCTTCTACCAGGCAGCTAAACTATGGAACACCTTGCCCACCGAGCAACGCCTGGACACAAACAAGATCCGTTTCAGAAAAGCACTAAAAACCTGGCTCTTTACCATTGCCTAATTGGTAGTTCCTTCCTTATTCCTCCTACAGCGCCAAGACCCCTCGGCATAAGTGCGCTTAATAAAAAATTCAGTCAGTCAGTCCCGAACTCTGGGTCCAGCATTTTCAAGGCCAATTTTCTTGCCCTCATAGTATATGTACTAGGTACCCTGAGGTTAAAACTAAGGCTGTTTTACTATTTAGCAAAGGAGAGATTGAGTGCTATACAGAGTCTCTGTAGGTAGGGCGCCTGGTCCAGATTGCATTCCGGCTGACCTCTACAAAAAGGATAGAAAGACCTGGATTGAATAAATATTTATAATCGTAAATGCTATAGCCAGTGGTGTGCCAATACCTGAAACTTGGCGGGGGCTGAAATTATTCCCATATATAAAAAGGGAGACCGTGCCAGTCCCAGCAATTATAGGCTGATAAGCCTAATAGATACCTTACAAAAATAGTTGCACGACTTGTGCTAGGAAGAGTTAACAAATGGATTATAGACCAGGATATTTTATGTCCCTATCAAGCGGGTTTTCGACCCCATGTCAGCACCATTCACCATGTTTTTAGATTTATGATAATCTATTGGTCCACAGTGATTTTAGCAGGGGGAACCCTCTATGCAGCATTTGTTGATTTAAAATCGGCATTTGATTTAGTACCATGCCATAAGCTGTGGGACTCGTTAACGGCGGCCGGGATGCCCAAAGAAATCCTTGGCTTCATTATTAAACTGCATGAGGCAAATGACGCTCAAGTAAGGTGGGGGCAGCAGGGTGAATTAACTGATTCCTTACCAGTCAATAAGGGTTTGCGGTAAGGGTGCGTCCTTGCCCCCACCCAATTTTCCCTATTTATAAATAAGGTCATCACATACTATTCCAATTTTCCAACCGATGCACCATTTCTTACAGGTTCAAGTGCACCAATATTAATGTTTGCAGACGACACGTTAATTGTATCTAAAACCCAGTCAGGTCTGCAACGTGCCCTTGATCGATTTGTAGTTTTCTGCAATGACCATGAGCTTGTGGTAAACGTCGACAAAACCAAGTTCATGGTATTACATAGGCACAAATGTGTCAAGGTTAGGGTAGCACTGGGTAACGTACTATTGGAACAGACTGATACATTTACCTATCTAGGGGTAACTATGCGTAGGAAGATGAATTAGGTTTCCCAATTTGATGTCTTAGTTCTCAGGCATAATCAGTTGGTTGGAGCCCTATTAAAGGAACATCGACTGTCACATACAAAACCTATAGGGCCAGCAGTAGCTATTTATAATGGGAAAATTAAAGCTTCCATTATATATGGCGCCGAACTCTGGGGGTTCGAAAATCTATTAACCCTAGTACAAGCACAAAATAAGTTCCTGAGATCTCTGACTGCACTCCTACAATCTACACCCATGAAGCCTTTGCTCTTAGATTTGGGCTGCATCGCCCTTGATGAGGTCGCAGGTTTTAGACCAATAGCTTATTGGAGGAGGCTTTGGACCACCCCAGAACTGGCACCGTATGCGAGTGCATTAATGCACATCAGGAGTGCTGATTTATCTTCTAAAATTAAATGGTTGCAGAAGATCAAGTACAATCTGAAGGAAATGGGGCTTAGTCACTTGTGGGACGACCCAATAGGAAACACTTTTCCCAACTAAAATGATTTTAAAGTGCTTTATTGGGATATGATTACTAGAAAGACCCTGTCCGCGGTGGGTAGTACCTCGCTTACAGGTATCTTCTTAGATCACAAGTTTGCACCGAAAGCAGAACCATACTGGAATTTGATTACTAAAACTAGTGATAGGAAACTATATCACCAATTCCGTGTGGGTACTCTTACCTTAAGATCTTTCGTTGCTAAATGGAAACAGCCCATGAATGTCAATTATCCTTTTTGAACTCACGCTGAACTCACCGCCCTTCTGAAAAAACCAACAGCGGACCCCACCGAACTCAAAAATTACCGCCCCATCTCACTTCTTCCATTCCCAGCCAAAGTCATCGAGAAAGCCGTCAACAACCAGCTCGCCGCCTTCCTCGAAGCCAACAAATCCCTCGACCCCTCACAATCTGGCTTCCGAGCAAAACACAGCACTGAGACCGCCCTCATCGCAGCAACAGACGACATTCGAACTCTACTGGACAATGGAGACACAGTCGCCCTCATCCTCCTCGACCTCTCTGCAGCATTCGACACAGTCTGCCATAGCACCCTTCTACAACGCCTCAATAACATCGGAATTCAAGGAAAAGCACTTGAATGGATCACCTCGTTCCTCACCGGAAGAACCCAGAGAGTCCGCCTTCCTCCATTCAAGTCCGAGGCCTCTGAAGTCATCTGCGGCGTACCTCAAGGATCCTCACTCAGTCCCACCCTCTTCAACGTATACATGAGCCCCCTCGCGGCCATCGCACGCCAACACAACCTCAACATCATCTCTTACGCGGATGACACTCAACTGATCCTTTCCCTCACCAATGATCCCAGCACCGCCAAAACAAACCTACACGAAAGAATGAAAGAAGTTGCCGAATGGATGAAACAAAGCCGTCTGAAACTGAACTCAGACAAAACAGAAGTCCTCATCTTAGGCACATCCCCCTCCGCTTGGGACGACTCCTGGTGGCCGGAAGCCCTCGGAAAAGCACCCATCCCGACAGACCACGCACGGAACCTTGGAGTCATCCTGGATTCTTCACTCTCAATGAACAGACAAGTCAGCGCCGTATCCTCTTCCTGCTTCAACATTCTTCGCATGCTCAGAAAAACATTTCGCTGGATCCCCTCCGAAACAAGGAAAACAGTCACCCACGCTCTGGTCACGAGCCGACTGGACTACGGAAACACCCTCTACGCAGGTACCACCGCTAAACTCCAGAAGAAACTCCAACGAATCCAAAACGCCTCAGCCAGGCTCATATTAGACATCCCACGCAACGAACACATCTCTGGTCACCTTAAAGACCTCCACTGGCTACCCATCAATAAGAGAATCACTTTCCGACTGCTTACCCACGCACACAAATCACTCTACGACATCGGACCAGATTGCCTCAACTCTCGAATGTCCTTCTACACCCCCTCCCGCCAACTTCGTTCTTCCAGCCAAGCCCTCGCCACTGTACCCCGCATCAACAAGACCACCATGGGAGGCAGATCCTTCTCATACCTGGCTGCTAAAACATGGAACTCACTCCCCGCTTACCTTCGCCTCACCCAGAACCACCTAGCGTTCAGAAAGCAGCTTAAAACGTGGATATTTGACAAATAATCCTCCTCCCCTCCCTAAGCGCCTTGAAACCCTCTGGGTATGTAGTGCGCTATACAAATTTTATGACTTGACTTTTTTATGACTTGACCCAGGAAGAGTCATTAACTCACTTACTCTTCGTGTGTCCGGCTTATAAAGGCCCCGGTTGTAGGTAGCTCAAGCCATTGTGTTCCAATCTTGGCACTAGATCTTGTATGACAGCCATGAGCATCCTGATAAGGAACATGCATGCAGACATTGTTATTGCCACTGCGAAATTCTTGAGTCAGTCCTGGGCACCGAGGAGGAAAAATTGGAGGCTGTTGGGGAATTACATTTAGTACCTGAGTGTCCTAATGTGAATTGGCCTTCCTCCAGAGACTAACTGTAGGGAAACACTATATCTGATTGATTTTCTTTATCTTAACTATTATAGATGCGTTAGGACTTCGATAATGTTGGTATTAATTTTGTATGAAATGCATGTTTTTTAGGGTGTTATCCCTTTTATTGACACTTTTATGTATGTATTGTGTCTTTTATGATTGTAAATTATCGAATAAATGATGATCATGATGATGATGATGATGATGACTGACTGACTGACTGACTGACTGAAGGTATTTGTAGAGCGCACTTATGCCGAGGCGTCTTGGCGCTAGGTAGAGTGATCTGAGAGTCGCACCATGGCTAGTTGCAGGATTTGTATGGCCTTTTGTCAGCCACTTCCTCTAGATACTGGGCCACGTTTGATGCTCTAAAGGGCAATCTGCTAGTGCTGCCCTAGGCGATTGCCTACAAACTCTTTGTGTTAGAACTGGATATTGGAGCAACACAAATTCTGTTCTAACTTGGCAGCCATCTTGGGACTAATTTCAAACCAATCACGTATCTCAGAGTTGAGTCTGTATGCCATGTTTTTCTTTTACTACTGATGTATTTGTTATTTTAATTTCTTTGATAATGTTCAAATTGTCTGAAATTTCCAGATTCAAAGATAAGCCATCTTTTATAGAGAAAGCACCACCAGGCAAAGTGTTTTGAAGATTTAGAACACAGTAGAATCATCTGTCCATCCCTCTTTATTCAGAGCTTCTCTTGCATTGAATCACACATTCTGGCACATGCATCTGAAAATACCGAGTTGCATACATTCGAAATACAAGCATGAGGCATCTCCAGATTAATGATGGTTTACCTTTGACTGCTATGACTGATGCAATATTTCACATTTCCTGACTTGTTTTTTTCTAGAATTATGGAGGGAAATGACGTGAGAATGCACAAAAAACATTGAAATGACTGTGCATATTTGGTCAAAATAGAAAACGTAAATTATTGGAAGATCTGATTCATTGGGAGAAAGCAGCAGGCATAATGCACAAAAATCAATTTTCATTCAAACATCAACTAAATACTTAATTTGCATTTTATGCTGACTTTTAGTTTCACTCAGTATTAGCGGTGATCACACTTACATGGAGTAATTTCCATGGACCGACAAAGACCTATCCTCTTTCTTGCTTCCATCAAATGGGTTTCCAAAAGATCGCTTTCGGAGCATCGTCTTCACCAAAATCTGAAGAGAAATGGATATGCAATAAAGGTTAATGAAAGCTATGTGCATTATAATATTTTTTTCCATAATGGAAAGCTGTGGATGGCTTTCGGAAGGCCCTGGGCTCTACTGTCAACAATTACATATTTCAAACTCTCTTTCATCGAGTGTTAGCGGAACCTCAATGAGTTGTAACCTCACCGAGATCAGTCTTCACAACAAATGGTCCACTGAGTGACTATCCATTGAACTGCATCACTTCTACAACCCTTTCTTGCGTCGGAACGTCCCCGCATACATTATACCTGGCACAGAGATTTACAAAGTGACGCACCTACCTGGATGCGTCACTTTGGCGCTATTCAAGAAAAATTTAAAAACACATTTATTCAAGAGTATAATCTAAGAGGTTTTTTCTGCTGCATTGCCTTTTGTCTCTCCCATATCGCGCCAGGATACTCTCAAGTAACGGAGCGCGTTATAAAATGGTTTATACATACATACATAAATACATACTTTGTAAATATGGTACAACATAGCGCACATTTTACAATGCTGGCGTGTCACAAAAAGTGACGCACCAGAGGCGCAAAGTGACACAAGAGCCCATAAATAAGCCCCACAGACTTCTGTTTTACTGAGACTAGACTTTTGGTCTCAGATAAACTTAGGACCAAAACTTAAGTTAAACTGAGCAAAAGTCTAACTTTGCTACTCGTAAATGCCCTTTGTGAATACCGAAAGTCATTAAGTTAGACTTTCGTCTCAGTTTACCTTTGTGATTCTGGCCCATTATGCGTGGGACAAGGGTGGCTTGGCGTATTTGATTGCTGTATCTGAACATTTACCTTAATGTGCTCTTGAGCTCAGCTGGTAAGCTAATTTTAAAAGACCAACCCAAGGTGACAGAAAGACGACCACAGATACTCCTACGGTTCTATAAATAGCTACCAATATCTACCGTAACTAAAGGTACCACATGGAATGACTAAACAGACAGCAGTTTCCTGGTACTCACCACTGTGGCCAAGCTGGGAATATGCTTCACCGAGTTTTCTACCTCTTCCTCGGTCACTTCAATGAGGGTGCAGTTCTCGTCTTCACTCGGCAGTGGTTCGGCTCCATGTTTGCTTACCCAAGGATGCACCTCCACAAGATAACAAGAGAAGTATTAAACTTTAACTTAAGAATAAGAGAGACAAAGAGCTCATCATAATGCAACAGGACAGTGCAGAACATTTAGCCCTAAATGCAGCAAAATATCTGAAAAATAACGATATACCTATTCAATATTCAAGGTCTAATACCCAACCATCACTATTTCTAGGATGCCAAACTATAGAAATTTTTTACCCATTTTTTAATTGACTCTTCACCCACACTTTCTCTTCCAAATCAAAAATCCCTCATGATTTTCCCAAGAAATGCACAGTAGGCAAATCTGCCCTTCATTGAAGTGATAAATACAGAGCCGGAATGTGTAGACTGCAAATGAAAGTACATACCCCAATTCATAAAGAAGACCAAACGAACAAGAAAAAATGCACACGATTGAATGGTGTGTTCTGGTTGTAATGATATGTTCTGTTATGGTGTGTGTTGTATGTTGCATACCGTAACTGGCATTTTTAATTTGTACTTAGGTTTTGTCTTCACTGACCCATAACTAACCTTCAACTGTGTTTTTTGCAGTTAACGTCTGTGTTTTAATAATTTACTGCATTCCCCTGCTATGTAACTGTCCCACTCTGCAACCACCAACCGATGCAACATACTGGAGCCTCCACCCGATAAAAATGTGGAAATTTATGACAGTTCACAATTTTTTTAATTTGTACATTGTCTGAAATTTGGAAAAAATAAGTAGGTTTCCCAAATTCAAAACAACAGCTGTGTGCGCATCACATTTTAGAAATTTGCTAATTTTGATTACCAAAATATTTTTTTCTTGCAATTTTTCCACAAAATTGGGAAGCAAAATTTGCATTGAAACAGGTGCTCGGGTTGGGTATGAAGAGGTAAACCTGGGGTTGTGGGTGCATGTTTGAACACTGCAAAACATTGGGGCCGATTCACAGAACTAACTTAAGACAAAGTCCTAAACTTTTGGTATTCACAGAAGTTAGGATTTTGTCTTAAGTTTGTCTTAGGACAAACTTAAGACAGACTTAAGACAAACTTAAGACAAAATCCTAACTTAAGTCTGTCTTAAGACAAACTTAAGACAAAATCCTAACTTCTGTGAATACCAAAAGTAGTAAGTTTAGGATTTTGTCTTAAGTTAGTTCTGTGAATCGGGCCCAACGTGTTAAAGAATAATACAAAGAACACCTTCCTGCACATAAACAATCAATGGAGGTGTTTCCTCCTTCTATTAATGCTGCTGAATGCAGCACAGATAAAAAGAGGAAAAAACAAGGAGAAGTAAAGTTCCTTCTCCTCGTTGCGCTTCCTCTTTTTCTCCCCTTGGGAGGCGTAGGCTTTTCACATATTCCCAGGTTTACAGACCCTTGTAAATCTGGATATGTGTCAAATGCCATGCGTGTTACGAGGGCACACCCACCATAACGACCATGGCAGCCTCCCCATTGCAGTGTGAGTCAACGCAGTGACTTGCGCTGCTTTGCCTCAAACCATATCTACAAGGCCATGAAAAGCCACGCAGGGTTGCTTTACGTGACCTTTTAGATATTGCACTGCAATGTGCGCCATAGGAGCGTTATTAAAAGTGACCTTCCTGTGTCACTTTTAATAACGCCTGTGCCTTTTTATAACGTCCTGTGCCTTGTACATGAGGGCCAAAGCTGGTAGTAAAGGGCCTACAATCATTATCATATACAGCATAGAATTACTATATGTAAATGCCTGCATGCATAGAATAGAAATAGCTTAGCTGAGGATACAAGTCTGGTTCAGTATGGTAAAAGCTATCTAATGCACATTTTACCTACCAGTTAAGTTTTGATTGTAATCAGTATTCCATGTTAACAAGTTAGAGACTAAGCACAACTAGTCTGAGTTACAGATACATATTTGAAATAGGTTGTGGCCTAAATTCAAGGGCTGCTGCCAAAAATACGTGAGGAAAGCTAAAGCTTCTGTTTACAATAGATTAACTTGCAGTCTGATTGTAAGCTTTATTCTAAGATTGTACAACATTCTGCTCATATCAGGAATGTGTATAGTGTATTTTTTACAAAGTACAGACATTTATCTAAAGGGCTTCACTGTATGTGCCTTATCAGTGGCTAATGCATAAATGTGAAGCTCTTGACTTAAAATTGTGTGTCTAAAGTATATAAAGATCAAACACTTTTTGTACGGTTTAATAAGTTGCTGATCCCATTATGGTCTACAGAGCTATTTTGATTTTAAATACCAATAAACAAAGGAGAACTTATACTAAATGTGGGTGAGTTGACGGATATGCTCTGCATCCTGCATATTAAGAAAGGTTATGGCCATTACCATGTGAGCGGTGATAGAAAATTGGCCCTAGGTGTAGCCTGCTGAAAAACTTGCAGGACAAAAAGCCTATTGCACACTGTCACATTAATTGGATGATGTCATCAATGATGTTATGCTACCTGTGATGCCATTTGTGATGTCATGAGCGATGTCATCTAACATGTCATGAGTGATACAACATGTGATATCATAAGCAGTGCGTGATGGGGTACACGGTATTGTTAACTCACTGTACTATAAGTGGAACATGTCAGTGTTTTTTCAATTTTTATATGTTAGTTCTTGTGTGACTTTACCTAACTATAATGTCACTACTGGATATATACTATATATTACTTTCTGCTAATTAATGATATGGTAGTGTGTATATATGTGTGCATATCTATTACAGTTAGTCATATCTACAACTCTCTCTCTCTCCATTACCTACTGGCGGTCGCCAGTGTGTAGTTATAGTTAGGACCTAGTTTCCATAGGAAAAGTGGTTTTTGTTTTGCCAATAACTTTGGCTCCATTTGACAAATCTTCAAAAATGTTTCAAAACTAGTATGCACCTGAGTTCAGCTGTTGTCTGGAAAGTTTCGGGGTCAAGCAGGGGCTGAGAAAAAAGGAGGGTCCCAAAGCGCATTTTTCCCATGCAAATTCCCATTGTGCTTTTAGACACAACTACATACCAAGCCGCTGAATGGAAATACACTACATTTGGCAGAAAGCTAGATCTTGGTCCAGAAAGCGTGCTTTTTATGATTTCGAGAGATATTTGAAGAAAACCAAATTTGAATATTTAGAGATGCGGACCCTCCAAGAATCCACCCGATCTTGTGCATAGATCTGATTGGCTGCCAACACTTCAAACAGGAAGTGTTGGCAGCCAGTTTGAGACTCGGATTCAGCCAAGTCCACAACAAAAGGGTCAAAGAGAAGGGGGCAGGGTAGGAATACCTTGACCCCTTAGGTCTGGGGGTGGGTTGTCCCAGGTACCCCGCCAGTGCCAAAACGCATTTTTTTAAACAATTTGCTGCAAAACTCGTGAAAATTTGCAAACCTTCGCAAATGTTTTTTTTAAAAAAATAAGCGCTGTCTTGCATGCTTGTTTGTATTTGACCCCCCGGGTGAGCCAGATCAGTGGGGCTAATTATTATATATAATATGGGGGGGGGGGCTCACGCTGCCCCCTCCCCATGCCCAATCTTGGCCACAGGGACTACCACCTCCCCGGGGCAGGCTAATTGTTATCTTTATTGGAGGGGAGCCACATGGGCCCACTCCTGACGCTCTCAAGAGCTCCGGGGACCACTACCTCCCAGGGGCTTTATTAATAAATTCAGCCGGGGCTGTGTGGACCCCCATCTATTGCCCTTAACGGCCTGGAACCTCCACCTCCTCTGGGCCATGAGAGACCTCCTTGGCCCGGGGACCAGCAATTCCCTAGTGCAACCCTGAAATAAGAAAGGAGGGAGCTGCATGGCCCTCCTCCTGGAGCTATTAATGGCCTTGGGGACCGCCACCCCCTGGGCCGGCTCCCTATGTATGGGGTGCCCACCCCCGGGACATAGATGTTTGCTCTTGCTTGGCGGGAGCTTTGACAGCTCCGACCAAGCAAAAGCAAACAGTAAGTCCGCTCCCAGCCGGTAGGAGCAGGGGAACTGCTCCCACTCACTGGGAGCAGACTTTTCATCTGTTTTCGTGCCCGCTGTAAAGTGGGCAGGACTACAGTTGTCCCTGTGGGTGGGAGAAAATCCGAGTGCACATTTTAATAGTCCAATTACCTGCCTCAGTGGGCGTGGCTCTTTGCAAAGCCATCTGGGCAATGTAGTGCACTCGGAAACAGCGCTTTCATTCCCCTGCTGAAAGCCACTGAAGAAAGGATGTTAGGTATCCTGAAACGCGTCTGTCTGAAAAGAACTTTTTTGAAAACTGCACCTGTTTTCTCGTCTGCTGGCAAGTGATGAAATAAATTATGCTGTGCCAAGGGCTTACCTGGAGGATGGAATATATATATATATATATATATATATATATATATATATATATATATATATATACACACACACACACATATATATACATATAGATATATAAAGTTAACCTGTATGAGGAGTGTGTCTTTGTCTGGGGAACATTTCAGAAATGATTTATGACGGCAGTCCTGCTGTGAAGACTGCACCAGCACAATTATTGAATGTGGGTCTGTCCTGGCTTTGAACTGTTTATTTCTGGGAAATGGAACGTCAGATTTAGCAATGAAAAACAAACTTGGACAAGTTGGGCACATGACATTGATAATCCCACTGGAAGGCTTTGGACATTATGAAGAAATAATGTTGGGTAATGCAAACCCACTGAAGGGATACAATTTACGCTACAGAGCCACAAATCCCAACATGCAACAAAATGGAAAACTCACCTGGGAAGTCCAGTGGAGGGCAATATTGCTAATTTACATGTAAATTAAGGTTTTGTGGAAGCGTTTTTGTAAAGTCAATCATCATCCTGGGAACAATGACTAGGAAGTCCGAAATGCGTTAAGGCAAAGGAAACTATTCAATGCAAATACCAGATTTATTTTAGCCTTAATTAAAAAGGTTTACTCGTACGAGAGGTGCGTCTTTGCCTGGGGACAATTTTGGAAATTATATATAAAGAGAGAGAGAGAGGGGGGTAGATATGACTAACTAAAATATATATATGTGCACATATATACACACTTCCATATCATTTACCAGAAAAAAGTAATGAATTGATACCTTAATTAGGATAACAAAATAATATATGTACACACGTTCCTGAGTGTCACTTTGTCAGTTGAATTCTTAATGACTCAATTTTCTAACTCGCAAGGCGACTTAACCGGGTCACTACATTATCTCAGCAGACCCTTTAGCACCAGCTAACTATCGTCCCATATCCTTACTACCAGCATTGGACAAAGTTTGTGAGAAGGTGGTTTTTCGTCAACTGGATGCCTTTGTGGAAACCTCTGGGACTCTACATCCGGCACAGTCAAGCTTCAGATCATCTTACAGCACAGAGACTGCGCTGGTGGAGATGACGGAGGCAATTAGGGAATGCCTGGATGGGGGCTGCCGAGCGGCTCTGATTCTATTGGACCTCTCTGCTGCCTTCGACATGGTACCTCACCAGCTTCTTCTCTCCCGCCTTTCTGCCATCGGCCTCTCTGGTGCAGTGTGGGCCTGGTTGGAATCTTTTTGAACACCCGTTCCCAGCAGGTCTGGATGCCTCCCTTCTCATCCTCATGCAGGGAGGTCTTGACTGGAGTTCCTCAGGGCTCGACTTTGAGCCCTCAGCTTTTTAACATCTATTTGACTCCACTGATCTCCCTGGCTGAAGAGCTGGGTGCCAAAATCATGGCTTACGCTGACGACACCCAGCTTCTGTTTACCTGGAATGGCCCTGACCTGTGCACGGAGATGGCACAAAGGTGTCTAGCTGCCGTGTTCACATGGCTTGCACAGGCCAAACTTAAGTGCAACGAGGGGAAATCAGAAATGTTGCCCTACGGCCAATTTCCTCCTTTCTTTACAGAACCCTTGTGGCCTCCTGATTTCCCCTGCCCACTCTCTGAGGGTGGTCCGGCTAAGAACCTCGGAATCTGGTTTGGGGAGGATCTCGGGTTCTCGGAACACATCAAGAGACTAACGGGTGTCTGCTTTGGTACTCTCAAATCTCTTAGCAGATTCTTCCCTTTGCTCCCCCAGCCGGCCAAAGAAATGGTGGCTCGGGCGCTTATCATGTCCCGCCTGGACTATGCCAATGCGCTTTTTCTTGGCATTCCTGGATATTTGGTGAACAAACTGCAATTAATCCAGAACGCAGTGGCCAGACTCTTATTTAACATCTCCAAGAGATCAAGTATTAGATCACACTTGCGTGACCTTCACTGGCTGCCCGTGGTCCAGCGGGTGCAGTTCAAGGCTCTCATTTTAGCTCATAGAGCTTTGCGCGACATAGGACCCTCCTACATCAAGAAAAGGGTGGCCTTTTACACACCTCGGCGATCCTTACGATCTGCTTCCCATCGGCTGATGGCTACCCCCCTCTTTCGTCGCTCTAGGATGGGTGGCCAGACACTTTCAGTCAAAGTAGCCACTCTTTGGAATGCCCTTCCTGTCTTGCTGCGTCACACCCAGGATTTCCGCTGTTTTAAGAAACTTCTCAAAACTCATCTTTTTAAACAAGCTTCTTAATTTTCTTTCTAGCCGCATGTCTGAGACCATATCGCGCCAGGATACTCAAGAGTAATTATGCGCGCTACAAATCCCATATAACATAACATTTCCAAATACTCTCTGTGGATTACTGATTAGTAGGGGCTCCCATGTCTATCAGTGAGGCATGGTTTATGGTTTTCTTTGCGACGCTGTCGCTTACTGCTACAATTTTGGGACTCCTGCAAGCAAAGAATAAAGCAATACATTCTATTTTTAGCTGTGCATTAAGGTATATTTTGTCTCAGCATCACTGCTCTCACAAGCATCATCTGAGGCACCCCTTTTGAATATTACAGTATTTCACTGGATACCTATGAAAGGCAGAGAGCAGAGCGAGGCTGTGATGGTATCCTTCTGGAAGGCCAGTAGGTCTGGGTAGATCCAGGCAAGCCAGATCACAGAGGTAGTGAGAGTACCCTGATTTTCACTAACTTATCAGTGGAATTTGACACTGTGAGCCATAGTGTTGGCCAAGAGAGGTTGCAAGATGGTGGAGCCCAAGTTGATTTAGCTCCTTTCTATCTGACAAACCCAGATGCTATGGATACACACACCCCCTCATGTGGGATTCCTCAAGGCTCCTAATGTCTCTCTGCCTCTTCAACATCTATGGTGAGCTTCATGCCAGACTCATCCAGTCCCATGGCTTTCTCTTTCCTACGGATGCTAATGACTTATGAATAGGCAAGTAATGGAGTAGGTCAGGGAGTGGATGGCCCCACTAGATGAGGCTCAACTTGCACAAGATAGCAGAGATTATATTGAGGTGAGAGAGGATTGGGCATGTAATAGGAGTGTCCGCCCTAGTGCAGTACATCTAGCTAAGAATCTAGGTGTCAAATTTGACTCTAGTCTTAGTATATGAAAGCGCAGGTCAGTGCTGCTACTTCTGTCTGCCACTTCATTCTAAAGTAACTTGAACTGATTGTAATCTATCTTTTTTTTAAATTTCTTTTAATTGAACAATCATACAAAATAAATGGCAGTGACGTTATACCTTGTTGCTCAGAAAGTAAAAAGAAGGAGGAAAAGATAGCAGCAGCCATCGACAGAGACCCAACAGGATAATCAAGATTTTAGTCTATCTTATGCCTGACAGCCGGAGAGCAGCAGCTTTAGATCATTGTAAGTTACAAAGCATTACTAAATAAATTACGTTTGATCAAAAATGCAACAGTGAACCAAAATGTCTGTCAATTTTTCCCTCTTTTATGCTCTCTCAATTGGCTGCCTATGGAGGCGAGGTGTCATTTAAGTCTCTCTGTCGGTGTACCACTGCATCCATGGCAATGTACCTGTTTTCAGATGCTGAGAAATTGTTTTAGGAAATATGCTCTCAGCTAGTCAATATGGACGCATCGCTCCTGTTCAATAAGCAGTCAGGAGCCTCTTATCATCATCCTTTTATTGAAAGCGCCTTGAAACCAGCTGAGGCGATCAAGCACTTTAAAAGAATCTATATACATTACATAACAAAAATGAGCAATTGAGAACGGTCTATAGAACTTGGAGACCGATTTACTAAAGGTAAAGTCACACATTTTTGTACACCTAGGGGGAGATTTACTAAGATTTTACGCAATTGGTGCAAAATAATTGTTTCCGATTTACTTCCCAGTGCTAAACTTGTTTAGTGCTGGAAATATCCTGAAAGTCACTCAAAGCCGCTCATAGCGCTGCTTTGCATTACTTAGCACCAAGGAGGCATACCATGGGTGGAGCATAAAGCCACAGAAGGTTTCTGACACTAAACCCTATTTACTAAATCAAGTAGACAGGGTTTAGCGTCAGAAAACGGTGCCCTTTTGAAGTAGGCGCAACGAAGGAGAAATGCAAAGAGGGAAAAGGGTTAAAGTCAGTCTATGCATAGTATTTTGTACTGGAAGGCTACCCTTCCAGTACAAAACCTATGCTAGACTTGCGGTAGACACCCTTGCATTATGGTGCAAAGTTGTCTTCGAGGCACATTCCAGCTGATTTCAGCAGCAGCGCAAGGAAGAGGGGAGGAGAGTGCCATATTTCGGTAACAAGGGCAGCTCTCGACCAGATAAAGGCTTTCCAGGATTGATGCAATAACTACCTCACTGCTGGCTGTGGCTGCTTCAATGCTTGTTTAATGATGGAGATCAAAGGCAAGCAAGGCTTGAACGCGGACAGAACACGTCTGATTGATCTTGAGCACAGGCGAGCATTGCTTTTTGATCACTGTGCTTCCTTCTTCTGTAAATGCACCTGACATGTCTGGTCTCTTTAGGTATTCATAAGTGGGAAGCGTTTAGTAAAGCAAATGGCTCTTTAAATTGAAAAAGAAACTGAGATGTACCATTATTAAACCAGAGAGAATAGTCTTATTGCAGGGTTTTATAAGTCACTATTCACTGGTGTACATTAATGTGATGTTATTGGTTTTCGTTTTTTCTTTTACAAATGAAAATATATTAACCATTCACCAATTTACTTAAGGTAACAAAAGCATTTGTAATTTTAATTGTAAATTGAATTTATATAGTGCATGCTACCCGTGACGAAGCATTAAAACGATTTGCGACGAGTAGCACGCTATTCTGGAACCCAAGATTGGAGGTTAATAGTTATCAGATTAATATTTTTTCTTTCCTTTCTGCAATAGTTGTGTTAGGTTTGTGCTTTTGATTTCTTGTGTGATAAGTAGCGTTTAGAGTTTGGGATAGAACGTTGGGAGTATATTTGAGAGGGGAAGTAGTAAGTTGTTGTTGTAAGTAGTTATTGCGTGTGCCCGTTAGTTGGGTAACATGGCTAAAAAAGTAGGGTAAAGTTTGAGAAGGATGTTTGTGGGTTCGTAGTAGTTAGAAAGGTTTGGGGATGAGTCAGAGAGAAGAGGGATAAGTCAAAGGTTGAAAGGAGAATTTTTTTTATATAAATATAGAATAAAACTGAAATTAACTTTTAAGTACACAAATTCACACAGCACTTGGTAAGGTTGTATTGACTGGAGAAAACCCCTCTATATAAATACCCATATCAGCACAGAAGCAGTAATATTTACATGATTTAATGTGCACAGTTATCTTGTGGAGAAGTATGCACATTTTCTCATAACATTTTTCTGAGTTTTAGTAACAGCCATGAACTATGTTATATATGCACCAATGTGTCCATCGAAGCAGCAATTATGTAATATTTACTTTTTGTCCACATATGAATGTATCTGCTATCAGGAAACATTCCATTTACGAAAGAGTTTGGAGCATTTGTAGCTGGAGCAAACTAAAATTAAACTTAAGTAAGAAAATGCTCTTCTGCTAATTCCTAGATAAACGTACTGCTGTTTCCACTTACCATCAAGTACATTTTACTGCAACATATATTTGTTGGTAAATCTCCAGCGCAACATTTTTAAATATCCACTGTTGTAAATGTTTTTGAGGTTGTAGTGTAATGAGGTTTTTTGTGATTGTATTACTTTTGTACTTTTGTAAATTCAAATTATATATTATCAGATGTGATTAAAATAAAAATAAAATTAACAACGATTTTGGAATTAGGTTTTGTTTGTGGTTGTACATAAAGCAGAATTTTGTATGCATATGCTAGGTAATGCAATAGCTGTTGTGTGTTTGTTATTATGTATTGCTTGCGGGGGGGGGGGTGTTTCTAGCTTCTGTCTGGCTCATTATGTTATTATCGGGAAATTATTGAGATAAGTGTGCCTGAATACAGTTTTGTAAAATATAATGTGTTGCCCACAAAAGAGCTTTTCTCCCAATCCTATGTGGGTTTTCCACTCATGCGGTGACAGGAGTAAGCCTTTTTACTGGTTGGTAGCATGTTAGGATACAAATTTGCAGGATAAGCATCAAAACATTCTAGCAGTGTCACCTGACTAATTTAATCCTCTTGAAAGTAGGTGCTGGGTTCAACCTCCCTGTCCTTTCCCCTTATGTCAAATCTTTTCACATGTAGAGTCTTTAACATGGATTCATAGATTCCAATAAATTAACTGTATGCAAATTTATCTTATCTGGATATTCTGAAAATCCCAAAGATTTTCAGGATATCCAGATAACATACATTTTCATGCAATTAATGTAAATCGAAATCATTTAGCTACTGAATGATTAAACTGAATATATGGAATGGGTCTGGTCTTCCTGAACGCAAATGGGCGACCTGCATTACAGAGCTAATCATGGAAGGCACTAAAGATATATATGATGTAACATTGCACCCCCAAAACAAGCCAGAACAAATCTCAGTGTACGGCACAACATGAAATGGGATGCACAAAACACAGGTATTTTGCTCTTGACAGTCGTTCCGTCTCTGGTCTCTCAGCCCAGAAATGGATAACAGCATTCACCATAAATGGAATTAGGCTCCAATAAATTCCAAATGCAAAATTCCTTGGGGTTCCGATTTAAGGCAAAACCTGCCCTGATGTGCATAGTAAAAACATTAAAGCCCAGATTTACTATGATTTTGCGTCAGGGTTGCATCACTTTTGGGCGCAGCCCTGATGCAAAATCCTTTTTGTCGTTTACAAAGCCACGCAGTGTATAGTGCTGCCGTGTGTTACTTTGCATCAGGCAGGTGTTACCTGGGTGGATCATCAGCGTTCCCATTCATTCACCCATGTATTTTGACACAAACCCAGTTTTACAAAGATTTGGAAATCAGTTTTTGCACCACAGTGGGGTATCTACCCAATGGAGGCGTAGCAAGAAGAAATGTACTGAGTAACATGTAAAGAAAGCCCCCAACTCGCAATAAAATTAGGACAAGAGTTCCAAGATATAGACAAATTCCACCCACATAACAGCTCAATTAGATTTCATTATTTATTTTTCATTATTCAATATTTCATCATTGTCTTTTTTTAAAAAATAGTAAAGATATAAAATAGAACACATACATGAATTCATTTAGTAAAAATACAAAGAACACATCACAAAGATCTAATCTCGTCTAGACAGCCCATAATTTACAAAATTAAAAAAAATACTAAAAAAATACTGGTTCACACTATATGAGTCCAACAGCAAAGACACAGTTACAAAGAAGACAAACAAATAATCCAAAATACATTGGCAAATAGAAAAACATCAGACATTACAAGCAACAGGGAACTAGACAATTCACAACTGTAGCATACAAGACAGAAAAGCACCTACGCGCGTATCGCAAAGTACCAAGGACGTTAATGTAAATTCCTTCATCAGGGCGCGCATGTTATGCTTCTTAAATTATTTGTGACCCGAATCTAGTCATCATAGATTTGTAATATAATTCAGTGTGAACTTCAGGGCTGAAGAGACTGTCTTGGGGGTCTGTGGCCATAAGAAACTCTTCCTTAGACCAAAGTTAAAAAAAAGAAATTCGCTAGCTCAAGATAACCATCCGTTCCTGATTAAGAACAGTGCGTAGGGATACTAAGAGACTCAATCCTTGAGTGATGTGTGCCCGAAAGTCACACAGATATAGATCCAGGAAACCACTTTGTCAAGAAAGGCTGGAGCCACGATATCTGCAATAAGTTTGTTTAGCCCTCCATGGTAAAACGAAAGGGACAACTGCCTGGAAACTCCAAATAAATACAATGCCAGGGGAAACTTTCAAAGAATGCTCGAATCCTGGTTAAAGGAGTTCCTTCAAAGGAAGCTGGATAACACTGGCGTCATAAAGGCGGTCGATCGAGAGCAAGGTAGCAAGAAGAAATATCTTTATTTCTCCTTGTTACTTCATCTTTCCATCTGTCCTGCATTCTGCAATACACATAAAAAGAGGAATATGTCTCTAATGGTTGTTTTTGTGCAGGAAGGTGTTTCTTCTTGCACAAAAACAAACCAGCCCTTAACACAGGCACCCTTGCACAATTGTGCAAGGGGGCCTTCATTGGCGCTAGGCAGCCCAGTGAGAGAGCAGAAATGTGCTATATCTTTATGAATATGAAGTATTTCTGCACTCTCCCTTTTACGCAACACAGCAAGTTCCCTTGCTGCACTGCAATGTGTGAAATATTTAGGCCTGAGTGGAGTTTTCGGAGTTCTGCAATGCAGAACTCTGTGAAGTGCCCGAAAAACTCCTCCATGCTACCCAGTTTCGCGAGTAGTGGAGTGCGGTGTGTTGCACTGCTCGTGCTGATTTTTAGCACCGGGATTTGTCCCACACTGTAAAATCAGCGAGAATCGCACTACGCGTCGCACCAGAGGGCGCTGTTTCTTTCTGCCAGTGAGTAGATATTCGACTCGAGTGGCAGATTATTCAACGCAAGCGAAAATGGCAGGTTTACATGCCATGACCACCAGGATAGTGAAATCTCGCTGGGAGATGGTCTAGCGTGCGGTTTTTCTTGCTCGTGCTTGCCAACGTAACATTGGCGAGTGGCGTACAAGAAAAAAACGCTGCTCGGCTTCGGGGAATTTTGCGGTACTTTGTGTAGAGTGAGCAAAACATTGTGAACTCCACCGGCAGAGTGGAAATCTTCACCCACCCCTACAAATAATTGTGAATTTGCATCTAAGGGACAGATTCATATAGCTTTTTTTGCGAGTAGTTGTGTCTAAGGAGAAAGACAAGCTGGTTTGGGTCCCTAATCCACAAAATGTCTTCCTTGATTTAGCAAATCTTTCATCTGGAACTCAATGAGTAAGTCATTCCTAAGCATAAGGTAAGACACTACTCAGAGAATGAGGTAGGGAATTTCAGGAGTAAGCATTGTGAACTGGTCCTTAATACCAAGGAGTAATTTGCACATTTGACAGGAGTAAGACACAAATACCAAGAAAATGAGATCTAGAAATTCAGTAGTAATTCACCCTGAGCCTAAAGTAAGACATAACTCACAGAAAAGATTTGAAAATTGGGCCTACCTCCATTTCCTATGAAAAATAAGGCATTTCTTTAGGTCACTAAAGTGCAGTATTACAGGAGTTATTAATACCCAGTGGACAAAAGGAGTGTTGTGTAATGTTATTGGCACTTGTGGCATTTTAATACCCATGTAGTGCTATTGGCTGTATGCGGTGTCATCCATGCTACTCCAGCGTGTTTTGTGCCTCAGAGTACACTTTCTTCAGCATTTCCTCACAAGTGACTCATCACTCAAGTCTTGTATCAAATTAGACTTCCATTTGAAAGCATTACAAAGACTGAAACTGTGCTGCACTGTTAACTCGCAAGTCATAGAATTTCCCTGTAAGTAACAAAAACATTGCAAAAACCCTGATTTAAGTGTGAATGGCCAACCCGTGCATATAGAAAAAACTGACTAAATGCAGAAAAGCACAAAATTGATGAGTGGAATGCTTAAATTAATATCAGCTAGAACCTGTTATATGTTTGGCTCACTTCTCCAGTATTGAGAACAACCTTATTCATATCAGCCCTAGTCTTACTGTAATAGGGACAGTCCAGCCTAAACTGCCAGGCCAGTCGCCTCCAGACAGGAACACCTGCAACTCCAGACCAGTTTCGGCCTACTTGTACCTTGTGAGTGACGCATACCTTGAATCCTGTGACACAGTGTTCACATGGGAACCACGTCTGGGCATACCTGTTTCCCTTAGGGCATCAACAGCAACAAACAACAAGGTGATGGATGGAATGTTTGAATTAATCTCAGGCATCGGCGATCGCGCTGGACATCTTTCAGAGCATCGTTTTTACTCTCTAGACAGAGACCAGTCAAATACAAGTCATATTTGGTCCTGTTCGAATAGCAAACGTCCAGACAGAACTGCCAAGCTACATCACTTCTGATTGGGAATGTAAATGTAAATATTTTGTACTTGTATAGCGCACAGCTACCAAGGGTCTCCCGGCGCTTGTACTCATACCGCTGAGGAACCCTTCCTGGCTTTCCTTGTGAAGTGTCTACTCCTGGACACCCCCTTGGTGAAACCAGGCATCCCCAGCGCTGTTGGGGGCCATTGTGGAGATTAAGCAAGCTATTGCCCAGAGTTGCAGCGTGGGGCCCATGACTAGAATAGGCGCTGTGGCGAGAATATCAGGTCAGAGGAATTTATGAGCCCGAGACCCGTCGAGGCAGGAATCGAACCCTGGTCCCTGGCCCGAGCTCTGCATCAAGGTCTGCCGCTCTAACCATTTGAGCCACACTTCTCCAACCCCTGCACCTCAGTTTCCCTTCATATTAAATATAAAGCACTTAATCATAGGCTAAATCCAATTACTAAGTTCTATATAAAAAGCTAAACATTTACATTTAGAATCACATCGATGAGAGTACGTTGCCAACAAAATATGCTGATTACAAAGAAAATTGTATGCAACCTGGAACCGAATGAGGAATAACCCAATACGACGAAGGGTGGTTTACCTTAATTTCTGGGACAGTGATCCGAGATTCTGGGTTTTTATCGAGCATGTGCGTGATCAGATCCTTCAACTCATCGGAGATGTCAGGCCTAAAGAAGCAAAACACAAGATGCACTGTCACGTTTTCAGAAGCTCATTACGTCAACGTGGATCCCTAAGCATTTTCTTATTGTATTCTGTTGGTGCCTTTGTTCCTTCCAAAGTTTTGATTTTTTTAGCCATCA
The DNA here is from genome assembly GCF_964263255.1 of Lissotriton vulgaris. NCBI lineage: Eukaryota > Metazoa > Chordata > Amphibia > Caudata > Salamandridae > Lissotriton > Lissotriton vulgaris. The sequence continues at coordinate 155,208,268 of NC_141699.1, read as the reverse complement.
CGGTCAAAGACAATAGACATTTTCGTAATGTATTACCAAAGTAGCTAAATTATTCAATGTCAAATCTTTCATGTCTTAGTAAAGCACTATAAAAGTATAAAAAACCAACAGCAGGCAACTTATAAAGCCAGAGGGACATTATTTTAGAAGGAGAACTGCTTTATGTGCGAATGGTTAAAACCCATGCTCTGCATAATATAGTTATACTGAACAGCCTAGCACTACATGGAGGTGCCATATAAAATCCAAGTGATATAAATGCTCCCTGATGTTCCACTAGAACTTGCTCTTGATGGCCAATATTGGGGTTTGACTTTATGGAAATGCTTGAAGGACAGAGCAGCCTTTTCTTGTCAGGCAAGCATATGGAACTTGCTCTGCACCAGTCTTAACAGCGTTTCAGAACTCCTAGTGTTTTGAAAATATCCTGTATCCCCTGACGGCCAGCAATCCTCTGCTTGGACAGCAATGCGGCCCAGTGACTAAATTGATGATTGCGGTCTTGTATGACCTGAGGTCTAATCCTTCCTAAATTATTGACGTGATCACTCTGAGTTACCCGAGGAGTAACCCTTCACCTCGTCGCACCCTATTTCGTTGCCAAGACCTGGCATGCTTAAAAACTGACAAAAGGAAAACATATTAAAAGTCATGTATCTAGAAATATCTCCCTGACACTACATATGTTAGACTGGAACTGACTGTATCATATGGGGCTGGTGCACAATCTATCATAAATCATGCATGTATGCCACTGACTCTCATCCAGCCTAATAGCAATTCATAGGTACCAACATAGTGTAATACTTTATGTATTTTGTGTATTCCATATAGGCTTGCAAGCCTCTACTCCAGAGATGCGATTTAGTGAATGGGTTAATATTGTCACTTCCACAGGCCCACACCGTGTGATCCTGGATTCACAGGGCCCTAGGCCTTATACCAGACAAAATGTGGTAAATGTGGAACAATCGATGAGTTTAATGCCAGTATTAGGTACCGTAAAGAAATGGGAATTTACATCTATACTTCAGCACTGCTCTTGAAACGTCACTGATTACATCAGACGCAAGAGGGGTGGTCTTTACTCACCCCATACAATTTATACCATCAAATGTACAATTGGTGCAATAGAGAAAATCTGAAACAGTGGAGGAGAGACAATGTTGGGCTATTGGTACTAGTGTCTTTTGATGATCCATTGAGAATACATCTATAATGTAAATATAAGACAAATACCTGGTTGCGTACAATGCAGCGGCATGTTACTACTGCAATGGAGGGGATGGAGCTGTGCAGATGCTGCTCATTCCTTTCTCGGCACAGAAGTTCCTGGTGTAACTTTTTGAAACTCACAGGGTGGGAGAGATATCCACTGACTTTTTAGTGCATGTTACACAGTTGTTTTAAGCGTGTATTTCCTCTACATGCAATGAGTTGATGTTGAGTAACAATTTCTGTTACTAGAAAGTTTTTAAGTAGAAACATTTCCTTCCATTCACTCGTAAAACAAACATGAAGATGTTAACACCCTAAAAGGCATGATGAATTTTTTCTTGGAATATAAAGGTAGGCTTGCCTGGATGCATCTGCTTCCCTCCATAAACTAACTTTGCATGACTGGGTGTTTTTTTTAAAAACCCAAATCTCTGCCTCGTCTCCTTCCATCTCTCTAATACTGATAGGTTGGGAAACCTGTCTCATAAGCATTGGAACAATCTTCAACCTTGGACTTTGCCAATGGGAACGCGTGATGGATTCATTAAACTGTAGAGACTGACTGCATGGCGTGTAAAGCTCCGGGCAGCCCGTACTTAGGACCCGTACATACTACTGACTTTACCTGATGTCTAGTTCTTTCTATATTCATGCATGTAGGTAGCCCAGTTGCAAAGTGAGCACAGCTTTCACTAGACATTAATTACAACTCTATCACTCCTTGCATTTAACACGACGGGATTGTCTGCTGCAGCACATGGGACCAATAAGACCTTTCATTCCTATTCCTGCAGTCTCTCAAGTTGTGTTTACTCAGAAAGAACAGAAGCTGTAGAGTTTGAAACTGTTGAGAGCTCCTTTAAAATGCATCCATGTAATCAATGTGTCCTATGAAAACATCAGGGCACGGCAGGCATGTATGGTGGAAGGAAAAAAACACAGGATTGACGTAGCTATATGTTGAGACTAGAGATCCCCAAAAAAGATCCTAGTAGAAACATCCTTAAGAAATATGTCCCATGTCATACATGTATTTTACGCTTTGAGACTCTCCAAAGTACTTGTCCCCAATAAATGTCAGCAAGTAGAACATGGGGCAACAGCGCAAAGAATGCGTATTCGTAATACAAGATATAACATAAGAACCAACGCAGGGTACTTACTGGTCCAAGAACTTGAGAGTTTCACATTTGATTTTGCTGTGTAAACATAATATCCTCTCATCCATAAAAGGACACTGTAAAGAAAAAATATATATATTCTTTAGCATTACCTGCAATGCACAACCAAGGAACTCGACAGAGAGGTGGAACAAAAATAGGGGCGTTAGTTCAAGGCGTAAACTAATATATTAGGGCATACAGCTTTAATCATTGGCTTCTCAATGCACCTCTTTCTTCCTCAATGAGTTTATTCATATATATTTAACTACTGGAAACTGTCTTTGCCAATATATAAAGTTAGTTACCTCTATTTGGTTATTACAGTTGGGTTTATCAAAAATAATTCTAATGGAGCTAAAATAATTAGTTTTAGTTTAAACATTATGGGCCTGATTAAGACTACAGCAATCCAAAGGACCGCCATTGTCACAGTGGCGGTCCAACAACCGTCACACTGCTGGACCACCCACAGTAATACAACTGTGTTGGGCGGACTGCCACGAGACAGCCAGCACCACCGGGATTAAGAATCCCGCTGGGCCAGTGGTCTTCAACCCGGCAGGAATATGCTGGCGGTGCTGCAGCCGACAACGCCGAGCATATTCCGATTTGGCAGTTCACCACCCTTTTCATGATGGTGAGCATGCCATGAAAAGGGTGGCGGAATGGCAAGAATAGGGCCCCCTGCCAGATTTTAGGCCTGGGGGTGCAAGTGGGTGGGGGGCACATGTAGTGCCCACCTCGTTTTGCACCCCCAGTTCCTGCACTATATGCCACACCGTGCAGGAAGGTGCAGTTGGCGATCTGAGAGCGGTGGTCTGCCTGTTAGGCTTCTTTATGAGCCTGACAGACTGCCACTCTCTGACTGCCCGATCTGGAGGGCGGTCTCACCACGGGTTTGGCGGTCCCACAGCAGATGGTGCAACGTAATCAGACCCTTAATGACTAAATGACAGAAAACCACCCCCGCTACAGAATTACATTTTGGGACACATTTCTTTTATTAACATGTAGTTTGCAACATAAATCATGGTACTATAAAGACATTTCTAAAAAATTAAAAAACACATAAAAAGCGTAAGTGAATAAAATTATACCTAATATGCACATTTTGGAATTTGCTAAAAGTAGACATCATCAATGCCTATTGAACATTTGGGACCCTAATGACCTGGACAGATATGGACTGATATGGGCCACGTTGGCAGTGACGGTGGCCAAGCGAGACATCGCACAAAAATGGGGTGACCCAGAACTGCCTACTGTTGCAAAGTGGGCCAGAAATATGGATTTGCTGATGGTGAAAGAAAGGGCGGTTTACGTGCTATGGGCCTGCCCCCGTAAATGGAACAAGGTTTGGGCCCCCTGGAACATCTACAGGGGGGAACCGTGTGAACCCTTACCGGAGGACGAAGACCTGGACTCAGAGGAGGAGGAGGATTAGGGGGACGGGTCTAGGTGATGGGCTCCTGTGGGGGCTGGGTTGGCGCTTGAATGCAGCTGTGACGTTGATCGTGTTCTAATTCCGAGCAATGGGTATTGACTGGATCTACGCATGTGGTACCTACTGTTAAGTGATGACATTAGTTGGGTTTTATAGTTTTAAGTTAATACTTACTGGGAACAAGTAGCTGTACTGAAGGTAGATGGGTCACGGAGTGAATAATGGGCGAGTTATACTGTGTTCTAAAATTTATGCGGGATGGCCACTAGAGGCACCCATCCGTGCCTCTGTTTTGTTAATACCTGCACCACGCCAAACTGTGATCTGCTTAATCATTTCCTTTGATAATACTGGCGAAAACTGTACTGTTGATATCTAAATATGATTTTGTGGTGTATCTTCTGCCTTCATGTTAATAAAGATTTTTTTTTAAAAAAAAGTAGACATCATCATCTCTTAACAAAATGTACACCTCTAACTTATAGTGGCAAGTATTGCATTACCATGTGTCAATCTAAACAATAAATATTGTCAATCAAACGTATCCAACTTATTAAAATTATTAGTTTGCATTCAGGCTGTGCCCACATAGCATGCGTGTATTTTCTAATGTGTTACGCTTCAGGTGGACTATGTTGGCCAAAGAATTACAAATTTGCCAGGCGACTAACATTCTTTAAATCAGGTTTATTAACATAGAGATTCAAGAGAACCAGATCCAAGCCAGATTTTTAGGTTATTGTTCATTATCATTACAATTTGACACAACTTGCATTGTAGTTTATGGTAGCTCCCAGGGGATCTGTAAGGATGATAGGGAAAGATAACTTGACAACTACCTTCCTTGAGACCTAGAATAGGAGGCAGTGTAGTCATGGCCCCTGAGCAGAAAGTGCTTGTGCAGAAAAGCACACTCCTTAGTTGCATTTATGGTACTGGTTTCATCCTGTGTCGATTCACGCTTCTGGTGATATACCTTCTGACTGGGCCCAAAAAAAGGGAAAAGGTCTTGGAGCAATATACCTTGCAATGTACAAAACGCCTTCTGATAAGCTGCTGCTCTCATTTGGAGCTCTGCTTTCATTTCTTGCTATTGATTCCTTGTAGACTGAAGGATATTTAGCTGAATGAAGACTGAATGACGACAGAATATTCACTTAGTTCAAGGTCTCAAAGTTTTAACAAATTGAGGGCTGCTAGTCAGCAAGACCTGCACTGACAAGGTAAATAAGATTGACTATTTCTAGCTGAACTATATGAATTTGTTCTCTTTCCAGTTCATACAGCATGATTTGTGCCTTATTCCTGGTGTTCTGCATCAAATTAATAATATTCCTTACAGAAACAAGCATTTGCTATGCAATCGGTCTCGCCTTTGGGACCTTATATGTATTTAGCTATGCAGCACATTAGCATGGGTGCTGAAACATTTACTGTTCTTTAATATGGAGGGAAAATTATGCACAAAACTACAAAACACGCCAGGTATCAGAACACATGGAGCGAAATACTGACTTTCTACAGGAAATTGTATTGTCCAAAGCTTTGTTTTTAATATAAAATCTGCCCCTTCTGTGGTTATATTACTGAAAATAAAAGATTTGAAAAAAAGATTATTGTCTACGGGTACTCGTCAAATACAAGTTTCTATGGCCTAGAATCTAGCAAATCCTAAAGTGATTCTGGTATTTTACTGACCTTTGCTGGTCGTTTTCTATCAAGACAGTTAAATAGAGGCAGTTGAACAGAAATAAAAGTTCCTATGCAAAGACAGAAGCAGACAAGTACTAGGGCTGATCTCCACATCCCACAAAGTACATACAACAGATCTTCCAGACAGCACAAGCGCTGTCTAGGCTAGACCTAAAAAACAGACAAAGAAGGATATGCCTTGATGGCTCAGTCTGGAAATGATGTGCCTATATAGGCAAAACTATGTTTGGTGTCGAAACCCCGATTAATCGTCCCAATGCCTTATAGCAATTGTGTGGTACTCGGTCTTTATTTCTGCCCTTGCTCTGCTGTTTTTCTGTAGAGCAATTCGAAACAATCCAGAACCCAAGGGTGCAAAAATGTAATCCAAGGTGGAGTGTGTGCCTATGTAGATGGAAGGTTTCTGGAAATGCGAACATGAAAAAACATCAGAAACGATATCTAGTATTTTCTACATCATCTACCACCCACCAGGTGATACGGCATCAGTCATTAAACAACTTATGGAATGCAAAGCTGAAAGTGCAAATTCACCTGCCAACAACATCTCCCTAGGCAACTTCAATCTGCACTGGTGAGACACAAATGACACAGAGGTTTTACAATTTCGATATTTTCAGGGGAAAAAGCTATGCTCAGCACTCACCCTTGTAACAGGGGCAACACTAACTCCCCAATCTCTAATGCCAACTACATAAACAAGCATTGCCATAGCCAATATGTCTCGCCAGCCTTTGGGACCTCATAATTGTTAGCTATTTACAGAATGTTGTTTTTTTGTAATTTTTCGGTCGCATGTTAGTCTTGTATAGAGCTTCATCTTAAAGAGCTAACAATAATTGACAGTCAGTAAATAGTGTCACACTATGGAACTCAGAGGTTTACTTTACCTGTTGTTCAAGCCACTCCCTTAATTACATAGGCCCGCAAATTTTAGAAACCGCCTTCACTCAAGCCACTTTTTTCAGGCCCTGCTTGTTAGGTCTGAGGAGTTACTGACACAAATGAAAAGGGGGGGCTCTTGGCCCCCCCGCCCGCATGGCGGCGCGGCGATCGCCCCCTCCCTTTGTGCCCCTCGGTGGTGGGGCGTGCCCTCCTGGGCGCGCCCCACCACCGATTGGCTGGTGCCCTCCCTGACCCGGATACCATGGTAGGATGTCCGGGTCAGGGGCGGGCGTGCCGGGAGGGGCTGGGTGGGGGCGTAGCCACCCCCACCCAGCCCCTTGGGGATAAAGAAGCGGGGAGCGCCCAGGAGACCCTCTTCTCCCTGGACGCTCCCCCCCAGCGTGTCGTGCCCCGCGCTCGGGGCTTCTTGTTTTTTGTCATTTCGTGTTTTTCTTTCCTCTCCAGGCCGTCGGTTCGTCACAGGACAGCAGCGGAGGTCGTCCGAAGTGTGTTCGACAGACCGGCGGATTGAGGAATATAGTCGGTCGGAGCGGAGTGCGGCCGGCGTCAGCAAGTAGCAGTGGCAGCTTGTTCAGGGTCCAAGCGGCGGTTACACCGATTACAGCCTTCTGACCAGGAATAGAGGTATTTGTCGGGGCGGAGTGGGGGCCGGAAGCCTTTCAGCCGTATTCCGGCTTCGTGGAGGAGTGTGGGTGCTCGTGGGCACTTCGGATATTGTTAGTAATTTTACAACGCCCGCGTCGCCTAAACTATTGTGTGCTGCACTTCTAGGGCATCCCGCCGGCAGTAAGAATCGGGCGGGAATCTGTTTCACCAGCGCATCGCGTGAAAGGAGAGGCGAAGCAGGGTCGATCAGGGTAGCCAATGGATGGGAGACCCAGAGCGGTGATTGACTAATTCTGTGCCTCCGCTCCTCACACGGGCGTCTTTGTTGATCTGTTTGTCCTTTTTTCCCCGCCTTCCAGGTGAACTGAATTGGCCGGCCGTTCGGGTGAGCTGTTTAGGTTGTGAAGCAGGGTAGACCAAGGCAGCACTTGGATGGTAGAAGAGGGGGAAAGGGTGCATTTATCTGTTGAATTCGAGTAATTTGAAGAAAATTCGGTCTGATTCATATTGATTTAAATTGTTTTAAGTGACCAATCTGGTATGTCTGTTGCATTGTGGGAACTGTACAAATAGGCATCAGGGGTGCTTTCAATTGTTGGGGCATACAGGCAGAGATAGGCTGGAGGGTTGTGGACAAAAAGGTAGTCCAACCACCTTTAATATAAAGGTCTCTCCTGACTCGTACTCCCAGGTATTAATACATTTTCTATTACAGGCAATCAAAGAAAACAATGCTGCATTTTGACTGATCAACTCGAGGACGTGGAGTAGGTCGCAATACCGGCGCGGAACACGTGGGATTGGTCGGTAAGAGGAGAACGGGGGGCTAGCATTTCATCGCTCCTGGTTGCCGCCGGGTGGGTCTACACTAGGTTTACTCACCCCTGACATAGCCGGATAAGCCGGTGGTGTTGCGGCCGCCGTTGCATGGTGCTTACAGCCCCCTGGACATCCTCCATCTGGTGAAGGTACATAGCGCGAGTACGCAAAAGTGTATCATTAGGAGTGTAGGCAATCCTTGGTGGTTTTGAACATGCCAGGGCCAAGAGGTGGTAAAGGAGGGTCCAGGATGGAGGTTATGATGCAGACCATGATGCTTGAAATGAGCAACATTAACAAGCGATTGGGGAAAATTGATGAATTAGAGGCTCGCTTTAATGAGAGGTTTGATGAGGCTCCTGGCCCATCGGGTAGGCCTGTTCGCCAGAGGACAGCCCCCTTGCAAAGGGGGGATTTTGTTACCCCGCCTAAGAGGTCTAAGGCCAAGAAGCCCAGGTACACTGCCCCCCCCCCCCCCCCAGAGCCGTTAGTTCCAGTACCTATTGTACCTGTTCCTGCGGCTCCAGCGCCTCGGCACCTACGCCAACTATTCCTATTCCTGCAGCGCCAGCCCCTGTCAATCCCCCAGCGCCCACCCCGGCCGGGCCTGCCCCTTCACCCGTGGCTCCCACCCCACTTACGGGTTTACCGCCACCGGCAGCGCCCTTGCCTCCCACACCTCTGCCGCCGGTTATGCCCCCGGTGGCGCCGGCAGTCCCAACAGGCAATTTAGACTCAATCCCCCCGGAACTGGTATCTCAGATAACGGCCTTGATGCCGTGGTTGCAGAAGGGGGGGGTGTTACCGGCTTCGTCAGATCATGCCGCAGAAGCGGAAAAATTGGTGGAAAAGATTAAATCTGCAGCAGTGGCTGACAGTACTGCAGTGGCCTCATCTTCTTCCCTCGCAGGTTCCAGTCTCGCCCAACCGAACGGAGGTGGTGGGCAGCCGGCCCAGGTGCCTGGAAATGGTAAGGAGGTGGCACTGCCTCTCTTGGGAGATGGTTCTATACCCTCCAGGAGTGAGAATTTAGCACAACATGTGTCACAGACTGTGAAGGAGATGATTTGGGCCGATAAATATGTGTACATTTATTCATTACTGCTTGATAATAGGGAAATGGAGCATGCAAAGACGCTAAAGGAGTGGATGCATCCAAGTGAATGGAGGGCACAGTGTTCTAGATTTAGGGTGGAAGAAACTCTGCTTAACTGGATCAGGGCTTTCGCAGTGTTCACAGCTATCAAGGCTGAACGACCCCCCAATGTGCAGGCGCCATTAGCGTGCTATCAGAGCAGGATTGTGGGGTGGAGTGAACAGTACTCTGGGGATGCGTGGAAAGGGTATGATGTCAATTTCAGGAAAGCCTTGGAATTTAATCCATCACTGACATGGGACAAGGTTGACTCTATGTCATGGCATCAGCAATTCTCAGAGAGCTGGCCCCCCCATCAGTCCACCAGTGCAGTCAAGATTTTTTCCGCCAGACCTCAACAGCCCTTTCGGCCACCCCAAGCGGGTGAGGTCCCGGGTAGGAATAGGGGCGGCGGGTCAGAGAAGAAAGGGGTGTGCTGGGATTTTAATAGGCGCACCTGCACAAGGGCCCCGGGCACCTGTAGATTTAAACATGCATGTGGGGCCTGTGGTCATCCCTCTCACCCAGAAGCATCTTGCAGGTCCAAGCAGGGCAATCAGGGTCAGAGGGGAAGAGGAAAGCCAGTGTAGTACAAACAAGTTGGGTCCCCCCACGCCTGTAGATGTTCTGGCAATGATCCCATGGTTAAATAGATATCCGGACCACACAGCAGCCACACTACTTCAGGAAGGTTTCTCCCAAGGCTTTAGGATCCCGGCAGGGGGGTACACAGGTAGCGCCCATTGCAAAAATCAATTGTCAGTGAAACTCAACCCTACAGTGGTGGCGGCAAAAATTAGCAAAGAACTGTCTCTGGGCAGGATATCTGGCCCATTTGTGAGGGTACCCGTCCCCAATTTTGTGTGTTCACCGCTAGGAGTAGTTCCCAAAAAAGAGAAGGGCCAGTTTAGACTGATCCACAACCTGTCGGCGCCCAGAGGAGCGTCTTTGAATGATGCGATTGATGAAACGATTTGTAGTGTAAAATATGCCTCATCTGACCAGGCGGTCGACCTGTTGCGTGCCCTGGGGCCAGGGGCCCTGATGGCAAAGTCAGACATAGAATCTGCTTTCCGTCTCCTCCCAGTCCACCCAGCTGATCATCATCTCCTAGGTTTCACTTTTGAAGACAAGTTTTACATGGATAAATGCATGCCCATGGGCTGTTCCATATCATGTGCATATTTCGAGACGCTTAGCTCTTTTCTAGAATGGGTCATGAGACAGGCGACGGGCCATCAGCAGGTCATGCATTACCTGGATGATTTTCTCTTCTTAGGTGCGGCGGGCTCTCAGGAGTGTGCCTGGGCACTGCAGGAATTTTGCGTGCTCATGCGGGCTTTTGGGGTCCCGCTAGCGCCGGGGAAGACGTTTGGGCCATCCACCTGCTTGGAATTTCTCGGTATCGAAATTGACTCAGTGGAAGGATGCTTCAGGTTGCCCCAGGACAAAGTGTCTAGATTTAGAGCAGCGCTGCGACAATGCCTACGCAAACACAAGGTTTCCTTGCAACAATTACAGGAGGTGGTGGGGCAACTGAACTTCGCTCTGCGGGTTATCCCTATGGCACGCCCGTTCTCACGCTCCATTGCCCAGGCAATGAGGGGATTACGGGAGAAACATCACCGCACGAGGTTGTCATCTGAGGTTCGCCAGGATATGCTCATATGGATGGCGTTCCTGGAGGGTTTCAATGGCAGGGTAGTGTGGCCCGGTCCTCCCACCACATCAGCAGAGTTGGGTTTATGGACAGACGCAGCTGGTAGTTTGGGTTTTGGCGCCATCCTGGGGAACAAGTGGGTCGCCCAACGATGGCCGGAAGAATGGAGAGCATGGGGTTTGACCACCAATATTGGCTTCCTTGAACTCTTCCCAATCTGGGTGGCATTGAAGGTCTGGCCCGAACACCTATGTATTCAATCAGTGGTGTTCTGGTCAGATAACATGACCGTGGTGGAATGCATAAATCATCAGGGGGCGCGCTGTCCTTTCATACTGCGCCTGATAAAGGAGATTGTGTTGCAATGCTTGAAAATGAATGTGGTCTTCAAAGCCAAGCATGTCCCTGGCATTCTCAATAATGCAGCTGACTCCCTCTCTCGCTTTAAAATGCAGGTTTTCAGGGAACATCTTCCTGCAGCAGACCCCTCTCCGGCTCACTTCCCGGCAGTACTTTGGCAGATTGGTGCCCCAGATTACAGGACCTCGTGGTTGCTAGCTTAGCCCCCAGGACCAAGACAGCTTACGAAGGGGCGTTTTTGTCTTACCGTACTTTCTTGGGGCAAGAATGGGAGGATAGGTGGGCACAGGAGGACAGCTTTGCAGCATACTTAGAAGGGATGCACAGGGAGGGTCGCTCCGTAGCGGCTGCGAGCAAGCATAGGGCGGCGGTCTCCTTCTTTGCGCAGGCTAAGGGCATGCGAGACCCCACTAACACCTTTATGGTGCGCAAGGCCTTGAGGGGTTGGCGCCGTTTACAGGGTCACCCTGCTGATAAAAGAAGGCCCATTGGGCTAGCACGGCTGACATCTTTATTGGTGGCACTGCACAATGTCTGTAGCTCGGAGTGGGAAGTACTTCTGTTCAAAGCTGCATTTTCACTGGCCTTCTATGGGGCTTTGAGAATTGGTGAGTTGGTAGCAGCGTCCAAACATGATCAGCAGGGCGGCCTACAAGGGGCCTGTGTAAAAATCAGGGATGATACCATGTGGGTGACAATTCAGAAATCCAAAACCGACCAGGAGTCACGGGGTCACACCATAGTGCTCCACCGAGCCCGTGCCAATCCTTGCTGCCCGGTTTCTCATGTGGAAATCTTCCATAAACAGCGAGGGGGCACGGCGGGAGGTGCACTGTTGTGTCACGCCGACGGTACGCCCTTGACCAGGTACCAGTTTAGAAGGGTCTTGGAGCTGACGATCAGACAGGCAGGTCTGGACCCCAAGGAATTTGGCACTCACTCATTTAGGATTGGGGCAGCAACTGAGGCAGTGGCAAGAGGCCTCCCGGTTAAAAATGTGAAGGAAATTGGGAGATGGTCCTCTGAATGTTATAAACGATATGTGCGAATTGACATGTTGTGACAGGATGGTGCTCACACCCGGTTTATTTTGTTTTTTTGCAGTTTCTCAAACCTGTGACGCAGGGGAGGAACTCTCCACCGGGCATCAACGATCCACGCCATCACGGAACAAGCATCGGGATCAACACAAGAAAATGGTTTGGATCGTGGGTCACTCGTATGTGAGGCGTGCTAAATGTGTTTTTCTTTCAGGAGACCGTACAAAAAGGGCTGCGCAAAAGGGGTTTGACATTTCATTCTTCGGGAGAGGGGGTCTATGTCTCACCCAGTTCAAGGACTTCTTCCAGGGACTCTTAGCTCAACAGCCCGCCCCCCCGTCAGTGGTGATACTTCACCTGGGGGAGAATGATTTGGCCAAATTGGGGAGACGCATCCTTATTGAGGAGATCATCTCCACTGCGGGGTGGGTGGCCAGGACTTGCCCGGGTTGCACGGTAGTATGGTCGCAACTTATCCCTCGGTGGCAGTGGCGAGGGGGGGACTCGGTTAGGGCGTTGAATCACTCGGTAAAGAGGATCAACACGCAATTGGACAAACTTTTTCGGGCCCCCCGGTTGCAGACGATTCCACATGGGTGTATCTGGGGCGAACAATATTACCTAGGGGATGGAGTACACTTGACTGAGGCGGGGAATGTTTTGTGGTCTAACAATATCTGGGCCTGGTTAGAGGGTTTTGCTAAACAAGATTGCTGATTTGGGTCTAGGTAGGGGGAGGCCAGATCGTCGGTTAACAATGCTGGCCTGTGGCGGTAAGGTCATGACCGGTGAGCAGCTATTTTAAGGTCTGAGGGGGCGGGCATCATCCATGGGAGGTTCCCGTCCAGGGGGAGGGGCCATTGGCCACTCCAAGAACTCCAGGGGCAAGGTAACTGGTGCTTCAAAGGGGCGCGGGTTGGAGTAGTCACGCTTTCCTTAGGCTGGTAGCCACCCCGCGCGCGCATACTTATGACGTCACTGGATGGCGCAGAGTAAGGGCCCTCCTTTAGTGGGTAAATGGAGTTCACGGCGTAGACCGGGTAATTACCAGGACCGGCTGCGCATGCGCACATCACTAGGTAAGGCGCAGCTAGTAGGACCTGACACCGGTTAGCGACCTTGCCATATGGCCAGAAATGTAGTATACAAAAATCAAGATGAGGATGTTAGCTTCGGTTAGGAAACAATCTGTATTAGAGTTTCTGTTAAGGTTAGCCTCTCAAACTTGTTGACAATATTGTATCTAATGTCCTGCTGATTTTTGTATAAATTGTTGATCATGCAATTAAAACCTTTTAATTTCATATCTTAATAAATACGGCCGGGAGGTCCCGCGGCCTCCCGCCTTCCAAAGATAACCAGGTATCATGTTCATGTGTCAGGTGTTGGTGTGCTCAGATGGGGGGGGCGGCAGCCAGTCGCTGACCATGTGAAAAGGGGGGGCTCTTGGCCCCCCCGCCCGCATGGCGGCGCGGCGATCGCCCCCTCCCTTTGTGCCCCTCGGTGGTGGGGCGTGCCCTCCTGGGCGCGCCCCACCACCGATTGGCTGGTGCCCTCCCTGACCCGGATACCATGGTAGGATGTCCGGGTCAGGGGCGGGCGTGCCGGGAGGGGCTGGGTGGGGGCGTAGCCACCCCCACCCAGCCCCTTGGGGATAAAGAAGCGGGGAGCGCCCAGGAGACCCTCTTCTCCCTGGACGCTCCCCCACAGCGTGTCGTGCCCCGCGCTCGGGGCTTCTTGTTTTTCCCACCCACCATCCCTGGAACTAAATGATTGAGGTTGTCTTAGTCTAGTTTAAGTGTAATCTGTAGGTGCTTGTTGAGATCGTTGATATGCATAAGTGATCCGTGTCTGGTTTGTATATTATGCTGATGATGCTTTCTTTAGGAATTTTTCCCCTTTTAGTGAATTGTGATGAAACATGTTATGATACTGCAATTGTGCTTAGGACTTTTTTCCCTTTGTAGTTTTAAATTGATGTTTTGATGTGTTAGCTAGAGTAGTTGTCATTAGAATTTTTTCTCCTAGGTCGTCGTATTTATTAGGTTTGGGGCATGCGGTAAGGTCATGACCGGTGAGCAGCTATTTTAAGGTCTGAGGGGGCGGGCATCATCCATGGGAGGTTCCCGTCCAGGGGGAGGGGCCATTGGCCACTCCAAGAACTCCAGGGGCAAGGTAACTGGTGCTTCAAAGGGGCGCGGGTTGGAGTAGTCACGCTTTCCTTAGGCTGGTAGCCACCCCGCGCGCGCATACTTATGACGTCACTGGATGGCGCAGAGTAAGGGCCCTCCTTTAGTGGGTAAATGGAGTTCACGGCGTAGACCGGGTAATTACCAGGACCGGCTGCGCATGCGCACATCACTAGGTAAGGCGCAGCTAGTAGGACCTGACACCGGTTAGCGACCTTGCCATATGGCCAGAAATGTAGTATACAAAAATCAAGATGAGGATGTTAGCTTCGGTTAGGAAACAATCTGTATTAGAGTTTCTGTTAAGGTTAGCCTCTCAAACTTGTTGACAATATTGTATCTAATGTCCTGCTGATTTTTGTATAAATTGTTGATCATGCAATTAAAACCTTTTAATTTCATATCTTAATAAATACGGCCGGGAGGTCCCGCGGCCTCCCGCCTTCCAAAGATAACCAGGTATCATGTTCATGTGTCAGGTGTTGGTGTGCTCAGATGGGGGGGGCGGCAGCCAGTCGCTGACCATGCCAAAGTGGAATGATATACTTGGGGAGTTGCATCTTCAGAGGTTCCCGTGTTCCGTAGAACACCACCCGATGCAGTCTGCAGTACTCGGAAACCTACTAGGATTTGGCTTGTGTGTTTTCTTGGTAAACAGGTTCCAAGATGGCTGTTCAAACATTATGACAGTACAGTGAAAGGGCAATGGGGGGAAGGGATGTGACTAGAGGAGTCCATTATACTGGTTTCATAATCATAATGCACACCGGATCCAGCTATTGAAATAAAATAATGTGTCACTTATAAAGTGCGAGGTTTCGGTAGCATGAAAATAGTAAATGAAAAGGGGAACCGCAAAAGCGCGTCTACAGCGAAGGAGGACTGTTTTTTTACATAACAATGGCAGAATATTTTCAGTACTGAATGCGGAACACCAAAGTTTTGATCAAATATGTGAATGAGCTAAGACGAGGGACCCACAATGGGAGCTTCAAATTGAAGCTGTCCTGCGTATTAAGTTTAAAGAGGTTGATTTTTCGCGATGAAGGCGTGTTATTGTGATCGTATCTGTAAAATAACAGATCAAATATTAAGCCACATGTATATCACTCAAACAATTACAACGCAAATCATAGCTGGTTGCTTTGTTAATTGTGTTTGTCTTTCCCTAATTGCTCTTTAGGTGCGAGTGTATAATTTGGTAGTGTTGTGTCGGTGAATATACTTAGGTGCAGATTTACAAGCCCCTTGCCCCACTGTTGCGTCACTTTTCCCATGTTAAAAGTGAAGCAAAAGTAAATCTACCCCTTAGAGTCTTCTGTGACATGCAGTTAGCCTGCAGCCTGTCCCTGCACACTAGGAGAACTTTCACATGTCAATGCCATCCATTGTGCAGTCTTTCTGCTATGAAGCCGTTGTCTAGTCTAAGAAGCGTTTTATTGTGTTTTGCACCCCGGCTACACCCTGACTGTACTCAACCTGACTATGTAGTGAGTGTGTAGTGCACGCTGCATTCGTTATGTGAATTTGCAGCATATTTGGCAAGCAATGACTGCGCAATCCAGCTTTACCATATAGTAATTGCATAGCCAGGGTAAGAGACGAAACATATAGGCTTGCTCTTGTACAGTGTGTGTAGTATGTGCATGCATGATGATAACACTTATATTACGCGCTCCTATGTAAAGCCTTTTAGGTGCCATGTAGACCAAGCCTATACCTGGAAGTAATTGTGTAACTTTAGGGTAACCGGGCGTCCCGAATTTGTCGGGACACACCTGATTTTAGTCCAGCAGATTTTGACACATTTAGCTGACTTGGTTTTTCTAGAGAGGCTCGACTACAAACAGAACCAGTTTGTTTTTTAGGTGCTCAAAGTCAAGACGAGTCTACAGCTCTTATCAAAACACAACTGAATTAACAGCAATTAGGCCTCGTTGTCTGTATTTCTGTGCTGACTTGCACTGCCATTTAAGTCTTTTTCTGCCCCATGACAAATGTAAAAGCGTAGTCCTTCTTCTCTGTCACCTAAAATGTCCCAGGTTTTGGTTTTCAAAATCTAGTTGCCCAAGGTAACTTGAGTGGGCAGTTGCTCGTTACAAAGTAGCGACTGAGCAGCTGGGGATACCATTCATAGTGTGTATAGAGGGAGGCTCGAACATCCTGTGATTTGGGGCAAATCGCTTAATCGCGCTAATGTAAAACTGCAAAAAAAACTATTGGTACAGAATCGCAATATGGGTGGCGCTTTGTCTTGTTAATCCCACAGATGCAAAATGGCGGGGTGCCGACAAAAGCATGAACGGGCAGTAGGTGGTGTAGGTGCGGCGAGCGAGCTGAAAGAAAACAAAAAAAAGTAGTGAGCCAAACGTGAACAAGTGGTGAAAAATTAACTGATCCATGTAACTGTGTCAGTCGCTGGGGTGGAAAAATCAGCCAAAAGGCAGGTCAAAGATAACAAAGGGACCATAGAAGAGGAAGATATTAAGAGGGGCAATACAAGGAGCGAATTACAAGAGATGGGCGGGGTCAAACTTCACAGAGAGACTACATCAAGCCTCGCAAAGAAACACATGTGCGCTGCAAGGCTTGACCTAAAAGTGAAAACCTATCATGGTAAACTGTTCTGACCACTTAGTAATACCCTTTTCAAATCACTTCTCCAAAATTTGGTCTTTCGTCAATTGAAAAAATAAACGATCTGGGAGAGAAACCTTAGATACTCTGGAAGGTCCAGTATAAGACACAAGAGTGCCACTGAGCTTCTGAACGTTCTAATGGGTTTCAATGCCATTATTCAAACAGCACATTGCACCAAAGCAATGATGTAAGTAGCAGGCGTAATTGCGTCACTAAAACAGAAAATACAGAAACGCCCTTCTTGCGATAGTTCCCAAAATAACTGTACGAGGAGAGGAAACTTATGTGAATCACTGAGAGAATATGGAGGCAGAACCTCTCTGCTCTGAACCTAACAACTCTAAGAGCTAAAAGAAAACCATAAAAATATCACATATTCAAGGAAACGAATTCATCCATCAAATTGGACATGAACAAGCCCACAAAGTGGGCAAAGGAAATCTTTCCCATCTCTCAAGACATCAAAGAATCAAGAAAACCCCCAAAAAGTGCGACTTATTTCCTCATCAAAATAAAATACTTTGAATTCTCTCTTAAGGCCGATACTGCTGAGTTACACCTCACGTCCCTAACCTGCAAGTCCTCAGAGGTCATGGTCTTCGGTCCAAAAATATCATTGCAGAACTTACACCATCCTCTTACTTTGCGTGCAGGATCTCAGCAAAGCTGGTAAAGGATATCAGTCATCCATCATCCCCTACCTTACTAACCTGGTCATTTCCAACCTGGAGCACATCATCTTCCTGGACATCCTAAAAATTGGACAAACATCTTCACTGTCTAAAAAGCAAGGCACAGATTCAGAAGATCTGAATATTTTTCAACCCATGTCTAACCTTTCTTCCCTTGCCTATGTTTGTGTTGCAAACCAGCCAATGCAGTTTATCAAAGACAGTCTCCAATTGGTGAGAGATTCAGTTCAGGACTGTGGAGGCTGGAATCAAAGTCAATTATTAACAGCAATGTGCCTTCCAGAACATGGATTTGAGTTTTATTTGCGAATTAGAATCTACACAAATCTTCCAATTCGGGTTCAATTAGTGAACTTTTTGAGTAGGGTTAATTTTTCAATAAGGTATGATGGCCCGTACTTGTTTCTCAAACCAACTTTTTCAATAAAAACTCTTTTACCTGGAGTATGCTGAATTTGGTATTTATATTTTTTTCTTTTGGATTTATCAACACATTTTTACTGCACTGCACTGTGACAATAAAAAATAATTGGTGTGTAACATAATTTGGGACAACAATGTGTGGCACTGTAACTTGCACATATAATACCACAGGGGATATATATACATACATACATATATATATATATATATATATATATATATATATATATATATCTGCAATACCTCGCAGCAGCAGCACTCCACCCATCAAGTGGAAATACGAGGCAAGGACCAGCTTGTTGCAGCATTCAATTATTTATTTTCCCAATACAGCTTTGCCACGACGCGTTTCGGCCGTCCCTGCGGCCTTGATCACATGACAATGCATAGTGCTCAGCCCATTTTTAAAGTGTAAGTGCGTCACATGTTGTCATAGACATTAGATAGAAGTTTTACTATATATATATATATATATATGTGTATGTATATACATTTTTCATCCTCACTTGTGCAAGAAACGGAGATGGACCACTTAGATAGTGCCAAATGGATTTATTCGATGTTGCCTGGTCGGTCCTGACGCGTTTCAGCTCGGGGTGAGCCTTGATCACATGACACGGTACAACAACCTTTTTTCTTTTTTAAAGTGCAAGTGCAAGGGATAGTGCTCACGTGTTCCTATACAACAATAGACATAGTGGACATACTTCTTTGGCATGTCTGTATATTACCGATATGTACTGAATATTGTAAACACTTCGATATGTTGTATAAATACGTAAACAGTAATAAAAGTGCAAATGCATATCACATTCTTAATAAATAGACAGTTACAGCCACATGATTTGATAGATCGAATATCATTGTGTGAAAGTAGTCCTTTTCTATGTCTGATGGTGTTGATAAAACAATGTGTAAATGTGCTAAAAAAATATAAAGTGATGCGTGAAATAAAATACCTGAATGTAAGTTGACAGTGCATACATTGTATTTTAAATCATATTATCTACTGTAGTGTCTAGGTGTTTAAAACTCTTGGTCAAATATCCATAAATCTAGATGTTATATCACGAATTGCACATTAATATCAGACCAAATAAAGAGAAGTATATATTGTAAAGTCTAAGTGATTTTCATGGGTATAGACATGATTCGATTCTGGTAAAATACCCAAAGAACCTGAAGTATTGAAAAATAGAATAAATTCAACACTTAAAATATTCCGCATAGTGCAAAAAATTCATTCATAGATTATGTCCATATTTCCTAAAAATAAATATAGGTTGTATATAAATAATACATGTATGGTTCAATATGAATATGAATATAAATATTACATTATAAAATATATACATAAATATTAAATATATACATATAAATACAATGTCTAAAAAAATCCCATATCTAAAAACCACAGTACTAAAAACCACAGTAAAAATATCATATTTCATGGTCATATATGTGCAAATATACAAATAATTCCTCCTATATTATGGACATGATCCCTTATATATAAAGTGCTATATTTGAGACTTAGAGGTATAGAGCCCAGAGGCGATGGAACAGTAAGTATATATTTTCCATTTTTTGTTGTTTTCTGTATTAAATAGTTCTAAGGTGGAAGCATACAGATAGCTATCGAGGGCCAGTCATGTTTATAGACAGGTATGTAGGTCTTCTGTAACATTCTGGCCATTCGGTTGTTTGCTGTTAAATTCCAGAATGTACCTTGTCTCTAGTAACCTCAACGCACTTTCCCTGTCTCCTCCCCTCCTGCTTGGGGGAATGGTATCAATTACATAAAATGTAAGATCCTTGTTATTGGCTGAATGTTTTCCTTTAAAATGTCGTGCTACAGGGTAAGTGTTGTCTTGGTTACTGATGGCTCTGAGATGCTGTAGAATTCTTTTATGTGCTGCCAGTTTAGTACTTCCCACATAGTTTAATTTGCAGGGACAGGTTAAAATGTATACTACGTGGTCTGTTTTACAGGTCAACAATTTGTTAATAGATTTATTTCTGTCGCTGAACGGGGTCTTTTTTTTTTTTTTTTTTTTAAATCCTCATATTGCGAAAATATTATGTATTTTGGAAAGTTTGCTTTCTACCTCTGAAGCTTTCCTTTTTGTACCGTCACTGCCCAATGGTCTCTCTTTACTTGGGAGTTTTCCCTTGTCTTGCTTAATCAGAGGAGAACCTTTTCCATTTACATATTAACATATCTGTAGTCGAGAGGGAGGGAGCTAGCCACCTTGGCTACTTCTATGAGTATCATACTCATAACACAGAATACGCTTTCGCATTAATCATAGGACAGTATGTTACGCCCGATCCTCGGAGGTCAGATGTTTCTCCATGATTTCCCAATACTTGAACCTCTTACTAATTTTTCCCCTTCTGTCTAATTTATTTATTTTGATAGCTGAGTTTAACCACTCTGCATGTGTCGGGGGAAGAGGACCTATCCACTTAATGCAGATCTCCCTTCTGGCTATCACCATTAGTACAAAGAGTAATTTTGCTTCCATTACTGTTAGTTTATCTACCCCCGTTGTGTTATCAATCCCGAAGAGAATAAGAGTTGTACTTACATTTAGATGTTTTTGAAATATTGAGTTCAACGTCTTACCAACTCCTTCCCAGAATGTTCTCAAAGATGGGCAATTCCAGAACATATGGACATCATCCGCCTTCTCTTCCCCACATTTAGGGCATTTTTTGATTCCCGCATTTTTAAATTTTGAAAGCTTTTTCGGTGTCCAATAGGCTCTATGCAGGGTGTACAGATGATTTCTTTTTACTGCCGCTGTTTTTAATGTTGACCAACATTTCTCTATGGAGTTTTCCCATATATTTACTAGGTCTTCTGAAGCTAGGTCTATTCCCCAGATTTGCTCTGCCATCTGGGAGCTTTCCTCTTCATTGTCTATAAAAGTCCAATACCATTTTGCTACCTCCTTCTTCATGGGTAAGATTTTTATCATTTCTTTTTCTACGGTTTTGTTTTCTTTATCGTACTTTGGTAGTGTCTTTGCCCAACTGTTTAGTTGATAATATTTGAATTTTGATATTCTTCTATTGGAGATCTTATTCAGTTCTTCCCATGATATTAATGTTGTTCCATTCAGAAGTTGACCCCAATATTCGATGTTACGTTGTTTTAAGGGGGTAGCCATGACATCTTTTAAACATTCCGGTGCTCAGGGAGAGTTCCATATCGGTGCCATTGCACTATAATAGGGGATTTTTAAGATCAATCTGATTTGTATCCAGAGTTTAGCCGCCTCCTTCAGAACTTTTAGCTTAATTTTCTTGAAGTACTTTTGATGACCAAATTTGAAAAGAAAATGATCCTCAGCTTCTGTCATTCCTTTCAAGTGTTCCGGGTAATATTGGTGTATTCTAAGAAGAGACCGAATGTTTTTAAATTGAAATGCTCTGCAGTATTCTGTTAAGTCGGGACTTGCTATTCCTCCTTTCTCTTTTTTCCTCCTAAGTTTTTTCCAGGATATTCTAGTTCCCTTGGAGGCCCATATGAAACTTGCTATTTCCCCTTGCAGCCTTTTTAGCTCGGTTTTTTTAAAATCCAAAGGAATAGTGTTAAAAAGGAAGGTATATTTTGGGAGTATACTCATTTTTATAATATTAGATCTCCCTATAAAACTTAAAGGAAGGCTAGACCATACTTTAAGCAGTTTTCGCACCTCTCGAGCTACTTTATTCAGATTATTTTGTGTTATTTTGTTAAGGTTTTGATTAACCAAGATACCTAGATATCTTATCTCTTCCCTTATATTGGGGCTGTCAAACTGTGTGTTCCATGTCATTATTTCTGTTTTTGCATGGTTAACTAAGTATCCTGAAACTTCCCCGAATTTGCTGATTATTTTTTCTATCGCTGGCTTGGATTTTACATATTCATCTGTAAATAGCATCAAATCATCTGCATAGAGAGCCAGCTTTTTCTCCCATCCTTGATATTCAAAGGGAGAGATTTCTTTGCAATGTCTAAGTTGATTTGCTAGGGGTTCTATATATAGATTAAATAGCAGGGGTGAAAGAGGACACCCCTGTCTAGTGCCTCTACCAATTTTAATGTTGTTCGTAAGACTACCGTTAACCAAAATTCTTGATCCTGGGTTTTTATAGATTTCTCCTATTGCGTGTAGAAAAGAATCCCCTAAGTTATTTTTAGTCATTATGTTGTTCAGGAATGACCAGTTCACTCTATCGAATGCCTTAGCTGCATCGACTGTTAATATTGTTAACCCTTTCGATGCTGATGACGAGCTCAGCTCGTCATGATGCACAGTTGAGCTGTGCTGATGACGTGCTGAGCTCGTCATGAATGCAGCCTAAGCGCAGTTTCCAGCACAGGGGGGGAAAACACCTAGCAGCCAAGGTGTTAAAGGAATATTTTTTTCCGTAGCTATGTCTATTGCACTTATAAGTTCATGCGTTAATTCGTGTAATTGTCTTCCTTTTGTGAAGCCTTTTTGATCTGAATGTAGAAGTTGAGGCGTAAATTTTCCCAATCTTGTTGCCATTATTTTAGTAAAAATTTTATAATCTGCATTAAGCAGAGATATCGGTCGATATGATTCGCATTTTTTGGGATCCTTCCCTGGTTTTAAAATGATTGTTATTACAGCATCATTCCAGGTGTCTGGCATCGTTTCCTTTTGCTTAAAAACCATATTTATTAGCTCTGTTAAATGTGGAACTAATGTGTTTATTAAGGTCAAGTAGAGCTCGTTGGGCAGTGTATCTGGGCCTGCTGCTTTTCCTTTTTTTAGGGTTTTTATTGTTTTTTTTACTTCAGTTGGTCAAATTTCTTTATTTAACTCCATCTTCTCCTCTTCCGACAGTTTTAAGACTGGCATGTCTACTAGATATCTCTTGATTTGTTCTTCAGATGGGTTGACATCCTCAGTGTATAAATTTGAGAAGAAGGTCATAAATTCGTTTCTAATTTCCCCTTCCGCTGAAGTTAGGCTTGTCTGATCTTGATCTTGTCTTATTAGAGTTTTTACTCTATTTCTTGCCGTATCAGTTCTTAATTTCCATGCAAGCCATTTTCCACAACCCTCCCCATACTCGTGGTTTGCCAGTTTGCTTGCTTCCCACTTGGTTTTTAATTTTTCTTCTAGTATGTTACTTAGCGAATCTTTTTGTCTTTGTCTGTCTTTTTGTAAGCCTTCTTTTCTGTCTGGATCTTTTTCTGTTAAAATTTGAGTATCTAGGGTTTTTATATTTTTTTCTAAGTCTGTTATCTCTTGTTTCTCCTTCTTTGATTTATGTGCACCAAGACTAAGTAGTTTTCCCCTCAATACGGCCTTATAAGTGTCCCAAACTATTTGTTTTGAGGTTCCTGTTTTATTGTTTTCGAAAAAATCTTCTGTTTCTTTTTTAAGTGTTTGTACAATTTTCTGATCTGAGAACATAACTCTCTCCACCGTAAACCTTCTATTTATCTGGGCAGTTTTGATTTGCAGTGAGAACGGGGTCTTATATTCTGTTTTGTTGATACCATGTTTGCACGCTTTGCATGTTTTGCAGCTGTAGAATCCCTTTCTGTTTCTCAGCCAATCCACTGAATCCATGGTTTCAGGATTGGTGTCCACCAACCTATCCCTCATGGATGGACCATGGCAGTATGTGATGGAAAGTCTGGGGGGTAGGTCAGGCCCAATAATCGGATCTGCCAGAACCAAGGGCCAATTTTTTTCAATAATGGTTTTGATTTGGTTATGTTGTTTGCTAAATTGCAAAACCATTCTGAAGGCCATATCTCTGCCATCATTTTCTTTCTCTTTTTCTTTCCGGGGAGTTGAAGTATCAACATCCCCCTCTTGTAACAGCTCTTCTCTAGTCCTTGTCATGGAATTACTAATGGCTGATTCTATGGTTGGTTCTTTGGGAAAAGCCTCTAGCTAGAAACCTCTGCATGCATTCTTTCCCTTTTACTAATAAATTAATAAGGCAGGTTTTCAGAATTCTGTATAGTTGGAGTTCTCAACAAGGTATGAACACATTACAAATTAACCTTAAAATGTATAGTATTTTTGTTGGGCCATACAACTCAAACATTTTTAAATAGTATGCCCCAGGACAAAATATAGCACTTAAACTCAACATGCAAAAGGCTTGATACATAATACATGTGGGATTTGAAATATATAAAAATGTAGTTACCTGTCCAAACACAAAGCAGTACAGCGTAACACCCATGGCCCAGACATCCAAAGCCTTCAGTCAAAAATAAAATATATGTTAGAATGTGATTACAATGTGATCCATGGACATATCTTACATTAGATTTGTGAGACAGGAAGGTTGTACCTTGCCAGAGAATATATTCCTGGATTCCAAAAGAGTCTCTGGTGCCATGAAAGCAGGTGTGCCCACCGTGTTCGTTAAAAGAGCATCAGCGCCTTCAAACTGGTTGCTCACACCAAAATCTGCAATTTTTATGTGACCATCTTCTCCAACTAAGAGGTTGGAAGGCTTGATGTCACGGTGGATAATCTTTTGATAGTGCACTGCAAACAAAAAATCATGAAAATTATAAGGGGAAATAATAGATAACCAAGGATTATAATTTATAGAACGAACCAGTACCAAAAATGTGATTCTTTAATACCTAGATTAATTTACGGTGGGGACTCCTCCTGTGCCTGGTTTGATCCGTTCCTGTCATAGGCACTAGGTCCATTCACACAAGTGGGTTGGCATTTTTATCTGGGCAAGTGGGGAAAAG
The DNA here is from genome assembly GCF_964263255.1 of Lissotriton vulgaris. Classification (NCBI taxonomy): domain Eukaryota; kingdom Metazoa; phylum Chordata; class Amphibia; order Caudata; family Salamandridae; genus Lissotriton; species Lissotriton vulgaris. Next base: position 155,183,500 of record NC_141699.1, on the reverse strand, counting down.
CTAGGTGGTAGAAAGTTTGTGGATCTCAGCAGAGTCTGAATTTTGGAGGGCACTGTGGGAATGAAATCGTTGTGGGAGTCATGCAAAGCTTACCACCCTGAACTTCTCCTGGTGTCTAGTTTTCAGAAATGTATGGGTTTGGGATGCGTCCCTAGGTTGCGGCCAAGCCCAGTTAACACAGCTACCCCCAGGGATAAATCAGGTCAGTTTTTTGGCAGGAAATGTTAATATCTCCACAACACCCAAACGAATCAAATGTACTTTCACTTGCTATAGGGATGGGGATGTTTTAGTCAACAGGGGAGCAGAAAGGCTGTTGAGGGTTTAGAGGTGAGGGTGGGGCCTGAAGCAGGATTGGTTAGACCACACCCCATTATTTTATAAAATAAATAGTCCTGCCATCCAGGGGCTTTCTGCCCCCCAAGAGCAAATATGGGGCAAATCCACTCACTGCCACCCAGAGAAGCCAAGATACTGGTTTGTCCATTTTGGGGTAGGAGTATGGCCAATGTCAGAGTGTGATGCCTATACCTATTTTTTTGCCCCAAATGCAAATTCCCTGGTGTCTAGTGGGCCTTCTATCCCCCAGGGGGCAGATCTGGGGCAATCTCCCCAACTGGGACAAATCTCCTATCTGACCCGAGAGGGCAGAAAGACACTATTGCCCCTTCTGTTCTGGAGGTATGTCAGGGTTGGCTGACCCATCCTTTTGTTTATTTTGGTGCCATTTGAAATTCCTGGGTATTTAGTGAGCTTTCAGCCTGCCTCCGGGCAAAGTGGGGGCAAACCTCCTGTCTGCCCCTTGATGTGGGGGTCACAGAGAGACTAGTTTGTCCCCAAACGCTAAATCCATGGTGTCTAGTGGACTTTCTACATGCCCCCCGGGAGTGCAGATTTCAGGGCAACCTCCCCAATTGAGACAAACTGCCTATCTGCCAACAGGGGGCAGGAAGATATTATTGTCACTCCTGGGTTGATGGTATGGCTCAATGTCAGGATACACTGCCCCATCCTTTTGTTTGTTTTGGCAATTTTTTTTAAATCCCTGGTGTTTAATGGGCTTTCTGTTCCCGCACCAGGGGCAAATTGGGACAAACCCTCTGTCTGTCTCGGTGTGGTTTGCGAAAAACTTGTTTGCTGCTTTAGAAGTGGGGGCATGGACCTGTGCATGGTGGCAGCCCCTACCCCTATGTTTTCTTTTATATAAATATGTCTCTGGTGCCTAGTGGGCTAAAAGCCCCATGGGGAAGGCAGATTGGGCAGCCTTTAACTGCCTCCCCAGGGAAGTGAAAACAAACTGTTGTGGTAGGGGCATGGCCATGCCCTCCCATATGTTTCCTTTTTTAAATATATATCCAGGTATCTAGTGGGACTACTGACCTCACCCCCCTCAACTTGAGGGAGACTGGGGCAAACCTTCAATCTGCCTCCCGGAGGGACGGTGGGGGACAGAATGACTGTTGCAACCTTATTAGGAGATATGGCCATGACCATGGTGGACAGCCATATTTCCTATGCTTAGGCAGTATGCATCGGAAAACCGAAGAGAGTCACTTCGTAAATCCCTGTTACAAAAGCAGTGTCCAATGTAGGTCCAAGTGGTAAAGCTCTAAGTCAGATTTGTAATATAACTGACTATTTAAATGAGCTCCATTTAGGTTCATTGTATGTAAATATAGTATGTAAATAATCTAACACAGATCTGGTGCTCCACACTGAATAAACTGGCACATACAGCTAGAAATGAGGCTACCAATTAACAAGTGATTGTATTGGAAACGGATCCGATTGGCTAATATAGTGTGACTAATAGCTGCCCAGAGGTGCATATTCTGGCAACTATTTGGAAGGCAATGTCTCTGAGCTCTATGACAAGTTGGTGACCCCGGAGGCAGTACAGCAGCCATAGTCGAGCGTGAGGTAAATTTCATGGCCACACATCCCAAATTTCGCAGTGTATTGCCTGTGTAACCATTTTCGTCCTTGCAAGTGAGTAACTTTCACAGTAAGTATAATGAAATTTGGTGGGTGAAAGGAATGTGAGGCAATTAGGAGTATGGGGGTGCAGAAATAGGAGTTATGTTATTTTATTTAAATTTATAAAAGCTCACGATTACCCTAGGGTGTCCTGGCGCTGAGCTCTGCTTCAGCGATAGTCGGAGGAGGTTCAATGAGTAAAGAGCCAGGTTTTCAGACCCTTTCTAAAGGAGAGAAGGTCTCCGGCATTTCTCAGAAAGAACGGAAGCTCGTTCCAAGCCTTAGACGCTTAGGTGATAAAGCTCCTGTCTCCCTAGCTGGTTTTTCTAACAGTGGGGATCTGTACATTTTTTGCTCCTTTAGACCGCAGGGTCCTGGTTGGGACATACCATTTGAATTTTTGCCTCAAATGGTCAGGGCCAATACCGTTGAGAGCCTTAAATGCTACCCATAAGGCCTTAAAACGAACCCTTTGCTTCACCGGGAGCCAATGTAGCCGAGTTAACTCTCTTTTTACCTAAAAAAAAATCGGTATGCCTGTCAGAAGCCTGGCGGCTGCATTCTGGGCTATCTGAAGCCTATTAAAATGTTGGTTTTGGGCGTTCAGATAAATGCCATTACAGTAGTCTAGGCGTGACATAACAAGGACTGTGACTACTGTCCTAAAGTCTGTTTGAGAGAGAAAGGGTTTCATTTTCTCAGAATTCACAAACTCAGAAACAGGAGGAAACTACTGAACTTATGTGATCATTGAAAGTCAATCTATTGTCCACAATGACCCCTAGGATTTTTACTTTCAGAGTTGGGGTAGGCTGATTTCCCAACTCTGAGGGCCACCAATCCGGGGTCCAAATAAGAGGGTTGTTACCAAATACAATCACCTCAGTCTTGCTTGAATTCAGCTTTAGACAATTTAAAGCCATCCAACCTACTATGGCTTGCATACAGTCATGGAAGCGAGCTCCAGCCTCCTTTTCATGACCGTTTTTGATGGATAGAACGATCTGTGTATCGTCAGCATATGAGGATAACTGAAAACAAAAAGATCTAATCAGAGCAGGAGTCAGGAGCAGTAGCAGAGAAGAAGCTGAGGCTAAGAGTCACATATCTCACAGGTAACCCTGATAGAAACCTTCACACAGTCAGCCCCCGAGATGGCATATATTTTGATATTAACCTGTAGTTTCTCTCACACGTGTCCTGAGAGAAGTCCACGATTCCTGAAAGCATGTGCGTATTTGCAAGACCCTTCTTCCATCCCTCTGTATTACAACCAATGAGAGATGGGCCTTGAAGTAGATAATATTTCAGGGGAAGTGCCAGATTTCCAACTTGACAGCAGCTTTGAGGTGAGAGTCATTTCTTTCTGTTGTCTGGATTGGTATTAGTGAACTGTCAAGCGTGATTACAGAATGGTGCAGGATGAGAAGAGTCTCAGAATAAATTCAACCTTCATAGTGAAGCGAATTAAGCTTCTAGTTCCTAGCAAAATCATGAGTTATTTTCAGACCCAAAACAAGCCTTCCGATGCTTGTGGCATTTATGGTCATTTTAGGTGTCACCCAGAAAGTGATGCATGTAGGTGAAGGAAATGGAGGTGGTCCAGAACAGTCTGTGACCTGCATGTTTCAGCTGCCTTAAATTCAGTTGGTGTAAACACCTAAAGCATGCTTTGTACCCACAGAAAAGGTGTGGGCAATTATTTCTGTGGTGCACTGTACACCGTATGACGTACAACTGAGAAACTCCTTCTCATGACAAATATAGCGCAAATAGATAAAAAAAGTTCACAGTCATTGGACTTAGGCTAGATGTACATACCTGTAGAATAAGAATTACCAATAGCAATTTTTTCCGAATGGGTATTCTAAATGTGTGAAATGTTTATTGCTTAATTTGCAATATCTAGTGGGTCGCAAATCAACCTACGTAATGAATATTGATGAGGTAGGTCACAATTTGCAACCCATTAGGAATTGGACCCTTCACAGGGATGGTGGGCTGCTGAGGTCAGCAGACCATCATGTCTGTGATTGCTTTTTAATAAAGTAATCTTTTTTTGAATGCAGCCTGTTTTCCTTAACGGAAAACTGGATGCGTTTAAAAAGAAAAAAATGAAACTTCGAAGATTCATTAGGTCGAGCCTGGGAAGCGCATGAGATACTCTGTGAGACATGCAGTATTCGAGTATGGACTTGAAGCTCCGCCCACTCTACTCCCATATTTTTCATTGGCTTGCCTCATTGTCCTTTGTAAATGCTGGCTTCTGATTCGTTAATAGGCTTGTTAGTCCCTCCTTAGTACCGCCTTGTCTTCATTTGAAACCTCCCATGAGAGCTGGCCCTTTTACTTCTGTTGTTGCATGGTATATCTTATTTAGTCGGTAAGCACTATTTTCTTTAATGAGTTTCTCCTACTGCAGGCACGACATGCTTTCCTGCAATATTCAGCTTGCCATGCGTCCTTTCACTTTCCAAGCAGCCGGGGACAATGGCGGCCGCTTCTTTGGAGTGAAATCGGTCTTGCCTTTACAAGAGCTTGAGCTATTGACATACTAAATGACCATGCCTTTTACTTATGTGTTAATTATCAAAATAGATAAATAAAAGGCATTGTCATATTGGGAGAGGAGTTGGCCTAGGGGGGGGTCGACCTCGAATCTGGGGAACTGGTTTCGAGTCTCGGCAATGACGCTGAACATCCTGTGGTTCTGGGCAAATCACTTAATCTCCCAGTGCCTAACAAAAATGTATGTATCCTCATGTAATGCAACTGGTGCTATGTTAAGTGCCCTGATACCCGACTCTGGTCAAGTTTGCGCAATATAAAACTCTCTTAAAAAAATAATATATATATATATATATATATATATATATATATACAATACCAATAGCTTAAACTCTCGCAAATGCAAGACCTATTGCATTGCAAATGCTTGTTTCTTAAGAGTAAGCAGTAGTCCGTGGAACCACTGCCTACTCTTAAAAAATATTTTTTCAACATTCTTAAAGGGGAAGAAATCCCATATTAACAACCAGAGATCCTTATATGCTGAGAATAACCCTCAATAAGTGTTTAGAGGCCGCCAGAACCATATTAGGGTGCTATACATATCTGTTTGTTCAACCAAACCTTTGTGCATTTAAAATGGACTGCTCTGTTTAGGAAACCCAGGACTGGAACAATGGTGTCTTGGCTACAAGGAGGGATCTGGCCGCCCTAAGTCAAGCTGAAGTGGGAGTTCAAAGATAGGCTAACATGGCTAGTGGGGGGCAAGGAGGCTTGATAGACGTTATGGACCCTGAAGTGTGACTTGCAAGCGGTAAGTGAGAAAAGCAAGAAAGAGCACAGGCTTACGGTATTCAATCCCCTTAATCAAGTCATGGAAGTTGAAGCGCCCTTGGTCTTCGGTCAGCGGTGTGTTTGTGGGAATTTCCATGACCGGTCTGAAATCAAATAAAAATACTTGTTATACATAATATGCGCCCATAAATACAGACACCATGTTCCTCCTACCTATATTGTTCTATATTGTTCTATTGTTCTTTTAGTTTTGGCGTAAAGGTGCTTTACCATCACTAGTATGCCTAGGTATTATGAAAGTGGCATGACCTGTAGGGGAGGAAGTGACATAATGCTTTACATTTTCACAGTCCATGCACATTTTATTTCTTGAACAGTATACTATTTCTAAGAGTAATGATGTGCAGAGCAACATACACTACACAAGGCCATTAGTTGGAAGGAGTGCATTTACAGGTATGATTTGTGATCAATCGATGACATACAGTGAGTTTATTACACATTTACACTGCACTGGCTGGTAACAGTATGGGCGATGAGTGCAGGAGGTGTGAGTAAAGTTGCAAACTGAGTCATGGGAGGAAGAGAGGTGAGATCCTGACCCAGGTTCTGAACAATATCACGCAACGCAGCGCAATGTATGACAGGGAGCGAGCAGGAGAGCGCCACATTGACAGAGATATGGCACTCTCCTCCCCTCTCCCTAACGCTGGGCTGATTTCATAAGCCGTGTGCCGGGCACATACCTTAGTGCCATATCGCTAGGGTGCGTGCCTTAGTCTAGCATAGGTTTTGTACAAGAAGGGTAGCCTTCCTGTACCAAATTCTAAGCCTAGACATGTCCAAAAGTATTTCCTACTTTGTGTGTGTGCAGCACAATGCAACATGCATACAAAGTAGGAAAAGCACAGAGAAATCATGGGTGGTTGCATGGGAGCACCCATGTACCACCCAGTTAACACCCCCTTAACATAAAGTAATGCAAATATTTATGTCCGTTCTTTTGTGATTCCCAAAACGGTTTTAGCGTCGGGTTGCGTTACAAAAGTAAAGCTAACCCAACTAGACCTTTGAGAATCTTGGCCCTAGTCACTTTGGTTCTCAACCACAGCGGATATGTTTTAGGTGACCGCGAATGATGACCGGTACAGATGGAAGCTCAAAGATCAATGGGGACACTGTGTTGCACTGTATGGGTTACAGAACTGATGGAGTAAGGATTCGCATATACCGCGACTTGCTCTGTATCAAGAACCTCGCCTAACTTGTAATCATATTAAACCAACCTGTCCGTCATTTTCTCGTCTCCTTTCCCAACACACGGGTGTCCCCAGGAGGCTTGCTTATGTGTCTTTTCATCCTAACCATGCTTGCACTATGGAAATGGCCGCTTCGCAGAAATCCGTTCTGCGCATGCGTCGGTCATACTCACGTGATGTGACGCACTCGCATTTTGGAGGGATAGTATTGTACATGCGCAGTGATGCAAGTATGGCCGCTTATTCCTAACCATGCTCCCTGCTTGCCTATGCTGCTTCTGCATATCTATCTTTTCGCACTAAAACCCTAATGCAATAGATATTATAAAGTAAGGGGTGCAGTGAAGCTTTAATGGTGTACAGTGTAATCATTTTTTTCGTATGATTCTAATTTGTTTTCGCTTACTTTTCACGTATCGCGTATTTGTGGGGCCGGGGGATGAGGAGCTACACCATATTGAAGCTCTTCCGAACCCGGTCACGTGATGTGGGAAAGACCAACTGCGCAGAAGCTGAAACAAGCCAGCTGGCCTCAGAAGCAAGATGCGCATGGGAAGCACACCTCTGTGACCTCGAATTATATACAATGTTTCACTTTGCTACAAACTCCATTGTCTTTCTCATATGTATACCCTGGGAACTGTACTGTAAGGGGTGGATACTGTCACCTGAATATTAATGATGGTAACTAAAATTTAGGAGGTGACTATGACCTAACCTCCTCGCTTGACCAATCAGAAATTGGGACTTTGTCACTTGCAACATTAGTGGGTGGTCTAAGGGTCCTAGGAGGGTATAAATAGTCTAGTTAGCATAGAGAAATTGTCCGACTTGTCCGAGTAGCAGACCTGTCACTGACCCTACGAACTCCATAGGTGACTGATACAGAGAGCTGCGGAGCACTCTGTCCTTACTGTCCACAAACTCCAAGGGGTGGACATAGTCTTAAGTGCGGGCGAAGCACTTTTGCTGGGGAACTTCGAAAACCCAATCGGGGTTATTGGCGGATTCCGTGCAGAAGAGGGGGTAACGCTGGCGTTGCATCCGAAGCTGTAAGGGGTTGGTCGTGCCTTGGTGAACCCAGTCCTGACCTGAAACCTGAGGGGTATCCTGTCCTATTCCTGAGCTGTACCTGCTCACTTTCTGGTATTCCAATCCTGAGGGTCCTTGTCCCATCCTTCCAGACTGACTCTTGGCCAGGGTTAGTCCTCATTCTCACTTAGGTAAATATTAAACCGTGGGTGTACGTCTTTCCTATCACTCTTTTCTTCTTTTCTTAATAAAGCTCTCTTGCCAGTGATATTTTTCGCATTACTTTAAAGTGATATTTACATGCTATTGCTTATTAGTATTGTTCCCTTTTTCCCTACCTATAGGATTTGTGCTAACTGTTTTATTCAGTTCGTTCCCTTATTCCCTTCCCTTTAGAATGGTACTTGGTTTAAGATTAGTAAAGATTAGCATAGGGGTAGGAAATAAGTTTGGTTTCAACACATACTAGGTCCTTCTCACATTCCCTGCCTTAGTTAAACTCATCTTGAATAACGTGTCCCAGAATGTTCATATTTTGCAGTGTTCCCAAAATAGTTCTAAATGATACTTGCCCTAATCCATAGTTATATTGTGGCTTTGATATTAATAATTGATGTACTGATTTATATTTGCCTCATTTTGGCATATTCCTTTTGAAACTTGGCTTATATAAAACTTCAAAACTCATCAGGTGTCTGTGGTTATTATATCTCATCAAATGTTATTAAAGGTACTGTATGTGTAAGGGTATTCCTACTCACTCTAGGAATCTTGTCACCTGTCCACTGCTAGCTCCTGATCCGTCAGGAGTAATGTGCCTGTGGTAAGTCAGGTACATGAATAGTAAGTGGTGTAAAGAGTCACCCCCGAATTACTCATAGTAGCGTGTAAAACTCACCCGGTTCATGCAAGCTCTATTGACATATACACGCCAGGGCCCAGTGCGTGGAAATTGGTAAACTAGTGAGCTGGGTGACCCGCTCGCTCTATCAGTAATTTTCTGGTAGCAGTAGTATGGTTAGGACTAGTTAAGATAGGTAGACAAGACAGTAGATAAATAAAACCGTGAAATAAAATGTGCTGCTAATTATTGCTTGAAAGTGATCACATTGCTTCGAAATATTGCGCAAATGTTCTTTTTTGAAAAGTTATAAATTGTTTAAATGATTTATGTCATATTGCTGCTATAAGTGTTATATGTCAAAGTGTTAGTAAATTGTTCCGTGTAGTCCGAATCCCCGGGAAAGTATATAGCTAACGGTGAGCAGAATCCGGTTGGCTGATGAGGTCGCTTGTCGCGAGTTATTAGTGCAGGGTCAGGAGAAGACTGGAAGCGCTAATTAGGATCTTTTTTTTTGTATCTGAGTAAGTGATAGCTAACGAGTCTTGAATGAAACTTCCATTGTGATATCACCTAGTAAGGGTCACCTTCGGGAGGAATAATTAGGTCTCCGAAGCTTGAGTGATAAGCAAGGTAGTCCGCTGAGAAACCCTGGCTTAGTATATATCCCGGAAAGAAGTGGATGAGTCAGGGGAATAACAGGTTCTATATTTTGCTCGTGTGTGAGGTTAGGCAAAGAAGTCTACCCTAAGTGAATGAAAAGTAGACAGAAGTGGTTTACTTGCAGTGATAGGAAAATTTTCTACCTATTTAGAACACTCCGACACAGCGGCGAACGTTGTGTGTTGTTCAGTAAACTAAACGTTCGTACTTTAGGAAAAATTCAAAGTTTCCGTTACCTTGTGAAGGAGGGAGTCGGTCGCAGGACTGCACTGACGTCACTCCGTGCCGCGCTGGTATTGGTCAGAACAGCGGGTGTGTAGCAAGGCTGAAATTGTAAAGGAGGGGTGAGTGCCGGAGCGTGAGACCTCGTCTTACGAAAGGCCGCGCACCCATTGGACAAGAAATTTTGTAGTCTCCGCGTTGATTGGCTGCTGCGAGATAGAAGTCGCACTAGCATTGGAGGCACTAAAGCAGGCAAAATTAATCAACAGGAGCTCGAAGATAGTTTGGAGGTGTGTATGTGGTATCCCGAATTCATACCAAATCCACAACACTTAGGCTTTAATAAGGAACAGAGACTACGAGGTAGACCAAAAACAATGTACGGGGTTAAGAGAAAATTGTCCTTTGCTGATAAAATTAAGAATTACTTTAAGAAAGACCAGCCCATCAGGACAAGGGAGGGTGTGATCATTCCTCCGCCAGATACTCCCGCTTCCTTCATGATGTTTGATAAAGGGTATCATACCTGTGTGTGGTTAGATAATTGGGCAAAGTATACTAAAGATGACGGAGTTTTAGCATTTCCTATTTATGGTTCCTTTAATGGCAGAGTCCTGTTTAACCTCAGAACCAGAATGAATGAATTACATCCCCGACCCAGATTAACGCAATATGAAGCATTAGAAGAATGGGAAATTGAAGCCACAGAAAGAGACAGGCCCCGAATGGATAAGGAATTGGGCAGGTGGGATCCCAAATTGCATAAAGTGTCTAAAGAGCAGAAAATGAAGCAATGGAGGCAGAACATGATGGTGGAGGGGTTGTTTCCCATGATGGGAGTACTTGAAGAAAAGAAAGGGAAATGTAAGGAGAAAACCCGCCACCTAATGGCTATGGGAGACTCGGAAGATGAGCACCTCGAAGATTTATTGATGAAAAACCCACCTCCCTATGTAGCGGAGGCAGAACCATTAAGTTCACCAAACCCGTTTGCCAAATATCCTAGATGCCGGAGGGATAGTGAGACAGATGGAACAGGTACGGACAGTAAAACCAGCGATGGGGATGGGTTTTGTAGACCTCGTTCTACGGTCCCGAATTACCGTCCTTTTAAGGAAGACCCACCTCGGTTGGTTACCCCGACAGCCCCAAGTATTTACCCTCCCTTGGTACCCCAAGTGTTACATGACAATTCTGCAGAGAAGGCTCTGAAAGAGAGAGAAAAGGAAGCCCTAATGAGACAGCGCGATAACTTGATACAGACCATAGCCCAAATTCATCCTCATCCAGATTCCCTGACTATCCCAGTAACAATTGGTCCAGCGATTCCTCTTTATGGGGATAGAATGGTCAGTCCTAGACCACTTGTAATAACCCCAATTGCACCCACCCCAAGTATTCCACCTTCGAGAAAAGAACAGCTCATAGATGATGATCAAGAAAGTGAATGTGAATCAGAGGTCTTGATGGACCTACCTATAAGGGAACCTGGGAAAAGTGCGCCTAGAGAGAGAAGTCAGAGTAAGGCAAAGGAAGTTCTGATTGAAAGCTCCTCTGGGTCCAGAAAAGCCACGGTAGTATCTCCAGAAGAGCTGGACAGATGGTCCAAAGAATTAGAGAAAGAGACCACACCCCAACCAAAACCCCTAGAAATCTATAGACTAAGGATAGAAATAGAAGAGCTATTGGCTGGTAATGTAGGATTAGACAGGTTAAACACCTTTAATGAAGACGAGTTACTGTTTATCAGCAAAAACCTTACCCGGAATACTACACTGTTCCATGAGAGATTAACGGATACAGCAGCTGACATGGGAATCGATATTAGTCGATCCTAAGTCCTTCAGAAACCCTACAGAGCAGATTTTTCTGACAAAGACTTAGAGAACCTGAATGTGGTGGGAAAACAAATTCAGATAAAAGAAATGTTGAAGCTCCTACAAAAATGGGAAAATATAGAAAAATGGAAAACCCGGTGGGCGAAAAAGAAAGAAGATAGTAGGGCTACTCCTAAAGACTCAGAATACTTACTGAAAGAGGTAAGCCCAGCGGAGAAACTGTGTCCCATGAGAGAGGTACCGGGAGGGAAATATGTGCATGTCCCTTGGTCTCGACAAGATATTGTGTCATTTTCTAACGACTTTCCAAAATTACGGGAGAAACCAGTCGATTGGTACCGACAGGTCCAACGCTTCATAAAAGTTCAGAAGTGTCTTCTGAAAGACCTGGATGGTTTTTTCGACATTGTGGTGCCTGTAGATTTGTGGACGGATTGTAAAATTGAAATTGATTGGCCCACTGAGGAATATGCAAGAGATGACAAAACTGGAGCTCCCGCACCCGAGGTAATGAGGAAGTACGAACAAGTCATACAATACCTGAAGAAAAAGGTGCCCGCAAAGGAAACTGATTGGACCCGAATAGATAGAACTACCCAAGAGCGTGATGAAAGTGTCCATTCCTTTTATGAAAGGTTACTGCAGGTGTTCAAAACTTACAGTGGAATCGATAATGTGGACATGAAAGACATGACTCATTTCAGTTATCGATTTGTGTTAGGATTGAGACCTGAAATATCCCAGTGGATTCGAGACAATAAGATCAGTTGGCAGGGCAAGCTCATAGATGATGTCTTAAAATATACAAAGTATTGCGAGGACGAAATTGAAAACAAAAAGAAAGCCCTCAAGGAGAAGGTAATGTGGGCACAAGTAAAATTGTCTGAACAGCAGGAAAAACAGTTAAGTAAATTGAATAATAATAATAATACTGTCCAAAGTCCCAATGCTGGGGGAGGAGGGAAACCCCGGGTAAAAATGAGTCGGGAGGATGCTATGAAGAAGTTCCCCTGCCACGGGTGCGGTCAGATGGGGCATTGGAGAGACGAGTGCCCTCATTTGCAGGCTGGTAATGCCCCTGTAAATGGTTTAAATCCACAGGTGCAGAAAGAGGGGACCCGAAAGAACCAACAACAGGTAAAGCTGCCTCAATTGCCTCGCGCTCCTAGACCGAATTATAAGAATCAGGGTCAGCAGAATGAAAGGGCCGAGGTATGGGAAGGGGAGAATGAAAGAAATGCAGTCATTCCACAGTATTTGTTAAACGATTCCTTTCTCTGTGATGATCAAGATTGACGGGGCCTGAGAGGGGAGGACAAGGAGTGCGTACTTGGCGCCTCCTTACCGGTAGACCAGTCAGGTCCATACATTGAAGGAAAGGTTGAGGGAAAAGACGTCACCTTTCTGTTGGACACCGGTGCTACCCGTTCTACTGTGAGAACAGTAGATGTTCCTAACCTACCCCTCTCGGGAGAAGCCATCCAAGTAGTGGGCGTTTCAAATCAGATAATCAGTACTCCGGTAACCGAACCAGTGGAGATTTCCATAGGAAATTTCAAAGAGATGCACAGATTCGTGGTCTGTGACTCCAGTCCTGTGAACCTGTTAGGACGAGACTTGTTGTGCAAAATGAACTGCACCATCTTTTGCACCCCAAGTGGTGTCGAAATTCAGACACCAGAGGAGGATGGCCTGTACAAATTAATGTTGTTAAGGCCTGACTCAGAAGTTAGGCCCCTGTCCATTCAAGACTTACCCGAGGAACTGCAGCAAAGAGTGGTACCTGAAGTATGGGATTTCACTGGAAAAGATGTAGGCTTAATGGCAAATGTAGACCCAGTTAAAGTAGCCATAAAGACAAATGCTATTTATCCCAAAACTAAACCATATAAAATGAGCGCAGAAGTAAAAGCTGGAGTCGCAATAGAGGTAAAACGGTTGCTCGAAGCTAACATCATACAGGAGGTCATGAGCAGTCCCTGTAATTCACCCATAATTGGAATTAAAAAGCCTAGCGGAAAGTACAGGGTAGTGCAGGACCTGCGCAAGGTAAACCAAATTGTTGTACCTTGCTGTCCCATTGTGCCCAACCCTGCAGTGATACTGTACCAGATTCCGTGGGATGCTGAATGGTTCACTGTCATTGACCTGTGCCATGCCTTCTTTTCCATCCCATTACACCCCGAAAGCAGGTTTATGGTTAGCCAAGTGCTGCATTTATGTCTTTGATAACCCAATGGTGCCTTAAGGGGCATTTCGCTGTCCTGTAGGTGAACTGGCCTAGCTTGATTTGCTATATGTGGCCCTAGACATCAGAAGAATCCAGTGGTGTAACAAAAGTTGAGGTCTACCTCTCCGGCCTGCGGTTCTTATCCGTAGCTCTCAGGCCTGAGTGCTGTGCTGAGGGCCGCACGGGGGCTGTGTGGGCCTGTATTACCCCACTGCTGAAATCTCCAATAATTTAAGGAAATCAATTGCACTGTATCTGCTGTCCGTGAGTTCATCTATTTAAGAAACTGTCAGTATGAGTTTGGCTCGGGCAGCTCTTTGTAAAATGAATCTGTATTTATGGACAGCTCTGACACAGCAAGTGGAAAGGTAAAGTACAGCCTACAAGAACACGGTGTCAAACACGGAGTCATTATTGTCATATACACATGTGATCCTCAAAAAGCTTGGCATTTCTATAATTCAGAAATAAAAGTTGGTCAAACTAGAAGACCCACAGATATAACACATTGGGTGGAGGCACAAGCATTGGCAAATCCAAAAGGCTTGGCTTGCATTCTGAGTCCCATCTAAATCGTTCAAAAACGTCTGCTGCAGTCAAAGAATCACAACAAAAATGATTGCTTTCTGTGAACAGTGTATCTATGAGATATTCCTCTGGGCAACGTTAATGCCCACCCTATGTATATTTTAAAGAATTCCTAAAAACAGGTCAACAGAGATCTCAGGTGTCAAGCCAGACCTAGAAATGCAATCTAGTCAAAAGCTACCCCAACAACAACCCCGGGCTTCTGGATGTTAGACTAGAAGGCCACATCTGCCTGGCCGGATCCCAATTGATGCTAATTAACTCGTGGGTCGTCTCTTCGCCGTTTGCTTAAGTTTGTTAGCTGCTTCACTTTCTGGGACAGTAGCCTTGATGAGGAGGTCTGAGGTAGGTCAGTAATTTGCTATGTCATGTTTACGTTTGAATATTTTAAGTAATAAGGTGTAAGGTGTAAACTTTCACTCAACAGCCTCATCCACACTTGCTTGCCAGAGGTGAGTTCGGCTATGGCAGCAGACCACCTTGACTGAAGTCCCCTCCTTCGTGGATACAGACACGGGTGGGAGGAGGACAGGAACGGCAACTCAAAATGTCCTCTTCTCCTACGGCTTGGAAGAGGAGCTTGGGTCTCTATCTGCATTCCAAGCAAGACACATTTTTTTCTGAAATATTAAATTACTAAAAAAAAAAAGAAATTCATTATTTTAAGTAATCTTTCTGGCTTGTTTTTTAGGTATTCATTATTTCACATTTTTTACTGGGTATCTGTATTTTCTGGCAGTATTTGAAGTTATGTGGAGGGTCTCTGGTCCCAGCACTGTGTTAGCATCCCAGATCACAAGTAGCCTTTCCTGTTTATGAAACAGTGAGTCCTGCTGGAGTCCAGATAGAGAAGCTTTGGCTTAGCTGTGAATTCATTGTGGAGCAAGATGTTGTAATAAGTGCAAAGAAAATAAAACACGTGCAATAAGTATTTTTGCCCAGGGAACATTACTTTTATCTGGTATCTCTCTTTGAATCTGAACTTCTCACAAGTTGTGAGTTTATTCTGTTAAATGGAGACTATTCTAGTGGTAAAAGGGCCCACGCTTGTGCAGCAGCACTTTCAAGATTCACATATGAAGTGTCTGTGTTGATAAGTCAAACATACCAAAGGTTACAGGAGGAATGCTTGCAAATACTCTAACCACTGGTAACCGCTTGGTCTTGGGTTGCTTGTGTTCCAGTTCAGGGAAGGCCTGCCATGGCCTGGCAGTTTGGCCTGCACTGTTCCTACTGGGGTAGAGTCAAGACTGATTTCATATGGCTGTGTCTATGCTGAGGTGCCATGTGGGTAGAAGAACGATGGGTTGGAATGCTACCCAAGTGATGTGATGACTTATAGCAAAAATTCCTCCCACCACCTTTTGAGTGTTTCATGTACCACTCTGGAATTCCTAATCAGGGTGAAACTAGTCTTGGGTTATGTTTGTTCTGGTTCAGGGAGGACTTGGCCTTTCAATCCAGGCCCAACCATCGTATTGGAGAAGGGTGAAGACTGATTGCATGTGGCTGGGTCCAGGCTGAGGTGGCATGGTGGGCAGATGAATGATGGTTTGGAATGCTACCCGAGTGACTGGCAGTAGTTAGACTTATTGCAATCAATCTCACATCACCTTTTATGTGTTTGATATCAGTGCACACACACACTCATTTAGCCCAACCCCTGTCATTACATCCCACATGAGACTAGCATGAGTGCAGTGTGAGAAACATGGATGTCACTTTGAGATGGTTTGTCATTTAGTAACCCTGGGTTCAGAGACCCTCGAGGCACAAGCAGAAAATAAACAGGGCTGAGATTCCTGGGCACTTTCTGTAGTTCCCACAACTTCCCTTTACCCTGGCACCTTAGCAGCAAACAGGAAGCTGTTGAAGGCACAAGACTGAGATAGGGCTCATGCTTGGGATGTTATCGGTAATCAAAGTGTGCGTAATGTCACTTCTTCCACCTCTGCCATTTCGATGAATTGGCGTCCATGTTATATGTTATTTTATAAGGGTCTCGTAAAGCGCACTAATCCCAGTTGCCATTTTGCCACTACTATCCAGAAAATTCTAAACACATGGCATGTCGGTGATGCAGTTCAATAAAAGCTGCCATGAGAAGCTATACTCACACCTGGAAGGGTGACTGAAAGACAAAGGAGGGCTCTAATTCTAGTGTTCCAGCTTATTTTAACAGGGGTGAATTACGTTTTAAACTTCGCCCATGAAGCAGGGCAAAGTTGCTGAACTTCTGGAAGTTTGCATTTTAAAACGTTTGCTGCCTACAGATAGAAAGCAATCAGGGGAATGTACATTCCTTATTACCTTGCACTGGAGTGAATACGATTTTGTAAACAGAAGATGGCTGAAATAATAGCATTTCTTGCTTTAAAACACACTCTGCCAAGAAACTCGGCAGTGTTGGAATGCATGTGCTGAGTTTTACTAACTGTGCTCTCTGAATAACTGAGCTTTTTTCTTGCAAGCTTACCTTCAAAGCTAAACTGTTTGAAAACGTTCACGGTGGTATAGTTCAATATAAAACCCTCACAACATTGGTGAGAGAAAACCTTGTAGCTTTACACACTTGAGAGTGTCACCCCCACAGGCACTGGAAACTATGAAACATACAACAAAGTCATCAATGATCTCCAACAAAGAAATGCCTGGCGTTCATCTTGAGGCCTGGGCACTTTAACTGGCACTAAAGTGCTGGGCTGCGAGCTACTGACGTGTGGGAGACAAGGGGCGAGGAGGCGTGGGTGGAGGTTTACAAAAGACAGTGTCACGCGCCACCAGTAACTTACTAATAGTCCTTGTTGTTAAATCAACTAATTTTAGCTGGGTTGAGGAATTTTGGCCGAGGTGGGAACAGCCTGAAGAATGCTGGGAACATAACAAGCACAAGCCGAGTCCAGAGCACATGAGGATAAAGGCAGCTAGTTCACACACACAGTTATGAGCTGTAAATAAGGGTTTTGCAATCTCAACACTTCTTCATCAGGGTGACTTGCACTTAGGCCAAATGCGCCCTCTTGCAAAACAATGCTGTCTTCAGAGGCTGACACGGGTCAGTGAGAAGTCCGGTCGAGTTCATTCGCCAGAAAACAATCTAAAAACATAAACTAAGTTACATTTATTCACCACATGTAAATGTAAATGTATTGGCATTTATATAGTGCACTACTTACCCGTAGGGTCCCAAGGCGCTTCGACCGCTGCGAAACCCTTCCTGGCTTCCCTGAGAGATGGTCCCTTAATGGGTATCTCCAGGGTGAGACCAGGCATCCCCGGCGGTCTGGTGGGGCCGTTAGTGAAGATGAGGCAAGCTAATGCCCAGAGTTGCCGAGTGTGATCGCTGATCAGAGTTGGCACCGAGGCGAGAGAATTATCGAGTCCGCTGACCCTGGTCCAGAAACCTGCCGCGCCGGGAATCGAACCCTGGTCCCGGGCCGTCCTCTGCTCTCGGGTCTGCCGCCTCTAACCAGTGAGCCACACTACTTCACATGAAAACAGGCTTTTTCCTCTTTCTGTGTGTGCTGCAGAATGGGGCATATGTAGAAAGAGGAAGTAACGAGGAGAAATAAAGATACGTCTCCTCGTTATGCCTCGCCTTGGGAGGTGTAGCATTTTAGCACATCCGAGGTCTACCAGTAATGGGCCAAGATCCATGGGTGGATGTGTGTAAACACCCACGCTCCACCCACAGAATGCCTCCGTGGGGCAGAGCAATGCAATGCAATGCGGCGTTTTGCACTGTGTAGTGTTACTCCAGGATTATCAAGCCATGCAGGGCTGCGCAATATCTAACTTAAGAGTTGCGTTGCTCTTGCGCCCCATTGCATGGCGCAAAGGGTGGTGCAATCCTTATTAAATATGCCCCTGTATGTTTAAGTTAGACCTGCACAGTGCAAGCCTGCACAGGAGGAGATTCGAAGTTTTTCTATTGTAAAGAACACACAATGTGTGCAGGTGAACTTATGCTTACATTTCTGTGCAAAAAAACTTCCTTAATCTGTTTCCAAGAGTTTTGCCACACTGACTCCAATAACAACGTGCACTTAGCTTTGACCATTCTAGCTGATTTAGAAAGTGCTACAAATGTTTTTGGTTTAAATGCTCAGAATTATGCACGGATCTGCAACAGTAGATCCTCAGAGCACTTTTCCCCAACTCACTATAGTTCAGTGCACAGGTGCAAGATGCTTGGATGTGCACTGCCTGTGCTGCTGGCCATCATGCGGCCTAGGCAGGTGCACACATGGGCAGAAACCTGCAGGTGGGGCTTGACTACCCCATTTCTCCTGCTGACTTATCCAGAGTCATGAAGGATGCGGAAAGCACTACGAGGTCTACTGTGGCCGCCTTCACCACGCCTACCTACAAAATAGTAATAGGCAATAATTACATTTAGAAAACTGTTAGCACTGCTATGAACACAACACGTAGTATTTACCCTATGGGTTCAGAGCATAGACTGGTGCAAATAGGATCAGTGATCCATGTGTGCACCGTGCCCCATTCAAATAAGAAACTAGCAGCTAGATTCATCAACGTAAAATCGGCTCGCAAAGGGCCAGATTCTAAGAATCTGGCCCTTTGCGAGCCAATTTTTGCATGTGGGATTCATCATCCCAAATGCAAAAATCGCTATTATAGAATTCGCAAATTTGCAAGGAATTGTATTTAAGGAATCTCTAGTTGAGATTCCTTAATTCATGAAACATTTAAAAATTGCGAATTCGCAATTTTGGGCCGCTATTTACCGCGAAGTCAAACCTCGTGGTAAATAGCGGAAACTTAGAAAAATGCACTAAAGTACATTTTTGTACGTTGCATGTTACACACACACATGTCCTTGGGACATGTGTGTGCGTAACACCAGCATCCAATATCATTTCAGGGGTGCAACAGGGTGTCCTTTGGACACCCCTGCACCATTGAAATCACAAATTCAACATGCGAATCGCTAATAGCAATTCGCACATTGATATGTCTTTCCCATTCATTCCTATGGGCCTTTAGGCCCATAGGAATGAATGGGGAGTTATTCCTTATTTGCGATTAGCAATTAGCTCATCGCAAATAAGGAAGATGTAGGAATCGCTATGAATTTTGCGATTTCTACATGCATCCCGTTTTGCAAGTCTTTAATAGCGATTCCTTAAATATCGTTATTAAGGACTCGCAAAAGAGGAGCATGATGAATCTGGGGGAAAGGGCCTAATGTATGACCTAAGCATTTTGCGACTGAATAATTGCAACTGTCCTGAAACTCGCAATTAGGAAGTCGCAAAATGCAATGTACAACAGTGTCTCAAACACTGTCTGCAATTCCCTATAGGGTCGTAATTGACCCGTCTCATCAATCTTCATAAGGGAGGTCGCAATTTAACCTCATTGGGAATGGCCTGTAATCTCAGGGATAGTGGCCTGCCGAGGTCAGCAATTTTTAGGTCTCGCCTCTCAATGCGCATGGGCATTGAGCAGAGCGAGACTATAGGGACTTAAACAGACTTTACCCAACTGGCCATTTGGTGCTTTGCCCGTGCGCTTTTAGGTCAATGCGCAAGCGCATTAACCTAAAATGCGCGTGCACAGCATCAAATCGCCAGCCATCTGTTCCCCAGCAGCTCTTCCCGCTCCGCCCCACAAGCTTCCCCCAGAGTGCGCTCTGCCTTAGCAGCACTCCTCCCACACCTTTGAAGTGCACTTCAAAGGCCGCTCTCCCTGCTCCGCCCCCTGCTGCGGCCGTGTCGCATTTCTCCTCCCCCCTCCCCACAGCAATGCCCTCCGTCTTGTTTTGTTTTATCTCTCTCCATTGAGCGCTCGGCATGTGCTGGCACCCCTGCTGTGTATTTTCAACCCCTCTACATTTCTGTCTAATTTCTTTTCTTGTTTTTCTTTTCCATACGTTTGTATGCTACGTGTATACATTTTTCCATGTTAAATCGGTTCCAATAAAATGAGTTATAGGATTTGGGTTTGAACAGTAAACTTTGGTCAGTCAGCATCAATAGCATTTTTCTTTGTGCACAGTAAGACTCTCCCGGAGTTTTCGCTTTTTACTTTGAAAGGCCTCATGAGAGCGCCCGGCTGGCAGCGATAATACTCACGGCGGTAATTAGATTATCACGTCGCTTCTGTGCGATTCTCTCCTCCATGCTCCGAGTGGCTCTTTCTCGACCGTTTGCTTTCCCGCCGTACTTCTTTTTGCTCTCGCCCATGCTCTCACACCGCCCCTACAGCAGTGGTTCACCTCACTCCGTCGGCACATTCTTTTCCTTTTGAACAGCACGGTGTTGTTAACAATGCTGGTAAATGTTAGCACAGTTTGGATAAGATAAACAGGCATTTTGCTGTCCAAAATTTGAAACGCAGTAAACTCCGACACCGCCCTTCATGTTTAGAGCAGCACAATGCTAGCAATGCTTGTTTAATTTAGCACAGCTAATGACTTTTACTGGCTATACCTTAAATCTCATTATTCACAGCTAACATACTCCACTGCATTCACTATTCAGGCGGAAAAAAGTTCGAGCTCGCAAAGCGCATTGCAGCCTCTTCATGGCAGCAGGAACCTGCTGGAACTCAACAGCTAGCAGAACTAAAATCACGTCTTTACTATCAGCTAAGAAATGTGGAGTCCAGACCTATGTTGCCTCCACTTTGCAAAACTGGGATTATTTCTTGTGCAAAAACCGAAATCTTAAATTTCATTCCAGGTCCTTAAACATGTGTTAATTCTTCCTGGGAGGTGTGAATAATCATCCCTCAACATGATATGCAATCCGCCACTTCCCTGCCCCCAACATCATTTTTCTTTTCCATACGTTTGTATGTTACGTGTATACATTTTTCTATGTTAAATCGGTTCCAATAAAATGAGTTATAGGATTTGGGTTTGAACAGTAAACTTTGGTCAGTCAGCATCAATAGCATTTTTCTTTGTGCACAGTAAGACACTCCCGGAGTTTTTGCTTTTTACTTTGAAAGGCCTCATGAGAGCGCCCGGCTGGCAGCGGTAATACCCACGGCGGTAATTAGATTACCACGAGGCGAATTATGACCCATGATTTATGCTATTTCACCCACAAATGGGAAAGTGCCCGTGGTATGATTCTAATTGCTAGGCTCTGGCCTGTATCTGGGGCGCAGCTCAGAGAAGGGCTCCCACTTGACTGTCTTGACAGATTTGTGGGCTTTGCAGGAGGGCCTGTCAGGTGAGTGTTAACAACAAAATAAAAGCACTCCAGGCACCCCAAATGTCTATAGGCCGGAACAAGAGGGAGGGGACGGGCTTCCATGGTGGTAAAAGCTTCACTGTTTACCTCGTGCAGTCTGCTTTACCTCCAACCCCTAATTAATAAAGACAGAAGAAGAATTCTGCACCACATTGGGTCTATTCTCTTAGGAGAACAAGGGTCTGAGTTTGGGTAATCCCCTTGTCCGATCACTGGGCCTGCCGGGCTGCTGTGTGGATGCTCAAAAGTCTCAGAATTCAAAATCTCTCAACTCAAGGAGAGGATGTGGTGCCAACCCCTCTCTACACCCCTCTCTCTACACTCCTCTCTCTCGCTACACCCCCCACTCTCTCTATACCCCTCTCTCTCGCTACACCCCCCACTCTCTCTACACTCCTCTCTCTCGCTACACCCCCCTCTCTCGCTACACCCCCACTCTCTCTACACCCCTCTCTCTCGCTACACCTCCCACTCTCTCTACACCCCTCTCTCTCTCTACACCCCTCTCTCTACACCCCTATCTCTACACCCCTCTCTCTCTCTACACCCCTCTCTCTCTCTACACCCCTCTCTCTCTCTACACCCCTCTCTCTCTCTACACCCCTCTCTCTACACCCCTCTCACTCTACACCCCCCTCTCTCTCTACACCCCCTCTCTCTCTACAACCCTCTCTCTCTCTACAACCCTCTCTCGATATCCATCTCACTCTACACCCCTCTCTCTCTCTACACCCCCACTCTCTCTACACCCCCCTCTCTCTCTACAACCCTCTCTCTACATCCCTCTCACTCTACACCCCTCTCCCTACACCCCTCTCTCTCTACACCCCTCTCTCTCTACACCCCTCTCTCTCTACACCCCTCTCTCACTACACCCCTCTCTCTACACCACACTTACACCCCTCTATCTACACCCCTCTCTACACCCCTCTCTCTACACCCCTCTCTCTATACCCCTCTCTCTACACGCCTCTCTCTACACCACTCTTACACCCCTCTCTACACCGCTCTCTCTACACCACTCTCTCTCTCTCTACACCTCTCTCTCTACATACCCCTCTCTCTCTACATACCCCTCTCTCTACCTCTCTCTACACCTCTATTGCCCTCACTCAATCTATCTATCTATCTATTTATCTATTACCCTCACTCTATCTATCTATTGCCCTTACTCTATCTATCGCCCTCCCTCTATCTTTCGCCCTCCCTCTGTCTATCGCTCTCCCTCTCTCTATCAATCACCCTCACTCTATCTATCACACTCACTCTATCTATCTGTCTATCGCATGACCACAGCATCACTCAGCACCACCACAGCATCACTCAGCACCACCACAGCATCACTCAGGGGCACTACAACATCACTATGCACTACCACAGCATCACTGAACGCCAGAGCATCACTCGTCGCCACCACAACATCACTCAGCGCCACCAGAGCATCAGTCTGTGCAACCATTCAACAACAACTGGTTCAAATATGTTCTCTCAATGTTTCAAGGTTTATTACAAATGTCACAAAAAGATGTTAATATTTCACTTCTGTTCTTGAAATTTCGTCACAATAAAATACACTGAACATAATCTTCGCAAAAGTTATTTGCAAAAGTTTAAGGTATTGCCAATATAAATTACAATAACTTTTTATTTAAGTATTAATTATAAAAAAAATAAAGGCCATTGTTATTTGTAATATGAATACATCTAAGTCACGTAAATAAAACATATTGCATTACAAATGCTATAGGTGTCACATTTGCAAAAGTTATAACTATTGGCATTGTAAATGACAAAGCTATCAATTTAGCTATTTTAAAAACCAACACATAAATAAAATATGTGTCATTTACAAGACCAATATCTCCAACTTTTCTAATGCGAGACCTATTGCATTTCCAATGCTTGTTTTTATTGAAATGCAGCAGTTTTCCTTAAAAAAACAGGATGGATTTCAAAAATAAAAAGCTACATTTTAATTTTTTAAGGGCAGGCAGTGGTCCATGGGACCACTGCCTGCTCTTAGAAAATGCTGGTTCCCACATTCACAAAGGGTAGGAGGTCCTCTGGGGACCCCTTACGGTTTGAAAATGGGTAACCACTATCTTCACTGAGTCTGTAAAATATGAATGTTTTGCGCCCACATTCCGGTAACAAAACATTCATACATGCTCCTGCGACTCGCTATTAGGAAGGGACGCCCTTGGCACGCTTTTTCCTAATACCGAATCGCAAACCCTATTTTAAGAGCCTCTAATAGGTGACTGACTCACATGCTAAAAGGCGTTTTAGCAGTTATAAATGGCCCGATTCTCCACTTACAACCGCTAAAAATGGTCGTACATGTGCCCAAAGACATTTGCAGTTTGCACAGCACTCATGTCAGTGGAGTACACAGATTACAGAGACAAAGCAAAGCTAATGCTCAGTAAGACCTTCCTCTATTTATTTTAGGAGTTTAATGTAGCACAGACTCAGCCCCAAGCAGGGGAAGCGCAAGCATGAAAGGCTCCACTTGGACCAGTGTGGTGTGTCAGTTCCAGCTGAGATCCGATAACAGGCACCAGGAAGTGATGGGGTAAGTGCTGGCAGTACGTAATGGAGTCAGCAGGCTCAACATAAACATCATAAAAGGAACAGGGAGATGAAGTGATTTGTCCAAAATCACCCAATATTTTGATGGCTCAGTGACAGCCGCGGCCCGTGCAGTTGAGGGTAGTGGGACCAGGTTGGGGGGGGGGGGGGGGGGGATTTTGATGGACGATGACGAGGGAAAATTAATTATTTACTTAATTTTCCCTCGTCATCATCCATCAAAATCCCCCCCACCCAGCCCCACCGCTCTTACCTGCACGGGCCGCCGCTGCTCAGTGATCTAAATACTCAGAGCTGAGTCATGCGGTGATCTGCAGCTTAAAAGTTTGAACCCCTTGTCAACTCAGCAGTCCCTCCCAGAAGTTAAAAATTAAGTAACAGTGCTTAGAAGCGGAGGAAATTCAAAATTAAGCACGATAAAAACATTTTTTTCCAATGATCGCATTTCTAACGCAATATGCTTTCTTAGTCAGGGTGACATTTTGGTCGCTTTTGCTAATCATTTCTTTCATTAATTTACTACATATTATAGACTTCCAATCAAGTCCAACACCACCCGATATACTACAGAAGCAAAAGCAAGCTTTGCTTTTCCCTCTTGGACAAGTGTCTCAAAATATCATTTGTCTAAGTGAGTTTCTGCTTTGCTGTAAGCAAGTTCTCCTTTTTTAATATCAATGAATGCCTTGATCAAATCCACTCACTGATGTGGATTAAAGACCACTGATGCTGTCCCCACCATGTTTCTTTCTGACATACATTTCCGAAAAGAAAGCAGATTTATGAGTTTGATTCAATTTTTACTTTTAAATTATATTTAAAGAGCTTACTATCTGAGCATTAGCGGCATCAAGGTTAAGCTCCTTTTTCTCTACTCAAAGGATAAAACTTGGCTCTGACAATGAAAAATCCTGCCTGAGACATCAGGCTGCTGTAACAGCACCATGTGCTATCAGCGGAAAGCTTTCATGTAGATCCGTAAGCCAAGCGAAATCTTTTGTTGGCCTGATCCCAAGAGTCGGGTCGACAGCAATAGGAATATGTGGTTTACGTTTGACAAAAGCTGAGGTAGAGAGCTGTATGTCTAGAATAAAAGATTGGATGAATCAACCTCTGATCTCTTTATCAGCATTCGTAAGCCCGCATATCTCCCCACGGAGAGAGGTGGTAACCTACATCATCTGACGTTTCAAGAAAGAATAGTTGGAATAAGGTCGCTGATGCAAGACTGAATCATAGCTGGATCTTTCATGCCGCAAAAGTGATCCTCTCCGAGATGCCCTAGGATAACGGTCACTTCAAATTAGCTACTTTAGAACATTCTATTTTAAAGGTGACAAGTGACATGGAAGAGATATTGCACTTGGGACAGAATCATTAATCAATTGTTCTCAAAAGTTATGAAAGTTCTAAGTTGCCAATAAATTATATTTGGAAATTATCTGCTGTCAAAACCTCCTGCTCATTTACACCACAAGCTCTTCCTCGAGAACAATATTTTGTTTCCAGGGCTGGTTCAAATACTTATAGAGCCTGTTGGTATGGACGTGTCTGACAAGACCAGGCGCGCAACACCCATTGGGCTCACCGGGCTTCAGCACCCCCGCTGTGTGTGTCAGCCCGGGCTGAGACAGCTTCGCGAGCTGGCGACAGTCTAATTGCAGCCGCACCAAGTACTTCACAGGTCTTTAAAATACCATTTACTTGGTAATGGGGCTTTTGTTGTGTTTTCACCTCTCCGACTCCCCTCCCCCCCCCTGAAATCTTTTTCAGCCTATGGGATGAGGCGGTTTTCAGTGTTTTGTAGATTTAGCATTAGGACATTTTCAGTCATCCAATTTTGTATGTTCTGAGGCGATATTGGAGAAAATGTAAAGCTACCAAGTGTCTACAATTCAAAGTTCTGCACAAAATGTTCAAATCATTCTGTAGCACAGCTCAATCTGCTTTAAAAATAAAATCAGATTTCATTAAATTACCCAGACTCATCACATTCGATAAAGGTCCCGTTAATTGTTATTGGTAGTCAAGCAAGCATGCAAAGAACCTACTGTGTAAAGGAACTTATTATCTCTGGAATTCTCTTACAGAGACATTACAACTTCAATCTTTTGTGCGGATTCCAATACAGTCTCAAATGTCCCCTCTTCTCTTATGGAGTTTGCATTTTCTTGCCGTCAACAGGTTTTACAAGATAAAGACGGCAGGTGTGGGAAACCCAGTGATATATGCAGAATAGATGTTACAAATAATATTTTCAAAATTCATGTCAGTTTAGATGGGAGTGTCTGAGGTAGATTTAAAAGTACAATCAATGCTAGATTTTCAGAATAACCAGCAACTCCTACATAAATGAGTTTCATTAAGATTCACCATATGTAAATTTATATTATGTGGTTACCCTGAAAACTGGCATAGACCACACCTTCTTGGCCTTATATTTGACACCCATTTTGAATATGCTCAAAAGCTCACCTAAGGCACAGACGTGGGACAGGACAGTGGGTTTCTTGATAGAAAACAACAATCTTTGTACACAAGGATGACTGACATTCACAGTGTCGAAAGGTATCCTATGTGGATTAGCTTGTAAATGGGGCATGCACATTCCACCTCCTGGAACTACGTTAGCCACCCATGAGTTATAACATTCATCATCATAATAAGCTTTATTTCGGCAAATGCCATAAAAGCAAACACGATAACTTAAAACTGTAAAATCATGCATAAAAACACTTAAAAAATAACATATAAAATATAAAATAGTTAAGATATTAGTAAAACCCACAGTTAAGGCTAGCAGCATATAGGGGGAGCATAACATATAGAATATAAAATAATTGAAATATTTATAATACCCACAATTAAGACTAGCAGCATATAGAAGGAACATCACAACAGTTTTAAGATGCAAGAATGATTTGCATCTAACAACTCCTATACTGGTTATCTACTGTTACATTAGCCATTCAAGTACAAACATATATTTATTTTTAAAACATTTTGTCCTGGTAGCTCTTACCCCTTTTTCACCAGTTCAAACACTGCAAGAGAAAAGATGAATATGTAAATGAATGTCAGAGAGCTATTGCCACGTAAAAAGATTATTTTATCTATACTACTATTATAAAGAGAGAACTTGCACTTTTAGGCAAGGTAAACTCGGGAACTACAGCGCCAATCCACACACCCAAGACATCTTAGAAAACCTCAGGGCAAGCAGAAGGACATAGGCTACATAAAAATAAAAATAAAACGTTTTTTAAAATATTAATAAATTAAAAAAAGTAGTCCCTTGCAACTAGCGCCGGCCGCGGCGTCTGCGTGAGGGGAGGAGCGGCGACGACATGAGCGACGTGAGGGGAGGAGCGGCGCCAGAACTAGGAAGAGCGGAGGACAACAGCGCCGGTAGGAGCTGCAAGAACCGGAGGAGCAATGGCAGTGAGAGGTACTTTGCTGAGGCGGGAGGCGGGAGGCGGGAGGGGGGAGGGAGTCGGCGGGTGCCCAGCGCAGGCTTTAATGTTTATGGAGTCCGGGCGGGAGGCGGGAGGCGGGGCGGGGGGGGGGGTTGCTACTACTTAACTTAATTCGAGTCCGGGCGGGAGGCGGGCGGGGGGAGTCGGAGAACATGCTGCCCCAGCCACCTTCTGCCCCGGGGTAATAATGCAGCCCCCTTCTGCCCCAAGCAACGCTGGGGCGGGCTGCTAGTATATATATAATTTAAGAAAAGAATCAGAAGGTTAACTTAATAAATATCACTCACTCTCTGACATTCCTAAATCTTTCGCAGAACAGAAGGAGGTTTTTCTGTGGTAGGCAAAGTTGGGGCAGAGTGACCATGTGCAGGCCTGGGCTTGTCCCAGTATTGATCCATATTTGAAGGTAAATAGTCAGTCATTCATTTGATCTCTATTAAAGCTTCTACTGTGCTCCCTCATTGCTGATCACCAGCAGGACAGGCAATTGATCAAACACCACGAAGCACTAAGGAATCATTTATGAGACAAAAATGACAATTATGCACAAGTGCTAGCATGCACTTTGTAGGGCAGGGAATTACATTCCTGCATTTAGTGTTTGTATGGTGTTATTTCTTGACATGTGATGTTGCTAGTTATGAAACCTTTTTAATTTCATGTTTCTACATTTCGACTTTCGTTCTTTTCGGTGTGTTTCTTATTTGGACAATTTAACTGTTGCCTTCTATTTTGGGACACAGTAAACATCTTGAAAAACCCATCTTCAGCCTGTTCCTGAGGTTGAGTAACACCGCAGAACACTACTTTACACAGAGGTGCTCTTATCAGGTGACCCCCATGGCTAAAAAAAAAGTCCCAGGTCCCAGGATGCATGTTTTCGGTCCAGGGAAGACCTGGCATGGCAGTTCGGGCTGGACTGTTCCCATGAGGCATAGGGTCAAGACTGATGTGCATATTGCTGAGTCTGAACTGGGGTGGCAAGGTGAGCTAAAGAACAATGATGGATTCAACCCAGATCTGTGACTGGGGGAGAATGTCTGAAAAGTTTCAGAGCTGTATCTTTGCTTTAAAAAGACATAACTCCCTTATTACATGATTTAATTTAACAAGCTAATGTATTACGAAGTTAAAGCAATGGTTCCCACTGCACCATATGGACTGACTATGGCTTGTAAAATGAAAGTTCCAAGGCTGGAAATATACGTCCCAGTGACATGGTATGATCTGATAACTTCACAAAAAGGGTCATTTTCACTCTAAGTATGACACAAACCCCTTCTGTTCAATAAGGAAGTTATAGATACAGGAGGGCTAGACTTAGCATTGCAGACACTATCTTGGACACTTTTTAGGTCGAGGTTAGCCACGACCTTTTAATTTTACTACAATTATAAAAACAGTATACTTAATTATAGGGGATTTTAGCTAAGCCATCTTTATATATTGGCCTGTTTTTGTATCATTCACATTTTTCTTTCACCCACTCCAACATACAGCATGGGGCATTTGGTCAGCCCACTTCAGCCACTGGTTAACTTGACTATGAGGGATGGTTTTCTGCCCTTTCATAAGAAGCACATCCACACACAAAGTAGTCCCATTCTGTGCTAGGGACTACCATGGCAATGTGTGCTTTTTAAAACGAAAACATACATTTTTCTATTAGTCTTTTTTTTCTTTTTAGATTGATGCATTGATGAGTGCCCGGCCTCTCCTCTAACTACAGAGTTTTACAAAACCATGACAAAACAAGCACTGATAAAGCCAAAATGCTGGCAGTCAATGCCAGACCAATTGTCTTCAGACTGACTTTGGAGCTAATAGGACTCTATTTCACATTTTCATATGCAGAAAAATTAATGGTGCCAATGCCTGTCCACACAACAAATAGAGATTATATCTTCAGCCAGTCTCCTCTTCTGTAGCATTAGTCTACGAATGTGTGTCATCACGTTGGAGACAGGCAACTCTCTTGCTCCCTCAACAGGCACTTTAAAATGACCATAAACAATCATCCTACAGAATCCAGTTTCTTTTTTTGGGGGGGAAGGGAGGTTTGCAGCCTGTGGCTACAAAAGGTGGCACACTCCTCCGTCTTCCTTCTTTTTATATATCCATTCGGAGAAGAGTTATTTTCCCTCCCCCCAAAAGCTGCCTAAGGCCTTTCTTGTATATTGATTTTCCAATATCTACTCTTGATTTGTATCGTTCGGGGTCCCAGACGTTTCGCTGTGCTGGAGACCTTTGGTCATTGCTGCAGCTGTGATATTCATGTTGGCTGATCAAGGACAGGTGGTGGTGGTTAATTCCCCAGGGACCTACATCCTGCTTTCCTCCACAGCTGAGTGACTGCTGCACATCTGTTGTCCCCCTCCCACAAATGGGGAACCCAAAAAGGACCCCTCATGAATCCTCCACTAACACATTCTTTGTGATAAGCAGAGTTCTAAAGAATAATGTACATGAGCGATATTGAAAAGTTGGCAAAATGTGGAATAATTTAAGTGGAAGATTGACATAAAAAGAGAAGTTATCACTTCATGAGCTGGGTCTGCTTTTGAATTAAATGTTCTTTGTTCCATTCCAGACAACTGTTGATTCATTGTTAGAATAATGTTGCTACACTTCAATCACTCTGCCATACACAGACTCATTTTCACTTCCTGTTATTTTACCTGTCTGTCTAATTATTATTGTTCTATTATGGGGGTATAAATACATATAATCCTGAAACTTGCAGATATACAAAACACTACTTGTCCAATTCACTGTCTGTCTTATTACTCAGTGTCGGAATATACTATGGCAGCACAGAAGGTGATTACGAAATGCATACCCATGTACAGGTGGTCCTCGCTGGGGTCATCGAGCACCTGGCAACACAAATCAAAAATAAGGTCAACTGGCTAGAAGCAGATATATACATCCATTGCATTCTAGATGTGAGCGTCAGTAATGTCTTCTAGAGCACCAACTAGCGTAGAAACAAACAAATGCATAGAATTAATGGTGCACATGAATTGAAGGACCATCATTTGATATGAAAATGTACACATCCGCTGAGTGACCCCTTGTCCCACCCCCCACAACCTAGCCTTACTGGCTGATCTAGTCTGTATCCAGGTCATCACCCATCCCACCAGGTTATTCAGACTTACAAGACCAGCACTAAACCCTGCAATCCAGGGGACACCGATCTCACTTTCACCGCCCACCACCAATAACGCTTCTCAGTCTTTGCAGCTTAACAAGGCAGTGGTCATGATCATCACTATGGGTAAACCTGTCTATACCCAGTGTCACAAAGCGTAAAACATAACCCCTTATAAAACTGTAAGTGCACTAGCGCAGCACTACAGCACTGTCTGGTGCTTTAGAAAAACTCCTAAATATAAACGAATACAAAAGAAACAAACTGCATTTGATTGTACGCAAGAGGATATTTTAAAGTAAGAAAGAATCAATACAATGGATTCATGGACATGGGTAACCCTGGCACACCTTTAAGCATTTAATCGGTCATAAAAATTCTGTGTTCCTAAAATAAAAGCCTTCAAAATAAGACGTGTACAAAATTAGAGCATTGTTTGTTTATACAGGCCCTCAGCCACAATATGTATGTAAACTGCCAATTATAGACTGCAAATTTAAGGAATACAGTATTGGCCCTGAAAACGATACTTCCTTTGAGAACTAGCTGCTATAAACTGGTTACTATGGCGCTTTAGCTTTATTCTCCAACATGGCCCTTTCTACTGTCCTCATGACTATGCACCACATTGTCAGAGGTGCCTGAGCTTTCGCTGCTTCCATTTTTACCCAGCCGAATGAGGTCTAATGAGAGGGTAGGCTCCTGGTGCAGTGGTGCAATCTATTTCATGATGTTCCTGCTATTACTCCTCATACAGGAAATCCCACCTTGGAAAACAGCTATGCTCAAGTAGTATTTGATAAACTCCACCTATCGCCTATCTAGGGCAATAGATAAAACATCTCAGAAGGTTTGGTGAGAGAAGGAAATACTTGCCCATGAAAATTGTTTTGGTATGACCTCCCTTTAAACTTTTAAGGTGGAGGGACATTCACAGACAGGGAAGTGCCTATGGGACAAGTAAGAGTGGAGGAAACCAATGATAACATTATGTATGCCTGTCCAGAGATATGTGATTGCCTAACAAATGTCCTTCTACTAAATGTCTTACACACCAAAAGGGGTAAAAACGAAACATAAATGCACAGGTAAACCTATAAGTAAAGCTATCAATGTCCACACTCCATGTTGGTTGGGGTCCCTGCAATAGATCTGTGTTGGAAATCAGGACCAGTTTGCAGTGTCCCTCCACTTTTTGCCCCTTTGAGACCCCTGGATGCTGGTTTTCTGACTCTGAGAGTTTGCTGGGCTCTGGTCTGGGCAAGACGTGGGCCAGTGCCACATTGAAAACACCCAGTGAAAATACACACTTGCATTAGGTAGGGTACACCTATTAATGGCATGACCTATCCTATAAGTCCCTAGTACATAATAAGGCAGGGAGACTAAAACTCCCTCTAATTCTCTAGTGCATAATAGGGAATGGCAGTTTAGAGGCCAGCAGCCTGGTTTGCACTTGCATGAGTGACCTGCTGAGCGCATGAGGTCATTTTAAAAGCAGCCCTGTGTTGCAGCACTGCCTTTAAATGTAAAGTGCACCCAAACTCTACTTTGGTGGTAGAGCCCTTAAAAAGTGCTAAACTATAATATTTTGGCATTTCAGGCACCCCCAGGGTCCCCACTGGCATAACGAAGCTTGAGGAGGATTCCCTTCAAGGTACGTGGAGTGGCCCCCTCCGGGCTCAATTAGAAGCTCTCCGGCCAGAGTGTAATGCTGAGGGGGCCCCCTGGAGCTTAGGCCCCCCCGCATCATGGGGCTGTGGGGGCCTGTGTTATGCCCCTGAGGGTACCCACAGAACTCGTGCCCCCCGGGGCGGAACGCTCTCCCCCCCCTTGCTACACCACTGTCTGGAGCCATTATCAAGTAGAACCACGACCCTGACAAGTCGGAAGGAGGCTGAGTGTTTTTGACCATTATATGCTTACCTCGCCTGTCGGCAGGAACATACAGTTACTTTCCCAGCTTCTGTTTTTATACTGCACAGGGATCCGAGTCCATTTGTGGGGGGGAATCCCATGCTGTACTTTAAGAAAGAATTACAAGAATACACCTTTCCTGAAGTCCTTTAGTAACACCTGAAGACCACAATGGATCAGGTGGCTCCTATTCTGCAGAGGCTGTTCTTGTTTAAAGAACAGGCGGGGGTTCGCGGCTCCCATTAAATCTCTCTTTCAAAATCAGGTTAATAGGGTTTTGATTATTCATATTTTGCACAGATCTCATCCAGCTTGAACGTTTCCTTGGAAACAGATGCAGCGCCTACTCGATGTGAGATTCTCGGGATTCATAATTAATCTTTGAAGAACAAAGCAGCAAGCGTCTTTATTTGGCACTTACTGCAGAGATTTACAATAATTCTGATGCATAATCAAGATACCTGGATGCATGTTCCCTGGCTATGCATCAATCATTGTCTCGCCGCGCTTTCTAGCCTTCCCTGTACATGCTCCAAATGTAAAATCAGCAAGCGAGAAGGACAAGGAATCGCTGTGCAATAAAAAATTAGGTCAAGTCTCTGAGGGCTACAGAAGGGAGCCCTATCATTGTCTGGGAAAACACTATGGGTTTCATTTCCTTGCGTCATAGAAAGTCAACAGCACAAATGTCTGCACTTCAAGTGGAGGAGCAAAGTTCACATCACCATGACATGGTGCTGTGAAGATAAAGAAAAGACTACTCAGCAGCACAAATGTCTGCACTTCAGGTCCTGAGAATTGGCAAAGGTCAAGTGATGACAAGGTGCTGTGGAGATAAAGAAAATACTACAATGTGATGCAGGTTCTTGAGCTCAGAGTTCTCACCTGCTGGGGCTGTTACTTTTGTGTCCTTGAAAAAACATTCCTTTGCAGAGGTGAACCACCTACAAGCAATCATGGATGGACAAAGTATCCTTCTACGTAGGAAGACTCCACAGACATGTGATCCGATTGGTTTGCATGAGATTGGTCGCCTTTTGTAATGACAAGCAGGCTCAAAATGTGTTTTTAATAAAACTAGATTACCAAAAAGATTGTGATTGGGGTGAGAAATCTTTCGGTGCTTTCTTTAACTTTTAAATATTTGGGGGAGATAAACCCCTCATGGCAAATACAGAACTTGACAGGTAATCAGTAAATGTCTAATAATAAATGCAGGCATGTTAACATCCAAAAATATTGAAAGCAAAACTAAATAAAATTATAATACTAATATTATGGAGGCAGGATGATGCCCCGGTTACTTACCGGAAATCTTCATAACTCCGAGTCCTAGTCTTCCTTGCCACAATTACATATTGAGCGTAGGCCTCCAACAGAAACTCCCAAGTCAAAAGTTAGCATACTAGTCTTCCTAGCCACAGGATAGTTTCCCATCCCTCCCTGCCCTGTTGTGTATGGCTTCACTTTTTTTTGGTTGCGGCTTTGGTGACAGGAAGTGCTGTGGGTAGACTTCCTCTCTATAGGAGGAAGACGATGTCGGCCATATTACAGGGAAGGGAGGCTAGTCTGCTAACTTTTGGCTTGGGAGTTTCTGTGGGAGGTTAAAGCTCATTATCTAATTACTATGGCAAGGAAGACGGATTAGGAGGTAATGAAACAGAAAAGGCACACTGAATTTCATGCTAAAATAAGGCTGCAAATATTATTGGATGTGCAGCAAAGATGAAGAACGTACCTCAACCAGCTTCACCACATTGGGGTGGTCTAGCTTTTTCAAAATGGCAATCTCTTGGTATACCCGTTCTATTGGCCCTTTTGGTTGCGAGCATCCTTCCGGAACTGTTTTGGCACCTCGTGGAGGCGGTCGCCCTGAAACAGTAAAAACCAAATACCAATAACTTTTTTTATTATTATTTTTTATTAGCATTTTCAGTACGTTTAACAGAAATATGAATAACTTTGGAAGTGAAATGAGGAATTATCAAAGGCAAAGGAATTTAGGGACAGCTTCAACAGTGTCTGCTCCCTAGTGTGAGTCCATTAACAAAACATATTTCAAGGGCGATAACAATAACATCTACACTACATTGTGACTGTGAGCCCAGAGAGGGACTATTTACATTCTTTTTTCCATAGCACGGCACTCCGGGGGAGCTGGGACAGCAGATGGCCAAAAAACACGGGGTTTTCGGCCTCTTTGGAATCTGTGGAAGTTTAATTTGAGATTAAGCTGGGGAGAGGCAAATTCCAGAGAAAACAGAATGGAGGAAAATTCACATGAACCGCTTGAGCTTAGCCAATTGCATGCAGGAACTGCGCAAGGATTGCATGCATTCATGCCAAAGTAGCATTTTGTCTTTGGAGCGCCTCCGTTAATAGTCACTTTTCAGGACCTTGCATCTAACTTGAAACCACGTAGTGGTGCCACCTGAGACAGCAGCTTGCTTTGCCTTTTGTAAGTGCCTGGCCTGATTGTGTGGTAAGTGCATTTAGCGTTGCTTACATACCTTAAGCACCCACCAAAATAGAGGGTGACTGGAGGTGCTAATATATGTGGCACACAACAAAAATTATTCAGTACGTAGGCACACCTAAAATACGCAATCAAGAACTTAAAATAAACCACAGCAGTTTGCATTAAGCAGACTCTTCTTTAGCTTACAAAAAAAATGCAAATTTGCCATTTTATAATATTCCCCAAAATTTCAGAAACGCTGCTCAAAATGTATACAAGATTCTGCAAGCCACTCACCAGGGAGTTGCATTTGTAACAAACTCAAAGGAAAAATAGTGGGATACTTTCCCACACAATCCTAGGAAATGGCCATGAATTTTAGACCTCAAATTACAAATATTAAAGTATTTTGTTTCTTTTTTCGCAACAGTTTATTTTAATATCCATTTATATAACCATACACAACATAACAGAGCGGTAATCATGAAAATATGTGAATAATCAAAATAAGTTATTTTTCGTCTTCACCTGAAAAAGTCCACTTTTTAGGTTTTGCCTCGCCAAAGATGCGCTCTGCGCATCTTTTCGGCGCAGGCGAAAACCTGATGATAACTGTAGTGTGGCTTTGGTTCGGCCCTCGTCGTTGATTGGCTGGCTCCGTAAACGGAGCCTTGCCATTGGACGAGGGGCCTGTCCGTCAATGCCGGACCAGACACGGGGGCGTTCCCGACATTCTTTGGCTTTTGCCGACGTCACGGGACGCCGGGAACGCCCCCGTGTCTGGTCCGGCATTGCCGGCACTACTGCGTCTCTTCTCCTCCGTCGCCGGCCTCCAGTCTCCTCCTCCCCGATTGCATTGCCCCGTGACTGGCCGGCCGGCCAATCCTAGCGCGGCCGGCCGGAAGTGCCCGCCCCCCGCAGCCCGGGGAAGAAGGAGAGGAAGAAGGAGCCCGGGGAAGAAGGAGACGGCAAGCACTATGGCGGCGCCCGCGGGGAGACCGGAGAAGTGCCTCTCCAACCGTGAGATCCTCGGCAGTACCAGTAGAACTCTTTATTTTAGGTAAGTGCTAATACCTCTTGCCTGTTCCCGACCCCTGTGTGCCCGTACACGCCCCCCCCTCCCGCTGTCCGTGTGCCCCCCCCCCATCCATAATGCCGGCCGCGAGCTGGGCCCTGCCGGCGTATGCTGTTGCCGATAATGCACCGATGTACGTGTGTTGTGTCTATGCCACTGCTTGTTCTGTGTGCTCCCATGTGTGTGTGCATGTGATCTTCAGATTGCTCGGTGTGTACCTAGTGTGTCTGTGCTGCTTGTTCCCGCGTGTGTATCAGACCTGCTGCTCTGTCCGTGTGCCTCCCCCCCGCCCCCGCCGTAATGCCGGCCGCGAGCTGGGCCCTGCCGGCGTACGCTGTTGTTGTTCTGGTGCCGATAATGCACCGATGTCCGCTCCACTGCATATGTCAGCCCTGGTCGAGCGCTAAGAGGCCCTGGGGGGTTCACACCTCACATGGGCCTCGCAGCACTTGTGTGGTGATGCGAGGCCCAGGGGAGGGGCCTGCAGTGATGGTGACTCAGACAACAAACGAGGCCCCCCATAGCTGCAGCGACAGTGTGGCTGCTGCCCCCCCATGACCCTCCCCGCAGGGTGTTAATGGTCGCCCCCACCTCCCCACACAATCTACCTTGCCCTGAGGAGTGCGAGGCCGAGCCACATCGGGCCCACAAACAGTGCATAGGGGGGGGGGGCGGCAAGTGGGGCCCTCAGCATGGACAGAAACACGTGTGAAGCAGCTGGGGTCTGTGGCCCACTGAAGGGGCCCCATGTGGATAGGGTGAACGTGGGGCCCCGGGCAGCTGCTTCATTCAGTGGAGGACGCTAAGGGGGGCCAGCCCCGCCCCCTCGTTGCGCTCGCCATAGACCCATCCAAACTGGTTTAGACACTATGGTGTCCCAGAGGCCTCGAGTGCAGAAATTGACCGTCAATGTACTCTGCCCGCAAATGATATGATATTGCATCCCCTAAACCTTGAGACCCATCTAAAAGAGGCAAGGCTTGATGGTTTGGGGGGGACATCAGACCCCAAAGGCAACTGCGCCAAATCACGGCCCCAAACTCACCTCGCGCCGCAAGACTGAGTAAACTTTGTGGCACGACCAACGGACGGTGCCCGATGCCCCCAGAGGATGCCAGCTATGCCCGCAGGGGGTGACTGAGCACTGCAGGGGTCTGGGTAACACTGGTAGCGTCATCAGCGATGCCAGCCGTGCAGACAGGGGCACTGTGCAGGGTCTGGGGGGGTGGGGAGGGGGGGTGAGGGCAGCCCGGGCGATGGGCCCTTCTTTGGTAGGGGAGGGGCCGATGTGGATTGTGTCTGTGCCGCTCTGGCGCCGCCGCCGGCCCAGTGGGGGCTCGAGCGGCCTCTATTGCCTCCTTTTTACCACGGGGGGGGTCATTCTCGGTCTCTCCCTGGACCGCCCATTAATGGATGCAGCGTGGGCAGGGGGCCTCAAACTCAGGAAAGTCAAGAAATCTTGCCTCTCTTAGACACCCCCCTTCTCTTCTTTTCATAATACTTCAAGCACCGAAGCCGTGTTTTGCGTAAAGGCGCAGGGCGCAAATGTGGGCCACTTTTATTAAGGGTGTCTGGTATCCAATACAACCCGGATTGAAAGTTGGAAAGATCTGCATACTCTGCTAAGAGAGAACATGAAAGTACATTTACAGACTCGGGCTGCTATTGGCCAAACACAGGGTTAGGATGGGAGAGAAATCCGTCATTGCGCCGGCAGCAAACACTGGTGCGCGCATGGAAGACTGGGCCATGCTGAAGTCATGCATGCAATGCATCCATGTACACTATTGTGCGCGCATTCTTCAGTGGTCCATGCTGAAGGCATGCATCCATGTGCACTGGTGCGCACACATGTCACTGGGCCATGCTGAAGGCATGCATCCATGTGCACTGGTGCGCGCGCATGCTTCAGTGGGGCATGGTGAATGCATGCATCCATGTACACTGGTGAGCACGCATGCGTCACTGGGCCATGCTGAAGGCATGCATCCATGTGCACTAGTGCGCACGCATGCGTCACTGGGCCATGCTAAAGCCATCCATCCATGTACACTGGTGCGCGCGCATGCTTCAGTGGGCCATAGTGAATGCATACATCCATGTACACTGGTGAGCACGCATGCGTCACTGGGCCATGCTGAAGGCATGCATCCATGTGCATTGGTGCGCACGCATGCGTCACTGGGCCATGCTAAAGGCATGCATCCATGTAGACTGGTGCGGGCGCACACGCCTCGGTGCATT
Organism: Lissotriton vulgaris; assembly: GCF_964263255.1. Taxonomy (NCBI): domain Eukaryota; kingdom Metazoa; phylum Chordata; class Amphibia; order Caudata; family Salamandridae; genus Lissotriton; species Lissotriton vulgaris. The sequence continues at coordinate 155,145,402 of NC_141699.1, read as the reverse complement.
GCTGAAATTATGCATCCATGTACACTGGTGAGCAGGCATGCGTCACTGGGCCCTGCATCCATGTACACTGGTGCGGGCGCATGCTGAAAACATCCCTGTGTAAATGGCGTGGTTATCTTATGTGGGATCGACTTTGTTGCACGTCATTCTGGCCAAACACGCCCCCGAATCGCCTCTCCATCGCCTCGCCTTCCTGCTCATCCGGCCCCTTTGTGCACGTCATTCTGGCCAAACACGCCCCCGAATGGCCTCACCATCGCTTCGCCTTCCTGCTTATCCGGCCCCTTGTGCACGTCATTCTGGCCAAACACGCCCCCTGAGATCCTCGGCAGTACCAGTAGAACTCCTTATTTTAGGTAAGTGCTAATACCTCTTGCCTGTTCCCGCCCCCTGTGTGCCCGTTCACGCCCCCCCCCTCCCGCTGTCCGTGTGCCCCCCCGCCCCACCCGTAATGCCGGCCGCGAGCTGGGCCCTGCCGGCGGTCGCTGTTGTTGTGCTGGTGCCGATAATGCACCGATGTCCGCTCCACTGTACAGCCTCCCCGTGACTCTCGGCCTCCCCGTGACTCTCGGCCTCCCCGTGACTCTTGGCCTCGTTGACCGAGCTGTCGCACAGTTTACCTTGGGCAAATGTGGCGTGCTGCACTCCGGATCCGGTAACATCCCCCAGTGCGAACAGTTGCTCTGGCGTGAGTGACTGCGAGGGGAGGTCTGAGGCCTGAGGGTATAGCGTGTCACTGTCACTGTTGTGTGCACCAGAGAGTGTGCGTGTATATGTACTGCTGTTCTGTGTGCACCTAGTGTATCTGTGCTTCTATTCTATGTGCACCTAGTGCAGGTTTGTGCTGTTACTTGTTCTGTGTGTACCTAATGTCTGTGTGTATGTGTTGTTACTGCTTGGTCTGTGTGCACCTAGTATGTGTGTGTCTGTGTACCTTGTGTGCGCTGCTTAATTTATTTTGGGGGGGGGGGCGTCTGTGCTGCTGCTTGTTCTTTGAGTGCAAAGTATGTGTACCTGGCTACTACTTCTTGTGTGTGTACATAGTGTACCAAGTCACAGTGTATGTTTGTGTGTGTTCTGCTGCTGCTTGTTCTTTGTGTACCTAGAATGTATCTCTTACTTGTTCTATGTGCACCTACTGCGTGTGTGTGCCTGTACTTATGATTGTTCTATATATGTATATACTGTGCGTGTGTTGTGTCTATGCCACTGCTTGTTCTGTGTGCTCCCATGTGTGTGTGCATGTGATCTTCAGATTGCTCGGTGTGTACCTAGTGTGTCTGTGCTGCTTGTTCTCGCGTGTGTATCAGACCTGCTGCTCGTTCTTGTGTGCCTAGTGTGTGTGCCTCTGCTTGTTCTTGTGTGCCTACTGAGTGTGCTGCTGCTTTTTCTGTTAGTAACTAGTGCATGCCTCGGTGTGCGTGCTGCTCCTTGTTCTGTGTGTGTACCTCTAGAGCATGATTGACCTGCTGAATGTGATGCTCGTAGGTCTGTTTGCCTATAAGGCATGCACTCCGTGACCGCATTGTTTCTAGGAGCTTTATAGCTCGAGAGAACTGCGGTTGCATTGTTATGCAGTGTGCATAATCTACAGTATAAGCCCCAGGGAGGGGAACACGGAGACGAAGGTCCAGGCGACCTTATCATGGTAGAAGTGGCATCGTGTCTTCTAACAGGGCTTGGGATGTGTTCTGGGGTCAATGCAAGGGAGAGCCAGAATGAGGCTTGAACGGGACTTCCAAAACACGCAGGACTTTCGAAAATTAGAGGAAGCCCCAATGCGAGGGTAACAATCCATAACACTAGAGGATGCAAAAGGAAAAAGAATACCATGCTTACATATGGGGCTTAGGGAGTGTAATAAGCAGGGAAACTAGAGTAATGCAACAGGTTTAAAAGGGTAGCACCAATTTAAGTGGCACGGTTGACTTAATTATGTGGTAGGACAAAGCAAATTAGGTGCGAAATGAGGCACATTTTTAAACATTAATAGTTTACTATTTTTACACCTGTAAACACTGTATGGTCAGAAGCTTCGCCTCATTAATATGCGTTTAACATCTCAGTACAGCTATCAGCAATTGAAAGTGGACCTGTCTCTGAGTGACACAAGCCTGCCACTGCGCAACCTGTGGTGGCGTTTTTAGGTTTTGCCTGCAAGTGCGCACGTAGTGCGCATGCGCAGAAAAACCGTATGAGTATAATGTGGGATCGATGACCCCCCCGGCTCCCATTGGCTAGCTCCATAAATGGAGGCTAGCCATTGGAAGCCGGATCTGTCCGTCAAGGCCGGACCAGATTCGGGGGCGTTCCCGCGTTTTCTTCCCTGGGCCCTGCTATTGTAAATGACAATGCCATTTATTTATGTTAAAAAAAGAAAAAAAATAATAATGTCAAGAGCAATGCCAATAGCTCTAACTTTAACAAAGGCAAAACCATTGCATTGTAAATGCTTGTTGTAGTTTGGGATCAGCTGGGCTGGTAATAGCGGCTCAGGTGCAAATGTTTTTTGGTGCCCAAATCAGAATTTCAACGTGCATGACAATTTTTCAAAGAGCAGGTGATTTTTCTACTCACAAACTGTGCCACACCTGGTGAAATTTGAGACGGAAAGACCACACTGTTCCCAGTTCTGCGGCTCAGAAAGAGAAAACGCGGTACCACCTACTGCAATCTTAAGAACTCTGTACGGGCAGGGAATATCACTCCTGGGAAAAACTTGGACGGTATTATTGCACTGTGCTTTCACAAAAAGTAGAACAAGGGAATTGGGGCCAGATGCACAACAAGATTTTGCATGCGCATGCAAAATCTGATAGGGCCATGTACAAACACTATTTTGCGAGTCGCAAAAAACTCGTAGCCCTATGTATGAATGTTTTGCGACTGCAATTGTGGTCACGAAACACTCACAATTTACCTCCCTCTTCAAGAAGGTGATAATGCAGTCGCAAATGGGAACCTTTACAAATGCAGGGGAAAATATTTTTTAGGGGAAGGCAGTGGTCCCAGGGACCACTACCTGCCCATAAAAAATTAAACGAACATTTTTCATTTTGTTTTCTTGAATGCATCCTGTTTTCCTTTAATGAAAACGGGCTGCATTAAAAAAAACTGCTTTATTTAAAAGCAGTCCCAGACATGGAGGCTGCTGAGCCCAGCAGGCCACCGTACCTGGGAGGGCCAGCCATTCCCAATAGGGTCGCAAATAGTGAGTGCCTCATTAATATCCATGAGACTCGCATTTTGCGACCCCATTGGGAATCGCAATCATTGTCTCAGACACTGTTGTACATTGTAAATTGCAACTTGCAATTGACTGCAAATTGCGAGTCGCAATTTACAATGGTCTTACATCTGGCCCTTGGTGAATATTTTACATCTAGTGATCGCATCATGGTTCGATGACTTATTGCATTACATTTGTAAAGAAACCACTTGAAACGTATTTACCAACTGACCTCTTCTAGGGCGTTGACTCAGTAACACAAACGAATTCAGAGAAATGAAACCAGAAGTTGAGAAATTAGGCAAGGATAGGGTGCCCTGTAAACTTGAAAAGAACAGTGGAAGAAGGGGGCGTGGCTTGGACGCCGATCGGGATGGCGGCGTGAGCTCGCAGCTCCGCGCGGAATCCCGCTAATTCTCCTGTTTTTCGGGACCCTAGGCGACCCGGAGACGACGTTCCTGCCCTCTGAAGTGTACGGGGACAGCTGGTCGTACTCGGAGAGTCGCTGGGGGACTGCTGGCCCCGAGGAGATCGAGGAAGAGGCGGCCGAGGTGTAGTCCGGGGTGTGAGGAAAATGGCGGCGGGGAGGTCGGACGGTCCCGAACTTCAGCCCTGAGCCCGCCTGTCGCCAAGCAGAGAGGGACCCTGCACCCGACCGCCCGACGCACTGGGACTGGTGGCGCGATGCCCTGAGACCGGGGGACGTTGCCCGATTCACCCAGGAGATCAGGGGTTCTCGTCGGCCACCGCCCTAAGACTCATCCTCCCCCCACAGGCCCGGTGGGGGTGACGGAACGGAGCTCGTCCGCCTGGTCATTGCTCCTGAGACCATTGGCGGGGATATAGCACTGCCCGGTGCCCGGTGGCCGGCACGGACCCACGGGTGTACCCGTAGTACGGGTGGCCGGACTTGTGACGCAGCGCCCTGATATGGCGGCGATCGGAGGGCCGATGCCCGGGAGCCGCGAGGGGGACTCGGCGACATCGACCCGGCCGAGTGAGAGTCCCTCCCCGGAGCTTGATCAGGAACAGCGGCTGAACCGGCGCTTGGATGCCATCCTTGAGGCGATCACCTCCACTAAGGAGGCATTGCACAATGACATTGCCCAAGTGGCCACGGGCCTGGGGCTGCTACGCGCGGATCACGCGAAGCTGGCGGATCGGGTCAAGGATCATGACCAACTGTTGCTGGACCTGAAGCCATCGGTGGTGACCGCGGAGCACAGGATCACGGACATTTTGGCCCGACTGGACACTCTAGAGCGGAGGGCGGAGGATGCCGAAGGCCGCAATAGGCGGAACAACGTGCGGGTCGTAGGCCTGCCGGAACGGATTGAGGGGGAGGATGCGGTGGCCTACATGGAGAACTGGTTCCGCACTGTGGTGGCGCCGGAGGGGCTTACTCCATTTTTCACTCTGGAGCGAGCTCACCGGGTGCCCGCTCGCCCGCCGGGGCTTGGCCGCCCCCCCCGACCGATGGTGGTGCGGCTCCTCCACTATAAGGACCGAGACCTCCTCATCCAGCGGGCCAGGATGTCGGGCCCTTATGAGATGGAGAACAGCAAGGTAACGATCTTTCCGGATTATACGCAGGCGGTCCAGAAGGACAGGGCATCGTTCCTTGCTGTGAAGAAGGAGCTCAGGGAGGAAGGCATCCAATACTCCTTGCTCTACCCGGCCAAGCTGCGGATTATCATGGATGGCACCACACACTTTTTCCAGACTCCGGACGAAGTCTGGCAATGGCTTGAGTCGTACAGAGCGGGGACAGACAGGACGCACCAAAGTCGGCGAGACCAGCCCAAGCAGCCCCGGGTGCGGCAGTCACAACGCATCAGGTCCCGCAACAGGCGCCAGCGGGAGAAACGGGAGGCTCAAATGGCGGCGAGAAGAGGGACGCACTCGCGGCGACGGCGGCCATTACAGGGTCGCAACAGAACAGTGAACGGGCCGAAACGGACTCGGGAGGAGAAGGCAGCAGAACAGGAGAGGAACTTTCGGAGGCGGAGAGCCAGAAGGGGCCGAAAGTGACCCCACAGACTTCGGACGATATTTTTTGCGGCTGAGATAGACTTGGGGCTAAACCGGGACTTCATGGTAGGGTGATATCCTGTTGCTGGAGGGCGGGTTGCCGGGTGGGGGAGCTGAGTGTTTCGGAGGGGATGAAGGGCGGGACGCGGGCTCCGCTAGCTGGGGTCGGCGGCGACTCACCCCCCCTAGGCCCTTAAGGTCGACTGTGGTGGAGACCACAGGGTAAGTGTGCGAGAAGTTGGATCAAGGTTTGGATGGGGGCGGCCATTGGGTTCGTGTGCTCTGTCCTGGGGAGTGGGGTTTGGGGAATGTTTCAGTTTTGGGATTGTTTGGGGGGGGGCAACTGCATAGGGGGGGTCATGGACCGTTGCGGTTTGATTCGGACTGTACGGAATTGGAATGGGGACATTACCTAATTTGAAATGCCTAACGTGGAATGTCCGGGGGCTGCGGACTATGGTGAAACGTCACAAAGTACATGCATACCTGGTACGAAGGGGGGTTCAGATAGCTATGCTCCAGGAGACTCATCTCACCAAAAAAGAGTGCGCTGCCTTGCAGAAAAGATGGCGGGGCCAGGTTTTTGGCACCACTTACTCAGCGTATGCCAGGGGGGTCTTGATCTGGGTGAGGGCGGGGATACCCTTTCAAGTGCTGAATCAGGTAATAGATCCGGATGGCAGGTTTGTAGCGGTGGAGGGGAGATTGTATGGACGGGATGTGGTTTTCTGTTGTGTTTATGCACCGAACACTGACCAAGGCCGATACTTTGATAGCCTCTCAGGGTCCTTGGCCTCTTTCCTGGCGGGTCCGATAGTGCTAGGGGGGGACTTTAACTCGATTACGGATGTGGCTCTGGATAGGTCCCATCCCCCCTAGTAGACTCTCCTGTGCGCAGGCTGGCCGCGCACAGGAAGGACTGGCAAGAACGATGGGGGTTGCTGGATGTCTGGAGGGAGAGGCACAGGGGAACCAGGGATTACTCCTTTTATTCCGCTCTCCATGATTTACATGTCAGGATCGATTCGGTGCTTTGCGGGAGCTCCCTAGCCCCATTGATTACCCACGCTGAGTACCTTGCTAGGACTATATCCGATCATAACCCCCTGTTGGTGCATATTCAGTGGCAGAGGGAGCGCTCAGTTATACCAACATGGCGGCTTCGGCCGGAGACGCTAGAGGATTCTGTGTTCGACGATGCGGTCCGGCAGGGCATTGATAGTTATTTCGGTGTGAATGAAGGAACGGCGACGAGTAGGTCTACTGAATGGGATGCGATGAAAGTGGTGGTGAGAGGGGTGTGCCTGGGCAGGTTCTCGAACGCTCGAACGACTGTGCTGAATGACTTAATGAAAGCGGAGGAAACTTTGAGGGACTTGGAGCGCCGCAGGCCAACTAGGCCAGGTCTACAGGCCCGGTTATTGGAGGCGAAGGAAGTGGTAGCTGCGGAGACGGAACGCTTGAGATGTTACGACTATAGGCAGTACATTATCAGGGCACACGCAGAAAGGGACAAGGTGGGTACCCTCTTAGCCAGACTAGCTAGCCCGGAACTTAGGGGTTGCCCGATCCTCAGCATTACTAATGCGCAGGGAGAGATGGTGTACTCCCAGGCAGCTGTATTGGACCGCTTCAGGGGATATTATGAGGACTTGTACCGGAGTCAGTTGGGAGTGGGGGTTCAGGACATCGTGGAGTACCTGGGGGAGAGGCCGCTTCCGGTCCTGGATGAGGACGACGCGAAGGACCTGGGTAGCCCGATCACACTCACGGAAATTCGAGTGGCTATCAAACATATGGCCCGTAACAAGACGCCCGGGGTGGACGGACTGCCAATCGAGTTCTATCAGCACTACGTGGACGCTCTGGCGCCCAGGCTGCTGGTGGTGTACACGGAGGCCTTCGAGAAGGGAGCATTGCCTGGCTCCATGCGGGAGGCCTTGATAGTACCACTTCTCAAGCCTGGCCGGGATCCCGCGGACGTGAGGTCTTACCGCCCGCTGTCCATGCTGACGGTGGACTATAAGATCCTGAGTCGCATCCTAGCCTCTAGACTGGCCCCGCACATGACGGGCCTGGTGCACAGGGATCAGGCCGGGTTTATACCCACGAGGAGCACGGCGACGAATATCCGCCGCCTGGTGGGAATAATGGACGCCATCTTGGATGGGGAGGGAGCGCCGGCGGTTCTGTCCGTGGATATCGAGAAGGCCTTCGATAGTTTGGAATGGCCTTTCTTGGATGGAGTGCTGGAGCGGTTTGGCATGGGCGACGGGTTGCGAAGGTGGACGAGAGTCTTGTATAACTCGGCGACGGCGAGAGTTCGATTGGGCGGCTTGGTATCTGCCGTGTACCCGGTGGGCAGGGGAACACGACAGGGATGCTCTCTCTCCCCTCTGTTGTTTGCCCTGGCGATGGAACCCTTGGCGGTCCATGCGAGGTCAGGCGACCGATACGCGGGAATAGCGAGTGATGGGCAATGGCATTATATATCGCTCTATGCGGATGACCTGCTTCTGTACCTAGCTGACACCTCGGGGGCACTGGTTGGAGCGATGGATCTGCTATCCGAGTTCGGCCGGCTGTCGGGCCTCAAGGTCAACTGGGCAAAGACCTGCGTGTTTCCGCTGAGAGCGGGATCGCCAGCCCCTAGCAGCGACTTGGGTGTGGCATGGGAACCCTCTTGCATCACCTACTTGGGTGTCCGCATTTACCACTCGGCTGCTGACCTTTTGGAGGGTAACATTGGCCGTTGTGTCCGGTCACTGCGAGGTAGCTTGTCTTTCTGGTCGACCCTCCCGCTGACAGTCCTGGGCAGGATAGCATTGTTGAAAATGGTGGCGCTCCCCCGCTTCCTTTATTATTTCCGAACGCTACCTGTCTGGATTCCCCAGGGGGTGTTTAGGGAACTGCGGTCAATGATTACTGGCTTTCTGTGGGGGCACGGCCGTCGCAGAATAGCCCTGAGCACGTTACTTCGCCCCAAGTTGGAGGGGGGCATGGCCGTGCCCGACCTTGAGCTGTATTACTTAGCGGCCCAGTTGCAGGTCCTTACGCAGAACGTAGCCAGGGTGTTCCGGGGGCCGGAGGAAGACCGGGGTCGGGGGATACAGCGCCACGTGCTGTCATACATCATCATGCAGCAACGGCTCGAGTTACGGGCCCTCACCATGGAGGAGCGGACGCTCCGGCTGTGCTGGCAGAGGAGCCTTCGGAGGGCAAGGGCACCGCGGCCTTATGCCCCGGAGATCCCGATCGGGATGTTGACGGCTTTGCCGCACGGAGGAGATTGGTCCCCGTTGTTGGATTGGGAGGAAGCGGGGTTGCAGGTGGTGGGTGACTTGTACATAGATGGGGTGTTGGCGCCGTTCGACGTGCTCCGGGACCAGTTCGGACTGCCTGAGGGGGGCTTCCTCCTACACGCGGCTGTAGTAGCTGCCATGCAAAAGCACTGGAAAGAGGGGCTCCTGGAACCCGCGACGACTATGGCGTGCCAATATGTGGTGATGGCGGCTGGTACATTCAAAGCTGTGACGTGCCTCCATAATAGGATGCTGAACGAAGGGCTGGAACCACTCCATGGGCTCAAAGCTAAATGGGAAGGGAGCGTTGGCCGGCCCATACCGGATACGGCATGGGGCCATATCCTGCGACGCACGTGGAAGGGCACCAGGAACGCGCGCTTTCAGCAGGTCCATTTCTATGTGCTCCATAGGGCCTATTTAACTCCAGAGAAGCTACAGCGGCACTTTCGGGTACCGGATGCCTGTTGCCCCCGGTGTTCGTCCCTCGGGGCGGACATGGACCACTTGTTTTGGGGATGTCCACAACTGGGAACCTATTGGGCGGAGGTAGGGGAACTCCTGAATGAAGTGACTGACAGGGAGGTAGAATTCGACATGGCGGCGTGTCTATTGCTCTGGTTCCCGCATACTAAGCACACCAAGGTGACAAGTAAATTCATAGATCTGGGTCTGATATTGGCTCAAAGGGAAATATCGTGGCACTGGAAGGCCAGGGGAGGTCCCTCACTGCGTAGATGGAAGAATGAGTTGCTGCGATGGTCTGACTGCGAGAGCGTGCTCCGGATGAAGCAAGCAGTGAAGTTGGGGAATGAGAAGGCTCTGGATGCGGCGCGTGCATGGGAGTTAGTGGTACAGGCTCTGCGTGATGCTTTGGTTGAGGATGAGGACGGCGAGGACTAAGCCGCTGGACGCCGCGGGGCGAACACAGAAGTATGCAACTACGCACTGTAGTGGAACCATCCAGTTCAACAGGGCGAAGCACACACCTTAGCAGTTGCCAGGGGGGGGGGGCCTTGGGGGGGTTAGTTGTAGGGGGGTTTGGGGAGGGCCGGAAGCCATTGGAGGGTTGCTGGTTGAGGCCTTGGAACTACTGGGACAGGGGGTACTGAGTGGCGGGTGGACTGATTGGGTGGGACGGCCTGGCATGAAGGCCCGAATAGCCTAGAGCAGGCCCCGACAGGGGCAATTACGTTGATTTCCACGGAGATGGCTGACGGGAATGTTGTTGCGGGTGGGGGGGTAAAAGCAGATACGTAAAACGACCTTCCGCCAGGGTCCCAATGGGACGTACACTGTGCTGTGTTCCTCTCGAGCGATTTGATACGCCGCCCGGCCTCCGGGATGCGGGCTGAATGGCTGTGTACAACTGTGAACTGTCATTGGATGGGGGAGCCCACAAGTGCACTGGCTGTTTAATTTTATCCTGTGGTTTATAACTCTGCAATAAAAATATAATTTAAAAAAAAAGAACAGTGGAAGAAACACAATATCTGATCTGGCAGTCGGGGCAGAGGAGGAAATTACAAAGAACCCGTCCATGACGTACCAGTACCTTACATAGTAAAACAGACACTGGCAGCATGTAGAGGAAATGTTCCGCCTTAGTTGGTTCAGTCTGAGGCCCCCACTCCCGCAATGAAACGTGTAAAAAGGTCAACCATTCTTTTGCACAATAGCACAACAATGAATTCTGTAATCCAAATTTTGCAAATGTGGAAGTGTGCATCAATTCAAAGTTTTCTTTTTAACTGTGTATGCATTTGGCTTGTTTGTTATTCTTATGGGACTAGGCACTCTGTAACTTTGCTGGCCTTCCTCAAACACCATACTGCCCCCTATTTCTCCTGCCTCTCTTCCTTCCCATGTTATTCTTGCATCTCTAGTTCAACTCTCCATTTTCGTTTCCTTTCCACTGTTGTAGTGTCCCCCCCCCACACCCCCATTCGCTATCACCTTCATTTTGGCGAGAGAAACATGATTTAAAGGCAATTTAATTCAGTGAGAAGGAACGGTGTTAGTAAAATGCTGTTCCTCTGCTTACAAGAAAGAAAGAATCCCTATTTGTAGATAAAAATCACTTTCAATGTGATCTGCTAAGTGTGTATGCTTTTCTTTCTCAAAAAACCTTTGTATTTTTTAGCATCTGGGATCTTTTGTTTCAATGATTGCTAAAATACAATACAAGACAATGTTAAAATAGCAGCATGTGCCGCATAAAGCTGCATAAGTTGCCTTTTCTTTCTGTATAATTTAGTCGGCTCTGCCTCATAATTTGGTCCACCAGAGCGCGTCTATGGATGAGCATTGCGTGATCTCAACAGGCCGTGTTTGCCACATACACTCCGTTAGGATGCAACAACCAGGACAGTAAAGCTGGTATCCATGCTCAACAACCTTACGACCGAGGTTCTTTTCCCAAGGACTCAAGGTTTCCTGTCAATGCTTGATGGAGCAGCCAGAACAGTAAAACTGGTATGCATAGCCAAGATCCTTACAACCGGGGTTCTTTTCCCAAGAACTCACGGAATTCGGTCATCTAACTTTGTGACCCCAACAAGGAAGCTCTACTCACAGGGGGTCTCATTCCAGCAGGCGCACCCACCGGACCAGACGCTAACACGCAGCTCCTACCCCTGGGTTGGCAACGCTGTTGGTCTCGCCGCCATTGTCATCCAGGAGCGGCTGGAGACTACAGCTCCCAGCGGGCTTTGCGTGGACTTCCTGTGTCCCGCTGTCTTCGCGCCCGGAGGCGCTACTAAGCACAGCACACTCCTCCGCGTCGCGGGACGCGCGCGGGCGTCGCCGGGCGGAGCCCGGGCAGAGGGCGGGCCGTCTAAGGCCGTCCAAGGACGACCAGGGACGGGACGGGCCACGTCCCTTTCATCATGGGTAAGCGAAAACTGGCTACATCGGCGGCAGGCGAGGCTAATGCGAAGGTGCCTAAATACACTACCAGCATAATCACTTACTTAACATCTAAGGTGGGAGAATTATCCACGCAGATCGCTGAGTCAGAGCGTGAGCTGGGGCTTGCTTCCAGCCCTGGGGCTGCCAATTCATCCAATGTATCTGCTTCTACATTAAACTGTATCCCGTTGGAGCCCCGGGTCATTATTGAGTCATGTAGACCTACTTTGCCACAATCCGCTACAGTTCTTCCGTTCCCGGCTTTGTCCGAAACTGTGATACCAACACTTCCCATGAGCACGGGGGGTGCTGAAAGGTTGGCAGTTAGCCAGTCTGGTTCTCAACAGCCAATTTATGTAACGGAGGAATGTATTTCGGTCCTACTAGAAAAACTGTTCACAGAAAGACTGGAATCCGCTCTGATCCAGATTGCTTCTGATATTAACGAGACTTTGAAGGATTGTGTAAAGAACCTTATGGCAAAATGTGACCGCATTAATGATGCTCTCATTTCTCGGGCTCCCCCCCCCCCTGTATATCCACATCATCTCTTCCTACAGTTGTGCAGGTGTCTGCTCCTAAGGGTGGGGGTCAACCCACATTTAGGTTGGCTAGCCCCCCTATAGTTACCATTGATAACCCTGTACACAAAAAAGGGAAAGTGGATAATGGAATATACATCCCCTCAACGGAGGCTGCCCCCCAGGTAATCACCCCTGCAAACCCAAGAAGCCAGCAGGGGGCTGTGGTAAGAAGGGTACCCCTAATAAACTTACCGCCGGATGCAACACCCTTTGTCGCAATTCTAGTAAACGTGCCAAAACTCAAAGAGGGGGAGGTGGAACAACATGATACCCTTCTTAGGCATGTAAAAAAATGGTGTAATGCTAATTGCACAGGAGATAGTAACATTGCTGACAATATTCTGACAAGTAGAAGGGTTAACTGGGTGGGCACAAGTAAGAAAAAGGCACTGGGAGACTGTGTCATTGTTAATTTCAAATCCAGAAATGTCGCTATTCGACTCTTTTGGGACGATTCCCCTTTGGACCCTGCAAGTAAAGGTGTCCGGGCCATGCCTCTTGGCTTTTTTTATCCTCGAGTTCATAGTTTGAGTGGTGTGGAGAATAACATGACATACCCTAATGAAAAATCTTGGGCCGAGGATAAACTCATTTCATCTGTGGTGACTAATGATTGGGTCACTAAGCCAACTAAGGGAAACGGTTTACTTAATGTTGAAAGGAGTTTTCCTACAAACGATTTATTGTTGTCAAATAGGTTTGCGGCCCTTACTGATAGAATAGATACTGAATGACTAGTGCCCGTACATGAAAACCCGACTGCCCCATGTTTAGGTACTGCAGAGGCCAACACATCCGAGGCCTTGGCCCAAACTGTTATAAACGTCCCATTATTAGTGGGCGAAGGGCATATCAGGTTATTATCATGGAATATTGCGGGCCTACGGGCAAAGCAGGATGACCCTATTTGGTTACAACAACTGAAGGAGCATGACATAGTTGCCTTGCAAGAAACCTGGTCACAAGATAAGGGGTTCTGGCTAGATGGTTACATCTCTTTTTTTGTTGATGCGCAGAGCTCCATGGCGGGAAGGGATAGAGGGGGCCAGTTATTTCTTGTTTCAATTAAATTGGCAGGGAAGGTCAGAGAAATACCCAGTTCATCTCCTTTTTTCCAGTTGGTGGAAATTTGTCTGCCGGACAGAAACAAGTTTGTGTTCATAAACTGTTATAACTCAACCCAAGGGGGGGCCCCCAATGCTGTTTTAGATGGCTTATCGGCCTTTTTAATGAAGTATATGTCAAATCAAACCACTTTTGTTCAGCTAATTATGATGGGTGATTTTAATGTTCATTTATGTAAGTTTCACTGCCAGATTGTAGATGATACCGGCCCAGATAACACATCATTGCCTCACTTTGAACATAGCCCCAAGGACGTGGCAATGGAAAACCTGTTATCATCCAATGATTTATATGAGCCAGGGTTTGAAGACCAAACAAATCGAGTGGCCACGTATAACGCGAGGGGCAGCGAATCAATCATTGATTATTTCTTTATGTCCCCGGGGCTTTTACGTTATGTTTTGTTTTCCAATGCTTTTGTAAGTGGGTACAGTGACCACAATCCGGTGCTGCTGGTTCTGGACACTCTCTCTGGTTTATGTAAAGGGGAACAAATGGCTACTTCTACAAGGGACGTTAGGAGTAGTGACCAGGGAAGACGCCTCAAATGGTGCAAGGTCTGTCCGGAGGACTTTCATGTTCAGATTGAGCAACATATGGCAGTTGAAATTGAGAAATGTCGGGATGGAGAGAGTAGGGGGGGGATGTTGTTGGTGCCTTTGAAGCTATCTGTGCAAGGATAGAAAAAGAGCTTACAGCAAAACCGAGGAGGGGCCCAGCCCCAGTGTTTAGGTGGTTTGACCACACTTGCTCGAAGGCTCACTCGGCCCTGTTGAGGGCACTCAAACAATCGCCCAAAAATAGGTCTTTGGTGGCCCAGTTGAGAAGAGAATATGCAATGGCGGTTAAATCACGGAAAAAAGCCATTAAAGATGAAGCCTGGGATTCTTTAATGGACTCCACAACTCTCAAACAAAGCTCCAAATTTTGGGCCATAATTAATAATCCTTTGTTTGCTAATACCAATAACTCGGATCTTGATATAAATATCCCTGAAGCAGACTGGATAAACCATTTTTCCCATATATATGGCTCAAATGAAACAGTTGAGGCTTTTGCAATACCATACTCCCTATCCTACCCTACCAAGCTAACTTTCAGCAAACTAGAAGTAGAGTTGGCAATTCTGGGCTCTGCTGCCAACAAAGCTCCGGGCCCGGATGGGGTACCACTGGACCTCTACAAATGCAAACCTGAGCTGTGGGCAGAGATCCTGGCTAATGTTTTTAATTGTGTTCATGAGGGGGGCTTGCCAAAAACCTGGGCATGTTCAATTATAGTACCCATTTTTAAAAAGGGCCAAAGAAGTGACCCCAAGTGTTTTCGTCCAATTTCTTTATTGGATTCTTCGATGAAGATATTGGGCAAGGTCCTGTTAGCTAGAATTAATACCTGATCCCTAGATAATGACATTCTAGCAGACACCCAGTATGGGTTTCGTGCAGGCAGAGGGACAGAGGACCAATGCCTAAATCTCCATCTGATAATCTCGAAATACACTACTGCTAAGAAGGGTTCAATTTTTGTTGCGTTTATGGACCTGTCCACGGCTTTTGATTTAGTTAATAGAGCTCGGCTGTGGACCATGCTGTTAAAATTGGGACTGGATCCACCCCTTGTATATTTTTTGGCAGAACTACACAAGGATTTAAAAGCTTCTATTAGGATGGACCAAGAGGGGAATTGTACAGCCTGGTTCAAATCGAGCAGGGGGGTGCGGCAGGGCTGCATTCTTGCTCCCATGCTGTTCACCCTTTATATAAATTCACTTGAGAAAACTCTTTTAAATGCCACCTTGGACATTCCGCGTGCATGGGAAACTAGAATTCCTGTTCTCCTGTACGCGGATGACGCTGCTTTGATAGCGCGTACGCCCATAGGTTTACAAAGACTTTTAAATTGTTTTAATGATTTTATGTCTTCATTGGACTTAGTGATAAATAACTCTAAATCTCACGTCATGACTTTTGGGACTGTCAAAAATAACCCTAAACAGTTCTACTGTAATGGTGACGTGATCACTAACGTCAAAACTTTTACTTATTTGGGTGTGATTTTTGACACCAGGGGAAGCTGGGCTCCCCAAATCACAGCTAAAACGAAAGCAGTTAGGAGTTCGGCTAACGCCATTCTAAGTTTTTCCAGGAGACTGGGCGGGAAACCAACTGGTGCTTTATTAAACATGTACAGGGCAAAATCTGTGGCAATAGCCAGGTATGGTTCAGGTTTGTGGGGGCATGCGAACGGCGAGTCGGTCCAAAGGGAAGAAAATAAGTTTCTTCGATCCATACTAGGGCTACCCCAATCCACAGCCACATTTTCAGTCCACCAGGAACTTGGCCAAGGGTACATTTCAGACACTCTCCTTATGGCCCCAATTTTGTTATGGATAAGGACCTGGACCAACACCAATCTAGGCCTGAACCATAAAATTTTGGTGGACTCCCTAAAATTGGACAATTTCAATAAAATAGCTTGGCTTTCTTATATCCAAAAGTGTTCTTTGGACCTTGGACGACCCGATATTTTTTCGGCCCCTCAAGGCCTAAGGAAATCTGATTTGGATTGGGTTAAGCTCAACTTCATTAAAATTAAAAATATGGAGAGGGAGGATCGACAATTGATTAAAACCACGGTCAGAGCTCATTATCTGACCATTACTTCCCTCTCTATACAACCATACCTTACCATTGTCAACATCCCCTTTCACAGGTGGCTTCTGGTTAAACTCCGGTTTAATCAGATCTACACGGTTCTCTGTGAAAGTCAATGCTGGTATAGGGAGGAGGACGCCCCTGTTTGTAACTGTGATATTTTTCAGTACAAGATGATATGCACTTTATGCTGTTTTGTCATTTCTTTACTGTGCCCAGGCAGAAATACCTGGTTCCATTATTGAAGGATAAAGCCTTCCAACAGGCAAAACCAGCCCTCCTGTATCTTCAACTTTTGGATTCTGCTCTGGCTATGTTTAGCGTGGCCAATTACCTTGTTGCTGCAGTTAGGATCAGGAGGAAAAGACTTAAAAATTAATACATGGGTTTTTACATGGAAGGCTAAATCGGATAATGTTTTGTGTATTTGTAATTTTTAAAAGCGAAATATGTACTCCTACTTTTAGCTGTATTTTTAAAGTGTGAATTATATGAATTTTATTGATGCATTTTAACTATTTTTACTAGTGTGATTCTGTAAATAGTATTGACTTAATGAATTTGTATTTTCTCAAGATGTTATATTGTCACCTCTATGTGAATGTAGAATGCTTTTATGATTTTTAACTAAATCGAATAAAGTGGTTTTGACTTGACTTGACTCACAGTTAACTGCTGTCACCTACACTCTCAGTCCAGCGCCTACACCTGGTTCTGTGGGTGCCGCATGTTGCTCCACATCTATTTCTTCTGATAGGTTTCCTGTTGTACCACATTAGCAAACACTGGGTAACAGGGGGGACTAAATCGCTAGAGCAGAGGTTAGTCCCTCTGTTGGGGTTCAGCAAAGGCCATGCTCAGAAGCTGGTCTCTCTACCGCTGCTTGAGGTCAGACCTTCTTCTACACCAGTGGGGCCCTTCAAGGCACCCAAAGCTCAACAGGGTACCTCGAAGGACGGAGCCTTGAAAACCCTGCCCTACGACACTGGAGGATTCATGGATCCCTCATCCCTAGAGGGCCTGCCATTTATTTCAGGGACTAGGTCATTGGTCTGTAGAATGCTCAAAGGGGAAGTGCCATGGTACAACTGAACCCGCCCACCCAAATAACCCAGTTACTCGTTTTTAGACATTTTCTTTCTTTGCGGCGAGAAGAAACGTGTACGAGAAATTAGCATTGTCTCTTTAAACATTATATACTATAATGGACTAGTGGTGAAAAAGGAAAGGCATATCCTCCAGATATTGTAAACGTGACACTTGATGTGAGATTATTAAACAGTTCAAAGCTCGTTCTAAGAACCCTGTTCTGATCAAAGAAGGAACTCTTGGGGAATTATTTCCGAAATGTATTAAACTCATCATGTTCATGTGATATTTTATTTCAAGATTTTTCATTCGAAATTTTATATAACATGAATGTATTCGCACAATGTGTTTCAGATGTAACAGTGTTATCAGGGGCTTCTTTCCACCAATTAATTCAGTTAAACAAAATATAATATGATTCGATTAGGCAAAGTTAAAATAATTGAAGCAATGTATAGGGAGTATATAGACTTGACTGGAAGTGTTCCCGAAAGGAGTTTTGAATGTCAAACAAAAAAACACCTCAGAAATAAGGAATTTATTTTCAATTTAGAGTGTAGAATTGTACTTGATTTAGGTTATTAAACATCATCAGGTTCATTAATTACATTTGAAAATGTTATTGCAGCAAAATTAAAATTGGAAATCACATGGTTGAGCAACTCACGTGGAAATCCCGCTTGCCTCATCAGCTTCTTTTTCGAAAGAACTTTCATCGCCTGAAGGATGTGGAAAAAGAAGAACTGTTAGGTGGTTGCATCCTCCTCAAGAAGTCAGAAAGGTATTTTGTGCTCAAGCGCAGTGATGCTGGTGGCCTCTGTGCTACGGGCCACAATGAAGTGCAGACGCTATGGAGTGTTCTCCCGGGTCCACCCACCCCAATCATAAGTTATAGAGCAGACTGAACAGGATGGGTCAAAGTGTGTGTGGTGAATTTATGAGAGCTTCAAGGATTCCCAGAGATATGTTCCTACAGTAAGAATGTCCTAGCTAGAAGTTTTGCCGGTACAACGACCCAGCAGGTGGATCTTGTGATGGAATACAAACCCTACTCCCCACAGGGGGGATGAGTAAGGTTGCAGAGTGCATGTTTATTCTCTTTGAGGCTCCTAATATTGTGAGGATCTCTCTAAGAGTGGGACAACATTGTCAAAACCCTCAGGAATGGATGGCTCAACAATGGGCTTGCTCAAGTGTGTAGATTATAGTTCTAGTCCTGCACCCATCACTACTCAAGAGTCATGGAAACCCAGTATCTTCTGACTCCTAGTGTGTCAGGAAGTGAGTGAAGCAGGTTGAAGCACCACTGATATGGCCAACAACCTTGGGGAGTGACTGGTTAGGTGGGTCTCCACTCTGTCCGGAGCTGACTAGCTCAAGCCTTGAGCCCCAGATCTAAACTGCAATGGCTCAGTCAACATCCTTGCACTTTTGCTTTTCTGCATGCATAAAAATACATATCCCTCAAGAGTTTTTTGACCCGGCTGTACTACTGAATGTCAACACAACAATATTGTGGTACAAGAATATCGAGGACCGAATATTGAGGGACAAAACATCAAAAGGTTAGTGCATATAGGGGAGTATAGATTGACTATTTCTGACTCTACAACTTTGTACCTTGCAGGTATGTACCACATGTATGTGGAGTTAGGTATAGAAGATCTAGACTGACTCACCTGTCAATATTTTCTTTTGCCATTTTGCCCTCGATTTTCGGTCCCACTGATATTGTGGGTTCACCATTTCACCCATAGGTACATGCCTCGGATCTGTTTTCCCAGACTCCTAGAGATTTCCCTAACTTGCAGTTTAAAAAAAAGACTTAGACCAACCAAACCAAATCTAGAAAACATTGGATGGCATATTGAAAGCATTATTGATCTTCCATGAAGGCTTTACCAAACAACATTCCTTTGTCAGCCAGCCTCATACTCTGCTGAACATACTCCAGACTAATATTGACTCATCTGACTTCTAGGTAGCTCTCGCCTACTGCACCAACCCTTATCTTTTGTTCCCGTAGCTCGGATCACTGATAGAATATTGGAAACACAAATGTCATGTCAAAAATCTCGAGGACCAAAATAATGAGAAAACAAGTGCAAATAGGTAACAGATTTACTATTCTTAACTCCACATCTAGGTACCTTGAACTGAAGATATATATTTTGTCATGGTACATATTTGTAACTTTGCTTACCTATAGAAACTTACCTTCAAAATATTTTTGTCCTCGATTTTCTTGCCACAATATTTTGTCCACACAATATTTTTCCCCAATTTTGTCTGCACACCCCTAGTTAAGTTAGTCCCTTTATCTGCAATCTGGTCTCATTCAGAGCAAACCCAACATACTGTTCTTTTAGCAGACCCTCAAGCAGAGGTGCTCCTTTTACACTTAATATTTTCTGTGAGTGGTACCTAAAATAAACTAAATTTAAGGTCATAAGAAAAGGTGAATGTGCATGTGTCTAGATATGGGTACATGAACGGATTCAAAGGATTACATAGATTACTTACATAGTACGTGTTGTCATCTTCGTTGTACGCCAGTTTTACCACTCCATAGGAACCCTGGAAAATGAAGTAGCATGACATAGTTTATTCAACACATAATAGAAAAGATGGTTTGCAATTGGTTTATTCAACACATAATACAAAAGATGGTTTGCAACTGACACATACTGTGGAATTCCATCTGGAATGAGCTCATATTTTTTTTAAGCAATATATTTTTTAAGTTGAAAATGTTTATACTGCAACAATCTGTCCCAATTTGCACTCATACATATCAATCCATGTGGCATAACACCATAGTGGAGGAAATAACACCTAAATAGTGGGAGACACTGTGGTGGGACATACCCAAAACGTATTGCAGTCTCTCTCTTCGTGAGACCGCATATAAACTGATGTTTCAATGGTATTATACACCGGCCCGCCTAGCTACAATTTATTCGGATGTTTCCCCCCTATGTTGGCACTGCTGAGAGGGTGAGGGGGAATTCTGTCACTTTTGGTGGTCCTGTAGAGTGTTTGCTACATACTGGAAGGAGATTCTGGGCCATGTTAAATACATCGTAGGCTATCCTCTCCCTCGCTCATATCTAGAGATTACCCTGGGCATTCGACCCTCCACCCTGGCCGCAATGACCCACGCAGACTGGACGCTTATCAGTTACCTACTCTTGGCATCACGACAACTCATAGCACTTATGTGGAAGCAGGCAGCCCCCTCCCTCTGCTGAACAATGGTTCGCCCGAGTGCGGCATCTCTTGGCAATGGAGTAGATATTTCAAAATCTAGCTAACACTGAAAAAATAGTTCCAGCTTCTGTGGAAGCTCCTGATCCGCTATCTTATGCATATAGTTTACCTGCTTTAACCCCCAAACGTTGGACACTTCAGCTCTTTGAATGAGGGCATCTTTATTGCCCCCCCACCACCGTAGTGAACCCCGCAAGATCAGTGGGGCCCTCTTCCTCCCCCTGCAGAAGGGTACTGCTGCCCTTGCATAACTCTTCCCTTTGACCTGTGCTTGTTATGTTTGTTCTTTGTTTTTAAGTTCTCATACAGCTGTTCTATTTTGAGCTTAAAGTACCATTCTACGAGAGGTCGCTATATACTAAGGTTCCTCTGTATTAGCTATAGCTATGCTACAATGTGGATTGGATTCCGACTATGAACATTGCTTTTACAAGGTTTACTTGAACCTGCCTCTTGTCTGCAAATGCTCTTGTTGAGAATGCCATGTAAGTTTCACTCTGTGATAAACAATAAAAAGAGCTTTAGTAAAGAAAAGGTTTATACATACAGTAATTGTTCCTCATACCTATTTTTTCTGCAAAGCTCTACATGGTTGTCCTGGGCATGACACAATATTATGGGAGCCATGTCCAGGCCATTGAACTCCATGGAGCCAGCAGTCCTTAGGAGAGTGGTCTGCAAGGCAGCTGTTTGCTATGGTGGAACCAGATGAGGTTCTGCGATCAGAAACTCAGAGGTTCTCTCCCTTCTAAATGAGGCTGAGGAACCAAGAGGCAGGCAGATAGGACATCTGGCCACTTTGGCAAATTCATATCATCTAAATGAGGCCCTTTGGCCTTATGAGGCAGGAGATTTTCATGGTACATAGTCAATAGCAGGTTCTTGGATTTCACATTTACCTTTCCGATTTCATCTTTGAGCTTGTACTGGTTGAGCTGCACACAGTCCTGCAAAACAAAGAGCAAATATCTGAGGAGAGTTATCACCGACAGACAAAAAAATGCACATGCGTTTCTTTAGTATAGGTTTTCCATTATGAATATGCTACCTTTTCTAATAAAAAAGGCCTGTATTGTGATAAGTGATCTGGCAGGTCCATGTCTTCCAAAGTCATATGCGGTATAGGAATATGCGGCAGGGAAGCTCTGCAAGTAGTGAGCAGCAAAACATCTCTGACCAGTGAAACTGATGGGATCCGGTCAGGTGAGAAGGGCAGATTAAATGGATTTGCTGCTGCCTTTCACCCATCTCTCAGCAAGACTATCCAATAAGATGCATGGTTTGTCAGTAGAGCTTCCACATCCTAATATATGAAGTGTCTGTGCCTTTAGAGGTCATGCTGTGTCTTATAATCTGCTACCCTTGCTTATGCCTGAAAAGCAGCTCCCCTGCCACAGATCTGTGCAGTTGACTGAGGATCATTACCATGTACCTGGTCCAACTCAAACCCAAGGACACAATCTGGCCAATGTTGTGTTGGCAGAGCCTGGAGCAGAGCCCTGCTCTGGAGAAGGAGACAGGTCAGAAAGCTGCGACCAGAGAAGGTGCAGGAGGCAGCAGAGGGTCACTCAATAATGCAGGGGGGGGAGGGTCGGAGGGTCGAAAACAGAGAAGGAGGGGCCATGGGACAGACGGGGAGGAGGAGCCGGAATACCTGTCGAAATGATCAGGGCCAAGAGAGGGGGGAAATAGCAACAGGGTGTGTGCCTTGGAAGGTGCAGGAGATAGCAAAGGAGAGCAGAGCGGGGAGAGAATCTAAACATAGTGATGAAAGATTGTTATAGGTCAGATTTCTTCCCCATTGTATCAGTAAAAACAAGTCGTGTTTGCTCAAAGACCCTATGGATTATGATTATCGCTGTAGAGCCTCAACTTGGAAGGACCCCTGATTAACGTAAATGATTTAATCTGATGTCCATTATAAACTTCAAGTCTAAAGTACTGTGTAAAACATTAGCTATGAGCCTTACCAAAGTAATTCATCACTTAATATACCCTAACCAAAATGGCTTCTTGCTAAACTGTGTAATGCGTCATAACTTAAGCAGCCGCCATTTGGCCTTGGCTCATGCACAGGAGCTGCCTGGACCAGCCGCTATGATACTAGTAGACTCGGAAAAGGACTTTGATTCTCTCAACTGGGAGTACCTGTTCAAGATCTCCAGTGAAAAGAAATTAGTCCCCTATTTTCCCTTCACATTAAGTTAGCACATACCAACCCAACTTCTCAGGTAAGACTTAATGGAGTTCTGTCTGTCCATATTTCTTATCAAGCGAGGAACTAGGCAGGGGTGCACTATATCTCCCCTTCTATTTGCCCAGGCTATTGAACCTCTGGCAACTTGGATACACGATGACAGGCCATCTACAGTGTCTGGACTGGGCAGGCAGTATAGATGATGGTGTCTCCCTGTATGTAGATGATCGGCTGCTATTCGCCAGATACCCTGTTATACAGGCCAACAATTTATGAAAATGTTGGAGCTCTTTAGAACAGCCTTTCGGCCTCTGTTTGATTGGGATAAGTCAATGCCCTGTCCAAGGTGGAAATTGTGCACTGAACAGGCAGTCACAATTGATTGCAAGCGCATACAGTCTGGGGAGACTGCTTTTGTAACAGGAACCTGGTTAGCTCAAACATCCCAGTTTTTTGGATTGGGAAGGTGGTATTATCTTGGCATTTTTCATTTGTATGTATGTATGCATGTATTGTGGTATAACCCTAGACACAAGGCAGCAAAGTGCTGTACAGGAACAATGACAAGCATAAAGTCAACAAGGGCTAGAAGAGGTAGCTGATTTGTTAATGCATTATGAATATGATATAGTGTACTTCAAAGAGGTGTACTGTAAAGAGGCGAGTCTTCCATTGAGGTGACGCCTGGTACCATGGTCATATTAAATCCTTGCAAATGCGGGGGATTTTCGAAACATAAATCACAATTCTCCATGCATCTTCAGCTGCATAACTTTGTCAGCATGTACAGATCTGGCTCGAGCTCGCTTCCAGACTCCGGGCCCCTTGAAGCTAAATTGACCATTTAATGATTAAAGGCCAAAGCCATCTGACAGATACACTGCACCCTAGCCATTAGTGTGCTGGATCCACTCCTTGTCCGTTAAGTCAAAGTAGATTAGAGATCTTGCCCCTTGGATGAAGATAACTGGTGTGAAACATGAATGGGGTGGCGCAAGCTGGCCATATGAGCCAAGCTATGATTAGTTCATCCCAAGTATTTCTATGAGATCTATTATACACATAATCGCCTCTGCAAGATGGGTAGCTTAACACAAGTGGGCGATTTCTTAGATGTAACGTGAGTATGCATAAACAATTTTTCTGAGATTTCAAGGGTCCTGTCTGTAGTTTTGGTTGGCAAATTACACTCCCAAAAATGTTCTTCAGTGTGGCAGATAGGTGGAGTTTTATTGCGCAGAGTAATCAAACTCTTGTGGGTTTAGGGCTCTGAAGCTTATTGCTGTATTTGGGTTTCAAACTAGTACACATGAGGTGAAACCTTTGTCCAGACAGTGTTAACATATGAAACGAGCATTGGCAAAGCTAATAAGTCTCCCCTATGCAAGAATTAATGCCTTGGTCATTTTTTTAAGCCATGTTGTACAGCAGCCTATCAAAGTCTCTCGCGTATGAGACCTTTTTAAACAGTGCTTTCTAATCCAGCCTGATTTACTAATCCAATCATGTAGAGGCCCTGGCATCATGCTGAAAAGGTCTAGAGAGGCCGCAGCCCTGACCAGAGAGAGGGACCTTTAACCTCCTCAGTTCTGTCCAGGGAAGTGTTGCCCGGGGAATTTTGTTAATGCCAGCTCTGTGGCAAAGACAGCTGCATGCAGTTATTGAAAGCCAGGTAAGTGACAAGTGCAGCAGAGCGCTCCCCGCCTTTTGCATGTGGGTGCCGGAGCATCAGAAAGCAGTAAATAAGCCAAAAGAAGGAGGAGAGGATTGTAGGGGGAAGAGTTACCGCATCGGCTCATCAAATGTTAACTTCAGTAATGTAAGTGGTGTTCCTCTGAAAATCACATACAACTAATGCTCAACACCCGCTCCGTCCACAGACACGCCATCGAACTCTGGAACCTCCTAGACGCCACAGCCCCTGACGTTGCCTTCCTCACGGAGACCTGGATGAACGCCTCTTCAGCTCCCGACATCGCCATCGCCATCCCAGAGGGCTACAAGATCACCCGGAGGGATCGCACCGCCAACCAGATGGGAGGAGGCATCGCCATCATCCACAGGAACACCATCCGTCTCACGACCAGCACCAACAACACCCTGACCACCGCCGAACACCTGCATTTCCAGATCCACACCGACCCGAACACCACCCTCAGAGGCACCCTGATCTACCGACCTCCGGGACCACGCACCCAATTCAGCGAGGACATCGCCGACTTCGTCAGCCCGCATGCCCTCCCCTCCGCTGACTACATCCTCCTGGGGGACCTCAACTTCCACCTGGAGAACAACAACGACCGCAACACCAGCACCCTGCTCGACAACCTCGCCAATCTTGGACTCAAGCAGCTGGTGTCCACCCCCACCCACCTCGCCGGACACACACTCGACGCAGTCTTCTCATCCAGCACAGACATCGACTTCAGCCACGCCACAGAGCTTCAATGGATGGACCACAGCTGCGTCCACTTCACCCTCAAGAGAACGACGACCCACCACCACCAGCAACAGGCTGCCCGCAGAAGCTGGAACAAGATCACAGCAGACCAGCTCGCCACCTCCCTGAGCCAGCACCCTCCTGCCAGCTCAGCGAACCCCAGCCAGGCCGCCGACAACCTCACGAAGTGGATCAGCAACTGCGCGGACGAGCTCGCCCCGTTGAGGACCCAGCCCAGCAGACCCGGCAGCAAGAAAGCCCCGTGGTTCACCGACGAACTTAAGAGCTCCAAGAAGAACTGCCGAGCCCTCGAGAAAGTCTGGAGAAGGGAACCTACACCGGACAACAGGATCACCTTCAAGCTGGCCACCCGGAAGCACCACCAGCTGATCGGCGCCGCCAAGAAAACTGCATTCAAGGACCGGCTGGACAACAACGCACACAACTGCAAGGAACTCTTCAACATCGTGAAAGAGCTATCCAACCCCAGCGCAGGAAACAACGACATCACCCCATCGCAAGACCTCTGCAACTCCCTCGCCTCATACTTCCACAACAAGATCGCGGACATACACAACAGCTTCAACAACCAACCAACGCACACCAAGACCAAACAACCACCCCCACCACCACCCTCCACGCCTGGACCCCGATCAGCACCGAAGACACCATCCGCACGATGAACTCCATCCACTCCGGATCACCGACCGACCCCTGCCCTCACCACGTCTTCAACAAGGCCGACGCTGTCATCGCACCCCACCTGCGAGACATCATCAACACATCCTTCGACACCGCCACCTTCCCTGAGAGCTGGAAGCACGCCGAACTCAGCGCTCTACTCAAGAAACCCACAGCGGACCCCACCGAACTCAAGAATTACCGCCCCATCTCGCTCCTCCCGTTTCCAGCCAAAGTCATCGAGAAGACCGTCAACAAGCAGATGGCCGCCTTCCTCGAGACGAATGGATCCCTCGACCCCTCACAGTCTGGCTTCTGAGCCAACCACAGCACCGAGACCGCCCTCATCACCGCCACCGATGACATCCGAGCCATGATGGACAACGGAGAAACAGCGGCCCTCATCCTCCTAGACCTCTCCGCGGCATTCGACACTGTCTGCCACCGCACCCTAGTACAGCGCCTCAGCAACGTCGGAATCCAGGACAAGGTGCTGGAATGGATCATGTCCTTCCTCGACGGAAGAACACAGAGAGTCCGCCTACCACCGTACAAGTCAGAGGCCACCGAAGTCATCTGCGGCGTCCCTCAAGGATCCTCACTGAGCCCCACCCTCTTCAACGTCTACATGAGCCCCCTCGCGGCCATCGCACGCCAACACAACCTCAACATAATCTCCTATGCCGACGACACCCAGCTGATCCTCTCCCTGACCAACGACCCCGCCGCCGCCAGAGCCAACCTGCACGAAGGGATGAAAGAGGTAGCCGAGTGGATGACGACCAGCCGCCTGAAACTGAACTCAGACAAGACGGAGGTCCTCATCCTGGGCTCTTCACCCTCCGCCTGGGACGACTCCTGGTGGCCTCCCGCCCTGGGCACCGCACCCAAACCGACTGACCATGCACGCAACCTGGGCTTCATCCTGGACTCCTCCCTCTCCATGACCAGGCAAGTCAACAACGTCTCCTCGGCGTGCTTCAACATCCTACGCATGCTACGGAAGATCTTCTGGTGGATCCCCACCGAGACCAGAAAGACCGTCACCCAGGCCCTCGTCACTAGCCGACTGGACTACGGCAACGCCCTCTACGCCGGTACCACCGCCAAGCTCCAGAAGAGACTCCAGCGGATCCAGAACGCCTCAGCCAGACTCATCCTCGACATCCCACGAACCAGCCACATCTCCGGACATCTGAGAGACCTACACTGGCTTCCCGTCAACAAAAGAATCACCTTCCGCCTCCTCACCCACGCACACAAAGCCCTACACGACCAAGGCCCGAGCTACCTCAACAGCCGAATCAACTTCTACGCTCCCAAACGCCACCTCCGATCAGCCAACCACGCCCTCGCCGCCGTCCCCCGCATCCGAAGAGCGACTACAGGAGGAAGGTCCTTCTCCTACCTGGCCGCCAAGACCTGGAACTCCCTCCCGACCGACCTGCGCCTGACCCAAGACCACCTCTCCTTCAGGAAGAAGCTGAAGACCTGGCTGTTCGAGCAGTAGCGGCACCCCCCCACCCCCAGCGCCTTGAGACCCTACGGGTATGTAGTGCGCTCTATAAATGTCATTGATTGATTGATTGAATGTGAACTTGTGTACGGTAACTGGTGCTTATTGGGAGCAAGAAGGTGAGCGAGTGAACTGCAGAGCCCACACCACCTTTTGTATGCCTTATAGGATGGTACTGGAGTGTAAGAAAGCAGCAAATAAGCCAAATGGGGAAGGAGTGTGTGAAAGGGGGGGGAAGAAGGATGCAGCGCAATGACCAGAGCTACAAAACTGGCGAACCCGGTTAGAGTCTCGGCATCAGCCTAATGTCCTGTGATCCTGGGAAAATCAATTAAAGCAGAAATACACAAATGAATGTGAACTTGTGTAATGTAACTGGTGCTCACATAAAGCGATTCAATGCCTTCGGGTCCAGTCATGGTGAGAAATAGAACCTCAATCACATCGGGAGCAGCGGACGGGCACAGAATTAACTTGAATTAATCTTATCATGGTCCCTGCTCCATAGACCTGATCGGAAATTACGTTATATCTGCAGTAGCCAAGTAAGGAGGCTGCAAAGAAGACTGAGAGAAAGCCAATAAACGGTATAGCAGTGGGTGTGCTCCCTGCCTTTTTCACATAAAAGTGTCTCTTGAGCGAGACACATGCACCAGAGCAGGCACCTTTAGGCTCGACCCAAAAAATTTCAAAATAATGAGGTAACACACTCACTAAATGTGCAGCATTATGCCACATAATTTGTTTCTTCTGGCTGCATAATTTAGACAATGCTGCCGCATAATTTGGTCCTCGCCTGTCGCATTATTCCAGTGGCCCTTCCTACAATGCAGGCAAACAGCAGAAGGCAATGTATTCCACTTCAAATTATTAATTAACTAGCATCTGTTTATTTATTCGAGTGCTTGTGGATAAACGGTATTTTTTGTTTTTCCCTCTGGTGCGTATACGAATAAATCAGAAGGTTTTCCGATGCGTGAGCTGGCCACATACAATTGTCCAAGTGAGAAGCACGGATTCCGCAAATCTAGTCCACACCGTTGCAGCGATTGTCCTTGTGCTTTGTTGATGGTCATTGCAAAAGCGAGTCGCACCGTAAACTGTAAACATTCAGTATTGGAAAGATTATGAGGGCCCAAGAGGGCCGGGGGGACGATATTTAACACATTTTTTTTTTTTTGCCAGAAACCTTCGCTGGAGTGTACTCAACAACTTTTAACAAATGATTTTTTTTGCCAGAAACCTTTGCGGGAGTGTACTCAACAACTTCCCAAAGTTTTATGGTCATCGGATGAATGGTGTAGTAATGCATAAAGGACAAACTGACATACTTTCGTTTTTATATATATTTTTTATTTATTTATTTATTTCGTGTTTTCTATAGCGCAAACATGACCCTGCAAGGGGTATCAGAGCGCTTTACAGAGGTGTTTCAACATTAGAACCATTAAGAACCATAAGTTGCAGAATACAAACTCTTTACAACAGTACACTTTAGGGGAGCGAATATCAAATATATTAGAAGCACATTAAATCACACCACCATTTGTGTTAAACATATACCCTCTCATGTGTGTGAAGTGAGATGCTGGCGGATGACTGGAAGCAAACATGGAAAGATTATATCCATAGGTACTGGCGTAACAAAACTTGAGGGAGCCCCCCTGCAAAGTACATAGAGGGGGTCCCCCGGCGGCCCGGCCCATCACCTACCACTTCGCACCACAGCCCAAAAATCTGATCTATTTTGATTTGAAACCTCCAACATTTCATGAAATGGTTCTATATTGTCTTGATCAAAGTTCTAATAAGAAAGTGGGAAATACTCAACATATAAAATACCCCATTTGTAACATTGCCAGGAGTAGAGTATTTAACTGAGAAAGCAATCAGAGCAATGCCCAGGGGCGATCCTATTGTCTCAGGAACTGCCTATTGCTAAAGAACAACCATGAAGGGTCTGAGTTAGAATTTATATTGATGGACAAATCTTGAAACTTTGAAAGTCTAACCTAAACCTGCAATTACACAGACTCAACTGACAATATACATGAGTACACAAGCTATAAAACAGTATCCTGCCAACTCCAAGAGAAATAAACACAAATTATCTGCACGCCATACACTTGTGACTGTCAATTTTGTGCATGAATATAACGTCAACTGAGGCAATTTCAATTCCTGTCATCATGTCTTTATGAGTAAGCAGGACAAAAACGTGCAAGCAAGAGGCTGAGGATAAAAACTGCTTCGATGTTTCAGAATATTGATGTAGGGGGTTTTCAGTTTGGAGTTATTATTTCTACTGTAAGCAATGCTAATTACAAGATTGAAGGCCTACGTATTACAAGCAAGTGCAATCATTATCATAAATAGCACAGAATATAGAATAAAAATTAACCATATCAGCAAGCACCTAATTACAGAATCTATACAAACTATAGTTGGTGAAGCAACAGAAAAAGTGCAAATACTTTCAACGTGCTTAATAAAGCAATCCCAGTTCAGCAATATACAAAAAAAATCAAGCATGTTATGTAAAACAACCCCCCTTTCTTCTTGCATCAAGGTGATCCAGTGTCTTCTCTTGTCTGTATCTCCTAGTCTTCGTGTCTCCCAGTGTCTTTTCGAGTCTCCCAGTGTCTGTGTCTTCCAGTCTCCCAGTGTCTGTGTCTTCCAGTGCTTGTGTCTCCCAGTGTTTTCCCAAGATTGTGTCTATACAGGAAACCCAGACCAGGTGTCTCCCAGTGTCTGTTTATGTCTCCCAGTGTCTATGTCTTCCTGTGTCTACCCTTGTCTGTATCACCTAATCTTTGTGTCTCCCAGTGTTTCTTCGAGTCTCCTAGTGTCTGTGTCTTGCAGTGTCTGTGTCTTCCAGTGCTTGTGTCTCGCAGTGTTTTCCCAGGTTTGTGTCTATCCAAGAAAACCATTGTAGGTGTCTCCCAGTGGCTGTGTATTGCATTATTCATGCCTCTAAGGGTCTTCCTCTTTCTATGTCTTCCAGTGTTTATGTCTCCCAGTGTCTTCCTTTGTCTGTGTTTTCCAGTGCTTGTGTCTCCTAGTGTTTTCCCAGGTTGTTTCTATCCAAGAATCCCAGTGTAGGTGTCTCCCAGTGGCTGTGTATTGCATTATTCATGTCTCTAAGGGTCTTCCTCTTTCTATGTCTTCCAGTGTTTGTGTCTTACAGTGTCTTCCTTTGTCTGAGTCTCTCAGTGTTCATGTCTCCCAGTGTTTTCCCAGGTTTGTGTCTATCCAAGAATCCCAGTGTAGGGGTCTCCCAGTGGCTGTGTATTGCAGTATTCATGTCTCTAAGGGTCTTCCTCTTTCTATGTCTTCCAGTGTTTGTGTCTTACAGCGTCTTCCTTTGTCTGTGTCTCTCAGTATTCATGTCTCCCAGTGTCTGTTCGCGACTCTCAGTCTCGGTGTCGCTCAGTGTTCTTGTCTCCCAGGGTCACTTGCCTGTGTCTCTCAGTGTTTTCCCACGTTTGTGTCAATCCATGAAACCTAATGTAGGTGTCTTCCAGTGTCTGTTTGTGTGTCGCACTGTCTAGGTCTTCCTGTGTTTGTGTCTCCCGGTGTCTGTGTCTCTCAGTTTTCTTGTCTCTCAGGGTCTTCCCTTGTCTGTATCTCCTAATGTTTTCCCATGTTTGTGCCTCTTGGTGTTCGTGTATCCCAGTGTCTTCCTTTTTCTGTGTTTTCCAGTGTTTGTGTCACCCAGGGTCTTCCTTTTTCTATGGTATTCCCTTAGGTATGTTTCCATTTATACAGTATGGGGTTAATTGAAGGGAAACAATATGCACCTTTATTGCGTATATCTTATATCTGGCCATATCCTTGAAAAGTGTGACTCCACGTCAACAAAGTGAGACAATTCATTTTTTTATTTTATTTTACAAATCATTATTTTCAGGTGCGTTAATAAACCTAGATGAACTGAAAAGCACCAGGACCACAACACCAAGA
Organism: Lissotriton vulgaris; assembly: GCF_964263255.1. Classification (NCBI taxonomy): domain Eukaryota; kingdom Metazoa; phylum Chordata; class Amphibia; order Caudata; family Salamandridae; genus Lissotriton; species Lissotriton vulgaris. The sequence continues at coordinate 155,114,411 of NC_141699.1, read as the reverse complement.
AGGCATTAGGCAGCTCAACTGAAATTCAGCGTTCTTGATAACATCGAGTCGTCTGGAAACTTGCAATCTATGAACCTCGTCGCCACATCACGCACACACAACTGTGAACATTATTGCTTGAGTTCTACCTGCAGCCATTTAAAACCACTATATGTTATACCATGTTTAGTTCCAACCCGCATTTTGCAAAACGGTTCGGAAGGCTCTCTGCTATAGTAGCCAAGTTATACACAATATACTTAAATAGACGCTTTTAAAAATTGAATTGGTGCAATTCTTTACCATGCTTCAATTAACAATAGCTGCACGATTTGCCTTGAGCTCTGAGCAATGTGATGAAACACGTATTATTATGTAACAAGATTGGCTTTCATAACACAATAAACAGGTGTCCATGCTACCACTGCGCCTACTAAAGTCGGCTGACAGTTGACATGATCTGGTCACTGTTAACGGTAGTGTATCTACACGAAAACCATTTTTTGGGTGTTTTTTTTGTAGAGTTTCATATAGCCCGAACTTGATTGTGTATCAGAGCGGTTTACATAGCACCAGTTACGTTACATGAGGACACACATTCATTTTTGCTAGGCTCGGGAAGATTAAGTGATTTGCCCAGAATCACTGTCACAGGATGTTTAGCGTCATTACCGAGACTCTGACCCAGTTCCGCCAGGTCCGAGGTCGAGTCCCCTAGCCGTTAGGCCAACTCATCTCCCCTTGATTGATAACATTCTTTAGGCTTAATTTATTCGGCTTGTTCCCTTCAATAAAGGCTGCTTTACTGACTCTAGATTGGCCGCGTTTGATTATGGTAATATTTCAGTTAATGAGAACTTGCATTCAGTCTTAGTCTGTCTGAAATATAATTATTTGCGTTCTAAATATATACTTCAAGTCTTGAAGTCAATGAATTTGAACCAAGTGATTCCTGCATTACGGTTCCTTCAGTTTTTAACCACCCCCACAGGGTGCTACTTTTTTATCCCGCCATCTTTCTGGTGTTTTAAAGTCAATCTCATTGTAATTTATCTGATTCTTATTTTTAGGAAATGTATTTTACTGTGCTTGACTTTTATGATTTTATTTCCCAAAATCAAATATTGATTGACTTCATATTCAAGGGTGGAAGCCAAAAAAAGCAGGGATCGTAGTTCATCTTCTTACAGGAGGGCAAACCAGAACTGTTCTCTGCAACCAGAAGCCAAGGTTATAGGCATTATGTTAGAAAGATTTAATAGAGTGCATTTCTGGGGAGGTGTTTAAAAGGCGTTCACAATGAGAAACTCAAATTGAATTCCACAGAAGCTCAGACAGGTGTAGCAGGGTTTTGATGTCAGTTTCCAAAAATGGAGTCCTGAAGCATACAGAATAATCAACCTCCTGCTTTTAGGGAGAACAACAGAAGTGGGCAGGGGGGCTACATGCATTGCTGACACAGGCACCCAGGATGCCCCTTCTTTTAATCATAACTCGTGCCGGTTTACATGGGGTAGACTCTCAACACTTCACTTAAAAGCCCAAACTGCATGTGTGCTTACTCACCACCTTACAAAGAAATGGGTAGACATACCTAATGTTAAATGCCCTCGTTGGTGTACGGGACCAACAGCCAACTGTGTGGTTTGAATCAGAACATTAAATACAGTCAAGTCAAGTCAAGTAGTCAAGTAAATATTTATATAGCGCACTACATACCCAGAGGGTCTCAAGGCGCTTGAGGAAGGGGGGGGGGAAATGTTACTTATCGAATATCCAGGTTTTTAGTTGTTTTCTGAAGGATAGGTGGTTTTGTGTAAGGCGGAGGTGGGTGGGAAGGGAGTTCCATGTTTTGGCCCTAGGTAGGAGAAGGATCTTCTTCCCATGGTGGTTTTGTGGATGCGTGGAACAGTGGCGAGGGCTTGATTGGACGATCGCAGCTGGCGGGTGGGGGTGTAAAAGGATAGGCATGTGTTGAGGCATTCGGGTCCAAGTTCGTAGAGGGCTTTGTGTGCGTGGGTGAGGAGACGGAACGTTATTCTCTTGTTGACGGGGAGCCAGTGAAGGTCTTTCAGGGGTCCGGATATGTGATCTTTGCGGGGAATGTCTAATATGAGTCTGGCTGAGGCGTTTTGGATGCGTTGGAGTTTTTTCTGAAGTTTGGCGGTTGTTCCTGCGTACAGGGTATTTCCGTAGTCCAGTCGGCTTGTGACCAGTGCGTGAGTGACAGTTTTTCTTGTTTTTTGTGGGGATCCAACGGAAAGTTTTTTTGAGCATGCGTAGGATGTTGAAGCAAGATGAAGATACGGTGTTGACTTGTCTAGTCATCGAGAGCGAGGAGTCGAGGATGAAGCCCAGGTTACGTGCGTGGTCCGTAGGTACAGGTGCGTTTACCAGGGCCGGTGGCCACCATGAGTCGTCCCAGGCGGAGGGGGAAGTACCTAAGATGAGGACTTCTGTTTTGTCCGAGTTCAGTTTTAGAAGGCTATTTTTCATCCATTCGGCTACTTCTTTCATCCCTTCGTGAAGGTTGGTTTTGGCGGTGTTTGGGTCATTGGTGAGTGAGAGGATCAGCTGTGTGTCATCCGCGTAGGAGATGATGTTGAGGTTGCGTTGTCGCGCGATTGTTGCGAGGGGGCTCATGTATACGTTGAAGAGGGTAGGACTGAGTGATGATCCTTGTGGTACGCCGCAGATGACTTCGGTGGCCTCTGATCTAAAAGGGGGAGGCGAACTCTTTGTGTTCTTCCGGCGAGGAACGAGATGATCCAGTCCAATGCTTTTCCTTGAATTCCGATGTTGCTGAGTCGATGTATAAGGGTGCTATGACATACTGTGTCGAAGGCTGCGGAGAGGTCAAGTAGGTCATAAAAGGTTCCTAGATGAAAGAGCTGTCAGAGAGAATTTTATAAAACTTTATATGGGCTATGAAGAAATGAAACTTGTGTCTCTCATCCTGGCTTTGTGACATTAAAAGATGCTGATTAGTCAGAAGTGCCTGTGCCAACGAGTGAGACATTTAGAAAACAATCAAATTTGGCACAGATAATATGTACATTGTCCCATCTTTGTGTGTATGAGGTAGAGAGCATGCATGTGTGTAAACGTCTTAGCAAGAAAGATGTGGGTAAGAGTGCAATCCTACAGACACCAATGTGAGCCCCTGAATCAATAAGGGGGAAATTAAAATGTGCTCACGTCATTTATGCTTATAAAGCTTTTTTTTTAAAATAAATTTACTCTCATAAGTGTAGTCTGCTAGTTCACTTTATGTTTAGTGGGCAAAGATGTAGATATGCAGTAAACATCTATCTGCAATTATTTATGATGCACAAGAATGACAGTCAACAGTTTGATTTCGTGAAATGCGCTACTTTGTAAAAAAATAAAATAAGCATGAAAAACAAACTAATGAACACTATGGAAAGATGCACTGTAATGGGAGCATACTCCACATAAAATAAAACGAAAAATTAAAATCAAGCAAACATGAATCTTCACTTAACTTCCAGCTCTGTTAAACACCTTGCAATGACAAATAGTTTCCTATCAGTGGCAATAAACGACAACTGCACTAAAACGAGAGAAAAAAATGCATCCAAGTAAGAATGTTCCTCTCTTTGAATTAGAACAAATTCGACAAATCCAGACTGATCTAGAAGGCTGAAAATTCTAACGTTGCAGCACACGGTAGAAAAGAAAATCGTGTGCCCGGATAAATCTCAAACAGCCACTCACATTTCCTAAAAGCAGTTTGCACGTTTGGAATAAATAACGTTAACAACCGAGTCCGTTGATATAAACAGAGGGATTTATCTTCTGGCTTATCGTAACAAACTGGCTCCATCGACACTAGCCGGGGCACAACAGTTGGGCCTCACTTGCTTCCTCTCACCCCGAGCTCGCTTGTCGCTTCTCCTGCCTTGCCTGTTGATCTCGAGTTTCTTGCTCTTGTTTGTGTAGGTCATCAAAGTTAAGGACACTGTAATTTTATGTCAGAGGCTGCATTAAAGTACGCAGCAAGTGGAACATCCATTGTAAGGGGTCTCAGCCAGCAGGACGCACGACGGTGCAAAAGAGAGCGAGCATGACGTTTACCTACAGGAGCCTCTTGACGTACTCCGGGTGGGCGTTACATTTAAACTATGTCTACGCCCTGCTCTCAATCACTACTGGTGGTACAATCTTCAATCTACTGCATGATTTTGAGTTTTAGTTAAAAAAACAACAAAAAAACGTTGTTTTATATAACAAATGCTATTTTAGTACAAAGAAACCAATGCAGTGACTACTGTGTGCCGAGGGGCCCCCTCGAGCTCAGGCCCCCCCCAATGCGTGGGCTGCGGGGGGCCTTTGTTACCCCCTGTCCTGCTGCAAGGACTTATTGTAGAAATTTCCTCATATAGAACAATTTCACTTCTTTTTTTAATGCTGCGATGGATGGAATTCAGGTTCAACTGTGGTTTCTTGGAACAGTTTAAGAAATTAAGTGATCTTAAGAAAGCAAAGCTGTGACAACTGCACAGAGTTTTTAAACCTTGCCAAGCGAAAAAAAGATTTTGAAGAGTTTCCTGGGGATGGGAAGAGAAGGGTTGTGTCCACGGAAAACAGAAAGCTTGCTCCAGAGATGAACAGCTGTCTCTCTAATCACCCTGCAGCCGCTTCACAAAGGAATAATTGGCAAGTGTTTTCTTTTCATTTTTTTAATCAAGGGGGTATCATTTTACCTTGTGGAGATTCCTTTCCCTCACACCCCACAATGTTTCGGGGCGTTCTTTTCCCTTCCCGCTTTGGCAGGGATTCACTTCAGTCATTTGCTGCAGCAAAGCTCCCACCAGAAATGGTAAAAGGCCAGAGAAGAGCTTGTGAATGCTCACAAACTCTCAAGGAAAGGCTGTTAATATTTATTTAGTCCAAATCATGTCCAGAAAGTGTGTTATTTTTTGTTTCAGTTTGAAAGTGTGAGCGCTCCCTTAATGCTCAATGCTTAAGACCCAAAGCAGCCATCTTCAACTGGCCTGGTGTTGTCATCTTACAAGTCATAACAAAGCCTAGAAGTGTCTGCCTCCTGCCCCTCACTACAGAACAGGCTGACAAAAATCTCTAAATTCAAAACCATAACTCATCTCAGAGCAAAGTATAGTTTTTGATACAGATTCGTAGATATATGACTCACGGGTAAAGCCTCTGGATCAGGACACAGAATTATGGCCAGTGTTCGACTGGCGATTGGGAGCCAGGGCAGCGCTTTCAAAGCGGGAGTGATATATTTCCAGCATCCAACCCACAGACTAACCTAATTCAGAAGAGCTGTAACTATATTTGTTATAGCCAGTGCCTTTTTGGGGACCAGCACTTATTTTTCTGCATCAGACATTTACCAAAAGCAGGAGGCAGAAAAACAAAGTGGAAAGACAGAAGGAAGAGAAAGACGAAAAAACTATCATAAATGGAGAAAACTTAAACCTGAAAAGTGCGATATAGAAGGCAGAGTGTCTGGTAGTGGATTAAAGAGGCATTAGGTGGATTCAAGACTGTGCAGAGTTGGTATTGAGCGCACCAACATTTAATTGCATCAGTGGCGAGCATCTGAGCAGAGCTTTGGGCACCGGCACCCATTCATTTACAAATTAAGCACTGGTTATAGCATATGTGAGAACAAGACAGATGATAATGAAGTTAACAATCATGCAGTTAGTTTGAGTGTTGAGAATTTTTTATGTATTTATGAGACTTTCAAAACGGACATCTATATCTCTCTTTCTTAACCCAGTTCAGTGTTCTGCAAGGCGATATTGGACAAAGATTTTGAAAAAAATCACTAATGGTTAATTCTGATTTAAATTGTTCTTTCTCATTCTTGCTCTATTATAAAACAAACATTGCCAAAGGTAATAGGTCTGGAATTGGAAGGCACCCTTTTGACTTTGTCAATGCTTGTTTTGTTTTCTCGTGATTTTTTTAAAAACTTTATTGTCAAGGTACCTCTTGGACTCCCCTCAATCTTAAAAAAAACGGACAAAATTATGTAAAACCACATTTTTTTTTAGGTTTGAAAAGCATTGTCATTGTTGTCACTGGCACTGAAAAGAACTACTTAGTGTGTGTATGTGTTCCTTGTGAAAATACAGAATTTCATCATTGACTGTAAAGTTGGTCAATGACTGAAGTGGGATGACCCACTACCCATGCTGAATCATGTATGCTGTAGTGGGTGGAAGAAAAAGGTGAATAACAAATTAACAGAACAAAGATGAAGAGGGCTGGCTGAAAGACCCTACACGTAAATATATTATATATATACTTGAGCAAATCCCTAAAGTATCTGCTCAAGGGTTCTCTTCACTCAGAAGCTCCAAGGGGGTGGCTGGCCCTTCAGGGTGCAGACTGTCTGTTTCAAATTATTTTTCCTACCTACAGCAGTATCCGACCAACCTATAGTTAGAAGAATATCCTAAGATGCAAATATTGGGTCGTAAACATAATGATGTTGAAAATATTGTGGATCAGATTATTGCAGACAAGTAAATATTTGTTGTACTATTTTTTAATATTGTTCAATATTGCTGTGTGCAATTTCGTACTGTATATTATTTTTTACGTTTATTTTGGGCATATTATGTTTGCATTAATATATTGTATTTTTTTGTGGGGGGCGTGGCTTGGATGCCGAGGAGGTAGGCAGCGTGAGCCCGGAGCTCCGCGCCCGATCCCGACAAATATCCTGAAAATCTGATCGGACCCCGGCGTAATTGATATCATCCGACACTGGAAGACACCACGGAGGGCCCGGTGCCCACGGAGGACGACGTCGGGCCATTCCTGACCCGTTATTTGACTTCGAAAGTTGGACTCAGGCACGAAGTCTTCGACCTAAGATGGCGGCGGTGGCATGAGACACGGTGACGACGGAGTCGCCGGACCGGAGCCCCACCAAGAGCTGCTGCCTCTACAGTTAGGAGGTGTCCGCGGTTGCATCGTACCCCTCCCTGGATGGTGGAGTGGCCCTCGGGCGCACCTTGGGCGGTGGCTGAGATCCGCCCCTTGGTGGTGGCGGCGACAGCATGGCTATGGCCCTGTGACGATGGCCCTGGGCCTCTGAGCACGACTGGCGCCACCCGGACTAGCGGCTGATCGGAGACTCTGCTCCCTAGAGACAGCCTTGGATCCAGAGCCCTGAGAGGCGCCCCAGGCGCGGAAGGGACAGGTTTCTCCCGCTGCAGCTGCAGGGAACCTCCCTGAGGACGAAGCCCGGCGACGAGCGGAGAGAGAGCAAGGACAGAGTTGGAGGCCATCGCTCGTGCCGGCCCAGATGGGGAAGCCAAAAGGGAAAGGAGATGGAACGACTGATACAGAGGCCGCAGAAGGAGCGGATCGAGACCAATCGGCATTGCAGCGGATGCAGGATCGTATCCTGGAGGCCATCGCCACCACAAGGGACGCTCTACAGCAAGATATAGCTCAGGTGGCGACAGGCTTGGGCCTCCTGAAGGCCGACCATGATAAACTTAAGGACCGAGTGAAATCCGTGGAAATCACGGTTAAGGAATTAGCCCCGGGCCATGCAGCGGTGAAGGCGCAGATGTCGGAGGTGATGGACCGCCTGAAGGTGCTGGAACGGAGGGCCGAAGATGCGGAAAACCGGAATAGGCGCAACAACGTACGCCTAGTGGGCCTGCCGGAAAAAATTGAAGGCGACGACATGGTGGGCTACCTCGATAACTGGTTGCGAACGGAGGTGGCACCGGAGGGACTGTCCCCCTTCTTCTCCCTGGAGCGAGCGCATAGGGTTCCGGCGCGCCCACCGGCCTCAGGTCTCCCTCCTCGCCCAGTGGTGTTCAAATTGCTTCATTACCGGGACAGAGACTGGCTTTTGCAGAGGGCGAGAGAGGCAGGGCCCTTTCAAGTGGACAACAGCAGGGTCACTATGTTCCCGGATTACACGTTTGAGACACAGCGGCTTAGAGCGAACTTTCTGTCCCTTAAGCGAGAGCTCCGTGCTGAAGGCATCAAGTACTCCCTGTTGTTCCCAGCGAAGCTGAGAGTGGTGGCGGATGAACAGTCACTTTTCTTCACGTCCTCTGCGGACGCTTGGACCTGGTGGGACACTTATAAAGCGGGAACGGACGGTGCTAAGGCCAGGGAGGAGGAGGCTAAGGTGGCACAACCGGTCAGGAAATCCCAACGGATCAGGAGGAACCGCAGAAGAACCGGCAAACCTTCGGTGTCGCAGACGGAGGCGGAGAGGCAGGCGGCGCTACAGGCGGTAGCGGACCTATCCAGGACCACCAGAAGTCAGTCCGGGAAGGGCACGGACTCAGAGGGCCCGGACACGGGCTCGGAGACGGGACAATCGGAATTTGGTGGGGCCCGAGGCCCTATTGTGACACCGCAGACTTCGGAGGAGATACTCGAGGCGTGCTGACCTGGACTAGTGGACTGGACTCGCTGGTTGGACACCGGGGCACTGGGCCCGTGGCAGTGGAACGCTGTGATTCGAGGTTTTGGGGCGCTATAATGTGGGGATTGTGGGGTGGAGTGCGCGGGGTGGATATGCTTTGAGGATCTATCGCATCGAGCCACGCCTTACTGGCCCCTAAGGTCACCGCAGTGGAGACTGCGGCCTTTTTTGCCTTTCTTTGAGGGGTGGTTGGGAGTGTTGGTTTGGATGGGGGTACTTCCAGTTGCGGGGGGGCCTGTCCTGGGGGGGTGGGTGTTGCGAGCAGTTGGGGTTGCTCGGGGAGCAGTTGTTGTTGGAGGGGTTTGGCTTCCTGTTGGGAGAGGGAGGGTGGGTTGGCCCGTGGTCGCGGAGCACATGAGGACATGGTTCTTTATCGTTTGGTCCGGTTGTGTGGGGGGGGATGGCTAATACCGGGGCATTGAAATGTGTTTCCTGGAATGTGCGGGGTATGCAGTCCATGTCACGCAGGCATAAAGTTCAGGCATACCTCAAACGTAGGGGGGTTCATATAGCGTTCCTGCAAGAAACGCATCTTAATAAGCAGGAGGGGGCTGCTCTGCAGAGGCGCTGGAGGGGGCAGCTGTTTCACACGACGTTCTCGGCCTTTGCGAGGGGGACACTGATTTGGGTGGGGGCGGGGGTCCCCTTCCAGGTAACAAAAACGCTGGTAGACCCGGAGGGCAGGTATGTGGCGGTGGAGGGGAGGCTGAGAGGCAGGGTGATATCTCTTTGCAATGTGTACGCTCCTAATGTAGATCTGCCCGCGTTTTTATCTGCAATCTCGGGCAAACTGGCGGGTTATTTGGCAGGGCCGGTCCTTTTGGGGGGGGATTTCAACTCGGTAGAGGATGTGTTATTGGATAGATCCCATCCCCCACTGCGGTCGTCCCCAGTGCATAGAGTCGCCAAGCGCAGGTTGGAATGGCAGGAGAGCTGGGCCCTCACAGACGCATGGAGGGCGTTACACCCAACTACTAGGGACTACTCCTTTCACTCACACTTGCATGACCTACACGTGCGGCTAGATGCGTTTCTTTGTTCGCCATGTGTGCTCCCGGCAGTGGGAGGGGCGGAATATTTGGCCAGGACGATATCGGACCACAACCCGTTGTTGATATCCCTGAACTGGATGGTGACTACTAACAGCGTGCCAACATGGCGCCTACAACCCGACACCCTGGATGACCTGTTGTTCAGGGAGGCTCTGGGAGAACGTATTGAGTGTTACTTTGAGGAGAACAGTGGCACGGCCTCCACGAGGGCGGTGGAATGGGATGCGTTTAAGGTGGTGGTGCGGGGACACTGTATGGGGCACACAGCTGGGGCCCGCAAGACTTTGCTGGACGACTTGGATAAGGCTGAAAAGCGGCTGAGGGAATTGGAGAAGAGGCGCCCGAATCACCCTGAGTTGCAGGAGGGGCTTAGTGGGGCCCGGGAGGGGCTGGCTGTGGAGTTGGAACGGCTGCGCAGCTTTGACCATAAGGCGTACATGACGAGGGCGCATGCAGAAGGAGATAAGGCGGGATCTTTGCTGGCGTGGCTCGCTAACCCAGTCAGGAGGGGCATGCCGATCATGATGATCCAAGAGATAGGGGAGGAGCCCTGCCATACTCAACCCGGGATCCTGAATAAGTTTTGTACGTATTACGAGGGGCTCTATGAAAGTGGTGAAACAGGAGGGGCGGAGGAGCTAGGGGAGTTCTTAGACGGCCTCCAACTGCCGAGTGTGGAGGAATCGGTGGCGGAAGAGTTGGGTCGACCCATCACTCTTGGAGAGATAGGGTGTGCAGTAAAGCAAATGGCCAGAAACAAGACCCCGGGACTTGACGGACTTCCGATCGAATTCTACAGTAAATATCTAGAGTACCTTGCTCCTCGGCTGTGTGAGGTGTACAATGAGGCGCAAACGAGGGGCCGGCTCCCGGGCTCCATGAGTGAGGCCCTCATGATACCGCTCTTAAAACCGGGCAGAGAGGGTGCAGCTTTGTCCTCGTACCGTCCGTTGTCCATGTTGACGACGGACTACAAGATCCTGAGTAAAATTCTTGCCAACAGACTGCTGGTGCACATGACGGGCCTTGTCCACAAGGACCAGTGCGGTTTCATTCCAACACGCAACACTACTCATAATATCCGTAGGCTTACGAGACTGATGGGTGCGGACTGGCCGAGCACCGTCTCCCCGTTTGTCCTTTCCATTGACATAGAGAAGGCCTTTGATAGCCTTGAGTGGGGTTACCTGTATGAGGTGATGCGACGCTTCGGATTGGGGGACGGATACATAAACTGGACCAAGGTCCTTTATACTGATGCGGTAGCGAGAGTCCGAGTGGGCACTCTGATCTCGAGGCAATACCCGGTCAGGCGTGGTACCAGACAGGGATGTTCCCTTTCTCCGCTCCTGTTCGCTTTGGCTATGGAACCCTTCGCTGTAGAGGCCAGGCTGGGCCGCCACTATGCCGGTTTATCATTTAGGGGCAGGCCGCACCTCATTTCCTTATACGCAGACGACCTGCTGATGTTTCTGGCCGACGCGGGCCCCGAGCTCGCGGGGGCACGGCAGCTACTGGGGCGGTTCGGCCGGTTGTCAGGCCTGAAGGTCAATTGGCCTAAATCCTGCCTGTTCCCCCTGAGATCAGGAGAACCGTGTCCACTAACCGCGCAAGAACTTAGGTGGGAGCCGCGTTGCTTGCACTATTTGGGGGTCTATATTTATCACACCCTGGCTGATTTGCTGGAAGGCAACATCACCCGCTGTATTACTGCCCTACGGGGGTCCATGGACTTCTGGTCGACCCTGCCGTTATCCCTGGCTGGTAGGATTTCCCTGCTCAAAATGGTGGCCCTGCCCAGGCTTCTGTATTACTTTAGGACACTTCCGGTGTGGGTCCCGAGCTCTATTTTTAAACGCCTGAGGTCCCTGGTCATAGCGTTCTTATGGGGCACGGGCAGGAGGCGCATAGCGCTCGATACTTTGCTGCGCCCCAAGGATGAAGGAGGAATGGCGGTGCCGGATTTTGAAGGGTATTACCTGGCTGCACAGCTGCAGATTTTTACTCAGGAGGTTGCGAGAGTGTATAGAGGCCCTGAGGACGCGAGAGTAGAAGGTACCCCGCGGCATGTTCTGGCATGCATCTCGCTGCACCAGAAGCTCCGGGTGGGAGATTTGACGGTCGAGGAGCAGACGTTCCGGCTCTGCTGGGACCGGGCCCGTAAGCGGGCAGGAGTCCGCCTTATGTATGCCCCTGAAATTCCGCTGGGTATGGTCACGGCCCTCCCGCATGGAGGTGACTGGTCGCGCTTGCTAGGTTGGGAGGAGGCGGGGATACAAATGCTGGGTGATCTATACGAAGATGGAGTACTGCTGCCGTTTCAGGCTCTGCAAGAGCGTTTCGACCTGCCGAGAGGCGACTACTTGTTACATGCAGCGGTCACGGGTGCAATGCAGGCCCACTGGGGGGAAGGCTTGCAGGAGCCGGACACCTCCATGGCCTGTCAGTACACGATGATGGCTGCGGGATCCTTTAAGGCTGTCACTTGCTTGTACTCCAGGATGCAGCGGGAGGCCTTGCAACCATTGACGGCCCTAAAGGCCAAGTGGGAGCTGGACCTTCAAGTGGAAATACCTGATGCGACCTGGGGTCAGTTACTGAGGCGGGCAAGGAAAAGCTCGAGAAACGCCAGGTTTCAACTAATCCACTTCTATGTCATCCACAGGGCATACCTCACACCGGGGAAAATACAACAGTATTTTGGGGTAGACAACGCTGCTTGCCCTAGATGTAACACGGTCGGGGCGGATCTGGGTCACATGCTATGGGATTGCCCCGCTCTGGGAGACTATTGGCAGGAAGTGGGGCGGGCCCTTAACAGCGCGACGGACAGAGACATCCAGTACACAAAAGCGGTTGGCATCCTCCACTGGTTCCCACACACGCCTAGAAACAAAACCACTAGTAAGTTTATAGACTTGGGGCTTATTCTGGCCAAGCGGGAGATAACGAGGAACTGGAAGTCGAGAGTGGGGCCCGCGTATAAAAGATGGTATGGGGAATGCCTGAGGTGGGCCGCATGTGAAAGCACCCTGAGGTACCAGGTGGCCTGGAGGATGAATGACGAGAAGGCTCTGGAGAGGGCTACTGCATGGGAAATGATGGTGCAGGCGCTCCGAGATATGGATGCGGGGGAACTAGAAGATGAAGGAGAGCTAGATGGGGCAGGCCCTGTTACTTTGCAGGAGAGCACACCTTAGCGAATGTTTGTTCCTCCTACAACACGCCAGATACTTTCACACTGCTGATTCAACGCAGAGCGACCAAGGGGGGGGAGGGGGGGGGGAGGAAGTCGGAATTGGCGGGCTGTTGGGGCACCGAAATCAGGGGGAGGGGGAGGGGTGAAAATCACAAAAGCAACCCAGCAATAATTGAATATCGCTACTGTCAGACATTGTAAGGTGTTACGAGGGACATTTATGGACCAGGCCACACGCCCCAGAAGGAAAGGCGGGCCCATCGGATAATGCAGGACTGGATAACACCACCTATGTACACTGTGAATATATATTGCTGATTGATTATGTCTGTACATTTCTATTGGTGATGCAATAAAAATGATGTTAAAAAAAAAAAAAAAAAAAAAATTGTATTTTTTTGTAAAATGTTTGTTTTTTTAATAATAATTTTAGGAATGTGATGTTGGGTTTACAAGGGAATAGGAGTCTCTAATAAATTTTATTTTTTAAGTTTCTTATTTTTGAAGTTGCTTCGCGTTTTTTTCCATTTAATTTTAACAGATAATATATGCAAATGTGTTATTTTCTTTTTTTATATTTAATTATTTGAAATTATTTTTTCCAATGAGACTAGGAGGGCCTCAAAAAAATTAAGGTTGTGAACAGTTCAACTATTATTAATTCATCCAAACATGTACTTACAGATGCAGAGAAATCGGTCCTGGAATTCAGTCTGTCTGCCCTGACTCAGACTTTGATTTTACCTCCATGATGGTTGAGATTTTCCTGTTCATACACAAACTAAAGCTTTTAAAATCTTACAAACTGGAGAATCACAGAACCTTGGGGACCTCAAAGACTGGGGAATGATATTTGCATCAGTGGAATTGAGGGCTTAATTACTTTATGCTCTCTGGAAAATAAAGAACGCAATACAATGGGAGAACAAGAGATTTTAGCGAATAGTATCCCCCATAATACCACATGATGGCTTCAATATTTTTCAAGGCTATGAGAGCTTGAAATATCTTCCAACACACAATACAGCAATATGAGACATAATCTCACAGATGCACAGAAATAGGCCATTAAACTTTCATCATAAAGCCCACGGATAAAGAGAGAAAGATAGTGCCATGGGATGTGGAGGACTATCGTAGAGAGGCTTATCTTCAGCTACATCAATCAGGTTGCAATGAAACCATCAACTGGGACATTTAAAAACTGTTGACATATATCACAGGATGTTACATGAATGGAGGGACAAAGAATTGTTGGATTCTGATGAGTTCAACCTCCTAAGAACCAACAAAACGATCATATGTTTTTTCAGTCTCCTCCCTAAGGTTCAATAAAGCATAACCCAACTACCAGATACACCAATAGTTTCATCAAATGGAAGCCTGTAAGAAAGGACTGTCATATATCTGAATCATTTTTTACTGCCCTTTTTCATGGGGCTGAGCTCTTACTGTAGGGACAGCAGTGATTTTTTGAAGAAAATCGGTGGGGTTACATTGGGAACACAGTTACTTATAAATGACAATGGATGTGTGTGTGTGTTCCTTATATACATGTATCCAACAAAGAGGTGTATTGAGAGCCTGACGGTTCTTTCTCTAGAGTAAACAGCTCAATATGTATGACCATATCAATATATTGATCGATTTGATTGACTTTAACCTAAAAAACAACATTTTTATTTTTGGGGAAGAGGTTTCAGACAAATATAAGGCACAGCAATAGGCACATATGTCACCCCAGCTATGCATATTTCTGTATAGGCTGTGGCAGGTGCAGGTGCTCTTGACTTACAAAGTTGAGGAATTCATCACACTCATTACATTGTGAATCCACTACATTGTGTGATCTCTTTGTAATTTGGGACAGATAGCTGATTGAGAAATCTGTAGAAAAAATACATGAATTAACTAAATGTGTCTATCATAGCTCACATCAGTGCTAGACAAATGCAGTTCCTTCATATATGTGTCCCCATAGAGGATGGCAGGATACAAACTAAAGTCTTCCACTAGGCTACCTCCAACAAATAATTAATTATTGGAGCAAATTTTATTTGGAGCTGTTGAAAATAGAGGGATTCAATTAGCAGTCTTAAAGTATAGTGACTTCTGTTACCAAGGCATATGCTAAAGCTCTTAGCTTTTTTCAAAACTTTTTTTATTGAGAAATTGCAAAGAAGACATAGCATTCCGTACCTCGGAGGAGCTGTAGCAGGTGCAGTACATCATAATCAGCGATTCTGTTGATTTTTCAGAACAGTGTCCCTTCCAGCCTCCCGCCCCCTTCCCCAACTTCACTAACGCTACCTTCCCCCTCCCTCCCCTTGCACAACGTCTCTCCAATACAGTTCGGGTTAATCATATGTATATTCTTATATGCATCTACGCCTTCATATGCCCATCACTCCTGCCCCTCCACGCCACCCGCTGGTGCTGGAGGCTCCAGCCATAGGCCCCTGTAGTCCGCCCACCTCTTCCATATTTTATAATGTTTTCGGGGACAATCTCTAGCCTCGAACACTGGTCGCTCTAGGCCCATGCAGAAGTCAAGTCCTTTCTTCCATCCAGTCACCTTAGGAGCCCTGGGGTCTTTCCAGGCCTGCGCCACATCTCTTTTGGCAATTGTGAGGCCCAGTAGGAGCAGATGCCTTTTGTAGACGTTACCTCCCACCCCATCCAGCACGTGCAATAAGCCCAGTTTTGAGGTACGAGGGAGGTCCCATCCCAGCACTTTCGACAGGCAGTCCCACACACCAGTCCAAAATCTCACCAGACCACTACAATCCCACACCGTATGTAGGAGGTCCCCCTTTTCATGGCCACATCGCAAGCACGCCGGAGACTCAATTAGTCCAGCCCTCCACAGTCTCTCTCTTGTATAATAGGCTCGGTGTAAATATTTAAATTGTATTAGGCGTATGGCTATAGCCGCTCCCCTGGGGGACTCGAGAGCCTCCCGCCAATCCTCTTCCTCCAACTCTCCTACATCTCTCACCCAACGATCTCTGAGTGGCCGCAGGTCAGAAGAGCAATGCGTGACTAGCGTCTGATAAATCCGGGATATTTTCTTTTCCTCCAGATCCCCCATAAACACCTTCGCCTCTATTGTGCTGAATTCAGGCAATGCATCCAACCCCGCAAGTATAGGGGTAAGAGCGTGTCTCAGTTGCAGATATCTAAAGAACTGTGTGCGGGACATATCAAATTCATCGCTAAGGTCTTGAAAAGATTTAAGTGTGGTGCCCTTCAGGACGTGGCCTAGTGTAGAAATACCTATTGTGTCCCAGCCTCCGAAGCCCTGCAGCGACATCAGTGCCGGTAGCTGCCCATTGTGCCAGAGTGGGGTCTCCCTCGTTAGTTTCCCCCACCATCCCATACGACGTAATGACTCTGTCGCCAGAGCTGAAAGACTACCTGCGTTGCCCTTGGCAGCCCCTTCTTCAGCCGCGCTGAGTATAGAATAGTGTGTAGGGTGTCTGGTTCCATTAGGTACCTCTCCAGGGCATATGCCGGGTCTCCCCTGTCACCATACCACCAATCATTTAGGACCACCAGATGTGACGCTTGGTAATACGACAATATGTGTGATGTCGCCAACCCCCCACAATATGTGGACAGAAAGCAAGTTCATAGGGCCACTCGCGACGCTCCCCTGGCCCATAAAAACTGGCCTAGAGCGGAGTTGACCTGTCAAAACCACTGCGGCGGGATCGGGTACGGGTGATTCTGCAATTGGTATAGCATGCGGGGGAGGGCGACCATCTTAAAGATAGCGGATCTGCCATATATATTGAGAGGCATACGGGACCAGCATTTCATCTCTTGCTGAACCTTATCCCACACCGGGACCAAATTACGCTCCCAAGCAATTGCCGGCGATGTCGTCAAAAACACCCCCAGGTATTTAATTCCTCCAGCCGCCCTTTGCAGTATCGAGGGCCACGGCCCAACTTCAAAGTGGTCATTTAGCGTCCATAGTGTGGATTTCCGGGGGTTAAGATATATCCCCGACACTTCACCACAGATTCTCCTTATTTCTAGGACCCGTGGCCTGGACCGATTCACATTTGTAAGAAAGAACAGAACATCATCCGCATACAATGCGATCCTGTCTGTGGGTCCTGCCTCCCACTCAAACCCCTTCAGCAGCGCATCCATCCGGACCCATGCAGCCAACGGCTCCATAGCTAGAGCGAATAGGTACGGCGAAAGGGGGCACCCCTGTCTGGTGCCTCGCCCAATCGGAAAGGCCGCCGACTTCTCACCCGCCACCCTCACCGAGGCCGTCAGGTCAGTATATAACAGCCAAATGTAGGACAGAAAGTGCGGCCCTAGATTGAAATGCGGAAGAAGTGCGAACAGATATGTCCAGCTTAGAGAATCAAAGGCTCTGTCGATGTCCGCCAGTAGCAACGCCGCTTGATCCCCAGTCTTACTCATCGCCTCTACTGCCACGTGCGCGCGTCTGATGTTGTGTCGTGTCGCTCTGCGGGGCATAAATCCGGCCTGATCCGGGTGGATCAGGACCGCGATATGTGGGAGTAATCGGTTCGCAAGCGCCTTAGCCAGGATCTTGGCATCTATTTTTAACAGGGAAATCGGTTGATAGGACTCATGATGGTCCAGGGGTCGACCGGGCTTGCAGAACACCACTATTTCTGCATGTCTCCAGTCTGCTGGCAGAAGGCCCTCCTCTCTCGCCGCCTCCAGGGCAGCTTTGTAGTGAATTCCCAGCTGGAGGTGGTAACGTTTGAAGAATTCACTCGGAAAGCCCTTAGGCCCAGGGGCTTTGCCAGTATTGAGCTCTCCCAGGGCCGTACCTAGTTCCTCAGCCGACAGCTGGCCTCAAGACGTTCCCGTACATCATCAGGGAGCGCACGGGGTGGGAGATCAGTTATAAACTTATCAACGTCTAGTGCCGGGAGGGTATCTTGGGGGGCATATTGGGCCGCAAGGTAGCGAGCGAAGCTGTCCGCCAGCTCCCTCGGGCCGAAATGGAAGCTCCCGTTTCATCTCTAAGACCCGGCAGTTCTTGCGTCTGGAACGCATTCTGACAGAGCCTATGAAGCATTGTACTAGATTTGTCACCCCATTGATATACTCTACTTCTTGTCGCCAGCCAGACCTGTCGAGCCTCATATAGCAGCAGGGACGAATATGATTGCAGCGCCAATAATAGCTGCCCTACTCCCTCCTGATTACTCGCCACTCCGCACTGAGTCTCCAGCAGTTCCACTGTCGCTGCAGCTTTCACTAGCTCTTCTGTCTTTTTTCGGCGCGCTGCTGCACACCATGCTATATGTACCCCACGAAGTGTAGGCTTCAGGGCCTCCCAGGCCGTCCGTATATCTGATAAGGAGCCCAGATTGTCTTCCCAGTAGCGAGCAATGGCTACCTCCATATGATGTTGGTAAGCTTCCTGCTGCAGATTCCAGGCGGAGAGACGCCACCGAAACGGTTGTCTTCCCCTGTCTAAGGTGATTTCTATCACGACCGGGGAGTGATCCGACAGGCCACGCGGCAGGATAGACGCTGAAACAACCCTATTTACAACGCCGGTTGGGACAAAAATATAGTCAAGTCTCGAAAACGAGTTATGAACCGCCGAGACATAGGAGTACTCTTGTTCATGTGTGTGAAGATGTCTCCATGTGTCTACCCAATCCAATCCTCGCGCCATATCATTCAGTTTAGTGGGGGTATCTACAACGGGGCCGCCCCTAGGTTTGAGACGATCAATTCAACAGTGCATGACATCATTCCAGTCCCCTCCAACTACCGCCAGTCCCTCTGGAATTTCAGCCCATATTGTAAACAGTTTCTCAATCAGAGCCCACTGTAGTGGGGGTGGGGCGTATACACTCCCAATTATGACTGATTCTGAACCCACCATCCCTTGTATGAACACATATCGGCCCTGTGGATCTATCCACTGTCTCGTATGGGTATATGACAATCTGCGATGCATCAGGATCGCCACCCCCCGAGATCCTCTCACAAATCCCGCGTGATAGACCTGGTCATATCGGTATCCCTGCAGACCCAGCGCTTTATTGCCTAGTAGGTGTGTTTCCTGTAACAAGAGGACATCCACTTTCTCTCTTTTGCCTAGCCTTAACACAGCACCTCTCTTAATCTTGTCAAGCATACCCCGTACATTCCAACTTATCACTCTCATCAAGGCTTTTGTAGGTGTCCCTTCAGCATGTGCAGCCCCCATTCCAGCGTAGGCACAATAACATATGTAGCATTGGGCACATTGGGCCTGGGCACCCCAACAGCATTGTTCGAGACATCCATGTGCAAAACAGCTCCTTCCCCCCCCCACCCTTCAGCCCCTAATTCCCCCTCCAACCCCCTACCCCCTACCCCCATACCGAATGTCAACCAACATTACCCAAAATCACCCCCAACTCCCCCTCCCCATACCTCAGCAACGTTGAAGTACCTGTCGCGGTATAAAACATCTCCAGCCCCCAACGGGAGACTTGAGATCGTCTATGCCAACGGAGCCCCATAAACAACCCTGGAACAACCCACCTGTCCCCTTAAAAGAGCAAACCTACTCAACCCTGAGGCACGTGTCCGCCTTTTAGTCCATCCCTCCCCACCCAACCCGCATCTCGTGTCTATATGTCTGCATTCATCTGCCAGTGTCTGTGTTACCATAAGCGTGAATCATCATCGACCAGGCCTGGGACATCTGTTACTCAGCCCGTACTGTGGTATACAAATCAAACAGGTAAACTGTGTCCATTCGCCCCTCACGGATCCACTTTCGGAGAGTCTGGGGGGTTAGTCTCCTCCGTGTCCCCCTTTATTGCTGGGGATCGTTTCGATGAGCGAAATCTCCAGTCACTTCTGCTGAGCGAACGTCGAGGCGTCTGCGGCGGCACTGCTGAGGAGGATGAGGATGAGTCTGAGTCTCGAGCCGGCGGCGTATGTGGTCTAATTCCCACCGTCTCATCTGTCCATGTGAACACCTCTTCAGGGGAGTTAAAGAATAGGGTGAGGGATTAATAGACCACCCTTAGACGAGCCGGATAAAGTAGAGCATATTGGGTTTTAAGGCCTCGCAGGCGGGCTTTAGCTGCCGTGAAGGACTGCCGTTGTTGTTGCATTAGTCTTGTGTAGTCCGGGAATATCATGATCCGCTGATTATTCCATTGGATGGGCTCTTTCAATCGGGCTTGCATCAGGATTGTGTCCCGGTCGTGATAATTGAGCAGCTTCGCTATCACCGGCCATGGGCGTTCGCCAACCGGTGGCTTCTGGGTTAGCGCTCTGTGGGCCCGTTCAACGATGAAACAGCGGGAGAGGGACTCCGGCAGGAGCCAGCTCTCCAGCCAATCGGTGAGGAAGGCTTCCATGTTGCCCTTTTCGCCATCTTCCGGAAAGCCGATGAATCGTAGGTTGTTGCGCCGAGCCCGCCCCTCGGCATCCTCCGCTCGGAGTGCCAGGCCCTTTTGAATTCCTTCCATGGTGGTCACCCTTTTCTTCAAGGTCACCAGATCGTCCTCTCCACTCCTGTAATCCGGGCTTCTGCTTCTGTGATGCGGGCCAC
This sequence comes from Lissotriton vulgaris, assembly GCF_964263255.1. Taxonomy (NCBI): domain Eukaryota; kingdom Metazoa; phylum Chordata; class Amphibia; order Caudata; family Salamandridae; genus Lissotriton; species Lissotriton vulgaris. The sequence goes on along the minus strand of NC_141699.1, from coordinate 155,094,153 downwards.
CGCGTTCCGTAAGTCCTGCCGCAGCAAGGTAACATCAGCCCCAACAGCCCCAATTTTGGCATCTAACATGTCTCGAGATTGAGTGGTTGCCGCCAGTAGAGCTGCGTTGTCTGGCCCATGGGCCTGGTGGTCTCCCGAAGCTCCTGCGTTCCCACTTGGGCCAGTGAATTTGTGAATAGTCCCCTGTTTCGAGGTTCCACCGCCACTCCCGCCTCTGGTCATGATCAGGGAGTGATGGGCAGTCGTCAGGTCACCTTCTGCAGCTTCCCTTCTTCTTCTAGGAGTCGCCCTCCAGGGCCCACCAGCCCAAGCCCCCGGTCTTACAGGCTCAGATAGTAGGCAGCAGGGAGTCCAAGCCACGCTCGCTGACCACGGTTATAGTGTCTGACTTTGGCGTCTTCCCGCCAGACTCCCTACCATTCAATACAGTGTGCGTCTATTCACCAAGGGGCCCCTTAGTCTCTGGTTATCCGGGTCTGGGTTTAATCAACTTTGGCTGCGGGGGCAGGCAGGCGTTGGGTCGCCACAGGGTTACTGTCTATCTCTAGGCTTCTGTTCCTCCCGCTGCCCCCTCGCTGTTTCGTCCGCAAGATGGCCGTTGCAGGGGCCCGGCTCAGGGTGTCTTTTACCGCCCCGCGCTATCAGAAGAAGCTTACTTGGTGTTGTGAGGGCTCGCCACCTGTGGTCCGTCTCAGCTGCCGAGGTGTCCGTGGCTGCTCGCCTGCTCCGGTCACCGCGCCCGGTCGTCACCATATACCTCTGTTAGGTGCCCCCTGATTCCGGGTATCCCCTCAGGTCACCGCTCTCACTTCTGGCTAGCTCACTGCTAGTACTCCAGTGATCGACAGCTCTGCACCCGTTCGGGTCTGCCGCCGTACACACCAGTGCCCAGTCAGCGCCGCCTAACCAGCGCCGGCGCAACCGTCCTCTTCCTCGGGCGTCTCCAAAATCGAGGTCCCCGGCGCCGCCTCCTATTGCAGGCCGCTCAGGCTCCGAGCGTGGTGCAGCGTCTTCTCACACTCCGATGCGGCTCAAAGACGCGCCATCTCCGCCGAACCCTTTCCGCTGCACCATACCACATCAGGATACTGTCGGGTGCGGGGGAGGAAGGATAATTGTGGCGGATAAACTAACGGCGGGACGGAGCTCTGTTAAGCTACGTCCACCATGATGGCTTCCTTAGCCACGCCCCAAGCTCTTAGCTTTTTAAAGTTTGTATTTAAAGTTTAAGTTAGTAGCAAATTCTATACTCTGGGTGGATTATTTGAAGGTGCTTCCATATGCTCTTGTTAAAATGATAGCAACACCCCTGAATTGCAGTGTGTGGATAGATTTTAAGTATGGTTGAAATCACTGCCTGTTCACAAAGAAATTTCTTTTGTGGGTTACAGATGTTAGTTTGTTGTTTTATGTATTAGCATGTCATTGTAGGTTCCTCTTTGTTTGTTAAGTAATAGTACATGCACTAATGGGATGTTTGTATTTAGCTATAGAGTTTGCATTGTGTCTGAATGGTGGACGGCACAGCTTAAAAGGGCCATCCCTCATCCATGTGTTACATTGGGGTCGCCAATTATTACTGTAAAGAGAGCTACTTCTAAATGGAAAACTATCTTGAGCTACTACCTAGTATGGGGATTAGATAAGGGTACATGAAACTTTAAACAACAAAACGCAGCTCCCGAAGAACCCACGTTTAACTGAACGAATGAATGAATGAATGAGACAGATTTATAGGAGCGCAACAAATAACCAAGGGCATCAAGGCTTTTAGTTCAGACAAGGAAAGTGGAGAGCAGAAAGTAGCAGAAATATATTAGAGAAGCATTGCATCTTCAGTTAAAGAGTGAAGAGCCACGTTTTCAGGGTCTTTTGAAATTGGGCATGGGCCTGAAAGCAGATGGTGGGTCAAGGGAGTGAGTTCCAGAGCTTGGGAAATTAGCTTAAAGCATTTAAGAGCAGTATCAGGAAAGATTCACCTTTGGGGTAACCAGGCATCAATTTTGTCCCTTCAATCTCGATTAGAAATTATCTCCATGAGGTAAGTGTCAGACTGGGCCTATTTGTTTTGCAATACATGGGATGGCACAGCTCTTATTTGAAAGGCAAGTCACAAAATACTTCCATTAACTGTCTAATTGGCCTGAAGCTCACTGATTCATGTCCACAAGGAAACAAATCAGAAAGTTATTTTCTAAACATTAACATTGGACCCTTTACTAGGACTAAATGCATTAATATATTTTGTGCAGTAGATATGTACTTCATAGTTCTCTACAAGTAACCATAACTCTGCAGCCACTACTATGCTCAAGGGCATTACATGTCAGGCAATCATGAAACTTAACTCAATGCATGAAGGGATGGAAGAAAGGATGGAACAAATTATGGAGGAAGGATAAAAATGAAGGGAGTGTTATGTATTGTAATGCACCTCGATATAGGCTTAGGTAGTCACCTAACCTTTCACCTACATTGTCACTGCCATTGTACTACATAACAGTTTTTGGTATTGAACTTTTACTTAGTAGGTGCTGCATAAAATATTGTGTGGTTTTCCACGAAAACTAGCCTCATTAATTGTGCATGAGGATTATCAGAATCACAGCAGGATTACCATCTTCTGCATAAAAACTATGTATAAGGGTCATCCCATCTGTCATCCTCAGCCAACATGGCACATCAAGGTAGAACCCCTGAGGGTACATTTTGGTTATATATATATAGACACCATATCTCTGCTGGGGCAGGCAGAAGAGAAAGACTTCCATGCTGACACACTGATGCAAGGCCCTGAGGTTCCTGCATGCAGACACTCCAGCACACAGTGGTCTGACATCCTCGCAGGGTGTCCATCTCGAGACCAAGACGGGGTCTTTCATTCACTCACACCAGGTAATGGAGTTGGCCTTATCCTAGGGGGATTCTTGCCTCAACACCTACATACATGCTAGGTACACTTAGGTACACCTAGTTAGGGTTGCATCGTAGGAGTGCGCATTATTACTGCCATGTACTATGCTTGCATATATTCATTGTTTTAGCACTATGGTAGAAATCTACCATCCATTTACTCTACTGGTGCTTATACTCATTTATATCTGTTTCACTCTTATGGTTGTTTCAGCACATCTGTTTTACACTAGAATGCCTCTGGTTCAATAAAAGCTTATTAACAAACATCCCCACTGTTTATTCTGTGTATCTCTCTGAGACAAAGTGAGCACCAGTGACTGAGCGAAAAGTACTATACAGTTTCCACGATCCCTTATGGGACTGGGTTGTCATGTTCGGTAGTTGCCAGGATCTATTCTCTCCTTGGTAAGAGGAGTTTACAGTGGCACTGTGAACTAGCTCGTATACAGGCGAATATACTCTGTGGGGGTGTCTGGAATCAGTCTGGACATCAATCCCACAGTTTATGTGGTCTAAACGCGGAGATCCCATTTAGATTTATAGGAACTACACGACAGGAGAGAAGGACAAAAGAAGAAAAAGTTGCAACGGACAAATGGAAAAGAATGAAAGTGCAAGGAGAGAAGAAGTAAAGGTGAAAAAGGGAATTTTGGTGTTCGGAATTACTGTTATATTTCCTTAGTTTTCAAGCATAGTTGATAGTTGTTATTTTTTTATTGTTTGTTTTTGATATTGTTGCATGTTAGTTATGTGCTCTATATTTTAATCATCAATATTTATGTCTTTACAGTTTTATCATAGGGTAGTGATATTTAGATTTCTGATATTTTTTGGAGATATCTGTGTGAGTCAATATGTTTTTTCTCAATATAATGTCATACAACCACCTACAGCTACCATGAATGCATCTTAAATGTAATCTTAAATTTCAAAATGTCTTGAAAAGTTGGCTTTTTAACTAATTAAAATGTAGTGATTTTCCTGAGCTTAAAATGGCCATTGTAAAACACCTTGAAATATCTTTGGGGCACGATAATAACATTTTCTTAAATAAAGAGCTTAAGAAGGGCAGGTATACACTAACAAAAGCTACATAAAAATACATTAGTAATATGATTATAATTTTATAAGACTACCATACATAAAATCCAATTGTATAAAATAATATCATACTCGAGCACATCGAATCATAGGTACGGCTTAATCAGCAAAGATCAAAGACTGATATGCAGACACCTGCACCCAATGGAGCTGAACGGAGAGTCTTCAACTTAGCACACAAGGCAAGATTTACATAACCTAAACAGCGCATTGACTTTCATTCATATCTATCACTGTGAGGGCATTTTAGAAACTTTGTGACTCGAAATGCAAATATCATAATGACTGGTGAAGTGGAGTGGTGTGGCTCACTGGTTAGAGGCGGCAGACCCGTAAGCAGAGGATGGCCCGGGACCAGGGTTCGATTCCCGACGCGGCAGGGTCGTGGACCATGGTCAGCGGGCTTGATAATTCTCACCTCGGTGCCTACTCCAGTCAGGGACCACACTCGGCAACTCTGGGCATTAGCTTGCCTCATCTTCACAACGACCCCCCCAGACCGCCGGGGATGCTTGGTCGCACCTTAGAGATACCCATTAGGGACCATCTCTCAGGGTGAGCCAGGACAGGTTCCCCAGCGGTCGAAGCGCGGAGATACTCCTCCGGGAGTCGATTCCTAGCGCTATATAAACCCACAATTAAATTAAATTAAATTAAGTCCCTACAAGACTTTCCCTCATAGAGACCTAAGGAGGGCGACATTCTGATCTACTCTGCCAATAACTTTAAAATATCTACTCTCACTCCAATGTAAAGCCAAACACTCATTACTTACAGCAGCATCGCTGTCAGGAATCTTCTGCTGCCATCTACAGACTCTAGGAGATGGGCCACAGGGACACAAACCATAACCACTTGTTATACTAACTCCTGGGATCTCATCAATGACTTTAGGATGTAAACATACACCACAAGCTCTTGAACCCTTTCACTGCACTGATGGTAAGGCACCCATACATTGGCTTCTGTGGAATATTGTCATGATCAAAATAAGCCATCCTCCAAACACACATACGTGGATAAGCCCAATACTCAAAGAAACAGTGCTAGGAAGCAGTGCAAATGGCATCCATTGCCCTAGTTATAAACCGTCTGACATAACCTAACCTGAGATATAGGCATTCAGGTTCTATAGAAGTAGTGCGTAATTTGTGCTGGTAGCTCCAGAAGATGGGTCTCATGTATAATTTTTGGAGACCGGTACTTATTTTCAATCATAGTCTTTAACCCAGAGCAAGGTAAAAAAAAAGACAAAAATAAGAGTAATAAAGATGAAGACAAAGCTAGGAATCAGTGACAAAGGGAGAAAGCAGGGATGATAAAGTCAGCAAGAGTGAGATAAAGAAACTGGAAGTGTGTGGTGGTGGAAGAAAGAGGATGAAGTGGAAACCTGACTAAGTAGCCTTTTTATTCAACACCTCTGCACTTACTTTATTACGGATTACAGGCAGTGTGTAACCAACCACAAGCAATAACTTTATAACTGCAACAGAGGCATTAGAATACACAAGTGCAACTTTCTAAGACCAAAAGAGAATTTCCCACAACAGAAATAAAAAGGTGACTTTTTGGGCCTTCATATCTGGAGCCAATAGACAATGGAGTTTTGGGTCAGAGGTTCCAAACTGAATAACCTGATGCTTCCAAACCAGCTTCAAAAAGTCACCACAAACCACCTGTAGTTATTGTATCTTATACTGGGTACCATAATAAAGGTCCAGTGATGAAGAGCCAAAATATTTTAGTTCCTCACCCCTTGTTAGATTTCCCTTCACCTTGAGAGCAATTTATTTATCCTCTGTATTCAGACAGACAGGAAAACAAAACAAGCATTTACAATGCAACGGTCTCGCCTTTGCAAAAGTTAGAGCTATTGGCATTGTAAATGACAACATTTTTATTTATGTGTTGGTTTTGAAAACAGATAAATAAATGGCATTGTCATTTACAATGCCAACAGCTTAATCTCTTGCAAATGCGAGACATTTATATAGCTCTTAAATATTTTGCTCGTAATTTACCAATATTGCCATTTGATTGCATTACAGGCATGAATGCTTGCTTACCTGGATAAGCCTTTGTTAGGAAATTATTTTACGGACTGACATCAGTAATAAAGTGCCCACTATCTTGATGAGTCTCTTGCTGCTGGTCTTACATGCCTACCTAGTCACACAGACTAGCCTTCTGCTCATTCCTGACCGAAGAGCATGAGAGTGAGAGCCAAGCCTCAGATCGGAGTGCATTCCAAACTAGAGGGCCCTGAATGAAGGAGATGTGTTTGCTGCATGAATTAAAGCGGGATTTGGGTACCAGTGGTAGTGTTTCGTTTTTGCATCAAATTCCATGTGTTGGCGCATATGGCTGAAACCTTTAAGCAAGGTAAGATGGGGCAAGGTGTTCAAATTATTTGTAGGTGAGGTAGACTACTTTAAAATGGATATAATCTGCCTCTTGTAACTAGAGTACAGATTTAAAGGCTTGTGGGAACAATCGCCTTATCTAAGGACAGTGATTGCTCTGGCAGCAACCTTTTGAGCTCTGTGAATCTATCATAGAAAGGTTTTGGATTACGGGAAGGTGTTAAAACGATCAGGGTTAAAACCCGCACAGCCAGCAATGCTTGCAGCAACACCACACAAGCCCAGCTTCACACTACACGCTCTGCCTCTCACCTCCGTCCTGCACACCAAGCTCTGTCCGAGTAAAGCTATTCTCACCCCGCTTACACCGAAAGTATCATCAGAAGTATCAGCTGCCAATGCACACCATGCGGACCACGGCACTGCCTGGCCACCCAACACACTGCTGTCAGCGCCTGCATTGCTTCTCCTCATACACACTGCACTGCGAGCAAGCCCTGTGGTCTAAACACCGTCTACCACAAAGTACATGTGCTGCACGCCCCACTTACCAATCAGCATTCATGTACCCCCAGAACCTTAGTCACAACACCTCAAGTTCCACTCCACCAAGAGCACTCATACACAGTGTACAGACCTCAACCACGCGGACACCATCCGCAGACCATGCTGAATGCCCAGACACAGAGCCCATCGATCCTTTGCGCCCTACGCCCAGCACCCCACCCACCCACCAACCTCACAACATTTGTTCAGGCAGCACCCACCCGCGCGCACTTCCCTATCTGCCTCAAACCTCACCACTTGGCCGGAACCCGGACATCCGAAACGTCTATAGCTCCAGCCGCAGTCTGTAATCAGCCCCTGGGGTGCAGTGCTGTCACCCTCCCATACTCTGATGTACCGCTTGCCGCGGCCTCCCAGGATGCCTCAGAAGCGCAAAGCAGCAGCCACCCCTACCGACAGACACAATGCACACATGTAGCGTGTCCCGTGCGCTCTGTACAGTCCGTGTGTGTCTATGTGTCACAGACCAGCAGCTGCTCCCCGCACGGCCAGGCCCACATCAGCCAGTCTCCATGGCAACCAGGATTCATAACACAAGGCCATCCAATCCTTGGCCTCTCTGCAGAGCGCACACAGCAATGGTTGCGTACTCCAGTTAAAATTAGGATTTTGTGCAAATGAGTCCAAAGGAGGTACAAGATTGTCAAAATCAGTAACAGTGCGTGCTGTAATTAGACAAAGAAAACGATCTCCGACAGCTGCGCCAAAGCAGTACTCAAATAAGGGCAGTATCTAGCCGGTCAAAGTGGAACATACCGGGTAAGTAACAGCGTGACACACCCAACCTGGTGTTGAAAGAGGGTAAAAAAGTACACAGGAGGCCTTGATAAGCCTGAAACCAAAGACACAAATACATTTATGTGTTGATGTGACGTGCTATCATGACGGAAAGGCAGAGTGATATCAAGTTAGAATCGAAGTGCACGGAGCTCTTACCTTCAGAAGTGACAAGCAGTCTGTGAATGTAATGCCGACAATGTGCCAATGATATAGATCACGGCTGAGAGAGAAGGACTGGCAATGAGACGAGAGCTATATTTAAGGTGTAGACGGTTGCCAACATAGCAGAGGAAATTGTCCACAAATGCGCGAATACAGCAGCATGTAAGCTCCGACAGCGAAAGCGAAACCTTCCTTGGGGCAGGACTTCCGTCTTCGGAAGCCCGCGCATGCGCCCAAGGAGAAGCAGTGCTGGTGATGTGGGGCTCATGCCCGAGGGAGAGCCCCGCGGACGCTGCAAGACTTTAAAATGACGGTAAGTGGGGGGGCGCTTGCATGTATGCGGCGGCTGGGGGGGGGGGGCACTTGCATGTATGCGGCGGCTGGGGGTGCACTTGTATGTATGCAGCGGCTGGGGGGGGGCACTTATATGTATACGGCGGCGGCGGGCGGCGCTTCTATGTATGCGCGGCGGCCAGGGGGAGGGGGCCCTCTTCTATGTATGCGGCGGCGGGGGAGGTGGGGTGGGGGGCTTCTATGTAGGCGGCGGCGGGGGACCTTCTATGTATGCGGCGGCTGCGGGGGGGGGGGCGGGGGCCCATCTATGCATCTATGTATGCGGCGTCGGCGGGGGGGGGTGGGGGGTTCTGTATGTGTGTAGGTGCTCTCCTGACTGAAGCAAACGCCCGGCCCATGTTAAAAAAAAAACAAGACAAATACACACCAAATGTCCCGTGTGTCGCCAATATGCTCGAGTGTAAGGGGTGGGGGTTTTGGTGAGGTGGGGGAAGCAAGACGGCGGCTGGGAAGCGCTTTGCAGATTCTCCGAGCGTGTTAGGTGAACTGGCAGATTTATGATGGTCATTGGAAGCAGGGGCTTTAAATCCCTAAACCACGCCGGCGGCGGCAGGCGGCGCTTCTATGTATGCGGCGGCCAGGGGGAGGGGGCCCGCTTCTATGTATGCGGCGGCGGGGGAGGTGGGGTGGGGGGCTTCTATGTAGGCGGCGGCGGGGGGCCTTTTATGTATGCGGCGGCTGCGGGGGGGGGGGCGGGGGGCCCATCTATGCATCTATGTATGCGGCGTCGGCGGGGGGGGGGTGTTCTGTATGTGTGTAGGTGCTCTCCTGACTGAAGCAAACGCCCGGCCCATGTTAAAAACAAGACAAATACACACCAAATGTCCCGTGTGTCGCCAATATGCTCGAGTGTAAGGGGTGGGGGTTTTGGTGAGGTGGGGGAAGCAGGAGGGCGGCTGGGAAGCGCTTTGCAGATTCTCCGAGCGTGTTAGGTGAACTGGCAGATTTATGATGGTCATTGGAAGCAGGGGCTTTAAATCCCTAAACCACGCCGTTTTTTTTCTCACTGTATAAACGTAGGGACTGAAGGAAACGCCCGGCCCACGTTAAAAAAAAGCCACACACATTAGATGCAGTCAAGGCGCGCTCACGAGGTCAGAAGGCACTCCACATGAACAACTACCAGACACATTGACGCCTGCACTTTCAAAGTGAAATGAAACAAAGTGAAACTGACTAAAGGAAGCGCACGGCCCATTAGATGCAGTCAAGGCGCGCTCACAGGGTCAAATCTCCAAAGGAGAAGCTCGTGACAGCCTGACTACAGCAGAAAAAGCTCTTAACAGTCTGATGTCCACAATATTCCCAGGAAAGTGGCAACATAAGTTGTCTCGCATAGACAGCAAAAGCTTCGCTTTTGCTTTCGTCTAGGCGAGACCTAAAAAAGGTCTCGCAAATCTCTCCTTGGCATAATCACATGAATAGCTAGGCATGGTAAACGCAGATACGTAGATTGTCAATTTGTTCTGAGAAGTCAAACATTATGTCTTTATATTTTACAAGTCTTTATTTAACACTGTTCTAGACCACACTACATGCAAGGCAATTATAGTGAATATTAGAAATGAGCAAAAGTTAAAATCAGAATAGAAAATACCTTTCTATAATTTACCGCACGTTAGTAGAAGCTTGCAAGAGCCCATATTTGATTTTCTGTCGATTTGCCAGAAATGAACACGATCTAATCAACTGGTAACTTTGCTTAGTCCAGTAATGATGTGTACAACCACTGTCGCTCTTTGTCAGGATGGTCAGCCAGTGGATTAAACAAGTTCTCTTCGAGTGACTAGAACTCAGGGGTTTCATACACTATTGCACTTTAAAAACCTGAGAACTGGGTTTACTACCTTCCTCAACGGGCATCAGGACACAGTATGAGAATCTATGTTTGCAAGAAGCAGTGGCGGCTCGCAGAGCGAGTGCTTGCTGGGCAGTGGGTGGGGCAGGGTGGGGGAGGGGGGTAGTGGAGTCGAACATACGACGGCCAGGAGTAAAGTAAGTAAATAAATAAATAAAACTACCTAGCGCTCTCTGCATCACCAACTCAGCGATGCAGTGAGCGCAAGGTAAATAGTTGTATTTCTTTATTTACTTACTTTACTCCTGGCCTTCGTATGTCCGACTCCAGCACCCCCCCAAACCCTGACCTCCCCCGCCCCACTGCCTTGCAGCACTCCCTCTGCCAGCCACCACGGGCAAGAAGTAATGTGATCTGTGATGCACAGGCTGTGCACACAAATAGAAACAATCAAAGGCTTTCAAATTACATTGCTCAACAACAGGGTAAGCTTATGCTCATATATTGTCTGCAAACTGCTCGTGAAACAACAGAAAGCATTTATTAATTTAGTAATTTTTTAGTACACAACGAACTTAGCAATACCCACCAGGCACCACAGGTGACAGGTCATAAATGGTGATAACATGATAATCTACACTAGGAAAATCGGTATTTCTACTGCTACACACAAAAGCAAGTCCTTATTTGCAGCATTCCCAACACAAAAGAGGCGTTTATTCTCTGCTTAAAAGCCTAGATGGACCTTGTGTGAAAGCCTGACCATCTCAACCTCGTAGACCAAGCAGACGACCACTGTCTACGTAGACTCTAACATCCCGTAAAGCACATAAATGTGTGATGTATCTTTCCAAGAACATCTTCTTCCACAACTGCCGGGAATCCCAGAATCCTCAAGTAGGACAGCCTCACTATGTCCTTTAGTATCTTGACTTTGGGCTCAAGTTGACCCAGAGCAGTAACAGCACAGTCTTTAAACTTCTTGGGATACTCCTGATCCTATTCAAGGCAGACATCACTTGCATCTATTTCTCATTCATCTGTAGTCTGGTCTAAAATGCTACCAGATGGCCCAAAACAGAAGTCTTCTTCACATGAATGATGCGGGTGGTGACAAACAACTCAGATATTACAGCCATCTGTAGGGACTCATCATGAGAGTGTTGATTCAGCTGCACCTCTTACTTCTACATCCTCTCTCCCAGTGATGGATTTGTGGGTATAAAAGTTCTCATTCTTTTTCTTACTCCCATTCCCCATGGCCACAATTAAGTCCCAAATCACAGAGACATTCATTCTCAGTAAGGAAGACCCAGCTATGGTTCAGTCCTTACCAACAATCAATCAATCACAGCATTTATATAGCGCACTACACACCCAAAGGGTCTCAAGGCGCTAGGGAGGGGGGATGTGACAGACAGCTTGGAATCCAGGAAAAAATGCAAAAAACTCCACAAAGCGCTGTGTGTCAAAAATATCAACTCCCTCTTCTGACCGTATGGATGAGTAACCAACAATTCCTCACCTGCAGGTCCACCTCCACTCCTCCGTGCCTCTTCCCACAAACTTTCACACGCCACTCTGGCTGCAGAAAATAACCATGTAGGTGCTGGGTCCACCAAAGCACCCATAGATAAATGCGCATAGACCCTCATGGTCTTCTCGTAATTTCTGCTGAGATGCTATAGTGGGACATAGATTTTTTCACTAGTATCATATACCAATGATACCCAAATAGCCATCTCCCTAACACCAGACACAGCAGATTTCTCCTCCAAGCTTAGTGCCTACCTTATCCTCTTCGCTGCTGATGACGATCTCAGCTCGTCATCAGCCACGGTAGTCGTGTGCGGATGACGAGCTGAGCTCGTCATGTAACGCGGCTTTTCGTAAATTGCCGCACACAGCGGGAAAAGCCGCCGCAGCGATGCGGTTATAGACATCACTGACTGGATGTCCAGTAACCTGACACTCAACAATGAAGAAGCTGAGGTTCTGGTGGTTGGTAACAATACCTCCTCATTGACTGAACTACAGTGGCCCGACTACAAGTGACTTACTGAAATAAAAAGCCTGGGCTTCTGGATCAACTGCCACTTTATCATGGAGGTCCAAGTTAAGAAATTGGCAGCTGCCTGCTTTGGCCTTCTAAGGACACTTAAGAAGGTTCTGAGTTGGCTTCCTCAGGCCACTTGAAGAACAGTAGTCCAGGGTCTAGTGCTCTCCCGACTTGACCATGGCAACTCAGTTTACCTGGGAAGCGCTCTATATGTAACCAAGCATTTACAAATCATTACGAATGCTGCAGCTCACAATATTCTTAAGATCCACAAGTCTCAGTCAGTTTCCGCTTCCTTGGCAGGGCTGCACTGGCTGGCGGTTCTCAAAAGAATCAAATGTAAAACTCTCTGTCTGGCCCACCAGGTGATACAATAAACGTTTTCTTTTCATCCAGTGGTTGCTAACCCCCTATAAACACAAAAGACCTTTATGTTCCCCTGATCAGAGCCTTCTTACTGTACTAAAGATCAAGAAAGCAAGAAGTGGAAGTCACTCATTTGCTCACCTTGCACCAAAGCTCTGGAACTCGCTACCTTAATCACTGAATAACTGCTCCTTGGTTTCCAACCTTTTCTTAAAGTCATGCTATCACTCATGTAACATTCACAGCAGTAGCTAGCATAGCGTGGGTTGCCAGGGCCCGGGGCAAGGCAAGTATCCTTCCTGTTTTCTTTTAAAGATGTGTGCCCCAAAGAATGCCCCAAATAATTTTTTGCCCGGGTCAACCGCCCCTGTGGCCCCACCCATGCTGCGCCACTGACTGAGAGAGCCGCCAACAACCATTAAGATCACTCTTCATTCCGGTCTAAGTTGCCCGTAATTCTTATTTACGGGGGAAGGCAGCTTCTGAGTTATTCACAGCGATGGCTCATTGTTTAAAGTAGATGAAGCGGGCACTCGCTAACTGAATAATTTACCATATTAAATATCTAGGGAACAGCTTACCATTAGAAGTGTGAAGTTCTTTAAATGAATGACTGTGAATGAAGAGATTAATTGTGTCAAGTCATTGCACTGTGGAATCTTTCCTCCTAAACATTCCCGTCATCTTTCCTTGAGCTTCAGCTAGAGCAGGAGTGTGAATGAGCCGCAGCTTGACCTTAGGACAATTCATGATTGCATTAGGTATCATCTATTCTTCCAGGTAAGCCTGGACCCTATTATCTTTCAAAACAACAAACAGGAACAGAGAAATCCATACACTGGGGTGGGAACAGAATGACACTGGCATAAGGAGAGATACGCACTAGGCAAGGAAACAAGGGACAGTGACAGACACCTGAATAGGACAGACACACGGATAGAGGGCCTGGAAAAAGACAGAGTATGAGGGTCACTGGGACTGAGGGAGTCAGACACTGGGACCAGAAGACATGGCCACTGGGACAGGAGACACACATACGTGGTCAAGGAGATGGACAGAGGGTCAGGGATAAATGGTCTGTGAGGTAGGGCACAGGGCACAGGGAGAAAGAAATATGGAGACAGGGAGGCGGTGAACAGTGAGACACGGTCACTGCAACCGGAGGACTACAGGGAGAGATGAGTACCAAGATAGGAAATCATAGACAATCCAGAATTAAGAGACAATAAATAGGTTTCAATATGAAACATGATATTTTACAACTTTGTCCCAACTTGGTTGTTTGAAAAGTAAGAGGTTGAATTATTAGCTAAAAGCTATGGTCTTGCAAGCTGTTTGTGAAATCTTATTGCACGTCATTTGAATTAGTAAAGAGTGCAGAAATGATGTGGTCTATTTGATAGTACGCTGAAAGAATTTGACGTGCCTGTTGCAATTTGTAATTCACTTTGACTATGTTTTGTAAGGCGTTTGTTTTAATGCTGATTTTATTTCTATTAATACTGTATTTTCAGATGTGTTTACATAGATTTTATTTCCATGAGACACTGTCTTGGAAACAGATGAATAAATAAATACGATTCTGAGAATGCCCCCCCCCCCCCCGCCTTCCAGCCTCCTACCTCTTTACTCTACGCTTGACAAAAAAAATCTATTTTAAAATTTTCGTCACAGAATAAACACCAGCAAAATGTAGATTAACATTTTTTTCTTATTTGTGCAAACAACAATTATGGAATCAAGCTGCACATTGCAACAAAATCAGATAATTCCTTTTATTTCTGCCCATTTACAATAACAAACAATATGGAGGACCCGATCTTTAGAGACTCACCCTGCATAATCAGAAATGCTTGTACCATCTACACAACTCACATTGTTATCCACTACACTGTTTAGGAAGCTACGTGGTGTTGTATACTCTTTCAAAATGCATTTTGCAATTCCATACCTTACTCATTTTGTTCTACACAGGACACCTATTAGAACTACGCTTGCATTTCATATTTCTACACCTGACAAATACATCCCTCTTTCTCCAACACATTCCTCTGCATTCCTTTTGGTTCCTGAGGTCCTCCTTTGTTATCCTGAGTTGCTCTCCTCTTACACAACGCTGGATTTCAACTACCTATGTTGTATTCTTAAAACGTTTGAGAGGAGATCTGTTCTAGTGCGTAAACTATGACCAAGGGACCTTGATTTGAATCTTGGACACACCACACTTGACTGGAAAACATATCATTCTGGGTAAATGGCTTAATCCACTCGAGCCTAAAAATATGTTGTATGTATAAAAGTGGAATCTCATTGTTGTCATTCAACGATTAAAATGCCTACTTGATGGACTTGATCTTGTAACTTTTCCTGACACCAGTGCACAAATACATATTGTTCCCCAGTAAAGTTTGAGCTACATAAATAGTGATACACACTTGGTTTTCAGTGGCAGTGGCTACAATGCAGTCTTCAATCTCACTACCAAGAACGTTTCAAGGAGGACCACTCAGATTGTGCAAGCAAAATGGAGCAGAAGAGCCACAGGTATGCGCAGAATAGAATGGTTGACTTAACGGAGATCATTTTACCAACCAAGATAGTGAAGTCTATATAATTGTCTTTCCTAGGCATTCATGTCCAATTCTACCCACAGCTTTTTGGATTCTTTGCATTCTATTATTGTGTTTTTCGTACAATTGAGATGCGGCATATTACAATAGTTTATGTGGGAATCTAGCCTTTGCTACTTTGACTTTCTCCTCCTCTTCCTGAAAAGGCTGAAGTCCACAGAGGTGATGTATACTGAAGTACCACTTTTCTGCCAATACATTTATCAATACTTCCATAGATGATGTAGGACCTAAAGCAACTTCCAGAGATTCTGCTTGGGCAATGCAAAGATCCAACAGGGGCCTGAATGCACTGCTTATTTTTCAGATGCAATCTAAACATCACACTTTTTTTAAATCAGCCAATATTCACTCTCGTTTTTATAGCAGCAAAATCAATTTAGACAAAAGCACAATCTCCTAATTGAACCAACAACTGTGTCATCAGCATAATTTCGAACGTTCGCACTTCTCTCCAACAACTAATTTCGTATTGGTTTAATGTATACATTAAAGAGTGAAGTTATAAAGGTGAGCCCTTAGGAACTCTGTATTCACATGAAAAACAGTCCGCCTCTTAGGGAAAATACGTACGTTTCACTGCCTGTCAATCTGGAATAAGTGGATCCGTTTTAAATTTGCAACCCAAACTAGCGTTTCTACCAGGACGAAAGGATATTTGATATCCAATGTAGGTCAAAGGTCAAGCATTGACAGTAGCAAAACCTCCCCACTGTACGTCTCCTTCCAGATCTATTCTCTAACTTCAGTCGCTACTCATTTCGTACCCCTGACCTGGACAGAATCCATTTATAGGAGAAAAGCTTGTCTCCTAGAATGAATTATTTCCCCAGTCTTTGAAGTCGACTTGTGAAAGCCTCTCTGCTCTGACAAATACCTTCACCGAAGCCTGATACATATCTGTTTCATCATAAATGGTTGCAGGCCCCACTTTACAATCCAAAATAAAGCCACTTACTGTATCCATGGCAACCATACCAAAATGAACGCTTGCTGCATGTCTTGTCTCAAGCTACAAGTGGCCCATATCCCCTCCTCTGTCGTGGCTAGCACAGTAATACTTAATGAAATAGTTCAACAGGCATGCACAGTTTCTTTCGCTGTTCTTCCATTGATGCGGGTCAAAACCTTCAAAATGACGTATTTCACACTTCACCATATATCAGCTGAATATCAGCCCTGCAGTTCACTTACGGGAACTATGCTAATGCAACCTGGAGGCCAAAAACATGCCCTCATTTGAACTATTAGAAGGCTAATCCCTAAATTAAGTGATGAAATAGAAGCAATCCTCAGAGAAGCAATGCATGTGTGGAGTAATCATTTTTCATCAGCTAATTTCAAGAGAATATTCCCCTTTATTCGCCAACCATCTTCATGAGCACCATGTTAAGCCAGTACATGAGCACCAGATCACTCTTGAAACAAGGATGAAAAAACAACCATTTAATCACCTGACCAAAGAAAGACACAAGCAATGTTACTGTCGGATCCACCTACTCCCCTAGTTGTACCCCCATGGTACTCAGTGGATTTGTAGTGAAATAACAGTAAAGGATAAATCAGCTCAACAACACATCTATTCCAATACAACCATTCTTTATTTCATTCTTGTGTTTCCCCCTGAGGGAAATTAAAAACAGCTTTACTCCCAAGGATGAGATAATGTACAAGTGGTCATTGAATGAAGGTAAAAAAATCTATAATTCCCAGGAATTATAATAATATTAATATTAATACGGACACTTGTAAAGCGCAACAGCTACCTCAAAGATAGGTGTCCTGGCGCTAAAGAGATCAGAAGTGCAGCAGCAGGAGGAAAAAGAAACCCGGTCTCCGGACCCTAGTCCACCACAAAGAGACAGGTTTTAACCATTTTCCTGAAGCGGGTCTCAGTTTCTATGGAACTGAACTTTTTGGGCAGAGAATTCCACAGTTTTGCTGCTCCAAGCGTAAAAGATCTGCCCCATGCGTGCTGTCTTGAAGCGGGGAATACACAGCAAAAATTGTGAGTTGGACCTCAGGGATCTAGCCTGCTTATATCCACGTAATATTTGAGCCATGCATAGCTCGGAATGCCAGTGTCAAGGAAGGGTGTCACTCATGTGCATTAAGTGTGTGTCACATTAGGAAAACGTTAAGGAAATCGCCTGTGTGTTCTTGAAGCTTTTTGTGGGATCCATGGTGCTTGGCAGTAATGTACATAATTATATTGCAGGATGTATGGCTGGGGAAGAGGAACATGCCAATGACTATTGTTATCCCTGTGGCTTTACACAGGTATGCCCGCCCCCGCTACTGCGATAGGAATCAGACTAGGCCAATTGAGGCTTCAATAGACAATATGAGAGACTGAGTTCTGAGAGATGTGCAGAGTTCTAAGGCTAATACAGGTTGTTAAATCAAAGTAGCCACTCTGTGACCATCCTTCAGATGACTGACTAAGATTCAACTCAGTACGGCAGCCCTGCCAGAGCGTGGTTGTATTATACGGCTGCGACAAAAGAGGCGGATTGCATGCTGTTTAATTGTTGATTGTAAGAAGGACCTAGAAGTTGGAAGACTATAGGGGCTTAGTCAAGTAAAGTACAGCTTGAAGCAGTGACTGAAAGATCCACTGAAGCAAACCTGTGGCCAGAAGAAAGTAGACTTCTCAAAAATTCACTGGTGGGGAGGCCTCCAGAAGCATCTGACAATCAAGCAGCAGGGAAGACTGCTCACTCTGCTGAAGGTGTGAAAAGCTCCATGGTTGTAGGCCTTGCCTTGGAGCACTCTTTGAGATTCGTCATTTCCAGAAGTCCACAGAGCTGCGGATCATGAAATTCCCCCTCCAGATGCTAATGAGAGACTGTCCAGGACTTCAAGACTGACCTGAAGTTCCAGAGTGAAGCGGTTGGTACCCTGCAGGAAACCAGTGAAGCCCAACTGGTCGGTCTGTCTGATCACATCAGCCTTTTCGCCATCCATGCCAACAGGCTTACCGTGATGGCAAATGATATCCACAATACTGGAGAAAGAGCAAAAATGTGTGTTTCTAGTAAATTGTGTAAAATACATTTTTGTAACATGAATTTGTATAAAATTGTTAATTTTGCATTTTTCCTTGAAAGTTATCGCATGTTGCTCTGCTTGCTGGTGCATGCTTGTAGAATAATTCAGAATCTGGGTGCTCTGCCTTTTAGGGAACTTCTGAAATAATTCTCACTTGATTTTGGTAAAACGGTGGTGCTGCACTGGCAAACCGCATAGATCTGGGCCTTCAGAAAGTGGATGTAAGTGACCATTCTGGTTCCTGAAATCAAAATACGTCAGCTGTAGACTTCATGAATCAATAATAGCCTTTTTATATTGTAGCGTCTTTTTTAAAATTAAACACAAAATAATTATTGGGCAGAAAAGGGAGCTTGAAAAAGAAACCAGGGTTGCCAGAAAAGTGGCCTGTATTTTCACTGATACAGTCGGCCATATCATTGGATCAGATAGCCCAAAGCTGGCTGCACATGCGTCAAGTCTGGGGAACTAGAGGTGAAGCGGATCGCACACGCAAGTACTGTCTGGACTATATTGTGGGCGGGGAGACATGGCGTTTGTATAGCCCTGCACATTGTCCGGAGGGGTCCCTCAGTACGTACCCGAGACCTTCACACTGGAGGAGGGGGTCCCGGGGGGCGGAGAGGACAGAAGTCCTTCAGGCGGACATTGGCCTAGCCACCACTTCAGAACTTTGACAGTTCAGGCACTAGAGTGCATGGTTTGTATGGGGGAGACGTTCTCACTTGTCCTGGGGAGGGGGAGTTGGGATGGTTGTATTATGGGGAAAGGGAGTTGGGATGTTTATATGAGCACTCATGCAACCGACAAAGGCCACCTATGACATAATGTCGTAGAATGTTAGGGGCATGCAATCCATGAGCAAAAGGTATAAAATATTCTCTCAGTTGAATAGGCGGGGAGTGCAGATAGCGATGCTCCAAGAGTCCCACACATTGGACACAGAGGGGACGACACTGCGCAGGAGAGGTCAAACATTTTACACATCATATTCAGCATTTGTCCGAGGAGTCCTGATCTGGGTGCGGGCGGGGGTCCACTTCCAATCTATTGAGCATAAAATTGATCCCGAGGGACACTATGTACTCGTCTCCAGGAGACTTGATGGACAGTATATCGCCATTGTAAATGTGTATGGCCCAAATATAGATCATATTCGATTTCTGCAGCAGTTGTCGGGAGTATTGGCACCGTACATGACTGGAGCGGTCCTAATAGGGGGCGATTTCAATTGCATAGCAGACCCCGAAATGGACAGGTCGCACCAGCCACTTCGAGACTCTCCTGTACATACTGTAGCTCGATCCTTTCGAGACTGTCAAACTCGCTGGGGCCTAGTGGATGCATGGTGCAGCGCGCACCCGACTGACAGGGACTACTCGCACCTATCCCACACTCATGATTTGCATGTACGCCTAGACACTTTTTTAAGCACACCGGACCTCTACACCCAACTTGGGGGTGCGGAGTACCTGACCACAACAGTCTCGGACCATAACCAACTCATGCTCAGGTTCAAGGGGGGGACGCTATCACAGCCAATCCCTACATGGCGACTCAAGCCGGAAGCACTGGAAGACTAAGTCTTCCAACACGAGACTAAGGAACATATCATACAATATTTTGCTGACAAGGCTGCCTCCACAGACTCTAGAATCACGGAATGGGAGGCCTTTAAGGCCGTAATCAGAGGGCGCTGTATGGCGACATCTATTGGGGTTCGTAGGACGCTTACAGCAGAAAGAGAGGGAGCAGATGTGGAACTCAAGAACTTTGAGCGTTGACGGCCGGAACACCCGGAATTGAGGCAGGAACTACTAGAGGGCAAAGAAGAGGTGGCAGTTCAGGAAGAGGTTCTGCGCTGCTTTGACTACCAGACATACATGGATAGGACGCATGCAGAAAGAGACAAGGCAGGGCGACTGTTGGCATGGCTTGCCAACACGTCCAAGCGGGGCAGTACTATATTGACAATTCATGACCAGATAGGACGACCCTTACATAGACAAGAGGAGATTAATAACCGCTTCCGTGAATACTATGCCCACTTGTACAAAAGTACTGGCAGCTGCGAAATAGACAGGATTACAGATTATTTGTCATCCCTCCCGCTCCACACCCTTGAGGCGGGGGAGGCAGAGTTACTGGGGCGGCAATAACAGAACAGGATATCAGGGGTGGGGGGCGGTGGTCAAAGCTATGGCACGAGGAAAAACCCCAGGCACCGACGGATTACCCCAGGAATTCTATGCCACATACCTTGCAGAACTAGCACCTAGATTGGTGGAACTATATGCGGAAACATGGGACGGTGGGAGCCTACCATAGACAACGCGGGAGGCGGTAATGATTCCCCTGCTCAAGCACGACAAGACCCCAACAGAGTGCACAGCAGTAAAATATTAGCCACCAGACTGCTACCACATATGACCTCCTTGTTCCATTCCGACCAAGCAGGATTCATCCCTAGCAGAAATACAACCCTTAACATCAGGCGTCTTTTCGCAGTTCTACAACAGGATATGGCGGAAGTTCCGGAGGGGGAGATCTTTGCTATCGATATTGAGAAAGCATTCGATAGCCTCAAATGGGAATTTTTGTATGCGGTGCTCACGCGAATGGGGCTGGGACAGGGATTCGTCCAGTGGGTTACAATACTATATAAGGACTCAGTAGCGAGGGTCCGCATGGGCTGCACCATTTCCACGCAATACCGGGTGGAGAGGGGCACGAGACAGGGGTGTCTCCTCTCTCCCCTATTATTGGCTCTAGCGATAGAGCCTCTTTCGTGCGTAGCTCGCTCGGGGACGCCATATGAGCTGAACAGACACACCACATTGCATTATATGCAGATGATATCCTGCTATTCCTAAAATACACTGTTGCAGCTTTAAGGGGGGCCCGGCAAATGATGGATGAGTTCGGAACACTTTCTGGACTATGCGGTGACAAGAGATACTCCACCTCCCATGGGCCTGGGAGACCTACAGTGGGTGCTGCGTTGTTTTAGATACCTAGGGGTGAAAGTATATTATGACCTCTCTGATGTTCAGGAGGCAAATGTGGGGGGGCTCTGCGATCGCTAAAAGGTTGCATGGCTTTCTGGGGAACGCTACCCCTGTCGGTGGCGGGGCGAATTTCCCTACTGAGAATGATAGCCCTGCCCCAATTGCTATATTTCTTCACCACCCTACCGGTGTGGATCCCCAGTGCGTGGTTTCAATCGCTCAACTCTCTTATTACTACTTTTATCTGGGGGCCCAGCAGAAACAGAGTGGCCTTAGCTACGTTGAGAAGGGCGCAGGTGGAGGTGGATTAGCGGTGCCGGATATGGAGAACTATTACCTGGCAGGACAACTCCAACGCTTTACGCAATGGGTGGCAGGTAGCCTAGACTCAGAAAGGAGGAATCCCCCATTCACCCCAAATAAGGCGAATGTCATGAGCACATTAATGGATACCATTAAACAGCGAAAGATAAGCTCTTCGGAACACAGAGTGATAAGGAGTTGCTGGGCCAGGTGTCTCCAGAAGACCAAAACCAAACGTCCTTACTCCCCAGAGATATTGGTGGCGTTACTAGAGGCGCTCCCACATGTGGGCCACTGGAGGGGTTTAGAGGAATGGGCGCAGACGGGAGTCACTAAAATAGGGGACCTATATAGTGACGGGGAACTGCTTACGTCCGCAGCCTTCCAAGCAAACTGGGACATCCTGCAGGGACACTTTTTACTATATGGGGCGGTGACTGGGGCCATGCGCAGACACTGGGGACAGGGTACAAACGAACCACTTATGCACTCCACATGCGAATACATAAGCTTAGCAGGAGGCGTCATCAAAGCGGTATCGTGCCTCTATCGAGCCATTCGGCGGGACTCCACGAGACCGCTGGAGGGACTGAAGGATAAATGGGAAGCTGATCTTAGGATTCCTATATAGGATAAGGATTGGGAAAATGCGCTCCTCTGGGCCACCAAGGTATCCCGTAATGCACGATTCCAATTAATTCGTTTTTACACCCTGCTTCGAGCATACATTACACCTGACAGAATTAATAGCTATTTCCATTGAGACGATGCGAGTTGCCCTCGCTGCCAAGAGATAGGAGCTAGCTACATCCACATGATGTGGAGCTGCCCACAGCTAGAAGGATACTGGCAAGAAGTGGTTAGGGAGACAGTGCGCGTCACAGGGAAGGAGCTCCCATGCACCCCCAGCCATGTGCTGCTCAACCTGTTCCCCCACTCCGCTAAGACCAAGTTCATGGCAAGGTTCCAAGACCTAGCATATATATTAGCAAAACGCAAACTAACAAGCAAATGGAAGGTCCCAGCGGGTCCAGAGGTGGTCAACTGGAAACGGGATTTAGGGAAGTGGGCGGTCTGCGAACATAGAATACTGCTTCGGAATGCCCAAAGAGGCATTTTTTTTTTTTTGGAAAATTTCTTTATTGGCAGGATAAACGAAGGTATAGTAATCAGAGCATAACATTCCGGTACATAAGCTTCATTTTTGCATCATATAATCACTCTGACAGGATGTACACATTTCCATTTTCCATTATGTTACTGTAACACCCAACCAAACTACCCCCCCCCCCTCTCCCTCCCCCCCTCAGGCACTACTCATTCACTTTTACACCAGCCCTTGATGCCGGACATTCCTACACATGTATATATCGGGTTTTATAGTATCCCTGTTGAATGCGCACTAGGGGCATGTGGGGTAGACACTGTCGTGTGAGCGCCGTTTTCGGCCGTACACCTCTACATTCGTGCGATGGGTCCCACCTTTTGGTTGCCGCCGCACATGTGTCAGCCTGTGAAGTGGAGCTACCCTTAGTCCTGGTGTCCCATATCTATGGTGTGTTCTGAGTCCGAGTCGCTCCCTGATTCCAATGTCCCCAGCAAAGTGTTCCAGTCCAGGGAAATGGGGTGTTTCCTAAGCCCTCTGCGTTCTTCGCGCTGTAACGTCGTACCCTCAGCCTTTCCCCACCTCACTAGCTCCGCCCTCCACATCTCAGGGTCTGGTGGCTTGGGGGACTTCCACCTCATGGTGATCGCACGCTTCGCTAATATCAGTGCTAAGTCTGTGAACCGTGTGCCTACGCTCTTTCTCCGCTCCACAGGGCCCAGTCCCAGGAGGGTATATTCCAATGTGTTGTACGGTTTGGAAGGAACCAGCCTAGCTAAATCAGACTGCACTGTGGTCCAATAGTACCCCAGTTTAGGGCAAGCCCATAACATGTGAACCAGTCGGGCATCCTCCCCCCCACACCTTGGGCAAGTATTAGGAGTGTCTGGGAACATAGTGTGCAGGCGATGAGGCGTCAGATATGCTCGATGGAGGAGCATGAGCTGTATGAACTTAAACTTCTGGTTCCTCGATACCTTCTTGGGGTATCTCAAGATCCTGTCCCATTCCTTGTCTCTAAGCGGTCTCCCGATGTCATGCTCCCACTTATCTCGCAATGGTTGTAGTGATATGGCCCTGCCCTCTCTTATACCATGCGTTATCCACTTGGTCAGGTGGCTGCCAGTCCCCATTAGATACTGCATCGTGATTAGCGGGTTCGTGGGTGGCTCCGTCCCGTCAGGGGCCCATGCCTGCGCTATGTAACATTTCACACCTGCGTGTAACAAGAACGACCTCCCGGGTGAGTGGTGTGTAATGCGAAATTCCTCAAAAGCCATCATCTTGCCATCATTAAAGAAATCCCCCACCTGGGTCACTCCCAAATCGTGCCAATCCGTCAGCATGTGTGTCGATAGTGTTCGCAGTCCGGCTGGTAACCCTAGTAATGGTATTGTAGGGGCGTAAGTTGACGCGGGAGACGTGTATTTCACGGCCCGCCTCCAGTACTCAATCGCAATGCGGAGCAGGGGGGGCGTGGATCTCGGGATCCCCGCCTTTGGGATCAACATGGCGTGAACCCTCCCTCTATTCCACTCTGAGTCAGACATATCGATTTCATGCAAGTTGCGTCCTGCCAGCCAGTAGGCAAGCCATTGCAGTTGACATGCAAAGTTATATGCCCGGAGGTCCGGGACCCCCATACCACCCGCGGACGTGGGAAGCTGCAATTTTTTAAGGCTAATACGTCGCCTCCCGGTGCCCCATACCAGTTCGGTCAACAGGGTGTCAAGCGTCTTGAATATTGCGGCGGGGATGTTCAGCGGCAGTCCAGTAAAGTAGTACAACAAACGTGGCAGGACCACCATCTTAGTAATAGTCACCCTGCCCGCCACCGCTAGCGGGAGCGTGATCCAAAATCGCACTTGTGCCCTCAGCCTCGTGATTGCCCTTCCCACGTTGCCCTCTAGCAGGTCCCTTGGATCTCTATACACTTGTATCCCCAGGTATCGGAAGGTGTGCTCCGCCACCTGGAATGAGTAAGGTGCAAAGGGAAGATGAGTGCCCATCCTGGCTGCAGAGAAGAAGAACCCATATGACTTGGGTTCACTAATCGTAAGTCCCGACATGGTACTAAAGGTGTTAAATATGCCGGGCACCGGGTCTAAGTCCCCTCCCAGGTCTCCGAAATAAAGTATAATGTCGTCCGCGTACGCCGATACCACATGTGTCGTCTCACCCCTCCGTACACCTCTGTGCTGCGCGGACTTCCGGAGTCTGCACAGTAGAGGCTCTAGCGCTAGTATAAACAACAGCGGGGATAATGGGCATCCCTGCCTGGTGCCCTTAGCCACTGCCAACTGTGCCGATATGCACCTGTTTGTGCGGACCCGTGCAGTCGGATATGTGTAAAGCAGTTTCACCCAACTAATGTACTCTACCGGCAGCCCGAAGTATTCGAGTACCGCAAACATGTAGTCCCACCTGATGGAGTCGAAAGCTTGCTTCAGGTCTAGTGATACGCAACCTTCCGTCCCCGTCCCCCCCGGTGCACCTAGCATGATTTGGCTGAGGCGCCGCAGATTCATAGCAGTGCTTCTGCCCGGGACAAAGCCACACTGGTCTGGGTGTATGAGCGTCGGTATGTATTGGGCCAGTCTGTTCGCTAGTAGCTTACTTAATATTTTGTAATCCGTGTTTAGTAGTGATAACGGCCTGTAGTTTGCTATGCATAGGCCGTCCCTGTCCGGTTTCAGCAGTGACACTATTAGTGCTTGTAGTGTGGTTTGTGGTAGACCCCGTGCCTTAAGTGCCTCCCCGTATACTTCCAGTAGTCGTGGTGCCAGAAGATCTATGAAGGCTCCATAGAATTCCACTGGAAGGCCGTCCGTGCCCGGGGCTTTGTTCCGTGGAAGGGCGCGAATGGCCTGTCTAATTTCTGCTATTGTGATAGGTCTTGCCAACTCCTTCCTTTGTCTCTCCTCTAGCCTTGGTATGTCCAGCCCCCTCATGAAGTCCCCAAGGGACCCATCTACCATAGGGTCGTGTGGGCCGTATAACGTCCCATAGTAATCATGAAATGCTGCGTTCACACTCAGCTGCGTTGTGGCCATGGTCCCCCCCTGGTCGAGTACCTCCATTATGGGCAAGTGGACCGGGTCGTCCTTTACCAGCCGGGCTAATAAAGGCCCCGCCTTGTCTGCCTGCGCATGTTGTCTACTCGTGTACTCACGGTAGTCAAGGATACGCAGCTCCTCTAGCAGTTCTGCGTGTTGGATGTGTGCTTCCTGCAGGGGCGTGAAAGGCACATTCGTGCCGGCAGCTTCACTCTCCAGTAGTGCCAGGCGTCCCTCTACATCCCGGAGTTTGTCCATCACCATGTGCCTCATGCCCACCCGTGTGCTCATCGCCTCTCCCCGAATCGTGACTTTAAAAGCATCCCACTCCACCTGGCGGGCGCTCGCCGACCCCCTGTTTATGTCAAAGTAAGTGACAATGGCCATCTCTAGTGAGGCGCGGAAGGTCGTGTCCTCTAATAATTCCGGGGTAAGGCGCCAAGTTGGTATGGGAGTTGGGATCCTACCCCATTGAAAAGTGACTTCCACCGGGCTGTGGTCCGAGAAAGTTTTCCCCATGTGTTCCGCAGCTAGAACCGACCCCAAGAGTGGCGTGGTGCAGAACACATGATCTATTCTGGTGTGCAACTTATGTGGTGGTGAATAGAATGTGTATTCCCTGTCCCCTACGTGTTTGCCACGCCATGCATCTGTTAGTTGCCAACCCTCTGCCCACTGCACTAGCGCCTCCGCCTGTTTCCTACTTTCCGTGGCCTGTAATGGTGGGTGTGATCTATCCATCGAGACGTCTAATACAGCATTAAAATCCCCTCCCAACAACCAGGGAAGATCTGCCCAATCTGCTAGCACTCCGCTAAGCGCCACTAGGAACGCTGATTGGTTCGAATTCGGTGCATATACACTCCCCAACACAACAGGGCAGCCATCCAACAACCCTCGAACAAGTACATATCTGCCATTCGTATCCGCCCTCAGCTCCACCATCTTGAAGGGGACCGAATTCCTCAGCCATACAGCCGCCCCTCTCGAGAAGGCCGAGTAAGAGGTGGCGAACAGTTGACCCTTCCATTTTCTAAGCAATTTCCCACTTTCTGAGGTCGTTAGATGGGTTTCCTGAAGGCAGGCCACATTGACCTTCCTGCGATTCAGTTGAGCTAGGATTCTATGTCTTTTGTGGACCGACCCCATGCCACGAACATTCCAAGTGCACATTTTATAGTCATTATGGGTCCCCATCCCTAGTGGCAGCAGGTGTAGCCGGTGGATCCCGCACCATGGGGCAGGTATAATTAAACAACCATGAGTCTCGTGCCTGTACAAGAAACAACCCCGTAACTCCCAGGTCCCCGAACAAAACCTTCCGGGGTCCAAACAGTAGAGCCCAACGTGGGCTTGTCTTACAGTTAAACATGTCTATACGGTGGGGGTCTGAGGCCTCTTACACCAGTCCAGAGTCAGCTGGTAGCACTCCATCTCACCAAGAGCGAGGAAGGCCCCCCCCTCCCCCCAATCGCCTTACAGATAGTTCATACATTACCATCCGGCTCGTCGCCTAACCACAGTCATAGGTCATGTGCTTCTTGTGCCGTGATCTTGGGAAACAGCTGCAGGCTGTCAGCAGACCCAGACACCTCCGTGTGGGTGGCAGAGCGGCTGGCTGAGTTGGCAGGGTCCCGGGCGTCGTGTTCAGCCAAAGCGGCCGATGTCAGGCTGACCAGCCCCTCGGCCCCGGCCAATGTCGGTCCCCCAGAGTCCGCGTTCCGGTGCATGTGATCCTTGGCCGCTCCCCGCTGGTGTCGGCCTCCCCGGTGCGATGATCCCTCACCGTGGTCCACTCCACCGGCGTCCTGCGAGTTCGGGGGCGTCAGTGTCACTTCGATCCATTCCGCCGCATCCTCCGGTGATTCAAAAAAGTAGGACCTATTGTTATAAAGCACCTTGAGTCGCGCCGGGAACAGCAGTGCGTACTTCAGACCCCTGTCCCGCAGCATGCGCTTAACTCCCAGGAACGTCGAGCGGGCCCTCTGTACCGCCGGAGTAAAATCTGGATACACAGAGATAGTCTTGTCCTCAAAGCGCAATGGGGCTTTCTCTCTTGCGGCCCTCAGGACCGAGTCACGGTCTTTGTAGTGTAGCAGGCGGGCAATTAAGGGGCGCGGTGACGCTCCTAGTTTAGGCGGCCTTGCAGGCATCCGGTGCGCTCTCTCCACACTGTATAGTGGTGTGAGGTCTTGGGGATCCACTACCTTTTTTAGCCAGTCCTCTACGAATTGGGTAGGGTCTTTCCCTTCGCTTTTCTCTGGAATACCCAGTATGCGCACGTTATTGCGGCGGGCCCGCCCTTCCGCATCATCCAGCTTGTCCCATATCAATTTGATCTGCTTGTCCATTTGCTCGAGTTTCGCAGAGTGGGATGTTTGTTGTGGTGTGAGGTCGTCCAGCGCTATTTTGTGCTCTTTGACTTTCTCCGCCAGCTTCGTATGGTCCGCCTTAAGCAGTGTGAGGCTCGTCGCCATGCTGTCCATTCGGGATTCGAGCGCCTCCCTGGACGCCTTGATCTCCATCAGGATAAGGTCCAGTTTCGCGTCTTGTGAGGACTTGCCCGTAGGGGGGATCATTTCCACGTTCGAGGACGCCAGCGGGTCCTCCGAGCCCGTGGACTGAAGGTCGGCTCCAGCTCCGCGGTCCTGCGCCTTGGTCTTGTTTCTGCCCATATTGCGCGTTGTATGTGTCCCCAGTGCTCCTGGTCTGGGCCAGCGGCGAGTGGGTCCCAGTAGAGTAAGATGTCGGTGTCCCCCAAGCACAGCCGCCAGGAAGGGGTCGCCCGGCGCTGCTCCGCCGCGTCCGGCGTATGCAGGAGGCCTCACCAGCCCCCCCCCCAGGGCCCAGCAGTCACTGTCAGGAAAAGGGGGAGTTCAGGAATGGCGGCCCACACAGCTCTCTCGGGAGCTGGTATTGCACTCCGTTGTTGCGTCCGTGAAGGGGGGTAGGGGGCCTCTCAGGGTAAAATGCGGTCTGCGGTGGGGCGCCTGTTGTCCCGGTTCCGCTGCGTGTACCGCACCTTCTGGCCGTCGGCCCAAGTTGGTAAGCGGAGTCCTCGTGGTGCCGGGACGGGGGGGGGAGGGGGAGGCCCTCCGTCAGGCCCGCCGCCGACAATGTCCCTCGTGGTCCCCCCGGGCAGCGGCGCTCGGCGCAGGACAGTCGCGGCAGTGGTCACAGGGGGTCCGCCGAGCGCGGCGGGGGCAGGCGCGCTCAGGCCGGGACCCAACGCGGTCAGCGCCGCTTCCTCACCAGGCAGACAGGGCAGAACGGCAGTCCTCGTAGGCAGCGCCCTCACCGGTATCAGGTCCCCGGGACGTCCAGCAGATCTCTGTCCCCTCCTGTGGATCCTCCGCAGGCGCGCTCCGGCTCACCGCTCCTCAGCGGCCCAGGCTACACCCGCAGCAGCCCCAGCCGGCGCCGGCCGCCCCCACACGCCAGGCCGCTGCTCCACCACGAGGGTCAGGCCGCTCCCGATGCACCGCCAGCAGACAGCCGTCCGCAGTCCTCCCCAGCCGCTGACCGGCGTCGGGGGTCCGCACCGCCTCCCGGGACCGGGGGGTGTATCGTGGCGATCGGGGGGGGGTAGGGGGTAAAGGATAATCAGCTAGTGTTGTTGGCTATGGACGGAGCCTCGCTAGATCGCGTCCGCCATGCTCGGTCCTTGGCCACGCCCCCATGCCCAAAGAGGCATAGGAAGACTGGAGAGAGCACAGGCTTGGGGAGTATTAGTAGACGACCTGAAGAATATAGACCAGGAGTCTGCCCCCAGCACACCTCAGGCCGGGTCTCGACCGATCAGCCCTAATAGCCAGGAACAGGAGGGGAGAGAAGGGGTGTCATGAGCGGACCATAGCACCCTAACCTCTACAGACCTGAAGGTTTGCGTGAGTTCGGCCCATGGCTTAGCCTATAGCGAGTGAGACCCAGAACACATGTGCAGCGAGAGACACAGTGGCAGGTTAGTCGACAGCAGCGAGGGGTGGGGCGATGCGGAGGGGGGCAGTTGGGGGGGAACTGTTAGATGGTTATATTGGATGGCAGTCCTTTACAACTAGAGCTGCATAGTACGGCGGAAGTCACACAACAAGAAGAGATATGGACGAGTGACTAGCTACATAGCTAGGAATAGTTCTTTGAATTGTTAACCAGGAATGTCTATGATTAGGAAAAGAATTGAGTACGTACTGCTGATATTTAATTGCCAATAAAATATGTTTTAAAAAAAAAGTCTGGGGAACTAGAGGAGATTGGGGGGATAATTTTCCACACCTGACACCTTCGCTCAAAGGTTCCACAGAGAAGCCACTTACTTGAACCGGTCACATCGCTGATGGGAAATTTTAACCAATAAAATTCTTACATCTAACTTTGATTCCCAATACAAAATCTTGATAGTTGCAGATCAACAAAACTTTGTTTCCCATTTACACCCTAAGTATTACAATAAGTTCTTCTCAAAAAATACATTTAGGCTTCCTATGGCTTTCCCTCAGTTAGTACATTGTTGACAATTATGGCCTACTCAAGAAATTCACTCCCCAACCAACTCTGTCATCAAAAGCTTACACTTAACAGGTACCTATGTTGTTTCCCAAATATATTGTTCAAATATGAGCTTCCAAACTTAAAGTTTTAGAATGCTTTTTTGCGGAAAGGTATAATCTAAGAAAAATCCACAGCTATTAATATCAGGAAAATAAGTAACGTCTTTGCAGTCAGTGATTTGCAGATCTGAAAAACGAACTCATATTAATGCATTTCAAGTCAGAATTCCCCGTTGCTGTGCCAACCAGGGAGGAGAGTGCACTGGGAGGGGATAGTTAATGTGTGGAGGCCTCAGGAAGCACTTACATGTACCAAGACGAATACTGAAGCACTTACATGTACCAAGACGAATACTGACGAATACTGAACATTGACATCTTTAAAGGTGAAAGCTGCTGGGTCTATGGCATGTCTCCAATCACGGGTCGATCAGAAATACCACATCAGTATTCCAATGCCCAAAATGACCAATACTAAAGCTATCTATAATTCTAGGATGCAGGAACATCATGAGATTCATAGTGTGCTCCGATGGTTTCCTAAAAATGGGGATTTACCTGTGAAATTGTCAATACCACAAAAATGTCCCTTTTTTAGGCCATTTAACACCCAGAAATTGGATCACCTTTTAGCTAGTGAGGGGAGTGTGGGAATAACTGAAAATCTGACCAAATTGGGAAGTACACAGAAGGCATTTTGTCTGTCTACGTTTGGAAATGTGCCAGAACCTGTTCCCTTATTCTTTTCCAAGCTTTTTCAAAGGAAAGGTTTGGCCTCGAAAATATGTAAAACAAGGGCCAAAAACGGGTACGTTTACAGATGGATTTAAAAATACTAGCTGTATTTTCCTGCCAGGGTACGGTACCTAGAGGGCAGCGCAGACACTGCCAACCCTATTTTTGTACTATTGGATTTCTCCCACGATTTAGGCATGATTCTACTTGCAAAATATATATTAGGTTAAGGGCCAACATTTCCATCACACTGCAGTTTGGCAACACTGTTCTATAAACTGAAGATACATATTTTACTAAAAATGAAATGTAGTGCTCATTAATGTTAATGCTTTAACTTTTTCCAGATGTATCAATAAAAGCTCTTTCCATGTACCTTATATTTTACCATAATGTATGCCCCTGTGTTTGCTTAAAATGGCCTCCATTTTGTGAACTGCTTCAATCTTACAAATGGGAAATGACGTCACAGAAAGAAAGGAAGTGCCGCATTCATATACATTACGACAGCACTACAGGCAGCAGAGGTGTGCTACTTTGCTCTTATCATGTTTTTTACAGCCGGTGCTCCTTGTCCTCCTCTGATGACCTTTCAGGGTCAGGGGGCTGAAGATTGCTCAAGGAGACAGCCTACATAAGAAAAATGCTTTAAAAAAAAATTAAAATAAGAGGGATGGAAATAGAAGATGAGTGGCAGTCCTTGGAAGAACTCCCTGAATATCCAGGGCGAGCCTATGTTTCTGCCCAGAAAAATTTCACTCTGAAATAAAACTGATCCACCCATCGGTATAAATTTTAAATTGGGACAGACAGCCTAAGATACGCAACCTCAAACACCGCTACGCCACCCCGCTCTCAATTGAGTCATTTTTCACATTTACATAGGGATTCCTTATAGAAGAAACCTCACTTTAAAGGTGAATGGACACTATGTCTAAAACAAATTTTCCAAGCTTTGCTCCTCAATCGGTTTGATGGGCAAATGTCCAAACTTAGCATGAGAGGAAAGTTTTCTGCTAAAACCTTTCGCACTCGCACTTTTCTTACCACTTTCTTTTTCTTTTTGCAGAGGGAATTCGCCTACTAAAAGAAGAGTAGAGTTTGCCGAGATTTTCACAACTGTCTTTTTTTTATTTTGCACAATTTATGAAGTTTACAAAGATTGCAGATTAAAAAAAATAACATAAAAGGTTTGGTAGGAAAATCTTTACACACCCTTAACAAGATCCGCTTAGCTTCTATTGTTGATGGATTACGTAGGCTCAATAGCTGTTTTATAATGGAGTTTAGAATGAGTTTTCATTTGTGCTGAGCACTACAAGTGACGAGTTTGTTTAACCTTTGTAGAGAATGGTATGGCTTGTCTATTAATGGCAGTTAGCTGTTTTAAAGCACAAAGAATACTTGAAAAGCATACAACAATGAGAAATATGAACTACTAACTACATCACAAACATGAGGAACCCACACTACACCCAGAAAGATCAATATTTATCAATACAAAAATGAGGTGAATTCAATGGCGGCTGGCAAGGAAAGGGGGTGGCGGGGGAAGGGGAGATTGAAGGTGAAAAAAAAACACTTACCTCTTCGTCCGGCCACGTCTCTCCGCCACCAGGGCCGGACTGGGAAACAAAACCTGCCCCGGCAAAGTGCTCGGCCAGCCCCCCCCTCCCCACTCGGGAGGGTTGGAGGTGCCACCGAGCTCTCTGACCGGGCCGGTTTTCGGCCGATTTTGGTACAGGGCCGATTTGCTGCAAAAACGGCCCTGTAACAAAAAACGGCCCCAGGGGCACAAAACCGGCCCCCACCCGTGCGGCGCACCGGGGGATTGCCCGGTGCCCGCTATGGCCAGTCCGGGCCTGTTCGCCACTTCCCTGCATACATCACAGAACAGAAGCAGGAGATGGAAGCACACACATGCTCCCTCCCTTAAGCCAAGCACAACGCTGCAAAGCAGCATTGTGATTGGTCTGAACGCAGTGGTTTGGCGCTCAGATGGGGAATGGGAGCCTCAGCATGTTCTTCCCCAGACTGTGTAATGCAACCTGGTGGGGAACATGCAAAGTGTGCATGAATGTTTGTCCGACCCAAGATGGCCGGCCAAACAGTCATGCAGACTTAGAGTATGCCCACCACTCCTCCCCCGGTGAACCCAGCCCGCAGCTGCCAAAAATAAAATGATAATAACTAGTTACTATCATTTTTTTTTCACTGCTTTGAAAGCAGTGGGGTGACGCTCCTCCCCCTTAGCAAAGGAGCCACCCCCGGGTAAATTGTATTATCTTCACCTTTTTAATTTAATTCTCAGAGACAGCAGCGAGGTCACACTTCAGAGAAAAGTATGGGTGGTCAGAGGAAAGCAGTATTTTGTATATCCAAAGCAACAAAACGAAGAAAAGAGGACATTGATCTGAAATTGAATATGGAGCCTGACAAACATTACTGCATTGGGAAGTGGGGGGGGGGTTGCCTTTAATGCATCTGCTCATCACAAAAGCTCATAAGGTAGCACATCTATAGTTATACAATAATGTGGTGAACCTTACATGACTATTCCTCCTACCTGGAAACCTGTGATCGAGACCCTGTGAGATTCTACTGTTGGTCTCCGTGGCAACCGAGGAGAGGAATGAGGTGACGTCACCGGGGAATATGGGAGGGAGGGATAAATATATCGCCCGTTCATGTCCACAGTACCACTGCTTGATGGAGCTGACTGAGAGCGCTCTTGCAGAGACAATTTCCGGTTGGACATGGTTAGCTTGCCTCTTGATCCTTTTGACTCTCCCGAGAGGTCCGGAAGAGTGTCCTCAATGACGCCCAGCTCAGTAAGCAGGCCCAAGTCAGAAGTTGTTGAGTCCGAGCAATGTTCCATGAACTCAGCTTCCATGTCCTTCTGTCCATTGTGGCCCTGAGCCCCGTCAGGAGGGCTTTGGTCGTACTCGGTCACCACAATGAAAGACTCCATGCCGAGGTCAAGATTCAACGATGAGAAACTGCAGACAACGTCAGGTTGATTTTTGACCTCAAGGCAGTTTTCATCTTGGCAAATGGGCCTCTCCGCTGTAAGCCTAGCTGAAACACATGATGACATGGTGTACGTCTCAGCTTCATGCAAACTGCTCCCTTATATCTGTAGGAGATTCCAAATCTGAAACAAACAACAATACATTAGCAGAAATATATGCTACAAGACATACAAGCTGTTGGTGAGGTCATACAGTTGTGAGCTACAACATTGTATATGTTGGTATTTTTGGTATGAAACAAAACACTGTTGTGAAACCTAGAACTGAAATGTAAGTCCCTAGGAGTACAGATTTGGGTGAGTCATGATTGTATGTCTTGAATATGTCATTATAGCCTTCTACCAATAATTATCCCAGGTATTAAGTGGCCTCCCCCTCTGCTAGAGGGTTGAGACTCAGCCCAGTGTCTAAAATTCAAGAGGAGGCAAATAATGGGCAGAACAGCCTTCGGCACAAGATTTATAACGATATTAGAACATTCCACGCATGGAGAGAGTGAGTTCCTATAGATTTAATGAAAAAATAAATAAATTGTGAGGCTATAAATATTTTTTTAAATATTGACTTGGATTGCCATCTTACACTTGAAGATCTGAGAATATTATTTTTTTGTAATTTTTTTTATTAACCAGAAAAAGAAAAACAATAACATTTGCTTCAGGAGTCATTACAGTATACATAGTATGGAGATTGGCATACACAAATGCAGAGCGATCAGAGCAATTCAATCCTTCCAGTGTCCCACCCTCCGAACTAGGTAAACAGAGAGTACAGGCGCACACCGTGCACCTTAAAATGTCGAAAACATTCTTATTAGAAGATCTGAGAATCTTTTAATTCCATTCTATTAAAATAACTGATGAACAAATTGAAGTGGACCTGTTTGCCAGATATTTTGAATAGAGACCTCAAATATTCCTGGAAGTATATAGTTCCTTGCACACACCAATTCTCCAAGATCCTTAGAAACACTCTGTGCTCTTTAAATATCCTTCAAAATCTGGCACAAGTTGATGCTTCTGCCAGGTTACATGATAACCACTACACCACAGAAAATTGGGCTCTCACTTTTGAGGTCTCTGCTGAGGTCTCACCTAGGACTCAGGTGGCAATGTAATTTAAGTACCTGTGGATATCAGGAGACTGAAGGGCCAGAGGCAGGTGATGGGAAAGCGAGAAGCGGGTATAGTGCAAAAAGAAAAAAACCGGAAAAAACTGGGACGGTTGACCCAATATTCATCTGCATTAATACCAAAAGTAGGTAAATAGACTACAGCTGGGGCAAAGGGGGTAACCAGGAGGCTGTATTCATGAAGCAGAAGGCTCAGAGCTCTCAAGTTTCCGAAGTTCATGTGTGAGTATCTCATTAAGTCCACGTTTTGGTATTGCAATCTGAACTATTGTGCATGGACCTGGGACGCCTGAGGGCTCTGATGTCAGAAGGAGCACTGTTCCCACAGAGCCTCCAGCAAGCCCACTGCAAACCAGAATGGAGCACCAAAAGGAGTGGCAAGAGGGATGAAAGGAACCAGGGTAAGTGGGTGATAACTAAGGAATTCACATGTTTTGTTCTGTACATAACACAAGGCTAAGAAGGTGCACCACAAATGTTCACTCAATTTTGATTTTGCAATGTGAGATCGTAATGTATCAAAAGATTCTTAAATTGTCAAATATTTTATGTACCAACCAAGTTTTACATTCTTCTTTCTCCCCAAAAACAAACTTAGATTTATCATTACAAGTGTTCATGCTTATTCATATTAGATCCTTACATTGGATCCAAGATTTTCAACAGAGCAGGATTTACCACATGCTATTCCAACTCGTATTTTGTGAGTCCTACTATTGCTTCTTCAAGGCATTCATTTTTACCACAACCACCGTTAGTATATATGGGAATGTGAATACATACAAAGTTTTTTGTGACATTCAAAAAAAGTTGCTTCCAATCCACCTGACTGTAGTGTGTGCCAGCAAATGGTAATGCTGTGATACATTTGAATCCTGATTTTACATTGTTATTTGCAGGGCATAGTAACTAACTCTCCAAATGTCAAGTCTAGCAAAGTTCTTTCTGTAATTGTGACTTTCTCCTGACGTACTACTGAATTTACAGAAATAAGTCACACCTCGTGGAAGAAGGTTTTGTGAAACAAGCCCAATGTTCATTGTATTTTATATCAGATGAGTTTTAAATCGCATTCTGCCGTTCGTGTTACAAAGTTACTTGTATATTGTATTTACCAGTTTAGTGTGTGCAAGTCTCAAAGAATGTGACAAAAATGACAAAAGTGGTCACATTCGATCATTGTTTATGGTGATACTACATGTAATACACAGCAATTGTGAGGTACATATATCAATTTGGCCTATTCAGAATTACCTACATAATGAATCAAGGACTATACATTTTACAAGTAGGAGTGGTGTCACCGGGACCATTATTATTCACATGTTAAGGTGTTTCTTTATTAAAGTGTTCCCACCGAGGTCCCCAAATCTTCTGATGTGTACGGTGCAGCTGCATAAGCGTTTTGATCAACGAGCAGCTATTGTTTATTTGCCATAATCTGGTGGATCTCTAGTGCTTAGTTACATTGTGCTTAGCTAGGAAAAAACCCAGGTTGGTAAGCATTTTTATGCCACTCGCAAGATCCAAATTGGTGTGAACGATCTAAAGGTATTACTACTAGGAACCGCGGCTGTGAGTGTATGGTATGTCATGTGTGATCTGATGAGCAAAGCTAAGGACACAGATTTAAAAGTAACATACCAATAGACCAGATGGAGCACGGGCTATTATTAGCAAACCTTCACCGCCGGTGGCGTTGGCTGTATGAAAGCGCAATGGGCCGCAAGTCCCAGCTCAAAAGTAACCTGCATTGGGAAAGGGGCAGAAAGAAAAATGTGCACCCTTGTTTCTACTCTTCTTATCACGACACAGTGATATGCAGCTCGCTGAACTCCAGTTTTCAGCCTAAGACCTCAACGCGTCAGCAGTCATTTTATGAGGTGTTAAATGATGCACAATATATGGATTCCATACGCACTATATTCCAATCCAATTTTTTTTTTTAAATGTCTTCGACCTTAGAAAAAAAGATAAATGCTGATTACGTGGATCAAAGCTTAAGAGCATTTATGTGTCATTGTTTGGCGTTAGAGCTATCACAGGGTGCTAGTAAGAGTGCTTTCATTAAGCACAAGGTGAGGACATTGAATGAAGCGCTAGGGTTAACACTGGGGGAGAAAGTGATTAAATAAATAATAGTGTTTGCTTTATGACTATTGTTTTGAGATTTTTTACAAATGCAAAGCAGACTGATAATACATTTTGGTCCACTCATTGAATTTAGACCTGAAGAGGTTGAAAGCAAATCAACTGTTAAACTTTTATGAATATTACTAGTGGTGATCAACTATGATTTTAGTTTTTGTACTACAAGGCCCTAGTGAATTTTATTTTGTAGTACTTAAAATGTACTATTTGGTTAGGTTTCATGATTCAAATGTATAATGCGGTGAATTATATTTATATGAAATGCTTAGTAAAGTCTCTTTAACCTGCTCTTCTGGTCTATACTGTTCCACAATGGTAGCGTTTGTTATCAGTGAGTAGTGCTCTGTTGCCCTTGTGGCTAGAGCCATGGCATAAAAATAGCTGTGATAAATAATAAATAAATACCCTTTTACGGGCGCATCATTCCCTTAGGGATGTAACACAAGACTCTACAGCCTCCTACCCTTTCAGGGGACACCTATTAAGATACAGGGCTCCACATTCTGCAGGAGAGGACACATCATTTTTTTCTTCTTCATTATGCCAATGAATTCCTTGTAGCAGCAGCCTGCACTACTGAATGTATTTTGCTATATATATCTAATAATTGTGATAAATATTTTTTGTATGAACTTTTACAATTGGTCTTGATATTCTGGATGAAGAAATTATATACAAAAAAAGATAAGAAAATTTAAATGGTATAAAATATATGAAATAATAAAAATAATGAAAAATGCTATGTCTAGTGTCGCTGTTGAGAGCAAAAGTATGAAACATTTTTATAGAATGTAAAGTTTTGATGTAAGGTATTGATAGGCTACGAGGGAGTATACCTAATTGTTTGTAGTTTCTTTCCCCTCTTCTCCCTAGCCTGAAAAGTATTATTGATAGAGGGGGGTCCCCTATTTTGCAGTAGCAGCAGCCTGCCCACCCATAACACATACTCTGATTGCCAGAACCCCCTAAAACCTGAGAAGGCCCAGCTGTGTAACCAAACAAACTGCAAAATACGACAAATCCGCAAAGAACGGGGTCCAAAGGGCCGCTCATGAAAATGTATATGAACGCATACTGCCTTAAATTGTTTTTAATACCGAGGTAAAATGGCCGACCAGCTTCCGGTTACCTCCTGAGTGGCTGTGAGGTACGGTGGCCGAACAATGCCACCTCGCAACGTTCATGCGCTAATGAGGGAAATGCCAACAGAATCGATTTCACAGACATTGGAGCGTAGAAACGTCATTTATGGCTGCGAGCAATAAGTGTTTCACGTGCTCGCGTTACTCCACGGCGGTGCAGCCGCATACCGAAGAGGTACCACCGGCGAGGGAACAGCGAGACAATTGATTCATCTCAAAGGCGCCAAGTGAG
Source organism: Lissotriton vulgaris (assembly GCF_964263255.1). Taxonomy (NCBI): domain Eukaryota; kingdom Metazoa; phylum Chordata; class Amphibia; order Caudata; family Salamandridae; genus Lissotriton; species Lissotriton vulgaris. The sequence continues at coordinate 155,055,563 of NC_141699.1, read as the reverse complement.
GAAGGAACAGTGCCCGCCCACGCATATCAAACATGTAATTGTGTGATAAGGGCAATGCGCTGTTATACAATTAAGCAATTAAAGTATGACGACAGTGAGACATTGCATTGAAAGCCCCAAAAAGGCAAATATATTCATTCCAACCTAAAACTTATTCACCTTTAACAAGAGAGAAATAGAGACCTACTAAATTGTGAAGCGTGTATATATGAAAAGATGTATGTTAAAAATAGACAACATGGGCATTATGTGGCTATCATTTTAAATTATTATGGGATGTATTGTTGAGGGCCTGTGCCAAGGCAAGGTAACTGTAGGAATCCTGTCAACTAGTGGACGTCAAGTTGCCCCCAATACAAAGACAAAATGGCCTAATTGTCAGGGGTTTGGGTGGTACTCCACCCTGGGTGCCAGTATCCTCAGAAACGCCCGGGTCAACAAACGCTTTATCCCACCAGAAGCACTTTGGACCCATGTTTGATTTATAGTGCACCAGGAGGAGGAGAGCAATATTTGATTAAGATAACAAAACCAACAACCCTCTAAAGAAACTAAGTAGAACCCCATTTGCTCCAGAATTCAACAGGAACCCAGAAAGGAATATCCCAGAAGGTAAGTCAGCATGGATTACAGAAAAGAAAGCCCCCTGTAGAACTGTGTAAGTCTGTAATGCAAGTGCATGGCCAGTAAATATGTGTAGACAAGACTGCAGATGCTCAGTGCACGTGACATCACTCACTTGAGGGCTAGCACTTGAGTTGCTGGTACCCAACGCAGACATAAATGTGCTTTATAGAATGGTCAGTGACCAAAGGTCATAGAAACATGGTGACAACTAGGTAGGTAAGGAGCGTTATGGCAAAAAAACATGAAGCCAGGGCATCTCTCAGACAAACAGGAAAATAAATTGAGCGGTGATCACCAACAAATTATAAAGCATCCTGGTAAAGTTGCAACATTGCCCACCATTGCAAATCGATGAAAAAAAGATGCAGCAGCAGGAACTGTCGTCTCCGGAGAGAAAATATCAGGTAAGTCTTTAGGAGGAACGTAATGATCTATGGGTATTTTGTAAAACTTAGCCAAAGGCAATAATCATTTTCAGTATGTCTGAGAGTCATTTGAAGCACTGTGCAAATGTTGCTCTACCGTTCGATTCAAGCATTCTGTTTGACTATTACAATGGCGTGGTAAACAGTGGCGGCTAGTGACATTTGAAAGTGGTGTGCGTTGAGGATGAGTGGCCATTAGCAAGCGAGCGTAGCAAGCGAACCTGACAGTCTTAAGAGGGGTTCTCTCCCACAAAAGGTTTGAAATAAGAGTCTGCAAATGGGGCATTTTCAGGCACATTTGAGAAAGCAAGAAGGTTAATAAAGTAATTTTGAATGTGTAGTTATGACATCAATAAAGAGATTTCATATGATAATTACGCAGCTGTTTATTCAGTACAACAAAATAACTTCTTAACAGACTTTGAGACAAAGCAGATCACCTCACATTTGCCCAGACAGTGTTAGCAAACAAAGCCTCTTTTTCTATTATTGAAAAGTTTCTGTCAGGCGACTTTCTGCGCCTGTGAAAAGCGCAGATAATTGATTTCTAGATTCCTCCTGCTTGCCCCAGTGCTGTGTGTGTGCTAACTAACTTTAACTCAGCCATTACAGCCCCTCTTCATCGCTTAGTAACAATCAGTGTAAGGTAATGCAGGTTTAAGCTGGCGATTGTGAATTATCAACGTATCCAATTATGCACACAGGTCTGGTAATCCATAAAGATGAATTAGGTTGACAGAGTACTGTGTAATAAGCAACAAATATGACTTGCCCATCGAACATTGGCTTCATATTGGCTGGCGGAGGCTGCGTACTAGCATCGGATAAAGACGACAAAACCTCACTTAGTGGCCCAGGTAATCTGCCTGTCACAATGCAAATAAGACGTGGCAATGCAAAAATGAATGCACACATACTAATGTAATGTCACATCACGTGGTATGTTTTTACAATAGCGTGCAACCAGGCAAAAACCAGAAAAGGAGATAGTGGTTTAGGGAGGCTTACACTAAGTATATACAGGCAAGCAAGGCATCTAATGACAAAAATAGAAGATAACCTCGTACAGTAAATGAGAGATGCACCCCTAGCTTCTCCCATTCAGTCAATGTTTCTGCGCTCCTTGCTCTATCTTATATTCTCAGCTGGGTGTAAGGCTTTCATCATCTCGGTTTTGGAAGCCCAAATCATAATGAACAAAAACTCATGGCAGGCTCTTCCCTTATGGAAATACGCCTCCTGGTGTGCGTTTGATTTTCTAGTCCTCTTTCAGACATTTACGGTATCGGACCCATTGTCTACATCCAGAACTATTGTTGCAAGTATGCTTTTTCTTGTCTAAGCTCTTGCACAGCACGAATAGATGAAGCATTTCATTCTTTTCAGAGCAGGAAGGGGAAAATAAGAGGACTTGTCAGTGTCATGCGCACCAAATAAATACACTGCATGTACTTTGTGGTGCAACAGTGATTGCTGGGTTGCTCGTCAGCTTAATTTAAACTGTTGCATTCTGGGAGCCTTAGTTGTTATTTACTTCAGTGAGCCATAGTATTTATAGTTGTACAGATAGGGAAATAACTTTTAAACCAACTTGGGCATGTGCAATCTTGGTTATTATTTTGATGCCTGAAGCAGCGGAGATATTTACATTAACATATGACATTAAACAACAAGGTTAAGGGTAGAAGTCCATTATGGGATTAAAAAGCAACATGTCAAGAGCATCACGGTACTGTGCAAATAAAGTACACCAAAACTGTGAACAAGCATGCAAGACAAAAGTAAATCATTCACACACCGTGATGTTTTTCCCGCCGACTTGCTTCTCAGGGTAAAAGTGGCTGGCTGTTAGTGTCGATGTCAGGGGCGGCTATAAACAACATTTAGAAAGCTAATGATGAGGTTTCTGACCTGATGCGTGCTACGGGCTGGAACTTGAAGGCTGGTATCACATCTGTCTGTCGCAGGCAGATTAAACCGATCAATGGGCCTTCCAGTGATCACTGTGTGCCAAGTTACATTTGTTATACTATTCTCACTTGTGTTGTTTCCTTCTTTCAGGCCTCCGTTGTAGGAAAACGAGATGAGGCCCCCTCCGAAGCGACAGGTTCGGGCTCAGTCAGGCTGCTTTTTAGGTTTCGCCTGTCGAAAGCTGCGCACTGTGTAGATTTTCGCACAGGCGAAATCTTATGTCTAGAGTGTGTGTGTGTTGTCCAGCCCCTCTGTTCCATTGGCTAGCTCCATAAATGGAGGCTAGCCATTGGAACAGAGATCTGTCCGTCAATGCCGAAGCAGATTCGTGGGCGTTCCTGAGAATTGTAGGCTTTTACCCACGTCATGCGGCTGTGGGCGTTTTTTGTTTTTTTTAATACGTTTGTTTTGGTCATTTCTTTTAAGATGGCGCCCGGTGGAGAGTGATTCCAGCCCCTGTCCCGCACCCCGTCCACGCATGCGAAGAGCCCGGGATGCACCGCTGACCACATGACGTCGTACAAATAGTCCGCATTGTCTTCAAAGTCAGGCTCGCGCTGTACCAGCAGTCAGGACAGAGCCCGTGCTATGCTAGCGGCCAGGAAGAAACCCTAATGCACCGCCGCGTGAGCAGCTGCCTGTGCCCGCACAGACCGAGCGCCTACTGCACCAGGAGGGTCGGTTTTCTAAACCGGAGCATGTCTGCCGGCCGGGGGCACCGAGCGGTCACTGCACCAGTGACAGGAGACGACTCCTTCCTATGCTGCGACAGCGCGCCACCGAACCCAAACACACGGGGACCCTGCGCTGCCAGAGGCACATACACCCCACCATCTTTGCACTGCTATTGTTACTTCGGGGGTAGGAAGCACAGCCTGCGACGCTCCATTGTGAGGAGTCTCCCTCCGCAGGGCTATCAACTGAGGTCCAGCGACACAGATCGCACTGCTCTTACTTGCCAATCTCCCCGTAGAGCTGGTTCTAGTCGGTGAAGCGGGTGCCAGTGGCGGTGATGGCAATGGCGATGGCGTGCGCAGCCTGGATTCCAAGATCCAGAAAGATACACAAAGATGGCCATCAAATCCAATGGCGTTGCAGACTGCCGCTAGTCGGGCAGATGCTAAACCAGTGTCGAGGCTCTGGCCCTGTGCGGTCTGTGGCCTTTTGGACTTCGTCCATACTGTACCCATCTGGGGCCATGGAGGGACTGCCTCGAGCAGCTGCTCGGCATGGGGCCGGAGGCTATCAGCACTTTCCGGGATTCTATCACTTTCAGAGCTGCTGCTTCCCGCAGCTTTATCTCATCTCCCCATCTAGTGCCGGCTTTCCACTCTTGTGTGATTTACACGAGCTCTGCCCAGCCCCGCGCGCTGCCTGCAGACACTGAAGGGAAACAAATCACAGAACCAATCTGCTTATTACTGCCATGAAATATGCGGCGCGCATTATCTTTTTAAATCTGTTCTGAAAGGCGCGCATGTGCTTCTATCTATAACAATTATAGGAATGCGAACAGAAGAAAACAATGCCAGAAAGAAAATGATGGTGCTTACTCTGGGGTTCGCATTTTTATAAATACCGGCACAGCTATGAAAAAAGTATGCCACTTTGCAATCTGCACTTAACTTCCGGCTCTGTGCTCTTAACTGCAAATTACTAATTTCCACATCATCGTCAGATGCATTGAAAACACACATGGTCGTACGTTTCTGTACAATGGCGTGGGGGTGTCGCTTAAAACGATTACTCTTTGCAGTCCCACTTCGCATCAGCTGCCTCCTTTGATGTGGACTGGATCGAATCATTCGCCGCCCAGCCACCTCGGATTTACTCACTACAGGTAACCTCTTGGCTGAGATTTACCTACCTTTTCACGCCGTGTTCACCTGCCCTGCCCCTATTCCTTTCACCGCAGGTCCAGACTCATGGTTTCCTGCTCCTGCCCTCCCCGCACGAAGGAGTTGGAATGGGCTGAGCGTGTCATTGTGGTTGGCAGCTCCATGGAACAGTGTGCATTAAAATGCGTACATGGTACCTAGTATGGCATTAGAACAAAATGTCACCAAATGTTATGGTTATGATGCTGACATCACTGTGTTTGGCATGGAACAGACTTGGGTGTGCAACATGTTGCCCTGAGTTTCACGTCATGACATCATGTGACGCATTATGGGCGTTTAGGGGGCATTTTAACTAGGCAAGGAGGAAATGTGCCAGGTGTGTCACAGGTGTGAGCTACGTATTAAAGGTAATGTTGAGTGTTTCTCTGACGCTGGTACAAAGGTGGGATGACGAACTGAGTCAATCAATCAGTCAAATAACTTTATTCGCATTTAGTAAATGCATAGAAGTAAAAGTAGTTATCACAGTACGAATTGATCAAGGAATAATTCAAAACAGTTAAAAATTAAATGTATACATTTTTCCTTTTAAAAGATATCAACATTTATATGCATCCACATTACTGGAGCTAGCAGCTAGACATTTATGAGAGGAATTTTTGCAGTAATCAATGTATGATGATAACACCCTCACGTGTGGTTTGTTCAGAATAGCCAAGCACTGGAAACATGGCTGTGCTTGCTTCCCTGCCCCCTGGCTGTGCTTTCTTCCCTGCCCCCTGGCTGTGCTTGCTTCCCTGCCCCCAGGCTGTGCTTGCTTCCCTGCCCGTGCTTGCTTCCCTGCCCCCTGGCTGTGCTTGCTTCCCCGCCCCCTGGCTGTGCTTGCTCCCCCGCGCCCTGGTTCCCCTTCCCCTGGTTCCCCTTCCCCTGGTTGTGCTTGCTCCCCTGCAACCTGGCTGTGCTTGCTTCCCTGCCACCTTGCTGTGCTTGCTTCCCTGCCCCCTCACTGTGCTTGCTTCTCTGCCCCCTCGCTGTGCTTGCTTCCCTGCCCCCTCGCTGTGCTTGCTTCCCTGCCCTCTTGCTGTGCTTGCTTCCCTGCCCCCTCACTGTGCTTGCTTCCCTGCCCCATGAGTGTGTGTGTGGCTCTGGGTGGGTGTGTGTGGCTCTGGGTGTGTGTGTGTGTGGCTCTGGGTGGGTGTGTGTGTGTGTGTGGCTCTGGGTGTGTGTGCGTGTGTGTGTGTGTGTGGCTCTGGGTGTGTGTGTGTGGCTCTGGGTGTGTGTGTGGCTCTGAGTGTGTGTGTGTGTGGGTGTGTGTGTGTGTGGCTCTGGGTGTGTGTGTGTGTGTGTGTGTGGCTCTGGGGGTGTGTGTGTGTGGCTCTGGGTGTGTGTGTGTGTGTGGCTCTGGGTGTGTGTGGCTGGCTCTGGGTGTGTGTGTGTGGCTCTGGGTGTGTGTGTGTGGTAGTAATTGCTGTCGGCTGAGCTCGTCCGTAGGGTACAATAGGTCTCACATTTGTGAGAGATTAAGCTAATGGCAATGTAAATGACAATGCCATTTATTTATCTGTTTTCAAAACCAACACATAAATACAATTTTTGTCATTTACAATGCCAATAGCTCTAACTTTTCCAAAGGCGAAACCATTGCATTGTAAATGCTTGTTTCCTAACGTTGTCAAAAGCGAAACCACATGCAGTTTAACGTGATACTGTACAGCAAATTATTCAGGAAAGGCACCCCTCCTACACCCCGCCCCCTCACAGGATGACCAATCCACTACCTCTTTGTCTCCTTCAGCCGCAGCCTGGCCCACCCCCTCCCACTGAAATGAACAGAGTTTTGTTAACTCCTTCCCGGGCCACTGTAATGTGCTCCCGAAGGCCTCCTTGAAGATGGCATTGCAATTCACCACTCCGTCTAAAATTACGTCACTTGTGCAGCTTGTGCCTGCAGGTCGAGCATTATCTCGCCCTTGGCACATGCGCAGCAGAACATGTCCACAATTATTGCCGATCAGCAAGTCGTCATTTGTTTGATGCTGGCGCAGCTGGGCGTTTATCCTCATCGACATTTTGCTTCTCCTCAGGGTGGTAGGGAGGGCAACGCCCTATACGCCCATTAACACCAGCTGCCCCTGGTGGTAAACACAAGGAACTATGCTCAATCTGGCACAAACAGCTTTACCAAACTTCAAGATACAAGAGCAACAATCTGATGTCAGTTTATGTGTTGGCAAAGAAGCTGAAAGATACCCGAGAAAAAAAACATATGACTTTCAAAGAGTCTGGAGAATCTTTTGCGGGGTAGAAAATTATACACCTTGGAAAAGCTTTGAACAATCACCATCGAAATAGTGTACCCTTCCAACAACAGAATCTCCACAGCAAAGTCAGTAGAATTAGCATGCCACTTTTCAGGATAGGCTGTGGCATACCTGCAGGTTTCTCGTGAGATGCCGACATTAAGAACACATTTGGACAAAAAGGACTACAGGAACGACTAGAGAGTCCTCTGTAACCAGAAACCAAGGAATCAGGGTACCACAAAGGACATTCTTAGTGGGAAAGGACAAGGCTTTTGCTCTACTGAGCAACGACATTGAATCTTTAGAAATGGTGGTAATGCAGACAAGAAAGCACCACCTCTTCAAAATGATCTAAAAACAGCATAACAAAGGACTTTAAGTAACAGGGCAAGATTCCTAATAAAATCACAAAGATAAGGCATTAGGCAAAACGCATAAGGACCTGATTATCATCAGCAGTAGCTAGATATTATGTAGCTCTAGAAGTACGAGATGATACCTAAATACTCATAGAAGCTATGGTAAATATGAGAGACTCAGGAAGATCACACTAAGTTCAGTCTCTCTCCATCTTTTTCCCTTGCTCTGTGTTAGCTACCGCTGCGACTTGTTAGCTGTTAGTGTGCAAATTCCTTCTGTAGTTATCACTCAATAACTCATGCTAGTGGGGAGTGAAGGGGCGATCAGGTAGGAGCTATAAACATGGCAGCATTTTTTTTTATTTCAAGTACTTGGAGCAGAATGGTTTAAATACAATACAGACCTAAAGTTAAACACTTCGTTTGGAATAGTTGCCTCTTAAGCTACGTGACAGCAGCTTTACTAGACATTAGAGTGGGTCTGGTGAGGCCTCTGGAAGGGCGCTCATCTTACACTAGGAATAAACAGAGGCTGAGTGGTCCAAACTGGGTGCTACCCTGGGGAGAGACTGGGAGGAAGAGGGGGAGGGTGTGAGCGTTCCACTAGATTAAAAGGCACCTCTCCCTGAATGAGTGATCGCCTTCTGATGATCTTGGGATGGATGTCACATTTGTGGTGTGTGCAAACAGGTCAATTCAGAGGAAAGGGGCCTTTCCCCAAACATTACTTTTTCCTGTACACATGATTGGTATCAATCACTTTTAAATCCAAGCTACGGTGTAGAGTTTTTTTGTCCATGTTATTTGTGTCTAAAAGTTGCTCAGTGGTGTAAACATATTGTCTGTGTCAAAGCGCTAACCTGACCTACACAATCACCCCATCTCCATTCTCCACGTTGGCCAGCACCAGTTTTAAGAACTATAAAATCAAGGGCACACATAGCTGTCATTAGTGCACCAACTGCAGTGTGGCACTGGGACCAAAATTATAAGGGGCCCTTGCACCGCAATTAAGGGTTTCTTTTACTATCCAAAAATGAAGCACAGTGGCCCTTTATCTTGCATGAATTTAGACCCACGAATAGGGGTTTGCAAAGTTTTTTCTTGCAACGATCCCGTATCACTCACATAATTATGAAATGAACAAAAGGGTCACAATGTTCTAAGCAACTAGAATTTTTAGTGTAAAAATAGATCATCACAAGCTTTTAATAGTATATACACATTTTCACCAGTTTTCACGCAAGTTTAGTTTGACACCTCGTTTCCTTTAAAGTGTTGATACTAATGGGGAAAAACTGTTCACGATATCATATTCAAAATTCTGATCTTCACCCTCCCATCTAAATATTTTAAGAACAGAAGATGAGAACGTGAAAAGGAAACTTTTAGTGTTATTTGGGGCATGGTTTATTGCAAATTATTAACTAGAGAGGAAAAAAACTTTACTTAGGCATAGGAATATGGAATGCAGGAATCTGTGTACTACATTAAGACCAATAATCAGGAACTACACAAACCTAGTCTTGCAATGAAAACTTTGCACATTCCTAACCTTTTCAGTCCTGAGAAGGTAGAGGCAGTCTTTCATCCTACAAAAATACAAACAGGGGTAGAGGGGTCCTAGTGAACATTTTTAAGACCAAGCGTGGATATAGTCCACAAACCAATAGAATATAAACAACAAGGATATCCACTGGTCTAGAACTACATATGGCTAGGTAGAATATAACGATGTGAAAAAGCATACCTATGTCATATGGATACTTCATTACATATATTGCGTTAAGTTAGCATGAGTGTATTACATGTTTAAACAGCCGGTTTGCCTTCGGCTTCAGTTTTGCACACGACACATACTTGTTGTTGTAGCTTTCACCCTAGAAGCGGTGAGGTGGTTTATTTGAGAATAATATGTTATTTCTATGCTATCAGCTTCGCCTGGTACACTTGGTACAACTGTCTGCACACTGAGAGCTGCACACTCTAAGATTAACCTAACACAAGGTTGCTGGGAGGCCTGATCCTCGCACCACATTAGACATAACACAAATAATGTTGATGCCAACATTTTGGGCTCTACGCGGGTTTAAGATAGAGTTACACGGAATGAACGTAGACACTTGGTGCTGCGCATGAAGAGAGCTGGTAGCTGTTGATGTGATCTGCTCCTACTGACATTGAGAGGTATGGGGCCGCCCTGCTAAAGCCCGAATGAGACCTTCATATATATAAAATAATATGCTAGATAGGGTGCGCGAAATATAGGTGATATAGATTTCTATAGAATTTGCATTATAACATGCTAGCACCTTTTGCTTACTATGGATTAGTGACTATGCTGCTGACTCTGATTTTTATAATCTGCATTTTGGTATTATACAAGATACTGCGTTTGAGAACTTTGCATTGAATAATAAATATTTCAAACTTGCACTTGTGTTCTTTGACTCTCAGTTTTGGTTTGAAATGATTATATAACGAAAGAGTGTTCATGTGTTCCACGATTCCTGAGGTATTCTAAAGATCATGTTCTGGTTTGTCTAAGACATGGATCATTCCATAATGATCCATGAGACACTGTAGCTAGCTAGGTAAGGGGATTTCTGACACTGAGATGAGTTTTGGATCATCCTAACTCACTGAGGTTCTAGATCTCTATGCACAGTTCTGTGGGAGAACGGAAACCCTGCTACATGGCGCCCAACGGATTGGTTGGCCTTATTTCATGACACTCGAGTAGTATATCATTCATACCTTGACACCTTCATTCCCGTTTCCGGTAAACGGTGGTGTCGGAAAACCTACCTGTTTTTGAAATAGGTCTTTTCAAGCTTGAATTCTTCTGTAAACGGTTTCTTTGAATTACTACCCAGTTGTGCTACAAAGTGTTCTTTGTCTTTTTTCACTTCCTGTGCTAACATGGCCGTGGACATAGCGCAGCATAGCCGCGTCGCGGTTCGCGACCACTTGCGGGCATATAATGTCCCTGCGGAAGGTTTGGCTGTGGTTCTAGTGGTGAGTGCGGAACATGCGTACCCGTACGAATTGTTTTATTCCTGGGTGACGTTTCCGGAAGTAGACGCTAATTCGGGTGTCTACCATTCATACACTGCCTCGGCTGTTCCGGCGGCTTATGCTCCGTACAGGGCACTGGAAGTACCTATAGATGTTTGGCAGCACGGAGTTTGGTTTGGTGGCGTCCTACCCCATTCTTTAACGGCTCCGAGGTTAGGTCCGTTGTCCATTCCGGGCACAAACTGGCCCGCCTTGGGTGGATTTACTCCTCATCCTAATCGCGCCACTTGTAATGTGGGTGATCTGCGGCGTCTTCATGATGTCGCGGTTGACGTGATTAGAGCGCTTGTTCATTACATTGGTCGTAATATTCATGGCGCAGCCCCCGCAGGTGCGCAGCTTCGAGCGGAACAGGCTGGTTTGAAAATCAGTCCTGTCTTGGTGAATTCCGTAATGGGCAGAAAGCCAGAGAATAAGGATGATTTTCCTTACTGGCTTGCCGAGAAATTCGACCAGCTGGAGGCTGTGTTTCCTAATACGACTCCGGGTGAAAAACACCGGATTCTTACGCTTAGTTTACCGAAGGATTTAGCCCCTGAACTTGCTGACTGTGAAACATGGGGTAAGACATTCGCAGCGGTTTACTCGAGGTGCTATGGCACCCCGTCTGTGTCTAACCTGTCTGCGGTCCTTAAACGTGTACAAGATGATCACGGACCGGAGTCGGCGGTTGAATTGGGTATGCGCCTGAGCGGTTCGTTTGAGACAGTTTGCGGTCTTATCCTTGCGAATGTCAAGGGGGATGCAGTGAACTTTCAGGTGGCCAATGCTCTGGCGTTAATTCCCGAAGCCGAGAAACCCCGTCAGTTGGCAAGGATAATTGTGGCGGCTTATAAAACGGTTGGCCGCACTTCTAAGGGTTTAAAAGCGTTTCCTGAAAAGGAGAAGAAGCAGCCCCAGGGACAGTCTTCGGAGACAGGTGGTCAGCCCAAGTCCAAAAAACAAAATTGGCCTAAAAAGCAGAATCAGGGTAAGCAACAACAACAACAGACACAGGTTTCTAGTCCGGCGCCTTCACAACCTGCGCAGTCGGATCGAGTTTATGAATTGCGCGATCGCGCTACGATTAAATCGCCTGACAGATATCAGGCATCTGACCAACGCTCTCCTCGTTCCTTTCAGGACTCATCGGCTCCGTCAACCGGTGGTGGAGGGGGCGGCAGGGGCAGGGGTGGCCAGCAAGGACGTGGCCAGCCCCGCACGCGAAGTGAAGGGGATCAGCGGGACGACTCTACGCCAAAGAGACCGCAGTTTGCCAAGAAGAAAGTCGCAGCCTTAACGGCGCATCGATATGCCCCAGATAGTGAGAACGCGGCTTCGGAATCTGACGTGGGCTCTGACCTTGCTGGACAGCGCGGCGGAGATTACCATAGTGAGAGAGGCCCTCCGTCCACTGTTGAAGGTGACAGCGACTGAGACTTTTATTGTGATTGAAACAGCTGATACACATGTTGCTCCCCCTGAAAGACTTTTTGAAATTGTCCTGTTAATTGAAGGTGACATGCAGCGAACTGTAAAAGGGGTATTTTGGGAGAATCTTTCGGATACGTATGACATTTTGCTTTCGGAGGCTGACTGGCCCCCACCTTTTGTTCTCGCAGCTCCGCGAGGGGAGGAGGTAATCCTCCCCAGTTTCGCGCACACTGTATCGAGAGTGGAAGCGCTGCATTTTGCAGAAGAGTGGGCTCTGGCGCTTGCGCCGGCTGTGTACCGAAATCAGTGTGGCTGGGATAAATTGTCCCCTAGCCATGAGATTCCTTTACGGTCACAGCCGCAGCCACAACCCCAGTATCCCATACGGCGTGAAGCTAAAGCTTCGGTCGCGGCTATCCTTGAACAATTGGAATATCAAGGTGTAATTGAAACGTGTGTGTCACCAATGAATAATCCCCTTTTTACTGTTAACAAGCCGGACGGCTCATATCGTCTGGTTTTGGATTACCGGCATTTGAACTCGCATTGCCGTAACTGTGCAGTACAGAATACTCACGGCTCTGCCCTAGTGAATAGTCTTGAGCGTAAACGGTTCAAAACCACGCTTGACATTTCCAATGGTTTTTATGCACATAGATTAGATGGTCTAAGTTCCCAATGGACCAGTTTTACGTGCGGCGGCGTACAAAAAATGTTTAAACGACTCCCAATGGGATATAAAAATAGTCCTGGAGTGTTTTCCGCCCGAATAGTCTCTCTTTTAGAGAGTTTCGATCCAGTTGCATGTTCGTATGTGGATGACATTTATCTCACAGACGACGAACTTTGGGTGCATCTGTGTCGAGTAAACAGCATAATTTGTAACTTTGCAGACATGGGTTACAAGTTTAACTTTGCAAAATCACACATTGCGGAGTAATCAGTGTTGTTTCTAGGTTATGAACTTAACCATGAAGGAAAGGGATTGGCTCCTCAGTTCCTGGAGAAGTGCGCGCAGTTGCGCTCTCCGACAACGCTGAAAAAATTACAGTCTTTACTGGGTTTTTTAAATTTCGGGAGGACATACATTCCGGAATATGCCCAGCGTATCAAGCCTTTATATGCCTTGGTACAACCATCTTTTTCCAAATCATGCTGGCTGCCTGAGCATTCAGCCATTCTGCAGTCCTTGCAGGCTGATATGCTCGCTTCTGACTACTTACAGACTCGTGATAACCAGACCAACCTGGTGATAAGAATTATCCCTGGGACGGTGGGTTTCACGTACCTGACTTTTAATGAAGGGGATACTGTACCTATTGCTTACAAGTCACACTTATACACTTCGGCTGAACTGCGTTTTTCCACTGTGGAGAAAGTTTTAACGGCTGTGCAGATGGCAATTCTTAAGGAACGTGCCCTGTCGCAGGGAAAGCGCATGTTGGTTGTCACCCCGTGTCCAGCCTTGGAGGCGGTCACGAAAGCCAGTGTACCGAATTCTAAAGCTTTGCACCCTCGGTGGATTCAGTGGGCTACATCCTTGACATCTCAGGATGTCACGTTTATTTTTGACGCCGCTTTACGGTCGCAGGAGTATTTACAGTATGAATTTGTTCATCCTGCTCCTTTAGCAATGCGGCCGTTGGAGGATTTCCATTGTATCATTTACACGGATGGTTCGGCGCAGGTTGCGCATGGCTCTAAACACGCCTACGTTTCCGCTTGCGCCATTGTAGTCGGTGCCATGGTGAACGATGAGTTCAAGTCCAGTGTTGTGCACACGCAAACGCTAGGGGACTGCACCGCACAATTAGCAGAGCTTCGTGCTCTTATGCTCGCATTGGAGTACGCTGATCCTTGTGTGACGACTTTAATCGTAAGTGATTCTTACTACTGTGTCCAGTCTTACAATGAGAACTTGTTCTTTTGGATTCAGAATGATTTTCGTGATTCCAAGGGTAGCACAATAAAACATAAAATGATCTGGGTCCGAGTGGCGGAACTTAAAGAGAAACTGCCGCTCGTGTTTGTGATTCATACTCTCGGCCACCAGCGCGTGGGGGTCCACGCTGTTGGCAACTCGCTTGCTGATGAAGCAGCGAAGTCAGCGGTATCAAAATACTTAGTTGCAGCAGTCACGAGGTCCAAAAGCAAAATAGATGATGACATCTTGGCGGCTGTTGCTGCCACGGAGAAGGGAGGTAAATATCCTGCGGGGTTCCCTTCGAAGTACACATACCACTTAAGTCCCGATAAGGTTCCTTATGTGAAAATTCCTGAAGTTGGAGAGCGTCTAGTTCCCAACTCGGATCGCAGAGCTTCTCTGATTACAGCGGCTCATGAAGGTGTGGCGTCTGCGCATGCGGGCGTCTCAGCCACTGTATCTCAGCTACAACAGAGGTTCTGGTGGCGGGGACTGTACAAACAGACGCGCGATTATGTCCTTATGTGTGACATTTGTCAGCAGATCAAGCCTTCTACTGCTGCGCGTTCGCCTCAGACACAGTTGTACATCTCTAATAAACCACTTGGTTGTGTTTATTTGGATCACTGCGGTCCTTTTTCTTCTGATACTGCGTATAAATACATCTTAGTAGCAGTTGACTCATGCACACGCTTTGTATGGGTATGGCCGCATCGAAGCGCTGATTCGCGAACTGTCATTAAGGATTTGCGTGTCTTTGTGGGAATCTTTGCTTGTGGTACTTTCCATTCGGACCAGGGTCCGGCTTTCGCCTCTAAGGCGTACAAGGATGCTATGGTTTTGTTGGGAGTACAGGTGAAGTTTTCAAGTCCCTACAGGCCTGAGGGCAATTCTGTAGTAGAAAGAATGAACCGCGACTTAAAGCAATCTTTGACAGCCCGTGTTATAGGCACTGGTAGAAACTGGCTGACCCACCTCTATGGCGTGCAGCGTGCGCTTAATAATCTCCCTAGAAGGTCTCTGGGTGGGCGGACCCCATACGAAATGCTCTTTGGTATCAAGATGTACGTACCTGACCTTGATGGTGCAGACTGCCAGGCCCAGGCCGCGGCCTTTGACGTAGATGAACATTGCAATGTTTTACAGGATCTACAAAAGACCAGAGACAGTCTTGCAAAGGAACACTTGCCCTCCACGTCGGATGATGCGTTGCAGATCCCGGTAGTTGGCTGGCTACCCCAAGTTGGAGAACTGGTTCGAGAGAAGATCGATAACAAGAAAGAGTTTGGTCCCTCATATCGTGCACCTGTTCGGGTTCTTGGAGTGAAGGGCACAAGAACAGTCATTTTACCACCACTTCCAAGTCGTAAAGAAAACAGATTTATTTCTATTGACAATGTCAAGACACACAGGGTGGCCGATTCTTCATAGCATGACACCGGCTGTATCCTGTCCTTCCATGGTGAGGCACTCTGTGCTGGCTATTACATCTGGTGCAGATCAGGAGGTGTCCCTCGAGATGCCTGCCATAACCAGTCCTTTATTAAATACTATTCCTGTTACTAACATTGATGAGGTGACCTATGCAGATCCTGCTGATTTATCTATGTCCGATTTACAAGCTCGTTTGGCTAACCAATCCAGATTCTCTTTTGACTCTGATTCGGAACTTTCGAAGAAACCATCGACTATTACAAAATATGCCACGTTGTTTAAAAAACATTTTTTAATTCCACCTTGGACATACATTTGGCTGATACTATTTTTATTTTATCTTTTTATGTCAATTGGTTTTGTGTTTTATTTTTTCCGGCTGATCGATGGCCATTATGTGAAAGAAAGAACAGGAATTCGGTACCTTAATGGAACATTGGCCCCTCTTTCCTCCTCACATTCAGTACACAGACTAAAGAGAGACTTACATTCAGTAGAGATTACTGCTTGGCCAGTCCTTGATGGGATTGTGTGGGATGCGGTTAGGTTTCAGATACATGGCCCCACAGAAGTTATTAATGTTCCTAATGTGCTTAGAGTAAACATGGGAGATGTGATTAAGCAAAATATTCGTTCTGATGATTGGGATCTTCAGGCCGTAGAAGCATTGTTCTCTGATTTGAAATATTATGCGGCCTTTGATGCTGAGGATTTGTACTTAGATTCTGTCAATTATGGTGATTTGTTTTGTTATCAACATTATGGAAATCATTTCTTACACAAGACAAGTTCCAGGAGGGTTCCTGTGAATTACACTCAGTGGGAACATTGCCCTACTCCCTTACAGGGGAGCTCAAGTACATTTCTGGGAAAATACTCTTATTTTACAGATTTTAATCAATCAAATCCTGAGTCGTTTTATTTTAAAGTGAACCAGAAATTCATGCCCAAAGTTAGACTTACTGATACAAAATTGCTGTATTCAAAGTCCTTTTTAGAAAGGTTATCTGTTGATGGCTATGAGTTATGGAAGGATGCTATTGACCTTAAATCGGTTTGGGGTACCAAAGATTGGCAGGTACAAGGCACTGAGGCTTTGCATCGTGCATGTCTCATCCCGAATCACATATTGTTTTTAAATTCTACTATTTCCCAAACAACATGTTTTGGATTGGCTACATCTAAAAAATTAAATACCCCTACTGTCCCTGACTTGGAAGAATATTCAGGTTGGAGTAATTTCACTACAATATCCATCAGTGGGATACAAGCACTTTTGCAGGATTCCTCCTTTAATATTTCCCGTTTTGATCCGGAGGGGTGGCTTTTGTGGCAAAGAAGCTCTGATGCTTGCCAACGTAGGTTTTTGGGTTTGTCTGAAGGTTTTACGCACATCAGGCCAGATCCCAGGTTTGAAACAGATCACACTGTTACTACTTATTAGTACTTATCAGTAGGCAAATTGTGTCAGAACTGGTTACAACATTCCACTTTGGCTGCAGTTAAACTGCATCTGTCCCAGTTGAATGAGAATATAGAGCTAAATGATTTTATAAAAGGCCCGACTAGGGGTAGATCTAAGCGCTTTCTTTATGCTGTATACAATGAAATTTGGAAATTTTCACAGGTTGAGGCAGCTAAACGCCTGAGAGCGATTGATCAAGCAAATTTGGAAAAAGTGCTAGCAGTAGTAGATAACAGTATTAACATGCTTTCTTCCAGGATTTACACATTGGATAATATTGTTTCTTCTGTTGTTGATATTGTACATGATGAAGTGTCCACGTTATACCATGGTCAAAATCAATTGCGTTCTGTAATGCAGTTTGCCTGGACTCTACAGACAATTAAGGCAGGTCGAGTTCCCTGGACCTCATTGAACGTTTCATCCCTTTTCGCCCCTTTTAATCTTACTGAAAAACAGCGCATGCTTTCAATGCGTGATGCATCATTTTCTATGTTACATATTGAGAAGCTAGAATCCTTGCCTTTCTCTGTTGCTGAAACCACTACTGCCACGTGGCTGATTCATGGTGTAATTACATTACCATTTCCTTTATATAAATTTACTAACTGTATGCAGTATATTGCTATAGGACGATATGAACCACTAGGCAATGCATTCTTACACGAGGCATGGTCATTACCATACACATACAGAGGTCTGAAGGATGGAAAAGAAGTGAATCTTAATGGTGAGGAATGCACACAGTCACCTGACCATTCATTAATATGCAGACACATTCAGTTACACGGTTCTTGTAATCAGGACCGCCCAAATTTAGCATGTGTTTTAAAAGGCACGCCAGTTCCAGCAGTGGTTCCCACATTCACATTATTAGCTAATGGTAGTTATTTACTTTTAAACAACGAATTATGTTGTGGTTTATTAATTGGTGTGGCTTATGTGGTAACTGTATCAGAGCGTGTGGTGTGCTGCAAGAATGTTCTATACCCACCCACGCATGGGTCTTCAGATGTCTCCATCTGGCCACGGATTCCAACCTTGGAAGCAAAATTCAATGGTTTAAGCAGAATAAGGGCCCTTTTGTCTCAAAAACAAGTGACCCTGAGTTCGGCCCGGGAAACTTATGTCCTTCACATAGCTAACAACCGCACAGAGGTGCAGGCGCTTTTAAATACTGATTTGCCGTTTCATTTCTGTGAGCTGGTGCACCAGATTTTTAACGCTTCTTCAACGACTGGGCTTGCACATTTTTTTAAATTAGTAAGCAGTGGCCTCGTGACTACGTTTGAAAAAGTTTTTGGTATCATTCCCACGTTTTTCCACACTATTTTTTCGAGTTTGTTTGGTGGACTACCTGTGTTGCTGGCTGTAGCCGCAGGCATTCTGTTGGTGTTTTTCTTCATAAAACATGGATGCCCGTCCTGCGCAAGACGCCGTTCAACGCCTCCTGACACTGTGCCGTAATCGGATGCTCAATTACTATGGAACATTGCCGCTTGCAGCATTAAGCACGGCCTATAGATTGTCATTTCGGTTCACCGACTTCACGTGTGTCCAACCTGTGTTTCACTGCCTGAGCTGCGAGTTCGATTGGGCCATTGATTTGTGCCTATGCTTGAGGACTGCTCCTGACGTCGATTTTGATCAGCTAATGCGTCCCGTGGTGGCTCACGAGCTGATCTGTTCTGGCGAGAGAGTTATGGCCTTGGCAGCGATAAATGGAGTTCTGGGCCAATGGGAGATCTCTGCAGCGGCGGATGCCTTTCTGACACACAGCGATCTGGTGAACCCACCGAGTTGTCCTCTGACGTTACAGGAGGATCCGATGCTGGAGGAGCACGTATGTTCTTTCCCATTGCTAAATTGGATTGCTGAACTATTTTCGGATGATGGCAGTGATTTCATGCTGGAGGCTGTGGCAACTTTCTTTGCCTATACTTTCCAATCGTGAGATGCCTGGGAGGAATGCTTTGTTGTAAAATATGACTTTCCCCTCGCTGAATTGGAGGGATGGACTATGTTCAGCTGATGGAGAGTACAATCATGTGATGTCGCTGGGGATAACGTCAATGTGGCACATGACTTTGGAAATCGGATAAGTGCCTTGTTTTTTCTCTTACAAACATTTGAATTGATGAAACCTGGTCCTACGTTTCATATTTTTGAGACCTGGCGGATGACTTTTGGT
The DNA here is from genome assembly GCF_964263255.1 of Lissotriton vulgaris. Taxonomy (NCBI): domain Eukaryota; kingdom Metazoa; phylum Chordata; class Amphibia; order Caudata; family Salamandridae; genus Lissotriton; species Lissotriton vulgaris. Next base: position 155,036,532 of record NC_141699.1, on the reverse strand, counting down.
TCAAAAGTTTTGTTTTTATTTTTAGATTTGAGGCCACTGTAGGCATTCATACATATTCATTCATACATATTTTTAGCTTATTTTAGCTCAAGATTATTGAACTTTGCTTTCAATTGTTGTGTCTGATTTAGTATTGCCTTTTCCCTTATGTTTGACGGTGCTCGGACCAATGGGGGGGTGTCATATGGATACTTCATTACATATATTGCGTTAAGTTAGCATGAGTGTATTACATGTTTAAACAGCCGGTTTGCCTTCGGCTTCAGTTTTGCACACGACACATACTTGTTGTTGTAGCTTTCACCCTAGAAGCGGTGAGGTGGTTTATTTGAGAATAATATGTTATTTCTATGCTATCAGCTTCGCCTGGTACACTTGGTACAACTGTCTGCACACTGAGAGCTGCACACTCTAAGATTAACCTAACACAAGGTTGCTGGGAGGCCTGATCCTCGCACCACATTAGACATAACACAAATAATGTTGATGCCAACATTTTGGGCTCTACGCGGGTTTAAGATAGAGTTACACGGAATGAACGTAGACACTTGGTGCTGCGCATGAAGAGAGCTGGTAGCTGTTGATGTGATCTGCTCCTACTGACATTGAGAGGTATGGGGCCGCCCTGCTAAAGCCCGAATGAGACCTTCATATATATAAAATAATATGCTAGATAGGGTGCGCGAAATATAGGTGATATAGATTTCTATAGAATTTGCATTATAACATGCTAGCACCTTTTGCTTACTATGGATTAGTGACTATGCTGCTGACTCTGATTTTTATAATCTGCATTTTGGTATTATACAAGATACTGCGTTTGAGAACTTTGCATTGAATAATAAATATTTCAAACTTGCACTTGTGTTCTTTGACTCTCAGTTTTGGTTTGAAATGATTATATAACGAAAGAGTGTTCATGTGTTCCACGATTCCTGAGGTATTCTAAAGATCATGTTCTGGTTTGTCTAAGACATGGATCATTCCATAATGATCCATGAGACACTGTAGCTAGCTAGGTAAGGGGATTTCTGACACTGAGATGAGTTTTGGATCATCCTAACTCACTGAGGTTCTAGATCTCTATGCACAGTTCTGTGGGAGAACGGAAACCCTGCTACACCTATTAATAGGACGGATTCCTATTACTCACTGAGGTGACATGCTTCATCCTCTGGGTCGCCTTCTAGCGTCACGCTTGTGACGCCAAGGGCTTCAACCCTTCCACTATGAAGGGGAGCTCACGGATGTTTTGCAAGCTAATTTGTGCGACAGCGCACTCACAATAGAACCGCAAGATGTGAATAGATGTTGTTAAGGGAGTGATGGACGCAGTGCATGTGGGTGAAAAGTGATCTAAAATGAACACCAGGAGAGAAAGATTTATTGAATATCTCCTTATGCCCAGGTTAAAAACAGTGCAACAACAGTTTAAACATAGTAACCGTCAGTGTCAGCAGTGTCAGAAAGGATTGGTCTACATGTTTCAGCCTTCCGGATTAAATGAATCCATGGCTTTCTTCAGGACCAAAATACTCTATAAATTGCTACTGCGAATAATGTGCCTAACTAAATAACCAAAATAATAAATAAGGCCACGGTTGGACCAGTCTCAACCATGTAACCTGTATTAGTAGGTTTTCCAACTCCTCGTGTATATCAGGGATACTGTGAGTACCTGTGAAGACAAACACAAAGGGGAAAAGACTTGTCATGTATTTACGTCCGCCATCTAATAGAAAATAAAGCATCACAACAAGTACTAGTGATTTAGTGATTTAACAATAATCATCTAGTTGTTGAAATAACAAATGTACCTTACTCGTATACTGTGAGAGAGACACTTCACCTCTCCTGGCAACGGCTCAGGATAATGAGGCCCCGCTCTGTAGGGAATACAACGAGGTCCTATAGCATGCAAACATCTGTGAGCTCCCCTTCATAGTGGAAGGGTTGAAGCCCTTGGCGTCACTAGCGTGATGCTAGGAGAAGACCCAGATCATGAAGCATGTCACCTCGGTGAGTGATGGGAATGCTTCCTATTAATAGCTATGCCTTTTCACATCGTTGTTCTACCTTGCCATTTGTAGTTCTAGACCCGTGGATATCCTTGTTCTTTATAGTCTTTCATCCTAGCCTGGTTAGTACAATTATTTCCATTAATTGATTAATAGCAGCATTGATAAGCTTCAATGCTTATGAGCACAAAAGTGGCACGAAGCACTACGTAAACAAGCACTGGCCAAGCCAATAGCTCTGAGGCACGATGTACTACGTACACAAGCACTGGCTAAGCCAATAGCTCTGAGTCTAAACCAAGCAGCATTAGCACATTACAGCAGCGGACAGTAGTTGTAAAGTATTCCCTCATGCGGTCCATTGCATTCACTAGAGTGGAGGCATAAGGATACACTCAAACAGTCAATAGTATTAGGTGAGAGATGAATACTCCACTGTGTTGAGCCAAGATGTGATTGACAACGTTTCTAAACAATTGCTGCATGAGGCAGGTTCAAGAAAACCTACGATTGAAAGGGGCAGGCCAAAAAAACACTCTATGTATGTATACCGATAGCAACAGGTCTTTCGTACAACTTAATGCTATCAAACCCAAGACCTAAAAACGAGGTATGATTAACAGGAGGAACACAAACCATTCAGCGTCTCCAGATTAGTACAGGCAATATTTTCTGTAATAATTGCGCACGTCTTAGTTGGCTCATTAGTCCTTATCACCACCAATTATTATTAATTTCCCCGTTTAGCAAACATTTTCCCTTCACAGGATGACAAATAATGAGTGGAAAACACGAACCGCAATAATTCGCTTTGCAACTACTGCTTATGCCCTGCCATTTTTTAAAAAGAAATTAGAATCGTTCAAGTCAAATTAAGAATTTCATTTGTTGCGCCCCCGTGGCGCTGCTGCTTTGAAACTGATGGGGCTGAGCTCATACGTCAAGCGCTGAGGGGCGCTTCTCCTCCCTCAAGTCATAATAATTAAGAAAAAAAAAAGCCTGAGGAAAAATAACAAGGACAATTTAAATTTTCTCAAAGGCTGAAACGTTCCGCTGCCAAATACTGATTGATTTAACTCTGAAAAAACACGAGCCCAGACTTCATTGTTCCCTGTATGATATGATGGATATGTATGTTTCTATAAATAAATTGCTGTGGAAGCATTCACAAATAGTTCACTTTTATGTTTTTGTGGGGTCTGCTTGAGAACGCAGATCTAACTTTCTTCCCTAATGTTTTCGTGCTTGAGCCATGAAGTCCATGGATAGTAGTGCCTAAGAGACTATCGAGTATGTTCAATCGATCATTTTCTTTTAACAAAGTCACAGTTATTGATTTGTGCTAGAAAGCCATCCTCTAGAATCTCACAGAGCCCTGCTGTTCGTCGATGTGACACACATTTAGCTTGCATTAATCTGTCTGGAGCATCCTTCGCTTATCGTTCTGTTGACATGGAAACTCTTTCACATGACATTACCCGAGTGATGTTCACGAGTCATATATTATCAGAACCCCTCGTGGGAAAGGGAAAGGGCCATGCAAGGTTACTGGTCCTCAAGCTTGGGGGTTGGGGCCTTTAACCACCGGTGTCCCGGGGCCTGGGATAATATGGCACTGCAAACTAGGCCAAGTACACCCCTTTCGCACTATTCACGCCGGGTAGGGAAGGCAAGCTGTCACAGGCTTCTTAGGGAGGGGGATATTGAGGGGGATTTGGGGGTGTTTAGAGATTCAGAACTCGAACAATTATGCAAGAGAGACATTAAATGCTGTCACGCCTGTAGTGACAGAGCCACCCGGCCCGCACTATACAATGTTGCCACTGCTGCACTCACCCACATCGCGGGCGAGCCCGAAGGGATAAATAAAGGAGCGCAAGACCACTCGGGGTCTTGGCTCATACTTATAGACTAGTGTGCGAGCAACATTTATTAGCAACGACAGATATAGGCCTTGCTTACGGATATCTGAGTTAGGGCCAGTCCTGAATTCCACATTGGCGACGAGGCGGGTCCCACCCACGCTTCTACTGCACCTCACCAGGTCCATCGTCTCGCTGGAGGACGACGTGTGCAGCGCGCAGCCGCCACTGTGTGTCACCGGAGCTGTGGCAGCGCCCGCAGGCAGGAAAGACTGTCGGCGCAGGTCTCGGCGGCAGGTGCCCACCCCGCAAAGCAGAACAGCCGGAGATGCCCTGGCAGCCGCGCAGGTCAGGTGAGTAGTGCGGAGCACGGCCCGAGTCACCGCCGTGTGACGCAGTCGAAGAAGGCCTGCTCGCACCACGCACCCGCTCCCGTCCAGAGCTGCTCTGCCAAACCCACACGTGGCCACAACTGGGACACCTCTGTAAGTGATCCCCTAGAGCACTCTCAAGCTCCGGCCTAGAGCTAGCACAACACAGGCCACCCAAGCAGGCCCCAGTTAAACAAGCCCTGGCAAGTGCAACAAAGGAAGACAGTGCAAGGAACAAACAGGGGCACACAAAGGAAGGGACACAAGCACACCCCCACCAGCTGCCGCATCCCCACGGGAGCAGCACACAACGTCGCTCCGCAGCGACCAGGGTGAGTCGGATACCCGCCAATACCGTGCAGACATCCGGCAGCTAAACACAAGCACGGGCTTCACCAGGGAACATGTGCGTCGCCCCAACCCAGATGAAGCTGGTGCCCCTGCGCCAAAGCAGCAAGACCCGCAGTACCCCCGCTGCAGCCAGGCCACGCAACGGCAGCCTCCCTACCCCCATTTAGTGAACTGGGGGGCCCGGCCACGGCCACGGCGCGGTGGAAGTCCTAGATTGGTTGCTTATATCATTACTTTGTGGGGATGACAGAGACAGACGGAACGGTTAAAAGGTCACTGCTCATGTGCTATGGCAGAGGTGAATTATATGACCTGTTCGAAACCCTACCCAAAACTGGGGCTGATGACAACTATGACAAAGCAGTGGCGGCCTTGAACAGGCACTTTGACCCTCAAATCAATCTTTATTTTGAGCGGTTTAAACTCCGTCAAGCGAGGCAAGGGGAGACAGAGTCCATAGACGTTTTCTATGGTATGCTGACAAAATATCTATGTTTTAATATCGATATACCATAATATCGATTTTTTTAATATTGAAGGGACATAATATAGAAGGTAAGTAATATTGAATTTTTTAATATCAAAGGGACAGAATTTCGGAGGTAAGTAATATCGATTTTGTTAATATCGATGTAAGTAATATCGATGTTACTAATATCTATATTAGTAATATCGATGTTACTAATATCGATTTATTATATGATTTTTATGTATATTATTATCTATTTAATATGTATTCTTTTTTTAATGTAATTTAAGTACATTTTGTATTTTAGTACCGTAGCGGGTTGTGGGTTTATAGGGGAATAGGGTGGGAAGTAATTTAATTATACTAAATTCATTATTAATTTATTAGGAATTATAAGATCTTTTAAATTAATTGGTAATTCATTTTTATTAATTAGTAATTTATTTTAATTAATTGATTAATTGATAATTATGTTTGTAGCAGGTTGTGGGTTTATAGGGGACTAGGGTGGGAAGTAATTTAATTATACTAAATTAATTATACATTTTTTAGGAATTATAAATTAATTTTTCTTAATTGGTAATTAATTTTTATTAATTGGTAATTTATTTTAATTAATTGATTTATTGATAATTATGTTTGTAGCGGATTATGGGTTTATAGGGGAATAGCGTGGAAAGTAATTTAATTATACTACATTAATTATACATTTTTTAGGAATTATAAATTAATTTTTATTAATTGGTAATTTATTTTTATTAATTGGTAATTTATTTTAATTAATTGATTTATTGATAATTATGTTTGTAGCGGGTTATGGGTTTATAGGGGAATAGCGTGGGAAGTAATTTCATTATGCTACATTAATTATACATTTTTTAGGAATTATAAATACATTTTTATTAATTGGTAATTAATTTTTATTAATTGGTAATTTATTTTAATTAGTTGATTAATTGATAATTATGTTTGTAGCGGGTTATGTGTTTATAGGGGAATAGGGTGGGATGTAATTTAAATGTAATTAAGTAATAATTTATTTTCATTAATTGTTATTGCTAATTATATTATTGTTAATCAATTATTAATTGGGAATTAATTTGTAATATTTGGTGATTCATTTTAATTAATTGATTAATTGATACTTATGTTAAGTGTATTATTTTATTATTGGCGTTTGTTGTGCGTTCATAGGGGAATAGTGTGTAAAGTATTTGATATGTAATTAAGTAGTTATTAAATCTATAGTTGGGTATTGATAATTCATTTATTGGATATTAAATATTAATTTCTAATTATTGTATAATTAATTATTTATTGTTTTTTTGTGAATAGTTTAGATTAATTAAATAAATATTTTTTTTAATAATTTAAAATATTAATTCTTTTTTATAAGTATGTTATTTTTAACTTCTACGCTATCCAACACTTTCCCTACTTTTGCACTCTTTGGAGTGGGAATAGTAATTTTTACCCCTACGCTATCCAACACTTTCCCTACTGTTGCACTCTTTGGAGTGGAAATAGTAATTTTTACCCCTACGCTATCCAACACTTTCCCTACTGTTGCACTCTCTGGAGAGGGAATAGTAAAAATTACCCCTACGCTATCCAACACTTTCCCTACTGTTGCACTCTCTAGAGTGGGAATAGTAATTTTTACCCCTACGCTATCCAACACTTTCCCTACTGTTGCACTCTCTGGAGTGGGAATAGTAATTTTTACCCCTACGCTATCCAACACTTTCCCTACTGTTGCATTCTCTGGAGTGGGAATAGTAATTTTTATCCCTACGCTATCCAACACTGTCCCTACTGTTGCACTCTCTGTAGTGGGAATAGTAATTTTTACCCCTACGCTATCCAACACTTCCACTACTGTTGCACTCTCTGGAGTTGGAATAGTAATTTTTACCCCTACGCTATCCAACACTTCCCCTACTGTTGCACTCTTTAGAGTGAGAATAGTAATTTTTACCCTTACGCTATCCAACACTTTCCCTACTATTGCACTCTTTGGAGTGGCAATAGTCATTTTTACTCCTACGCTATCCAACATTTTCCTTACTGTTGTTTTTTTGGAGTTGGAATAGTATTTTATTCCCTCTGTTATTTAATATTTTTTATTGTTTTAGTTCATGCATAATATAATTAATGTAAAAAATAATAAAAGTATATTATTATTTTTTCATTTGTTTTGCATAATTATTTTAATTGTATTTATGTTATTATTTTATGTGTGTAGATGAATTTGTAATGTATATGTTTTAATATGTATAAGCTATTACAATAAATATTAAAACTAATTATCAAGTAAGTATATATACATATGTACATGTTTCATGAATTTTTATTAAATTATGTATATTACTGATTAATTTTAAATAAAATAACATAATTTTAACTATGTTTATTATATTTTTAAGTATTTTTTAATTAAGTTTACATATTTTTTTTATTAAAAAAACAATATATTTTTTTAAACAATATTTTTTGACATCGATATTCCCCCCCCCCCGATATTTTAGAGTTTACTTTGTTGTAGATAGGATATCGATATTGTTTACATCGATATTATTGCTCCGATATTTTTGTATTTCGATATTTTGTGTTTCTATATTTTGTATTAGATCCGTTTTCTACCCCCGACTAAGAAAATCGTGTGAGTTCGTGCACACTGTAGGACAAGAGGGAGGTAATCAGGGCGCATGATACTCAGGCAACCGGCTATATCGCTGGACGAGATTCTAGAGCTCGCAGGATCCCACAAGCTGTCTAACACTCGGGCTGATGAGATGGAAGCGGCCCTCAACCACAACCCAAACCTCTCAGGAATTCCTCGATCCCCGATAATAAAGGAGGAGAGAGTAGATGCCATTCAGAGGTGCCTGGCAGCACCGCGAGGGAACGGGAGATGGCTGCAAAAGGGCACATGCGGAAACTGCAGTCTGGAGCACCTGCAGCCCGGCCCGTGCTTCGCAAATGGGAAGACCTGCTCCCGTTGTGAAAAACTAAACCACTTTGCGAAAGTATGTTGAAGCAGAAGATCGCAAGCCAACACCGCAGGGTAGCACAGCACAGTATGTCAACCGCCGTCAGACAACTGACACTGGAAGACCCACTGGAGCAGGCAGACTCCACCCCACCAGGATACGGCCTAGGCAAACGACGACGATGGGTTCATAGTTTCGTTTGTGAGCCACAACGGCCCGAGACGTCGACCCCCACCTATGTGCTCTATCACAGTGGCAGGTTCCACAGTCAAGGCGCTCTTAGACACCGGTGCCTCGGTGAATGTCATGGACAGTGACCAATACGAACAGCTATCCCCGAGACCACCACTGGCACCCTCCAAGGCAAGGATATACAGGTACAGTGGAGTGGAGTGGAGTGGTGTGGCTCACTGGTTAGATGCGGCAGACCTGGAAGCAGAGAACGGCCCAGGACCAGGGTTCAATTCCCGACGCGGCAGGGTCGTGGACCAGGGTCAGCGGACTCGATAATTCTCGCCTCTGTGCCTACTCTCACACTCGGCAACTCTGGCCATTAGCTTGCCTCATCTCGCCGGGATGCCTGGTTTCACCTTGGAGATACCCAGTAGGGACCATCTCACAGGGATAGCCAGGACGGGTTCCCCAGCGGTCTACAGCGCCACAACGCCTCAGGGCAGCAGTGCGCTTTACAAGACACATACATTTACATTTACACAGGGATGGAGCCACTTCCCCTATGAGGAGTCATGGAAGTCAAAGTGGTCAGTAAAGGACATCGCATCCACACACGGTTTCACGTCACCGAAGGAAAAAGGGGTACACTCCTCAGCTGCCATACTGCTGAGGATTTGGAGCTGGTCTTTTTCGCCAACCAGATACATGAGTTACATGCCCACAACATCCTCAAGGAGTTTACCATGCTGTTCGAAGGGCTCGGGTGTCTCAAAGGAAAGCTGTTCAAACTCCATATTGACCCAACAGTCAAGCCGACGGCACTGAGGCACAGAAGGCGCTGTTACACCTACGCCCCCAAGTGGAGGAAGAACTGCGGAAGCTGGAGCAACTGGGAGTAATTGAAAAGGTGTCAAGCCCCACCCCGTGGTTGTAGCCCTTGGTTGTTGCTCCCAAGCCAAAGCAACCGGGAGCAATTCGGCTATGTGTTGATATGCGCCTTCCAAACCAGGCTGTTAAACGGGAGCAGCATCTCACACCCACTATGGACGACATAGTGGCGGACCTCAACGGAGCCAAGTGGTTTACGAAAATCAACCTCAATGCTGGCTTCCACCAGCTGGAAGTCCACCCGGAGTGCAGGAACATCACAACGTTCTCCACGCACGTGGGGCTGCGAAGGTACAAGAGGCTGAGCTTCGGGGTTATCGCCGGCCGCTGAAGTGTTCCAGAACGGCATTCGAGAAAGACTGTCAGGGATACAAGGGGTCATCAACCTGAGTGACGATATCCTGGTGTTCTCGAAGACGCTGGAGGAATACCACATGCACCTCAGAATCACCCTTCCACGACGTGCAGACAGCCAGCTAACCTTCATAGAGCCAAATTCTTATTCTATCAAGAGTTGGTGGATTTTTTCCGCTACATCTTCTCGCGAGATGGCCTCCAGGTCGACCCAAAAAAGGCTGCAGCTATACTCTCTGCCCCGAAGTCCACGTCGCCCTCTGAGGTCCGCAGTTTCCTGGGCATGGTGACTTATTGTGGCCGCTTCATCGCGAACTTGGTGTCGCTCTCAGAACCTCTCCAGAATCTCCCAAAATCTGCAAGACCATTGGAATGGACGAGAGAAGACATTGCCGTCAAAGAAGTACTCATGGAGAAAAAGGTCATGGCATACTTCTAAGCCAGCAGACGCACTGAAGTAGTGGTAGACGCCAGTCCGGTGGGGCTAGGGGCCGTCCTTCTCCAAGAAACAACAGCCAAAGAATGGGTCTCGGTGGCCTACACCACCAGAGCCCCGACGGAGACTGAAATGTGATATGCTCAGATAGAGCGAGAAGTACTGGCTATCAAGTGGGCATGTCACCACTTCCACCTTTATCTCTAAGGGCAGGAGTTTCGCGTGGTAACGGAGCACAAACCATTAATCCCTCTTTTCGTTGGCACAACACAACTGGTATCCCCACGGATCGAGTACAACTGCAAGCCTATCGCTTCAAAGCGATCCTTTGCCCCGGCATTAACAACCCGGCTGAATTTTTATTGCGGCACCCCGCCAAGATTGTCTCGATGGGACAGCCAGCAGATGAGCACCACACCGAGGAATTTGTCCGGATGATATCCCAAGAAGCATACCCGAAAGCAATCACGCTTGAAGAAATCGGAAGTACCACCGCGGCCGATGAGGATCTGTCTCAGGTTAAGAAAACACTGACTGACCGGAGCCCAAATGGCTGGCATTCGAGTGGGAGACCGCATCATAGTGAAAGACCGGTATCCCGGCTGGAAGTATCGCACGCCATATGAACCGGAGGTGTGGGAGGTCACGGATGTTCTGGCAACCATGGTGTCAGCGAGACATGGAAATCGCATGATTGCAAGAAATGTCTCCTGATTCAAGAAAGTGGACACGAGGCCAGAAGGAGAGAACGGAGGGAGGAACTGATGAAGGAGAAGGAGAAGAAGCGACATCACTACTGAGCGCCTCATGAAGCAAGGGTGATCCTGCGCCGGTGAGCCAAGAAGAAAGAACACCAACAGTCGACGAACAGACAACCACCAGTCCGAGCATTACATCATCTACCAATGACACCGAGGGGACAGGGGCTGCTCACAACTCCCAGAGCCAGAGGTATGGTCTTCGGCCGAATCTTGTCCCCAGCCAGAGACTCAGAAACTTTGTGTGCTGCATGTCCGAAGATGAATTTGTGAACACTGAGCAGCATTGTATCTAAAGGAAAGGAGGGATGTAGTGACGCAGCCACCCAGCCTGCACTATACAGTATTAACACTGCTGCACGCACCAGGAGGGCGGGCTCACCCTAAGGGATAAATAAAAGAGTGCAAGATCGCTCTGGGTCTTAGCTCGTACTTATACACTAGTGTGCGAGCGTCATGTATTAGCCACAACAGATATAGGCCTTGCTTACAGCTATCTGAGTTTTGGGTCTGGCCTGAATTCCACAACGCCCAGCAGTGGCGGCTCTTGAACAGGAGCGCTGTGGCGGTGACCTACCAGCTGTTGTAAACCCTGCCACACAGGACCCACACTCCATGTGCTGAAGGCTGCTCACTACCATGGTGTAGCAAGGGGGGAGAGCGGAGGGTGCGGTCTGCCCCGTGCGGCTCAAGTTTTTGGGGGCGCCCCGCCCCCCCTCGCTCTTACGGAAAACACATGATTTGTTCTTCAGCACGCCTCCCTCCCGCACTCTTATGGCCTCAGTGGGGTACCAAAGGCTGGGACCACCTTGGGTGGAAAACGGCCTATCCACGCCACTGGCATGAAAACACAATTTAGGGCTTAAGGTTCAACCTGGCGTGATGTCAATCCATCTACAAATTGCGGTGCATGCAAGAGTTTAAATGTCGATGTCTGGATTGCACATGGGTGACAAGCATAATTAACTGTGTCCCATAACACAGGCTCAATGCATGTTACTTATGGACGTAATCCCATGTCGACTAGAGAGTGCGCTTGGTGCGCCCCTCCAGAATGCAGAACAAAGCCCTGGGTACCACGGTCACTTACAAGGTCAAGGCCACAGTATGCATGCAGCAATATCATGTGTGCTGGAATAAAAATGTCAGCATAGCGGGCAACTTACAGCTGGACTAACTCAGCAGTGGTGCACATCTGTAATACCATGCTGGGAGCATTTCTGTCCCAACAGCTATATAAAACATTACATGATTGGGAGCTTATATTGCACAACCCAACCCCAACGATAACCCCAAAATCACTCAGCAGTGCTTTACCATTGGCGGGGCTACTAAGGCTTGGTAGCATGCAGTCCCAAGTTATAAAAATAGGTTATTTAAATTATATGGCAAAAAGTTAACTATGCAGCACATCCTCTCCCATAATGTTGTTTTTCAAATCTTAAAATGATGCTAATTATGTTGCAAACGCAGTAAATCCATAACTATGTGGTAAACACTGTAGCCGTAGAATTCCATAAATACACTGGCCCTCAACGTTGTCCATTATTTGATCAGCAATTTACATTTACAAACCACTCTACCTCATGGTTTATGATATCACCAGAACCCCTCGATGGTAACATCGGACTATATTACACAGTTACAAGTTATGTATACTCTACAAGTGTTTCTGTATGGATATCCCTTTTTATATATACAAACATAAATGTGTGTGTTTATTATACATAAGAAAACGCATATATACACATATAAAAAAAAAGGAAATGCCTATATAAATATAGTTTACTATCAATAATTTGAATGTGGCATAAAGAGACCGGACAAGTAATGTGCGCACATATAGGATATTATTCTCTGAAATGGATTTGCTTACATTTACATTTCAATGTCGGCCTATTATCAGGGCCTTGAACATTCTGTAAACTTGAATATTTGGAATGGTGCACCAAAAAGGCTTTGTGTCCAAAGTCAATAAGGAAATGCGTACAAACAGGTATTCCTTTTAATTCTTCCTTTATTTAACCCTTTAATTGCTGCCGTCGGCCATTGGCCGACGGCAGCACTACCTCCCCAGTGCTGCCGTCGGCCAATGGCCGACGCGGCCCTGCCCGCGCACGGAAACGCCGCACCGCGGCGGAATTACCGCCGCGGTTAACGGGTTAATCAATTCAAGTTCTTTGCATCAATGCACAACATTTTGTATCAAGCATGCGTTCACAGCGCAAAATGATGATGTTTGTTGTCTGCTCAGCAACAGCCTTGTAGGGATAGAATCAATTATGATGGCCTGACTGGGGCTCCGGTAGGTAACACGGGTGAAGTTTATTATAAAAAACAACACCATTCCTTTGTTCAAGTAGCGGAGCATTTCACTGTCCCTCTCAAGGTCGCTCCATAGTGGAATTCCAGCCCAGCTGATCCTGTTTACTTTCCTGAGGAAGGCGATGTCCTGCTCTACACAAGAACAAGCACCCAGATGAAAGATACTTACATAGTTAACCGGGAAATTAGATCACCCTAGGGTATTCTGGCATATTCGCACCCACTAAGCCAACTAGGTTAGGAAGAGCTAGATAGAAGTATAGATATGATTATACATGTGTGCTTATAATCAGTGTAACAGCACAATGGTTGAATTGTTCATCTCCTTCACAATTCTAATAATGCTGATTACTCTGTTATTGATCATTGCAGCGTATACATTTTACACAAGAATCACAATGCATCAATAAATGATTGAAATACCAATTTAAGAATTTATTTGGTCTCCCTTTGGCATGCACGAGTTACTAATCAAAGGGACTGAACTGTTTCCACGATTTCCTTGGGGAGTAAAGGTTTTCATATTCCGAGGTTGCACATAACCCCCGGTACCTTGTAAGGTTTAGAGGTCCAGAGGGTACACTGTGAGCTAGCCAGGACTAAGGCCAACATATCCTGAAGGTGTGCATGGAGTTAGTCTCTCACAGTTTTGACGTTTATGTTGTCCAAATGCAAAAGTTTACTGGTACAGTATGATCCGTACAACAGTTGAGAATTATGTTTGAGTAAAATAAACTGGAAAATTACAATAAGGTACTAAAACAAAGAAGGATTTTGTGTACACAAATAAGTAATTAACAAGCAGTTGGCTTGAAATCTTTTATACACTACACTTACATTTTTTAACCCAGGTGTACTTATGAAGGTTGTGCGGAAATCAATAATGTACAAAGAAAGCAATTGCTTTAAAATAACATATTTATTTAGTGATTAGAATGTTACGGTGGCATCAAAGCTCTAAAAATCCCCTGTTCTAATTACACTATTGCGTGGCACCCAAACAATCAACCTTGGACGGATGAAAGACTCTATACGCCCATCCCAGATTCACCCAATTAAGCAAAAGGCTGCAGCAGGCTTCAACACTTCAAACAAACTTCAACCCACTCAGCTATTGTAACAGCAAAAACTAAACATTAAGGAAAATACCATTTTCAAAAGTAAATCTCTCTATCAGAAATACGTCTTGAAAGTTGGATGCAAAAATTCAACAACAAAAATAAGCAGTTTTTTTTTAATGGTGGACTCTTAGAAATATCTACCAAAAAAGACCTGCTTTCCAAACTACACTTCGTACTTTTAAAATTAGGGAGTGTATTCCTCACAGTTCACACTAGCTGTGTACTGCCAACAAGAGGTTTCGCCTAACTTGCATTAGACATTGAAATGTACTTCCCTACAAATGGGCTAGACAAAACATGACTGACTCAGCCCAGTACCTTCATCTTCCACAGGGACCAGCCTGCTAAGAAACCTCCAAACATGGCTCAATTTCAGTGGGTGCTCTCCAGGACTCAGCCCAAGAGCCCATTTTAGAGCAGCAAGACATATCAAGGTGCCTATGTTCATGACTGTTCTGGGTGTGCAATTGCAGGATAGCTGTACGTTTCGCCTGAAAGAATGGCTGGTGAACAGCATTACTAACTGCGACGGATACGCACAATGAATTTTATTTCAAGAATGGCACTCTTCTCACAAAAAATCTCAGCGAAAAATGGCAGACCGATATGGGAGACTTGGATGAGACAGACTGGCAGGAGACACTCGGGTCCCCACGAGAAGTGGCGATATCCTCAAAGCTGAGATTAGTACAGCTTAAAGTACTCCATAGAATCTAATACACAAGATTAACCCTACATAAGATAGGGAAGACTGATAGCTAACTCTGCTTAAGAAAATGCGGGGCAGTCAGCACATTTTATCATACGTTATGGGAATGCCCAGAGGTAACGATATATTGGGGAGCAATTATGCACACAATTACACAAGTTAGCGGGGGTACCGTGCCACCGGAACCCAAGAGATGTCTCTTGAAACTTTGGGAACCGACAGATCTCAATCACACGACTCAAGACTGGGTGACACTGGGCATGGCGATAGCCAAACGCAACATTGCCAAACACTGGGGAGCACAAGCTACTCCGATGAACCGGGAGTGGTGTAAAGATATGGATGGAGCTATGGTGGCAGAGAAGGCAGAATACATACATAGAGGGTGCCCTAAGAAGTGGGAGCGAATATGGGAAAAGTGGAGCAACTTCATAGGGAATATCTGTACGCTACTTCCTGATGAACCCGTAATAGACACCAGTTGATAAAGGGTGAGGAAAAATGTTAATCAGTTAACCACATATCTATGTAATATATGTGTATGCCTGCCGGAAGAGGTGGTTTGTAGTGTTAAACATGGATCTGTATGCACTTATTCTGTAACCGAATTATTGCAAGTTATGTATGTATCCAATAAAAAGAATTTTTAAAAAAGAATGCCACTCTTCTGCGATTGTGGCACATTTGGCCACTCCTAAACAGTGCCATGATCCCATGCAGGGAGAGCCATTAGCTTGCCTACCATTGGCTCATTCGAGCCATTCTGAACCAGGCCAGAACTATAATTCTAATGTGCTGCCGGCTGCACCACTCAGCCATGTAAGACCCGTAGAAGGGTCTGACACTAGCGTGCCAGCTTTAGATTTAGGTTTTGAACGGGAAACATCCTTTACGACGCAACTTTTACCACGCAGTGCCTTTACAACGCAGGTTTTTCAACGCAAGTCATTACAACGAATTGCGCTGGGGGCGCTGTAGGATAGGTAATAGTTTAATTTACTATCCAACACCTTCCCTACTATCCACGGGGACTGGAGTTGGAATAGTGAATTAAACTGTTCACTATCCAGCACCCCCCAACGCAAGTCGTTGTAACGACTTGTGTTGAAAAACCTGCGTTGTAAAGGCATGCGTGGTAAAAGCATGCGTTGTAACAACGTACATCCGTTTTGAACATCAGCTACAACAAACAAGGCCTCTCACTTTAACTCATATTACTTCCAAAAATGTCTGGCAGTTTGATTTCCTTTCATAAATGTTGGACTAAAAAAAATAGAATGCCGAGAAAAATAGCACCAGTCAAGCTAAATACTCACCAAAAATCTCACCAGATATGGAACAACTCAGGGTAAAACTGTGTATAAATGTTGAATGCTGCTCAATTTAAAGAAATGGTAAAATACAATGTACGTATTGGTATTTCCATAGTGTTGTACAAACCTATTCAAGGATCAGTGGAGCGCTGTACATAGAAGTAGGGCTGACACAGAAACTCTGCAAGACAAGGGACAGAATGAAAGGGAGCTGTATTGACGATTACAGCGGACGATGCAAACAGTGCGCTGCTCCAGGAGCCACCTCCTTGGATATATATATATACTAGCAGCCCGTCCCGACATTGTCCGGGTGTGAATTGCTGCCGGCCAGTAGTATATTGTTTTGTAGGATTTTGTTTTGATAGCATTTATTATCTGTGACAGGCCTGTGCAACGCTCCGATTCACAGTGCACTGCTGATGCACTTAAGAGTGCGCGGTCAGTAGTGTGTGAACTCGAGTTTCCCTACTTTATTTTTCCTTGCAATATTATATAGAGCAAACTCGACAACATGGCATGAGCACAATTTACATTACAGAAGAACACATTCATTTGTGGTAGGCACGGGGAGACAAAGCGATTTGCCTGGAATCACAGGATGTTGAGCTGATGCCGAGATTCGAACGTAGCTCTAAAGTTCGCAATTCTAGAACTTCTGACGGGAGGTGTGTCTAAAAGTGTATGTCGGTTCTGGCCATTAATGAGAGAAACCTGTGCATTTTTAAAATGGGTGGTGAAAAAATATGAGTATGTTGCTGGAGATGTTGGCCGCAGTGCCAACAATCTACTTACCGGGGGAGGGATAGTCCCTTTCTTGCTATTTCCGTGGAGGCGGGTCTTGTGTCCGGATGTGCGTGGCGCGAGGCCTGTGCGCAACAGAAGTGGAAAATCTCCAGTGTGCGCTTCAGGTATCACCGGAAGTTCAGGCGAGATTAGATTTCCTGCACAATGGCCCCTGGGAATAGCGCCATGCCTGACCTCCATACAGTAAAGCAGGTGCACGTCACTGGGAGCGCGGGGCAAGCACACTCGGAGCTGAAATGTACCGGAAAAACAATGAAATGTTGGGCACAATGCTTGCTTTTTTTTCCGTAATCCCGCGCCCCGCACACGCCCACGCCCCCAGCACACGCCCATAGCACACAATATGAGACATGGCACGAAGGGCGGAACGTACCACACGCCCCCAGCGTTTGTCACGCCCACAGCACAACGCAGACACGCCCACAAGGGACTAATTTGCTGGCACGGTTCTTTTATCTTTTAAATGTATATGGTGGGTGTCTGCATAGCCTATGTCCTTCTGCTGCAACTGCCCTTTCCAACGCTGTATTGGGTGTTGTGATTGGTGCTGTGGTTCCGGATATTACCCGCCTCGAAGGTTTGGGCTCTCTCTTTATTATATATATATATATATATATATATATATATATATATATATATATATATATATATATATATATATATATATATATATATATAAAAATATAAACACATACGCCATTATTTGAAGTATAATTGTGAACTTATATATATGTATCCACACAAAGGTTGCCCTCAATAGGAAAAAGCCTCATGGGTATATAGAAATCTTTTAATGAAGGTGCAGTCGGCATGACAAACAGCTTGAAGCCATAAGATAAAACCTGACGCGTTTCGGGCTCACACGCCCTTGGTCACAGGTACAGCCAAGAAACAACAAACAGAGTTGCAGTTCCTTGTTTAAATTGTATGCATGTCCTGCCCATATTGGGCCTCTTAAGTATTCTGGTATTTGGGCTCCTGCATAGTTTCACCACAGTGGGTCTCCGCATTGTTCCCAAATTAAAGCCAACATTACATTACCAGTGGATTGGCATCATTCAGCCCACCTACTCTCTGCCATTATCGTAGCCTTCATTGAAGAAACCACTGGTCCAAACAGACTGTCATCTGGTCCACGGTCAAGCGGCAGGCAATTTCCACGGCTGGAGCAGCCGTCATAAATCCACACAAAGGTTGCCCTCAATTGGAAAAAGCCTCACACTCTGTTGTTTCTTGGCTGTACCTGTGACGCGTCAGGTTTTATCTTTTGGCTTCAAGCTGTTTGTCCTGCCGACTGTACCTTCATTAAAAGATTTCTATCCACCCGTGAGGCTTTTTCCAATTGAGGGCAACCTGTGTGCGTGTGTGTGTGTGTGTGTATGTGTATATATATATATATATATATATATATATAAAACAAGTTTAGGTGGAAAGCAGCTCCTGTTAGAGGACTCTCAACACCAGCGACACTCTAGATCTGCTCACCTCAGATGTCTGTTTTTCTATCAAAGTCTTTAAGCATAGAATTAGCACCGTTCCATCCACACCGAGATAGAAAAGGACAAAGTCTTTTGCCATTTCTACAGCAAAGTCTTTAAGCATAGGACAAGCACAGTGCTGTCCTTGCCGAGCTGTAAAATGACAAAAACCATTTATCACTCCGGGCACAGTATTACAGCATTGAATTGATAAAATACCAACTCAAGCCAACCTAAAATGAATAAAAGCAACCCCTGACACAGTGTGTTGCTCTAATTAGAGTTCTTCAGAGTGGTATAGCTCTGTCCAGACACAAGGGAGCACCCAGTATAAGTCAAAACAATACCCTTTCAGGCATAGAGTGGCGCATAAATTATGCAAAAAAGGAGAGAACTCTGGGTAGTTCTGAGGTTTAGGTGGAAAGCAGCTCGTGTTAGAGCACTCTTAACACCAGTGACACTCTAGATCTGCTCACCTCAAATGTCTGTGTTTCTATCAAAGTCTTTAAGCATAGGATTAGCCATCCACACCGAGTGATGAATGGCTTTTGTCATTTTACAGCTTTGCAAGGACTGCACTGTAACAGTCCCATACCAGTAATGTACCAAGCTCCATCACCAAGCCAATCCTATCCACCATATTGCTTAACTCGTAAATGATGTGCATTTCGTATACGACAGGTTTGTGGCACCGCGTCCCGCTTAACATCATACACGTATGAGGTCGCCCAGATGCTACTTTGGTATCCGACGGGTACGCAGTACCAAGCCACGCGTTACGTCATGTACGTATGGGGTCGCGCCTGCTGCGCATTGCGTATGCAACGAGTGCACGCTGCCAGGCCCTGTGTTACGTCATAGACGTATGATATCGCGCCGGGTACGCCATTCCCTTATTTTTTTTTTATGTCTCAAACTATATCTAAATAACTTTAAAGTGCATATGAGAGCAAGCGATAATCTAAAATATTTTAAACATTTATATATTTCTAACTGTAATAAACTTAATATTAAGATTAATATATTTTCTCAGAACGGTCTTCGGGGTCCGGTTGATGAGGGCGATGCAGGTGCCAAGCGGGTGCCTAGCTAACAGGGCGTTGTGCCAAATTTCTACCACCCCTCTCCTGAGATCCATGGTGCTCTGAAACTTAGCACCCTCTAATAAACTCTGTTCCACTCCATTGTGATGAAATCTTGTTAAAGTGTGTTAAAAAAAAAAATTCACACAAGAAACCCCAGGCTAGGGTGGGCCTCAGCGCGCCAATACCACCGGGGTTTGACACCACATGCACAGATTTTATATTCACTGGTCCTGACGAATGCCTGATATAACATTTCACATAGGCTGAAACATGTTGACCTCACACTAGGATAATATTGGACTTTTAATTTTGGTCCCTTATCCTACACCTCCATTTTTTATACTTGTCCAATTTGCAAAACGAATAAATGACTTTTTTGACTCAATTGTGACATTTTAATACTCACATTCACAACAACCATCTCCGCAGTAACCTGGCGTTGCAGCACACCGGGGTGGCATTCCGCCACTCCTGGTGGGCCCGATGATGAAGCATGTCACCGACCAGGTCGGTGAGTGAGGGCTTTCAAATCAACCGTAAAATGATCTCTTCGCGATCAGCTTAGACTGTGTGCTAGACTTCTTGCCTGTTTTCCTTCAATCCTGTAGTCATTCTTTTGATGTGATGCTTCTCTGTTGTTCGTTTGAATTTTGCCCGAGGGGAATAGGAGTGTTCCTTGTTTCCCTCCCTCTCTTTTTGTTACAAGTTCACATATCTTATACTACACACAACATGCCACGATCATCTTGATCAATATTCTTGGTCTGTACATTAGCCTTCCACGTGTGATGGCAATGCATCTGAAACGTTCCATCAAAAAACAAATGTGTGTTACACGATGCCCCTAATGTGTGTGTGTGCACATTATTGTGCTGCCTTTGGGCCTGGGTATTGGTGGCTCGAAGGGGTATCATCAGCCACGGGCAGAGTGCACATCCTAGATCACATGTGACAAACAGTAAAGAATAATGTGTACATTTGTGTTGCTATATGCTCTGTTGTCATGCTTTACCAGTATAGTAATGTGTCATATGTGAGACTTTCAGATTCACGTTTGACATGCATTGCTTGACTGTAATGAGCGTTACCACTATGTATGACGTAGCCTCACTGCTGATCCTCCCTCCATCTGAACACATTCACATGTGTGCGCTTCGCGATAGCAACACTTTCAATAATACCGCACACTATTTACATGCGTGTCTGCGCATATCCACAAGCTTGACAACGACATGTGATGTTGTCCATTCAATGTTTTTGGACCGCATCTCATTAGTGGTAGTTGCCGCCCTCCCGGTACATGCTACATTAGTGTAAATTGCGCATTCTGCAATGTTAAAACTGCAAGAGAAAGACACATAAGTACACTTAATGGCCAGACAGGAACTGAACAACGCCCAGGTCCCGGAAACAAATATTCACACCCCTACGCTGGCCTGGCGTACGCAATCCCAGCCCACTCTCCATACGTATAAATAGGATAATGACAACGCCACATGTCCCAGTTCTTCCACACTGCCTCAGGTGATATGGTCGCATCCACCTCGCATATCACAATGCGCAATAAAAAAAAGGGATCCATGAGGTGTTCACCATCCTGACAATCAGCACTGCATCTGACTTGTGAACACTGCTGCCCATCGTGTTTGGACTCACAACAATGACAGTAGGTGAGCAGTAGGTTCTAGGTGCACAGGGGCTGCAATTGAGCGCGGTGCTGCAGGAGGGGTGGGGTGCATCAGCCTGGGTGCGCAGGTGCGAACAAGCGATGTTGCCATGCGTAATGATGTGATCTCTGACCTCATTCAGTCACATCTCTGTCTCATTTTAAGGACCTGCTGGACCGTACTGTAGGCCTGAGCCAGCGGGCAGCGCTACCCTACAGACACGTGCTGAGCACGGTGCGGCTTGAGGGGTGGGGTGCATCAGCCTGGATGCACAGGTGCGAACAAGCAATGTTGCCGTGCGTAATGATGTGATCTCTGACCTCATTCAGTCACATCTCTGTCTCATTTTAAGGACCTGCTGGACCGCACTGTAGGCCTGAGCCAGTGGGCAGCGTTGCCCTACAGACACGTGTTGAGCGCAGTGCGGCGGGTGGGGTGCATCAGCCTGGGTGTGCAGGTGCGAACAAGCGATGTTGCCGTGCGTAATGATGTGATCTCTGACCTCATTCAGTCACATCTCTGTCTCATTTTAAGGACCTGCCCGACACTACTGTAGGCCTGAGCCAGCGGGCACCGCTGCCCTACAGACACATGGCGTTCGCTTTTGGAACACTGTAGTGAGCTGATTACTAAGTGTACATGCACACAGGCTTGCGCCTCTGCATTACACGCACACATTATGCTTCTAGCATGCGCTCTGTTCCTTTGTATGTGAACGTTAGCATAACATATGATCATTTGTGTATTCTCGTGCACCCCAACTCCTCTTTTAACCACATTTACCACCAACAGTTAGTACATCATACTTCAAGAAGGAAGGATGCATTCAACTGGTGTTCTCTATTACTCTTGAAATAAACCTTCATTTACCTCCAGACATTTCCACCATTATACTATTTCTTCCTTTTCAGACACTGAATTGGTTGCGCCAAAATGGGCAGAGCAGGTGCTCACCCCGTGATGATGCCTTGGGCATTCTGACACGTTCCATCGTGGTATCAAGAAACCGTCCCCGACCGGAAACCTGCTGTGCCACCCTGGAGAGGCACCCCGGAGTCGGAGCTTGCACCGGCACGTCGTTGGACACACCGGTGGTGGCAGGTGAGCAGTGAAGCCTCGGTGCGCAGGAGCTGCAGTTGAGCACAGTGCAAGGGAAGGGGCTGGGGTGCAGCAGCCTGGGTGCACAGGTGCAGGCAAGCGATGTTGCCATAGATAATAATGTAATCTCTGGTCTCATTCATATCTGTTTCATTTTAAGGACTTGCTGGACCGCTCTCTTTCTCACAGACCCCAGCATCCTAGACACACGGGTGACGGGAGGTAATAGTGAGGGCTGGGTGCAGTAGGCCGACGCTCTGTCTCCTCCTCCCTCTGTTCTTTTGACTCTCCCTCCCCTTCTCCCTTCCACCCACTCCCTCTCTCTCCCATTCTCACTATCTTCCTTTCATTATCACTACCTTTATTTTTCTCTTGGACATGGCACACATACTTTGTATGCTGCTTCGGAAGGAGTCCCACCCACTTAATTCATGTTATACTGTTGTTTGGTCTAATTAACTTGCATTTCCATTTATTTGTGTTGTTTTAATAAAGGATATTTTTTTATCAATAAATAAGTGAGTGTATAGTTCTTTTTCTGACAACACTTGTCTGTAGTTTATTGTGAAAATCGGCTGTTTATAGTAGGTTATGAGGGAAAACATTTGTAATTTTGCAGTGAACCTACCAAATATAAACCAACAGGCTATTACATAAATGAAGCCTGTGTAATTCTACAACTGCAAGGGTTCTATGCGTGTATCACTTTATAACACCATGATTACTGCCCGTGTGAATACAGAACTAATAAGGCACTGCCTAGGACCACCGAGGCTTCAGGGACTGCTAAGGCCCACCTTACATAATTAACTAAATGCCCGAAGGATGGCGGTCCCCGGACTTCAGTTGGCCTCGAAGCCCCCCCGAACAATTAGTAAACAATAACCGGGGACGTGGCGATCCCCTAGGCTGCGAACCATCTCTGTGCCCTCCTGCGCCTAATTTACATTTGAGATTAAGGTCCCCAGTGCTGCAGAGACCCCCCCAATATAATAATAGGATTGGCCTCAGAACATTACCCACCAGGGGGCTCATTCAAATGGACTGCTGAGACCCCGCTTCATTTTTTTTCTCCATTTTTACCATCCGGATCCACTCTATTAAAGTAATGCAAGATTTTCCTCCTCTCGCTTCAACAAGGCAAACAAGGATTTGCTATCACAGGGTGGAAGACATGCACGCGCCCTATAATAGCAAACATAAATGTCCAGCAGATGCGCCCTCCGGGACATTGTATGAGCTGCGCCTGGGAGGTACCGCTCCCTAAGGACCATGATGCATTGGTTACTGCATAACTACAGAATTAGTATAAACGCATACTAACACTACTTGCACAAGTGTAGTACAGCGACCAGAGTGTACTGAAAAGGCAGAGGAAGCCCACAATCTAAAAATCTAAATCCTACCAGAGTTTGGATGACATAGTTCAATGAGCCGACGACCCTGGTATGAGTAGAAACAGCTTCACGAAGAAAACGGGTCTTCAGCACAAAGCAAGCAAGCTCGAAATATTGGTGAGTGCTGTCTTCTTTTTACCTTCTCCCGCTCGTCGCCAAATTTATGTACTGAAGAGGCAGACAGCAGTGGATCCGATAAGTAAATTTATTGCAGGAAAACAAGACAGCTTAAACAGCCACCAACAGGAGCAGACAGCAAGGCAACAGTCTTCTCCAGCATCCTGTACAAACTCCCCAAGGTTCCCCTCATCACAGCCCTACATTCTAACATTACATACTTACATTCTACTAGCATTCCATACTAACATTCTACTATGACTTACATTAGAATACTACACAGAGCACATGACTTTACAGCAATGAGCTCATGGTTTTATCCACGAGTCTTGAGACCGGTAGGGCTGAGTAGCTCGCTTCCCACTCCCTATATTGTATAAACGCAAACTAACACTACTTCCACGTGTATGCTACAGCGCCCAGAGCACATCACTTTACAGCAATGGGCTCACGATTTAGGCTCACGGTTTAATCCCCGAGTCTTCAGACCAGTAGAGGTGAGTAGTTTGCTTCCCACTCCCTGCATAGTATAAACGCATACTAACACTACTTACACACTTATACTACAGCGGCAAGTATGCTATAGCGCCCAGAGCCCATCACTTTCAGCAATCAACTTGCTTTGATCCCCGAGTCTTCACACCGGTAGGCATGAGTAATTCACTTCCGGGATAGTATTAACGCACGTTAGCGCTCAGTAGTTCATTTCCCACTCCCTGTTTGGTATAAACGCCTACTAACACTACTTCACACGTATGCTACAAAGACCAGAGCAGATCACTTTACAGCACTGTGCTCACGGTTTAGGCTCTCTATTTCATACCCGAGTGTAGCAGCATCTCATCACCACTTCACTCTGAGAAACGCCGCACTTTCAGACCAGTAGGAGTGACTACAACGCTTCGCACTCCCCCACAGAGGTTACAGTTCTCCTATCCTCCTCTTTCCTACTCTTTTCGCCCTTTTTTCCCCTTACTCATTTCAACGAAATCACAAAATGGCGGCCAACACTTCCTAGTTGCAAACGCTTGCAGCGCTCGCAACCAATAAGCAGCAAGCTCGTGCTCGTACCCCCCCAGTCAATCAGATGGCAGAATTCCCAAATATCAATATCTATAAATTTCGATATTTCTCCAAAACTACTGAACGGATTTACACCAAATAAACAAAAGCGTGCTTTCTAGACCAAGACCCTTCTCCCTGCCAAATGTGGGGTAATTCCGTTCGACCTGTAGCCTTGTCTAAAGTTTCCGATGGAAATTGCATGGAGAAAACACGTTTTGGGACCCCTCATTTATCTCGGCCCCCCCTTGACGAATCACCCCCACACTTTCAACATAAGAGCTGATATGCACAAAGAATTAGTTTGAAAACTTTCATGAAGATTCATCAAACGACGCCAAAGTTATAAGCAAAACAAAAAATGCTCTTCCTATGGAAACTTGGTCCTAACTATAAAGTAGGTTATATATATATATATATATATATATATATATATATATATATATATATATATATATATATATATATATATATATATATATATATATATATATATATATATATGTCAAAACAAACTCCCTCGAAGAAAGAGAAGAGGCCACACAGGGGAAATTTTGGAGCCAGCTTTATTCGGAGGTCACACAGAATGGCGGATGCATTTCGGCGTCATAGCCTTCTTCAGCACCAGAAGTGTGGTCAGGATGTAGGTGCATGTCACGGGTTTAAAATACCCAGCCCCATCCTGATAGGTGTTTAGCTGCTCCTCCCCCAAGGGGAATCCCATGTGCTAATACCTTACGTAGGCCGCCCGGTGGATGGCGCCTGCAAATCCCAGAATGCTTGATTCCTGACGGGTGGGTATTGCGGGGTTGGAACAGCGTCGTAGTTTGGCACAATACTCCAAAGTCCGTGTGTTTCCGAACTCTGCTTTCTCCTCCAGTCCCAAGCTGCAGCACCCTCCAGACAACAGGGATCAATTCAGCGTGGGCAAGTATGTAGATACACCTCGCCAAAGTGCAGTCAATGACCACAACAACGCCCCATCTCCTCCTGTGCCTGGAGGTGGGCCTTGGCAGATCCAGCAACCTGGATATAAACGAAGATCCGCCGAAGCAGTGTCCAGCAAAACCAGGGCCAACTTGAAGCTGCGTGGGCCTCTTAAGCGCAATACTGGAACTTGCGCAAATTAATGTCAAAACAAACTCCCTCGAAGAAAGAGAAGAGGCCACACAGGGGAAATTTTGGAGCCAGCTTTATTCGGAGGTCACACAGAATGGCGGATGCATTTCGGCGTCATAGCCTTCTTCAGCGCCAGGAGTGTGGTCAGGATGTAGGTGCATGTCACGGGTTTAAAATACCCAGCCCCATCCTGATAGGTATTTAGCGGCTCCTCCCCCAAGGTGAATCCCATGTGCTAATACCTTACGTAGGCCGCCCGGTGGATGGCGCCTGCAAGTTCCAGAATGCTTGATTCTTGACAGGTGGGTATTGCGGGGGTGGAACAGCGTCGTAGTTTGGCACAATACTCCAAAGTCCGTGTGTTTCCGAACTCTGCTTTCTCCTCCAGTCCCCAAGCTGCAGCACCCTCCAGACAACAGGGATCCATTCAGCGTGGGCAAGTATGTAGATACACCTCGCCAAAGTGCAGTCAATGACCACAACACCGCCCCATCTCCTCCCGTGCCTGGAGGTGGGCCTTGGCAGATCCAGCAACCTGGATATAAACAAAGATCCGCCGAAGCAGTGTCCAGCAAAACCAGGGCCAACTTGAAGCTGCGTGGGCCTCTTAAGCACAATACTGGAACTTGCGCGAATGAATGTCAAAACAAACTCCCTCGAAGAAAGAGAAGAGGGCACACGGGGGAAATTTTGGAGCCAGCTTTATTTGGAGGTCACACAGAATGGCAGATGCATTTCGGCGTCATAGCCTTCTTCAGCCCCAGGAGTGTGGTCATATATATATAGCAGTAAGACATATATATATATTGATTAAACACTACTGCCTTTCAGGGGCGGTTCTTCCGCTATGGCGGAGTAGCATCGACCACCTTATTGCCAGCCGAGCCGAGGTTAGGGCGGGAGCGGGGCAATGCGGACGAGTGTCACGTCAGCAGTAGAGAGAAGTGGTAGGCACTTTTAAGTGTGCATGTCAGTTTGGCCTCCTGTCTTTGGCCGGCCAAACAGACATGCACCCTTAGGTTTCTCCAACCCAGCTGTGTTGTACAGCCGGGTTGTAGAAAAGCTGCAGGCCCACTGTGCTTGAGCGAGCGTTAAACCAACCGGCTCAGGCCAATCCAGGCACTGATCTCATACTAAATGGAGCATGAGAGCAGCGTATGGATTGGGTGAGGAGCCTGTGCAGTGTAGCTCATCCACTTCCGGGACTTAGGAAACAACGAGGCGGCCGGCAGCGAAAGCAGCAGGTAAGTCTTTTTATTCTATTTTTAAAACACAACCCTAAGCCTCCCCCGCCTCCTCTGCCCTACCACTTTACTATAGCAGCAGCCACTTCTGCTGCCACCAGAGTTTAATCCAGGCCAGCATGCCTCTGCGTTTGCTCCATCCCAAAGGCTTCTTTAATGCATGCATAGTGCTAATTTTAGGGAGGTCTCTTTGGATCTTCCCAGCAGTAGAGGGAATGTTGTTTTGGGGGTTGTGCCAGTCCAGCAAAAAAGGTTTCCATCAATTATAAGACAGTCTTAAAAGGTCTCCGACTTGTTCCTCGAGTTCTGCCAGCTTCCTTAAGGGATCCAGCCTAAAAAGGCAGCCTTCTGGTAGTGTCTGGGGGGGTCTGTGCTGAGAGGCTGTAAG
The DNA here is from genome assembly GCF_964263255.1 of Lissotriton vulgaris. NCBI lineage: Eukaryota > Metazoa > Chordata > Amphibia > Caudata > Salamandridae > Lissotriton > Lissotriton vulgaris. Next base: position 155,008,928 of record NC_141699.1, on the reverse strand, counting down.
TGCTGCTCTGGCCTAGTGTGGGAACATTAACTGTGCCAATGCAATGCAATCAACTCCAAACCATCACTTATGGTGACAGGGCGAGAGGTGGCTCATGGATTATGCAATGTAGGAGTTTGGAAAAGCACAGCTACGATGACAAAAGTAGCTGGGATGTGTTGCAGACATGGAATACAGTTTTCTATGTATGTCCTTTGAATGCTAGCAACTTACCTACACGTGCGGACAGTATAACGAAATTGATGCAGGCATGAATAAGTAAATCAAGTGGTAAGATAGGATATTAAAACTCTAGTTCAAATTTAAGACCTAAACGCATTTTACCCCAGGGATTTGCAGGAAAATAATGACAACTCACAACCCCACTGTCAAATGGCACTTCATTTACAGACACAGACCTTATGCTGGTTTATGTTAAAGAGTGATTTGTTCTCAGTGGCGTCAGGCAAGGCTACCTCCTTGCTCCTGTTTCATTATGTTTATATATTAACAGCCTCCCCGCCTATTTCTATATAGATCTTAAAACATTTCCCAGAATGAGTGGCGAGCATGCATCCCTCTTTCTTTTTGCAGAAAATGAGACCTTTTTTAAGACCCTGTTGTTTGCTGAAAAGATATGCAGATTTCGGCACAGAGGGAGGATTGACGAGGCAGGCGTTTTATTGTTTAAACAGGCAGAGTGGAAATGCACCGAGGAAGGTTATATTCTCTGTTGTTTGGGAGAACCCAGAATTCTCTATTTAAAAGAAAATCACTTTCATTAAAATCCTTGGTCGAAAGAGGAATAACATAATTTAATCATCTGTTGAAAGTCTGCAGATTTGAAGATTCCCTGAGCTCTGCCAAATCTCTCAACCTAAAAGAGATGGATCAAAGGAACTAGAATGGAGTAGAGCAGCGTTTGTGATTTTCCTCAATTCCAAATGGACAGACCTGCTGAACAATACATGTGTCTGGGCCTTTGGAAGAATTTTCAAAGGCTGAGTTGGTCTATAAAAATTATCCATTTTGTACCATGAAATGGTACAAAAAAACAATTAACATCTTCTCACATAGCCATATGGATTGGAAAGTTGAATTAGCAATTAAAATCACTGAACAAGAATTGGACCATTTCTTATCTGACATCACAAAAATTTAAATCGACATGCAAGGAAGATTTAATAAAAGATACGATTCAGACTACACTGGGCTTTCTTTAAAATGAACAAACTTCGACTACTTAACTCTAACATTAGATAGAAATGGAAAAGATTATACATGCACATGTAAAAGTGATGATTACGTGGGAAACAAGCATTGATAACGCCAACAGGTCTCACCATTGAGACCTATTGGCTTTGCTAATGACATTTGCGATGCTGAACAACATGTGCAGCATGTTGTGCAGCATCAGCATGTCCACTAGGTAAAAGAGCAAACAAAAAGTGCAATGGTGCAGCATTTTATAGGTGCATTCATGAGCAATTATGCATGAATGCCTACAATAGGATGTGGGCACTATGTTTTTTACATGTACTGATCCGAGATGGATCAGTAAATAAATCAAAAGTAGCGTGAAAGTGCTTTTTTTAAGGCGGAGGGACAAGCAGCAATTTGTTGATTGGTTCTGCTCCCCATACCAGCAAGAAATATCTAAAAAAAAATAATAATAAAAGAACAGTGGGCATGGGGTGCAAGGGGCAGGGAGCAGGGTGGTGGGGAAGCAACAAGGTGGGTAGGGAGAAGTGAGAAGCAGCACACAAGAGAAAGCAACCATGTCCAAAATGGACAAGCCATGCATGGTTAGGATGCTCACCATAGACAAAATTATATGGTAAATATACTGTCGAGTTGATATTGTTTATAATAATGACAGTAAAAAGTATTACCAATAAGATTCTTTCTAAGATTAATTCAAAAATGTATGTCTAAAATACCTTAACAAAAAGAGAAAGGTTTAATTCTAAGCATAATTAAGACGATATTTGGTAGTGATCCGCCCCGAGTAATAACGCCTCAAAACATAAGATTAGACCACCTGATCCTTGTTAGAGGTACGTAAGGTGATTACTTTTGGGTGAGAATCAATGCTGATAACAGGTTGAATTATCAAACTGCAAAGCCTCCAACCACTTTTTGTCATAGAATGGGAGAAGTGAAGAGGTTCTCTCTACTGTTTGGTGGGATAGCTCCCTGCTCCCCCCTTAAGATCTATAGCTATGTGTCTTTGTGAAAGCCTCTAAATGTATAAACCTATAGAATATATTTTTGAACTGGCTCCCGGGCTCTCTTCTAGAGCTTCATTACTCCCCGTACCTTGGGGTTCCCCTACTTTAGTACATGGTCGGGGCTAAGCTCTTGTTGTACCAGCTTAAACGGAGGACTTCTCCTGTTCCAAGTCCCGATAGGCCGAGTCTAGCTGAACCTTGCGACAACACTAGTTCGAGATATTTACCCTGGGTCTCCTGTGTTTAACTGGCACAATTTTTTTTTTTTTTTTTTTTTTTTTAAATATATTTTTATTGCAGGAATTAGTATATTGGTACATAGTTGACCAGCAGTATAAATCAATCAAAGTCAATAGAATACAATCCTCCGACCCCCAGCAGTGTGTACCCTTACACAGCCATTCAGCCCACAACCCTAAGGTTGGGCGGCGATATCCAATGGGGACTTAACAGGAAGTCGAAGCTGGTCCGGATAATCCATCGTCCGTCATCTGCTTTTCTAAACAAGCCTACAAAACCCAAAAGAAAACCCCACCCTCAAAACACTATGAACTAAATTACCCCCCACCCAACCCCGCCATCAGCGCACGGCAACAACCGCAATAGGATCTGTTAAAGGACCCAGGGGAAGCAATAGACCTGTAAAGCACAATCACCTATCGGGATTCTGGGCAAACTGCTTCCTCACTTTCTGAATCGCTTGGGGCGCAATAATCCCTGAGGGCCTGCACTAATGTCTCCCATTCCAGCGCTGCTTCCTGTGCCTTTTCATTCTGATGTCTTCTAGCCAACTGGTATCTCAACGTGCTTTCTCCCGCCGCCCATTTCAAGAGTTCGCTGTGCCATCGGCCCCCCGTCGGACCAACCTGTGCCTTCCAGTTCCTGGTCACCTCTCGTTTAGCAAGGAGAAGCCCCAAATCAATGAATTTGCTAGTAATTTTGTTTTTGGGGGTATGTGGAAACCAATGTAGGAGTCCCACTGCCGCATCCACCGATAAGGATCTCCCCGTTACCTCCTCCAGGGTCTTCCCCACTTTCATCCAGTATGAGGCTAATCCCGGGCAGGACCACAACATGTGGAGGAGGTCTGCGACTGGTGCTTGGCATCTGGGGCAATCCGCGGAGCCCGTGGCAAAATACTGTTGGATTTTTGCCGGGGTCAAATACGCCCTATGGAGTACATAGTAGTGGACCAATTGAAAACGGGCGCGACGTGTGCCCTTCCAGGCCCTCCACACGAGTTGGGACCAGGTCGTCTCCGGGATCTCCTTACCTATGTCCTCCTCCCAACGAGTTTTTAAAGTAGTGAGGGGGGCCAACCCCTCGTTGAGCAGTCTACCATAAAGGCAGGTGACCGCCTTCACCGTCCCCGCTGACATCATGACGTATTGGCACACCGGAGACGTAGGAGGTTCCTCCTGTCCGTGTTTCCAATGCGCCTGGATTGCTCGGACCCGGGCCGAATGCAATAGAAAGTCGCCGCGAGGAAGCTCGAAGCGGTCAATTAGCTCCTGAAAGGGTAAGAGCGCCCCGTCCTCGTAGAGGTCACCTACCAATTGTAGGCCCGCGTCCTCCCAATCCGCTAACCGTGACCAATCACCGCCATGAGGCAGAGCCGTTAGCATACCCAAAGGTATTTCAGGTGCATATGGTATCCGCAACTGGCCCCGGGCGTGGGCTCGGTTCCAGCACAGGCGGACGGTCTTCTCCTCAAGCGTCAAGTCTTGCAAGGCCAAGCGCTGACGCAGCTCTATGAAAGATAGAACATGCCTAGCCATCCCCGTGCCTCTTCTATTCTCTGGGCCCCGGAATTCCCTGGCAATTTCCTGGGTGAGGGTCTGTAGCTGCGCCGCCAAGTAGTACTTCTCAAAGTTCGGTGCCGCAAGCCACCCTCGGCCTTCGGCCTCATCAGGGTCTTGAGGGCCACCCTTCTGCGGCTCGAACCCCATAGGAATCCGATCATCATCGACCGTAACAGCCAGAAAGTGGCCGGCGGAATCCAGATCGGTAGAGTCCGGAAATAATACAGTAACCGGGGGAGTGCCACCATTTTGAGCAAAGCGATCCGTCCTGCCACCGAGAGCGGTAGAGTAGCCCAAAAGTCCATGCTACCCCGCAGCGCTCGAGTGCAGCGAGCTATGTTCCCATCCAAGAGGTCAGATTGTTCGTGGTAGATGTATACCCCCAGGTACTTAAAGCAGTCAGGTTCCCACCTGATCTCTCTACCGATAACAGGGCTAGGTGTGCCTTTGCGGACCGGGAAAAGACAGGTCTTAGCCCAGTTCACCCGAAGGCCTGAGACCTCCCCAAACGCCGTGAGGGCCGTCGCTGCTCCATGCAGGGCAACAACCGGGTCCTCAAGGAAGAGCAACAGGTCATCGGCGTATAGCGAAATGTGATGTGGGCCCGAAGGTGACCACAATCCACCATAATGGGCTCCCGATCGGAGTTGCAGCGCCAGTGGTTCCACCGCCAATGCAAAGAGAAGCGGGGATAATGAACAACCCTGTCTCGTGCCTCTCTCCACCGGATACTGTGAGGAGATCAGCGGGCCTGCCCGGACCCTGGCCGATGCCGAGGCATATAGGACCGCGGTCCATCTGATGAAACCCTTGCCAAGGCCGAATCGCAGTAACACAGTGCGCAGGTAGTCCCATTCCAGGCTGTCAAAAGCCTTCTCCAAATCTACCGATAGGACCACCGGGCAAGGGGCGTCTATTAGCGGTTCTCCCAACAAGCGTAACAGCCGATGGATGTTCATGGTCGTGTTTCGCCTGGGGATGAATCCAGCTTGGTCCTCATGTACCAGGGAGTTCATGTGACCTAGCAACCTTGAAGCCAAGATGCTGCTCAGTATTTTATAATCAACCGTCAGCATTGACAAAGGACGGTAGGACGCCGGATCGGACGAGTCCCTTCCTGGCTTGAGGAGGGGAACCACCAAGGCCTCGCACATCGAGCCGGGGAGCCGACCCAACCGCTTCGCCTCTCTATACACTATCAGCAACCGAGGTGCCAGGAGATCAGCGTAAGCTGCATAAAATTCAACCGGAAGGCCGTCTAGGCCCGGGGTCTTATTTCTCGCCATCTTTTTAATTGCGCTGCGGATCTCCCCCAGTTCTATGTCGGATCCCAAGGCTTTCGCCACGTCAGGCTCCACTGTTGGGAGTTCCAGAGGTCGCAGATAATCATCGAGCAGATCAGGGACTCTGGCAGAGCGACTGCGGTATAAACTTTCGTAATAGTGCCGGTAACAGCTCAGAATCTCAGGCTGAGTGTGTACCTCGGTCCCGTCCGCCATGCGCATGGACGTCGTTAGAGAGGTCTGGCGCGTAGGGTTAGCCAGCCATGCCAATAAAGCGCTCGATCTATCCCCCTCTGCGAGGGATCTAACCGTATAGGCCTTGTAGTCGAAACAGCGCAGCCGTTCGACCTCCGCCGCCACCGCCTCCTTCGCCTCCGCCGTGCGTTCCTGAAGTTCAGGGCGCCCGGGGCGGCGGAGTTCCAACTCACGGAGTTTCCGATCAGCAGTATCTAAATCGTCAAGGATAACTCGCCTCATGCCTACCTTCTTGGAGATGCAGTAACCCCTCACCACCACCTTAAAAGCGTCCCACTCCAGCGCCCTCGAGCTCGCAGTGCCCCTGTTGGACGCGAAGTACTCTGATATCTTATCTCCTAGGTCCGCTTTGAATACACTGTCCTCAAGGATCTCGGGACGCAACTTCCAGGTGGGCACTGCCGGCACCCCAGGAGACCAGCGAATGTCTAGTAGGAGAGGGTTATGATCAGAGATGGTCCTGGTCAAGTATTCAGACCGGACCGCCGCTGAAACCAATTCAGGCGAGCCAAGAAATCCGTCCAGTCTAACGTGTAACTCGTGTAGGCCTGAGAAATAGGAATAGTCTCTCGTGTTGGGATGTTGCGCCCTCCAGATATCAGTCAGACCCCAGTGTGTTTGCCAGTCCCTACGACCCTTGGCCACGCGGCGAACCGGAGAGTCAGGGAGGGGTGGGTGCGAGCGGTCATTCTCCACATCCACTACTGAATTGAAGTCCCCACCGAGTAAGAGGGGCCCGGAAAAGAAGTGGGCCAACGAGCCCGACAACCCGGAAAGGAAGGCAAGCTGGTCCATATTAGGTGCGTAAACACAGCAAACGTTTAGGTCCCTCCCCCCCAGAGTGCCCGAAATGGCCACATAGCGCCCCTCCGGATCCACTACTGAATTCGTGACCCGGAAGGGAACCCCAGCTCTAATCCAAATTAGCGCCCCCCTGGCATACGCAGAGTACGTAGTGCAAAAGACCTGCCCTCTCCACCTACGCTGTAGCGCCGCCCCTTCCGCCTTGTTCAGATGTGTCTCTTGCAGCAGCGCCATTTGTACCCCTCTACGCACTAAATAAGCGTGGACTTTATGCCGCCTAGACATGGTGTGTAGCCCCCGCACGTTCCAAGTAATACATTTCACATTAGCAACATTAGCCATTGTCCCAAATTGTTCGTGCAAAGTCTCCCCATCCGGGTCCCAACAAAGAAAGAGCAACAATCAACCCAGCACTGATGGCGGCCATTTTCCCCAACCAAAACTCAACAACTCCAATTCGACCCAAACCCCTGCCCACCCTCCCCAGAACAGGACCCAAATAGCTCCATCTAGTTCCCATCCAAACCATACCCTCAAAAAAAACCCTATCCCCGAGCAATCCTGCGGTCGCCACCGTAGGAAGGCCTTAAGGGCCAGGTGCGGGCTGGGCGTTGGCAGTGGGCCCTCGACGCTCCGGCTGCCAGGACTAAATCCAGCCCAAAACAGTAGAAAAAACCCTTAGGGCACGAGCATGGCACCCCACCCCCACTTCTCCGGGATTCAAGATCAGTCACCGGCCCCCGCCACCCCCCGCTTCGGGCCCCCACCCAAACGGATGCAGCTCACCCCGTCAACCCTGTCCATCCAGAAGGTCTTCAACCGAATTCGGCGTGATCACCGGCGTGTTGACGCTATCAGTCACCGATTCCTCCGAGTCCGTCGGTACTCCCTCGCCACCAGGGTCCGTTTCCTCTTCGATGGTACCGTCTCGTGAGCCAGACAGCGCAGATAACACCTCCAGCACTCCCTTCCGCTCCGTCGACGTCTCCGCAGTCGAGGGTCCGCCTGACCGGCCACGGCGACTCAGAATCCTTTTGGACCGCCGTCGCTGTCCAGGCTCCACTACCAGCTGAGATGAGGAGCCAAAGCCATCTTTCCCGGCTCGATAGAGTTCAAGCCAGTTACAGACATCCTCCGGGGTGTCAAAGAATTGAGTCTTGTCATCGACAATTATACGGAGCCTTGCAGGGTATAGGAGCGAGTATTGTATACCCTCGCTCCGAAGCTCGCGCTTGACCGCCAGGAATGAGAACCGCCTTCGTTGGGTCTCATAGGTGTAGTCCGGGAAGATGTTCACCTGGCTATTCGCCACCTTGAAAGGGCCATTATGTCTGGCGGCATTAAGGATGAGGTCTCTGTTCCGAAAGTGCAATAACCGTGCTACCACTGGTCTTGGGGCACGGCCTTGTTGTGGTGGCCTCGCTGGGACTCTATGTGCTCGCTCCAGGGTATAGAAGGAGGACAGACCCTCGGGGGCCACTGTGTCTCGGAGCCAGGTTTCCAAGTAGGCCACCATGTCGTCATCCTCAATCTTCTCCGGCAGGCCCACCACTTGAATGTTGTTTCACCTGTTACGGCCTTCCGCGTCTTCCGCGCGCTGTTCCAGGGCAGTAATCCGTGATAGGGCATCCTTCACTGTCGCAGCCAGGGTTCGCTGTGCCGGCTCCAAGGTTTTTATCGAGCCCTCCACGTCCTTAACCCTGTCCGAAAGTTTGCCATGATCCGCTCTAAGGAGGCCCAAACTCGTCGCCACCTGGGCAATGTCCTGCTGGAGGGCCGAGCGTGTGGTCGCAATTGCCTCCAGGACACGGTCAAATTGTTGCTGCAATGGTGCGCCACCAGAGCTCTCCGGGTCCACATGTTCCTCCTTGTCCGGGGTCTCCGAATCTGAGGCGGCTGGGGTGGTCCCCTTGGCTCCCCTCGGTTTTCCCATGTCGTCGGAATCACACAGTGTGGGGCCAGTCAAGGGCGCCACCGAGTGCGGTCGTCGGCTATGTCTCTCCCAGTTGTTGGTCTTCGGGCCGAGAGCCAGCGATCTCCGTCTCCAGGGCCTATCGGACCTCCACAGCTTCGGCCCGCGCCACCACCCTGTCGTCGGAGGGCACTGAGGAGGAGGCGGAGACAATCGGCGCCAGGTCGGGCAGGCCCGTTTGGCTGATGAGGGTCCGGAGCGAGGGTCACCAACACCCCCAGAGACCTTGTGGCGCCAAGGGGCCGTGCCTCCCATGGGAGTGAGTCGATCGGGGAAATGCAGCCAAGTGCGGTTTAGGGGTTCAGCACCGCGGCCGGGGCCGCCCGGCGCCCGTGGATCGAAATTCACTATAGTGAGGGCATCCGACCATCTAGGCGCGATCTCCGCTGCCAAAGTTCAACCAGATCGATCCCCAGACCATCAGATCACGGGGAGATGGAGAGGTGGAGGGTGCGCTGTAGTCAGCGGTGCTCCTCTAGTCTAATGGTCCCGACCAAGGGGACAAAGAGGTCCGGGCGCCATGTTGAATCGCACTCCACAGATCCACAAACTCCGATTTTCCGTCGGATCAACTCATGATCGAGGTGCGCCAAGTGCCTCGGCAGGTCCCAGTCGGTCCGATCGATAGTTTGCGGGGATTGGGGTGCCCCACGGCCTCCGATTTACAGGATAATCCCGGGCTCAGTCCCGGAGCCGAGCTCTCAGGCGACCATCGCCATCGGCGCCCAAGCCACGCCCCCATTTAACTGGCACTATGTATAGGTTTTTCTTCTTTTTGGTCACAGAGCAACTTGAACACTGGAAATAGGACCGAGATTAATAGCTGCATTCCACTGGTGGTGCAGATGCCAACAGCTACATGACAAAGCATGTGAACCTTTACTGAAACACATTTTAGTTAATAAAAATAACTGTGAGGACAGGTCTTACTTTTAACTGGGGTTTTGTCAAGATCATGGACAGAATCGTTACTGGAGGAGGCAGGAGAGAGACATCAGAAGGAACGTGGTCGTGGGCACTTATTTGGCACTAATTCCATTGAGTTTATCTGCAGCTGTCGACGTCATTCTGTGCCCTATCCATGGACAACCTCTACAAGACGTATTTGGGAAGGCATTGCCACTGGACTGAAGTGAGTCATTTCAGGATTAAAGGTCTCAGACCTTCACTGAACCTCTCCTTGTGTCCACCCAAGTTTAGAGTGTGAGGTTCTGCAAGGCTCTATTCGGCCTCTCATCATGTTAATTTGAAAATTTGATATAGAAGTATGCAACCAGGAGGATGACACTAAACGTCTTTTAAAGCTGATTGAGTTTCTTGAGAATACCAAAGAAGGTGCTCGGACCCTTGCAAGTTACTGGATGCCGGTGGAAAGATGGGCCGTTGTTTGGAACTGAAGACTTGAAAAAAAGATATTTTGCAGGCCTTCTAGAGCTCTCGACACAAGGCATGGAGAACACTCCCTCAGCAGCTGTACAGCTCCCGTACCCACAGTTAGGAACCTGGCACTATCACCAGCATTCAAGTAACCCTCTTTCCACACAAGGAAATGACGCACAGTGATGCCGGTGCCACTTAAAACTGGTGCAATAGGTGTGTCTCATTTTTTCCTACCATAGCAAGCCTGTGCTTTCATTGTGGAAGCTGCTTCCTACCTATCCGGTCTCTACCCAACTATGCACATGGATGTCATATAGGGGTCGCAGCCGCGACCCCTGGCTTGCACCTTGCTACCCCTGGCACTGCTTTTGCGACCCCTGGCCTCAGAGGTGGCAAAATCAGTGCCTGGAACACAGGGACAGCTCTTCCTAATGGACGCAGGTTGGATCTCCACTTGCTTGGTTTCAGTCAATTTTTTAAAATTATATAAACAGTGAATTGCTGGAATATGACCGTATCTGAAAGCTAAGCTAAGTTAAAAATGCTGTTAAAAGTATGTATGTATGCATGCTTACTTGTGAGTGTGTTTAAGTACGCGAGAGTGCAGGACAAAGAAGCAAGTTTGCATGCATGTCTCACCATGAAATTCTAACACTCGTTTCCGGTGGAGAATCGGGTGAACTTATAATGTGCTCTTAGTTGCAGAAAAGCATGCGTTCTCATTTTATGGAGAAAAAATATTTGCAGTGTGCTTTGTATGGTTGGTCGAAGGCCAGGATTTTGGTGACTGGACCTGAGGCAGAAGGAGCGCCACGAGGCCTTGGAGCCTTTTTGTCACCGGGCTGGGTGATGGAATCTGGTCCCGCCGGCCCGTACAGTAGGTTTGTTCACATCACGCTCTAGTGCACAGACCTGTCTGTAGGGGCTGAGATTTCAGCAAGAACATAGGTAAATGAGAACTCACCTGGCCTCGGCCAATCAGAAAAGATCAGACGTTCACGTGACCAGGTAAACATGTCACCTCCGATAGTGCAAAGGGCCCTGCATAGATGTGTTGAGCACTCTACAAACGAGAAACAGAAACCTCGAGACTGACAAGGAGTGAGACTGTGGCCCAAAGGGATAAGACTTCTCTAAGGCAACAGGACCATCATCACAATCTAAGAGCGAGACACTGCTCCAAAGTGTGAGACTCTTCTGAGGCGTGAGGACTACCGGGTCACAATCTAAGAGTGGGACTGTGCTCCAGAGGGTGAGACTCCTTTGAGGGAACAGGACCATCTTCACAACCTAAGAGAGAGATTGTGCTTCAGAGGGTGAGACTCCTCTGAGGCGTAAGGACCATCAGTACAATCTAAGAGAGAGACTGTACTCCAGAGGGTGAGTCTCCTTTGAGGGAACAGGACCATCTTCACAACCTAAGAGAGAGATTGTGCTTCAGAGGGTGAGACTCCGCTGAGGCGTAAGGACCATCAGAACAATCTAAGAGAGAGACTGTACTCCAGAGGGTGAGACTCCTTTGAGGAAACAGGACCATCATCACAACCTAAGAGAGAGATTGTGCTTCAGAGGGTGAGACTCCTCTGAGGCGTAAGGACCATCAGTACAATCTAAGAGAGAGACTGTACTCCAGAGGGTGAGACTCCTTTGAGGAAACAGGACCATCATCACAACCTAAGAGTGAGACGCGACCCAAAGGGTGAGAGTCCTTTGAGGCGTAAGGACCATCAGTACAATCTAAGAGAGAGACTGTACTCCAGAGGGTGAGACTCCTTTGAGGGAACAGGACCATGATCACAATCTAAGAGTGAGGCCGCGATCCAGAGGGAGAGACTCCTTTGAGGGAACAGGACCACCAGTACAATCTAAGAGAGAGACGCGACCCAAAGGGTGAAACTCCTCTGAGGCGTAAGGACCATCATCACAATCTAAGAGAGAGACTGTGCTCCAGCGGATGAGACTCCACTGAGGCGTAAGCACCATCATCACAATCTAAGAGTGAGACTGCGACCGAAAGGGTGAGGCTCCTTTGAGGGAACATGACCATCAGTGCAATCTAAGAGTGAGACTGTGACCCAAAGGGTGAGACTCTTCTGAGGCGTAAAGTCTACTGGGTCACAATCTAAGAGAGAGAATGTGCTCCAGAAGGCGAGACTCCTCCGAGGGAACAGGACCACTGTTGCAACCTAAGAGTGAGACTGCGATCCAGAGGGTGAGAGTCCTTTGAGGCGTAAGGACCATCAGTACAATCTAAGAGAGAGACTGTACTCCAGAGGGTGAGACTCCTTTGAGGGAACAGGACCATTATCACAATCTAAGAGTGAGGCCGCGATCCAGAGGGAGAGACTCCTTTGAGGGAACAGGACCACCAGTACAATCTAAGAGAGAGACGCGACCCAAAGGGTGAAACTCCTCTGAGGCGTAAGGACCATCATCACAATCTAAGAGAGAGACTGTGCTCCAGCGGATGAGACTCCACTGAGGCGTAAGCACCATCATCACAATCTAAGAGTGAGACTGCGACCGAAAGGGTGAGGCTCCTTTGAGGGAACATGACCATCAGTGCAATCTAAGAGTGAGACTGTGACCCAAAGGGTGAGACTCTTCTGAGGCGTAAAGTCTACTGGGTCACAATCTAAGAGAGAGAATGTGCTCCAGAAGGCGAGACTCCTCCGAGGGAACAGGACCACTGTTGCAACCTAAGAGTGAGACTGCGATCCAGAGGGTGAGACTCCTCTGAGGGAAAAGGACCATCATCACAATCTAAGAGAGACAGTGCTCCCAGAAGTGAGTCTTTTAAAAATCAACAGGGCCAACGTGCGAGGTGCTAGGCTCCCATCTGCTGAGAAACACTGGGTCTCGGCAGCAGGCCATGTTCTTGGCACTGAGCACCATGTACCAATCCACGCGCCCACACACTCACAGACATACCGTATCCAACAGCACCTGGCATTGCCCTTGAAAATGCAACTAGATTTCTCCTTGGGAAAATGTGCTACGTGCTCTTACCGTCGCGCCCTGTGCAGCTGACCACAAATGCCGTGTTTTATTCCTGCCAGGCACCAGGAAAGGAATCGTGGTGTCTATCAACCAATCCCTGCTGTCTCCTTCATTCCCCTCCACCAACCCTCTTCCTCCCCTTTTACTCCTACACAGCCCGCCGTCACCCAAACTCTAGTGCCTCGCACCCCCACACACACTCTGGAAATAGTCTCTCCTGCTTGTTGTGACATTATCACCCGCTGCCTCTATATGTTGTGATTAGGCACCACACCGCTCCTCACACCCACCTTCACTAGCGAGGCGCTAGATGCCGGTTAGCGAAGTCCCTAAAGACGCCTGGCGGTCGTACGAAATCACCACCTTCCACGTCCGTGCACAATGTACCTGTTTCTTTTCACAGCCGGGCGTTGTACTGCCTTTCACTTGTAAAGCCGGGCCTTTCTCCTGCCTCCCCTGTAGTCACACCGCGAGGCTCCCGCTCCTCTCCGGTAACTAAGGGTATAGTTCCGCCTCCTTGTGCCGTCGTTCGCTACGTCTTGCTATTGTTTGTGACATCAGAGCCCGCTGGTCACGTGCCCCCTGTGACGCCATGCCCCGCTCATCTCTTGTGATGTCAGAGCCCACTGCGTACGTGTCTCCTGTGACATCAGGCCCAGCTACCCTCCGGCCTCACAACCTTCGTTCACCCCCTGCCGGGCCTCACTCAGAGGGTGCAAGCAAAAACTCACCAACAGATGAAGGGCATGGTGTACTGCTCTGGCCTCCTGCCTGGATAAACTCGCTGAGGGTGTCAGATATATGTGGGGTGAACATGGTTTCCATGCATGCAACTCACATATAAACACACACACCCAATTAAGGGACAGAGACGGGCTCCAACTATGTGAGTATGTGCAGATTTTACCCAGTGAGTGCTGGGAGACCTCACCCAGCAGTCTAGGTGACCACCACCACCAGTGGTGCTGGAGCAATTTTCGGAGTGGGTGCTGGCCAACGATATCACCTGACTTAAAGTGGCTTGACTGCACTTTCCATGCCGCTGATGTATATTTTGTTATATGTTAGACCTGGCATCTTTTGGTGTAATTTCCCCTGTTTTTTTGCTTCCAACCTCTTGTGTTTGACTGCGCGCTAAGCTTTGTTTTTGCTGGCTTTAGGACTCTGGGCACTTAACCACTGCCGACCAGTGCTAAAGTGCAAGTCCTCTGTGTCTAAAACCTAATGGCATTTGGGTTTTCCATGATTGACATATTTGATTTACTAGTAAGTCCTAGTACAGTGCACTGTGTGAGACCAGGGATGGAACTCAAATGCTACTCGTGGGCTGAAGCACAGATTGTAACACCCACCTAAGTAGCCCTGCAAACATGTCTCAGGCCTGCCACTGCAGAGCCTGTGGGAGCAGTTTCACCTACTTCACAGGTCCGAACCTTCGCTTTTATTACATCTAAGTCACTCCTACGGTAGGCCCCATGGACAGGCTACAGTGTATTTAAAAGGTAGGACATGTACTCACACGTTTTACATGTCCTGGTAGTGAAAAACTGCTACGTTCGTTTTTCATTACACCAAGGCCTATCTCTCCCATTGGTTAGCATAAGAGCGGCCTTGTAACATCTTAAAAGTGTATCTGCCAATCGGGAGCAGATAGAAAATTGGAGTTTTGTGTTTCTGGATTCACAATTTAAAAACACATCTTTTAGTACCGTTGGTTTTTAAATTGCACATCTGAAATAACACTTTTAGAAAGTTGGCATTTTCTTACTTAACCATTCGGTGTCTCTCCCTGTCCCTAGAATACACGTCTGTGTTGGATGACAGGTGGGCTTTGTGAATTTGCTCCAGACAGACACACACAAAGGGAGCTGAGGTGTGACCTGCATATCCTGATGGCCCATCATCGGCTGATGAGCTTTCCTGAGCTAGAGTGGTGAGAGAGGCTGACACCTGCACTTGAATTAAGCTTTGCCAGGTGCTACACAAAGATGTCGCCACCCTATGTAGTGTGTCTAGAGCCAGAGCAAGGAAGAGTAGAGTCTTGTGCATTACAAACACCTGTCTTTGAAGTCTCCCTACTTCAAAGCCAAAATGGGTATAAGAACTGGACCTCTGACACCATATACTTGGAACACGTTTGGACTGAGGACATTCTGCCAGGAAGAAGAGCTGTTGTGCTGCCAGGAGAGACTGCCACTTTGCTGTTTGCTTCGCTGTGCTGACCTGCGGTCTGCTGCTTCAGTCTTGGGAGTGAGAGGACTGGACTTTGCTCTCTACATTCTGCTTTCTAAGGTTCTCTGAGGGCTGGAGTCGAGCTTGCCTCCTGTTAGAAGTCTCAGAGCCATGGAAGACGTCACCTGTAGCACTTGGGCTCGTCTGCTGTGAGCCCTGCTTGCCAAGTTGTGCCATATCCAGTTTTTGAGCCCTTGGAATTGAGTTTCAGTGCTACCAGAAGAACCTGACATCCGGAAACGGGCCTGGCAGCAACTTTGATGTTGTGCTGCTGCCTGTACTGAAGTCACTGTCCCCGCTCAATGCAACAATCATAAAATACAACGCAATCTCCAATGACGATACAGCGCCTCCAAAGAACCTCCACTGCGGGAGTCCCGAGCACCATGCCACAAACATCCGTGATGCACCGCTCCGACACCATCGCTGTGGCCCTGTGGTTTGGCCTCAACGACTAAAAAAACCAAGACCTCGTGGCTTCACCACCAACATCATTGATACCGCTCCGCAGTAAGTAACCAAGGTACCACTCCTGCAGCTTACGCATCACCCCCCCGCTCTTCGCATCGTCCCTGGGCGTTTGCAGCTCAATGACCCTGCACCGCTTCCAGGAACCAACAACTCACTTGCTACAGTGATGCTTCACCTCCTTGGCGCAATGCACCGTCCTGAGCGCCAACATACAAATGACCCTGCCTAGCAGCAAGGAACTGACACATCACCTGCTTTCGATACGCCTCACCTCTCGAATACCTCAAACCATTTTTGATTTTTAAAGCATCCAAGGGTACTGTCCTGGGGTCTGCATCACTCCTGTATCTGTCCGTGTTCCCTCGCAGGTGGGCTAAACCTGTGGATATTTGCCTTGGTCAAGCGTGACCCAATAGCTCCAATTAGAGCTATTGTTATCTAAGAACTTTTGTTAACCTTGAAGAATTCGTAACTTGATTTGTGTATGTTGGCTTTTTGTCGTTCTAGTCTTGCGTTACACAAGATAAATATTAGCTATTTTTCTAAACTGGTGTGGTGTACTTTTCTGGTGTTTTCACTGTGTTACTCTGTGTGTGTGTGTATGTGTGGGCCCAAATAATTTGCACATTACCTCTAGGGATAAGGCTGACTGCTCTTGCCAAGCTACCAAGGGGGTGAGCACAGATTATTCTAAGCGTGTACCTTACTTGCTCCCTACTTGGACAGGATGCATACTCTGCCAACAAGAGACCCCTTTTCTAACACCATATTTGTGCTTTACTTTGCAATGCAAACACATTTTTTGTATATATGTAGTAGAAAACCACTGGATTACTGTGACCTTCTCGTCTCACATGTACCCAAGCAAAACAGCACAAGTGTAACTAGTGAAAATTACAAAATACCCAAATATACCAAGAAAGTAATAAAAAAACACAGCTCCCGTGTTAAAAAAAATAGCAGTACTTTGTCCTGTGAAGTTATCTGTCGTGAGACAGTTTGTAGGTCTCCTTAATGTTAATTCTCCATCTGAACAACGTCAAAGGTGCGTGTGAGTACTGCAACACCTGCACCTCTCCTACCAGCGCATCTGCACGGCACCCACATAAGCAGAGGCCTAGCAGCCCTGTCTCACAGAAATGCAATATATGTATGCTTTGTATTGCTTTGTCACCCCCAACATCTTAGAAAACTGCGCTGTGCATACACTGAAAAAAATAGGCCATTTGCTATGTCTGTTTTTTCAGTAACTTTGTATTACCACTAGGCAGCGCCACAAAGCTGCTGTATTACCACACCTTATGACCAGGTCTGCCCTGGGTCAATGCTGGGTCTTGGAAGCCAAACCTATACCAGGAAAAACAAAACTCCAGTTTCCAGAATGCGACGAGCTGCTGCCTATATAAGGCTAGGACTGTCTTAGGGTCTGACGCAGGACACAAGGTCACCTGGATGTTAGATATATTTCGTAATGTTTGAGACAAGGTTGGTGACATTTACAGGTGTTAGTCAATTACTTTTGCACACCTAGGATCACAAATATCTGGGCCCATGAATCGTCACAGGTCTGACCTTGTTGAGAATAAAATACTGTTTCTTAGACTTGACACGGGGAACTGTACAACAATGTAGGATAAATACTTCGCCCACAGCACCGCCATTACTGTACAGAAAACGTCTCACTAACCAGGTACAAAAGGACAAGCAGTTTTACTTTGTTCCTTCCAATGAAAACATAGTGACGGCAGGGGCGGCCTTAGGCATGTGCAAGCTGTGCCCCTGCACAGGGCCACCAAACCCCAGGGGCCACCACACCAATATATATCCTTAATATAATAATCCTCTGAGGATGGATACATATTTGCGTGGCGGCCCCTGGCAGGGATTTGGCAGCCTCCGGCTCTGTTCCACTTCCAAACACCCTAACCCCCCTCTTCACTGGCCTCCGCGCTCCGCCCCGCCCGGACCCCCTCTTGCGGGACTCCCTACCCACGCTCCCTGCCCAGGGCCGCCATGAGCCTAGAGTCACCCCTGGTGACGGGCAGTAACCGCACAAACACCAACATTTCAATTAGTGGTGTATATTTTTCATCAATCTCTATAAAAAGTCGAGGATCAGCTAGTTAATAACAGGTATGGATGATAGGCACAGAAAACTTGCTGCTTATACTAGCACTATCATAAAGTCACCAGGTGCTTAATTTTCATGAAAGGGCTATCGGAGCCCAACTTTTTCCTTAGGAGCCTGTGAGTGTTGTGGGGTAGTGGGATTGGAATTCTAAGGTTACTGAGTCTTTCTTCCAACTCTTGCCCCTAGCTTACATCATCAGCCACCAGGCACTCCATCACGACCGACACCCCTGCCAATCTGTCTGACAGGCTCACCATTCCTAGCCGTGTCTGCACACCCGAGCGGAGACAAAGAAATGCAAACAAGAAAAAACAAGCAAGACCACTTCTCAACCTAAGCACCAAGTATCTGGAACAACATCCTTGTTTCCATCAGGGCCACTCCCAGCCCTACTCCAGTTTGGTAAAGAGTTGAAGATGCACCCCTTCAAAGAATATTACATCTCAATACAGTAATGGTTCACATTCACTCTTAGAAACCAGTTATCGCTAATGGGTAGGAGATTTTTTTGACATGAATCAGTATAGCGCTTCTAGATGGGTTGTATGGGATTGTTTTAAGGCAGCGCTCAGAGGCGAAACTATAAGTTACGTTTCTCGTATTATGAAAGTGCGAGAAGCTAAAAACTTACAGTTAACCCGTGATCTAATTCAAGCTGAAGAAGAATATGTTTTAACGATATCCCAAGGTATAGACGGGAAACATATTCTACACCGGATAATTATTCTTAAAACTGAAATGAATAACTGGTTAACTAAGCGCTCTGCTGAGACATTTCAAACACATCGAAACAATCCATATGAAAACGGGGAGAGAGTGGGGAAACAATTGGCACTTCGTACTCACCAGAAGGCCTCTTACAACGCAATACCCTGTATAAATATAAATAATACTCAATATACTGATCCTCATGAAATAATAGAAGGGTTCCGGCAGTATTAACAAGATCTATACTCCGAGGATAACCCACAAATTGGACTCGAAACAATTAATTCAGTAAATCAATTTATTGGAGATACAGACTCAATAAATATTCTTGACAATCTATCTAACCATGACCTTGAGAACCAAATTACTATCACTGAGCTACAACTAGCACTGGCAGGTCTCGCTTCTGGAAAGGCAGCTGGTCCCGATAAAATTCCTTTGGAATTATATAAGATCTTAGGTCCAATTATACTGCCCTTTTTATTAGATCTTTTTACAGGCATACAAATAACGGGTACAACTCCAGACTCTTGGAAAGAGACAGACATAATAATATTTCACAAAAAAAACAAACCTATCGAGAATCCATCTTCGTACCGTCCTATCTCTTTGATCAACTCAGATTCCAAACTTTATGCAAAAATTCTGGCTAACCGTCTCGGGGGGGGGGGGGGTGATTGAACATCTGGTCTCCCCCTGGCAACACGGCTTCATTCCTGGCAAGGGTACGATTGATCACATCCGCAGAGCCATTGCACTATTTGATTTCGTGTCTGCAGAGGGGGCCAAATGTCAATGATACTCCTTGATGCCGAAAAGGCTTTTGATCAAGTATCATGGGAGTTTTTGTGGACTATTCTACGCTTAAAGAATCTCGCAGCTAATTTTATTAGATCTATTCAAGCTATGTACTGCCAACCCAGAGCTAGGCTTCAGGTTACGGGAAAGGAATCAAAGGTAATAAAGGTGTCTAGGGGAACAAGACAGGGATGCCCATGTTCACCCCTTCTTTTCGCTCTATACATTGACCCTTTAATCAGTAAACGACTTCATAATACAGTTATTAAACCTATCTCTATAGGTAACTTTGACACAAAAGTTTTAGCCTATGCCGATGATGTGGCAATTGTAACACCTGATCCCGCGGAGGCGATTCAACAAATTGAAACAATAACTCAACAATTTGGTTCATTTTCAGGTTATTCACTTAATAAAGCCAAAACAATTATTATCTGTACTGATAATACAAACTACAATGACCCTAGGAGAGTAGAAAGTGCTACATATCTAGGGATATGTTTAACACCGAAAGTTGAAAGGATTAATCATTTGAATTTTGATCCGCTAATTAAAACGTTAGAAAAAGATCTTAAAAGAGTTGATAGTTTACGTTTATCAATTATTGGCAGGAGTAATTTTGTAAAAAGGAATATTTTTCCTAAACTTTTGTATTTGTTTCGTGCAATACCATTAATAGTAGAGTATAGCACACTCAAAACTATAGACTCACTAATTTCATCTTTTATGTGGCAATACGGGAAAATTAGGAGGTCTATTAAATATCTATCATTACCCCAGCATAGAGGCGGTTTAGCCCTTCCTAATATATTACTATACCACTGGGCAGTCTTTCTTCAACAAATAGCTCCATGCTCTATACAAAAATGACTGAGTGTAATATAATATCACCAGTAATACCCTCTATATATGAATTGCTATTAGGGAACAAGCACCAAGGTCTTTTATTAAAACAGATAGAACCAAGTTATTTAAAAAAAAATCCAATTTAAAATAATTGCTAGCTCTAGGAAAGTTTGGTTAAAAATATCGAAATTTTTATCAATCCCGAAACATAATAAATATATTCCACTTTGGGACTCCTTTCTTCTTCCCCGTTTAGTAAATGATGATATGGCCAAAAAATGGAATAAAGCAGGTATAAGAACGGTTTTGGATCTAGGCGAAAATATTGTAGATTTTCAATTCTCTTACCTACAGAAGAGATATAATATTCCCAACAGCCACCAATTTAAATTTCATCAAATTAAAGCGATCATGAATACTAAAATCCCTGAGATTTCATATGAAACAATTCCTAGCCTAGATATTCTGACAATTAAAAGCGTAAAAATAGGGAAAATATATGATTTACTTCTAGAAAAAATAAATGATGATATAGAACATACTGAAACATCATGGGCTACTAGGCTTAATGATCCAAATGTAGATATTGATTACAGTTTGTTATTATTATCTAAGATAATTATGTCTTCAAATTTAAAAGCTCAGTCATATAAAACGATTTTCAATTTATATTTTACCCCAGCAAAATTATTTAAATGGGGTAAAAGAACGGATGATCTTTGTCCAAGATGCGCACAGGGCCCTGCGGATCTAATTCATATGTTTTACGGATGTCGGATGTTAACCCCACTTAAAAATGATTTGAATAAATTCTGGGAAGAATTTTTTGGACATCTGATCCCGGTATCAGCTATGCTATATATGCTGGGCTATGATAACTCACTTGGATTGAATAGAACCCAGGAATCATGTTTATGTATTGGGGTAACTGTTTATAAGATGTTTATTAGTGGCTAGCTGGAAAGATGCAGATTTCCCAACCTTCCAAATGTGGCTGGCAAGGTTTTTGGCTATATATAATCACGAAACAGCAATATATTCATCTAAAGGAACGCGATCTCGAATGCGGGGCCAGAAAATTTGGGAACCGGTTGAGAGATGGATGCACGGGGTTAAGGATCAAACCGCTTGATTATGAGCTATATTGTTTAGTATTAAATATATTTAATTTAGCAAAATAAGCAGGTAAAACTATTATGTTTAAGCAGTATTTTATGCCTTAGTTGATTCCTCTAAGCTTCTAGTACACTACTCTCCCGTCTCTGGAACTTGTATTCATTTTCTGTATTGTATATATTTTAAGCTGCTTATATGGATGATAATGTTATAGTATCTATGACTGTGAATATGTGATGCTGTTCAATAAATACATTTAAAAAAAAAAAGAAACCAGTTATCGCTCAAATAACATGCTAAATGTATCTTTGCTTTGCTTTTTCTGTTAGGAGCTCTAAAGAATTCTGGCTAGGTTCACACTATACAAATACCACAAACGTACATCGTACACTTCTTATTTTTATCTCACTCATACAAAGACTTTGGTATCCATGCTTTTTCCCTTCATGCCTGTTCTAGTTGTATGCCTTTTTCTCCTCTGGGGCAAAATCTGTTAATGAAAAATAAGTCCCAGTACCCACCAGTAGGTGATAGTGTCTACCACCTGCAGCCACAGACTCAAATTAAGCACCACAGTCATACTTTGAAGATACCAGTGGTCAGTGAATCTAACTTGCAGATGTTGTGAGAAGCACTACAGGGGTAACAGATGCTAATCCTAGCTACATTAAACCACTAAATCCTGTGGATCAATGAGTCAAATGCACTTTGACCCCCTTATCTAAATATAAGAACAATATTTAACACAAACTGAAAATCCCAGACAAATTCAACAACATATGGTTGGCATTTATTAATATGTCTGCCTTTTCTGGTTTTAATTTTAGACATTGGTTTTGACAGCTCAGTAGCCAAACAGAAATGTTGCTTACATTATACACACAGTGAGATTTGGGTCTGCCCATTTCAATCATTGGCTTTCTACGACCAGCCTCTTCCAGCTATTAGCCTGAGGCTTTGTAAATTATTTCTTGATCAGCACAGTGGAGTATTCCTTTCTCACCTAATGCTATTATCTGTTTGCATGTATCCTTCCAACTCCACTCCTGTGCATGAACTGAACTACACGAGGGACTACTTAACAACTGTAGCCCTCTCTGTCCATGTCCACTAGCTCCCTCACGTTTCTATATAATGTGCTAATGCTGCACGTGTTAGCATATTAAACCCAGACATATTGGCTTTGCCTATGCTTGTTTCTTCTTCTTCACTACCTCTGACTGTGTCGTCTTAAGTTATTAGGAAAGGGGAGGAGGGTGGGCTAGTGATGGGTGATTCGAGAAGTATATGGGGTATGACTTTTGAACATTTCTTAGTAGCGTTGCACTTTTATACTTTCATGTAATGTTTACTAAATAATTATTTAGAAAACTACAGTCGGTCTGTTTGCTCTTCCAGCCACTTAGAAAATACATATTTGCCTTATTTGCTCGTGCAGAGTTTTTCCAGTCATAGCAGCAAAAGCTCCTGCAGCTGTTCGCCCGGCTTCTCACCTTATGTTGTGTTCATAAGTTGCACAGCTACCTTCCTTGATTCCCCTTCCTCCACAACCATCCACAAAGAAATGTAAAAAGCAGGGGAGTTAGACTGACAAGAAAGCCATCGAATCATGAGCCAAGGCTGACATGAAACCCACTCTGTGTAGTATTGTATACAATGCTGTCTGCAGCCAGACTGGAAAAGAACCTTCAAAGGCTTGTTCCATGGCCTGCAGCCTCCCTGGTAGCAGCCAACAGCCCTGCTGAGCCCCAGGCTCCATCTCACCACCTCCCCCTTGCATTTCCCTTTATATTTTCACTTGATGAAGACATTTTGCCTTCCATTTCTGTCTGCCTTTCTGTAGTCATGAGTGATTTTTCTGCTGCTCATTAAAAAGAAAGATGCATCTCTGTCCTTTTGATAAGAGCAAGCCTGTGGAACAAAGGCTGGTCTGGGCAGCCCCTTTGATCATTGCCACACGCTCTTTTAATGCAGACCTCCATGGCACTTGTAAGGTCTGCCTGCAGGCCTCATTCCAGCCTGTACAGTAATTTGCTGAACATTAGGCCATGTTGTACCACAATGCCTAACAAAGCTCTCAGCACGCGTGTAGGTCGGTCTCTCCAGCATCATATTTTAAAAAAAGAATAATTACGGAAATATATACATACAAGGGCTTTCAGCCAGTCCTCTTCATCCATTGATCTATTCAAGTGTCATTAACACACTGCTTCCACCTACCACAGCATTCAGTATGGGGCAATGGGTCAGCCCTCTTCAGCCGTTGGCTCTTTTCACTTGGAATGACTGCATTTTGATAGTGAAAATTTGCAAATAAGGGGGGGGGAGCACTTCAGAGTCTGGATAGATAACAATCCATGCTTTGATTTTTTCTTTCTTTTAAAGATGCCTTTATTGATATTTGTAATGGATCTATTTTTTGCAAAGCTTGCATGTCACCTTTAGAGAAAAAACATCCTTCCTTCTTATAACGTTTCCTCATTTAAGGTTTATTGAATATCTTTAAAAAAAAAAGAAAGCACACGCTGACAGAAGATTTGTCATTTCCTCGGTGATGCAATTCCTTGATCAGATCTGATTATTTCACTGAAACCTTATTGATTTATCTTTTGGGTAAGAAGTATCACGACCAGGAACAAGGCCTTTCAGGTCACTGTAGTGTCCAGCTGGACACATTCTAGTGTCTCAGCAGGCACTGAATTTACCAGCCGCTCCCTAGAGGGCTGGGCACACTTGCACCTAAAACCCATCCACCACAGGCATCACAATTGACGTGACCCTGCTAATAAAAGGGCTTGGATGCACGGGCTTGTGGCCAGTTATCTAGCACACCCACAGCGTTTGTGTCACTTATTTGAGTAGCATGTGAGCAGTGGGCCCATAATACTACATTAGTCCGAGAGGGGTCCTGCCCCGCATATGAGCTGGAAGCGCCCTCGCAGTTCCTTGTGAGGAGAAAAATGTGTGTCGCATAAGGGGCCACCGCTGTCGTTTGCCCAGGGAGAAGGCAGCAAGCAGCGCTGTTGCAGATGGCTGACGACTACCGAGGGCTGACTGCAAGATGGGGCACGCAACATTGCTCACCGGCCTAACGTGGAGCGGTAGCCTGCGCAGTGCAAGACAGACTCCCAGATCATCCGGGCGATGCAGTTGCTACTGGAAGTTGCTCGAGTATTCACTCAGTTCACCAACATTGATCCGTACAGGAAGCGGCAGCCAACCTCTAACGTCCCATTCTTATTAAGAAGGGATTATCGTCTACACATTCAAGACTTGCGCTTATCCAATACCTTTTCACGGAACCCCGGATTCCGACTCAGGCCTGAAAAGTTCTACCTACTACTTTTTAGCATTTGAACCCCGGTTTACCTTCGTAATTTACAAACATGAATTACAATGTTTGCATGTTTATTTTCACTGTCCTGAAGATGATCCCATGATTCTCCCCTAAGTGATCGAAACGTTGCAGACTCTATATGTGCCATATGTTTCTAACAGTTCTGGATCACAAAATGCAATGATACTCTTCTGTAAAATAAGTCTAAAAAACTAATGTACATAGACTTTGTGTTCTTGCCTGAAACTTCGCCCCTCCCTTCCTTTTATGTCTGCCATGTATGTTCCTAAGTTGGATGCAGGTATCGTCCCACTTGTATTTGTTATTTGATCCTTTTTGCTTAAATACTTATTAATGAATAAATGCTGTCCGGCTGGACAAAGAACATATTGTCTATTTAGCGTATGTTAACCAAGTGCTCCTTAAAACTCTTTCTTGTCTAGGGACCGCTGTCTTTAGTAAAAAAAAAAAAAGACAGAGACATGGCGGCCTGGTGAGTGGCGTTCCCTGGCCTGCACAAGTGTGTCAAAAGGGGCAGTGTGTACCTCTAGCAGAACTGAGTGAATGGGTGCTGGACAACAGGGCAAAAGCTCCACAGTGCTGGAATAAACAATCATGATGCATACAAGCCGCCCTGTAGTCATGAACATGTGCCTGTCACACGGCCATTGACAGCTAGAGACTGACAGAGATGCCACATGGTGCCATCACACATTGCCTGAAACACAAGACCAAACAAGAAGCCTAAAGGTGGCCCAGCCAAGAAAAGCCCATCCACGTCCGTGAGGACGGAAAGCAGCCAAGCCCCATAAAGGCGCAAGGAGAACGTGCGCTGTGCACGCAGCCCCCAGTGGCTGTCTGACGCCACCGCAAGCAAGGAATTTGCACCACCCACCCTCAGAGGTGAACAGACACCACCACATGTTAGAAAACTGGCACACCAAGCGTCAGATAGGGCACCCACAAAGAGGATAGAGCCCACAAGGTCAGAGGTGCACAATAGGCTGCACCAGAGAGCCTGAAAGCACGGGCATGAGCTTGGGAGACAGAGACCTCTCCCCAGAGAAGCAAAGCTGAATGCAGGAAGTGAGCCTTAACACCACCAGCACCGCCCACAGTGGGCCAGAGACATTCAAAAGTAGTGCTCCAACACTGCTGTAAGACTACGTCGTACTTCAGCCAATTACAGGCAGGAGGAGAGCCGCACGTCCTAAAGTGGCAAGCTGCCACCACCCCAACACGGTGGTGAGATTAGGGCACAACGCCACATCATGAAAGAAGAGAAGAGTGTCCTCCCCCACACTGCCTAAAGAGGGTGTCGCCAGTAGCTCAATACAGGCAAGAGGAGAGTCGCAAGCAACTGCAACAGTTCCCTACTGCCCATGGAAGCCATTCCCAGAAGAGGGAACACCCAGAGTAGGAGTTTCAAGAAGCTCCTTGAAGAGGGAACACATGAGATAAGTGGCTGGACGCCACCCAGCACCCAGGAGGGAGAAGAGTGGAGAGCTACAGAAGTCTCGCCTGCATGGTCCAGAGACCACTGAATGTTGATAGGCCCTGTTGACCTGTTTGGAAGATGGTGCATGCCACTGCGGAGGAAGGACTGAAAAAAAGAGTGACAATCCCGTCACCATGAAGAACCGGACAAACACAGGTGTGCTAGAAAAACAAAAAAGAGGAGAACGAAGACTCGTACCACTACAAGCCAAGAGTGCACCTGCAAACACAAGACACCCACCAACACGAAGCGACGTTCCTGGAGACAGCTCAAAGGGAGAACCAAAAGTAAACTGCAGCAAACATGAACCGCGTCTCTCCCTAATGCTTTCCAGTGCGACTGCTAACTCCTAAGCACTCTGAGTCGGATGGCATCCCTGCTCTCGACAGCAGATACCACGGAAGAAGAACGGCACCAGCAAAACAACATGTGGTTGTGAGTTCCCCATAATCATATCACTACCTGTCATCTAGGTCTAATGGCAACCACATCACAAGTGCTGTGTGCATGCCAAAGCACCCAGAAGAAGTGTGACCAGCTGGTCTATACTAGGAACCTGACGATCGACCAAGTTCAGGAGGGAAAGCTGTGGGAGGCCTAACCTAAAACTGAAGAAAACTCGAGCGGCGGACGGAGCACATCTAGACACACAAACAGCAGGCCAACTATTTATTTATTTTATTTATTTATGAGATTTTTATTGCGCAAACAATTACCCTGAGGTGTCTCGGCGCATGTGTGGGCTAGCAGGACCGCGGCAATAGAGTTCACTGATTAAACAGCCATGTCTTTAGGAGCCTCCGGAAGCTCAAGAGGTTGGGGGCATTTTTAATGCTTAGTGGTAGAAGGTTCCAAAGCTTTGGTGTGGCAACCAGAAAGCGTCTGTCTCCCCAGGTTGCCGTTCTTGTGCGAGGTACTGGTAGGAGGCAGGTGTTAGCAGATCTCAGCAGCCTTTTGGGAGTGTACAGCTGAAATGCCTCAGTCAGAAACTTGGGTCCGACGCCATGCACTGCCTTATAGGCAATGCAGAGGGCCTTGAATTTAATTCGGCTCTCTACTCTGAGCCAATGAAGCTGGCCAATTGCAGGAGTAGTAGGCTGGCGGCGAGGAATGTCTAAGAGAATTCTGGCAGCCGCGTTCTGTATAGACTGTAGCTTAGACAGCACAAGTTTCCGGGTGTTGAGAAAAAGGGCATTTCCGTAATCGATTTTGGAAAATACCAAAGTGGTGACTAGGGTCTTCCCAAATGGCTCTAATTTCATCTGAAGAACGACCTAGCAACCACTAGGTAACATCACATGAGAACGACCTAGCAACCACCCAGCGGAAGGTCGAGAGTATGCCGAAAGCATGCATGAACAGAGTCTCTGCCTCACGCTTCTCAGCGTGTCCATCAGGCCACTGTCACAGACGGCTCAGTAACCCAAGACATTCAAGCGCAAAAATGCAGACACCTCCCTAAAGGAACTGGAAGCACCTGGCCAGCCCCACTCTCAGAAATCGACCCAAGAACAAAGGAAGGCCTGAAAGCCATCACAGCAAGTCATCACTAAATGTTGTTCAGATTCACCACCTGGCTGGCAGTGCGTCAATCACTACCATCCCTAGAGTACCGACCACATGGACTGGAGTCCAACACCGTTGCCACACCACCTGACAAGAAGAACGAGAGACTACCCGCTAACCTGGCTTGCATCCGAATACCGGCGGCGAGAGCACGTCTTGACGAAGACCCATCCACCCCTGAAGTTTGAGCGAGAGACTAGGCACTGGCTCCTTGGTGGTCTTGCAGCTGTGCCCATGTAGGCACACACGCAGCCCCAGCGCAGCCCACAAGCAGTCCCGTGGCAACCCAGACAAGGGGCCTCCCCCAGGCGGGAGAGTTGGACTTGATATTGTCCAACCGATGGACTACAGAATACAGCGAGATCTTCTCACTGAGACTTTCAGTCGATCAAGCAACACCTTTGTGAACCTTCACCATGGACTCCAACCATGTTCAGGATGCACCCTGTTTTTATGAACTGTTAGAACTGACCACAGATCATACTCAAGGTCAGTGGAGCGGAGCAACTTGAGACCAAAGGACATGTTTCCACTGGTATGCTGCCAGAGTACAGCTGACGTCTCCAAGCCAGCATTCATGTCGTGAACCACTCAGGTTAAATTATGCTTGCAAGCGAAGATATCCTGCGGCAGTTCGAGTCCCCAGCCCCTGTCTGCTGTCTTCCTGCTACACGATCCTGGAGGCTGATGGACCCTGTGTTGTTTGTTTGATTGGTGTTTACCCCTACAGGTTGAACTGGTGTTTGTTTTGTTTTTCAATAAAGTTTGGGAGGAATGTAGTGTCTTGTAGGACATATTCTAGTGTCTCAGCAGGCACTGAATGTATCAGCCACTCCCCAGAGGGCTGGACACACTTCCACCCCACACCCATCCACCACAGGCGTCACGAGTGACGTGACCCTGCCAATAAAAGGGCCAGTTAAACAGCACACCCACGGCGTCTGTGTCACTCATTTTAACAGCATGTGGGCCCAGGGCCCGCAATACCACAGTCACGGGCAAAAGCAAACTTCCTCCAAAACCAATCATTGGTACAGGACCACCAGCAGGGATGTAGGCACCACAACTTAAGATGGCATCTCTGCCGCCCTCTTCCGGGGACCGGGGAATTTGCAATGACCTGTCATGTCTGAGTAATGTATTATGACAAAGACCCAACCCCGACCACCCACTTATCTTTTCATATCACGTGTTGTGCAACCTTGGGCACCGAGCAGCCCAATTCTCCGGTTACGTTGCAGAGGTCGGGAGCCGTTTGCTTTTTTTATTTAACACAATCACAATGTATAATCAATTTCCATATTTTAAATAAAAAATCTATACGGTCGAGCGGCACCAGAACACTCATCAGTCTTTGTGCACTTTCAGTAACGATTTAAATTTGGAAAAAAGGCCTCTCAAATCAGAGCGCGCCGTGTGAAGAAAGAAAATTAATTTCTGACCTACCGCCTATGAGCGCACCATGTTTCAACTTTTTACATACGCTTGCCAAAAAAGTCCCGTCGTCTCTGCAGCAAGGAGTGAAAAAGAGAATAATCGCGCTACCAAATAATATAATCCCCTAATGAAAAGATGTGAAGTGAGTTAGGCGCGTGGGAGGCTGAGTGACAGAGCGCGCGTGCGTGGGCGCGCGGCAGCTCGAGCTCGTGACAGAACTGCCAATAAATGTGCTGCCGTTCAGCGCATTCTTCCTCGAGGAAAAAAAGAGAGAACAAGTTGGACAAGTGGCGCCCCCTGGAGGCCCGGCAGGACGGGTAGGTAGATGCAGCGTTGAGAAATGGAAATGTTTCAGTGTCGCTAAGGGAACAAAAGCATCTAAAATGCAATAAATTACACGTTCAATTCGTTCCCTCAAATCACAAATTGGCCCCAGCAAAAAAAACGTTTCTAACGTGAAACAAGCGCACTGCAGTTGAAGAGCAGAGTGCGCCAATAGCCAGGGTCCCTTTAGTTTAGCCCCAAGTTTATAAATACCTGTGAGAAGTTGGAGACTCGGCGGGGGGTGCGGGAGGGCTCCTCCACACATTTTTCAAAATTGCATTTTGAAATACACTGCATGAAACCCTATAGAGCTGCTGACATCACCCGCAAAGTGGCCGCCTCCACAAAATCCTTGCATTTCTTTCTTCATGAGAACCGAAACCCCAGGGGCACAGCCGAGCCAGGGCCATGAAGTCTGAGAGTCTTCATCCGCCTTAACTTGAGAATTTGAAGTTCATTCTCTCACCTGGGGATCTGAAATTAGCAGCCGAGGAGATGGTACTCTCACGACTTGACTATGGCTCTGCCGCCCTCACCAGCCCTCCCGAAAAACAGACTCACTCACCCCATTAAGAGCTGGCCGACATGCTGCTGTCAGGTTTTCACTAACACATTATTTAAACAAGCATTTGCAATGCAATAGGTCTCGCATTAGGAAAGTTTGAGCTATTAGTATTGTAAATGACAAATTTTTTATTTATGTGTTGGTTTTGAAAATAGCGAAATGAATAGCTTTGTCATTTATAATGCCAATAGTTTTAACTTTTGCAAATGTGACATCTTTAGCATTTGTAATGCAATATGTGTTGTATTTACATGACTTAGATGTATTGATATTACAAAGAACAATGGCTTTTATTTTTAACAATAATTAATAAAAAAATAAAAGTTAGCATTAACATTCCCGCCGGCGGCGCGGTAGTACAGTGAGTCACTGCCTCTTGACTGCCCAATTACGGAGACCCGGGCGGGGCCTGACCTTAGCAGTCTTTGCATTACAGGCTGTGGCCCCGCGTGGGGGGCAGGTGATCGGATGTGACCTCACAAGACCTGGAACAGGCAAGGTCGGTCAGAAGCTGAGCGGGGCCGGGGCCTCGACTGGAGTCACGGGTCAAATTTAAAATTAATCAACATCATGATACCACGAGGACTGGACTGAGGGCCTGAAGAATCATGCTCGGGTGGCGCGGTTTGCCGCCGATGGACGAGTCATTGCGGCCACTGTAAAAACATTTCTACGTCGCGTTATCCCGGAGCTGCAGCATATTCGCTCAGAAAGCCTTCGTGAGTTGAGTAAGTTATTCCCAAATCAATACTGTCGAGTCATCCTGCCAAGACACACGTTGTCTGTGAATCCCGTGCACATATAGGCTGTGGGAGAGCTAGGGCGGGCATAGTTTAAACTTTTGAAGCCAGAGCACGCAGCCGGGAGCCCGACTCTGCTGCAGCTCCGACTGTGTTGTGCTGCGCTGCTGCCGGGGCTCCCAGCGTGGTAATGAACACTTAATACAAAGCTACCAACCCCCGGCAGACTCGTGGGTGGCCGCCGTTGGAGTTGTTGCCTAGTGCCGTAATACTGCAGCCTGGTCCCCAGGTATGTCAAATAAAACTTCAGAATTCCATGCCAGTCACAATGTATTTGCGTTTGAGTGTTAAGTATAAACATATGCTCGGTAGATTCTGCCTCAAGATGTCCTTTTACACACTCGTGAGCTAAAGCGCGAGAGTATGTGTGTGCCTAGTACTCACTTCTGAAAAGATGCTGCCACCACTTTTGCTCTGTGACCGCGGCGGCTGGGACACGCTAGTAGCCAGAAGGAGGCGTGCTTGCGACAGGCTGGGGAGCACGCGCACACGTTCCAGGCAGCGACGGAGGCGTGGCGCGCACCGCCTCCCTGTGCCGTGTCGCGCGCTGTGGATCTCGTCCCCTTTTGCTCTTCCCAGTGTGCGCACCGCGGGGGCCTGTTTACTACGCTGGGGGCCTGCAACCGCCGCTCCCTGCGATGTTGGTAGAGGCTGGCGGGGATGCGCCCCCGGTCTGGGGGAAGCTGCCGGTTTTGCAGCCACTCTCGGTCCTAACATGTAGAAATGGGACCCTCTCTATATCTAAATTAATGACCAGGGAAAAGAGAGAGAAACAACAACATGAACATACAAAGATTCCCCCTTGGTCAATTACTGCTTACATTCATTACATTGAATTAATCTATTTACCTTCTTCGTAACATAGGTAAGGCAACAACAATACTTTCATTTTATATATTTTATTTATTTTCTTTTTTGTAGTGTATCAAAAGATATATATATATTTTTTTCTTTACTTATTTTTAAGTCATTTCTTGTATATACAAAAAGTTCATAAATCTAGTTTGCAATTCAGTTCATTTAAAATTTTAGTGCAAAATTCCACTCTCGGTCCTTCCCCTGAAGCCGGGCCCGCCTTCCCACCACTGCCTCCTCCACCCGGAGCCTCCGGAGCTGCAGAGAACCCTGACTCTAGACGGGCCGGAGTACGAGGAGGAAGAGGTGGCGATTCCGCTGACCGCTCCGGCGCCTAACTGGTAAGTACTGAGATTCCGGGTATGGCAGATCTCCCGATGCATGGGGCGGGGGGTGTGTCTGTGTGTACGTGCGGGGGGGTAGAGGGCGGCGGCGTGTGTATGCGTGCGTGTCTGTATGTGTGTGTGTGTGGTGGGGGGGCGGCAGCGTGTGTACGTGTGCCTGTGTGGTCTGTGTGCAGGGGTGTGGAGGCTGGCTGTGTGCTCACGGGAATATGAGGCACGAGAGGGGCACGGCACCGTGCGCGCCCACGAGGTCAAATCTGCGCTCGTGCCACTCTCGTGTCCACATTCCCAATACGGGCAACAATAGGTCTCGAGCAGACACTGCTCGACCTAAAAAAGGGGTAACCCTGTGTCCCTCAGAACCTGGGTAATTAATGGTTAATAAAACAAATGGTTCTGTCGGGTGAAAGCCAAGAGTGATTTATAGAGTACTGTTACTGTATTGGAGGTCCCCCCTCTTAAGACAACACTATTCAAAATTCACAATTAATGACTCGAGGTCTTATTCATTGCATTTTCATATTTTATATGATTTGAAGTCATTCAAGTATTTCATGCAGTACAGATCAAAGACTGTCAACATGAATTTTTGTGCAAAAGAAAGTGACAGTGGTGAATAGTGCTCACGTGGTAGAAACTTCTTATATATGTACAGTGCGAGATACATCTATACAATCAATATATACATATATATACAGTTATTCATTTCAAGGCCATTCCTCATGGCTGTCTAGAGATTTTTCAATGTTTCTTTTAAGTATTTGAAATCCTAGAAGTCAATGGCCCGTTGTGGGATGTCGAGGTTTCGACCCTTCTGCGCCTGTGTCTAAGGTCGCGGCGGGTCTTTTTCAAGACAGAGGTGTGTTGCACGACAGTCCACTCGAATAGCAGGTCAACGTGAATTTTTGTGCAAAAGAAAGTGACCTCTGAGCCAGCGACTATATCCCTTCCATGATTTGAAGCGGATTATAAGGCCAGTGAGCCTCATCCTTTACAGGCGATTCAATACGACCTGCTATTCGACCTGCTTTCTTTTGCACAAAAATTCACGTTGACAGTCTTTGATCTGTACTGCATGAAATACTTGAATGACTTCAATTCATATAAAATATGAAAATGCAATGAATAAGACCTTGAGTCATTAATTGTGAATTCTGAATTGTGTTGTCTTAAGATGGGGGACCTCCAATACAGTAACAGTACTCTATAAATCACTCTTGGCTTTCACCCGAGGTTGAAAGGAGTGACCTATTTTGCAAACATCGCCATAAAATGCTGAGTATGAAATGCATCGTTGAAAGGAGTGACCTATTTTGCAAACATCGCCATAAAATGCTGAGTATGAAATGCATCGTGTGGTTTCAGTCTCTAGAAGAGTTGCTTGCCACCTGCAAAGTTAAATGTATTCAAATGCGGAAGATCTTCCCTGCTTGATTAAAATGGTGGCGATTTTCCATAAAAAGCGTGCTGTCCTGGCGCAAAGTTAATGCCAGACCCCTCATGGCTATGTTGGCCAGTTTCCATTTTGAATCCATAGGAAGGTAAGTACCTTATCAGATTAAGTTCCCTCCCTCAGCATGCCTTAACAGGTGAGAAGAGTGTGTGAAGTATATCTTTTTAAATATACATATGGATTTCTTGTTTACATTTTCTTGTTCTCTGTACATGTGGATTTAGTTTAGAAAGTCAGGTAAGTCATGTAATTGGTTTATTTTTGTAGAGATCAAAATTTCTCAGATAGGAAAAATAATTCCAATATTGGCATGTGAGCAAATTTTTCTAGATTTGGGGCAGTGAAGGTCTGTTGAGGCCACCTATGGGTGAGTGTAGGTGTCTCTCAGTGGCTTTGTGGGGGTCTCTTGAGTGCTGTGTTAATGCCCGTTTGGTTGTGCGCGGGACCATTGGTTCCCAATGCGTGGGTCTCTTGTGTACTATGTGTAGCCTAAGACAGCCGTTTCATTTTCGTTGCTTGCTTTGACCTTATCCTGCTCGAAGATTGTGTCAGGCCATTTTCCATGACATAGGAGACTGATTAATTGGGCAATCTTTGTTGTAACTACTGCCTGCTATGTCTGTATGTTGTAAACCAATTGCCTGAGTTTATTTACAACACTGTATCCTCCGTTTTATGTCTGACATTAGCGAAGGCCTTTTTTTCTTGCAAAACAATCCTTAAAAGATTACAGATATATACATACAAGAGCTTTTATTTTACTCAGCCCATTTTATTAATTGATCTGTTGTAGTGCCATCTACATGTTGCTTCTGTCCACCACAACATACTGCATGTGACAGTAGATCGGCCCACTTCATCCTCTGCTTCCCTCACGGAGTGACATAATTTTATCCACGCACAAATGCACATCAGCTTAAAAAGTAATCTCCATCCGTACAAGGGATGGGTGGACCATTGTGTTCTAATTTGCCTCTTTAATAATCAGTAAAAAAAAAAAAAAAACAAGCGTTTCCTGCACGGCCCGCTACAATGAGCATTGCTGACTTGCCCTACCTTTACTGCGCTGCCCCTGCCATTGGCTCTTACCAGCTTCTTGCCGGGCCAGCATTTTATTTTAGCGATGAAACAGCAACTGGCAAGAGTGCACCTGCACCGGGCGTGTAATGCGTAAGCGTGATTATGTGTTGGGGACTGATTTGCCAGGAGATGGGTGATTGTGTTTAATTTGCTGGAAACAACAGGGTGGCAACAAAGGGCACTTCAAACAGTGGACGAGACACAGGGCTATGGTGTTTAGCAATACTATGCAGCGTGGGCACCCTGGGAGGCTGGTGTCGTCTTGCATCAAGACGTGCAGCCGCCATTGTTTTAAATCAAGCGCAGTGTACCGCGCAGCAAAAATATATATAATGTTGCCTTGCACGTGCTTTTACAGAGCTGTGTATACTAATGCAGCGGAAACCATAACAAAACACACCAAAATTAGAAGAACAATTAGAAGAACAACATGTCAGGTTAGTAGTGTTGGGGACATATGTAGCAGTTGAGCCTGCAACTGCAGCTATGACAAAAATACTTAAAAAATGCACGGAGAAAATCATGCACAGTCTAAATGCTAATCAATATTTTAAATGGGTCTGAGCACCTGGATCCAATTCTCATCTGTAAAAATAAATTATCACCGCCGACGGGCCCGGGATTCCAGAGGAAACGCTGTGTCCGCCTCCCTGCTCAGGGCTGCGCTGCCATTGGCGGACCCCTGAGGCAGGAAGCCAGGCAACGGGAGAGAAGACGTAGGCCGGGCCAGAAGAAAGAAGGAAGTCCCGCCTGCTGCTGGGCTATGATTGGCTGCCCACCGGGATGGAGCAAAGAAGCCGAGTCCTCCCGCGGCCCGGGGCTCCCGTGAGCTAGGGAGAGACCCGGGGCCGCCCCAGAGAAGAGAAATCCTGCGTAGCCGGTGAGTGGGGTCCGGTGCTGGTGTGTGTGTGTGTATGTGTGCGATTGCGGCGGCGGCGGCGGCGGGGGGAGGGGGGTCTTTGTATGTGTGCGTGCGTGTGTGTAGGTGCGCTGGTGTGTGTGTGGGGGGTCTCTGTGTGTGCGTGTAGGTGCGCTAGTGTGTGTGTAGGTGCGGGGGCGGGGGGGGTGTGCCTGTGTATGCGTGTGGCTGTGTATGTGTGTGGCTGTGATGTGCACATGCGTGAGTTTGGGTGCGCGTGCACGCAGCTGAATCCAGCCGGAGTGAAGCGCGTGGCAGTTTCTTGTCCTTCATTCCCCCGAGTCAGCTAGCTATAGTTCTCCACCTGGACCGCATCCTTCGGATG
Source organism: Lissotriton vulgaris (assembly GCF_964263255.1). Classification (NCBI taxonomy): domain Eukaryota; kingdom Metazoa; phylum Chordata; class Amphibia; order Caudata; family Salamandridae; genus Lissotriton; species Lissotriton vulgaris. Next base: position 154,973,417 of record NC_141699.1, on the reverse strand, counting down.
CGTGTTCCCAGGCTCGACCTAAAAAACGAATTATCTCGCTGCAGCCCCCTTTTTATTTTTTTTTACAGTTTTAGATAGTTCCAACTCGACCAGTAGGTATCAGAGCGCTTTACACTAGCACCAGTTGTATCACTGATGGACACATTCGTTTTTAGGCACCGGAGGTTAAGTGATTTGCCCCGAATCACGGGATGTTTGCGCCTCCTCCAGGATCGAACCGGGCTCCCCCGGCTTCAAGGTCGGCCGCTCTAGCTGGTAGCCCTTGCCTACCTCCGCCGACTCCTGGGTGAGGTACACTGCTCTGTGAGAAACGTATGCCTCGTGCACAGAGAATTGAACCTCCAAACACTCAAGAGACCTCTCCCAGAACTTGTCTTCGTCTAGAGGCTCCGGCTCCCCTATGCTGCAGGGGCCGAAGAGTGCTGTCCGCTTTCAAGGAAAAGACTTCATGCTTGGCTGATTCTTCTCTAGCAATGCCCCAGAATCCGGAAGGCCTTCCGCCCACCTCCCTATCAAGAAGGCTCTCTCTTCAAATGTTTAAATCACTCTTAAAGGATCTACTCTCTGGGAAACATCTGCATGTGGATGCTTAATCACACAGCGTCTGCATCCCTTGTCCCTGCAGCTCCTTCCATCCCTGATTGGCCCCAGACTCCTGTCACTCTCCTCTCCTCCCATACATTGCTGCCTCATTCCATAGTGTTTAACACTCTCTGACAAGTTGCAATGTCTATCTCCTATTCAGAGGTGTCCTGTCAAATCAGGCACTGTTCCTCCCTACTGTACTTCCCTTTGCTGCTCTTCCAACCTTTCTCTCACTCTTGGCACTAAACCTTCCTTGGCGGCTCTCCTTCTAACCCTGCTGGACTCTCTTCACCCCATCTCAGCTCAACTCCCGGGCCTTTAAAATGTCATTCCCAGCATAGGTGGTTTTTGAAAGTTTTAGTGCTATGCCTAGCTGACTGCTGCCCTTTCTACATATATATGATATTTATATAGCGCAACCCCATCCAAACGACACCGGCGCACTCACTTGAAACTTATATTCACTCTCTTCCTGCATACTATAGGCCTGAGTTTCTTCCTTCAGTTCTGTCTGATCAGGCACCTACATTTGCATCCATGGCAACAGCACATCCATACCAGGATTCTACAGCGCTATATAAATACATAAAAAATAAATACAACTCCATATGTAGTGACTATAACACAATATGTCTGGTGGTGTCAGCTGCAGCTGTACATCAGACCTTTTGACATCAACACATAACAATTATGCACAGAAGGGCAGCCATTGCCTCTTCCAAAATTCATTGACATTTTGGATCAACCCACATTCTAATCATTTGGTGATAAAGAGGTCAGTCATGACACATGGGTTTTTTGCTTGCTTACAATATTCATCTACAAAGGGAATTGTCTCTGGGGCCACAGCTGATGGAAAGGACAGGCCATTCTGAATGCCGGACAAACCCCCGGTGGGCTGGAGGTCCAGGGGGCAGCTTTTGAAGTCCAGACAGCCCCAGGGATATTACAGCAAAGCTGTCTGCACACTGTCAGACAGTGAGTCACTAGTATCGCAGTAATCATTGTACTCCTACCCTACTGCAGGGCAGTGGCGGCTCCTCCGCTAAGGCGGAAGAGCGTCGCCCCACTGCTTCAACTGCAAGATGAATGCAAAAAATAAAATGATAACGTTAATTATTCTCATTTCGTTTTTTTGCTTTCAGCTTGCCATTACAAAAAATGGGGTAACCCAATCGTGGTCAGGGACCTGGGTACAATTTAATACAAAAAACAATGGTCCTTGACCTGTATTTAGAAAGAAATTAATCAATTCCCTTATAGGTATATTTATATACTATTTCCAGAGCTATTGAAATTAGCGCTACAGCTCTTTGGTACTTAATACATCATTTGTAAAGAAAAGGAAAATAACATGTGCAACTACCTGTAATTGAAAACACCATATATTTTATTTCAAAATGGTGAGACCGTTATTTAAACACGCCATGTCATTTAGGGATAGGTTGCTCCAAGGGATAGAGAGCGTGCAAAAAGAGAAAAGTGCTCAAGTGAAACGTGGTAGGAAAGGGAACTCAAAGTAGGTGACATAGGAGAGAGCAAATTATTTAATTTATATACAGAAGGACCGGTTGTGATTCACCGTCCTACAAAGCCTGGACAAAGTCAATTAATATATGCAGTTTTTTTACAAAGTTTTTGATATACATGGAATGTATCATTTGTATAGCATGTAGGGGGTGGGTGCATGTTCCAGGACCTTAGCTGTGTGGGGTATTTGTCGATGTTTTGATCCCTCTTATAGCCATCAGGTAGTTAAAGCCTTGGCTGTGCGGATCTTCATCAGGACTGTGTGGGGCAACTTATAGGATGTGGGGCCTAATCACACACCCACTGGTTGTATCAAGGTGTGAGCTCTAAGTACCCCTAGTTTAGTCATGGCAGGAAGCAGTGGCGAAGTCACTGTGTTACTTAGTAGAGTCGGGGTGCAGTCAAAGAGAAAGGAGCAAGGTATCCAATACGTTCTCCAGACGTAGTTAATCCATTGCTTATCAGGGATTGAATCAGGAACGGTCCGCCGTCAGTTTCATCCAAGCGCATCAGCTGGCAAGGAGCCAGCCCATCCCGCAGCTGAAGCCAGGCGGGATGGGCTGGGATCCCTGCGTCACTGGGGAGGAGTGATGACAGCACCTTAAGTGCGCATGGCGCTTTGGCCGGCCATCGTGGGCCGGCCAAAGCGTCATGCGCACTGTGTATGTTCTCCACCAAGGCTGCATTATAGCCTGGGTGGACAACATGAACAACCTGCCAGCCCTTGTCCTCCATGACGCCACTAAGGCAGCGTTGTGATTGGTCAGGGAATTCTGGGAGGCTGTGTGCTTCCTGCCAGTGCAGGCAGGAGGGAGGAGGAAGAAGAGACAGCGTCCAGCGGTAAAAAGGTAGGTGCTTTATCATTTTTATTTATTCTTTATTTCGGCTAAATTGCCTTAAAAGAATCACAACACAATTCATTATAAAATACATCAAGTCACAATTTTGGATTACATTTGGAACAGGTAATACTATTATAATCTAAAAAGAAAATCCCAATAAAACTATCTCTGAACTCAATAAAATACCAATAGCCCTTATAGTGCTAGATAAAAACACATTTGATCATGTAAATTCATCTCTTTGGCTTTACAACTTTAGGCCTTTTTTCCTACGCAAGAAATAAATCGAATACAGAAATCGGCTAACACTGAATACTATTATTTGGGTTGTGTCTGTTTTGATCATTCTTAGTGCCTGATTACAAGATCTTATTCCTAGATGTACACATAGAGGCTTAATCCATTTTCTTCTGGCCAGTGCATATGCTGTACAGAAGAAAAGGATATGAGGGTCATCTTCCTTCTGATTGCCCTCGCACATGTTGCAGGTTTCATCTACCACTGGTGCTAAACCATTGGTCCCCCTAGACCAGCACACCAAGGTTGTTTTGGTCAAAAGGTTGCCATATCTTAATTTTATAAAAAGGGGTTTGGCAAGTGGAGGCTCAATTTCGTCAAGGAAGGCCTCAAAAAAGGCTCATTCTTGAAACTTAGAAAGTTGGTCACTAGAGTCCCAGCATTATTCACATTTGTTATTAAATTAAACACAAAACTCCAAAAGCCCTTTTTACAAACAATTTTGAATTCGGCGGTAAACCTTCCGGATTCTCCCAAAAATGATTTAGAGCTATTTTGGTGAACCAGATTTTAACATGTTTTAGCCAGGGATTGGTATTCAGTTTATCCAACCCCAGTATCTCTTTTAGACCTTCCCTATAATCGTGCAATTCAGGTATCTGCCAAAGCCTTACCCATAGCATTAGTGGCCGGACGATAGTGTAGTGATCAGTCCTTTTAACATTTAAATCCAGCTGAAGTGGCACCAAAGGAGTACCTCTTGGAGCCCTTACCAAACTTCTCATAAAGTTATTATCCAGAACAGTAAATGTGTCCTTTGACATGGGCCCCCAAATTTCAGCACCATAAAAGGCTGCTGGTTGGACTTTAAATTTAAATAACTCCACTACCGGTGACACAGCTTTGCTAGTACTCAAGCTTTGCTTCCTAAGATAGGCTTTACATTCTGTGCAAATATGAACTTGCTTTTTTCAATTTGGGGCCGCCAGGAGAAGTTAGAATCTAACGTGACCCCTAAATATGAGAAGTTATGAACTGATTCCAATTTCTCACCATTCAGAATTAGACAGCCTTTATCTGGTTTTGATGGATTTAGGGCCATACATTTTGTTTTTTTTCCATTAATTTCCAATCCCTTCTTGCTGCAATAATCGCTAAAGGAATTAAGTAGTGCCTGAAGACCTTTCTTAGTTTGAGAGATCAAGATAGTGTCGTCTGCGAATAATAATGAAGTTACCTTTTCTCCATTCAGTTTTGGTGAATCGTTTTTGCATCCCTCTAGATGTGCAGGGATGTCATTCACAAAAAAGGAGAAAAGTGTGGAGGCCAATACGCAGCCTTGGTGAACGCCACGCTCAATAGGTATTTTCTGGGTTAATTCCCCATTTGGACCCCATCGCACTTTTGCGAAGTTCCCAGCATGCAGCTCAATTATCTGTACCAACAAACTGCTAGGAAACCCTGCTTCACTCAATGTTCTCCATAAGAGGTCTCGTGGCACTAGGTCGAATGCTGCTCTCAAATCAACAAAGCAACGTATAAGTGGCCCTTCTTAATGTGTACATATTTCCAGTACAGACAGCAAAATCTGAATACTTGGTCAATTGTGCTCACTTTACATCGAAAACCAGCTTGATATTTCGTTATGATCGCATTCTCCTCCAACCACTCATTAACACGAGTTAGGATGTGTCTCGAGTAGATTTTTTGGAGAATGTCCATCAGACTAATTGGCCGATAATTAAAAGGGTCCAGCCGATCCCCTTTTTTAAAGATTAAAACAATTTCTGCTCCCCTCCAGCTTTGTGGGAAATCTAGACTGTGGGATAGCTTATTGCACAGGTAATTTATGTACGGTGCCCATACCTTTAAGACGTGCTTGTACAGGTCCCCTGGTATTTTTTCTAGCCCTGGCGCTTTACCACTTTTTACCGAGTTTATTGCCGCCTCGGTTTCTTCTATTGTAAATTCCAGGTAGACTATGGGCTGTTTAAGCCACAGGGCATCATCGGCGGAGTCTCTTGAGATTGTGTCATACTTTTTGTAAAGGTGCTTTTTTAATTTTATTATTTCCCACCCCCTCCCTCCGTCCCTCCTCCTCACCACCCCTGTTCGGTAGCAGCAGCTACTGCTGCAGGGTGCTGGACCAGACCTCAGAGCCAGCCCTCAACAGTGGCAGCAATGATGAAAGGTGAAGGAGCAATGGCAGCCAACTTACTCATCTGCCCTTCCCTCCATCTACGATGGGCCCAATTTCCAAAGGTAAACTGAGACAAAATACAAACTTTTTGACTTTCGGTATTCACAAAGGGTATTTAGAGTAGTAAAGTTAGACTTTTGAGTTAGACACAACAGACTTCCAGCTCTGCAGCAGGCTCACAAAATATCTTACCAGACTTGCTTTTATGCCTGTGTTGCACTGCCACTTTAACGCTTACTAGCAGCTTAAGCTCAATTGCTGCACTTTCTATTCTACTGACAATGCCCAACAAGCACTTTATATTTGTAATATTTTGCACTTCGTCTTTATCCATTAAAACTGCTTTTTTTCTCTCTTTAATATTCTGGGTAACTGTCTTATACTTCCGTCCCCATAATATTTTTATGTAAACAGGTTTATGCATGCACTTATTGCAATGTTTTAAAGAGATGTGCACTTTAATAAAATAAACGGAAACTAGAACAATGGATAACACAGGCCTGAAAGTAGAAAGAATGCCAAATCCTTTGAGATTTCCTAAATCCAGGATGGCCAATCCAGTGTTGAAGTGAAGTTGGATGACCCAGCTCTTTGCCATGGAACTAAAAAGCCATTCACCCAAATTTCACATGGTTTATTAGGTTACAAAATGACTTATCAGCCAAGCTGCTGGATGGGGGTCTGTGAAATGAGTTTCCATTCTCAGGCCAAATCCCAGCAACAGAAGATATGTTAGGGCACCAAAAGAGTCTATGTCCACAGATCCTAGGGTCCACTCCTGGACTTCGATTTTTCAAATTATTGTCTTCAGATGTGTAAATCCAATTCAAATGAACCAAAATGTAAACTTCCAGTAGGTATTAGATTGTTAAAGGAAAGGGTATGAAAAATGGTGCCCCTGGAGCCATCCGGTAATCTAACCAATATTGAACATGTTGCCCAGACAATGTCTTTCCAGTCCTGGGCTTTCCTTTCACAAATCAAGGAATTCAAGTTTTAGTAGTCAAGTTGGTGCTAGGTAGACCTAGATTGGCTTCCTGAATGCACTGGCTTGTGAAATGAAATTGCACATTGCTACAATGGTGACAATTCAGACCGTTTGAGGCCCCAAATGCTATAAGAATGGTTTAGGTGACATGTATTAATTCATATTCATGATTAAACAACTGTTGTGCTGCTCTTCTATAAATTACACAAACAGCACCACCATGTGGCAGCTGTCATAAGTACCCGTGTTGACAATTAACTGCCGGTGCAAATCACCTGGAAACACCTGCTCAAATTAAGCACAGTTTTCTGGTTTTCCAGGAGAACACACTTGCAGTAACTTCTTGCGGTTCACTTCACCTGCATTATACATATGTAAAGGGGTTAGGTGGCAAGGTCGGTAACACATCATATATCGCAAACTTTGATGCACAGTATAGAGGCAATGGAAAAGCACTGCAGCAAGCCCCCTCTGCATCTTCAAAAGATGAGAGTGCTACAGGAGGAGCGTGATGGCAGCTGACACCTGAAATAGTTACATCTGTGGTGCCAAAACACTTTGAGAAAACAACCCAGAAGTGGCTGCATGGGTAGGCAAATGATCTTACCCTGTGAGCCTCGTGGTGGTTTTGTACCTTCCTACAACTGATAACATGTTTTTGAACCCTCGCGTTTCATGATTAATAACCACAAAAGTCAAAAGACCACAGGTATTGAAGGAACTACTTTCATTTATAACAGAGAGGCGAAACACCTTAAGACAAAACAGGGTATTTTGAGGGTGTTTCATGTGTTCATGTTGCTTCCTGTTCAAGTCAGAGGGCGGGGTCGTCATATCAGAGTCTGTTATGTGTGTCCACTCACGTTGGAGGTAAGTTCTTTATTTCATGTTAGGCTCACTGATTACAACAACACCAGGAAGGTATTGTCAGACCTCCATCCTGCCACCTTATGTTCCTATCTTGAACCTTCCAGTGCAGAGTATCACCCACTCTCAGCTTTCCAGACACCAGCTCGGACACACAGGGAATAGTGACACAGGACAGTGCACTTTGTGAAAAGTTAACTTTCTTGAACAATAAGAATATAAAAAAGACAGGCATTGCAAAATAAAAAAAACAATAATTTGCAACACGCCCCTGCTGAGCAAGACCCTAAGTACACAACTAGGAAGGCTTAGAACAATCAAGAGTCCAAGCGCCTGTGTGTCAGGGCTTCCCCATGAAACGGAGGCCCATGAGGGACAAAACATTTTTACACAACACCGAAAGAGAGCAACCACAATGTGCTATTGGCCATTGAGCAAGAAGCATTGCAAAAGTGCCGGCCAGGACACCCTAACACTTGTTCTGAGTAGACTGCCAGCAGGGGAGAGCACACATCCTACATGGACTCCAAATGTCAAGAAAAACACACCCAAGCAACATAAAAATTGTCAGGTGTGGTGTTTGAATTCATTGCATCAACTTTAGGCCTTACGCCACACCATAATTTCTTAGTTCGACTCTGCCATTAAGAAACAGGAACTAACCATATGCAAATTGGTGTTCTCCCCACCACGAAAAACGTAAACTGCTAGACAAGTCCCTTCTGATCGGAAACACAAGCAGCCCCTTACGAGGGATGTGCCTTCGAACTAGGGTTTTCCACTGGGGGCTATTGACATATTCTATGGTGGCCACAGCAAAGGGGTGTCTGGGTCCCAGCAAGTGGCACGGCCTGGCAGGAGATGGTACAGGTTGCAGAGTCTGAAACCGTATGTGTGGACTTTCCTATCGTCTCTGTGTCAAAAGCCACAGTAAGGTAATGTAATGCAGTGTGGCATTTATATAGTGCAACTTTCACTCCAAGGAGCATCTTGGCGCTGTGTGGAACCTGGAATGGTAAATTTACCAGTTAACTGCAAACAATAAAGGCAGACAGGGAATCAGATCAGAGACTTGCACAGGGTGTCAGAGGCGGAAAAGATCCAGGTTTTTAAGGCCTTCCTAAAATGGGTTTCCGCTGTAATCTGGCGCAGATGAACAGGGAGTTTATTCCAGGCCTTTGAGCCTATCACTATGAGTGATTTTCCTCCCTTCAGATTCAATCTAAAAGCTGCTATTTTCAACAGATTGGCTTTTGATGATCTTAAACTACGCAAGGGAGTGTATCGTTTGTATCTGGATTGAAGATATTGAGGGCCCATGGAGTAGAAGGATCTAAAGGTGATAATAAGGACCTTGAAGAGGACCCGTTTATGAATTGGCAGCCAATGAAGTTTTTGTAAGTATCAAGCTTACCACAGAGAATGTCTACTAGTGGCAGACTCCATGATGGGGTCTGCATTCTGGGACATCCTGGGTTCTCTAGGCACAGGCCTGGGGACACTGCTCCTCCTGCAAGGAACAAGAGGCTGCCTACTCTGCACAGACTGTTTATTTATCTTCAGATGTGTTTGTGGCTTGCTCTGACCCGCCCGCATGGCCTTTCAGAGCCCTTATGTCCTGAAACTTCTCAATCTCTCTACAGTTACTTGTGTATGCTTCTGGTCTGACCCAGCCCTCCTAACCTTTTAGAAGTCACATAATGCTCTGATGTCTGTCCATTACTTGTCTGCTTGTATTTAATTCTGACACAGTCCTCCCTTCTGACTTTCAAAGGCCCCCTTGTGTCCTGAATTCTCTCAATTTTTTACTTCAAAATCATTTTTTAATGGACATTGCTTTGAAACATACAACCGTGCAGGTATCCTGCATGATAAATGATCAAGATCAGGTTTGTGAAGAGTTCACAAGGCTTTCTGTGCTTTTCATATGCCTATCCCTATAAATGTAATCTGTTTGGTCTACATTTTTTTACCTGCCTTTCTTTAGGATGCTTACAGATTACTCGAGATGATTCCTTCAGTGTTTGTACGTTTTCTCTAGGCTGACCTTTGGTGCCATGCACGTGCTTAATTTGAGCTGTGGTTTCCAGTGCTCGGTACTGACATTTAATTATCAACACCAGCTCTTATGATAGTCTGCCACATGGTGGTGCTGTTTGTGTAATTTAAATATGAGCAGAACAACAGTAGCTTAATATATATTACGCATTAAAAACGACTAATTCCTACATCCCAAGCCCTTCTTTTACCTTTAGGGGGCCTCAAATAGTTTGAATGTCCCACTTGTAGGAGTGTGTTGGTTACCTCTAGTTGTGCAATTGGCAGTGTTGGCACAGAAATGGGTGGTGCAAACTGCAGTGGCTTCCTGGTGAGGGCCCTGGTACTTATTATTTTACAAATTAAGCACTGCAATACTCCTTTATCTTCCTTCCCCTGTATGTACCCCGCCAGCGATATATGTGTTGTCCACCTCTCTGACACCTTTTATCTTTACTTACCAGTGGTGCCTTAACATTGTTAAGTGCGACTCCCCTTTCACCTCCTGTCCTTTATTACTAGGTCTCCACGGCAGTGAAAAGCTATTTTGAAGGCAAACACCTAAGGGCGGATTCTCAACACGTTTTGTGGAAGGCCAATCCATCCACAATGCGCTTCCGCATTCCTTCTATCAAGTCTCCTCCTTACCCTCACTTGGTCCCTTTTTGTCCATCTCTCATGCCTACTTTCAACTTGAGCCAAACTTAATGTGAATTAAAGTAAAAACACAGACCATAACAACCTACCAAAACATAACATACCATTACATAACATAACAAAGCTGTTAAGAATTGAAAGTCTACGCAGTAGAGTTGACATGTGGGAAATACAAGTTTAGTTACAGATAAAACTCTACAACTACACACTCTGTCTCCTCCGGGAGCCAAGTTGGCATTGCTTGCATCCACCCTCATATGGGTTTTCCAAAGTGCCTGTCGCTGAGTCTCTCTCATAACAACATTCTAAATATATCACTTTACGCACACACTAGTGACATCACAACGTGAAGAGGAGAAAGGCCATAGGAAAAACAGGACACAAGAATAACATATGTAAATAACATAAATGTCCAAATGTATACATAGTTGAGCCTCAGCAGCACATGTGAAGATCAGAAGACAAACATAAGGTTATCAGATCATCACAGTGGCATGGAATTGCTTGGCCTTCAGACCGTTTCCCTTAGATGCTCCTTGTCGGCCATCTTTCCCTTAGGAACAAACCCTCTGGGAAAACAGCGACGTTTATAATTAGACTGTTCTTGCTAAGTATGAGAAACAAACTATGATTCAATATCACTCAGTTTCCCAAGTGGATTAATGCAGTGAAAGAAAACATTTTCAGACATTTCTTTCTGCCCCCGTAGTTAATAGCGTGTACGTTTGTTTGTATATAATATTTATATAGTGCAAACCTAGCCAAAAGTTATCTGATCGCTGCACTGAGTCAAAGGCAAGGATACAGTTTAAAAGTGACTGGAGGGGCACCGGGGTTGAGAGGGTGTAAGTGGACTGTTACTTCATCGCGATGTAGTGTTTTTAAAGAGGTAAGTATTCAGCTCTTTCCTAAATTGGATCAGGGTTGGTCCTGCCCTGATTGATACCTGGGATGCTGTTCCAGAGTCTGGGTGCATAGATAAAAGAAGAGGCCTTTTATCACATCTTTGTCTCCAGTTTGATGGTAACCTGGCTGTGGATGTGTGGAGGGCTAGTGGAGGTTGTGATCTGCTCAGCCAAGTAGGCAGGGATGCTGGTTGTGTTGGCTATGTGAGTGATGCAGCTGGTTTTGAATATGATGAGTTGGGAAGGGGAGCCAATGGGCCATCTGGTGATATTTTATTTCTACAGTCCCTTGATAAAAGCTTCTTTCTATATAAGGCCTCACACCACACTTCAGTTATTTATATGTATTCTAAGTAGCAGTAGCTACTATTAGAAAATGTTAGGATACAGAGTTTATTGGCCTCTGAAGGCTTTAGTGGCTAAGTAAGCCTTGCTGGTATTCTACCTCTTGGCCCGCTGATGGCCAAATATCCCAACTGTGATGTGAGACATCCTGCTGGCTTGGGATTAGAAATTTCAGAGCCTCGATTGGACACTGCATGGATTTCCTCTATGAAGTTTGGCGCCTAGCTAAAATATTTATTAATTTTTAATTTTGAAACAACTACAATTTCTAAAGCACAACAGGCTGTCTTCCCATGATGCTTTCTGATGCTGTGTGTGAACTACCATAATGTATGTTCCTGGGAGGAAAGCAGGCACATGGAACTTCGGTTCACACTCGAAGCAGCTAGTCCCAAACTAGCTACTGAGTCATAATTCACACTAAACAAAAACTCCACATAAGAGTCACTACTAAAAAATATTAAATCAAAAGTTCTGTTATTAAGAAGAAGATGCCTGAAAGGACATTTTTCTGTTGTCACCCTCTCTACATTCAACCTCCCTTTAGTCATCGCCTTAAAAAAACTTGTGATAACGGCAAGGCACTTCTTGAACATTCTTGTTCACTCCCACAGTTGTGGTGGGTCATTGTTCATCTGACAGTTACTTAAGTTACAGACTTAATTGATGGTCATTTTGTCTTCATCAGGGCCATATCAAAGGTATTTTCCCTCAAGTGCCAACAATTCTTATCTGTTCCTGTCTTAAGGCGCTTACTAGCAGCTCACTGAAGGTAGGCTGACAGACATATACTATGCAAAAGTCCAGTATTTATATAAGGGATAAAGTACCTCTGCTATACATTATAAGGATATTGCAATTCACTAGGGTGTTCTATATAATAATAATAATAATAATAATAATAATTATAATAATAATAATAATAATAATCCACATTTGTGAAGCACGAACAATCACCCGTAAGGGTCTCTAGGCACTGGGGGCCGTCAGGAAGATTAAGCAAGCTATTGCCCAGAGTCACATGGTGCTGGACTAATCTGCCGCGGGCTCCAGGGATCGAACCGTGATCCCTAGATTCCAGAGTCATTTGCCCTGGCCACAACGCCACACCTCTACCCCTTCTATAACCATATAGAGAAACAAGACGGGCAGCTGAGTCTCTTAATAAAGTTATGGAACTCCAAGGTGACTTGCAATATCCTTATCATGTACGGCAGGGGGTAGTTTATCCTATATAATACATGGTCAAACCATCACCTTTCCCACAAATCACTTAAAACCTTAGTGCATAGTTCTTTCATATGACAGGGACAGCATGTTTGCAATAATGTAGTCTAAAATTCGCACCTCTAGTACAAACTGTAACACATCAAAAACCTGTTAGATATTTGATGCTAAAAGATATTAGAAACAGTTCCATACCCGTCCGTTAAAAAAAAAAAGCTGCAGTAGCTCGCTAGGTGCAGAAACATGCAAAAAGATTGCAGCTTTTCTATAATTATCAAAGAAGTGCAAAGAATAAACATGTTCTTTCCACTTGTCACTGTAAGTTAGAAAATTGGAGTAGAAGAAAGAAAAGCATCCTTCCATTAACATTGCTTTACACAGCTGCTTTGTGCCTTTCACTTCAGCTTCTGGCCTAGCAGCAGGCAATGTGACATCAGAACTCAATTATTAATGTTAATAATACAGTGATGTGTAAAGCGCAAACAAATACCCGAAGGTGTCAAGGTGCTAATTGTAATAACTTGTTATGGTAGAGTTTTGACGTCTTTCCTTTATAATCGGCGATTGGGTGCGGCACAAGTCTCTGATTATAAAGAAATTAGAGATGGGCATTTATACAGGGCTTGCAGAATCCCAATTATTATAAACTGGATAAAGTACAGTCCCCCCTACAATATATCATAAGGACATTGCAAGTCACAGTGGAGTTCCTTGCCTGTATAGGTCACGGCATACCGAGATGACTTGCATTACAAGTCACTGAGGAGTTCCATGACCATATAGGTCAAGGATCTCCAAGATGACTTGCAATATCCTTATAATAATGGCAGGGGGTACATAGTGCCTTATAATACATAGGCATTGCATCACCCTTCCCACAAATCTCTAAAATTCCTTAGAGTCTTGCTCTTTTGTGTTCATTGCACATAAAAATAAAAACAGAACCTTTACTGCAGAAGTAAACACACCAAAAGCAGTTTGTATTTTTACAGAAACAGTGTTAGAATCAGTTTAATGTAAATCTGGTTAAATAATGCTCTGGCTCAGATGGTATAGAAACATGCAGATTCTGTCTTTTCTATAATGTAATTTTTTTTATTTTGCCATAAATGTACTTCTCCTAATCCCTTTTTCTTATTAGAAACACATATCAGAAGAAGGAAAATTCAGTTCCCCTTTTCTTTGTTTAAACTGCAGATGTAATTAAAGTTCCATGGCCCGCCTTTCCTGGCTACTGCTGCAGGCAGTGTGACGTCAAAAGTCAACTTAATTTATTACAGTTAAACAGTTATGTCAGGAAAATCAGAGATGGGTTCAACCAGACCAAGGAAAAAATGAGCAAGGATATAGTGTGATTCACTCAGAATCACATAATTCTGTCAAATGGGGGAAGTGGGACCAGTGGCGTTGTGTGGGCGGGGCCACAGAGGCGGTTGCCCCCGGCACAGAATTCTTAGGGGCACAAAATTTTTAAAGAAAAAAAAATGTGGTGGAAGGGACTCAGGAAGTGCTAACGGACCACAGGTGAGGGTGCGCAATACTTGCCTTGCCCCGGGCACCAGCAACCCACACTTCGTCGCTGAGTGGGACTAATAGCCTCAGGTTCCACAGTCCTGGCCTTAAACAATAGAACTATCCTTCACGACATCGTAGCTTACATGATAGCATAAGTGGCCGAACTGAAACACCCTTCCATAAAAGCCCTTCGTTTATTGTAGTGTCAAGCTCAGTTCTAGTCTCATTTTTGCCCTCCTCCCCATTCTAGTTGTGTCAAAATATTTTACAAGTCAGTAGACTGACTAATACCGACAGTCGGGGCCATCCTGGGCTGGCTGAATCCTTTTCTTATGACCAGACAGCAAACTAAAGTCACTCGATGTTACCTGAGGCTTTCTTTTGGGGCTCGAAACTGCTCGCATTGCTTTTCAACCTCTAGAGATGCATCAAAATGGTGCATCTTCTGCAGGTATGTCCTAAATATTCATGTGGGGCCTGTGGCAAAAACCGCATATCCGTATCTGGCATCGAAATGTTCACTGTCTGCCTGGAAGAAACTGAAGGGGTCTTTGAATATCTATACATAGATTTTGCAGCAGGCGTGCGGAGATGGCATGAAAAAGCGACTGGGCCTGGGAATAATCGTGCCTTGACACAGTCCCGAACACAGCTCAGGAACATGCATGGAAGCAAACACACTCTGCTCTCTGGAAAGAAACAGACACCAAACCGAGAGACACAAGATACTTAGGGCCAGATGTAGGTAATTCTATTTTACCGATTCATAAATACCGAATTTTACCGATTCGGTATTTATGAATCGGTAAAATAGAAGTAGTGAGATGTAGGAAAATTTCTTTTTCAATTTACCGAATCGGTAAGAATCGGTATTTACCGATTCGGTAAATACCGAATCGGTATTGCCCATAGATTCCTATGGACCTTGAAGCCCATAGGAAACAATGGGCAATACCGATTCAGTATTTACCGAATCGGTAAATACCGAATCCTGCAAGGGTGCAGGGGGTGTCACTTTGACACCCTCTAGCACCCCAAATACAGGCATGTGTGCCATGTGGCACACAGACATGCCCTAAGGGCATGTCTGTGTGTCACATGGCATAGGTGTGCATGCACACATGTGCATGCACACCAGGATTCGGTATTTTACCACCCATTTGGATTGGGTAGTAAAATACCGAATCTTAAAGGCCTTTGGGACTCAGAAGAGTCCTACCTACATCTGGAAATACCGATTAGGTAAATATACCGAGTCGGTATTTTACCGAATCTGTAAATTTACCGAATCGGTAAATTTACAGATTCGGTAAATAACTGGCCCCCTACATCCCAATCACCAAATACCGGTCGGTAACGGACGAATTCGGCCGTTACCGACCGGTATTTGGGCTCCTACATCTGGCCCTTAGTGTAGAAGATAGGAACTGAGCTCGACACTAGAGCGAACCACTCTCGGAGAAAATCATCTCGTAACTGCGTCAATGCCAATCCCACGACTCCTTGACCTGCGCCACCATCTACGTCACTTCCGTGAAAGGTCTGCTCCCAGAAGTTCGACTTTGGTGATCTCATCCACAACTGCACACTGAGCCAAGGGGTCTGATCTGGGACTTCAACACATAATGGAATCCATGCGTCGAACTCAGTACAGACCCGAGCAACCCCTGCTGGTGGCAGGAGACTGGTGCACAAAATAGCCAGTCTAGTGCTTGTAGCGTTCGCATCATTGGAAAGCAGAGCGCCAAATCATGAAAAGACGTCTGATAAGTTCCAGGGCTTTAAGTGGAATAAACAAACTGGGGCGTCTCTCAAATGGGCGTGGCCAATGTAATTAAGGGCTTGGCTTAAAACACAGAAGTTAAAAATCTGTGCTTAGCATAGTGGTCCGCCGGACTTGTATACTGCTGTTTCTATCATTGTATCCAGATATACGATACAAGTAACATCATACCTACAACAATTTAGGACTATTGGCTTTGTCACTACGACAATGTTGCTGCTCCAGAGTTTCTAAAAAAGATGGAAATCCAGATAGAAAATTACACTTTAAAGGGTTTCCCTTCCCCCACAACGCTCCACTTGTGAGAAGTGACCACTCTGAGCAAGCACACATTGATGTGCCTGCTGTCACTGCACTCCTGAAAAAAAACAGACCGCCTATGCCAGGGCACAAAACAGAGCCCGATAGAGACCCATTTCGAGGCCCCCTTTAAAAAACTGCTGGTGCTCAGCACCGGTGAGACCCGGCCCACTTAAAGCCCTGCTGATAACTAAGGTACACCAAGAGAGGTCATGTCTAATAACCTCCCTCCCCCACCCTTTTTAAAGAGCCCAGATCTAGGAATACTTGTAGAACAAGCATGTTAAACAAAAAAATCCACTACTAGGTGACTACGAGAACGGGGAAGTTGAGCGGTTCATGAGGAGGTGAAAAAAGGTATATGTAAATAGGGGTCGAACAACAGACATAAAGTAGATAAGTTACAATTTTCTGTGGGCATACTCAAACACAGCAAAATGTGCACATGATTTGCCCCTGTACCCATGCCCCATTCCCCCTGTGGTTGAATGGTCACCCAGAACAACGACAGCAGCAGAGTGAGCCACGGCTTCCCACCACAGCCAGGTAGTCAATGCCAGGTGGGGAGCCAAGCCCTCTCCCATGTAGACTAGCACAAAACCATCACACAGTATAATTCATGCTTCCATATGAATGCTCCCCGAGGAGAGAGATTGCAGGGAAAGGAGCTATGGTAACCAGTGGCACTGGAGCAATTTTCAGAGTGGGGTGCTGCCATCAATATTACATCACTGCACTTGCAAGGATTCGGGAAATACAAGAATAGCGCCCATTCAGAAAGAGAGTGGAAGGGCGTTAATATGTGCTGTTTTTGGAGCACACCGTCACAAATGTATTACTAAAGCATGGTGTGATAGAACACTATCATTTACAGACAGCACATTTCTCATTGAATTGGCCACCAAATTTGCACAGACATACAGTTTTATTGATTAAACCAAAAAGGTCAAGAACGTTAACGTGCATAAAATCGTATTTCAGTGAATATCATTTGTGCATCATAAAAAGGGTGCCTTGATGTGTTTTGATCCTATGAAAATATTTGTTTCATCACACTTCAGATTTACAGAAAAGACCTCCATTTGTGCTTTTGTAACTACAAATTTATTTGGAAATATTTCTACAGTTCATATATGAGTATTTACATTTTGTTGAGTGTTAGAAAAAAACACATCCTGCATCCTTTCCTTTCACACCAGCAAGAATGTCACATAGTTCACTTTACAAAATCCTCTCACTTTGCAATACGTGAAAGAAAAGTAAACACCAATCTCAATCTTAAAAGAATAAGCAGCGGTTTGTCAGAAGATTAGCCTGACATTAGAACTCTGTCCTTGAACGCACAGATGACATCAGATAAAAACACAATTTAAACTAATCTTTAACCCTCATTCACCTTCGGAAACTCCGGGGTTGTTGTTTTGGTGATGCTGCAGCATCCCCATTCCTCTACTACCAGCGCCTATGATAGTCTCTGCTGAAAATGGTGTAAACAGGCAAAAAATGTATCATTCGCGTTCTATATTACCAGCGGCAATGGAGTGTGATGAAGGTGCATCAGTGTTCTAACCATTCAAGCCCCCTGTCTATCTATGCCTCTCAGATGTATATTTCTATGATTCCACTGAAACTGAGAGGTCGGCCATAGAAATACCCCCAAATAGCAGAACAAAGCCAGATTTTCTATTCTAACTCCAGTCCCCAAATGTTTTGAAAAGTGTTAGTGAGCATTGCTGTACTTCAGCAAACAGGGAGATTAAAAATACAAGACGGGCAGAGGCGCAACTAGAGCCAAATTTCGGGGAGGGGGATGGGGGGGGGGGCTGAACCTTTAATCAGTAGGCAGAGTGGAGCTGCAGGGGCTCTTAGAAGGGGTCAAACAACTGCAAGGCCTAATTAACATTCAAATGGTCTTTTAACCGCATGCGCGCTAGCGGGTTTTCCCGCTGCGCACTGAAATTTGAAAATCTCGGCTTTCGTGACAAAGCCAGCTCGTCATGCGCGCAGCACAGGTAACGCCCATGACGAGCTGGCTTTGTCATCCGCATCGAAGGGGTTAAAGACCTGTGAAACGTTCGGGGGCGGCTCTGTACAGATCCCGGGCTGCCACACACGACGGGGGTGGGTGGGGGGGGGGGGCTGAAGCCCGGTGAGTCCAATGGGTGTTGCGCGCCTGAAGACAGGCTATGCACCGGAGTAAAATGCTCTCACATGCATTAAACACTGGGGTCTGAGACATATGGGTAGCTTAAACAGACAGACTAACTGCAGACTGTGGCCGCGCAGCACAAGAACAAGGGATTGAGTGCGCACATGCACCATTCTACAACAGGGCCGGACTGGCCGGAGCGGCCATTGTGCATTTCACCGGGAGGATGGAACGGTGGGGGCCGGTTTTGCAGCAGTGGGTCCTGTCTTGTTACTGGGGACGGGGTTGCAGCTGTGCTGCAATATCGGCCACCAATAACAAAAGAAGCAAGGCTTCACACCTGACCTCTGACCCCCACCTGTGGAGGGGGGGTGACAAAATTGCCAGGGCTGCTTTGAGTTTCCAGTATGGCCATGGTCTACAACTCCATTCCAGTGTAAGCTTCTGACCTCTCTATCCATCTGCAGCCCTGAAAACAAGCCGCATGCCTCAGAGCTCTCAGTTTTCCCTGCACACCTGTCAACTCGGCACATTTTGTGGTTGTCACCAGCTTTTTACTTCTTTTCACCTGCCTGGCAAACAAAATGTCTTCATAGACTGTAATGGAGTCACCCCCTTTTCAAACCTATACCATCCACCATAAAGTGTTAATTTCCTGTTAGAAACATTTCCCGTTGACCTTAATGGTTTCACTCTTTTAAATGTCTGACTTCAGCACATTTGTGAGGAAAGAGGTTGACATGTATGTCCCAGTTCCTTGTGTGAGTATCTCACTCAGTGGATATTTTTTGGTGCATTCTGAGATCTTTTGTCCTGTTTACCCATTATAAAATCAGGACTATAAGCCCCAGAAGATAAAATTAAAACTGGACTGGATGAGCTACTCACAGGTGGAGGTGAGAAGCTGCAGCGCTCCTGTGCCGACCGTACAGAACACCAGGCTGCAGTGGAGGCAGAACCTCACTACCATAAATGTTCAACGTGCGTGTCTTCAGTGCTTGAAATGAAATATTAAGGTACAGTCAGGGCTTTAAGTGGGCCGGGTCTCACCGGGTCTGAGTACCAGCAGTTTTTTAAGTGGCCTCGAAACGGGTCTCTATCGGACTCTGTTTTGTGCCCTGCAGTGACAGCAGGCACATCGATGTACGCGTGGTGAGCTTTGTAGGGGAAGGGAAATCCTTTAAAGAGAGTCATTTCTCTCTGGATTTCCCTTCTCTTTTTGAAACTCAGGAGCAGCAACATTGTCTTGGTATCACCAGGGCTTTAAGTGGGAGCTTTTTCAATATTATAGACAAGCCATGGTTGCTGCTTATTTATCTTATGCAACTAACAACCAGTGACAAAGACAATAGTCCTGACTTCATATATCTGGACGCAATGACAGGAACAGCAAAATACACACTGTGCCAAACTCAGATTTTTAGTTTACGTGTTTTTAAGCCATGCCCTTAATTACATTGACCACGCGCCTTTGAGAGACCCCCTAGTTTTTTCATCCCACTTAATGCCCTGGGTTCAGTAACTCACAATTCCAGAGTATAGTTTATTACAAGTAAAAGTACTTCCCGCTGAGATCTTGTACTTTCTCACTCACATTAAAGAACGGCAGGTACTTTGTAACTGTAAAAGAAATGTGTGTTTCTGAACTGGGTGGAACTGATATATAGGGCAATCTGGCGTCTGGCCGTGCCTGCCAAGGGGTGGTCTTACAGGTGATTGCGTGGCCTGCGTATTTTGGCAGTTTGTGGGCTTGTTTTATGGCCTGCTGGGCCGTGTTTTTTTACTGTTGATTTCTCTGATAGTACCACAGACCTTAATCACAAGTGTGTGCAGTGTCCCATACCTTGCAAAACACCTTTACAAATTCAAAACTGCCCTGAATGGAATGTGCGCCAGTTTCCAAGCGATCTAATCCGCCAATGAGGGCCGCTTTCATTTTGGTGCCCGGACCTATTTTCTGTCCCAGTCCGACCACGTCTCGAACCCCTATTTAGATGCTCTGTTATCCAGACCACCTGGCCCAGGCCGCCATATTGCATGAGTCACTGTGCAGTGTCGCCTCGGGCATGACACCCAGGCAGGCAGCCTATCCTAATAATAATAAAAAGTGCAGAAATCTGCTAATGTCGCTGCTTCACAACTTTAACGACGTAGGTGTCAGAGAACGGAGGAGGCCTGGCTGCGATAAAGAACATTCCCAATTAGTGCGGCTTAATAGACGGATAATGGGCCGGGTGCGCCGAGCGTCGCTTCCACGGGGACCCTGTCAGCTGCCAGCACTAAAAGTGCAGTTTCAGTAAATCGGTTATCGCAGGGTTTTCATCTCAGAGTGTACACCAACGTCTGTGTCTACCAAATGCATCTGCCCTTTATCTCAAAACACCCATCGCTGGCTTCCGGGTACCAGCACGGAGCAGCCACTGGACACTTCTAAGTGACTATCTTTAGAAGATACAACCATTGCAGACACGCGCACACTTACACAACCATTGTAAACGCGCACGCTTACACCATTTTTTATTCTCTGTGTGTTTTATAGAATGGAATCATTTCTTCCGGTTACTGAAGAGGACGGATGGATGGATAGATTTGTCTGGTGGGCTGGGCAGGGTGGAGGTTGTTGAAATGAGTAGGATAGGTGAGTGAATGAATGATGAGTGGAATTTTGAGGTGGGAGGATGTGATTGTCATTTGTGGGATGGGTGGGTGAATGGATGATAGACTGACAGATTGATTTATATGGCTAAATGGATGGATGGATGAAGTGTGTTTTGAATTGGTAGGTAAATGGATGGCAGATAACAGACAAAAAACTTTAAAAGTCCCTATCTGACCGTTAAATGGATCGTGTGTTGTGTTGAGCAGAATTCTAGATTAACAGCATTCGTTATTAATACACATTTCTTCTAGGATCAATTGAAAAAAAAAATTTGAATTAGTATGTAACACAGGGAAAGCAAAAGAACATATAACGTATTACAATTCAGTTTTTATTCATGTTTTAAAAAATTAAGACCACAGGGTCTTAAGCATTGCACAGTTTAAAAACAATTTGATAAAAATATGACACAACAATCTTATAACAAGCATTTACAATGCAACAGTTTCGCCTTTGGAGAAGTTACAGCTATTGGCATTGGAAATGACAAAATTTGTATTTATATGTTGGTTTTGAAAACAGATAAATAAATGGCATTGTCATTTACATTGCCAATAGCTTAATCTCTCGCAAATGTGAGAACTATTGTACCCTACGGACGAGCTCAGCAGACAGCAATTACTACCACACACTGACACACCCAGAGCCACACACACACACCCAGAGCCAGCCACATACACCCAGAGCCAGCCACACACACCCAGTGCCAGCCACACCCAGAGCCACACACACACACACCCAGAGCCACACACACACACCCAGAGCCAGCCACATACACCCAGAGCCAGCCACACACACCCAGAGCCAGCCACACACACCCAGAGCCAGCCAAACACACCCAGAGCCAGCCACACACACCCAGAGCCCCCCCCCCCACACACACAACCAGAGCAGTCACATACACACACCCACTGGAGCAGTCACACACACACACACACACACACAAGCAGTCACATACACACACACACACTGGAGCAGTCACATACACACACACACACACTGGAGCAGTCACAAACACACACACACATTCTGGAGCAGTCACATATACACACACACACTCTGGAGCAGTCACATACACACACACACACACTGGAGCAGTCACATACACACACAGACACTGGAGCAGTCACACACACACACACACACACACACACACACACACACACACACACACACTGGAGCAGTCACATACACACACAATGGAGCAGTCACACACGCACACACTCGGGATCCCTCATGTGTAGACAGCGGGTGAGATCGTTGGTGTTTTCAAATATAGAAGAACAGGCAAGGAACATACAAGAACTAAGAATATTGTGTTCATTTGTCCAAGTTCTATTCCTATAAAAAATAACTGCCAAGAAAATAGTCAGAGGACTCAATATGGGAGATGGGCTTTAACAGCGAGGTTCTTCACGATCACCCTTCTTGAAATATGTATGATTAATTAGGTGGACCAAGAGGGAGACAGATGAAAAGTATTCAATCACACTGGATCACCAATAAAATGTAGCATGGAAAGAACCATGAACCTTCTTCTTGACGTACCTGAACTAACCAGCGCCTTAAGACAAATCACTTGTCTCGCTATTTAGGTTATTCTCTCATCATCTCTCCCTGTAGCCTACTGGACCAGGAGCAAACTAATCCAATTTGTATTTCTCTTACTAACAATTGGACCTATCCTGTTTTCACCTTGCTATCTGTGACCATGCCCTCCCTCAATCCTCCACATATCCCCTTCCATTACCTGGCTTCCCTCTTCCACCTGAACAGCATTTTCCCTTATCTGTCCTAAATTGTCCTTAATGCCTCATATACAGACCTTATATTGTGCTGGTACTCTCGTCACAGAAAGTGCAGGTTATGTCTCGGAAGTGGGGAAATGTTATTTGCAATAATCACGACTTGATACTTGCACAGCACAAAGGTACCATTGCATCCAAGCAATGTGAAATGGGTGCGCGTGGGAAAGGGTATTTTGGTTACACAGCAAGTACACAAAGGTTGATTAAATGGAGAAAGGCACACAGTAAGAACTGGGGGGGGGAGCAAACCTTGCACAGACAGATTTTCATATCAAGAACGCTTTCAGAACAAGCAATAGTAAAGCCAAATGACATGGTCTTTTAAACTGGATTCTACTGGCGTTGTCAATGCTTGTTCGGTTCTTCCAATTTTTGTTCGAATACCTTAATTTCAGAACTCCCTGAAGAAAGTGTCACTGTATGCAAATAATTATATTAAAATGCATTCCTGCATGTAAAATATACTTTTTAAATGACTACATTCGAAGTTAATTATAATATTAACAATAAGGAACGCTGCTTGTCAAAACGGACTTATTTCACCATGTAACAAAATGCTGGCTGAAGGCTGGACCACAGCCACGACATTTTTAAGTGGAATCGTGTATTTTAACAACGTGTAACATATGTGGCTGCGACTATGTTATTTCAACTCGCATTCTTACTATAAATGTTCTGACTAAATATCTCCTTACGGGAAAGCGATAAAAATGCAGCATTTTGACCGTATACAAATGGTCTGAGATACAAATCTGTTTTAATCCAGCCAACAATCTAGGTTTATAGACACAAAATAGGTAAATGTAATAAGCATGCAGAATTAAAGCCGCATACTCTACACTGCTGGAGAATTCACTGTGTGCCCTATACACAACGGGATTACACTGAGCAAGCGAGGACATACAGTTGGGAAAAGAGGGAGCACCCCCTCGACGGAAAAGAAATGTGGGTCGGATGATATATATCTCTACCCAGCAGAGACGCGGGCGCTGAAATGAGCAGCTAACACACACACTGGTTGCGGCGTGCTTCTTAAAAGTAAAACATGAATGAAAAAATTGTGAAAGGGCAGCACAAATCAATAATAAAAACCTACAGTAGGTTCGGGAAAGAGGTGGACAATGGGCAATTAAATTCAGGAGTAAATACTAACATGATTAGGCGGCCTTTGACCGCAGAAGTTACAGGCGGAGTGCGTGCGTCAGAATGTCCCATGGCAAAAATGAAAGGAACTAATTTGGGAACCGCTAAAGTGGCATTAATAGTTTCAGACGAACACCATAAAAGTGAAGAATCAGCAGTTCTATCCTACCAGAAGGGTGTTTTGTGGTCCACACACTATGCAGATCAGGGCCTTCAACATACGCTATAGCCCTAGGCAGAAGGCTAGAATAAAACCTTCTGCTATACTAGACCAGAACGCTCTCACTGTAAGACACTTTTCGCTCATTATCCAGAACACTCTCACTGTAAGACACTTTTCGCTCATTGTCCAGAACGCTCTCACTGTAAGACACTTTTCGCTCATTGTTTTGAAATCGCATATCTGTACTTTCTCATACAAAATATCCTCCTTTTTACAATACTCGTACATTCACTTGTTTGCCTCTCATCGCCCCCCTTCATTTTACTCTCTCACGAACACACACCTATCACAATTATCTTCCTTCGGCGCTGTCAATATTTTACACCTGTGCACACCCCTTTCACAGGAAATTATTAAAGAGATAACCGAATAAGCATGTAGGCTGAATACGCTCGTTTCTCTTGCACTCTGGGGAGTTCGCACTACCTTAAAACTGCAGAGATCTGTGTACCCCAGATATGAACACCCACAAGTTGAACTCACCCAGGGACCTAGGGGTGACTCAGTTCATTGTATACCCTATATGTGCCATATATTGCACGAAAAAATACAAACATCTGGAACACACAAATTCTCTAGGATGAAGTAAAATATAAACGGGACCTGCAGCGTGGACTTAGGTGGCCATAAGGATTTTTAAAGTTATTTTTGGCGACTTAATCAGTATTGTACCTTGCAATTTTAAGGCGATAAATGGGCCCAGGTACAAAAATCAGTAATTATACCGTCCACGCGTCTAGAGTAGCTGCCCCCTCCCAATCAAACTTTCCATTCTAGTTCCAACCACCAGAGCTCACTCCTTATGTAAATGTATATAAAGTTGCATTAGAATTGATAGGGCTCATGCAGCTGCTGCCGAAAGGCGCCCAGAGACTCCACGAACCGTTCCCTTCATTCCCAGCAGCACTTACTCCCCCTGTTGATGATGTAGTGGGACACTCGCGAGTTTTCGGACACAGAGAGCACGTAGTCCCCGGGAATTGTGGCCGAGTCGCGGACCAGGAACGTCCCGTGGCACTGGCCTTGCAAAAGGGCCACTGCCTCGACCCGGGTCTGTCGCCCCCAGTACCAAGCATCGCGGTCCTCTGCATCGAAGTGCTCGGACATGGCGCCACCGCCCCCTAGTGCAGCCCGAAATGGTGGCTGGAAACGCGGCCTCACTTACCGGAAGTGACGCCGAGATCCTAACCAATGAGTGTTAACGGTGACCGGAATATCGCTCCGACGTTGCAGCTTTTTAGTGCACTGCTAAGACAATGAAGCAGTGGTAGTTTCGGACTCTGGTGCCGAGACACAGGGAGCGGTAGGAGGGGCGGGAGCCGAGACACGGGGAGCGGGAGGGGGGGCGGGAGCCGAGACACGGACAGCGGGAGGGGGGCGGGAAGAGACACACGGCACTTTCAGTGAAAGGGGAGGGAACGGGCACACGGGGAGGGGGAGGAGGGGGCGGGAAGGCAAGATTTAAAAACAAGTCAGGTCCCGGGCCGGCAGCCAATCACAGCGCGGCCCGGGAAATGACGTCACGGGAGTGTCCCGGGCCGGCAGCCAATCACAGCGCGGCCCGGGACAAAGGGGCGGGACTTAAAAAAAGCCAGAGAAACGCCCCCGAATCGCGTTTTCCCGAGAAAGCGTGATTGACAGTCTCTGTCTCCCAATGGCTTGCCTCCATTTATGGAGCTAGCCAATGGAAGAAGGGGCGGATTCAAGTCCCCATAATGTAAACAAAAGCTTTCGCCTGGGCTGGGCACTGCTTCGCAGTGCTCCGGCCAGGTCGAAACCTAAAAAAACCAAGAAAACTATAAATTTGTTGACGCGGCGTTTCGGTGAGACATGGATCAACACCTTTTTCAGGACAGAGTTTTCTATTCGTATGCAGGAGACACTAAGGTCTCAATTCCCTTATTCAATTGGGGAACTAGCTCGCCTTTGATACAGATAATAAAATCAGGAATAACTTTTTTATATGTGGTACTATTCCTTCGATGGGTTCGTAGGAGTCACCGTTATCCTATAAAGTGTCAATCAGTGACCTGTTAAAAACCAGGGGTGTTTTATACACAATACAGGTGAGCCCTGATCATGCCTGTATTTAAAGTCACGATGTCTTTTGTGATATTTAGATAGATAGACAGACAGACAGACAGACAGACAGACAGACAGACAGACAGACAGACAGACAGATAGATAGATAGATAGATAGATAGATAGATAGATAGATAGATAGATAGATAGATAGATAGATAGATAGATAGATAGATAGATAGATAGACAAACTGATAGATGGAAAGACAGATAGACATAGATAGATAGATAGATAGATAGATAGATAGATAGATAGATAGATAGATAGATAGATAGATAGATAGATAGATAGATAGATAGACAAACTGATAGATGGAAAGACAGATAGACATAGATAGATAGATAGATAGATAGATAGATAGATAGATAGATAGATAGATAGATAGATAGATAGATAGATAGATAGATAGACAAACTGATAGATGGAAAGACAGATAGACATAGATAGACAGATAGATATATAGATAGATAGATAGATAGATAGATAGATAGATAGATAGATAGATATATAGATAGATAGATAGATAGATAGACACATAGATAGATAAAGAGACAGATAGATAGTCAGTCACTATCTGTCACGGCTCATCTTGAGCCCTGACCTAAGGTGAGTTTGAGCAGCAAATCACACTCAGGCACAACCCACAATACCTGCTTTGTTAATATTAAAGTATTTGGTCTCTTGCACAAAAGATGGCTGTTTATTGTCTTAGTTGCAAGTTTCACGTAAAGCCAGAATCCGGCAAACATACCCTCTAGGCGCCGACTTGCTCACACTCCCCCCCCCCCCCTCCCCCCCCCTCCCCCCCCCCCCCCCCAAGCCCCGGGGGACCTCCTTTTTCAATTCTACCTTTACCACACATTCCTTTACTATGATTTTCGTTGGAAAGAAATTCGTGGTAAAGGCTTTACGTGGTAACCACGCATGCGTTGTAAAGCATGCGTGGTTAAGTACAGCGTGGAAACGGCCGCGTTGTAGTGGCTGTTTCCCACACACACCAGGGGAGAGCTATCAATCGTGTGGCAGGAGCAGTGGCACCTGAGTGTGAAGGACCCACTGTACACGAATTATGGCAATCTTTTATTATCCAACTGGGGTTCGAGCAGGTCTGTTGGTCTTTCTTACTCATTAGATCCCATAGTGCCCTTGCAATTACCTGTGGCATACAAGTCCTCCCTCGACATATTCCACATCATAATTTTTGTTTCGTTTAGGCATCCCCAGGGCAACACTCTAGGAAGTAACATTCTTCATATCTCATGGAAACTAAAGGAATAAGAAACAAGGCACATCTCCGTCCAGTAGAGTTACAAATAGCAGGAGCATCACTGCTCCCAACAATACCAGCACACAACACCATTTCACAAACAACTCCAGAGTATGCCGTAGAAAGACAAAGCATTAGACAGCTTCTAGTGCACAACATGAGGAATATACATCCGGGGAGTGGCTAACGAGAAATGATGGGACCTCCCTGCAGAATGTGATGAGAGACCCCTTATGCTTCCATATCTCACAGACATTCACATGCTTTAGACCAGAGCTTTAATTGGGGCGGGTGTCTTCACGTTTCAGACCTGCAGTAAGTAAAACCTGACCTTAAATGGGCCCTTTTCAAGCCCCCTTTATTTCTGTCCCTAGCTTTACAGGAAAAAAACACTGATCGATAAGTATACTCTGAACAATGACACTCTGAACAAAGACTTGAAAAACAAGCATTTGCAATGCAATAGGTCTCGCATTAGGAAAGTTTGAGTTATTGGTATTGTAAATGTCAAATTTTTTATTTATGTGTTGGTTTTGAAAATAGCGAAATTAATAGCTTTGTCATTTACAATGCCAATATTTTACATTTCGCAAATGTGACACCTATAGCATTTGCAATGC
Organism: Lissotriton vulgaris; assembly: GCF_964263255.1. Classification (NCBI taxonomy): domain Eukaryota; kingdom Metazoa; phylum Chordata; class Amphibia; order Caudata; family Salamandridae; genus Lissotriton; species Lissotriton vulgaris. Next base: position 154,945,447 of record NC_141699.1, on the reverse strand, counting down.
AATATGTGTTGTATTTACGTGACTTAGATGTATTGATATTACAAATAACAATTGCTTTTGTTTTTTTTAAATAATACTTAAATAAAAGTTATTGTAATTTATAATGGCAATAACTTAAACTTTTGTAAATAACTTTTGTGAAGATTATGTTCAGTGTATTTTATCGTGACGAAAATCCAAGAACAGAAGTGAAATCCAGGTGAAGAGAGTGAAGACCGCACCAGCTTTTCTCCATCTAGCATCGCGCCCTGCCTGCTATCATGTTCCCAGCACCATGGAGCTTAACTGCCCCTGGCTGACACACTCCGACGCACATCTCGGTCATCCCCACCCACACAGCCTGAAATGGTAGTCACCATAAGTGCCTCAGTAGCCCAAGGCAGACAGTAACTACACTTTCTGATCGGTTAGTGACCAAGATCTGCTTACTTGTCAGGTCTGCTTACTTGTGCTAAGGGCACATCCTTTTTTCTGAGACTACCTAATCTAGCTCTAGTGCAACACTAACTCGAAAGCACGGGCAGCCGGCTGGAGGCCTCCAATGGGCGCCAAGAGGATAACGTCTGTTTGGTGAGCTCACTTTTGTCAATAAATTCTGTTTGCATCTACAGCTGCCTCCTATGGTCAGATACTTGGACGACTCAGTCTGTGTCTCTGTGGTGTGCTAGACAATGCCCAGTGGATGCAACATCCCCTCTTAAGCATTCACTCTTTCTAATTGGGTGGGAAACATCCTATTCTATGTAGGAACTTGTCTGTATCTAATGTCACAATTCCCTTCTGATCTGTGCTCCTTACGGAACATGATGTAGAATCTCAATGGTAATAGGGATACATTCAATGACGCATGTGCCTTGAAAAAAAAAAACAGTGACACTATAGCCTTAGTCCCACAAGAACGAATGAGGTTATGAAATGTTTTTTTGTAAACAGCCAGGGACTGCAAGAACTCCAAAATACAGATCTGGTCGGGCACTGCTTTTTTATTGCGTTATGTCTAATGTCCAGTGCACCAGAGTTCCAAACCTTCAAGAGTGCAACTTTACTGATCAACTTCTGTAAGCACGGACACCCCTGCATCTGAACAAAAGGGACTGCGCATCGGAGTGCCGCCGCGCTGCCCGCGGCGACCCGGAAGCTCTTGGCCGGCCGGCGAATTAGGTCGCGGCCGACCGGAAGTCCCGCCTCCCGAGGTCCGCGAGCCCGATTGAGAAGAGGAGACGAGCCGCGCCGCGCCGTGAGGAGCCCGCCGGAAGAGCGCAGTCGGTGAGTGGGGCCCAGGGCTGAAGTGAAGTGCGTGCGTGCCTGTGTGTATGCCTGGGAGGGGAGGGGGGGAGTGTGTGTGTGCGCGCGTGCGTGACTGTGTGTGATTGAGCCTGTATGTGTGTCGTATGCCTGCGTGTGCATGCGCGCGCCTGTGTGTGTGTTTGTGTGTGCGCACGCGCGCCTGTGTATGCGTGCATGCAGAGGGGTGGGGGCTGGCTGTGTGCGAGCAGGGGCTGTGAGTTGATCTGCGCAAGCGCGGGTCAGACGCGCGCTCCCGCGGGGAAAAATGCGAGCTCGTAACAGATTGGTGTCCTCATTCCCCAGCATTCTCACTAACGGGCCACAATAGGTCTGAAGCAGACACCTTCAATGCTCACGCATTGAGGGTAGGTCTGCTCGACCTAAAAACATTACGGTAATTCTTGTCAACAAGGTAGTTCCTGTGAACGTTTCACTTGGTTTGCTAAGCGTGCATTCCCTAAGAGAGATTGCTTTTTCCTGGATTTTGTATTTCTGTAATTTTTTTTCTTACAGCCTATCAGTGTGTGTGTGTGTGTGTTCAGGTTGTGGATGGCTGTGAGCCACGATTGCGAGCTGTGGCGTTGAGGCTGAAGGCAGTGCATGTTTCTCACAATGCCTGTCTGTGGGTCATAAAGGTGTTCAGCAAACAAGCTTATCCAAGCCTTGGTGTCCCTGCAGAGAACATACAGCAGCAGTTTAGTTACGTGTGGCAATTGTAATTGTATCCTATGCAAAAGTGTGTGCAGGAGGTTGTAAAAGTGTGCGAAGGAGGTACAAAGCTGTAAAAATATTGACAGGGCTAAAGTAAAAGAAAATGCATTACTTACAGCTGAATGGGTTGTTGTTTGTATGTGTGTGGACGGGCAGTGCTTAATTTGAGCCAGTGGTTTCCAGTACTCAATACCAGCACTTAATTGTCAACACCGGCACTTGTGACAGTCTGCCACATGGTGGAGCTGTTTGTCGAATTTAGAGACAAGCACAACAACAGTTGGTTATTTATTCAACATGCATTAAAAATGACTAATACCGGCTGTTAAAGCAATTCAGGGCACTTTGGGGGCCTGGAATATTCAGAACTGTCACACTTGTAGGAGTGTGATGGTTAGTATTTGTGTTGTTACTGTAAATGGCAGTGTTGACAGTGGCAACGGGTGGTGCAAGCGGAAGTGACCTCCAGATGAGGGCCCTGGAACTTATTTTATTACAAATTAAGCATTGGTATGGGGGGATGGTTAAGTGAAAGAGAAGCAAGAAAATACATGCAGGAGAGAGTGAAAAGAGGGTGCGGAGGAGGAAAGAAATGAGGTGTGAGATATGCAGATCGAGGATTCACGACAGATGTGGGGGAGATCAGCCACCACCCATGCATGTAAAAGCGGTGGGGCCAGTTTGAGGGGGATTCAACAGACGACCATGAAGGGAAATTAAATAAATAATGAATTTTCCCTCATCGTCGTCTGTGGAAATCCCGCCCCCCCCCCACGCTCTTACCTGTACCGGCCGAAGCTTAGTGAGAGACTGCAGATGAAAATGGTGCGTAGGGAGTGATTAAGACACTCCAGAGACCACAATTCCCTTACACTGACCTTTGCATTGTTTAATTCACATTCCTATATTTAAGAATTTAAACATTTACAAACTCTAGTTATTCACAATAATTAGATTAATAAGTATTCATTATTACTCCTTCAACTGATACTGCTTATAGGCATTTGCAAAGCCAATAAAACATTTTTTTTTACTTGTATGTCAGTTATTGTGTGATATGTCTGGACGTAATAAAAGAAAGTTCACAGAGAAGCACCACAATATTGGTCGACATTCCATCCATCACCTAGTTGTTGTTGCAGTTGCTGCCTTAAGTTCAATGGATATACCTAGGCATGGGTCTCGTGCTCACTGTGACACTAAAACCAAGCTATACCTGGCTGATGAGCCCTAATTAGGGTGAAACAGGCCCTCGGTTACTAGTGTTCTGGTTCCAGGAGGACTTGGCTTGGAAGTTCAAGCTAGGCTGCTTCAATTGGAGCAGGGTGAAGAATGATTTGCATATGGCTGGGTCCAAACTGAGGTGGCAAAGTGGGCGAAAAACAATGGACTGGGATGCGGCCTGAGTAATTGCCAGGGACTGAGATGAATTCAAACATTCTATTAATCACTTTGCTGTTGTTTCAGTTGCTGGCCTAAGTGTGATGGGTATAACCAGACATACCATGCTCACCGTGTCACTGGAACCAAGCTACACTTGGCTGAGGAACCCTAATCAGGGCTAAACATGATCTAGGTCTCTTGTGTTCTAGTTAAGCAAGGACATGGTGTAGGGGTTGGGGCTGGATTGTTTCCATTAGAGCAGGGTCAAGGCTGATTTGCATATGGCTGGGTCCATACTTAGCTGGCATGGTGACCAAAAAATGATGGACCGGGATGCGGCCTGAGCGAGTGCCAGTGGCTGAGATTAATTCAAGCATTCCATCCATCACCTTGTTGTTTAATGTTTCTGTTCTTGAGCACAGGAAATCTAGACTTGAAACCCAATTACATTCCAGCCAGTTATTAGCCTTTGTTTAAAGGAAGGCCAGGCGTGTAAAGCATGCTCTAGCGAAGCAGACACTGGACTCAGGCACACAAGGTTGCAATGTATAGAATCAGAAAGAAACCACCGCCAAGGTGCACAAGAAAAACTGCCTCTAGGAAAATGAGCACCCAATCACACCAAAAAATCAGTCTGGCGCAAGAGGGTCATGTGCCAGGGGAAACCCAGGACACAAGTGAGGAAATGGCTGACCTGAATCCCCCTGTTTAATCGCACACTTGACAGAAGGGCTGTCGAAGCTGCTAGAAAGAGACATGCGAATGGTCTATCCTGTGAATTATATCATAATAGAACTCAAAACCCAAGGTAACATCATCAAACGCCTATTGTTTGATGGACTGGGCTAAGACTGGAGATGGACTGGGCTCAGACTAGAGATGGACTGGGCTAAGACTAGGGAACAGTTTTTTCCCCTCTCTACACCAGATGACCCCTTTAGGGAAGAAACACAAAAACACTGACTTCGATTCAGATAGTCCCATTGCTTTGGGGTTACTGCAGCAAGATTAGCACCACAGGCACTCTCCTCTCATGTAAAAGAGTCACACCAACTAAGGCAGGCCCTCATGACCTGCATCACTCCTTTAACAGAAGTACTTAATTTGTAACAATAAATAGATAAATAATTAATTGCATGCGCCCCAAAGTGTTCTCAGGAGCCTGCCATTGGCACTGCTGAATGCAGGGTTTAGAAACCCCAAGATTGCATAGTGTTGATTCCATTGCTCTCTTTATCTAACTCCTGGATGTTCTGTGTTATCCCTGATTTCTCACTCTCTTCCTATTTTCGGCTTTCTCCTCAACGCGTTGTCCACCCCTTGTCTCTGCTGCACTAAGACAAAGTGTGATGATGAAAAATAAGTGCCATCCACTAACAAGCTTTGGAAAAGCCAATAGATCTTGACTATGAGACGAGAGCTACTGGCTTTAACAAGATATAGCGGCTGCCATTCAGCATGGTTGAAAGTTTATTAAAAAAAGGATATTAATAAAGCAGTATTTATAAAGTGCGGCTTGTCACCTGTGAGATATGATGCGGAAGGAAGCATGGGGTAGGGGCGACAGGGAGGTCTGGGGAGGCAACATGGAAACAGCGCATGTGGAGAAAAAAGCGCTACGACGCAGCAGTGTAAAGATCACTTATTATGTTATGGGAGGTGGGTGGGGGCAAGCAACAACACCAGGGAGGGAGGACTAGTGGGGGCAAGCACCAACACGAGAGAGGTAGATCAGGTAGGCAAAGCAACAATACGGGGAGGAAAGGAAGGAGGGACAGAGGTAGGAAGGGTGTTGTTAGCAACAACACCAGGACAAGGGAAGTAGGGCAGGGGGGACAAGCAACAATAGGGATGTTGGAAGCAACAACACAGATGGACGGGGAAGAAGTACATAAGGGGTCCACTAAAAAAGACGCACTCAGGTAGAGTGCTTAAACACAAAGAAAAACGAAGCGCCCAAAAAACATAAGCAGTGGAAGGGCACAAGTAAGCTCTTGTCATGCTCCAAACACGGGACAAACACACGAAAAGGAAGGAAGCTTGCAGAAAACTGACCAATAAGAAGCAAGCAAAGGAAAGTGACAATGAAGCCAACGAATGGTTAGTAATGGGAGGTCTCTAATCCAACTGATAGTATACACAAAGTCTCAAAGAGAGAGTGCACACTCTGTTTAAATGAGACCTAATACTGAACACAGGTGCCCATTACCTGCAACCACCTGCACAAATTAAGCACTGTTTACAGTAGCAAAATATATCTGAATATCTCTGCCAATGCTGCATTAAATACACAGGTTTGCCACAGATTTCCCAGAAGGTAGCTCTCACCTGTTGTCCTATATTTGAGAATGTTTGGTAGTCCAATAATCTCCAATAATGCTGACAAGTCCAATATATCCTTAGGCCACTGCCCACACTGGTACCTTGCCAATCCCCTTGGAAGGCTGCTTCCCATGCTATCCGGTGGATGCTTATATTTTGTAGCATGTTGGCCAGATCCCGCTTTAGTTTCAAGGCTTCCTCTAGCTCGCTGGTGCTTGCCAAAGCTTCTTGGCGACTACATTTCTCTATCTCTCGCATGGCAGCCTTTATCCCCACAGGTGGCTTAAACCAGTCCCCTGCAGGACCAGCCATGCCCCTTCTCCTACAGACTTCACCCCCTCCAAGCACTAGGAATACAATTCATATTATTAGCAGCTGCCTCAGCAGCTCTTGTCAGCTTCCTTGATGCTTATCCCATCTTACTGATGCCTGCTGCTCCCAGGTGGCTGTTCTTTTCAGCCCGCGGGAGGTGTTTGGGATCCTGCATGACACTATAAAGAAAAGTCATTTGCCTCTGGCAGCATAGATGGCAGTCTGTTGTTAGTGAAATTTACGTGTAAAAAACAGAACAGTGTATACACAAAAACAGAGAAAATCCATATAGGGGATCTAGGAGGTCACCCACGGTGCTAGGTTAAGTAGGCACCAAATTCAAGGAAAAAAATAATTAAAAAATATTAAAATGAAAACGAATTGGAGGCACCAATTGCATAGTTTGGCTGGTGCCACAGTTTCTCTAAGCTGGTCTCGGACCACCCCTAGTTACACACACACCACCATGTGACGAAGTTCTCATACTGCCGTTAATCAAAAAGAGAGAGAGCACTAGGTAGCTAGTCCGTATGCCTAGGGATTATATGTATTATCAATAAGGACTAGCCTATATTGTGAAGAGACTCAGATTTGTATGTTAAGGGGTAAACCATTTGGTTTGATCATGAAGCCCTCACCCACCAACCTGGTTGGTGGCATGCTTCATCATCGGGCCCACCCAGTGACACCGAATGTGTCCCGGGTGTGTTTCGACGCCTGAATACTGCGGAGCAGGTATGTTACTGAGTGTGCAGTGTAGGGGATTCTCTGTTCTTACCAGACTGTTGCTGCTGTCGCCGTTAGGCTTTCCAGACTTTCTACCCTCGCCTTTTGCTGACACCCGGCCTCCCTGTGTCCCAGGAGGGATTGACCGCCCTCCCGCAACGCTACAACTTGCAGCACCCGCTTCGCGGGCGCTGCTGCGCGGTGAGTGGCGTGGGGTCGAGGCTGGGAGAGCACTCGCGCTGTTGGGTCTGTCCCAGGAGGAGGAGCACCGAGATAACATCGAGGGAGCGCGCCGCAGGGACTCAAAAGACCAGGAGTCCCTGCGCTGCACAGGTGTGCACGGGCGCGCCCCCAGGAAGACACGCCCCCTGCTTGTCCAGCCTATTTAAGCGGGAAACTGTGTAGCCTCCAGCGGGATTCTCTGTTCTTACCAGACTGTTGCTGCTGTCGCCGTTAGGCTTTCCAGACTTTCTACCCTCGCCTTTTGCTGACACCCGGCCTCCCTGTGTCCCAGGAGGGATTGACCGCCCTCCCGCAACGCTACAACTTGCAGCACCCGCTTCGCGGGCGCTGCTGCGCGGTGAGTGGCGTGGGGTCGAGGCTGGGAGAGCACTCGCGCTGTTGGGTCTGTCCCAGGAGGAGGAGCACCGAGATAACATCGAGGGAGCGCGCCGCAGGAACTCAAAAGACCAGGAGTCCCTGCGCTGCACAGGTGTGCACGGGCGCGCCCCCAGGAAGACACGCCCCCTGCTTGTCCAGCCTATTTAAGCGGGAAACTGTGTAGCCTCCAGCGGGATTCTCTGTTCTTACCAGACTGTTGCTGCTGTCGCCGTTAGGTTTTCCAGACTTTCTACCCTCGCCTTTTGCTGACACCCGGCCTCCCTGTGTCCCAGGAGGGATTGACCGCCCTCCCGCAACGCTACAACTTGCAGCACCCGCTTCGCGGGCGCTGCTGCGCGGTGAGTGGCGTGGGGTCGAGGCTGGGAGAGCACTCGCGCTGTTGGGTCTGTCCCAGGAGGAGGAGCACCGAGATAACATCGAGGGAGCGCGCCGCAGGGACTCAAAAGACCAGGAGTCCCTGCGCTGCACAGGTGTGCACGGGCGCGCCCCCAGGAAGACACGCCCCCTGCTTGTCCAGCCTATTTAAGCGGGAAACTGTGTAGCCTCCAGCGGGATTCTCTGTTCTTACCAGACTGTTGCTGCTGTCGCCGTTAGGCTTTCCAGACTTTCTACCCTCGCCTTTTGCTGACACCCGGCCTCCCTGTGTCCCAGGAGGGATTGACCGCCCTCCCGCAACGCTACAACTTGCAGCACCCGCTTCGCGGGCGCTGCTGCGCGGTGAGTGGCGTGGGGTCGAGGCTGGGAGAGCACTCGCGCTGTTGGGTCTGTCCCAGGAGGAGGAGCACCGAGATAACATCGAGGGAGCGCGCCGCAGGGACTCAAAAGACCAGGAGTCCCTGCGCTGCACAGGTGTGCACGGGCGCGCCCCCAGGAAGACACGCCCCCTGCCTGCAAAACCTCCTTATAATCAGCAGTTTACCGCTTAGCGGGACGCGAGCGGGACGCCGAGCGAAGCCCGGGCAAAGGGCGGGCCCTCTGTGGCCCTCAGAGGCCAGAAGAGGCTGGGCTGGGCCACCCCCCTGAAAAATCGTTCTTTACAACTCTTGAACCAGGCTTCTAGTCGGTTATATCTGCTCTAGTAAAATCTACCATCTGTACATAGCACTACAGATTATGAGGAAGACCACCAAGAAGCCCAAGATGCCCACTTTAAGATCGAGCGCAAAAAATAAAACGGATCCTCCACCGCCATTACCAACACTGACTGCAATTGACAAAATGCTCAAACAAACAATAGGGGCAGTGTCAAATGCCATCGCAGATACTGAAAGAAGAATGTCACTACCACCCGTGACAATTATTCAGGAAACCCAGGAATCCCTCATCAACCTGACCGAGGCTTCTAGAGATTTGGTAGAGGAATTCGACACCAGCTTGCCCCTTTCTCCCTCTTCTTTCGCTGACCTACCTTGTGCGCAGGTCTCTGCAGATATTCGCAGCGAGAGATCTGTTGTACAAACACACAACCATATTAACGCTCCCTGCAGCATTGAGAAAAATCTGCACAAGGAAGGCCCTAAACGTGGGGGGAAAAAGGGATCCTCAAAAGGATCCTCTAAAACTAGAAATCACAACCTGGTTACACCAATAAACCCACCTGCCTCGGGAATACCGTGTTGGATCACCAACATGGTGGCTGACCTTAAAACGGACCTCGAACACTCCATTACTGTGCTGCTAAAACCCCTCATAGCAAAAATAGACAGACTAACCTCAATTGTAAACAACAGAGGGAATGGCACAAAAACCCAACCAGGGCAAGAAGGCGGTTTAAGAAAACAGACCGACGTTACATCCCATAGCCAAACTAAGGACAAGGTCCCTACGATCCCTGATGCGCCCACAAAAACCCCAAACAGAGCCAGTCAAAAAAGTATTAAAGATAACCAAAAGGTTTCCTCCACACCAGACAGAGGGAAAAGCAGTAAAAAAACAACTACTGAAAACAACAAATCAAACCCAGGACCTCCCCAAACGTTGGAAGTAAACAACGTCCAAACCCCCAACGTGAACCCAAAGCCTCCGCCCACTGCACCAACTAAAGAAAACAAAACATCTACTCGCTTTAGGTCAATTAACCTCCCGCCTGAAGCACTGCCCTATGTAGTGGTGTTAACAGGAGTTCCACCTCTAAGGGAAGGCCAACGGGAAACCCAAATAGAACTGAAAAATAAATGCGCACAGTGGCTACAAATACACAGACCCTTGCCCCCCAATGTTTTTGGGGAAATCTTGTCTGTAAGAAGAGGGGAGTGGATCGGCAAAGGCACCAAGACCATAGCAGGGGATATAATTACGATAAACTTTAGAGATATGGACGCAGTTAATTTTATCTGTAGTGCCCCACCTAGCTATACCCGATCACAGATCCACCCGGTACACTTGTCTTATTTCTATCCCTTTGCACCCCAAAGAATCAGGCAGAACAACAGAACCTTCCCTAAAAACTTACCATATCCTGGTACCCACTATGGTCCACCACAATGGCAAAGACCAAACTTTGCCGTGCCAAACTACGACTCCTCCCTAATGCAATATGCACACTGGAACAGATTCGGTGCGCTGGAAGAGGTCGATTGACAGGGATGGGACAATCAGTCCCCCAAGACTGAGAGGTTGAAGGTGGAAAATCTACCACTAACAGGAATGGAAAAGGGGATGGACAATGAAATAGCTGACGTGCCCGACAGAGGAGGATACACCAAAATTCCGAATACCAGCCTTGGAAGAGGAAAAGGGACAAACCCACCAAATATTCTTAGCGACACTCATTCCAACAATGCCACCCTAACAGAAACAAGCAAACAGGTTATGCCCCTACCAGATGAACCAAAAAGAACCACTAAAGAAATGACGCCAGCAAATCTACTAATAGCATCCTGGAACATTGCAGGACTAGCGGCCAAGTTCGAATCACAGGAATGGCTGAGCTACATCAAAAAATTCCAAATCATTTGCCTGCAGGAAACTTGGGCTCTTGAATTAAATGACTACAGCCTGGAAGGATACAAAAGCTTTTGTCTCCCAGCCAAAAAAGTAACTTCTGGGAGAGCAAGTGGGGGTCTGGCCATATATGTCAACCTAGACATTAAGGGCACCTGGAGTAACATCAAATGGGCATCACACAACCTACAAGTTCTAAGGTTCACCTCAGCAAGAATAACCCTCTTCCTAGTTAATTGGTACAACTCCCCAGCACTGATGGAGAGGGGAAAAGCCATTTTTGAATTAGAGGAATGCTTAAGAAACTTAAACCTTTTACACAAGACACCAAATGAACTGAGCGTAATACTAACGGGAGATTTTAACTGTCATTTATGCGACAAACTAAAACCTTTTAATAAAGACTGGTCAAGATGCACTTTAATGAAAGGCCCGCATTTTGCACATACAAAAGAGGGATGGGATTTGGAGAGATTAACGAAAAGGAACAACTTAACCCAAACGCTAGACCTTGTGGCATTGGGCGAACTAGGAGAACTGACTCCAACGTACAAAGGAAGAGGGTGCCACTCCTACATTGATTTTATTCTAGTCTCGCCCATCCTAAAAAGAAACATTACCAACACTAAAATAGAGGCCAGCAGTTTTAGTGATCATAACCCGGTCTTTATTGCAATCGAAGGTTTTGATTTTAACACATGCCCAAAGAAACCTGACACCGTGGAAAAAGCTGTGGATCAGGGAAGAAGAATTAAATGGGCAAAAATTGATGGGGTCAGTTTTTATAAAAAATTACTAATAGATGCTAAAGATGCAATTGACAAATGCTTAGACCCAAGTGTATGCGGAGACTGGGTGGTCAAGGCTTTCGAAGAAATCGCACAACACGTAAATAATTCACTAACGACCACGGGATCTAATAAAATGAACTCAAATCCCCGCTGGTTCGATGCGAACTGCACCAAGGCGCTTAAAAAACTGAAGGATAGCCTCCACTGTAAACCAAGGGATAAGATCAGGGTGACAAAGAGCAGAGCGGAGTATAAAAAGGCCCTGAAAATCCGCAAGCAAAACCTACAAAACCAGGCCTGGGAGGACTTAAGGGATGCCGCCGAAAGAAAAGACATTGTTAGCTTCTGGAAAGTGATTAATTCCCCTTGCTTCCAGGACCAAGGGGCTCCAAAAATCACAAACATCATCTTACCGGAGCAATGGCAGACCCACTTCCAGAGCCTATATAACCACTCAAATCACCTAGCTCTGGAGGACACATCGAGGAAACACCAGCCGGCAAAGCTAGACTTCTCTTTGAAAGAAGTCAAAAGGGGAATAATTGGACTAAGTAAAAATAAGGCCCCGGGCCCGGACGGAATTCCACCAGACCTGTACCTGAGTCAACCTGACTTGTGGGCACCGTTACTCACCAGGGTTTTAAATGAGGCGGTGGTGGCAGGTCTACCCCAGTCCTGGTCAACGGCGACCATAGTCCCAATTTATAAGAAAGGGAACCGCGATGACCCCCAATGCTACCGACCCATATCGCTTATAGACGTGACCGCAAAAGTGCTAGGGCGAGTCATCCTACAGCGATTGCAAGATTGGGCCGAGGAACATCAAATCCTTTCAGAAATGCAATACGGCTTCAGGAAAGGCAGATCCACCACTGACCAATGTTTAAATCTTTACCTTCTGATAGCCAAATATACCATCGCTGGAAAGGGGTCCATTCACATGGGGTTTATGGACCTTTCAGCGGCTTTCGACCGTGTAAATAGGAGAAAGCTCTGGAGCATGTTAGTAGAACTAGGAGTGGACCAACCGCTAGTGGACACCTTGCAAAATCTCCACCGGAACACCACTGCAAGTGTAAGGTACAGCCAAGAGGGTAAGAAGACCGACCCCTTCACTTGCACAAGTGGAGTAAGGCAAGGTTGTATCCTTGCGCCCTTTTTGTTCTCCATTTACATTAATTCGCTGGAAAAAGACCTGCTTAATCTCAAGGTGGACTCACCCCAAATTGGTCATCGTGCGGTACCTGTGTTATTATACGCCGATGACGCGGTTCTGCTTGCTAGAACCCCCCTAGGCCTGCAAAAACTGATTGATGGGTTTGTCAGATTTATGGACAAACTAGACCTGGCAACTAATCTGGAAAAATCCTACATCATGTCCGTCGGAAAACCTACAAAAGGATCTTTTTCCTTTCACATTGGGTCGCACAAAATCGACAAAGTCCAGACCTTTTCGTATTTGGGGGTACTATTTGATCATCACCTCACTTTTAAACCCTTGGTCGAAAAACATTCTACGAAACTTGCAGCTTCAGTAGGAGCTATCATGGGATACGGGCAAAGACTGGGAAAATGGTCCCCGGAACAAATCTTGAACCTTTACAGGGCAATTTGTTGCGCGAAAGTCTCCTATGGCGCAGAAGTGTGGGGCTTCTTGGACAGTAAAGCCCAGCAGATACAGACTGAAGAAAACAAATTCATGAGGAGAATTTTGAAGGTCCCTCAGAGTGTACCGGCCCACATAATCCATGAAGAACTAGGAGAACTCTTCATAGAAGATAAAATCAAAATTAAACCCCTCCTGGCATGGGTCAAAATATGGACTAACCCAGAGGCCGCCCTCACAAGACAAATCATCGAGGACTGCCTCAAAAAAGATAAAGGTGACATCATCCCTTGGCTGAACTATGTAAAGAAATCCCTAGCCGAAATCGATTGCATAAACTTTTTCACATCCCCAGACTCCATAACACCTGAGAGTAAATCATTGGTAAAGAACCTCTTCTTGGCACAGCTCAAGCTATTAAGAGCAGAAAAAGAAAATTGTAAACCCACAAATTCCACCTATAACGAACTCACAGTAAAGCATGGAATGGAACCGTATTTAAGAGTCATGTTTAACGCCCAGGACCGCTTTGTCATGACACGGTTCAGACTAAACATGCTACATCATATTCTTGCGGTCCCGGCAGGGTTTACTCACACACTGGCGGAGAAGGGTACCTGCGGCTGCGACCACAGGTCTCCGCAGGATACCCTTCATTTCGTCCTATTGTGCCCATTTTATACTATGCCTAGACGTAAGTTCCTGGTGGGGATTTTGAAAGACATAAAACCTAAACATGCAAGAACGGCTCTGAGATTCCTACAGGAAGCAGAGGACGCATATACCCTCTTTTGCACCATAAATTTTATTCGTGTAGCGATAAGACTAAGAAATACTAGAGAAAATTGACCATTGACATTTGCCTGTTCCCATGATGAGTCAAATTGCACGAACATTTTAATCAAGGACTCCCGTATTTAGTGATTTATTTATGTGTTACACTAAAAGCTTTTTATGTGTGTATTTTATGTGTGTATTTTGTATCTGTGCTTTTATGGTGTCTTTTTAAGAACCGAATAAAGATTATAAATTGAAAATTGAAATTGAGTGTGCAGTGTAGTGGCGTGAAGGTGAAGATTAAAAGCTATACAGTGGTCCCAGTACCCGAGGGTAATCAGTACTTTAATAACTGGGCCGCTGTTAGCATTAAAAATGGCTGATGGATGTATAGGAGTATAGATTATGACCAAGTGTGGTCTACATGTTTCAGCCAGGCCTTTATTTTTGAAACTGGCTTTCCTCAGGACCAATAAATAGGTGATAGTGCAGTCTTAATTTTAAGTGAAAGTGTAAATAGTAAAAATGTGTCGCACATGCTAAGGTGCTATATATGTTTGAGGGGGATTCCCTCTTTGAGCATTAACTGGCTAGTTGCTGTGGAATACCGGAGCAGGACAACAGGTTCGCTACAGGTCCAAATGGAACGTCTTGGTCAAAAACCTCTGCCAGGTGATTCCATGAAGCATTTACAGCAAGAAGCCAGTTAATGTAGACCACACTTGGATGCAGGAGGTCATAATCTATACTCCTATACATCCATCAGCCTTTTTTAATGCTAACAGAGGCCCAGTTATTAAAGTAATGATTACCCTCGGGTACTGGGACCACTGTATAGCTTTTAATCTTCACCTTCACTCCAATACACTGCACACTCAGTAACATACCTGCTCCGCTGTATTTAGGCGTCGAAGCACACCCAGGACACATTCGGTGTCACTGCGTGGGCCCGATGATGAAGCATGCCACCAACCAGGTTGGTGGGTGAGGGCTTCATGATCAGACCAAATGGTTTACCCCTTGACGTTCTCATACTACCAGCTTCTGCCGCCAAGAGCCAGTGCCGACTGGGCACAATCCTCCTACCCCTTCATCATCATGAACACTACTCAGACTTGACACAGGGCCTTCAACATAACATAACATAACATAACGTGCATTTGTAAAGCACAGTTTACCCAGAATGGTATCTTGGAGCTGAATAACAGATGTTTGTTGTTACCCAACTCAATGGCACTCATTTATGAACCTCTGAAGGATGAGGATGAAAGGCGGAGTAGACCCACCGGGATTCAAACCTGTGACCATCAGGCCCCTAAAGTGGGCACATTAGTCCCCCCAAGACCCTGATGCCGGGTCCCAGAGCAGGTCCCACCAGAATTATGAGATCCACAGTAACTCCACAGATTTTTTTTTTTAGTTCTCCTCAACTCATAAATGCCAGCATTTATGAAGTGCACAGCTACCTCCGGAGCGGTGTTCCGGCGCTAGGGGCTGTAGGGAAGATTAAGCAAGCTATTGCCCAGAGTCACATGGCGCTGTGCTAACCTGCCGCCGGTGCCAGGGACCGAACCGCGAACCCTGTAGTCCAGAGTCAGGCAACCTGGCCGCTGCGCCACACCTCTTGATTTTTGCCTGAAGTCTCCCTGAGAAGTTCCAGAGGAAAATGAGAAATAATTGGAAGACTAATACCCAGAATTACAGATATTCCTGGCAACCCCTCCATTTTTAGTGGACATTTCAGGTCCAACTCATAATGGGCCAGATTTCTCCTCCCCCCACCCGGCCACGGAGTTGCCAGAGCTCATGATATTGTAGTTCACTCCCATATTCCTGGCCGATTCAAGGCCTCTGAAGCCGGATGAGAGATTTCAGAACATAAACAGAAGAGAGATTTGCATACTGTGAATCTCAGTGAAACTAATTTGCATAGTCTTTGTTTATCCTGTACATATACTTGGCTAGTTCACTCCTGGATCTTTGCACTAGGATATATCCACACCCCAGACATCTCACCGCCTCAATCCTTCACATGAATAGGGCTTCGCCGGATAGTCACTTTCCGAAATCCTGTAGCGAGGGCTTAGCAGTGACTGGGCCCTACAACAGTAGAAGCAAGCCTGCTTTTTAAAAATGTATGTCAACATCTATTTCAGAAGCAAATATAGACTAAACAGGGTGTACGCAAATACTTCTAAGATGCAAATGTTTCTTTCACAACTCTGCCCAGCAGACATGGCTTCCTTTGTGTGTCACCGTTTCTTTGTAAATTCCCACTTCCGTGTATGTGGGTAGCAGGAATCTGCCGATAGAGTAAACTTCCTCTTTTACTCTGGTTTCCAGTTCAGGGACAATTTCACCGAATTTTCTGCAGTTTCCTTTGCAGAAACCGGTATGGGTCTGCAGAGGGTTAAAGGTCACAATGTGCACACACAGCCAACACTCTATTAACATGTACCAAAGTCAAGGCCACTGGAATTACGCAGCAGTGGGGGGCTAAGTAATGTGGCGGGACTGACTAACAGCAAAAAAACTAAATAAAAAAATGCTACATTATTGGTGTGATCCTGTGATGGAATGATTTCACTATTTTGTAATTTTGACATACATTGACGAAAAAGGGATCCCATACACTGAAAAAAAGAAAGGTGTCTTAAGAAAGAAACATATACACATTCATCAGATGCTGCTATAAATGTTATTCACAAAATAATTATTATTTTGTCTTGCATGGAAAGTCAGGAACACAGTTTTATTTACACCATCTCTTGTAGCTTTCAGAGTAAAATAATTTGTATTGCAAGAAGTGTGCACATCTTCACTCAGCAGAAAACATGTCTACGTGGACACCTCTAGAATACAAGGTGTGCCTCTTTCATTCTGCGATTCCTAGTTATGTCTTAGAACTGGTCTTCAGTTCAAGTTCACTTTGTGACAACCTTGAATCGTTCCATTAAGAAAGAGCACAACACAACAGCATTTTATAGTACATTTTACGTTACACGTGCATAACACTGTAAGATTCAAGATATCCGATCTAACAAAGAGAAGCAAAGTGTTTGGGAGATTTCTGTTTTCCGGCTCCACTCTTAAAATAGATGCTACTTGGAGAACAAAATCTGTTGTGCCATATGAATTTGCACGAATAACCAAACAACACATTTTCAAGACACAGGAGATCATCATTTCTACAATGTATGAATTACATTAAAATATGTAAGGATGTATATATATCAAGAGCAAAAAAGCCTTCCCCAGTCCATCAAATGGAGTCATGAATACTATTCAGGCAAAACAGTTTCACCCCACAAGTACCAGTTTAACATTTGAACACAGACAACATCAACTTTTGGAATGTGTCAAATCGAGCCAAGAGTTTCTTTGAGTAAGTTTTTATTCCTTTGAGCTGGAAACAAGTATCCTTTGTTATAAACAAAGGCAATTACGCCACAAATGATGAAATATGTGGCATGATGAAATATGTGGCATTCGTATCAAATCCATAACTACACAGAAAACGTCCCAGCCGCAAAATCGCATTGGAAGTAGCTAAAACAATGTCACTGACAAAGCAGTTGGCGCCATACCACTTCTGTACGGGGACTGCACATTTCATGGCTCCACTAGAGGGTCAGGATGCTTAAGAAAGAGTCGTGGGCTCTGGGTGAGAAGAAGGGGGGCGGAAAGGGGGTGGTGAGAAAGCAGCGATAAGGCAATGAGAGGCAAGAACAGCAACAGAGACAAGGATGTGCAAGGAACCTCAAATAGGCCTGGGCATGAATTTCTGCTCCACTCGTGGAGTTCGTGGAGTTTGTCCCACTCCACGCTCTGAGTAGTGTGCGTAGTTCTGAAAAACAGAGCAGAGTTTTTTCCTCGCTCGCCAACATTAAGTTGGAAAACAAGGGAAATCTTACTTCAGACCACCTCCCTGTGAGATTTCTCAACGCAGGCGGTCGCAGAAGGCCGCTACCGTTCGCATTGAGAAACCATCCGTTTGCATTGAGGAAAGTGCCGCTCAAGTAGAACATCTCGCTTGAGTAGAACATCCACTCGAGCAGCAAAAAGAAGCAGCGCCGTATTGCGCAGCGCATGGTGCCATTCATGCTGATTTTCCAGTGTGGGACGAACACCCGACGCTAAAAATAAGCTCTAAGGGCGTGACCCAACACTCTCCGCCTCTTGCAGAACTCCGCGTAGCGCAGCAGAGTTTTTTGGTCCCTTTGCAGAGTTCCTATAGCGGAACTCTGCATAGTCCTCCTAGGCCTATTCTTAAACTGTGTCCCCACTTGCTCATTGACTGCAATAGGGGATGAGTTTATGGCGGACAGTTGAAAGGATGCAATTGAACACAGGGGGGCCCGAGATCAGGGGCCAAGGGGCGCAGATGAGGTAAGTCTTGGACTATGGTGGGCAGAGGCAAACAAGATTGGAGAAAAGATTAGAGAAAATTAGGATTAGGAGGGGTAAAGCACATCATATGACATCATTATATACCACATGCCACTCAAGGTCAGTATGGGCCACATCATTCATGGAGCGGGCAGTGGCGGCGCCTGTGGAGGAGCGTCACCCCACTGCTTTTAGCAGTGCAAAGAAGGATACATAAAATGCTAATAACTTGACGTTATTATCATTGTATTTGTTCCTTCTGCTTGGCAGCTTTGCGGGCGGGGCGGGCTGCTCTGATCTCAGGGCAGGGGGAAGGAGTGGTGGACACTCTGTAAAGTGTGCAATGACTGTTTGGCCAGCCCAAATGCGCCGGCCAAACAGTCATGCACACTTTGCATGTTCTCGACTCAGACTGCCTTGCAACCTGGGTGGAGAACATGCCCTAGGACCCCAGTCCCTGGCTGAGCTCCGAACCATGGTAATCAGACCAATCACAACGCTGCATTGCAGCGTTGTGATTGGCTATGGGGAGCTTGGGAGGTGTGAGCTTCCTGCTTGCACAGAAGCCAGGAAGATGGAGGAGAGGCATTTGCGGCCGGCTCGATGTGGGCAGGTAAGTCATTTTTTTTAACCCCCTCTCTTCTTCCCCACCCGACCCTCCCCATCCCACTGCTGCTTCTCTTGAGCAGCCGCCACTGCAAGCGGCATAGAAGATTGGAAAACTGTAAGGGGGATAAGGTGCATAATTGACTTCCATGGGGAAGAGCTGGTTAATGGGGAAGGGAAAGGAACACTGACGATAGAGGTGAGGGAAGGCACAGAAGATCTGATGACACAAGGTAAGTACAAAAATCAAGTATTACAAGGCAGAGGGAAAATGCATTGTAGACTCTGGGGGTAAGATTAGAGTGTAAGAACAAAGGCAGTGAGGGGAGTAAGGGCTTAGAGGTATAGAAGAAAGGGACTCCCAGGGAAGGCAGAGAAGAGGAGTGGACAGCAGGATCAGGGACCAGACCAGAAGGATCGAGTAAGAACAGCAAGATTATTAATAGTAGGGTGCAGAAGGCCTTCCTAGCCAGGGTCGGTTCTACTATAGCCTTAGAGCACCGCCGTAGGGGGCTCTACTGGACATATAATGCCCAGTCCAGGGTTAAAGGACCGAGACGTAGGCGAGAGCCTTTAACAAGGAAGCGGGCCTTTAATGGCAGGTAGCGCCAGAGGGCTCTAAGGCTATTGGAACATTCCACTCCTACAGGGCAGAATGTTCTTATTTGTAAAACATAGGCCTCATGCAGCTCGAGGGGGTTGAAATCCCCTCGAGCTTCATGAGCCTTTTTGTTCACAGCAACAGCTGCGAACAAACATTGGAATGTTGAAGCTCCAGGCTTCTACTGGCCATTAGAAGCTCGGAGGACTCCGTTGTCTTCAATGGAGCGCTCAACATTCCAGTGTTCTAATATAGCAGTATAGACTGCTGTAGCGGGCTATACCGGCCATTAAAGGCCCGATCCAGCGTTAAAGTCCCGAGCGGAAGGCGAGGGCCTTTAACAAGGGAGCGGGACATTAATGGCCAGTATAGCCCAGCTACGGAGGGCTATAATGCTATTAGAACATTCTGCCACTAGAGGGCAGAATGTTCTAACAAATAAAACAAAGGCCTCTCGGAGCTCGAGGTGATTTAAATCCCCTCAGAAGCCGAGAGGCCTTTGTTCACAGCAGCAGCTGTGAATGAAAAAAAAACATTAGACTGTTGCTTTGCGGGCTTCTACGGGCCTGTAGAAGCCAGGAGCACTCCATTGTCTGCAATGGAGTGCTCAACATTCTAATGTTCTAATATGCAATAGAACCGACCCTGGTCAGGACGACCTACTGCAAGAACTTTCACAAACATCTTGCGCTGTGAAAAAGCATGAGCTGTTTTAGCCTTCAGCTCGGGCCTTTAACGCTGGAGGGGGCCTTTAATTGCTTGTAGAGCCCACTAAGCAGATCCTCCAGGATTTCGCGATTTGCCGCGAAATCGGCCTTTTTGTAAAAATGCCATGATTTTTACAAAAGTGCCCGCAAAATCTGCACTTTTGTAAAAATGTTTCGCTTTTTACAAAAGTGCCCGCAAAATCAGCACTTTTTAAAAACGATTTCAGAAGTTAATGTTGCTGCAATGTCCAATACAGGTGGACAGCCGTGTCTCACTGACATCACTTCCTGCAGGATGCATGTGGAGTGTCCGTGTATGCAGAGACTCTTTACATCCAGTTGAGTAAGGTGATATTGTCACCTTGTAGCTTTCCGCAGACAGCACAATAATGCTTAACCTCTCATGGCTTGTCTGTCTGAATGAGGTCACTGCATGTCTCGCATGACTGGACTTCTCGTCTGGGATCTGCAGCATGCTCTCCAGGCTCTTATCCAAGTACACAGAGTAACTAAAAAAAAGATTGAACTGTTACAGTTCATACATCAAAGGAGCGTACCTGTTTTGATGGAGGCTTGGCACTCTTCAGCAGTTTAATGGCTTCTCTTCCAGTGAGACCCATCGTTGGGGGGGAGGGGGGAGGGGGGAGGTTTCCTAATCTCTTTTTATGACTATTTACGAACACTGCATGGTGACAAGCACAGGCATGGGTGGGTTTTGGCTCCCACTCTTTAACTGGGAATCAGTGTCTTAAAGTTGCCCAGGGCATGGAAAAGCAGTCGCATGCTGGTGTTTGGCAAATGCATGTAGTGGTGTCCAAAATCAGTTGAGGCCAATAAGCAGTTTAACATCCTAGCACGAAGCTGGTATATTCAGAAGCTGGTCATCTGTTAAATTAGGTGAGCTTGGGCAGTTGGACCCGTTGGCACAGTTAGGATACAAAACTCTATTCCCAAGCACACGTTTCAAATGAATTTGCGGTTTCCCTCTTAGTGATAAGCAAATACAGTAATACAATAACAGAATATACACAATTCTTTTTTCTGTTCTTTTGTTCAGGCTTTATTCTGGTGTTCTCGGCCACATCCAACACGTGTTTGGTCGCTACAGGGTTTGATCCAGCGACTTCCTCAGGGCTATTTTGTCCAAGTATATAATTTTTCAAAGTGGTGTTAATTCCAACCCACACAGGGGTCCTAATAGGTATCAAGATCGATCTGAAAGGGCAGTTTCTTTTGTTTCTACGTCCTAGTCAAAACTGGAGAGTGCATGCCGTACACGGTCTGCCGTCTGCTAGGATGATTATTATTGCTGTACTCTGCAATTCATATAAGATAAGGACTTAACTTTGGTGAAAGGACCAGGACGTAGAAGCGAAAGAAACTGCACTTTCAGATCGATCTTGATACCTATTAGGACCCCTGTGTGGGTTGGAATTAACACCACTTTGAAAAATTATATACTTGGGCAAAATAGCCCTGAGGAAGTTGCGGGATCAAACCCTTTAGCGACGAAAGACGTGTTGGATGTGGCCGAGAACACCAGAATAAAGCCTGAACAAAAGAACAGAAAAAAGAATTGTGTATATTCTATTATTGTATTACTGTATTTGCTTATCACTAAGAGGGAAACCGCAAATTCATTTGAAACGTGTGCACTCAGCGGTCTGGGCGTATGTACCTCAAATATTCTCAAATATTCTCTTACAACCCTTATGAAGATGGATATTTAATATCAGAATTCAGTGGAATCAGTGGAATAACGGCGTAATCGATTTTCCTGATTCAGATTGGAACGGATCGGGTCTATCTGACCGACAAGCACACCGTGCTAGTCTTTAATCAGCTGAAAAATCTCGAACCTGGCCTAATCGTCAGCTGTGGAGAGAAGAGCGAAAAACGGGAGAAGAAACTTTACTCCACTTTACTCCACTGATTGACCTTCGGATTTTGTTGCTGCTGCTGCCAAAAAACTCACTGTTCTTTAATTGAGCAGCGCTCCGTGGGGGTAAGGCTGTGATTTTCTGTACTCGCATTCAGTTACATTCAACTACATTCAACTGTGAAATTGTGAGATTGCGATGCAGGGGGGTGGCCGTTTCCGTTATCACAGCTGCTCTGCTCTCCTCTCGTTTACATTTCATCACACCTCAGTGCTCTTTGTTGCTCTTTGTTGCTCTATCGGTCCTCTAATCTAGCCTCTGCCCTAGAGAGTCCACATCTCCTTCGATTCTTCATAACTTGCTGTCTTTCGATTGCTGCTTGTTACGTACCAAACAAAACAGCCCGAACAGGATAGACAAACAAACCTGCGTTAGCTTCCGCCTCTCCTGCCTTCTTGCGTTCATCTGCTCACCTGCTTCCCGGCTTTCTGATTCACCAGTCTCACCAGCCCCGGATTCTCGAGCGTCAGCGTCATCTGCAGACCCGAGGGAGGAGGTTTAAAAGTGTTACGTGTCCTTCATCTCTGTTACTGTCCGGACGGCTGATTTGATAGCAGTCAGCAGGGCGAGAGTGTTTAGCGGAGCGAATAAGAGGGAGAGGTCATTTTCTGTGACAATTCTGAGAGGCAATACTGGAAGGTTTAAAGTCAGATCGGGTAATTATCCCAAAAAAAAAAAAATGCCAAAAGTGTTGCCAGATAATTAAATATTAAAGTAAGAGCACACCTGAATAGTCGAACTGTTGTACAAGCTGAATGTCATTTAGATTTAAATTTAAATGGTGGGAATGGAGATGCAGCTATAACAAATTCAAAAATTTGATTTTCATTGGTACTCTGTCCTCATTTACCCAATTCAACTCCGTAATTAATAACATATTAACTGCTTTATGTGCTTTATGTGCTTTATGTGCTGATCCATTGGTAAAGGACCAAATCCTTGAGCTCTCTCTTTCTGGCCTTACGCATACCATCTTAGAAAGCTATTTGAGAAAATCTGACGGCAAATCCGGAATTAAGGGTGATAAAAACATATTGAGGAGGTACTCTCTATACAGCGAGAAGCTAGAAGGGTCTCATCGGAAAATATCACCTATATTTCAAAAATCTTGGACAGTGGGTGCGGACAAGGGCATGGATAAAGACAAAGACAATGACAAAGGCAAAGATAGAACCTTTGAAATGGAGTATACAGATGGAACGCTCAGGGATGGAGAACAGCCCGTACAGAAAGAACAAAGGAACCAGAACCAGAAAGAGCAAAAAAATCAGGCATCTATTAAACAGCCCCTACCCGATAATATGGTTTTTAATAAGGGGCAAATAGAAGGGACAGAAGTTGGTGTTAACTCCTCCCAAGAGGAAAGACCTCTGGATGATCAAAACCCGATAAATAAAGAAATCGAACAAGCTGAGGTCGAGGACATAACCAAAACTGTCAAGCATAAAGGTCCTGAAACAAGAGGAGCTAGGGCAAAGGAGAGAATCACGACTAAGAATGAATCTCAAGAGAAAGAAAAAGAAAATGAGAAAGCAAAGACTAAAGACAAAAATTCCGAAAAAAAGATGGAAAAAGAAAAAATAAGGCGCAAGGAGAAGGAGAAAGAAAGAGAGAAAGTAAAAGAAAAAGGCAATGAAATGAAACTGAAGACAGACGACAAGAGTGAAGCAGCAGAAGATAAAGAGAAAGACGAAGAGAGTGCTAAGCTGGAGCTCCAAGCAAAGAAAGCACAAAGGCTACAGACGATAAAAAACCTAAAAGCAGCAGCTAAGAATACTGGTCTTGTCAGTACATCCCAGCCACGAATTTCGAATATTTTCAGCCCCCTGTCAAAAGAGCCTTTTACCGATTTAACAAAAAATGAAAAACTACTGGATCTACCACAGTCTCCACAGTCTCCAGGTCACACCAAAGACTCTAGAAAACCAGATGATCTAAATTTTCCTTCAAACGAAAACAATTCTAGAATGAACTGCAATTTCATCACAAGAGAAGGAAATGTACCTGAAGATCTAAACACGGGGAGTGATGTGACAAGACTACCTCCGGAAGTCAACAAAAAAATAACTAATCAAGGAGATCTGTTTGATCAAAAAAAGTCCAATCAGAAAGCAGAACCTTCAGAATCTGCTTATAACATACAACACACAAATTTATCAATCTCTGACGTAGATTCGGAATCTGAAATATATCAAACTGGTATATCTATCTCGAGCAACTCCAGTGACTCAAGTGAATTAAATGACTCAAGTGAATCAAGTCTCGATATACAAAGAGAGAGAGTACCTCTAGAAATAACCAGCTTCAGTGAGTCAAGATTATCTGCGGAGAAGAGTTCCCTGGGAAAAAAAAAAATGGGAGTGGAAAAAGACGGATAAAACATAAAAGGAGTGATAAAAATGTGTTTTATGAAGAAACTACAGATCCTGGTACCAATACCGACTATGACAAAATCAGATCCAATCCCAGTCAAAAAAACCCAATGAATAAATCATCGACTGAAGCAAAAGAACCCTCGCTGAGCGAGGTGCTCATATCTATAAAAAATTTCCATGAGGATGTTAAAAAAGACAGTCTAAAAAATCGCAAAGCCATTGAAAAGTTACAAGGGGCTGTGAAAAAAGTTGCTAATATTTGCTCGGAAATGTCGGATAGAATGGTCATGGTAGAAACCCGTACTGAGAACCTTGAAACCGATGTTATGAAACTTCAAAAAAACGAAAAAGAACAAGATGGAATAATAAAGGATCTAATGGCTAAGGTAGAAGATCATGAAAATAGATCTAGAAGGAACAATTTAAGGTTTCTTGGAATTCCTGAGAAATTTGAGGGAGACGATGCCAGAGGGGCAATGATAAACATCCTGAAAGAAGCATTTCCAGAACTGGAAGCCTGGGATATGGCAAGGGAGATTCAGCGGGCCCATCGCTTCCCCATGACCTTCTCAAAATATCCTAAAAAGCCAAATCAATATCCTAGAGCAATGTTGGTCTGCTTTGGAAACTTTGTCCTTCGTGAAGCAATTTATGATCTTGCAAGACCAACAACCCAAAGGGAACATAAGGGATTTAAATTCTTTGCGAGACCGGACTTTGCTCACTCTACCGTAGAGCGCAGATGGAAAATGCGCCAACTATTTGATCCGTTTGAAAAACTCGGTGCGAAGGTATTCTTGCAAAATCCTTCACGCCTGAAAATCATTTACAAGGGCTCAACACGAACATTTAATAGTGAAATACAAGCGGAGAGTTACCTACACGAAATTACAGAGACTATTCCACGAAACTCTGGGAAATAATTTCAGGATATGTTAGAGGATAAGATAAACCAAATCAATTATTCCACCTCTTATTTATGCATAAAGTTTAAAGTATGATTGAAGATTTTGTCTATCGGTTGAATAAGACAAGCCTATCTAATTGTTAAAAGTGATATGTTAGTTGGAATAATTAGGCCTTAGTTTATTTGAGTTATGATAAATATATAATATACATTCACAAATCAGCCCAGCCCGCTGGGCTAGCTTACACTGATGTCACACCCCTGGTCACAACGAGACCAGGTAACCTTCAAAGCTGGTGGAGGGTGGGGGGTGGTTAAGAGGGCGGGTGGTCGGGCAGATCAGTTAGTTTATCGAAAAATTTTACAAGGAACTAAAAGAATATCGTTAATATATAGACACAAATACCAGGATTGATAGATGGGTCCATTAAAAATACTATCAGTAAATATATGTGGTTTAAATGACATCAAGAAGAGGCAAATGGTAGCAGTTGGTTTACAGAATATTGGCGCCAATATCGTATGTTTACAAGAAACCCATATTGAAGGGTCACAACTACAAATATTAAATTCATTTGGATACAATTTGATTGGTGCAACTACACAGGGTATGAGGGCAAGAGGGGTAGCACTTTTGGCTAGAGGTAGAGGGTTCAAGTTTAATAAAACTAAATCCGATAAACTGGGAAGATGGGTGATCTCAGAACTTCATACAGGGCAATCCTCTTCATTAACCATCTGCACAATTTATGGATGTAATAACGACGACCCCCTGGTAATCAATAATGTCTCTAATGAACTTACCAACTGGCCACTTCCACTTATAATCTGTGGAGACTTTAATATAAATCTTTCACATGATTGGTCCACAAAAGACAATTGGCATTACCATGGTCGAAAATCAAAAGTCTTTAAAGCAATCAAGGAATTGTGTGTTACCCATGGGCTAATTGATGCTTGGCAGACTTTAAATAGTAATCTTGATGATCCTGGGTATACATATTATTCAAATCCACATCATACACATGCTAGACTCGATTATTTTTTGATATCTAGTTCAATTGAAACTCACTCAAAAATAGAAAAACTACCCCGAATCATGTCGGATCATAATCCCTTAATACTAACAACTGAGATAACATCTTTGATACAGACGCCACGGACTTGGACCTTTGAGAGGTCTTTGCTCCTTGAGAGTGAATACTGTAAACATATGAGGTGTTGGATTTCAAGCTTTTTGTTGGTTAATAACGGCAGTACAACGGTTAACTTTGTCTGGGATGCTTTAAAAGCAGGTATTAGGGGTGAAACTATACAATATTCGCTATGGAGCAACAAATGTGCAAGAGAACTACTAAGATCCTCACAAGAAACTCTAATGAGGTTGGAGGAAGAGCTTATAAGAGTAACAAGAAACTCTTCTATTATAGAAGAGATTAGTAATGCACAAACTCAGGTTGCAATAGCTAAGGCATCAATTACAAATATATACACCAATAAAGCTATTAAAAAAGCTACTGCTCATCGCGAAAAAATATATGAGATTAATGAATCGGTTGGCCAGCAATTAGCAATTCGGATGAGACAGCAGACTACACAAAATTTAATACGGGAAATTCAAGACCCAATAATTGGTAGAGTAACTGACTCAGAGAAGATCCGAGAAGCATTTTGGCAATTTTACAGTGCTCTTTATACAGAAGAGGGAGAAGTAGATCAAGCAAAAATCGCTGAATATCTAGATATAGATACCTGTGATAAACTTAACACCGAAGACCAGCTAATTTTGGAAAAGACCCCTGATATCGAGGAAATCAGAAAAACCGTGAAAGATCTTTCTCGTGGGAAGGCAACTGGAGTAGATGCCATTCCACTTGAATTTTACATAACATTTTTGGATCAACTTCAAGGAATCTTGTTGAGCCTATGCTTACATTTATTTGGAGGAGGGCAACCTCCCAAATCATGGTCTATGGCTAAAATTGTAATATTCCCTAAGAAAAACAAACCTCCCGATCAGATGGGCTCTTATCGGCCCATCACCTTAATAAATGTAGACTCTAAAATTTACTCCAAACTACTTGCCAATCGTATCTCGTCATTAATTCATAAAGTTACATCCAAAGTTCAGCACGGTTTTATCCCTGGGAGAGATACTACCGACCATACACGAAGAGTAATTAGTTTGTTTGACTACACCCAGGTGGCAGGAGACCCGATGGCACTTATTTTACTTGATGCCGAGAAAGCCTTTGATCGGGTATCCTGGCCTTTCTTGTGGCAGGCAATGACCAGGGTTGGCTTCAAACATATATTTATACAGGCAATACAAAAACTTTATATTAATCCAGAGGCGATGGTGATGGTTAATGGCGAGAATTCTAAAGTATTAAAAATATCGAGAGGAACACGGCAGGGATGCCCCTGCTCCCCGCTGCTGTTCGCTCTCTATATTGATCCCTTCATTAGGAGACTACAAAATATTACTACTATAACTCCCATTCGGACAAATAAATACTCAACAAAAATTCTTGCCTACGCAGACGATATTGCTATTGTCACTGCTAACCCAAACTTGGCTATGCCAATTATCGAACAGGAAGCACTAATATTTGGCATTATTTCAGGATACGCTTTGAATCGAGGGAAAACTCAAATAATTATTAACAACAAATGTGCTATGATAGATTCACGTATAACAAATTCAGCCACTTACCTAGGGGTCACAATAACTTCTGAACTAGAGAATCTAGTCGATCTCAATCTCAAACCTGTCTCAAAAAATATACAAAAAGACCTTCGCCGTATCAATAATCTACATCTTTCTTTGATAGGACGGACAAATGCCTTAAAAATGGTCTACTTTCCAAAACTCTTGTACTTATTTAGAGCAATCAATCTGGAAATCTCAGATCAATGGTTTAAAATAATGGAACGTATCTTTACGGATTTTATTTGGGCATATACGCAGCCCCGCCGGGCTTATAAACTTCTCACACTTCCTAAAGAAAGAGGAGGGTTAAGTCTTCCAAACCTTAGGTTATATTATTGGACAACAGTCTTGCTATATAATCAAGAGCTTTTTCTTCTTGATGGAACAGGGATATTTCGGGATAAAGATGCACCGACTATTCATCAAATAATACTAGATGATAGAAGTATCGGCTATCTTTGGAGATATCTCTTTGATAATTATCACAAAAAAATAAAACTAAAAACACTCTTAGCCGTGTTTAAAGTTTGGAAATCTGTGAGGAAAATAATCGGTCTGGGACGGTTATCTGTCTATACTCCTATACAAAATAATCCTCTCTTACCAGACATATTCAAAGACTCTTATATTGATAGATGGATCACAGCTGGAATTACTAATATAGGTTGCTTCTTCTCTGCAGAAGGGATATATTCTTTTGAATTTTTGAAAGACAATTATCATCTCGAATGGAGAGATTTTTTTAAATATCTCCAAATTAGAGATTTTCTATTACGACGAATGAAGAGAGAAGATACCATGCCTAAAAACATTATAGCTGAAACTCTTAGCCATTATCAGGAAAAAATACGGATTGGGGGTTTTTACCAATTATTACTTACATATTTACCTGATGATAGACAGAAGATTATTCAGAAATGGCAAAAGAAATTTATAATTTCAGCTGATGAATTTGAGTATGTAAATGAGCTTTCACAAACTGTACTCATGTCAACTAAATTACAAACACAATTTTATAAAATATGCTTTTTCATGTATTATACTCCAGACAAAATCGCCAAATGGGGTAATGGGAGAGGAACATGTTGCTTTCGTTGTAACTTACAAGATGCGGATGGTATCCATATATTTTCATCTTGTCCTGCTTTAACTTCTCTCAAATCAAAAATTGAACATTTCCTTTCATTGATCCTAAAAACGGTGGTTAAGTTATCTGATCAAACAACTCTATTAGGCGTAGTAAATTGTACTAATCTGAATGCTGGTCACGAACTGATTTTTATCTCGATGGCCGTTTTAAGAATCTGTATAGCATCGGCTTGGCTAGATCCTATCGCCCCCTCATATCAACAGTGGTTCTCTAGACTGTTAGCAATTTTTAATTTAGAAATGGCAATATATAAAACTAAAGGTAGGAAACGTAGAATAAAAGGTTTAAAAATTTGGTCTCCTTTAATAGAATGGTCTAAACTTTAGACATTCATTTAACAATAATATTGTCAAAAATATCTGGTTGTAATGTATACCCATCTATCTTAATGTTTATTTGTACCTTGATGATTTATCTGTTAATTTAAATATTCAATTTTATGTATTAATATTATATATAAGCTCTTGAATTTCTTTTTGTTCCACATTTAATCTGCCCGATTAGAGGGGGGGGGGGGGGTTGGGCGTTCTCTTATGTGTTGTACTGTCTTTTTGTTGTATAAAATCCAATAAAAAGAGTTAAAAAAAAAAAATGAAACGTGTGCTTGGGAATAGAGTTTTGTTGAAAGCTTTGTGCTTGCCCTGTGGAGTTTAGTGGATCTCCACACCCTCTAGCACCGTTAATTTACTCTTCAAATAGAAAACAATAAGTGCAACTCAATCCTGTGGTGTCATAAGTCCCTATACGTATAACCACTGTTCTTGCATTCCTACAGTTAGGATACAACCACATACCTGTCCATAGACTGTCACTGCTGGTGTTTATATGCAGACACTTATATTTACTGTTCATGAAATAAGCCCTCCAGGTCTGAAATTACAATGTTCTGTTGATGCATCTCTCTTGGACAATCTAATAAATATAACGGTTCATGCTTAGCTGACTGCTGTTTTACACTATTTGTGATAAACCCTGTACTTTTATTGACTTTCCAAAATTCTATGGATGCTTGAATTTTATCAGAGTAGCATACTGTATTTATGATCCAAGGGAAGCATTGTTTTCATTCCTGCATTTTTGGTCACAGCTGCAGTTGCACAACCAGTGGGGGGTTTTCAGATAAGGTGAAATAGATGCCTGTAAGGGACTGGCTGTAGGGGGCACAGGATGGTTTCCCGGTAGGCCAGAAGAGTGGGGGCCGGTTTTGGACCAGTGAATGCAGTTTTTGTTACTGGGGCCGGTTTTGCAGCAGGGCTGCAATATCGGCCCCCCTGGAACAAAAACGCAGCAGCAGTGTTTCCCACCAGCCATTCTTCACCCCCGGCCAATCAGACATAATTACAAGGACTAGTTTGCGTTCCCAGAACGGCCCTGGTTGGGGGACCTTCAGAAGTTGTCCAGCAGCTTACATTCGAAAGGCCCTGGCCTGGGCTGCCTGACCTTGGCTTTCCAAGCTGGCTGTAACATGGCACATTGTGTGATCTTAGGCAAATATTTAATTTCACTAAGGTAGCTTCTGGAATGCCATTTCCTATGGGATGCTACCAGGCCATCTTTGTTGGGCTTCTCAGAACCTATACTAAAGCAAATGGAGGATTGCATTTCCAAGGGATAACAGCCTTCACCTGTGGGCTGCTTCCTGTGTTCCATATCCCAGGTTGCCTATTTCAAAGCGGACTACTCCGCTAAAATAGTTTCCATTGATTTAAGGCTGAGAATGAATGATTATGAGTAAAATAAAGTGCAGCAAAAATGCCGCTAAATTTCCATATATGTGCCGCTAAATTTGCTAATCCATGCCACTATATCCTGGGGGTTCTGACTAAGGCAGGCCCTAAGGCTGTAGTAATTCAGGCGCCCCATCTTGTGCACCAAAGTGAGTGTCTTTTAGCCCAAGAAGCATGAAGTATATCCCCATATCAAAGGAGAGAGGGAAGTGAAGTACCAAAATTCAAGGAGTTACCCTATAATGTAACATAGGATAGGGTAATATAAGCCAAGGAAAAACTATTGTAGAGAACAGGGAGGCCGGAATCACTGTACCAGATTTTAACTACCCCGTTGCAATGTAAAGAAAGCAACACAATCAGTATAACTCCCATAGGATAGAAACCGGTATACCCACAATGGGAAGCTCAATCACGGCTCACTTATTTTGTGGATGAAGGTATTCTATTGTTTTTAACGGACGCTAATATACAGCTCCTACGAATATATCGTATATAAACATAGTGCCACATAAAAAGGTTACTCTTCTTACCCCTTCCATAAATATGACTGGAAGAACGTGTCTCACTTGAATCCGAGAAAAGATAATTGGTTGATTTCTATTAGAAAACTTTGTCCTGAAGAAGGTGGTTGATCCTAATTGCACCGAAACGCCGCGTCGACCTTTGTGTAGTTTTCTTGTTCAGATGATCAACACGAACATGTTTTAACAATGGATTGTTTTTAATATATTTTTAATATTTTATAATGGATGTGTATCTTTGTTATAATTAATAAAAATCGATTTGTACTTTTTAAAGAAATATTCTTTTGTTTTTTGCATCATTGTTTCTACTGAATCTGAATCTACAAGTCACATGAAATTGATGTTTATGTTGAAATACTGTATATGTCTCAACCCCATCTGGTATTGTATATGATTACAGTGCAACACATGATCCGCACATTAGTGAAGGGAAGTGAAGTCATTATGGGCCAGATGTAGGAGCCCTAATACCGGTCGGTAACGGCCGAATTCGGCCGTTACCGACCGGTATTAGGTTTCCAGATGTAGGGGGCCTATATTTTACCGATTCTGTAAAGTTACCGAATCGGTAAATTTACAGAATCGGTAAAATACCGAATCGGTATATTTACCGATTCGGAAAAACCACATGTAGGTGGCACTCCTAAGAGTGCCACAGGCCCTTAAAAATCGGTATTTTACCACCTAATCCTATTGGGTGGTAAAATACCGAATTCAGATGTGCATGCACATCTGTGCATGCACACCTGAGCAATGTGACACACAGACATGCCCTTAGGGCATGTCTGTGTGCCACATGGCACACAAGTCCAGAATTGGGGTGCTAGAGGGTGTCAAAGTGACACCCCCTGCACCCTTGCAGGATTCGGTATTTACCGATTCTGTAAATACCGAATCTGTATTTCCCATTGATTCCTATGGGCTTCAAGGCCCATAGGAATCAATGGGAAATACAGATTCGGTATTTACAGAATCGGTAAATACCGACTCTTACAGATTCGGTAATTTTTTACCTACATCTGCCTCCTTCCAATTTACCGACTTTTAAATACCGAATCGGTATGACTCGGTATTTAAGAGTCAGTAAATCGGATTTACCTACATCTGGCCCTAAGTCACTTACGGAGCAACCCCTTGAGCCTGGACCTGGCACGACGCCCCCCATTTCTAGCCCCAGAGAGCTGATCATAGCAAAACCAGAGAACAATGGTACACCTTCTCTGATTTATTACCACACAGAGCTACCCAGCACGGTTCCACATAAAACCAATAACGTGCAAAATTAATAAAACATTTTACAAAATGGCTAAAACATAGTGGCCAAACAGAAACTATTATAACTGTAAACAATATGTCACTGTTAATCAGTGTAATACTACATTTATCGCCCTCGAAAGGATGACAGCGTAAGCTTGATTACAGAACCATCTTGTCATTGTGAAATGAAATCTCAAAGACAGTGGAAGACCAACCTACGAAAACCCTACTTTAAATATGAGTATTAAACAAGGACATAAGGACAAATTGCTTTATCCATTTATGGCCCTTCACTTTATAAAGATTTATAAAGTTGGCATACTTTCCACATTTCACGCCATGTAAAATTGCAGGCATCTAATTAAAAAGGTACAGCATGTGACATTGATGCACAGTTGCAGAGCCAGTCGAGGTGAAAGCACAGAAAGGTACATCGAGTGCAGATTCCCTTTTAATTGCCATTTTAATGACCAGAATGGGGGCTCCTTGCTAGTGCAAACCAGTAGAAGGCAAAAAAGAGCATGTGTATTTATAGCAAGTATTATGCTATAAAGGAAAAAATACCCTCTCTGTAAATATAATGCTCTGGATAGTTCTTGGACCACCCTTTATCAATATTCTTAGAAGTGACTTAATGCCTACCGATGTATACAACCCAGTATCACCAAATTCCCACTGTTAAATGTATGTGGGCAGTACCTCCAGGGAGCCTGCGTCATACAGTAACTGTTCTCGGTGCAAGAAAACCCTTTCCTATTGCAATGAGTGAAGATCCATCCTTACATCTTTGAAGGGCGGCCGCATTATTTTTATAATTTCAAAGCAAAGGCTAGATGTGCTCAGTTGCTGGCAGCTATTTTAGATGGTTTGTAACAAAACTCCTTTTTAGGTCTCGCCTACAGACACCTTTTAGCTGTCTGGTGTTGAAAAAGCTATTGCGTACAACCCCAATACAAACAGTCAGCTTGGGGGCAGGCCAGTGCTCATCATTTGTTGGCTTTCTTGTCAATCTCATTTGCTTTGAGGGTTTTCCTTAGTGTCCTTCAGTTTGTTCCTCACCTGGAGCATTGCTTCTTTACTATCCTTTTGATTGATGACGTGTATCCTTCCGCAGCTGACATCAGGGAACTGTATTTTTATTTTTATTTCAGCACTCCATGGAAATGCATGCCTTTTCTTGCTCTAAACCCTGCACCCCTTAACATGCTGCCCACCTTCATTCTTTGTGTTGCTGTCTCCAACGTATCTGGTGCTTTCCCATCCGCCACATCCTGATCACCTTTTGTGTCCCTCCCTCAGCTTCTCCATTACATCCTGCCACTCCCTGAAACATTGTTTTTTCTTTTGTGGAGTACCTGTTGTTAATTGGCACCTCAATTCTTTATTATGTGTTTTGCATAATTATGTTTAATTTTGCCCTCCAAGATGTGCATCTGCCATCTAAAAACAGTAAAAAAAAAATTGAAAGACCAGTGCAGCATCATGAGATGTATGTGTGCATGCCTGATGACGCTAGAGATGCCAATTTTGGCTTCTTTTGTCAGATGATCCGCATCAGCAACAAGCAATGGCAATGTAAAAATGTCAGCTAATACCTTTCAGAGGAAGACGGTTTGGCTTTGCCAATGCTTGTTTGGAAATGGGGTACTTTTTTCATCATCAGACTTTGACCCTGAGGAAAACAGAATAAAAATCAGAAAAGGGAGAGCGAAGGAGGAAGAAAAATTTAGGAAAATAGTGATAAAGGTAGAAAGCAGGAATGCAAAAGAACACGGAAAAGAGTGGGATATAGAGATGGCCACATGCGAAAGAGGCAAAAGGTGGAATCAAGATCAGGTAGCCCTGGTACTCTGCTACCCTGGAATGAGGGAGTGATGGTGGTGGGTTCTTAAAAAAAGCTTTTTGCCCCTGTACTTACTTTTTTTAACTTTTTTTTTTAACAAATTATGAACTGTAAGAAGTTACGGGCTACCCACTCCAAGGGCCACGGAAGTTAAAACTGGTGGACAGCCAGTAGCATTGAAAATATATATACGCAGTGTAGTATTGTATGTGATCAAGACCGTGTTTCTGCGGTCGAAACGCGCCATGGATAAACGGCATTAGCCTGACACATTGGAGCTGAATTGAATTGGAATCAAGCACTATTTACTTGCACTTGAAACGGTGTCCGTTCCTGCTTTGGATGTCAAAGTTCACCTACGAGCAAGGACTTAGTTTCTTTTGATACAACATATATACCCTTAACACACTATCACACACGTTAGTCATACATGGTTCACACTGGCTGCCGGGTCCTTACATGCGCCATCTTGTGAATTAGCATCCCCTTGATGGACATTGAAAAATCCTGTTTTTATCTTGTCTCAAGGCGGGCTTCATGGTCCCTGGTGGCATCTTCTGCTCACGTGCTGAGCTGGATGGTGTGCAAGGGGTGTTGGAGATGTTTGGCCTGGAGTTGAGTTGAACACAGAGGGGTCCTCATTTCTACATGGCTCTGAAACTGAAGTTTGCAGATTGGTAGAGTTGCCATGTGTTGGCTGTGAGGACAACTTAGAGGTTCTGTAGAGCATCTTCGATTCAATTTCTGCGCCCGCCATCTCAAGACAACGTGAGAACTCACTCTTGGTCCACAATTAAGATGCAATGCTTGCCCTTCAGCAGGGATAGGTCAGCCTCTGAGAACCTTTGCAAGAGTCTACCTTGTTGATATCACAAGAAACCAAAGTCTTGACTTTGTATCAGTCTCAAACTGTTGTGTTAAATTTCGCTACTAAAGGGAGGTTTGATGGTTCTATCACCATGGATATATATTTTGGAATTGAGTGCACGGCTTCGGCGATGCATTTCATGGTAAATGTCTTGTGTGGAGGTGTGGTGACTCCGTGTTTCACAAAATATATAAATAACGTGAAATATCCTAACGAAAGGGAATCAGGATAAACCCTTTAGATCCAATTTCCCTGCCAAAGCTTGTAATGTCATTAGGCTGTTTCTGCTGAAGGGGAGGTGGTATAATCCCCTGATTAAAAAGGCGGGATTGGACCTTGTTAGTCCTGGGCAGCGATCCCTGTCTGAAAGAGAGCTGGGCTGCAGTAATCAGCTTTACAGCGTAATCAGTGTTGGTGTAATCTTAGAATAATTGGAGGCCAAAGGCCATTTATTCTTATTCGTGCCCGGCTTGCCTGCTGATGGTCAGAAAATGAAGGCCGGGGCACTTCCTTTGTGGACCTGGCACACACATGCCAGGTGGCACCATGTGGCCTCCACCCAATATGAAGACCCAAGTCACAATATCAGTAGCACCTCTTCTCACCCATAGAACCTCTGCCTTGCCAGAGATCTCAAGATGTCAGCTGCCAGGTGGAGCCCTGCTATTTTCCACCATGAATGCATAGGGGGAGCGGTCAATAGTGCAGCAGGTGCAGAAGCACCAGGTGCTGTAGGGGAACCTAGCGTCTCAATTATAGCTGTCTTTTGCTCTGAATAAGAGCACATTTTCCTGGCTTTCACTCGACTCCAGGGCACCCATGCTATGCCACTGCCTGGATGCACCTGATCTGGTCTGATATGCCTACACCTGGGTCTAATCACGTGCCCCTACCAACGCCCCCTCTTTACCCACTATGTTTGCTTCCATCTGCTCATGCTACTCTGGAACACGCCCCTCTGAGCATCACCACCCCCAGGCCTCTCCTCCTCCCACAGGCCCTGGAAGGCCTCTCCTCCTCCCCCACGCACACCTGGTAGATCCCACCCTTTGAAATGTACTATTGTTCCTTCATCACTTTATTACTGCTCAAACAAAGAGCTACATAAAGAGGCCCAGGGCTATGTGTGTTGAGCGACTGAATACAGATAATAGAGCTAAAAATACCTCCTTTTGGACCTCACTGTACACAACATCTGGGAGGTGGAGAAGCTACGGCCCTTGCACCTGCAGTATATACTTAGTTGAGCATTTGCCTTTCCATTCTCAAAGTGCACTGTTGCCCCTTGAGCAGGGGCTAATCTGTCACATTAAATCAAGAGAGAGCATCATTTCCAGTTGGCATCAGCCATCAAACACGGGGAAATGCTTGAAAAAAGGATAAGGCCGGATTCATGAAGACTTTGCTATGAGTAGGTATGAAGTATTAGGTCTGATTCATGAAAATGTTGCCACGAGTAGGTCACTGTAGGTGTCAGTTACACTCCGGATTCATGAAGACTTTGCTCCGAGTAAGAGTGAGTTATGGACCCAGCTTCATAAAGACTTTCCCATGAATTAGTATGAGTTACTAGGCCCGATTGATAAGGATTCTGTTATCGGTAGGTATGAGTTATTAGCCCTATTCATACAGACTTTGCTATGAGTAGGTGTGAGTTATTGGGCGAGATTTATAAAGATTTTGCAGTGGTTAGGTATGAGTTAATAGCCCCTATTCATAACTTTTCTATGGGTAGCTGTGAGTTATTGGGCTCGATTCATAAAGACCTTATCAAGAAAAGGCATGAGTTACTCTGGTAGTACTCTGGATAACCTCTGAATTTAGGGAATCAGAAGCTCTTAGCATACATCTTGCGCCTGGTGAGAGGGATGCAGACAGCAAACCATCTTCACATGCAATGCACGTAATATGCCATTGTCAAGCAAAGGTTTTTAAGTGTACATGCCAAGATCCATGACTGCTGCCAAAAGGCAATACAATTCAGTGGCGGCTCCTCCGCTATGGCGGAGGAGCGTCGCCCCACTGCTTTTGAGAAGTGCAAAGTAAAGGAGATATAAAATGATAATAACTTTGAGTTATTATCATTTTATGTTTTATTTGAAGCGGGCGGGGCTGCTCTGCTGTCGGAGCAGGGCAGGGGAGGTGAGGTTTGGCCACTCCTAAGTGCACAATGACTGTTTGGTCGGTGCCTCTCGGGCCACCCAAACCAGCCATACACACTTTCCCCGTTCCCCATGCAGGCTGAATTACAGCCTGCATGGAGAACATGCCCTCTCGAGCACTTGCGCGAACGTTGGATGCGGCAATCTTAGAAGACTTGAAGTTATGGTCTAAAGGCAAGCTTGATGACAGCACTGTTCGCTGCTTCCTACATATTGAAATATAGTAAATGTTGGAAAACTAAGAAGGAGAAGGACTTATGGATTGATCATAGCGCTTTGAAGTTTGGAAGCCCGACTGGGGGCGTTGCGACAGTACTCTCCTATCAGATTGTTCCTATGTCGTGAACATCTTATAGAAGCAAAGAAAGTAAATGTGTGAGATTCTGGAATTGAAGCCTCTGAATTCCGGATTATTTTTCCTCTACAAATGATCTACATGGTTTAACCACCGCAGATGATGATATTAGTGCTCATATTGAGCAGAGGACGGCTTTGTAAACCTGGTATTTATCCTTTAAAGATGTATATCGGTACCTATTAGGAAGGTGCTTATACTCATGACTGGAGTGTATGATTTTATCTTTCCCGGGTGGAGTGGCTTGTTGTCCCCCTTGATCTGGGGCAGTATATCTAGCAGGTCCTGATGAAGGTGGCATTCTATCAGCGTACAGCCACCGAAACGCGTCGACCACGGCCTTTATAACATCCTGCCATTGTGCCGTTTTTGTCTTTGGTCATCCCAGTTACTTTGTCATTCTGTAATTGTATTCCCCAGTTATATTATGAATGTGAATGTGTGTTTGGATATGTGTGAGTCGAGTTTGAATGAGTTGTTGTGATGTTTTCGGTTCACTCTTCCCGGGTTTCTATGATTTGATCATATATATTGTGTTTCTTATTTATGTTGATTTGTGATTCAATTATGTTGAAATTTAATATCTGCTACAATATTTATGGATCTATATAAATTATGAAAAAGTATTTTACAAAATGAAATGAAAATAAAAATGGTATATTTTTCAGTGATGTTGGCAGTATCTTCTTATTGAGTTTATATATTAGCCCTGGCGCTCACATTGGGTTTCTGTGTTTAATTCTTATGTATAAATAATTGTGGTCACGAGGGAGTGTTCTCTTCAGAACATGCCCAGGCCCCCATTCCCTGGTTGAGCGTCAAACCAGGACGCTCAAAGTCAATCACAACGCTGCATTGCAGTTTTGTGATTGGTCAGAGGAGCGTGGGTGCTTACCATTCACAACGCTGCAATGCCTGGCTGTTCTTTGTGGCTTCCTGTTCCTCGAGTCCACACGACAACGAGGGGAGCAGGAGCTGAGACACGGGACCCGGCGGCATAGTAAGTGTAAATATTTATTTTTATTGCGCAACTCCGCCCCTGTGAATCCCCTGCGCTCCCTCCCCCGCAACCCTCACCTGCGAGTCATGCCAGCCGCCACTGCAATACATTCAAGTTATGCTATTTTGAAAGGCGGGATAAAAATAACTTCATTTTCAAGAGTCATGATGGCACAATGCTGGAAGCAGAACGTCCAGAAACTACACTTTCCAGCATTCCTAAGATAGTAATGCGGTAGCTCATGTACCCAGAAACAAACACTTGCTCATTATTTCTAGTTCTACAATGCTAGAAGCTATACAACCGAAACTACATTTCCCAGCATTCTGACAGCCGATCTGAGACTGCAACCAAAAGGACTGGGGATGGGGGTGGCCCTTCCAATCTCTAGGTTCTGAACTTAAGTGATATTCTCATCTTACTCTTTCAGGGTGGGTCTGCCAGGGCCAGACTTTCCTTGCAGAAGGTGTATCAGTTGGGTGTGTAAATGTGAGGATTAATGACCAGTGATGAAGTACTCTGGAGTTGTTTTGTGTTTAAGGTTGATCCCTGCTAAGACAACCTCACTATTCAGCAGTAACTTCTATCCATTTTAGGTCGAAGCCTGCCAGGCAGCACAGCTGTCTGGTTTGCTAAAGACATCTTGAGGGCATTTGGAAAGCTTCCCATGGAATGCACTGAGCCCATAGCTTGCCATTGGCTTTGTAGTTTGTAACTCACATCTTCTAGCTTTTCTATTTGCTGACTCGTTTTTAGGTCTCGCCTGGCCTTAGCAGCGTGCATGTGCTTCTCTCGCCATGCGAGGGCCTTTTGGATTTGATACGAATTCCGGATGTGCACGTGGACGTACAGGACAGAAGATCTGCACGCGGGGACTGGATGCTTTACTCGCGGCGGGAGAAACGGACGCACTATATTTTTCACACTGGCGACAGCCTCATCCCCCTCCTCCTCGCCCCCTCCTCCTCACAAGCTTGCTTCACACATCAAAGAGCCGCCTTCCTGCCAGTTCCCTACTCCTCCAGTATCCCGACAGCGGCGCATGTTTTCTTCTGTTGTTAAGGCTTATGCCCTGTATATGTAATAGATGCTTTAAACTGCTGTCGCCCGATCCCCTGCGCGGACCTGCACACTGTCCCCACAGTAGCCCACAGGTCCAGACCCCCACGCCTCACCCGTCTGCACCACTCAAGACATGGATGGGGGGCACCTCACCAAGTGACATCACCCGATACGTGCTCACATTTCCATCTTGTGGTCGGAAGCGCGGCCGCAGAGCCCCGCCGTCAGACAACTATATTCCCACGGGGGCTCCTACTGGGGCTATTGTTTAGAGACAAAGGTGCCCACGGGAGCTCCTTCTGGGGGTATTGTTGGGAGACAAAGGAGCACCTGTGAACTGTCTGCAGAGAGCCGGGCCAGGAGATACATGCCTGGGGGCATGGGCGTGTCTCAAAGTCGGCAAATCACATCAAAGACATACAATGATGTGTAAAAAACTTCAGACTGCAAAAACAAATCAATAAGGCTTACAACTTTGTCGCGTGAGCACACATTTAAACACAAATCACAAATAAGATCTGCAGGCTGTAACTGGAAACAGGCAGCAAGCAAAAGAACCCTCTTAATGAATGTAAGTGGCTCCTACACCTGGATCCCATAGGGGCTCTCTAAAGGAAACAGCCTGGACTACTGAATTAGGTAGCTCAGTGAGCTAAGTACTCAATGACGAGAACCGCAGGTTACAGATTCAAATCTCCACAAAGTCTGCCTTTTAATCTGTTAAATGTTGTTAAAATGAGTACAAACTTTACTTGAGTTAAAATAACTGCATATAAAAAGTTATGATAAAGGGCTTTATAGACAACGTTAGGAACCATTGAAGCAGCACATTTCTCTACCTGTTCCTTCAGTGCCAAGCTAATTTTCTGGTCTAAATAACTATTTTTGTCGTATCTTACACACTTGGAACTTCTAAACTGACAAAGTAAAGTTTCAGCGATTAGTGCCTGGGTGAACCAGGTCACCTCTACACCGGTTTATGCCCATGGGGGCAGATCAGACTGGCAGTGGTGCGAGCAAGGGGTGTTTGTTTTGTCTCATGGCTTCCAAGGAGGCTCAAATGGACACAAAACAAGCATTGAAAATGCAATAGGTCTCGCCTTTGATTAAGTTAAAGCCATTTGCTTTAATAATGGTATTGTATAGCAAAGCAAATTACTTTAACTTAGTTAAAGGTGAGACCTATTGAATTTTTAATGCTTGTTTTTGTATTTGTTCACTCCAGTGTGAGTTCGTCCCTCCCAAGGAGCAAAGCCTTTTCACAGCTGCTCCCCTTGTATTCTTCCATGATTGGGCCTTTCTGTAAATAGGCCTGTAAACCGTGTTCTTATCTTGTCACATTTTCTGTGCATTTTTAGACAGAGGTCAAAAGTCAGGGTCTGTCTTCCATGGAGCTTGGTGTTTACTTTTCTTTCTCTGACTTCAAAGTGAGAGGATTTATGTGACAGTCTTGCTGGATAATGGGTGCAAGTAAGGGCCTTTTCTAGCACACAACAGCATGTAAAGGAACTATGCAAGTATTTCGGAAAATACAATTAGGAACGCACAAATGAAGCAGATATTTTGTTAATTCTGAAGTGTGTTAAAGTACACTGCGATATATGGAAATTCACTGGATCAGTATAGCTGATGTTTAAATGACATGGGAAGAACCATTGTTTGAGAATACTGGATCCCACACGACATGTATTTGACGAATGTATAAGTTATGATGTGATGCAATGTTACCAATAAAAAGCAAGTTACAAAAGAAAATTCTGAAGTGTGTTAGAAACAAATACTTTAATGTGATTAAAACAAATCAATACAAGAGGTGATGCTATATTATTATACATTATAAATTGTGCAATGTATAATTTTATTAGTAAAACTGTATGTCTGTGCAAATGTAATCATCATTTCAATTAAAAATATGTTGTCTGTAATGGCAGCGTGCTACCACACCATGCATTCTCGACTCTACGCCACTCCACTCCAATCACTCTACTCTGAACTGCTCCACTTTCCACCAGTCCACGCCACTGTACTCTGGGCCACTGCACTATACTCCAGTCTGCACGACTCCACTCAATGCCACTTCACTCTCCACCTCTCTACTTTTCTCTGCACCCCTCTACTCTATGCCAACACACTCCTCTACTCAGCACCACTCTACTCTATTCCGTTCAGGTCTAGTCCATTCCATGTTACTCTGCACATCCCCACTCTACATCACTCCACTATAAACCACTCTGCAACCTGCACTCTACACTGCTGCACTCTATGTCAATACACTCTATGCCAATGTACTCTACTCTGTACCACTTCACGCTATACCACTGCACTCTACGCCACTCTTTTCAACGTCACTCTACTCCACTCTGCGCCTCTCCACTCTATGTCACCGCACTCTACGCCACTCTACTCTAAACAACTGCATTCCACACCACTGCACTTTAAACCACTGCACTCTATGCCACTGCACTCTACTGTGCACCACTGTACTCTACTCCACTCTACACCACTTGTACGACACTGTACTCTGCAAAACTGCACTCTCTGCCACTCTATTCTAACTACTACACTCTATACCACCGCACTCTACGCCACTCTACTCTAAACAACTGCATTCCACATCACTGCACTTTAAACCACTGCACTCTGCTGTGCACCACTATATTGTACGCCATGCTTTATATGCCACTTTACTTTACGCCACTCTACACCACTGTACTATGTGAGACTGTACTCTGCAAAATTGTACTCTCTGCCAATAAACTCTCCGCCACTCTATTCTGCACTACTGCACTATACGCCAATGCAATCTACGCCGCTCTACTCTGTATCACTGCACTCTATTCTACTGCACTCTACACCACTGAATTCTCTGCCACTCTACTCTACTCTCGCTGAAATCTATGCCAATGTACTGTACGCTGCTGCTCTCTGTGCCATTCTACTCTGCAACACTGCTCTCTGCGCCACTGAACCTACGGCAATTAACTTTGCACTACTGCATTCTATGCCAATGCACTCTGCGGCGCTGCACTCATTGCCAATGTACACGGCATCATTCCACTTTACACCACTGCACTCTACAACACTCCACTCTACGGCATTGTATTCTATTCTACACCACTCTACTCTACACCACTCTACATCACTGCACTCTATGCCACTCTACTCTACTCTGCACCACTGCACGCTATGCCACTCCACTCTATTCTGCACCACTGCACGCTATGCCACTCCACTCTACAC
Source organism: Lissotriton vulgaris (assembly GCF_964263255.1). NCBI lineage: Eukaryota > Metazoa > Chordata > Amphibia > Caudata > Salamandridae > Lissotriton > Lissotriton vulgaris. Next base: position 154,902,539 of record NC_141699.1, on the reverse strand, counting down.
CACTACACTCTACTTTGCAACACTCTAATCTACGCCAGTTCATTCTTCATTATACGCCACTGAATTCTATGCTGCTGCACTCTACGCCACTACACCACTATACTTTGCAACACTCTGATGCCAATGTACTCTACACCAGACCACTCTATACCACTCCACTGTACATGTAAATGTAAATGTCATGGTACTTATAGAGCGCACTGCCTCCAGACGGTCACCTTGCGGTGTTGCCTATTCGGCTTCCTGGTGCTGATACTCATACCGCTGTGGAACCCCTCCTGGCTTTCCCTGTGAAGTGTCCACTCCTGGGCACTCCCTGGGTGAAGCCAGGCATCCTTAGCGCTGTTGGGGCCGGTGTGGAGGCTAAGCAAGCTATTGCCCAGAGTTGCAGCGTGGGGCCCGTGATTAGAATAGGCACCGAGGCGAGGATTAACAGGTGTGAGGAAATTGAGCCCGAGACCCCGCCGAGGCGGGAATTGGACCCTGGTCCCTGGCCAGAACTCTGCATCAGGGTCTGCCGCTTTAACCATTGAGCCACACTCCTCTACACGCCGCTCTATTCCACTCCACGCCACTCCACTCTTGCTTCAAAAGTCAATAAAAAGACAAATAAATGTATGCAGCCTTATTTTTTTTTCTATTGATTGACTTTTGAAGCAATCCCAGCACCCTCGCTTTAGCTTAAGATGTTTAAAGCCAAAGCGTGGCATTCCGCAGTTGTACCAAAAGTAAAGAAATTGGAAAAAAGCGTGCAGACGAGTTCGGCGAGCCGCAAATTAGAAAATAAAGGCACAGCTGCCATGAATGCAGCTGCGGTGTACCGCGCTGGTTAAACAAAAAGAAAAAACGGGGGACAGCATGTCCTGCCTCCAAAAAAGTGCTTTGAGAAAATAGTGCTCACAGGCTGTAATTAAAACATGTAGAGTAACAACACATGTAACAGGGGCAGTCATCATGGGATGTTATTACAGGGGAAAGGGAGGTACTAAGAAGGAACTACTAAGCCTATTGAGGTATCTAAAGCCACCATTTGCAAAGGACAGTAACAGGAGACAATTGAAAAGATGGGTGGAAAATGGGTAGAGCTTAAAGTCCATACCTGACTACAGCATGTCTCCAAGAGACAGCGCAAGCGCTGCCTAGGTGAGACCAAAAAAACGGCACACTGTAAGGTTTCATACAGAAGCGCCTTCCCTCAAGTTATACAGATATCACAGATGCCCATAATGTTACCTATCTTACCGACTCAGGCATGAGGCTTTTTAGCAAAAGAAAATTGATGAACTAGAGCCTCGGAGCTGTCCATCGAGTTACAAAGATTGCACAGGTTCGGACATCCAACCCCAAAGCTATCCCATGTTACCCAAATATCTCGGGCTCTGGACGGCAAGGAAAGGTCTCATACAAACAAAATGTCCATTGGGTTACACACGCTTAGGCTTCAGCCAGTTAAGCTGCTCCCTAGGTTACAACCAGCTCGCACGCTCTGGCTTATGACAACAGTGCTGTCACTCAGGTTACTGAAATATTATATGCTCAATCATCTCACAGCAAAGCTAATCCTCAGGGATCACAGACTGTACAAGCTAAAGTCTCTGACTGTAGAGCTACCCCTCAGGGATGATCACAGACTGTACAGACTCAGGCCTCTGACTCTAGAGCTACCCCTCAGGGATCACAGACCGTACAAGCGCCAGTCTCTGACTGTAGAGCTACCCCTGAGGGATGATCACAGACTGAACAAGCTCCGGCTTCTGACCTCAGGGAGTGGCGTAGCAAGAAGGGAGGCCTCTTCTAGGTTCCGGCATCTGACAACAAAGCTGTCAAGTGGTAATACAGATCTCACAGGCCCAGGCATGTGACAGCAGTGCTAGCCCTCGGTGTAAAGAGTTTGGCATGCACAGGGTTGCAACAAATCATGTGAGAAGGCAACTAATCCACTTTCAAAACTCCCATAGGAATAAATGCAAAAGAAAATAAACCTGTGACAATTTTGGTTCAAGAAGTGAGGCTTTGCATTATCACGCTAGGGCAAAAGTCGACTTTTTAACGAACAGCTATATATTTGTAATTTCATATAGAATGGACGCCTATGCGAGCTTCTCACAAACATGCACACACCACAGACAGCAGCAGGCGGCTGGTCACTTTGAACGGGAGGGGGGAGGGCTAAAGGCTGGAGCCCTAGGCCACCCCCTCATTTGCACGTGCCCTAAGGAATCCCTGAGGGTAGGCTGAAGACCCTGGAATTAATGCGCTCTGCGCTTTCTCGTCTTCACTGCTGGGAAACGAGGTACCTGGGAGGTGAAGGTGTAAATCCCCCCAGAGACACCTGCTTATAACTTGCTGTGTTAAGACTACTGTGACCGGTACCCACCACCTTAAGCACAACAGTATCTGCCAAAACCTGAGCACAGAGGTGATGCACCTGCAGGAAACGCCAGCTGACCAGTTACTCATGTTTTTAACTAGATCCAGTTGTGGCATGTGCGTTTCTGCACAATGAACTATAAATGACCTTTAAAAGACATACAGTGGTATTTCTACTGGTTAAGTGGTTTCACCAACAAGTACCAAACAGAAAGCAGACAATTCCAAAATACAAATTACATTTTCAGCAAACCAGTTCATTAGATTTTCGAAAACAATATGCAGAAGCTGGACCATTTGAAACTGGTAATATTATTTGTATCTACCAGGTTGACAAGCAAGAGGGAAGACAAGGTGGCCACATCGCCATTACAACCAGGGCAGGAAAACGCAGCAATGGGAGGTAGGTTCTGCTTTTGAATGGCTAAAGTGTGGCGTGTTCTTGTTTTATTCAGAGGAGAGAAGCAGCCATTTCAATAAATCAGAGAGAGATACTCATGAAGAAGTTAAATTGGCTCGATCCATTGACTTCATGGCACTTCTGAGCAGTGTTTGATTTTCTTGAAATTACATAAACGGTTCTATATTAAAGACATCCATTTTCTTGCCTTATTTATAAATGTATCAGTTGGCAGCAGCCCCTTTTCAGCACAGCCTTCCTTTCATTCTCTTTATTTTTCTTAAACTTCTCCACTGGTTTCAGTATTTATTTCTACTCATGAAGCACTTTATCCGAGTTTACGAGTGTCGTAGCACTGTACATTGTGAGACAGAGTAATTCTTGGAAGTCCGTAACACAGTAGTTGGGGAGGGAAGATGAGTGTGTGTAAGAATATTGCTAACTATGAATCAGTTAACCATAACTTGTAATGTATTAAGGCATTTATATAGTGTTTACTATGCCTAGATGAGGCGATGAAGTGCTTATCTATACAGGCAGCATTGGAAGTGTCAAGAGCGGCAGCCTCTTCCCCCTAAGTATGGCTGAGAAGCGTTGTCCCCTAATGCCAGTTCAGCACAAGTGTCAAATAAAACGTGAATTAAATGCCGTTTTATTTTTCACTGCTCCCAGCCCCAGCAGGGTTTGAAAAGGGGCAGGCATTGCTGCTGATTGGCAGCAGGGGAGTGGTGCACACTACACCAGTTTACACTGCGCAGGTCACTTTGGCCGGCTGTCTAGCGACGGCCAGCCTGACACGTGCAGTGTAAACCTCTCCACCCAGCTGTATGAAACAGCAGGCACAGGCATCGTGTGCCTGCTGGAGCATCGAGGCAGCCCGCTCAAGCCAATCCTGGCGCTATTCTCATGCACCTCATCCGCAGCATGACAACAGCATTAGGATTTGCAGAAGGGGGTTGCCTGAGGCTCCATGAGGTGCGGTAGACTGAAGGTGTCCAAGAAAAAAATCTAGTATTTGTAAAGCACAAACAATTACCCGAAAGCGTCAAGGTGCTGGGGGCCGTCAGGAAGATTAAGGAAGCTATTGCTCAGAGTCACATGCTGCTAGGCTGACCTGCTGCTGGCGCCGCGGGTTGAACCGTGAGCCCCGGTGTTCGGGCGTCAGTCGCCCTGGCCGCTGTGCCACACCTCTTCTCTAAGGCATCCAAGAAGAAAAAGAAAACACAGTGGAGAGCGAAATCCGGGTCAGCATATATATTTTTTTATTATTATCTATTTGGCCCCCATTGTGTCTGGCTCTCGGTCCCCTCGACGCCCCTCCAGTGTTGAGGGTCACCGCCCACCACTAGATGTCTTTCCTTTAAGCCTATATAGGACGAGTCTCCATGTCCTGCGTGATGGTCACCGAGGCGCAGTTATCGTGTTATGAGATGCAATCCTTGGCAGAGTGAAGGTTGAGGGAGTGTGAGAGATAAAGATGCATTTGTATAGTTTATGGCATGCTGGCAACTCGAATTAGGCATGCATGTCTCTTTTCCTGGTAATTTTTTTGTGTGTTCCCAATCCGATTTCTTCTGCCGGCTGTGGCAGGAGGTTGTGCGCTCTGAGAACTTTTGGAAGTGCAGGAGTAACCGCTGTAGAGAGCCCACTGAACCCTGATCATTGCTGTATTTCACAGAGGGGCATTTTCTTCTTTGCACCAGGGCCCATGACACACTGGCTGAGCCAATGACACACGCCCCACCTGTGTAACTGAGATGACCTGGGCACTGCCTGGTAACTGACAGTGCAGGACTCAGTCTGACAGCCAGGTAAAACAAGCTGTGAGTCGGCGATGGGAGAAAGCTAAAGGCTGCTGCAGCCGCACCCTGGCACCTGGCCTCGGTGTGGAGTCACCTCAAGGCAGACACCGCATCCTCAGACACACATTTGTGAGGGTCCCACGGGCACCCCAAGACTGGAGGCACAGCCAGCCCCAAAGTCCAGGCTCACCGTTTGGTGCGAAGTCCAACCACCACTGAACCTGAGGAGCTAGACACAGGTAACAGGACAGACTCCCACTGACACTAAACCTTAGGAGCTAGACACAGACAGCAGGACAGACTCCAACTGACACTGAACCTGAGGAACTATACACAGGTAGAAGGACAGACTCCTACCAACACTGAACCTGACACTGGTAGCAGGACAGACTCCCACTGACACTGAACCTTAGGACCCAGACACAGGTAGCAGGACAGACTCCAGCAGCAGACACGGAACTTGAGGTTCTAGACACAGGCAGCAGGACAGACTCCTACCAACACTGAACCTGAAGAGCACTGGAGGAAGTAAAGACCCAACTACCATTAAATCGGAGAGTTTCAGAGAAATATCTCCACCCTTTGTCTCCACTATAGTTAACTAGAAAACAAATGCTTCAATAATCAACCTTACTTCACAACTTCCTAAAAATACTAGGGACACACAGTAAGAAGTTTGGAAACAAATGAACCAAACCAAACAAAACATCTCAGACAATAGTGGATTTGTCATTGCCAGAAATCCTACAAATGCACCAACTTGTAATAATAAGCCCTGCCATCATCAATATCTGTGGATCGACATTAATGTCCAATGCCGTCAACACATCTTAAATCACACCCCCCAACTGGAGAACCGGTCCTTAAAGGGGCACCCAGTGAACAATGTCACAGCAAATCTCAAAACCAAAGCAGGCGTCATCAAGCGATGCAACATTTGAGAAGACCAATTATTGGTGATTCTTGTAGAAGTAGGGATGAGCTGCATGTCAAAGGGCAGAAATTGCACCTCCACGGGTAGGAGTACCTCTTCTGCTGTGGGTAGATGAAGGAACCCCCTCAGTTCTCATCGCTCTGCATTTCTCCATGACCGCCAACGCTCTTGGCCACCAGATTCTTCACTGGTTGCGGTAAGAGGGTGCATCATGGTGTTGGACTCAGATGACCACTGGTTGGCCTCCTTCCTGGCAGGTCTGTGTCACCAGATGAGCTACCACCGTCTAAGACTCCATGTGACCGTGGTGGGGGTCTTCGGGGTGGGATTTGTCCCTTGTCTCTTCTTTTTACCATTGATGTGCCATTCTCCCAGGATGGACTTTACGCATCAACCTATTGCTGGACTCCATTGCTACAGAGATGTTACGCAGCTCTGCTTCCCGCCCACCGGTGACGACCCCTACACCTCCAGCCTCAGTCACACCGTTGACGCCGCTCAATGATGGAGGCACCACAGGCCAATGAGCTCGTAGACTGCGCTGCTCGTCAGCTTTAGACAGTGTCAGGAAGCTCTCACACCTCCCACCAGAGCAAGAAAATACACAAGTCCTCATCACCTGAGAACATAACAAGTCAAAATCTGGAACGGCTCCGCGGACCCCTTGTACGGGTGGGGAGGGGGTAAGAAATTAAAGTTTGCTCTCAAGGCTGTTGGTGCCATCACCCCCCTGAAATATGAGCCACAGAAGAGCGCCCCCCACACCCTCCTCCACCCAACGCAGCCGTGCATCTGATAATTGGACACACACTGTTTCTAAATCAGCAAATCTTTCTGACTTCCAGAGAACGAGATGAGAGACAGGCAGCCCCCACCACGCCATCACCTTCTGCAAGGAATCGGCGTCAGCACGCAACGCCAAACAGATGCTAGTACTTTGGTGTCATTCAATGCCCATCTTGCCTCAACCCCCACCCACACACAACGCCCCACAACAGGCCTCTTAGGCACAAAAGATGTATAACCCTATACAGGTCTGTAAGCATGAACACACCTCTGATGTGTGTCCCCCACACACACATAACGCCCCAATAACCGGCCTCTGTCACAAGAGATTTACAAACCTAAACACCTCCGTTAAAAATAAAGACAACTCTGATTTGTGCAGGGGCTCAAGTGAATTACACAATGAAGATACATGCATGTGTCAGGGCAGGCCACAGTACAGGTATGTGCAGATGTATCATATGTGTCAGTCATATCACAATAAAAGTACGTGCAGGTTCAAGTGCAGACACACAGTGCAGATAATGGCAGGTACCAGCACAAGCACACAACACACGTGGGTGAAGGTACCAGAGCAGATACACAGTACACACATGGGCAGTTGTCAGCGCAGATATACAGTACATATTCCATTATATAATACGCAAATGTGCAGGTGGCAGTTCATTTATAACAATATAAATATGTGCAGGTGCCAGTCCATTAGCACAATATAAATATGTGCAGGTCATAGTGCCTTATAACAATATAAATATGTGCAGGTGCCAGTCCATTAGCACAATATAAATATGTGCAGGTGACAGTGCCTTATAACAATATAAATAAGTGCAGGTGACAGTCCATCATCACAATATAAGTATGTGCAGGTGCCAGTCCATTATCACAATATAAGTATGAGCAGGTGCCAGTCCATTATCACAATATAAGTATGAGCAGGTGCCAGTCCATTATCACAATATAAGTATGAGCAGGTGCCAGTCCATTATCACAATATAAGTATGAGCAGGTGCCAGTCCATTATCACAATATAAATATGTGCAGGTCATAGTGCCTTATAACAATATAAGTATGTGCAGGTGCCAGTCCATCATCACAATATAAATACGTGCAGGTGACAGTCCATCATCACAATATAAATATGTGCAGGTGACAGTGCCTTATAACAATATAAGTATGTGCAGGTCACAGTCCATCATCACAATATAAATATGTGCAGGTGACAGTGCCTTATAACAATATAAATATGTGCAGGTGCCAGTCCATCATCACAATATAAATATGTGCAGGTGACAGTGCCTTATAACAATATAAATATGTGCAGGTGCCAGTCCATTATCACAATATCAATATGTGCAGGTGACAGTGCCTTATAACAATATAAATATGTGCAGGTGCCAGTCCATTATCACAATATAAATATGTGCAGGTGCCAGTCCATCATCACAATATAAATATTGTGCAGATGCCAGTCCATTATCACAATATAAATATGTGCAGGTGCAGTCCATCATCACAATATAAATGTGTGCAGGTGACAGTGCCTTATCACAATATAAATATGTGCAGGTGACAGGGCCTTATCACAATATAAATATGTGCAGGTGACAGTGCCTTATCACAATATAAATATTTTGCAGGTGCCAGTCCATTATCACAATATAAATATGTGCAGGTGCCAGTCCATTATCACAATTTAAATATGTGCAGTTGCCGGTCCATTATCACAATATAAATATGTGCAGTTGCCAGTCCATTATCACAACATAAACATGTGCAGGTGACAGTGGCTTATCACAATATTTATATGAGCAGGTGACAGTCCATTATCACAATATAAATATGTGCAGTCGCCAGTCCATTATCACAACATAAACATGTGCAGGTGGCAGTGGCTTATCACATTATTTATATGAGCAGGTGACAGTCCATTATCACAATATAAATATGTGCAGGTGACAGCGCCTTATCACAATATAAATATGTGCAGGTGACAGTGCCTTGTCACAATGTGAATATGTGCAGGTGACAGCGCCTTATCACAATATAAATATGTGCAGGTGCCAGTGCCTTATCATAATATATATATGTGCAGGTGATAGTCCATTATCACAATATAAATATGTGCAGGTGACAGTGGCTTATCACAATATAAATATGTGCAGGTGCCAGTCCATCATCACAACATAAATATGTGCAGGTGACAGTGCCTTATAACATAATAAATATGTGCATGTGACAGTGCCTTATAACATAATAAATATGTGCATGTGACAGTGCCTTATTACAATATACATATGTGCAGATGACAGTGGCTTATCCCAATATTTATACGTGCAGGTGATAGTCCATTATTACAATAATAATATGTGCAGATGACAGTGCCTTGTCACAATATAAATATGTGCAGATGACAGTGCCTTGTCACAATATAAATATATGCAGGTGACAGTGGCTTATCACAACATAAATATGTGCAGATGACAGGGGCTTATCACAATGTTTATATGTGCAGGTGATAGTCTATTATCACAATAATAATATGTGCAGGTGACAGTGCCTTGTCACAATATAAATATGCGCAGATGAAGTGCCTTATCACAATATAAATATATGCAGGTGACAGTGGCTTATAACAATATAGATATGTGCAGGTGCCAGTCCATTATCACAAAACAAATATGTGCAGGTGACAGTCCATCATCACAATATGAATATGTGCAGGTGACAGTGCCTTGTCACAATATAAATATGCGCAGATGAAGTGCCTTATCACAATATAAATATGTGCAGGTGCCAGTCCATTATAACAACAGTCCATTATCACAGTATAAATATGTGCAGGTGACAGTGCCTTATAACAATATAAATATGTGCAGGTACCAGTCCATTATCACAATATAATCATGTGCAGGTACCAGTCCATTATCACAATATAAATATGTCCAGGTGTCAGTCCATTATCACAAAAAAAATATGTGCAGGTGACAGTGCCTTGTCACAATATAAATATGTGCAGGTGACAGTGCCTTATAACATAATAAATATGTGCAGGTGACAGTGCCTTATAACATAATAAATATGTGCAGGTGACAGTCCATCATCACAATATGAATATGTGCAGGTGTCAGTCCATTATCACAAAAAATATGTGCAGGTCACAGTCCATTATCACAATATAAATATGTGCAGGTGACAGTGCCTTGTCACAATATAAATCTGTGCAGGGGACAGTGCCTTATAACATAATAAATATGTGCAGGTGGCAGTCCATCATCACAATATAAATATGTGCAGGTGCCAGTGCCTTATCATAATATAAATATATCCAGGTGTCAGTGCCTTATCACAATATAAATATGTGCAGGTGACAGTGCCTTGTTACAATATAAATATGTGCAGGTGACAGTGCCTTGTCACAATAGGTGACAGTGCCTTATCACAATATAAATATGTGCAGGTGACAGTGCCTTGTCACAATATGAATATGTGCAGGTGACAGTGCCTTGTCACAATATAAATATGTGCAGGTGACAGTGCCTTGTCACAATAGGTGACAGTGCCTTATCACAATATAAATATGTGCAGGTGACAGTGCCTTGTCACAATATGAATATGTGCAGGTGACAGTGCCTTGTCACAATATAAATATGTGCAGGTGACAGTGCCTTATCACAATATGAATATGTGCAGGTGACAGTGCCTTGTCACAATATGAATATGTGCAGGTGACAGTGCCTTGTCACAATATAAATATGTGCAGGTGACAGTGCCTTGTCACAATATAAATATGTGCAGGTGACAGTGCCTTATCACGATATAAATATGTGCAGGTGACAGTGCCTTGTCACAATATGAATATGTGCAGGTGACAGTGCCTTGTCACAATATAAATATGTGCAGGTGACAGTGCCTTATCACAATATGAAAATGTGCAGGTGACAGTGCCTTATCACAATACAAATATGTGCAGGTGACAGTGCCTTATCACGATATAAATATGTGCAGGTGACAGTGCCTTGTCACAATATAAATATGTGCAGGTGACAGTGCCTTATCACGATATAAATATGTGCAGGTGACAGTGCCTTGTCACAATATGAATATGTGCAGGTGACAGTGCCTTGTCACAATATGAATATGTGCAGGTGACAGTGCCTTGTCACAATACAAATATGTGCAGGTGCCAGTCCATTGTCACAATATAAATATTTTGCAGGTGCCAGTCCATTATCACAATATAAGTATGTGCAGGTGCCAGTCCATTATAACAACAGTCCATAATCACAGTATAAATATGTGCAGGTGACAGTGCCTTATAACATAATAAATATGTGCAGGTGACAGTCCATCGTCACAATATGAATATGTGCAGGTGACAGTGCCTTGTCACAATATGAATATGTGCAGGTGACAGTGCCTTGTCACAATATAAATATGTGCAGGTGACAGTCCATCATCACAATATTAATATGTGCAGGTGACAGTGCCTTGTCACAATGTGAATATGTGCAGGTGACAGTCCGTCGTCACAATATAATAAGGGCCCAGGGCAGATACACAATACACATAGTGCATGTGCCAGTGCAAACAATCAGCAGAGATGTGTGCAGGTGCCTGTGCAGACACACAGTAGGGATGTGGGCGGGTGCCTGTGCAGACACACAAAAGAGATATGTGCTGCTGCCAGTGCCAGTACACATAACAGAGGTGTGCACAGGTGCAATGCAGACACACAGCAGAGATGTATGTGGTTACGGGTGGAGATACAGTACAGATACGTGCCTGTGCCAGCGCAGACACAGTAGAGATGTGTGCAGGTGGAGGACACAAGTCGGGGGTACACGCGAGTACACACCCTCTACCCAGCAAGAAGTCTGCCTCACTAAAATATGCTGAACTTGTCCCGGTGTCTGGGGTGTAATATTCAGACACCTGGGCACAGTCCGCAGCGACTGCACGCGGCCAGCTTTGGGTTTCGAGCAGCAGCGTGCTGACAGGCGTTGAGGGGCTTCATATTTCAGAGGCCAGCGGGGGCCTTAAGGGGCATCAGGCCTGCCTTGGTCCCGCTATCCTGACTGGAGCTATCAGAGCCTCACCTAGAGGCAAATGGAAAGGAAGGGAAACGGAGGCACCCAGCTTGTTGTTAGCACTTCACAAATACTTGAGAACATGCTTTTTACCTTGTTCAATCCATGTATTTCAAAGATATGCATACCCCCCCCCCCCCTATGAATGTCAAATGTGTTGGTCTGTTCCAGTCTTTACACAAATAATGTAAATACCACTATTTTGTTTTATTTCTTTTATAGCGCTACCCATCCCAGTGCAGGGTGTCAGAGCGCATTACATCACAAGTACATAACATACATTGAAAACAAATCCTATATATGTGTACATTAATGTACAATATGTGTTACATGAGACAGTGGGGGTTACAAGGTGTAGGAGTCACATATCCTTCATAGCTCAGTGTGCTATATTAGAAGGATTACAATTTATGAACTGGGAGTAACAAAGGGATCTCTGTGTTAAAAGCAGTAACTCACTTACCTAGCTACATAAAATACAATTCTGTCATCTGCACAAGACACATTAACTCTCTATGCTACTTTGATTTAAAACTAGGATGATAGAAAAAACAGCTCACTCCAGCAAACGAGACATCCTCCAATGTTATCTTACCAGTATTATTGTTCCCTGGCAGGAGTGGCCCGCGCAGGTAAGAACGGTGGGGCGGGGAGGGGAAGGTGGGGACTCGACAGACGACATCTGTCGTCGTCGAGCCCCACCCAGCCCCACCGCCGTTACCTGCTGCCCCTGTTCTGTGGGATTTACAGGGCACACAACGATCTCTGCAGCAGGTGCCTAACCCCATAAAATATTTTAAACAAATGTTGCAACCAATTAGGCAGAATAGATTTACTACTACTCTTCGTTGCCAACTTCTTTGTGGCTGGAGATTTTACAAAATAAATATAAAAATTAAGTGGATTGCGTCACTTTTTTGGCATAACCAAGACGCAAAATCTAATTTGTTAAATCTTATAACGCGCTCAAATGAACTCATGATAGACCTGCGAAATGTGTGTGAAGTGTTCAGATGTGATGCCACTTCTTTTGATGTCACTTCCTGTGAGGTCATGGATCGTGATGTCACTTCCTGTGATGCAGTGATGTCACGCTGTGATAGTTAATCGTCCCCACTTCTTTTTTTAGGACTTGTGCCCGGTGCAGGTGTCAGTGCAGACACACAGCAGGGATGTGTATAGGTGCCAGGGCAGAGACACAGTGCAGAGATGTGCAGGTTTGAGTGCAGATACATAATACAAATATGTGCGAGTGCAGTGCGCATACACAGAGCAGAGATGTGCGCAGGTGCCAGTGCAGACACACAAAAGGTATACGTACAGGTGACAGAGCAGACACACAGCAAGGATGTGTATAGGTGACAGCGCAGACACACAGCAGGGATGGGTGCAGGTGACAGCGCAGACACACAGCATGGATGGGTGCAGGTGCCAGTGCAGATACACAATACAAATATATGCAGATCCAGTGCAATAAAGCAACGCTAGTGTGCATTGGTGCCATTGTAGACGTACAAGAAAGGCTTGAGAGATACCCGTGCAGTTACACACAGACGAAAATGTGCAGATCTCATTAACGACACACAATAAAGATGTGTGCAGGTTCCATCACATAATACAGATTTGCGCAGATACCAGAGATACGACATTATTCAGATGTATATAGGTTCCCAGGCGGGTACATGAGACGGCTCTGCAGTCACATGCGCCAAATATCGACATATGTCAGGAAGTATCGCATGAGCATACACGTCTCAATACTCGAATTGCATACAGAGACGCCTCCAATCTGATGTGTGCCACCGCAACAACAAATCTGGTGTGTGCAGAGGTCCCAATGCAACAACACAACACTCATGATTTGTGCAAAGGTGGCAATAATCCAGATGTGTGCGACTGCAATGACATCTTTGCTATGTTCAGAGCTGTCGGTGATCGAAATGTCTACGGATAAGTAGTGCCCAGGTGTGTGATTAGGTCATCGTGCAATACATTCCAGATGTGCATAATCGATCCAGGTGTGCTCACAGGTTCTAGTGCAGTCACCCATTCCTAATCTGTGCAGACAAAACAGGTATGTGCAAATGTGACACTGACCAGGATGTGTACATAGAAGCCAGTGTATAACCCAGGTGTATGCAGGAAGGGGTATACCAGTGAATCTTCCATCCAGATGTGCTCGGTGGCACTCACACGTTCAATAAACGTATTCAGGGGCGTCCTTGTAACGCCGGTCCACATGGGTGTAAAGATTCCAGTGCATTCACAAGTAACCCCGATGTTTCACACTCTGTAGTGCAATCAGCGATCCCAGCATTGTGCAGTGGCCCCACTGCAATGACAATATAGGTGTGTGTACAAATGTGCTAATTGGCGTTTCAATCACATCGTCCTGGTGTGTGCACGGGTGTCCTTGCAATAACAATTCGGATGTGTGCAAAGGTTCCTGTGCAACAGCCACGGAGATATATGCACAGAGCCTGCTCATCCACGTGTGCACAGGAGCTAGTGCACTGGGTCATACGTGTGCAGGAGTGTCAGTGATCCAGGTGTGTGTGCAGAAGTGTCAGTGCAATGACCACCCAGATGTCCCAGTGCGGTAACAATTAGACGAGTGCATAAGTGCAGTGTGCACTCCTGGTGCACAGAGCTACAGCCCTGTTAGGCGCTGGGCGCATAGGAGGCAGGGTGCATAATAAAAGACAGTTACCCTACCTGTCCAATGAACGGCGCGCTACTTGCAGTCCGAGCGGCGGCAGCGCACGGCGGCGCCCCGGGTCCCCTGCAGCCCTCGGTCCCCTGGCGGCGGCGGTCGGTCAGCAGAGCCCTGGGCGGCAGAGGTACATGTCAGCGGCGACAGCCTCATCACTGGCAGCCCTGCCTCGCAGCGCTCCCTCCCCTCAAGCACTGCCTCCCACTCAGAGCCCTGCCCTGAATGGCCCAGATGTGCAGCGCTGTAACGAGCCCCGCCATTGGCTTCTGCCGAGTACTGTTATATTCGAGGTATCACAGGGAGGAGAGATGGAAGAGGAAGGGGCTGGGGACGGAGGAGGGGGGAGGGAGAGAGGAAGGGGGCTGTCAAATATGAGAGAGATCCAAACGAGAAGTAAGTGGAAACAGCAGGACTTTATTTAACGTGTCTTCACAATCGGATGGGAATCGCTCAATGCTAATAATGCTAATAACGGTAAGGAGCGAACAAAGCTCCTCCACCCTTCTAAGCGCTACCGTAATGCACACTGTAAAAGGGGAAGTGGAGCAGGGAGTAAGGCGAAAGGGAATGGAATAATAAAACAACCTGAACATATTCACGACACATTACAATGCTGTACTGTGAAGTGGAAAGACAATGATAACACACCTCCCTTCTGTAAACAAACAAGGTTAGCTGTCATAAAAGGCTTTCCAAGAAGAAGCTCTGGTCGGTGGTTTATTTCTCACACGCTCAGCAATAGAGTCAAATTCCCTTTTTGAGTTGCAGGACTTTTAAACATTGATGTTTCCAAAGCAGGTGAATCAAACATGAAAATAGAAGGTTAGGCAATAACTTTCCTCAAACAGGATCAGTAAATCAATGTTTCTGACAAGCAAGTAACCGAGTCGCACTCAGAATGAACACATCTAAAAACGTGAAGTTGATTCATTAGAACATTTAGGCACACTGTGCCATATTGGGCTGCGGCACTCCCTTTATTATGTTTTACCACATTAATGGGCCTATAAAACTTACTGCCTCCTTTCATTACATTTCCAGGAATGCAGGTTCTAAGTAGATCTCCTCTGTAATTCGTGTCAGAAACTTTATGGTAATAATTACACCGAGTCTTGGATTTGTTCTGATATAGTTGCATCCTACTTTGCATTTTAGAAGGACTATCAAAGAAAGGTTCTGTTAAAGAGAGGAGCAGGGTATTTAGATATAAGCCGCCATGCACACATGGAAGACATTGGTTCTCTTCCTTGCAAGATTGAGAAAAGTGATTTATCTGGGATAGAATTTCAATTGGAGAAATCCTGAATGACCTATGTCTTCTTTTTGCTAGCTTCACAAAAAATAAATTTTCTCATCAATGCAAGGTGTATACTTTCTTTGAGGTACCTATTAAAGTGCTCCACTTGCCAATTACACTGTGGGTCATATAACGTTGTTTAACTGGCTTTAATATTGCCACATAGCCCACCGTAGCTGACTATACCGGCTATTAAAGGCCCGCTCCAGCATTAAAGGCCTGAGCCAAAGGCCCAGCTACAAAGGGCTATAAGGCTATTAGAACATTTTGCAACGAGAGGGAAACATTGGAATGTTGGAGCTCCGGGCTTATACAAGTGTCATGATCGCTCTCGCAGCCACACCGAGAGGAAAAAAGAAAGGTCAAAATGCGCGATCACTCCATCTGCACTACAAGTCCCAGAATGCCAAGCGGACCTGGAGAACAGGAAGGAAGGTCGTATCTATATAGCTCCGCCTCGGGAGAGGCTCGGCGCTTGACAATTGTTTTTTGTGGATTCGAGTAGGGCGGATGGTGTTCCCCGCCGGATTTAGCTCTGAGGAAATCGCCAGCGCCGAGCAAGTGCCTGCGTGGTCAGAGGAGATCGTCAGCGCCGAGCAAGTGCCTGCGTGGTCAGAGGAGATCGTCAGCGCCCAGCAAGTGCCTGCGTGGTCAGAGACTCATCAAGCCAGTTCCTAGTAGGAGCCTGTGTGGTCAGAGAAGTGGAGCAACTTCCAGATAACCGCAAGTATAACTACAGAAGAACGGGATCGTTCTTCCCTTTCAGTTCATAGAGATTGCTATCGTTTAACGGGAGTTCCCAGTTATTCTTTCATTATTCCAAAGAGTCTGGTGCAAAAACTAATTCGAATTGTTCTGTGACACACGCAGTATTCTCAAGCGTTATTGGGAATACAAACGAACGGAGGAAAATACTATTAGCATCAGAAGCCGAAACGCCTTCTAAGGATTACGGCGCTGTGTGTGAAAGTGACTATTAACTTTCACTTCACCTCTCCAGTCCTCTTGAAGAGGAGGAACAGATCGGTTCCATTTAAAGTGAGAGCGAGAGTAACTTTGGTAAGTGTGATTGCTCGAGGCCAGGGAAAAGAAGGGATTATCGGGGAACAAGGCACTTATACCTGTCAATTGTCTTTCCCCGCTGCAGTACATCCTTCCACGGAGGTTTCCCTGGACCCAGACTCAGAGTGCCACATCCTTCACTCCGTTCTTTCCTACGCCTTACCCTTCCGGCTTCTCGCAATACCCATTCAGAAGGTGCTCTCTAAGACACCCCTGGGTGTGGTGTTTAGACAAGTCGAAAGGACATTCATCCCATCGTTCCTGCTGACCGGATTGATCAGGTTAGTGGTGCGCGAAGGTATTGCCGCCGCTTGCAATCGCAACAGATTGTCAAGCCCACGAATACGCTTCAGCCCGGACGATGGAAGTCGATGCTACTCTTGCTTCCCTGCTGGAAAGCTTCTCGGAGCTTCGTCAGGAGGTCCTTACCTCTCGTGCCGAGAATCAGGCCTTATACCAGGAAGTTACGCAGATGCGCAAAGAGATGTCTGACTTATCACTGAAGGAACCAGTGGCGAGACCCATACTTAAACCAGCCACTTTGCCTCCACCTTCAACCTCCCGAACCGGGGGTTACTTCTTGCCGTTATCTACTCCCGCAGCAGCCACGGATGCATTACCAACGGTTCAGGTGATCCAGAACCAGGGGATTCCTTTGGCCCCTCCGGAGAGGTTTTATGGGGATCCTCGTAAGTTCGAAACGTTTCTGAATCAGTGCCGTCTTCATTTCTTGTGTAAACCCGTGGTCTTCCAGGAGGAAACCGTTAAAACGGCATTCATGATGTCCTACATGGGAGGGAATGCATCAAGTTGGACCATTCCCTTGTTAGAACGTAACGACCCGGTCTTACATAACTTTACTGATTTTTGTCTCGAATTGAGAAAGCTATTCGACAGGAAATCCCATATGCTAACCCTTGACAGGGAAATCATGACACTAAGACAGGGGTCTCAAGATTTACTCTCATATATTACTACATTTAATCGCCTGCTAGTGGAAACGGATTGGCCGGTGGAGAAACGGATTTCCCTCTTTTATCAGGGTTTGAGAGGAGAATTAAAAGATGTGTTGGCCCAGGTGGTGCAATTACCAACCACGGTATCAGAATTTATCGATCTCACCGTACAGTTAGACCATCGTTTGCTAGAACGTAAAGGAGAAAGGCCCAGAGGGGAAAATCGTTTCTACTATCCCCCTTCCCGACCCAGATTCGGAGGAGAGGAAAAAACAAAGGTGACCGATGAAACTGAACCCATGCAGATTGGAGGGGTCAGAGGCCCCCTTACTTCCGAAGAAAAGGACAAAAGGCGACGTCTGAAACTTTGCCTTTATTGTGGGAAAGGAGGACATTTTATTAAGGAATGTCGAGCCCGGAATTACGTTCCCGGGCGCTCTACCCTTCCCCGGGTCCAAGCTACTCAGAAGGACGCCGAACCGTCGGAAAACTACCGATCTTAAGTCAGACGGAGGTCTCTGACTTAAGATACCAGCTTCCTATGATCTCCCCCGTATTGGCCAACACCCTTCATCCTGCGGTGGCCCACATGAACGTACGTGTGTCTCTCTGGATTGCCTCTCGCAACAAACTACAAATCGATGCCCTTCTTGATTCTGGGGCCACCGGAAACTATATTGACCAGGACTATGCGTTAAGGATGGGCATTCCTTGCGAGAAGAAACTGCGACCCGAGACAGTAAAGGCAGTCGACGGAACCATCCTGTCATCTGGTCCGGTGGTTTATAACACCCTGTCACTATTGATGGAATTCGGCGAGAACCACCAGGAAAACATCCAATTCGATCTGATAGATGCCCCGCAGTTCCGTCTCATCTTGGGTATGCCGTGGCTTACGCTGCATGATCCCTTCGTTA
This sequence comes from Lissotriton vulgaris, assembly GCF_964263255.1. NCBI lineage: Eukaryota > Metazoa > Chordata > Amphibia > Caudata > Salamandridae > Lissotriton > Lissotriton vulgaris. The sequence goes on along the minus strand of NC_141699.1, from coordinate 154,884,215 downwards.
GTTGGTCATCCCGTACGGTCAGTATGACCTCTCCTTATTGTAGAGAACACTGTAGGAATCATGAGATTCGTCCTTCCCTTCCGGTGCCCTCGCCTGCAGCCTGTTTGGCGAACGCATGTGGCATGGAACTGTTCTGTTGTGCCACAGTGCTTCCCGTTGAATACCAGGAGTTTAAGGCATTGTTTGACAAACAAAAGGCTGCACAGTTACCCCCCCATAGGGTTTATGACTGTCGTGTGGACCTCATACCGGGGGCGGATATCCCTTGCAGCAGGGTTTATGCGTTGACGGAGAAAGAAACCCAATATTTGAAAACATATATTGACGACAACCTTGCTTCCGGGTTTATCAGACACTCCACCTCCCCTGCGTCTTCACCGATGTTTTTCATTGCCAAAAAGGACTGCGACGAGTTAAGACCCTGCATCGACTACCGTGCAATTAACAAGGTCACGATAAAAAACCGCTATCCTCTTCCCCTCATTCCGGTCTTGATGGACCAATTGAAGGGGGCAAAATATTTCACGAAACTCGATCTTCGGGGGGCCTACCACCTTGTTCGTGTGCAAAAGGGAGACGAGTGGAAGACAGCGTTCAGAACCAAATTCGGTTTATTTGAATACAGGGTAATGCCCTTTGGTCTCTGCAACGCCCCTGCTGCCTTCCAATTCTTCATGGACGAGGTGCTCAGGGGGTGCTTGGAAACTTACTGCGTGGTCTACATAGACGATATTCTGATATATTCGACAACAATGACAGAACATATCGTCCATGTGAAGACAGTATTGCGGAAGCTTCAACAAAACTCATTATATGCCAAGTTGGAGAAATGTCTCTTCCATGTACAGGAAGTCGCCTTCTTGGGGTACATCATAGACGCTCAAGGTTTCTGAATGGATACAAGAAAAGTCGAGGTAATCCTGAACTGGAAAACTCCACAGAATGTTAAGGCTGTGCAGAGTTTTCTTGGCTTTGCCAACTATTACAGGCGCTTTATTCAGGACTTTTCGAAAGCCATACATCCCATCACATCCCTCCTGAGAAAGAACGTCCCATTTGTATGGGGAACAGAAGCAGAACAGGCCTTTCAAATTCTCAAAGACAGGTTCACCCAGGCACCTATTCTTAGACATCCAGATCCTCAGTTGCCGTATGTCCTCGAGACTGATGCATCCCAATACGCTCTCGGAGGAATCCTGTCCCAAAGACATCCCAATACGGGCCAGTTGCACCCAGTGGCATACTATTCAAAGAAACTTACACCATGTGAGATAAATTACTCTATCACCGATAAAGAACTCCTCGCTATAAAAAGGGCCTGTGAAGAGTGGCGACATTATCTTCTAGGTGCTTTACACACCGTGGAGATCATCACGGCAACCTTTTGTTCCTCAAAACGGCTAAGGCTCTGACCCCAAGGCAGCTTCGATGGACTTTGTTTTTTTCCGATTATGATTTTGTAATCAAGTATCGACCTGGGTCCCGTAATGGGAAGGCGGACGCCTTATCCCGCCTAGGTGCAGAAGAGACGGTTGAATCAGCGGAACCTCCTTATATCCTTCAAGAAACAGACTGTTCCGAGGTATCGCTTGCCCTGGTATCCTCCGAAGACTTTCTGGATGATTTGAAAGTGGCTATAGCTGATCAGGATATAGTTTCTTGGATTCAGGAAGAGCCGGAACATCGTCATATGGAAAACGACCTGGCATACCATTACCAAGCGTTGTATATCCCCCAGATACAGTTGCAACAACAAGTGTTGAAATGGGCGCATGACTCTGTATTGAGTGGCCACATGGGCATATATAAGACCACCGCAAATGTGGAGCGTTCCTTTTGGTGGAAGGAGGTTCGAACGGACGTAAGGAAATACGTAAAGACCTGTGCGGTTTGTGCCCAGGGCAAATCAGTCCATACGAAACCATCGGGTCTCCTCCATCCATTGCCCATTCCTCCTAAACCTTGGCACACCTTATCCATGGATTTTATAGTGGAGATGCCTCCCTGCGGTAATCAAACTGTGGTTCTGGTAGTGGTAGACCATCTAACAAAAATGGGACACTTCATTGCTTTACCGGGTCTGCCTACGTCAATGGAGTTGGCTAAAGTATTCCTTCAACACATTGTACGGGCGCATGGATTGCCCAGTGTGCTTATAACCGATCGAGGCACGCAATTTACGTCTCACTTTTGGAAAGCTCTCTGTGCCATCTTGCAAATCGACGCCAGGTTATCAACTAGCTATCATCCTCAGACAGATGGTAAAACCGAAAGGCTTAACCAAACACTGGAGCAATACCTCCGCTGCTTTACCATGTAGAATGCCTTGGATTGGACCACACTCTTGTGGATGGCGGAGTTTGCTTATAACAATGCTGTTCATTCCACCTTGGGGTGTTCCCCCTTTTTCTGCCTTTACGGTTTCCATCCGAATATGCTTCCGTTCGACTGGCCTCCTGAATCCTTGGTTCCTTCCATACATGAACATCATGCGCATTTGAGGGCCATCCCTATCGATGCGCGACATTGTTTGGAGACGGCACAAGCGGCACACAAACTGTTTGCAGACCGGAGGCGGTTTGAGGAGCCAGAGTATAAGGTGGGGGACAAGGTGTGGCTTTCCACACGTAATATCCACTTGAAGGGAGTAAATAAACTTAAGCCTAAGTTTATTGGTCCGTATAGTATCTGTGAGGTTGTGAACCCTGTAGCCATGAAACTGTCTCTGCCTGAGGCTTGGTCCATTCATCCGGTGTTCCATGTGTCTCTCCTCCGGCCTTGTCCATTGAGTATGCGCTTGCCGGAGCGTCCCCCTGCTCTGGAGGTGGAAGGCCAGGATGAATACGAAGTGCAACGAATACTGGACTCTCGTATGGTGCGTGGCAAGGTCCAGTATTTGGTCGACTGGCAGGGGTATGGGCCCGAGGACAGAACCTGGGAACCAGTGGACCATTTGCATTGCCTGGATCTGGTTGCTGAGTTCCACGAACGTTTCCCTGGTAAACCGGGTCGACCGCCGAGACGGCAGTCCTCGAGAGGGGGTTCTGTCATGATCGCTCTCGCAGCCACACCGAGAGGAAAAAAGAAAGGTCTAAATGCGCGATCACTCCATCTGCACTACAAGTCCCAGAATGCCAAGCGGACCTGGAGAACAGGAAGGAAGGTCGTATCTATATAGCTCCGCCTCGGGAGAGGCTCGGCGCTTGACAATTGTTTTTTGTGGATTCGAGTAGGGCGGATGGTGTTCCCCGCCGGATTTAGCTCTGAGGAAATCGCCAGCGCCGAGCAAGTGCCTGCGTGGTCAGAGGAGATCGTCAGCGCCGAGCAAGTGCCTGCGTGGTCAGAGGAGATCGTCAGCGCCGAGTAAGTGCCTGCGTGGTCAGAGACTCATCAAGCCAGTTCCTAGTAGGAGCCTGTGTGGTCAGAGAAGTGGAGCAACTTCCAGATAACCGCAAGTATAACTACAGAAGAACGGGATCGTTCTTCCCTTTCAGTTCATAGAGATTGCTATCGTTTGACGGGAGTTCCCAGTTATTCTTTCATTATTCCAAAGAGTCTGGTGCAAAAACTAATTCGAATTGTTCTGTGACACACGCAGTATTCTCAAGCGTTATTGGGAATACAAACGAACGGAGGAAAATACTATTAGCATCAGAAGCCGAAACGCCTTCTAAGGATTACGGCGCTGTGTGTGAAAGTGACTATTAACTTTCACTTCACCTCTCCAGTCCTCTTGAAGAGGAGGAACAGATCGGTTCCATTTAAAGTGAGAGCGAGAGTAACTTTGGTAAGTGTGATTGCTCGAGGCCAGGGAAAAGAAGGGATTATCGGGGAACAAGGCACTTATACCTGTCAATTGTCTTTCCCCGCTGCAGTACATCCTTCCACGGAGGTTTCCCTGGACCCAGACTCAGAGTACCACATCCTTCACTCCGTTCTTTCCTACGCCTTACCCTTCCGGCTTCTCGCAATACCCATTCAGAAGGTGCTCTCTAAGACACCCCTGGGTGTGGTGTTTAGACAAGTCGAAAGGACATTCATCCCATCGTTCCTGCTGACCGGATTGATCAGGTTAGTGGTGCGCGAAGGTATTGGCGCCGCTTGCAATCGCGACAACAAGCCATTATAAGCCTGTAGCTACTCCATTGTTTTCAATAGAGTTCCCAACATTCCAATGTTCTAATGTTGTTTATGGACTGGAAATCAGACTGCAGATGTAAATTATACTCTTATATACTTTGCTAAACTTTCCTTACTAAAAATATCCATAAGGAAGTCGGCCACAACATTGGTTTCAACTTTTGTGCCAATTCAACATTTTTGCAGATGGCTCGTTTCTATGTCAGGGTGACAGAAATATCAGAGCGATGGAGTAATTTACTCTACGGTATTACCAGCAACTGCTGTCATGGCGGTTCCTGTCAATACTTATCACAGTTTGGTGCAGGGCTCTGTCAACATGGCAGAGCCTTGTACTAAACTGGTTTATTTTTGTATTTTCAAAAAGAAAATCCTAAAGCAGGATTTTCTTTTTGAAAATAAAAAATAAAATGTCCCGCTCACCATGGGAGTTTTCTCCCATGGAGAGGGGGACATTATTATTTTTTTTTTTTTACTTTGCCTTACTGCTAGGCTTTGTCTGGCAGTGACGGACAGTAAAAAATGGCTATATTTACACCTATTTTAATTAGGCAGACAGACTTATAGTCAATTCTCCCAACGGCCCTTACTCCAATGGAGTAGTCACCACTGTAGCCAAACCTATGATCCATTAGTATATAACTGAGGCGGGAGGACCACTGCATTGGGGTGGGAACTCCTTCACCATTGCAATGGAGTTCGCTCACCAACAATTAAATCAGCCCCTCTGTCGGAGAACATATCTTCTGGCTACTTACCATGGCAATAAACTAGAACTATGATATATTGCATATCAGAAAGAAGGGTTTTAAAGGGACTAGCAATATCAAGTCACACTTTTTGCCAAGGAGTATTGTGCATGGGAGGAACAGAGGTTTTACAAGTCTTTTCTGCAGATAAACCTGTCTACATCGTCGAACCCAGGACTCAGCTGCTGCATCCATGCTTGGCCACCTATAGTAGTTTCTGAACAAACTCTTCAAATATGATATTCCTCTATGCCTTTGGTGAAATTCATCAATGAGAATCTCCCTCATACTTTCAAGAGGCATGTACTTGTCGTTTCGAAACACTAAATACTCCACAACATATCATTTGTGTGTGACTTGGGAAAAGGGTTCTTTCAAATTCTGTGTTTTTGACCGTCCCTCATGTATGCATTTTTTTATTAAGGTTATATGGTATCTTTATCACTCTTAGCAAACCATAAGTCTTCATACACATTCTCTCCATGAATGGCACAGCCATCAGCGACACTAGCAACAATCTAAAATTCTCATTATCTAATGTCTTATGAACCTGGATAAACAGTTGGCAGGTTGGTTAGTGCAACCGATTACATTTGTGACTTCAAATCTATACTCTTCAGTTTGATAAATAATCTAGTGATCCTTACAGTATTTGTGATACCACCCACAGGGGATAACATCTGAAAAATGGCTTTGCAGCCGGTATGCAGGCTAAACCTATTCCCCAGATAGAGTGCCTGAAATAACTGACAGCCCACAAGCAAACAACTCTCGCTCTGTAACAGGATAATGCGTCTCTGTTTTGTTTAGGGTCTTTAAGGCATATACAGTTATCCAATGAGTTTTGCCAGATCTCTGTGTAAGCACAGTCCCCAACCCATAAGCACCAACATCAACAGAAATGATACAGTGCTTATCGTGCACAAAAGGTTGCAATGTGGGACATGAATTATTTACCTCTGGTTGCTTCCAAAAGCATTAAGTTGTTCACTTCTCCATAAGAATTCTATATTCTCGTGCAAGAGCTTGCATAACTATTCCATAAAGCTTTTGACACATTTTTCATAATATTTGCAAAACCCTGCAAATTATCTCAATTTCTCCTTGCCATCAGGACCAGGATCTTTGCTGATGGTGTCCACTAATGATTCCTTAGGAGTAACAGCTTTTCCAGCTAAAGAGTGTCCAGATAATCTACTTGCATCTTGAAGAGTTTAGAAAGTTTACATTTATAAGGACTTAACGCCAAACCTTCCTTAGACAGTCTTTTACAAACTTCCTCTAATATAGTGAAATGTACATCAGTGTTCCTAGCGAAAAAGGACATATCACCTTAAAAACACCTGATGTTAGCCTCCTTTATTTTAAAAATGTGGTACATTAGACATTGAAAGACTGATGTCGCAGAGGCCAGTCCAAATGGCACCCTTTTATATTGACTCACAGCACAAAGAGTCACAAAGGTGATGCTTGATCTAGACCAGAGGTCTCCAACCATTAGCTCGTAAGCTACTGTAGCTCTCCAACTACCTCTGAGTAGCTCACCTGTGTGCAGCCCAGCCTATTACATTAAAAAGCTTTTGCTTGATTGAATTATTATACATAGGTTAAAATTGAAATTATACAACACTAATAATATGAGTAGCTTTCAATGGGTTTCATTGAACATAAGTAGCTCTCAGTACAGAAAATGTTGGAGACCCCTGATCTAGATGCTTCACTAAGCTCAATCTGACGATACGGCCTGCGTAAATAAAGAGTTGACAAAATGGTAGCACCAACTAGCATGAACAGTAAGTCATTCATGTTAGGGAATGGGTGACAGTCACATGCAATATTAGCATTTATAGCACTCAGATCAATGCACAATCTTGATTCCCCATTATGTTTTTTTGTTAGGACAAGTGGAGAAATCCAGTCCGAAGACTCAGCATCTTCGATAATGTCTTCTTTTAGAAAATTATCCAATACCACCTGTAGCTCCTTGAGTAAAGTGAATGGTACATTTCTTAGTTTTTGTCTCAGAGAAACTGAATTTGCTTTTCATTTATTTGTTGAGAGAACCTCTTTAACTTTCCAGTGCTGTTGTTGAATACCTCTGGAAACATACTAACAACTTTGTTGCTCTTTTTGTCTTCTTTGATGACCAGGCAGGATCATTGGCAAATGGGTTGAGAGTCATCTTCAGTGATCTTTCAATCACTTGCTCTAATTATGCAAACATCCTTCTTTGCAACATATTTTTTGATATTGGCTTATCTGTTTTTTAAGTCAGCATTAGCCAAAAAGCATGCGCATAATTGTATCCTGTTCCCATCATAGGTAACTGCCCTCAAATCCTGTGCTGAAAGTTGTTGATCTTGTTTGAAAATAAGAACTCAAATCTTTTTGGGTATGATAGTTAATGTGAGCCTGACTCTGCTAATAAGGTTATACAGACGCCACGAATAGAAAGAGTACACATTGAAGGTTTTACTGGTTTCATGTGAGTAGGCCCATCGCCTTCCTGTATCATCAGTGCCCCCCTTGGGCATAGGTGGATTATCATTGCCTGTAAGTGTGTCAATATCATCTTCATTTAACATTTGTGCTGTGTGCAGTTTGCTATTTCTGGTCCACTCTCAATACACTCTGGTGAAATGCCCTGTCTGCTTACAAACAATGTATTGTTTACTAAGTGCTGGACATCCTTTGAGGTTAGCAAGATGTGAACTACTGCCACATCTATAACAAACGAATGCTGGCTCATTCCTTTTCTGCGTTTTAAAGTTTTATTTGTTAAGTTTACTATTAATAAAACAAACCTCACTACTTTTCCTGACTAGTCTGTCCACTTTGACCTCTTTGACATTGACTGCTTTATTGCTTTGAAGATTTTAAAACTTCTTCTAGGGTACCTATTAACCAAATACGTTCCTGTGTATGTTTGTTATTTGTGTTGATCATCAACTTGTCTCTGATCATTTCATACCAAAACTGCATGTAATGCTCATAAAACAAATTGTCAAACCTCTCAGTTTCCTTCTGTTGTCTTGTGTAAAAGTGAGATTTTTCAAGAGTTTTACTTAAAGTAGGTCTAGTCTTCCAGCCATAGCATGTTTTCCTCATACTCATTATAACCATCTTGTCCTTCAGGAGCTTTTATTTTAGGAAGATACCTGAAGAGCTCTTGACCTCTGATCCAAGTAGATGTAAAAGTATGCGTATTCTTCTTTCAACAGATATTCTGTTGGCATCAATGGCAGTTATGTAAGTTAAAAACACCTCTTTCCATTTTGTCCACTGTTGGAGTTTATTTCACATGTCTTCATAAACGGATCAGCATCGCAGAATGTCATTAATGGTAAGGAGCAAACAAAGCTCCTCCAAAGTTCTAAGTGCAACCATAATGCCCACAATAAAAAGGGGGGCGGGGTAAGGGGAACAGGAAAAATGTGAAAAGGAATGAGACAATAAAACAACATGAGCATACTCATACCACATTACAAATTAGCACTGTGAAGTGGTAAGAGAATTGTAAGAGGGCTGGGTAGGGAAAGGCACTGAGAAGAATAGGATAATAGTAGATCAGAACATAGGAAATACAGGATGGGTGCCAGGGAGGAGAGAGTAAATATAAGGTAAATAGAGTGGAGTACGGAAGATCAATGAAGGAGAGAGAAGCAGCAGCACAGATGACAATAAGCATATGTATATACAGAGTGAGAAGATAAGCAGGGGACAGGAAAACTGTGATTAATGGAGAGAGATATAGAGTGAGAGGCTATGCAGAGGAAAAGGAAGCCTTATATATATATATATATATATATATATATATATACATATATATATATATATATATATATATATATATATATATATTCCAACGTAACCCAGTTTTAGGAAAATAAATAAATCCACTGGTGCCGTGGCCACGTTTCATAAACGGTCTTTATTTCAGGCTTTCGGGCAAACCCGACGCGTTTCGCAGTTACCTCACTGCTTTGTCAAGGGTGATTCAATAAAGTGCAATACACACATTTAAAGGTGCAGGGTTCAAACTTAATAAACATAGTAAAAATACTTCCGTTTTTAGTTTCGAGCAGAGTAAACATAATTAGTTTTCCATGTTGCATTTAAATACATTGTAGCCATTCATTAACCGTGTCATTTCACAAACATTTAGCCCAAGTGGGCTGGTATTGTTAGCACTGTTGATAACAAATCAAAGAAAATTCATAACATATTGATTACACGTTTCGAAATTATATCAGTTGGGGCTTTCAATATAGTTTCTTTGTGATGTAGCTCTAGTGAGCAAATATACACCGCTCTGGGCAAAACATCTTTGGAAGTTACGTCTTTTGTCTGCAAAGAAACAAATGGAAAACTGACTTTAAAACTAGTTCGAACCCTGGGTGTCCAAAAAAATACAAAACTTTAGACTTTAAAATCAAGCAAAGATATACAGTAAGAAGGAGTTTGGGATACAGAACATGATTCATCTCAGGTCAGGGGTGTGGAATTTATTAAAATATCTACTTGTCCATGGGGCAGGTTGCTTCATAAATCTACTTGTCCTGTAACAAAATCCACTTGTCCCTTTGGTGCCATGTAGTGCGGCAACACATTATGGCAGCAATCTCATTATATAAGAGCGCCTATATAGTCTCTCTGACTATGCCAGGGCTCATACCATAGTAGTGTTTGAATACTAGCAATCCCTTTATGTTGCCACCTTTCTGCAGATCTACATACTGGGACTGAAGGTAGTGGTAAGCAATAGTTCCAGGGTTGGAATGCCCTTTTGAGTCTGTGCATACCTACTACCTTGCATGTTTTAAGGTTTTTCAACAACTCTTCTCTGATCTTTTCTAATTCTGAGAATTGTTGGACATTTACTCCTGATAATGGCAGAACACATCTTGCAAAAAAGAACTCAGGGGCCAGATGACAAAAGCTAGAAGAGTTAACTTGTTTGCCCCATATTTTCAAATGAAGGCTTGAGAGTACTCTAGCAAAATTGTGGGGGCATTTTGAAAGGGTCTTGGGTGCATACACAGAGGATTTTGACCAGAAACAAACATGAATAGTTTTTACTTTGTGATATCCAGATGTGCTCAACCATCATTTTGACCCAGAAAGCCATTTCACAAGTCTGCAGATAGACCGAAAGGAAGGAGAGGTTTTGGAATAGGATAAAAAAAATCAATGGCAACTTAAAGAAAGAGTGACATAGGTGGGTGTTAAAAACTCAACATGCCATGTCAGAGAGAGCTGTGAAAAGTGGAGATTTGAGGACATTTGCAAAAGAAGAAAGAGAAATGAAAAAATGATGACAATAATAAACTTACAGAAGACGTGACAGTCACCTTGGTCAAGAGGTTAATGTGGAGGTGGCTGCACCAATATTCAGCCTTGGAAAATAGATAATGTCCCCAGAATTTGATTATTACTTCACAAATCTGTAGGTGTCTCCCTCAGGACGGCAGCCAGAGAACAAGTCAATAGAGACTACAGAGGCAAGTGTTGCACCTGTGCACTGTCCGCAAAGAGCATAAAAGGAAGCACCTATCAGTATCCTCCGGGTGTAACAAGTTCTAGGCATGCCCTGACACCAGAACATGGGAAACCCCCGCCATCACATGTATGACAGAGGTGACGACACTTAAACATTCACATCAACATTACTTGGGCTCTTGAGATGGAAAAGGTGTTACAATGGGAATCAGTGAAGACCAAGAGTTTACATGGAGAGCCAGTGATGTATCGGGGTGTGCAGGGTGAGCTACAGAGGGAAGCTGTGATGTCCTGAGGTAGGAGTGATGTAACAGGATGAGCAGGAAGCAGTGATGTAACTGGATGAGCAGGAGGAGTTGCATAGGAAGGCAATGACCCCCTTAGTCGGGGGGTTACAGTGGAACCACTGATGGCTCATTAGTTCACAGCTAAAAATGGGAGAGGTGTTAAAGAAGGAACCACTTATGGCTTCAGGGGATGGAATACCACAAAGCTAGGGTTATGCTGATTTTTAAAGAAGAGATGGTTTGGGGTTTGACAGAAAAGGGAGATGAGAAACACAGCTAACTATATGGATGGTAGAGAGCAGAAAGAGATAGGAAAGCAGTAGAGCAGGGAAATGGAGGGATAGTGGTTTTACATTGGTAGTTTGAGAGCAAAGGAAGGGAGCAAATGTTAGCTAGAGATGTATAAGGATTTAGATAAAAAAAAACAAGGAAAGAAGGGGGACATTGATGGGATAAGAAATACAGCATGGGGCAAGTCTGGGTTTCAATGCGAAACTCGAATAGGGGCAGAGACTTTAGACACAGCAAGGGAAATGAGATGGGTTGTACAGGGAATTAGAAAAATGACAGAGCTGCAAACAGGAGAAGGAAAGGGTGGTAGACATAGCTTGTGGTGGTTGGGGTGTTACGTAGCGAGTAGAGGAGGTTCGATAGTTGGTACTTTTGTCATTTATGCTGGCTGACAAACAGCATAAGTACACATTCAATTGCTTCTACTGCCTCTTCTGAGAGTTTTGCAAAGTTAGCTGTTTCTGCTTTAAGCAGCATCTAACTGGTACTTTTCCATGTAGTGTATTTACTTGTTTAGCATGCGATTACTTTCCAGCAGAATAAAACGTCCTTCCTGACTGCCTAGGATTAAGAGCCTTGGATTTGTGGTGGCATTTCGTGTCCAGCTCCATTGCAAGATGTAGCTGAGAAAGAGAATCTGGGGCGCTAGAGGCAGATTTCTTTGGACACAGTTACATTACCTTCTCAACAGAGTTTACTTTCAATCTATTTTTAAGAAGCGCTTTTCTGTGCACGGCATGAACATATTGTCCTGCCATACATGCTGCTTTAACTATTTACCCATCCCAGTACATTTGAAGTACAGTTCTGGCTAATGTAGGCACACAATACACCAGCTCTTATTGAAATGTGGCTTAATTATCGGCTGCCATACGAGGGTGCGGAGCCTCTAACCTTTAATCCCAACCACTTAACCACATTGTGTGATCCTGGGCAAGTGTTGCGTTTTCATGGTCCTCATGTCCTAATCTTCCAGGATTTGTTGTGCTTAGATAAAGGTTAACCCCTTGTACTAAGCGCTCCCTAAAACAACTATATTTTTCTAAACAGCATAGGAGAAAGGGGTTTGACCAAATCTTTAATGGCTTTTGCAGGGGAGCGAGGTCAAGAAGAGCTTTCAGAGACTTGCTTGCAATAAATTAGATAACATATGTGTTATTGTGATGCCTGTGGACATGCCTGTCTTAAGTGAGACTAGAGCTTTAGTCCCTGTGAGGGCCTGAGGTTTCCTATCCCGCAGCAGACATTGTAATTGGATGCCTTTCGTCTTGGCTATAGCAGAGATCACCCTTAGTCTAGCGCCCCAGTGCTTCCCTAAAGTCATGCTTACTGCTGCACAAAAAAGCATGTAAAGTCCCATACCATTTTAAGTGCAAGATTTTGGTAACATTATTTAATTGAAATTAAGGCTCAGGGCTTTTAGTTTGTGGTAAATATTTTACTTGCAAATCTGCCTGCAAAGGCAAACTATGTTTTGCACCTTCTAATTTCTTCTTTGGGCCTCGCATTCCTGGATGTTGAAGGGACAAGTGAAACACACCTAGTTTTCTAGGTAGAAGGCACTGGCAAAAGGCTGGAGCAGATAAGCCACGAGGAGAAAAAAAAAGCATAGTGCAGGCACCGGGTAAGACGTGAGAGGCTCATGGAAAGGAAATTAACGATGAGCGCCGTAGGGAAATTAAGGAGCTTTAATGTAGACCCTATCTGAAACATGAGATGCCCAGGGTGGGGAGCAGGGGCTGTAGGTGAGGCCAGTGGAGAGCAAAAGCACTAGATAAGTGCAGAGGGAAAACAATGTGCGAAGGCCCGTGAATTATTTCACTGCAGGCCTCAATTGCGAGTGAGTGGGGAGCGACCTGGGGGCTGTATCTCAGAGGCCCAGGGGCAGCACATCCGAAGGGTGAACAAAAAGCCCAGGAGAGAGCAGGGTCCGCCAGGCTTTTACCCATAGATGATGTGGCTGTTCTCGGACTGCAGAAGCGGCGTCATGTTTCCCTCTTGCTCTGAGAAATGAAAGGGCCCCGAAGCCACAATAAATCTTTGTGGGGAAAGACAACAAGCTCTTAGCGCTGTGCAATTTCTGTAAGAATCTCGGTGTCTGTTCAATAGCCTGTGAGTCCGGAAAAATCTTTTAATCTCCCCTTGCCTACAGCAATAAAATATGAATGCGTCCTAGTGTAATGTGACTCGCTCTTCTATAACGAAGCTTTGTTTCCTTCAGGTGTCTCATTTTACTATAGTGCTTGGTCCACTTGTCCTTGGGACAAAACAGACAATAAAACTTCTTGCCCTTGCATGAAATCTAGATGTCTCGGGCGTCGGGCGATATGAATTCCCCTCCCCTGCAGGTGTATAGAAATCTCATTATCCACATTCAGACCATAAGGAATCACGGTGTTATATTTTATAATTATCTTTGACTCCAGTTTCCTTAATTCTAGTGTGCGATTCCCTCCTCTTTCTCTCAGGGGTATTGTGTCAAGCACACAGAATTTAAGCAGGTTTGGGTTTTGGTTGTGTTTTTAAAAAAAGTGTTGAGCAACCGGGTATTGCTTATCATTTTTAGTAATTGCCCACAGATGCTCTAAGATGCGCAGTTTGACTTTTTTGATCGTGCTGCCTATATAAAATAGGTCACATGGGCACCTCAGGGCATAAATAGCAAATTCTGTATCACAGGATAGGTGTTTCAATATTTGAAATGCAGCAAGGTCATTGTTCAGTTTCACAGTTTTACAGTTCTGGCTAAAACGACAAGCTTTGCACTTAGAACATGTAAAGAATCCTTGTACTGGGTTTCTTTTCTTAGTTTCTCTAATCTCACTTGTCATAAGTATATCCTTCAGTGATTTGTTACGTCTGAACGTTATAGATGGCTGATCAGATAGGTTCTCTTTCAAATCTTCATCAGTTCTAAGAACCTCCCAGAACTTTCTCAAACTCCTACGTACCTCCCATGCCTGGTTATGGTATGTAGTAATGAATCTCATCTTATTGTCACTAGACAGTTCCTTCTCTTTGTGAACGAGCAAATCCTCTCTTTTCACTAAGGCAACTTTGTCAACTGCTGTTTGAATAGTTGAAGAGCTGTATCCCCTATCCTTAAATCTAGATATCATCAATTGCTGTTCTGTTTCAAAATCCCCGGAAGAGCTGCAATTGCGTTTAGCACGCAGCAATTCCCCGTAGGGAATACTATTGATAAGGTTTCTAGGATGACAGCTCTGAGCTAGCAGTAAACTATTGCCAGCTGTCTTTTTTCTGTACAATTTACTACAGATCGTGTTATTGACAATATTGAGTTCTAGATCAAGGAATTCAATTTTCTTCTTGCTCATTTCACAGGTAAATTGCAAATTACATTCATTTTGATTCAGTTTGCTTACAAACTCTTCTGCCTGTTGTTGGTCACCATCCAAGATACAGAATACATCGTCAATGTACCTTACCCAGAGGACGACATGATCTTGGTACTGATCGATCTTCCGGGCAACCTGCTCCTCCCACCAGCCGAGGTAAAGACCTGCAAAGCTGGGGGCGAAGCAGGTTCCCATTGCCGTCCCCTGGGTCTGTTTGTACAAAACTTTATTGAAAATGAAGAAGTTGTTCTTCAAACATAGTGCAATCATTTCCAGTACCATGTCTGTATGTAACAGAAATGATAATGACCTTTCTCTTAGAAAATATCTACACGCATCTACACCAGCTGCCTGAGGGATGCTGGTGTAGAGACTGCACACATCCAAACTCATAAGGAGATAACTGTCTTTCCATTCAATTCCATTAATTTTTCTCAGAAAATCTCCCGTATCTTTGACATATGCTGGTAGACCCTGTACGTAAGGTTGAAGAAAATAATCTACGTACTTCTATACATTCTCCAATGTACTGCCCCTTGAAGATACTATAGGTCTCCCTGGTGGTATAGTGGCATGTTTATGGATTTTCGGCAGGAGATACAGAATTGGGATTTTCGGATCTTTGCATTGCAAAAACAAATATTCATTTTGTTGTAAAATACCATCATCCCTCCAACGCATCAATCTTTTAGACACTTCATCGACGGTGTTATCATATTCTCTTCTAGTTGCCACACTATATTTAGTACAATCTGATAGTTGTTTCAGACCTTCATCCAAATACATTAGTAGCGGCCAGACAACCTCGTTGCCCCCCTTGTCCGCCTTTTTAATTACTATGTCTCTGCGATCTTCCAATGATTTAATTGCATGTCTCTGATTTTTCGACAGATTTTGTTTGCTCTTACAGCCGTTCTTCTCAATGTCTCTGAGGTCCTCAATCATACCTCTCTCAAAACAATTGATCGCATCATTGTTAATTTGAGGAATAAAAGTGGATTTGGGTTTGAAATTAATTCCACCACTCATCCCGATATCAATGTCTGTGTTTATAAGGTTCAAAAAGGGATCATCAATGAAATTTTCTGTATTACCCAATTCATGTATCACATGTAATGTTTCTATGTCAGATCCAATTCATGTATCACATGTAATGTTTCTATGTCAGATACATTCAGGTTGATTGGAGTTTGGTTAGAGTTATTTGCTTCCGATTAAAAAGAAACTGCTCCAAACCAGAAGATGCCGAAAAAAAGATACTGGAAAGCAAATTGAGATTCCAAGCAAGAGGTTATAAGGACTATGTACTAAAAGACTGCAAAAAAAAGGCAGACACAATCAGCAGAGCAGAAACGCTAATTGAAAAACAAAAACCCCAACAAGATAAAGATCCACCGAGATTTGTAACGACGTACAACAAGGAGAGTGGGATCATTGCCAAAAAAATGAACAAATACTGGCATCTAATAAGTAGTGACCCAGATGTGGGACCCTTGGTGGGAAAACATCCTTCCATCACGTACAAGAAAAATACGTCTTTGCAAAACCTATTAGTGAAAAGCTACTTCCAGACCAAAGAACAACCCAAATGGTGGATGGAACAAAATGTAGGCTTCAAGACATGTACCACGTGCAAAGCTTGCAAGATAGGTAAAAAGACAAAGACAGTGTTGGAACCAGATGGAAAAATCATGCCCATCAAGCAGTACATTACATGCACATCAAAAAATGTGGTGTATGTAATAGAGTGCAAATGTGGAATGAAGTACATAGGGTCTATCACATGTATGCTAAAGAAAAGAATATTGGAACACATACGAGCAGTGAAAAATCAGAACTTGTTGTACGCGACAGCAAAACATTTGAGCACCTGCCAAAATGGAGACTGGCGAGCCATGAATTTCTATGGACTAAAAATGCTAACTAAAACAGAAAGAGGAGGGGACACGGTCCGTCTCTTGCGACAAATGGAATCACGCTTCATTGTCCGATTCCGAACAAAACAGCCCAAAGGCATGAACTTCGGAGAAGATCTCCACATACATCTGGAGTGAGAATGAACTCCGCAAAAATCACATAAAAACTTGGGTACTATACCCCTTACACAGAACTCTAATAATTACTTTAATTAAATTGACAAATTAATTCCCTGAGTGAACATAACTTGGGACGCTAAGTACTATACTTGTTATGTAAACACACCAGTCCTTTGTCTGTCATTTATGTTTAAACAAATATTTTGCTTTAAAACTACATATCCCACAATGCCACTTAATGGCTCAAGTGGGGCAGTATATAAAGAAAAAGCAAAAAAGGACTCACTGACCGTGAGAAAAGCCGTGAGGCTGAAACGCGTCGGTGGAGTGTTGGTGAAATAAAGTAACTTTCAAAAAGTATCCGGTTGTGCCGCCCTTCTTGTACATATATATATATATATATTTTTTTTTTTTTTTTAACCAAAGTTACGCCGCTTCAGGTGAAAGTTCGACCAAGTTTTAAAATGCTGCAACGGTGCAGTCGTGAGAATGATTGCTATCATCGATGTCAGGATCAGCAATGCTCACAGAAGGTCGCACCTGGGTGATGTTGCTCCCATCTCTTGCTTCACTCCCACCTAATCGTAGTGGTGAAGTTTCAACGAATGCCGTCATCAGGATTGGTAACCGCTGGGGACAACATGATGCATGAGCCGTTACAGAACTTAGCAAAGTATCGACATCCGTTGACACTGCTGATTGTAGTGTAAGACAGGTGTCTAACACGCATTCTTCTCCGCATAGCATACATTGAAGCACAGGTAAGATGCAGTTCTGCCATATAGGTCTGAATGAAAGAAACCAGGTCATATTCAGATCTCTTAGCCGGGTTAATCCAAGGACTTTAGTTAAGCGGTCCCGATAGCGTATAGCTAGGATCGTTTCTTCCTTCGTTGCTGGAGTCATGTCTGCGTTTTGGCTTGCCATATCAGAGCAGAAGAGTTAAAAATAGAATTCCTGCTACGAGACCCAAACCTAGTGGTAGACCACCAAAAACCGAATGGACAAAATTGGGAAAGATGCCCAGGACTGCTTCGAAGGGTGTTAACAGTCCCGAAAAAATTGTCTTAAATACATGTGCGATACCACTGGCATCTGACATATTTAGGATTTGGCTTAGCATTTCTACGAAATGCACTGGGCAATTTGTTGATAAAAGTGCATGTATCTCTGCTGTTGTCCTTGCAACTTGGAGATCATACATCTCTTTTGATGACGTGATAGCACTGTTGTCTGCAAAAGCACAGATTTCATTCTGCTTAAAGTATCAATTCGTATAGAAGAGATATTCAACGGAGGCCAAATCGTCGCCTCTGATTCTCCAGGGCCGTTTGGATACAATGCTTGCAAACAGCAAGTGACCATGGAACTAACGCTTACGAGATGTGCTATTCCTGGCTCCAAGCCACAACAGCTGTGGTGCGTTATTAGAACGTAACTCCCGTTAGAAAGTTGTCTAAAGAATGGCTCGATCTGTGTTGCAGGTGTGCAGTGCTGGTGGCATGAAAGGTTATTTGAAGTCCCCTCACAGGCCCCATGCAAATTGATACCTTGGCACAGGAGTATACCGCTTAGTGAACGTTTACAATTATTACCACTAAGAAATACACTCTTGTTTTTGTCACTATAACATGTGTGTGTATAAGGTAGTTTCCATGATGACTTAATGTACCCTTTACCCAACCTTTCATACTGGCCTGCTGGTATATACTCTTGGCAATTTTTAAATTGGAAAGTTGTAATCGTAATTGTGATTATTCCGTGTATTATCCATTCAATGACAAGTCTTTCTGACATTGTCAATGGTAATCTCTCAAGTTTTTCAATGCTCAGGATTGTATAGTCTGCAGGTTTTGCAACGTCCAGCCTAGCTGTACAATAGAACGTAATTGGGACTGGCCATGTTGTAACATTAGCAAGTCCTGGTCTAGTATATCGATAGCAGATGATACAATACTGTCCAGTGAATATATTCTGGAGGACAGAGTCATTAACCCATTGTCCACAACAGAAAGCGATTTTTTCAAATTAATACGATCAATTTCTCGTATTTTCTCTGCTGTCTCGATTTGAGTCACTTTCCAAGCTTCGTTGTAAGCAGCGTATATACTGGCCGCTATGAAACATTTTTGACGCTGTTTGCGTGGTCCCATTATGAAATCGCGCAAGTCAGCACCGTCTTTAAGTAAAGTCAAGTGTTGCTTAATTTCTGCCAGTGTGGATGTCTGTAGCCATTCAAGGCATAATTTCCCTACACTGTTTGTTGTTACTATCCCTGGATGTTGTCTCTGGGAGTATCTAGGGTCTGGTCTGGTCATTTTTAACCCCTGTATTTTGTTCAGGAATCTATCTTGACAGTTATTTGTGTCTGTTGGCCAGATCAACCACTTTTTCCAATCAGGATGTGTTCTGTTTTGGTGTAAAATTTGGGATATGTCTATCTCAATATCTGTGGTTGTATTATCAGGTATTGGCTTTGGAATAGACGGTTTGTTTAAGTCTTTGATCTTGGCTAGGCCAAGACAGGTAGTCTTTGAATGGTGTCATTCAAGAACATTATTTGTTCTGGGATCATGCAGGCACGAAATAAAGATTCTAATCCTTGGACCTGCCATTCATTTGTACCCCAGATGGTTTTTGTTTCAATGTTCTTATTCCAGAAATCAAAACCAAATGTAATCATTTTTTCATAAAATGTTTCCGAATAAATCATTTTTAACCCCTGTATTTTGTTCAGGAATCTATCTTGACAGTTATTTGTGTCTGTTGGCCAGATCAACCACTTTTTCCAATCAGGATGTGTTCTGTTTTGGTGTAAAATTTGGGATACATCTATCTCAATATCTGTGGTTGTATTATCAGGTATTGGCTTTGGAATAGACGGTTTGTTTAAGTCTTTGATCTTGGCTAGGCCAAGACAGGTAGACTTTGAATGGTGTCATTCAAGAACTTTATTTGTTCTGGGATCATGCAGGCACGAAATAAAGATTCTAATCCTTGGACCTGCCATTCTTTTGTACCCCAGATGGTTTTTGTTTCAATGTTCTTATTCCAGAAATCAAAACCAAATGTAATCATTTTTTCATAAAATGTTTCCGAATAAATCAGTTTGGTATTTGTCAGCATGTTTTTTGTCCCTGTTTTTTATCTAACAGTTTGTAATAGAATGTTTCAGCATCACTTGTGTTAAACCCTGAGAAGTATGGAAATTTCTCATTAAATGTTTTCGAACTGCTTTTAGGTGGAGTTGCACAATGTTCCCATTGATTATATTTAAAAACATTTCTAAGTTGAGCAGATTTATGCAAATAGTGATTTGCATAGTGGCTGTAGCAGTACATTTGTTCATAGTTCGATGAATCCTGTAAATAATCATGTTCTGTAAATTTTGCTGACAATACTAAATCTGTCATCATATTATTTATGCTTTCAAAGTCCCAATCATCAGAGAATGTACTTGGTTTTACAAAGTCACTTAATGAAACCTTAAACTGATGAGGATATTTCAGGATTTCGACCGGGCCATAGATTTCGTAATCTGTTTTGTCCCAAACTACCCCGCCGGGTATTGGAATGGCTGTGACATTCACTGATGATAGTTCTCTTTTCTCGATGTGAGATGACTTGTGTGGCTTCAGTACTAAGTTGATGTTCTGACTTGCTGTGTCCATTGTACTGTAATTGTCGAGCGTAGACTAATATCCAGGCAGAAACCGGACTCCTCAGAAGTGTAGACAGTGTCACTCTCCTTGAGGATGATGCTATCCCAAGAAAAGAGAGAGACCAAAACCAAGGTCTAAAGAAGAAATGCAAGGTCTGGCAGAGACCACACGTCTTTGGGGGATAGGGACCTGCAGAAACAGAAAAGACAAGAACAAAAGAGAGTGTTCAATAATAGTCACACATTTACTATGGTCCCTATCTAACACATTACTATATAGGGATATGCTGTCACGCACTGACCTGCCTTTAAAGAAATAACAAACCCAAAAGAAGTCAATGAGCACACGAGCTCTCAAACCAAAAAAAGGATACTGCTTAAGTAAATGTCTGCAGGTCTCTCTCCAAAGAACATGAAGGATCCAAAATATAACGTTCCCGAAGATTTCTTTTACACTGATATATCCAGGTAAAGTAGGAGTGTTCCAAAATTAAAGATGAGGGTGTTTAACAGGCGAAAAATGCTACCTCGCGTTTTCGAGTTCCAAGCACAATAGTCTCTGAAGAGGAAACACTACCGCGTGTTTATACAAGTCCCAGTTAAAGAGTCTGTGGGAGGAAACGCTACCTCGCGTTTATAAAGAAAAGGAACCAAAAATATAGTAAAGGCAATAGCCGTCTCGCACTGCCTTAACTTCACGCTCTCACTCTTTTTCTTGGAAGCGCTTCCGAGGGCGGAAAAGGCTCCCGGTCCAGGGTCACGGAGGTGACGGGAAAGGAGGAGGTAAGAAAGGGGAGGAGTCGCGTTGTTCAGACTCTCCTCGCTGCACGAAGCCACACAGCGAAACACCCTCAGGAACGTGATAACAGGTCAGGTTTGATCAGGGGAGGCAGGGAAACGATGAGCAGACACTCGCAGCAAAGGAACAAGACAGGATCACGATCCAAGCCGAGAACACATCGTAGGACTGGAGCTGGAAAACCAAGCACCGCCATCTTGGAAGAGGAGGTATATATAGTACCTCGAGGTCCGTGATTGGTCTATACTCCCCAGTGCCTTTTTGTTCACGTGTGTCTTTCCCAGGGCATTCTGGGAGACGTAGTACAAGCAGCGCGCAACAGCATATTCCTGCCTGTACATGTTCTCCTGAAGGAATAGAAAGGGGTCTATGATCTACGTGTCCTAACAGTACCCCCCCCTAATGGTCTTCTAACGGGTCTGGGTTTGGAGGGGTTCAGAGCATGGAACCTTCGGACTAATCTAGGAGCATGAATGTGTTCCGCGGGTACCCAGGTTCTATCTTCAGGAGGGTAACCCACCCAATCAATCAAATATTGCAATTTCCCTCTAAGTCTGCGTGAATCTAAGAATCTTTTGACTTCATACTCCAGTTCTCCTTCAACAGTGACAGGTGGTAGAGGGGGTTCAGGATGTGTTGGTACTGCATAGGGTTTTAGTAAGGAGGTACGAAAAACAGGATGGACGGGCAGTTCGGGAGGAAGACTCAACTTAAGTGCTACAGGGGACAGAACTTTTACTATTTCAAAAGGTCCAAGGAATCTCGGTTGGAGTTTACGGGGACCTTCTAGTCTTAAGTTTTTAGATGAAAGCCACACTTTATCCCCTGCTTTATAGTCAGGCGCTGTACATCTGTGTTTATCCGCTTGAGTCTTCATTGCGGCCTTCGCCTGTGTTAATTCTTCTCTAGCCTGATTCCAAATGTGTAACAGATTATCATGTTGTTCTCTAACTGCAGGAACAGATGTGTCAGAGGGTAGGTGTTCTAAGGGCAAACACTTAGGGTGACAACCTGTTGTGAAGAAGAATGGGGAGACTTTAGAAGCAGAGTGAGTGGAGTTGTTGTAAGCGAATTCAGCAAGAGGTAAGGCCTGTACCCAATCATGACAAGAGGTAGTTATCAAACATCGTAAGTATTGTTCCAATATTTGGTTTGTTCTTTCAGTTTGTCCATCCGTCTGCGGATGATATGCGTTGGACAATCTGTGATCGATGTGTAGAGCTTTGCATAATTCTTGCCAGAACCTGGAAATAAATTGGGGCCCTCGGTCTGAGATACTTACAGACGGTAGTCCATGCAGTCTTACTATGTCACGTATAAAGACCTCAGTAAGTTCTAAAGCAGTGGGTGATTTCTTAAGTGGTACAAAATGGGCCATTTTTGATAGGAGATCTACCACTACCAGGATAGCGGTATAGCCGCGGGTTACAGGCAGGTCAGTGATAAAGTCCATGCTAATGGACGTCCATGGACTGTTTGGTACAGGAAGAGGTTGTAATAACCCAACAGGAGCGGAATGTGAAGACTTTTGTCGTGCACAGGTAGGACAAGCTTTGACATAGTTACTAATATCCTGCGCCATTTTGGGCCACCAAAACCAACGTTGACACAGTTGTCAAGTTTTGGTTTCTCCGGGATGACCCATCAATGGCAAATTGTGACACCAGTGTAGTATGAGTTTCTGTATTTCTGTGGAGGGTAGATAAAGTTTATGATCATGAAACCATAATTTATTTAGAATGACATTGCTTTTATCTTCTTTCCATTTTTCTGGATCGAGATGAGTGTACGCATTTTCAAGGTGTACGAGAAATGTATGTGAAGTCACTTCTCTGTCTCCTACAGCAATGAGTCTATTCTCTGATATGATAGGTAACGGTTTCTCTACTGTACATTTGTTCTCTTTGCCCAACCTGGATAAAGCGTCTGCTTTGCCTTGTCATATTCCAGGACGAAAATGTATCTGGAAATCATATTCACTGAAGAATGAAACCCACCGTAATTGCCTAGGTGTCAGGGCTTTAGCTGTACGGAAATATTGGAGGTTTTGGTGATCTGAATATACAGTGATCACATGAGGAGAACCCAATAAATAATGGCGCCATTCCTGAAACGCTCTTTTAATTGCAAGGAGCTCTCTTTCTCCAATCGTATAGTTCTGTTCTGATTGAGTTAACATCTTGGAGAAGTAGGCAACAGGATGGAGGGTTCCTTTGGAGCTGTCGCGTAGGGACAGAACACCTCCTACTGCATACTGAGATGCATCCACTTCAAGAAAGTAGGGTTGTGTTTCGTCTGCATGTTTGATAACCGGGGCAGAGATAAAGCTAGCCTTTAAGGCTTGAAAAGCCTTCTCAGCCTCATCATCCCAGTGAAATTCAACTCCCTTTTTTAGTAGTCTGGTTATGGGAGATACAAGATCGGAAAAATGAGAAACAAATCTTCTGTAAAAGTTAGCAAAACCCAGAAAGGATTGAATTTCTTTTACTGTAGTCGGACTAGACCACTCCACCAAGGCAGATACTTTAGAGGGATACATATGTATCCCTGGGGGAGAAATGATAAACCCCAGAAAAGCCACACTTTTAGTATGGAATATGCACTTATCCAGTTTAGCGAATAAATGATGTTCCTGTAACTTACTCAAAATGGTTTGCACATGTGATACATGGTCGGTCTCATTGGAAGAATAGATAAGTATATCGTCAATATAGACTATGACGAAAATGTCCAAGTACTCCCGCAGTATCTCATTGATGAAAAATTGAAACGCTGCGGGAGCATTGCACAAGCCAAAGGGCATGACGTTGTACTCATACAACCCAAACTTGGTCCGGAAGGCAGTCTTCCACTCATCCCCCTTCCTAATACGGATCAAGTGGTACGCCCCACGTAGATCAAGCTTGGTAAAGATGGTAGCTTTTCGCACCTGATCTAGTAGGGTCGAAATAAGGGGGAGAGGGTATTTGTTTTTTACTGTTACCTTGTTTAACGAACGGTAGTCCAGACATGCTCTGAGTCCAACTTCCCGTTTCGGAATAAAAAAAATGGGGGAAGAAACAGGGGATGTGGAGTGACTGATGAATCCTTTTTTCAGCATGTCTTGCAGATAATCATATAGATACTTAGTCTCTGTTTCTGTCAGAGCGTATATCCGACTTACAGGTAAATCCGCTCCAGGCACTAGGTCAATCCTACAATCGTAGGTTCTGTGAGGAGGTAAAGCAACTGCTTTTTCTTCATCAAATACATCAGCAAACTGAAGGCATTCTGTGCGTAACGAAGCACCATCAATAGTGGTTGGTGCACAGTAGACAGGAGTATGCCAATGTGTGATGTCCTGATAACAATGATTTAAACAATGAGCAGAACGAAGAGTGACTGTTCTAGCAGTCCAATCTATTTGGGGGTTGTGCTTTTGCAACCAGGGAACTCCTAAGATGGCTCCAAAAGAAGGTGCATCAATGAGATCGAAAGACACACTCTCTCTGTGCCCATTGTCGCATAGAATTATGATGTCAGCAGTATGAAATAGCAACATACCAGACGATAATTCAGTTCCATCAACTGCTCTGACTTTCTCTGGATTGATCTTTTTAATGAATTCCAGCCCTAAGGATTTAGCTAAGGTGATATCTAAGAAGTTGCCCGTTGCCCCTGAATCAAGAAGAATGGCCATTGTATGTCGGCATTGGGAAGGCAAGACCAATACTACGTTAATGGTAAAAGGTTTTGGGATGGGTGTCCAGGTGTTTGCCAAGCTATGAGAGGTCTGAAAGACGAAAGGACTTGGAAGAGCGACCTCATTACTCTCCAAGTCACTCAGTTTCCCGAAGGCACAGTTTTGGGGATTTTATTCTGTAAATCCTTGCCAGAGGTTTTTGGTTTTATCGGACATTCTCTAGCAAAATGTCCTGCTTTACCTCAGTAAAGACACAAACTTAATTTCCTACGTTTTTCCTTTTCTTCAGGAGTCAGTGGACCCCGAATACCCCCTATCTGCATGGGTTCACTTGTATCTTTGGGTTCTTTCTTTTCCGGTCGTGTTAACAACAGTTTCGGATATTCCCCTTTAGTTTTTTCGCCCTTGCGTTCTGTGAGTCGGTGATCTAGTTTTACTACAAGATCCATGAAAGCGGAACACTCCTCAGGGGGATCCACTATCTGGGATAAGATATCTTTTAACTCATCTTTTAACCCCCTGTAGAACAAGGAAGTGCATTTTTCTTCAGGCCAGTGGGTTTCCGTTACTAGCCTATTGAAGGTCGTAATATAGGAGAGCAGATCCTTAGATCCCTGTTTCAGATTCAACAGTTCATTGTCGCTGGGCTGCATATAAGTATGACGCGCGAACAAGCTTCGCATTCTGTCTTTAAATAAGTTTAGATTATACAAAACAGGGTCATCGTTTTCAACCAGTGTCACGGCCCAGGAAGCAGCATTACCACTTAAATAGGAAATCATGAAAGCGATCTTAGCCGCATCGTCAGGAAAGGAGGTAGCTTTACATAAGAAGGTCAGATGGCATTGGTTCATAAAAACACAATATTTTTAGCTATCACCATTAAACCTTTCAGGCATGGCAAGTGGGGTTTGAGGGGGGGTAACTACCGTGACTTGGACAGGATTGGACGCGCCCTGAGAGGAACTAGGGTCGGGTTCGGTAGAAGTAGGTACCTGAAAATGAGCAGGCTGTATATAACTTCTTTTAAATTTAGTCTGTGTCTCAGTGGGTTTGCTCTCTGTTCTTAACATCGCGTTCTCGGACATTAACCTCTGATTCTCGTTTCTTATGAGTTTTAATTCTGTTTGTAAGTTTACTACGGTGGTAGCTAAATCTCTCAAGGTGCTTTCATCAGCGTCCTCCATTAGGACGTTGACATCCATGACTGTCTACACTCCGGAGGAGATAAGCAACGTGGGCTTGGTTTTCTGTCGAGCGTAGACTAATATCCAGGCAGAAACCGGACTCCTGAGAAGTGTAGACAGTGTCACTCTCCTTCCTCAAGACAGACCCTCCTGCGTGAATATACAACACAAGAGGATGATGCTATCCCAAGAAAAGAGAGAGACCAAAACCAAGGTCGAAAGAAGAAATGCAAGGTCTGGCAGAGACCCCACATCTTTGGGGGATAGGGACCTGCAGAAAAAGAAAAGACAAGAACAAAAGAGAGTGTTCAATAATAGTCACACATTTACTATGGTCCCTATCTAACACATTACTATATAGGGATATGCTATCACGCGCTTACCTGCCTTTAAAGAAATAACAAACCCAAAAGAAGTCAATGAGCACACGAGCTCTCAAACCAAAAAAAGGATACTGCTTAAGTAAATGTCTGCAGGTCTCTCTCCAAAGAACATGAAGGATCCAAAATATAACGTTCCCGAAGATTTCCTTTACACTGATATATCCAGGTAAAGAAGGAATGTTCCAAAATTAAAGATGAGGGTTTTATCAGGCGAAAAACGCTACCTCGCGTTTTCGAGTTCCAAGCACAATAGTCTCTGAAGAGGAAACACTACCGCGTGTTTATATAAGTCCCAGTTAAAGAGTCTGTGGGAGGAAACACTACCTCGCGTTTATAAAGGAAAAGGAACCAAAAATATAGTAAAGGCAATAGCCGTCTCGTACTGCCTTAACTTCACGCTCTCACTCTTTTTCTTGAAAGCTCTTCCGAGCGTGGAAAAGGCTCCCGGTCCAGGGTCACGGAGGTGACGAGAAAGGAGGAGGTAAGGAAGGGGAGGAGTCGCGTTGTTCAGACTCTCCTCGCTGCACGAAGCCACACAGCGAAACACCCTCAGGAACGTGGTAACAGGTCAGGTTTGTTCAGGGGAGGCAGGGAAACGATGAGCAGACACTCGCAGCAAAGGAACAAGACAGGATCACGATCCAAGCCGAGAACACGTCGTAGGACTGGAGCTGGAAAACCAAGCACCGCCATCTTGGAAGAGGAGGTATATATAGTACCTGATTGGTCTATACTCCCCAGTGCCTTTCTGTTCACGTGTGTCTTTCCCAGGACATTCTGGGAGACGTAGTACAAGCAGCGTGCAACAGCATATTCCTGCCTGTACATATTCTCCTGAAGGAATAGAAAGGGGTCTATGATCTACGTGTCCTAACAGTAATACATTTTCCTAAAATGAAAACTAAAATTAGAAAAAGTAGGAGTGTAAGTACGCCTGATATAATCCAAAATTCAATCAATGGTGCATTCAGATAAGTTTCTTTAAGTTGATGAAAGAGTTCTGTTGCTTTGTCTTTAAAAGTTCTTGTTTTTGGCAGTTCTTCAGGTTCGCTTTGATCTTCAGAAAAGTTATCGAAATTGATGAAGTAGCCAGATGCAGTTCTGTCAATTGTTGTGATTGTTTTTTAAATTTGTCTTTTATCAGCACATTCTGATGCTACATCATTGTAGATTGGTGTTTCTTGACGAACTGTTTCAATTTGGGTTTCAAGAGGCACAAGTTCCATGGCATTGTTGCATAGTCCTTTTTTATTCACTGCAGGATTATCAAATGTGATTAGTCTTTCAGTTTGAACCTGTTAGATTGTAGCAAATTTGGGTATTCTGCTATTTCTTGGGAGTCCACTGGGCCTATTATTTATTATTGGCCACATGATTGTGATTTTACCAGGTCGATTGATACAACTCGGTTCTCCTTTTTTCCAGCAAGGGGCGGTAGTACAACTGATCTTGTTCCATTGACAGCCAAGACAGGTATTGTTTTTCTGTATGAAGGCCCAAATTCCTTCTTAACCTCGATCTTTTCTCTGACCAGATCCCCAATCTTTGGAATCCAGACAGGTCTTGCTGGGACAGGTGGTGTATCTTCAGTGGTTGTTGGCTGTTGTTTTAAATTTACCTTGCTCAGGGCTTTTCTTGTTTCATATAAGTCCTGTAAAACAGCCAAACGGTCTTTGATGTCAAAGCATTTTTTCATATCTTCTACCATTGAAGCTTGACTATCTAAATCCTGAATAAACATTCTAGTTCCGAACAATAGTTCGTACGGGCTGAAACCTTTTAGAGAATTTCTTGGCAGATTATTAAGACTATGTTGGACACTTATTAAATGTTGGACCCACCCATCACCCGAACCTAATACCTTTGCGGTTATAGATTGCTTTATGTCTCGTTTTTTCTTTCCACAACCCCATTTCCTTCAGGATGGAAGGGACAAGAGTACCGCAATTCAATGCCCATGCTGGTCATGGCCTCCTTATAAGCTCGAGGGCTAAAAGCAGGACCCTGGTCAGAATGAAGCATGGCATTGCGTATGTGCCGATAAAGACTCGCAAATCTTTTATAACAGTTCTGGCGTCAGCCGAGCGCTGGGGCCACAATCTTTATGTGTGTTTTGTCTTAAAAATGAATTTAATGGGACGCTGGTTTTTACGTATAGATAGCCTTATGCTAACTATAAGAATGGCCATGGCATTACTCCGGTCGGTTCACCGCTGCGATCTCTGTTGCAGTTTGGACAGCTCTTTGCAAATATGTTGTAAGCTCATCCCCGGCCACCAGTATTCTGATTGTAATTCTGTCAGAGATCCCTTAATCTGGTTGTGCCTCGGACCTTCACCCATATGTGCCCCACTCCAGGGATTCGAGCAAAAGGAACGGAGTTTGCGTCAATTACGTATGTATAATTGAGTGGTTAGTTCACGGGTAGTGCTGCACAGTTGCCTTTTGTAGACATTTTTACCGCCAGCATCATTTCCCCATCTATGTATTTTTCTGAACGCTTTTTTGTGGCTACGGAAGCCCATTGAGGTACTTCCGCTGTGGCTGTATTAGCCAATGAATTCCCTGCAACGTGAACGCCATCACGTTGATGACTCAGTGTGTGTATCACATGAGTCTTTTGTAGTTCTTTTTGTAAAAGAACTACTTGTTCCCAAAGCACTTTATGCTTGATTGTGGCACCAGTGTCATCTTTGTAATCGTTTTGAACCCAGCTCTGCAAGTCATTATTGTAAGATTTTATGCAGAAAAGCGAATCGCACACTATTAGTGTCGGGAATTCACGATCGGCATTTTCAAGCGCCATCTTTAAAGATCTGATTTCAGCTCGCCGAGCCGAACAGTTTCTCAGTGATTCAGTTTTTGTTATTTTTGGTCTGAATTTACCACACAGCCAGCGACCTTTAACAATCGCGCACGCTGCATTAAAGGATTTTTTATCCACATCGTAATGTTGTACAAATCTGTCTGTGTAGATCATACAAGAGTACTGTTGGATAGGCAGAATTTCGATTCGCAGAGGATATTCTTCTTCATATTTCAAATCATTCCGTTTTTTCATGTTCGGGACATAATAGTATGCCACTTTTTCTGTATCAAGAGAATTTTCCCACTGTATCTATTTTGGATCTAATGCCACTGTTTTTAGATTAACTGGGCTGAATAACGCCTCGAAGGCTGATTCTGCTGTGAAAACAGTTATTCCTTTGCCTTGTGCTTGGGCTCTTTCTCTTGCTACAGCCGTCTGAACTGCCTTTATAGTATTTTCTGTAAGACTGAATGTTTTTTCTGCTTTTGTGTACAAATGTGATTTGTAAGCTATTGGTACCATTTCTCCCTCATTAGAGGTCAGGTACGTGATTCCGCATCTTCCTGGGATGACTCGGATTACAAGGTTACGTGTATTGTCACGAGTTTCTAATTTTGTTTTAGCTAACATGTCTGTTTGCAATGATCTCAAAATCTCTGTGTGTTTCTGAGTCCAGTTGATTGGTTTAAAATCAGGTTTTATTAATTCGTAGAGAGGTTTAACCCTCTATGCATAATTTAGAATGTAAGTTCTTCCGAAATTCAGGAAGCCTAGTATTGATTGTAAGTTCTTCAGCGTTTTTGGTGCTTGAAGTACAGCGCACTTCTCTAAGAAGTTGTCTGCTAGGCTTTTGCCTTCACTTGATAATTCGTATACTAAAAACAGGACCGTTAGATGGGCAATTTGTGACTTTTTAAAGTTGAATTTGTAACCCTCTGCTGCGAACCCAAGTATTATGGTGTTCACTCTTTTCAAGTGAGTATCCAAGTCGTCGTCTGTGAGATAGATGTCATCGACATAAGATAATGCCTCATCTTCATACATTTGTAGTAACTCTGTTACTCTGGCTGAGAATAATCCTGGGCTATTCTTGAATCCCTGTGGGAGTCTATAGAATTTTTTCTGTGAACCCATTATTGAGAAAGCGGTCAAGTACCTGCTTTCTGGTGCAATATTTTGACAAAAGAATCCATTAGAAATGTCTAATGTTGTTTTGTATTTTTTGCGAACTATGTTATTCATTAGTGCCGCACTGTGCAAATTTTGTACCGCAAATGTTTTTCAACATGTGTTAAGGTGTCTGTAGTCCAAGACTAGACGATATGAATCGTCTGGTTTGGAGACAGGAAACAAAGGATTGTTCATTTGAGAGGTGCATGTTTCAATCACCCCTTGGTATTTAAGTTGATCTAAAATCTCCCTGACCAGCTTTTGAGCTTCTTGCTTAATTGGTTACTGTCTTTGTGCAGTAGGTTGACATTTTAACTGGATTTTGTGAGGAGGAGAGTCCTCATCCCATCCTACATGATTTTTATATAATGCAGGCGCTTGAGCTACTGCCCATTTTCTTGCAAATATATATTTTCTGTGAATCGGAATATGATTTGAGAAGGAAGGCATAATCATTTCTTCGCCATGAGGGCACTCCCTGACAAACTCTGGTGGCCAGTCTTTCTCAGCTAATAGGATGTCATAGCCTTTTGAGAGGTTATCCCAAAATAGACCCCTTATTTTCCTAGTCTTATCTCCCTCTATACGCAATGTTATTTCGTGTATTTTATGAGGTTCGCTAACTCTGGTATCTGCAGTTTCCACTTGAATGTATTCATTCGTATCCACTGTCTCCAGATGATTCATCAGGATCTTGCGAGCTATGCTCACTTCTGCTGCGCTGTCTAGCATTGTCTGTGCCCACTCTCCGTTTTTCAGCTGTGTCCTCAGTATTCTCTGCATGTTTGATTACTTTAATACTGGCTACCTTCTTTCTTGGAAATAGTAGTTTTTTACTTTGAGCAGGTTCCTTGTCTTTGGACTTGGCGTGCTCTTCCCTTTGTTCTGATCGTCCTCTTCTTTCCGATTTCTGCGAGGAAGTCTGAAAAGATCGAGAGGGACGTGTATCAATATCTCGATATCAATCAGGTTTTTTCAAATTATCCCTATTTCTAAGGTTGTATCTTTTTTCAGAGGGCTCCCTTTGGGGAGACTGGTGTTCTTGGTTCGGAGTTCTTTCTCTCCGCCGAGGAGACCTTCCTCTGGACTGGAATATTTTTTCTTTGGGAGTGGATTGTTTATTTCCATCCCAGCTCTTTTTTGGAGTGTTTAGATTATTTTTAATAAATAATTTTTCAGGATTTTCAAGTAGTTGCGGTTTTACCGGTTTACCACCCAAACTATCTCTACCTAGTTCTTCATAGGATTTTTCTATGATTCTGGCAAGTTCAATTGGTTGATCTGTTATATCTGTTTCTTTCCATTTTTGGAGGATCGCCAGAGATGCTGCTTCTCCTTTAATGTTGGGTAATAATATAGCCGAGCCCTGCTTGAAGTCTTTTAGTAATTTCATACCAAGAGTTAAAGCAGGTTCTGGACCGTATTCATTTTGAATCTGTCTTAGTACATCTGGTATTACCGCCAGAGACGGAACACCATGTGTTTTTGTATGGATGGAAGCAAAGACTGTTCCCCAAGTGTCACAGTCATCCACATGTGTTACGACCCCCATTGGAAGGCAGATAGTCAGAATTCTGTGTTTCTCACTACGGGTATACTGCCTCTATTTGAGTTATCTTTTGTGCTAGTCAAAATGGAATTTGTTCCCGTTTTGCAGGTGTTTTACCAAGACATGATTGTATGTTCTGTGGTGTAATTTTATTTGTGTTCCCCTGATGAGGGGCCAGCTGTGGGATGTTAATAGCTGGTTGGACTGTTGCAGTCTGCATTACATATTGGACTAACTGTCTGTGAATTTTAATTAGTAATTTTAGCTGGGCTAAAAGTTCTTTGTCTGACATTTTTCCGATGTCTGGATGTGGTGTGTAGCTGGCTAGAACCGTGTTGCTCCTGGTCTACCTAGTGGACCGAGCCTGGTGATGTGATCATTATGTTTTAGGGCGCCTTTAAACCAGAGCAGGTGCTCTTGGTAATTTAGTGGAATGTCCACATCCTTGAAAGGAGTGGATTTTTCCGGATGTTCCTCTATTTTGTAATAGTGGAATTTGTGTGTTGTAGCATTTGCCGCTGGAAAGTTTATCCATGAATAGAATACCTCTGTCTGCCGATATTCGTGTGCCTCTATCACGAAAATGACTGTACCACCTCGTGATGTCAGTCCGTTTTCTATAAGTTTTAAAGTTATAGTTTTTCTTATGTTGACCGGAATGAGGATAGCATTCCGGTCATTCTGTAGGAGACTCGTGTCATCATCCATTAGTTGGGCTGCTATTCTAGCTGCCTCCCTATCGTCATCACTGTCTGGCATTTTACTGTCAGAAAGGTTTTTTGTTGCAGATCAGGTTTCAAGGAAACAAAAGATTAGCTGCACAATATTTTGGAACACTGTATCCTTCAACGTTGACTAAACCAAAAACTCTACAAAGGAATCTCTTCCTACTAAGTTCCAGCGGATTTTAACCTTTTACCCACTCCAGACGTCTATTGGAGTATTTACGGGAAAAGGGTCTGTGTGAAAAAGCACGACTGAGTTACTCTAACGTCTTGCGTTAGTTTTATCGCCTTAACAAACGTTGGGCGCCATGTAGTGTAGTTCCTATTTTCCCTATAGGCTCTGCGCATTGGAATAACATAAACAGCAGTGTAGACGTAGGACTGAGGTCTTCTAGGTCTCTACTGACTATGTTAGACTTAATTTAGGTTTGCGCCAGCTAGCTCAGAGGTCACTGGAAACTTTCTTGAATGAATAGGAAGAGATCAGCTTCCCTGGCTCAGACAAAAAGGGATTCAGCTTCCGACAACCGCATAAACATGACAACTTTGCTCCCTCAGAATAAGAGTAAATCTCTAGAGTCGTGAAAACAATAGACAGCTATTTCACTCAGTCAGATGTGCGTTCTTAGTTTCACCAGAGTGCAGAGAAGAGAGAGACGGGCATTTTCAATAAAAGGTATTATTTATTGAGCAGTCTTCCTTCTCATGCAAGAGTATTGAATTGCCACAATTGCAATACTTAATATGAAGTAAAGTACGTACAGTAAAAGGAGTATTATAAAATAATACTGTAAAAGCATTGATATGGTTTCTTAGCCATAAGACACTTTAAAATGGATAAAATATATACATACATATATACATAGGCTAATGTCCTCAACTGGTGCTTCTAAACTACGCCTACCCCGGTGTACCTGACCTAAGCCTAATACGTGGGAAGGAGTAAGTAAGTAGCAGTTTAAGTTAAGTAGGTTTGTTGCCAAGGATCTGTTCAAGAATTCTCTCTAAGGGTTTAGTCAGCACTGTACCTTGGGAATAGAATGTAGGAAGTCTGGTATCTCTCTCTCAGGACTCGATATCCCAGTCACCCGCAAGGGTTGGCTGGAAACGCCAGAGCTTGATTTTCTCGGCAGGAGAAAAGACAGCGTCTTTCTCAGCACGTCAAAGAGGAGGGGCAGCGTCCGTGGGCTTCTCGCGTCTGCTGGGCTCTCGGAAAGTAGATTAGCTGCTCTGCTCCAAAACCACCACCGTGTGTTTGCTTAAGGCAACGATGGTATATTTATACCTGAAAGGTGCCGAGTTTGACGTAAGGTTTGGACATAAGACGTCAATAAAGATGTCACTAAGAACTGGCAGTTCTTACGTGCTGGCAGGAGTTCTATTACAAATCAAAACAAAGCAAGTGGGGATTTCCCAGGTTGCTGGAGGTTTGGTGTGTCGAAAGAACTCGGTGTGCTCTCTAGGAATCCAGGGAAGTAGCTTTTGCCGTGCCTTGGACTGCAAGGGCGATTTACTGAAATATGGATCTGCTTCTTATGCCATTATAGGGATATTAATGATTATAGCCGTACAAGGGCATAAAGTCACAATATTGATTCGGGTTCCTAGATAAAACACATCAGAAGCAGGGGGAAGAGGGGTCAAAAAGTGACATTTATGATTTTTAACTCCCGTAGGAAGAGTAGCTCTTCACTATAGAAACAAGCATTGGCAAAGAAAATAGGTCTCGCCTTTGTATCCTACTGGCTTTGCCATCGGCTTGTAGCAACCCAGGTATGAGAACTGAATTTGCGAGTCAATCTCACAAAGGTGCTGCCAAGTCAATTGCCCATAAAGAAGGTCAGGCGTAGTCAAACCTCGCTTTATTTACTACTTAATATATATATTTGTTGTAATTGCCTGAGCTCAGGCACAGATAAAACCGTCTCTAGCTAAGCCTAAACAATGGAAAAGGGACAGAGAAAAAGAGAAAGTGAATAGAAAAACAGAAGAGGAAGTATAGAAGAGATAATTTGAAAGAATACACATTACGTGTCCTTTAGGTCTTTTTAAAGTCTTCACAAAATGAAAGACTTTTTCATTGTGTATCCCTTCCGGCTGGCATCAGAAGCTTTTATTTGGCTAAATGCAATTTTAGTATCCAAGTGCGCATCTCACCTTATCCCCGAGTGCAGTTCTTCACATTTCAGTTTTATTTTAATGTAATACTCAATTGTTTACATCGGTTACATCATTTACAGGCACTGCATAGAGTATACAAAAACAACAAAACAAATATTTCAAATAATGAAGATAATTAGCCAATGGACTACCGATTTGATTAGGTACCTGGTTCTAAATTTGACTAGCAATCCAGAGGTGCGAGCGGAGCTAATTGGCTGGAAATCCGCAGACAGACTTATGTGGATCTTATGAATGACGACCACTCTACAAATATGGGCTAGGTCACCTTAATGTTACCAAAATGAATGTCTTGACTAGAATGGAATGTTGTATTTGTACACTCCATAGAGCCATTTCCCTAGTGGAAATGAAAGCAACTCAAACTAAAGTGATGGTATTCATTTGGAAGGAGGGATGGCTAGGGTCTGTCAAAACAACTTCGTGAACCCTAAAGAGAAAGGAGGAGAAGCTCGCCTAGATCCTTTTAAGTGCTACTAGCACACTCATCAGCACATTGTTCTGAATGTACATGTAGGGAATCCGATAATGGTTGATCATGGGCCAAGCAATGATGGACGGGCTTCATAGCATTTGTCATCCTGATAATGCATAGCTAATATGCACAGGAGAAACAATACTGAAAATATTGTAGAGAGGTGTAATGTGAATACATTTCCATCCCTCCACACACTAATATAGTATAACATGGATTTTTCACCTGCTTATGAGGAACAACATTGAGAACTGAAGGGTTGGAGAGTGTAGGGCTTTGACCAACTTCTATACAAAGAGCTAATTAAGCTGGTGGACCAATGTAAAGCTGACTTTGGCATTGATGAGGCAGATAGACTGCAACATTGTTAGCTTAGGCATTGAGCTCCATACCCTTCAACTCAGGTGCCTGGCACTACAAAGCTCATCTTATTTGTTTAGTTTACTAGATTACTAGCAGCCCGTCCCGACGTTGTCCCGGAGCAATTAGGCTTCAGGGCCCCAGCCAGCCCCGACGTTGTCCGTGGGTCCCCCGGAGCCTTCCTCCATATATTGCAGTATTATACCTCTATGTTTACTTTGTACGCTTTTGTAACCTGCACACGTAACTTTTTCCTCCTGTAATGCACCGTTTAGCTCACTTTTTTAATGATCCGTTTGCTTCCTCTTGCTACCTGCACACGTCACTTTTTCCTCCTATACCTTTATGTTTACTTTCTACGCTTTTGTAACCTGCACACGTAACGTTTTCCTCCTGTAATGCACCGTTTGGCTTATTTTTTAATGCTCCGTTTTCTTCCTCTTGATACCTGCACACGTCCCTTTTTCCTCCTATACCTCTATGTTTACTTTCCACGCTTTTGTAACCTGCACACGTAACTATTTCCTCCTGTAATGCACCGTTTGGCTCACTTTTGTAATGCTCCGTTTGCTTCCTCTTGCTCACGATGTACGCTTTTGTAACCTGCACACGTAACTTTTTCCTCCTGTAATGCACCGTTTGGCTCACTTTTGTAATGCTCCGTTTGCTTCCTCTTGCTCACGATTTTTATTTTTGCTTCATTTTTCCGCCGCTCACCGCACCTAAATAAATAAATAACCTACCTCATTCGCCGCTCACCACTCCTCCCCGCCTGTCCGCCGCTCCTCACCGCGCCATGTCCGCCGGTCCTCCTCGCGCTCCTGGACGCCACTC
Source organism: Lissotriton vulgaris (assembly GCF_964263255.1). Classification (NCBI taxonomy): domain Eukaryota; kingdom Metazoa; phylum Chordata; class Amphibia; order Caudata; family Salamandridae; genus Lissotriton; species Lissotriton vulgaris. The sequence continues at coordinate 154,848,039 of NC_141699.1, read as the reverse complement.
CTCCCCACGCTCCTCACGTTGGGCACGCACGTCGCGGCCGGCGCTCCTTCCAAGGGACTACTTTTTTTTCGGTAAATTTTTTTTATAACGTATATTTATTACGTTTATATAGCCTATGTCCATCTGCACACCCTGACGATTACAACGATGATTCAAATTGGAAATACCAGAGTATGTGCAAAGAAGCCCTTAACAGGCATATCGAAGAGGAAGAATGGCTATTCCTTTGGAAAGATATATTGATGCACCCCCACAGAGACTCAGCTTATAAAACCATCTTGCAATAGTATGTAACACCCACATGCTGGATCATGTTTTTCCTAATGTGTTCAATTATGCTGGAGGTGCCCTGGGGAAAGAGGTACCTTGCTTCATATTTGAAGAGCCTGCTCATGATGCCATGCTTTCTGGAAGAAAGTCCTGAGCCAGGTCAGTGGGGTACTGGAAATTCCCAGTCGCAGAGGACCCTATTGCTGTGATCTTAGAACTCTGGGGTGTCCGAATGGAAGGTACGTTGTTCACAGATTTGGCATTTTTATTCTCGATGACAAGTGCTGCTAGGGTCTGGCTAGCTACATTTAAAAAAGAGAAAGAACTGTCCCCATTTGCTTTTGGTTCTACAAACTGTGGCACCTCCTGACCTTGGAGAAGCGAACTCTGAACCTCTCCACACACTGATGCCCTGATTACGACTTTGGCGGTGCAGCACCGGGTCTGCCAAGCGGCCAAAGCCATGGTCATACGACCCACCAGATTAGGAGTTTCCTCCAGTCTCGCGGGCTTGTTTTTGATGTTCCCACAGCATGGCTTGTAAAAATTAGAACTGCAATGTGAATGCCAAAACAAATCCTCCACCCCATAGACTGAAAGTTCATGCAGTGCAGGAACTGGGGCCCATGCACACAGCGGGGGCACATGTTGTGCCCACCTTATGTGCATCTCCCTGCGGAGGAGGCATGGGGGCCATACAGGGACCCCTTTGTTTCCACTCTGCCACGGTGTGCAAGGTGGAGGAAGCTCCATGACACCGCCGGTGGAGAGCAAACTCATAATATGCTTGGCCGGATCGCGGCAGTCCCGCCGGGCATATTGCGGCCTCCTGACCGCCACAAAACCGCCAGGGAATGGCAGTTTCCATAGGCTGCAGCGGGCTGTGGCGGTCCGACCGCCCAAATCGCAATAGGGCGGTCGGACGACCACCACCGCCGCTACTCTGGTGGTCCGTGAACTACCAGACTCGTAATCGGGGCCTATGTGTACATTTATGGCGTTATGGTAGTTGCCACTGATATCAAATCTTAAGAGACAGGACCTACAGTGTTTTTCTCCCCTGCAAACCAGTGCTTTAAATGGGCTGGTACTCGCCGGTACGGAGTACCGGCACTTCGGAATATTTTTTAGCCGTCAGTACCGGCACTTCTCTGGAGCCAGGGAGAGTACCGGTACCCTGATTGACAGCACGGCAGGCTCAGGTTAGGTTTCTCATCCAGGGCAGAGGCCACTCTGCTTCCGAGGAGCTGGTCATTAACACGGCTGAAGCAGCCTTTTGCAGATTTGCTGGCGAAGATTCCAGCAGCACCCATTTGAATGGGCCAAACTGCAGGGGGTTGAGAGGGCTTGTATCACGCTGTGTTAACAGGACAGGGTCTCTCGACAGACCCCGCACTGTGAATCAGGTGCAAGCGACCATTCGGGTGAAAGTGCCATCACGACTTTTATCTTGTGTATGGAGTTAATCTGTTTTTATTTTTTACAGAAACACACTTCTCATGTGTTTAATAGGTGCTGCAACTGGTACAGAAGTAATTATGTATGATCATATTTTGCCCCTAGCCCCGCCCACTTGCCACACCTCTATTTTAATGAGTACCAACACTTATTTTTACCCATTTAAAGCACTGCTGCAAACAATATAAGTTCTCTCCTGAAACTGCAAACTTTACCATTATTTTAATACTTTCACTTCTGCGTGCTCTGAGTTATTTATCTTATAAACTGTTCTTGCTTCTGTGGAAAGTTGTAAAAAGATCATTGTAATTTGATCACTCCTTCCCTGGTCATTATCCCTCATAGTCAGATTGCAAGGGTGATCTTGTTCATATGTTTTGCAAACTCGGCTTTCCTTAAAAAAAAAAAAGTAGTCAGTAAAAAATGATTTTAGCATTTAGAAGACTTTAACATGACAACAAACCTCAAAGGTGTGTCCCCATTAAGGGAATGTTAGTAATTTGGAAGTATATAAGTTTCCTTAAAATATGTTTCAGATGGATTTTTCCTTATTCTAGGTACAAGGAACAGATAATCATGAATGACCAATTTAAGGCTCTTTAGTTGTTCTCAGAGCCATTTATCCTCAATTCTCGCTAAATGTAGCTGATGTAAAGCCCCTCTCATAGATATCCCAATGTTGCCTTGCTTCAAATTCCCAGTACGTGTAAAGCTTAGTCTAGTGGTAGGGCTTCATCTGTCACTGCAGCCAGCTTGTGGAATTCAGCCCCTCTCGACTTCTGTCCACAATTAATTCTCTTGACGCTCTGGAACCAGGATAAAACCTGTCTGTACTCCCTATAAATTGAATAATAAAGGTTACAAAATGTAATACTTTGAATATATATATTCCCAGTATAGTTCCTAGCACTCTCCCTGATTTTATGCAAGAAGCACTAAAACTAAATTTGGGACTGGCTGCTTTCACAATAAAATGTCCCCCAAAAAAACTGCAACTTGGAAAAAAACTTTAGATAAACTATTGTGCAATTTTAAATAACATTTCTCTGAAGCATCATTTAGGAAAATGTATTTGTCAATGGTTTTAAAAATATATTACTGTTCGAGAAACTGTATAATTTTAATGGGAAATATAAAAATAAAATAGGGGATTCATTTTCAAAGAAAATCCCAAAAGTGCACCTACATGTCCACAACTTTGCACTGGTGCAAATTTACAATTCTGGGACAGGGTCATTGAAAGATAGTGACAGGGAGACACCTACACAAATATTGAGATGGAGGTAATGAACACTGGAGGAGCAAGCATTGAAACTGGCACAAGTGAGCACCTGACTGTGGGACAGGTAGACATTAATTCCAACACCGATGCGAAGAGACTGATACTGGATAGGGAGAAACGAAAACAGACAATGGGACAGGAAGTCACGCACACGGACAACAGGCATTTTTTGGTGGACTTTTTGAAAAACAACCATCAGCACAACTGGCAAATGTTACCCATTTCTGAGTTGTGATTTCCCTTGCACGAGTCCTGCTCTTTGGCGCTGCAGAATTGGGAAATCGACGGAGCGCATGCTGCATTATTCTGTGAATAAGGCTTGCATCCGTCTATATGTAGATCACACATGAATTTCCTCCCCAAAGAGCAAAATTTGCATAATACATAACTACACATGCACATTTGCATGTAGTGCATTTTGCAGATAATCAAATTCAATTTCGAATTGCAAACAAAAATCCACCTTTTGGTTGGTCTGGCATTAGCCAAGGCCTTTCGATTTTACTAAAATTATATGTCCACAATATTTTATCCATTATTTAGTTATTGTGTCAGTCACCTTTTTTGTCCCCCCATAATGCCATACAGTATGGAGCAAGAAGTCAGTCCACGAATGCCCCTGGTTAACTTCACTGTGAACGGCTGTCCTTTCACAAGAAGCACATCCAGACACAATGTAGCGCCTTCAGAGTCAAGGACCGCTATGACAATGTGCATTTTGTGACCAAAATAATATTTCTGCTTTTAGCCAGTGTTTTTTTCAGACTGACAAGAGCCTGGCAGTTTTCCTGACAATAAAGTTTTGCAAAAACCATAACAAAACAAGTACTGACAAAGCCAAAAGGCTTGCAGCCAAAGTAAGACATATTGGTTTTGCCAATGATTGTTTCAATTTACGCATGCGCGGTTGGAAGTTTTACGTTGAAGAAAGTCAGGCAGTTGTCAGAAAACCTATGCCCATAAGTCAGTGTTTATATTTAAAGGGATGGAGTGGCACTAGGAAAGACTCGACAATCGTTCTAAGCACTACAAGGCCACACGAATGGAATCAAGGCGCTATAGAGATGCTCATGATGTCACATAATAGCGTGCTACGTCACCATCGGCAAAGAAGTATTCCAGTTAAAATAGCGACTTCTGTAAACAGTTGAGAGATTATTCAGCCACTCAGTTCCCAAGTGCAACATCTCTACAAAATTAGTGATCAGGATTTCTAATTACAGCAACGGGCTCTTACGTCTGAAGGAGGAACCCGGGTGATTTATAATTATAAAGCAAATTAATTGTTAATAATATTAATCATAATATGAATACTAATAATTGTTCTGTCTTTATATTAGTGTTGTCAGATAACTTAAATGTATCTCTACTAGCAATGTACAGATATTTTATTGAACTAACACAACCATATGTTTTTACTTCAAATGAAAGACCATCTCATTAGTGTTTATTATTCTTATTTTATCTTTGATCTATATATAAGTATAAGTGCTAAGTGTAAGTGTTGTTCGAGTGACTGAAAAAGTGCAGAGTACATTTCGCTGTTGATTCTAACACAGAACTAAAACCCGTGCATTCAAGATGGGAAAGCAGTATTCCAAAGGCTCGTTAATTCTTGGAATTAAAATTATGGCTTTCGAGGAAAGCACCAGCATGGATAATTACAATTAAAGACTATTTTCTCGCCCATCTTTCAAAATACAATGTATGCCAGTGTAAGACCCTGCAAGCACAGAATCGATTCATGAAAGGTGTGCAAGATTTGACTCCTAGTTCCCTTCACGACCATCACCAGGTGTCTCTTTCAGGGCCAAGCAAGCAGCTTGTGGCAAGTGTGTGGAACCATTTGTTCTCTCGCAGGGGCTCTTAGCTCTTCCGCTTTGGATAGGGAAAGACAATTATTAATGGAAACTTCATGGAGACTGATGGTGCCCCTATAACGGCGGTGAAGGCTGCCTTTAATTTAGGCTCACCCATTTGTAATGGGATGTGGCTAATTACTGACTTTAGAACCTAGAAATATGGATTCTGATCCCAACTTCACCATGTCACAAAACAATCTTGTGATTCTGGCCAATAATTTCATATCGCCATGACTTACGTTTTTAATTATGTACATCATGTAATATAAATTAATTAATGAGCAGGAGAAAGACACATATGTGTTATATAAAAAAATATGTTAGTGTTCACTACCTTATGCTCGAAATCAAAGATGCTCTCCGTGAGGCCGGTGCCATTTTTTTTTGATTTTTTTGTATCAAACAATTAAACGCCCATATGTTTTAAGACGCTAAAGTGAAGTCACAAAAATCTCTCAGGAAAAGAAACAAACTTAATGCTCTGCGAAACTGCGAGTCGGTTGTAAGCCAAAAAGCAAGTTTTCATCTTTTTTTGGAAGCCCTAATAGTTTTTTTTATGGCAAATTGAAGGATACCAAGCGTTTCTGACATTTTGTTGCCTGGACTCTAAGGGCCTCATTATGAGTCTGGTAGTCCGAGGGCCACCAGACTCAAGGTGTTCCGGCGGTGGTGGTCTTGCGGCTGCCGCATCACGACCATACTGGTCATGCCGGCGTAGGGCCACTGACTCCGCCAGCGAACTGCCATTCCCTGGCGGTTGAGAGGCGGTAAAGAGGCATCTACATGCTTAGTGGGACCGCTGTGGACCCGCCAAGAATATTAAGACTTTCATCTCCGCCACTGATTTCATGGATGCCTCATGCCTCATGGATGCACACAGGGGGGCACAACATCTGTCCCGCTGTGTGCATACACAGAAGTTCCTGCACGCCATGGCCTTTCGAGCCTATGCCGTGTTGGAACCTACTTTGATGTTCCAGTCGCAGTGCCTATTTATTAGGCACCGCTGTGGGAATGGCAAAGGAATCACCTACCAATAACATAAAAAGTAATTATTTGGCAGGCGGTTATCACAGAGGTTTGGTGGCAGGGGCGGTCCTGCCACCCCACCGCCAAACTTGCAATCAGGCCCTAAATGTACAGCCACCTCTGAAAAGGTATTTTTTAAATGGGAGAATCCTCCAAAAAATGTTTGGAGCAGAGTGAACATCAGGAATATTACCCTAACATTGCATAGGGGAAAAGGCAACCCTGTGGTCCAATCAGGAACAAGGACCACACAAAGGTTAGGTACATGGACCCCACAAAAGGTCTGATTACATATAGCCAGTCGCAAACTAGGACATGAAATTTAAAAACAGACTAGTTTGAGAATGGGTGTGCAATTTGTGACATGCACTACTAGGTCTCATTGCAAATTTTCCATTCACAGGAGGCCACGAAATAACCTGCCTAGTGAATATTAATTAGGCGGGTCGAGAGATGTTGAAGAACAGCTCACCTTCATCCCTTCATGTACTTTCTCACAGCAGATTCTTCCCCCCAATTTTTTTTTATAAAGTTATCCATGTCCATTAGACGTATTGTTATCAATTCTTAAGAATATATATATAGTGGGCTTTGGTTCTAACCAGAGGCGTATTACGTTCTCACCTTCTGCTATTGCCTACTTAGTGTCCTATTCAATTTATCATTTGGCAAATAATTTCATTCCAGAAAGTGCTTCTTTTGCAACACAAGTGACTAGGTTTCATCTGAAAAGTACAACCTATCACCATTCAATTTGTGACATTCATTTCTCAATCTCCAGATATCTTCTGTGTAGAAAGCAATCCTTTTTTGCAACATTTCCCAACTTTGTTAAAGCCAACAGGACAGGCTTTAATGTGATGAAATCATTTGTGTTTACATTTATCGTTAAAATGAAGCCAGATTCATTGACTTTGTTGGTTTATTCAAAGCCCTTTGCTTTAAACAGTACTGCTCACTTCATTTGGTACTTTAAATAAAAATGTGTATATAAGATGTTTTATAGCCAATTGATTGCAATGTTTCAAGAGAGACAGCACGAGTTTCATACACTTTCTAGTATCTTTTTCAAGGCTGTGAAAATAAAGTTATTTAAGGAACGTGTTTTAACTGTCTGTAATTAATAACACACTTGACCCCTTCTGTTAAAAGGTCACCCAATGAACTGTGAGTTTTAGTGTGATATTTATATGTGACTGTTAGCTGACAAAGGGTCAAGGAAAATGTGATAGTTAGCTTTAAGAGCCAGTAAGGTGGGAAGAAGTGGTTTATGGATTAAGTCATAACACAATCTGAATTTTTAGAGTGTGCATTAATTCTAGTATCTATTCTGTTATATGAAGACATAGCCTGCAGAGAAGTACTTACAGTAAATTGACTGTGGATAAGTGAATGTAGTGTTTGGAATATTGTTCAATAAATATTTAATTGAATGTTAAAATTGGCTACAATCATATAAATGGAGACCTGCATTGAACAATAGACCACCATCCCTATGTCTGCTTTCCCAACCGCAAACTTTTTTAAAGAAAACAATTAAAACATCTCATTGTTCTTCCCAGTTAGAAAGGACGCCCAATTATGATTTGCATCCAGTCGGTAAACCATATTTGAGATTCGAGAAAGGCTTATGATTTAGTTCAGTGCCAAAGGTAGTTTTGTGATGGCAAACCCTCTGATTTTTGCAAAATGCTTTTGTACACATATCTCTAAGTTTCTATCATCTTAGCATGAGACCCAGCACACGGTAAACAGAGTTGGACTTAAGGTTGAAACACAGGGCAATCCACATGCTACAGCTTGCTCCGATGAAGAGGAGAAGGATAGTGAAAGTGCTGCAAGCGACCAGACAAATATGCTTTTCTAGTACAGGGCTGTCAACTTCACGTCTTCAAGGTGGCTCAGGAGAACAAATTGATCCACAGAGTATGTTCCCTTTACAAAGCGGACGTTACCACATGGTACCTTTACCACGCAAACTACACCACACAGTACCATTTACCATGTGTGTTTTGATGCGTGGGAATGTCCTTTTTTACAGTTAATTTTTCAAATAATTTTTTTATTTTCTCTTTTAAATAATTTTTTATTTATGGCTTTAGGAGTGAGATGTAAGGGGATCAGGGTGGGGGAGTGCATTTTAATTTTTTTAGGGGTGTGGGTATTTATTTGTACGATGTTTCAGCTTTTTTAAATTTTATGATAGATTTTTAATTTTTTATAAACTTTTTTTGCACTTCAGTTTTGGGAGCATGATGAAGGGGTTTTTCGGGATTAGGGTGGAGAGTATTTCAATTTTGGGTATTTGGGGGGTATTATTTGGGGGAGTTGATATTTATTTTTGGGGTGTGGGTATTTTTTGTAATGGCTATGATTTATCATTATTTTATTTATTGTTCTATGAACAGGAAATTCGGGTGTTAGGGGAGTAGGGTGGGGAGTGTTTTAATTAAAGGGTAAACATTGTTTGTGTGGGTTTTGGATTTTTTTAGTGTTTTTGCGTTTTGAATTTGTGATTTAGTTTTTTATTTACTTTTTGTACTTTTTCTGTAGGAGTGTTATGGAAGGGTTTTAGTGGATTAGATTCAGGAGTGTGTTAATTTCAGCGTTATTTTTGGGAGGTGGGTCATTTCTTATGGAGTGTGGGTATTAATTGTACTGGATATTGTTTCAGAAAATAGTTTTATTTCTTTGTTTGAATTTTTTCCTTTTTACGGTTCCAATAATGGGATGATGGGGCTCTAGGGGATTATTGTGGGAAATATGATAATTTCGGGATCTAAATATATATTTTTGGGGGCTGTATTTATTTTTGGGATATTTTTGTTTAAATTCTTACATTTATTTTTTTAATGATCATTTTTACTTATCAGTAGAAGCGGGGTGAAAGGATTTCAGGAGATTGTATCTGGTGACAGTTTAGTTTAGTGTCTTTGTAGAGCGCATGGCTGCTCGATACTGTTGTATCAGAATTCTATGTGAAGAGGACAAATGAATGAATGAAAACACATAAAATACACTCTATATCAAGCTGTCTCTAGGCACTGAGAAGCTCACTTAGCGAGAAAATGGTTTCCAATTGTTGTCTTACAACACGCTGCCTCCGGTAATAGGTAACACTATAGTATGCAATATTAGAATCACACCTACTTTCTAAAGTTCAATTAGAACTTCTACAGTCTTCAATGAACCTAGAAATTGTGGGAGCCAGAACTTTAAGATATAATTATTACAAAATATTTGAAAGTCACTAAAAGCAGTAAAACATACACTCCATGAACAAAAAGTTAAGGCACGTATAATGTCAATCATATTCTTTAGAAGCAAAATAGTCCCAACAAGCCCAACCTTTACATATACTTAAAAAATTTTTTTTTTTGAGACAAAGAATAATATTCATACTGTGAGATCATTATAGCAATGAACCTCCACCTGTACTTAAAAACAGCTAGATGTTCATTATCGATCAATTGGCCTGAGAGCAGGCAAATTAGACACGATTAGGCCTAAAATATCTCTCACAACCGTCTAAACCTATAAGCCGAATGTCAGCCATGGAAAATCCCAGCCTATTCCATGGCGGCTCCTATTTGGAAAGAATGTGTTCGGGATTAATCTCATGCTTCTCAACACTTTCAACACAAACAAAAACTGGGAATCAGACAAACAGTCCCCATTCTCCCCTTTCGTGTCGAAAAGCCCCCGCCGTGAAACTTCCCTATGACCTCATGGGAACTGCTCCACGCAGACACAGGGTATTAAACATCCCCTGGTAACATGATCATTGAAGCCTACTTTCCCCACTCTCTTTGGTCAGGTTGGGACCACCGTAACCACCAGAATACCCACTAAACATCTACCTACATTTCCTTACGCATCATCCCATCCTTTAACCTGGATCCCAGCAACCTTGACATCATGTAGGCCCCTACAAATAGCCAAACGGTATAAAGTCTAAATAACCTCATTTCAAAATTCGAAAAACACAAAATAAGCAAATCTCATAATGTGCCACCTCACAACTTACCACCTCCATTTTACCTTCACCATCCATCTAATATCCATTACCCCAACTCTCACACTGATGGTCCATAGCCCCAAAAATAATTTCTGTAGAAGTCTATTCCTGTCAATATTCTGGGGAAATGTCCCTTTTGGGCCTAATAAAACGAACACTATTATCTCTTCTGCCTGACAATTCAATGACGAAAATCCTTCCCTGTATAGCCACACTCACAAACAATTCCCTCTGCACTTGAGCAATGCTTTTCGTAGTAGAGATTGCCAATGACTTGTAGTAAGGTCAATATGCTCAAGCACCCAACACCCCCATTTCCTGCAGCAGCTGACTCTTCTCCAGATCTACTCCCAGTGCCAGCCCAAGAAATCTCTCACTGTAAACAAGACAAAGAGTCTGCAATATTATTGTCCACATCTGGCTTTATACTAAAGGCTGCACTGCAAACAACCCAACAAAAACATGACACAACTCCAACAATCTCAAATCTTCTGCTTTCTGCCCACTCACCAACACCACCAAGTTGTCCACATTAAAAGATACCTTCTTGTCAGATAGCTCTGCACCACACATTATCAAGGCCACTAGCAGTGGAAAAACCTCCAGGGTGGTAACACTTCTTCCATCTCATGTCCTTCTCATGGCCACTGCTCCGCGCACCAGTTCCTGTCCCAGAAAAGGTCAAATCCATCTGTTCCCACCGCATCTGAAATTACCTGCACCAGCCCAAGTAATTTATCTATTAAAATGCTGCAGAAAATAGCACCAGATTCTCAAATTGGCATGTAAACCTGTTGAAAATCTCACCCTGTGGTTTGGTAATGCTGCTCCTGACATGTCACATCCCAATCTCCTGTCCTCGCCACTCTACATGTGAATTTCAGTTTTTAGGTTTTGCCTCGCGAAAAAGATGCGCTCTGCGCATCTTTTTTGCGCAGGCAAAAACCTCTTGAGATCTATATGGGAGACAGGAATGGCCTCCGTCTTTCATTGGCTAGCTCCATAAATGGAGACTAGCCATTGGAAGACGGGCCTGTCCGTCAATGCCGGAGGAGACACGGGGGCGTTCCCGAGATTCTTTGGCTTTTGCCGGCGTCACGCGACGTCAGGCGAAAGCCGGGAACGCCCCCGAATCTGTTCCGGCATTGCCGGCACCCGCCTTCCTGCTCCGGCCGTCTTCTGCGTCTCTCCTCCCCCTTTCCCGCCCCCTCCCGCCCTCCCACTCATTAATACCTGCTGCAGTTCAAGAATGCTTCCGAACCTGGAGGCCAAATTAATGACAGGCCATTCTACGAGAATCCTATCAATGGAGTGCTTAACTTTCTGTAGATTTAACATCTGAAAGCATTTGATCATATCACTGGGCAGTGGAGACAACGGGGTCCGGTTTGCAGAATACACCATTTAAATCAGAATTTCGCCTTTGACAATAAATTATGACGTAATGCAGCTAACACAAATGCAACGTGTGAAACTGCAGACTGTTATGTTCAGCCAGGATTTTAGGACTGTTACTCTGCACTGTGAAATACTTTTTTTCGCATCAGAGTGGAGCTTCAGAGTGCAGAGTGGAGCTTCAGAGTGCAGATTCAGAGTGCAGAGTGGAGCTTCAGAGTGCAGAGTGGAGCTTCAGAGTGGAGCTTCAGAGTGGAGCTTCAGAGTGGAGCTTCAGAGTGGAGAGTGGAGCTTCAGAGTGGAGCTTCAGAGTGGAGAGTGGAGCTTCAGAGTGGAGCTTCAGAGTGGAGAGTGGAGCTTCAGAGTGGAGCTTCAGAGTGGAGAGTGGAGCTTCAGAGTGCAGATTCAGAGTGGAGCTTCAGAGTGGAGCTTCAGAGTGCAGAGTGGAGCTTCAGAGTGGAGCTTCAGAGTGGAGCTTCAGAGTGGAGCTTCAGAGTGGAGAGTGGAGCTTCAGAGTGCAGATTCAGAGTGGAGCTTCAGAGTGGAGCTTCAGAGTGGAGCTTCAGAGTGCAGAGTGGAGCTTCAGAGTGGAGCTTCAGAGTGGAGCTTCAGAGTGGAGAGTGGAGCTTCAGAGTGCAGATTCAGAGTGGAGCTTCAGAGTGGAGCTTCAGAGTGGAGCTTCAGAGTGCAGAGTGGAGCTTCAGAGTGGAGCTTCAGAGTGGAGCTTCAGAGTGGAGCTCCAGAGTGGAGCTTCATAGTGCAGAGTGGAGCTTCAGAGTGGAGCTTCATAGTGCAGAGTGGAGCTTCAGAGTGGAGCTTCAGAGTGGAGCTTCAGAGTGGAGCTTCAGAGCTTCAGAGTGGAGCTTCAGAGTGGAGCTTCAGAGTGCAGATTCAGAGTGCAGATTCAGAGTGCAGATTCAGAGTGGAGCTTCAGAGTGGAGCTTCAGAGTGGAGCTTCAGAGTGGAGCTTCAGAGTGCAGAGTGGAACTTCATAGTGCAGAGTGGAGCTTCAGAGTGGAGCTTCAGAGTGGAGCTTCAGAGTGGAGCTTCATAGTGCAGAGTGGAGCTTCAGAGTGGAGCTTCAGAGTGCAGAGTGGAGCTTCAGAGTGGAGCTTCAGAGTGGAGCTTCAGAGTGGAGCTTCAGAGCTTCAGAGTGGAGCTTCAGAGTGGAGCTTCAGAGTGGAGCTTCAGAGTGCAGCTTCAGAGTGCAGATTCAGAGTGGAGCTTCAGAGTGGAGCTTCAGAGTGGAGCTTCAGAGTGGAGCTTCATAGTGCAGAGTGGAGCTTCAGAGTGGAGCTTCAGAGTGGAGCTTCAGAGTGGAGCTTCATAGTGCAGAGTGGAGCTTCAGAGTGGAGCTTCAGAGTGCAGAGTGGAGCTTCAGAGTGGAGCTTCAGAGTGCAGAGTGGAGCTTCAGAGTGGAGCTTCAGAGTGGAGCTTCAGAGTGGAGCTTCAGAGTGGAGCTTCAGAGTGGAGAGTGGAGCTTCAGAGTGCAGATTCAGAGTGGAGCTTCAGAGTGGAGCTTCAGAGTGCAGAGTGGAGCTTCAGAGTGGAGCTTCAGAGTGGAGCTTCAGAGTGGAGCTTCAGAGTGGAGCTTCAGAGTGGAGCTTCAGAGTGCAGATTCAGAGTGCAGATTCAGAGTGCAGATTCAGAGTGCAGATTCAGAGTGGAGCTTCAGAGTGGAGCTTCAGAGTGGAGCTTCAGAGTGGAGCTTCAGAGTGCAGAGTGGAGCTTCATAGTGCAGAGTGGAGCTTCAGAGTGGAGCTTCAGAGTGGAGCTTCAGAGTGGAGCTTCATAGTGCAGAGTGGAGCTTCAGAGTGGAGCTTCATAGTGCAGAGTGGAGCTTCAGAGTGGAGCTTCAGAGTGCAGAGTGGAGCTTCAGAGTGGAGCTTCAGAGTGGAGCTTCAGAGCTTCAGAGTGGAGCTTCAGAGTGGAGCTTCAGAGTGGAGCTTCAGAGTGGAGCTTCAGAGTGCAGATTCAGAGTGGAGCTTCAGAGTGCAGATTCAGAGTGGAGCTTCAGAGTGGAGCTTCAGAGTGGAGCTTCAGAGTGGAGCTTCAGAGTGGAGCTTCATAGTGGAGCTTCAGAGTGGAGCTTCAGAGTGGAGCTTCAGAGTGCAGAGTGGAACTTCATAGTGCAGAGTGGAGCTTCAGAGTGGAGCTTCAGAGTGGAGCTTCAGAGTGGAGCTTCATAGTGCAGAGTGGAGCTTCAGAGTGGAGCTTCATGGTGCAGAGTGGAGCTTCAGAGTGGAGCTTCAGAGTGCAGAGTGGAGCTTCAGAGTGGAGCTTCAGAGTGGAGCTTCAGAGCTTCAGAGTGGAGCTTCAGAGTGGAGCTTCAGAGTGCAGCTTCAGAGTGCAGATTCAGAGTGGAGCTTCAGAGTGGAGCTTCAGAGTGGAGCTTCAGAGTGGAGCTTCAGAGTGCAGAGTGGAGCTTCAGAGTGGAGCTTCAGAGTGGAGCTTCAGAGTGGAGCTTCATAGTGCAGAGTGGAGCTTCAGAGTGGAGCTTCAGAGTGCAGAGTGGAGCTTCAGAGTGGAGCTTCAGAGTGCAGAGTGGAGCTTCAGAGTGGAGCTTCAGAGTGGAGCTTCAGAGTGGAGCTTCAGAGTGGAGCTTCAGAGTGGAGAGTGGAGCTTCAGAGTGCAGATTCAGAGTGGAGCTTCAGAGTGGAGCTTCAGAGTGCAGAGTGGAGCTTCAGAGTGGAGCTTCAGAGTGGAGCTTCAGAGTAGAGCTTCAGAGTGGAGCTTCATAGTGCAGAGTGGAGCTTCAGAGTGGAGCTTCATAGTGCAGAGTGGAGCTTCAGAGTGGAGCTTCAGAGTGGAGCTTCAGAGTGGAGCTTCAGAGCTTCAGAGTGGAGCTTCAGAGTGGAGCTTCAGAGTGCAGATTCAGAGTGCAGATTCAGAGTGCAGATTCAGAGTGCAGATTCAGAGTGGAGCTTCAGAGTGGAGCTTCAGAGTGGAGCTTCAGAGTGGAGCTTCAGAGTGGAGCTTCAGAGTGCAGAGTGGAGCTTCATAGTGCAGAGTGGAGCTTCAGAGTGGAGCTTCAGAGTGGAGCTTCAGAGTGGAGCTTCATAGTGCAGAGTGGAGCTTCAGAGTGGAGCTTCATAGTGCAGAGTGGAGCTTCAGAGTGGAGCTTCAGAGTGCAGAGTGGAGCTTCAGAGTGGAGCTTCAGAGTGGAGCTTCAGAGTGGAGCTTCAGAGTGGAGCTTCAGAGTGCAGATTCAGAGTGGAGCTTCAGAGTGCAGATTCAGAGTGGAGCTTCAGAGTGGAGCTTCAGAGTGGAGCTTCAGAGTGGAGCTTCAGAGTGGAGCTTCATAGTGCAGAGTGGAGCTTCAGAGTGGAGCTTCAGAGTGGAGCTTCATAGTGCAGAGTGGAGCTTCAGAGTGGAGCTTCAGAGTGCAGAGTGGAGCTTCAGAGTGGAGCTTGAGAGTGCAGAGTGGAGCTTCAGAGTGGAGCTTCAGAGTGGAGCTCCAGAGCTTCAGAGTGGAGCTTCAGAGTGGAGCTTCAGAGTGGAGCTTCAGAGTGGAGCTTCAGAGTGCAGATTCAGAGTGGAGCTTCAGAGTGGAGCTTCAGAGTGGAGCTTCAGAGTGGAGCTTCAGAGTGGAGCTTCAGAGTGCAGATTCAGAGTGCAGATTCAGAGTGGAGCTTCAGAGTGCAGAGTGCAGAGTGGAGCTTCAGAGTGCAGAGTGCAGAGTGCAGAGTGCAGCTTCAGAGTGGAGCGTGGAGCTTCAGAGTGGAGCTTCAGAGTGGAGCTTCAGAGTGGAGCTTCAGAGTGGAGCTTCAGAGTGCAGATTCAGAGTGCAGAGTGGAGCTTCAGAGTGAAGCTTCAGAGTGGAGCTTCAGAGTGGAGCTTCAGAGTGCAGAGTGGAGCTTCAGAGTGGAGCTTCAGAGTGGAGCTTCAGAGTGCAGAGTGGAGCTTCAGAGTGGAGCTTCAGAGTGGAGAGTGGAGCTTCAGAGTGGAGCTTCAGAGCGGAGCTTCAGAGCGGAGCTTCAGAGTGCAGAGTGGAGCTTCAGAGTGGAGCTTCAGAGCGGAGCTTCAGAGCGGAGCTTCAGAGTGGAGCTTCAGAGTGGAGCTTCAGAGTGCAGAGTGGAGCTTCAGAGTGCAGAGTGGAGCTTCAGAGTGGAGCTTCAGAGTGCAGAGTGGAGCTTCAGAGTGGAGCTTCAGAGTGCAGAGTGGAGCTTCAAAGTGGAGCTTCAGAGTGGAGCTTCAGAGTGCAGAGTGGAGCTTCAGAGTGGAGCTTCAGAGTGCAGAGTGGAGCTTCAGAGTGGAGCTTCAGAGTGGAGCTTCAGAGTGGAGCTCCAGAGTGGAGCTCCAGAGTGGAGCTTCAGAGTGGAGCTTCAGAGTGGAGCTTCAGAGTGCAGAGTGGAGCTTCAGAGTGCAGAGTGGAGCTTCAGAGTGGAGCTTCAGAGTGGAGCTTCAGAGTGGAGCTTCAGAGTGCAGAGTGGAGCTTCAGAGTGCAGAGTGGAGCTGCAGAGTGGAGCTGCAGAGTGGAGCTGCAGAGTGGAGCTGCAGAGTGGAGCTGCAGAGTGGAGCTGCAGAGTGGAGCTGCAGAGTGGAGCTTCAGAGTGGAGCGTGGAGCTTCAGAGTGGAGCTTCAGAGTGGAGCTTCAGAGTGGAGCTTCAGAGTGGAGCTACAGAGTGGAGCTTCAGAGTGCAGAGTGGAGCTTCAGAGTGGAGCTTCAGAGTGGAGCTTCAGAATGCAGATTCAGAGTGGAGCTTCAGAGTGGAGCTTCAGAGTGGAGCTTCAGAGTGGAGCTTCAGAGTGGAGCTTCAGAGTGGAGCTTGAGAGTGCAGAGTGGAGCTTCAGAGTGCAGCTTGAGAGTGGAGCTTCAGAGTGGAGCTTCAGAGTGCAGAGTGGAGCTTCAGAGTGGAGCTTCAGAGTGCAGAGTGGAGCTTCAGAGTGCAGAGTGGAGCTTCAGAGTGGAGCTTCAGAGTGGAGCTTCAGAATGCAGATTCAGAATGCAGATTCAGAATGCAGATTCAGAGTGGAGCTTCAGAGTGGAGCTTCAGAGTGGAGCTTCAGAGTGGAGCTTCAGAGTGCAGATTCAGAGTGCAGATTCAGAGTGCAGATTCAGAGTGGAGCTTCAGAGTGGAGCTTCAGAGTGGAGCTTCAGAGTGGAGCTTCAGAGTGGAGCGTGGAGCTTCAGAGTGGATCTTCAGAGTGCAGAGTGGAGCTTCAGAGTGGAGCTTCAGAGTGGAGCGTGGAGCTTCAGAGTGGAGCTTCAGAGTGGAGCTTCAGAGTGGAGCGTCAGAGTGGAGCGTGGAGCTTCAGAGTGGAGCTTCAGAGTGGAGATTCAGAGTGGAGCTTCAGAGTGGAGATTCAGAGTGGAACTTCAGAGTGCAGAGTGGAGCTTCAGAGTGCAGAGTGGAGCTTCAGAGTGGAGCTTCAGAGTGGAGCTTCAGAGTGGAGCTTCAGAGTGGAGCTTCAGAGTGCAGAGTGGAGCTGCAGAGTGGAGCTTCAGAGTGCAGAGTGGAGCTTCAGAGTGGAGCTTCAGAGTGGAGCTTCAGAGTGGAGCTTCAGAGTGGAGCTTCAGAGTGGAGCTTCAGAGTGCAGAGTGGAGCTTCAGAGTGGAGCTTCAGAGTGCAGAGTGGAGCTTCAGAGTGGAGCTTCAGAGTGGAGCTTCAGAGTGGAGCTTCAGAGTGGAGATTCAGAGTGGAGATTCAGAGTGGAGATTCAGAGTGGAGAGTTGAGATTCAGAGTGGAGATTCAGAGTGGAGAGTGGAGATTCAGAGTGGAGAGTGGAGCTTCAGAGTGGAGCTTCAGAGTGGAGCTTCAGAGTGGAGCTTCAGAGTGGAGAGTGGAGCTTCAGAGTGGAGATTCAGAGTGGAGAGTGGAGCTTCAGAGTGGAGATTCAGAGTGGAGAGTGGAGCTTCAGAGTGGAGAGTGGAGCTTCAGAGTGGAGAGTGGAGCTTCAGAGTGGAGAGTGGAGCTTCAGAGTGGAGAGTGGAGCTTCAGAGTGCAGAGTGGAGCTTCAGAGTGCAGAGTGGAGCTTCAGAGTGAAGCTTCAGAGTGCAGAGTGGAGATTCAGAGTGCAGAGTGGAGCTTCAGAGTGCAGATTCAGAGTGGAGCTTCAGAGTGCAGATTCAGAGTGGAGCTTCAGAGTGCAGAGTGGAGCTTCAGAGTGCAGATTCAGAGTGGAGCTTCAGAGTGCAGAGTGGAGCTTCAGAGTGCAGATTCAGAGTGGAGATTCAGAGTGGAGCTTCAGAGTGCAGAGTGGAGCTTCAGAGTGCAGAGTGGAGCTTCAGAGTGCAGATTCAGAGTGGAGCTTCAGAGTGCAGAGTGGAGCTTCAGAGTGCAGATTCAGAGTGGAGATTCAGAGTGGAGCTTCAGAGTGCAGAGTGGAGCTTCAGAGTGCAGATTGGAGCTTCAGAGTGCAGAGTGGAGCTTCAGAGTGCAGAGTGGAGCTTCAGAGTGCAGAGTGGAGCTTCAGAGTGGAGCTTCAGAGTGGAGCTTCAGAGTGGAGCTTCAGAGTGGAGCTTCAGAGTGCAGATTCAGAGTGGAGCTTCAGAGTGCAGATTCAGAGTGGAGCTTCAGAGTGCAGAGTGGAGCTTCAGAGTGCAGATTCAGAGTGGAGCTTCAGAGTGCAGAGTGGAGCTTCAGAGTGCAGATTCAGAGTGGAGATTCAGAGTGGAGCTTCAGAGTGCAGAGTGGAGCTTCAGAGTGCAGAGTGGAGCTTCAGAGTGCAGATTCAGAGTGGAGCTTCAGAGTGCAGAGTGGAGCTTCAGAGTGCAGATTCAGAGTGGAGATTCAGAGTGGAGCTTTAGAGTGCAGAGTGGAGCTTCAGAGTGCAGAGTGGAGCTTCAGAGTGCAGAGTGGAGCTTCAGAGTGCAGAGTGGAGCTTCAGAGTGGAGCTTCAGAGTGGAGCTTCAGAGTGCAGCTTCAGAGTGCAGAGTGGAGCTTCAGAGTGCAGAGTGGAGCTTCAGAGTGCAGAGTGGAGCTTCAGAGTGTCAAGAGCAATGCCAATAGCTCTAACTTTAACAAAGGCAAAACCATTGCATTGTAAATGCTTGTTCAAACAATGTCTGTACTTTCCTTAGCTCCATTCATTGGGCTCCTATTGCCTTATCCAGTAACCCCAACCTTTGTCTTTAGTAACCTAACCTGCATACAAACTGTGCCCAAGTGAACTCCCACAAAGTTAAAAACTGAACCCGGTGCCAAAGGCACTCCCAGTTCTGTCGCCATCAATTGAAAGTATAAAAACTTTTCTGCACTTGCCAAAACCCAGCAGGCCCACAAATAAGAAATCATCCAAATAATAAATAAATAAAAAACTCCAACCTGACCTCGTAGGGAAGGCCCACAGTAAAAAGGAACTGAATGTTTCAAACTGTGAACATGAGATGGCAAAATTCATTAGTAGAACTTTGTCTGCGTATACACCAGCAACAAAATGTATACTTAGCAAGAGAAAAACCTTGGGTTGCACTGAGAGTAGCCGAAACGACGACTTATGTTGTGCGTGGTTTATTCCGCTCTCACAATGCCTTGCTATTCTGTCATTCACTGATGCAAACTGCACTACTATGTCCCCACATGCAATGAAATCATTCACAGACTGACCTTCCGGCCACTACAAATATTGTACTTGCAGAAAGTCCCCTGATGCCTTCTTAAGCACTACCCCCAAAGGGGAAATGATCAAATCCCACATTAGTGAAATGTAAAACAGACCCGCAACTTTCTCTCCGTGAACTTTCTTCTTGAACTTCCCCCTCACCATTTGTGGCATAATCTTTGCTGACATCAGATTGTTTAAAAATCTCCATTCCTTGGGACCCCGGCAATGTTACTTAAAACCCCAATCTTTACTGCCTCCCTATTTGGATAAAAATGCAGCCACTTGCTTATCTGCTCCTATGTCAATTTGTGTAATTGGATTCTGCTGCCCCCCCGTCCTTGTTGCCCTCTGCCCGTGTTGCCACCTTCCTCCCAGGGCACATTTGGAGCACTCATGGTTACATTTTAAAACGTCTGGTTGCAGAATCCTATTAAATCTTCAACAGCCCCACATAGTAATAACCCTGCCTGCCAAAACAAGCATTGGCATAGCCAATAGGTCTCGCATTTGGAAACTTCAACAGAAATACATTATCTGCAGTCCAGAACACTGGTATTTTTGCTGCCTGTATGGAAATTAAATGCTTTGCCCCAAATCACACCCTATTGGGCAGCATTTGAGAATGGAACATGGTTTCCGAGCCCGTACAGTTAGAAATGTTGTCCTTGAAAGTACATTCACTTCTCATTAGCACAAGTTGTGCGCTGCCTATAAGGCAGGGTAAAAAAAGAAGTATGTTGTCTGAAGCTGCTGCCTAGTCAAAGCCCCAGCAGTTGTAAGGTTACAAATGGCATTGGGAGTGCGACTGGATCCAGATGTTTTGTCCTTTAAAGCACATTCTGTTCATATTTACAAGAGTTGTGCACTGCCTGTTAGGCAGGCTATACAAGTGCGGTCGCGAAAGTGAAAGCGACCGCGCTGGGTTAATGAGTAACATGATCCAGGAATGGAGTTGGCACCCGGTGCAATGCTGCTCGCTCCCGAGACCCAAAGGCCATGGGAGTGAACCTTAAGAGAAAAGGGGGGACATGCACCCTTTAGTCATTTGAGTGCTTTCATTTTTGAGAGCCACACGCAAAGGCCAATAGAATGTGGCAACCACACACAAGCTTTGGAGTGTTTTCAAGAGGCCCTCTCCTACAGCAGCGCATGCACAATGAGCTAGGCTTGACCTAAAAAACCCACCCCTTCTTGGGTGGGCTGTCCCAGAAAGGGACGAATGGGTAAATTACTGTGGGAGAGTAGGGTCTGCTTTCCTATGGTCACCCCACTTTTTGGTTTTTGCTTCACTGGTTTTTGACTTAATGTGGCTGTGAGCCTGCTAATCAGACCCACAGCCCAGCTGCTCTCTCTCTAAATTCACTACAATGTACTTTAGGTACATTACCAATTGGATACTGGATCACCTTATGAGCCCCTGTACAGTGTACCATAGGTACCCAGGGCATAGGGGCATCCTAGGCCTACCAGGGGCTGCAGCATATCTTTTGCCACCCCTGGCTGGCCCTTCAAATTGACACAACTGGCTGATCACTCAGCTGGGGCAAGGTGGTGTAATCACCCCTTGCTTAGATATAGTATACCTATTAAGCGTGGGCGGAAAATCCGTTCCGCTCGCGGATTTTGCGGATTTTCGGGAAATCCGCAATCCGCGAGATTTGCGGATTTCCCGCAAAATCCGCAAATTCGCACGCAGCGGATTTTTTTGGCGGCGCGCGGCGTTGGTGATACAATTTTTGCGGCGCGCGGCGTTTATCATCGTTTGCCGAGTTGTTTTTTTCGATAGTTTGCGAGTGCTGCGCCATTTTGGATCTTGCTGTGTGATCCCGCGGGAATTGGCGAGCGCGATTACGTCATCGCGGCTTGCCAGCGAGAGTTTGTCAACGCGAGTACGGCGAGATCACGTCTCGCGGTACTTCGCAAATTGCGAGATTTGAGATGCGGCGCGCGAAAATATAAATTTGCAATTCTGCACAAGAAATCCACCAGCAAGCAGCATAAACCTTCTAGAAATGATGATTTTTATGTGAATAACTCCTTAGTTTGACATTTGCCTGCACTTTTTTAGCGAGGAGTCCATTTTGGGGAGGGGGGCAGGGGGGTGGGAGGAAGGAAGTGCCCCATAGTCTTCAACTTCCTGTTCCTGTTCAGCAGGCTCCTCCCAGTGCTTTGTCCATCTCCTGGTCACTTTTCATTCGGATGTGGACCTGGAAGGATTACCTTTTGTGGATGCTGCTGGATCTTTGGATTTGAGGCCTTTTTGACTTTCTTTGGATCACTGTTGGATTAGAAATTTTACAAGTAAGTTTGTTTGGGGCATTACAGTTGCTGCAACTAAAATTTTGGGATTTTCGATTTTTTTGCTGTTTTGGGGCCTTTTCCCAGGGGTACTCAGTGGTGGGTGGACTGATTCTTTCTGTGGGTTGTCTTGAATTTAAACATCATGGAGGCCATAGATGAATTGGGATTGTGCTGATTTTTCTGTGTTTTTCGATTTTTTTTTTTTGTAAAATTTTGTGTTTTTCGATTTTTGACCTGTTGTTGGGGCCTTGACCAGGGGTAGTGAGTGGTGCATGGGGCCTAGTCTTTCTGTGGGCTGTCTTGAATTTAAACATCATGGATGGAATGGGATTGTGCTGATTTTGCAGTGTTTTTCGATTTTTGGGGGTGTTCATGGGGAGGGACATGCCATGTGGCTGGTGGCCATTTTGAGTGCAGCTACAGGCACTGGCCATGTGCTGGCAGGCAAGTGGCCATTTTGAATGCAGGCTTTGTTGTTAGGCCTCCAACCATTTTGCCTACTTTTCAACCTTTATTTATGCCAGGGGTAGTGAGTCTTGCATGGGCCTAGTATTTCTGTGGGTTGTCTTGAATTTAAACATCATGGAGGCCATAGATGAATTGGGATTGTGCTGATTTTTCTGTGTTTTTCGATTTTTTTTTTTTGTAAAATTTTGTGTTTTTCGATTTTTGACCTGTTGTTGGGGCCTTGACCAGGGGTAGTGAGTGGTGCATGGGGCCTAGTCTTTCTGTGGGCTGTCTTGAATTTAAACATCATGGATGGAATGGGATTGTGCTGATTTTGCAGTGTTTTTCGATTTTTGGGGGTGTTCATGGGGAGGGACATGCCATGTGGCTGGTGGCCATTTTGAGTGCAGCTACAGGCACTTGCCATGTGCTGGCAGGCAAGTGGCCATTTTGAATGCAGGCTTTGTTGTTAGGCCTCCAACCATTTTGCCTACTTTTCAACCTTTATTTATGCCAGGGGTAGTGAGTCTTGCATGGGCCTAGTATTTCTGTGGGTTGTCTTGAATTTAAACATCATGGAGGCCATAGATGAATTGGGATTGTGCTGATTTTTCTGTGTTTTTCGATTTTTTTTTTTTGTACAATTTTGTGTTTTTCGATTTTTGACCTGTTGTTGGGGCCTTGACCAGGGGTAGTGAGTGGTGCATGGGGCCTAGTCTTTCTGTGGGCTGTCTTGAATTTAAACATCATGGATGGAATGGGATTGTGCTGATTTTGCAGTGTTTTTCGATTTTTGGGGGTGTTCATGGGGAGGGACATGCCATGTGGCTGGTGGCCATTTTGAGTGCAGCTACAGGCACTGGCCATGTGCTGGCAGGCAAGTGGCCATTTTGAATGCAGGCTTTGTTGTTAGGCCTCCAACCATTTTGCCTACTTTTCAACCTTTATTTATGCCAGGGGTAGTGAGTCTTGCATGGGCCTAGTATTTCTGTGGGTTGTCTTGAATTTAAACATCATGGAGGCCATAGATGAATTGGGATTGTGCTGATTTTTCTGTGTTTTTCGATTTTTTTTTGTGTAAAATTTTGTGTTTTTCGATTTTTGACCTGTTGTTGGGGCCTTGACCAGGGGTAGTGAGTGGTGCATGGGGCCTAGTCTTTCTGTGGGCTGTCTTGAATTTAAACATCATGGATGGAATGGGATTGTGCTGATTTTGCAGTGTTTTTCGATTTTTGGGGGTGTTCATGGGGAGGGACATGCCATGTGGCTGGTGGCCATTTTGAGTGCAGCTACAGGCACTGGCCATGTGCTGGCAGGCAAGTGGCCATTTTGAATGCAGGCTTTGTTGTTAGGCCTCCAACCATTTTGCCTACTTTTCAACCTTTATTTATGCCAGGGGTAGTGAGTCTTGCATGGGCCTAGTATTTCTGTGGGTTGTCTTGAATTTAAACA
Organism: Lissotriton vulgaris; assembly: GCF_964263255.1. NCBI lineage: Eukaryota > Metazoa > Chordata > Amphibia > Caudata > Salamandridae > Lissotriton > Lissotriton vulgaris. The sequence continues at coordinate 154,824,976 of NC_141699.1, read as the reverse complement.
TCATGGAGGCCATAGATGAATTGGGATTGTGCTGATTTTTCTGTGTTTTTCGAATTTTTTTTTTTGTACAATTTTGTGTTTTTCGATTTTTGACCTGTTGTTGGGGCCTTTTCACCAGGGGTATTTGAGTCTAGCATGGGCCTAGTCTTTCTGTGGGCTGTCTTGAATTTAAACATCATGGAGGCCATGGATGGAATAGGATTGTGCTGATTTTGCAGTGTTTTTCGATTTTTGGGGGTGTTCATGGGGAGGGACATGCCATGTGGCTGGTGGCCATTTTGAGTGCAGCTACAGGCACTGGCCATGTGCTTGGCAGGCAAGTGGCCATTTTGAATGCAGGCTTTGTTGTTAGGCCTCCAACCATTTTGCCTACTTTTCAACCTTTATTTATGCCCAGGGGTAGTGAGTCTTGCATGGGCCTAGTCTTTCTGTGGGTTGTCTTGAATTTAAACATTATGGAGGGCATGGATGGATTGGGATTGTGCTGATTTTGCAGTGTTTTTCGATTTTTTTGTGCTCTATAACTGAACTGATGTTCCTCTGTCTTCCATTTTTTTTAGGTGCACAAGACTCAAGAGAACCACCAGTGCCAGGAAGAAGTCCTGCAGCGGTGTGTGTGTGCAGCATAACGTCACGCGACGTCACGTCTGGCCTCAGACAACTCTACAATTCGTGCAACTGCGGCCTGCTGTCTGACCTGCTCTGAAGAAGATGGCCCCAAAGAAAGTTCTCCGTAGCTCCTCTAGCAAGAAAGTTGCTAGTAAGGAGCAGAAGAAGCAAGTTACCAAGGAGGCTGGTGTGTCACCCGCCACTTTTTTTGGGAGCAAAAGAAAAAGTACGCCTGCAGCAGCAGGATCTGCTGGGGACCAACCTGAGAGCAGCACCCCTGCTCCATTGGGTTCAGTGCCTCCACCACCACGCCAACTTAAGTCAAAGCCCTTGAGTGCTTCAGAGGCAGTCAGTGTACTTCTCCAATCACCATCGACCAGTGATGTTGGCTCATCGCAAGAAAGTAGCAGCAATGTCCCTGAATCAACACAGGTTGTTGTAACTCATCTGACAAGTGTTGAACAACCACAGCCGCAACAACAACACCATGTGCAAGTACACGCCCAAGTACATGTGGAAGGAGAGGCAGCAAAAGGAGATGCGCAAGCAAAGGTGCATGGACGTTCACAAGTGCCCACAATAGTTGTTCCTCCCGAAGTAGGGGCACATTTGGAAATCGACAATGAAGCTGAGGTATCATTGGAAGCCACTCCTCCTGATGATCATTCATTGTCTTCCACATCCCTAGCAAGGAAAAGATCAAGGGGGGTGTCTACATCTTCTTCAAGCCCACCTCGTTCTGGTGCAAGTGATCTGTCTTGGGAACCACGACAACTGCGGTCTGACAGTGAGGCAGAGGCACACCATGATCTGCCACCGGTACCTAAGCGTAAAAGGAAGGTCGTCCAAAAACTCAAACCTATGGAGTGTGATGAGGCTCAACAAGAAGTGACAGATACTGCTGGTGATGAAGCCTCTCACGATGACGACGAGGCAGTCATCACAAAGGTCACTGCAGCCCCACCGGGCATGCAGCAAAGAGACATTTTGACCCTATCCCGAGAAGCTGCTGAGCGTGATGATGATGTCGGCGAGGAGGCAATGGAAATGGAATCATTAGATTTGGAGTTAAGTAGTACACCAAAACCTACCGCTTCCATATTTCTTCCTCGCAAGAAGGTACCCACCTCGTCCTCGACCTCAATTCGTGGTGGTGAAAGTGCAAAACGTACTGAAGTTCGGCAATCCACATCCTCCACTTCATCTGTCATTAGCAGCAGGACCACCACCACCAGTATCGACGCCTCCTCCGGCGGCGGCCCCCGAAGACATTTCAAGTCTCCAGTTTGGGACTTCTTTAGTGTTTGCCCAAAAAAGGCAAACGTAGCCATTTGTAGCCTTTGTAAGCTTCGATATAGTCGTGGTAAGCTTGGTTCTAACTATGGTACCGGAGGCCAGAGAGGTCATCTTGAGAGAAGGCACCCTCTCGAATGGTTTCCGCACCTAGAGGCGGTCAAGAAAGCCGGAATTGCACGTAATGAAAACGTTGATTTGTCATCTGCTGATGACGAGGAGGTAGAAGAAGACGATCCAAACACTTCACTTACACCCAGTTCCCATGTCAGCAGCACACCCCATGGGAGCCACACTAAGAGTGTGGGAGAGAGTGAGACATCAATGCGGAAAAGTTCATCAGCGAGCGTAACTGGGTCGAAGAGATCATCATCCCGTAAATCATTGGTCCAGGGCAACATTAAAAAGATGTTGTTTACAGAAGCGCAATATGAACGCAACCACCCAATGACCCGTCTGTATAACACTAAGCTGGCTAAAATGCTAGCTCTGGACCTTCTCCCTTTTTCTTTTGTCGAAGGGGTTGGTTTTCTAGAATTAGTGGCAGTGCTCTGCCCTAAATGGAAGGTTCCTAGCCGGTTCTATTTTGCCCGAGTTGCGGTTCCAGCACTACATGAAGATGTTCTGAAGGCGATTGGGGCAGCTTTGCAGAAGAGTGCTGTTCACACTATACATCTGACAACAGACATGTGGACCAGTGGCGCAGGCGCTGATTACATGTGCATCACTGCACACTGGGTCTCTTTTTCAGGGGCTAAAGCAAAGCTAAACTCAGGTGTTGACACTAACACTGTTTTTAAAGGTGCTCGGAAACATGCAACACTAGCCATGTTTGGTTTGGAGAAACGTCACACAGCAGAAAACATTTTGGATGTCTTTAACACAAAGGTCCTTAACTGTCTGTCCCCACTAAAACGCAAGGTTGGTTATGTTTCCACGGACAATGGCTCCAATATAGTTAAGGCCATGAGGGACGGTTACTATTTCAGAGTGCCGTGTTTGGCGCACTGTATAAACCTGGTTGTCCAAAAATTCTTGGGTAATAAAGACAGTGCAGCGTGCAGTGTATTGGAGAACTGCCGAAAAATTTGCAAGCATTTCAGGCATTCTTTTAAGGCCCGCAAGCAGCTGAGGAGCATGCTATATCAATGTCAAATGCCAGTGAAAGCACTCATCCAGGAGGTGGTAACACGTTGGAACTCAACCTTCTACATGCTTGAGCGTCTGTATGAGCAGTATACGCAACTCGATCAATATTTCTTGAAAGAGGGTATAGAGGAGCTGAGGATGGGTGGGCCGCAATGGAACATAGTTGAAAGCCTAACACGCATGCTTCGTCCTTTTGAGGTCTTCACGCGTGCAGTCAGCAAGGAGGACTCTAATTTGGGAAAAGCTATCCCATTGTTGTACATGCTGGAGGACCAACTGAAGGAGGTGTGTTCTGTGTTTCGAAAAGATGACAAAAAGAAAGGCTCTTCTTTGCTTCTGGCTGAGCAATTATTAGAGCTCCTACAAGGTGATGAACGTCTTCAAAAGATCCACTCAGAACAGCATTACATTTGTGCTACTATTCTGGATCCACGCTACAAAAAGGCGCTGGCAGGCAGAGCATTCTTTGCTTTTGCTGATGAAGATGTTACAAAGTACAAACGTTGGCTAGCCTTGTCAGCCAAGAAGTTTGAAACAGAACGGCTGGAAATTGAAGGAAATGGCAGTACATCAGCAGGCCATCCCCAGTCAAAACAATCCACTTCTGCACCTGTGGCTGTGGCACAAGTGACCTCTCAGCCGTTAAAGACACCGGCAACCGCATCATCTGCACGAAAGACAGCAGAAACATTGGAGGCTGAAGAGGATTGGCTAGCTCTGCGTGGGTTTGGTTCTCAAAAGGCCAGAGGCACAGCAAGAGCTACGCAAAGTGGAGGAACCTTGGAGGAGGACCTTGAGTCGATGGTGAAGGACTATCTGAATGACTCCACAGAGGTCTATGTTAATTCTGACCCATTGGCGTATTGGCATGGGAAAAAAGAATTGTGGCCACAGCTCACCAACCTGGCTTTAAACTACTTGTCTTGCCCACTCGCAAGTGTGTCTTCTGAACGGGTTTTCAGTGCGGCTGGTGGGATTGTAACTCCCAAACGGAGCCGCCTCTCGCCCAAAAATGTGGAGAGGTTAACAATGATCAAGATGAATCAGCACCTCATACCACCAGATATAAGAGTACGAGAGAGCGTGCCGGATGAAGAGGAGGTGGCCAGCACCATAGATGAGGGAATTTCTACTCTGTCAGGTGGCACTGACCTCACCCGGGCTGAATTCGCAGAGTATGATGACGAAGCCTTATTCTTATTCCTGGACCGTGATTCCGACTTCGAGCCCTGAAAATGAGACAACGAATCAATAACTTTCTTTTTCATCCTTATTCACTTTTATTCCTGTGTGTCTGTCTTTCTTTGTTGTGCACAGTTAATATAATTCAAACTTTAATCAGATTATCACAAAGACAAGCCCATCAGCAGAACTGTCTTCACTTGTTTGCTAATTTATTTGAAGGTGCCGCAGTCTGCATTCCTCAGGTTCACAAGTTCAGAAGAACATGCTCCTCTATCCTCCTCCTCCAGACTCCTATTTCCATCAAAGCAGAGGGCTGGTTTACGCCCAATGAAGAAAGACTCAGCACTTGTGGGGGTGTTGTTCTACCTCTTTGCAGGTGAGTTGACGGGTCTGGGGCCATTGCTGGGAAGCACTAAAAGTGGTTTGTGCCAAATCCGAGGCGGAAATTTTTTTGTGTTTTTGATGACTTGCTTGCCTTTGAGGTGCTCTTAGGGGGGGTTCCGTCTGTTTGTGGGTGAGTTTCATGGTCTGAGAGCATTGCTGGGACACTCTAATCTTGATTGCATTTGCTTTTCAGGAAATCCGTCGTGCCAACCCCGACTTATGGCCTAGCTACGCAGCGCGTTTGGACCGAAGGCCCAGAAATATTGCAAGTATGAGATTTTGCTTTTGGCCTGTTTGGGGGTGTTATGCTTCTTGGCGGGTGGGTTGCCGGGTCTTGGGGCATTCCTGGGAAGGTCTAATACCGGGTAGAAGTGGTTGGGACAAAATCCAGGCCGATTTTTTTTTGGGCTATTTCAGACATTTTGCTCTATGTAGCGTTTTCGGGGGCCTGTTTGGGGGGCTTGCTGGTGTTTGCGGGTGAGTTTCGTGGTCTGGGAGCACTGCTGGGACACTCTAATCTTGATTGCATTTGCTTTTCAGGAAATCCGTCGTGCCAACCCCGACTTATGGCCTAGCTACGCAGCGCGTTTGGACCGAAGGCCCAGAAATATTGCAAGTATGAGATTTTGCTTTTGGCCTGTTTGGGGGTGTTATGCTTCTTGGCGGGTGGGTTGCCGGGTCTTGGGGCATTCCTGGGAAGGTCTAATACCGGGTAGAAGTGGTTGGGACAAAATCCAGGCCGATTTTTTTTTGGGCTATTTCAGACATTTTGCTCTATGTAGCGTTTTCGGGGGCCTGTTTGGGGGGCTTGCTGGTGTTTGCGGGTGAGTTTCGTGGTCTGGGAGCACTGCTGGGACACTCTAATCTTGATTGCATTTGCTTTTCAGGAAATCCGTCGTGCCAACCCCGACTTATGGCCTAGCTACGCAGCGCGTTTGGACCGAAGGCCCAGAAATATTGCAAGTATGAGATTTTGCTTTTGGCCTGTTTGGGGGTGTTATGCTTCTTGGCGGGTGGGTTGCCGGGTCTTGGGGCATTCCTGGGAAGGTCTAATACCGGGTAGAAGTGGTTGGGACAAAATCCAGGCCGATTTTTTTTTGGGCTATTTCAGACATTTTGCTCTATGTAGCGTTTTCGGGGGCCTGTTTGGGGGGCTTGCTGGTGTTTGCGGGTGAGTTTCGTGGTCTGGGAGCACTGCTGGGACACTCTAATCTTGATTGCATTTGCTTTTCAGGAAATCCGTCGTGCCAACCCCGACTTATGGCCTAGCTACGCAGCGCGTTTGGACCGAAGGCCCAGAAATATTGCAAGTATGAGATTTTGCTTTTGGCCTGTTTGGGGGTGTTATGCTTCTTGGCGGGTGGGTTGCCGGGTCTTGGGGCATTCCTGGGAAGGTCTAATACCGGGTAGAAGTGGTTGGGACAAAATCCAGGCCGATTTTTTTTTGGGCTATTTCAGACATTTTGCTCTATGTAGCGTTTTCGGGGGCCTGTTTGGGGGGCTTGCTGGTGTTTGCGGGTGAGTTTCGTGGTCTGGGAGCACTGCTGGGACACTCTAATCTTGATTGCATTTGCTTTTCAGGAAATCCGTCGTGCCAACCCCGACTTATGGCCTAGCTACGCAGCGCGTTTGGACCGAAGGCCCAGAAATATTGCAAGTATGAGATTTTGCTTTTGGCCTGTTTGGGGGTGTTATGCTTCTTGGCGGGTGGGTTGCCGGGTCTTGGGGCATTCCTGGGAAGGTCTAATACCGGGTAGAAGTGGTTGGGACAAAATCCAGGCCGATTTTTTTTTGGGCTATTTCAGACATTTTGCTCTATGTAGCGTTTTCGGGGGCCTGTTTGGGGGGCTTGCTGGTGTTTGCGGGTGAGTTTCGTGGTCTGGGAGCACTGCTGGGACACTCTAATCTTGATTGCATTTGCTTTTCAGGAAATCCGTCGTGCCAACCCCGACTTATGGCCTAGCTACGCAGCGCGTTTGGACCGAAGGCCCAGAAATATTGCAAGTATGAGATTTTGCTTTTGGCCTGTTTGGGGGTGTTATGCTTCTTGGCGGGTGGGTTGCCGGGTCTTGGGGCATTCCTGGGAAGGTCTAATACCGGGTAGAAGTGGTTGGGACAAAATCCAGGCCGATTTTTTTTTGGGCTATTTCAGACATTTTGCTCTATGTAGCGTTTTCGGGGGCCTGTTTGGGGGGCTTGCTGGTGTTTGCGGGTGAGTTTCGTGGTCTGGGAGCACTGCTGGGACACTCTAATCTTGATTGCATTTGCTTTTCAGGAAATCCGTCGTGCCAACCCCGACTTATGGCCTAGCTACGCAGCGCGTTTGGACCGAAGGCCCAGAAATATTGCAAGTATGAGATTTTGCTTTTGGCCTGTTTGGGGGTGTTATGCTTCTTGGCGGGTGGGTTGCCGGGTCTTGGGGCATTCCTGGGAAGGTCTAATACCGGGTAGAAGTGGTTGGGACAAAATCCAGGCCGATTTTTTTTTGGGCTATTTCAGACATTTTGCTCTATGTAGCGTTTTCGGGGGCCTGTTTGGGGGGCTTGCTGGTGTTTGCGGGTGAGTTTCGTGGTCTGGGAGCACTGCTGGGACACTCTAATCTTGATTGCATTTGCTTTTCAGGAAATCCGTCGTGCCAACCCCGACTTATGGCCTAGCTACGCAGCGCGTTTGGACCGAAGGCCCAGAAATATTGCAAGTATGAGATTTTGCTTTTGGCCTGTTTGGGGGTGTTATGCTTCTTGGCGGGTGGGTTGCCGGGTCTTGGGGCATTCCTGGGAAGGTCTAATACCGGGTAGAAGTGGTTGGGACAAAATCCAGGCCGATTTTTTTTTGGGCTATTTCAGACATTTTGCTCTATGTAGCGTTTTCGGGGGCCTGTTTGGGGGGCTTGCTGGTGTTTGCGGGTGAGTTTCGTGGTCTGGGAGCACTGCTGGGACACTCTAATCTTGATTGCATTTGCTTTTCAGGAAATCCGTCGTGCCAACCCCGACTTATGGCCTAGCTACGCAGCGCGTTTGGACCGAAGGCCCAGAAATATTGCAAGTATGAGATTTTGCTTTTGGCCTGTTTGGGGGTGTTATGCTTCTTGGCGGGTGGGTTGCCGGGTCTTGGGGCATTCCTGGGAAGGTCTAATACCGGGTAGAAGTGGTTGGGACAAAATCCAGGCCGATTTTTTTTTGGGCTATTTCAGACATTTTGCTCTATGTAGCGTTTTCGGGGGCCTGTTTGGGGGGCTTGCTGGTGTTTGCGGGTGAGTTTCGTGGTGTGGGAGCACTGCTGGCTATATATACTTTACTTTGCAAGAGGTTTGAAGCAAATCCATGGTGGCTGAGGGGACTTAGGGCCTAGCTGCAGAGCGCGCGCGGAGTGATTTGGGAAATTTGTGAAAAAGTGACTAAGTCCCCATTTTTGTACTTTTGCTCTTTGGCTGTTTGGGGGTCTTCTACTCGTTTTCTCCTGGGTTGACGGCTCTGGGGCCATTGCTGGGAAGCTCTAATACCGGATAAAAGTGTTTTGGACCAAATCCCAGGCGGAATTTTTTTTGTGTTTTTGATGACTTGCTTGCCTTTGAGGTGCTCTTAGGGGGGGTTCCGTCTGTTTGCGGGTGAGTTTCGTGGTCTGGGAGCACTGCTGGGACACTCTAATCTTGATTGCATTTGCTTTTCAGGAAATCCGTCGTGCCAACCCCGACTTATGGCCTAGCTACGCAGCGCGTTTGGACCGAAGGCCCAGAAATATTGCAAGTATGAGATTTTTCTTTTGGCCTGTTTGGGGGTGTTATGCTTCTTGGCGGGTGGGTTGCCGGGTCTTGGGGCATTCCTGGGAAGGTCTAATACCGGGTAGAAGTGGTTGGGACAAAATCCGCGCGGAAAAGCCTTTAGTTTTGGCACTTTTTGTAACTTAGGGTTCGTTAGGGTTAGCCCTAGCACCAGGATTGCATGTGTATCGGGGTGTTCTAGATTTTTCAAACTGAGTTCTGGGGTCTTAGAGCACTCGTGAGAATGTGTAATTTTGGTTGCAAGTCATTTGAAGAAAATCCATGGTGGGAAAGGGGGGATTTGGCATAGTTAAAGAAAGCCTTTGCCACTATTCTTAACTTAGGGTTCGTTAGGGTTAGCAGTATTTCTATTGCATGTGTTTGAGTGGGGGGGATTTCGAGTCTTGGAGCGATGCTGGCTATGGCTACTTTTGCTTGGTTGCTTGCAAGTGGTTTGAATACAATCCACGGGGGGTAATGGGTAATTAGGGTACTTCGGCCTACTTTTACTTTCAAAGTAAGTTTTGTCTCCAGTTTTCTGCTAGGCCTCGTTTTTTGGGTGGGAGCACTGCTAGGAAGATCTATTTTTGTTCTAAAACACAGTTTACAGTACACCTAGCTTGAGGGGCAAGATCCGCTACATTAATTTGCCCATACTTACTTATCCTTCAAAAGGTGACTCAGAGTACGCACTTTCAAAAACATTGTACTGTCTGTCTACTAGGAAAAACAAATTGTGACTTTTTGCACTCCACAGCCTACATACCTTATATTTATTTATCAGTGGTGTTGTAATATTATATCACTTCCTGTTTTTCGTTGAATAATTACAGGCCGGGTTTCAGTCTCTGCAATGGGGAAAAAAGGATGGAGTCAGGCTTCACAGTAGCGAGCCACAATTCAGCATCAGGCAGGCAGTGGACAGGGTGTCTTCTGGTGACCAACATCGGTGGACGAAGCGTCGGCTGCAATGGAGGAGTGCCGCTAATAGGAGGATTTTTTTTCTGCGGGCAACTTACTTACCACTTCCAACAGGACCACTACAACCACACATAGATACAGTATCCCTTGCCTTTTTCTCTGACTGTGACTGCATTTCTTTGCTCTCTCTCGGCTTCTACATTGATCCCTTAACACATCACTTAGTCCACTCCACTATCTGCACCACACATAGTCATTTGTAAGTGCTCCTACGTAATTCGCAAGTCGCAGCACGCCCCAGGCCGTAGAGGACTGGGATGGCCCCAATGATGAAGCATGTCACCAAGGGGCAACCCTGGTGAGTGAGGGGACACCTAGAAAAAAAGCAATTTCTCCTTTTCTATCTACTATACCTTCTGTCAGGTTACGCAGCCCCTAAGCGCCTACCGTACTATGAAACTACATTTCCCATGAGTAGGCGGGAGACTTGCAGACTATTTAGTGAGACTATATGAGAGTACCCTTGTATGTTAGGACATCACTTCACTGATGCCTGTCTTGTCTTCTCTTACAGGTATCCTTTCCCTGCTGACCCTACCTTTACCCATCCCACATTTTTTATTTTAGTTTGTTATTTTTCTCCCTCGCCTAATGCCTCGAACACCCTGTGTTTACACTTCTGGGTGTTGGTGACATTTGGAGGTGGAACCATATTTGCATCGACTGGATCACGGGGAGTAAACGTGACACCTTCCAGACCAACCCCATTGAGTGTTGTTGTGAATGGATTTATAGTGACCAGCAAGGCTCTCGGGTATCTGGCTACAGAGACCTTATGTTGAATATAGTTATCAATAATTCCACACAGGCCCTGTACTGTCGCATTCTTTCTTTCCACAGTTGTCGATGATATATTCTTACTCTGCTTGACAAAGAACCATTGCTAATGTGAAAGAACTTCAACCGAATTAGTAGTTATACTTTACCATTTGTTAGGCTACAATGTGGCACTGCTCTACTGTACTTCTGTCACCTGCTATATTCTCAGTTGTACCGTTGAATTGCTCAGGAGGACAAACCAGATTTCATTTTCTTTTTTTTCATAGGCATGCAACTGCCACTGTGGCACACCACTACTACCACCGCTATGAGGAAATTTTATCCGACCAAGATTGCCAACGTTATTCGGTGTTTCCCGTGGAGCCAGCCCTGGGCCTAGCCCTACTTTCAAACACAAATTACAGGTAAGATAAGCGTTTGGTGGTTTGGGGGTATAATGGAGTATTAGTACGAGAGACGAGAGCCTGAAGGTAGTACTACTAAAGTCCTAGGACTCTTGGATTCACTTCACTTAGTCTGTGAGAGGCACTTAGTGTTGAAAACATTTGGGCATTTACACTTAAAGGAAGAAAATGGAACTAAACTTTCAGGAAAACAGTCAACGTTAAACCCCCACCCACCAGGCAAGCAGTAAAAAACAGGTATGCTCAGATAAAGTTTGAAAAAGTATATTTATATCCCTAACAAAATAATCTCCCGCAAGACCCTCCCTAACCCCAACGATTGTCCTTCAAAAGTCCCCAAAAACCCAACTCCCAATTCCCACCCCCCAAAAGTCTCTAAAAAAGGGGCAAGGGACACTAGGGGTGGATGCTGTTCACTTTTTGGGCCAGGGCATCATGCTCCTCGCGGAGCAAGGCGAGCTCCTGCTGAAGGCGGGACACCATCAGGGTGGTGCGGCGCAGGCGTGCCTTCACTGCCTTGCAGGTGCAAGGCCTGTGAGAAGCAGCTGTTGGCCTTGCTGCTCGGCGGTGGCGTTTGCCTTTGGCAGCCCGGCTCAGTCTCGGTGGACCACTGTGCTGGGTCACGGTGGCAGCCGGTGAGGCCACGGAGGACGACGTTGTCGTTGTTGTCGACCGCACACTTTCCACGTCCTCCAGGGCCACCAGCCGCCGATATTCCGCAACAGTGGCCTCGATTCTCCGTTGCCGGGCCGCTCTAGCCAGCTCCTTCCTCCTTGTTCGTTTGGAAGGAGAACCTATATGAAGAAAGAAAGACATAGTCTGTAACCAATGCTCTTTAAGATTAACTCAATCATTCAGCAGAAATGTGTGCTGCAGTACAACTAGCAACTTGCAAGCGCATTACATAACTATTGAGGCCAGTATCTATCTAACCTCACACTTCTTCATCCTTGCTCTAACATTAGTGGGAGTTTAAGGAACAAATTCTATGAGCACTGTGGACTTCCATTGGAGTCGACTATGAAAGTACACCAGTCTTATTCTTCTTCTTGTCTCTTGTTTTGGAAAATTGGTACGTTATTTTCTGCAAGCCGGCATAATGCCAGCGCGGTAAACTTGCACCCGAGAAAAAGAGACGCACGCCATGAGGAGTGACCTAGACTTGCGTTGCCGTTGCGTTACTGTACCCGTCCAGTACATGCAGGTGGTGAATCTCTTACTTTTCTATTACGGGTGGCACTGAGAATACTCTGTTACAACTCAAGGGCTACTGCTTAATTAATTTAACTTTCACCCTACAGTGGAAATGAGTACTAGAAATGGAAAATTGAAGAAGATAAATAATCTGATTATCTATCACTTCACATGGGATGTTTTTGCTTATATATGGGATGACTTTAGGTGCTTTGCTTTTTATTGAGTGACAGGCAGTGATACATCCACACATGAATGACTGAGTACTACTAAACTTATTAAGAGAGGTAGGGAGTGGCCACCATAATAACCGGATCTATGCAGTGCTTGCAATACAAACTACTGCTACTATTTATGGTAGTATTTGGACAAAATTAAAAGTTCTTTTCCTTGCCTTTCCTACACTGGAACGGACGTGCGGGTGCAGTGTTAGTGTTACATGCTCTTCAAAGTTACACTTACTTCATCCACTGACCGTCTACTCTCTCTAGATCATGGGTACTCACAAACTTTCTCTCAGGGGCTACATTTACAGTGTAGTTTGGGGCCGAGGGCCGCACTGGTGGGGGCGGAGTCAGAGGGGGCGGGGCTAAAGCAAAACGATAACTTGTGACCATGAGGTTGCACACAGGTCCCTGCAGCAGATGCCCTCATCCACTGAGCCACCAGACCCAGCATTTACATACATCTCTCTCCCTCCTGCTGTCCCTCCTGCCCTCCCTCCATCTCTCTCTCCCTCCTGCCCTCCCTCTCCCTCTGTCATCTCACTGTGTGTGTGTCTATCTGTGTCAGCCTTCAGCCCGGGTTGAGACCGCTTCCTCAACGCGCACACACAGACAACAACACCAAAGTACTTAACAGGTCTTTAAAAGACCATTAACATATTATTGAGGCTTTGTTTGTTTTAGCGCCCCTGCTTCTCCACCCTGACAATCACTGCTTGCCCGGCCCCACAGAGCAGAGGCTTAGTTCTATTTCACCTCTTTGTGGCCTTGCATCTCCACTCTGCTCTGTGGGGGCCGGGGGAGCAGTGATTGTCAGAGTGGAGATGCAGGGGCGCTAACAGGTGAAATACAAAAAAGCCTCTGCTCTGTGGGGGCCGGGGGAGCAGTGATTGTCTGCAAGGTCAGCGCACCGCCAACGAAGGCTTGCCGGGCCACCACCGGCCCGCGGGCCGTACTAGGAGTACCCCTGCTCTAGATACACATATGCTATCTAAGAGTCAGATAGTAGCATGATCCAGGTATATGGACACATACAGTTTCTGTGTCACCCACCCAGGCTGTTGTCCTTCCACCCATCATTGCTTCATCATTCACCCAGCCATGCATCTCATATTCTTGCCTTCCCAGCTAGTCTTCAATCTCAATAAGTAAGGAATATATAAGAGCTTACCTCTGGCCGCCACCACCACCGTCTCAACTCTCACAGCTGCCGCCGCCGCCTCCTCCCCTGAAGCATCGCCCGATTCGCCCTCCGCCTCGGTGTCGAGCACCACCACCTCCACACTGGCCCCGCCACCAGATGTTCCACCTACAAAGTACATTTAAGAATGTTAGAATAAAGCAGTCACTAGTATTTGGTCTAGGAATGAAGACATGTGAAAACAATGTAATTTGTGACTGTCGTTAAAGTTAAAAAAAAAATGTCCCTTTTTCCAGGGAAGGTTGTCTTGCTGCACTTTTTGGCACAACTGATGAAGGCTGTTTTTTTAACACGCACCATTTTTCTCCACACAGACAGAAGATGGACTTCTAACAACAAGATCAAGTTGAAACCAGGTGAGAGCTCGGCTCGACCACAAGAAATGTCTTCAATTAATCGTCAGCACTAACCACTTTTCCATTATCAGTTAAACGTTTAGTTTTATTATGACTTCATTTTAATAAATGTGTTTACTTTTAATAAAGCTTTTAAACTTAAATACAATCTGTGTTTTTTGGTCCAGACTAGAGTGACTGAGCGAAAGGTTTTGCAATTTTTGCAAGCATGAGTCCAGATAGAACACTTCAAAAGACATTATGGACAATCCCAGAGGACTGCACTAAGTTGATAGAGCTATTGCTGACTAGAATCATGGGAGTTTCGCCAACCGTGCAATCTTAGTTAGCTACACAGACAGACTAATAAGAATAATCTAGTAATACCACAGGGAGTCATAGTAGAGGCAGGATAAGAATTTAGATACAGTCTACAAGAAGAGCAAAGACAATTTTGAAAAAAGTCAAATGAGGAACGCTAGGAAAAATAGGTACTAGTCTAAAATGAAAACTTACTGGGGCCAGCAGAGGAGCCCTCGCCTGCCCGATCCTGGCCCTGTTGATGAACAGCATCCGCCGCCTGCTGCTCCTGTGTCCTCCTCTCGCCCCTGGGGGGAGCTGACGTACAACATGAAAGAAAGAACAGAAAACATGGATGATTGTTGCTTGTCAATGTCAACCAAATCAAACATTTCAAAAGAACAATAACAAAATATTTCTGCGAAATTATATTGATTATGGTTACTTTTCATTTATATGCGGACCTGTGACTTCGAAAGTCACGTAACTCACTAAACAAAGTACTGAAACGTTCACCTAGGACTGGCAGGCAGCAGTCCGCAGGCAAGACGCAAAGTGACAGACAAACTCCATTGTGATTTCAGTCAGATCAGTGACAACACTAACAGTTGCCTGCTACATTACCAGTCATTTAAATAGTCAAACTATCAATCCACCGCCACTATTTTTCTTATTGTCAGGGTTACAAAGGAAGGGGCAGATTTAAGCCCTTGCGGCTCTTTTGCGCCGTTCTTGCGTGACTTTTGTGACGCAGCAGCTAAACAAAAAAGGGCGCCATGGTGCGGCGTATAATATTATAACAACGTGACGCATTTGGGAGATGCATCCCGTTATAAAGCCCTGCGCCATCAGGGGGCGTTCCGGCGCAAGGGAGGGCATTCCTGCGCTGGAACACATCCTAATAGTGGCTGAGGGAAATCTACAAAATATCAATCAGTCACCTTTAGGACAATGATGCGTCACACAAACCCTGCACCTGCTTGAAGCAGACGTACGGCTTGACCCAGCATTGGGGAGATAGGGTACCCCAGAGCATTGATGGAGCTGCGCCATCGTTGCGACGCAACTCCAGCAGTAAAGCTTCGGTGACGTTTTGGGCCCATGGGGCGCCGCCGCCGCATTGCAAATACGGCGCACCATGTTTGGTGGTGGTAGCGGGCCGCACAATTAATGGCGCATCCCTGCTACTTTGCAGGGATGCGACGGTAATTGCAATTCTGCCCCTTAGGGGCATACTTACTTACGCGTTCTGGCGCATCTCCAGAGATGCGCCAGATCAAATGCGTCACGCAAAACTACCCTTGCGACACGGCAGATGTGCCTCATTTACAATGCGGCGCGCCCTGGCGCAAGGGTAGGCACTTGCGTGACGCATCTCGTCACGTAAGAGCGGCGCATCGCTGGAGTCACGTCGCCAACGCAATGCAACTCCAGTAATGCTCAGGGCCACCCAATACTTTACATGCTGTGTCAGTCCTTTCGCCTGCTTCGAGCAGACATAAGGAATTGAATTGACGTAGCAGCGTCGCAGAAGTGCCTGCGTTAAATCTTGTAGATTTCACGCAGGCAATTTTGCGAGGCGCACAGCCGCTGGACCGCCCACCCTGCGTACTAGGAACGCACCCATTGTGGTGCAGGCCCATGGCTTTATAACGTGACGCATCTCCCTAGATGCGTCATGCTGTAAATGACTTGCAGGGATGCGGCACGTTTACGCCGCTGTTGCGTCACGCAAGGCAACGTAAACGTGGCGCAAGGGGCTTGTAAATGTAATCTGCCCCCTAGTGTCTAGCATTACGCAGTTCTGTTAAGTACACTCATACATAATAGTTACTCAGGCCAATGAGACCACGAAATAGAAAACAAATAAGCATAGTAGCAACCCCACTGAGAAGGAGAGCAGTGCACCTGAAATGCACAGAAGATTTTGAAATATAATTTAACTACAATGTAATCGTCATCAGCGGCATTATTGGCTTGCTCCATGTAAAAAACAAATATTTGCAATACAACAACACAGAGCAGGAGAAAACATCATAGTAGTGAGTGATTAAATGCCAATGGCTACTACTACTCACCAAGGCCGGGGATCTCCAAGCCGAGCTGGTCCAGCAGGTCGCGCTCGCGGTCCAGGAGGTCCGTCCAGCGATGGGTGACCTGGCTGTAGGTGCGCTGGACCCCGTAGAGGTGGGATATGGCCCAGCACACCTTCTCCCACCGCTTCCGGCGCTCCCGCATGTTATAGCCGCCGGCCGCGATCCTGCCGCCTCCCGCGATGGTCCTGGGCAGGCGGCGCTGGACAAAGTACACCAGCGCGCCCACTTCCTCCGGGCTGAATATCTCCCGGCGCGTCACCTGCTCCCCCCTCGATCTCACGCCTGCTGTCCTGCCACTGGGTCCAGCACTACTCCCCGCCGCCGCTGCGGCCCTCAAGTGCCTGGGCAGCTTCACGGCGCCTGGCTTGACCATGGTCTGGGCAGGTAAGGTAGGAAGAAGTAGAAAATTAAGAAAGAATAGGATAGGGAAGAAGAAAAGAAAAGAGTTTACAAAAGTAGTTTAAAAGTAAAGAAAAATAGCAGAAAAGACAAAAATATACAGCTAGGAAAAGAGAGGGATAGATAAGAAGCAAAATCGTAAAAAAAAAACTGAAAACAAGCAAAGGATGGGAAAGATATCAAGAGGATTAAACACCATGCCCAGACACAGGAAATGAATGAAAAACAAGATGGCCGGCGCCCGTTTCCGAGCGCGAAAGTCAGTTCGCGCGAGATTTTCCTCGCGATCTCGTGCGAACCTCTAGATTTCCCGCGCGATCTCGTGCGAACCTCTACTCGCAATGCGCTTACTGCGCGAGATTATACATAGCGGGCGGAAACGGAAATACGTCACGCAAACAAAATGGCCGCGCCCGTACTCGACCTTGGGGTAAATTCGCGTGTTGCGCTGCAAGCGGCTCGCGAATACTGCAAAAAAACTCGCGAAACAACAAGCCGCAAAAAAATAAAATGCTCATTCGCACGAATTGGCGGCTTCCGCGGTCGGTTTCGCACGACGCCGCGCCCCGCGAATAGCGCGAAAAAAACCGCAAAACGATTTCAGCAAAAGCAAAAGCAATGAGCAGGTGCAAAAGGTCAACCTCATGATTTGTAACGATTCTTTGTATTGCTTCCTGAGGGGGCCCTCCAGAATTCGGTTGCCTGCTTGCAACTATTGTGTGACCCTGCTCTGACCTTAACTGTATGCCACAAAGGTCCTGATTTACAGCTAAAGGAGCAGACAAGCAGGTGCCAGGCTGGAACTTTAAATTCTTTCAGTGACACATTAATTAGCCCCTAATTCATTATTGTCAGTTGGGGCAGGGCAGGTGTTGTAACTAATTTTGCAACAATGAAAGCACTTAGCAAGTGCAAAAGATCACTAATCAGGGCGCACTAAGGAAGCAGGTGCCAGCTAAAAAAATATTCTGTGACACATTAATCAGCCCCAAATTAATTCAGGTCACTTGAGGCAGGGAAGGTGTGCTTTGCTTTGCCGAAAATAATGTACACTGGACAACCAGAGGGTGTGGTGATGAAACAGAGGGTGGCATGGGTGGGCCAGAGGGTGGCATGAGTAGTCAGAGAGTGGCAGTGGTGACAGAGAGTGGCAGTGATGAAGAAGAGTGTCCCAAACAGGCTGGACATGTAGAAACAACAAGTTCGCAAAACTTGCGACCCGACAGGTAAGTTCGCAAATTGCGAAATTGTAAAAACCCTCGCGAACTGGCAGAAACACGGGCGAACACAAAAAAAAAAAAAAATCCGCAAATTCGCGGGAATTCGCGGATTTTGCGGATTGCGAATCCGCAAATCCGCAAAATTCGCGAACGCGAGATCCGCAAAATTCGCCCATGTTTAGTCTCAATAGGAAGTTGCAGTCACCAACAACTATCCGGACTTCTCGAGCTTAGATCCTAGGCCACAGGGGAATCACAGGGTAGGAAAGGGGCCGTCACTCTCATTTCGGACAGCCGCATCAGGGACCACCATGAGCGAGCCGACCGCTACGCCCACTAAAGGATGTACAGATGCCACCGCAATGCCTCACCCACTGGAGGAGATGGCTCCGTGCTCCAGAAGCTCAGGAGAGTGGCTCGATAAGGGGGGGGGGCTCCTCCATTCAGCAAGCCCTCAGAAGGAACCAGCGCGCCACCTCCGCCCCGCACACTGGCGTGTGCCCACTCAAGGGCTCAGGAACACAGCTGGCAGTCGGGTCCGCAACGAGCAACTGGTGCAGGTCCTACCCCCGGGGCCCCAGCTGCCAACTGCCAGCACACTTTCAGGGCGGGCCCCACAGGCAATGGCTCCCTCTCCGAGGACAGTAGTTATCAGCACCACTGCCCTCATCGCCTCGGGACCGGACGGCTCTCTTATTAGGCCACAGAGGGGGCGCAGCACCCCTGACGATCTCCCGGACCGGACAGACAAATCGGGCGCCCATCACCGGGCCCACATGAAGGACTGGGTTCTGTAGGACCCAGCGGTGCCAGGGCACAACACCTGAAACCTTCGTGGGTAACCTGCTCCGGCGTACGAATCACAGAGACACGGGACACTTCCTTCGGCGTCAAAGATTCAAGGTTTATTTACTGCAGGGAACACAGAAGTCACGACAAGTACACCACGTGCAACTTGGGGAGACTGCTTCAAATTGGTTCTGTAGATCGCTCCTTTTATACACAATTTCCCCATAGGGTTACATTGAACACAAAAGTTTATGGCCCGGTTCCCACCATCATCCCCCAGAGGGGTCGCTTTGGTCACTTTGATACACATGAGGTCCGGAACATAA